>NC_082612.1:12997177-15409355 GCF_030936135.1 Gavia stellata | reverse complement strand
GTAAAACTGATAATAGAAAACTACCATCAAGGAAGCACTATTTATAAATGAGAGGGTGGGAAGGCGCACTCTATGCTGAATGCCATAAACAATGAGCACCAAGGGACTAAGGGAAATATTTTGATGTTTGTGTGCTGTGGAAAGTTTTATTTAAACACAAACATTGTTAATAAACATGGATTTATATGTTTTCTTTGATCAATGAACTCTGACAGATTTTAAACGTCCTGCATATCTCATTTCTGTGTGTCCAAAAGGAGAGGAGGAAAGACTCAGGAGCACATTCTTAAATCTGTTGCAGTCCCATTTCTGTACAAGTTTATGCTAGTATTACAAAGAGAGAGATTTTCCTAATACAATATGGGACTGTGTTTTCAAACAAAGGGGGCCTAAGCTGCACCAATTAAAAATGTGTCTAGGGACATTATCTTACATTTTACTTTCACAAAATCGATAAATATACAGGTACAGAATGAACGTTTGCTTTTATAACCTGATTCAAAGCCTACTGAAAACAAGGGAGGACAAAAATTTTCAACAAATCGGTTGAGGTTCGGGTCAGGTCCCAGAATAGGTGCTATATATAAAAAAATTCACCTGGAAGCTGTATTTGGTATGTGCTAAAATCAAAGTGAATAACTACATTAATTTTTTTCCTACACTAAGTCCTTCTCTTGCTCTATCCACAGAAGCAGAAGAACGGGTGTATTTTATTTTAATTAGTCCCTTAACTTTCTTTTGTATATATTTTTGATGACTCCAGGCCAGTGGATATTATATCCCAGGGATGTTGTTACTGTTTATTCTCTGACTCTCACTCACAGACTTTTATTCTTTTACTTAGTATGCTCATCTGTGTCCTTCACTGCCTGGATTACTTCATGCTGTTTACATAGCAAAACAAACTATATAACATCCCGGGGGCCCAATGCTGCTGCCACAGAATACCGGTGAGTCTAATTGACAACAGGATGTGCCTGTGCTTTATGATAGGAGAACCAAGCCCTCATCACAGCCAGCCAAGCTGGAGCAATAAAACTCAGACTTCATATTCTCACTTCTTGGTCCTTGAGAGGCAGGAATCCCTGGTTAGCAATATCTCAGATTACCTTTAGCACGACTCCCAATATATAATAATGAAAATTAGTAGCAACATTTATACCGGTTCATTTAAGCCATTAATCCCATTGTAACTACTTTCAACAAGTTTAAGGTTTAAGACAGTTACTTGTTAATTTCTACGGTTTAACGTGAGGGTGTCACCTTATTTTAGAATACTCCATGCTGTGAGTGATTCAAAAGTGCCTTGACTGAAATCCTTGCTTAAGCCTAGTGTTTAAAGCCGTTTACAGCTGGGTCATTTTCTATTGTTTTGCCATTCCTCCTCTTCTCTGTGGAAGGCGGGGGAGTCTTGTTTGCCGTTCTATTATTAATGAGGGAAACAGAAGATAATGCAACACTAACTGAGCAGGCAAAAAGCAATTTAGCTCTTTCCTTGAAGTTCCATTTGAAGAAAAATGATTATTTTCTTGGGAAGAGAGATCCTCAGGAGCAGAATCTGAAGAGAACTTCTAGGTTAAGACTGTGGCTGCTACTTAGCCACAAAAAGGAGGTGGTGGTGAACAGTGGTAGTGGGACAACGGGCTTTCTGGGTTTGGTCACTTTTCAGAGCTGCAGAGGAAGAAGCATTTATTCCCACATGAACAGGAAGGAATAAGGACAAGAGTGGGTGCATAAACATGCAGTAGATATCAGACTACAGGAACCATCCAGGAAAATCTGCATTAGTCGTTTGGAGGGAATCCACACCATCCCTCCTGGACCTGTAGAAGAAGGCAGAGTCACAGCCTGACAGATAATCCTGCCTGACTACACCACTGCTGTTTCCTTCCTTTTCTAAGTTGCTCTTCCCTCCCACCCATAAATTTACTGCTCTGCCCAAGAAGGCTGCAAAGTTGGGAGATGTGAGATCTGTCTCCAAGAGGGAGGTCAATAATAAATAAAAAAAGTGACCAATTGAACCCTTTTCTAGCCTGACCATACCAATTCAGGCAGTTCAGCATGCTGTACACCATGTACAGGGAGTCTAGTACAGCATGGAAATATCACTGACAACTGTGACGGATTGCTCTAACATGCACTCTGACCTTTTACATGGAAGAAATCTCCCTTCAGCATTCACAGCTTGTTTCTTTGAAATGAAACAGTGAATCCCATGAAAACTGACTTTTTTCTCTGACAAAATTGCCATTCACATGTAGGTGATGCAACAGAACAATTTCTTGTAATAACCTCAAAATAGCAATATTAATATTGACCTTTTATTTTAGTTGCTGCTGTATTCCATATGAAAAAAAAAAAAAGGCATGAGATAGTGATGATAGTAGAGTACTGAATGGGGTCAGTATAAAATACCGCTTTTCTGTTCCCCAGTAAGAACCTGCCCTGAAAGTCAAGTATTTCATCTCATCCTCTCTTTGCAGCTCTGGAGGCCAAGCCTGTGGTGTAATGCTAGTGGGTTTGCTGTACAGATTGGCATGACAGACTGTGTAAGACAAATATTCCAAACCTTCTTTTTGAGCACAGGAGCAAGTTTACCACGAGAGTATACATGTGTCTTACTGTTTACTGGCTAGTAGCATTGTTGGGTGTAATGATAATCCGGATGGGTGAACTGCCCATAAGTTGGGGCAGTTTCATCAGACTGAGCCTAGAGTTCAGCTTGCATTTTTGTCATTTGGCAGCAGCCCTGACAGAAACCCCTGCTTCCTCTCTCTGTCCTCCACCGTCCCGGCAAATGATGCTGTAGTAGCATATATGAACAGTCAAGGCAGAGACTGAAGGAGTGAGGACTGCTTGATAACCTGAAGAACACAGCTAGTGAATGTGTAACTAAATCCCATGCCTGAATGTTGTCGGTCCAATTTAGAGGCCTCGACAGTTGTGATGACAATTTTGGTATGAATTGTGTCATTAAAGATGTGTTGGATATGTAGTTCATCCACTCCTTGCGAAAAGAAAAAAAGCATGGTGAAATTGGGTAACACTTCTCATCCTGTGTTTTGGCCATTGCTGTTTCTTCTGAAGAGTATGAAGTATAGGGTCTATGAATGAGCAAGCCCATGTCTTTTATCCTGCTGCTTAACACCCAGTCTAGCCCAGCAAGTGTTGTTTCGAGCAGCTGGCAGTTAAACTGTACCAGTCTGCAGTAGTTTTGAGTGATGGTGTCATGATCTCATGCCACATGCATGTTGACATCTTTTTTTTTTTTTCCCCAATCAACTGTTAAGCTATGTCAGTGATGACAGAGTGGGTCAGCAGTGGAAAGGAAGCAACAGAGATGGGAGCGCGGCGCTTTTTAAAAATGCTAGTCCTTTCTGTTCAGAGTAACAGAGCGTGTGTATCAAGGTAATGCATCACTGGCCAGAGAAACATTCCATTAGGTTATAACTGAATGGAGAAACTATTGCAATAATTTTATGTCTTTACTTCAGAAAGTAAAAAATACAAGTGTACTCTTTATGCCCTCTTTATTTGGCCTGTTAAAAAAAGCATAGTCTGTCAATCAAGAAAAAAAGCTTCCAATTGTGTAGCCTGTTAGAATCATTTCATTAATAACATGTGTTTACTACTGGGAGAAGCAGACTCAGTGTGCTAAGATTTTGTTTGTCAGTCAGTCATTGGAACCCCACTGTTAATCGCATACAATGGTTTGTGGTTATGCCACAATTTAACCCAGGTTTAAAAATACAAACTAGAGCCTTGGTGGTCTGCTGAGAGCAGTGAGTGAAGCAAAGGTATTGGTTGAACCTGCCTTGTGGGCTGCTGGCTTGGAGTACTGTACGAGCTAATCAAATTTATTAACTTGAGTCATGACTAGAATGCATACACTGGTGAGTGTGGGTGGGTGCACCCAGGTTAGACTACATTTTGGCTGCATTCTGCAAGGAGGAAGAAAAGCAACTCTTTGGCCTCCTTTCCACAAAGACAAATTGGAAACAGATAGCAACTAGATTTTGGGATCTCTGGCAGTCTAATAAGAAAAAGGTATTTTTTTGTTGTGGCTTTTATTTATTGATGTAGGGGATGGCTTAGAAAATTTGAAGGAGTTTCAAAACTGAATACCAATGGCATTTGATGCATATGTGTCATTGTCTTATCAAATTGCCCCCTGCATGCCATTTTAATAATAATATTAAAGGCGGAATCTCTGACTCCGCAATAACGAGGGCTGAGTGTGATTGCCAGAAAAGGGAGAGGCATTTGGCTACTAAGAAAAAGAATACTGGAGAGGCGGTTGTGTATCTTTATATGAATCTTGACCTTCTGGCAGAGATAGAAAGAGACACAGCGACTAAACCATCTTTTTTAATTATAGCTAGAATATGGTAAGCTAAAATTCCTGTTTACCACAGCACTGTGGAAAGTATCATTCATAACTGCAAGACTTGTAATACTCTGAGAAGAATATATTCATCTCCAGAGAGAATTATATCCATTTCTCCACATTACTTTGCAGCCCAAGACATTTTGTAGGAACCTCTTCCAGATTTAGAGCAATGTGAGTGATATTTTTAAATGGCAACTTTAGGATAAAGTAAATCCCATGCATTCGTATTCAAATAAAATGACATTATCCTTGATTCTTTTATTCTATATAAAGATTTCATAGTTTCATTTATCCTAATCACTGAAATTATAACTGGCCAAATTGCTCTAATTTTGAAATGCCTAAATAGATTCATTCATGAAGGCAGTGAAGAATTTATAATTGTTTTAAATTTGTATGGGTTTGGTTTTTCATATTTCTGATATTTAGGTTAATATGCATTAACCTTTCACTGTTATATTTTCTTACTAAGAAATTAAGTTAAATGGGTTGAGGTTTGCTGAAGATACTTGTACTAATGAAAGCATTAAGCTTGAAAAGTTTTGTATATTCAGGACAAGGTTAGATTTAGCTCTAACTAAGAGGGAGCTGAGACCATCCTTTGCTCATCAGGTCATATTCCACAAAGAATCCTTCCTCTTTGCCCTCCTGCCCCATTTCTACCACTCACAATGTACTCCACAACATACTTTTTTTCTGGTTTTATGGGAGCTAGCGGGGAGCTTTGGAACTGAACAGCATCTGGGACTGCTTAAACTGTGGCAAGGAAGCAGAAGACAAGCGCTAATAAGAGGTGAAGAGGTGAAGACTGAAACATCCTTACACCCAACCATAAATCTGCACCTACTATAACTATTAAAGTCAGTGGGAATATTGTATGTGGTGGCCTTTTGGGATAAGACTACTATAAACACCTCCTCCCTCCCTATAACAGTGAATTATCTTTTAAAAAAAGTCTGGCGCTTAAAGCTTATTTGCATTTTGTCTGCATTACATCTGACTGTCCTTTCAAAGGATATTTAATTGTTTTTTCCATGTTGTAAAGGTTCCTGTATAGCAGCAAACCAGTTCAGTGGCAAGATGCAGATAAATTTCAGCCTTGTGTTGTATTGTAAGTATTTTTGAAGGAATGTTTGTAGCAAAATGGGGAGGAAGATTCTATGGGTTAATTCCTTTTCAGAGATGTAATACTGATTATATGTCCTGCTCTAATTTCAGTGTTTAAATTAGCTGGACTCAGGTCCACGATGGCCTAGCTTGGCATGGTGACGGAAATGTAGTAGAAGCAACTCGAAGTTAGAAGTCAATCAAACCTGCACATACACCGACCACAGTATACTTTGCAAACAGGCTGGCACGGGCAACATCACTATTGCAGGATGATAGGACTGACATTTAGAGAAATTCTGTGACTGTCACGAGAGTTAGCAATGGTACATAGATATCATGAGACTTTATTCATCAGTTCTTGAATAAAAGCCCCATAGTTGAAAACAGATGTTTTACTGGTGAGCAATATACATGATCTCTGATACCCATTCCACCAGGGTCACTCATTCTTTCCACAACATATGTTGACCATTCCTTTCCTTTTCTTGTAAACAGTATTAAACCATGACTGAGGCAGTGGCTTGTAAGCAACTGCAGCTAATGTCAAATTTAGTAATTTCTGTATTTTAGATCCAGTGTACCTCTGTCCTGTCATGAAATTCCCTTTGTTTCTCTACTCAGGATCTAGCTTATGTTTTACAGAATGTTCTAAATGAAAAGAGGAGAGAGGTTTACAAAGAGAAAGGCAAGAAAGATCGTATAGGCTCAGCCAGACTTGGAAAAACGTGTATGTATTAATTACCACTACGCTTGACACTTGAGCTGTGTCCATACTGCAAAAAACCACAGTCTTAACTTGGACTGACTGACTGAGGTGAACTAAACCGCGAAAACAAACAAACAAACAAAAAAAACCAACAAAGACCCAAAAAAGCAGGAAATATTTTAACCAAATTAATATCTCAGGTTCAGCCCCAGCCACTTCATAGGCTCTAAGTTTTTTCCGTCCTTCTGTAGATTTATGTGGTAGATACAGCCCATTATTCTAAATGGCAATCGGTCTATAAGTTTGCGTTTTTCAGCAATTTAGATTTTTCTTTCCCATTTTCACGTTCGCCTTTTTTAGAAAAAATAAAATAATGCATTGTGACTGCAAATGTCTTAAGTTTGCACGTTGTTAACACTTTGAAAATCACGTGTTGCTGACAATGTGTACCTCTAAAAGATGCAAATGGATGGGTGCTTATCCTCAGCTGTAATTGCAGACAAGGATAAAACATGTTCACTTACATGGTAGAATGTATGGTAGGTTGGTACTCTGTGCATATTATCTTACTCTGCACATGTAGAGCATTGGCTCAACTTCACAGATTGTTGTCACCTATTGATACAACAGGTTTTACTCTAGGCTGCACAGATGTGTCCTTTAGAGACGTTTGATATTAAGGAAACAAGAATGTTAATTAGGAGACATTAAATGGCACTGTTGCAGATTGTACTTCTAGGGGGGGTTTATGTTTGTGTTTTAGAAGCTGAGCACATCTCCAGTGTCAGACTTCACATGAAATGAATTCTCTTAGTTGTGTGTCATAACTTGGTTTTTGATAGTGCTAGATTAAAAAACAACATCAAGTACTAGTAGGGAAAGACAGCATTTCCTTCCTTTCACACTATGCCATTAAAGCCCCCATTGCCCAGAAATCCAAGGAAGTCTGATCTCCACTCAGACATATGCCTATCTTCTAGAGAGGTAACAGTTCTGAGGATCCTTTCTCCCCTGCGAGGTGAAGCGGATTAAAAATGGTGTTGGTTGCGTAGCAAGGTGAAGGTTCAGACCATTCAATCACATGAGAAGTTGCCCAACAAATTTTGACAAGGAAAAGTTGCCACTGCAGATTTAGCAGTTGTTCATATAGCTTTGTAGCCTTGCTTCTATCAGCAGCTCTATCAAATGCTCTGGAGGAATTGTCTGGAAGCTGACCTTGTATACTTATATATACTGTATGTGTGTGTATATATGTATATATTTTTTATACACACATGCACATATATGTATATAGAAAGCTCAATGGAGAATTTTTACTTAAATTATAGGCAGTTAGCAGCTACCATATGCTCTCACTCTAACATGACTCTGAATAAAACAAACGTTTCTAATCTTTCTAATATCTTTTGCCAAACACAAAACAAATAACATATTTCAGGTTGCCTTGTAAAAGAAAAGAGAGTGAAATCCTTTGGCTGAAATGCATATCAAAGCAAATATATTTAGTAGGTTCTTAAATTAAATTGAATGGGGGAATGGCAAGCATTGTTACTCTGTAGTGTTAAACTCTGTATTAGTGTAAACAGGAGTTCGGTTTTGGTGGGTTTTTTCCCCCCATTTGATCCTTAGATTTGTCCTTTGTTTTCCACATTGTATTAATTTTGTAGTTAGCGTTCCTGGAAAAAGAGAGGCATGTACAGAATTTGGATTCCATCACCAGAAAAACTACGGGTCAAGGAAGTCATTCTCCCAAAGCTGTGAATATCTGTTTGTATGGATATGACAAAAAAAAAAAGTTTATCAGAAACAGTCTGATGCAAAAAATAGTTACCAACAGCTGCAGGGACAGATTTTCACATGGCACTTAGTACAAAAGATCCATGTTCTATTTGAAACATCATCCAATTGAAAGCAGCCTACTTTTAGGGCTTCAGGAGCAGCTAGCATGGTCTTTTTTGTCCACATTTGATGACATTCCCCATTTCTGAGTTTCAAGCTTTGAATTTTAGGGGCAGGGAGGAACATGGGCAAAAAATTCCCAATTTCTTTAGAAATGAATCCATATTGGTTTTATGTTTATCATCAACTCTACGTTTCACCAAGAGCATTTTCTTGTAAGAAGGTCCATTCAGAGAACAGGCAAAGGGGCTCTAAAACTCAGTCAGGTGTGGAATGACAAAAGATTACAGGGTCTATATGAGTTGAGACATTCTTGCTGTTTTGAGCATTCTGAGGTTCAAGACTCAGAACTGCATCTGTCATAGAATTTAGCAGGATATGTATATTTATATATAATTTTACTCACACTAATTGGATAAACAAGGAATTTGGAATACAAAGGGAGTAAGAGAATCTGGCACTGTGACATCTGAAAGTCGGGATAGCACAGCAACACATGGATGTACAGAAGTGCCTGCCAACTTTCATTTTCTCATTATTTCAGTCTATTGTCAGTAACAGAACTTCCCTGACTTGGGATTTATGGTCACGCACCCGGGAAGGGTTCTCCACCTCTTAATGCTTCTTTCAGCTCACCTCTAGGATGGGCATCCTCTATGCCTAGGAATGGCAGGCTGGTGCACTACTGAAGGACTTGTCCTTTGATTAAAGAGAACTAGCAGACTCATCTAATTTTGCCTCTCTAATCTTTAAACTGTCGACGTGTCCCTGTTCTGTTTAACATGGAGAGAAATCACAAGGCAGTTAGTAGCCACAGAGCTTATGGCATATTTAAATGGGACCTACCAAGGCTTTGGTGCATAAGAAGTTCACTTTTATTGGAGATGTATAAATGTTCCGTGGCCAATACAACAACTAAGGTATGTTAGAGTAAATATCAGGGGTAAAATGCTTATGTACCCTTTTGGTTTTGCTCCGACTACCTTTCCCTTGTGTCTAAACAATTTGTCGTAGATAGAAAGGTGGTTCCATGCTGGCCCTATAGCCCTAGTCTGTACTAGGAGTTTGCACACACAGAGCAATGTTTGACTAATAATTCTAATTTATAAACCATCAACAATCCTAAAAACAGATCAGCCAGCGAGGACTTTTTGTGACAAATACCATGGCACTTTTCCATGCCGAACCACATAAAAGGACTCTGGGTCAGAAAAATGCATTCATTTAGGATCAAGTCTAGCAGAAGTCCCACGATTGCCAATGGAACAAGAATAACACCCCTGTTGCCAGACTTTTTCTAGGCAGTGGGTGGCCATGGATGGAGTGCTGTCCCTTCCCCCACCAACATAGTCTCTGTGTTACAAGTTGATTTCTGTTGAAGTCCAGCAACTACACAGGCTCAGGATAGCTGGCTATCAGCCTGTACTTGCATTCCTGCCTTGACTGCAGGGGCTCTGACAGCAAAGGTAACCGTGATGGTTAACTTCACTCCTGGTATGGCACAAGTCTGGTGGAAAACCTTAACAAGTTTGGAAACGCACGCTGAGGTTCCTGAACAAAGCACACAGGGAGCTCTAAGCCACCTCTGTCACCTCCCTGACGTGGCAGGGCTACGTGCTCTGGTCTCAAATCTAAGCAATTCACGCGTGCCAAAAGTCACCCTGACTTATTCAGCAAGCCAGAGCTCTTAAGAAACACAAGCAGCGAGGTTCCTCTGAGCCAACGTGGCAATGGGTGCAGCCTCTTTTCTTTGAGCACAGACCTGGGCCCAGGTGAGGGCAGCTACTTACAAGCTAGAAAGAGAGCCACAGATGCCCAAGTAAACTACCTTACTCTGCAAGGTCAGTGCAAAGCAGGTAGAGCAAGGCTAAAGACTTGAGAAATGCATTGATCCTCTGTGGAAACCAGTGAGGGTTTCAGCTACTTAGAGGAAAGAATCAGAAAATTGATGCACTTGGCCCATCTGTTGGGTTCAGCAGCCTGAACATAGATTCTCCTAATCAGAATGCTGTTTTCCAGCTGAACAGAGCTTTCTCATCAAGCAGACATTTTTAGGTAAAAACCCAAACAACACAACAACTGAATAATTGAAATAGAAACAGAATTTTGGAAGATGATGAAAGTTAAGAAAATGGGAAGGGACCAGAGGCATTAAATACTATATTTGCCAGGTCCAATATTTACTTCCTCTGGTTCCAGAGCTATACGATGGGTGGGTTAAGGTAAATGAGCCTTATTGATAGAAGATTTATGTAAATACAGAAGAGCTTTTCCAGAACCTACATATATTCACCAAATATGAAAACTGTAGTAAATTATTACAGTAAAAATGTCAGAAGCTTCCCTGAGATCAGCAAAGAAAAAATCCTTGGCTTTTCAAACCCAGCTACATAGCCCCATCTCATATGCTAATACTCTTACCCTCTGCTGAGACCCACATCCACAAAGGCATAGGATGGGCTTAGTAGCGTATCCTGAATATCAACGCCTCTGGATGTTTTACGGTGAAGGGGAAATTTAAGGCGCACTCTCATGTCTTTTAATGCCAACTTTGGTCTTTCATGGGCATATTCATAAAATACACGGTGCAGTTCAGTGATGACTTTTCAGTCAAGCTAATTCAGACTTTTGCCAAAAGGGCTGGTCCCATCCGTCCCTTCCTGTGTTTGCAGTCTTGTGCCAGCACCAGCATTTGTGCCGATATAACACGCACTTCCCTGACTACAGGGTACAGGCAACAGAGAGCTCATCCAGGTGAAAGCTAACGTTGTTGTTGTTGTTGTTGTAGTGTGATTGCTGAGCTGTGTCTCACAATCCAATATGTAACTGCCTTTCTTCACTGGTACCAGCCTTTTTATGAATGCACTAAGTTAAAAAAAAACAACATTTGTTTAAATAAGTCCAGTTCAGACTTACTGGACAAGTACTGTGGGCAGCGAAGACCGTATCTGATACGTATTGACGCTGTGTTGCACAGATGGGTTGCTCAAAAGAAGCCAAAAGCAATTAGATTTGCCCCGTGGCGAATTCCCCATGCAAGCACAGTTCTCAGCTATTGCTGGTGCTTCATTCTCCTTCCCGTGTGCATTGGTCCTGGTATAAGAGATACCTTGGGTTGGGCACAGGCGTGGCAGTATTGTAGGTATGCCACATGATGCTCCACTTACACTCAGCTGACGTTTGCTGTGGGCTAGTGAGAGAAGGGGGAAGAGGAGAGAAGGGAAAAAAGCCCATGAGCAGAAGCTGCAGGAGCTCACAAGAAAAGACCCTCCACCAAGTTCTGTGTCCCAGATCTGCTGCCTGACTCACAAAGCTTCACACAACCCCTTGATAGTCACCCCTGCTGAGCTGAGCTGTCTGCCCTGCTTAGCTTTCATCATAAGTAGTGCGTTAAATTGTATATCGCAGTATTCTTATTTTGTGTCTTGCTAACACAAGGATGTATAAGATGTGGGCTAGATTCACTTGTGCCCTCTCATTCCTTTCAGAAGGATGTAGAAAAAGCAGAACGTAGCCAGAAGTCTCAATCGAGTTTGATTTTTCTTTTTGTTAACACTATCTAGGAGTTGCAGTATGTAGGATATTGTAGACTGAAGTTTATAGCAGTGCATTTAACTACACCTTTCACACAGCTCGTAAAACAGATTTCCAATAGCTGTAATTTTAAATTTGTCTCCTTGGATGCAGTGGAAAATGTGACTTTCATGCTTTTCTGTATGTTTACAGCATCATAAATAACACAGAGATCTGAAGTGTTTTAAGTACATCAATATGCTATTTTAAACAAAGTGGTGAAAATATGTAGCATATAGTGTCCAGTTGTTTTTACTTGTTTCAAGGGTAAGATTTCTCCTGCCTGCCTGATTTTTAACTTTGCGTAACTTTGGAAATTCTTTATGTACTGCACCTCAAAGTAAAAGGAGTTCAAAGTTAGATGAAACCTAGGTAAAGGAAGAAAGCAAGCATAAAAAAGGCTTAATATCCAATATCTTATGAAATCTTTTGACATAACAGTCTTTGAGTTGATATTTAACATGGGAATAACTTTGGACGCACCAAGACGACTGTTAGGGAGTACTGTTTGATTATAGTCAGTCCCCATAATTGCAGTGGTATGTTTATTACGCTGTACCAGTTCAACGCTTTTATAAAATGAATCATTGCTAAAAAAACCTGCTTCCTTCTTATTCAGGATTGTATTAGTATCATGCATTATATAAATAGCTGATAGGGTATATAAACTTGGTGCTTGTTAAATTTAACTACTGATCTGATAAAAAATATTTTAACCAAATTTCCATCTTGTAGAAGTTAAAAGCTGGATATATTTTCTCTAAGGAATGGCTGTGCTCTAGCATAGATTTCTAAGCATTTCTGAGCCTCTTCACATGCAAGAGGACTTGGGGTATTTTGTCATAAGCGTCACTCATAGAAATGGAAAGTCCTGAATGTATTAAAAGATGGTGTGGTCTCTCAGTCAAAAAACGCAACTGGTGTTCTTGAACGTTCTGCTTCAGTGAACCCTTCACACGCCACACATGGAACCAGTAAAGGAGCACTGTTTCTTTCTTGAAATGGGCCATGCTGTTTCGTTTGAAACAACATGTGTTTCTGCTGGGTGTTCTGTGGTTCTGTCTCAACAACATTACTCAGAGCTCAAATACAGCAGGTATCAGCCAAGGAACTCTCAAGTATCAGAGGGACGAATAAATCATATTTTCAAGAGGCACCCATCCCTTTCAAATAGATACACAGCTATACATCTGAGGCGTATCGCGCTTGAAAGAAATAGTTTAATCTTCTCGCTCTTCCAAAAATCGAGATGCCAAAGGACTTCCAGTAACAACTTAAATGCAAGTCACAGGAGAGGGATTGAGGCCTCTGTCTGTATTGCTGAAGATCATAAACCCAATCGCTTTCCCCGTGTCTGTACCGCTGGTGACCTCTAGTGCCCAAGGAAGAGAACGGGTGGTCAAAGTTTCTCCAAAGCATTTCTTCGCACGAACATGAAATACAGTAGCGTGCTTTTCTTCAGTGCTAAAAATTCTGGCATCGCCTTTCAGTTTGCAGTATTTTAAATGCAAAGGAGTAATACAGAAACTTAGTGTATTCGGGGAAGCAAAAAGATTTGTGCTAATTGTAAGACTACAGAAAATTACTTATTTGTAAAAATGAATGCTGTGCAAGAATATTCACATTTGGATCATCTCTTTCAGGCATTTGTCACTTCCTCGCTCTGTGAAAAGGAACCAGACCTACACTGGAAATGTCATGCTTCAGCCAGTGCAGACTACAGTGCAGAGGCTCAAGATGGCCTTCCAGCTATGCATGAGGCTTAGGTAGGTCATGTTGTTACTAGCCAGTTGGAATTCAGCTGAGAAAATGGGATGCCTAAGTACCCACTCAAAGACCACAGTGAGCTTGAGATTTTAGTTATGACGACATTTCTTTTAATATAGCACACTGTGACGTGAGATCAGGCTGTTGTTTCTTATGGGAAGGCATAAAGATAGGAAAACGTATCTCATATATTTCTTTCACAACAATGTTGTCGAATGGAGATCAAACTGCAAAGCGGTTCTGAATTTCACAGCTCTCCTGTCATCCATGGAAGCGACGGGCAGTTACAAAGGTCCAGGCACTCCATGTCACACACTTAGGCAAAGTGCCTTGGCAGATCTAACTTCTGAAGGATGTATGGATATCTCCCTTGAAGTGGATCTCTGAACTTCATTCAGACTTTAAGTAATGAAAAATTTTCTTTGGCTAATGTTAACTTCATGATGTGCAAATAACAGATAAGCCATGTTTAACAGTGTTAACAGAAGTGTATTAAACTATGCTTCGAGAGAAGCAGTCCTAGGAAATTATATATAAAGGAGTATATATATAATATGTATATAAAGGAGCTAACTGAATGTGTGCATTAATACTTTGTAGTTTATGTATTGTAATAGAAACAAGATGAAGTACAGGAATTATGCTTACGGCAGGGCTGGGAATCTCAGATCTCTCCTTCCAAGACTGTACTCTAACCAACAGCAAGAAGAGTTTTGCTCTCACATCCTGCCCACCATTCTTAAGTACTTTGCTGCACTGTAGTCCAAATTTAAAAGAAAGACTCAGAGTAGTCTCCTTGGTGGTGGTAAAGGACACTGGCAATGTGGACTTGAGTCTTCTCGTATTGATAAAGGAATTGAATCTCTGAGTGCTCTGAAATGTAATCTGTTACAAAAGAGGTGGGCAGTAATCTTCTCTGATTACCTTTTAAAAGAGAAGGATCCTGAGATGGATTCTTAACTGAAGATCCTGAGTGAATGAAGGCATCTTCCTGCAGCACTATGTCAAGTGTCTAAGCTACAGAGGCGCAGTGTTGCAGACAGCCATTGCTGTTGCAGAATGAACATTTCCTACGAGATGGTAGCTACAGGTCAGCATGCAGGCTCTGTAGGTTGCCACTCCGACTTGCCTTCATCTCACTCGTCACTGCACAGACATCTTCTGCAGAGTTCTGGTGTTTTCTCCAGAGATCAGATGCCTAAAACTCTTAGCTGTTTCAGTTGTTTATTGGGTCTGTCCTGAGAGGGCTAATAGCCCAGGGTCAAAGAACTTTAGCATTATAGTTATGGAACATCTCTTGAGTAAAAGCACATGTATGAATGTGTGAGAGAGAGAAAGAGAGTGTGGGAAGAAAAGGAGGTGTGTACAGAAGCTAGGCTTCCCTGTAATATAAACCATGCCAAATCCACTTACACATAGAGAGACATAAGTGCAATCTTAAAATCTGTGTGTTGGGTGGCAAAGCCAATTACATGACTTCATTTCTGACGTAATTTGATGACTATGGGCAGCGAACACAAGCCACCTAGCTACAACCTTTTAAGCTTTCTGCAGCTTATATAAGAACTTAACAGGACAGTAAATTACAGTAGCTGACTGTATACAAAGTACAGCAGAACTTTGGAATGGGGAAAATCTTTTATTTGAATAAAGGCATAGGAAACAGCTTGAATCCTAATTCAAACGTGAGCAGAACATTCTTAAGGTAAATATTTTTATCCGGTTATCATGTTGGCTGTCTAGCAGTGATCCTCTGACTCAGGTCTGTAAGGTGGTAGCGATCCAGAGTACTGCACGTGTTGCCCAAGGAACACAAGAGGCACACTTTGGGAAGCAGTACAGGGGTACAACTTACTACCAGTGCCTATTGATTCATGTGTCACAGAGAGAGAAGTGCATTGCCGTAGTTACCCCTTTGCCCCCGAGAGCCCTGCTTGTAACACAGAATTTGCCTGTCATGCCTGACATAACCCAATGAGGACGAAACCTGCATCAGGCCCCATTCTTCATGAGGGTCTGTGAAAAAACAAATTTGGGGATTATTACTCTATCATAATAGATTCTCCTGCTTATTCTTACAGCAGTTTATTGCTAGGCTTCCTATAGGAGCTTGATGCAATTTCCCACCATGTGTAGTGGCACTTGGCATGTCTTACAGTACCCTGATACTCTCGAGGGCACATTATCTGCCATATATCCCATGTCATACCTAGCAGCCATATACAGCTGAATCTGAAGCTTGGGAATTTAGTTTGAAGGATAAGTCACTGTTATAAATTAAAAAAAAAAAAAAAAAAGTTACACAGAAAAATAGTACTCAGGTAGTAAATGTGCACTACTGGTGTTTTAAAGAAAGCCACAGCAGTGCTCGGGGGAGGCCATCGCTGTTCAAGCACCGGGAGGCTGTGGGTGCCTTAGACCTATTCTGACAATAGCAGCCTCTTCTGAGGATTCAGAGGGGATATTTCCTGCCTTTAAGATTGTGTTAGTGACTGGATCATCCATAGTCTGAGCCTGAATGAGGGTAAAAATCACAAGACGACTCAGTGTGAGTGTGAGGATGTAAGATCTACTAGTTCTAGAACTTTTATATATATTTTCAGCTGGAGTCCAATTTCCTTCCAAGTGCAATTTGACAAAAAAAGCAAGTAAAAAATAAACCATTTTAGGGGACACAGAAAATGGGTCCATCAGCATTCTCAACCAGCATAAAAATCAGGTTTCTAAGTAAGTATGTTCAAACCATATTTACTTACATTAAGATGCATTAGCTATCCTCCTGCTTGACCAGAAAGATGGAGGTATTCAGTTATATAAATCAGCAAGGTAAAATAAGATAAATGTTTTAGATGAAATTTTCTTCTTCCTATTTTAAGTCATAATTAAAACTTGTAATTTAAAACAGTCTTGCCTGAGCTGCATTCAGTAAAGTACTGGTTAGCAGAAGGAGCACAATGTGGAGTATAATTCCTGCTCTGGTCCTCAGTGACACAGAGCGATACGGACCCAGTGCTGGCCTCTGAAGACCAGAATGAGCACACATGAGGAGCATCCTTTCAGGGGGTCTCTGTCACGTTTTTTTCTTCTGAATAACCAAGTGTACCTGAAAATTCGAAACAACAGCTTTCAGGCCATCAAGAGCTATGTAGGCTTGCTAAACTTTGTTTTTATTATTCTATTCCACTTATACAATTGAGAGAAACAAATCAGGCACAACCCCCAAATTTTGAATAGATTAAATTTAAGAAAGTTGCAGCCGTCAGAAAAATGAAATACTTTACTCTCTAAACATTCCTACTAAACATCTGGGAAATCTTAACTTAAAAATAGTGCAGCAGGCACAATGGAAAATCCTTGAGAGTGATGACAGCTCTGATTTCACATGTATTTATAATCCTGCACTTTGTTTATTTTCTTGGGATTTCTGAATTTGACAGAGACAGATATCTGAAAATAACTGACATGCTAGCTGTCAGCCTCTCCTTAAAATGTGTGGTCAATAGATCAAGGGAACTAAAACACAAGGGGCTCAATGTTATTCTCCGTTACAAAATGCAGAGAGGATGAAGCATTTTATAGTTCCTGAGTGAAATGCTCATATGTGAAAAAATAAATATCTGACAGTCTCTCACTTCAGCAACTTGTATACGGTGCCGAATTCAAACTACTACCTGCAGTCTGTGAATGAAGGACTGTGCCACTGTAAAACAAACATGGAAGCATAAAAATGAGAGCTGTATGAGATGTTTGCTACAGGAGGCAAACTTTCATCACGTTTAGGGGTCAGTTTTTCACCAGTCCTGTGAAAGATCCCTCCTCAATAAATGGGATCATTTTGTGGAATAACTTCAGGGGAATTTCATTCAATATACAGATCAATCTCCTCTGTTCCTGTAGGCGTAAGGGGGAATCCATAGTTTCGGCAGGTAGGAGAAATAGGACAGACCTAAATGAAACTAAAAATGCTTTGAGGCAGAAATTTTGCGTTACACACGGCTGCAGTTTCTAGTATAAAGAGGACAGTTTCTTCAAATTAAACAACATTTGGTGCCCTGGTACAGACAGCTGGGACAATGACTTAATGTAAAAGGCCAACATATTACTTTTCATTCAAAAGGCAAAAACAGTAACATGAATTTAGGAGTTCTCCAAATGTGAGGTGGAAGACAGCAGTGATTTCTGCTTGGTGTGCACAATACTGAGACTTCTTGTGTGGTGTCAGTAGTTATGCCAAGGTAAGCAGGAAGAGGAATGAACTACTTACCTGCACTTCCTATATCTGTTAGGCGCTACATAAATTTTCCAGAGGGAACCTACCAGTGCAGATCAGACTAGGCAAAATTTCTTCCCCATGTGACAGCCATGTTGCTCGTTACCCAGCGAGATTCAAGAAGCCTGCTGCCTTCAGTCAGCTCAGTTGTGGGCGATGGCATTGTGTAACCAGAGTACTGTACAAGTCCGCAACAAACAGCAACTAGCTCCGTGAAAACCTGCAGAAGAGGGATCCTGGCAGCTCGTTCCTCAGGGGGATAAGTCCTGCTTCTTCAGTGGACTAATTTTGAGGGAAATTCATCAGGGACATCCCTGGAGCTCCTCCTTAGCCTCACCTGGAAAAAAACCCATAAGTGTGGGTGTACGTGGATATATGCATGAGGACCAGAAAAAGAGACCGGTAGACTACAATGTGTATGACTTAATCCGCAGCAGCAATGATTTTGAGTCACCTTATACGAAGTATCTTGTTACAAAGCTCTGTTGATTTAGGAGGTATGCCACTTATTATTTTGTAAGGAAATAGAAGCTGTCTTGCAAGTAGATCATTAAATGTAATACAGTTTCTAATTTAATGGTTATTATTTTTCCCAATCATAATTTTCTGTTCATACCAACCTGCTACTTTAGATCATTCACAGCTCCCAGCCACGTACAATATTGTAGACATGAAAATCAATGTATGACACATGATGCAAAAACTGCTATTTGCAGTCATGTGATTGTTTCTAAAAGTTTCTAAATATATGGAGGGTTCTGCACTACTGAAAATAGCAACAATCAAATTCTGTAAGTAGAACCTAACCTGCTATGCAGGATGCAAAGCAGTGCTGGTAACACTGAGTCATGTGAGTGCTTCCTAGTGAATTCTTTTTTTAAATTAACTTTAAGAGAGGTCTCTTTAGAGTATGGAAAGAATGACACGTTGATTTGTTTTGACATAACATAGCATTGCCATGAGGTACAAGGCAAATAAGAGAGGTTTTTTCACCTTACAACTTGGACTTTCCTGTTGGCAATATTAGTCTGCAAAAATCCAAAATTTTAGAATTTCAGGTGGTATGTTTTTTAAATGTTGTAACAAGCCGTTGAATAATCACATGACACTGAAGTCACTGGAGGAATATTTAACGCTTCAGACATTTTGCAAGTTACTCCGAAAGGATAATTTCATACTGTTCTCCAGTACTTGTTGCCAGGATCATTTATTACCAAAGACAATTGATTTTTTACAGAATACAGAAGCCAGCTTCTTTACGCACAAATTTGGAGTCGAGCTTTGTGTCCCATAGAGCTAGAAGTTTTCATTTCATGTTAAATAGGATTACTTTGGTAGGCTAACAGGCTGTAGAAAGAGAAGGGGCAACTTTTTTAGTAGTAAGATACAATGCTTCATTGCTTTTTGTTCTTCATACTTGATGGTACTCTTACCTTTTACAATTCAGTTCCTCGGGGCAGTAACTAATGCAACTCCACTGATGTTAATGGCTGATCATTTCCTCCAGGGCAGGATTGCACATGCTGGCAATATGTCAACCACTGCAGATAACTCTTTGTTACTGATGGTTAATGTACTTATGTGTAAAGTTGTTAAGTGTACCGATTGAAATTCTTCCTTCATTACCTTAGCTCAATTGTACATTCACCTAGTGGCCTGCATTCACCTCAACCTCAGGGTGCTGAGACTTTGCTGCCACCATGAATATGGTCTATTTTCTTGGCTAATTATTTCTCTGTTGCCTCTATCTATATTTGCTGTTGCTTCAGGAATCTTGAGGTGCCTATATTTGAATGTGTGAGGACAAGAAAATGACTGCAAATGAGAATACGGAGTTGAGAAGGATTGCGGAAGGGTTCCCAATATTTAGACAACTTACTAGGGAGAACTGGGCTGACAAAATGCTTCTTAATTTTGCAGTTTCACCAAAGTTGTTTACAGGTGGCTTTTGAATTTTCTCCCCCACTTCGACTTTGTTTCTTAAATCACTGTTGTTTGTCATACAGTGCATCTATAGCTGCTGCGACACTTTTGAAAATTAGAAGACTGGATTCACTCTGGCATTCTTGCTAGCAATGGCAATGACAGCAGATTTCAAAAATGCAAGATATGGCAACCAGAGCAGAGAGATTGACAGGTGTGAAGATTAAGAGCATTCTATAGAGAATATCAGCTGTAAGAGAGATGGAGGAACTCAAAGAAGGACCGAGATCATAAAATCACGCTAGAGGCAAAATTCATCTGTTCTTCAGCAGTCAATAACCAGTCAACGACAATTCCACTGACATCTTGGCTGTTGATTTTCTGTGAGGAAGATCTGTATATGATGCCACCTTCAGGGGAGACTCGCATTCCCTGCAAGGGAGAAAGGAAAATACATTAACAGCCTGTCTCTCAGTACTTCATCTCTGCACTTGAGAACAGAATTACAATTGAATCTGAACTCACTGGCCTGGGATCAGGTCAAATGAGTCCTAAACACTCATTCAGGCAGCTGTGCTTGAATCCAGATGTCCGTAGACTGTGTGTCTGGTATATAGAGTCAGAGATGTGAGGCTCAGGCATTTCTTAAGCAAGCATTGTTTCCTGGTCAACCATCTGTACAGTGCCCACAGCATGGCAGTGCACATTCTGGTAGACCATCAAGTATTTTTTTAGACAGACAACCCATAATAACTACTGCCTACTTTTTTAATAAAAAAAATTTGTCCCTCAGGCTAATTATTGTTTCTATGATTTCTGCTGAGAATAAATAAAATTTGGCATCCATAGCCAAATTCATATATAAATAACTTCTACGAAAAAAGCAATTCTATTTGATTTGCCATAGGTTTTGTATCGTGTTTGATTTCAGGGATACATTACTTCAGTTTAAGTACCTTACTTTGTTTTTTTAAATGTGGAGTGCCACAAATGTAGCTGACCAGTATTGCTGTCCCACAGATCCCAGGATTTCAAGGCTCACTTCAGCCTCCAGATGACAAAGGGATGGAAATGTGGGAAATATGCCTTCTCAGTTAAAACTCCTGAACTTGATTCTTGCATATAATGCACCTGGGAACTCTAAAAATCCTGGCTGTGGGGTTACCTATCATCAGGTTGCTTATGAGCCTGACTTCTGTGCATTCCCGTGTCCAAAAGAAGCCGCACTTATGTCTGTCATGAAGTGGCACAGTCTGGGAGCACAGCTTTCTAGGCAGGCAGAAATTTAATGGCTTTCTAGCAGAGATTTATCAGAACTGAACCATCCCCAAAACTATTTTGAAATCAAAACATTCTAACAAAAACACATTATGGGTTTTTTTTCCAAACAATTCTAGTAGCAGCAAACAAAGCAAATCTCAAAACTTAGGAGAGGAGCTAATAGGGGACGGCCCTGTACCTGTGGCATGACATCTGATTAGTTGCTGCAAAGTATGAGGAGAAATGAAGATGCAGTAGCCACCAACTGTATAATTACCTGGCCATCTAACTGGCACTCTTTATTAGAAACTGAACTTTCCAAAGCCAGTGGGTAAGAGAAAGTAGTAACAAAAACATATATACACACACATATATGTTTATATCTCTTTTTCCCTCTTTTGTAACGCTGTGTAGAACTTTCATCATTCAGCAAAGTGTAGGTGATGTAGTAGGCATGATGTTTATGGGATATGAATTTGGTACAATGCACAGTGATCCGAAAGTATTAAATATGTTTCTCCTGTAAACCTTTCATCTCTGTAAAGAGATGGAAGTGTCTCTCCTATATACATTGCTTCGCCCCCAGTCCTTCTGAAAGTGCTTATGTGACAGGCAGTAATTCAGGAAGAGTCATGAAATGATGGGGATCAGCACTCCCTGGTAAGTCAGGTCACCTAGATGAGGAGTCTCTCTTAAAGAGGAGGTCTGGGGTTTTGGTACCATCTTGTAAGTGCAGATTGGAAAGAGTTTTTGTCAGTACTGAGACATTTTTGTTAGGGAACAGTGGGCTTGAGGGTTTTGCACTTTAAGCCAGTGGAAACAGAGGTACCATCAATACAGAGCTGACCTTTATGGGTTACAGAGCTCCTCTGTGGTCCAAGGGAAGCTTTCTGTTACGCTTAGTCGCAAATGAGCATCCTAAACATTTTATATACCCTCTTCTTCTCCTGTGGGTGGGTGTATTCATTATTTGTACCTTTTCCCTCTCAGTGTTTACAAGTGAGTGTCTGAAGGTAGAAAAGGTAGGCAGAAGGGACAGGTTTTAGAGAAGTTAACTAGATGATCAGATTGAGGCAAAAGAGGCCAGTCTTTCCTAGGATCCTTCTAAACTGATGGACAGGCTTTGGTGCTTCAGAAATTCACCGTGCCTTTTTGGGGCTCTCCCTCTGAACTGCCTCTTTCCATTGGCGGCAGAAGGAGCTGTGGTTCTCCACTTGTGTAATGAATTTGCATGAATACTTTTTTTGGTGTACAAAGGAGATGCATGAAGAGACTAATTTCTTACTCCACTAAAAATGTTCCTAAGATATTGTTAGAAGGGACAGAAAACATAATTGTTATTGGAGGTATTCTTCAAACCAAGTCGGAGAAGAAAACGTCTGTTACACAATAATTTGGGAGCAGTCTTTGAAAGAAAAAGGATGCATAATGAAAGTAGTTTCTTGTGGTGGTTAGCAATAGACTTGGAAGGCAGAAAACTCTGTGCCAGCATTTCTTACTGCAAAGGTCTGCTATGACCTGATAAAGAAATGTTCAGGAGAAAAGATAAGGATGTGTGCACTGAAAAAAAGCTGTTAATGTAACGTTGTTGCAAACATTATGCTGTCTTGTGGAATGGAGATGTCCACCCAAATGCTTGTTACTCCTGTTTGCTTGGTTCTAGTGCCATTTGGCAATTTATTCATAAAGAGAGACTGTGAACAGATGTGGGGGTTTTCGTTAATATTTGGTGAGACAGCAACTTGTCACTCCTGAAAGTCTAAGCGGTATGTTTTTCATGAGTGGAGGTTCATGGCTGAGGAACATCCAGGAAAAGCCTACTAAGATTGAGTTGTAGTACAGTGCATGAGTCCGTGGAGACACAAGTATTCCACGTTGTACTATTGTATACTTTGAAAGAAATAGTCTCAGCAGAGAAAGAGCGTGAGGTTTTTGACAGCCAGATGATAGTTTGCCAAGCAAACTCCTTTTGCTTGACAAATTTATTTCCTTTTTATTCGAATTATCAATAGTTACTTCAGCATCATCTGTTGTTTACCCTCGGATGAATTACATACCTGTGTCAGACCACCCGGTACACTGACCAACAATTTTCAGGTGCACTTGGGAAGCAGCTATGGAAGGCATAATACTGTTTCTTTAAATGATCCTAAATAACTAGGTATGTGACTGATCATTACACTTCACAGGCTGGCAATGTTTTTGCTTTGAATACTTATTTTAATGGTGCACTGAATATTTAGGGATATATTATGATCTGTGACTAGTGCAAAAGAAAATGGTTGTCTTTTGTGATCAACAGGCATTTCACTTCCATGTGTCCAGGCGTTTCCATCTGTGAAAGGATACATTTTCCATGCTTACAAAGAGCTTTGAGACCTACACAAAGTCTCTCTGTAGGTGTGACATATGAGAATATCCTCATCACAACTAGAGTATTTTAGTAAACGCGCAGTTCAGAACTTGGTTTACATATGAATAGAACTTGTCCTTTAGCTGTTGGTTTGGTGATTTTTGTGCTCCCTGCCCACTTCACTCGGTAGTAAGTAAATTCTTTTCAGGACATCCAGAGCTCCTGCAGTTACACCGCCTATGTGGCACCTAAGCCCTTCTAAGAGCTGTTTTGGGAAACAGCCTGATTCAGCCAATAAGCAGCTCAGGCAGTGATAAGTGCAGCAGGGTTAGGCTTTGGAGGTCTGTTGCTTCAGGGGGCATCAACCACAGCTTCTTTGCTGTGGGGACAGTGACCTGGGGATTTTTCAGGTTTGTTTTCTGTTGGTTTTGCCCTTTTCCAGGTACAAAAGGGAAAAATGAAGATGTGTAAGACAGCACCTATGTTCATTCTGTTGTTCACAGGTGAGTGGACGTTTCTTTATATTTGCTTTCTCAGCTATTACTTTCTCTTCAATACTTGTAATTACTTTTCGAAGGTATTCCTAAGTATATTCTAAATGTTAATTCATATGACTTGATCTATAAATAGTTGTACAGTCACTGAAGGTGTTTTCTCTATGCATTATTATATTGTGCCACATGAATGATTACTTTAGTTACATCTCTATCAGTAAGATATAACTCACTTAAAAAGCATACGATTATTTTGCCATACAAATATTTGTAGCATCCCTAATAATAAAACTTTAAGAATAAGTCAGATTGTTGTATTTTAAAGAAATCCCCTGCAGGTACAGAAAGACACATGTGCCAAGAAAAGGTAAGGCTTCTTGCAACATTAGTCATCCTAAATTTGTTAATGAATGATGAAAATAAATGTTAATATCAATAACGATCAATATTCTAACAATCAACAGCAGAACTAGAGAAAAGACAACACATACAGCTCATGCCTTTTTCTTGTCAGCACTACTCGCTACAGATACAGTGGCAGTATCTCAGTGATGCTGCAAAGAAAGCAAAAAATGGAATTATTTCAGGCCATTTAACAACAAGCACCATGTCTTCCTAATTGTCCCACAAAGCCTTTGTAAATATACTGAGTAGAAGTGAGAAGGGGTGGTATCTCACTCTGCAACTTTCATGAACTTCTTCCCAACTGCACCGTTTGCATTGTTAGGACTGGCAGGACCCCAGCCCCTTGTATCATTTCTCTCTAATGAAAATGTTTATGTTTAATACTCAGAATATGTGACTGGATATGATATAATAGAGACCCCTTACATCATTTGTGTCTAATATTAGGCAATAATGAAAGGATTTTATAGAATTTGTGTTAGGATTTGTGACTGATTGTATCGGTTTCATGAATTTTCGCCAGAACATTGTTTCCTTGTGAAAAAGAAAAAAAATAGGCTTAGGTTGGTGCAAAGGCATAAGGTACTTTCTTCTTTACACCTCTGTCCCACAAAAGGCAGCAATAGAGGGAGAATTTTAAGAAGGTTCTGAGAGGTGCAGGGGGTTGGCTCATGGACCTTCTTATCATTAATGTACACGTGCTCTCAAGAGGACAAGCCTGCTGAGAATTTATGCCATCCCTTTTCAAAGGAGTTCGGGGAGATATGTGTATCATCAGGCCCCCTCTGTAGAGCTGTACTCTGCTTGGCAGAGTCCTATAAAAGCTTCAAAGTGACAAAGCAAGTTTTTCTCCTAACCACTGAACAACTTACACCCATCGCTAACAAGTGCAGCATATTCTCAGAGAGAGAGGCAGCATCTGCCTATAAGTACGGTTCGTTTTTATTGCAACATCATGGGTGCATCTGTTTGCTCCTTTCCAGAGAAGCTGTGGATGTTGTGCCTGGAGGTGATGCTATAATTCTAGGCAGAACTTCATAGATAAGGAGATCTCAGGGGACACCAGAATTATGTAAGATGTTTGATGGTGTTACTTTTTTGTTTTAACTTGTATGTCCAAGAATCTCACATGGCACAGCTTTGTCCCCCTGTGCTGTTTCTGAGCCAATTATTTCCCATGTGGAACCTCCTGGAACTTCACTGGCTAAACTTGCTTCCGTAGGAGAGGTTTTGTTTTATTTTTCATGTCACAACTGGGACTGTGTAAGAAAGCATCTGTTTAATGCTCCAATAACTTAACAAAGGGTATAGTTTTCCTCTCTTCCTGTCATTCAGAAAAAGTTCAGGGAAAGTATCTTTCACCCCTCCCCAAATCCTTTTCATTAATTTGCAATTGAAGTGGAGGAGGAATGTGAAAGAAAGGGTGTCTTCATTTGTTAACTAAAGCAAGCTAGTGAGTGTCATCGTCTGTATTAATGTGATTGCTTCCCGTTTGAGAAGCATATTGGGCAAGAGGAAAAGTGAGAATGAGGATGAATATCAATAAACATCCCAGGTGAATTTAGCTGCTGTATCCTATTGAGCCCCATCAAAGCAAATGAAAGTGGTTTTGCTAATTTTCAGAGTGCCCAAATCTAGTAAAGACTATAGCTCTGCTATTATTCCTTTATGGATTTCATTTTTGCACTCCAAAGCAAGGAGACACTATCGGAGAAGAATATCTGTGAAAGTATTTTTTAAGCTGAGTAAATGACAGTAGTATTTTTTCAAAACTTTTTCTGAGAAATGTCTTCACAATTTCAACTGAAATGTTCATACAGAAAAGTAAGATGGAGGGAAACATTCTGAACGTAAAACAGCAGGCAAGATTGTCCAAGTTATGAGCATTTGAAAGCAGGATATCATCACTTCAGTTACAAACAACCTTAATAATAAATGGTACGGCATACTCCAATTTTTTTTTTTTTTTTTAATTTTAGGATATCTTTGTAGCAATATGGCTGTTGCTGCAGAGACCACAACATCATCACAGAGTCCCTCACCTACTTCCAAAGCCACACAAGCTCCTGAAGCAGAAACAACACCACATGGGAGCAATGACGTTCCAGGTCTGTTTTTTAATTTGTTGCTTCCCCAAATCCTGGGTCAGTTTTTCCCTCAGTGTGCACACCTGAGTCTTGTGAATACACTGTTCCATTTTTGCCCTGTTGTTTTCCACCCAATGACTTTCTATCCAAAAGACTTAAAAAAAATGAAGTGGCAAACACAAACCAGTTTAGCAGCAATATAACCCTGTGATTGATTTTAAATAGGTTTCCCCCATTTCTACAGAGGTGCAAGCTGAAGCACAGAGAATATTTCAGACATCTCAAATAACGCAGCCTAAATAATTGTCTGTGAAGAAGCAGAAAATACGTCATTTAGTATGAAGTGTCAGGCACTTTTCATGAGTGGATAGCTTGGTATTCTGTGCTAAAGGAAGAAAACTTAGGAGGAAGATAACAGCAGAAAAAGGCCCCATAGACCTGCTAAGTGTCTTGATTCTTTCTGTGACTGCCCTCTGTGCGGGATCACCAGCGCCTGCCTCTGTGTGCATCTCAACTGATACCCTGCTCCTGCTGAGCTTTCTGGAGGCTTTACGAAGTGACGGCTTTCACAAGCCCCATCTTTGCTCTTATGATCACGGCTACAAGCTGCATGAAACTTTATAGGTACAGGTCAGGGCTTCCCAACGCTAAGGCTTTCTTAATTCCTATGTTTGTGAGGCTCTGTGTGGTGGTGGTCTCTGAGGCAGCTGCTAGGGCAGTGTTGCTAGCTGAAGAGTCAGGAATTTTACCCGCCCTTTTTCTTCCTTGTGTCTTCTTTGTGCTTCTTATGCCGAGACACTACTCAAGGCTCAGTGGTGAAGATGGAAGAAAGGCAAAAAGAAGGAGGAAACTTTCGGTGGCAACAGTCTTATCTGCCTGTTTCCCAATTCCTCGTTCAGCGTGGCAGGATCTGTAGAAAGCTGCTGTTCTGACTTGGACTTAGTTATGCTAACTATCAATATATGTAAATGCACAGCGCTCTGAATATGAGAGTGCTCTGGAACACAAAGCCTTACCTGCCAAACAGACAAAGCACGTGTGAAGGAGGGTAAACCGAAATCAGCACACAACTATGGCAGCTGGAGGTACAGAGTAGTTAATAGCTGGCATCTATTATTTTGGCAGGAAATAATGAGTTCGTTTCCTTCTAACACCTGACTGTAAACTCAGTGCTTTGTAATCACCAAAAAAAAAAAGGTAGGGAAAACAGCTTTAGCGTCATTACACATAGTTGTACAGTTTTCTCACGTTTCTAATTTTCATTCTTTTCCTTTTAACAGAAAAACATCTGTCAACTGTATTAGGTAGGTTGACAACTTCAATATATGTACTTCTGCTTAAATAATTTTTTTCTTTACCTAGGTTTTGAACTTTTAACTTCTTTCACTGCAGTTGGTTATAGAAAACGAAAGCTATGTATGGACTTGCATACGTTAGCCTGACAACTCAGCTTTTCTATGAGACTATTAAAGACTCTCCTTAATTGCAAGTCATGGTATTTCTATGGTGATTTGAGTAATAAGAATATCACTCTACTAGACTAAACGATAGTAATTTACTTTCTTATTACCATAATTAGTATTTGGGTCTTTTTCTTTCAGTAAAATCTGTAGCACCAATAATATTGTGAGCAGCAGTAACTCTTGGTATATTAAGATTGGAGATTAATATAGCACCTACTTTGCGCTGCCAAAAAATCATTGACTGTAATGAGCTATAATAAGCTTAGTTCATTTCTGTACACATCCAAACTTGAATGAGATTTTTTGTTTGTAGGAAAAATAAAGACCTAGATTTCTAGTGTCACATATAACCATTTTATGCTACATAATTATCCACCACAAAAGTAGGTATTAATTTTTCCCTTTTATTAATGGCTTAGAGTCATGGGTACCTCTCTTCTTGCTCTTCTAGTGGCGGGAATCAGCATTTCCTTTGTGTTCCTTTTTATTATTGGTGTTTGCTGTGCATGGAAAAAATCAAAGGTAAGTCCAAGCTTTTACCTTTGGATATTTGTTTAAGTATGTATATTTATCTGTGTATATTACAGAATATGAAGTGTCGACTTCCCAAGTTTTTCACTTTTCACTCAGATCTCTGGTGTTCATTTGCACTGTAGTTGCTTTTCCACTGGGATATTTTTTTTTTGCCACTGGATGGCATTCTTAAAATTAGTCATCTTGTAATCAAGGTTTAATTTACCTGAGCTGACCTCCCTTCCCGGGTAGTACCTGCTCACATTTTAGTAGGAATGGTTCCTGGTTTGCAGTTTTATTCTCCCTTTAATGACAGCCTTTGTCATTAAAGGTCCTGCATCAGAGATAACAATTGAACGGTTCAAGTGAGTTTTATCTGTCTGAGTTACTTGGATGCTATAATTATTTTACAACCACAGTCTTATCTGTGGTAAGTTAATATTGCTAAAAATTACGATATTGGGTAACTTATTGAATAATAAAAATAAATGCAGTAACACTTGCTATAGATTCAGGTATGCAAAAATAGTTGACTGTATTAATGAAACAAGTTAATATAAGGAAAAATATCAGCAGAACTAATACTAATATTATATTGACATTATTGATTTTGTATTTGTGTAGCTTAGATGCATACTGCAGTGATAATAACATATTTGTATTTCTTGCACAGGGAAGTTCGGCTGAAATTAATTCTGTCCCCTCTGCTGAACCTGGAGTGTCCTTAAAAAAAATTTCAATACATGAGAACCAATACGAGTGGCCTTCTGAAAGGGCATTACAATGACAGCGGGAGAGCTGTTGCACGGCCCTTTGGTCTGTGCACCTGTATGGCAGAACCGCGCATACCACGGGACTTCGAGTCAGTAATTTTCCTTTTTTCAATGAGAGTTTCAAATCACTCCAAAATAATTCAGAATGTCAGTTAACAAGAAAATCCTGTTACCAAAAGAATCTCTATCAATGCTATTAAGTAAAGCGTTAAAACCAGGGGAAACATTAAAACGAGGTAGGTTCTTAAATGCCACCTGACGTGGCATGCGTTGCCTGTAGCGTAACAAGAGAAAGGTCAGACTGCTGCGGACCCTCAAACCTTATGATCTCTTACCTCATCAATACCGTAACTAAATCCAGTTCTGAGAACTCTGTGATATTAGGGACTCTGGGAAACTTAATAATTGGTATTTATGGCCTTTGCTGTGTATTTGATCTGTTATATATTGCAATGAGGTGTATTTCCATCCTACTCTTATTTCAGTAATATTTTTCATGTTTTTCTTTTTCTTATGTCCTTTTCAGGAGGAAAGAAGAAAGGAAAGTCCTCTCAATTGTGGCTATTTAAACAGCACTCTCAAGAGCTGCATCTTCAAAAAAGTTAAATTCTTAAAATTAAAGAGATCCTAGTTACACAAAGTGGCACACTTAGGCTATGTCTGTTCTAATAAAATAAACCTGCGCAGGAACATCGCTACTGTTGAGACTAGCTGGAATAGCCCCTGTTTATGCTTGTATACGTGTGAACTACCTATTGGAAATGGCTCCTGGAAGGCTCTAGCTTCCAAAATTTGGATCGGGCCAAAACCAGCTTACCAGCATAAACAGTACTATTTCAGTGCCTGGGAGTTTCCTAGGCATTGTTTAATGTACTAGTCTAGATATACAGTGTTATTGTTTGAAGCTATTTTTAAATGACATATTTGATGTACCTATTCACTCATTTATTGACAGTTATTATCAGAGATTCATCAAAGCTGGCCACTGCAAACTTTCATTTGCTCACCGTGCTCTGTTTTTCTGCTTCACCGTAGCTGTCTAAAAAGCCAGTTGCTTGAATAGAAGGCTTGTTGCTAAAAGCTTATTATGGTGCTTTAGACTGGAGTGTGAATTTAGAGTTGAACTGTGTTGCACTCTCTCACTAGGTAGACACTCACATAGAATAGAGCAACAGAATAGTCTCACACCGTGACCGTAGGCCAAAGCTTTTGCATCCTCACCGAGTGAATGCAGAAATCACTAGCACCATGCAAATTCATATCCTGGCCTATGGCTCTGCGAGGCTGTGTAAATTAATCTGTGTGAAACCCCACGTTGTGACAAGGTTGCCACTAGTACCCAGAGAAATTCCATAGCCTGAACAAAGACTTGCAATTCAGTTTTCAGCACATCATCTGTTTTGTAAAAGAAGAAATAAGGAAACTTCAGGAAAAACTACTTTTATAGCACGCAAAAAATAAGTTAATGCATTGATAAAATTATGTCTATTAAAATCGGCAACTGTGTGGCTAAAAGGTTAACTCCTCAGTTGGTATAAACTGACAGACCTTCCTTCATCTAGTTTTAGCCCTTGATGATGATGATAGTAATAATCAAGAGTCAGTTAAGGCTGAAAACCTGAATTTTACTGGATGATACTGTCATCATTCCACTACTCCTTCCCCTAATTGAGTAGCGCTTACTAACTGGTGTCGGGTGCTCTCTGCAGCAAGTGACTGCTGTGGAGCTCTGCTGGAGCGGGAGCTGGGGGATCTGGGGCGGAAGGGGCCAGAAGACGCACACCCAAAGGGCTGCCCTCCGGTAACCTGGTAGAGGAAAGAGGACCAGAGAGGTAAGGGGATCATCTGAGATGGCTCTACCAAAACATTCCTGTGTGAGCTTTGGCAAGTGACCTTGGTTTCTGAGACTGAGCTCCTGGTCTGCAGGACAAAACCAGTAGTATGTCCCTGCCTCATATTTATCTGTGAAATATATATATATATGTAAAAATATATTTAAGAGTGTGAGGTGCGTAAGTGCCACAGTAATGAAGCTATACTGAGAGCTGCAAATTTGCAGGAAATCACAGATTCTGTTGTCCGTAAATCTTCTCAAGCCAGTATTATTTTTCCCAGTAACAGTAGAGAAGAATGCTATGTCAGCTTTCAATTTCGGGTACTAACTGACATTCTCAACATATAAAAGCAGTTTCTTGCCAGGGTCTGCACTGACTTCATGAAACCCAAAGAGATATTTTCAGTTGACTTCAGTGAAACAAAATGCAAAGGAGTATTTGAAAGTTCACCACTTTTTCCATCTGCTCAATAGATATCTGTATCTTTTTCTGTGTGTTTATTCTGAGTTTAAGAATGAGGTAATTATATGAATTATGTCTGCAGCAATATTATTTGGGGTGGGAGAGTTGTGCTATAGCTGCTTCCTATGTGTTTTTTTAATGTGCATCTTCTGTTTTCCTTCCATTAAATAGAAGTTCAGTAAGTGCTTAAATGCTTTTCTAGATTCTAGATCAAGAGTGCCCTGGGCAACAAACAGTGTTAGTTGAATGCAGAGGAAGTAGGAATAACAAACATTTGATCATTTGCCAGAAGTAATTCATATAAACCATGTTTACAGTACTTTTTAATTGATGTTTGCAAGCATCTATGTGAATGATTCTGCTTTCGGAAATGTTTTCAAAGTGGTTGTATCTTATCTGAACTTTTACAGAATTTGTGTACTTGAAATAATATTTACTATTTGATATTTGGTGTTCATATTTTGTTATTGCACTGTTTATAATGTTTGCGATTGCTGAAGTAATCAAAAATATTTCCTCTAGCTTGGGTGACCAGTCCCGCAAGAGTGGATGCTGACTACTTGGCAGTTAAACTACCTGTGAACTTGGAATTACTTGTGTCAATGAAGTCTGTGCAACATATGGCCTGACACATACGCTCACAAAGCTGTTTGTTTGGCTCATTGCACTGCAGTTTCATTGTGTGCTGATCAGCAGAGAGACTGACAGGCGTTACGTACCGATGGGGTAGATGGCAGCAGCAGCTTGCTGGGAAACAGTGGGGAGATGGTATTGAAAAAGCAGGTTTAGACAATAAGGCAACAGAAAACTTAAAAGAACCATGTTCTGTGGCTCTGACTTGGAAATGAGGCGCACGTTATAGAAAAGTTAGAGGGGATTGCCATGAGACAAGGGAGCTGAAGTGTTTACTAGAGTGGAAAGGGAGAAGTATGTGGAAATGGGGAAAGCCCTGATTTGCAGAAGCTGGGGGCACAGAAGTCAGACCAGCAGTATGTGCTTGCTACCTGTGGTTTGATGGCCCTTATATTCATTTGAATGGTAAGCCCACTTTAAGTTTATTCATACTTTTTTTCCAGTATAGGAAAGATGAGAAGGAATTGCCTTAATTTGCAGGAAATAAGTTTTAGATCAGATAGCAGAGAAATCTTTCTAACTACAAGAAGGGAAAAGCAAACTACCCAAACTAGTGTTGGTGCCTCGCTCAGTGGAGATTACTTTCAAAAACAGATTACACAAAATACCATTGTTCCCAGCACAATGCAAAGAAAGCTGTATTAAATAGTCTATGCAGGTCCCTTCAAGCTCTGAATTTCCAATTTCTAGCAAATATCACAGTGAGCTAGATGTGTTTGTACAGTAGCTAGCTCCATTTGTGAATAACTTGCACAAAGTGAAAATGCTGAGAGCCCATTGAGCCCCGCGCCCTGCAGCCAGCAAAACTAGTAGTGGGTGCCTTAGGAAGAATATGAGCATAGGGCAGATGTAGAGTACTCTTCCTCCCTTTGCGTTCAAACCTGTTCAAATTTACTGCCTTGTCAGCAGCGTAGACTTGACCTGTACAACACGCTGAAGACATGAGTTCCATAGCTCAAGAACTCTTTTTCTCTCTCGGTTTTTTTTTTGTTTTAATCTGCTGTCTAATAGGCTTATTCATTGCCCTCTTCACTGGTTTTGTTCATAGTAAAAAGATGGACAGTTAGTCTTTCCCTTTTCCATGTCATTCATTATATTATAGATCTCCAGCATAACTGCTTTATCCCCCAAAGTAACAGTGTTGCTTATACTACATTGATTTAAAGTTTAGCACTTTAAAAATGTGAAAGCACCTCTGCTTTTAATAACTGGAGGCTGAAAATTGCAAGCTTAATGTACTTTCTGAGGTAATAATTGCAATTTTTACAGTTTCTACAAAATGTTTAAAAGTTATCTTAACTTACTCTTGCTTAACGTAAAGATAAACACACATTGAAGGATTCGCCCACAAGTTGCATTAACCTCTAGCTCGTAAACAGAGAAAAATGTGTTCAATATGATTAAAATCACAAGCCTAGCAGTAAAAACTTAGGCATTTTTAATCCTTAAACCCTTTCTTATGCAAAGTCATCCCTCAGGCCTTCAAAATTTTATTTGTATCCACTTGTGTTTTCTATTCCCCTTCTGCTTGTACATGCTAGAAGCAGGCTCAGCAGCAGCCAGCGTGTTTTCCTGTCAATAGAGGCCTAACCTATAAATGAAACCAGGCAGAATATTGTAGATGGTAAATATGACACAGGGTGACTGAAGGGCCCAGGGTATTATTAACAACATGTGTGTCTGTCTTTATTTGGACAGACGGTAGGTGTGATCGCCACTGCCAGGCCATTTCACACCATCTCAAACAAGACTCTGAAAGCACCTTGCAGTGAATTGTCAGGAATCAGTAGGACTGCTTCTGTTCTTCAGCAGTCCTTGCCAAGAAGCGGAGCACATTAAATATCTTTCTGTCTCAAACATTCCTGCTAGCGAGCTTTGAACCAGGCTGGATGTCCGAAACCAACCATGTTGGAGAAAAACTAGATGCTTTTTGTTGATAGCGCTTGTTCGTTTGACAGAAAGATGTGGGTCCATTGACAGAGAATTTCAAACAAGTTGTTTTCAAAGCACTAAGCGTTGCTCTCAGACATCACTTTATAATCATGTTTTAATACTGTTCAAATAATTGACTGTGCTTTTCTATTCCCTCCCATGTATGCTCAAGTACAGTAGAGAGAAGTGCCAGAGTAAGACATCGGTGCTGTCTGATCTGGGGACTCCAGGCTGCAGGAAGGGGCGTATTCTAATGTATGCCATTGATAGGGTTTGTGTGAGATCCCCGACTAGAGATACGTTCTCCTGTGCCCCTCCCTTACCTCAGTTAACTCGTGAACACCCTCTTTTTCACTTTATGTTGGACATAACCTTTTTTTTTTTTTGCATACAAAGGGTTTTTTGAACAAGAAGCAGCAGAGGTGCTGTTGCCAGGTTTGTGCCATCAAAACTACACCAGACAGAGAGAATTTTTCCTGAAATCTGTAAATGGTGAGGGATCATTTTGTGCAGTTGTAGTTGTAAAAAGTGGAATGACTGGGCTAATTCTAGTGGAACTACTTTGTATGTATTTCAGGTATACTTGGCAGTAGTTTTGTACCTCCTTTTAAACAAAAAGGAAAAAGAAATTTGCTGTAGATACCGTGCTGCTATTTTCTTCTCCCATACAACTTCTTTACAACTAAAAGTCTAGTTTTAGATCTTATCTGTGTTAACAAAAGAATTCCTTTTAAAGTTTCATCCTTTTAGGCATATTCTTTTAAGCAATGTATTTTCACAGTTGCATGTTATTCTGAGCTTGCAAAGTGCCTTCTGACAGTGAAAAGTTGGCCTCAGATTCTCTATTAGAACAAGTAAGCATAGATCCAGTGCCTGCAAGTTATATCAAATGAAAAGCGCTGTCTGAATAATAGAATAGAAAAAATAATCTACCATTCTTCAGTACAGATTTGCAATTTCAGCAGCAGATGGCTCAGATACAGCAGGGTCTGGCTATATGAATAGCGACATTGTTATGCATCCATCAGCCTCATTACACCTAGGCAGTCTGTCTGTGCCCTGTTACAGGCACCCTGTTGTAACCCGAGAATACATTTTGATCAAGATGTATAATCCTGGCATTAAATAAGTACATTTTAAAATGGGATTATTGTGAGGATGATTAACAGGGCATCCCAAATTCTGATCCTACTGTGATCAGAAGAATGAATTCATCACCCCTGCATTTTGAATCTTAGCACCTTGAGACATTCTAGTGACTTGAGAAGGCTGGATTTGCTTTCTTATCTGCATATTGAATTTCAAGACCAATGATAGACCTTGAAGATAGAAAAATAGTCTGTAATCATTGCAAAGATTCTCAAAGTAATGCCATTGCAAAAAGCTTTAAAAGCAAAAAGGAAGTATCAACTTCTTTGAAGTGCATAGATTCAGTACTAGACAGAGGAGGTTATGGCTAGCTTTAATTTAGTAACTGAAATGGAAACAGGGAATATATACAACTGGAATTAGGGCATAGCATGTTTAAGGTTTTCAAAGAAGATTAAAAATATATTCTGTTCAGGATTTGCATTTGTTACACAATCAGGCAAGATGTAGAGCTGGAGGGGGAACTACCTTTTAAAAGATGCCTACCTGGTATTTTTAGATTTTATTAAACCCTTTAGATTTCTATTCAAAACATACTTGTAATACTTCTGTTTAAGAAGCTGAATCAGTTTCTGGGATTTGTAGTGACTGAAATTTCCAAGCATTTGCTTTCAGACATGTATTTGCAGGAACACCCAGTATGGATGAAAAGCAGCGAACAAATTAGGAATATAGAGAAAGATGGAGAGGTGGGTTGCCATGCCAGAAAGTAGAAGATAGCCACCAGCTGCAGTAAGTGGATCCAGTTCCCCCTTAGAAATTTACCTCAGTCGCCTTGGTGAACTGGAAGAGAGCATGAGATACATATCAGAAAACAGCTTTGAGGGGTGAGAACAGAATCTAAAATAAAGATTTACATATGCACCTACACACAGACACTCATAATTGAAAAACTCAAAGCTCAGAAGGGCGCTGACTGGAGAGTACTGGAATAGGGAAGAAAGTCAGGAGAGACTTAAAGACAGGGAGGGGATCTCAAGTGGCTATGCTGCAGAAAATGCCTATTTGGCTCTCATCTAAGATATAAGCCATTGAAGAAGGCTCATATCAAAGTAAAGCTCACAAATTTGTTAGCACACCAAGAAGGAAATACTAGCTGGTGAGGCTGATGGGGAAGAGAAAGCAATTTCAACAGTAGCTTAGTAGTAACAGGATAAAGTAGCTGCGATTAAATGGTATGAATGATAAACATTTAAGCCACATCGTTTAGCAAAGAGAACTACTGAAGTGGTTCCTGTTGCATAGTTTGGCATATATGTTCTTGATCTGTGTACCTCTTACAACTATCAAAAAGCAATCTGGCCCTTCTTAGCCAGCTTCACAAGAAATTGTTTGTTCTGTTTGTACTGTTTAAGGTTAGAAAAACCACCTACCCTTACTTTATTTTGCTGAATTCTAACATATACATGGAAACATCTGTACATTTCACAGAATCACAGAAGGGTTGAGGTTGGAAAGAACCTCTGGAGGGCATCTGGTCCAACCCCCCTGCTCAAGCAGGGCCACCAAGAGCCTGTTGTCCAGGACCATGTCCAGACAGGTTTTGAATAATCTCCAAGGACGAAGATCCCACAGCCTCTCTGGGCAACCTATGCCAGTGCTGGGTCACTTCCATTTCTCTGTGTTCCATTTAAACAGAACTCTATTTGTTGTTGTGGGGTTTGGTTTGGGGTTTTTTTTGGGGGGGAACAGAAAAAACCCAAACATGTGGTTTCATATTTAGTTTTTGCCAGCTTCTGTCCTACTTTTCACTTGGTTGTTGTGGTGTTGCTAAAATAGATGCTATTATGCTAAATTATGTATTTATACCACCATTTACAAAATTCCCACCGTTGTAATTTATAGATAATTATCGTGGCTGTCTAAGTCAGAATTCTAGGGTTTATAAGGGCTTGCCTGTTCCTAGATTTAAATAATGTCTTATGGGGCTTCCTCTTAGGGAGAGAGAATGCCTTAATCAGTGCTCAATTCAGCCCTTGATTTAAAAAGTTAGTTTAATGTTGCTTCACTCACTGTTGCAGTTTATAAGGGTCTTGGGTAGAAATACGTCCTTTTTGAAAGCCATTTAGACATTTAAGACGTTAAATCAAAATTTATTTGTGTGCTGTTGAAATGAGATTTAGCAATCTAAATTTGTCAGATCCTCAGAAATGCACAAATTGTTTCCCCTGAAAATCCAAAATGGTTTATTTCCAGTAAGCTCCTGATGAGCTTGTGCTGGTGGAGCTGAGATGAAGAAACTTCGTTCTACTCATTTTATGCTAAACAAGCAAAAGAGAAATGTGACTCCTTGGTCACAGGCTACTTAGTTATTTATCAGGAAACTTAAACTGATTCTAGAAATATTCACAGGTGTTTCAGTGTCTTTGGAAATCTGGATCTCAGTTCTCATTCACACAGTTTACTAACAACCATTTTGGTTAGTACCAATAAGGGGCATGTTTTTTTCCCTATACACATGGCCTAGGAAGTTGGCCTAGGAAGCCAACTGAGAAAATGAAACAGGTTTGCATGTGCTAATTATAAATATGATTGGCAACACAACTGGATTGTGTGCTAGTGGGGAAAATAGTTGAAAATTTATCTTCAGGTGGAAATTATCCAGAATATTGATAGATGATTTGGCCCCTTTTTATGGCCTACCGGTTCAGGTCCTCAGCCAAGAGCTTTCAGTCTGTTGCCGTACCAATGCCAGCTAAGACCGCCAGCTTCTCACTGATAATGAATTCATGGCAAAACTGCAACTTGTATGCCATTCTGAACTGTCTGCTCTTCTCTTGTGAGCAGAGTTGCGAAACGCACAAAAATCCTGTCTTGTGAGTGCAGCTGACATCTACCTAAATAATCTGCTTGCCCATCCAAACATAAGTAACAGCCATAGACGAGTAACAGAAAGATATCCGGAATCCAAAGTAAAGGTAGTTGCTTTAATTTTTGCCAGTCATGGAAGTGTTTGTGGGGGTTAGCAGCAAAGCCCTTCACTTTCATACATGTAAATCAGAGCAGCGCAGTGTGTTTGAGAGGTTATGGCAGGCACAGTTGCCTGTATCTCATAAACCAGCTTGAATCGGCAACTCAGGATATGACTGTGCAAAACTAACAGCTGGGGTTTAGAGGAGAAAACAACTACCGCAAGCAAGGAAGAAAAAGCTGTACTTTCCATCTCTCTGGCTCCAGAGTCTTAAAACTTTCTTTCATGCACTGTTATTTCATGGGTAATGAAGGGCGTTCACAGAGAATGCAAGAAGTGAGATGTAAGCATGAATGGGGCCTAGCAGAAAGGTCTTGGAAGAAAGTCATGAACTCTGTGACAATATTGTAATCCCTGTCTCTGCTCTTCTCTGAAATGTTTGCGTTGGATTCAGGTACTCTGACAACTGAACAAATAGATGTCTGAGCCCAACCTACATGGAATTCGTTAATGTTACAATTAATGAGTTCTGTTTATTGCTCTGTTCTGGACAAAATCCAGTCAGTCAAGAAAAAAATTACATCAGAGAGTTCATCCATATTCATCAAGGAGTATGCTTTATATCTTCTCCTGCTAAGGCACTTCATTCTCTGCACTTTACATTGGTGCAAGTGAGAAGAAAACACCAGGAACTTTCTTCTACTGTTTTTTTTACCCAAGCTTAAGAAATGGGGCAAGGTCCCTTCCTCTGCCCTGGGGGATGCGTTGCACGTGGGTACGAGATCATGTGCTGTATGACTGAGGTGCTACAGCTCAGTCCTAGCTCCTCATAAGGCAACGTCTGATGACAGGATCTGTCTTTATGAGAACGTATCTGCTTTTCACAGAATCTTCAGTTTCCTGTCTGTAAGACATATTAGGTATGTTTTAATGACAACTCCAGACTAGTGGAGGCTGGCGCTAAGTATTTTGCAGCTATGTAGATTATGCCAAATTCAAAAAAACCACAAGACTGAAGCTGAATGTCAGGTTAGAGGTAGATGTGGTTGGGCCAAGTATTAACTGAAGAAAGTGGATATAGCAGCAGGCCTTTGAATACTAGGGTTAGCTTGGATTTTACCACAAAAAAAAGTTCATTTGGACTCACAGCTAAAAATGTCACTGTTTTGTGTACTCACTTCAGCTCAGAATGAGCTGTCAGTGGAAAATACGATCTTCTAAAATTCCCCTGTGCTTTTGCACCACACAGAATCCTGGAACCCTCAGAGGTGGTGTGGAGACACAGAACAATGCAATTTTTATGTAGTCACACAACGTGCATTATTTATATGCTTTCTGCATATAAATAATACAGATACAGATGCCCCCCTTTGCTAAGATGTAAGAAATCAAAAAGTGCAGTTCTGAATTGCTATGGCAAAAAGCTGTGTTTTCAATTTGAAGTGAGAGCTGGGAGCATGTGAAGAATAAACGAAATGGAGACATTAAGCAAGACTATGGGATAAATATTCTGGTTCAGATGTAAAGGCTTTAGTGACAATGTCAGATGCCCGGGGGGCAAGAATGCAACAAGGGTTCAGGGTTAGAAATAGTTTACATAAATGGAAGAAATAGGTCTAAGAAGTCCAGAAGGGTATGAAGGATGAAATAGCAAAAAGAGTATAAAAAGACCAGTGACTAGAAGAACAGATGGGGAATTGAGATTTGAAGGCTGAAAGCAGCCAAGATAGTAAGCAACCACAATGATGAAGTCTGAGAGGTAGAGATCTCTGAAGTGAGGGAAGACAACTGGAGGTGGAAGCTTAGAAGGCTGAAGGTGTAAGATAGGAGAAAGGGGAAAGGAAATGCTGTGATTTGGAGAGTGAAATCAAGCAACTCAACATTTATCCTTGGAAAACTAAAGATGAGTGCAAACCAAAGTCATGAGTATTGATTCGAAGAGTCCAAATGTTAGAAAGGACCAGCGTGTTTCAGAGTAAGAGCTTATGTGTGACCTGAGTACTGGAAGCAAGGACTGTCTTTATAATGGGAAAAACAAAACTGTAGTTTGAAGTAATCCTGAACTCAGGGTGTTTTGGCCCAAATATTGATGATGTAGGCATTCTCCTTTTTAAAAAAAACAAAATATTTTGTACTCTCAGCAGCTCTGCAAACACAGCTGTTGGGCACAGGCTTCAATTATATTTAAGTCAGTATATTGGTACCAGCTTGCTGGTTAGAGGATACCTACCAATTTATTTTTTTTCCTTGAAGGCCTTTTAGTTAACAGAAAAATCCAAATGAACTGGTATTTCCAGTTCAGATTGAAATCAACTCCATAAAACTGTTTCCTTTTCAATGTTTCTTCACAAGATGGAATAGAAAATCTTGCAGTCTCTGAATGTTAAATAATGGGTGAATAAGGAAATAGGAGTTTTGTCCGAAGGACTGGATATTTCTATATAGGAGTCTTAGTTTTTTCCTAATGGTAGAAACCCTTTCTTTGGTGTTTTCTACACAACAGCCTTTCTGTCTGGTTGTGTGGACACACATGGATTTCAACAACCAAATGCAATGCAAGTTAATGATGCATACTATATCGCTAAGTGAAAGTTTAGTAATAATCTTTCTTCTCTTCCAGAGAATTCTTGCGAAGCCTTCATATTTGGGGGTTTGGTGAGGGAGGGTTTTTTGTTGTTGGTTTTTGTGGTTTTTTCTTGTCAGGAGCCAGTTTCTGCTTCATCGTTCATTTCTAGGTTAACCTAACTTAAATCCCTTCCAGTGAAAAAAGTCAAACTCTAGAACAGGCTCAAACTTTTGGAAGCAGTGTCCTAAACAATTCCAATATGCATGGTGCTCATACAAATTACTTCCTTTGCGTCATTAAATGACTGATAAATTTCTCTAAAAATACAAAATTTTCTTTTAATAGAAATTTGTATTTCACCTGCTGGAAATCCCATAATAGAAGTATCTAAAAAAAAGGTGCTTGCATACTATGACTACAGCACATGCACATTTTAATCAGCAGCTGAAGCACCATGCTGTCTTCAGATGATAGTTAGGAAGATGAGCATGTCTTTTCACAAAACCAAAGTGAAACTGATGGACAGCTAGAAATTTCAGGGAAATGTAGTTTTATACTCCAGTGTGTAAAATATAATTATTTATGGGGCGGGGGGTGGTAGAGGTGCGCATTACATCAAGGTGACATGCTACTAAGAGGAAGAATTGAGATGACAATTTCTCCAGAAAAACCTGACTAGATGGTTGGGCAAAACACTGTTTCTTTGTTGATAGTAATTCTTCCAATCAGCCTGTTGTGGACTTCACTGAAAATTTCCAGAGGCTTTCAATGATTAAGAATTACATAATTTTTGCTTGCAATGGGATACAAAAACTATCCTTTTAAAAAAGGCCTGACAATATTGATGAAACTTGACAGCTGTTCTCCCACTTAGGGTTATAGCCTGCGTTTTTTAACCAGGGACAGTCTAGGATAAAATACATGTGCTTGCCTGGTAGCAGAGCATGATATCCCCCACTGTGCCCTCTTTCAGATGAGAGCACACAGAGTCCTGCTTGCCTACTTTCCTTCTGGCCCCATGACTGGCATTGTTGACTGCATAGCCGTAGGAAGGCTGGAGAGTGCCCCCTCTTCCACGTCAGCCCTCCCAAAAGGGCCTTCACCTGCTGTTTAAGATACACTCCTACAAGTTGGAAGGTGTAAGTTCAGAGCCTTTCAGGTTAAGAAAACCTAGAACATAGATTTTCCATTTCCCAGACAATGATGTTACCTACTAGACTATTACACTGAAAAGCAAGACAGTATTAGGACTCACACTGGTGTTGCCCCATGGCATTATATTTTTATTATTTTAAGAGCTATTCTCACTCCACAAGGCATCTGTCTTCAGGCAGTTAAACAGTCTGGATCCCAAGTGGTGGAAGTCGCCTAGTAGTTCTTACAACATTCCTACACAATCAGTGGAGGAACCTCTGGAGATCTTCAGAGGAGCCAATTTTTGTCTAAAGAAATTTTAGTAAATATGGCCAGGTAGTCTAGAATGACATTTTCTGTCCCTTTTCCTCATCCTTCACCTCCCTCCTATCTTGGTACCTTAATTAAATGTGAAGTAATATCTACTAGCTCATTACTTCTCCTTTAGTGAAAGCAGATTAGACTAGAAATTGGCAAAAACATATGCATGTCTAAGGTATTTAAATAACTGTGTCAAAAACTGGGGTGTTGAGACATGCAACTGTTCAACTAGACATCAGAGTATTAGGCTGGGTTTGAAAATAGCTGATCTTGGTGTGCAGCCACACATAGAAATGTTCTGATCTTCAGATGCTTGCATTCTATTAGGGGGGAGCTTCTTCACGCATGTGTAGTCAGATGCCAGTTTCTGCTTCAGTAAAATGAAAGAAGTTTTCTCAGTGTTTCCATTGTTGTTCCAGTCAGCTATTAGAATTGTTTTGAATTGTTTCCATCTTGCTTTAAGAAGGTATGATGAGTACAGCAGTTTATTCATAATTATTCTCCATCGTCAGTGTTTGTCCGCTAACGTGCTCCTTGTAGATGATGTTTCTCTTATTTAGAAAATAATAGTAGGCCTCCTACTAAGGACCCTGACCCCCTTTAAGGGATGCTTTGAGAGATACAAGTGAAAAACACTGATAACAACTAGATAATACTGGTTTTATGTATGAGAATCTTTCCCTCAAAAATAACCCACGTCTGTGTGCTCTGAGACAGCGGCTCTCTTACGCTGCTTCATAGCCTTTATCAGTAAGCATAAAGAATACCGCTATAAAACATGTGTCTATTTTGGCACATCGATTCAGGCACAACAGAGAGAAAAGGGGATTTTGAAAACAACAAAACATTTCAACTTCTACATGAAACAGATACTTTGTAAATGTTATAGGAGGTTTCATTTCTATATTTATTTATTTTTAACTAAATTTTTTCACTTTTGGTCTGGAAAAGGAAAGTGAAAAATACCATAAACCAACTACATAAAAAGTTTTTAAATGATGGAAAATAATATGTAAATAAATAGGGTTTGTTCCATCTTAACCAATTTTTCAATTCATTTCACTTTATTTTCAGGTTGTTTCACTTTCTGATACAGAAAATGTCTTGCTTTCTTCTGCTGCTCCCAACATTTTAACATCAGTGGGAGACTCTTCGGTCATACTTCAGGGTAATGAAAATACTTGCGGACATGCAAAAACATGCTGTATATGTGCTGTAGAGGATGACTACTTTAGAAGATGCAGTGAGGATAAGACAATGATACATAATTGCAGCTAATTTTTTTGGTTGTCAAGTTTTAGCATCTTATTTTAGTCCTATTGCTATGGTTTTGATAGATTTCATTGGAAGATTACATGCTGGTGCAACAGCTTTTTGGTCAAAATTGTCTTTACTTGGTGGGAATGGAATTTAGGGCTTAAACAGGCTAAAGAACTCAAATTTCAAGGCCAGGTCAGACAACCATGTAAATCTGCAGCTATCACTCTTTAAGAGACTGACATGATAAAGACCACACAAATTGTTTCATGAAAGATCTGCAAGCAAAGCTTATTTTTTTTTCCCTTTGGAGAACTGGGGTTTCTTCATCTTAATGAAATCCTTGTCTATGGTACCAGTCTTTCTCCTTTCCTCCCACAAAACAAAAAATTACCCTTTTTTTTCCAGCTGTAACCTACTCTGCAAATACAAACATATGCACATTCTGAAGACTTACAGCACTCCTACCAAGGTAAAAAAAAAAAAAAACATCTTTGAGCTGTTGCAGCACTGGAATCTCAGGCGAATGCAAGAAGGGAAGACTTTGCATCCAAGGAGGCTGGTTGCAGCTGTGCACATTGGAAATTATCATTTGTTAACACAAAATCTGAAGCTACTTTTTTAGTTCAATATTTGGTTCAATCCAAACTGCTCTAACAGTTGCACAACATGAAGGTTTTATACGTACACAAAAATTCAGGTGTGAATGTGGAGCAATTTGAGGTCTTTTTCTATCTGACCTTGGTGATCAGCAGGTGGATAGCATCTGATTTCTCTGTATATACAAAAATCTAGAAATGTTTAGTTTATCCATGCAAAGTCTTAAGAAAAAATCCCCTCATTTTCAAAAAACATTTCTGCATGAAATTTTGATGCTTCTGTGTGTAAGTGTTGTTTTGGGGTTAGGCAGAGTAATTTGGCTTATAGCTGCCAATTGGAACATGAAGTGTTTAGAAAAAAATGTGCATATTTAATCTGTAATGATTTTCAGAGAAGCATCTGCAGTTTGTTTTATTGTATTTAGATACATATTCAACTTCTTTCTTCAGCAAGTCCATCTTTCTTTGGTAACTAAAACTGGCATATAAGTTTACATATAGAATATACAGACAGCTCTAGACAAGAAGCATTACAGATAATTTGGTCTGGAGATAACTGGATCTGAAAAGATGATCATAGAAAGGGGTAAAGCCCCTTACCAGCGATAGGGTACATATTTTCACGTGGTGCAGAAAGCTGAATGACAGTCTGTGTTTCTGAAAGTTTTGTAAATATTTTGGACCTCTGCTGTCCTTTGCAAAACTGTTTGTAGAAACTCTCTCCACAACAGACACACCCAGAAGATCGGCGGCACTGCTGGACCCGGCGCCAAGCATCACATGCTTTTCCTGCCTATGCCCTAGTTCAGTTTCTGATTAGTTTTATCTTTCTCTCTTTTTTTTTTTTTAATCTCCCCAAACCTTTTTATCCTGTGTCTTAGCTCATCGATAGTTTAGGACATAACTGCTTCACAAAAAAATCCAGAAAATGTGGGTTTTTTTAAGTGGTTTCTTGGCATGCAGAACTCGTGGTTACACAACTAGAAACTGCGTGTGCTTCGCTTTGTTTTGCACCTGAGGAAATGTATCAAGCAGTAAGTGCGAGACTGACTGCCGGGATGCTTACGGATCCCGTCATGCCGCTTCGGCGTGAGCCCACTTTCCACGTGGCCTCCTTTGGTGCAGGGCTGGACGGCAGAGGCCTCGGGTGTTTAAAGGCGGACTGTGGGAAGGGTGACTGCCGGAGGGATCCTACCCGACGCAGCCAGGCCAGGGGAGAAGGCGCGGGCTGTTTGAGGCGACCTGCACAGATACGGCAATCCCTGCGCTCACCCCTCCTCGCAGAGGCGGCTCGGTCGGGGCTTTCGGCAGCTCCTCGACATGAGCTCCCCAAACTGCCAGGGCTCCCCCTGCCCCAGCATATATTCAGCGTTAATCGCTGAAAGCACATCTTGTGGAAGACAGTCACGGAGATCCCTAGTAGAGCTCCTCTGTGTTGTAAAAGCAAGTACAAAAGACTGGGTTTGCTTCATCGAGGGTATCACCGCTGTACATCACCAGGCTGGCGGCTGAAGCACCTCCGGCTGCGTTACTGCTCTCGCTCCAGAAAACACGCTGCTCCTGGCAGTGTCCTGACTACCAGGCTCCTCCGGCAGGAGTGAGCCCTTCTCGGTGTCCGGTATGGGTCAGAAATGTGATAGGCATAGGCGTAATGGGAAAAGTTTGGAATAACTTTTAATTTTTCTGTTTGGTTTTTGTTTTTAAATGATGAACAACTCGTTGAGATGGTGAAGTACAGCATTTTACATGGCACCATATTGATTACTGTAGATAAGAAATGCGTTGTCTTATTTGGGCTTTCCCTGGTGGCAGTTTAAAAACGTTTAAAGAGGCTGCTGCTGGCCTCCCCTGAGGAGACGGCCTCCCCTGAGGAGACAGCCCCCCTCAGAAATCAGCTTGATTGGTGCCAGCTGTGGCACCTGGCACTCTGCCTCAGAAAAGCCAGTTGGCTTCTCTGAGGGCTTGCTGCTGCATCCCACAGCGTGAGGTGAGGTGAGGTGAGTTGCTGCTCCCGTTCTTTTGGGTAGAAAATGGTTAAAAGCTCCCCAGGAATGGGATGGGTGGATGGGCCAGTCAGCCAGCCCTTTTGCTCTGGGGGGGAGGCAGGAGGTCCGCCATTACGTGGGGGGGGAGGCAGGAGGTCCGCCATTACGTGGGGGGGGAGGCAGGAGGTCCGCCATTACGGGGGGGGGGGGCAGGAGGTCCACCATTACGTGAGGAGACAGACTTGATGCTGCTTGTCTTGAGGTGAGGGTTCTGTTCTGTGGCCAAACGCAGAAAGTTCACAGCAGGGTATGGTTGTGGGGAAGGGGTGGGAGCACCATGGAGCCTCAAGGGCTGCCAGGAAAGGGTGTGGAGGGAGCTTTGGACTAGTGTGCTGGGGTGGTGGCCATGTTGCAGTGCACTATGTCGGCCCTGGGGCTGAGGCCACCTGTGTGAAACCAAGCTGTCCATGAAGTGTTGACCTCCTGTCTGCAAACTGAGTTTGCATGTGGCCTCTGTGCCTCATGATCGGTAAGGGTACAGCTGATAAGGGGTAGGGGCATCTAGAACATGCTAACTTTTTGCATAAATCCAGTGCATTTGCTTGTCTCCTTGTGGTGTCCCCTTTGGCACAGTGCAATGAGGCAGGGGTGGTGTGGGGGGAAGAAGAAACCTGAAAGTCTTTAATGGAAAAATATCCTGTTCTTTCCAGCTAGCTCAATGGCTTATCTTTATTAACTTGGATCATTTGTTTCATCCCACATTACTTTGAAGATGAACTGACAAAACTGGACTCAAGTAAGTTGCAAACTTACCTCACTTAAACTTATGGAACAAAATCATTTATATATAAAGCAGTGTTTTATGTGCTAACGTGAATATGGTAAGCTGGGGAAGGAAAATATGAATTCTGATACTGGATATCCTTGAAATCCTGCAAGTATATCTGTGGTGTATTTCAAATAGCTGCCTTACTAAGGGAAAATGTCTTATATTATTCAAACCCCTGCTACCTGATTTGAATTTATGGCTGTCTAAATATGCTCTGTGGCTGAATTACAAGGCATGTGTGTATATTAAACCTGGTGACTGTGGGAAGTAAGTTACAGTGATGTACAACTTAAAGAATAATCAAAACCAAGAGCTGATGTGACCAATGGACTCTAATAGATGTAAGTAGTTTGAGTGCTTGTCATCTAGCCACATGATCCTAATGTTGGCAGCCTGTTGAAAGTGATGCGTGGGAAACTAGTGCGAAGTGCTGATTTATTTTATGCTAATGGGGAAAAGTCCATATTGTTCAAATTAAATCCTAATGCAGAAACAAATCATCCAGCTGAGCCTATCCTATGGAGTTTCATTGAAACAGTTAGTGGTCTCTTTCGTGACCTCGAAGTTGTAAAAATTAAACAATGTTAGGGGGCTGCTGTTTTCAAGTGCTTCTGGCTGCTGAAAGCAGCTGAGATTCTCCTACAGATGGCTATTTAAGTTAAAAGCCAAATGGAGAGATCACAGCAATTAGTGCGCATTGGCTTCTAACTGCATCAGAGTGAATAATGTGGGAGAAGTGAGCCAGGACTATGCCTCAGTCTGTGCTTTTTCCCACCAGAGGCTGAGTACCAGCATTTCTTCTCAATTAAAAAAAAAGAGAGGAGGGGGAATTTCTTGCTGCTTCACTTGAACAAAATAAAAGAGATTATGCAAAGATAGACTAAACTGGGAGGAAAGAAAAAATATTTCAAAGGGAAGACCAGCCTACTTCAGGGCTCTCTGACTGGGTCTGTAGTACAATGTTTCTCCTACTTTTGCCATAAACTGCTTCCCCACAGACTCATTGCAGGGAATAAACCTCTCCCGCTTTTTTCTGTGTAGCTTGAGCCCTGGAAAAGCATAATAGGACTTCAGCATTTTTGCTTAAATCACTTTGCCCTTCAGTTCTTTTATCATCTTGGAGATTTAGAATTTGCTGAGGTAAAATGGAGGGGCAGAAGGCTTATGAATTAACATTTTTATTTTTTTACTAAGGGAACTCATTTGTGTGAGAGATACAGAACTATACCATAGCATAACCCCACTTTCACTAAAATTCTTACAACATTGTCCAATGAGGTACTTTCATCATCACTCCTGAGCGCATTTGAATTTGCATTTTTCTGGAGGTTTCTGGCTATCCACTGGAACAACTTGGAGCAGTGAGATCGTGTTGAAAGATAGTAATCTGAGAACTAGTCTCAGATTTCAAGTCAAGAAATGCCTCTGGAGAATGGTCAAGTACAAAACCAGCTTTTTTTCCTTCAGGTCTTTTTCTTAGGGAGCATGCAAAACAATGGCAAAACATTTCTGTGTCGTGGTCATTGTTGAAGTAGATGTTCAGCTTTTGCCTTCACCACATTGAGTCATATAAGTTTTATTGTTTTATGCTCTTTAGTAACTTGTCATTAGCACCTTGGGACTAGTAATCTGTAAATTAGTAGTTATTCCATTGGTGTTCCAGTGAAAAGGTTTAACTGTGAAAAATCCAAAAATGCGTATTGCCTTCTACACTGCTATTATAGCCTCCTTAAAAATGAGGAGAGCCTTCTCCAATGTGATGGCTGGCTTGGTGGAGGAGATGAGAGCAGTGGATGTTGTTTACCTCGACTTCAGCAAAGCTATCAGCGCTGTCTCCCATAACATCCTCATGGATGAGCTGATGAAGTACAGATGAAATAAGCAGACAGTGAGGTGGATTGAAAACTGGCTGAGCTGCAAAGGGTTGTGATCAGCAGCATGAAGTCCAGCTGGAGGCCAGTCATTAGTGGGGTACCCCAGGGGACGATACTGGGGCTGTGTCAGTGCAGAATAGAAAACTGAAACGTGTTCAGCCACTTGATGGCATCTGACAACTGCGTATACATACACAAGGTTGTTGAAAGGATGCAGAAACTGAATCGATGCCCAGGGGCACAGCCAAAGTACCTCAGGATTTAGCAATATAAATTATTTCAAGTAAAGGTTACTAGGGTCACAAAGGGAAGCAAACTTTGTGCGGAAGAAAGTCTCAAGCTGATTGTAAACTGAAAGAATAGAATAAATTGATGCCAACCAGCTGTGAGAGCTGGTGACAAAGACAAGAGGCCGTGGAGCTGACCCTTGACATTAGCAGTTGCAATTGCCTGGCATGAAACATCCCGTATTGCTGGCAATAGAAAGACTGGGAACAACTGCTGGTGCCAGCAGGGGGTTGAGGAGAAGCCAAGCCGAGCTGTGATTCTATCAGAATTTATTTACTCGAAGATCAGATGAAAAACAAACCAAATCAGGGAACTCGGCGCAATGGTGTGCACCAGAACTGAGGGGTTTGCAGCATGTAGTGTAGGAAAGGAGGGTGTTGAGAACATGGCTGCTTAACAGCCCCATGGCCAAGGACAGCTACGAACACCAGCATCACAAAACAGCTGTTTTGTAGTGGTTGGAAACAATTTTTCTCACAACAGTTGAAGATGAAATCATAGCCTACCTACTTTTCTTCTTGATCATAATGTGCTTTCCAACGTTCTTCTCTATGGTATGTTTTGGTAGAGAATTATAGCACCTTGACTGTCTTACGCTATTTAGTGACTTGTCATTAGCACCTTGGGACTTGCCCTTCCCTCCCTCCCACAGTCTCAGTATGAATTTTCAGCTCCACACATGCAGGTCAAACCCATATTTCTTACTCATCCTAGACCAGCAAAACACTGCATTTCCATAACGCTTACAGTTCTCCAACATACATACTGTAACTGGTGCTCTTAGGAAAACTAGTATCAGAATAATTTTTAGCAAGCTACAATTTAATTTTATGCTGGACTTACTACACTATAGTTTGTTTTTGGACCGCGCTGCTCTTAGTGCTAATCTTTTTCTTCACGCTACCGTTTCCTTGAATAATTCAGGGAAGTGTCTTAATTTGGGAAAATACATGCTTCTTAATATTAAAAGAACGTTCTGTGTGACACAGGAATTTAGCACAGTGTTCACACAGAAGTGTAGTGAAGTGTTTGCACAAAATCTGCAAAAAGCAGTCCCTGAGGTGGACAGTTTTGACCAGCTCTGTTTCCTTGATCTCTGAGGTATGGGTTCATGCACAGAGCTGTATACATTTTGGACTACGGAAGTTATTCTCTATAGTGCTTTCTGCAACGGTAGAAATACTGAAATCTTGCAGACATACACAGGTGATCCTAAATTATGATCAATCCAAAACGTATGGTAACTTTCTTTCAACTGCTAGCAGCAAAACCTCTTAGGAACCCCTCTTCTACTTATGAAATGTAAACTCCAGTAATTGTTCAATATGTTAATATAAAATACAGAGAATATGTGGCTAAATTAACATTTCTGCAACTTGTTGGGAGTATTTGAGCATACTAACTTAGTGTTGCATTAATGCTATCTTTTCATGCAATTCAGGATTGAAATTCAGTCGTATATTCTAAATGAATGATAGAAAAAAGATAAATCAGTAATAAATTAAAATCAACTATGCCTATAATGATCCCAGTTATTTCTAAATGAAATTGAGATGTTTGTGTATGTACGTGTGGTGTGTTGACTATGAGATGAATCATATATTTAGAGATTAACAGCTCCTAATGCTTTGAGGCTGGTGGAGGGGGTTATTGATTTGAAAGAGTGTAATTTTTATTTATACTATATGGACTATCGGAAATCTGCTGGGGTGGTAGCATAACAACGTTTTGATTCTCTTTACTGTCTTTTAAAGAGCTGCCAAGGTTCTTGCAAAATGTTTCTGTCTGTTGTGAAGCTAACAATGTTTTTGCTTGCCCAGTTGGGATAACGTTAACTAGCTTGGCTGTGTGGTGGTCCATAGCCTGACAGCACAGGGATGCTGGTGTGGTAGGACAGTTTAGAGGTGGTGGTTAGGGCAGATGCTCACAGGCTCATAATGCTGCCTTCTGAAGACTCTGGATTTCAGCAGAAGTGCTTCTGTAGAGTTTGACATTTTCTGGATGTATTTTGTGTGATTTGTGTTAGATCGTAGTTTTGAGTGCTCAAGTACATGAAAGTATGAAGTCCTTCATCTCTCATGAAGTCCACTGAAGAGGGTCCTGTTGATGTCAGTGAATTTTGGATTAGGTCCTTTTATGCAAATACACCTGCTTTTCTCATGCATAAGCTCGTGGTATTCATTGAGGAGACAGGTATGTGCTTAAATGAGTATGTTCTGCCAGCTTTTTGATAGACGTCTGTAAGCACTATCAAATTTGTATATAGATAAAATATATAGAAATATAATTGCAGAAAGCAAATCCACACCATATTACACATCATCTGCAAAGCTGAGCCACTGGGCCTGTAGAACTTTTAAAAAATACTAAACACAATGTAAAGCAAATATAAATGATAAAACCAATATTCCTATATTTACACATTCCTTTATATTTTTGCAGTAATTCATAGAGAGTAACAGTTGATAAATACCAGCTTTTAAAATTCTTTTCTTAAAATAAGTTAAATTGAGTCATGGAATGACATACTCAACAATGCACTCCAAATGTGTTTATTAACCCTGAAAAAGGAAGCCATTGTAGAATGAAGTTGAAACAACCCACGCCGGGGGGCAGTGTTGACTGCTAGAAATACTGTCCTTCACCCAGAAGGATTTCAACAGCCTGGGATTTGGAAAGGCTGGGTGTGACATTAGTGTCGTTTGTTTTTTTGGAAAGCTAAATATATAGACGTATGCCTCATGTGTTTAGACCTCATATATAAGAATTTTTTTTTCCCCTTCAGGAAGAACTTACGATGTAAGCATGGTCTTTGTTCACGGCAGTATCCAAAAGATTTTTGTGAAATGTATCATATCCCACTTATCTCGTAGTTTCTCTCATCTGCTTCAACACATTTTTAATATAGCTCACATATGGCATAAATAGCATGCTTCTATTTGCAGATTATTTGGAGGAGCATTTCACCACATATGAGGGACTAGATGGATTGTAATAATACAATCCCAAGTAAAAGGGAAAAGCTGTTATTTGTTCTAGCTGAAATACGTTGTTTTGATAAACATCAAATGCCTGAGAAACAGCTGAAAAAAATTTATGAAAGACTAATAATAATAAGAGAACTTTTATCAGCCGAGTGTTCCCCCTTCTCATGTTCCCTTCTGAGACCAAATTGTAACATGTATCATGATCACTCTTAACTTGTCTTAGTACCTTGTGGTATCATCGTGTTCCCAAAACAAATAACTTTAAGCTTAGTTCCAAAGTTTTAAAAATTCCAGCCTTGTATGTCAGCTAGAAGGGTACAAACCAAGCCTTTTTCTTAATACATAAGCTCATGTTTAAATGGTAATGTCAGTGTTCAGGAGAAGAGGAAGTAAAAATTCAGGAAAATAAATGCCTTTATTAGGGAAAACTGTGCAGCTAAGCAGCATGATGTTTTATTTAGCAAACATTATTCTTAAAAAGTGGTTATTCTCATACTAAAAAAAAAAAAAACAAACCAGAGAACAAATAAAAACAAAACAAGAGTAAACACTTTGTTCTGTGGCTTTATTAACTGATGACAAGTGATTGACTTCCTCCTCCCTAGACTTATCGCACATGATTTATACTTCTCCATCATCAAATTAGAGGCAGGTGAAAGTCTCTGCTGAACCCATTGTGCTTAGATTGTCAAAAGCTTACTTGTGTGTCTCTGCCAACAAACAGGAGGTGATATTTCCAGCTGATAAAGGCCCAGCATAGCTTTTGCAGGGTTAAGATTTGTACCTGGGAATGTGAAAACAGAAACACCTCATGCTATGCAGTGAAGAGTCGCATCGTTCTCTTTTGTAGCCCATGGTCAGAGAAGAGAAAGCAGGAAAAGGCAACAAAACCCAAGGGAAAGTTTGTCAGTATATGCTCATGACTGTATTTACTTCAACATGAGACTTCCCTATCATCCTACAAATCTTTCCATATTGTCTGATTCTGAGATGCAATCCAACTTCTTATAACTCTATTTCAGTGACTGGGGGCGCAATACTGTATCACTTCAATCCCTTCAACATAGGAGGACTTAATGCAGGCAGAATGTTGGTGGATTTTAGTAACCACTTAAAAATATTCACAGATCAAACAAAATCACTTAAAGTTTGTGCTGACTACTGTAGGGCTAAGCCCAGGCCAGAGACATGGATAAACTCATTCTATTGTGCCTGTCCTTTGTGTGTAGCAGAGTAGCTGCAGACCAATACTCACATAAACTCTGAAATCCATAGTCACCTTGTACCTTAAAGCACCTTAAAAAGCAGAATATTTCTTCTTAATAAGAAGTTCAAGGGTTCCTATCTTTTGCATTCTCCAGGTTTTAAAATATCCTAAGCTCAACACCTATTACCCCAGTAATTAGCAGGGAGAAATAGTTGCAAAAAGCAAGGCATTTTTATTATTTATGTAAAGAGGTTGAGGAGAATATTCTGAGTAGCAATAATAATGCTTCCTACTAACATTTTGCATCACTGTGGGTAGTTGTGACATAATAATAAACACATCTACATATAAACGTAGCAGCCAGTACTACTTACGCATTCTCATAGCTGTGATATTGATGGTTCATTTTCACCCTTGGTAGCATTACGTTAACATGTCAGTGCCAAGATCAGTCTCTCCCAGCAGCAGGTTTCTCTGTAAACAGAATTAAACATAAGCTGTCATAAATTAAGCCTTTTTTAGAAGCCATTTGTCTGATCATGATTTTTCTACCCTTTGCCAAGTCAGAATATTTTGAGAGCTATCAAGTGAGCAGTAAAAATATGGTAAAGATTTTCTTGGTAGCACTTTACATACTGTTAATGCACAGGACTTTTGGTAGCAGTTATCACCATAAGAGGCAGAGGTCTATTTCTTTTTCCTTTTTTTGTAGCTGGGTAACTGAGATGCAGAGCTCAGGAGCTTATTTTTCATGTCTCCTTTCTGTTGCTTTCAGTTGGCATTGTAGTGTAAGACCTTAAAAGATCTGTATCCATCAAGAATGTGATACAACGCACAGCTATGCCAAACTAGTCTTAGCCACCTTTGTGTGGCAGTGCACGCCACCTGAGTAGCTGAGACCCTACTCCATACTGAAGCTGCAGTACTGCTTCAGGGACTGTTTATGGTGGTTCTTTGCAGCATCACAGCGCGCTCCCTTGTCTAGAGCTATCTCTGTGTGAGGCAAGGCTTGCTTGCAGTCACAGAAAGAGTCTGTTAGATCTAGGCGTGACCTTAGATCACTTAAGATCTGGCACCATCTTAGTTAACATGAACGGAATCCACTTCACAAGCCTGCTGTGCTGCAGATATTTCATATTCAGACTATACAGGCTGGACTACTCTTTAAGTGCTAGGTAAAGCCTCATGCAGTTACCTTGATGTCTAGGTACATTGTTTGTTCATGTAATCAAAATAGGCATCTACAGGGCACCTCAGAGAGTACAGTCTACAATAGAAATCTTCTGTTGCTTTGGACCTAAAATATCAATTTCCCTGAGGATGCCAAAGTACAAATTGGAACCTACAATGTAGGCAGCTCAAAAGGGAAGTAAGTAGCAAGACTGTAATTAGTAGAGTTGCAAATTAACGAGGATACCCAGGGTTAGCACATTAATTGGGGGGGGGGGGGTCATCTGCCACATGGGACTGATACTTAAAAAATTCTTATCTGTCCCAGTCTAGTAGATACACTTAGAGCATGCTCTAAGTGTAGGATCTGGTCCCCCACAGAATATGTACATGGAGACCTTCTTTTAAAGCAAAAGTGAAAATGATGGTGCTGATGTCCACCTTTACCTTTTTTTAGCTCTTTAAGTGCTTGTCCAGAAAATGGGATGTGTAGGTACAATACCTAGGAGATGTAAAATGCATAGCTCAGACCCAAAACAGCAGAGTACACTGGTAGGTTATTCACTGTTTTGGATGGAGGTTCTCTCTGTCCTCCATATATAAAACTGCATTTCAGGTGGTCATTTACGCTCCTTTGGAAATCCTTTGTATTCTCTTCACGCAGACCCTGGTCCTAGTCTCAGACTGGATCTCTGACTTCTCTCTTCATGATCCCATAAGTTCAATGCTTTTGCCGTTAGAAAGCCCACTTTTCCGTCACCATTCAAAGACATCACATTCTGAGCAAAGATTAATTTCTTTACCAAAAGAAAATCATGTTCACAACAGGATCCCACATGTGAATTTCCTTACCAAGTTTACTTTACCCTTAGCTCAGCACAAGCTCTGTTCCCTTCCCTGGGTCAGAAGGGACAGGTTCCCTTGGTCTTGGTGTAACCCCAAGTCTGCTGGCAGCCTGTTTACAGCTTTCCCAAGGCCATTGACTCAGGTATAACATACCCCTGATCCTGGGGTCTGATCAGGAAATAGAAACTGCTTTCACTTGAATGAGGCCCAAAATATGTCTGAATTCGTTTGAAGCAGTATGCATCAGGTGTCTTATCTTTGTCCTTGTTTCAATCTTGTTTTTAATTCAGCTGCGTACATACTAATCTGTCATAAACAGGACTCATCATGCATTCCTAGTCTGCCACTGTCTCGTCTGTTCTTTCGTGTGGGATCCAAATGGCCTTCTTTTCAACAGCGTTTGATATTCTGGGATTAGCTGACTATGCATCCTGCTGCTTTGCACTAATGTGTCTTTCAAAAAAGAAAATATAGTAAGGAATGTTAGAAGACTGTTTAGTGGGATTCTTCTCCATTTCTATATACTATAATGCTCGCTTCAGATCCTAGTAGGAGGAAAATTTCATTCTGATGGAGATAGATTTTGATGGAGAACTAAGCTGCAAATTTTTTTAATTTATTTTACGCTATTGTGTCTTAGTGCTCCATTTGGATAATTAGGCATGGCTTCATGAAGGAAATCGGGTGCAGTCATTAATGGCAATCTGGGTATCTGCTGATTTCCGGAACAAGTGAAAAAGAGTAAGAAGAAATTGAAGGTTTCAGTAAACAGAGCTCTTAGCTTCTAGGTGAATTCAAGCTTTCTGGCTAAAATTAAGAGCATACATACAGAAGTTGTTTCCATATTGAAACAGCTCTCCACTCCCTCTCCCTGTTGTATGAAACGATTTGTAGTCTGCTTTTTAATTACTCTGTGCAATTACTTCTCAAAGATAATACCTTCTTTATGGTCACTGGTTGTGCTACAAATCAGAAATAAGCCTTTACACTAAGCCAGTCTTGCAAAAATCTTTTTGATCCTTTACGAGCCTAGCTGTAAGCAATGAAAGAATCAAATATTCTCAGACTTCAAATGGTCCGGGACAACCTTTCAATCCTTCATTATCTGGAGACATGGCTTTTTTTTTTTTTTTTTGTAGCCAAATAAGCATCAAAGGATCACAAACTTGGAAACTGCAAGTTATGTAGAATGACTGCGATGAACCCTTTTATTATGAGAATCAGTATGGTACTCCTTTTGCAGTTCCCAGTTCAGTATTTGTTATAAACAGAAACGCTAGTAAGTGAAATGTTATGGGATTCATTAAGTGTAATTTTATAGGTTGCAACTAAAACCATTGACACTCAATAGAAATTTTTAATACAATGACTTTTGTTATACGTGGTATTGAATATCGTATGTATATCCAAGATCGTTTGGTCATGGTTATGTTTCTGTTAACAATGATTAAGGGCAAAATAACATTTCTGTTACCACATGGTTCAACAAATAAGCTGCACAGAGAGACTGAATTCTAATCCAAGAAATATTTCCACATAAGCAAGAAACAATTGCTAAATATTGCTGAGCCAGCCAACACAGAATGAGTGTATGCCAGAAAAGTTACAAATGAAACCCTGCTATGTATATTGCTACATGAACCATTGGGAACATGATGATTCTGGGTGTTCCTAATGGGGTGCCAGAAATCTTTCTTCTTTCATGGTGGTCAGGGGAAGATGCAGAGCACTGCCTTGCTGACTTCTACAACTGAAAGAAAACGTAATTTTTCTTCTTTAGATAAACTGGAGAACATCTGTTTTGCAGAAGCAAGAGGAGGAGGAGGAAAATCAGCATGGGAACAGACAGCATCTTGATTTATATAACTCCCTTTTGAAGGAAGGGAACCCCTTAGGTTCAGCCAGGGCCTTGAAGTCATTTCTGAGGCAAACCAACTTAAGCTCAAAGCCAATAGAAAATATTTCTTTAAAAAGTCCTCTAGTTATTAGTACGATTATTACATTTCTAGGAACAGGTGAGCTGACATGGGAAGAAAACAGCTCAGTATCACTACTTCAGGGTTTGTCTTCCCCAGTGCAACATAGCTGAGAACCTGGCAAAGGCTTCCTGGCATCTCCAGGTGAGAACATCTCATCATCTCTACAGTTTTGTGATACATTCACAAAGGACAGTGCAGACCTGAGAAACCTTTATACTGTAGTCTGAGCCCATTAGTGATCATCATTTGGATTAAAATCTTCCTCTCCCTCTTAAGCCAAGCAGAACCTAAGCAGAAGGGCATCTGACCCTTTGCCCTGCCATGCTACTTCTTGACCAGTAATATGTGGCATTTGTTGGACCTAGCCTGAAATGGTTTGTCTGCTTAAAGAGATAGTAGATGACAATTTCCATAGTTGCTAGGCTCTTAAATAATGAACACACTGTCAAGTGCTATTGAAGTGTTCAATCCTGCATTTTGTTCACGTGACTTGCTTTCATTCCTTGGCAGCTATAGACTCACAGGTCAGTGTGGAGGCACGTGTTAGTGGGTCTGGTGTGAGACAAAGTGTGACACCATTTACAGGGGATGACAGGTTTCAAATACTCAGTCTTTCAAGGATCACTTTGACATGCACTTTGGAGTGTGAACTCTTACAGACACAGTCTCAGAGTAAAGAAAAAGGACATGACACAATGTAATGTTTCTTTTCTGTTGTTTTTACCAAGTCATCTTCATGAATCAAGAATCCTAGTTGGTAGCATAGGCTTCAAAAAATGACGGAATACGAAAATCTGTCAGTCTTAGGAGATCATAGCAGTGTTGTGAGACTTTCAGTGCAGGCAAAATAAACTTAAAGCAAGTTTTACTCTGTGGAGTTTGAAAGTCCAAAATGTAGACAGCTATTGAAGCTGGAAATCCCAGAGGAAGTTGTAGACTGCTGTGAAAACTGCATTTTGGTAAACATAAATGTTGTCTGTCACTCAATACAATGCTCCTTCTCGAGTTGCTTTAGAAAAGTCTGCTATTCTACTCTCTTTAAGATCATTTACAAGTTCTATTAAATTGTCAGTAAGTTTTTAACAGGCCTCTTTCTTGATCTCTACATGCTTCTGAGTTAAAGTGCTAGTGAATGTGCTTTAGGGCAAGTGCTATTGGAAATGTCGATTGCACCAGACGCTTTCTTGAGCAGAACTGCTTATGAAGCAGAGCAGTGATTAAGAAGGTGAACTTTTGATCCAAGTTAGGTGCTTGGGCACATGTAAACATTACTTCTAATCTGTAGGATATGGAAAGGGATGGAATACATTTGGTAGGACAAATTATAAAGTTAGAGTTGAGCATAGAACTCAGAATTTTACTGTTAGTGTAGCAAAGCTCTCATGCAGACAGAAATATTTGACTTTACAGGTGATTTGCCAAAAGAGTAGGTATTTGTTTTCCTCTTTCCTGTAAATTAGGATGTCCTCCAGATGTTTGTTACAGCTATTAGAAACTTCTTACAAGGAAATGAAGAAAAATCTGTGCTGTGCTTAAACCTAAGGGGAGTAGAAAGAACAAGCAGCAAAAGTCTTGTGGTAGAGTAACCTGAACTTACTCACATCAAGAATGGAGGTTGATGGCAGATAGATAAAGGGAACAAAATCCAAAACAGATTTTGAAGCATCAGGTTGGCCTGGTTGTAACTCTCTCTTCAGAGCCTTTAGGCAGAAGTACTTGCTTTGAAAAACATTGGCAACATCTATGGAGCTTGTCATAACAGTAAGTCATTTAACTGCTTCCTGAATTGGACTGGTAACAATGATCAATCTGTATTTGCAGCTAGTCAGAGATAAAATAAAATAATAGAACTGTGTAATTATTAGGCATAAAGAAGCACACAGTACAGTGAATTAAAATGCGGGAGAGGGTCCGATTAATCATACAACTGAACAACTGTTCATATGGCTAGAAATCTAGATTGTAGGAGAGAATGAAACATTTGCTATTGTCCCCTTAAAATAGAAAATAAAGAGATCTTCAAGCACAGAAGTTGTGTTCTTATGTACTAAACTCCCAGTGCTTGATGGCTGTCCTGTAACTGTGGCAATAAGTAAAAATTAAATTTCTACAAGAATAAAACTGCCCTCAGGACTATGCTCTTATCTTGCCATATAGATAGCGTGGTTATCATGCATTTATAGAACACTTATGAACTACATTCTTCTAAATAACAGTTGGGCAAGCAGCCTCAAAATAGGGAGCTCACTATGTCTAACCTTCATGCTTTCTAAGAATGAGAAATATTTCTTGCACTGTAGAAAGCCTTGTTAGTTCCCATTCATACTACATCCCACAGGGATTTTCATGACAATTTTTTCTTCTCTCTGTGCTGCAGGGAGGCTAGAAAACCTCTGAATAGAGATCCCTTTCCAGTTGGTACAGCTGTAGCAGTACTGGGGCACTTGTCATGGGACTGGGTTGGGGTTACGCAGTACTTTGCCCTGTGGCTTGTGCATGGTTGGGTACTGTTGCACCCCATAAGCCAAGTGCCCTGGCAAAAGTCCGGCGAAGAATTAAGGTTTGGGGTGGGGGGGAAGACAACAGGACAGGGCAAGCCAAACATAGTTGAGTTGAGACAATTCTAGCTAAGCCAGAAAGTAGAGTCCTGAGATTCATTCATGGTTTGTGTTCAAGTGGCTAAGGAGGCGAGTGTGGTAATGGACCTGTGAAACGGGTTAGTGAATCAGCCATCTTCTCACCTGTCCTTCCGTTCTGTGCCAAGGTAATTTTCAGCTTTGTGATGAAGCTAATTGCTGAAGGGCGTCAAAGAGTTGGTAGGACTTTCATCCAGAAATGCTCAAAGCTTTTCTGTAACGAGATGGTGAGTGTGGTACAGAGAGATGGCACAGTCACTGTTTTCACTTTGTGCTCCTTGTCACAGACATCGGAGTTCTAGTTTTAGTTTTGAATACATGAGCTGCTTGTTAGCCAGATGTTTTTGCATTTTCAGCTGCTTTTGTTATGCAACAGGGTAAAAGGAAAGAGCTAGAGCTCTTTAGCCAGCCCTAGATTACCAGGGAGTGCTTTGCAGACTGCCTTTTGAAGAATGAGCTAAGTGCTACTATGTTGCTACCGTAAGTTTACTTATTTTTGGATCTGAGAAATGTGTGGTCCTAGGCAGTGTTCCATAGCAATCAAAACAACAGTTACTACAAAAAGTAACAAGCAAGCAAAATGCAAACCAGAAACCTCTCTTGGAAGCATCTATCAATAGACCACACCAAGCCCAGCCTAAGCCTGAAGCAAAACCAAATTAGAACATGCATATTTCTTGAAGTCCTATGAACATATCCTTAAAGTTTCCCATGAGGTTTGGGAAAGCTGTTTTGTTACGAATAACTAGATAAAGTCTAGATTTTGAATGCTGGTTTTAGCCTATTAGGCAAGTACAAGCCTACCAATAACTACCACCTGAAGTCATATTGTCTATAACTTGCCCACTGGGTTCCCGTCCTGGTGTTCCTTGGAGTAAAATGTAAATGCAGATACTCCATCCAAGGGGCTACAGAGATTTAAATTTAAAAAATCACCGCTGCTTCAACAAGCAGTAGTTGGAAGCTAGGGATGCATATCAGCTTGCAAAACTCATTTTTGGCTAAGAAGCCCTGCTGCGAGTTAGTTATTAATCTTACACACGTCTATCCATTTGCGCTAGAAAACCCAGTGCTGTGTTGTTAGCTTCAGACAAAAGAGGTTTCACTCCTGAGAAGTTTTCTATCAGCTTCTGGTAATTGAAGTAAGAGAGGCCTTCTTTTTCTCCATGAGAGGGTTGCCTTGTCCCCAAATGAGGGGGGGGCTGTGTCAATATGAAGACAGAGAAGCAACATTTAAGCTGGCTAGTCTTACTGTTTGTGAGAGAGACAGCAGAGAAAGGAAGGAGCTATGAAAAGATGTTTTGTTGCTTAGGGTTTTGAGGGGTTTGTGTGTGTTGATTTTTAAATAATCTTGGTGTGTTTCAGAGAAGGTAATCTCAGAATGCTTGCTGCCAATGGGACTGTTTACTACTCTGAATCGTATTTGAGCTGTATTTCCGAAGCTACTGAAGAAATGCAGTAATTTGGTTGTCAGTTGATGTAATAGTTCTTAATGTGTTATTCATTGTGTCTATATGTTCTTTAGGTACAGAAGGTAGCAAAGCAAATTCCCCAGCTGAGAAAAGGAAACACTCTTTTAGACTCAAACATTTGTTAGATCAGAAGAGTGTTTCCTGTCCAATTATGTAGACATGTTGAAGGGAATTTTTCTTATCAGACATTCTCAGTGACAAGGAGGAACTGAGTCAAGGTGATAACAGCAAAACTATTACGACATTGCAGGTTCCTGAGCCAGGTCCTTTGGGGCAGGAGTCTAGGTGAAGCTTATGACTGAATTAATGTTTCAGGTTTTAAAAAACTTGACAGTTATGATAGTATGGGAGAGGAAGTGAATTTAGCCAGAAAAGAGATTACAGATATGCAGAAAGAATATATTTGAAAAGGCACTTCCTTTTCAAGCAGCCTGTGCAACCAGTACCTGTCAGCATCGGAAGCATTTGATCTTCCTGATCGGTCATAACACAGTATATTCCCCAAACTCCGCTCGCATACAGCCAGAGCGCCACTTTCTTCTAAAGTGGTATAGAACTTTGAAGCATTTGCCATGATGTTAAATTGCTTCACACCCATAAAAGCCTAAATCAGGATGATATATGGTGACGTAATATATAAAACTGGGAACCAAAGCTGCTGTATAATTATCACATGGGAGGTGTGTTTATGTCTGCCTGGGTGGTTGTTCCTGTGTGGCAAAGTAGGATAGTAATCCTTCCTCTTTGCCTTTCATTAATTACTAATGAACTAAAGAAATTCACCACAACATTCTTTACAACTCTGAATTAGAGACCGGTGCTGTGCAAAGAAAAAGTGTGGCAGTAGAGAGCCTGTTGACAAAGAACTGAAACATGTATCAAAATTAAATAGTATTTCCCTTCAGGAATCAGTGACATGTTTTAGAATGGAGGCATTCAGGCTATGAAATTTTTACAAGCGTGGGGAAAAAAAGTCCTAGTTCTTTTAATAACCTGGTCATTTTTAATATGAACTGTATTTAGATAAGAGTTGAAAACCCATATTCCTTGAAATCTATGAATCTCTTTCTCATCGTTTATTTCAGATAGTAGGTGGTACAAAGCTAATTTGCGATCTGTGTTATATCTCAATAATACATGAAAAAGGATGCAGTTTATTTTTTAATTTTCTGCAGTTAGAAGAAATTTGTGAATGGTATTTCCAGTGTGATTGAAAAAAAAGAAGCAGAAAATACATCCAAAGGTATAACAAATAGTGTTTGTCCAAAAAGTTGAATAACATTGGTTTTAGTCCATGTTTACCATGATGCTGTTTGAAAAATTGAGTCCACTGATTTTTTCCATGTGTGTTATGGAACCTTGTCTAGAGAATAGATATTCTGAAGAGCTGATATAGTTGTAGTTTTCAGTTCAAAGATACCTTCTATTTTACTAGTAGTAAAGGTGACTGAGCAAGCAGTCAAGGAGAAGGGTTGACTCCCTGCAGCTGCTAATCTGTCATCTGTCACAAACCAAAATTGATCAGCAGACCCTGATTAAAATCTCTGTGGACCTTCTTGAAGGGACGGTACATTCTATATCCCCTTTGTGGCAATTTTTTTCACTTCTTGGCCACACCAGTTGAAAAACTGAAGGGATGAGGGAGGAAGGAAAGAGATCAGCATTTTGACCAGCCTGTATGAAATGTAGAGTGAAAGCTTCAGAAGTATTTTAAAAATCAGCTCTGTAAAGCTATATAAACACCTAATTGCATTTTTAGCCATCCAAATGATCCTGAAAATCTTGCTCTGAATCACATCGTTTTACTTCCAGTAAATGTTATACCTCTTTTCTAATTCTTTAATGTTCCATTACACTCACATTAAAGTTTTAGCTTTTCAGAGATGATTCCTCATCTTGACTGTTGCTAAATTAAGCTCAATTCAGCAAGTGTCAGAAGCCTTGGGAGGGAAGGATGGCAAAGTGGTGGCACCAGGGCAGTCTCTGATAGGCAAAGCATAGGGTGGGTTTGCATACAAATGCAAGCAGGGCTGCGTGAGATAAATAAGGATGTAAGGGAATTAGTGGTGGTGGAGAAAAGAAAGAGCAGAGAGGTAGACTGCAAAGATAACAGAAGACAGTGGGAAGGGCCAGAAGAGGAAGAGCACTGTGTCACTGTACTATACTTTTCCTCAACAGGTATCTTCAAGAGTAATGTGGAAGTGTTTTGTAAATGCCTTTTGCCCCACAACAGCATCGTCCATATGACCCCTCCTTTCTCTTACCTGCATTTTACCACAGCCTCCCTCCGGTTATTTGAAATGCTGGTTGCTAACAGAATTCTAGTAATACTAGTAGGCATATTTGTACAAATCTACTCTCAGGATGTGCTTGGCCCTTTCAGTTCCTTTGGGCATTTAGGGAGGTAGGATGTATGTCGGTTTTAGCTGCCAAGTGCAGTATGACTGGCCTGGTGTAAAACCTGGTGAAATCAGTGGGAATAATTTTATGCGCTCTGGATGAAGTCTGAACTTGGGGTTGTTTAGAAAAAAGAGATATCTTTGTTCAATCTATAATAGACTAAAAAGACGTACTCAGGAAAGAAAATACGAGGATGTTAATATTGACTCTTCCACTGCTATTGCTTGAGCCAAACTGTGACACTATGCATTACCTTTGCCTCAAGCACGTCTTCCAAAAATTGGTTGTTAGTTTAATAAAGCGAGTGCTTCCTAGTGACTGGAGAACTGAGGTGAGAAGTTTGTGTAACAGCACAAGGCAAATTCACCAGGCCATGTCCATGAAGAGCTGGGTCTGCAAGTATTTCTACAACGTTTATCGGTTCTACACAGTATCCTGTGAACGTGGCTTCCAAATCTGCACTTCCTTTTGCTGATAGGTTGGGTGACCCCAGGCCCCACCTTCGCATACTTCTGGCTCTGTGGTTAGTCTGTGTGATGGTAGTCAGAGTATCTCAGCACTTACTCTGTGTGTTTGATCTTTGGTTTGTAATCTTGGATCTGTCACCAATTCTCAACTCACTTAAGAGTGAAGTACTCTTTGGATTCCAAATGCTAGAAGGCTTGTGTATCCATAATGCTTTTGCAGCGTATTGCATATTGAATCCATTAAATGACAACAAGCTATCACATACCTGTATGAAAGTGATATTACAGATTATTTCTGACAGTATGCTTTTTTTCTTTCTGTTTGTTAAAGGATTTACTGTGTGAGACCATTGTCCTACAAAATTTTCTGGAGATGAAGTCTTCTGAGGGAAGCTCTGGGAAATGTCTGCCATTCCTGAATGATTGCTGGCTCAGATTTCCATCTCCAGCTTTCATTCATCACATAGTACAGAGCAATCTGTCAGCCTATTCACAGGATACAAATAGGTAAAAGTACAGAGATAATGACAGCAGGACAGTTATCTAGCTATCACTTTTAAAACAGGTGGAAATTTACTGTAAAAGAGATGTTAAACCTAATTATTTACAAGCTATAATATGCTTTTGAAAAGCAGTCCTTTTTGTTGATTTAGTACTAACTGGATTTTAAATTAGTGTTTCAGACCAAATTCTAGCCAGATATATACATATACAGGTATATATACATAGCGTTATCATATATCAATAATGCTGTTTACTTCATTTTTTAATTAACAGTTATTAGAAGTTCTTACATAAGCCAAGTTTAGCCTTCATATAAGGATACAGAATGTTGTTGATTTGGCTCCTGCTCTTCCAGACAAATATGAGTTTGATTAACATAATTGTGTGAGATAGTATAATTGGCTTATCTTATTACTTTCCTATGTGCTAAAACATACTAGACTGGGTGCTAGAAGCTGTGGGATTCTGGGGAAGGAGTTGCCTTTTTTTTTTTTTTTTAGAAAAACCATTTCAAGTTGGTTGCAGGAAAGGGTGCATCATGATTAAAAAAAAGAAAATCTTGAATAGTCTGTTGGGATGATTATTAGAAATACTTAATTTGAGCCTTAAAAGGGAGTTTTCAAAGTAGAACAACTCTGAACTGATCAGGAAGGAATGGGAAGGAGATAACAAGGAGACACTGGTAGGCTAGGAAAAAAATCCGTTTTGAAAGCATAGGAAAACTTCAGCTAGCCTGGAAAAATACAGTTTTGTATATAAAAAAAATATTCAGGAATGTAATGTTTACTGTCTATAATAAAGTTGACACTTACAAATAAAAATGAAGTATACCCCAGTTTAGGGAGAGTAATTTGCTCCTAAAACCAGTGAGCTTGATTATTTTTGCCAATAAAGTAGTTTAAGGCAGGCCTAGAGTATACTTTTGAAGTTACAACCATTAAACTTGCTACTACATTAATGACTGTAGTTAGCCTGAAAGAAATACGTTATCTTTTTGTATCCAAGTGTTTCTTTTGCCAGATTGAATTCTCCCATGGTAAAACAGGATGATGTAGTTTCCTGGGTGGGTAACAATACTACCACACTCGGTTAATAAGTGGATTTGAGGGAGGGGGTGTTACTATGAGAAAAGCTGCCAAAGAAATACAGGGAAATACATGGAATATAGACATAGTACTGGGGAGAACAGTACTTATTTTAGTGAGTTTAGTAAATAAATAACCTTATTTTAGAGATTGTAGAAGGAATATGGATATTTTCCATCCTTGCAAAGGTGGATAACACAAAAAGCCAACTGTCTTAGGGCTGCTTCAGCTTCTCAAGTAGTAGATGAGTATCTCCATGAGTACTATCCAATAGACCCTATTTCCAAAAAAAATGTATGCTAAAGCTTTAGATGTGTTTAAAGCATTTTCCTCACTTTACTCTTTTGCCTCATCCTTTCCTCTTGCCCATACACACATACTTACGGCTGAATATGTGGTGTAAGCTTTAAATGCAGCAGGCCTTCTGATAAGCTATAGGGCTTTATGGTGTTCCACAGCTCAGAGTGGAAATACTCAAGCTGTGAATTGAAAAGCTATTAGCAGTATATACTTATATACTGATAGCATTAGTACACATAATTCTGAACTATACTTGGCTACAGAAAACTTACTATTGCCATACCAATCTTTTTGCTGTGAGACTGAGATTAGGGGAAGAAAAGCACTTTTAAAATAATGATTACTTTATATATTATTTCCTCCTTAGTTATTTTGGTTATTTTTCCTTCTGTTTCAGTTTTATTCTTTATCAGTCAGAGTTTTTGAACTCCAAGGGGCAGGGGCGGGGTGTGTGTGGAAATCTTACAAAGTGCTTTGGACATCATAGATGGCTTAAGGGATTTGGATGCGTAGATGTGAAAGGTGGTAATCAAGTATTTGCAGGTTTGTAGCTGTCTTATTTTGCCAGTTTTCAAAACTTGTGACTCAAAGTTTAGAGAAAAGAATCACAGAAACAACCAGAATGTTGGGGTTGTTTTGTCCCCTTGGGCCATCTGTATTCCTAGTTTGAGGCCAGAAGGCTAGAAATAGATTGTAAAGGGTATTACGGGAACTTAGACAATCCTGTAAAACTGTGCTATTTTTATGGCTGAGAAACTTGGACTGATACTTAAAACTGATGCTAATACATCATGCAAAACTTCTGGGATTAGATTTATACTTCCTCTTAATTCTTGAACTTTAAAGGCGTCATGATTAATACATGGTAAAACAAACAAAACAACCAACAGGTTTCACTGTGTGATAAACATGCACCTCAGGAAGTCTAAAGAGACCCTAAGAATAAGTTGTTACTCACAAAAGCACAACACAACCATAAAGCAGATAAGGTGAGTAATTAAGGAAAGTATGTTACTTCTGAAGCTCTGAAGGATAAAAGTGCTTGGGTCAGCTGTCTCTAACTTTAAGCATTCCGTCACCATAGATGCAAACTTCAATATGAAGTGGCCAGCATATTAGACCAAAGAAATTACTCATGAAATTTGCTCGGTAAGCAGTTTCTAAATGTCAGTTCCTTTGTGTAACTTGATAAACTCACACAGGCAGGAGTCTGTTGAACTGTGCAGTAATTAAACGTGTCATAATAGGCTTGGTTCTAAAGTTTTGTGTTTTCCAGTTTCCTAACTTAAAATGACCTAATGCAGACTGCTATATTCCTCTTTTCTTGCTGAGTTTTGTACAGCTCTTTCGGCTTTATTCTGTCATAGGAGAAAAATTTTTGCTAGCATTTAAGAACACTTTTCACTTCAAACTGTGTCAGGTGGCCATAACAACAACTCTGAAATGAATTCACTTTCTCAATCAACTAAGCACTCAGTCATGCAGCTTCTGTGAAAGCTTAAGTTACTTGCATTCAGGCTGCCTTTTCTGAATCGTGAACAGCTGTCAAGCCATTGCTAGGCAATCTTTTAAAGACACATGGTTGCATTCTGTCATTGGATACAGTTTTGACAGGGATTAGACAGACCTACTTAGGAGGTAGAATTTAGTATCACCTTCCTTCCCCATCTCTTCTCTCTCAAAAGTATCACAAGCATTACTGCTCTGGATTGATATTAATAGAATAATCTAAACTATGCAAAATAAACTTTTATAGCGATTTAGCTTTTCCAGAGAGGCTTCCTGAAGCAGGCTACATATCAATCACCACAGGAGATACAAGGCTGAATCACAGCACAATTTCCCTAATGTATAGAAGGAGCATATACTTTCCCAGGCAAATATAACAAGGTCCCTTCAGCCTCCTGGCATCAATCCCTTCAGGGATTAGGTTTTAAATATGTAAATTGACATGTTTGCATTTACAAAAATTCCAATTTCAAATGCAAACATGCTTGATGTAAGTTCTGAAGTCAATATATTACAGCACTGACAGTAATACTGAAATGAGTTACCTGCTTGAATCTGTGTTACCTAATCCTTACTCTGTTCCTTTCAAGATAAACTCCCATTGACTTCCAAGGATCATCATGTGCCCACAATGCACTAGCTTGCAAATCTACGTATGCTATCTGGATCTCAGGTCATCGGGAGGGTGTTACTAGGCCAGTACCTTGTGCCAGCAAAAGGCTTGTTGCAGTTTATTCCTACTTAGGAGAAAAGGAGTAAGTGCTGATCAAGCCTCAAAAGTCAGGACTTTCTGTGAACACAAGGCGGAGCAATGATGTAGTGTCAGGATGGAATGAAAAGTAATGGTATTTCACAAAGTGCATCAATTTCACTGATGTGCAAGTTCTGAAAACTGAATTAATCATCCAACACACCATTGCAGAGATCTAGGAAGAAGCATTTGTTTTAAAAACAAGTGACTAGAAGGAGGGTTTATTAGAATTTTGGGTGGTGATCCATATTTGTCACTGGTTTTCTGCAGCTGTGTGAACTATCTTGATCATTGGTGTTGTAGCAGAGTGCATCAGTTGCTCCTGAGATTCAGCTGTCCCTTCCGCTCAGACAGCATCAAGTAACCAAAACAAGACAATCTGAAGAATCAGAATACATTGCTGATGACAATGAGCAGTGAGAAACACAAAGAACCGTGCATGGGTCAATGTTCAAGGTCCACGAAGTACACTCTCAGAAAGCAGCGAGATTACCAAATGAAACAGGGCTCAACCATCACTCAAAAAAACCCCCAAAAAACCAGTGTACATCTTTGCAAGCCTTTTCAACAACTATTGGTAAGGCACCATCTAAATAGCCTGGTGAGGAAATGCAAGCAAAACTGGGGTACCACTATTAGCAGCTGTCTATAAACTCGTCTGTATGACTGTCCTGGTGGCTGTAGAAGACTGTTGCAGGCCTACTTATGGAAGGGTAGAATATGCTGAGTACAAAATGTGATACATCACCATGTGAATACCTCCGTTCGTGGGCCAAATGATTGGGGAAAGTTGACAAAGCAAAAGACAAATAAGTACATCAGCTTACTTTCATTCAGGTGACTGTGACACAAAAGGATTATCTTCCCCTTATACTAGCAGAGTTCAGTTTCTGGTCTGAACTCCTCAGAGAGGCAATGACATGGTCTATGTCACTTACTGTACAGAAACATTCTGCATGAGGGAAGTATACCTGTATGGGAAGAATAGCGGTGGCTTTAACTGTAAAACTAGGGCTCCTAGCAAGGTGAGTAACTCTCCTCAGTTTACTAGAAAATAGTTGTTTCTGGTTCTAGAGAGAGTCTGTGTTTAAAAGTGGTCTGGTCCCCTTTCCTAAAACAACCAGTTTATGGTATAAACTACAAATGCACCATACATACATAATTTAAAATCAGCCTATTTGTTTTTTGTGCATTGGACCAAAAATGTGAGGAGAGGATGCTTTACTTCTGCTGGGCTGCATATTCGCAATCACTTGGCAGAGGCAGTTTAAGAAGTAGCTGAGTATCAAGTAGAAATGGACACAAGATGCTCTTTGGTTTTGTGATTATTATGAATTAAATCTGTTTAATGGGAATTTCAGATGAGCCAGAAAGAAATAACGGCTCAATGGTTATAGTAGAAATATTGTAATAGTGGCATTAAAATGTATCTAAACCAGGACCATTGATTCCTATGGAAAAAGTAGTGAAATAGATAACTTAAATGATGCTTAGATAAAATTTTTGCAAAAGATTTCTTGGCTAAAAAACAGGTGTGGCCATGCTGTACCAAAACTGATAGTAATTTCTGGGAGCATGTGATCATCTCCACCCAGTTAACTTTTTCTTTCTTCCTCAGGATACACTGAGGAGGGGAAAATGTCTTTCTATTGTTATTCTGTATTACACCTATTTACTTGTATGGGGTATTTTGGAGCCTTACTCAAGGTCCAGGGTTATTTGCAATGTAAACGTGAAGAAGGTTGATAAATTTATCTGGCTTATTAAGTTCCATTAAAATTAATTTAAAACCTGGAAGAGAAATTCAAAAGCTTTGACCTTACTGTGGCAACCATACATAAACCCAATCAGAATACAGCTGGAGGGAGCATTAAGTGACCAGACCCATCTCATTTTTCTGGAGAAAAAATAAAGACTGGAGAAAACAGGTCACATTAATAATACTTAAGAAGTTCTACTTTGTCCTACATTACTGTTTTGCAATTCTGTAAAAATAACAATGTTGTGGTGGCACTTTTTCCTCAGGAATTATGCAGACTTGCAATTGCATCTTATCACAGGCTAACTGCTAACAGTGAACTAGGACACTGAATCATTATCCAGCTCAGTTCTTTATTTGTCAGGTTGTTCAAGACAACTTGACCTTGAGTAAAGTTGTAAAAGCTGTTAAAAATTCAGCTGAGAGACTATATTTCTCTAAATGTAATTATTAAAGTTTTATGTAAATTACATCTGCACACTACTACTTTTCATCCATCTGCACTCATTCTCATTCGATATCTGGAGCAATCTGTTTCCAAATTGCCTGTTTTCCAGTGCTATTTCAATAACTATAATCTCTGTGACAAAGAATCCATATTCCCAAATACTGTATTACACCTGTGAGACAACTTTGGAAGTAAAAATTGAAGAAAGAAAACAAAATACAAGGTTTTCCTAAACAGTCTTGAAAATTTGAGGAAAAATGGGGTATTTCTTCACTTTAAGGGGTTAGGAAATTCCTCAGTTTACTAACAGAGACTGTCTCCTTTTATATGCTTGGGTCAGGCATGCCTCCCACAGAGCGTGAAGGAAGGATGTTTTTTTGAGAGGCAGTGGAATGGCAAGATGTTTCTTCACATGGTGAAATAATCTATAAAGACATTTAGAAGGGGACAAAGAGCAACACCCAGCTGGCAAACAGAAAATTCTCAAGCTGAAGAATCTGACCACTGTCAAAGTTGATGGCTGTGAGAGTCGCTTGTGACATGAATGACTCAGGTGAGGTTCTACCCCACAAATTATTGCAGCGACTACCCTCAGTTGCATCTCTTCTATCAATTGACTAAAACTTCTATGAATGTGTTCCTGACAAGATACAGATGGAGAAACATCATAACTGGTTGATGCCTTCAGCCTATATTTTTGCATATGTATAACGTAATTAGTTTTTGCAAATGTTAATAGTATTCTCTACAGTTCTGTTCAGCTATAGGCAGGTGGTAGAATGGCCCCAGGAAAGGTGTTAAAATCAAGTCAAAAGAGAAAAATATTTTACTGTTTTCAGCACCACTAAGACAACTTACATTTCTTGACACAGCAATATGTAGTTTTGAATGGACAATAAACATCACTCACTTCCTGCAACTTCTGAGAATGCACTAAAAAAAAATGTACTATACAGCTGTTTACTGAAGGAAAGACCACACCCATAAGGATTTTTATAGCTGCTTCTCTGATAGTGGCAGTAGTTTGGCAATAAGCAACCACGAATAAATCCATTCTCTGCAACATATACTGTAAATGGTCAAATATCAAAATAAGTAAGTCCTATTTTTATTCCATTATTGCAACAACAGCAGTTTAATTAACTCCTTGAAATGTGATCTTTTGGGCTGTTAACCTTGTCCAGAATCCTCTTTGTTGATCCCTCTTTGCTGTTCTTCTGACCTCTCATTACAAGGGCTGTCACAAGGATTGTTCTGAATATTAACCATTACTTGGACAAAAAAGGAAGACAAAGAAAATTATGGATTTTATTACTGAGGAAACTTCATCTCTTCAGCAAAGCAACCTGAAATACTTGGATTGAAGGAAATACTTTTGAGCTGGCTGACTGAAATTTGACTAATACTAGCAAATGAGCCATTGCCAATCCTGTATTTTAATTCACAGGTTTCTCATGAAGAGGTCACCTTTTGCTCTACCTGACTGTCAGTGAAATATTACCCTGAGAACATGTGCGTGTTAAGATGCATGCAGTGGTGTATGTCTAATGGTATCTATCCTGTGTCCCTAATTGGCTGAGCGTGTCTCACATGATTAGAGAGGTCAGCTCAGCTGAAACCCCATTCTCCCTTTTTTTCAGAGTGACAAGTATCTTGAATCAATGAATTTGGTTTAGACCATTAGTTCAGGTATTACAACACTACTGGCATTTCATGGGGTAATAACTGAGGGAAAATATCACTCCAAAATATGATGTTGCCTAGAATTAACATAATAGTGGAATTGCTAAACTGCTGGTCTCAGGAGGTCATTCTTAGCCTTGCCATCTTTTCCAAGTAGCCTTTCCAAAAATTATATTTTGTAGCAAGTCAGGGGACAAAATCTAAACAGAGATTTGCCATGGGCAACCAGTCTACAGAGCATGAGAGGAGGTGCCCATCTGGGGAACCAAGAGGAAGGATGTGGTCTGTGATGGCCGCAGAAGCTAGTCAGGGTGCTCCTGTTCAGCCCTGCTCACAGAGTCATGGAGATCTGCCTTGGGCCACTAATTTTAATCCAGAAGAAAATGTGCCAAAGTTTGCCAGTTTGGGAAAACACAGTGTGGCACCAGCCCTGGACAACAGGCATGAGTAAGATCTGACTAAGAAAATGGTTCAGAAGGCAGAATGCCAAAGATACCTGTCAGAACAAAGTTTGTAAGTAGCGATAATATTGTCAATTAATTCAACTGAAAAAAAAAAAAAGGAAAATTAGGCAGCTTTGGGCATGTTTGTATACAATCACTTGTATGCCTGGAATTTTATCTGATTTTTCCAGCTACCAATAAGTACTGCCAATATCCTTAAACTCTGTCTACAGCAAAATGCTGCTAAAAATAACTTACTTGCTTAGAAATATTAACGTCTTTCTCTCCAAAGGAGGCTTTAAGTGCCAGAGAATACGACTTACTTGGCTGTAAGCGATCATCATCTAGACCCCTCAGTTAGGAAACATCGTGGATTCAGTCAGAGACACACAGATAACTTCTTGCATTGATGCAATATCCTTTCATCAAAATTAGCTCCAAATACTTCCCAAGTTATATTAGATGTATAGTGACTATATAGTAATTATGTAGGACTGAAAAGCAGGGGAGTGAAGGGGAGTGAAATACAAGTTTTCTTAAAGATTGATGTAGCAAGAAAAGACATAATAGAAGGTACTAACTATAATGGGATCTTGGTAGTGTTGCATTGAATGTAGTTCATGTTTAAAATGAGATCTTTTTTCCCACACTGGCTAGTAAATAACTTCTATGAAAAGCTTGATGAGATGCAAATAGTTGCACATAGCATGGAAAGTAGTAGAAAATAACAAATATTGTGGTTTACTCAGGAATACTGACTTTTGGTTAAAGAATTTGCTGGCGCTTAATGCCTGAATGCTTTAAGGGTATTTGGCTTGCTTACAGATTTTTAACTCATTAGTTCCTGACGACCAAGAAACTCCTTTTCATATTCATTTATTTGCTCTAAGTTATACTAATTTATAACCTGAACTCCAAGGTTGCTTTCCTGAGTGTATCTCTGACAAAAGCAGTTTGCAAGTTAAGGTCCTATCAGGCCTGTTACTATTGTTCAAATAATGTGGAAGACCTGTAATAAAATGCTAAGTAAACCACTCACCATTTCAGCCGTATCTTTCAGTGAAACAGGAGCCTTGGTTTATCTCAGATTTCAAATAAATTAAAGAAGATGGGCCACCTGTCATGGCAGTGAAGAGTTTTACCTAAACCCAAAGCAATTTACTCTCTTAGAATGAAAGATATTTAAGGCTGCCTTGAAAAGTTAGCTGTTTGCTTACTTCAGAGAGAATATTGAAACAAAGAATTCATATGCTTCCTTTTCTAACAAGTTGTCTAGTATAATTTATATAGATCACTGAATACCTTTCTTAAAAATCTATATTGCATCTAAATAGTTTTTTTATTAGGGCTTCTTAGACCATGGGGACAACAGGGAGATAAAAAAGGGAGTTTCAGATAATGACATTTTTCTGTTTTCTTGCTTTGGTTTGAATACTTAGGCCTTCTGGTTGTCTCTTTTCCCCCCTGAATTTTCCTTTCAAACAATCAGTTGTCAGTTTTGAGAAATAAGACACCTGACATTTTTTGTTGTGTTTTTTATTTCTTGTATTTACACTGTGTGGGTTTTTTTATATTGTTTGCTCCAGAAGGGCTGTGTGATCACTAAATTGGGTTACAGTTTCATTTTGTTTTAAAAAAGGAAAAAAATGAGTTATTGAAAGCACAAGTACTGAAATTATTTTCTTTCCCTTTAAAAGGAAAAATGTTTCAAAATACCTTTAATTGTAGTTTACAGAAGTCCTTTCAATGAATACTTCAGTCTGCTGCAGAAGAACAAGTAGCTAACTACTACTTTCCACGGGCTCCTTGGCCTTTGGGCCTAATGTAGTCAAAGTTTGCTAGGTCATGATGAAAAAGTCAGAAGAAAGGAGTTGGGAGTCTTGGATTGGAAGCGGTGCTTTTGCCAGATTAATATATTTGCCAAGCTACTAGTATCCTCTGAATACCGTGATCTTGCATGAAAATGTTGTAATAATACTTGTTTTGTGATTACAGGAAGAAAGCAGTTAAATTCTGTGCAACTGTCTTAAAGCATAGAAAGGAGCAGTGCTGTGGCATACAGAAAGTAAAATGTATTTGTAAATTCATTTAGAGGGAATCAGGAGACACGGAAAAGAAGATTGTTCTTGTTCAACCAACAAACGCAGTACTAAAGGATAGACCATTGTCTCAAATCTATTTCCCTGAAACTGTGTGGAAAATTCTGTTTCTATCCCATGAAAATATTTGCAGTTTCAAAAGCAATTCTTATTCCACATGCAGATGAAATGAGAAAGTCTAAAATACTTGGGAAGGAAAAAAGGAGGAGGGAAGATTGTGATAATTTCTCAATTTTCGTTAGCCCCGTGGTTGGGGGGCTCATTTGATATATGGAGACATAAGAGTTCAAGTTCCTGCTATACCATTCTCCCACTTTGGAGGAGGACATCCACCATCCCCAGGAGACTGTTTTTAGTTTTCTCAGGAGGGTTGTTCTAATTTGCCAAGTCCATAAACTTTTAAGCTTACCAAAGATGTGGGCAGATCCAAATAACAGTGAACCTTTGCAAGGGAGTAGAAGCCTCCTGCATGGGAAGCAGTGGCTGGTGCTCAGAAAGTGTAGAAATGCATATGCACCGCACAGGGAAAATGCTGGTTGTGATAGAGTGATGGAAGTAGTGCGATTTGTGAATTCGTGAGGATAAGATCAGATGTAAAACCCACAATTAGAGAAGGCTGGAAAAAGGAGGTGTTTCTTACTATTATTTCAAGTTTGTTAACAGAGATCTGTGTGATTTTTACCTTTTTTTTTCCCCATTATGAAATAGTCTTGGTGTCTTCATGCAAGCAAAAAGAGTCAGTGGCTTACAAGGAGATACACTGGACTAAGGTCACTAGAGTAGCTTGCTTTATATAATTGATCCCAGGTTACCAATTAAATTCTTTCAGGATATCTTCATGGCTGTTGCACTATTAGTTTTTACTGTTTACAGTGTATCACCCCAACCCTGTATCTGATAAAACACTTATGCTTCACTTAAAAACAGGTGAATTCCAAGGAAGAATACCCAGGGCTTGGTGAAGGTATCCAGGTGGTTGTGGTGTTGAAATGTACCATTCTGCAAGCCTAAACCCACATAGTTACGTGGCTGGAAGGCAAGCAGAAGGCCCACAAAGCTTGCCTATGAGCACAGTAGCTGATGCTGATCTCATTTCCAATTTACAGCAGCATAATTTGGTGAAAGCCAGTGAGGCCATACCACCGCAAACCTTAGACAATATGCTAACAGGCTTCCTTATTAAGGAATATCTTGTCCTACTGGGGAGGGGGCATTTGGATATCTCTTATAGTAGTCCTTATCACATAAAAGTGATCAGAATTTCCTCAGCCTGATGACTTGGTGGTTCCTACATACAGAGCCAGCTGAAAAAAAGAGTGCTTTGACACTGCAAGACTAATTTTTCATTCTTTGGGAAAGTTCTGTGTACTTGAGATTTTGTAGGTAAAATATGGGAAGATTTTTAAGGTAAACAAAATGCCTACTTGCTTTTCCTTTTTTTTTTTTTTTTTATTTGTTTGGTTTTGCTTGGAAGGAATATTTGCCTGCATCTAGAAATGTGTTTTACCATGGCCAAATAATTTCCTAATTCTCTGTTAAAGAATATTTGCATAAAGTAGTACCTGGAACCAGTTACTTCTATGAACAGGTGTTCAGAGTCCAAGTCTAAATCACTCTTAGCCTGTGTAACAAATTCTCATATCTGATGGCTGCTTGATGGTGTTGCAATGATGCTTAAAATTGTTTTAAACCATCTAGTTTCAGAACGCAAAATTAGTCTGCTTTTATACTAAATATTTTACAAATGTCAGCCAAAATTATTTCTGTGCAACAGTGTCTTATTTACACTTACACACTATCAAAGCAGCTTTTTAAATAGTTGATTTTGATCCAGTGTAAACAGTGTAAGAGTTCTATCCTTATCACTCTAATGTTGACACATGCAGCGTGTGATAGTCTTTTGCTTCTTACAGACAAACAGATCTGAAGAAAAGAGTATAACCTGGATATAAGTAAGGGGAGGTGAGTGGGAGGGGAAATCAACAAAGAAGTGCAAAATTATTAACTAGCATGCATATTTAATGATTTAAAAATTGTTCACCACAAAAAGTCATGAGAATATCCTGGAGGTCCAACAGTCTCTAAACTTAAATGGCAACAGACTATCTATCTTATTTTGAGGTAGTGCTGCTACAAACTATAGTTTAATCTTACACTGTTTTTTATAATGAAAGAGAGAAGTATTACCTTGGGGGAAAATGTAAATAAAACTATCAATTTGTATGTTAATTGTATGAGTTTATTATTGCACATTAAAAAATGAGTCTGCTGTTTAGTGTTTCAAGATAATATCTAACAAAGAAGTATTATGTCATTTTAAATAGTAACATTTTTGTGATCGTGATACAGAATATACTTATGCAGGCAGGGTGAGCTTCTTGGTGCCTACTGGCTTTTTTTCAGCCAGAGTACTTAATTTGCAGAGTGTGCTGTAAAGTGCATACTTCAGCTTCAGTAATGTATGAAGCTGGATGCTTTCCAGCTTAGAAAATTTGTCACGTATAGCTGATACCTATTAATCACTGGTCAGAAGTTCATCCTCTAAAAACTAACCTTAAAAATAAAAAAGGCTGTGGAAAGGAAAGCTGTTGGTATGCTCCCAGAAAGCTACATGAGATGTTAGACTGTGAAGAAGGAATGGCCATAATGTGTAGGTCCAAAGGGTCAGAGGGAAGAGATATGAAGTATCACTGTGATTTCAAGCAGGACCTGAAACAACTTCAGATGTGAGACAAGAAAACCCAGCACACTAGGTTTTTTAATGTAGGTTAAACCACAGCTCTAGTCAAACCTACATGACCAGGGAGGAAGGAAAGGAGGCAGGGGTGAGAAAGAAGTAAAATGTTTAAAAGTGAGGAAATAGATGTAAAACATTTTCCCTAAGGCATCAAGGGACCAGGTGCTGTACCCGTAAACAGTAAGAGACTAGCATGAATGAGAACCAGATGCCAAACAAATCCCTTGAGATTATGGTCACTAGCAATTGCTCCCAAGAAACTCTAAGTCTGCTGTCAGGAAATGACATTTATGAAAGGTAGTACGGTGTCATTCCTTTATGCAAGGGTGTAATCTTTAGTTTGAGACTCCTGAAGGGGGAGGGTGAATAAAGAAAAAAAAAAAGCAACAGCAAAACCCAAACACCTTAAAATTCAAGTGTTTTGAATGTCTGGTGCAATTGATAAACTGACTGAGGAGCAGAGGAGTCTCATCAGTTAGTTGCTAGTTGCAAGGCGGCCAAATTTTTATTTTGTGAAACCTTGTATTGTTTTTAGTTTCACAAGAAATAACCATAAGGATGTGGATTTAATTTTATCCAAGTCATCAAAAAATCTTGTTTCCTTTCTGGTTTTCATGTTTGAATTTTTCAAACAACTCTAAAACATCTGATGTCCTGTTGCCACTTGAGCAGACAGGATATTTAGGGGAACTATTTCATAGTATAAGAGCTCCATTTATAACAGCTGAAGAGCTATTGCCCTACACATAGCTATTTTTATCTATGAAGTAAATTACTGCTGTGGGAGGACCACAATGAATTCTGAGGACTAGGAAGATGAATACACAAATATCCGAGCTGATAAGATTAATAGAAAATGTAATTTTTCTCTACTGTTCCAAAATTGTTGCTCATCTTATCTCTGGTTGTCTGTATTTGCACTGTTGCAAAGGTTTGTGTGTTTGAGAGAAGGAAGGGCGAAGAGAAGTCGTCATCTTTCCAGGCCTGTGGGGTGTTGCCAGATAACCTGAATGTTATGGGTGACAACTGTTTAATTATTTAATCAGAATACATTGTGCAGATATATTTAATGCAGTCAGTAAGAATATCTTCTGAGTGAAACCTACCTCTGATGGACTCACAGTACAGGTCTAAAATGTCATTTGCAAATTGTCCCTCAAACAAATCAAATTTACTGAATTTCAGCCTAAAATGAACATTTGTCAATGATACAAAGAAATGAAAATGACCGTCTATATAAATATTCTTAATTGTGTTTTACTACATTTATCACAGATGAGTCTTTATGAAAAACCTCAATAAGGCATAAAATAAGTCTCAGATGAGAAAAACTATTTGTAGACTTTAATTACAATCTAAAGCTTTATGAAATATTTTTGCACTGGTATACTGGTCTGGAATTTTGCACTTGCAAAAACTTTTTAGGTTGATTCCACAGCCGATTTGTTGTGTGTTGGTAATCCTGAATCTTATTGCGTGGTTGTCACGATAACGTCCTCAGAGGTTCTGATTTGAGTGTTCGCAGTTGTCTCTGGGTCCTGTTTCATTCTATGTCTTATTTTCTGGATGACTCTTGACGTGATTGGCATTTTGAATCTTCCCCTGAGTAGAATACACAATTTTAAAGTGGGTTTGTTCTCTCTGTCTCTTATCTTAAAAATAATTAGAAGTCAGATGTTGGGTATTACAGTATTTTGTACATTGAACAAAACTTTTCGTGCATGATGAAGGAAGGGCTCCAAGAGGTGCATATCTGGTTACCTAGTGAATATTCAGGAAAATATTTAAAAAGAATTTAAAAAAGAAATGTCAACCGATTGTAGATTATCAGAACTGCAGTTTTGCTCAGAAATAATACTTACCCTTATTCACTGCTGCATTCTCTCATTCAGAATGCTAAACTGCTGGAAAAGTATATTCTTCTCTCTCTGCCCTCCAAGTAATGTTTGTATTCAACTGTAGAACTGTATCTGCCAACATTGGTACAAAACTTTGGTTGGTTGAATTACCTGACTTGTTTTGATCCCAAATATGTTATCACGTCTCACATGTACTTTTAGTTTGAAAGAATTAGCACTTTATTAAGCTATTTTAACTAAAGCACCAAAGCTCCAGCTGAAATGAACATATTCCTTAAAGAAATCCAGGCTTTGACAGTCCAAACCCAAGCATCTTTACAGTCTGGGGTGTTGCTAACACCTTCCTATGATCATTGCCAGTGTGTATCTGTCACTCATTGATCCAGACTCTCCAGATACTTCTCCCCAGGTTCTCTACAATTATCAAAGTTACCCTCAGGGCAAGAGACCTGAAAGTAGGCAGTGAGCTTTGGTTCCTCACAGCTTTCTGCTCAACAGCTTCTTTTTCTTTTCAGTGCTGAAGTTGGTGGAGTTGCAATGCTGCATAAAGGTGAAAGGTGTCCTCCGCAGAAGCAAAATCTAAACTCGTGCTTGTTAGTATAAACTTCCTTGTCCACAGGGCTTAAATTTAATCCTTTCTTCCACTTGAGTGTTTCCTAGGCCATAGCTTTTGCATGTGCTATTCTCTCCTTATTTGGAGCCCTTCTTAGAGGCTGCCACTGTAAGGTATCAACACAGCCTAGAAGAAACAATCCAAGTTGAAGATTATTCTAACTCTTGATGTTTCTGGATTTGTGGGTGGGAATTTACAGAAATGTTTTTCATTTGTTTTCTGGGGGGGTTTTGCATAATTTTATTCTATCAGTCATGGCAGATTATTATGCTGGAAAAGCACCGGGGAAGGTTCTCTGCAACAACACTGAAATCTCGAAGGCCTTTATGACTTCTTGGGCATGTGAGAGAGGAAGACCAGTGTACCTGCAGCACACTGATTTCTTTCTCAATCTTGAGGACTAAGTGATTCAAACTAACAAATACTTATACTGAGCCCTGGGTCACCTGGTTCACTCTCCGCACTAGCTTTTAAAGCTCCTAAAAAAGAGGCAGGTCTCCCAGTACACCTTTAGAGATTTATCTTTTTGCAGATCACTATAACCGTGCAAGAATGTGTATACATTGATTTCTTCCTTTTGAGTGCCGCTAGGACTGTACTCACATATTATGCTCTGTTTTAATCGTAAGGCTCCCTGTCAACACTTTTCTCATTAAATCATTGTGTGGGTTATTGTTTTTCGGCACCAGTGCTTCCATTTCTTCACTGCAAAAACTTATACTCGTGTCTGTTGGCTGAGGAGACCTTGCAAGCTATTTGTGGTCAAAAAAAGCCACGTGTGTCTGTGCTCGTGCACACATGTGTCTATTTGTGCTCAGGGAGGAAGACGGTGGAAAGGGAAGAAGTTTAGTTTGTATTTCCCATCTTGGCAGGGATTTGGACTTGGCAATGAAGCTGATGTATGTATCTTACTGCTTTTGTATACTGCTTTTAAAGACTTGTTGTCTGACCCTGTATATTAGTGACACAGTTTCCCAAAGGAGGCAGCCCTGTTTGGGTCGACTAGCTCTCAAAGAGAGGAAGAGGCTGTGAGGTGTGTATTGACAATGAGAATTTTGTCCTGACTTCTCAAAGGGGCTGGATTACCTTAGTCCTACACTCGCTTGTTTTTTCCTTTCCCTAACTCAAATTGGGTTTGGGCCTTATTTATTAGTATATTTCTCCCTCTTCCATTAAAAACCAGCGTAAAAATTAGGAACCTGGAAACCCTTCGAAACATGGAACCCAAGAGCTAAAATGAGCACTTGTACTGATGCACGCAAAGAACAAGAGAAGGCTGAGAAAAGCAGTGGTTCTGTTTCCTCCTTTCCAATTTTATTTTTATTTTCTGTTCACAAATATTGTAGTGCAACATCTTAATGAAAAGCGCAGTGAGATTGCCAGAGTAAAAGAGGCTGTCTTTTTCCTTCTTGTACCTCCACTAGAAGACAAGTCACTATGACAGGCTGGGGCAGAGGGCGAGTCTAGCGCAGCGGAGCCAGCGAGAAGTGACAGCTACAAGCCAGGCCCCCCACTGCTGCCCTTTTCACCCAGCAGCTGTGGGGCTCGGCTCCCCTGCTGGCAGCTCCAGCTGGGATGAGACTTCCAGAACCTTCCCTGCGCAAAAAGAGGAAACACAGTCTGAGAAGTAGGGCTAATCTGTGGGCAGCTTGCTTCCCTGTCTATGTAACATGGGAGATGGGAAAGGTGGTGAGGTTTTGGGGGGATTGCTGTTGCGTTTTAACTTTAAATGCACGAGCAAATGCTTTGAATCCCATGATACATCTATAGCAGACACTTTATTTAAGTATTTTCCTGAGAATTGTTTGTCTTTGATTTTGAATATTTCCACCAGTTTTTCTTGTGGGTATATAATAAATGAAGGACTCTTGTTTTGTCAAGGAAATTCTTCTGTGAATCTCATTAAAGGAGTTCACCTTTCATTTAAATGGATGATCAATATGTTAAAGAAGTGATGTTTGACCATCCGGTTGCCTGGTAAATGGGGAGATCCACCCCTGGTAATCTCATCAGTGACCTGGAGTAGGACCTTCCATCAATTTTCAACGCAATTTCTTTCTTCGGTGTACCTTAAGTCAATTTTATTGCTACAAAGGACTATGAGGAAAGCTTAAGTCTGTCTTAAATTGCAAAAAAACCCGTGAAATTAGGATTAGGACTGAAAACCTGTCCTTAATTTATTTCATCGTGCCTGTATATTGCAGGTGTATGCCTGCACTTGAACGTGCCATCATGCTTAGGCACAGACAGGAGGAGGAAGTTTAGGACTGCTGTTTTAGTCTCCTGGCTTTTATGTATTTTGAAAACAGACCTGTGACATTATTTTAAAGATCTGTAAGCAGCTTATGAACCACCTTTGAATAATACTGTGTCTGGAGTGCCCCAGACAGTGAAGCTTGAAGAGCTATCCTACAAGTGAGTTTAAATATAAGGAGGCCACATATTGGTATTGCAAGAATTTGTGCTTAGGAATACTTAGATCCGACGTCCCATCTTGGGTGTTTTTTGTTTTGTAGACATGAGAATTCAGGAATGTGCTTTGCTGGGCCATATTCAAGCAAAAAAGACATTGATAATAAAAATTAGAATAAACATAATACTAACAAATTCATTTTGCATTTGGAGACATTTTCCCAAGAGGGGTAGGCTGAAATTTCAAAGATAGTCTTTGCTACCCACAACTATCCCATTTTGTAACTGGCCCCCAAACTGTGAAGGTTAAAAGCATGAATGCCTCCCTCAGCAGAATCCCATCCCTCCTGCCCTGTGTCCAGCAGCAGCATAATTCTGACCGATTTGTTTCCTAAATTATTTTTATCTGTTTGAGAAGCAGGCAAAATCTTTCTTTCAGTTTCAAAAGGAAGGCTACTTCAAGCAGGCTTTGCCTGTTCTGTTTTGTATGAACAGTTCCTCACGCCTTCAACTCCTCAGAAGAAATTTTTGGGAGCGTGGGTAGGCAGAGCTAACTCAGTCAGGTGGCACTGGGAGGAAGAAGTCTCACCTGGACAGTGAGACAGACTGACCTCTCTGGGATGTGGTACTGTCCTGGGAATGAAATCAGACTTTCTTCCCACGCAGCCAGCACTGTTTATCTCCATCTGCCGTTTTCAGAGAGCATGGCAACAGGCCTGCCCTGCTGTCTCTGCCCTATTTGTATACATACACTAGCTATCTTTCTCTATCCTTGTTCCTGACTAATAGGCTGGATGCAGGAGAAGTGTGTGTGAGCTATTCTGCTAAATTCCAGAGTTTTACTGAATCGGTTGGGTTTTGCTTTGCTTGTCTGTTTCACTAGCTGTGAAGACAGGTTTTCAAGGCAACCAAATGCCATTATGCCTCATATTGAATTGTCATGTAAGTATGAAGTAACTTGATATTTATTCCCTTGTTGTAATTGATCCCTATTTTTTTGCTGAGGGCCGTGACCGCAGATTGTAGTTTTGTTTTAAAGCCAGGAGACAGATGAACAGCAGGACTTCAGATAGGAGGAAAGGAGTTTGGAGTTTTACTTCTTTTGCCGAAATTTGCAAGCTACATAATTGGACCCACTGGCTGTCTGAGAAGAAGAGATTAGACACAAGTAGGATTTGTTAAAACCATACATTAAAGGTACAAGAAAGTCAGTCAATTGTGAGGGTGAAGTAGTCAGACATCCAGGAAGTCTCTGAAAACAGGAGAGTATATATTGCTCCCATAAAGAGAGCATGTCAAGGAGAACAAGATTAATCAAATGATTTTAGGTGTCATTGCCAATAGAGTGTTATTGTTAGCTAAGTAATGTTACTTGAATCTGTCTGCTGGTTCCCTACCTGTGTAAATCACTCTGATCCTTCTAAATGAGGCTGATTTAAAGCAAAGCATTGTCATTTATCACATGTAAGAGATTACAGAGCAGACAGCGGGATCAGTTACATGTCTCAGTTTTTTGAGTGTTTTCTATGAGAAAATGGAATAGAAGGAAAGGGGGGCTTCTGATTTTTTGGGGAGGTGAAAAAGGGAGAGCGCCTTCATTTATGCAAACAGGCACACACTGTACATAGTTCCCTACAAATGTTTCCTCTTCTGTTTTGGAAGTATGGCATTAACTAAGAACAATGAATTATCATTTATGAATACTAAAAATTGATGAAAAAATTAGTTCACTTACTTAAATTCAAAGCAGCCATTCTCTGAGGATAAGAAAAGAAAAATCTTTCATTTTAAACAATATTGTCCTTGCAGCAGAATACTTTATATCACATTATCACACCTCCAAACTTATAGGTTACATTGATCACGTCTCTCTAATCTGTAAGTCAAATTCTAGTGCCTTCTTTTTTGGCCTGCCTGTTTATTTTTCCTGTTGATAAGACAGTTAGTTTGTAGAGGAACACTATTGCATTGTTATGTGTTGGTATCAATTTCCATTCAAAGGCCAATTTTATTCTCAAACAATGTACAGTATGCTGGAGCTGGATCTAAACTTCAACACATTTTTCTTGTAGGTAAAGACAATTAAAACCCCTAAGATACCTTCAGAAAAACATGATTAATAATCAATTACTGATTTTCATTTTTTTTCTGGGTAATTTTGGTGGCCTTTCTTGCCTTGGACCTAATGACAAGATTTGTGGGAGCTTGCGTCTGGACTGTTGGTAGCATCACAGGGTGGAATGGCCCTGGGAGGGCACTGGTGCTAAGTTGTACCTGCATCTGCTCTGGTTCACCTTCCCCTCTTGAAGAACTGAGTAGTGTTACTGAGAGCAGATCCAGGGAAAGTGATAGCAGACCACAGGGGTGAGTGGGATTATTAGGGGAAATGTGACTGGGCTGAGTCTTGGTGCAGAAGTTTGTCTTGATGCCCTCAAAGGTGTAGCCAAGTGAGATTGTCCTGGAAAGATCAGGTCACCTCCATGATAGAACTGTATGCAAGGGAGGCAATAGGAGATGAGGGTAGCTGAGATGAGGGCAAGGTCTGGAGTTCACGTTAATCTAGCAATCTAATCATGTTAATTTCAAAGCAGGCAACCATTATAAATTGGTAAACTGTGTAAAATACCTTGTTCAATCATGTTGTAACTAACCCTTTCTTCCTGAATGAGGCTTATCTCTGTGTTTTGACTCTGACCTGAATTCCTTTTCTTATGTGCCATAGCCACTTTCTAGGCACAGCCAGCCAGAGCTGTGTACCACTTTCATAACTTCAGTTGTTCAACCGCCGAAGTTGTGTGGGCAGAAATTTACATAGAAATGATGGGATGTGTACACCTACAGTAATATACTTGGAATCTCTTTGTATGTGTCAGGGAAGATGACTTAAACAAGAATGGCAGGAGAAGTGCTCCTGGTTTCAATGTAAATGCCTGCCTCTCTTCCCTTCATCTGTTTTCCATCAAATGGAAGTGAATGAATGGAAATAAATGAAACGAATGACTGCTGTCCCAACTCTTGTTCCTTTAAAAGGTAAAACAGTGTTTCATACTGTGGTTACTTATTTTTAGGCTTTTTATTTAATTAAAAATGAAATCTTATTCCCTAGAATAGTTGTCTAGAAATGGGAACTTGACCAATAGAAGGGCTGTGCTCACCTTGCTTGCAACACGTGATGGGCCCAACACGGCAAAATACTTTTTTGTGAAGCTTTGAAATGTTCTTCATTTCTCAAGACCTGCTACTCCAGAGGTGTTTGCTGGCTGGCCTAAACATACTTGTTTGATAATAAGCATGCAGATGTCTGAAACCTGCAAAGCTATTTTTCTGTATTTTAGGCAGAATAGGTGATCAAAGAAATGGATGAAATATGGAAGTTTGATACTAATGAACCACGTTCTTGTGGAACTTGGCTGCAAAGCTCCTGTTGACTTCAGAGAGACCAGGGTTTCACTAATGTTAACAGGTTTGTGTGGCCAGGACCTTGGGACTGTGTTAGCAACAAATATCTCTAAAGATATCTTTTTAAAACTTCTGTTTCTGGTGACAGACACCTCTTCATTGCTATACAAAGATAAGGAGACAACTTGTCAGAAACATCAGCAGGATGGAAATCCCTGTATTTTTTAAATCTTAAGGTTCTAGAGTCTCACAGACAACTGTAATGCATCCTTTAGATTCTGAAAGTTCTTGAAAAAATGCTAGGTATAGTGCTACAGGGACAAAAGAGTTCTCCTATGGGTAGTAAATGAGTTTTTCCACTAATCAGATGAAATTTATTATATTGAGAAATATTTGCTGAACTTGATGCTGAGCCAATACAAAACCCCCACATTGTTTTAAATGTAAGTAATCTTTAGAAATATTCTCTATTATATTTGTTGATCAAAACCATTGTTAATTATAAAATAACTTAATAAGAGATATTTTCCTTTCAAGTCTTCCAAAGCAAAAAAGCACAGCATGCAGGGTATTTCCTAACTGTTAATAAGCACCTAAGGTTAAGCCCAAGGGTGTCAGCTTCTCTTGGTCACTTACTAATGTCCAGGAAATATCCTCTGCCTGCTTTTAACTGCTTCAATTAATGTTTGGTGCACTCAGTTTAAAGTATATTATTCCGTAGCAGACAGAGCAAAAACTGACAAAGGCATGCCAATAGCCAGCTGTAAGCTTCCTGCTACTACCAAAATGTCATAAATTGCATCTCAGTTCATGGTAGATTTTTCAATTAAAAGCTAGTTGAAAAAAAGAAAGTGAATGTTTTTTGAGACCTAGAAATACATTTTATTTGTTTTGAGAGTTTTGTTTATTTGGGGGTTTTGCCCTGAACATTATGGTGGACTTGGTTTTCTAAAATAGTTTAGGTAGGAATTCCAGGCTCTTTTGATGCCCTTGCTATTTCGTATATCCATTAAGAAAATGTATAAAAATGTACGCTTTTAGGTAAGCAAGACTAATTGTGTTTTTTTTAATGCCTTCTTAGAAAAATTAATTCCTAAAAAATTAGAAATCCTACTTAGCAAACTATTGAGGCACAAATTATAGTAGACATGCAAAAGATGACTTACAACCCTGTGCTACTTAAAGAATAATTTTTTCACTTAAGAAAAGCTTGTAGAAAATCATAACATGAATCTAAGGGTGTGTAGGTATTCACTGTAAAGATGTGTGGATCCAGTCTGAGGCATATGAGCACTACAATTCCTAGTATTATGGGGGGGGGTGGGGAAAGACCATGAAACATGCATTTAAGATTAAGGAATTCAGGCCCATATCCTGGAAGGCAGGCAGACCCAGAGCATAACATAGTGTGAGTTTTCAAGTATGATTAAGAAGGTTAATGCAAATGTTGGATGTATAACCAAGGCAGTAACTAACAGAAGTAGGAAGATGATCCTACCTTTTGTAGCTTTGGTAATGGCAAGCACAGATACTGGCAGCGCAGATTTCTAATATTTATGATAGTAAGAAAGGCATTAAATTCAGGGAGAGTTTAGAAAACAGGGAATATAAAGGCTCTAAGAAAATGCTATGCTGTGGCATACTTTTGTTTATAATAAACTTTATCATGCTCTTTATTTTAACTAAGTAGTTAGAATTAGAAATCTCAGAATCAGAGTCATTAAGGTTGGAAAAGACCTGTAAAATCATCAAGTCCAACCATTGGACCATATGTAAGTACATCTATAGTACAGGAGTGGTATTCTTCAGATAAGAATTTTTGGCCACGTAAGGTCTGAGTGGTTGTTCAAATCAAAGATTTAAATAATTGCCAGAGGAACTAAGTTAAAATAGCTTGCATCTTGGCTTATCAAAGCACATAACTTAATAAACTCATCTACCTGTTGTGAAACTCAATGTTGTAAATGGAGAATAACTAACACCTTGCAAATATAAGCTATGATGAGGGCTTGTATGCACACTGCAGCCTGAAATGAATTGCTCTCCTTATTCAGTGTTTCCAAACACGCTATTAGGGTGCGGAAAGAAGAAGTTTTGATGAGGGAGTTACTTCAGAATGTTAGGGGGCACTGTTTTTTTAAATAAAGGACTTCAATGTTTGTAATGGGAGACTTACAATAGTCTCTTTGTGGTGGGCTCTTTGTGGTAATGTGATTATTCTGTGATCTAAACCCTCCCTTTCTGCCTTCAAAGCAGCTACAAATTATAGAAGGCTTTACTGTAAAGCCTCTTCCTCTCAAAAGCTATAAGCTTTAAAAAAAAAAAAAAGCCCAAAGAAATTACATAGTTTAGATCCAAAGCTTGTTGCTTTTCTTATTTAGGCTCTGGTCTTGCAAACTCAGAACAACGGGGCAGTTTCATGTATGTGATGACTCCATTGATCTCAGCTGCTGGGCAGCACCTTCCCCAGGTGTAAGTGAAGGCTGGTGCCAATCAGCTCAGCCGAGCAACACCTGTGTGGAACACCTGACAGGAGGATCGGACCTTAAAGCAGTGGTTTGCAGAGGTCCCAGGTTTAGTAGGCAAAGCTAACTTTAGAGTGCAGAAGTTTTGAAAGAGCACTGGCAAGTCTGTGAAAATGAGCATTCACTAGCAGCTCTAGAGGTAGGCAGCTCTTCTTTCTATGGGTTTGAATGATTTTAGTAAGTTTTTTCTCTTTTTTTTTTTTTTTTTTGCATTTCTAAGCTTGGGAAGGTTTGTCTTACTGATAACCCAACCGAATATCTCTCAGATTAGTCTTAAAAATCTTCTTCCTTGCTTAGCTTCTATTTCATATTACAGATAGGTTTTGTTTGTTTGTCTAGTTGGGGATGTGTGTTTGTTTTCTTTTTCTTTTTAAACTATGTGACTAGCCAAAATATTTGTGACTCTACTAAGAAATACTTAGAGGTACAGATGATGTTTTATGAAGGGAGAGGACAAGAAAAAGCTCTGTAGTATTCCATTTCTTAGGTGACTGGTTTTCTGATATGAGAGCCAAGTTCCTTTTAGCTAGAGCTCCTATCATGTCATGGTCATGCTCCTAGCTAAAACCTGCCAGGTTAATGGCACAGTGCAGAGCATTCTTTTGGCATGTGCTACAAACCAGCAACTTCCTAGGCACTGAACCCTTACAGGACACGCAAGAGGTCTAATTTTTGACCTTGAGAAAAGCTTACTGCTTCTCTGGAACAGTTAGAGTTCTGGTGTTTGTGGATGGAGAGTAACAGTCACCTGTGTTGGTACTACTGAGGTTCCTTGTGTGCCCTGGGGCACACAATGTGAACAGTTGAATCTAAAATGCCGTGTGATGTTCAAACATGCTTTAAACTAGTGTAGCCATATTTTGACTTTATATCACCAAATAAATCAGTATAGCTGTTATATCTTACTGATTAAGCTATTATCAGGGTTAAGGCAGTATTTGTATTTTGCAGTCATAGTGAGTAAGTTTGTATATTTCTTTTTAAATTAAAACTACTTTTATATGTGACTATTTTAAAAAAAAGTTTTAAAGCATCAGCTTTCAAAGACTTGAGCTGTAAATGACAACTTTTTTTTCAAACTTTGTTGTTGTGTGAGTTGGGGAATTGCTTCTGATCAGCCATAGTGACTGTAGCATACAAATAATACCAGTTGGTTGGGTCTGAGTGCCTGAGGGTGTGTGAGGCTGGCTAAAGAAGAGAAACAGTAGCATATAGTCTAAGTTGGTTGTAATTGTATTTACAATTTGGTGCAGTGATAGTACTTTATACCTCCTGAGAGTCTCTCACCTGTTAGTGTTAACCTTGCTTATGTATCAGATGCCTTGCGTTTGCTGCTGTACCTGTGCACAGCCAGTTCTGCTTAAGCCCCTGATTGCTCATATGTTTTAAACTGCTTGTGAACCCCTGGGGTGTATTATGGACCTTGCAAGTTGCTACCAAGTGTGGTCCATAAACTGATTGTCCCTATTCAAAGAAGTACTTTCTGAAGATGTACGATGATTGTTTCAGTCTGATGCTGTACTTAAACAGTTTCTTTACTGAATTATGGAATCAATAAATAGAGAAGAGAGCTCAGTAGTATAGAATGAATTAAAGAGCACTAGTAATGTCAATAGCCAAATCTTATTAGATTATTACATATTTGCTATGTTGTATAAAGTTGGTATTTGTCTTTCTGTTTACACTGGCAATGGCAATGTAAATTATTGTATTAGTGAATGCTCTTAAACTTGATAGCTTCTCCATTGAACTGTACCAGTTAGTCTTGGAAAAGGATTCCAAATTTAAAATAAGCTCTCCAGTTGGAACAAAAGTGTTCTTTTTGCTGCTGGAGCTCCTATGAACTTCCTGGTTGTTATCAGATTACACCCTATCTCCATCCTTAGCTGCTGCAAAGTGGTGTTAATGAGGATTTTAATATTAGCCTAGAAGACTTTCTGATCTTTTACTAAAGCTCAGAGAAGCACTTTGCTCTTAAACACTGTCTGCAGTTCCTAGCATGAAAACTCTCATTTGATATTTAGAGCTTTGTATTTCTCGACACTTACAGCTTCAGCACAATGTGACAGAATAATAGAATATGATTGATTCTTTAACAGTTCGTCTCAAACACTTCTAATATTTTATAGTTTGAGTTGAACAGAGCTATAACTTTACACTGAGTTCTGATAAGATATACAAAAATCTAGAGGTAGCTTTCAGTGCAGTTTTCCACATGTATGTATTCAACATAAAGCACTTCTGTCAGCTTGCAGACAATAGAACTATCAAACTTAAAAATAATCTCAAACATGAGATTTTTCAAATATTAGGAAGAGAAGCAGTTGTTCAGAAGGAAGTGATTGCTACCTCTGCACAGTGTTGGACTCTGAATGTGTATTTGAGACTTATCCTAGAGAGACAACATACAGCATCCATGTTAGGAAATTATACTGCCAAACGCTAACCTCAAGGGTATTGCTGAAATATATTAAAAGTCAATCAATCAGGAGCACTTGAAAAGGTCATCATCTTTATTCTTTAATTTTTTTTGAGACCAAACTGGCAACAAGAGTTAGATTTAATATAGTGCTGTGTAGATGTATGCGTTGTTGAGGGACTACTGGTAAGTATAAGTTGTTATTGCTCTATTGATGGTGTCTGCTTCTGGACAGGGGACTTGGAAGAAAGTAGGACTGTTATGGGAGGCTCATACAATGCCTGTAGCATCTAATTCAGCTCTTGCTTTATTACCAACTCACTATATATAGTCAATATATTTATATTGACTACTATATAAAGCCAATGATTTATATATTGACTATCTAGCAATATAGTACTGGAGAGCTGGGTTGATAGATCTCCTTCTACCTTAGCTGGAGGCTTAGCTTTTTGCTTTCCATACATAACTGGGGATCATGGGAGAAGAATTCTGACAGTTTTGTGCATAGTGTCTTATATGTGATGCTTTGATCAGTGAATGGGGGTGCCCTCACCTAAGCAAAACTGCTTAAAAGAGGTTTCTTACTTTGATGGGAGAGCTCTTTCTCTCTCTCTCTTTTCTCTCTCTTTTTTTTATTACTTCTTTTCTAGCCTTGTATTCCTTTAACCTTACTGTGCTCTCTACAATTACCTGAAAGGAGGTTGCAGAGAGGTGATTAGATTCTCCCATGTGATTAGCGACAGGACAAGAGGAAATGGCCTCAAGTTGTGCCAGGGGAGGTTCAGGCTGGATATGAGGAAAAATTTCTTTACTGAGAGAGTGGTGAAACACTGGAATAAGCTGCCCAGGAAAGGGGTGCAGTCACCATCACTGGAGGTGTTCAAGGAACGTGTGGAAGAGGCATTGTGGGACATGGTTTAATGGGCACGGTGATGTTAGTTGATGGTTGGACTTGATGATCTTGCAGGTCTTTTCCAACCTTAGTGATTCTGTGAACAGTCTTCCTTTTCACAAAGTTGCCTAACCTTTACTTATGTTCCAGTTCTTGCTAATAGAAGAATGATTGTATAAAGTAAGTGTGTGTGGGGGGAAGTCAGATGTACTCATTAAAAGGCAAAGGTGACTCTTTCCTTGGGGAGGCAGGGTGGAAAAACAAACAAAATGAGACACAGCATTAGTTATTTCTTCTGCATGTGCTCTTGCTGAGCAGCATATTTCTAGTGATGTTTCCAACATCTGTACTGTGCCTCAGAATGTGCAACAGCTAACTTGGGTGCATGTGCAGGGTTCATGAACATCCTACTGTGGACATTTGTGTCAACAAATATATATACTGTCTATGTTCTTTTTGTAGATTTTATAGGTTTGGTCTTCTAAAAGACTTAAGTCAGAAACTGTTTTCTCAAAGTTGGGGCATGGAAAAAGTGAATTTTTCAAGTCTCTTGCTGTTTCTCTACAGAAACGTGGTGACCAGAGTAGGCAAGAAACTGTATGCTGAGATGTCAGAAGGGGAATAGCCTTAATAAGATGTGTTATGCTGTGTTAAGGGTAACCTGAGATTCTCCAAGGGGGTGGATTCTCCTGATCTAGTCTAGCCTAGATACTAATATGGTCTTTGGGAGACCCGTGTTCAAGTGCCCACTTTGCCTTTTGCCTGAGGCTGCCTGGGGGACATGTGCCACAGGTTTGTGTTTTGTTTTTTTTTTCCTGGCCCCATCCTCCCATGTAGCCATGCTGCCTGGAGCCCAGGCTTGAACCTGTCTCCTGAGACCTGCCTGGAGTCAGCTGGTTCCACTGACTTAATGAGTGCTTTCTGCATTATAAGTATCTACTTCATACCACTGAAGTAGAGGTCTGTGTTGAAAAGCTGGGTTTTTTTCTGTCAAATCAGTGCTTTCCTTTGGAAGAGAACCTTTTTGTCAAAAAAAAAAGAAAAGAAGCAAAACCTCCAGGTGAACCCTGGTTCTACTCTTACTTGATGTATAAACCCTGAAAAGTGGTTTTATTGCTTTCATTCTCCTCTCCTCTGGGCTGTTTTGAGTAGCTTGCGCCTACAAGCTACTCAGTATTACAAGCACCTACATTCAGTCTCTTTTGTTCCATGAATCTGAATAACTTTCCCATTTAGCATAAACAGAAACAATGCAGTAAGAAGATGACTGATTATAGAATCTTTTAAAGATTACATATGGGTAGAGGTATCTTGTGGTGGTGAAAAAGGGGATTATTTTTCAAATGGTTAGCATCAACAGTACTCTTATTTTTCTGCTTTACAGGGAAGCTAAACAAGTAGGAACTATTTCTCACTTCACAGAATAGGAATTTCAGAAAAGTACTGTTGTGATCTAGCAATGCACTTTTGCTCTATTTTTTTAAGAAACACAAGGATCTTTGTCCCAAAGAACGATATGGATCAGATCCCCTGAATATTGGAGTGTGCGTATGACTCCCTAGAGCAGAATGACATTGCTGGTTAGGAGCCAATGAAATCCTCTTTATATTTAACATACAACAGCTAGAATTTGAACTTGGATCCTCTGATACCGATGTCAGAGCAGATGGTGCAGATAAGACGGGTAGCATCTGGTTTCATAGGTCCTAATAAGCAGACATCACTGCATCAGTGTAGCAGCATGTCACGTGCCAAAATTCCTCAGTATGTTGTTGAAGATAAAACTGTGTGGAAAAACTCCGATACAAATACAGGACACTTCCAGTCCATTCCTAGTATAATATTGAAGTGTTGGTTTGGGGTTTAATTTGTTTAAGCTTCTTCCATATTTCTTCATCAAAATAAGAGCAATTTGAGTAGTTGCTACAGGGCTTGGGAATCTTCAGGGACAGATTCCTAAGTCTGGGTTGCACTTAGGAAAAGAATGATAGCATTAAAACAAAACCATACAAAGTGAAAATGGTGGCTTTTACAAATAACACGAGGGGTTGGCTTGATTTCAGTTTCCCAGGACTTCTGACCAATCCCACTGGTCTTCCTGTATATTATCTTCCTTTAATCCATCAGTCATCAAATATTATAAAAAAATCATGCCATTTTCTCCTTTAAAATATAAGAAATGGCCAATTCTTAGAGCCACCCCACTGCTTTTGGTTTTGTAAATATAGGGAGCAAGTCTTCAGAGTGGCAGTAGCTTCTAACAATTGTGGGTGAGCAAAAAGTTATAAAATTATACTCTGCTAAAGAATGGATCTAAGGAAAATTTTGCTGGTTTTGTACTAAAGTTGCTAGATTGCAGATTTGATGAAAACAAAACCGATTGATAAAATGGGCTGAATTGCCATGGAAGACCAAAATTATGTAATCCATCCTGATTTAGCATAAATTAAGAGCAAAGATGTGAAGAAAATATTTGGCATATCAGCCATTTTCATTTTGTGTGAAATAGAATTTACAGTGATGAAATCTGGAAAGATGTGTCAATACCTTACAACTTTTGTATGTGATTAAAAAATTCCTTTTATATCCATAAATATTTAATGGATATAATTCATTGGTGTATTTCTGTATTGTGGTAAAATACATAACATTTGCTTTAGCTTAAGGTTTCTTTAACTTCCATTGACTGACTTTCTTGTCTATTTTTCATACCTACCAACTTCATAGGTGGTGAGATGCATTCTAAAATTGTATAGTTTCTCTTCCACTAGGGTGACAGCTAGAGGAACCCACACGTCTCAAATAAACCTCTACGGTGAACAGCGCATCACAAATGTGCTCCTGTGCTGCTTCGCAAACTTTTTGTGTCTGCTCCACACAGAAGTGAACAGGCAGCTCCTCTGTGTGTGTGAAAGAGTTAAAGCTTTCTAGCCAATTCTCCCCTCAGTTTTGCGTGGAGTACAGTGGGCTGCTTGCATGAAAGGCTGGTTAGTCTACCTGAGCAGATCTCTGAGGGCAGCTATTCATTCTGTAATCCTCTCTGATGTTGGTAGTGCTCATGTGAACAACCTCATTGACCTTTTCCTAGTTATTATAAGGAGTACTAAGAGGTATTAAGAAGGACTAGCCTATTCATTTCAAAGAACCCAATGCATCGTTTGGGATTTACTTATCTAAGACAGAAGGAAGATGATAGGCAGTAGAGTATTAGATAAATTAGCAACCTGACCTACCTGTGCAGAAGTTTGTCTGTGTATCTTCTATAAAATCAGGAAATGTCACAGGGAGAACACCTGCAGCATGAAGGAGGGAAGGAAACCTGTGCTATGCACTCAGTAAACATGCCTGGGTAGCTGTTTGGCCACCAGAAATCAAATGCAGATGAAGTGTGTGTGTGCTGAAATGTTTTTGAAACTTGAGTGAGAAGAATAAAAGGCTGCTTTCTGTTTCTATACTTCTTCAAAGGTGCACATAACCATTGGGATCTCGCTACATTTGTATATAAGTAGAGTTTTAAAAGATGGATGTTGTAAACTTTTTAGAATGTCACATATATTTATAGAAATATGAATGTATGAAATAGCGGTGTCTGGCTTTTGGTCATGGTCTTAACTATTTTCTTTCTCTTAACTGAGGTGTAAGGCAGTATCTGTTTCTGCTTTGGACTATCATGCGTGGTTAGAGAATTTATCCTTCATCTTATTTTCATGGATAGTCACTAGATATGCTCATCAGTTTCTAACTATGTTAAATTGATTTGGAAAGCACATTGGTTCAAAGTATACCTCTCCTAATACAGCTGTCTGGTTCTACCTTTGTGTTCTGGAGCAGTTATTGTGAGGTTCATGAGATGTTAGCTTTCTTGGCAGGAAGAGGAAGGGGGTGGGGGTGTTATGCTCCTGTACTAATCTGGCAGTCTGGGAATGCATTTAAAGGCAAATTCTGCTCCTACTCGCTGTACAGGGTAGAACTGTTGTGTGTGCAGCACATGATTTTTAGGTGACTGCCTTGCCCCTTCACTCTGCAGAACCTGTCTCTGGGGGGGGACTGGACAGAACTGCCCAAGGGTGTATCTGGAGCCTGTAGCCAGACACTGAAGACTTTTGTTTCCCCCTGTCCTTGTGGTAGAACACCATTTTGTCTGGGCAGAATGCTTTGGATCTGATGCTAACATTTAAGATTACACAAGTAAAAAGTTGGTCTTTGCAAATTCCTAACTGTTTGCAAGCCTTGTCTATGTACCCCAGAATGCTACTGCAAATTAGCAAAGGGCCAGCAAAGCCATGAGCTTAGGAGCCTTGTGCACAGGGGAGCTTTCTTGATGTTTGTATGTGTCACTGCCCAATTGCTCCACCTTGTCAATCAAACTCAATGAAGCCACTGGCTCCATCATAGGGGAGTGTTATGGTATGAAATGCCTATTGGAGCATTCCACAGGGAGCTCCTGGATTTCATTTGTGCTCTGCAGCTGCAAGATGGAGAGGCTCTAAAGAGGTCCTGAGGATGGCAGCTGCAGCATCATTTTTTTTTTCCCCTGTTTAAATGGAATAGACCTTTCTAAAAATCAAATAGTATTCAATCACTTTCAATATCAAATTGCTACCTTTTTTTATTTGCATCTGACTTAGAACTAAACAGTCTGAGGAAAAGCATATTATAGATGGACTACTTAGTGTTTGTATTTTCAATCTTAATATAGAAGGAAGAACCTGTATGTAGCTTTAGTTGGTCATACACTGTTTGCTTAGGAAACTTCATCACAATATTTGTGATTGTTTTCTAATAATTACAAAGTTCGTCATTAGTAATTGTATTTTTACAATAGTATGCAAAATTTTTATATGAATATCATGAAGCCATCGTATGCACTTGTACAATGTTGGAACAACAGAAGAAAGGATTTCAGAAGTTCAATCCTAAAACCTTGGCCTGGAACTGAGGTTTATAACCTGGTTCTAGTTCCTGAGTCTTTAAGGACTACAACGTTGCCATCCCCAAAGTCCTATAAAGCTGCTGAGTTTTAGGAATCAAATTTGTGCATATATATATACACACTCGTGTTTATGTATACACACTTAGACAGCTGATCAGGACAACTGTTGTCAGTAGACAGCATTGCAGAAGGTACAGCAGAAGCATTTCAACATCTTATTTCACCAGAACAGGTACATATATTTCATAGTATGAGATCTTGCAGATGCGCTCTATTTTCTTCTTAGGTACTTGGTTCCCTGTGAGCTGTAAAGTGCAGCAAGTCTGCTGCCTGAAAGTGCAGGTACATGCTTGCTCTCATTCATTCCTCCAGTTAGACCCTATGGCATGATACAGTATAGCTTAATATGTCCTAATATAACGTAACGCATATGATAGTCTTTCCCTTCTCCTGAAGGGATACAGGGCAGATAGTGTTGGAACTGTGTTAATTTGGGCAGGGAGCAGGGCAAAGCCCTGTGTGAAATTCAAAGGTAGCATGCAGATGAGTGCAAGCATGCATGCAGAAACCCCAGCTGTGCAGTGCCAGGGATTGGTGTGCTACTCACAGCCTCTAGACAGGGGTGTGTGGCACCTGGTGTGTGAGCAGAGGAAAGGTAGATCACACAGCAAAAGCTGTCATAATATATGGGGCAGGGCCCTGACACTTCCAAACCAGGGCATCTCATCTGCGTAAGGTAGAATTTTTTTAAAGGGAGCCCTTGCTGACTTCTGCTGTTATCAAAAGCATGTTAAGTGAAAGTAGCACTGGTATGCTCAGCCTCGTGAAGCAGTGTTTGACCAATGCTACTACTATGGAATTAAGATCTAATTACTTCCAGGATGGGGGACAGATGTCTAATTTGGTCATTGCTGCATCTCATACTGCCATTTACAAATGAAACAAATACATTAAATGAAAAACAAAGTTGATGTAGTTATGCACTTAGCAAAATAGTTATATTCATTAGGTTAATTCAATAAATTACTTATTTTTATGCTTTATTTTTTTCAGATTCACTCATGTTTTCCAATTTGAATTCTTTCAAGAGTTCCTTCCCTCCAACTAATGTCTCCAAGATCAATCCAAGAAAACACTTCCTCTTACCTCACTTCAAGATGCGATATACAAAAAGATGGACTAAAGCTAGTAGCTGAGTATTCTCTTGATTTTTATTTTTTTTTAAACTTGAAACCAAGCTAGATGGAAAGGACTTTTCCAAATTACTGAAGGGTCCAGACAGTAAGACTGGAGACTTGAACTGGAGTAAGCTGGAGCCATAAAACCAATAGTGAAGTCAGAGGCAACTGCGCAACAAATTCTAAGGTAAGCAAAAATATCAATCTATTGTTGTATCTCTTTATACTTCCGCACACTTAACTGATTCTTGTTAAGCCTTGCTTATAATGCTCACTGTTAAGTGTGAGAAATAACCTAACCATCAGAAAGAGTTTTGGGAAGATGTATTGTCTGTTTTTAAAGTGCTCACACATCACTTACGTAGCAAATATTCAATCAAACATATTTCTGATTGCAATTTTATGTATATTTGTGTGACTGTGAAAAAGGATGTTGGTGTGATTACTGTAAGTCAAGTTCTGTGGAAAATCTGTCTGTTGTTTTGGGCTGCAGGTCATAATTTCCGTGATAATTGGCTCTGAAGTCTTAACTCCTAACACTTCAGAGGGTTGCCACAGTGAATTGTCAGATTGGCTCAACCTGCTTGGTTACTAGAAGTTAACATGTGCATCAGTGCTCGTGTATCCAAAGTTAATTATAGTTGTGTGATTTTTAACAAAAATTTTGATTCGGAAGGGAACGCTTGCAAGGAGTTCCTTAACTTCACTTTTTTCAAATCACAATTTGTCAGTGAAACACTTAAAAAAACAGTGTATCTTAGTTTAATGGAACAGGTGGAGATTTTCTTTTCCAGCTTAATGAACCCTCAAAGCAACTATTTTTGCTTTTCTTTGGTTTTTTTTTTTTTTAAATGACCCAGACTTAGAACTTGAGGACCTAGCTGTGTATGTTGTGCTGCCACAAGGTTTGGACTGTCTCGTAGTGATGAATGCCTTATGCTCTTATGTGAATGTAGAGCAGAAATGTTCTTGAGCCTAATTTGGGATCAGGACTATTCATAAAAGATATGTAGAACATAGAGGAAAAATGAGCAACTTCCATTTTTAGTTGTAGTTATGCTACCATAACACTGGACTAACATGGTGATGAATCAATATTTCTAGAATCTTTCACTGATGTCAAGCAACCATGCTTTTTTGACTGTCTGATCTACCATTAGTTGTAACTTGCTTTAATATTGGAATAGAGTGGGGGTGGTTTTAACTGAAATATGACTATAGGAAAGAAGCTACTCAGCTATATTTGAGGCACAATGAAGCTCCTTGAGCAAGTAAAACTTTTTTTTTCGTTTAACAATTCTTTGAACTTGATTCTAAATATCTTGTATAACTAACATTGATCCAAAGCCTATCAAAGTCAACTGCAAGGTGATTGCAGGACTTAAAGGGCTTTGAATCCAGTCCTAAGAGATGGAAAAATAAATACTCCTTTTCTGCAAATATATATGAAAGCATTTCCACCAATTTTAACATGTAATATGAGCACCTATGTCTATATGCTTATTGGGCTGGGCTTCAGTGACATAAGAAAGAGGAAGTATTTTAAAAGCCAGTGAAACAGAAAGAGGGGAAAATGATGCTTGTGCTGTGCACAAAGTCAATAGGTGTGAGCAAGGCAGTCAGAACCACTGCATGCAGTTTGGATTTAGTTTGTCAACTCTTTAATGTCAGGTTTCCATAACTTCATAATGCATAATCTACTTTTTTCTGGTGTACATTCATATTTCTGATAAATTATACTAGCTCACAACAAACTGAAAGATAGAAGCAGGTTGGGCACAAATACATGGGAAAGCAATTCCTCAATTTTTCCTGCCCAACACAATCTTGAGATAAAAATTGTAATTGAAAACATTTCTCATTCCATTTATTTTAATGGGAAAATTTGTCTTGCCTTCCAGGAAACTTGATGGAAACAGCATACAGTCTTTGAGTTTTACACAGACCTTGTGTACTGGCACTGTTCCTTATAGAACAAATGCCTAGATTTGATTAAGGATGGAAAAAATGCAAATTTTGTGAAGTTTGCATGCTTCTCTGTATATGTAGATGTAGATACAGGTTTCGGTGGGTAACTTGGGTTATTGGTTACACGGTTCTACAAAGAACAAAACTTGGCATAACAGCTTTGAATCTATCAAGAACAGAAACCCCCTTTCTATCTGTAAGTGATTATTCAGCAACGTCTTTGTTACTGATTAGTCCAGTTCCATTTGCCCAGAAATATCCTGTTGGCTTGAGGAAAATAAATAAGCTGGACATACTTAGGTTCCTGAAAGGACAAGTCCCAGTAAAAGTTCACTCAGTCCTCACTCCAGAGAACACTTCCACAGAACTGCTGTCTAGTGTACATGGAAACTTACGTATGAGAAAGTCCTTATGCTTAAAAAAAAAAGCCATTGATAAATAGCAAATGATCGTATAAACCTGTACTAAACCAGAGAAGTGTACTTGATCTCCCTATGCACTTTATTTTCAAATGTGTTGATATTAATAAAGATACCAGAACACAAGCAAAACATTTAAAGTAGGATTGGGCTTTTCATTCTTATGGTAGTTAAGAGTGGGTAAGCAATTAACCTTCACGCACAGTGGGACTCAGTAAGTTGGTGATATTTTCCTGAAGAATTTGAAAAAAAAAAAAAAACCAGTAAATAAAGTTTTAAGCAACTTGTTCCTTTAATGAAACAGCAGGTTAGATGTCCAAAATAGTAAAAAGTGCAGTAGTAATTCCAACAGAAACCTTATTTTTTTCAAATCCAGTAGCATTTTATCTGCTGTCCTCAGCTAAGAGCCTGAGCAAGGACTGAGCACCTGCAAGTGAAACTGAATAGCAAAGTGAAACCCAAGCAGTGTTGAAACTGCCTAGGCTGCTTTCGTTTTTCTAGCTGTGAGAAATTGCTTAGCAGCAAGCAAGCATCCTAAAGTCAGTGTCGTTTTGCTGTTTTCCCCTTCCCCCCCTTTAATGTCTCCGTATGAACTGTATGCCAAGTTTGGGGGTGAAGGGGAGGAAACTTCTGTCTGTACAAAAAGATGAAATACCAATAGCCCCTTCTAGAGCACGAAGGGATGGTCGTGTTGGCTTTGAAACTCTGCATCTGCTCTCCTCTCCACACTGAATTCGCTTCCCCCGCGAGAGGAGACTTGTATTTCGCCTTTCAGCTGGATAGTTGCAGGCAGGCACCTGCAGTAGCCCGTGCGGGCTGCTCTACCCCGGCAGCGAGACGAGCCCCGTCCCCGCCCGGGAAGGCTGGGCCGCGCCTGCCCGGCTGCCCCGGCCGCCTCAGGTGCCTGCTCCCCTCTGCCTCTACTTGCAGCTCCGCCTCGCTCCTCCTCAGCTGCTCGCTCCCGCTCTCCTGCCTCACCTACCTCTCCTTATTTTCCGCCCTTAACCTGGCTGCATCCTCTCGCTGTCGCACCGCCCGAGGGAGCGAGGCTGAGGCCGTGCCTGCGCCGGGAAGGGGGCCGGGGGCAGGGGCGGGCTTGCTGCTTCCCTCGCACCGCTCCGGTTCGGCAGCCCGCCGCGGGTCGCTCGGGCTTTTCGCCGCCCTAGCCCGCACCTTGCCGCCGCGCCTGCCGTGCGGGCACCTCCCGAGCCCCAGCCGGGCGCGGCGGCCCCCGCTGTAGCGCTGGGGGAGGGCCCTTCTCACCCCCACCCTGGGGCGGTGCCCTCGCCCCGGCCCTTCAGTAGCCACGGCGGGGCGGGGGGCGGCGCAGAGTGCAGCGCGCCCCGCAGCAGCCGGGCCATGGCCGGGGCGTCCCGGGGGGTTCCGGCCGCGGCAGCGTTGCTGCTGCTCGGGGTCCTGAGCGCGCGGGGGGCGGTGGAGCCCGATGCCTCTGCTATCCTGGTCTCCAGGCGGGGGCTGCGCGTCCCCCTCGGCCGCTCAGTCTCGCTGGACCCGGCGGCGGACCTGGTGCTGCGGGTGCGGCCGGGGGACAGGTGTGCCGTGGCGGTGCTGGGGAACGGGCCGGGCCCGCAGCCCGCTGGCGCCCTGGATCCCCCGCGCTTCCCCTGCGCCTTCGCCCGCGGGCAGGTCACCTACACCCACTTCGGGGCCCGCAGCCCCGGCCGGTACCGCCTGCACCTCCAGCTCCGCTATGACTCGCACCACCGGACCCTCGTCGTGCCCTTCACGCTGGAGGTGGAGGTACTCTTCCAGCAACTGCGTCTGCTCAGCCGCAATCTCCCCCTGCCCGTGGAGAAGCTGGGGGGGCTCAGCACCCCCCTGGACGGCAAGGTGCTGGGCTTCCCTGAGGGCGAGCCCGGCCGGCGCTGCCGCCTCACCCTGCTGCCCCCCGAGGCCGCCGGCGCCGGCCCCCTTCCCGCCTACGGGCAGCTGCTGGACGCCGAGGGGCGGCCCCTGCCCGCCGGCTACAGTGGAGCCTGCTCCGCCGTGCTGCAAGCGGGGATCCGCTACAAGCACACGGCGGCCACCGCCTCTCCCGGCCGGGACTGCATTCCGGCACGGGTATCCGTGCTGCCTGCCACCAGCCCGGAGCAGCGGGAGTATTTCCAAGTGCTGGTGCGAATCCACGAAGGGGCCGACAACACACCACCCAAGCCCAGCTTCTTGGCACTGCTTATGATGGAGGTGGACCAGTTTGCGCTCACAGCTCTCACCCTGGACATGCTGGCTGCTGAGGACCTGGAGACCCCCCCGGATTTCTTGATCTTCAACGTCACCTCTGCCTGGCCCAGTGACCCACGGCAGCAAGGCTTCCTGCTCAGCACCGATGACCCCAGCCGACCCCTTGTTGCCTTCTCGCAGCAGGAGGTGAGGGAGCTGAAGATTGCCTACCAGCCCCCTACCCTGGACTCAGACCAGGAGCGGCTTTTCCAGGTGGAAATGGAAGTGCTGGACCCTGACGGCGCCTCCTCAGAACCTTTTGCTTTCATGATCCTGGTAAAGCCCATGAACACGTTGGCCCCTGTGGCCACTTTCAGTCATGTGGCTGGCCCACAGCTGATGCTCTTTGAGGGCCAGTCACGGCCCCTGTCTGGCAACTTGGAAATCAGTGATGAGGACAATCTGAAAGAGGTGAAAGTCTGGGTCACACAGGGCCTGCGATATGGGAAGCTCAAGGTACTGGGTGTACCGCCCAGCCGCAAGTACTTCACTGCTGCAGAGCTAGCAGCAGGGCAGGTGATTTACCAGCACGATGGCAGTGAGCACAGCTACAGTGACAACATTGTTTTCCGCATGGCAGATGGGCAGCACCAGGTTGAATTTCTGTACCCCATCACCATTGCTCCTGATGATGATCAGCCACCGCTGCTGAATGCAAATACAGGGCTGGTGCTGAGTGAGCACCAGACTGTCCAAATCTCACCTTTTGTCCTCAGTGCCACAGACATTGACTCTGATGATACCTCTGTCCGATTTGTCCTGGCTGGGGACTCTGCAACGTCCCTACTACGCTCCCAACGCTTTGGTGAGCTGTTGCTGCGTCAGGCAGAGCAACCAGCGTCTTATGAGAGCAAAGAAAGCAGAGCAGGGTTGGAGAGCAACTCCTCTTCCCCCCCCTGGCACTTTGTGGAGGATGAACACATGTATGAGAAGGTGGTGAATGAGTGGCTGCAGCAGGACATCCTCGATGGGAGGCTGTTCTTCAGGCACACAGGAGCTCACAGCGCCAGCCCAGTGATGGGCCGCATTGTGTTCCAGCTGCAGGATGACAATGACCCCCCTAACCGGTCAGGGGAGCATGTGCTCACTGTCAAAGTCCAACCAGTGGACAACCTGCCACCTGCATTGTACCCAGGTACTAGCCTGCAGATGATAGTGCGGGAATACCAGCTGACTGTCTTTAAGAAGCACTATTTACGGTACACTGACCTGGATACGGATGACAGGGAGCTGAAGTACATTTTACTGACACCTCCAACCGACACAGATGAGAACCATTCTGTGGTCACTGGAGAGATTGTGTTGGCTGAGAGTCCTGAGGCGTCCATTACACATTTCACCCAAGCCCAGGTCAACCACCACAAGGTGGCATATCGACCCCCGGATCAGGAGCTGGGGATCACACCACGGGTGGTTCAGTTCACATTCCTTGTAGAGGACTCAGCTGGCAATTCTGTACAAGGTACCTTTACTCTCTTCCTGCAGCCAGTGGACAATCAGCCACCTCAGATCACCAATACAGGCTTCACTGTGCTTGAGGGAAACAGCTTCCTTCTCACCAGCAATCAACTGCATGCCACAGATGAAGACACATCTGCAGATCAGATTGTCTTCACTATAACTCAAGCTCCAGAGCGTGGCCATCTACGTTATCTGGAGGAGGGTCTGATGGTGCAAGGGGAATCTTTCCTGCTAGATGATATTGCTGGTGGGCGCATCTCTTACAAGCACAACGGCGATGAGTTTGCCAGTGATTCTTACCAGTTGGAAGTGAGTGATGGAGTCCATCATGTGCCAATCATAGTCAAGATTGCTGTGCAGCCTGTGGATGATGAGAACTCAAATATTGCTCTCCCTGGTGGTCACAGGCAGGTGGGAGCAGCCATTGATGTCCTGGAAAATGGTGCTACTGAAATTACTATGTTGCTTATCCAGGGTACAGATGAGCATACAGATGGCTTGGTGCTGGCCTTCATTGTGCAGGATCCACCCAAACTGGGCGACATCCTCGTGGATGGAGTGCAATCAGAAAAGTTTACCCAGCATGACCTCATCAGTGGAGCAGTAGCCTATGCTCACACCAGCGGAGAGATTGGCTTGAAAAAGAGGTATGATTCCTTCAATCTCACCATTTCTGACCTCTCCAGTGAATGGGTGGTGGGAGGCAGCGCAGTACAAAGGGTGCCTGTGGCTGTAACTATATTGCCTGTGGACAGCATTGCACCTGAAGTGATAGTTGCGGCAGAGCCACTCAGTGTCCTCGAGGGAGGGAGGAGTACTCTAAGTCTGGATCAGCTGGATGTGGAGGACATAGATACTCCCAGAGATGACATCTTGTGCATTGTCACAGTTCAGTCCACTTCAGGATATTTGGAGAATGTCTCTCCAGCCCCAGGGTCCGAGAAGTCTAGAGCCGGTACTGCCATTAGTGCTTTTTCCATCAAAGATGTTCGTCTGGGCCATGTCGGCTACGTGCAGAGCATTCACAAAGGGGTGGAGCCTGTGGAGGATAGATTCACTTTCCAGTGCTCTGATGGTGTTAACTTCTCACCTCAACAGTTCTTCCCTATCGTCATCATCCCCACCAACGATGAAAAGCCAGAGATGTTTGTGCGTGAATTCGTGGTGCTTGAGGGGATGAGCCTGGTGATTGACACCCCCATCCTCAACGGAGCCGATGCAGACATGCCTCCAGATGAACTGCGTTTTGTTATTGCTGTCCCTCCTAAGCATGGGCAGGTTGTGCAGCAGCTGTCCACAGGCACTGTGCCTGTTCAGAGCTTCACCCTGGAGGAGATCCAGGAGGTTTCCAGCATTGTGTATGAACATGATGATTCGGAGACAAAAGAAGATAGCTTCCAAATTCAGCTGACTGATGGACACCACACAGTGGAGCAGAATGTGCCGATTATGGTGATCCTGGTAGACGATGAGACCCCCAGGATGGCAATCAACAATGGTCTGGAAGTAGAGATTGGCAAGTCAAAGGTCATCTCTAGTCAAGACCTTAAAGCCACAGACATTGATTCTGAGGATAAGAGCCTTGTTTATGTCATCCGTTTGGCACCTGTGCAGGGTTTCTTACAGCATCTGAACAGACAAGAGGAAGTGCTGTGCAACATTACACAAGGCACAAACTTCACACAAGATGATTTAGACCAGGGTTTTATCCGCTATGTTCATACTGGCCTACATGGAGTGCGTGATCTGATTAAATTTGATGTTACTGATGGTATTAATGCCTTGATAGACAGGTACTTCTATATTACTATTGGTAGCATTGATACGGTCTTCCCTGAGGTGATCAACAAGGGTGTAACTCTGAAAGAAGGTGGAAAGGTGACACTCACAACTGATCTGCTCAGCACAAGTGATATTAACAGTCCTGATGAAAATTTGCATTTCAGCATCACCCGGTCCCCAACCCGGGGCCATCTAGAGAACTCAGACAGGCCTGGAGCACCCGTTGTTTCCTTTACTCAACTCCAACTTGCTGGCAACAAGATTTACTACATTCACACTGCAGAGGATGAGGTGAAGATGGACAGTTTTGAGTTTGAAGTGACAGATGGGTATAACCCAGTCTTTCGTACCTTCAGGGTCTCCATCACAGATGTGGACAATAAAAAGCCAATTCTAACTATTGGTGACCTGGTTGTTGAGGAAGGGGAGACCAGGCTGATCACCCCTTTTGAGCTGACCGTGGAAGATGGGGATACGCCTGATCATTTGCTCCTATTCACGGTCACTCAGGTTCCAGTGCACGGACAGATTTTGTACAACAACAGCTACCCAGTCACCAGCTTCACCAAACAAGACTTGAATGAGAACCTTATCAGCTACAGACATGATGGTACAGAAACCAGCCAGGATAGTTTCTCCTTCTCTGTGACTGATGGGACCCACACAAACTTTTATGTTTTCCCTGACACTAGCAAAGAGATCCATCAACCCCAGGTGATGATGATTCAGATCAGTTCACTGGACAACAGAGTGCCACAGTTAGTGGTGAACAAGGGTGCTCCTACTCTGAGAAGGCTTCCAACTGGGCATCTAGGCTTCCTGATCACTAGTAAGGCATTAAAGGCAGAGGATCGAGACAGTCCACACAAGCTGTTGAAATACAAAATAACAGATGGGCCAGAGCATGGCTTCATCATTAATACTGGCCTTGGAAATGAGAGCATTAGAACATTTATGCAAGGTTGGTGCTGATGATTGCTTATAAACATTGGGCTCAATGAGCTGTTATTTTGTGTTATGTTATTTGAATCTTTGTTTCAGGGGGTTTAGAAAGTAATGTCTCAAACTATGAAGTATATGCAAATGATCAGAATTATAATATACACATTTTAGAAATGAAGCTTTGTTTTACCCATGAAGATACAATAGAAAAGTTCTGTGTTGTATGTGCATGTATTAATACATTTCCTACTGTGTGTCAAATGTACATCTTACCGTGTACGTAGCATGGTACTGCTCATAAGAAGATGGGATAAAATCTGAAATGGTGATTTGGAGATCCTGCACCAGTTTCTTTTTGAAGACTGATGTACCTGTTTGCCTGCCTGGAACTTAAACGCAGGCTCAAAAATCTATTGTCTTCAGAGAAAATTGTTTGGAAAGGTGCTTAATATTTCTGCACGTCACTCGATCTAGTATTTAAAGGGGAAAAAAAGGCAGGGGACACACCCAGTATAGCCTCAGTAGTTTGGGTTATATTTTGTGCGATTCTGTTTCACAGAGAAAGCTCAGTAGGCAGGGAGGCCTCCTTTAGGGCAGCTCCACCAAACCTGTGCAGAGGGAAGAGCCTCAGAGGATGGTGGGGCACAGTGACAGCAGCCAAACTCTCTATAAATGTCCCTGTGCTCCAGCCGATCTTAGGGAGTTTGCTGCATTTAGGACTGTCATTCATCTGGCCTGGATAGAATAGTATGTTGAAAGCTTTTACAAGGAAACTTCCAGCCTAGACTTCGCCTACCCTCCAGTGTGCTTTGACTATCAGCAGGGGGACCAACATTTACCAAAATTCTCATTAGACACTCTAATAGGATTAGAGGTCTCCATTATTTTTATGTGCTCAGGTATGTTACCTTTCTTTTGCAAGAGAAAACAATCTGGGGAGAGAAAAAGCCTTTATCTCCATTTTATGTATTTATGTGTAACCTCCAGACAGGTTGTAGCTTTAAGTTTATGATAACACAATTTATTTTTAAAATTCTGCAGTTTACCTGCCAAGCTACAGTGTTGTGAAAAATCATTTGGCATTCATTCAAGAATGTTTCATGCATTTTTAGTTGACAGAAAGCAGCCAAATCTGCCATGCCAGAAAAAGAGCAACTAGTAACCCCAGGGAGTAAGTCTCTTAGTCGACCAGAATGAGCTCTACAACAGCTTAATGCTGAATAGAGTATAAAGAACATTTAGGTATATCCTGAGCGTTTTTATATCAAATGAAATTGTTGTTTATTAACTAAAATAAAAGCAAAAGTGGAAGACTTCTCTGAGGTCTTTATATTGATGAAATGTGGCACAGGATAATACACCTGCAACTTTAGGGTACTAGAAATATCCGGATGGTTTTTCCCTATTTTCTGGGAATATCAAATCAAAATTTTATTGACTTTTAGACCTATTTGTGATTTGTTTAATACATTCTCATATTCCCTTCCAATGTACCTGCAACAGTCTTGTGTGTCACAGAAGATCTTAAAAAAAACTGATGAAATTGATCTTTAAAAAATGGGCAGATCTTTACTCCCAATAGATTCAATTTGGTTATAGCAAAGTAATTCTTCCTAATGTGCTGAAACAAGGATGTGACTTTAGTATTTAAAAAGAAATATTTATTGTAAAACTATATCTCACTGTTTTTTTGCCATTGTTCTTTGAGCTAGTAACTAAATTTATGGTGTGTTGCTGAGTATAGACCAGTGTAAGAAGCCATGCCACATCATACAAGTCTGGTTGCTGAAATGCTTTCTCTACAAACTAGCCAACTTACTAATAAGTAATCAAATAGTAAAGGTAGAATGAACTATGTCCTATATTCTGTAGTAAAATTCTGTGATGATTCATTTAGCACATTCTTTTCTTAGCCGATATTGATGAAATGAAGATCAGCTACATCCTGAAGGAAGGTGATAATGCTACCAGTGACATCTTTTATTTCTCCGTTGAAGACAATGGTAAGATTAAGATGCTTAATTATACTTATCTTAGAATTACACCATCTGGAAGATTGTTCACGTTAAATAAACAAGTCATCTATTATTTCTTTATAAGTAATATGTAAAAGTGTCATGAACACATAGGAACATAAATCAGGATACTTTATTTGTTTTAATGTATTATGTCACAATTAATGCAAACTGCTGTGGCAAGCTATGAACTCTTAGTGGGATATACTGTTGTCACAATGCTGTTTGTTCAGTGGCCTTTATGGAGGACTGTTGGCAGTGACAGTCAGTCCCTCGTGGTCGGCTGTGCGTGTTACAAAAATTTAACCGTGCAAGGTGGAGCATTAATGGGTTTGGAATCATGGCCGACTACTGAATCGAAAGAGAAAATTGATGCTAACCTTTGTTAAATGAGAGTTCAGCTGATCTAGATCATGGCTGAGAGCCTGGCAAAATGGTAAGATAGGCTGGTTAAGTCTATTTTGCTCTTATTTATACAGAAGCACATCCTTGTTTTGCATAGATTGTTATTGCTTCAAAGGCTTCAGTGGACCAGTGATTATTTATATCAACCGATACGTGTATGTTGCATTTTTTTGCGTATTCCTTTGATGAATCTTATTTTTAAATCTGTTTTTTTCTGTTTGCATATTGTGTTTTTTCCTGTAAGCTGCAGTATTTTTCCCCAATCGTCCACAGGAATTAAGTTCACTAAGAATTCATCAAAATTTTACACAAGTTCATCTTAGTTAAAGGCAGACAGGAAGATCCATAAAATAAGTTTGCAATTCAGTTAAATAACCTCTGTGTGAGGATCTGCCTTCACAATAATCTCTGTAAACTTCCTGACTAGTTTGATGTAATCCTGAGTGCGTAGAAGATGTCAGAATACCGTTCTAACACAGCATCTGACAGGAAGCTGAATTTGTGAGTATTTCCTTAACGGGCCTCAAAACAAGTCTGAAACACTATTAAAATATTTTGTACAAAATTGGCAGACTTGATACAAAGAAATCCACATTGATAGTTATGAGGATAGTCACTGAAAAGCAGTAGCTTCTTTGAGTTTGCTAAGGCTTCCTATTCTAATTATTGCAAGCCAGAAAATGTGTATCTTGATCTCTTGAAAACCAGTTATTACTTTCTATCCATAATCAGCCTGTTTCTGTTCTTGTAGCAGTATAAATTGTTGTAGTTTTATGTCCACCATTGGCTATAAACCAATCCAGCCATAGAGAAGTATGTGCCTGAGAAATAAGCATTCTGTTACAGGTTAAGAGCTATCTCACACTTTGGTTAGCTGAGACATTTTGATTAGCTGAGATGAACCGGTTCATTTTATGACTTGAAGATGAACATGAGCACCTTGGATATGACTTACAGTGTTTTCCTTATCCCATCTGTAGGGCCACACCTGCTGTTTTCAGGCAGGGCACTGAGAGTACCAGTTAGCAAAACAATGAAATGCGAGTTGTTTACTTTCAATGGTCCAAGAAGTAATTGAACGTTTGGAACCAGTCATTTGGTATTGTCACTTTGCACATATATGAAAGATTATGTAGCTTAAGGGACATTAAAAACATTTTCAATATTAGATCAACCACACCTCTGGTTCATTGTGGTCCTGTCAGGGACAAGTTTCTCATGTTTACAAATGAAGATAGAACAGTAGGCAGCTGGGAATGTGCACAGTATTCATAGCTTGAAGGAAATTATTTCCTTTCTAGTTAAGGTTCGGGTGGGCAAATCATTTAATTCAGCTGTCATTACACTGGGCTTCAGGAAACTGGAAGACCTATTTCATAAGCAAAGAATGCACCAAACCATTCCCCATGGCTGGCACTTTGTATCCTTGGCAACTTTACAGCTGGAAAGTTCTTCTCTTTTAGGAGCCAGTAGACTAATTGGGAGACAAAGCTATGACAGACTGAAAATGGCTTTTGGTTTGTGCTTCCTCTGGTTATGCTGAAAGGAAAAGGTTGAATATTGGCCAGCTGAGAGGGATGGAAAAAACAAGCTAGATTTCACAAGCCAATTATTTTCTTGCTCTTCTTGAAGTAGTGTGCAACTGATGCAATTAAAATCAAATGGGGCTATTGACTTAAAGATTGGAGATGCATTCTTTGTCTATTTTTGCTTACATTTCACTTAGCACACAGGAGAAAGTGCTGTGAGCTGCTACCTGTGTTTCTTATAGACATCTTATTTTGCTGTCACTTGATGAATATACAAGTCTTTGTGGCATGACTGAGTGGGGTAATATAATAATGATGAGAAACAATGGGGAAAAAGGAATGACATGACTGAACAGATGGTAATTTTTACTACTTATACACCCAGGGACACAAGGGGAGTCAGTTACTAGATGGTTTCATTAACAGCACTTCCAGTCTCTGCTAAATGGAGTGATTTCTTTCAGCTAGATTACTTCATCATTTGTCTGTTCGAGATACCAAAAGAGATGAGAAAAACTGTGGCAATAAATGTGTGCAGCTACGCTTATAATGAAAGTATGCACTGACTGAAGGGTTGTTGTATACTGGTGTGACTGGCATAACTACAGGAAGAGTACATGGCTACAGGAGAGTGTGCTGAGCGAGTAACATCTGGAAATTCACTTAAAACTTGTTTGGTGTGGCAAAGAATGTTGAACAGGCAGCACTGTCATTACTATTATAGCACAAGGAAATGCTTTTAAAAGAAATTCTATCTGGATTAGTCTTTTGATGACTTTGGTGCTTAGAAATACATTAAACATTCCCTCAGGGGCATTTATCTTCCGAGGGCGTGCCTGAAAGAAGGCACAACTGTAATAGCTGTTGTACAGCTCAGGAAAAAAAATACATAAAGGCCCAGCAGGAGGAGAGAATGTACACTGCTTCAGTACAGTTTGCAACTGCTTCAGCAACACTCAAGAAAGAGCCTGCTATTTTCTATGTTTTTTATGTTCTAGCTTCCGAAATCCTCTTAAAAGCATTTTATTTTGCATCAGTACAAAGGAAACCGAGCAATGAAGCACGCGCGCGCACACGTGAGTGTGTACCGAATGCGAGGAGAAAAATGAATGCCTTTTTCTCTGTCTTGTCACTTCCCTTGCAGAAACACAATCAGGTTCTTCCAGACAGAAGTTTTACCCTTTAATGGGAGAGTATACCTTTTGAATAATAGCATTTTGTCTAACCTGAGGGTAGGAAAGATTCCTTTAGGGTTTTTTCTGGATAACTACTTGTTCTGCTATTTAAGAGAGCTGCTGCGAAACCTTTATCAGTGATATGTGTGAGAAAGAATGGCTGGCAGCTTTCAGAAAAGTCAGCCCCTCTAACTTGAGGAAACTGTTCCCATTCCTGCTGTTAAACTGAAGATTTGGGTGGAAGTACTAAAATTTTAACTTATTAATTATTGGTGCACACTGGCAGCTCTGAATTGTGAGTGTTCAGTGTTGAGCCTGCAGCTCATTTCACAGACCAAATGTTGGTACAAATTTAATACAAAGTAGGTAAGGTTCAGCTGGTTTTCATGATTTATTCCTGGGGTGACTGTACAGGTAGCATAATGTTAAGTTTGTTCAAAGATTTATAATGAAGCAATGACATGCAGTAAACCTAGAGTGGTTATTTTTGGCTTTACCATATTTGATTTCGGAAGTATTTGTTATTTTTCCTTGGTGATTTTCATGCAAAGATCAGCTTGCATAGACTTGGTTAGTCCAATGCCTCTCCACCTGATTTATGTTCAGTGATATTTTGTATGAGTAACTCCTTTATTTAACTGTAGAGTTCACCTTTTTTATTTTGTAGTTTTTTAGTACACTTAACCTGTTGACCCTTCTGTCATTGCTGCCCTCTAGACCTTGTTTTCAATTACTGCTGCCAAAGAGTAATGAGAGCTTGCTGATACTGAAAGCTACAATGTTTTGCTGATGTGAACTTTGTGGGACTAGTTCAGGCTTCTTTCAAGCTTTCTGTGCAATGTGATTCTAAAACTTAGAATTCCCTTTGGATAAAGAAATCCTACTGAAATGCACTAAAGAGTATTTGCAATCCATAAAATACTGAAGAAAATATTGTATTATGTACATCTAGCTACTAAAAAATAGCTCTGTAGAAAGAAAAATGTAGAGTATGATCTAAAGTGTGAATTTGTTCTGTGCATTTTACTCAATGTGGTCCCAGGTCTGCGGGGTGAAAATCCGACTGTGCTAAAATTAGTGGGAGCTTTGCTGTGAATTCTAGTTGGCCTGAGATTTCACTCAGAGACGTTCTCACCTGTATTTGATTGGTGCTACTGCAAATAAATTGTGTGGAGGAGGTGTGGTTGGCTGAAAACCCTAAGGAACACTTAGCAGTTATCTGGTAGTTCATTATTTTTCCACCTTTTTTCTTAGCTTTTGCTTTCCAAAGACTGAGACTGTTCAGCTGGGGAGTTGATCCAGGGGCTGATCCAGGCTTCCCTGGGGCTGATATAAGGAGCCTCAGCCTTTTACCTTTAAGCTTGTTAATGTTTTTCTAAGCAACGAGTACGGCTTCTTAATTCTGAATAACCTCTCAGGGTTTTGATTGAAGCTGGCACCTAAGAAGGTACAAGAATACAGGCTTTCATAATTCTGTGAGCTATGCAGTTCTCACAGATTCTAATACAGTATTTTAGTAAGTCACATGCTTGCTTATAAAATCTAGAAACGTTACGATATCTGTCACTTGAGAATAGGTATTCTTGTTAATGCACAATGTGCAAGTGAAAAACTAATCTCTTGGCAGAATTAAATCGTGTTTTGTTGTTTCCTTTTGTAACATAAACTGAAATACGGCAATGTTAGCAATCCTTGGTTTGAACTGGGTCACCTAAACTGGCAGAATGTAGTTACTGGTCAAACTTAGTATCTGGTGAGGTTTGTGCATGTTAATGACTGTATTTATCTAACGCAACTGTCTACTCTTACATGTAGGTAGTATTCCCTCTAATTTTACTAATGATTTTACAAATTAATTTTGTGTTACCATATGCAACTCAGTGTACCATCCTCTTGCTAAAATTGCTCCTTTTTAGTAGGCGGGTTTTGTGCATCTATCTCCTCATGCACAAATCTGAAAATAGTTTGCAGACCTTGCAAAAGGTGTTGCAGTGGTATAATTTCACCGCTTTCAGACACAAAGGAGCATCATTTAAGAGGCAAAGAATTTCCAGCTGATGAGCTGTCTCCAAGCAGCCTTAAAAAAAACCCCCAAACCTACACTTCTCCCAAGCTAAATAGAATTTTTAAGGGGTTTACAGAAACTTTTGATTTTTAATAAAGTTTGAAAACATTAGCGAAGGTGTATGAATTCTTATGCAACAAAGCTTGTCAGATAACTTGCACTGCAGGAATCTTTTGAATTCGGTGGGAAAACACCTTCCATTTTTAATGTGGTTTTGGTGTGCTCTAATTTGCTGTCATGCTTGACAGCACTGAATGATGCATTTTACCTGTGTTAACCTCAAGAATGAAAAGCCATTAGGTTGGGAGGCTTTATTTTGATACAATTGTTTGCAAAGGCATTATGTTTCTGCTGAAAGGAGAGAACCTGAGCAATTGTGGAATGAAAGCATTGAAGTGTTTCTGACATGACTTTGATTCATCCCTTCATCTGTTGCTGTTTCAAGATAGGCACTCTACAGTGTTTTCAGTTCTAAAGCCAGGTTTTCCAAATTAATAGTTACACACCTGAAGACAAGGCTTTACCTATCTATTTTTTATTTTATTTTATTTTAATCCTCCCATCTGAGGTGTTGGAGACTGTTTCTGCTAATGCAAGATTTTTATTTTTATTACTGTGTAATAGAGAACAATCATACTAGACTAGAGGAACTGGATGACAGTATTGTTTTTAAGATGGAAGAAATAATTGTTCCACTCAGTGCTAATAAGACCCCTACTAGATTTCTTGTACAAATTTTGTCTGAATTTGTAGAAAAACTGGCGAAACTGTTTCAGGGGAAGAAATGAGAATCACCAGAGATCTAGAAAACTTGACCAGTAAGAAAAGATTAAAGGATTTGGTACTGCTCACTCTGGAGTAGAGGCGACAGAGAAAGGATATGGTATTTGTTAACACAGAGAAGAGGAAGAGAATGAAGCGTTCTTCTTTACCACTATGGTTAGCAAAGTTTACTTTTACACCCTGTATAATGTGAGATGCCTGGCCTGGAAAAGAATAGTTAAATTGCAGGGCACAAGAAAAATCTTAATTCACAAGTTTGCCTATTTTGCCTCTGTACTATGTATATGAACATTGTTGACATCTTGAGGTGCTTGATGGGCCTGATTGAGAGTCAAAAAGACACAGAGGCTAATGGTCATCCCTATTTGAACATTTTCAGTTTAATTTTCCTCTCTGTGCCCTGACACTGCTAGGTTCTATCATTAAGCCTTACCATTTTGAACTACCACTGCAATCAAGGTTTTATGTTCCCTCCTTCCCAAACCATGTTTCTTTCAGTCTCCTTTTCATTCTTTACTTCCTAAAGCTCTCTTCTTCCTTCACCAATCCAACTTTGCAGCCTTCTGTTAGTTCCCTGCTGTGTCTTCTGTGGTATTTTTTTAAAAAAAAAAAAAGTATGTTGAAACCAGACATTTCTACTGTAAATTTTTCAAGCCAGGTGTCTTCAACAGAAGGGGACCATTAGGTCATTTGCTCCTTTCTGCTGTGTATCCCAGGTAATTTCTCTCAAGTTATTTTACCGAGTCCAGAAGCCACTTCTTTGAACTAACACATTTCATAGACTATCTAGGCCTGATTTTTAGATTAAAAACATAAATAAGTAAAGGGAAAAGCCATAGCTTTCCATGCTAATATATTCTAGTAATTATCCTCACTGAGGAAAACGTGTGTTTACAAAATCTCGAGTAGTCTGGCTTCACCTTTGTGCTACAAATTCTTCTCATGACAGTTCTAGATTGAAGAGTTGTTTATTGCTCTTGGTTTTCTCCTAGAAAGAATATTTCTACTCTGCAGTCAAAGTACCTTTTGGTTTTCTTTTAGTTGAGCTTTTGAAATCCAGTCAGAATCCAAACCCGCATCTCTGCATGTGGTGCTGCTTTGTTTTGTAAATCTATTTGCCAGATAGAGCTGTCGGGTTTCTCACCACAGCGTTGTTTTACACCATGTAGACATCTATATGTACTTGGTTCCTAATATGAAATACTTTTTCACTGAGGCAGTAATTATTTTTGTGTCCCTTTTGCTGTGTCTCCCCATTTTCTCAAAGGCCTTTTTTAACTGTAGGAAGCAGAACTGTGTGCCAAGTTCTGATTCTTAGTAATGTAGAGAAGTAAAATAACCTTGAAGCTCCTAATTGCTGTTGTCCCCTTTGTAAAAAAAAAAAAAAAGGCTTCTCTAGCTCCAGTATTGCAGTGGAAGATTGCTTATTATTGAAATTTTTTTCTGCTTTGCATAATAGATCCTTTTCAGAAATGCAGCTTTCTAGGACAAGGTGCCTCATTCCATACATACTATCTACTTTATATGTTGATAAGATCTACAAAGATCTCTGTAAAACTTTGCAGTTGAAGGTATTGAAATGTGGGTATTGTTTTAATAGACTCTGCCTACTGGGCAGCTCACTTAGTTCAGCAAATTTTTCCCTGTTCTTGCCTCTCTTTTTTAACTTTTTTAACTATCTGTTATCATCAAGTATTACCACAAAAGATGTGCTCGTAGATCACAAAAGGAACAGATTAGGATCCTGCTGAGTACTAACCTTTGTTAATCCCATTTAGAAATAGTGCTTTCTGAAAGAGCTTAAGATCTGCTAGCTGTTTTATTATTGGCACATACTACATGTGTTTGAAGAGTACATGGGATTGTTGTTTTTTGAAAATATCTACCCTAAGTACATGGTGTTTAATCCTTTCTAGTGGCAGTTTAGAATTTGGTTTGTGCTGCTTTAGAAAGTAGTTCCTCCTATACAAGGCCATCAGTCTGTGATAAAAAAGAAATCTGTGCTGAACATTTCCGTCCTTACTGCATCATTAGTAATTTAAGCATCTCTTTGTAAAAAATTATGTTGTTGTTTAGGTTTTGAATCTTTGAGGCTGGAAAGAATGATTCTTTGATTTACAAGTGTTAACTTTTTTTTTTTCTGTGTGTTGTTGTCCCTTATCAATATCCAGTGTCAGGGCAGGCCCAAAACAAGAGACAAGAAAATAGGATGTGAAAGCTCTAACAGTCAGTAGCTCAAAGAGGCTGATCTCTACCTGCTAACCAGTTCTGTTCTGACAATAACAACAATGGCTACCAAAGACACAATACTTACAGACTGTCATCTCCTTTGAATAGGTACAAGCATAGCCCTGACACTTGGCACTTGATAATTTCTATTTCACACTGATTGCTCTTGTTTTTTCATTAGTTCGTGTGTTGCTGTTTTCCACATTGCTGCCTTCACATCTTCACTCAGATATGCTGGGTATTTGCAGAGTTGCCATCTCCTTGATTGTGGCTTTCTGGTACTTAAGAACTTTGGTTCTTAAGAGCTAGGAGGTCACATTTGTAAAAGCCTCATTATTTTCTGCTATGTACAACTCCTGTCCTTGCAGAGGTAAGGTTCTTCTCTAGCCAGTATCCATAGGGTTCAAATCTATACCATTTATGTGTGTGTAGCAAATAGGATGTGTATCTGAAGTGGGAGCAGATACCCAGAGTAGTACTAGTTACACTGGAAGCTGACTGTATGGAAGCAGCCCCGTATGCGAAGCAAGTATTGTGAAGGTGCTGCCCTCTGTTTTGCCTTTATGCTTGAACTTTGATTTTTTGTCTGGGATCTTACAAGGCCTGGATGAAGCAGCAAAGATGCTTTGGCAATTCTGAAGCTGAACCAGCTTCAAGAGCTACTCGCTCACCTGCCATACATCTAATAAGAAAATTGTATGTTTTGCTTGGGTTTTGAGGACTTCCTCAACTTCCTCAACTAAAAGAAAAAAGTCCCAAGTCTCATTTCATGTTGATGCTACTCCATACTCTATTGTTTCTTCTAATAGTAACAGCATACGAGGCCTAGTATGTAGATGAGATTTGACTGTGACTGATCTGTTAATTTCAAGAATTTCAAGAAATTAAAGATGGGTACTAAAAAAGTAATTCTAGTATTGTGCCAGTGAGAATGAGATTAAAACCAGGGCGCTCTAAATCCTGAAAATTCTTTCACGCAGAACCTATTCGTTATCAATGTCACAACAAGACCTACTTTAGAATATGTCAGCTGGAAGGGAGTTTTGGCCAATATTACGGATTTTCAGAAATTACTTTTCAGTCCCAGAAGTTTGATAGATTCAAACAGTAATATGGACTTTTGGGAAAAAGTACTTGATTTTTCTATCCTGACTCTTCTTGAAAGTCCTATATGCTTTAGCTGGAGATCCACACACATACAGTTATATGAGTTCAGATTAATTTTGGAGTGTGGTCTTTGATATCCCACTAAAAGCTTTTAAAACCTTAATGGTGAAAGCTAAACTGTGAAATATTATTATTAAGTTAATCATTATTTGAGCATATTGAAGGAATTTAAAAGGAGAGAAAGGGATTTTTGCAGTCTAGAGCGCAAACTTTTTCATACTATTTTCTTGTCAGTCCAGTGGTTGTCCCAGTATTACATACTGGAATTCACATAAAGCTAAAAATCCCCCAGAGGGTTTGCACTGAACGTAGTGAATGGTGTTAAATCTTGAATTTGCTAAGTACCTGGGATCTGCTGCACAGCTCCGTTCTCATATAATGCCTGTTGGCACAATAATTGTTGGGGCAAGCAGGGCAACTATGCTTTTGCCTTCATTGGTCTTCATCTGACCACCCTATTACATGTGTTTAAAGGCACACGCTGAGAACTGCTTCTGAACACTACTATTTAATTTGTCAAAAACATTTTCATGCTTATTTAAAGTTAATTACTATATTTAAACATTAATGCTAGCATATGCACCTGTAATATGCACATGTTGATAGGAAAGGAAACTGCGTTCCTTTAAAAGTGTCTTAAGAGTACAGTATAGAAAAACTAAACAACAAATGCGCAGGAAATTGGCAAGGTTTAAGGTACATTTCTTTGTACATAGAGGATTTCATGGCTGAGTATTTGTTTTTAATCATGCAAAACAGTACAGAGAACTCTGTGTTAACTTTTCAAAATCATGTGTATTAAATAGTTCCTTGCTGGAATCTTTTCACTGGACTGTACTAAAGATTAGGATAAAATGAATTCTTAAAAAAAAAATTCTATATTCTTGTTTATATAGAAACCTACATCTTGCCCTTCAAAAGCCACAGTAATCTCTCTTGTACTTTCTGTAAGCAGACTATATATAAAAAAAAAAAAAAAGTAGTTTTTCCTCTTTCCTTAGCAAATACATATATCACCTATGGTAGCCCCATGGCCCTTCCAGTCAACTCTGCATAGATTTAACTGCTGTCTTTTGAACAACCCACAAGTCTGCTTTTCATTTAACTTACTGATAAAGAACCCAATAAATGGAACGTGCATAAATTTTTAAGTACAGTTTAAAAAAGATAAAGCTATGTTTTTGCTATACAATATGATTTACAATTTTATTTTAATCCTTCACTTTTTTCTATCTCTGTCTTCATGTCCCTTCTCATCTAGGAGCCTGATAAAAACTTTCTGAAGTCAATGGAAGTCTTTTAAAAAAAAATCCGTTGAGCTTTGATTAGGCTTCATAGACCATAACCTTTTCTAAACAGAAACAGCACAGGTCCTCAGTAAGCTGCTTCCATCCAGACAGAGGTGCTCAGATGGTGCAAAGCAGCTGGAAAGTTGCTTGGTTGGTGAACCTAAGGCGTCACCTACCATGGTGGCATGTTCTTGGATAAGATGTGCCAAAAAAGAGCACCAAACTGCATATATTAAGAATGTGATTAAATAATAGTAGCAGTAAAAGACATTATCATTGGGTTGTGTGGTTGGATTTTCTTTTAATAGGTAAATTAAACTTTATTTCCACAGAGTACTTTTTTAGAGAGTCTGGGCACCTTGTTAATAAAATTATTAATGTTGATGTGAAATAAACAGAGTGGACTAGAGAATGTTTGTGTTTTCCCCTTTTTTAATTTTTCATAGGAACTCTGAAGGAATTTTTTGTTTGATATGATTTAAATCATCATGGACTAATTCAGTCTTTTGGGGCAATTTTTTACTCTAGCATATATTGGAGGTAAGCAAATTTTCAGAGTTGAGTTTTATGCAAACGTTTTGTTTGTCTTCATGATTTTGGTTCTGTAGCTTAATGACAGCAGATAAAATATGTATACATCCCTACTTTCTTGCATCTAGGTAACATTGAGGAAAGCAACTACAAAATATGAGAGAAGATTTTTTATATATTTTGAGAGCAAACAAAATACTTAATTAAAATTTCATTGCTGGTTCTTTCCAGTTAATACCTTGTTGCCAGTTTATATAGCATTACTGTGTCAAGCAAAATGTCAGCTCAGTTTCTGTATTTTTTGTATAACTAACTATCACAGAGATTATTAGAGCTTCAGGCTTCATAAGCAGATTATTTTCCTGATGGCTACCCAAGAATGTAAGAAGGATGTGGGTTCTACAAATACAGTCCCACTCAAAATGGTAGTTAACACTTGTTTAAAGCATGGATTCAAGAGTATCATGGATTCATATGTTCTCCATACGTTTCTCTCAAGACCTACATAAACTCAAGGAAATGGGACTATGGTAATCCCCCCACACACACACATTTTTTGCCCTCAGAGCATGTACACAGAGTTATTACAGATCAGCTGTAATACAGATCAGATATGTTACTGCCATAACTTCCCCAAGTGTTGAAGCCCTCTGATCTGCCTGTCTCCTGCCATCACACTCCTTTGATGGCCTTGACTAATTTGGCGGTTCCTACAGAAAATTCAACTGGTCTGTTTCATTCTTTTCATTGGTTGCTTGGTTCAGTGCTTGCAATAGAAGGGTTCACAAAGAATGATAAAAGCCTTAAAGCAAAGTCTTCCTTTTCTTCTAACTTATCAAATCCAGAATGCTTTGCCTGCACCAGAACATAATTTTTCTTACTTCTCTTGTTTATACTACAAGGCTTTTTCTCCGTCCTTTTAGCCATAAGACAAAATTTAAAAGAACATGAGAGAGCCCAGGAGTGAGAAAGAAGGATAATTATATGAAAGGAGGAGTCTATGGGATGGCTGTCTCTTGCAATTTATCTATGGACACTGATTATAATTTAATAAATAAGATAACATTAATAGACATTTAGGAACTTTTATGACTTACTGTTGAAATTAACCTATCTTTAGACCATCTTTTTTTTTTTTAATTAAATTTATGCATTTGCCTTCCTTTCCTGTTACCGATGAGTTAATGTGTTCCATAGACGTTTTATTGTAACAATTCTTTCAGTTTTGCTTGAATGTATATGGTAAACAGGGATGCACATGTTTTAGTCTCTGGTTTATTCAAGCTGTTGTTATGAGATATGTAAAACGTATCAGGAAGGCTTTTGTATATCAGGCACTTGACATATTTGTCATTGCTTCAAAATGGTAACAGAAGTTGATGGAAACTAAACCAAAACAGTTACCCCAGTCAACTGGCATTGTATTGTGAATGTGTGGCAGCAGGTAAGTTCTTCCTGGATGGGATGTTAAGATTTTTCTTTTTGGGAGAGGTCAACTCCTTGGACAATAGATGAGTTTCTTTTTGTCTGTTTACCAAAAAATACTGAGTAAGTATTTCTCAAATCTGTCACTTAAGGAGGATTGTTTTCCAGAACAGGACATACTTAATTAAAGGATTACATTTTCTAGTGCTGCTGAAATTGATGTCTTGATGGCCCATGATGTTCTTCCTGAAGACCTGACATGTCTTGGGCAGTCTTCTGTCCTCCTCTGGTTCTTTCAAATCTCAGATTTTTTTCTTCTACAGTCTTTTAGCAATTCCTCTTTACGTAATTCCTTTTTTTCCTGTATTATGTAGCAGTAAGCTCTGCAAAAATAAATTCAACTACTGTCTCTGTGTTCAGGGTTCACATGGGCCTGTGATTTGTCTTTCTAATGTCTTTGACAGCATAAGTAGATAATTTTCTTTAAGGTATTATTAAAAGGAAAATATTTTTGTTGCGTTAAGTGTTGTCAGTGATGGGAATTTTAAGCATGAGGATTAAATGTGCATTCAGAATGGTATGAAATGGCTCCTAGTTTAACCTCTTGTAATTAGAGGGGCAGAGATTCCCCTGTAATTCCCTTAACATCTGGTGAATCAATCTGAATACATAGATGGGCAATTAGGAATTGAAGTATAGTTTCAAAGTGCAAAATCGGGATCCAGAAGGTGTTTATAAATAACATAGAGCTAATTAACTTTAAAATGTATTTTTATGTGCTTTTCTATTGGGTATTGATCATGCCATTTACATGTGTGATACATTCAGGAAAGTGTGGTTATTCCTTTCTCTGTCACTATCCAGAAGTTTGGGGAAGAATAAAGAACATATAAACCTGTTCCACGTAATATGCCTGTCTCAAACAGAATACAAATTTATTTATTCTGTTCAACATGCATCTCCCGTAGTACTCAAAATTTTTTTAGGATACTATGGGATTCAGTTTCAGGTGTTTGGAACTCAAGCTGAATTATGCAAAATGGAAATTGAAATAGCGACAAGTTGCAAACTTGTTATCTGTTTTCATGTAAATTTTCTTGAAGTTCATTGTCAGTATCAGCATAGAGCTTCTCAGCATTAACCTCTTTGATAACTGAGTCTAATATTTTCCATTTGTTTCAGCCTGTTATCAGTTCTTAGAAGTCAGCTATTCTGAAACACTAGAAAATGCATTTCAGTATTGTTATTCATCTGTAAAAAATTAAGTGAAGGTACTTTAACGGACAGAATATGCAGACCAGACGTTGCTCCAAAGCAGTATCTTCCAAAGGAGGTTATAAGGGGGTTGTGTCCCAAGAGGCAAGTCTCTGAGTCTCCAGAACTCTTGAGGGGCACAGCTGCTGCATTGATAGCACTCATCTTGATGAAAGTGGTCCCAGATTCTCCCCTGTTACCTTCATCTTCTGTGTAGACAAAGGGAAGAGCCATTGTGCTCTTCTTAAGACAGGGCCTGTACTCTCTTTTCCTGGCTGGCTGATCATTGCTGGGATGGGGAGGAAGAGCGGAGGATTTTCTACTTCCAGTGCTGTGACCAGGAAAATGCTTCTTAAGGTATTTGACTTCTCGCATGTCATTTGAACTTAACTGGTACCAGTGATGAGACTGACTTTTCCAAGGTCAGCCATGTTTCTGTCCATTACTCTGGCTTGTGCCCTTCTTACCCAGTGTGTAGTTCACTTTGTTATGCAGGAAATGGCTCCACAGGTCAGCAGCAATTGCATTAGCCTTATCTAGGAAAGACATATCTCTGAAGTTAGGCAGCTACTTTTCCTGATGTTACAGAGGTTTATGACATTTCTTTGTGATTGCAGATAAGAAATGAATAATATATTCTCGTCATTCCCAGATGGCAAAGCACTTTCTCACCTCTCAAAGGTACTATCTGTTGTTCAGCCTCTGCCTAGTATGGCACTTTAAGAAGCCTCCCCTAATGACTGCCTGTAGTATCAACTGTGTTGCCTAGTTTTGACATGTTGATGTAATTTGGGGGGGTTATGAAGGCCATAACTTCCCAAGACAACCATCATGGTTATGAGCCCTGCAGATTCAAACTATGGATCAGTCAGCTGCCTCTTGCTGGAAGACTTTAAAGGTCAAACTGTAGCATAAATCTCTTGCACTGATCCTTGATTTACAACATCTCCAAGGTCTCACTGTGAAGCCTCAACTTCTTCAGGGACCTGAAATGCCAAGCATATTAAAGTATGTTGTAAAAGAGCATTGTTTCAGGGGAGGAACTTAATTTATGATGAAAGCTACCGTTTGCATTATGGATGGGTAGTTTTATCTCATGTTAGCACACACGGAAAGTTACCTTTTGGAAAATGTAGAGGCTTTCTGTTTATAATGAAAGCTCTGCAATTCTGTGTTGTGATTAGCATAAGATAATTGCATCCTTTTTGCATTGAACATGTGTGTTGTCAGTCATGATGTTATTTTTGCACAGAGAATGATAAACTTGGTAATACATCTTTCCTCTCTATTTAAGTTGACAGTTATGAAATGTAATGCATTTTGTCACTGACCACGTAACAGCATGACTGAAATTATATTTTGTTCAGGATGGCGTATGCAGGAGTATTGGATAGAATGAATGCATCCATTGATCTTTCCTCCTGCTTTCTCCTAAAGGAGCTGGAGAGACTCAAAGAATTGTTGTTCTCAGAGACAGGGATTGCATGTGTAACTGTGTGATGAGTATCATTTGAAGAACAAAGACATGAAGAACAGCTTTTTTTAAGATTGTCATGTATATCTGCTCAGCTACATCACTTTGATCTTGTCCTAGCATAGTGAACAAATTAAGCTTCTTCATGTAATCAGGCAGTTCAAACAATAATAGGCTACCTCAAAATCAGGCCTATGGTTCACTTGAAAGAATTGTAGCATTTTCTTCCAATCCAGGTAGTAAATTTTGAATTTTTGTATTCTATACGATTACAGTGCATAGTCAGTTCATGATAGTTATGACTGGAACACATTGCTATACCTTTTATTAAATTGGGTCAATGTGAGGCATCAGATAACTTCGTCGTCGTTGTTACATGCTAGCACAGTCGTAGGCAGTGACCGAGCTGTTGGGAAGGAGACTGCAAGTTCATCTGATATCCTTTAGCCTAGCCTGTCACTGACAGTTTAGAGATTCCTTTTGGATTCAGTTCATGTTAGCGGAAGGGCTAGGGGATAATTTAAGACCAGATCCAAAGATTTTCTCTGCCGAGTAATGTAGTTTCTGGAACAGAAGTTTAAAGAGTATTTTTTTTAAAAACATGTGCACCAGTTGATCTGTCTGCAGGTACTTAATTAGGTTGTGATCTTTTCTGCAGATTCAAGGATTAGCATAAAGGAAATACTTGCCAAATCAGTACATTGATAGGTAGAAGATAGCATTCTTCTCCTTTGTGTGCCACATTCAATAACTCAGTCATCGATTTTTCTTTAGGCAATTATTTACTTGTGCTGTTTGGCTGTTCTTAGATTTTTCAGCAATTATCTTCTAATTTCAACCTGCTCCATGACTAAATGGCATTGGCATCACTCGTTTGCCATGTCACAAAATTGCTACCAAGCTTTCTTTGTTGTGATACAGTGTGTAAGTAATGATGAAGCTCTTACCGAGGATGACTTCCCTACTTCATGAGGTCTGTGAGTAGAAGTGAGCAAAGTTGTATTTGGAAGCTTTCATTTCTGTTTTGGGTACCTGCTTTACCTTCCTATACACAGGCTTGCCTAGAGAATGTCCTGGCCAAGTGTGATAACATAAGCACCTTTCACGGTGCTCTAGTGCTTCTCTTTATTGTCTGCAAAATGTAATTATGTAAGAAATGATCATTCTCTTGAAACACAACAAGCACGCTTCTTCGGGCAACCCAGCTGGCACTCCCTTTTGAGGATCTCAAAGGACAGGGTGTATGGGCAAGCAGCCTTCATGTGTGAAGAAACCAAGACTGTCACGGAGTTACAGGGGCAGAAAATCAAGAGAAAGGGAGGCAAAGGCAGTCATCACTTCTTGTAATGCTGATCCTTGTCAGACAAATACTGATTTCTGTAAGGTTCGTGGAGAGACTCCAGGTCACTACCCTGTTGTGGTACTTCAGCCCCTTCAAGTGACTCCAGGGTTCAGGAAACCTTTTTGTCGTCATCCATCCTCATCCATTGGTCTTGCTATGGCTCTGCAAAATAGCCATGTGGCAATGATCTTTAAGACTGGGCAAGCATTTCACCAGGGAGTAAAAGGGAAGGCCTCTGAAGCATGAAAGAAACGTATCTTATGTTCTGTGATACCTCTTGGCACCTCTCCAGAATTCAGACAGGTGTCTATGGAGCCTGCTGATCAGTCTGTCTGCTTTCGTTTATGGTTTGTTACTTCCTGTATTAATTTCCCTTGGCTGCACTGTACTACCATCCATAAAGCATGTTTATCATACTGCCCTTTCAAAAGCTTATAGTAAAGTCTGTAAGGCACTTATATTCTCATGATAAAAGGATCATTGTAAAAAAACATTCTGTATATTGTTCTCGTGATATTTTAGAGATTTGGCAAGTCATTTGTATAGGTAATCAGACATGACGGCTTGCAAATGGATTGATAGCTGTCTGAAACAACTGATACTGAGGAAGCCTAAATGAGATCAGATGTAGTAGGCTGGATTAGGATCAAAGCCCAGGCAGACTGTAAGTTGTATGCAAGACAATGACTGGGTAAGGAAATTTCTAATGGAAAATTTATCACGTAAGTTTTGCTGGTTTATCAGTTCAGATGGCTTGCAGAACGCTTGAACGTGTTTGTTACTGTGAAGCTCTGGTAGAATTCTCTGGTAAAATAGTCTTTTGTGTATGGATAGCTTGTAAACTGAATACTGCACCATTTAGACTCTCTAATTAAATTAATTGGTTGATGTTGCTTCCTCTGCAGTGGCAGGTAGTTTCTGTAATTAATCTAAACATGGAAATGAAGATGATTCCTTGGAATATAGTTTTTCATGTAATTAATACAAAAAAAAGATGGTGGTGGAAGAACAAATTCCCACAGTTACCATGACTTCTTTCAAGCAGAGACTTGAGGATCAGCTTTACCTAGAAACACTTTTCAAGGAACACTCATCACTTTCTGCAGATGGTGCACTTCCTTAATAATCTTCTGCATAATAAAAATCCAAGAACAATCTAGAACAAACAAGTGACAAAGAAGTTTTTCAGTTCCTTTTTTTGATGAAGATTTTTTTCTGGCACAGAACTGGCCAAAAATTAATTTTTCTGCATGTTCAAATTAATGTGAAAAATGACTGAGGAGCTCACTCAGCTTCCCTCAGGGGCATGTTCCAGTTTATTAATATTTTCTGTTGTCGTTAACTTCACTATTCTGATATTCCTTTATTTTGTCTGTCTCTTTTTTCTCTCTCTCCTTTCTCTTTTTTTTTTTCCTCTGAGTCTTTCCAAACAAAGAGACTTTTGTGAAATAATAGCTAATAAACTCCTATTCCCATCTGTCTTGTATATGTCTTTGTTGGACCACAGGCCTGATTTCAGGGTAGTTTGTTGTTGTTTGAGCTGTCTGGTTGCATTAAGATTAATTTGTTCTTAATTTAAACAAGGAGTAGGAGTTAGACTTAACTCATAATAAGCAGAGTGTGTAAGACTATGTATGTGGGTGACCTCTAAATTGTGTTGTATCTCTGTAACGACATGAAGTTGCTCTCAGGAACAACTGGAAATTCCTTGGATGGTGTTAAGGAGTGTCTTTGTGCCTTCGTAGCACACATCCTTCTACAGTAGCTCTGTCTCAGTCCCTGCCCCCTCTCCCCTTCTTAAACCCTCCACTTCTAAACTTTCCATCTCTTTCTAAAAAGGGGAATGTTTCTAAATAGGACATGTCATGGCTAGACTGCAGTTATCTACAACTGTTAGGGGCTGTTAGAAAAACAGACAAAAACTAGACAAGCCTGTGATACAAAACTTCTTTTCTCCTAATTTTTCTCCTAATTGTACTATTAAATGCAACTCCCCTCTACCAGCAAAACCAGTTTATTTAGAAGTGTAGTGATGATGGTTTGTTGCAAATACCAAGTTCCCCTTTGCCAGAACAAAAATTCTTGGGCTTCTCATGAACTCCTGTACTTGAAAACATTTACAGTCTCTGGAGCAGCAGTAAGTTTGTTTGAGAGCTGCTTTAGCATCTGATCTTTTGTAGTGTGTTCATGTATCGGAAAAACTCCAAGAACTAGGGAAGGCCTAGTTGATGGAAAACACCTTCCCAGCCACGCAGGGTAAACTATGTTCCTCCATGCTAATACTTAGAGCAAATTGGAGTGTGGCTTTTGGGTTCCAGTGAGCTACACTGGCATGGATGAACAGTGTGTTATGATGACTTCCACTGGATAAATAGTTTTAGTATAGAATCATGTAGTGCAGCAAAACATGTTATTGTGAGGCTTTAAGGACTTTTTTTTCTCTTGAGTTAATGGCTTTCAGAAAGACTATAAAGATATAGTGTAAATGACAAATTTTAACAGAAGGATACAATACTTGATCTAGGTGGAAGATGACTGGGTGTGGGTAAAGATTGCTAATTCATGATAAAAACAGGCCAAAGCAAAGCTGCTAAGGCAAAGAACATGGGTAAAACCACTGGAGTCATGAATGAAGTAAGACTTTCTTGATTGAGAATATGGCAGCAGATCAGGTTTGGGTTTGTTTTTGTTTTGTTTTTTATAAAATGCATGTAGTTTTTATTATATTGACAATACACTGCAATGCTCCAGTCTGGGAGTGCGAGTGGGGAAGGGTGGGCAAGCAAAGGCAAGGATGGGGTATGACTTTTGGTCTCCTGCTGCAGAGGCTCGCCTCATGTTTCACTATAGGCACTGGCTCATCATTCTCAAATTACAAATCTTTTAGTCAACTTCCAGGTCTTTTGGAATTCGGGAGGATGAAAAGATGAAATTCGCATAATTGGGTTAGATTTAAAAGCAGAAGACAAGGTAATTCAGCCTGTGCACGCCAGTCCTCCACCACAAGCTGCAATAATGAAAGTGGCTCCAATGAAATATGAACAATAGTGTGCCTGTTCCTTTAACCCCCCCGTCCAGGCACATCAAACACGAGAAAAAGTCTTGAGTATAAGCAGCTTTATGTAGATTCATTAAGACCTCAAAATTTCTTGATGATAACTGAAATCAGGCATGAATTGTAAAAGACCTATTAAATACTGATTTAAAGGCCATACAAAATTCTTGATTATGGCACGGTACCACCAAAATGATCAGGTGTACTTTTTTTGTCAGCTAATTTTTGCTCTTTTGATAGTTAGTGCTCTTTTCCAACATCTGCAATTCTTTCCTATTTTTGACTTGCATACGCTTAAAGAAAAAGTGTGATACCATACAGCAGCCACTTTTGACATGTATTCTCTACTTTGCATTTAGACATAAAAAAAAAAAAGTAATTCTATAACATGCTTACTCTTTGGGTTTTTTTATTTGTTCTTCAAAGTCAGCTCTAAGGTCTTTTGAAATGCTGGCATGTCCTTAACATGGAATTTATGTTATAATCAGACTTAAGATATTTGGGAGACCAGAGTGATGCATTTCTTTAGAAAGCCATTTCACCAATAATTTGATGTTTCTCTATGTTTTCGTTTAGCTCAGATAAAAGTAACTGCTTAGAGTAGGCCAAGGAAGATGACTTTTTCCTGAAAAAAATGTTTTTTTCTAGGTTGATAGCCTATGCTATTATTTCAGCTCTTGAGACATTCAGGAGAGGAAAATCTACTAATTACATCAAAAGTAAAGACAAAGAACTAGTCCTTTTTTACCTCTTCTAATTTTGCAATTTGTGCTTACAGTATTAATTTTATAGAAACAATTTCTACAATTAAAAAAAAAATATGATTTTAGGAACAATAAGTCCATTCCTGAATTTTTAGTCTGAGGTTATTGCTGGCTGTTTATTTATTTATGTACAGTTTCTTGGAAAATATTTTTGTGAGAACAAAGTTTTCTTGAGTCTAGTAGTATGCCTGCCTGCTCCTTGTGTGAGTAGCATGTTAGACCTTCTGTGCATGCCAGCAAAGAAGGAAGATAAAAGAAGATAGGGATTAATGGCAGCTGGTTTAGCTGGTCTGCTCAGAACATCCACTTGTTCCTTCTGAGCCAGAATGTTTGCTCATTACAAATACTAGACTGAGAAATACAGCCTGATACTGTGGTGTACACAAACAGAAACCCACCAAACAAACAAAAAGACCAAAACCCGTTCTAAGTGCATCTATGTAAATGCAGGGGAAAATTGGATATCTGGTGCAGGGGAGGTGTTGTTTGGCTTGCTTGTGGGTTTTCTTTCTGTTGTTGTTTTTTGGTTTGTGGTTTTTTCTTGGAGCATGACTTCTCTGAAAAAAAGAACTCCTTGAGCCATAGTACGAGGTTAATTTTGTTCAAAATAAAGACAAAAAGAAAAACTGCCTTGTTCCTAACAAACTCTACATATCCTGCTATCTGTCCTTTGCCCAAGATTTTTTGAAGATTTTTGGGTGGCAGGGGGATTAGTGCCCGTTTATGACTTTGCTACCCCTTAATTTTTTAGCTAAAGTCACAAATTAATTTAGATTTTTCTCATCCCCCCTTTTAGGTTTTCCAACATTTGGAACTATTTCCCTTTCTACATATGTATATTTACTTTCTTCTTCTGAGCTGGTGGGTTTTGTTCTTTCTTCCTTCTGTGCTTCTCCGACTTTTCATTCCTTTTATTTCCTTCACAGTTTGTTCCCCTGAACTGCTTTCTGTCTTTCTGATCCCTTTCAGTAAATTTTAGCTATCTAGCAAATCAAAGCCAACTGCAAATGTGATTGCTTCCACAGAGCAGCTGTTGTAAAGAAACACAACTTCACTTGAAGGAATTGATAGAAACACTGCCAACCACCCAAGCTAATCCAAAGTCTGAGATGGTGGTCGGATGGACTTTTCACCAGAGCAAAAAGAAAGAAAGTGTCCTGCCATTTAGGTTATTAATGTACTATTCTTTACTAATTTATAACTGCTGAATATATATTTATGCTGTCTGTGGGGGTTACAGAAAGAAAATCTATGTTTCATAGCATGCAGGACCCATGTGCCAAGCACATGGCCAACTTTTACCTCCTTGTATTAATCTAGTCTTTTTTCCCAAGGTCTAATAACACTTGGCATGACATCAACCCTTGCTTAGGGGTAATAAAACCAAGAAAATAGTAACTAGGATAGTATTTTTAAGAAAACACTGAGAATGGAGGGCGCTCTCTTATGAAACTCAGGAGGTTTTTATGAAATTTTCTTTGACAAGAGAAAAACAGTTCTGGCTTTGTTAGGTTTACGAAACTGATGGTATGAGACATCCCTTGAAGGCTTCCCTTTTTGGCCAGGGAAAGGCTGATGGACTGCGTAGTGAAAGAGTTAGGGGCCTTATTAATTACAACATTTTGTTGGAGTACTTCAGTTTATCATAACTGTAGAACTGGCAACCATCTAATTTCATCCTGGCCTGTTTTTAAGATACAGTTTGTTATCATTTTCAGTGTTCTCAGTTTTTCTGAAAAATGCAAATGTAAAAATAAATAATATGAATGCTTAATTTTTTCAGCAATTGCCCCTGTGAATATATTCTTCCAAATATTTATTTTAAAATATTTATTTTTGAAGTAGAAGTACTAAATCCTCAATATAAAGAATGGATTCCTTAGACTACACTTTATTATCTCTTAAAAACTACATAAAATGTATTACCTTAAAAATGTAACCACCTCCTGCTCCAGCCTTTTCCTAGTTCTGAAATAAAGAATGGGTGAAGAAGTTGTGAGGTGGTAAACAAGTGTTGAACATCACATTAGTATTGTGCATAATACAAGTTCCTCAGCTATCCTGATTTTCACTGGACTTGGGCAGCCCAAGGTTGGGAACCTGCTGTTGGAAGTGCACCTACCAAATGAGATGTCTGTTTGGAAAGGGGAAAAAATTGTCTAGGAGTATGAACGGGTATTTTGCTATTTGCATATTGAAAGTTGGGGCCAAAGAGTGTTCCATCTTCTAGGATGCTGAGTTCTGTGATATTCCCAGTAATAGGAAATTGTATGAGTCTACTTTGAGTCTATTTTAAGCCTCCAGAGTGTTTGGGGTCTGCTTCTGGGATCATTCTGTTTGATGCAGGAGTTCATAAAAAGCCAGGTATTGAGTTCAGTTGGATGTGATATACATACCACTGAAGAGTTATGTGTATTTTAAGCTCTCTGATCTTCCCTAGTGACGCTGAAAGCAAAAGACATTTTCTAACGATTCATGGCAGCCGCTTTGTATCATCGGCTCCAGCAGTCAGTCATCAGATCCTGTGATACACGCTGTGCTGAGATTGCCAATGCTATAGGTGAACATATGCAATATGCTTTTGTTTCCCAACAGGATGGTTTTTTGCATGTACTGCACACCAAGGACAACAGTTTTTTACTTCAGTGTTTTACTTCAGTTTTTCAGCAACATTACGTGGTGACTAAGTAGTCTGGGGATAGTTACATTGCAGATTAACCTTCCTGAAATCCTTCCTGCTCTGGCAGTAGGAGCAGACATTTCCAAAAGAAATTATCTGTAGAATACCTGAAGAATGTGTCTTTGCTAAACAGCCATATGTAATAGTGTATTTGCCTACACGTGTAAGTGTGTTTTGTATGTATGGAGAAGAAGGCTGTATGTGTTTTCTATGTATGTAGGAGAGCTTTGCAGTGCAAACGGACAACAGAGATGTTGGTACTTGGGACTGGAAACAAGTGTGCAGGTGGTGCCATCCCATCTGGGTTTTAGCTCTGTATAGATCTATATAGTAGTTTTCCAGTAATTTCACACTTGAGAGCTAGCTTTTGACTGCAGTTGTTGACCAGTAGGAAATTGGCTGGTTTGTCATGAATTTATTATTGAATTAAAGTTTTTCCATGTTGTGAGCCTTTTGGTTGGTTTTGTTTCTACCTTAGCCTTAAGTCAGAATTTCCCTTTGTTTCCAGGCCTTCATTTCTAAGCTGGTAAGTCTTTGCTAATTTGGAGCACACTGTGTTCAGTCTGTTTTGTAAAAAAATGGGGGGAAAAAAAAAGCCCAAAACACTGAAGTCTGTCAAGACATGAAGGCTGTGAAGCAAACAGCCACCAGGAAAGATGACTAGCAGAAACATAGTGATCATGCTGAAAAGCATTTTTTCAGCAGAAATAGCGTCATTTGTTGGGATGTTTCTAGGATAAAAAGAAGCCTTTCTGTTTTCTAGAAGGGAGTAGTCACTAAGAAGCACGTGTGAATTACACTTTCAGAGGTCTTTTCCCAGCCTACATGCAGCAATAGAGTGTCAGCCAAAGCAGCAGCCAAAGTTTTTTTGAAAATATTCCAGTTGGTGAATAGGTTTAGGCTTCAGCTTGCAACTAAGGTGATTTTTCAGAAATCTGTTTTCTTCAATGCTTTGTTCACAATGTTGCTGAATGACTTGCATTTTTTGTTCAAAGGCACAGTTAATTCCAAGTTGTAACTACTTAAAACATCTTAAAATTGATTCCAGGCTCATAGGTTTTACGCAGTTGTAACGTCACTAATTACTGGAATTACTCGCAATGTATAATCTAGAGTTGCTTCCAGTTAGCAGGAGAATCCTATGCTGGATTTTGCCCTACGCTTTTTAAGACCCTGAGGCAACGCCCATAGAGACAATGTTAGTATAATAAATGAGAATTATGTGGTGATTTTGAGTAGATGTCAGCCAGGGACTAGTATAGAATTAGAGCCTTTAATCCAAAAGTTTCAGTGCTTATTTTATCCAGTGCTGAATGAGTCAGTTGACATCATGTTGTCACCCTTCTCTAACGGAAGTATGTAATTATGGAGCAAAATGTAATTTTTATTTTAAAAGAAAAATGTTAGCATAATTTAAAAAAAAAAACCAAATGCTATCAGGATACAATTTTCTATTTTATTAAATTGTCTGTTTCAGTAAGTAGAGGCTTCTTAAATACCTGAAGTACTCTTTTTTTGCAAATTTCTGTTCATTATGTGGAAAAATCATCAGACAAGTGGAGGGCAGAGTCTTATTAGTTCTTAAAGTGAGCAACTTTTTTCTTCTCTATTCTTATCTTGTCTATACCTTGTCAACTATCTACAAGAAAGGAAAACTTCCTGAAATTAGATGTTATAATCTTGTACTACAAAGCATACTGCATGCAGCATAAGGCCCAATTTTGCTAGAAAAAGTAATTAATGAGCTGGAAGCTTATGGCTTCAAGACCAGTTGTTATTTGATTACCTTTGTTGTGTGGAAACAGGGGATTTGCCAGATCACATAGGAATTTTACAAAATACTTCTAAAGAGTTAATTTTCCAAAACAGAAGAAAATTACAACCTAAATTTTGTTGCTTTGTACATTTTAAATAGCATTACATTCATAATTTGATTTTTTTCAGTTTTCCTTTGTGTAATACAAAATAACTACTGTTTTCAATAAATTATTTTCCTGAAAGCAAAGAATAGAAGCTTAGTCACAACTTCCAAATATTGTTGCACAATCAATCAATATATAGTTTATATCTTCCTTAAGTGATACTACTGTTGCCTACATTTACTAGGAGATGCTGAATTCAGCTTGTGCTCATGTTTGATGTTGATAGGCACATGCTAGCATTGTTAAAGAGTCAGTAATGTGAGACTACAATGTGACCCACCTAAAGCCTTCCAAAGAGTTATTTTCACAGCTTAATCTCACTGCTGACAGAAATAATCTTTGCAAAAGTAATCTTTGAGAGTTAATAGATAGCTTAATTAGGGAGCTGGTGTGCTAAGACACAGGCTGTGACCCCTGAACTAGCCTCCAGCCTCTTAGAAGATGTGTGCCAGTCAACTCTGGAAGGTCTGGGGGAGAGGACCGTTGTGGTTCATGTGATGCACCTCTGTCCCTCATATCTGCAGGTGAAAAAGCAGGTTGGCTTTGTTCTGAGGCAATATAAATATGCTTAAGCAATGACCATAGGGAATTCTAGTTATGTTTTGTGAACTATATGCAGTATTCAGGGTACTTTTTCTGTGACACAGGGGGGAACATGTTAAAGAGCCAGCCATTTCGGCTGAACTGGGCTTGGATTTCACTGGAGAAGGAGAACTATGTTGTAGATGAGAACTCCAAATTTCTGGAGGTGACCATCAGACGCAGAGGACATCTGCGAGAAACCTCTTTTATCAGTAAGTAAATCTGTAACGTTTGAAGCTTCTTGCACCACAAAAGGTAGCTGTTAAGGAGCTGTTCCACAGTTGCTTGTTCCTCTGTTTAAATAGTAATTGCCAAATAATGAGAATAACATTGATATAGATTTTCGTTGCTCAGAAGTGTCTATGTGTTTCATTTTCCACTGCTGCCACCCGGAAATCTAAGTTAGTATTAGTAGATGTAAGAACAAATCAATAAAATTAACTTCTGCTGTTTGCCCCGTGTCTTTTTGCTGAAGTCAGTTGCCAGACAACAAAACAGAAATTGGGTTACTCTGCTTTGTTTATTTTGGCAGGAGGATACATTTCATAACACATTAACTGTAGCTGTAAGGAAACAAATAAGTTCTTGAAGTAACTGGTCCCTGCTTGCAGAACCAAGCTGTGGAGAAGTTAGTTACAACTCCTCACTTTATAAGGGCAGTGTTATGCTGGCCTTTGAGCTACGAGAAGATCTGAAAGCTACTAGAAATTCCCGAAGGGTCACCTGCTAGCAGAGGTGACAGGTGTAGAGCACACTGAAGTTATGAGTGTGCTGCCATGGGATAGCAGAGTACCCAATTGTGACAGCTTTGCCAAGTAAATAGGAGTCATACAACTCGTTGCACCAATGGAGCGACCCAAGAGGCACTGAGCAGAAAGGTCTTTTTCTCCTTGATTTAAAAACAAAAAGAAAAAAGGTTTGAAGTTTTAGGGCTTTTATCATTTAAACCCATGTATGACAACGTTTGCTTTGCACAACACAAATATATTGGGCTATTATCTGAGTATTAATTAAATCAGACATTTAAAACCTAAGCAGCTGTGGAATAGAAGAACTGTGGGAATTTAGGACTTAAACCATTTAGGGATGATTTCATACTCCACAGCCTTCAGAAGCTCTTTGCTATCCATCAGCTTCTCCAACAAACACATAGGCCGTTGACTTGAGAGGGATTAATCATTCTCAACTGCGGAGGTAAAGTAACTTGTAATTGCTGGCATTGAATCTTAATAAAAAGATACTCTCATATTTGAACTAATGCTGGATTGAAACCCAAAGGCAGTAATGAATGTCAAAACCCCGTGGTGAGTTACAGATCTTCGTTACATCCACAGTTGGATTCTGCCAGTATTTGTGCACCTTTTGATTAAAACAAACAAGAAACCTAGCTATAAAAATATGCAGGGGTGTAACAACTGGGGGTTAAAAATGTGTAACAACTCTTTGTATTTAAAAAATCTTTTCTTGAGTGCCTTCCTATAATATATTTTTATGTATGATACAGTCTCACTGAAAAAAAACATATTTAAAAAAATTTAAAAATTGAGTGTTTGTGCTGCATTAAGTAGCAAAAGCTGAATGAATCCTATGTCAGTTGTAGTATCCTGCACGTGAGTTTCCAATAAAGCATGTTCATGTTTCTGGATATAGTTTTTGCTCTTTCAAAACCTTCATGGTTTATCATCGTTTTATGAACTCATGCTGCAGCAAAAGCCATCTGATCTGAATAGCAAACAAAACCTACTTTCAGGTAGATCCTCATCTGCTCCTTAACTTCAAATTAAATGGATTCATCTCTAGCCCTAGAATCTCTATCCAGCTACCCTCTGTGGTTTGCATTAAGATGAGAATGTGCAGTCTTTTAATCCTGTACAATGAAAAGCTTTTGCTTGGATAGTACGCCAGCAGAGAGGATGGGTATGTGACTAGGTATTGCAGTTTAGAGTTACACGAGGAAGAAAAAATGGGGGTGGGAGAGAAGGAGCAAATTTGCATAGTGTGGTGGACCCAATAAACCCCGAGAACATTGTTCTGTCGCACTAGGCTGCAATTCCACATCAAACATCCGGTTATTTATTCATCTAGCTAGGAGAGCATCTGCAGAAGCAAGACTTGGACAGATGGCAAAAGTCTTTAGGGTTTATTTTAGTGTACAGGTAAAAGTGATAAAAGAACTTTACAGATCTTAAATGTGTATAAGTACAGCACAGATACAGAGCAGTAACAGGAACTGTGAGCACAAATTATTAAACATATAAAGGTCAATTTCTTTTTGAAAGAGGTGAGCGGTGGGTTTGGTTTTTGTTTGGTTGGTTGTTTTTTTATGTGGGTGACTAAATTATACCTTCAACAAAGCCTTGAACACCTTAATTGACATAAATAAATTTCTTAACAGGTTGATATATCCAGGCATAACTGGAAAACTTATTCCACAATTTTTTATATAGACGGGAAAATTGGCCTTGTTGAACAGTTCTGTTCAGTCATATTTGATAAATAACCTCATGCCTCAGTAACTTTGTTGATGCTTGTATAGGTTTTAAGTGCCCAGAAGATGAAGTCAGTGGAATTTTTCATGCAAATACAATTCTTTATGCACACAAATGTTGGCAGGCCCCTACCCTAATTACCTATTTCTTTATGAGCTATGCAACAATGTTAGAGGAAGTGTGATATAACCATCCTTATTTTTTTATGAAGGTCAGTAACTGCCAGATTAGCATTTTAAAACTATTTTTTGTGGTTGTTGTTTTAATTTTATTAAAATACTAAAATGCATGGAGAATAATTTCTCTGAATTTTTATGCAGGTATTGGAACCAAAGATGGTACAGCAGTAAAGGATAAAGACTTCAAGGGAAAACCTCAGAAACAGGTCCAGTTCAATCCCGGACAGGCTTCGGCTACCTGGCGAGTGAGGATATTTGCAGACAATGAATACGAGGCATCTGAAACATTCCAGATTGTTCTGTCTGATCCGGTTATGGCTGCCCTTGAGATTCCAGCGATAGCAACGGTTGAAATCGTGGATCCTGGTGATGGTATGTATCACTTCTCGTTCCCTGAGAATTTGTGATTAGGTGCAGTATTGTTCACTTGCGGGTCCTGTGAGTACCTGTATACCTCATCTCTCTTTGCTCTGTTGTGGTTCAGCCCTGTCTTAAAGCTTCACCTAGCTGAACAAGGAATTTGTGTTTCTTATTAAATCTCTTCCCTGGCTAAATTCATACTCTGTATGTAATGTCATACAGGTGTTCAACCTTGGTCCTCCCTTTCTCTCATCATGTTTTTCTTCAGTATCTACAGTGTATATTCCTCAGCTGGAATATAGAGTAGAGGAAGATATAGGTGAACTGCTGATTCCTGTGAGAAGATCTGGAGATGTCAGTCAAGAACTGATGGTCATTTGTTCTACACACCAAGGTATGTTGTCTAGCTAGGTAACAGATTATTCAGTGTAATGTTCATGTTTAGGTAAATAAGAGAGCAAATGTGGGTGGTGTTAGTCAGCAAGTATTGCCGGTAACTTCAGTCACTGGAAGAAGTTATTTTTGCAGGCAACTTCTGTGTGTCTAGTTCTCTGCTTAAAGAGTGTTTTAAAGCCCAAAATGTAAGAATGTGTGTGTGCACGCACATATATGTATGTATACATGTATGTACACATACATATATGTGTATATATATGTATACCTTTTTTCAAAGAGGCACCACTTTTTTTCCTGCAGTCTTTCCTGCTGAAGTGGAAATGCCTGTCCCTGCAGCGATTGTTTAGAGGGAAAACAGGATTCTTCTAGTCTTAAGCCCTGTACCTCTCCTGTTGTTGAGGATCTGACTGATCATTGCACCCTTGTATATACTCTGAATGAGAACTGACGTCCGCAGTGTGGGATTTTTCCTGTCATCAGTGTTTTGCTTTTTGATTATGTAGCTGGAAGAAGCCAAGTCAGGGCTTCAGTTGATTCAGCAAGAACTAGTATTTCAAAATTGGCAGACTACAGGCATTGAGTATCACTTTTTGTTTAAACATAACTGACACAGAAGGCTGCACAAAGCAGTGATCTGTCTTAATAATGCTTTTTATCTCATTTTTGAATCTGTGTTATCAAAGAAGGCATATGGAGTTGGTCATGAACCACAGAGAAGAGGTGTAGATTTAGAACTGAACCATTTCTAAAATCAAATGAGATTTTGGGGTTTTGGTTAAGCTAAAGGCCAGCTATAAAGTTCAGATCACAACCCTATCTTCACTAGATATTCAGAGATGTGTCAATGTAAGTTTGTGGTGGTGCGCTGACTTTCAGCATGGTGATAGTCACTCAAATACTACAGTTAATACAGACAGGTAAATGATAATATGGTTCTTTCTTCAACTCCTTTGAATCTTAAGTTTTCCAAATATAGTTCTTGACTGCAAAATAAGCCCACTATAAACTGAAAAAGCGAGATGGCAGAGGAGAGAAAATATTAGATATTCTAAAAATACTAGGTATTATAAAACATATCAGATAATTCTTAATCAAAACTAAAATGTAAATTCAAAAATAGATTTAGTAAAGGTAAGGTAATGGGTATTTATAAATTAAACCAGGCTTAAGGTAGAAGTTAGGATTTATCCTAAGCAGTGAAATATGAAAGTTTTGATTGGAAAAACCTGGTTTTTGTATAGAAGTCTTCTATCAGCTAGCGATACCTTGAGATACCAGCATTCTGTATGCTTCACGGGTGGGGAAGATGGAGGATCATCCTCAGCTGGGTGACTTATTTAAACTTATGGTTCAGAAAATCCTTTTAATGTCTTTTGTTTCTATGTTACCCTTACCTGTAAGAGTCAGCCTGAGTGATTGGCAGGAATCTTCACAGTGTCAGGCATTCAGAGGTCATTTGTTCCTCCATCAGTGACTTATAAGGGCTTAACAGAATTTTCCCCTCTTTTGTTGTGTATTGAGGCACAGAAAATCTTACCGAGTTACTTAAGGCTTTTTGTACTTGTAGGCTGTCAACCTGTCTGGCCTTAATAACGCTAGCCATTACTCAAATGCACAATTGCTGTAATTGTTGTCATGATCTGTGTTTTTCATAAATGTGCTGCAGTAAAATAATTTTTCTCTAAGTTTTAAACACAGCAAGCATGGTAAACATGGCACTGTCTCTCATTTAACCTTTCTCAACCTGCTTAATAAGCATCTGACACATTACTAACCCCTGTCCACAGTAAAAGAAGGTAATCAATGGATGTTGTGTATACTTATGACCTCTGAAAATCAGGCCACCTAACGTACTGAGAATTATGTCGGTTAGAAGGGACCTTGAGAGATCTCCAGTTAGATCTGCTCCTCAAAGCAGGGGCAGCTGTGAGGTGGACAGGGTTGCTCAGGCTTTTGTCCCCTGAAAATCACTGTGGACCCAGGGCAGGCCACTGAGGAACTCTACTTGTAACTGGCCTTCAGGTGGAGTACAAACTATTAACCCACCACCCTTTGATTCTGGTGAGCTCGCCAGTGTTCACCCATCTAGCAGTCCACCCAACCATATAGTAACATCCCAGCTGGCTACAAGGATGCCGGTAGTGCAAATCCACAGCTGTTCTTAGGTTCATATTGCATATAAGCCTTAGGGGTTTTTTAACAAGTATTTCACACAAATAAATGCAGCAGAAGTAAGAGGGAGGGATATTTTTTCCCCCACCTTCTAAGAATCACACAGTGAGGTAAATGTGAAGTTCAAATTCACATTTTTTTGTTCAGGAAGAGTCCTCATCCTGAAGTCCCAGTGACTTTCATAAGCATTCTGATCCATTAAAGAATAGTGAGTAGAAGTGAAAAGGGAAAACATCTTGCTGGTTTTCAGTGCAAATGTTAGGAAATGTGGTCAGTTGTGTGTGATGTTAAATTGGGTGTGGCTCCACATCCTCATCTTTCAATAGCAAAACGTAGTTGGGGTTTTTGCCCCTTGCCTCTCCTAACTGCGTTTGCACTCTTCTTCTCTCACAAAATTGCTTTTTATTGTGACTGTTCAACTGTTGATGGGGCTGTGCTTTACATAATTCATATCAAAGCATATTTTTGAGAGGTTTTTATTTTTTTAATTAGTTTTCTCACTTCTCTCACCTGGTTGAAGTGCAGCCCCACAAAAAGGCTGAGTCAGGATAACTGGAGATAATAGAGTTAATTGAGAGAAGAAATGTTTTCATAAGGGTGCTGGGTGATAATAAGAGCCCTCTGAGCCACTTTGCTACTGGAGAAGTTGTAATTATAAATAGGAGGAATTTCTTATGTTTAACTTGTTACCAAAGCACACTTACTAGTCAGTTCCTGCATAAACCACTTTTTCTGTGTTTGTTTCATTTAAAGGATTGTTGTTCTTCTGCTTCTTTAAAGTACTGAGTCCCTGTAATTCATTTTTTTTACCCCCTCTCCTCATAGGTTCTGCTACTGGCACAGTACCATCCACTGTCTTGTCTTACTGTGACTACATCTCACGTCCTGAAGATCATAGCAGCATTGTTCATTTTAATAAGGATGAGACTGAGAAAATCTGTCGTATTATCATTATTGATGACTCTCTATATGAGGAAGACGAGACCTTCAATATTTCTCTGAGTATGCCAGTGGGTGGCCAAATTGGCACTGAATTCCCAAGCACTAAAGTAATAATCTTGGCTGACACAGATGATGGTGAGTATGAAGAAGCAATTTTGTTTTGCTGGGACTTTCCTCTTTGGAAGTTTTACTGATTAAATACTCTCTTCCACTGTGGTGTTTTTTTTTTTTTTAAACAGCTGAAAACACGGGTCTAGGATTTGCTTACTCAGTAGAAAAACTGGCAGAACAGACATGAACTGTTTAAGATACAGTGTAAATATGTATCGTGCACTTTGGATGCAGTGTAAATATGTATCGTGCGCTTTGGCTTACACTGTTTTGTTACTGCAGTTGGACTTGAGGATTAGATTTTATTTTCTTTATTGGCGTAGGACTAGATGGTTGGTTTATTACTCTGAAGCAGATCTGTGAGGATTAGATTTACGGTTACTGCAGCAGAGTCTGTGATTACAGTAGTTTACACAGGTATAGGATTAGTTTTGTGACAATACTGTAGATGAAAAAATTTGTGTACTATGAGATAAAGCTATAGAGTAGAAATATTTAATTGGGGCTAATTTGGAATGCACAGTAATTCGCCGTGTGTTGAGATTAGTGCACTTTTAAGGTAGAAATGCAAGTCTTCCTTTTTTATTATAAAGTTGGAGACACAGAATTCAATTTGAGAATTGATACTGTTAGACAAAAGCAGAAGAAAAGCCATGTACTTTATTGTCAAACTTCTGTTTGTTCTTTTAGTCCCTGTCTAAATCTTTCTTGCTAATCCAATCTTGAGGATATAATGGAGCTAAATGAGGCAGGAGTTTCGTAATGTGATTAGACAAATCCGTGATATTCAGTAGTGGTCAGGTTTGGTATTTAAGCTATACTGAGCTGATTCTTTGGAGCTTTTGATTAACGAGAATTTGGGGGCTGATTTCTGTGTTCTATAATAAAAAAGTAATTTTCACTCTGTTACATGAAGAAAAATAAGAAGCTAAAGATCCAGGAGAATATTTCTGTTAGCTACTGTTTATTTCTACCCTTTTGTATGTCTTGCAGAAGTCAGCTAGTCAAAACAGACACAGTCAAATTGATGAGGGGAAAAATGTTGTTTTCTCTAAATAGAATATGAATGGGCCAAAATAATCACTGGTGTAATTCCTCTGACTGAAGGATTTACATCAGAAGTGAATTTGCCATAAGAATGAAGTTAGAGTGTCATGGTCTTTAGCCTGATGAGATTTGTCGAAAGGCTTCTTTATCCTTTTCAGAGAATAGGAAGAGAAATAATGCAGAATTAAGCCATTGCGGCAAGGAAAGAGTTGTTTTCTTTGCCAGCCTCAATGACCAGATTTTTTATTTTCATGGAAAACAAAATTATTTATTATCAGCAGATCAAAACTGCTTTCTATGCAGTGTTTAGTAGATATAAAATTATTTTATATATATATAAAGCTAAATTACTATATAGGTAATTATTTTATATTAACTGACAGAAAATTATCATGTTTCTATTTTTCAATACAACTTTGATAGGTTATCATATATTCTCTTTCTTTCTTTCTTTCTTTGTTACAAAGCTTTCTTTCCGAGAGTACTATCTGGCAAAATACTTAACAACCTATCACCAGATAAATTCAGAGTAGTTCTGAACTCAGCCTGTGTCATATGGAAAGATAGCCAGGGCTTAAGGTCAATTTGTTAAAGAGTATGCTCTGAAATGAAAAGTCTCTTAAGAATACACTACTTTGTAAGACTATTTCCTTTTTGAATAAACAGACAGGAAACAGGCTGCCACTCTGTTTTGATCTGACCTGGAAGTAGACTGCTGGCAATGGATTGATTGATAAGAAACTGGAAAACCTTCTTTCTCAAATGTGTAAAATTTGAGTTGCAAAGAGTGAAGTGTCACCAGTTTTGTCTTTCTGCAGAATGATAACTTGATCCACCAAACATTTCTAATACTTAGACAGTACTGTAAGTGCATATACAGTGGGTAAGTATATATACTTACCACTCCTACAGTGGATAGTCCTATAGTCCATTAAAGTGAAAAAGAAGATTTCATAGCCGTATGCCTTGTTGTGTCTGAAAGATGAATGCTTTGGGGTTTTTGTTAATACTGGGAAAAAATGGATTGTTTAAACAGATAGAATTTCCCATTGTGAAGTGCAATATGCTAACAGATGATGTATGCCAACCAAATTTGGAATGATTGTTAGACTCGGCAAAGGAGTAAGGCAATAGTGAGCCTGAATTGCCTCTTTCCAACTGGAAAAAAGCTGAGCACAGCTTTGATCTGGGATGTGACTGTATTCACACAGTCCTTTGGTCAAGTTAGTCATGATGAGGTGCGCTGTGATGCCTCTAACACAAGGACCAGAGAACCCCACAAGGAGAAAAAGAAAGAAATTGAGAGGCAAAGACTTTAAAGTATATATTAATAGAATTATTTGCAGCATTAAGGGGTAATAGTAATCCTGTGTTAGCCAGCCCTAGAAAAAGAAAAGGAAAATGCAAAATTTTATTATTAAGATCTGATAGTGTTCCAAAACTACTTGTATGGATAAGTGACCATACACAGCATAAATTAATGTTGATTCAGGCCATGATTAGCTTTAATGAACCTGGAACGTGATACATATTTTTTACATTTGTGGGCTTTTTTATATTACAAATTTTTACAGAAATGTCCATAATATTGGCACCACTTCCAGAATTTTACAGTTTTATGAACTGCTTAACAGTTCAACTAATATTGGCATCACTTCCAGAACTTTGCAGTTTTATGAACTGCTTAACAGTTCAAATATAAAGTAGGTAAACTTGCAGCAAAGTACTAGGCACAGTCCTCTATGTGTAATGGCAATCTCTGAGGTCTGAACCCCTTTATTTGTAAGAAAGATGGTAAAAATATAGCTGGGATTGAGTAAAGGGCAATATAGCATATGAGGTTGGATTATTACATCCTAAGTACTTAAATACCTACAGAGGTGTTAGATTACATCAGTGCAGTCAACGGAGTTTTTGTCGATAGCAAGAGATGGCCTTTTGACAGAGTAGTTGTGTGCAGCTATGACCACATACAGGTATATCCAGTATGATTGTGTTCCTTGCTATAGCAAGCAACACAGGAAATACTCCTCACGCTTTTTCTAAATAAAAGCAATTCAGGAATGATTACTCTGTTCTTTTGTTCACCTGTGGTGAGATTCTGTGAACACTCCCTGACATACATACAAAAGCAAATACCTTGTGCTATATTTTGTTCACAGCATTCCACATCTCACAATGATCAAATGCAAAGAAAGCAGGTTATTGCTTGGTCTTACTATTGGCATTGCTTAATGTTAGTAAGATTTGAAGTAGCGAATATATTTCTCATCAACAATTTTAAAAAAAGAAGAAATTTGGAGAGAAAAGGTTTGAGTTTCTTAGGCCAAAGAAAGCTGTATGTGAATGCCACAACTTTGAGGTCAATCATTTTGGTGCTGCCGCATGTCAGTGAAAGTTGAAGGATTAGTTATGTTAAGTGATCTGAAATGTTTTTACTCCCATTAAGCTTTGTAGCAAGAAGGAAAGCCACTTAAAGTGTCATCAAAGAAAGCAGTTGGGTGTGTTGTCAGAGCTTCTGTTAGTAGAATTACTGCTGTTTAAATATTTATACAGAGTGGTTCACAAAGTATATAACATATTTCAGAAAAAGCATTCTATCGGTAAAGATAATGTCACCATAAGGTGAGATAAATACCAGGCATCCAAACATTACTAAATTCTCTTAGTCACTATTCCCATTTTGAAAGTCTGATACCAGAGCACAGGCAGGAATGGAAATTATTTTTGTCTTGCTGACTGTTCTGTTAAGATGTCTCATGAGAGCTTCATAAAACTTGTGAGTTCACTGGTGTCCACGGTGCTATGTGTGTGTGAGGATGGAGGAGAAAGCAGTTTCTTGGTTTTATTGTTTCAGGGTTTGAGGTTTCTTACATATATTCCGGTTCGGTCTCCCTCTCTGAAGGGCCCTACCTTGCTGCGTGTTTAAATAAATGGTTCTGTATAATGGCCTTATACTGGAAAATAAAGCATACATTACAGTGACTTTTTTCTGTGAAATGCATGAAAATTTTCAGTATTAGTTCTGTACACGGGCCTATTTTCATCTCTCAGATTACAACTGTAGAAACTTATCCCTGTTTAGCATCTGAAGGATTCAAATTTCTACCGTCTCTGCTCAGGTGTGATATGGTTTGTGCATTATACAGAGGAAGGCATTGATCAAAGCTTGAAGTATGGTTTGAGAGGCATATGCCCAGGGATTCCTTAAAGAGAAAACAGATCTTATAAAGAAAAGCATCCTAAACTTTTCTTGTCAATGTCATAAGGAGAGGCCTGCCACAAACTGCCTCAAGTGAAGATCCATAGCTCCTCACAGAGTCATGTTACATGCATGTAAAAAACCAAAAATAGCTCATTATTAGGTCTCAAGAGTCTTCAGAGACACCAGTTTCAGATCGCTTAGTGCATGAAAAAGTTTAAAACTTTAAATATCTCTAAAAGTAATTACTACTCCACATTCTCATAGCATCATAGTAATGTTTAAATAAAGGAAAGTGTTAGTTCAAGAACGAAAAAGAAACAGCAAGTTAATATTCAAGACATAATGTCTGTCCTTTGATCTAGGGTCTCTCCAAGCCAGAGAACAATGCGGATTTTGTAGTAGACCTTTGATCCTAAACCAGTAAGCTCTGAGTTGTGTATCATTTTCCTGCAGTGTGGGTGCCTGGGAGCACGCTGTCTGTGTCTAGCTGAACAAAGGGTCCGGTTGTTCAGTAAACGGCTTTGAAGAAATAGGTGCAAACAGCTTGTGGTTTTCTAAGCAAGCGGAAATCCACGTTAGGTCTTTGCTTGTGTGTTTAAGTGGCATCACAGGTAGAACAGGTTTCAGGACAACAGCTTAAAAAAAAAAAAAAAAAGAAAATTGTCTGGCTTTCTAGGCCAAACTAACACTTAGAGCTACTATTTTATACAGGAAATTTGATCTTAACTTAATAATTTGTGGCATTTCATGGTTGAAATCACTGTTGTTTACTAAAGATTACCAGTTAGCTCAGATGCTGTTCTGCTCACTTAGTTAAATGTTTGGTAATTAATGTAATGATTTCTTCACTGACCATCCTAAAAGGGAAGGAAAAGAAGCGTATAAATACATGAATGACTTCTACTTTTAAAACTGCTTTTCTTTTTTCCTTTTTTTTTTTTGTTTTTGACTTGGTGTATCAGCTTTTGAAATCCTAAATAAGGTATGTGTCTTTAAAATATATTGCCTTGGTAGAATTTAAAGGGTACTGAGGTTATCTTTGGGCTCCATGATAAGAATGGATTGTGTTTCAGAGACAAGTGATTAATTCGCTGTAATAATTGAGTCACAAGTGTCATCTTGCTTGAGGGCTGGACCTGTATGTTTAATAGCCCATTGACTGATGTTTATTATCCCTATTATTTTTGGGAGAGTAGGTGTATCTGGATTGCACATTCAGTAACTCTGAAGACATGGAAAATGCTGTTGAATATTTCACTGGTCTCGGTATGCAAGGAACAATCCTCTCTCATTGTGCTATATTTATATGGGAAACATGTTCATCTGAAAGATTAAAAACAAACAATTACAGAGATAGTTATTTTTTTAATCTTATTTTCATCTGTTTGTGTTGGAAATGACCAAAAGTATTTGCTTATTTAGTATTTTTCATTGATAATGCAATTAAGATTGAGAAACTTTGGATCATTGCAGCAAGCATTTCAAGTTCTCTCAGCAGAATTATAAAAAGCTTAGCACAATTTAAGATGACAAATGACGGTGGATATAATAGAAATGGGAAAGATGACTGTAATATGTAATAATACGACTGATTATTGCATTTCCTTAAGCCATATTTCAAAACAAAAAGCTTGTTATCAAAAGGAGCAGCACTGACATCTGATGTTATAAAGTTACAGTCCATATAGAGGTAGATACAGTATGCACATTCAAGGGGGGGAAAAGTTACTCTCCCAGTTAAGGAGGCTGGTATTTAAAGGCCAATTCAGGACAGTTATCATGGCCTGTAATAAGCTGAACTGCCTGATCTCTTAAAACTTCAAAAGAATTTACAACCTGTACTTGAAAAATCCATTAAGCTGTGCCTAAGGGAAATTGATGGACTTTTGATATTTGAAAGCAGATTCCTATGTAAATAGAGGAAATTAACCAGTCTAATTTTTAAACTGAATCTACAAGCTTGGACAGTTCTTTCAGAGGGGAAGAAGGAATGGTAAAGAATAGATGATATTATAACTTTTTTTTATTTTAAAAAATATAAATAATAATTTTCCTTTAATTACAAAAAAATCTTGATTACTCTTGCAAGAGTAAATACTATACAGTGATCATCTTCATGAAATGTAGCTAAAATTGTAACAGTTTTTGTCAAGTTGTATTTTTCCAAGTGTTTTTTCCACTTTTGGTGGGGGACCCCAATGATTTTTCTGCCCACTTAGTGGAAGCAGGATCCAGGTTGCAGTGACACTGATATAACCTGCAGTGTTGCCATTGCCTTGTGCAGAATTACTCTTTATGTGCTTTACACAACTTGGTGAAACAGAACTGTAACAACTCCTAGGGCATCATTAGTCACTTGATAATCCATTAGCTGTGACAAAAAGGCATGTAAGTTTGGATATTTAGAGGCCTACTCTTCTCCCCACCATGTGGGCAAGTCTTCAATAGTAAAAACTGCATAGCCGGTGGGACAGGAGTGTGATCATCTTCAGACTCTTACCTGTCACAACAGGGGGAAAATTGCCAAAACTGGCAAATATCTGATCATTAAAACTGCTGACTGGAGGCATGGGAGGAAGGTGGAGGGAAAAATTTGTGTTGGGGTACTGTTTTAGGCAAAGGAAAGTTTTCTTTGAAAACATCTTGAAGTATTGACATAAAATGAGACATTCAGTTTGACTTTCAGTCGTGATACCCTGTTTCTTAAAACACAAAAATACTTCAAGAATTGAAAAAGAATTTTTCAAGAAGAAAGCCAAAACCTTCAATCTCCCAAAGGCTGCGATTTTTAGCTAGAAGTCCTGCAGTCCTGATGAATAGATCTGTCCCTCAGAAAAACCGCAATTTCAAAGAGCTTTGTGTTGTGTTAAGCTATTTAACCCATCATTAAATGTCTGGTTTCATTCTCTAACCTTTCTCTTGAATTTTGTGTGCAAAAGCTTTGCTTTGTTAGACATCCTGCTGGGCTAAGGAAAGAATTGCTTCAGCCTGTTTAAAGGCAATCTATCAAAAGTTTGTAAATAAATATTAACGCAGTCCTGCTTGGAACACCTGTACCTTCCTTAATACTGTGTGCTGAAGGACCTCATCTGCTTCTGCAGCAAGTCTTTGTGATTGTCAGGGTTTGCTCTGATGGTGAAGTAAAGCAAAGGTTCATAGTTCAGTGGCTCAAGAAAATTACAGTAAGTATCTACAGGTGCCTGCAAGCTGGAGTGGCAATGTTTATATAGGTATAGGCCAGATGTGGAGGAATATATATGTGGAGGAAGTGGATGGTGCCTCTAGGTGAATATAAACTTCTCACTTAGCTGAGCAGTGCTGTCCGTCCCTGTTCAGAAAAGAACTTAGCTAGATATTCTCCCCCATTCGCAAAAGAACATTTATTTATGTTTGGGAAGGTGAGATCCAGAATGTAAAAACTTATTACTAGCGTGAGGCACTTCCATTATTGAGTTGCTTCACATTATATAGAAAAGCCTGTGTATTTTTCTGTGCTGTACTTGGCACATTGAGTCATTGGAAACTGTCCCTTATGTAAAACTGGTTTTAAGCTCAGTAATAAGCTGAGCTCTGGAAAACGCCAGGTAGCCAAAAATTAAAAACTCTTTACGGACCATAGTGTTTTACTCTAAGCTTCCATTTCCCCAGCTGTAGGAGACCATAATCATGACTTCTAAAGCTTTTCAGAGTTCTTGAATTTCCCCAAGAGGTACAACAGAAATGCAGCATATTAGATGAGTGCCAGGCTTTTCTGCAACTGTGGTGGTTCTACTAAAGAAGATATTGGCTATTGTGCTAAAATAATGTTGCTCTGGTATCAGAGAGATTCTCTACATTGTGTTAATATAGGTTAGTAGTAATATGCAACACAGGAAAAATGTGTCAGGCTTTATTAATACTGATAGCAAGATAAAGCCTACTATTGTTTAGGTGACAGAAGTAAAGGAGGACATGTATTGTATTTAGCAGACTCTATCCATTATTTAGTAAAAGCCGCAGGTATAATGTGTCTCCAGTGTGTGCTGCTTCATTCTTCTTGATGGGTATTCAGAAAGGCGGCTAAAATTGGCGCTAGTTTGAGACAGTCTTGTGATGTTTGATCTCTTAAGCTGAACAACAGAGGCTGCTTAAATCCAATTTAATATTGACCTTTACCATGACCTGGATTGTGCAACTTTTTGTATTCCCTATAGAATAACTAAAGTCAGTTTACCACACTGAAGAAAAAAACAGCTTGTGACCCTTTAATCTGACACATCTGTGTCAAATGTATGCTTTGAAAACAATTTAAAAAAAAAAAAAAATTCTAAAGTCTTGAAATCCTGCAAACTGCCTTTATCTTTTAGGGAGGGTGGAATTTATGTTTAGGTATATATTTCCTTTAATAGTAAATTTCAAAAAAAAAATTCTGCCTTGTTTTGCTTAACAAAAATATAATGGAGGAACTATTCCACGTCTTACATCTGTGTTACACTACATAGTCACAATTTTTGAAATGGCTGTTTTACTTCAGATGGTAAGGTAAACAGCCAGCTGTGGAAGATCTCTGTCAGCTGTGGATAAGATCAAAAATATATAGATATAACACTTCATTTACTTAATTCATGGAGTGCTTGGATTTGTTTTTAAAGGATAAAAAACCCCCTTACATTAAGTGGTAGGCAGGTGCGTAATAATATTTATGTAAGTGGACAGTAGATATTACTGGGATTTGCAGGGGAAATTGGTAATGCTTTTTTTTTTTTTTTGCAGCTGTGGACATATTAAAATTCAAACTGCAGAGTTTGAGCACTAAAAGTCAGGCTGGAGGGTTTAAGCACTAAATATCCGTGTGGATAAGAGCATGCCAAAAGAGGCTCTTTCAAAAATATATGCATTTCTCTCTGTATTTAGAACCTGCTCTGTACTTTGGTAACACTGACTATCGAGTGGATGAAAGCGCTGGTTACGTGGAGATTCATGTCTGGAGGACTGGAACAGATCTGTCCAAAACAGCTTCTGTCACAGTGCGTTCCAGAAAAACAGAACCAGTGTCAGCAGAGGGTGAGTTACTCACAAAAATGATGCTCTGGTTGCTTTAGAGTATGTGAGCATGAAGATGGGGTATCTGGCATTCACTCTTATTTATCTTCTGTGCATATATATGGGGTGGAAAAGTTAAGTAAAAGACATCAGACATGGATTTATCAGGTAGAAAACACGATGTGTGTGACAAGGACAGCTCAGCTAAGCTCACTGACTCTGATGGAGACTGCAGAATGGATGTGGATAAAATCATCATTAATTTACTCGCACCTTAACTGATGGCAGACATTGGAAGAAAAAGTCAGAGTGAAAGAGAGTATTGTCTTTATAGCACTGTGATTCTCTGGAATAAAACTGAATTTACAGCATAAATCTGCAGTTGCCCTGAAATTACGCTATCAGTACATTAGCCAAGGAAGCTTTATTTATCTATAAGAGCTGTTGTATCTGAGATTTTAGGGTCTCTCAGTTACAGTGGAGAAGGTTCTGGAAGGCACCGCCAGTGTGACCTCCAAGGAATTTCTCTGTCCAACACTGACCCAAAATACCCAAAATCTGGTGACTGTCTTTGTAAAACCCTATTTTTATTTCTCAGTCCCAACAAAAAGTCATTTTCCCTATCAGACTTTGAGAATACTTAGGCTGGCCAAAATTTTGCAGTGCTGTTTAAATATGTTGCTTGACTTGCTAGCTGCTAAATTAATTTTAAGGAGCAGTTATAACTGCTGGCTGTCAAGGAAATTGGTTGCATTAATGAAAATTTCTCTGTTCAGCCCAACAAATTGACGACACACTGGCAATAGACAGATAAGGCTTCAGAAATTTTCATATTGATCAAGCTGAAAGCAAAATTGTCTTTTTTAATATGTATGTGATACAAAATCAGATTTGCTACCAAAATAACAAAGAATTACAGCAACTAGTAATGCAGCATGTATGATTGAAGGAACAATTAATTAACTTATAAGATACAGTTAACTTACAAGTTTACAATTACTGAAGATCAGAGAAGTGGTTAGCAAAATAGACAATGTATGTGATGAATATGTGAAGACTCACTATTCAGGTGAAGAAATATGATTGAGTCTTACAGAATTTTCTGTGTTGTGTATAAAGTAGCAAAGTAATGTTGCGTTTCTAATCTTGTATTTATAGGGTTTTTTTAAAAGTCACTTCTGTTAAAGCCTAGTTATGAGATTTAGAAAAAAATTGTTTTCACTAAATCTTTTCCTAGTTTCAAGTATTTATAGAGTTTTGCACAGAAAAAATAATAATATGGTTGTATATGAAATACCTTTGCACGCAATATTTGATTAAGGAAAGAACAAAACCTGTGCAAGATTTGTAGTTCTTCATAATGCACAGAGCCAACCAGGGAGGTCAGTTTTTATGCAGGAAAGTGTTTCTTGCCTCTAATCCAGAGGCTGCATAATGATGTGTAAAAGAAGAAGGCAGAGTTGCTTTTAAGTATATAAATGTCAACATGCTGTGACAAAGAAGTGCTGTCATTACAAGCAACAAGTAGAACATTTGAAAGGGGATAGGGAGGAACACTCTGGTTAAAAAGAATGCAAAATTATGGGAACAGTCAAAATCACAGTGAAATAATGGGACACAAGCAGAAGGAGGAAGTGAAGTCATTACACATCTTCCAGTTTAGATTTCATAGTCTCATACACACACTAAAAAGTCATTCTAGGTGTTTTCACCCGCACTCAGTCTGCCTGCGTCTTTTAGGGGCGAGACAGTGGTAACAGCATGATTTTCAAGCTCGGTGATCTAGCCTAGTGCAAGACACATTTTTTTCTTAGGGTACAGCTGGAATTATTCTCGGACAGACGTCTGCCCCTTTAAAGGTAAATAGCTAAGTAAAACCTCATGTTTGTAGTCCAGAGTTGAGCAAAAGTGTTAAATTGCTGTGGACATCAGGTTTGTTGCATGTTGTTGAGGCTGTAGCCTGTTACTCTGCAGTTTTAATTGTGCTGATGTTGTAAAGAGTAAATGATGATCCAGATATGCATTTGTGTGTGTGTGTTGCACTGTATGTTCATTGTTCCCAAATTTATTTGCACGTGACAAAAACCTAAATTAAATTTTCTCCAGGACAGCAATAGAAACAGCTGCAAACACATTTCACAAATGTACAAGTGAATGTTATGAACATGCAGTAGTAACTGACCATACAAGTCTTGTTGCTTCTGAAACAGCTGGAGTTGATTATGTGGGCATCAGCCATAACCTGGATTTTACACCAGGAGTCAACATGCAAGTGTTTCGAGTGATTATCCTTGATGATTTGGGCCAGCCTATTCTGGAAGGTCTGGAGAAGTTCGAACTAGTTCTCTGCATGCCCGCAAATGCAGTGCTTGGAGAGCCTAGCAAAACTACTGTCTTTATCAATGACACTGTCACTGACTGTAAGTATAAAGGGGGTGGGGGAGGGTTTTTCCTTTTAGTGTTTTAAGTGCACTTAGAAGGTAGAAGAGCTCTTTTGGCAGTAGCATAAATTACTATGTGTGTAAGTGCTGTGATATATCATTTACCCCAACTACATTATAAAGATGAACAGTTGTGTGCTACACCTGAAGTCAGAACACAGGGCTATAGTGCAGGTTCTTTACTCTGGCTTGTCTCCCTTCTCATTATGTACTTGAAGATACTGTTTTGGACAAGTTAACATAATAGTGGAACTGTGCCATGAGCTAAAAGTACATTTATTTATGCCTGGTCCATTAAGGCTATTTCTTTGAATGAGTATTCATTCTGAAGGTCGAGAAGCCATAGGGATTAAACTTTTTTTTCCCCTAGTAGTTATTTGACCACCAAAAATTGTAGGGAGCTAAGTTTTTCAAATAATTGTGCAGACTGCTGTTTCATGAAGCTGTAACTCTTCTAGGGGAGCATTAAGGGGGGGAAAAAAAGGTAGGTGTAAAACTTTAAACAACACTCAACACAGTGCCATTTACAGGTTCTCCAGCACTTGCTAAATAAACTGAGCTGGCTCTCAGCAGTCTCAGGTTTCTGCAAATTCACTGCACTTCAAAGACTTCAAGAAGCTATATTGTTTTAGAAAGCTCGTTCTCAAACAGAACTCTGAAGAGCAGTTACAGTTTCACTCTGAAATATTCACTTGTTGAAGTCAGTGCAAAGTATGATACTGACTTAAGTGGAGATGGAATTGTGCTCATCACCCCTTTTTGCCCTTGTGGTATCGTGCACCTACCTCCACTCTGCATCAAAGCTAAAAGAGGCTGCTTTGTAGAAAATAATCCCACAGTTCTGAAGTGGCTCAAGTGCTGGTTTTAAACAAATCACCAAGTCTTCGCTACTGTGAGAAGTCTGGTGACAGAATTGGTACCAAGTTGGCAATTAGTTGCTGTAGACTGGGAAAGTATTTGAATTCATCTAGATTCAAAATCTGTATTTAAAAAGCATGTGTAAATCTGAACCTCCTTCAGTTTATTGTAAAAGGTTAGCAAATAAAATGTTAAGTTAAAGAAAATAACTTTTTTTTTTTTTTAATTGAGGAATGTGGTTAATATTTTCTGCCCATGTATGAGGGTCCTTTTCAACTTGTGTAACGTGTTCTGTTGTCAGTACCCAAAGTCCAGTTCAAAGAACCAATGTACGTGGCAAATGAAAAAGATGAACAACTGGTGGCCCTCGTTTATCGAAGCGGTGACATTAACCATAAATCCACAGTGCGTTGCTATACTCGCCAGGGTTCTGCCCAAGTTATGATGGACTACAAGGAGAGGCCAAATACAGATGATTCTGAAGTGGTTTTTCTCCCAGGTAAGCTTTTCCCATTGGAATTAGAAAATAATGTGTTATTTTTGTCTGCCAAGTAATCTGATGGTAAATAAGAGCTAGACCTCCAGGACATTCTGGGAGTTGTTATGCCAGCTGAGCTTCTGTGGATGAAGAAGGTGGCACAGGACTATTTAACAAATAGTTTTGTGACTATGACAGCCAGCACTTTAAAAGGTTTTTATGGCCGAAGTTGGACAATAAAGAATTCAGTAATATTGAACATCTTCTGCTACACTTTTGAGCATAGCACTTGTTCATGAGAATAAGCAGGAATAACACTGATGCAGTGCCTTCAGCAGAGGAGAATGAGAGCAGCAGGTTCCTTGCCATACAACACCCTGCTGAATGCTGTAAGGGATGCTGCGTAGCTCCGACTGTGGCAGAGTCATGGGATTTTTCCCTAGCGGAGATTGACTCAAACACAACAGAAAAATTACGTGTGCCAGACAGCACTAGTCTCTGCTTCCATGTTCTCGAGACTCTCTTTTCTATGGGAAGCCTGAGAAAGTATGGGGTTTTTGTTTTGTTTTTATCCTGGTCTTTTGTACTCCCATGAAGATAATGTCTTGTTCTTGCTTCATACCTTTCTGCAGGAGAAACTGAGAAGCCCTGTGTGGTAACTCTGGAGGATGATGTAATTTATGAAGAGGAGGAGGAATTCAGATTGGTGCTTGGAACACCAAAAAGTGATTCCACATTTGGTGCTTCCATTGGGGATCAGAAAGAAACAGTGATCAAGATTAAGGATGAAGAAGACAGTGAGTTTTATGTTAATTGTTGATTATATACATAGCTGCAAATGGGAAAATGGGACTAATTCCATTCAGTGTTCGTTACAGTTTTCAAAGTACCCAGTACCAAGTTTCTCAAAAAACTGTCAAGGATTTGATTTTTATGTTTTGAATTTGCACCCTTTTAATCTATTCTGAACACATCACTGGCTCTGCCTTTTGTGGGATAATGGGAAGAGAAACTCTCTTGTTTATTTCCATTTGATTTGTTGCTCTATATGTGTTGCTTTTGTAAGAGTGTCATAAATTTGACTAAGTTGAAAGACTCGTGGATGCCTTGTGTCAAATTCACAAAAAAACCCAAAACAACCCCCCCAATATAATTGATAATGCTGTAAAATGCACTCCTTACAAGTCATAGAGAGTCACTGAAGAAAAACAGATTTATCCCATACATTTGACAAGGCCTTACAATAAATAACTTATAAAAATAACTGCTTTCTTCAAAAGCTAAACATATTTTATCTCTAAATATTCCACTTTAGACTCCACTAAAGCAAACACCGGGGGACCAGGTATTCTGCTTTTAATAATAGCTACAAACATCTATCTGAATTCCAGTTTCCAAAATATTTCACTTCAATCGTTCCAGACTGCAATCAATAAACCAAATAAATTAATACCCAGACAATCACTTTCAATTTTCAGGTTTGTTATGACCTTCTCATTTCCTTTGGACTATCCACTTTCAGATAAGGTATTTGCACTTGGTTAATTGACATGAGTAAATTATTACTATTTTTTTAATGGTCAGGTTTTTGTTGTGTTTTTTTTTTTTCTCATCTAGAACCAGTGATCAAATTTTCTGAAATAAAACACAGCATTCAGGAGCCTCAGGAACCTGGAGAAATTGCACTAGTAAGAATCCATGTTCTACGCCTCGGTGATAGCTCCAAAGTATCTGTTGTCAGAGTGCACACTAAGGATGGCTCAGCCACCTCGGGGGAGGACTACAATCCAGTGTCAGAAGGTAAGGGCTTCATTGGGTGTGGGAATGGGAAACATTAGTTTGGAAAGTGCCTTCCTGCAAATGGATGCTGGACAGGGAGCTGAATTCTTGTTTTGATACCTGAATGGTTAAGTACTGTACTTCAGACCAGGAGTTCCTGCTTCACCTTCTGTGTTTTGGAACGGGAGATCTGAGTAAGGTCTATTTTTGTTTTGGTTCTCTATTTTAAGGCAATTATCCAGATTTATTCTGCTTTCATCATCCTGCAGTATGGAAGAGAGGTCTGCCCTAAGCACTTACAGTAAGGAGTTGCCAGTGGGTAGGATGCTTTTCCTAGACAGGTCCCCTGTCTCCCAGGAAAGAGTCCAAGTCTCAAGGTTACAGACCCATATTCTCCTTCTGCGATCCACTGCATTTGGGTTTTTTTCTCCTCATAGTGATGTGGTTCTGATGGAGCGTCACCCTCACAGGAACAGTTATAGCCTGGTGGTTACGCAAACTCCCTAGAGGAGTAACTGTTTTATGGTGTTTCCCAGGGACATACAACCTTGAATGTAATTAGAGTAAAATGAACACACAAGGTCTCTCATTTCTTGAGTATTTGTGCTACTGACTAAGGGCTAGTGTCAGAAAAATAGGTACCACTTCCTCCTGACTTTTAGCAAGAAATAACAATCCCCACGTGGTCTCTGGAGGAAGGACCACAGATGCCTATTTCTAATAGACCATTCTTGTCTTGGGATTTCATGTAGATCAACATGTCTCCTAAAGACCTAATGCTAAATGTGTTGACTTTTCATTTCAAAAATGCAGTGTTTTGGATCCTGCTTAAATATGCATTACAAATGGAGCCTGAGGCAGTATACCTACTGGTATAATAATGCACCTGGGACCATTCCTTGGCATGCAGACCCGCTCTCTTGAACTTTACAACTGAAGCAGGATCTCTGCATGAAAACTGCCTCCCTGGCCCACACTAATTCTGAACTGTGTCCAGGAGTTGTTTGGAAGAAAGCTAGTTGGCTTGATGGAAAATCATGTCAGGATATTATGTTTTTATATTATTTTTAAGTCTTCCAACAAGTTATCAATATCAACTTGTATTTATTTTTTTCTGTCCAGCGAAAGTGGTTTAGTTTTACTTGGTCGTTATGCTGAAGAACAGAGGCTAACAGCTCAGTTTGCTAGTGCATTTTACTTAGAGCAAAAACACGTTATTGCAACAGAATATGTTAGTTGAACAAAATTGGCAAAGAAAACAATTGTTTGGCTCTTAATTTTGCATTAATTTGTTGTTTGGTTTTTTTTTTTTAATCAGATATTGAATTTGGAGAAGGAGAAACTGGGCATTTTGTTGAAGTAGAGATTTTGTATGATGGCATAAGAGAAATGAGAGAAGCATTTACTGTCCACCTGAAAGCTGATGAGAACATGGTAGCAGAGACACAGGTAACCACTGTTGACAGCAAAAGTTGCCATTTGTAATGATTTTTTTTTTTTTATTTGTATAAAAACATCTAAAAAAACAGCGTGCATGACGGCCTAGTATTCATACGCTCCTGTGGTTATTTTGGTGCATGCCTGTCTAAATACTGGTATAAATTAGCTGTAAATCCACACACTTTGAACAAAGTCTATAAGCATTGAATTACAAATTTTATGTGTGACCCACTATATGCTTCACAGAGAGGTTGGTACTGGAGAGCTGTCTCATTCTTTCCAAGTTAATGATATACAGCTTAGGAAAGTGTAGTGCACTAACTGGCTTGTAGAAACCTCTTCTGACTTTTCCCATTACATCAAAATATTTAAAAATATACAAAAAAGAAAGCAAGAAGCTGTGATTGGCAGGTTTTGTTTGTATTAACAGTGTCTCTAGCTGCTAGAGACCCAGTACGACAGGGAGATCAGAGATGTGGCAGCAGCAGCTGCAGCCATGCTGTGGTGCTCTGGTCACTGCTCTGTGTCACTTCATGGGCCCAAATATAGCTCTGTGAGGCCTTCTCACCCATTCCCATGGTAGGAGGGCTGTGGGCAGGGAGGAGAGCACGAATGGGGACAGATGGGCATAGATGCGTCTCCCGTTTCTTCCTTTATTTTGGTGAAGCAGAGGAGAGCATAGCAAGTGTTAGAGCTACTATGATTCTGAAGAGCACTGCCTTATATTTAAGATCTAATTTGACTCAAACACTAGCAACTTCTTACTTCAATACTATATACAGTAAATTACTACATGCAGAGAAACTATGGCCCTGGGATCCATTAAATCATGTGTATTATACCTTGATAAATTTGTAGGCCACTATTTTAAAAACAGAGGCTCTGAAGTTAACACAGAGTCTTTATACTTCAGTTGGTAAAAGCCTAAGCTGGCTGTCAAGTGAGATCAAATTGACGTGTAGGCTGAAGCTACTGCATGGTCTCTGGAATTAGTTTAGGAGAGTTTGGGGGTTTGTTTTTGTATTTTATGTTTGTGGCAAGGTTTTTGGGGGGTAGATGACTCAGGAATGAAGTTGAGCATGGGGAAGTGAGGAGGAAAGGTGGTGTTTTAATGTTTGTCTTTGTTTCTTACTACCCAAATCCACTTTAATTAGCAATAAATTAAATTAATTTTCCCCAAGTGGAGTGTGTTTTGCCTGTTAGAGTAATTGGTAAGCAATCTCCCTGCCTTTAGCTGGAAGCATGAGCTTTCTCATCCTATTTCCTCCTCCTGCCATGCTGAAGATGGGGAGTGAGTGAGCAACTGGGTGGGTGTTTGTTTGCCAAGGCTAACTTTTTTTTTTTAAGAAAAATTGGAATATTTTTATTTCCCTTTTCCTAGTGTTTGGGGAATTAATTCTTCCTTAATTTTTAGCTAGGTGCTGGTGAACAGGTTTTAAGTTGAAAACCTTTAAAAACCATGGAGGAGTGAGTCTTCCTTAATACAAGTCACCATTTTATCAAAGAATCCTGGGTAAAACCAGAATAAGCTTGGTGGTGGAAATTAAGTTGTAGGTACTACTTCTCCTTCTCCCTCTATTCCTTATTTTCAGCAGTATACATAACCTTTTCTCTCTCTCAACTCAGACGAGCAAAGCCATTGTGTACATTGAAGAAATGGACAGTGTTGCAGATGTGACGTTTCCAGCTGTGCCCCAGGTTGTCTCACTCCTGATGTATGACGATACTGCTAAGAGCACAGAGAATCCACACCCTCCAACTGGCTATCCTGTTGTCTGTGTAACGGTAAGGCTTGTTTCTGTATGCTTTATCCAACTTACTCATTTCATGCTCTAGACCATGCAAGAAAATTGAAAAAGTATTCAATTCTGGAACAAGACAACTAAAAGCAGCAGGCTGTTACTGTGTCAGAGACACTTGCATAAGTCTTTCTGGTGACCTAGCTCAGAGAATGAGAGCTTCCAAGAGAGGGTCACTAACACCCCTATCCAGTGACAGCTCTTCCTGCAGTGAGTGTTTCTTGCTGACCTAAATAGGTCTTTGTTACTGGGCTGTGCTGTCAAACTAACAACCAGTTCCAGGGGATGGCTGGGACATGTGGAATTAGGGCCAGAAAAATAGAGATTTCTAAACCCAAAGCTGAGCAGGCAGGAAGGTGAGGAGGAGATAAGTGCTGCCCAAAAAAAGGTCTGTGGCTGGGCCCTACAGAGCTTTCCAGAAAGAGTTCGCATCCTAGGCATTGTGAGCAGAGCTGTGCCATGAGCAGCTGAGCAGCAGATTTGACCAAAGTTGACTGAGCAACCTCTGGTATCAGCCATCTGTCCCGCCTGCAGGAGACCGCTCTGCCAGGCAGAGCTGGCAGAGGGACACGTACTTGTGTGCCTGCTGCTTCTGTGTAAAGCCAGGAGTTTTAAACTGTTGATCAAGGATGATTGGGGCGGGGGGGTGAAGCTGAATTTTCCACTAGCAAATATCACACATGCGTCTTCACTCCTGCTTGATTCTGTTGTGGGAGCAGCAACAGACTGCTGGGGAGGGTGCAGTTGTAAACTGGCAGCACTTTGCCAGGGATGTATGAATTCAGGCCATTCATTTTCTGTATCTAACAGTTTCTAATTTATTTAGAGGGGTTTCACACTGGGATTTCTCAAGCTAGGGTGTCTGAATTTGGGAGAACTGACTTTGATGTTTTCAAATAAGAGTTCAGTTTTTGGAGTTAGCACTAGCATTTTCCAGGTTTGCATGGCCAGAGGTGACACGTGAATTGTCACAACAACTCGCTACTGTCTGGGGTTTGGTTTTTTGTTTGTTTGTTTGTTCTTGTTTTTAATTAAAAAAGCCCTATGGCATTCATTCATGTCCCCTCAATTAAGGGGAAAATCATGTGCCTGCATAAAGGTCTTATTTTGCTGATAGAGTTCTAGTAATAAGCACGGTACTGTTAGAATAATGCTTAACAGTTTGCTTGCCTGGAGCAGGTGTAGGTAAGAATAGATAACTCCCTTTATCTTTTGTAAATGCCAACCCGTAGGCATGCAATCCCAAGTATTCAGACTATGACAAAACCGGATCCATCTGCGCCACGGAAAACATCAATGATACTCTGACCCTGTACCGCTGGCTTGTCAGTGCTCCAAGTGGGAGTGACGGTGTCACCAGCCCGATGAGGGAAGTGGACTCCAACACTTTTTTTACAAGCACCAAATCCATCTCCCTGGACTCTATATACTTCCAGGCAGGCTCCAGGCTTCAGTGTGCAGCTCGAGCTGTGAATGCCAATGGTGATGCAGGTCTGGAGCTGCTAAGTCCAATTTATACAGTAAACAGAGAGGAAGGTAAGTTGTTGATGATGGGAATTTAGGTAACCTTTCCTGGGAAAAGATGAGGTAGTGGTCTGCTACGGGGTGTTTTGTTTTAGGGCATTAGTGCTCGTACGTTAGTTAATTTTTTTTTTTTTTCATACACATATGGGACTGTTGCTAGTGAAAGGCAAAAGCATCTTGTAATCATCTCATCCGGTCTGGTATTTCAAGAGTTTGCGCCCATCATAGGTCATGTGTAAAAGATTGGTGGGTGTATGGTGATAATGATTTTTTACAGCTAATTTGACTATTGAGTAGAGCAGAATTTGACCTCCCCAGTCTTGGGGAATATACATATTTCAAATACCACCTCTATTTCCATGTGGTTTTAATTTAAACAACACAGCTACTGATACTGAGAGCAGATTGTAGATGTATTGAATTTGATGTTTTCTGAAGACCTGCAGACTAAAGACAGTTAAAATACAGGCACTGGAAAAGGATGGGGGTGTGAAATCCATGTGGAAATTCAGATATTGCAGCACTGCACACGTAACTCTGTTGAGAACTTGGGCTATGTCTCAGAAGATAAGGAAACATCCTAATTCTGGGTTTAGCCCACATCCTCAGGTTTCTTAACTGTGATCCATATCTAGATGTGTATGTCTAATCTGTTGCTTTTTTCCTCAGAAATTTAGAGGAGGAAAACACATCTTTTTGCTCAATCAGTTAGTGACTAGGACAGTTACTCAGGAGTTACTTTAAGGTCCTATTCTGCCCAAATTAAAGCAGGAGCCTGGCTTTACTGCACGTTGGGATTCAAAGGGCCAAAATGTTGGGTGTTAGAGGGTGACTCTTCTCTGTTTCTTTAGACTAAAATGTTTCATTTAGGCTCTATAATTAAATACTCACTGGGTGAGAGAAGCACTAGCTCACTGACCATGTCAAGTGGGTCACGCTGTGCTTCCTCAGCTCTCTGTTTTGTGCAGTTCAGTCCTTCTGCTACATGGAGTCCTTCACCTCCATCTCCTCCGGCCACAGTGCAAAACCCCTGGGTAGGATTGAACTATGTGGGAAGAACTGAAAAAGTTTTGTATTACCAGGGTGTTGGTGGTGGTTCTGTTGTAGTGGCAGTGGCCTGTCAACAAGACAAGACAAGGCTTGTGGAGGGAGGCAGTATTTTTTGTTAAGATCACAAGTTGGGGAGGGAAAGGGCATGTAATCCGGACTGAAATCCATCAAGGTTTTTTAGGCAGTTGTGTTCACGCTTAGTGGCTGAAAAGAAGCTCCTTTGAGACTTCCCATCATAAGGAAGTTAGGCAGTAGCCTATGAAGTTTTCAAGGTTCTTGAGGCTCCTAAGTGTTAGATTTAGAGGTCTAAAGTGGCCATTATGCACTGAGGGTCCTCTGTGGATTTACCGCTATGCTCCTAAAGTGCCAGTTCTTTGTGTAATTTAATCAGAAATTATCTTTGTCTCAGTCATACACAGAAAAAGAAAGAACCTGAAATCCCTCTCCAGTGTAAGTGGTGGACCCTGCAGAATGGCACAAACTGCCCCTGTGTATTTTAGTTAGCTGTTGTCTGCAAGATGTTGGCTCCCCTCGGGCAGCCTGGTTTTTGTGGCAAGAGCTCAGGTGTGGTTGTGAACCACCCTGCCCTTCACCTCAGTAAGTGATGGCTGCCAAGGTGAATGCTGATGTAAAGTTGCCATCTCCCCATTTCTAGGGAGGAAGTACAAATCCTTCTCAGGAAGAGGTCAGGTTTCTCAGCCGCTGCTGGGTATTGAAGGGTTTCCATACTTCTGCCCTTGCCTCTCTGGAAAAGGACCTCTTGGCCCTAGGAGTCAGACCAGGCAGCATGGGCGGAGCTGTGAGGATCTCCCTAATTAGCGTGTCGACATTTCTGCATTTTTCTGACCTAGCTCTACGGACAGACATCTCCAAGCTGGTTAACACAGATATGACACAGTTTAGCAGGCATCTCACAACCTGTCTTTCCCCTTTGCTCAGGTCTTTGCCAACCTCGCATCCCAGGAACAGTGGGAGCAGAACCTTTCTCAGCTAAAATTCGCTACACGGGTCCAGATGATCCTGACCATCCCAATCTGATCCGCCTAACAGTCACAATGCCCCATATGGATGGTAAGCATCAAGTGGTGAGACTAACCGCTTAAATAACACACACTGCTTTGGACTTTCCCTCTCCCACACGTTTGTCTCCACAGTTGTTTGCTGCATTGTGGCAGAACCATGAATAATCCATATTTAATGAACAACTTGCCAACTGCAAGGTTGACATATGAAAGAAACATTGGGCATCCTTAACTCCTATGTTTCCTGACTCCAGCTCTAAAAATATGTTCATAAGAAGTTAATGAATACTGCATTTGGTCTTTTCCATTCAGGCTGTTAATGGGTCATGTGACGTTTATGTTTTAGGAATGCTGCCAGTTATCTCCACGCGCCCCTTATCCAACTTTGAGCTAACACTTAGCCCAGACGGCACTCGTGTGGGACACCACAAGTGCTCCAACCTACTAGACTATAATGAGATCCAGACCAAACATGGGTTTATTACAGAGGAAACGAAGAACCCCAAAGTGGTTGGAGAAACGTCACCTTACCAGTACAGCAGTGCTCTGAGGTCTGCCAAAACCTTGCGTTTCTACCGGAACCTCAACCTTGAGGCTTGCCTTTGGGAGTTCAACAGTTACTACGATATGTCTGAGCTGCTGACGGACTGCAGTGGCTCCATTGGCATAGATGGGCAGGTATGTGGCACTGAAGCTCCTTCCTCTCCCAACAGGAGGCTTTGGAAGCACAAGTCCGACAAAGTGTTATTAACGATTGCATGAGAAAGGATGTAGTCACTATGCAGGCAGTTTGATATGTGTTCCTTTAGCACAAATGTTTTCAGAAGTACAGATTTGTTCCTTTGCACTGTATTTCTGTGCACAGACACGATTCATCTTCTCGGTAATTAAGCACAGCTTACTGCATTGCTGTTGCTCCTAGTCTAGATTTTAGAAACTCTGCTTTTTTGACACAAAGAGCTTTTCCAAACTGTGTACATGCTTGTGCTATCACCCAAAGCCTGTGTAGCAGCATATTCAAAGAAGAAGCTACAAATTTATTGCCTTATAGAAGTAAACCATATGTGTAAAGTATGCTATTGACCCTGGAAGTGTGTTCTAAGGCTACACAAAAATATACTTTTTTACAAAATAACCCAAGACACTTTTCTAATTAGAAGCTTTTATTTCGGTTTACAGTGTTTGGGCTTTAGGCAGAGCTGCCAAGTAGGTGAGATTTTATAAACAGAAGCTTGGTTGATAAGGAACAAACACACATGTAATTTTCCTGCGTAAAACAGGCCATCGTTCCAGGCCTGTGATACAAATTACATCAACATCGATCACAGAGCAGGCACGTTGGCTCCCCTGTGCAGTGTCTGACAGCACGTTGCGTTTACTTGGAAGATAACCCAACGCGCAAGCACCCTACAGCAATTGCGCTTACGTTAGAGGAAATTCCAGGGGTCTGTAGAGCCTCTGTGCTGACTCCACCTTGAATCAGCCTTGGCTCAGTAGCTTGATGCTTCCCGTTCCGTAGGTGCTCAACTGTTACCTTCTCAATTGATTCTGAGTGGCCAAAGAAGATTTATTTACTAATTATCTGCTTGGCTGCCCATTCTGGTTGCTTGGTAGAGAGAGACCTTCTTAACTCAGGCCATAGTTTTAAATCGCAGTGTTTCAGGGTGCCATAATCCATAGAGTTCAATCTATTGTAAAGACAGGACTCATTTCTAAATTCGTGTTTGATTTCTGAATGCCTAAGGGATCTGGTGGTTCTGATCTGGAATTTTAATTTAAACCACCTTCAGTTTCTATGGAGTTTGTTTGAAGGCTTTTATCTTTAGATGGTCCTTATTTTGGAGAGGTACGAACCCTGTTAATGTTAAACCGGTAAAGGTTTGAGGACGCTATCAAGTGAGGTGATTTGCAGGACCTGAAATAATAGTGATGTCAGTAACAGACGTAAAATGTCTCTGTGCAGGTTTATTTGCTTAGGTGTAAAGAGCGCAATTCATGAGAATGCAAGGTTGGCAGTGAAAGTCATTTTTTTTTCAGGTTGCATGCAGTAACCTGGTACCTCAATGTTTTTCAGGTCTTAAATCTGGTGCAGTCGTATGTAACTCTACGGGTGCCTCTCTCTGTCTCCTATGTCTTCCACTCCCCTGCTGCTGTTGGTGGCTGGCAACATTTTGATTTGCAGTCTGAACTGAGACTCACCTTTGTGTACGACACAGCTATCCTGTGGAAGGATGGGATAGGCAGCCCTCCTGAATCAGAGCTCCAAGGTGAGCTGTTTCAGATGCCATCATTTCTAAACTCTGTCCTATTCAACGTTTTGATGATGGGAGATGTGTGGTCAATAACTCAATGCTTTTTAGCCTTCAGAATCTTCAAAGCAGTAACAGCACGCTGACTCTGTCGATTAAAACACCCACCCAAAGGGCAGTGTTTTGTTTTTAATGCCATATGTTACTAAACTAGAAGTTTTGAATCTTCCCTCAATTGCATGCTGCTTTTAATCTATAAAAAATTAGATAAATTAGCATACGGACCAACTCTAAAGCAGACGTTATTATGGAGAGGTAGACTCCAGTGCTGAACTGGTACACGGTTACAGGGCAACAGAAGCACTTACATAGTCCTGTGCAGGGGAAGTGCCTGCAAAAGGGACCTTACTGGGGTAAGCATCCTTGGTGTCCGTGTGACAAAAAGTGCCAGACCCCTTCTTTCTCCTGCCTGCACTCTGTTATATCAGCATATGTGGATATACTTCAGGTGACTCTGGTTTTACGTCAGCAAAAGGGAGGAAAAAAAAAATCTGCCTTAATGGATTGTACTTTTAGCAAGTATAAATGAGTGCATTTCTTCTGAAGTTGGTAGGTTTGGACATCTGTCTCAAAACAATCGTTGTGACAGGGTTTCATATCTGTGAAGAGCACCAGGGTTTAGGTAAAGTGTTTCAGACCTCCAGATGCAGAAAATATATGAAGAGCCTTCCCTTAAAAATGCACTTGGGAAATGGTGGTAGTAAAATGGTTGGCTTTTCCTCCCTAGGCTCCCTCTATCCCATGAGTATGCGGATCAATGATGAAGGGCGACTAGTGGTGAACTTCCGAACAGAGATTCATTTCCGGGGCCAGCTGGTGATGTCCCACCCAGGTGCGTACCTGGCCTGTCCACCTGCGCTAGCCAGAGTATCTGTAGTGCTGTCTACCTGGCACGAGGAGAAAGGTATCACAGGAAAGGGTCTGTCTCAGTGTAAAAGGGGAATAAGTAACTGAGGTACTTCCTTTTCTGGAGTGTAAGTTAGTTTCTTTTCATTCTCTTGCTTCTATGCTTTTGTGTGCTGATTTTATACTATGCCAGGCATTGTTATTAATTACGGCCAAATTATAATTTGCCTTTTATTCTTTCAGGAACATCTCTGGCATCAATGGTGATGTCTGCTGACCACCCTGGCCTCACGTTTACGCTCAGTCTGTTACGAAGCGAGCCGACCTTCCACCAGCCTGTGCAGCAGTGGAGTTTTATCTCTGACTTTGCTGTGAGTTTGCATTCAGACTTGAATTTAGGGAAGCAAAGGGAATGTCAGTTTTTAACATATTTTCCATGCAGTCGTCAGCACTATGAGATCAATAGACATGAACTCATTTGGATGCAGTCGCTTATTTTTGTTACATAATGAACAGTCTGAAGTCCCTGGTGTCTCTGGAGCTTGAGTCCAAAGGCCTGAACCCATGCTCCCGCTAGTGCTAACCGGCACCATTCATTGAGCAGGCCAGTGCTGGAGTTGTGGCCTCTTTTGAAGAATTTGCCTTAACGTTATCGCCCTTGGCATTGCCAGGAAACTGTGATCCAGGAGTTGCTGCTGCTGTTCTGAGATATGATAGATTTTTCCCCCATATGTGGCAAAGCCGCTGAGCTCCTGCTGAGCTCAGGAGTCAGCGGCAACTACTGTGGCCCCAAAGCCTGTGTCTCTAATAGCGCAGAAGAGGCCTGCTTAAAAGTGTCTTGCTTCTGTGAGTGGGATACAGCTCAGTTACTCAGCTCTTGCTGAGCTGGCAGAAAGGAGCCCTTTGCATTCACTAAAAATCTGGCCAAAATCATCTTCTCTTCAGAGAGATTTAGTATGTTAGATTTGAACACTGATATGTTTGATTCCTACTACCATCGCAGCAAGGTCAGTCCCTCAAAGGCCTGATAGTAGGTATTAGTCCTCATTTTACAGAGAGGTAGGGAGACACAGCACGTGTCAGTGCCTTGCCTGTGCTGCTGAAGTGCACTGACGATGTTGGTGCACACACTTCCTGCGTGAGGTAAAGCACCGTGATGGTAAACAGCAATGTCCAAGTTTGTGAAAGTGTTTAGGATGCTGCTGGGAATTCAGCTTGGCCTCAGGGGCAATGTGAGCTGAAAAAGTGATTGTTCGGAGACTGTGGAGAAATGCTAATTTCTCTAATCTTCTCCCAGGTACGAGATTACTCAGGCACTTACACTGTGAAATTCATCCCTTGTACTGCTGCGCCCGGTCAGCAATATGCCTTTCCTGTCATCTGCAACCCACGGGACCCAATTACATTTGATATGGACATCAGGTTCCAACAGGTACACCATTTTACTTAGGACTTAAACATTTTTCCGTGACGCCTCATGGGCAAAACCAGCCAAAAGCAAATTTAGGCTGAAAGGCAGCTGTTCTGTAACTGCTGAAAGAGATGTTCTGGCATAGGCCATCGGGTACCAGTTGTCAAGAGAAAATCATGGGGTGTTTCAGATGGCTCTAGATCTCATCTTCTCAGGTGAGATAAAATCAAGCTAAATTAATGTTTTTCCAGTAATTAAAACCTTATTTTTCCATTTATTTACCTCATAGTCCAGCCTGTTCCCAAGTATTGTGCTGCTTCTTTTTCAGGAAGGCGGGGGCTGAAAGGGGAAGGAATTTTAGTTCTAAGTGAGATTGTTTTCAAAAATAACTTCTAGTTCTGAGATTGTTGAATCTCAGTTTTAAAAATCATAATAGAATTGTATCAAGAAGGTCTTTTTCTCAAGCAGTGGGAACCACTTCATTCAGAGTTAGTGTGGCAACTTTCCTGTGTATACTAAAGCCAAAAAAAAAAAAAAGCAGCATATCAAGTAGCAGTAGCTTACTATTGTAGACTGTTACGAAGACCAGATTTTCTGTTGCAGTTAGCTTGAGGAATGACTTGAATAGCATTTGGAGACCAAGGACTCTAAATCTGAGACTTAACTTCCAGTGAACATACCAAACATTTTAAAACTTCTTAGCATGACGTTGCGTCCTTCAGTCGATACATAAAAAATGACCTGATTTTTTTTTTTTCCCCAAAAAGTACTGGATACCTCAGAAGCCTTGTCAGTGTCGGTCAGAGCCGTTCAGCCCTTTTGACCATTAGAGTTGCTCTTTAGCCTTCTGCTTCATTATCCAGTTGCGTGACCTATGTAGCAAATGTGGAGACAACTGCATTACCCGCATGTCTCAGTCCTCTTTGCTCAAACAATTGGTGTTGAATTGAAATGTTGTTAGTTTAATTTAAAGATACTGCTTCAGCAATAGTCTTCCTGCTGCCACCTTGTAACGCAGGACATGAATGCTACACAGGAAAAGGAAAATGATTTGATGAGGAAGGAAATAACCGGAGTTGTGGTGGCAGTTGCATATTAAGTTAATTTTGCGCTTCTGTCTATGTAATCACACCCTTATGACTGTTACCCGTAGATGCTGGATATATTGTGGTCAACAAGATTAAATAGTGGCGTGAGACAATTTATTTCTTTACCTTCTGTGCTGGAGAGCCATTTGCCTTCTGTTCCCCTCTGCACCTCCCTGGCATTACACATGCGGTGGGTCTCCCAGCACTCCGGAGTGTCGGAGTCCCGGGGCAGGCACAGACCGGCAGCTTGGTGCCAGCTTCCTCCATCCAAATGTGCTGGGCTCTGCTGGGCTCCCGCAGCCGTGAGGTGTTTGCGGTGGGCAAGGCAGAAAGGTGGTGACTGGGAGCGACCTACCATTGCACCAGAGGAGTTAGCCTGCTCGCAGGGCAGCTCCTGTGTTGTCACCACATGTGGGCTGTGGCCAGGTTACTTTTCTGGGCAAACGGCAGGCAGCTTCTAGGTTGCAAGTGGAACATGCACAGTGCAGCCGGGGCTAAGTAGGGGCAGATGAGGTTTCCCGTCCTGTGCTCGTTGGTTTGAATATGCAGATTGTTGTTCAGAGTAGGGGAAACAAGTTGGTGTTGAGCTAAGTTCTAGCCCTGATCTAGTTTTATTGGCCTCTTGCCCACAGCCCTATTCTCCCAGTAACTTTGGCAAGTGTCACATTGCTGTCCCGTATCTGAGGAAATGGATATCTTTTGCTGTTTTACTTGGCAACACTGAAATAAAGCACTACAATTGTGTATTTTAAGGGGTCGTGATGAGAAGCGCAACAGGAGGTTTATGTTTGTATATAGGAGGATTCTTGTAAATGCTTTGTACTGCTGGAAGGTTTGATCAGCACGTCACTACTATGGCAGTGGTGTACAATGATCATTGTGAAGCTACAACCAAGGCATTTTTTTGATCATTTAATTTCACTTTTCACCACAGGTCAGTGACCCAGTGGCAGCAGAGTTCAGTCTAAATACTCAAATGTTTCTGCTGTCCAAAAAGGAGCTTTGGATATCTGATGGATCAATGGGATTTGGAGAAGGAGCTGATGTAGCCTTTACCAAAGGTAAAAAGTCAATTGTACATTCAGCATATTATGAAAGCTAAAACAGAACCACTTTTAACAGGAGCTGAATATGTATTTTACTAGTTTTATAACCCCTACATGGTCTACATATTTCCACTGCAGAAAAGTAAAATACGGAAGCACTAGAATATGATGTAATTTAGTGTAATTGAAACAGGCTTTGGTTCTGTTCATGGGGTCTGAGAGGAAAAGCATTCCAAAGGTAGGTGCAGCATTTAGGTGCATATATCTGAAACTGCAGTTCTGAAAACTCTTACTCAGTTACTGCGTAATCACAGATTCCCCTCACTCTGGTTGTTTTGCTTTGAAGCTACCCACACTGGAACTTTTTGCCCCATTTTGAGGGGGCTAAGTAATTTCAGTGCTTAGGTTATTCTAGTCAGAAATGCAGGAATTGAATACTTGTACACCTGAGGCTCCTTGACGTAGTCATGCAGCTGTTCTCAATTGCAGCCTGGATGCACAGTAACTGCAGCTGGCTTCAGCCAAGCTGCTCAGACTCAGTCTTGATTATTTTTTTTTTAGTTCTGGCCCAGGGCAGGTGCTCTCTCACACTGTACTCACTCACTTACTGGAGCTGTTACCAGGTTCCAGGGAAGACTCCTGGTAATGGCAGTACTGGACCAGAAATAATTTTGGTTTTAATTGGTCCCTTATTTGAGTTATCAGTCTGAAACCCAAATGTCCTGTTAAGAACTTTATTTTGCTTCATATAATGCTATCAGGTTGGGTGGTTTCTTATATGTGAATATGGGTTGCCCTCTAGTGAAGAGAAGGGAAAAGCTTGCTTAAAAAAGAGCTGCACTGTAAATATCGCACGTCAGTAGGAATTGTAACAGAAAGTAAGACGAAAGCCCATGATAAATCAGTAGTAACAGTCATGGAACATACTGTTTTCAGATGCAAAGGGAAATACACTTAAAGCTAGATAATTCCTGTCCTGAGAATTTTTAAGAACAATGGTTGGTAATAACTTGATTTAATAATTTTAAATTGACTGGTATAATGTAAAATGTGTTTATCTGCTTTACTAGGATCTGAAATCTATGGCCGAGTGATGGTGGATCCAGTTCAGAATCTCGGTGACTCCTTCAGCTGCAACATCGAGAAGGTGTTCCTTTGCACTGGTGCCGATGGGTACGTGCCCAAGTACAGCCCAGACAATCAGGAATACGGATGCCTGGCTGACTCACCCTCCCTCTTGTACAGATTCAAGATCCTGGTACGTAAACAGTTACGGTAGCATGCATTTTTAGATCCCTGATGTCCATGTGAATCTGGAAATACTAAACTTACTTCCTTTAGGATAAAGCTCAACCTGAGACACAAGCAAGAGCCTTTGGAAACCTGGAGTTTCATGCTACGTTAGCAGCTGATCATGCAGATGCTTTTCCTCTAGTAAAACAGCCTGGTTCTGATGGTTTCAGCCTGTCATCTGCTCCACTCTTCCAGGTAAGTTGTCTGAGAAGTATATCACAGAAATTCCTTCATGCTAAAAGACGATGGAGGTGGAGAACAGAGCTTGGAGGTAATCATGGGCGCTATGTTAGTCAGTGACAGACTTCAACAACACATTTACTTTGTTCCCTCTCCCTAACAGTGTAGAAACAATGACAGCACTGCTTTGTAACATGGAGCTGCCCTTCTGCAGCCTTGCTGTTACTGCAGACATGTCCACCTGTGACTGGGAGCAGAAGTCACTGGTTTAACTTACCGTGGGGTTCTTTTTACATAGGAGAAAATGAAGAAATTAGACTTGATTTTCTTGCAACTGGGGAAGAATAAAAAGGTAATTGGTTTGTATATGATATGAAATAAAAAAAGAGAACTATGCATTCTGCTTTAAGTCCTGAAGTCTTTTTTTGGTCTCCTGAAGTGGGGTTGTTCTTGCCTAAATTGACTGGTGTTTTCCTAGGTAAATGAAGTAGCCTTTCTGCATTAACACTAGAAAGAAATAGGCTCTCTTAGAATATAGTTTATCTGACCTACTTCAGCAGTCTGCTTAAGAAAGATTAATCCTATCTATCTCCAAGTGCCTAGTTCTGCTGTTGACTTTAATTAGACACATTTGGCAGCAAACTTGGGACATCTGTCTGGATGCATCTGATGCTTGGTGTTTCACAGTTTGTAGTAAATATGCATGATGGGGTTGTTCTGGTTTGTTGGGGTTTTATGTGTTTGTTTTGTTTTGTTTTTTTTTTTTAAGGTGGCAGCTGGCCGAGAATGGTACATTCACACTATTTACACGGTCCAATCGAAGGAAAATGCACGCAGGCACAATGGCAAAAGAAGTCTTGACTACCACCATGCGTTGTCCTCTGCTAAAGGAAGAGTTAGCACCACAGCCTTCAAACGCAGCAGAAGAGCCAACCCAGACGCCCCAGTCTTCATGCAAGACATTGGAGCAGATAAAAACAGGGGCACGAATATTCAGCATATCGCACTTGACCGTTCTGACAAAGCTGTCATCATCCAGAAGGATGTGGTCCTAGCTGGTGCGCCGCATCACAGGCCAGCTCTGGAAATCACAAGCAGGGACTCTGGAACCAGTATTGTACCCGTTACGGGAGGCTTGACGGGACTGCTCTTTCTGATCTGCACTGCGGTTGTAACTCTTTTTTTGTTGCAGCAGAGGAACCGGCTCTCTGCTGGGAAAAGCAAAGCACCCATCAGCCACTCCGGTAGCAGTGACACCATGACCGCACCGCAGAGCAGCAGTGACAGTTCAGAAGTCTAGCCAATTTCTTGGGTGTGCTTGTCTTTTAACATGTAATATTTCACCAAAAAGCAGACTCTCAAATCTAGCTCTTGGCTGACTCCTTTGCACAGACAATTGGCTGCCCTGGTTCAAATGCTGGTTCAGTTATTTGTAACGGGCTGCTATTTCTGACAGGGCTGGTGTACTAGGTTCATGCGTGAGTGACTTACAGGATTCAAACTAGTACTCTATGCATGGGAGTTGATGCTTTTTTCTTTTTTTAAACCTAGTTTTTCTTTCATGTTTTGAATATGCAGCGGTATACGTGCCTTATATATCCACCATAGAAGGTTGGTGCTTAGAAGGATGCTGGTTTTGATTACGTGTACAGTATCTAGCTTTCATATAACTGGTTTTTGGTTCTTTGGTGGTTTGTTGCTGTTGTTTTTTTAAATAATTATTGCTGGGGAAGGAAGAAGGTAGTAGTATTAGAATGGAAGCTAAGCAGTAGATGATAATGTTCTTTTAAAAAATGAGTGATACCAACAGTTTTGTCTCAGATTTTCATGAGGACCTCGGACATAGGGACAGGGGACTCACACAGGTAAGGCTGTAATTGCAATTATCTGTAAGGAGAACATTACATGTGATCAATGAGGATTAGAACTATATTGTAAAGCCACACTAGAAAAAGAGTATGTTAATGCTTAGGTGCCGGCATTAAGTGCTTTCAAACATCCTTACGCAGATTCTAGTACTTCAGACCAATACTAATGACCGCTTTCCCATATCGTACAATAACTGCCTATCTATCTCCTTTGCTTGATACAGACATTATAGCATCAAAATACAGGCAAATACTTCTAAAAGGTAGCTTATTTTGCCAGATGGCACTGGGGGCATACACTTGTATCATCTAGAGCGAATACTTCGCTTAGTTTTTTTTACTTCTACTTGAAAGAAAATGCATTTTCCATAACTAGTAGGATGCTGTTTGGGAGATTACGGTTTAGTTCCTTTTACTTTCTGCATACTGAGAATCGTTAGCAGGAACGAAGTGCTGCTCAGCTATTTAATAAATCTTTCCCTTCTGCTTCCTCTACAGGTTTTATTTTAGGCTAGCTGTACACAAATGATTATGGCTTGTTGTGGTTTGGGTTTTTGATGGCGTTCGGGGTTTTTTTGTGAAAAGGGATGCTTCTAAGGGAAGGCGTCAGCACTGCACCATTTTTGTTTAGGGTACACTAAGTGTAAGCAGTTAGACTGATTTCTTGTAGGGCTGCCATGACAATTCAACTTGTAAAGTGTTGTGGATTGGCTCTTAACTCTGCTGCCTTCTTGGAAGAGCACAGTATGGTTACTCAACCTGTTTTCAGCTGGTGCCTGCAACTTAAAAACTCATTTAATGTACTAGTAAGAAAGAACTGCACTGCTGTACATGAAATCTACATGTGCAAATTCTCAGCTTTTTCTTAAGTCTCGTTTCGCTTAAGTGCTTAAGCTACAAAAAGCTGGTATTTTTTTTTCCTAGGGATGCATTTCTCCCTGTTTACAGAACACCGATGCCTTTTGATAATGCGTTCTTAAAAGGGCCAAATGTGAGCAGATTACTCAATGCAAACTGAGCATTCTGTTTTGTGATGTTTGTTTTCTAGGAAATTCCAAAGTTATGCTACGTTAGATGATTTCATCTCAGTCGTTATATGCCAGATACATAAAAAAGAAAGGACAGCGTAGGAAACGCTCAGGCATGGTACAGTCTGACTAGCTCAGTGGCCGGTGTGGACTGCCAATAACAATCCTGCACACCCAGCGTCAGCACCAGTTCTCATCACAGTAATCAAGACTCTCTGCATTTACCGGAGCTGTTTAAGAGAAGCGGGTTATTTTACATATTGTTAATTTTCTGTTCTGACTTGTTGCTGTTTGCCAATAAAAACAATTCCACCATTCTTAGGCCATTCTAATTAAGTACAAACCTCAGCATGACTGACTGACTTACCTTTCTTTGGGCACAGAGTTTAAGCGGAAAAATGTTACCATTTTGTTCCAACCTGTATGTATGATGTCCATCATTAGTTCTTGAGGTAAGTACCTGGCCTTTCCACTAATGTGGAAAGAACAGAGTATATTTGTGCAGTAAAATTATGTTCAATAAAGATAAGGTCAGATAAGGTCAGAGCCACAGACTTTCCAGAAATGGGGTGTGACTGGTGGTGGCTTGTAACAAGAAAACACAACTAAATAGTTCTATTGATCATAATGGAAAAAGTGTTCACAACACCCTAAGAGGAAAAAAAAGTGGGGGATGACTAAAGAATGAGGTACTCAAGTGGAAACATTAATAAAAAAAAAGTCACATAAAGCCTTATTAATAAATGAAGCCTATTTATTACTTCAAGTGTTAATGGTAAAAAAAATTCAGCACAGCTGTTGCATTTAAAAAAGTGAAACTACATTAAGTACTATGTTTCTAGTTCAGTAAACAGATGAACCCGATGTCCTTTAATGACATAATAGTTGAGCATTATACAGTACATCTTATGAAGACCCGTAAATTAAAGAACTACTTTTTAAATTTAGTGATTACAAAAATCCTGCATTCACAGCTTTAGCTTCTTTTTTCGTCCACGACCATCAGGAGTACCATCCATTTTGCGCTTCTGTGCCTGTAAGGTAAGTTTTTTTTAATAAGTTACAGTGATACAAAAGGATTGTAAGCAAGCAATGCCTTTCAAGTCAAAGCAGATGATTTACACCCTGGCAGCTTTAAAATGTCATAAATTGCAAATGTAATATGGCAGATATGCACATCCTCCTCAGGATAGCTGTTGTTTTGTATTCTTCCAATTCTGGAAGAGTATGATTTCATAGCGGTAAGAAAGAAATGTATAGAAGTGAATAAGGATGTTAGAAAGCCTCCCATTCATGAAATAGTATTTCTAAATACCCGTTTACATATTCTGTGAACAGTACTAAGAAACTTATTAAAGCCACCACTCTAAACTGTACTGATTTCTGCATATCTGCAAAGTAAGTAAGTTGTGCTTCTAAGTTTTTGATACAAGGGGTCTAGGCAACAACAACTTGAACAACAAATCTAGGCAAGAAAATGAGTAAAGAGGTATTTCCTTTGCTAAATAGGCAGGCCTGTTTTGTAATACTTTGAATTTAGTCAGCAAAGAGAGTAGTCAAGGATAGGTGCTGTTTTCTCAAATCTAGCAAGGAAAGTGATGGCAGACAGCAAAGTCCACACAGGAACACTTGTGAACAGATCTGTAGCATTCTGCAAGTGGAATGAATGGTCTGCATTGCCTATGTATCCCTCAGTGGTAAACACAGAATTTCTTTAGGGATAAAAATTAATCAAAAGGCCAAATAAACCCCTGGTTTATTTTAGTAGGGTAAACCTATACAGCTTATCAACTCAGTGATCCAAAACATAACAAGTCTGTCTGCTCCAAAGCACGTGAGCTACAATTTAGAACCTAAACTTATCTTCCTTTATTTGACACCCACACCTGTACTAGCTGAACAACAGCATGAACTTTAGGCAGCTCTTAACATTGCCCGTTGTTGTTGGTTTTAAATAACTTTAGATACCACTTGTCCTAGACAAGTAGAAAAGCAGCCTGGTCTTCAAATGAGCTTTCCCATAGAAACACCTTTTTAAATCTTACCGAAGATGGTTTTGGTCCACGTTTCTTCTTTTCTGCCTTTTCCTTTTCTTCCAGTTCCATGTTTTCTCTTTCAATCAGGGTGATTAAAGTATTGCATCTCCTTTGCAGCTCCTAAAGTACACAACATACTCATTCACTACATTACATTAGGCAGCCACTTAATGTAAAAATTGTATTAGAATATTAGGAATGCCTGTAAGTAGGTAGGTTTTTTGCTGTATCTTGGCAGAGCAAGAAAAGAATGAAGTATTTTTTGATAGTTAGTGGCTGGCTTCACAGGAATGGGTTTGATTGCAGATGTTTGCTTTTTAAAACATGTTTGTATTTAACTCAAATTCATGTTGATTTTGAAAAATGGTACCTTGGAACTTTGAATTTCTCCTTCCGTAAGACTTTTTAGGTTACTGCATTTGCCATCCACTACAGTTGTTGGAAAGTCTATGAAAATGTAATGTCTTGTATACATGCGCATACCTCAGTATTTCAGAAGCTATTTCGTTAGCCTGGTGTGTAACTGTCATAGGCATGCATGAACAAAAAGCAGAACAGATTAATACATACCATTGCAGTTCTGGACTTGAGAAACCAGTCAAATCTGAATTGCGGGGAGTTTCGGATACACTGTCTTAATTCATCATAGACATTTTCTTTATCAAATCCTAGCTTGTGGAGCATACAGATGAGAAAGCGATCCTCCTCTTCGGTGTAATTCTTCCCTTTATTAGTACCATATGATATTCTTAGCTGGTGGAAAGGGGCTTTATATCTGCCAATCTAAACAAAAGAAATACCATCATCTAAAACTAAGAAATGGTTCAGAATTAGCATGGAACTCTTTTATATAAAAGCACTACCTCACATGAAGACAGGCAGATGAACAATACCAAGTTAGAAAACTAGATATTTTACAATCTCTGGTGCTAAGGCACCCCATTGTAAGGAACTGTGAGTTCTAGACAGTGCATTTACCCACAGCTTCTGACCTGGCAAATTCTAGTTTAGACAACAGCCAGCTTTGTGATCTTTTGACTAATGGCAGACTTCGGACCTGTCACTACATTTGAAAATAGTCAAGATCTGCCGGGCTTCAGATGGCAATGATCCTTTTTAACACACAAATCCTCAGGAATAGTAAAAATCAGAGCAAGAGTAAAAAGGTAGATGAGACTGTAGCACATGGTTCAGCTGCATTCTGGTTAATTGAGTCAGACACACTGCTCTTCCCCTGCCTTCCCTAGAAGAGATAACTAGCTAGTCAAACCTGAAGTGGGGGGGAAAATTCTGATACACTGTCCTAATTTACTACAAATCTGTTCTCTACCAAACCCTGGTTGGTGAAACATAGATGAGAACAAAAGCCTTGGTAAGTCTGCTTGGTAATTCTTACCTTTTTAAGTGCTCTAAATGTATATATAGTATTTTCAGTTACTGGGGGTCCAAAAGAAATTCTGCTGCTTCAAAAAGCACGTAGTTATTGGGAGTTTGTTATACGGCACTATGAACTGTTTGTCCTATGATAAAGATGATTGTTACTAACAACAGGTTAGGCCATTCTGAAAGTTACCATCATAGCTGTCAGCCGTGATGGCGCTTCTATAGAATGGAAAACCTATAGGAAGCAACTGCTGAGGAACACGCAAGAGAGGCAACTACCATGCCTGACATGTTGTCTTCATCTATTAGTAACACTGGCTAGACGTAGAGTCCTGCATCTCACCCCACTGGCACAGGGAAATAGAGGAAACAAGAAAGACAGCAACAATACCTTTGTATCAAGTGCTTTTTTTATGCTGATTCGTCTCTGAATTCTGGCTTCTCCTCTTTCTATCTGAGCCATGATCTTCTCTATGTCTTGGAGTTCATTGCATCTTTCCCAGAACACAGCTAAGAAAAGAACAATTGGTTAGTTCCTTTTCGTGCATCTTGGAAGTTAGGGTGTGGGGGTTTTTTTGACCTTAAAAAATTATGTCAGATGTTACTTCATCAGTACTTACTGCTGTATAAAAATAGGCATACCCCATAAGGAACCTTTGCTTCCTGCTATCCTGTGTTGCAGTACTACAAATGCTATTTTGAAGGGGCGGGGGGGGGGGTAGATGGAGGAGTCCTCGGTTTAAATGAGGTGCAATACAGGCCAGAAAGGTTCTTGTTAGCCAATCTCCTTCTCAAAGAAAAGAGCTTCTTAAAATGGAAACTGATATAACAGCAATACATTTTTACAGAGGGAAGCAGGAGGGCAACTGAGTGGCCAAAGGCAAGAGCAAGTGCCTAACAGTTAGGTGTTTAAATAAAAGGGTTATTTAAAGAAGGTTTCACATCTGTAAGCTGCTATATACCTTTAGCAATTTAGCCCCAGGACCCTGCAGCTGCACTACAGTAGAAAACACTTCTGAGACATCAGAGGTAAGTAGCCAAGTGCACTTAGGTTAAAAAAAAAACCAAAACAAACAACAGCCATCATATATTCAGTCACAAAATGTTTACGGTATCCCACTCTCGATGAGGATGAGGTAATAAAGGTGTGAAGGTTCAAGAAAACTACTGGTTAGCGAATACAAGTAAAAGTGAAATCTCTCCAGCTAAGCATTGTTTCTCAGCTTTTAGTTTTGCAAAAATTAACAAGCATTGAAGACAGCACTATGCAGTTAAGAGTAGATTTAGGATATATTGAAGTGGGTCAGTATCAGTTTATATGCACATTTTAGTACGGCTTTAATTATGCAGGGGCTAAATATGGTAAAAACCTAGATCAGTAGTTCCCAAATCCATCAGTACAATTCCACCCTGAAAGTCTTCAAGAGCTGTATAAGAAGTTCATAGAAATAAGATGTTACCATGTTCAAACTAGGAAAGCAGCATTAGATACGGACTCACAGAGCTGACTGCTTAAAAAGTAAGTTACCTGAATACTCGATGACTTCTTCTGGGGTTTTTCCTTCTACTTCTCGTGCTATATTTTCTATGTCATCACGGCCCCACTTCTCATTAGCTTTGATGAACTGGTTAAAATCTCTCTTATTCCAGTTAGTGAATCCCTTTATAGCAAAAGGAAACATTGCACAGAAGTTCAGTATTTGTCTCTCTCCAAATTTGTTTCAATATATTTCTTTAAACCGCCTGTAACACTTCCATCATCCCAACAGTATTAAACCTCTGCCTTCTCTGCAGTTTCATGTTTTTATCCTGCAGTCACTGTAGTCTCACCATCTAAACACTGCATAATGATTAGCGCTGGTTCTCTTAACTACCTGCTAGTTTTGGGTAAGAGAGTCTTCAGCTCATAAATTAATCCCTCCTACCAATATTCTCTGAAAGAGAGCATGGGGATCACTTTTTAAGAAGAAAAATTCCTCAAGTGAAGCAATAGTCTCTGTAATGGTTTTGTTTTGTCAAAAAGGCCCAGCGAGTGCCTCACAGATGCCATCAGCCTTCTTCCCTGGTCGCTCTCCCACAGAAGGTCTAAAACTATCTTGTGATGAATTCAAGTAGGTTCGCGAATAGTAATGCTGAAATTATCAGCTGCCAAAATAGGCTCCTTTCACATTAGCAATAACTTTTACACACAGTAAGACAGTCTGCTGGCCATGTTAGGACTTCTTAGCGGCAGCTTACTTGACTGTACTGTTTGTTGTACTGTTTTTAATAAATAGTGAGCTGTTCCACTGCATTACTGCTCAAACAAGAGATCTTGTCCTAGGATCCCACCCACCCCCACCCCCCCGCAAAATACAATGTGAAAATAGAATACCCAAATAAGGCATTACAGGCATTAACATGTTTTAAATTATTTCAATGTACATGCTACCTCATGATGTTCAACTTAACTTACTTTTATCCTCTTACAGAGAGGGACACTATGCACTACCAGTCATAGTTTACGAAAACTGACCATTCTCCCTGCAGGATTCACTTCCACATGGGAGTGATACTTTGGCAGAAGATAGATACACTTCAAATAATGTGGGAAGTAGCACAGTCAGCTCTGCATCTCATCTGCAAGGTCCCACAGCTGAGAGAAGCTGTCACAGTCTACAGTCAACACTAGCTGGGGAAGCCAGACTCTTGACACTGGGCTAGTTCTTACTCTTCAGGCGTAAAATACACAGAATGTAGAGCAGATTCAGTAGAATATGAATACACAATTTGGTGCACGTTCTTCAAAGGTATCCAGGCCCATGACAAAACTAATGCTAAACCTTTTTTCAGTTTGAAACAAAATTTGCAGCTGTGTTAACTATGGCCTGTGTGAATCAATGACCAAGAAATGTTCCTGTAACGCTGTAAAACACAAAGCAAGCTTCAGCTGATTTCAGTCTCGCTAAAGACCCGACCATACCTGGGTTAGAAGCTTCTCTTTTTCTTCTAGCTCTTCATCATTAAGAGGTTCAGCCTCATCAATCTTAAGCTGCTCTTCCTTTTGTGCTTGGGCTGCATTTGGCAGATCGGGATTACGAGGCACCTGAAAGGTTTTGTAAAACTTTATTAATTTTTCAAAAGTCATTGCTGCTAATTGTCGCTTTTCTGTTAATATAACCTAATCATCTTTCATTTAAATTAGCGTGAAAGGCAGGGCAAGTACATATTCTCCTAATGTTGCAGTGAACTTGGAACGTGCGAGTTCTTCAATTACCTTGTACCCAATTGTTTTCCTGTAGTAGAGAATCTCTTTTTCCAATAGTTCAAACAGGCGTGGAGGAAAGAACTGAAAGTCCTGTACATTTGGCTGTTTTGGAGGCCGTGGTGCCTGAAATACATACAAAGCTTGTATTTGACTCCCTTTCACATCCAGAATCTGTCTGCTTGTAATAACTGATTTCAGCTTATGAGGAAGAAAAAAAAAAAGCTGCTTTTTTACAAAAATGCACTGTCGTCTTTATTTAAAAAAAAAGTTCAGGTGTTCTGAGCAGCAATAAGGAAATCTTCCACCGGTAAGGAAAATCCACAGCTGCTTAAATAAAAACAAAGAAACACCTTGGTCTTGCCCTCCTTATATCTTACAAGTTTCATCCCGATCTTACTTTTTTCCTCACAGAAGTTTGTCTCGAGCCCTTTGGACTAAATTGCCTCCCCAGTTTACAGAAGTGAATAGAGCAGTTTTTTACGAATAAAGACCAATTTCTCGCTTTCTGCTTTAACCATTTATCATGCATATTTGAGCCATTTATTTTTTTAAATTAGTAAACTCACCTTGGGTGCTTTTGGCTCACTGACTCGAAGAGCCTCTCGGAAGTAAGCATCCACAGCATAATTGGCTTTTCTTTCTCGTTTAGGTGGTTCAATCCACTCTGTAAATGCCATCTATAAAAACAAATCCCAGAACCCCAAAAAATATTAAAACTAAGCCTTGCAAAATACTCAGACCAGCTACAAGTTTTATATAAAACTACCTCTACATCTACTTCATTAAATAAGTAATAAAACTTATGAACTATTTTCATAGATTACATTGTATTTTAACCAACTCTTCTTAAATAAATATGGTTCAACCATACAACTTAGTACTTTCCTCCAAAAAAAATTTAAATGTTACCTTCTGTTTTTCTCTGTAGTCTTCCCCTTCAAAATTATACACACTGGACTCTGTATCCATTGTGAAATTCCTGAGGGAACTTTCACCCATCTTTGAAAGTTTTTCATTCATTTCCGCAGTCTTGGAGGAAAGTGGCAAGTTTTTGAAAGGTAATTAATTATAAAAAAATCTCATTTACAACAGCAGAAAACCCAAACATGTTTGACTAATACAAAACCCCCAATAGCAAACCCCCTATTCTCTCCAGCTTACAATCAAGTTATCATCTAGGGAGACAGATAGGTACACTGCCTTGCCATCAAATTTAAGTCTACAGGTGGGCTCCCATTTTTTAAAATTTTATTTCACCTTCTTTGCACCTCTTTCCAAAATGTGATCAATGTCTTCATCTGTAATCTCACTCTCCTTCGAGGCAAACACATGTGTCGCTCCATGTCTAATCATTTGCAGCATTTCATCCTTCCCAAGTTTATTCAGGTTTTGATCCACCAGTCTTCCTGAAGATAAAAGCACTGGAGGATAGCAACTAACTAAAGCGTTTACATTACAGAAGGAGCAATACATGATTTTCCCCCCCCGCCTTATGTTTCCAAGTTAAAGCTATAACCTTTTCTCTCAGTAAAGAAAAGTCCACACACATTTGCTTTATTATACATTAATTGTGTTCAACAAACATCATTTTAGATGTGAGGTCTTCCATATAAGCTTTGTTACAGTGCATGTTTTTGCAATTTCCAGACTAAACCTTATTGAATCCTTTTTTCAGAAACAAAAAGTTACCGATTCTAGTCAAGTCAACCAAGAAGGTTACATCGTCATCACTTCTCCCCATCCGTTATATAAAGGCAAGGCATTAATTTTGCCAGTTCAAAGGAGAAGTTGAGTGCTTAAAAAAAAAAAAAAAATTCTGACTATAACTACTTGCACATATTTATCACCAGGGAGGTAATCAAAAAGTTAGTGAGGAAATCCTACCTCTACAGCGAAATAAATTTTCAAGTGGATCAGGCCTTTGCACTCTAGCGTCAGAGTTCAGCTGACGCAAAAGCAACACTCCCATTAATTCTTACTATCTAATTTCACCATAGCTTACAAGTTGTGAAAAAATAGGAGAATTGCTATCATACATACAAAAAAATTGCCTTCCTGTACTTGCCTTGCTGGATGACTATGGAATCTAGCCGGAGTTTCATTTCTGCACGTTCCACTATTCTTTCTTCCACTGTATTGTCTGTGATAAATCTGAACACTCGAACAGTCTTTGTTTGGCCAATTCTGTGCGCTCGATCCTAGGCAAAAAAAAAAAAGTTACAAGAAATTCAGTACTTACTTGGTTTCCAGCATGACTATATATTTAGTCTTCAATTTTTCATTAGTTTGAACGTACTAACTTACAAAACTGAATAGCGTAGGTTAGTTAATATAGACATCCAGTTAACCTGACTACCCAAGATGGTAGCATGTTCTTATCTACATTGCAGGTTTTGGGGTGTTTTTTAAATAACATCAATGAGTATGCCTCCAGATGTCATACCTAAATATAGTGTATGATGTTAAGGGGGTTTTTTGTTAAATCACACGGGAGAAGACTGGATGCTTCTGACCTTATGTAACCTTCCATAAAGTCAAAGTACTTAAGAAATTATCTCTGTACTGACCAAAAGCTACCTTTCTCAAAATTGTTCAGTTGTGCCATGAGTATCTCAAGAAAAGTACAATGCACCACCTCACCTGACCGGCAAATCATTAACCCCTGTGAGAATTAGTATTCTGAACATACAGCTTCAGTGGTAGCTGGAACTATCTCGCTTTAGCCTCCCGATGCTGGTTCCACCATTCTTTTGAACTAATTTTTGCTAGACTACTTGAGAACCTACAGCTTCTTAACTGAAATAATTAAAAATAAATTTCCAAGATTTGTCACTGAAAGGCCTCATCTGTCCAAAAACACTGCTAGTTTTTAAATAGTTTTACTTTCTTATGTGGGCAGTAGTGTTCTTGACACTATTCCTGAGGTTGCAGATGCATGCAAATATACTTTAAAAAAAAAAAAATAATAAAGATGGTTGCTAAAAGGAGCTCGCTCACTTACCACCACCATAAAACCAGGTTTTGAAAAGTTTAATTCAGCTTTTCTTTGTCTCATTTCCAATTATGAGAGAATACAGTGTAAACACATTCACCTCCCCTCCCCACAGAAGTAAAGCTTTACAGTTTTGGGATTAACACATACCATGCTAGATCTTTCCTTTTTTTAAAACAAAATAGCCTATTCTCATTAAACACTACTATGAGTATTGTAGCATATACTCAGCATTTCCCACTGCATAAATCAGTGGAACTAAGGGTTCCACACAGTGGAAGCTGCACTGGATCTGAAAATCAGCCTTGACAGTACTACTCCTGTCCTAAACCAAGAAAAATACCAATTTATTTTGGAAATACTGTATCATGCCACACACACATTTCTAGGAAAGTTCTGTGAAAAAGAAAAGAAAAAAAGCACATAATTTCCCACCAGGATTCTTACCATAGCTTGAAGATCTACTTGTGGATTCCAGTCTGAATCATACAGAATTACGACGTCAGCAGTAGCCAAATTGATTCCAAGACCTCCTGCCCGTGTACTCAACATGAACACAAATTTTGAGCTACCAGGTTCATTATAGGCATTAATAGATGCCTAAATAAATAAAAGGAATATATCAGTTGAACCAAATGTTTTACGAGTACTATTTTTACTTAAGTAAGTGAAATACTTAAAATTTTAAATACCTGTCTCTCGTCATGTGGTGTTTGTCCATCCAGTCTACAATATTCATAATTTCGCCACATACAGTAATCCTCCAAGATATCTAAGACTCTGGTCATCTGACTGAAGATTAAGACTCTCGAACCTGTTTGGGCAAAAAGCTTCTTTATGTTTTCACCAAAACTTAAGATTTCTCAAGCTCTGCAAGTTTGCATTACCAGAAGGGGAAGGAGGGCAGTTCCATGTACCACGAAGAAAAGAAGTTAGAATTTCAGAACCCAATACCTAACGCAGGGCTGCAGCTGCTGCTCTCACAGCGGCTGCACGGGGCTTAGCTGCCTACTGGGGTTAAACCACAACAGTCCGTTTTGGTGCCCAGCGTGGGGCTCAAAGGGTTCCAGATAAGGACAGATGTGACAGGAGTGTGCCAGACCAAATTCACAGCCGTGGTAGCTGTTCAGCTACTAAATGGCAGACTCCCGTGCTTGCCATGGGGCTTGCTTGCCTTACTGTATATTAGAGTCTAGTCAGTGCTTTTGTTTTCTGTTGTACTCCTTATCAAAATGTTCCCAGACACAGCACAGTAAGATGGATAACAAAATATAAAAACATCAAGGACTATAAAGAATGAAACCTTGAAGTATTTGTTCTGGATTTAAGATATCCAGAAATAAAGTCAGTTCTTCTTAAAGACTTGTTTGTTTACTTACCCACCAAGAACAACCTCCAAAAAATGTAAATGTACAGTAATTCATGCATATACACACAGCCATTTCCAACCTACTCAAGAGATTTAAGTAAAACACGGAATATTAAAAGCTTCCACTTCCCCCTATATTCCCCTAGTATGATTTTTTTTGTCCTTTGGACTCCAGGTCTAATAATGAACTCTCTTTTGTTTAAGATGATCATTTGATTTAAGACAAGGCCAATTTTAATTGCCATGTCTCAACAAGAAGCCTCACAGCAGAAAGAAACCAAGATCAAAAAAAGCACAGTAACCACCGAGTTCTTTTTTAGTCTTACAATGACGCATATCGCCACAGCTGCTTGAATGATACCTGGATACGAAGTACAGGTTACTTTTGTATTACCTAAGATTGAGATTTGGTTTTATTTTTCTGCAACGGCTCCCCCAGTCACAAACCTTCTTCCACTCCTTTAGCCAAGTTACTTCAGTGAGCATACTCATTGAAGTAATGAGTTAAAAAAATTTACGCCAGAGTAAAAAATTCTGTGGCGACTGAGTTTTACAGTAATGTATTCCAGAGCTTTGACCCTTTTATCAAATAACTTTAAAATAACCGAGTCTTTCCCCATGTTCGCTTGCCTTAAAGAATTCACTGAAAAAACTCAGGTGCTGTTCAAAATCATATCCAGCAAGAAAGACTAACATTTCACAAAAGATTTGACTTTAACCCTGCACGAACACTTTGAATCTGAAATGGTACTTCGTGGCAAATCAAAGGAGTGGCTAAAATACCACGTGATGTTGTTTCAAACAGCTAATAATGCTAAGAAAGAAAACCTAAAGCCCAGACCAACTGATGTTTCCGTGGTCTCAATTTAGCTGGGATGAAAAAAAGAAAAAAAAAAAAAAATCAAAACACTTCACCATCACAAAAAGCCATAACGGACTTCATAATTATTTATGAAGGCACTTCACAAATCGTTTTCGTATCAACTATTTAAGACACAGTGCTTGACAAGCTGGTATCATGCTAGAAACCAGTAATAATCCTGGCTGAAGCGTGCTGGTTTTTGCTCAGGACACACAGAAACGTTAGGAAGCACTGACTTTCATTTTTATGGTTGAACCAAACAACTCTCAAACAACAACAGCGAGATGCATACCTTGTTCTTTCAACTTAGGTAGCAATTTGTCCAATACTACCATTTTGCCACTGTTGGTGACCAAATGCATATCTGTTGTGTAAGGTGGACCAGGTTCTGCTCCATCAAAGAGATACGGATGATTGCAACATTTTCGCAGCTGCATGAGGATATTCAACAGTCTCATTTTGTCCAGCTTCCCAGCTGAGTTCAATATATCTATATCCTTCATTAAGATTCGCGTATACCTACATCAAAGAAAGAAAAAACTTTTGTAACGCTAAACCGAAGTGGGCCTTTCTTTAGATGATAAGTATAGTCAAAAGCTCACCCTCCCCCTCATTTCATCAGGTAACTCTCCCTGATATGCACATTTGGTCATCACAAAAGCATCACAAGGAAATATGTATAAGTTGGGAATGCACCAGAAGGAACTAAATCAAATTCCACACAATAATCAAGTCACAAGCAGCACATTCCTTCTGAGCCTTAACCACAGCACAGTCAAATATGTGAATTACCATTCTCGTTGCATTTTGCTGAGACCCACATAAATTTTAACTTCCTTCTTTGGAGGTAAGCTTTTCTCTACATCAGCCTTAATGCGACGCAGAAGGAATGGTCGTAGCACCTGAAAGAGATTGCATCATTGAACTTACTTTGGAAACTGAAACACTGAACAGATCAACAGACAAAAGCAGTGCAAATATTCTCATATATATTCTCTATCACAAATGCTCAAACACCAGACCTATCACCAGATCACCTGAAAAAGCAATCTCTATGAACAGGTTATTATACATGGGAATATACATGTGCTTTCTTTGGAAGACTCAAAAGATTAGGCTAAAATCATCTTTCAGATGCTTCTATCCCCCCAATTCTTTTTTAATTTTGCTTGACTGAAATATTTAGTGTCTTCATAGCCAATATTTTTAATGTAAGCATTTCCGAACCCTGAAAGCCAGAACAATCAACCCTTCTCTCCCCTTCAAAACAATTTCCTTTTTCGAGAAATAAATCGTCCTCTGAGCTTCACCAACCTATTCTGAAAGTCTACCGTAGTTTCTGGAATAAGCTATCTTACCCTAACAGTCTGTCACAGGAAGCATTAGGAGAATTATTTAGAACCTAACTTAAGGTAAACGTAACACTGACACAAAAAGCAGGAAGACTTACCATGTGGAGACGTTCCACCAATTTTTGATCCCCCAGACAGTTGTTTGTATCAAACCATGAATCAAAGTCCTGTATCAACAAAATCATCGGTATGTAAGAGGTTTCCTTTCAAGGTGCCATGTCATTACAACAGTGAATAAATACAACTCAAGCGATTCTTTCACATAGGCAGTAAGTAAAAGAACAAATTACCCTCTTCGGTCTATTTTCATGGAAAGCTCCATAACACATCATCTTCAAAAAAAAAAAAACACCAACACCACCCCCCCCCCCAAAAAAAAAAAAAAAAAACAACCACACAACCACCAAGAAAAAACCAAGAAAAAGGGAAAACCTCCATACCATTGGAAGGGAAAAACCCCAAAAGAATCAATATGTGAGTTATGTGAGTCCTTTTCTGTTGAAAAAGATTCACTCATACCACTCCATTGGACAAATTCCTTCTGGAAGAAGCGTACTACTGCAACATTTGATGAAAAATGAAAAGGAAGAAGCAAAATTTTGGTGTAATGCACCACAAGGCCTTCCCTTTCTACAGATGTTACGCTCCCAGTTCATCAAAACAGTTAAGCCCATGCTTCACTTTGTGAAGTCTACTGCTCATTATATAGTATCTCCCAGCTCACAGGAAAAAAGTCTTAGATAAACAATCAGATAACTTAAATATAAGAACAAAGTTAGTTGGTTTAGCCATCACAATGTTTGAACCTATTTTGAAATGCAGTAGAAATCATCTTCACATTGTGATTTTAAATACCTCCTTCATCTGCTCAGCTCACAACAGTCTTTAAAAAGGGGCAAGCTGAGAAAAATAGTCTACCCTAGTATACTTCACAATTCTGGAAACATTTCTAACTGTCAATCTATTGTTATTAGTAACTGATACTCCTAATTACACATATTCAGGACTATTTTAAAATCTGGAAAGCCAGCAAATTTCATTTAATTTGATTAGCAGAAATGAAGACTTACTTCAGATGAGTTAAAGACATCTGGCAAAAGGAAGTTAAGAAGTGCCCAGAGTTCATGTAAGTTGTTCTGCAGTGGAGTTCCAGTTAATAGCAGCCGATTTGTGGTCTTGAATTCCCTCACAATTTCTGATAACTGAAGGACATTGAGACATGAGCAAATATAAAAATATTACTAGTCCCCACACCACCATCTAATAATCCATACAAACCTCTCTTTCAGTGAAAGCGTAAATTACCTTTGATTTTTCATTTTTAATCCTGTGGGCTTCATCTATAACTAGGTATCTCCAGTTAAACTTTTTGAATACTGACTTCTCTTTGATAAGCATTTCATATGATGTTACGCAGACATCCCATTCTCCAGGCAGCAACACATCTCTGACAAAGGCAGCCTAGACAACAAGGTGACAGTTAAGTTACCAGGGCTTTGTCAAATCTAAAACAAAAAGAAAACACTAGTGCTGTTAAAATCTTAAAACAATGTTGTTACTAAATTTGAAAGAAAAGATAAAATTAATTACAGAGGCAACATAACATACAACCATCTTAAAGCTTGACAATTTTGTCAGTGCTGAAGCTGCTAAAACCCTTGGGGCAGAGCAGAGAAGGGATTTCAGCTCTAGCTTCTGACTTTGGAAACTGCAGATGACCACCTAGACACATGAGGTTTTCAAAAGCTGAACTATAAGATCAGAACTCAAAACTAATTTTCTATAGGTTTGCTTTGGGTTTTTTTAAGTTTTAAATTTAGAAAACGGTAGGTTTTGAATATAAAAAATAACCCCAAGCACAGCTTTGTTTGGCTAACTAAATTTCTAGAACGCCAACATCCAAGGTTGAAAGTGGACACAGTAATGAATCAGAATTCAAAATGCAGAGATGTATAAATGTCAAGAACTTAACTCATATAAGCAAGAAATATACTGCAGAAAAAGTAAGAACTTTTGGATTCAGAAAACACGCACACACACAAAAAAATAAAATCACAAGATATCAGACCTGGACCAATAACCTCCAGAACTATTTAAAGTTTCCTCAATATTTTTGTAATTTCTAACCCAAGAAACTCTGAAAATAGAGATAGATACCCTTAGAATAAAAAAAAAAAAAAATCTGCTGACAAAAGCAGAGGTTTAATGACACCAGTAATAACTCTTCTTTCCATAAATAAAAGGGTAACTCCAGTTGACAAATCTACAGATGTGCCATCATATTCCATGTTTTTTAAGTTTTCTTTGCTGCACTAAAAAAAAAAAGTAGCAAAGAACTGATACTGAAGTAACAAAAAGAGAATGACTGAAATAGTAAGGCCATAAAAGGCTGAACAATATTTTCTCTTTTAATTGACAAAATTCAAGCCAAATAGGATCCATTTACGTACCACTTTTACCAACCAATCCACCTTGTCCTCCAACATTAAGCTGAAAACTGTTTTCAGGAAACAGTTCCTTAGTGACAGACCCCATAATCCTCTTAAGAGCTGCTGTTACAGCCAATACAACCTACAGTACTACATACAGCAGAAAACAAATTTCTTTTTTACAGATTTGTATAGTCATACAAATGACAGCACTTTACGTGAAACACTTTATTTTCCTATTTTAAGATTTATCGGCTTTCATTGCTCTACACAGTGTACTGCCTTCACAAAAGGAGAGGGAAAACCTTTGGTCAAGAAATGATGAGTGTAAAGTGATGAAGCAATAGCTGGGCAACATACACATGAATTCTGAGCTGGTTATATTTTAAGTAGGTAGCACTTGTAGGTCTTACTTTTTAACCACTACAAATCCAAGTAATATCCTTCCCTGTGAAGGAAAGGTAAAGGACAGCAAGACCACATGCTGGATTTACCTAGGAAAAACCACCACATCAAAACTTACTCGCTGGTCTTTGTCACCTATCAAACAAACTGCTCGAAGTGTAGGTACCCATCTCTTGAATTCATTCATCCAGTTATGTAGAGTGGACTTAGGAACTAACACCATGTGAGGACCAGGAATATTTCTGTAGTGTTTCATATACCCAAGAAGAGAAATTGTTTGCAGCGTCTTCCCAAGACCCTGTAAGAGACGTTAATGTGTCAGAAAACAAATCTCTCAGGAAACACCTTTAAAAATCCCAAGAGTGGGCTTTGAGTACAACATGGAAGACCCAGCAGCCTGAAGAAATGAGTGAGATATTATTAAAGACAGTGCTACTCACAAAAGGCAACAAAATCTTGGCTAGGAAAAGCTTGTATGGCTTCCCACATTTAATTTAAAAAAGTAGTAAGAGTAACATTTTCAAACCTTGGATTATGAAGCTAGAATTTTGCCTTACCTTTCAAATAAGACACATTCTTAGAAGCGCAAGAAAACATTATTTCATAAAATGTTGTTCTGTAGACTAGGGTGTACTCAGACTATTTATTTAAAGGTCAAACTTTACAAACTGGACACATGCATTCTCTTAAACTTGAAATAAAGTGAGTAAATTAAGAACCCTGTAAGGAGGCTTTTACAGGCCACGACATGATGTCAGGTCTCACGAGAAGAAAGCCAAACATAAATGTAAACAGCTGTATAAGTCAAAGAAGAAAACAAATACTGAGCTGCTTTAGAACTACTTTTTTTTAAGTGCTCTGTTCTTAGTTCAACAGAAATATTTAAAACCTTGTATCTTCAGCATATAATTTTAATTAAAACAAAACTGAGGAAGACATGCAAAAACCAGATCATTCATACTATTTAAATAATTCAAAAAGATTATGACTCAAACACATGGGATTTAAAAAACCCAAACACCCTCAGTGCAAGTTATTTTTGCTTCTAAAATTCAAGTCTCTGTTTTCAAAATACCCACATTCCACCTGGTGTAAGATGTGGAAAAGTGTTTACAAGCTGTGTGAAAAGCATTAATAAGTTCAAAAGGATTAGTATTTCAGAACGAATCCAAAAATATTTAATAGTAAGTCTCTAAATTCCTCAACGCAAGATGGATTTTGGATTACGACAAATCCAAGGACTTACAAAGTTTCCCAGTCGTTTTTGTTAAAACAAGCCTGCTCCACTTAGAACAGTACTCAGTAAAAAAAAAAAATCCTCAATTCATAAGCACGTATGTTGAAGAAAATCCTTGATCTATTTCAAAATTAAACATGTTACTGAACAATAATTTAAATTCATCTCTAATTTATCTTGAAGTTTTGTTACACAGGAATTAACAGAAGGTACGAGAAATGCAATATACTGAACTACAATGAGATTTTTGTTTTTCCTTATCTGCTCCTTATGAAAAACAAGTACAACTAAAATCACTTAGAGGACAAAAACGTATCTGCCTGTCAAAACTACTACAATTTTTTCTGCATTCATCCCTTGTCTCTCAGGGAAAAGAATAAAGATAGAAGCTAAAGCTGCTATGGCCAGTGCTGACTGAAATGCCCACTGTCATGGTGTAAAAGAAATTTTAACACAGCTCTCTAGCTACATCTATCTTTGCATCATTTTTCCCAGAAAATTTCCCACTGGTGTAGCTCTTGCTGCTGAGATCAGACCATAAGGCACACTCGTATCCTGCTACCTGCATTTTACCCTAACAACAACAGGACGTGTTCCCACATTTGTTGCTCTTTTCATACATGACACTCTCTTCACAAGGGCAGCTTGAGAATACCATAACAGAATAGCTGCAATTTAGAAAAAAAAAAAAAAGAGGACACGTCGTTCTATAGAACAACTCCCCTCCACGAAATTTTGTTTTTCTAAAGGTTGTCAGATTCCCTTTTCATATGCCTATTTCTAAAACTGCCTGCACAGTTTATTTAAATCAAGATACCTGTAACACTTTTAACATTAGTGACTTAAAACATGCTAGAAAAATAAGAGATAGCAAATTATATATTGCATTTAGTGCTATTAAAAAACCCATACATATAGCTGAACTAAAATTGTATTGTATCACATGTGTTCACAAGTCCCCAGAAACAGGGGCTATGTGCATACCATTTCATCTGCTAGGATACCATTGATGCCATTTTCATACAAAGAGATGAGCCAGTTCAATCCTCGGACCTGATAATCACGCAGCTTTCCCCATTTAACATCTAAAAGACATGAAAGAATAGACTGAAAGATCTGTAAAAACTTACCAAAGAATTTCACCATCCCTTGCCTCCTAATTGATACTGATTATCTAAGCTACAGAACAAAATCAAGTAGTAAATTTCATACAGTAAATTCCAAGGACAACGCAGATAGGAGATAGCGACATCGTAATTTTGTTTCTGCAAGAACCCAAAATATATAGAAATTCTACCTCCATCACCACCCCTCAAATCAGAATACTGTCGAATGTTAAAACAACAGAACAGTGAATTCTCTGTTAAATGAACTGGAAGCCATTAGGTACTTTAAATTGTATCAGAAGATAGGTTACGTATGTTAAAATTGCAAGATGACAGACTTAAAACCAGCTAGCTCTTTCCTAGTAACTAAAGCATAGCAACTGGATTTCTAAAGGACAAGACTCGCTGGACCATCTTTCTGGCCTGACTGAAAATAAACAGCCCCTCGCTAATACATTTTGTCAACTTTAGACCAGTGCTGGCTTTTTTTCTCCTTCTCCTGTCCCCCCAGATTGATTCATTGTCCTTGGGAAGGATGAAAATGAACTTCATTTTAAACAACATTTTGAAGGAAAAGAACGGGGGGGAACAAACAAACAAAAACAAACAAAAAAAAGAGGGAACACACATGATGGAGATTCTTCAAATCGAGTGCAGACATTAGTTGTCTTGGAGCTTTCTGTTAACAGCTCCTCGTCTTCTTCCTGCTCTGTTCTACGATGGCGGTAGCTGAAAAAGTGCAAGAAAGAAGTCAGTTTCTGGCTAAACTGAAAAGACGTGAAACCATTTCAAAATTAAATCTAAGGTCATTGCAGTACAGAATGCAAACATCCAAAGAAGCTTCTTGCAAGATTCTTCAAAAGAACTCGTGTTTAGCTGATCAACTGACATGTTGCTTTTTAATTCCTAAGAACTCGTGTTTAACTGATCAACTGACATTTTGCTTTTTAATTCTTTAGAGCCACTAGCTTCTTAATAAGATATGATGACCACATTGTTAGCAGACGACTCAAATTTTAGGGCAAAGTGACTGGAAAGGGTTAAGTTGTGTGCATCAGTACTGGCCTTTAACTGCAAGACAGGGACCAACGCTGTGTTTAAGAGGTCTGTAACATGTGCCAAACGCTAGATATACTGTAGTCGTACAAGCTGCAATGAAGGCAATCCAAATTTCCAGACTTCTGATTTTCAAGCTGCCTGTAAGATGCTGTAGACTGATGTTCTCCACGAACTCTTACAACTTACAGCCACAAATGCTCTACTTTTCTGCCCCCGCTTTTCTTCATGCTGGAATACTTCTAATCGTGATAGCACTTTACCACCAGCACAAAATTCTTGTAACTCCTAGAATTCTGAAACAACCCTCAATTTACAGGTGGGCAGTTGAAAAATCTCACAATTATACAGCATAAAAGAAACATCGAAATAGGATAAAAGACTAGCAAGTTTAACTTACGCTTCTAAATTACAATAAAATCCATAATTACAGTACAAGCTGGCCTACATGTCATCACTCACTCGCCAACTGACAGTAAATTCTGTTTCTCATCCTTCTTTATTCGTGGACGTCCAGGCTTCATTTTCAAAGGTGAAGTTGGAGTTTTCTGAGCAGCAGGCTGAATGAAATGAGCGAACAGCTCAGTCTGCTTCAATAGATACTCAAATCTGTTTGCTCTGTCTGTTTGCTGTTGACAAGGAAAATTAAGTGGAGCAAGTGTGAGATGTTACAGTATGTATTCATTCAAAAGACAAAGCTAACAACCGCTTTTTAAACAATATAGGTTTACATTTCTTTATATACATACTTACAATAAGAAAGAAATTATTAACATCAACAACGTAACTGTTGCCGACAGATTCAATATTCTTTCATGGGGTCAAGGCTAGCCTTTGCTACGCAGTAAGATCAAAGTTGCAAGACAGACCTGCGCTAAGACTGAAATCTGACTTGGGCACAAAGATTGCATAAGTGTCACTAGACATGGCCACAGAGTCCCCTTAGCAACCTTCTCCTATCAAAAATGACAGTCCCACTCCCAGAAATTTACCCCCACAGAGCACTCAAAGATTTCTTCAATGAACTCGTTCATCTCGCCAACCTGGCAACAACTATTTTCTACCGCATTAGTTTCCTGTCTGCTCAGTGAGATACACCGCCTTGCTGTGGCGTCAGATAAGCAAAAGAGCTGGCATGAAAGGGGGCGGAGGGGGCAGAGGAGCCCATAGCTAGAAGCCAGAACACCTATTTCAGCAGCAGAGACCTCAGATACGCTCAGCCTAACTTGTCAGGCTGCCCCCTTTGATACGAGTCACTGTTTCTGCTGTGCGAAAAAGATTACAGGAGACAATATTAGTATCTAAAAGGTTCAGTTCCTCAAGACAGGATTCGTTTGGAATCAACACACCTTCCCAAGGCCACATCAAGACTTTAGAACAGACAAGACAACAGAAAACAGTTCCAAGCTTAACAGCAACCACTCTGACATTCTGCCAGCTGCCACAACATAACCTGGTATTTAGCAACTTGCACAGTTACAGGAAGTCAGTTTTCTTAATAAAAAGGAACATATGTTCCAGACTTCTGCAAGAGCAATGCCAGCTCTGAGAGTATTCTCCTCTTTAAAGCAAGCAGTTCCTGCACTATGTAAAAGACAGGAAGACAGGGGGTGAGAAAAGAAAGAGATGAAGAAAGAGATCCCGTGTATACCACAAAAGTCAGACTCACTCTAACTGTAGTTTAAGCTGGATTGACACAGCTACAGTCCGCATAGACTGAATTCAAGTTTTCCTGTCTATTCTTCATAGGATGTTTTTTGTTGACTTCATAACAGTTTCTAAAGTTTAAACTAGGTAAGATGTTACTACTATCCAACTTACTGATCCTTATTTTCAAGTACTTGTTTCACTGGCTGTGCAAAAGAGAAGTAGAAGAGATACGAAGTGCATTGCAAAAGCTTCCTCATTCTAAAATTTTAGTGAGGAATCTTCTGCAAGTTTTGGCACTGCACACACACCCCCCCACAACTCATTTTCATCGCACTTAAGGATATTCCTTTAAGAGACTAACGAACATTATCTGTATCTTTTAGATAGGACACAGACAAGAACAGGCTGTACTCTGCAACCTTGAGCTATCCTTCTACCAACAGAGAAACTTTTCCTGTTTTCTCTTCCAGAGCATCTTCTGACTATTGCTACAGTATAATACAAGGATTACGCCTTGTAATCGTGCCTGTCTAGAGACTAGAAGAGACAACTCCAAGTTCACTTTCTTCAGGTTGCCAGGAAGTAGCACAAAGAAATTAGCAGAAGATGACTGGGTTATTTTCAGTGGCAAAAAGAAACAACACAGGAAGCAGCAAATTATAAGAATCAGTTTCACTTTCCTATGAAGAAATTCCACATGCACTCACAGACACCGGAATTACAAACAGGAAGGAAGGAAAACAGGAAGGAACAGAGAAAGAAAATGCAATGAGATGGTGAGGAGTGGATGGCTCCATCTCTTACATTCAGGATATTACAAAAATTAAAAAATAAGGAAAATAGTAAGTTTTCTTCAAAAGTCCAAGGACTTTAACTAGAGCTTCACAAAGAACAAATTAAATTTCAGAAAAAGCTAACAAAATCCCTTTCAGTCTAGACAAAGTAAAAGGGTTGAAAAGCTGGCCAAGGCTTACAGTCAGCGCTTGTCCTAAACGGCAAACCTTTCCTCAGCCTCCTGTGAATTTTGAAAGCTTTTATTTACTTTGACCCATAGACCGTACTATTTGAAAGAACCTGCCTATTTTGAAGTCCTCCTACTAAAGTATATTTTAACTGAAAATGAATGCTGTACCTGCTCAAAGCCTTATACCAAACCTTTCTTTTTATTGCTCACCCCCTCAAATGGAAATTAATATACTCTTCCTACAAAGGATTGCTACTCCTACAGTTCAAAAATAAGTTTGGAATTATTTTCCTGTATTCAACAGCAACAGAAAAAAGATCCTAGACTTCAACTAATTCCATACATTCAGAAAGTAAGGTAGCAGCCATTTAAATACTTATGGACACTCTCCTAGAGGACGTTTCCATTTCTGACTGAGAAAGTGAATACTCAACTCTTCATAATCCCCCTTGCCTACAGGAAGGACAACTCTTCAGATAACTTCAAAAGCAACTTGACAACTTTTTATGACGTTTTTGCCCCTAAGACGTTTGGATATTTCCCATTATATCATTCTTCTAAATCTAGAGCACCTCAAAGCTGCTATGACTATACTTCCTAGAAACAACAAAACGCATTAACAGTTATGTCCACAAATGACTGCAATGGAAACAGAGAAAGAGTGAACAAAATGCTAAAAACCAGAAGGGTCTGAGGGTTTTTTCCTCGGTATTTAGTTTCAAGTTACTTAAATATTTTTGAGTAACTAGACAAAGTTTTATAAATCCAGTTAAGAGATTTCAAACAAGCAGAAAACTCAGTCTATTTTTAAGCAACTGCGTAAGTACTGGGTAGTTGTACACAGTCCCAAATATTACATACCATTTTCTCTTCGTATGTAGGATCTGCTTCCTGGATTTCTTTTTGTTTTCCTGGTGACTCATCATCAAAACATTCCTGAGATGAAAAAGAATTAGAAAAAAATTATTTTCTAAACAAGGGAAGATACCCATGTAAAAGAGAATAAGCTTGCTTCAAGTTACTATCTATCCACATCTTTTGCTGCTTTGATATAGTCAGCTTTCTGTTACTTACTGTAAAATTACCTGGAGGTGGATCAAAGATCCCTGCCACAGGGTGAAGGACAGAGCTAGATCTCTGTAATCCGATTTAGCTCCATCATTAAAGCATCATATCAATGTGAACGAGAGAGACAGCTGTGGTCCAGGAGCTTGGCCTGCTACTCCTAGGGTGCTGAGCCAAAACCCTCCTAAAGCTGGCTCTGGAGACTACTGTGAAAGAACTAGCTCTGGCCCCGAAGAAAGAGAAGTTTAAAGTTTTTTTTTCCTTTTTCCAGATTACCCCAATCCCTCATCGTTCTGTATCAAGGCAACAAGTCTAAATAAGAACCCGGACTACAGTTTTGTTCTGGAAGTAGAACAGGAATTTAGACAAACCGCATTCTTCCCCTATTTAGTTTACTAAGTCAAGTAACTGTTGTTATCACCAATGATACCACTACTAACAGAAAAACAAGTCAGTTGGGAGGGGGCAGTCCTCCCTCATCCCCTTCCTGCCAAATCCTTCACATACTGCCTTCAATAATTCTTTCAGATCAGGGCTTTTTTATCCTTGTCTCTCCTGTTACTAGGTTAACTCTTTCCCCATCATCTCCCATGTGTAATTCAGCTTCTGTTCTTAAAACCAAAACCAATAGGATGATCCTTCCCTGGTAAACCATGCTAAGGCAATACATTACAAAATAATTCTTGAAAGTGTGACAAAAGGAAACAAACGAGATACCTTCAAAATCATTATTAACCATCTATTTAAACGAGCCAAGTAAGAACTGAGCTAAATTCAGTCTTTACTGGACAATGCAGAACAAAGGAACAGGAAAGTAAGACACAACATGAAACAAAGGCAGGCGAAACACGGGATGTTTGTGGGCGGGTGTTTCCTCACAAAGCTCTGGCAGGTAAGGCATGTGGAAACATCCCAACACAAATGTTTCATTTGCCAGTCAAATTACAAAGAACCAAACACAAAAAAGTTATGGCCGAAGACCTTCTAAATTCGTACCCAGACATTCTTACTCATCTCCCACTGGGTTTAGCCAACACCCCCCACCAGTGAGCACAAGCGTAGGACCGTTTGAACCTCTGTACGAAATTCGTGTTTCTCCCGAAATGCCTAACACGCGCAACACAGAAACACAGCAGCACGCCGTCTGATCTTGTCATGTGCGATAAAGATAACAAAACCTTGCAATTTAGCGGGAGAGTAAGAAAAGCAGTCTCTCAGACGATCAGGGCTACCAAGAAGCTATTTCAGCTGGGCCGTTCCTTCATGCAAGGTGACCCCTTCCCCACGCGAAAAGGAACTAACTTAGCAAGCGCAGAGAGAGCCCTCGCACACAGGCACCTCAAGAGCACGCGTTTCACGGCCTCCATGTGCTCAACCTCAGCCCGGAATTGCCCTATTTCTGCAGGTTCGAGCAGGACTTATTACCCACAGTGCTTTGGCTACTTGCTCATCCGAAAAATATGGCATTTGCAAATTTATTTAGATCAAGTAGGTTGGACTGTACAGCGTGACTCAGAGTACAAAACACCCAGCGCTGAAAGCAGGACCAACCAGTTCCCTCATATCGGTAAAGAAACAATGCTGCGATAAAATTTGCATCTCCAGGCAATCACTCAAACCCCCTGAAATTTCTGGAATAAGCACCTGCTGCCAAAAAACCCCCTCAAACAACCCCCACACCCCAAAAAAAAAGTTTTGAACCACTTTAAAAGGCAGGAAACGTTACTGCTTTTTAGAATGCGGACTTGCTCATCGCAGAAGCAGGAAGCACTAACGATGGGAAGGCTTTTCATGGAGGAAGGCGAGGAGAGAAAGGCCACTTGCAAGAAGCGGGTAACGAGCCTCGGGAGATCTCCGCGCTTCCAGCGCGCGTGCGGGGGGGGGGCGCGGGGGGAGGATGGCGAACCCCCTTCCGAGCGGGAGGACGCGGGGGGGCTCCCCCTGCCCTCCCGTCACCCCGCCCCAAAGAAGATAAATAAACGAAGCGACCTGGCAGCGAGGCCACCCCTCGTCCCGCGGAAGTAACACGGCGCCCGGGGCCCGTGTGCGGCGGCCGCCAGCGGGGGGAAGCGGCGGGATGGGGCTCCCCTCACACCCTCCGCCGCGCCGTTTCCCGGCCCCGCCGCCCTCTCGCCCTCCCTCCCGGGCCCGGCAGCGCCCCGGAGACGCCGCCGCGCACCGCACGGCCCCACGCCCGCCCCTCCATTGTCTCCCGCGGCCCCACGCGGCCCGGGGAGGCCCCACCGGCGCCGTCCCTCATGGCGGGCACCTGCCGCCGCGCAGCCGAGCGCGCCCCCGCCGCGGCGCCCCCGGGGCCCGCCGCCGCGGAGCCGGGGAAGGGGGGGGGGGGGGGTCCCCGCCGGGGTAAAGCGCCTGACCTCCATCTCGACGTCGCCGTCGGCCGGGCCGGCGACGGAGGGACCTGTCCCCGCGGCCTCGCTGCTGTTGGCGCCTGGCGGTGGCTGCGGCGCGGGCAGGTCGTCCGGTTGCGACGGCGGCTGCGGCCCGGCGGACATGATCCCGGCCGCAGACAATGCTCGGCCGGGGCCGGGGCCCGGGCCCGGCTGGCTGCGCGCTGGGGGAGGAGGCCGCCGCCCGGCGGGGGGCTCGGGAGAAGCGGCGCGCTGAGGCCGGTGCGCGGCCGCCGGCGGAGGCCCGTCCCCGCTGCCGCCCCGGCTTTCCCGGCGGGCGCCCACCAACCAGGAACCGAGCCGGCTCCCCGCTCTCGCGAGAGCCCCGCCGGCGGCGTGCGGCCCGGCGGGAGCGAGAGCGCTGCCGAGAGGCGCTGCCGAGAGCCGCCGCCTCGCCCCTGAGTGGAGGCGTCCTGGCAAAGCCCGCCGCCGCCTCCGCTGTGACGTCAGTACCGTCCCCCCGCCCTGGGGAGCGCGCGGCGGCGCAACGGCCGGCGGCGGGGCGGGGCTGGCTCGCGCGCCGGGCGGGGCGTTCGGGAACGCCAACCGCCGGGTGCTGGAACCTGCGAGGGGCTTCGGGGTGGAACCCGCGAGGGGGTTCGGGGAGGGGGGGAGGGGAGCCCGGGGCCCTCCTGAGGGGCCGGGGACCCTGCGGCGCTCTGACGGCGCGTGCTGCCCCGGGCGGGGCCCTGGAGCGCGGGCCGCGGTGGCGGCGAAGGGCGGCTTCGGCCTTGTGCCTGACCCCCGGGCCTGGCTGAAGCCCCCCCAGGGGTACCGGCACCTGCCTCGGCCTGGGGGAGCAGCAGCGTTTCGCATTAAAGCCGACGACCACACACGTGTTACAGTTACGTTAATAATCACGCAGTGTCCTTGAAATGGTGCACAGGTTCCTCGTTACAGCTTTCAGCTGACAAGAGGAAGCCAGGTGCTTTAGCTTGTAACGTTTAAAGTCAACCACCCTCACACCACTCTCTCCAGACAAGATATTTAAGTCTCGTTACTTAAAGGGCATTTGTACCCTCATCAAAATACAATGCCAGGAGGACAGCGCTGCTACGAAGAGCAGGTCTCAGTAAGAACAAGCACTTTTCTTCAGGTCAATCTAACAGAACGTCTCCAGCAGGAAAGCGTGAGTTGTAAAAAGACTGGAACATTCACCAAAATGGGTGCCAGAGCCAACGGCCTCAGGCCACCTCCCTGGCTGAAGGAGCCAGACAAAGTTTGTAGGCAGAGAAGGAGGGTTTTATAGACCAACTGAATAAAACATGGTGTCTGCTCCTGGCTTGAAGCCATCGGCACATCGACACCTGCATTACACCTGTGCTCGGGCGAGGAGTGATCCTCACTGATCATCCCCACTTACCCGGCCAGATACCACATACCGGAGCGCACAGCCCAGAAGAAGCCTGGAGCGCACAGAATGGATGAAACCCAACAGGACGGTAAATTTGCCCTCCGACTGCTAACAGAGGCCAAGTCCAAAGGGCCAGACTTGAACTACTCGGAAGCAAGAGTCCCCAGAACGGTACACAGTGCAGACAGGAGAGCCAGGTACTCCACATCAGCTGAATTGCTCTACAGATCTGCTCCTGCAGATTTGCTACAGTTGCAGGTACGTCCCCATTCACAAGTAGTGTTAATGTACATGCAGCCGGTGAGTGTACTCCAACAGGTTTGCAAAGCTACATCCCCTACATCCTGAAAAACTATTGTAACTGTGAAGGTAGCAGCTAAACAGAGACCACCTCCGTGACTATTATTACAACTCTTCATTCCATTCTTTGTTATTACAGGCATCCTTTACAATTTTTTTAAGTTAAAATCACTAGCTTTGACATTTCCAAAAGATTGTGTCACTTCATTTCTGCCAAAACTACTCAGAATAACTTCCCAGAAAAATCTCGATTTTCCTAGAACAGGATTTCTTAACTAATAACAAATTTACTGACATATTTTCCCACTGCTTGTTGTCATCTCTTACCACCGATTAAAACCCAGTCCCTGAGCTTCACTGAAGGCTTTTCTCTGCATTCAGGGAGACAGCTTTAGCTTTTAAATATATACAGCAGCACATTATACTAAATTGTATTAATTTAGCCACCTATACTATTCCAGCATAGTCTTGTGTCCAGTTTTAATCTGCTTTGCCTCAGCTTCTACCCCCTCACCTCTTCCAGAGCTGCTTCAGAGAATGCAGTGCTGTCTGCATGGTGTGGGCAGTAGGTAAGGGTGGGAAGCAAGCTATGCTCCCCCTCCCCATTTTGCACTCTTTTGTCTCCCCTGCAAAGCACTCAAAACCACAGGTGGAGCATCACTAGTGAAGAAAAGTGGGGTAGAAGCTCTTTGGGAAGGAGTCAGGTATTTGGCAAGAGAGGTGGCGATGTTTCAGCACCTTCGACACCATCTTTTATAATCGGACTAAAAGCGACAAGTAACATCATACTGGTTTGGTGGAGAAGGTGAGAAAAGTTAGGAAGGAGAGAAGGGAGAAAAGTACCACCTCCATCCAAATCTCATTGATTCTCGGCCATCCAGCAACATAAAACAGCACCATGTCAGTGGGTGGTGTTGAGATACTTGTATGCCTGGTATCAGAAAACATTAACATGGTATCTTTCATCTCCACTTCAAAAGTGTTTTATCTTCTCTTCCTGGCTAATGTTTTAGCTTCTCTATTTCCCTTACTTCTGAGAAACTCTGCCTTTACCACAGAGATAGAATAATTTTTGCTTAAATTTCAAAGTTAATATGCAAGAAAATACCAGCCCCAAATATTTTCATTCACAAAAGGTGAAAGATTATAAAAAAATATTCCTAGCCAAAACCTGAATTCCACCATAGAAACAGGAATTTTTTTTTTCTCTCTACAGAGGCAGAGAAAAATGAGAAAAGAATTAGTCTCACAATTGTATACAACCTGCAATATCATATGCGTATTTTTGGATAACCCTAACAGGATAGTAATGAAATACAGTTTTATAGACCCAAATGCTTCCGAATAGATTATTCACTTCTCAACAAAAATCCTAACTCTAATCCATTCATTATTTCATTATTCAGTACTACTTACTCCAAGTTCCCAAGGACCCTACATCACTGCAAGACAGCAGCATCACTAGGAGTCAACTCCTACATCAGAATTTTGGACAAGCTCTTTCCAAGTGAAGAGAACCATGCTGTGAAACAGCAGGAAGAGTTACTGGAATCTCCACCATGCTCAGAGGAAAAGGCTCAACTAGAGGCAAAAATAAAGCAAACTGTTAGGCTTGTAACAAGTACAGAGGGCAGGCATAATAATAATAAAAACCCCCCAAAACTCTTGTAAAAAGTAGAAAGTAAGACTAAAGGGTCAAAATTTCTTGAAGTCCTGAAAGGCAGAGCAGAAGACTATGCAACAAACACCCACCAAAAACAACAACAACCCCCCCCCCAAAAAAAAAAAAAAAACCAACCAAAACAGGAAAGAGGGCTTTCCAAGTTAACATGAAGATGCTCATGAACACACAAAAATCATAACAGTCCATACAGAGCCCGAATATGGAGACCTTAAATTAAAAGCAACCAGCAGCATAAAGAAGGTCATGACAGGGGTTACTGATGTGCTAAACACCAACACATGGTCAAATACACAATAAGGCAAAAAATCCTCCCTCAGCCAGTACTAAATTGTAGAGGCAACTAATTATTAACATGCTTATGAAGTTAGTAATGAACAGCTTAATTACAGATATTTGTCAAATCTCTCAGGTGACGACTTTCAATTTTGTTGCTCAGTTGTGTAATCATAACTTGATATTCTTTAGATGACTTCTTGTTAAATAAGAAGTTGAAACACCACAAGTAAGAGCAACTCTATATGATACTATTAGCTGTGCAGCAATTACGCTAACAGGCATTGCTGCACATGTATCAACACTAAATCTTACTAAAGTTTGGGAAATGAAAGGAATGAAATAGAGCTGTTTGCGGTCCCACCATCACACATACGGCAGTCATATGGATTCAAGCAGGTAGGTGAGGGGAGAGAACCCGGTTTGCATTCAGATCTTAGGGGGTTTTGTTGTTGATTTTTAAAGTTTACTTTAAAATGCAAAAGTAAAATACTGTAACAAAAGAGATTAGACAGTGCCAATTTTTCTAGCCCCTCACAACACTGACGTTGAGCTGAACTACCCCATCCAAAGCTCAATATAATTAGGCCTACTTCAAAGCCATCACTTTTCAGGCACAATCATTTCTATTCCAGTCTCAGATTAATGATGCTGCAGGTAACAGGTGATACATACACACACAGTGTGCCAGCAGTCAAATACGAGCCATCAAAATCATGCTATGTTTGTTAAAAAAAATCTCTGTCCATCAGCAAAAGTGCAGCTTTGTCACAACATTGATTTTCACTGTAAAAAAAAAAACACACATGCAAAAAATATTATACTTTAATTTCAGCAGATTCCTTAATGCAATGGAAACGACGGTTTAGAGTTTACCACATCTAAGTGTGTAAATATCTATCCACGGGCTTTTCACATTTTGAGTACTGTGAACATGACATTGAAGTTATTCAAACTACAGTGTAACCATTCTAGCAAAACTGATGTTTCATACCAAGTAAATATAGCACCAAGTTCATCTGCAGTGCTTAAATGGTAAGAAAAATCTGTAAGCCTACTATGTTTTAGGGCTATCTTCAAAAAGCAGACTACAAAAATAGTGACAAATGAAGACCAAAAATATTTCAAATTTTGCACAACGATAACCTAGTGAAAATTTGGTATCCACATAACATGTCAGAGTCTGCTTGTGTCCAATTTAAAACAAACCCTTTGATCAATAAAATTTACCCATGCAAAAAAATCCATACAGTGTCAACTGTTACAGAAATCGCTGAAGAATGGAGATTCTGTAACAAGCAGCACTCTCACAGAAGAAACCCAGAACAGATAAAATGCTGTTAGGTTTTATTTACATGCTCCTGTGACTGAAAAGGCTCAACCAAATGCAAAAATATAGGGGTTTTTTAATATGTAGAACACTTTTTCCTATATAAAACAATATGCACACACAAGTTCATCATACATACAGATCCTTCCCTTTTCAAAACGCCAGATTTTCCTCCCTCTGTGGTCAGGTTCTTCTCTGACCCTGCTTTCTCGCACTCATGAAGTTCACTTCTCACCATATGGCATGGCAACCAGAGCGAGACAATGCAAGCAAAGAGGCTCCCCTGCAACAGTCACTGCAAAGCCACCTGACTCCCTTCTGGTGCAGTCATTCTTAAAATCCTTTTCACTCTAAGAAATTGGATATACACCTGGACTTCACTGAAAAATAGGGATAAATCTGAAAAAGTTTTCTTAAGTGAGACAATACTTTAACTTTTCTGTTTAGACTACCTCTGCAATTCTATCCCTGAAAGTCACGATCCTAGTGGGATTCCACATATACGCAGGTATCTGCCTGTACACCCAAATTTGCTAGATCCAGGCCTCTGTCATAGCATCTTAATCTGATTTCATTTATACAGGGGAAAACTGTAGTTAAAACACAAACAGTATTTTCAGAATTCAGTTCCTAAACTTCTGTTTACATACCTGAGTGGAAATGAGATTATTTTGAAAAAGTTGTTGGAACTTTCACTTACTTAAACAGGATACACTGGTGGCCTTGAATGTTAAAGTCTGCTCCTCAAAAGATCATACAATGGATTTGTCTGCCTGGGGAACTTGCAACACTGTTAACACTTAATGCCATTTAAAAATACTGCTCCATGCCTAACTAGAGATTACGGACCCTAACTCTGAACACCATTTGTTTCAACATTTTGGTCTCAACTACGATTAATTTTTTTTAAAAATAGCTAAATATGTACACCATGATTTATATGTATTACTACGAAGACCTCAGCAGAGGGTTGAATCACCGTTTTGATGCAACTAACTCCAGACTCAGATGGAGGTACTGCAGCAGGCCTGTCTGAGGCATCTCCAAAACTCCCAAGCCAGCATCTTCACCACTAACAGGTAAGGGGAAAAAAAATCCTAAACAAAGGTTTCAATTAGTCTGCATAGTTTACAAGTATGTAGATCCACAGCACAAGTGCACAGGAACAAGTAGCAAATACTTCCTCTAAAGTATATTCTCTGAAAATAGCACAAAAATATGAAATCTTATACAATTTAAAGTCTGGTAGGAATTCAGGAAAAATAAGACATAATTATACTTTCCTCCTATTCTGGCCATCTGATTATAAAAGTGTAGTAAAGGCAACTTTCAGCTGCCCAGTTATGCTTGCTCACATTCAGTACCAACAATCAGCTTTCCAGATCCCAACATATTTTCTGTGAAGAGGGTTTTAGAATAGAAATCTGTACTTTACCTGTAGCTTTAAGTGTTGTTCCTTGAACACCTAGCAGCACTGTTAGATTAGACAGCTAGTCACTAGCTAGTTACAGCTAGTTCAAGAACAGCTCAACTCTCTTGCAATGTCTACAGCTATACTTGAAAAAAATATTGAGATGCCCTACTGTCAGTCTTTTATTTTTCCAAATCAAAAGCATTTTATTGCATACTTAAAAGTGCTCAGTCGATTCTAAAAGTGATACCAAGCCTGGTTCTACTTTGTACTGCACCTTTTAAATATCTTCTGAAGACTGGATTTCCACACCCTCTCCCAAAGTGCAATCAAGTCATCTAGGCACCCTGTGCAAGCCCCACATGTGCACACTAGCACCCAGCACCAGCCAAAAAGAACGTCAAACAGCATTTAATAGTAGGATTGGCCTTTTTCAAAACTGATGTGACACACATTTTATTGTTTCATTGCAGATAAAACTTACCAGGAAAAAGCTTGGCAGCAATGATGGATCCTGTAAGAATCTTCAAGAGTGAATCACGATGATTACTACAAATGCTGATTTTATAACTGCAAGAAGATTTTGAGAGTCTCCATTTTAACAACTTTGTATTTTATGTTCTAAACTGTATGGGATTTTTTTCTATTCCATTTTACCAAAGTAAACTAAAATATTTCAAAATTATTAAGTTTTTCTAACATTTCCTTTTTGAACACAGAAGTAAAAGGCATTGGCCCACGCCTTGTGGTTTAGAAACTGAAAAGTAATTCTGCTGGCTTACTAAATTTGGCATCACAGCAAGACACCCATTTTGCAAGTTGGTTTTACGAAGACGTTTAGTGTTTCTTAAGTTATGTGCGTACACTGCAAATTACACAACTGTACGCTTCAGCTCACTTGTTTTTTATAAAAAGTTGAAGCAAACATAATCATCCCTTTCAAATAAAATATGGGGATTTTGTTTTAAAGACCATTTAACAAGAAAACCACTGGCATCAGAACAGTTTAGCTCTGTTCATCTAAGGACAAGATGGCAAAAGCCTTTCAACTAGGACATGCATCCAATACCTGCTATTCTCCCACTTTTGTTACTGAAAATTAACATTGAGGATGCTGACCAATAAACAGATACTGGGAACCTTTTTGTGTCAAAGACATTGTTCACAACCAACTCAAGCACCTTTGCTTTTTGTACAACTCTGCACCTCATCAGGTTGAGACCTGCACGCAAATTGCTTCTTCAGTTAAAACAAAAATCAAACAAAAACCTCACAACTTGGTATTTGGTTCATCTACACCCAATCAACAAAATGATTTTGTGGAACCATTACTACACTAATTGCTGGACAAGCACTTTTTTTTGTGGTCACGGACCACATTAGTATTGCCATGTATTAAGACAGACAACAAGAAATGAACCTTAAGAAGCGGTGTTTGGTGCACTACACAGAGACCAAGAGCAGATGCAAGAAATACAGAGGATAATCTCCAAATTTAAGTTAGCCTGTGGATAGCGCTCAGCTTCTTAAGAGCTATAGCTGTAAAATATCCAAAGAGATTAAGTGATATTATTGCTTTCTAATACAGCACACTGATACTGTATGGCAATACCTTTTTTCTTGAGCAAATAAATATCCTTTGGCTTTCCATGACACAAACCTCTATAGTAAAGGAGGGAACAGAAGGTTTGTCCAGGGCTGGTAGGTTTCCAAAGTAGTTTTGCAAGATACATATAAATAAAAAATTTGACTGCTTAGATTTCACTGCAATAAAAATCTTGCTTAGCTCATAGTGCAATGGGAAAGCTATAGACCTGCCCATCACTCCTTATTTAGCTACATAGAGCAATGAATTCTAAATTACTTAATTAAAACAGCACGACTGTAATTTGTCTGTACACCCTATGTGTGGCACTGTCATAACTGCCCTACGTGAATGGATTGTTAATGGTTTTGGGGTTTTTTTACATAAATACAAGTCTCAGTAAAGAAAAAAAGACTAATGTTCACATTTTTATCTTTTAATCTTTTTCAATGTCACTTTGCAAATTTTTAGCAGAACAGCTGTGTGTTTGCACCTGCACTTTATGAGGTAATAGTGATTATGTCACAGTGTGTAAAAGCGTGGCCACTAGTGCTGACCAGATGACATGTTGTTCAGATTATAGCATAAAGTGATACTAAACCATCTTTAGTCAGTCTTAGTGCACAAGGCACTAAGTTTTTCTTTTGACTTTTGTGAGCAACATTTTGTGTATTTGTAAAAGACCTATTACACACATACATTCGCAGTTTAAAATTACACGTTTATGACACAGCAATGAAAACTATATCCACAACTGGTAATGTACAGTTTTAGCGAAACAAGAACGAACTTACCTGTTTGAAAAAGAACACTTGACAAACAACACTCAGAAACTACTTCTGCACCAGTATCTACCGGAGTTTCCACCAGCACGCATCCCTCTAACAAGTGTCCTCACAAAGCTAGTAAATGCAAGTTACACAAGGTTAACAGTCTAGCTTTCTTTCTACCACCTACATTTTAGGGTTCACATTTTCAATTTAATCCTTAGACTAGCCAAGAGCTCAGACATACCTGCAGCATGAAGCCCCACTCTAGCTTTATAGGTGAAAATGAGAGGTATCATCCAGGGTTACTATCATGTCTCTGATTCTGAACGTCCTTTGGACAACTAAGTAGAGAAAATGTATTACAAGTATTAGGGGGAGAAAACTGCTTAGAAATCTAATCAAAGAGAAATTTTAGACTATTACTTAAGAAATCATTATACTGTCTGTACAGGCTGAAAGCTGCTGTTTTCCTTAACAAAAGGAAGGCGGAAAAGCCTAGAAATTGAGTGGATTCTCAACCATAATAAATGTTAACATTGTGAATGCTGCCAAATTTCACATGAAGAAAGGCTGAGTGTAATCTGTAAAACCAAGGACTCGTATCAGCAAACTTAGAGCAAAACCACCTTGTATCACTAGGTCAACAAGAGAGGCCAGCCTAGGAAACAGATTCTTTCAGGCATTTATACTTCATTATCAGAGATGCTCACAACATCTGAAAAAATAATATAGATATCTAAAAGTAGGTACCACTGCTTGATTACAAAAACCCAAAGAATTTTAAAAATAATACATAGTTGTGTAGTTGGTAAATGTTTCAAGGACAGATGGGTTAGGGATAGGTAAAAGATGAGCCGCCCTTCCAAACCTTCTCCCTCAAATGCCCCCGTCTATTGAGACAATAAAGAAACACGAGTTTGAAATATTCCAAGATCATCTTACTCCTTGGCTGCATGCATGAGTGCAGGAATCCCGCAGTAGGATTCTTCTCCCCAGCGGCAAGCACCAAACCAGTTGTGCAGTATAAACAAGCAAAGTGATTATCTAACCACATCTGTTAACAAATTACAGGCATCTCAGCAGCGGAGATGCACTGCTATCGGTGCACCGATAAAATACTTAAAGCCAGTGTCCTAAAACAAAACTATCATTACGTTAGTTACCAAGTAGTCACCATGCCTATGGGTGCTCAACTGTAGCATCAGTGAAGAAGAGTTTATTATTGGCTAGGAAGACCATCAAAGCAGAGCTGAGCTATAGCTCCAGAATCTTTATGGATTTGAACTACTTTTGATTGAGCCATCAAGGTCCCCTGGCTCACATCACTTCTGGCTCCCAGAAGACTGGGAATTCAGATTATTTAGCTGCTTGGTGCAGGGTTTTAAACCAGAGGTTAATTTTGAAAATTGTTTTAGCTGTACTTTTTTTGTTTGAGAGGTACTAAGAGGTAATCTACAATTTTGAAAAAGTGTCATTGGTATCTAGGCACCTTCATAGACGCGTTAACATCCGTTTGCTCTTTCACAGGACAGAGTTTACACATCAAAACCGAACAACTTGATTTATTTAAAATTCACCTCAAAATGCATTGTTTAGTTTCTTTTTTAAAATGAACATTCAAAGCATCAAAATATTACTTATTTAAAAAGAACCTTTGTTAAGAATAAGATAATTTACATACTGTAGATTGTGGCTGTGAGAGGAGAGAAACAACCAATGGTAGATTAGGCACAGTACTAAGGCAGACTTGCCAGAAAACAACACAGCTCTATGCTCAACTTCTAAATGATCTGGACAAAACAAAACAATTGGGCGGGGAAATAAAACCAACCACTTACTTGAGGGTGTTTGTGTAAAAAAAAAAAAAAAAAAAAAAAAATAGATGTTAGTACGTTTTCTATCTAGACCTAACTCATTCACGTATTTAAAGAACTCTATCTTCTTCCAAATAACAAAAAATGTTTCTAAACCAAGGCAGATTATTATTTGGAACTGGCATAGTAAAATAAAGGATCACAGTATACAGAGCTTAAAATCCTGTACCAGGAAAGAGCAACAAGTGGTTTACAAGGGGATCATTTAAGTATATTATCTAATTTTTAAAAACAGAGATATAAAATATCAGTTGCATAGGGATTTAAATATAAGGCCAAGCAGGAGATTAAAGTAAAATAGAGATCGTAAGAAGGGCACTATGGTGTCAAAACATAGTATTTCCATTTGAATTAACGTCTAATTCAAAATCACAGTATTTTGCTAGTACTACAAACAGTGAATGTCAAACTGTCCCAATAATCTTGAACTGAAAACTGACATTAGAACTTCTAAATAGTACAAAACTAAAGCTCATTGTCTAAACCTGATCAGTGTATTAGCACAATAGTGCTTGGTACGTACCTGATTTATATACTCTACCTTCTGTAAATAATATAAAGGTTATTTCTTGTTAATAAGTGTGAGATCACAATATTACTGCATGCCATCAGTGGTTTGCAGGCTTACTTGATATTTAATTATTCAGTCTTTAAAAGTGTAAGATCCCACCCTGCAGAATCTTCACCCATTGAACACAGAACACTGTCATTAATAAAATACAATAGAAGTTCCACCACTAACAACTAACATATAAGCCAGGATTGTAGGTCTAAACCCAGTACAGTTCATTATTATTAACTCACAGCAATTTTTGTTAGGAAGGTAACCTGTAGACTTCCAAATAATCTTGCATGTATTAAATATAAACAAGTATGTAACTAACAGTCATCTCTTGGCATTTCAAGTAGATTATTCAATTGTGAAAGTACTTCCGCAAAAATCGTAAGTTGTTAAAAGGAAGTTCAAATATTAATTTCCATATCTACATGTAGCTTAATTAACCTAAAATTGTAAGGAATAGTAGTGTAAGGGGAAAAAAAAATTCTCCGAATGAATTAGGCATTAAGGTACACTAACTGGGAATACCTGAACCAACGTTGTAACTTAAAAAGTGCATAAACATAGTAATACTACAAATGTGTTAACTACAGAACAAAAGGTTTTCTGAAAGCTAAGCGATACTATTTTACACATTATTTACAGGTTGTAATTTTTCCAGAGACCACAGAGCCAATTTATGATCTTAAAATTCCTTTTATATATTCAAAGTGTCTTTTGGCTTCCATCCTATTCGGTCAAGAACCTATTCACACACCAGTGAATCAGGTACTGTACAGTCGAACACCACTGCCATTGTGGTTCTGTAATTCTTCACAATTCACTCCTTTCTGTTCTTTCAAGAAAAAGCAGTATTTTCATTTCACGCTTTTCGTAGGTGCTTCAGATTCTGTAGACTGTCTCCCATCAGTCCATGCCTCTCGTGTGCTCTTCAGTGCTAGCGTTTTCTGCTGGTCGACCACAACGTAGTCAACTCTCTCATCTGCCACGCTGCTGCCTGAACCACTGCTCTTTTTCTGGGAAAGACAAGGGAGAGCAAAAAACATATGTTAAAATAAATTAACAACAAAAAGTAAGTAGATGTCCCAAACCGATATAGAACAAGCACAGGTTTCTCTAAAAGGTCCAACATAGACTCTCCGATTGACCATTCGACAAACTAGTTAAAACGATCTTGCTGGAGGCTCCCTCTTTCCCAGCAACTACTTGCAAACAAATTTTAAACTCTTGATGGCAGAAATGCAAGAGTTGAAGATACCTTACGAGGTGGGGTAGATTTTCCCGAGTCCAGGTCCAGATCTAAATATTCTACTTGTTTATCTCCTTTAGGTTTTACCATAGGGCTGCTTCCTCCATCAAGGCTGTTGCTTCCGAACAAATTCTGAAATTATAATACAAATAACTTCAGCTACAAACGTACATGCTAATGGTCTACATCATCAAATACGCTTATTTTAAACTGCCAAAATATTAAAGAACTGACTGAGAGCTCTTGCAATCGGTTAAACCATGCAAATTTTATTGACCTTGTATAACAAGGGGATATATTCTAAGTCGAAACTGGGACAGCATCGAAAGCCAACAGGGGGGAAGCCCCAAAACCAACCCCCCAAATTTAAGGTTGCCACCAAACCAATCTGTGCCTTCCACCTAATGTCCCTTTCATATAATGAGATAAGAACGGAGTGTGGTTTGTTCGTTTTAAATGAAGTTGTTACATCTCAAATTTAGCATTACTTAATCAGAAACTTTTTTATTTCCTTAAATTGCCATTAAATACCTTTACAAGAATTTCAGCCTTAAAATAGTGGCAAAACTTCAAATGAAACTTTTACATTTCATTCAAAAGCCATCACGATTGAGCTGAAAACCAAGAAGTACTATTCAATTGATAAGACCAAAAAACTTTTGAAAGTTTGCGTAGGGCTGCCTGAACTGAAGTTGCATTGTATATACCTAAATTTCAATTAGCCCAGACTTTTGCAACCTCACCTCCTCTGTCCTCTCCCAGCCTGATCCCTCCCTCTTAACAGGTGTTATAGGAACAGTACAATAGAAGGACTCTTCTCTAAAAGATAAAGAAAAAAAAGGAAGACAGAGGGCAGCAGTCAGCAAAAAATGAAGAGGAAGGCAGAAGGAAAGACAGAAGGGTAAGGCTGACAGCAACTTGAAAGAAAAAGCAGAATATCGCTGGTTTTATTAAATACAACAGAAGTATGACATGTCCAAACAAGATGCTTCGAAGCTCATGACAGAAAAAGATGAAAAAGTATGGACTCCTTTATAAGATGCAGTTGGAACAAATAAAAATTTCCAAAACATCTATGTAATTGGCACATTTTAAAACAAAGGCCTTGAGGTATCTGGAAACATTCAGGTTCTCTAGGAAATAAAATATTTTACGGGTTAAAGCTTAACAGGCAGGGCTTTTTAAATCAAAGTATTCTATTACATCTGTATCGTCCAGCTCATTTAATATTAAGTGGTAACAAGGACAAACAACTGAGACAAAGTTCTGTTTGTTGCTCAAATTCTCTAAACAAATTTCTGCATATTGAACATACAAAAATCAGGTTCTGCATCAATGTTTCCAGCATAAATAAAAAAAGCTATTACTCTTTGAACAAAAAATAATCTGTTATTTCAAACAAACTAGACAGACAGAACATATGCATTAGAAAACAGAAACTTTAAATATACGTAAGTGAAAATGAAAGGAAATCTCTAGAACAACCTTAAGAATGAACGGTGCAAGCAAACAGAAAATATTAATGACAGGCTGTCTGAGCTGTGATGTTAATTATACCATCTTGGCACGGAAGTTAAAACCCTGAAATAGCATTGTAAGAATTCAACAGAAATCCCCAATTTGAACTGCGATTCTGCTGCAGGCAGAACTGTGGGAATAGGCAATTCCAAACCTTTGTGTAAAACGGGATGTTTCTTGCATTTGTAAAATGGGACGTTACCGATTACTTACCAATGCCTCCTACAAGACAGAGGCTAAGTTTTTAGATCATCAGCTCCCCGCTGCCACAGCGCACTTCACCTGGGAAGCACGCCTGGGCTGCCGGCAGGTCAGACACGGTACAAAGCGCAGGCCGGGATGCTCTGCAGGCTCGTGAGCTTGCACTGAGTCTGAGCTGCCGCACGGAAGTCAGCAGGAGCAGCTCCTCAGGGGGACCTAAGAGATGGGATCTGGAGGCAGCAATGGGGAGCTGGAGAGGAGGGAGGCTGGAGGAGATCGGGGAGGGTATCCAGAGTGGCAGGGGATGGGGAAGCAAGCAGCACTGCGAGAGGAGGAGAGTCCAGGGGGTAGTGAAATGGGCTAGCACATGCCATGTACGAAGGCAGACAAACGAACAGAACAAAAAGGGGGCTAGACAGGCCCTCCCCAAAGAAGGTCTTTCATAATGCTTTAAAGATGAAAAATGCTGCTGTATCCCCTACTAAGAACCCAAGCTGTAAAAATGTGGTGAATGCAGTGTACTATACTGAACAAAAAGCTGAGCTAAAGATACAGCTTTTCCTCCAGTGCTTTAGGGGTATTCTGGACCACGTTTTAGTTTAGGCCTAGGTATACTGCTACTCTCTTACTTTAAAATACTATTATTGGTTCTTCTTTTTCTCTCTCTCTCCTTCTCCCCCAACCAAACAAAAACCACAGCACACGTCATTAACTTTTCCTAACTAACTCTTCACTGACTGCACTGCAAGCTGAGTATCTGAAACTCTGTTATCTGAGAAAATTCTCCCCCAAAGGGGAAAAAATACAGATACTCAATACACAAAGACCCCTTCTATCCTCTTGTCTGAAAGAAGCCTAATAAAAGTACACGTAGCTCAGTTTCTATAGAATGTAAACAACAAATATCAATCCTTTTTTTCCCCTGTTCCTTCCACATTTCTTGCAAGATGTCCTTTTAATAAAGGTTTTTAAGCCTGTCTCACAGGTCTTAAGACCGTTTATTTCCCTTGACATCATAATACTGCACTGGTGCATAGCCCAGGACAAACAATTACGGACAAGAGGAGACAGTTTCTAGATAGATATGTATACTAACCATTCTCTATATAAGATTAGGCTTTTAACTCCTTCAGTGAAATCTTACCAAAATTACAGTTTTTCTATGGAGATTTTTTTATTATTATTTTTATCTAGAAGTACAAGAGAGTGATGTTGAGTGGAAGGATTTGTGTTTGCATGATTTAAAAGTAAGGACTGCACAGGAAGAGAGTAGTTAAGACGTAGATTTTACATACTGGGTCTTCAGTGGACTGATTTGGATTCATGGATACATAATTCTCTTCACTGTCGTGCGAGTCACTGCTGGAAGTTGTACTATGAACTGAATCCGGTCTGGGAGACATGGGAAACCTGGAGGAGCTAATTACCAGGAATTATTTTACAAACAATATATCTTGAATATCTTAAACCTCCTGGTAAACAACAAAAATAAGCACATTAAAGCTGAAATTTTCATTCAGGTTTACTAGTGTCACATTTTTTAGTTATAGACAGTACCTTACAATTAATATTACAAAACAAAAATTCATATGGACACACTTTGTTTCAATGCACATCTGCATATATACATACACACACACACTTCCAAAGGAAACCTCAACTCATATTACACAGGCTAAAAATATAATACAGATGTACACACATTTATTAACACTCTAGTCAAAGAAAACAATCCAAATGAGGAAAAGCTAAGAAACTTACTCTCGTGCAAAGCTTCTGGTGATAGGAGATCTAACTGGGGCTTGTAATTCTTCCCATTCAGGCAGAGGTTTTATTTCTAGTGGAGCTGGTTTTGCTATATAAGAAAAAGACAATCTTAAAGCACAGAACATTCCTAAACAAACTTAAATTTAATAGCTTTTCAAAGCCTAAATACCAAAACCCCACTATTTTTTAAATAGTAAACACTAGTTAGGAAAAGTAGACACTGTTTAGTTCTCAGAAAGTCATGATATATTAACTTATATTTTTAATCCTTCCAGGTACTGAAAAGCAACACCAATTAGAAAAAAAAACACTATTTAAGAATTTTGCAAGATATACTTGTATATAGTAATTCTGTTTTGAAAAGAGACTCTGAAAATGGCAGCATCATGTTCTGTCTTTACTCTACCACGATGACTTGTTGAACTGACAAGCCCAGGACAGGGTTGATGGACTTTTTCAGCTTAAACTGCCATCAGAGCCAACTGTGGGTAATGTTCTTGGCTCACAGACAATTACTATTATGCAAACTCTGCCCTTGCTGCATACATGTGCCCTTACTGATGAGGTTTCACAGCTCAAAGTGTGGGCAGAATCCGCAGCTAAGACTAAGTCTGCAGAAGTGAGAGATGAGCCAGCACCCAGCTTCAATTCCAAGAGGTGCTTGGCTTGCTTCAGTGCTTATCAACAGAGGAGCAGAGTAGCAGCATGTTTGTGCCATTAACGACAGCTAACATTGTTCTACACAAGGTGCCATTTTTAAATTTCATTTTCAGAACAGAACCATAGAGTATTAGTGAGAAATGCATTACCCCTCCCCTCCAGCTTCTATGTTTCACCCCTTCTAAATGTTAAGAAAAAAAAATTATCATCTATTCTATCATAGGACTTGGGGGAAAAAAAACAAAAATCGCATACAGTCAAACTGCTGTCACAGTTTGAATCTCAACTTCATCCTCCCTAAAAGTGTTTTTAGAAAATAAAATGCCACATCAATATAACAACACCCCTTCCTCTCCTTACACACCCCCCCCAGTCAGTTTGCTGCCTGTTAGCAGATTTACCAAGATCAAATGTCAGGCATGTAGCACTAGTTTATGTGGTCAAAAGTCAAGTGACCACATGAGGAACTGATAGAAATCAGTTGCTTAATCAGTGTCATTGTCTCACAAGGAAAAAGCAGAACTGTACTCATCATACTTTTATTATGCTCACTCTTCAGATGGAGTTTATGGAAAAGTCAGCTCTCTTACGTATTGAACATAAGGACTCACAATTCAAATTTACTGGATAAGCATCAGTCTTTAGTATCCCAAGCAGTTTTCTCCTTTTCTCTGTTAAGAAGTCATAATTACGCACTCAAAGCGTATCAAGCCTACTCCAGTAATTCTGCCACTTTAACCCACTTGCTCATAAAAAGCTGTCACCACAGACTCAGAACTAGAACTCATCTATCTCAAGATACAAGGTATTGTATGAGGCAAGAGTGGCAGAACCAAACTTGACGTAGGCAAGATGCTACTAAAGCTTGAGTGACACAAAAAACGATCAGCTTGGCTCAAGTCCTCTGTAAAGGCCTGAGACTACATGGCAGGTACAATCGGCTGGCAAGGTACTGCTCCAGCAGAGAGAAAGGACTTTTTCCATGGTCCACTGAGAACAGCAGGAATATTCCATCCAGCTGCAATGGGCTTTAACAACCAATCGTAACGATCAGTGACACTTCTGCGAGATTTTTAACATTATTTATAATCTCCTCTACTTCTTGTGACTATACCAACTCAGCACCTTCAATAAAGCCCATCAGACTAATTGCAATGCTCATTAAGATGCATAAATAAATCTCTCTACTAGTAAATGGTCAGAGGATCAATATTTTGCTTTATTTCAGTGTTTAGCCAACAGCAGGAGACTCAAGTAAACTCTGATTTCAGGTTATCGCCTAACAAAGGTTATTTCAAGCAACTTACAGGTAAGTCCTATATACTTGCTTTTAAATAAACAGGCAGAAATAAATCCAAAATATGAACAGCTAAAACTTAAGAGATCAGAACACCCATGTTAGTGTCAAAGAAATGTTTCCATGCGCTGTTCAAGCCAGAAAGACTTTAATTCCTTATATAGGAAACCTTTTGTTTGGAAAGGAAAACGCATCCACGATCTTAGATTATAATAGAAGAGACTATGGAAGAGTTAAAGTTATTCTAGAATAACAGTTTTCTTAATTTTTGTTTTACTTATTTTTATAAAGCTCCGTATACATACAGTGCTAAAGTACATACCCTTTCTTCTTGTAGTAAAGTCACCTATGGTTTGTGAATCAGTTCGCTCTAAACCATGTGGTTTAGGTCTTAAAATTTTAGGACTTTGACCTAATTGGTAAAAAGAAGACTCTCTTAATAATATTCTATTTGTAACTGGAAAATGGAATTTTGTAAACAAACAGCACAACCCCCTGCAGAAAGGTTAATGCCACAAGCATAAGCAAGCTGCTGAAGGAGAGTTTTATAGTCTAGCTAGGTCTCACACTAAGGGCTTAAGCACCAAACCAGAAACAAAGAAAACACTGCATGCAAGTAATTTGTTGGAGGCAAGCATAAAAGGTGCACAAAAAGGCTAAAAAGTCCATCAACAAATATTGTAACTGATCATTACTATTAACCGGTTTCAAGTTGCATTACATAAAAAATTCCATATTTGAGGAATATCTAGCATGACAGGAGAATAGTCGTGTTTCAGATGCAAGTTGAGGTACCCTCAAGTTAAATTCTCTTTAGTCACAATATTACTTTGGAAATAGTGATACTCTTGGGAAGTCTCCTATCCACTGTGCATCTCCTACTTGAGAAGCCCCAAGAATATTTTTCCACACTGTATTTGTTAAACTTGTTCCCCGGAGGTCTGTATCTGTCTGTACCAAAAAACACCCCTCTGACCTTGCAGACACAGGGGGACTTCCTTTCCAAGTTCCCAGCCTTCACACTGTCCCCCCACCACCGCACAACCCAACCTCCACCACAAATGACCCTGTCATGAAATTATGCTCTCTAAACCTTTTTTTAATTGCGTATACCTATATACAAGTGCAGTAGATGCACTGATCATTCCCCAATACTTAATGCTATCATATGCTATCACACTATCATGTTATTAGCATAACATTCCCCTATGTTATGCTAGCACACAACATAACACTGTAGATGAATCTGGTAACAAGGTGAAGAGTACAAACTAAGAAAACATTAGAGTCAATAAGCTCCCTCCAGGCAGTAATACAACGCCCCTCCCAACAAGGAACTTCTTAGCCAACTTGACCAAACTCTGCAAGTGCTTCAGGTCACATTGTCTATTTTCAATAAATGTTATCAATAATGCATAATAACCCTAACCTTTCATGAAAGTCTATTGACAAAGTGTTAATATTAGAAAAGGTGAGTGCCTTCAAGTGGTACACCAAGAAGCCATATGAAAGGTAAATCTTTACAATAAACCAAATAAAAAGTTTAAGTCTAATTATGTTAGAAAGTTGCCCTACAGCACAAAATGGAAAAGGACTGGCACAGACTTAGATGTGGGCTGGTACTACCAGCAACGAATGAGAATGCTTTGTAAAAAATAAACTTGGCAACAAACACCAGAAGTTTGCAAATCTCTACCCCAGGGGTTTTGCATATGAAGCACTATTACTGTTATCACTGAAGTATTGGGAATAATCACGCTAACAACAAGAAAGGTAAACAGAAAGGTTTTGTTCCATATCTTAACTTCTACACAATGCTTCTGAGAGACCATGCAGGTAAGACAAAATTTCTTTATTTACTAGTAGTGCTGCATAGCAATTTCCTTAAAAAGAAAAGGACATGAAATGATTTTCACAGACAGTTCTCTTCCAATTTCAAAATCAGATGCTCCCTTAAATAGCTCGAAGTGCCGATGAAAAGACCAAGCAGTTGGGCAATGCTGACCAAAGACCCAGATTGTCAAGTTATACACAAAGCGTTTCGGTAAAGTTTGCTGTTGACTGGAGCTAAGTCAAAAGCATGACCCAGCGTGTTGGCATAGTTCATTCTGAGCTGATTTGATATTCTTAAGTATCTTGCCTACAACTCTATGATAAAAGCTTGCCGATATAAAAAGACCAAGATGGTAAAATCAATTGAACAAATGTAGAAGTTCAAATTCAAACACCTTTTATTAAGAACAATTTGATGCTGAATATCATTACCTAATCATATTAATTCTGCGTTCCACAGTTTTATAATCGGGTTTAAAAGAAATTTGGCCCAATACAACTCAATTTAAAATGCCAGTCAATGCATTAACATATGAGCACAGATTTTAAGTACAGTGAGAAATCTAGCAGAGGTAACAGGGTTAATGAAATTATTTAGCCAGTGTATACGTTATAACCTCTCTACTCTTATAGCCAAACATAGGCTGAAGTGCCTGCAACCCATAATACCGAAGATAAGCGCAAGGAACTCGGGGCTATGACTCATTAGTTCTACTTTTGTTAATGATGCTAACGTGGTCTTGTGCAGCTAACCTTCCTGAACTAGGATTATCCCCATTTGTAAAAGGTGGATATTGTCTAATTGCCTGCCTCATACTTAATTTAGCACTTATAAACCATTCTGAGACTTTCAGAAGAGCTATATAAATAAGTACAGGTCCCTATAATATTTCTCTTCTGCATCAGACAAGAACATACAAAATGTTCCAGTATAAAATAAACTCACTGAGCTTTCATCTCTTGCTGCTGAAAGACTGTTCAATCTAAATAAATTTGGTGGCAAAACAGCTTGCTGCTACCAACCAGCCAGGATAATGTAATTCCTCTAGTTTAAGATGTTACAGAGAATCAAAATGTTTGTGCAGAGCTTTTTTTTTTCCCCCCTCCATGCAAAACAAAAAACAAAAGGCCTAATCTCTGTCGAGGATCTTATCCTGTGCACCAGAAAAGACCTGACACCAGGAAAAGGGGAGGGGGATCACAATCACAAAACTGAGGTTACTTATTTGTGTCTGTAGTGCAGAATTCCTCCACACCGTTTCTGCCCATTTAAGAAGATAAAGTAACACAAGCTAGGGCACAGAAAGCCCTTAATAATATCACTTACTCCCTCAAAAGACGTATTTTTAATACATTCATCAGAAATTTTCAGCGCACCATTCTTTATCTAAAAATTAGCAGTTCTGTCACTATCTTAAGCCAGATGTGTGAACAGAAATAAGATATAAAGTTCTAAAAAATACATAAGCACTGCAACTGAAATTCCTGGTGCTGCTCCCCAGTAACCTCAGTAATTTTCTCCGAGAGCACATCCTAGCTGAATATAACAGAGGAGAAAGTGCCTCACAGCAGTACAACAGACTGGTTTCCAACATCTATTCTATTCAGAAATAATCACTAAAGGTAAGTGTCATAGGGCCATTCTTCAAATCAGCTTAGCGAACGTGGAAGGACAGTAGGTCCCTATGGAGAGCCTGGCTCCATACAGCATTCCGACGCCAGGAACACATTTCCAGTGGTTTAGGCCCACAGGACCAAATTTACCTCATTTAATGTTTAGGTACTCACATAAGACAACGCTTTTAGTTTACATGCCTATTCTGGGAAAGATAAATCTGGGTTAAAAAAATAGGTTTTTATATATATGTATTTTTTTTAAACTGAAAAGGAAATAAATTGTGTTGCAACACCACTGGATGCAAACCTACAGGGGGAAAAAAGCCAACAAATAAATTATGGCAAGTGAAACCAACCAAACAAGAAGTGAAAATTAGATGTTTTCACTGTTCAGTCAAGTCACCACCTGTAAAATGCAAAGTGCTACAGCCAGGAAAGAGAAGCTCAGCTTCTGCACGTTCTATCAGACAAATACTGCGCAAGGGCACCCTGAGCTGAAAAATCACTAATGAAGTCTATTTTTCTAACAAATGGCTGCTTGTAAAAACTGCCAAGCAGAACAAGCGATTATGGATCTAGCATTAGAGTGCACTCAGATGGCATGAGTTCTGCTCCTGGCATTTTGGTGTGTGTCAACGCTGCCTTTGTCTGAGAAGTCATCAGGAGAAGAGTCCATTTCACATGTTTGGTTTTGTTTCAAATAACGGTTTAAACCAAAAAACCTTTTGGTTTTTCCATTGGCTAATGTATCCTCTCTTCTTATTTTCCATAAAACACTTGGAATATAGCACTGGGGGGGGGAAAAAGGGGTTCCTACTGCAGCATATTCCTGCATCAGAGTAGGTGGGTCCGAACATTTTTGGTTTTGAGGACATAAGCCACTCACTGAAGAGCCTCATTTGTTTTCAGGCTATTGCCTTCAAGCACTAGTACTAAACAAGATTTCTGTTAAGAATGCTTCTTTTCTCACTGCCTGCTTGCTCCATGGCTTGCTGGCAAGGGATTTTATGTCAGGAAATTGCAAACATCCTCACGAAAGGGGCCAATGCTCCATTTAAATACCAGTTATTTAGGGCTTAAAAATTTAAAGTAAATCTACTAACGTGACATAGAATTTAAGAAATGCGTGATCTGTTAATGCTGTTTCCTGGCCAACAGGACTAACCCTCATGAGACAAGGAGATCAGATGTAGGAATGCTACAGCAGTGCTTTACTTGGACTAGGAGGGGGAAAGCAAAGAGGCAGAAACAGCCACGTAAGTTCCCTGCATCCACAAAAGTACTTTCAGAGAGTCATAACTAACAGAAGTTTCCCGTTTCCATTAGAAAATACACATCTTTCCTCCCTTTCTCTGTAATTAGAGGAAACTGAAATTTGCACTGAGGTCCAAGAATTCCAGTACTCAGAACCACTGTAGAATTTTCCTTAAAAAACAAGGCTGAAGCTCATGGTCTTACTCCCACAGGGTTTATTATTTGGTTTTCAATTCTGCAGAATAACCTCCCCCTTTCCTTCTCTTCCTCACCCCAGTGAACTCTGATTCTTAAGTACATGGTCTTCAGCACGGAGCTCTACAAATATCCTGAATTTGCTTTTTCATCTCTGTTTTTATTAAGACTATTTCCTGCCAAGGTAATTCTAATTAGAAACATGTATTTAGTTATACAACATTCATATCCATTTCCATACTAGTATCCAGCAACAAATAGAGTATCAATAATGTGCTTAGTTCTGGTCAGTCATACCACATGGATAATGACAACTACAGTCTCTTCAGGACAGTAAAAACAAACTGAAATCGATTTATTCTTTCACTATTATGAAATATAAAAAGCAGTCATCTAAAGAGAGGCTCTCCAGTTTTCTTATACATCTTTATCTTCTCATAATAACTTTTCTCAGACCGCTGGTACTTTGAATGCTCCAGAAATCAATAATGAATCAAAAAAAATTTCTGATTATGAAGAAGTCCAACTGCATCTGACAGCTAAGGTTCACTGGTATTCATAAAATATTTGCCAAATGCCATAAAAACTACTCAGAGAATACCAAAGCTTTTAATCATCCAAATACTATTTGACCACTCTAATTGGCAAGTAACTCTACATGCCTGTATTTAAAAAGCCCCCAAAGCATGATGAACTAAAAGTGTTCAGTAACAAACTCAGTGTTTTAAGACCAAAGTACAATGTTCTGTAGTGTTTATTGATTAATAGTTTAAAGCTGCACTAAGATTCACAAAGTCCAAGGGATACTACTTGAGATCGCTTTCCTTTTTTTTTTTTTTAAAAAACAAACCACAAAAAACTAACGGAGTTTAACTTGTTCACTGGAAAAATCAAGCCCAACATTAAGCCTATTTAAAAAAAAGATGGAATAGCATGACAATATGTATATCAAAAACTATGTTTCCTTAAAAAGGCATTAAGCACACAGGGAAGAAAAGAGAAATTGTATGGAGGGTTGAAAAAACAGGGCATTTTTACCCGTGTTCTCTTGTTCCTGCTCTCCCTAGCATCTTTGGAGTTCAACACTACCATCTCCATTGCTAGTATCAGAGCAAGTCTTGCAGTTTGTCTTCAGAGAACTCATATGTTGAATTTTTCTAAAACCATTATGTCCAGTAAACCATAGTTTCCTCTGCAGCTGTGATGCAGCCATCCAAATGAAATCTTTACTTGAAATTATTTGTTGTTTCAAAGTTTTGTAAGACAAATCACAGCTACAAGTTAAAGACTGGTGTATTGTAGCAAGGAGCTATATAAATTTCATTTAAAGCTATTAAGAAAAAACTAGCCTTGTAGAAGTAATTTAGTACAGCCATGGAAGAAGAGTAATTTTCAGCTAAATAGAAGTCTTTGGAGCTTGTGGGGAAAAAAGAAGGGGGGGGGGGGAACAATAAATTTGTATTCAACCTGCTTTAGGAACTCTGAGGAAGCACCAGAACATCCCCCAAAATCTTATTTTTTTTAAATCCCTAAATGGAATGAACAGGAGGTGTAGCTTCCAAGAGTAAATGGAAGGATTAAACGCATGGCTTTCTTAAAAGCAAAGTGAACAGTATTTCTGCTCAGAAAAGTCATCATGAAAATTACAGTTTCTTTTTCAACAGATCTTCAGTTCAGTTTTTGCTGCTGATTAAAATCACCATTCACAATTTTTCAATGCCTACTTGTCCTAAGGCCTGAGAAAGTGAGTAATCCTTTATTTAAGAATATGCAAGACAATCATAGCGTAGAACATTGCAGTGCTGACAACTTCCAATTATTATTATTTTTAAAGAAATGTCAGCTCCTGTTGTCACAAATGCCTTAACTGTTTCTCTGAAGTTTTTTTTTCAGGATGGTGTGGAGCTCCTGCTATATCAGGACATGCAATATGTTCACATTGTCCAACTCAGACACTCAAACACGTAAATATTTAACAAGGAAACTGTTCACTAGGCTATTTATAACTAACTTGATGATTAATGAGGGTTCTTAATTTCCTTAACAAGTACCTACTTTGCTTGGGATTTTTATAGCATCATACTACACTACGAGAACAGGCGATTATGCCGATCATCTAGAAGCATCACAGTGGGTCCCTATGGGGGCCAGAAGGTGGCAGATGCTTCCTGCCAGGTGAAAGCTCTGTACGAAATTATGTCTTCAAAGTGGGCCTATGCTCTTAAATAAAGAAAATGGGAATTTTCTATGAAGTTGATCTGTTTGGGAGATGCTCATGAGTAGTCATGGCAAAGACACAGCCACAATTTTGTAAGCAATCCACGTATTTGTGGTGTAAGCACACAGATTATGTCTTGTAACATCTTAAATGAGAAAAACAACCAGATAATTTTTTTTAACATTTTTAAAACAAATTGCAAGTCCCAACTCCATGAGAATTTTTTTCTTCTCCCTCAGTTTCTTTTGTTTGTTCGTTTTCTTGTTTTCAAGGTGCAAGTGGGTATTTTGTTGGCAGGAAAAGTAACGTGTGCATCGCTCACTGTCTCTAAATCCTCATTTACCCCTTGCTGGGCTGAAAATTACCAGGGCCAAGCAGCAGTCTCTTAAAGGCAATCGTACTCAATCGGACTCAAGTTGCAGGAAGCATCTCAGACTAAATGCTGATATATGTTTGTTGAAAGATAAGACTTTTCTAAAAACATAAAGGTGAAAATGCACTACACTAGCTATTGGTTATTTTTGCCATCAGCAAAATAATCTGGGGAATCCAACCCAAAACTAGGAATGAAAATCTTGTTTGAAATAATCTTGAATGCAATTAAACTCTAACAATATTTGGGCAAATACAATTGCTATTCAAGACAAATGGAGGAAAGTCCAGTACCATGTTGTAGGCTGGGAATCTCAAGTTCTTTACTGCCTCTGTCAGCAATTCGCTTAGTGATGCTGAGTGCATCGTTCTATCTATCACAGCTCCCCCATGACCCTGAACTAGGATCTGTGCTAAACTGAACTCTCTCGTAAAGTACTATGGATCAAAAACATCACAAAAATGGCAGTGTTACTCTATATTCAAATGAATGAGATTTGACTTTGGATTTTCATTCCATCATGGTCATGAATTGTTAATCCAGCCATATGCCTATGGTTCACGTATTTCTTTTCAGAACCTTAAAAACCCCACTTTGGTACAAGAGACATGCTGCCCCTCAGAAAAGGGAAGTTTCCAAGTTACAGTAAGTAGGGCATTCAAATTGAGACTCTGAAGAACTAAATTCCACCATCACCAATTCCATCGACCTAACCGTTTGATTCAGATATTGAAAAACTATGTTTTTTCAGTTGAGATAGCAAATTTCTTAAGAGATGACATATTTCTTAAGAGCTTTGAACGTCACACATGAGATGTACACACACACTAAATGTTACACAGCTGTAAAGAGTCCTTCTGGAAAGCTCGAACATTTATTTAAAAAAGCCCAAACCTTATTTTGTAGTTGTTTGGTCTTAAGAGTCTTGCTTTAAGACCACAAACCCCACCCCCCTGCCCATGAAAAAAAATAAAATTCAGGGCAGGAGGGTGTCATTCTTATGCCCAGAGGCTCACAGACACCCCCCACCCTCTCAAATGCTGCCTCCTGACCTTTAAAAACCAATTCACGCCCAACCCCTTTATTTTCGACCATGCACCTTCCTTGATCTCTGACTGACGTCACGTTTGTACTGACGATTATGATCGGCTAGACTCACAGGCCTCTGTCAGGCCTTAAAACCTTCTTGTGGACTGCCAGCACGGCCACCTGGGACCTGCCTCGCTACACAGAGCGGCTCCCTGTGGAGGGGCAAAACGTTCACTACAGTCCCGCAAGCTGTCAGCAGGGTGGAGATCACAGGATCCACCGCCTCCCATCGCAACCCTTTGCAGCTGTTCTGAAGGGCCCCAGGGAAGGTACGAGGTAGAGCAGAAGAGAACCTGGCTGTTCTTTGCTGCCTTAGCTGTCTACGGAGTCTTCGCCTCACTGCGTTTGGGCAGCTTCAATTCTACTGCTCCTTCTTGGATAAATGGTATTTTGAGGAAGGAGCATGTGACTGTCAAAACAAATGTCACACAATCTCTCTGTGGCAGAACCAGTCACAGTCTTCGAACAATTCGGAGAATAAGACCCAATGGCATGGATGGATGCAACATTTCTTTCCCTTGAAGCCTTTTGCTAGCAACAATGCTTCCAATTTAGCATCACAGCTACATGCAACCGTGGCAAGCTAAAGCAGCCAAAAAGCAGAAACACAAAATCATATAGACAGTGGTTCTTTATAATAAAAGAAATAGCATCCTGAAAAAACAAATTGAAAAAGAGATTATTTTTGTCATTCAATTACAGGTGAATGCAGAAAAGCACCTGGCCAAACGCTCTCCATTTTGTCCCAAGCAACATATCACTTACCTTTTGGGATGCTTCTCTAAAGAAATAGTAAAGCGCTTTGATTCAAGTTATTGGGGCAGGAAGCCAACACCATGTTTTGAAATTACTTTCAAGACTTCCAGAAAGTACTGGAAGCTCCCCGTATTTACAGAAGCAGCTGTGAGCTAGAAAAATGAAACTACATGAAAATGTAGTGCAATCTCAAGGCTATATATCTATATTTTTTAAATTTGCTATTATTTTTTAACCCGTTTTCTAAAACAAAGCTCTTGTAGAAACTGGTGGGGAAAAAAACACAGGGTATCTCATAGCTCCCCATGGCTCCTGGCCCAGGCTGCTCCTACAGGTGGGAAGACTGAAGAGCTTCAGGCTCTCACAGCAAGTACCCTCCTCAGAAGAATGTGCATGTACTTCTAGTGAATTTTAGACCTATTTATTACCTGTGTTTCCTTTACCCATGCTATTGATTTTTCATAACTCAGTCCTCTGTCACAGTCGCTACTTCTATATAACTGTACCTATTCTTAAAAATTCAGAGAATTTTAGCATTTTAATAAATTATCCAGAATGTCAGGTGCTTTTATCAGAGCTGTGAAGACATACACATTACAGTCACTGCTGCCGATAGACAGATTGCCAGGTCCTTGCTGCCTGACACATTGTTCTTCAGAGAGCAGAACCAGAAGGAAGTGAATGTGTTTCATCTCAGGTTTACAAAACAGAAAGAGCAGAGGAGAGAGCAGGCTGTATGCAACAGAATGGCCACTGCCATCATTGAGCCCTCCATTTTCTATTCTTGTCAAACTACACTGCCTGTAAGCAGTAAGCCCTTAAACCAAATAAAAAAAGAGGAGATGCTAAGCATATACATTTGACAACAAAAAGCAGTGCACCCTTTCTTTATGTGCTAGTTTCACTGCATTATTTCTTTGTCAAATGCATTTTTAGCACTGAACGTAACCAACTTCCCTGGCCCACACAGAAACATTACTGAGCTAGAGCTAATGCTCACAGGAAAGGCGATGGCAAATTTCTCAGTAACAAGGATAGCTACCAAAAGTTGTTTACTTGGAGGCAGCGCAAACACTATTTTTGCAGCAATCTGTAACCAATAAAAAAAAGATACAGCAGCTTCTTCAGATGGAAGATGAGATGGGCCCTCACATACCTGGAGGCCTTATCACCAACACACCTGATTCTCTGCAGTAATACCATCTTTTCGAGAAGCAGCAGTGGTCTTCAACAGAAATTCTTGAATCAATAGCATGTTAAAAAACCCAAACCCAGTTAAAGGAGCAATACCCAGAAGGTAACTATTTTACCTACCATTTCCTCCCTTTCTATGCCTGCCTAAGTTTTATTGACCCTGCAGGCCAACTTCATACTTTCTATGCACGAATTTGTAGAAGACCACCATTGTACTACATTTATATAAGCAAAACCAACCTGATAATAGAAGTTGCTACAAGAACTTGAAAGCTGGAAAAGCAACACAGCAGAATATAAAGCACACACTCATTTTAGTTAGGTAAGGGTCCACTAAAGCAAGAGTTTTATCCAATTTTAATTCAAAAGGAACTGCAGTTTTATCTTCCCAAGGGTATTTCTGGAAGGAGTTACGTGCATGGAGAACTCAACTACTGAAATGGGGATATATTACCATCCGGATGTGTCATCATATCTGCTCTTCACAACAATGGAAGACTCGCAGTAGTACACTTGATAAAATTAGAGTGAGCCAGTGTGTGCGTCTGTGTGTGTTACTCAGATAAAACCCTCAGTGATAAATCAGAATCATTACCATTCTTGGTAGCTCAAGATCTTCACAAAACTTTTTTCAGCCCCTAAGCATTTACTATGCAATATTTACTTTTGGGGACAGTTTTACTTTAAAATTACTTTATCTTCTACATTATATTAAATAATTGTATTATTTTTACAGTGATAACAGCTTCTAAAAGTCTACAGACAAAAAAAAACCTACAGCCAGTCAGTCTACACTTGTTAAGAGGTATGTTAGTATAGCTAACCATCTTTTCCCTGATGTTAGGGAAGGTCTTCCAAGCTGTAAAGGATTTGAGGACAGGAGCAAAGCAAGAGACTTACACACCACTTTTAGAATGTGAAACACTAATTCAGTTTCAAGAAGAGAGAGGCAAGAGCAGCGATGCTGCCCCAGCAGACATCTGTGCGACTGCTTTGCACTGCCAGCAGCAAAAGTGAGAAGCTTTTCAACGTAGAAATTTACTACTTTTGAAGGTCAAACATTTTATCAGTAAAATACACAAACTGGCCAGTCAGGGAAAATATTTTAAAGCAGTTCAGTGTTTATTTTGAGAATATTTTCCAGTGTCATCTTTCATCTATCTGTTACTGTCCAGTATTTTGTAAGAACTAAACAAAACCACTGTTTGGTAACACAGAAACCATTAGACACAAGCCGAGGTCTTGAAAAAGGCCATGACTTGTTTTTCTGAAGATGGACAGTCAGGAGTAGTACTTCCCATTTCACACTGAGATCATCTATATCATAATGATATTGGCTACTTCACTTAATTACAGGCTGTTTTCACTTAGTGGTAAAAATACTGATTTAAAGGTTTAGTTAGTGAATATTTTGGATCATGTGAATATTTGCCATCAAGTTTTCCCCAAAATGAAGTCAGCCATTCTCAATGTAAATACTAATTTTTCAAGCACATAAATTTAAAATTAGGACTTGCATAAATACAAAATAGTGCAGACATTTGACCTAATGTTCTTTATGTTCCCACTTCTACAAGAAAGTTCGTTATCTTGTCTGAATAACTGTGTAGTAAGGAAATAAGTTCCTTAAGCATTTACTTGGATTTCTGATAGGCTGGCTGATAAAACATTTTAGATTAACTGGAAAGTCTAAGCTATTTATTAGTGATTCTCTATACAAGTATCTCTTATAGACGTATCACAACAGTATCTTCTTTATTTCTTAAGAACACCAATCACCCAAATAGTCCTTATTCAAAGGAAAAGTAAAGCCAGTATGCACCAGATTCAAGAGATTCTTTTTTTAGGATAGCTTTGAAGGGGCCCTCTAAAACTTGGGGTTGTTTTTCAATTTTGTCATTGAAGTTGTTGCAGCTTCCTCAGGCTCCTAACAGTCATCTTCCACACATTCCACAGTTTAAAGTATTTCCACATAAAGCTAGTTTTCCTTTTGCTTTATGACTTTGCTTAATCTACCACACTCTATAAAGGCAAGGAAATTTTCACCTACTACAGTTTATACAGATTTCAATATAAGCATGACACCCAGCTCCTGTGATAAAGCAAACATATCTTAAAAGCTGGCTTGAATTAGCACTTCCCTCCTCCCATTTGGATCCCACTGAAAATATATATGGTAACCTCACAGCCCACATGTTAAACATCTTCCCGTGACTGCCCCACGTGGCCACTAACACTTAAGCAGTTCCAACATCAAGTGATTTTCGTTGCTTTTACAGACTGAAATGAGGACCTAACATTACCTACTTAGTAGTAAACACCATTTTTTCAGTCTAATTCTTCCTTCATTTGAACACATTTGTAAGAATTATTCAATGCAAGAATTTTTAAAACCACTGCATACTTTGAGTAGGACTAAAAAGCGGCACAATATAGAACTCATTCTTGTAACAACTAATTTCTTCTAACAATGCTTACATCAAAAGCAAATACCTAAACTAGTTAATAAATTATTTTTAACTTTTACTTCGTACAATGAAAACATGTACTGATCCTGTACCAAGTACTGTTATGGCTATAAATTTGTATTCTATCCAATGCCTTGTGTGCTCTCTCTCCATCACAAGTCGGCTAGCTGTCTTCTATGTATAAAGGCTAAAGCTCACAATTCTGAATGTCAGCAACTCTGTTATTTTTTCATTAGTAACTACAGCAATAAAATTTAAACCTATGCTTGTATTTGGCATTGTTATTGTGATGTTTTAATATGGTTAAAAATAATACTAGGACTCCTTTATGTTATGGCTATCTCAAAGGATAAAAATGATTCTGTTAGAATTTCTAAAAATACACTAATTTTCCACTAATCAGAAGCTGGGAGAGCTATATTATTTTCATAGATGATAAAAAGAAAATCAACTTCTACTGGACATTTTCCTCACCTTTTCTGTCTGGTTTGAGGTTCCGATCCACTGGCGGTGGCTCACATTCTGCAACAGGTACTGACCGTCTGGGAGGGGTCTTTGGACTGGACCTGAAGCCCATGTGAGCAGGAGGAGGGACTTGCTTTCCAAATAACGGAAAATCAAACGTGCCTGGTGTCATTGGTACATAGTTTGTTTCCTGGATGGGTTCAGTGAAGCTGCTGGAATGCTGTCGTGGAGGAGAGTTGGGATTCATTGGGACATAATTTTCATCTAGTTCTTCACTTGAAACACTTCCCACTGTCAACATGCTTCTGTTTTTCTAGAATTAACATATATTTCCTTTAACAAAATAAGTTATGCAATCAGCTGTGAATCATATGAGTTTTTTAACCTAATCTACTCAGATTAATATATTGTACTGAACTGAAAAAAAAAAATCACAAACACAATACAGCTTGCTTTTTTACATGGGAAAGAGCATTCAAGCACTGTCACTGTCGCCTCTCAGCAGATCAAGTCATACTTACAAAGTGGTTATGGAAGCCCTCCAATGAATTAGATCTGTCATTCGGAAACGTTCGTGGAATATCGTAACAGTCTTGAGAACTAATTTCTAAAGAAACAAGAAGAGAAAGTGGCTATTTATCATCCCTGTTCCTGCCACTTGGCACCAGGCATCCAGAGTCTGTTGTTATTTACTGTCTGCTTCTGAGAGCATACAAACACACCTCCTGAAGCTGTGGCCCACAGATTTTATCTATATACTTGAGAGGACTGTGTTCACAAACAAACTTAGCGCTCATCAGTCACAACTTGAACCTCTTACAGTGGCATTTTTCCATGGCAAGAAAAGAAAAAGTAATTTTTCCTTTCAAAGCAGCAGCAAAGTCTTTCTTTCAAATAGGCAGGTGTAAGAATTTAGTGTAATAGTGGGTTTTGAAATACTAGGCCCTCATGAAAAACCTATTCTAAAATAAACAAACAGCAGATGTAATTTAGGGTCTGCAGAAAGGTTTTCTGACTGAACGCCCTTCCCTTGGAAAGTGCTGATTCAACAGGATTCAACCTGCTGCAGGAACAGGTGAATCCCTGCTCTCAGCTCCCCAGCGCCGTCTCCAGGGGCTTTCAGTTTGAACGAACTGCTACAGAACCAAAGATCCCTTCGTTTTCAGGGTCCGGGCTCTTGGCAGTCCGCATTAAGAAGGCCCTCAAGCTTTGCGGCTGCTCCGCTGGTGGACAGGGATGTTTGCGGGACAGCTGGCTCCCAGAGCCCAGGCCCCACTCGCCCATGCAGGCGAAGGGCTGCCTCACCCTGCAACAGGCATGCCCCTCCTCCTGATGCAAAGACAGAAACTGTGGGAAAACTCTTGTTTTACCTCTGCCTTGCCCTGAAAAAAAGCTCTGAAGTTTTTTTTGAGATTTCCAGCTCAGAGGAAAAATAAACACTCCTGCTAGTAAGTGCCAAATAAAACCAGTATTTTCAGAAAGGCTGCTTTTCCTGAGGCTGGCAATCTCAGCTTTAGTGTAGGGGTACTCACTCAGACTTTGCATAATGAGAGAAGATAAGCCAAACAAGGGTCTTTCAGGGTGTTACTTTATCATTTTAAAACACTAACAACCACCAGTATTATTACACTTAGCCTACAAAATGAATGACAAACAGGATTAGACTATCTGAGCGCCTCTATCATCGCATCCATTCTGTGTATCGCCTCTTGTAAAAGCCCTGTCCCCTTCCTCATTTCAGCCTCCCACCCCGTACCTAGCACAACTCAAACAATTCTCCTTTAAAATCCCCGCTAACGTTAGCATCGACTCTAACCAGTTTAAAATTTCACTTTAAAAATAACACTGTAATGCCCACCTGCCTCAGGAACCTGAAAAAAATGGAACTCTTAGCCCAAGAGTGATTACCAAGACGAGAACAACTGCTCTCTGTAACAATAAGTATCAGCTTCCCAGTCTCTACCTCTCACTGCATTTCTCGAGTTTAAATCTGCAAGGATAAGAATAGGAACAAAAAACCAGGCAGAAAAACCCCCCAACAAACTCCAAATTTTTTTAAGTAAAAGTAGCTCCACCAGATTTGCTAGGACCCAAAATACACCCAGCTGCTAAAGGAAAAACAGTAAAAAAAAAATGCATTAGCACACCTGCAATGCCAACATTTAGGTGACTATAAGGAACAACTTTAATTTTACGTAAAAACTATCTATCGCAAGGAGAAATAAAGGTTGGTGGCAACAATCACCAGATCAGGGTTGATCTCAAAGCTCTGCATATACATCAAGTCCCACTGACCTTCATGAAACACTTTCGGCTTCTGCAGATTTGGACCACTATATGCTAACCTTACTTCGGTTGTTCTGAAAGTGGTAACAGCAGCATTGAACTCAGCTGTATGAGCTTATTAGCAAAAAAAGATGATCAGTTCTTAACTACTGCTTTCTAAAGACAAGTAACACCATAAATACATCTAGGTCTTCAAATATTTTTTAGCTAAGATTGAATGCCACAGTGCAATATACATCCCTTATTGATGTGCTGTGCTTTCCTGTTTTGATGGTCTCCTTTAATAATCTTCTCTTTTTCCTCTTTCCGACGTATTCTAAGCATTGCAACCACAGACTGCTTTGTGAAAGGCCACACACTTGTTTTTAAAGGCGAGAAATGCCCCTCATATCATTCAGCCCATTCGTATCATTCATATGACATCATTCATCACAAAAATTCTGGCAGAGCAGGATAAAATACAGAATACTGACCTTTACGAAAGATATTCAAATCTACAGTTGAAATGGTATTACTGCGTGAGGGTGGCATTCCTGCTGTAGGGATGCAATAACTACTATCAGTGTCTGAAGCAGTGCGACTAATGCTACATGTTTCCACAGGAGATCGATCTGCAGTGTGGTGAGGTTTTGGTGGCCGAGGTGGAGGAATATCTGGAATAGTCTCCAGTTTTGAAGTCTGAGACAACGTTCCCTCTGGAAAAGTTCGTGGAATCTGGTAAGTACCTCCAGGTGTGGGGGGAATGTCATAGCTAATGGAAATGTGCCTCATCTGTGCGTCTAATGAAGATGTTGCTGACGGCGTATTGAAAACATGTTGCTCCCCTTCTGCGTCAGTCCCAGATGGAGACGCTGCCTTCGGTAAAACATCCTGTGAGTAACTCCTAGGCAGGTTATAAAGGCTGCAGTCTGCCAGTGTCAGTCCAGTACGAGAAGGTGGAGAGTCATAGACACCTTGCTGCTGAAAAAAGCCATTCACAGCATGCTTGCTCGCTGATGGAGCAGGATTTTTGTGGGAGGGCACATTATCATTGCAGTCTGTTTCAGAAGAGCTGGATTTTGCCGAGTCAGCATGAGATCTACACGTAAAGATTGTAAGATTAAAATGTTGATGAACATAAAGAACAACAAACATTACAAATCATAAACACAACATTTAAAATGTAAACAACTAAAAAGTCTATCAGTCTCTTCCAGCTTTTTTTTTTTCTTTAAATTAAATGCAGCGACTCCATTATTAAACAAACAGTAGTACTTAAGAAGGAGCCTAAGTAACTACATACATACAAATCCATGCATGTGAAACAGATAACGCAAGTGCAGAGCTTTAGCAGCAGCTGAACAACAAGTTGATGTTTCATAAAGCAAGTGATTTCCACAACACCAATTTGAAGCAGAGTTTGTTTGGGGGCTGGGGCATTTTTTAATTATTATTTTTTTAACCCATGCAGCAAGCTAGCAGCACTTAAATGGCTCTGTTAAAGGTAAAAATAATACACTCAATCCTTGGGTTTACAATACTTGCTAGTTCTAATCAGTATGAAAAAAACATTAGAGGAAAAAATACAACTGCTTGTAACACCCTTAAGTGCATGCCTGAAGTTATCTACTGACCATATAAAACTGGTTCAAAATACATAAAGGAGAGAGAAATAACAGATAAGAACAGAAACAGGAGGAAGATAGCATGCTTTTAGGAGGGGAAAAAAAATCTATAGGATGTATGTGCAATAGAGTGCTTTTGTCTTGAATGCAAGTTAAGGCAGTGTTGTTAGACAAAACTGCACAGTAGTTTACCTTTGATTTCTTTGGAAATTCCATCTTTTATGAGAATAGCACTCATTAATACTGGTACTAACGAGTACCAGTAAAATTACACAGAAAGTAAACACATTGCAATCTTTTTTTTTTTTTTGGAAACCTCCCCAGTTACCTAGCTGCAGGCAGAGAAATTCTGTTATCAGTCTGACTCCTTGCTTAAATGAAAGTCAAGACAGTGGCAAAATACTAACACAGGTGGCATTAATACAGTCCATACACTTTTTGATCAATCATACCATGATATTTCGTATTTTCATTCCCACAATACCATACCTTTGTGTTAATTTATACATACATATGTAAATATTTCAGCATGCGTGTGTATCAATGAATAGCTGCTATACTACTCTTACTAAGCTCCATTAAGCAACTGGACCATGCAGTTTACAAAACTTTGAGGAATAAAATACATAAAAATCAACAGCATGACTACCCACAAGAAGCATTTTTTCCCCTTCTTTTAAGAGGCTCTCTACCTCAAAGTGATCACAACCAGAATTTATTATTCAAATTTCAATCTGTCAGTAAGATCGCACAAAACTTTAAGGGACAGCTGGATTTATCTCCTGGGGTTCTGGTAACCTGAGGAGAAAGGAATCTAGTTTAGCTATTCATTTAGGTTTCCTCTGCAGTCACTGGAGAAATGGAGACTGTGTGAAACACAATCCGTTCTTCTTAGATATCCATCCAAACCCGATGAATCATTCCCAAAATGCCTCTCTGCCAGCCATCAAGGGAACAGACACGATTAGCTTCGACTGGACATCTGCAGTCAAGAAAAATGCCATTCACCTAACCAAGTGGTTTTTGTTCTGTTTAACAGCAGAGATACAATCTTCCATCAGTCTGAGCAGCTTATGAGAGTACTTCTCTGTCTTTAATTATATCACCTTTTTCTATTAGCTTGTTCTTAGTTTTTTTGGTGTGGGTTTTTTCATTAGAAGTACACTAATTTTGCTCTGCTTACTACTTTAAACATAGCTTTAAGATCTGTCTTACTGGTCAGAACTGGTTTCTAGGTGACTCTGAACATTAATCTGCATTTAGATTAACAGACACCCCCAAAAAAAGAAGAGCATTTTCTCATTAAGTATTTATCCGTGGCACAACCAAGGAAGTGGAACTTCCTATACTCCTTATGATGCTGACCATCAAAAAAAAAAAGTATCTTTTGCTTGCACTTTACTCGAAGGATTCATTTGGGAGTTGCTCACTTTCTAGACGTACTCTTCTAGTTCTGTGGTATTCATTCGGACCAAAGTGCCAGCAGAAGTCCCGTGTGTTTTACATGAACAAGTATGGCAAGGATTGTGATCTGTATTTCATAGGCTATAAAAATAAAGTGGGCAGTCTAGAGAAGCTGGACACTGGCAACCAATTGTAGAACCAAAATTATTACTTCCAGTTCACTAGGATATACTTTAAAATGAAAAAATTTCCAAAACTACAGAAGTAAAATATAAACATTACATTTATCTTACAAAAACATACAGGAGTATATAACCAATGCTCAAAATGCAACAACAGCACATGTACGATGCCAGTGCTTAAGGATTACCCATCATACGTAAGCAACAAATGCTATCATTTTTAAATTTAGGAGTTTTTCTGGGTCTAAGTGAATGCTGCTTCTTCTTCCTTGACCACAAGGCACTTGTGAAAACAGAAGACTTTCAAAACCATGACACATGAGGCAGCCAGGCCTGTCGTTTGCTTAGCTGATGGCAACAACTAACATTTCTCATTGTAAGAGGGCATTTCTGGTTTACTTCATGCTTTTACTTTTAAGATTACTTTTAAGTAATCTTTTGGAATCAAGTTCTTAGTCTATTGAAATAGTTTTCAAAATATGAATGGGTTGTAACCAATCTGATTTTGCAAGACCAAAAGTTTGAAGACAGTCTCAAACACAGGCCAAGAAAACAGTTTATGCCAAAATGAAGACAGGGAATTAGCCTCTGAAGTTTAACTAGTTTTCAAAAGTCAGTATTAACCACTGATCATAAGAACACCATGTACCATTTTGAAAATCTACAATGCATAGTTAATTCATGTTACCTCAAGGGAATTCAGGTTAGGACTAGAGTTCAGGGACAGACTTCACTCCTGCTTTTTTCTTTTTTTTTTTTTAAAGGATTTCAGATGCAGGATGCTTGATGACTTCTGCACCTAAAGTTACCTGAAAATTTTGGTTTTTCCCCACGCACTTCAGAACAGCTCAACAACAACAAAAAAATCAATTGGCTTAAATAGTCCATTAAAAATTATTGTTAATTGTTATGTTATTAAGATATGTATTAATGGTTTTTTACACCTCAGTTTAAAATAATGGCAAAGTTGGATATAACACAATGAAAACTCCTCACTCTATAAGTAGAGGATGACTGTGACATGAATTCAGTGTTATCGCATGTGGGCATCTGCAAATTATGCTAAGTGGCCAAACAATTCCTCACTCAATGCTAGGGCTGGACACCTCTTTCCACATATCAAGGAGAGATAACTGTGCAGCCTGCTCATCTACAAGGACTGAACATTAAGATGCACAGAGAAAAGGTGGGGTATTGAGGCGGGGGGGCCAATAAAAAGCCTGCCTCCATGCACTAAATACTTCTTTTTGACAGAGACCCAGGAAAAAAGTTTTAAAAGTGTTTAGTCTGAGGGGTAATCATCCCAAGTTTTGGATATGCTGTATTCAGTCTGGCTTGACCACTCATCCTTTTGAGCGGATTCTTTTCCCATCTGCAGGAATCGATATGACCTATTAAACAGAATACTATGAACAAAGTGGCAGCAAACCTGCTCTTGTGTGCCAGCAATCTGTGACAGAAACAGCAAGCATTGTAAAAATGGGAGTAGATAAGTAAATAAATAATAAACCAGCTCTATTTCCAGAAAATGGAAGCCAGAGTTACACAGTTTTTCTGTTAAAACTCACAGAACACCATGCAAGACGCATCTCAAACAAACAATATTTTCAGGCAAGTTAATGGCTCTGTGATTAATTTCTCACACACGTTCCAAGAATGGCTACTGTTCACTCACTGCAGCGGAATCTTTTTACTTTCAAAATCTTCTAATAGCAGGTATTCCTGCCCTTCTTCTGAGAGAAAGGGTGACCCTTGGCTGGTTCATAAACAGAGGAAAGATGAGGAAGACAGCATTTAGTATTTCAGTATACCTCTCGAATGAGCCAGAACAATAAGAGTTTTGGAAAGAGTCTTTGGCTGTATTTTCTTATTTAGGATCCAAATATGAACCTTAAAATCTCACTAAGTGCTACAGTCGAACAATGTTCTTTCTCAAGTCAACAATGATCAGAGCATAAAACTATTTTAGACAAAATACAGCATGATTATTACAGCTGCAAGTGCTGCATCCAAGATATTCTCACAACAGTACGTGGTGCATTGCATGACACTAATGAAGCATTTCAAAATTTTTTGTTAGTTCTGAAACACCACAATTGTTAAAAATTTCAAAGAGGCAGCTTGGATACTTCCTCTACGTTTCACAGTTACCTGCCTCACCTCAAAAAACCCCCAAAGCCTTGAAATAAAATTCAGTGGTTCCCACATTATGTATAAAGTAACATGGAAAATTAGAACAGAAAATGTTCCCTCTGCATATCGGCAACTTTAAAGTCTAAAGGGAAAACGCCATAGAAATAAACCATTCAAGTAACAATACCTGCCTATTTAAATTACATCTATTAAGCTTTGCATCTTACACTAAGGAAAAAAGGTTGTATGAAATACACAAATTCTTCCAAGTCTGGAAATTAATAGGAAGATGATACAGCCATAATTTTTTCTTCACCTGTAAGTATGAGGATTGGGGTAGCTCGCAGAGTGCCCTCTAATCGATCATCTTAGTAACATGCTACACAGGTACTCAAAGGTCTAATTCCACAGGAAAAGGTCTATATCCTCTATACTCCAGCAGAATACCTACTGTACCAGACATGAAACATAAGCAGCCCTTTTAGGTGGAATTGAAACTCCAGCATAACTATTACTCTGAACTTTCATTATTACAGCCTTCTTAATAAAAGGACATAGCTATTTAGTGAATTTAGTTTAATGCACTAAGCCCATATAACTTCCAAGTTAATCACAATGCCAATGTTTCACTGTTATCAAATATTCCTATAAAAACATCATTTATTTAAGCAATCTCTACGCTCCCAAAGACTTTGTTCAATTCCTGCTCAGTTCCCTTAGCATTTTATCTCCATTGGACCTTCTGCCTTCCCCAACACCCAAATACCTTCTCTCCTGTGTCACCAGTGTCTTCCTCAAGAAATTCTGCCCCCTTTTATGGTCTCTACTTAACCCACAAGTCACACAACTGTGGCAGTCAGGTCAGAAAGTCAATTATACATCCCAGCCTTGATCATTCCTAAGACCACACTTCATGTGGGGGTGTTAGAAATCCGCTCTGTGCCCATCCATTGCAGAAGCAAACGGGCACTGAGGCACACTTCTGGTGAGCCAGGGCGCTGAAATAAAAAGTTGGCATTTCTCTGCCAACCTGTTCTGGAAACGATACCAAACTTTTTGATAGCTTTTGGCAGGAACGGTGACATACCTCTGGAGCACCATCAGCTTCTAAACATGACTAAACATTGAAACCTTTAACATTGAGAAAGCAGACACCAGGTTTCCCCTTCTCTTGCAGGAGGCTTTGGGGCACGCAGTGCTGCCCGTAACCTGCACATTCCATACTCTGGGGGAACTGTAGGCTCATTCCTCCGTTTATAAGAAAGACTGTAAAGGGTGGATACTTTTCTCCCATGTACTCATCAGTAAACGGAGCAGGAAACTCCTCAGGCACAACAGAGCAGGATAAAAATGCCAAGGGAGCGGAGAGCACATGGCACAGGTAAAACTGGCAGAGCATCAAGGTGTTGATGAAGAAGGCACCGCCACTAAAAGGTATGGCCCTAAGGGAGTATGTGAAATACTCATGAAAACACTTTCAAAGGAAGCTTCCCTCAGCCTTCCATGTACTTGTCTGCAATCACAAAAACAATACGACATTTTATTTCTTTTTCTGGAAATACCCCAGAAGATTTTATTTTAAACTACTGCAGAAAAGAAGCTTGCCAGAGAGATTTATAAGGTTCTCCCACAGAATCCTCTAAGTTGGAAGGGACCTCTGGAGATTATCTGGAACAGCTCTTCCAATACCTCTAAGCAAAGCCAACTTCAAAGTCAGGTGAGGGTCCTTAGGAGCTTGTCCAGTCAAGTTTGTGGTTGGTGGGGTTTTTTGCAGGTTTTTTTGTTTGTTTGTTTGGGTTTTTTGTTTGTTTGTTTGGGTTTTTTGTTTTGCTTTTTTAAAATCTCAGAGGATGGAGATTCCACAAAGTGCCTGGGCAGCCTGCTCCAGGAATGGCCACCATGATCCATTCTGAAAAACCATAGTGATATTTCCCAGGTAGCTACCATAAGTATCATACCCTCCTATGCAGGAAGTGCTGTACATCTATTTAAGTTAGAAATAGCAGTTGGAGAAATAAAGATACATTTAATTCAGTACAAGTTCTCAATTCCTTCCTTAAAATTTCCTACTGCACACTTATCTGGAGAACTGACTGTGTGAGTACTCTTTATTCAGTAAGATATAAGGCTTATTTGAGCTTGGTTTTAAATATCTATTATTTGGAAAAAGTTAAAATTCAGAAATCAAGTGGTTTAAGTGTCCTGCATTCTTAGTTATCATAAAATAGTTATCTTTTACTCTTGCTTGAGAGTCTGAACCATGCTAGTAATAGTCAACAAATACTATTCGAGGATTGCTATATTCAGTGATGTTTTAACCTGGCAGGTGATAATAAATATCAGCATATTTTACTGAATCCCTTCCATGAAAGCTTTAACTGGCAAAACTGGAGCACCAAATACCAGAAGGGAGAAAGGCTAAATTTCTGCAGCTTTTTCTAGTCCTAGACTGGACTAAACACACCAGATTGTGGACCAGAAAGGGTACTTCTCTGCTCTGTGCCATGCATCACTCCAAGCTATAAAGAAATGCTTGAATCATTGCATTTATCTGATACTTCATATTGGCAATTACTGTCCACACTTTTGAAGAATGGAGGAATAACAGTCTAACGCTGATCAAACAACTTACTATTACTGCAAAATGTTCAAACATAGAAGGAAAAGATGCAAAAGTTACAGTCAGTTTCCCCTTGCAGATTATGTGCGTCCAAGTATTCTGTGACTCGGCAATAGAAAAAGTGCTTTTAGCACAATCATTCTTAGCCTGTAACACAAATAAGTGTTATTACAAAAAAAAGTCACTTACCTCATAGGTTCAGGTTTTTTACTTTGACAGTTTATTAGCAGTAGGTAGTCTTGAGGATCTTCTTGACCAGAGGAAGACTCCAGTGGAGGGATGTTAATAAGCTGGTAAGGAGGCGGTAGGGAAGATTCTGCTTGCATGGAAGGCGGTGAAGTGTTGATGGGCAAGGGTAACTCAGCAGATGGTTGTAAAGAACTGACCGGTGGCTTCACAGCATCTGCAAAATGTAGAAGCAAAGCATTTTACAATGAAGAAATAGTCTTACAATACTAGAAAAAGAAAATATTAACGGAGGATGAGAAGAGTCAGGGTTTTGAATTAAAAATTGTAAAATCAGTGGACGTAAGAACATCTGGATATTAACATTTGTTTCAGAGTATTTATTTTTTTTATATAAATCTTTTTAATCTCTTTATATTTTTTCAAACTGTAATCAATTTCTTAAACATGCCTTGGAAACAGAAGTTATGCTTCATTTAATAACTTATTAACGTGTTTTCTGGTCACAGAAAGAACAAAGATGCTGACAGCTGCAGTAAGACAGTTAAGAACACAAATCTGTTGTTTTAATCAAGAGCAGACAAAGGCCCATGGGTTATTACTTGGATATAGTAACATGAGTCAGCACTTGCTGACCAAGGTCACTTCAACAGTTGACATCAGTCACCAGTCAAGAACTGGCCTCTCTCAATATCTGAAAAGCAATAGGAAAAATGCTGCTTTTGCAATGGAAGTTCCCTTACAACTACTAAAATAATGCAGAGGTACAATAGGTACCATGTTCCACTAAGCCCCCTCATTACATACCCTGACTTTTTTATTTTAGTGCAATAAATGAAGTAGTTGTGGTTGTTTGTTGTTGGGTTTTGGGTTTTTTTTGAGGGGGAGAGAGGAGGTGTTGTGGTTTTGTTTTTTTTAAATAACCTTGCCTTTACAACTCTTATCCACTTCCTATTCATGTATATTCTACAGTAACTTCTTTTTTCCTTCCAAATACGTGTATCCTGACTATTAAATTATCTGGGAGACTGGAAAATATTGACACTGCCAATCATTAAACAATCATTTAATTTCTTCATTGTTTTAATGATACATTGACTAAGAACAACATAATTAAGCAAATTGTTCCTTAACTATCAAGGCTCCCTTGCACTGGCAACTCACCGTACATTCCAATTTGCACACCCCAAGAATGGACGCTGATTATTAGCATTGTTTAAATGAACATATCATTATCCAGCACAGACTGCTCCTGTTAGGCTTACAGGCCAGCTATGCACTACAAAGTAACTTCCCAGGACAGTGCTGGGAAGCAGAACCTGGATGAAGAACCAGATGAGCAGACCAGAACATAGCCCTCCCGCTTCCAGTTCTGCGTACACCAGGTACAAGTGATTTAAAGATGGAAATGGGAACAGCAGTACTTGCTTTGAACTCCCATGGCACTTACACAGGCTCAGAAATTAAATCCCACCACACCCATGTGGGTGGAAGAAGTCTAGGTGTATGAAAATTCCTCAACCTACCTGAAAAGGTAGGATAACATAAAAAAAAAGTTTTTATAAAAGGTCGTGCCTGACCTATCCATCAAACTAGTTAGCAGAACAAAGGCAAAACCAGAATGCACCGAGTGATCCTGCACACACAAAAATAAAATAGTTTCTTTACTACATGCTAGAACATTAAAATATGAATAATTTTCTATTATTTAGGAATTTCGAGAGCTTGAAGGAGCCTATCTGAGGCACCTACTGATATTTCTTCATTCCCCTAGTGTTGGGGTTCAAGAGCAAGAAGAGAAAGGTGCCTGAATGGACCTACCAGGCATGTATTTTTTGCTCCTGGAAAAGAGGCAGTGGGAGAAAGGACAAGTAGCTCTCTGTCCTGTCCCCTCCAAAACTGAGGAATGCAAGTAGATTTATGCATGAGTAAGAACGGAGAAGAAAGGTTTCCTGCCAGATACACTATCATTCTTCAGCCACACTTACAGACACTATCCTCAATGGCTTTGGTGTACCACAATCCCCACCCCTGTTCCTTGTCCCTGACTACACACAGCCGCCACATCATTAGATCTGCTTGGTCCCAGGTTCACACAAGGGGGAAAAAAAAGAAATCAAACAGGACCTCCCTGCAGCTTCCAGGGAAGATGGGTGTGTCAGTTAGACCACAGGTAGTCAGGAGAGCTCAACAAGTATATAGTAAGATGCATGCCTACGTGAGGCTGATGCATTTAAAGAAACCATGCACTAGCATTCCCAGGAAGAGTAACAAGACTCAAGGGTAACTTCCCAGGGAAAATAAATTCAAGAAGCTTGAAAGAGGACCAATGTATCCACCACGTTTGGAGAACAAAAGAGTAACTTTCTTGGGGGAGTAAGAACAAAGTGCGTGCGTGATAGAAAGAAAAAGAAGTTAAAGGCTGGCTATAACTTGTAATGGGTGAAAGGAGGGAAGGTGGTGAAGACCATTAGGCTAAATATGCTGGCTCAGATCTGTAGTCTCTGAAGCCCCCAATGCCATCTCCGATGGCGGCCTGTTGCAGACAGACGGAGCACAAGCAGCAAGGCGAGCCTGCCATACTGACCCCAGCTTCTGGGGCTCTACCGCTTCGGGGCACCCCAGGGCAGAGGCTGCATCCACAGTCTATGCTGACCAGCCTCTCTCAACCTTTTCTCTGAATTTGTCCTATCCCTTTTCAGTACGTTTATATTTTTGACCTCTACTACTATCCTGTGGCAGTGAGCTCTACACCTTATTATATGTGGCATGAAAAAACACTTATTTTAAACCTGCTGCCATGTAGTTTCACTTGATATCCTTCAGCTCCCATCTTCAGAGAAACAGTGAACAATTGCCTCCCATTCCTAATCTCCATTCTCAACTTGAGACAACTTTGTCACAGCTTTACTGAGTTGGTGCTGCTTAGTTTTTCTTGGCACAGAAGCCATTTCATTGCAGATCTGGTTTTCCTTCACCCTCACCTTTCCTAGCTCTACTAATTCCTTCCTGAGAAGGGAAACTAACTATTGCATAAAAAGCGCAAAAAAGTCTGTGACACACTTACTGATTTACAAAGACATCACAGTAATTCATTCTGTTCCTATCATAACCATTTGCCTTTTGATTGTTACTGAGTATTAAAGGTGACACTGTCCAAAAGGTTCATGATCTCTTCTCTGAGCAAGGATTTGGAGCCTGTTAATGTTAATGGATTGTTAGGGACACTTTCCTTGTGATGAGGGGCCTCAGTTATTTTGACACAGATACCACTTGATCCTACAGAGCTATTGTTAGATTTTTGGGGGGATTTTTTTTTTTCTTTTTTTACAGTGGATAGAGCACTAAACTATTAAAAAAACAGCTTTCTGACCTGATACTCATCCTCATACAGGCATTTGGTATGTGTTAAATAGCATATACTAATGCCCAATTTAAAGAGCAACTGAACTTAGTCTAAAGCACTTCACTGCTGGGCTACTTCTTATTTGCTTTACACATTCAAGTTATTTCAAATTTGACTACGAAGAAAACAGTAATGTTAATGACTTTAATATCACTGAGCAGATGAACGCTGTTTGCCTATCTATACCCTCTCAAATATTCTCTTTAGCCACATACTTCAGAAGCTGATATGAAGGAACGAGTTTCTCCCAGCAGGCTATTATGATTTCAAAGAGTACAATCATCAACTCGCTCCACTTTGGACTAGCAGATTTTTAGGGAAAGGGCCATCTGCACACCAAAGAGCATTGTAAGTCATTTGGTTTGTTCCCAGAGCTCAGACACTCGGACTGCTTTGAAATAACTGGGAGCTGGAAAAACCATCCAGAATATTTAACATGCAAATGAGTGTAACAAGAATCCTATTTTGTTTTTATAATTCCTGCATTCAGTACAGCTAGCACAAGCAGCTTTCTCAAAACAGGGCAAGAGTTTTATCTTTTCTCAGTTGGTTTGTTAAGAGCAGTTACAGGCATCATCTTTGCTAGAATTTATACTTTTTTCCTCATAACCATTTTGTATTTGCCTCACTAATAAAACAATCATAAAATTAATGAGGTGAAAAGAACATTATCTGAACAAGGATAATAAAAGGCTCCCCTCTCTTCCTTCTCAACTATATAAAGCTTCTTTATTCCACATGTTCCTCTATCTGTGCTTTATGAACAATCTACAAGATTTGAGTGTGGGAGTTTGCATTTACAGTTGGTTTTGTGTTTTTTTTAATGAGAGCAAAAATTAAATTGTTTTCTACATTATGATATATAGTCTCTTAATATTCTAATTATGTAAATACTTGAAACGTTCTCATAGCGAACAAAACACAGAAACCTCATTACAGCAAGCATTTCTTTAAATGTCAAAACTGCAATCAAAGTAAGAAAATACATTCTTTGCAGATCATAGGTAGAAAGACTAAAATAGAAAAGGGATTTTCCCATTGTAACAGTGAATCAGCACAGATACGCAATCACATGATTCTGCTATTCTTCTGAGATGTTTCATTCTCCCTATTTACTATGATGCAGATGTTATCATTAAAACGACCAATGGCCAACAAAATATTAGAGTAATAACCTCGAACAAAAAGTTACAGATACAACAGTGGGAGTCATAATAAAGCATAACTTGACTTTAATCCTTAAAAAGGACTTTTCTTTTTTTTAAATTAAGTCTGTTAAGTCATTATCTGTGCTACTTAATGTAATGAGATACATCCTAAAATACACTGCTGGAGTTGACTCTAGTGTCAGCTCCTGCATGGTCTCAAGCAAAAGATCCTGGAATCAAAGGGCCACATGTGTGCATGTGCACGCACAGAACGCAAGCATGTGTACGCTGACGGGCACAGACGAACAAGCGCTTGCTCTGTTCGCATACTTAACTCAATAGATGTGAGCCAGACCCAGCCCAGAAGACACATGGACATGTTAGTCTGGGTTTGGTTTTCAGCATAAGTGAACAGCTTACAATCAATATGAAATCTATGCGGTGAGCCTCAATTCTGAACCTCTCTGCTATACCCAGAGAAAATCCTTTTAAATACTTCAACAAAAAGTTCCTGTGCATTTCCTAAGTTTGTTTTATTAGTTTAATATAATCTCAAAGTATCTCTCCTTTTCTGAAGATAAACAAAATACCCTATTTAAAGAACACTAAAGAAGAATTCAGCAGTTGCTCATTGTACATTATGCTCAGGACAACTCCACCTCCCGCATCTGAACCAGAAACATGACTGACTGTTCCAAGTTCCTATCACACACTGAAGTTGCCAGCTTTCAGAGCTGATATTTAAAATTTAGTACTTACTATCTGCAGTTCATACATAATTTTAAGCTGCACTTTTGGTTACCCATTTAAAATCTGAAAACACCAAGAGCATTTCCACTCAGAATTTCTTCCCCCTCTCCACCTGCAATTTTCTTTTGAAGACTATTCATTCAAAAGGAAGAAAAAAAGAAACATCTGTAGCCTGTTCTCTCCATCTTCAGATGGTACACAGGCTGGGTGACGCATGAAAAAATAATTAAGGAGTCCTGTTATAGACTTACTTCTGTAGGTGCTTGTGAAGAGAAACAGTGCAGCCCACCACATGAAAACGTTTGGGGTTTTTTCTTCCCTAAAAAGGCGCAGGGCTCTCCCCGGCAGAGCAGGCTGCTCTAGCCCCACGGTGAGCTTACCCAGCTGGGGCTGCAGCACGCTGTCTGGAACCACAGGCACCTCTGCACTTCAGAGAGGTTTTCAGGGCTCACGGCACCTCATAACTTGAGAACTGGCAATATGCAGAACAGTTTTCCAATCCACCCTCCTGCAATCCCCTTCTTCTAGCAACTCATCAGGTGATGTTAATGCCACAAAAGGTGTCCAGCAGGAACTAAGGAAAATTAAGTTAAATACCTAGGCATATTAGATTCAGTTTATTTTTCCTCAAGGAAGAGCAGAATCACCTTCCATGAATTTTTGTCACATGCAGCTGGCAGCTTAAGGTAATTACCCCAAACACTCAAGATGAAGATTCTGACCGCACTCCTGACAGCAAATTATATCTTTAATATATGTATTTTTTCCTCACATACTTATAAGGGAAGACCTACTGTTGCAGATCTTGTGCTCTATTCATCATTGTCTCACTTAGCCACCCATCCTTTAACTACATCGTCTGAAGTCAAAGACATCTTAGTCTTCTCTGCTGTCCTCTCCTCTGGATAACGGGCAACAATTTTCTCACCTTTGCCTCCCTTTACTCAGCTCTTCAGCCACCAGCTACCACCTCTACTAAACCTGCTATGCCAAGTCTCAGGTCCTTCTCTGGTCCTGCCTCTTCAGGTTTTATTATTCCTCTGCAATTTTGCCAGATGAAATCTTGCAACTCTGACAGCCTCCTTCACAGTCTATCCTCACCTTTCCCTCAGCAATTCCACCGTCAAAAAATAAAATCATGTTTGTACATGTCAGTGGCCATTGCTCCCACCTTTACTTCCTCAAAGCAACCAATCCAAAAAGTCTCCACAAAAAGAGGTGTCCTTGTGCCACTATTACCTCTAAACCTACTGCCCCACTTCTAAGACAACAGGCCCACAATCCTTATCCAGAGGATCTCTCTCCTAATGCTTAACTTGGTCCTTTCATGTTATTCTTTACTGCACTCCAGGTCATCAGTCACTCATCCTCCTGGCAGGTCATCTTTGACCTGACTTTCTTTCTAGTTAATCATATCCAAGAGATAAAAAAAAAATCTCAATTAGTCATAAAGTACATCATCTCTATGGTGCAACTTTGTTGCAAAGACTTTTTTTTAAAAAGCTTCTTACTCTGTCATTGCACTTCTCTCTGCCCTCCTCCAGAGCCTCCCTTCCTTCCCCTAAAAGCTCATGCTATTTCTCCTCACTTTTGAGCCCTTTCATGACCAAGATCTCTAATATTCATCATATGTTATTGAGATGGTGATTTTGATTTGCCAAGTGTGCCAGCCTCTATCATCCACTTGTTAAAGCTGTCAAAGGAGAAACATTTTTTATTTCTTACAGGCAGACCCTTCATGCAGGAAGGGCACCCTAAACACCTCTAATGTCCACCATTTATTTATCAAAGACCCCCTGAAAACGTCTTCTCAAAAATCCCAGAGTTCAACAACAGTCCAACACCCGAAGCACTAAGACCACTCATCTGTCACAATGGTCGTAAACCACCTTATTTGCTTTCACTTCTTCCCATGCCTCTGCTCCTATGTTGATGTCTCTTACTGCAGATAGTAAGTTCTTAGTAGCAGAGCCTGTTTTCTGTCCCACACTTGTGTTACAGGCAGCACAGGGTATCCACATCTGATATGGAGATCTCCAACAGAGCGTAGCAGCCACGATGCCTGACCAGGCAGCATTAGAGAGAATACAAGGAGTCGGGATCAGAAGGTGGAGTTATGTTCATCCTGCCAGTCATTGATACTGCACCCAAGCTATGATCAACCTGCAGTGCATGCATTATCAGAACATGATTAAAAAATAGAAATGGTTGTCTGAAAACGATTTTACTGTTCAAAATGCAGAAGGCCTGAGAGGCGTATAGCAGATAGCAGCTGCCTGAATAGAAATACTTCAAGCTTTGAAAGCGTTGTGTGTGAAGCAAGCTGTAGCTCTTTCAAAGTACAGTCCTTATGATGACAGAAACCTTCTTTACCACATGTAATTATTTGTGTAAATGTAATGGTAGATTTCAGCATCTTGTTCTGCCCTTTTCTTTTTTTCTTCTGCTTTACTTTGTTATTTCTTCTGGTTTACTTTGTTATTGCTATCTTTATTCAAATGAATACATGCAAGTAACATGTTTGCATACAGTAAGATTATTTCCTCCTTCCCCTGCTCTGCCAAGCACGCAATTCACTAAATTACAGAAACATGGAGCTGGATCACATATAAAACATTCATCACACATGTCTATGGAATTCTAGGGAAGGGCTTTCACAGCCTGTGCTTAAATATCCTTAGAAGGTTTTTCTTTATTGTTACATCGCTCACTGAAAGAGAAACAAATTACTTTCCTCTTCAGATAAAAGTGATCCATGTCCTGCTTATCACAGCTTTTTATACTTTGAAAGTCAGCTCTTCCCTCAGTATTTTCTTCCCGGGAAAAAACAAATCCTTCAACTTCTCTCCTCATCAACGACTTTTAAAAATCCTTTTCCTCTATTTCTACCGTTGTTTAAACATTTATCCTCATCCTTCTGGAAACTCAGGCCACAGTATTTTGGCTGAGGTCTCCACAGCACCAGGCAGAGGAGAATAGGAATTTCCCATGTCCATTTAGTCTCTCCATCCCAGAACAACTCTCACTAGAGTTCAAAGCGCACAAACCACTGGCAACACATTTTTGCTTATAGTTACATTTTACCCTCTAAATGACCTATTATATTATGACCTTACAGAGAAAATATGAATGTTAAAAGTGCAGTATGAAACTCAGTGGTAGACCTAAAAGCCATGCTCATATGTAGCTCCCCCCACCTTTGGGCATGCATTTAAGAAAAATGCTACAAAACCAAACATTTTACAGCTTCCATTTGAAAACCAGAAGCATTAGCTGAAAAGAACATAGAAAATACCCAGAAATTTCTTTACAAAAGTAGAATTATTTAGCTTACTAAAAAAAAGAAACTTTTTCATGTTTCTTTCTCCCTCATTCCTCCCAACACCAAAACAACAACTCCATATTAATCTTCTAATAGCACTAACCACCACCACCTCATGTGTTTTTTTCTTTGTAAATCCAAGGAGGCAATTGGACTGGGCTTCCAAACCAACAGCAGCAGGAGCAATAGGCCAGTGGTGCCCCCAGTCCTTGATTAAGCAAAGGATGCCAATGACAGTCCTCTCTCATAACAAGACCCTTAGCCAGTCTGGCAAGGGACGTTTTGTTCAGCTTCAAAGAAAACTATCTTCTGTTTCCATAGGCTAAAGGGAAGGTTGGTTATGCCCCATACAATCTCTTTTTGTTTAGTTCCATACTAAAACAATAGTGCTTTTTTATTGTCTGCAGTGAACTTCACCTATTCTTTAACTTCTCAAAACAAACTCTAGGTTAACAGATTTTACAAAGTATGTTTATGACTTGCTCTTCCATTAGTAGGAAGATTTATCTTGTAAAAGTAAGAACTTGGCAATAAACAGACACTCAGCAACTGACTTTACCATTTTCCTTTTTTAATTCTTCCTCAACACATTACAAGACATTACTAAACCCATAAACCAGACAGTACTGTCAGTTCTCAGTTACGTAAAGTAAAGGTGTTGGGATAATTCAGACAAAGCTAAAATGCCAAAGATGAAACATGCAATTAGGAGTATAACGGGGATAAGTTACTGATACAATTGACTGAAGCAAAAACCAGTTTTGGTCCAAACAGCCAGTGAGGACTTAGTTAGTTCTCTCCACATTCATAGCATGTTTCATCTTCAGTTCAACAGAAGACGTAACATCCACAGAAAATTAAGGATTAGCAACACACCAGCTCTCAGCAAGGAAAGGCCTCGTGGCTTTGAGGGGACCCTACCTCTCCGTTCCAGGCAATGGACACGTGCTCCTTTGCGCTCTCACATACACAAGAGCTGCCAGGTAAACGCATTTCCTCCTTACTTCCCAGATTCCTCGTTTGTCTCCAGAACCAATGATTTCCGAGCGCCTCCTGCCCACGGCTGCACTGCTGCACTACTGTATTATCCACTGAAAAGCAACCACCTGCCTACCTCTCTCCTGTATGTAATGGATGCCTGGCAGACTGAATACTGAATCACATGGCAATCGCTCTTAGAAACATGCTGTGGGTGGTCTCGGTTATGTTCAGGATGTCATGAAAACATGCTGGAACTGTCAAAACAAGTACCCTTCACTGAATTTGCTATTAAGAGCGGTAATTCATAGACGAAATTTTCGTGACAAAGTTTTAGTTCAAAACTGCAATAAGGAGGAAAAAAAAAGGCCCCTCTTCAGAAAGCAACACTATTTTACAGTCATTTTTGAAGATTTGGCTGGAGTAGATGAGATGCAAGCCCTTTTTTCCTTACCTCTTTCAATCCACAATCCTACAAAAAACCAGGGATTTAATTCTAGCCCCTTCAGTCAGGCATGCTTTATTTATAACCCTCTTACTGCTCCTACTTAATCTTTTCTTGGGACTGTGCACAGAGCTACAGCAAGTCATGCAACTCACTAATCTTCACAAAGAATGCAGGAATAGTAAGTAAATAAATAAGGATGGATTCAGGACAAGCAATGGCCACAAGGTATTTGTCGGAATTAAACACACCATCCTGTTTCCTACAAGCTGCTTTCACACAATGTCTATTTTGGTAGGATTAGAGCTAGATAGTAGAGAACTACAAGTTATTTTTTGTTTGTTTCGGCTGGTGAGGGGCAAATTTTTTTTTTTTTCAAGTTGCAAAGCAGACTGAGAAATGGTAATATTAGAAACCTGACATTTTGCACTCATTTCTGCTTGCATAACCATACGTTTTTATAGCAAATGGGATTCCTTTGATGATTATGATGATGATCTGCTTTGCATGATTTTACTTAAACATTTTTCCTATACTCTCAAGACCTAACATCATGCAAAACAGAAGAGCATCATCCAAGTCCCATGGCACACTTAATTTGTAAAAAATTCTTAATATCTCCCTCTGTTCTGCTTTCTTTTTTTTCAGCGTAACAAGGAAGTTTCATAGCCAACACATACAAGTTTTAAAACGGCTAAAGATATTCATCTGATCTTTGAAACATTCTTCGCACGTAGGCATCATACTTTCTCAGAAAAAACAACAGAACTTACCCTCATCTGTAGGGTTGAACCCACAGATATCACAGATACATCGAACCCACTTATTCATCTCCTCCTCGCTGTCTGCTACCAAATAGAAAACTCTGTCTATAGTGTTGATATCAAAAATGTAACTGTTTTCAAACTCTTTTTTGTTGAACGTTAATCCAGCATCCACTTGTTGACACAAATTTAAGTCAATAATACGGATAGGCTTCTTGGCATGGTCATTTTTGTAATATTCCAATACATCTGGATCCCCCGTTAAACGGCCGCTGCGAAGCACAAACCATCTCCTCTTCCATGCCTGAAAAAATTGGAGAGAAAAAAACAGAGAAAAATTAGAAGGAAGAAATCATACTTTAAGACTGTTACCTTTTGTGTATTGTTGCAACCTGGGTTGAACCAAGTAATAGTAAGTAGTTCAATTATAATTCTAAGAGATTACACACCAGTTACCTACATTTAACACAATCTATTTCCATATTATTTACAGCAGTGGACTAGAGGATTAGTGAATTTGTATTTTAAAGTTTATTTCTTCTGTATTTGAGCTTTAAGAAAGGGACATAATTAAATCACTGTTTACAAAATGAGAAAGGATGAATCCGGTTAAGAAAAAAGGAGGGAGGGGACCAGGAGAGGGGAAAAAAGCACGCAGAAAAAACTTCTGAAGGAAGCTGACATAGACATGGGGAAGACAAAATAAAATACATCTGTAAGTGTTCCATAGTGTCTTGTTTCCAATATCTGCTACTTCGGGCTGATGCATTTTAACTCTGAATTTTTCGCTGATACTTGATAACGATCTGCATTCAAAAAACAGACAACGCTCACATCGTACGCTCGCCTCGATGTTAGAGGAACTCTGCACTCAGAACCTTGTAATATTTCTACAACAGTACTTCTTACAGCAAAAGAGCTACATTATTATTTCGGAAACCATTAGAGAGATGGGGATGGAGAGAATGACCAAACGTTATAGTTTTACTGCATAAAAACTGCCTCTGTGGAAGGTACGTCCACAGAAGAAACATTTCACAATCTGACACTGTGCTTGCTATACCAGCCTTCCTGCCACAGCAGAGAGAAAGAAGCTGGTCCGGGAGAAAAGCACAACTGAAATGCCTCATCTTCCAACTCATCCGCAGCTGCCTTCCATTCCCATGGGCCTCCATCACCTGGCATAATTCTCACCAAAGATGCTAACTCAAACCAAGAAACCAAGGTTTGCATACAACTGTCCTGGTGTTACCAATAGCATCTTTATTGCCCCACTTAGCTGCATTTTAGTTCCTCAGCTCTACCAGCAATACAGCATTCTATGCTATAAGCTTCCTTATATGCACAAATGCCAGGATAACAGGCATAGCAGAAGAAACTAGACATACTGCCATTGCCCACTAGAAAAGCTGCACTGCATTCAGATAGAAATCTGAAAGTAGAGCCTGGACACAGTGGGGAGCCATCACCGTTTTGTCTGTTTGTTTTTACGTTTTTCAAAGTTGGAGACCAAGGCAAATCAATGCAGCAGCCAAGCCACCTCGTGTTACACCGCAGACTCACACCATGCCCCAAGGCACCCCCTTTAAAACTGCTTTAGGGTATTCAAACAAGGGTCACCAGCAAGCCCTTTGGAAGGACAAAAAAACAACAGAAGAACTAAAAAAAAAAAAATCAAAACAGGTGAGTGAGTTCCTCTTTTGGCCAGCCCTAGCTGCATGCTAACCGAGGAAAGGAATGAAATCAGCAAGGATGGTCCCAAAACAGGTCAAGACACAGTGGGACATAGCTTTGAAAAAAAGTTTCTTACTCTGTATTCGGACACATTTTCTTGATGCACAAGAGTGTTTCTGTCTCATTTTTATGCAGCTTTTACCTTCAAACAAGCTAGTGGAGGGAGCACACAAGGGACAAAGAGGGAGAATTGCACTGCCATCTTCCAGCTCCAAACCAGCGCCGTCAGCTTTGCACTAGAGACTCACAAAACCCTCATTGTCAAGTGGGCATGCCTTTTTGGGTATCAAGCTTAGGAAGCTATTATGAAAAGATAATACAGAAAACAGGAGAAAGGGAAAAATGCCAGACAGCTTAATTAAGGCCTGTGATCAGTTCTCCAACCACCAAGCCTCTAAAAGTTATTTGATTTTAAAACAACTTTTATACCTTATAAAACAAGTATATTTACTGTAGTTGTGAATACAGCATCTGCCTTTAAATGCTGAACTGTGTGAATCAAGTCAGGGACTCAAGCAACTATTTCCACAGTAGCAGCAAATTTAACTGGGTGAACAGTAAAACACAGAAGTAGAAGATGTAACAGAAGAAACCCCTTCAATTTCCATTTCAAACGTGAGCATCTTCTAGCAGCACAGCTGATAAGCACTGTTAAACAGCGACCCAAAAACACTGGCAAAGTTTGTTTTGTTTCCTGTTTCCAAATCAAGTGACAACTTAGATGCTGGGATAACAGGAAACTGCAATATCGGAGTTTCTGTCTTCAGACAAGGTCGATCACAGATAACTGTTACAAACCAAACTGCAAAACTCTGTCGCTTCAGAAACTAGCTTTATCTTTAACCTCAGCCTTCAGTCATTCAGATGACATTTCGAAGTTTAAGTCAGGAGGAAAGAGATTAGAGATAGGAGAGGGACAAGAGCAATTGAGAGGCACGACACATTTTGTCTCACGATGTGTGTAACAAAAATAATAATTAAAAAAACAACTCTATGTGTGCCTCTTCCAGCAGTTTATTTCTAGTACTGTGTTAAGGAGTGAAAGATTCTTCACAACCCTGACAATCTCTGTTGAGCATTAATGAGTAAATAAGACTCTTAAAAATTCAGAAAAATCAACCAGCTAAACGGAATTTGCTTTCAGCCCTTCAGGCTACAAAATAGCAACTATAAAGTACTTAAAACATTGAGTTTAGCTTACCAGCACCTGCTACTATTTTTGAAGAGTTTTCACATAGTGCATATGTGAATGTTTATTTCAGTCATATAATGAATCACACTCACTGAAACTGGCACAGATTATATCCAAAAACAAAAGCAATTCCATAAACTACACACCAATAAGGCAGATACAAAGGTTCTCTGGATTACAGTACAAAGCACAATTTAGCAGCAGAATAAAGCTTAAAGCTAGACAAGCGAACTGACATCAGCACCCTTGCTAATCATAGTACAAAAGCGCCTCTATATTTTGACAAAGTGCAAAGCGAGCCCACATAAATCACTCTTTGTTATTTGAAAATATCTGGGATTCTTACAGCTTGATCTATTTTTAACATTTCAGTATTTGTCGTTGTAACGAAAGCTGTATACTGCCTCACTGAAGTACAGAATACTGTGCTGTATGTGTAAGGAAGAGAGCTTCTTCAGTAAGGGCTTGCCAAAAAGAAATCTCTAAAAGAGAGCGCGCACATGTGCAAATACGTATTTATGCAAATTAAATCTTTTTTTTTTTAATATACCCCTTTGGACATTCTTGCTTGAAAATTTTTCATTTTCTTTTACAGAGCATGTTACAGACTATTTCTCATAATCACCAAAAAAGATGCAAATGGTTTAAGTCACAGGAAAATTATAGGTACTAATTATCTGTCACATTACTGATGTTATCAGCCATACATTATCAAACATTGGTTTTCTGTGCTACAAGTCAACTGCATTAAGTTTGAGAAGTCAAAAAAAATAGTCATCATGGGATTTAAACATTTTGCCCCAATACCCATATAATTCTAGAAAGATATTTGAGCAAATAGAGAAAAGGTGGGGTTTTTAATGAAAATGTTCTTCATATGTATAAAATGTGTGTTATTAATATAAATAGGCGTTTAAAGATATATTTTATAAATATACTAACACCTAGTTACAAAACGCTGCATGCAGATCAAATACCTAATTCAGAAGTAAAACTGTTCCTTTTAAAAGTGTAGTGTGGCAAGCGTCATGGGAATCAAGTTCACCGAAAGCCTGTGTAGGCTTTGCAAATTATTACAAAACAAGGTTTAACGAGGGTTGCTGCTTTTGTTTCAGACTAAGAATGGCCTTGTGTGCCTCTCAGCTTGTTTTCTCCTTTGAGCTGCAAAGCGTATCAGCTGGCCTAACATAGGACATCACCATTCTTGCCAAACATTGTCCTGTTTGTATCATGAGACCATCGTATCATGAGACCATCATAACTATAGAAACAAGCTTGTTTGCTTGTTTTTGAAGTAGTCTAAAATGTGACAAGCTGCTCACCCACAAGGCATCAAATGATCAAAGGAATAGTGGAATTCTGTATTTTTCACACAGCATTTTGAGCAGGTTACAAAACAAAACCAAGAAATTCCTACAATTAGGTTCTTCACTCACATATATGCAAACTGCTGATTTAAAAGCAAGTGAATCAGCTAAGAAATTGGCAGAAAGCATCATTTAGCAGTGTTGGGGTTTTTGGTTTCTCTTTGTTTTTTTCTTGAAAGACAGTAGCTAAACCCATATGCAGTACACAGGATTTACAGTATAATCTCCTTACAAGAGGTATATCTGTTGAAGAAATTGTAGCTATACCTCCCTTAATCTTGACATCTATGGATTATTTTTCTCCCCCGTCGTATATATTCGAGATGTATCTCATTCAGCTGCTGGCTGTAGTTCAAAGATGTAGGAAATAGGGGATGTATGTGTAAATGGAGAGGGAAAGGAAAGAGGAAGAGGCAGGAAAGTGTAGATAACTTACATTTATTTTTTAAAAAGGATTTAACCTTCCATTTGGATCCCCTCAAGCTGTTGCTCAAGACGCAAAATAATTACATGAAATGTTTAAATAAAAGCTTAGAAATAGTAAATCAAAGACAAGTTTTTCTGGTTAATTTTTTTTTTTTTTTTTACAGCATTCGCTTTGATGTATACAATTAACTCCGCTTACTGATAAACTGGTCAATTGTCCTTCTTTGGTTTGCTAAGTATTATTACCCACAACCCTCACATCATTTAAAGCCGATTTTCCTGTTCGAGCACATTCACGGCCTTTTTTCTCTTGGGCAGCATCCAGTCAAAAAGAACTGCAAAACTATTGAGCACTGGCTAAGCCAAAGAGGGTATCACTTACATCCCGCTACGGTAACACTGCTAATAAATCTTTCCCCCATGTACGACCAGCAGACCCAGGAATAACATTACAAATCTCAGACCCTCCTTCTCATCTCTCAAGTGTGCAGACATTTGTGCTTAGGTTTTCATCTCCATACTCCACAGAGTTCTTTAAAAGGGCAGTATTTGGCATCCTCCTTTCCCAGAGAAGTCAACTAAGACTTGGAAGAAAGAAGCAACTTACCCAGGGGCACAGGGAAGGGTCCAACAGAACACTTGATGTTTTACAAACACAAGACAAAACATTTCCTTGCTCCAAAAGAACTTATGAAGTAAGTAGAAGACATGCAAAGTGTGAACCAGAGAGAAGTAGGGGGAAGAAAAAAAAAAAACAAAAGACAGCCCAGGGACACTTTAGAATGCTCTCCTGGACATTTGTTTAAGTCCTGAACCTACTGTTGAGGTCTTTTCACTTGTCTGCTGGGACCCAAATTTAATTTTCTTTATGCTTTTTGCTCCCATCTATTTCATCTATCCCACTCCCTTTTTTCCCCAGTGCCAAGATTAAACAATAGTGAAATTGCTGCATGTCCTTAACAAACAGGAAGAAGGATCACAAACAGGAGTTGAGGATTTCTCCTTTTTGCCTCCACATTTCTAGTGTCCAGGTTCATCGCAGGAGACAAACACACCTCTGGCACAGCTTCACTGACTCGTGCGTTAGACCTGTGCTCTGCATCCCATTAGAAGCTCAAATGAAATAAAAATAAGTGTTCCTTCACACTATGCTTCTTTTTAAATCCTGTTTGTGGTAGGCATAGACCAGTGACAACTGTCACTGAAGAGTTTCATCCCACGAGGAACATATTTGGGAGGACTGCCGGGAAGTAGCCAAAGGAGGTCACATTAGGTAACAGTACTTCACGTACAGAACTTGACTTTTTCCACTTGCTACTCCTTCAGCTTGCAGAACTAGCTCCGATGTGGTGAAATTCCAAAATTTTGGCTGACTTTTTACCTGAGAAATTAACAGTTCTGTATTTCTACATGGAAATAAATTAAGGGGTGTTTTTCAGAAAGCATTTTCTGGAAATCTTTTAAAACCTTTTTTCCCCCCCTTTTAAAAAAGGCCATATCATGAGCACCAGAACTGAAGAATATGTAATTACTAGTTACTTCTGAAAACCACCATCACAACACCTACTGGCAACTGCCATCCTCCCTCTTCCCTAAAACTGATGCCCCTTCTTTTTCTTTTTTTGAAACGTAAGACAGAACAACTAAAATGAGCACAAAAAAGCATGTTTAGTGCCTTAATTCTAACAGCAGAAACTGCATTTCCAGGATTTGACAGTAGTCCAAACATTCTACTTTTAGTAGCATTAAAAACCAAGAAGTGTAAATAGATTGCTGCAAAATAAACAAATGTGATACCAGGAAAATACTGAATACATTATGACTTTCTTTAAATACTTAAGACTTGTTTTCCAGGAAGCACCATCTTTTCTCACTGAGCAAAATAAGGAAAAAACAGTCTCAGTGGAAGTTTCCATTCTCCTGGCCATCATCCTGATCATCTGTTCCGAATACACACAAGGCCAAAATTTCCTGTTTTCAAACTATTGTCACCATTTTCTAGTCTTGTGCTGTCGATTCTAACTTTAGCTTGTTAAATAAACAAAAGAAAACACTGAAAATATAGCAGAACAATACTTCCACACAGATTTACTGTGAGCACTGTTTCAGAACTGACGCTTCAGCGTGTGAATTAGTCTCCCAACTTTACACCGCTAATTAAAGCGTCACAAGGCATAAAATACAATTCAGACAACATAGCACTAACTGCTGCTTTATTTTGTGAATCTGAAACTGAGTATTTTCATAGTCCTTTCCATTTTGCATGGGGATTCTTGCTTCCCCCACCCACCCCTTTTTTAAAGCCTTATGCCTATTCCCAGTGTAATTGTGCAGCCAGGTCTGTATCATCTAATTCGCATTAAACTGATCCTTATTATTGACTGGTAGCATCAGTCACTTCAATAAATACTTACTTTTCTGCAGTATGTCAGAAATTTTCTAATGGCAAGCACAAATTTCTCCCTGCCATACTGCTGCACACCAGAGAATTATCATCATCTCTTCACCAAAGGAGAACTGACTCGGAGATCTATATAGAGCAATAAAGCAGGAGATATGCAGCAGAGCCAGGACCTGGGCCCTCACTTCACTGTCTCCAAGCTAGCATCAGAGACCAGATCATCCCTCTATCTTCCTACATCATCCTATCCACTTCTTGTAGCTACAAATAGTCCGTCATTTCTGATCACTTGCAAGCTTACCTTTTCACTTCTAGTTGTTCTGCTTCACACCACCCACCCTGCGTGGCTAAGACATAACTCCCGAACACTCTTGCCAGCAACACATTCCCTATCACAGATATTAGCTCTGCCATCTCCTCACTGCTTTGTCAGCAATGAAAACACAACACTTGTCATGGCATGACACTTGTCATGGCATAAGGAGAAGTGTATCTGTTGCAGGTCCCTTACCCACACATCTACATGGTCTTTGGTTTGCTGCTGCCCTGTTTCTCAGAGCATTTCCAAAATTCGGTCTGTTCCTCTCTGATCACAAACATGTTCTGATCATCTCCCTCTCTAGTCTTTCCCATATTCATCCTATTTAAAATAATACTGCCAGCACAATCTCCCTGCTTTCATTCTGATCATATCATCTTCTATTTTAAAATTCTCCATTTATTGACTTGCTTTATTGCAGCTTTGAGTCTCTTTTCTTATTTTTAGTCTTTTTCTTCTTAGGAAAGTCCATGCACTTACTTGACTCCCTCCCTCTTGCAAGTCACCTCTTATCACTTTGCCCTACCACAGATACCAGATTTGGTTCATTTTTCCTTCTCTCCCACATCTCTCATCTTTCTTCAACTTCTGAAGGCTCTCCGAATCAAGAAGCAAGGGCATGACATCTCCTTCTTTCAGATTCCTCCTAAAGATCAGCCTCTTCGATAGTACTTACACTCGCCCAACCAAATTACAATTTGGCTTTGCATCAGATGGATTTATTTAAGAAGTAATGGTTTTGTGTATTCAGAGAAAGCTTTGTTTGTTGTTTTTTTTAAAGTTGCTTCAGTCTTTTCATCAGCTCTTAATTAGAAGTCACTTCCCCCCACAAGTCTTAATGTAAGAAAGCAAAACATTCAGGGTAGGTTCTGCCTTGGTTTTTTTTTTTTAAAGCATATGTACATTACTTATCACAAGGATTACTACAGTGCTGACAAGACCCCCTTAACAGGTCAAGCCAGAGAAGGCACCAGCCATGCTGTTTGACTCAAGTTGCACTATTGTGAGCTCAGGGGTGTACGTTGTGACAAGCTGCATAACAGCAATGCACAGAAAAAAATTAGGATTTATAAAGAAACAAGAAATGCAAAGCTGAGAGTTCAAGCCTATACTCCATTGATATCAACAGCTGCTCTCCCACTAACGGCCGGGGACGAAATATTTCACCATATATTTTTGTCTATTCATTTCTCATTTCCTAGGAGAAAATTCCCAGTCATTTTGAAGTGGTGTTTGTAACAAGGTCTGAAAAATTCCTACTCTTCCAGATCACAAGCCTTTTGTAATATTTTGTGCATATAGTTTTCCCTTCCCCCCCCTTCTTACTTGCCTGTGTAGATATCTATCTTCATTATCTATGAAGGGCTTATATACAAGGAAAAGCAAGACACTAGAACTATGTAAAAACACACAATTCCTGACACTATTTTGGATCCTTTAAAGGACATTGCAGTTTGAACACACATGCAACACATGCTTCACTACTTCGTGTTTGGATCACTCAAGCGTGCTCATGCTGCATACAAAATAGAGATTTCTACAGACGACAGAGGCCAGGCATTCTGCACATCATCTCTCCAACAAAATATTCAAAAGCTTACATACTTTGTTTTCTACTCCCCATAAAAGAAAGGGGATTTGAGCTACAGAAGCAGCAGTTTCTCCAACTTCAATAGGGAATGATGAATTAAGGGGATTTAGCAATGTATTAAGGAGGACAGTGCAAAGATATCCCAGAAATTCTACAAATTGCCTCCCAACTAGCTAGCCTGGTTTAACCTACTAGTTGTATGCATAATGAAAGTAGTTCATACACATGGAAAAGTCTCCAAAGGAAATTCCAGACAGTGTTTTAAACAGTCCCTACAAATTAAACTTAGGACATGTCAACACTCCATCCTTATCCACTCCTTGTGACAGCAAGGCTGTACACTGGCTGACATTTTTGCAAATCAAGTATCCGTAGACTAAATCAGGAGCCTCTTTTATACACGAGTCAGCTACTATTATAGCAATGATAGGACCAATACTTACTCAGGCACAGTAAAGGGAAAGCTAAAGGAAATCTCTCGTTCTGCCAAGGTATTACAGGGACAATCAACACAGTCTATTTTAAATACTGTGAGGCATTGCAAGGAATTCCTTATTCTAGGAAAGAGGAAGAATTAGGAAGGGCATGCTCAGCATTTACATTTTGGGACCAAAATTATTAGCTTTTCCATTACAAATCATCAGATTTGCAATGTGCATGAACCAAGTGTGCAGATATGGCAGGAAGAGCTGCAAAAAAAGTAAAAGCTAAGGTAAAGTAAAAGTCAGCATTGTGTCTGATATATATATACACTCACTTTACATGACTGAGAATATTTACCAACTAGGCTCAGCAGAGCTTTTTCTGAACACAACTGACCTAAAGAACTCCAGAGAAAAATTAATTTCAAAATAAACAAGCACAAAGTCAAAATTCTTTGCAAGACATTATGATACATAAATTGCTTTTACTATGCTAATTAAACTGGGTTTCTATTATAACAATAATATTGTTTTTCCAACACTACAAACAATATACTTTTAGATTCAAATAACTCACTGGCGGTAACAAAATGGTTAAGAAATTTAAAAACCAGCCACATCACATACCAATAGCAAATTTAACTGCATACCAGCACACTTGAAAATTAAGATGCTTTAGTATAATTACTTTGATTAGCTTACGAAACACTCCTCTTGCTCTCATCAACTCACATAAAAAGGTTTTCTACTGGTTCCTAGACTGTAACAGTACCCTCATGCCATATATTATTAGGATCAACAACTTTGTAGAATTTAACCACCACAACCAATTAATTTATGTTTTTTCTCCCCACCCCAGAGCAATCTTCTCCATCAAGATTTGTTCTGAAACCAAATCCTTTGCACGGCGTGGCCGCCATCGCTTACCACAAAGGCTGCGCTGCCCAGCCGGAGGAACCTGAGCGCCGGGACCAAGCCCCGGTCAGCCAGCGTCTGCTCACGGCAGCTCACCGAGAGCCTCCCTGTTGACAAAACTGAAGTACTCGCACTAGGGTTTTAACAGCCAAGAAGTTACAGATGGTTCTTGAATAACGATACAAATATTAAGATAAACTAAGTGTTTCAGAGGGCTGCATTAACACACCTACGCATGCCCACATATGTCTGTATTGTACCAAAGCGATGTATCACAGAGCTTCTACTTGCACTTTGTGGCATAAAGCTTTTTTTTTTTAACTTTTTTTTTCAGCTAGTGATACAAGTGAACAAACAGGTAGAGGTTTAAGCTTGTGCTTCAGCAACAGAATTTACTGAGTCAACTTGTAAATCAAAACAAAAGCTACACCTCTTTAAATAAAAAGACTTTTCAAGCAAAAAGACAACATTCTTTAAGGAAGCCCCTGTTTACTTACTCCAAATCATTCTCCATATACCTAAGTTACAAAGCAGAAAAGTAAACATCATTGAGAACAGGTTTTTTTCTGGTTTACCTCTTCAAGTCTTCAGAAAATTTAAGCAATGTCCTGGCCATTTCTGTAGTTGTGTCTACCCCAAAATAAGCAAAGCTTTCTTTTTCCTGCCGGCTTCCCACCTCCCTCTACACCACCCTATCCTCATAACCTTTGACCAACAGGAAGCAGACACAATGGACTGAAAATAACAGCAATTGTAAGATTTCAAATTATTTAATACGTGAGGGGTGGGCTTAAGATTTTAAAAACTTCCCTTGCTTTGGTTTCTCAGCAGTTGGTTAAAACACGTTATCCACATAGACTTACAACATTTGTTAGAGATCCTAGATCCAACGAGGCTAAAAACTGTGAAACACTATTAAGAGCAAAAATTCTTGCATGTGTTGAGATTCTGCCTTTAAGTCACAGTCGTTAGGCTGCTCTAAACAATGAACTTAATTTTCTGGCAGTGTAAACAACAGCAGTAGAAGTTTCCTGCAGCATTTTGTCTTTTTTCTCCCCAATATTTTTAATTATCTGAGCTTTTAGATCAGTAAGAGGTATAGCTATGTGTCCCACAGAATAATATGACAGTCTGGTAAGAAATGTAACCAGCAGTCCATTTAAACACTGCAGTTAAAGCTATAAAAACTGTGGTGATGAAAAGTCACAGAATAATTTGCTAATATGAAAAGGACCTTTGCTAATTCTAAGTAGCTGAGGTACACTTTGTGGTGGAGAGGGAAGGATCTTTATCTTCTCACATAAAAGTCCAAGCAATGACCCCATAGATATCTTCATTACACTTAAAAATTCATGTGCTTCAAATTGTACTAACATCTTGGCATGAACACTTAAGGATTACAGTTTCCAAAGTCCAGACAGGCAATCAAAGCATTTCTTTTTATTAGTTGCAATGTTTTTTCTCTTGCACCCCAAATACCAGCTGATGATTATTTTGCAAACCCACAATCACGTCCTGTCTCTGTCATTCCTCCCCCCAAAGCCTTCAGGTTCCTCCTTTGAGGCTACACCACAACACATACGGGTCACAATGATAAGAGCAGAATGAACTAACTCGGAGAGGGACGCACCTCTCTTATAAGAGCTATACTGTGTTTTCTGGAGAAGGGAATGGCAGGGGAATAAAGACTCAGTGTCATTTTTACACAGACTCCTTGTCCTGAACACAAGATGACTAAATCAAAGGTTCTTCCACAACCACAAAAGCTGGTAATGTCCTCTGCCTTGTAAACACCAAGCAAAATTTCAGGCTAGGAGTATTACAGGGGAATAGTTAGAAGCGTACTGCAATGCAAGGTCATAATAATATTCCAATATAATTATGAGTATGTTTGTTATCCCATGCACACACTTTATCAAGCATTCACTGTACCTCTATTGCGCATTAGGCACTGCTTGGTTTTAGAGGCATTTTAATCATGGAATTACACTAGAAATATTCTTTTCTTGGCAGGGGAAGCTCAGGCACTGCAGTTCTGCAGGATAAGACTGGATCTAGCTTGTCAATGCAGTATTTCATTAAGGTCTGCAAGTGCTCAAAATAACTACAGAGAAGCCCCTCATGACATATTTCAGCACAGTATCCACAACAACTTCCAAATATAGGACGTCCATATTGCACATGAGCAAGCTTTTGAGCATAGCAGCAGAACTCACCACTGGCACGTTGTAATAGTAGCTTGAAGTACAAATGGTTCAACAAGGAGAGCAAATAGGAGGTTCTCTGCAAGCCTGCGGTTTAAGAGTCCCTTGACACTACTTTGTCTGCTAATAGGATCCTCCTTTTCCCTTCCCCCATTTTAAGACACAACCTGATGCCATCACACCAAGGAATAACAGCGAAAGGATATCCTGCCTAGATATTCCATTATACAGATCAAATCATCAATCCAGAGAGGTCTTTGCTTACACATAGGATAAAAAGAAGATGCTTCCAACTGATAAACCCTGAGAGGAAGCAAGGTTGGCTCCATGACTATTTTTACATAGTTAGCATTCACACAATGGCCTAAAATTAATGGCCAACCCCCAGGGTCCACGAAGACTTCATTAAAAAAAAATAAAAATTAAAGGAGTTAGCATATTTGAGAAGGGGGGGGGGGGGGGGGGGGGGGGGGGGAGAAAACAAAAGAACTAGAAGGTGGCAGATATAATCATGCTTCTTCCCAGACTCACCTTGAATTAAGTTTGTATGCTTAGTTTAAGTAAGTGAAAAGATAGGAAGCTTTATGTTGTTTTCTCTAAAAATGAAGCATTTCCTTCAACAATTGCTGGGAGAAGTCTTACTTCACAGCTCTTGTCATTTTGGACTAATACTCTTTTGCTGTAAGTATCATATGACAAAAAGTAAGTAAACACAGAAAAATAAGAATATCTTTATGTTGCTGTATCATGAAAGAAGGAACTTGTTTCTCAGCTCTAATTTCCAAGGCCAGCTACCACAGCTGTGCTGCAGCTCCCAGCTGAACAGCTCCCTACATCTCACCACCTAATAGACAAAGGGCATTTAGTTTACCAAATGGCCAGTGTTTCACATTTAGCTCAGTTAAAAGCAACCCACATTTAAGGCTTCATCTAAGCATGATTAGAAAAGTCATACTGTGTGCATCTGGACAGATGATGAATATAAACATCTTTGGTATCATCTAAGGATAAATAATTTAAATGGCATCATTTCAACATCAGATGCACTGAAAATGCAATTCTCATGCCAGGCATTTCTTTGCATAAAGAACAAGATGAAGCAAAAGGCCCTTTAAGATCACCTTTGTAATCTAGGAAATGCCCAGAAACTCAAGACATTTTAGGTGTCATCATTCATCTCCACCTTTTAGTGCTAAGAAGGATTTCTTATAAGCATTTATCCTTTTGGACATTTTTGTTGTTGTTCTTTTAAATAGCAGCATCCTTCTGATGAGTAACTAAGAGAATCACGGAAGATAAAAACTGCCTAGAATTTCTGATCTCAAACTATACCCCTCCTTCGCTGTGCACTAGATAAAGAGTGAACAATTAGCCTGCTGTTTGCTCAGTACAATGAGATTGTTTGTTTCTTCATTTGTATCAGATCACACCACGGAATAGAGAAAAACATTGAAATACATTAAACAAACAAAAAATCTATCATTAAACCACCACACTGCTATGAGAACTTAAACCCATCAGATTTTTATTCATTATTTTGTAGTTTTGAGCAGATTCAAGTGCTGCAGTCCCTTTACCTTATCTGGCTTGCAAAGTACTTCACATTTTTAAGCTTTGCTCTTTGACATGAGAAGCAAGCACTGCATTATCTAACTGCTTTTTACATCTTTTTGTGAGAGTTTCATAACTAGTTTCACTTACTATAAAAATGTTTAATTTTTAACTTACAGGCAGCAAAGGAACTCTAAAACTGGATGCCTTGTTACTTTATTTATTGGCTCTCCATACACCTAAACAGCATCTACTTTGTTTACTGACTGGAAGCTGTTACTACTGCCAACACTTCAGGAACAATGTAACTGTGGAAAGGGAAAAACATGTTTTTCTACATTTTGTTTGTCATCTAACAGAATTATAAGGTACACATGCACCAGTTTGAAAATATTTTTAATAGCTGGTAACCTCAAATGGACAAAACAACCTACCTCAGCAGGTACTTTGTCTGAACTTGTAACTTAACCCTTTTCATGCTGGAGCTATTTATGAGTAATAATGACTGCCAGATTTGCAGTAACCCTGATTGTTTTTCAATATCTGTATCATAACAACACTGAAAAAGTGTATTCTGTTTCTTAAGGTGACTGGGTTTTAATCCTTAAAATGGGAAGAGCTTTGGGGCAACAGCAAGAGGCACAACATCAGAAACAAGATTTATTATCTTGTCCAAACTTTTCCAACTCTTAAAAATATGTATCACACCACCGTTTATAAGAACCCTGTAAGATACACAACTGATTTCATTTGATTTTAAATACAGATATTAGAAAAAGATATGCCACTGTAACAAGATCAAACTTCCAAGCAAAAAAAGGAAACTTCTCATTTTCCCCACTACTGAAGAGCAGCATCCAAAGTCTTTCCTCCCCTAGGGAATTCTGGTGCCACCTGTACTAGGTTGTGTGACAGGATCCACTTGTCTGTGGGGCAGGGCAAGGTGAGAGGGATGCTGCTAGCCAGGCCAGGCGCCACTTTGCCGGGTCCTCTGAGCACGCCTCCCTCCTGCTCACCAGCACTGCCAGGAGTCCTGGCGTAAGAGGGGCCATGGTGTTCCGTTTCAAATAGGTGAGATTCGGCAGAGGAGTGCGCTTTTACATCCGACATCACATCTCATATGGGTTTCCTAAGCTGTCGTTTACCCTCAACACTAAACAGATGTAAGGCACATATTGAGGTCCCAAGTGGATGGCTCCCCTACTGCCACAGCCAATCGTCTACCCTCCCTCCCAGCCCCAAAAGGCTAACAAAAATACAGAAAAAAATTAAATAGCTACTCTAAGCAATACTCAGCTGACCTTCACATTCGAACACGGCGGTTTTGCCTCTGCTGCAAGCCTCTTCATTCTAGAAAGCTGCAGAGCTGAAGCTGCTTATTCACAACGTGAATCGTGACAGAAGTGGTAAGACCAATAACAACAACGTCAAACCATGATTTTACAAAACGCTGATGTAGAATGATTATATCTTCACTGTCACTGACTGTGAAGACAAGACACCTACTAACGTCACATTATTTGTGCTGCTGCAGTCAGGTGCCACTTCGCTGAAGCTACTACCTGATTTGAGAGCACTCGTTTTTCTTGATAGGCAGGGAGGCCAGAGACTGAGCAATATGGAAACAAATACACTCTCACTTTTGATAACAGGCTGACATGCCAGAGCAGCGGGAACGTCCGTTCTTGCTCTTCATCACAAAATTTTTCAAAGAAAGTAAGACAGGTTTCAGCAGTTTGGTCAAGTCAACTCAGATTTTGCTGAAGCAACATTACATCGCTGCACAGTGAAGATCAGAAGATTTTGAGGTTGGGATGACAAAGCGAGAGTGTTTAATTTTTAGTATCACTTAATTCTGGTTCAAAAACATGCTTCCCCCCCACCCCCAAAACCATGAACTTTAAAACGTGAGACCCCATGGCATGTAAAGAGTCTAAATACTGCTAGGACTGCTCACATCAGGTACCAATGGACATCATCCCAATTGTTTCAATCCAGAGGAAAATTATTTCGGTGATCAAAGCCACTGAATCAAAGTAACAATAAAGAGCACTTACACCAAAGTCTTGGCACCTTAACCAAAATATGCTGATCAATCAATTTGTTAGTCACAAAATGACTAATAAAGAAGCATAACCAGTATTAACTGTGTGCTTTCCACCTCTCACAACTGCTCAATACTGCAATAAAAGCACGGGCAAACAGTTTGCTTCGCTACGAATGCCCTCCCCATAGCGGCAGGGACAGATGATTTTCTGCAATAACGTGTGCTTGAACTAGACTTAACAAATTAACCCACTCCTGCCTGAGCAAGGTGATGACAGTACATGATGCTGCTTGCAGGAAAAGCTATAGCTGAACTTCTCTGAGCATTTAAAAGAGGTATCGCATCATACTGACAGAATTGATAAAATTCCCACAGAACATAAGAGAAGTTTCAGTGATTTTATCAGACACAACAGAAATGAGTCGACAGGGTAAAGAAGCATATACAAATGACTGCTTTCTCTTTGATTCACAATATTTAGATTGTTATTTCCAGCCTAGGTTAAACAAATTGGTGTTATGATACTATTGTTAGGCTAGATGTATAAACACACTCATGCACTTTTGGAGGCAGGCCAGCCAGCTCAACAAACAGATTACAAAAGAAACAGCGAAGAGGTAGAACGAGCTGCTGCTTGAGTTCACCCACCAGGCTGTTAGGGAGAGGGAGCAGGGGGTGGGAAGGAAGAAAACACCGCAGAACAACAGTGCAGCAAAATATGTTGTGAACACACTATTTTAAGAAGTGTAGAAGGTTTCTAAAAAAAAAAAAAAAGAAAAAAGGCTCAAGAGTTGGTTCATGCTCAGCAAAATAACTCCTGAACATTTCATATGGAGACAGATACATCAACCAGTTTCAATCAGCATGCTCAACTTCAGGGAAAAGAAACAAAGAAACCCTGGATATAGATTTCTCACAGTGAAAGGAAAATTAGTGCTCAAAGCATAAATCACCATTAGCAAAATTTTACTCAGCAGAGAAAACTATTTGCTTTCTTTATGAACAAAGAATAAGGACAAAATATACTTTTGGGTAGTCCGGATCTCCCACTTAGTCTCTAATGAGAAGGGCTCAGCTGCCTTACCCCCCCCCCCCCCCCCCGCCTTCTGCAACAGCTCAGGCACTTGACCCCAATTGTCTATTCAATCCAACATTTCCCTAAAAAATTACATTAAAAAAGATTTTTTTTTTTCCCCCCTCATTTCAATCAAAAGGAGAGGTGTTATGAGACAGGTTATTTACAGTTGTTTACCAGGGCACTCAGTTTACAGATATATAAGTATACAGGAACCAACAGATTACAGATTTTTCAGATATTACAGATATTCAGTCAGCCTATGTAAGCAGAAAAAGAGTTACAACTTTTAAATAAGAAAGGCAGAGTAACAAATACAATCATGGATTAATCTCCCCAGCTTGCACTCTGTCTCGGTGAACCTGAGGTCACTTACTTATCTGTTCCAACAGCCAACAGGGCCGAGATACCATCCCTGTGACTTAGTTTAAGTGGACCCAACATGCAGAAAGAAGAAAACCGCATGAAGAAGTAAAGCCAGTAAGAAAACGGCCTTGTGAGATTTCTCATTTACGATTTGCTCTCCTCTGTTCACGGCAGATGCTCTGCAAGAAGTAAGCTGGGTTGCAGTCATACCAACAAAGGAGGTTTCTATTTTCATAATCAAGACACTTGCTTTGTTTCACTGGAAATACTCCCTAATTTTAAATTCTGTTCAGAGGAACAGGTCCTTTGCCAGCAAAATACAGCTGTGTACCAAGGCCTTGCTCTGCCCATAAAGTAAAAAGTAACTGCAAAGTAGTGCCATTAACTGCGTACCCTCAAACATCTCGGGCAACGTCAGGACTTGACCAAGGGCTCCGAATAGGAGATCTTGAGATGCTTCAACTCAGGTGGCACACTTGGAGAGCAAGTTTAAGTTGAAATGGAAAACATTTACATATACATACCAGATATTGTAATAGTCAAGTAATTCACTTCAGTCTACTATACAAAAAGATATATTTAACTACACAAAAATAACGCTTTGTGAATGGTTTAAAAGCAGAAAAAACAGAAATAAACAAATTTGTAACACTTGCCAGCTCATTTATTTTCTTAAGCATTTAGTATTTGATGAAACTCAACTTGATTTTGAACTAAATTATTGGCCTGCCTCTTATTTGCATAATCACCAATATCCAGTACAACCTTGAATTTGAAAATCAATCACACGAGATAATGTCTCCTATCATCAAGTTATGCCATTTTTACTAAAGTAGGAAAATTAAACCTGAAAACTTAGTGTGTACTTGCTCTGCTGATCACATTTCACAGAACATTGTTGTCTATAACCCATTAGTAACTCGTTCAAGTCTGTGTTTTTATTTTTTGTTAAATACACATGCACACTGTAAGGAGAATGTTCTTTCACATTTCCCCACTTCTTCACATGGTGGAACAGGTGGTTATTGTGGGGTTTGGGTTGGGTTTTCTGGGTTCCCCCCCCCCCGACACCAGATCCTAAATAGCTCTTAGACAAGAATCACTTCCTTGCAGAACTGCTGAATAAATAGACCACATTCGACAACAGAGTTCAGGAGATATTACATTGCTGGGGTTCCCTTGCCAAAACAATAGAGTATCTGTGCTTTTGTCCCACTGGATTTGCATATGTGCTTATTATTAATGTCATATAGTACTTTCTCTAAGCAACAGAAACGGACCAACTGCTCACAACACACAATGGAAGTTAGAAATGTTTCTTCTGTTTGTCATGTTCCCCCTTCCCACCCTGAACAGCTTAACTGGGTGATTCTGTAATATAGAAAAAAAAAATCCAACTACACAGCAACAGTAGTTATTGCTGGTCTCAGAACAGTAGTCTTGACCTTCCAAAATTCCGTTTTAGTAACAGCCCGCATTATAAATACTGTAACACTGGAGTCCCAGAATCAGAAACTTTTTTCATTTTAGCTTGCTAGCAAAAACAAAGCTCAAGCATATGACTAGTCAAGTATATTACTTTTTATTTGAAATTCAATGAGCTCCTTAGAACAAGTAGCATATGACCAAGTCAGATAGGATTTCTGTATACCACCAGTTCCACTATGAGCATGTGCCGTCTGCCACACTATTTGTAAACAGGACAAGACAACAGAATAAGGAGAATAAGGAGTGCCACTTACTACACCTCATCCTAGGTCAAGACAAAACTGACCTTCAGAAAAAACACAGTTACTTCACAAAAACAGAACTGTGATATGCAGTGTGATATCCCCCTTTGCTGTAGGGACATAGGAAGTTACACAAAGCAGAAACATATCCTTTTAACACTGATACTACAGAATTTCACACAGAAGAGCAAAGCATGATAAAACTAAACTAGCACAAGTCTGACACTGACTTTAAAAGAAAATTACACCATCATCCAGAATCTTACTTTAAAACACAGAAAGATGGAACATCCTTCATCAGCCTCCAGCTGCTGCGACTCTTATCCAGGAGGAAAACCCAGCAAGATCTCCATTTCAGCATCACTCCAAGGAGAGCACTACACTTACTTAGCATCAGTTCCCAACAGCAATACAATGGCAAGCTCTGCAATCTGGTAGACTCAATGAAGGTTTTAATCATCTAACAAGATTACCTCATCCGTGTGTGGTTTCACAATGCAGTCTCAATGGTAGCCCATTATGCCAGTCCCCTGACATGCAGCGTCAATCATGCTAATCGGCTTTCTCTGCTATCACTCCTACAGCTAGATGACTGCCATGCACAGAAACCAAAACCGTGAAGAATTTCTACCTCACTGGATAAAAAGAAATAGTGAACTAACTACTGCCACAACAGTACAGAAAACATTGCTAGCTCCAATCCTAAAACTAATGGCACTTCTATCCAACAGGTTATGAGCCACGCTCCATTTTTAAATTTTACTTATGTTCTGCGCTCAATCATAGCAAAGTGCAACAGCTCCCTTATGGAGAACATGAAGTTTACGTGTAACAATTTACATGTTTACAGTTAATAACTTTCACATTGGAAAGACATAAAGCTTCATAGAACATCAGTAGCTGCCTTTTCTTGAAGACACACTTCCCCAGTTATCATCAAATGGAGCTCACAAAGCAGAGCACACTGGCTGTTTTACTGTTACCAATATAAAAATGCTACCATAATTAATACTGTTCACTTACCAAAGCAAGAAGCATCCAACCTCTAAGTAACTAAACACATGTACAAATAAAACTTGTTCTATTTGACAGACGAGGCTAATGAGAAAATCTAAATATTGAAACTGAACTCAGCCTATATTTCATTCTTCAGCTGCAAGGGAAAAAAAATAGCCACATGACACAGCTCGAAAGACAAACAAAACAAGCCCCTCTAGTATCAGCATTTTATACAAGAGATTAAACAGCTTGCCCAAAGAAGCGCAAGGATCGTGGGCAAAAGTCTAAGACATACCTGTTAAATTAGCATTACCTTAATCACACTGGCTTTACCTCTTACACTTTTCCCAAACCACTTGAAAATATTAGTGCTACCAGAATTTCAACACATCTTCATTCAATGCAAGAAAAAACACACAAGCATAAGCACAGATATTAACACATAGTTAACAATTTTTTTTTTTTTTTTTTTTTTTTTTTTTTTTTTTAAAAGGCTACATGTATCTAGACTTGACTGGGGACTCTAAAACAGGTCTCCCTAACCCAAAACACCTTCTCTAGTGTATCCTTTTACCATTAGCTGCTTTCAGTCATGTGAAGGAAAAGGAAGGGAAATTAAATAAAGGAGACCAGATGAGTACATAAGGCTATAATCTTGTCATATTTAGGTTGGAAATATACAGAACCACTTAAAACTTAACACAACCTGTAAAAAGCAAGAATCTCAAAATAAAAAACCCAACCAAAAAGACAGAAAACCAAAAAAACAGACATACACATGCAACTAATATGAAGCAGCTTTAGGCCTTTACAAGCATGTTACCAATCATCAGCCTATTTTGCTGGACCAAGTATCCCCAAACTCATCTGAAAGCATCTCAATCCACTGCCAGGATACTCATTTAAAATGAGTATGTAAAAAGGGAAAAACAGCACGGCAATCTCGGGGAAAAAGTCTTTTGATGTTGTTATCCAAAATTAACTGCCTTGTAAGCCACTGACTCAGTTGGCCCAAATGAAGCCAGGATCTGACTCAGGATTCTTGCCTTACTAAGCAATCCGGTTTTTAGAGAGCAGATACCAAAAGGTAGCCTTTTGGCATTTGACATTCCAGATAAAACGCATCACGTTTTAAAAAGCATCTATGTTTTCTCCTCTGCTTTTCCACAAGCATACTCAATCCAAGCAGTTCAGTAACTTCACATTTTTATGGGATACCATCTTTGCATATCCCAAGTGAAGGCAAATACCTCTCCATTTCAAATGAGAAAATAGAGACTTACAAATAGCTTGCCCCTGCTACCCAAATGCATACTAACCCTCCAGAACAGAATATAAAACTGGGTCATGCTGATTCTCTCACCCAGACTTGATTACTTTTATACTGAGTTAACACTTTTGATTTCTCAAGCTTCCAAACAACTGAAGGACAAGACTATGATCAAGAGTAGTTAGCACGGATTTATGAAAGGAAAATCATGCCTGACCAACCTGACGAAATGACAGGCTTAGGGGATTATGGGCGAGCAGCGAATTTTAATTATCTCTACTTCAGGAAGGCTTTCAGCACTGTTGCCCATGACATCCTCATAGAAAAAGCCAGTAAAATATGGGCTAGATAAGCAGACATAAAGGTAGACTGAAGAGTGGCTGACCCTCCAGGCTCAGAGACTTGCCATCAGCACCATGAAGTCCAGGCGGAGGTCAGTTTCTGGTGGTGTACCCCAGCCATCAATATTGGAGCTAATACCGTTGAGTATCTTCACTAATGATGGGAGAGAGTGCACATTCAGCAAGTTTACAGATGATACAAAACTGAGAGGAGCAACTGATACACCAGATGGCTGGGCTGGCACTCAGAGGGACCTCAACGGGCTGGAAAAATGGGCCAATGAGAACGTCATGAAGTTCAACAAAAGGAAATACAAAGTCCAACACCTGGGAGGAATAACACCAGACATCAGTGCAGGCTGGGGGACAGCCAGCTGGACAGCAGCTTTGTAGGGAAGGCCATGGTAGACAAACTGACCATAAGCCACCAATGTGCCCTCACAGCCAAGGCAGCCAACAGCTTCCTGGGCTGAATTAGGCAGAGCATTGCCAGTATGTCAAGAGAGGCGATCCTTCCTCTCTACTCAGTCTAGTAAGACACATCTGGAGCTCTGGGTCCAGCTCTGAGCTCTGCAAGAGACATGGACATGCTGGAGAAGGTCCAGAGAAAGGCTGAAGAGATAATTAGAGGGCTGAAGCATCATTCACATGAGGAGAGGCTGAGAGAGCGGGGACTGTTTAGCCTAGAAAAGAAAAGGATCTCACCCATGCGTAATAAATACCTGGTGGGTGGAATTACAGACAATGGAGTCTGACTCTTCTCAGCTGTGCCCTGTAGGACGACAGGAGGCATGGGGCACAAACTGAAATACAAGAAATTCCATTTAAACATAAGAAAAGCCTTTTTATTGTGAGGATGATTAAACACTGGAGCAGGTTGCCCAGAGAGATCTCCATCCTTGGAGGTGCTCAAAACCCAACCGGACAAGGTCCTGAGCAACTTGCTGTTGCTCTGAGCAAGGAAGCATCTCCAGAGGTCCCTTCCAGCTTCAGTAATTCTGTGAATATATAAATAATCAAGCAAATGTCAAACACTGTATTTGTTGACTGTTTTGAAGTTTTATTTTTACCATAAATGCACAAGCTAAAGGTCAGTTTGCACAAGCAAAAACCTTCAAATCCTTTCCCATTCGAAACACCATCTCCTGAGCAAGAGCTTTCTGGAAACTAGAAAATCACCTACTGTTTACAAAGCAATTTTGAATGGTCTGTGAGACACCCCAAACAAGGAATAAAAGTGAAACAGCAAGACAGGTAGACAAGCTACTACACAACCTGATCTCTCACCATTTAGAGGTTAAACTGTTAATACAGTTTAAAAAATGCACAAAATCAAAACTCTATGTAGAGATCAGGATCGCTTCTTCCACTACTGATAAAAAAGGAGACAAGACAGAGGAGAAGAGGGAAAATGCATTTGACTTAGCTTCAAAAAGAAATGAGAGTAGGAAAAAAAAAAAAAACTCTTTAATAATGTTTTACTCCCTCTGAAGTATCAATTATTGACATTAAAAGCAGCATTATTATTCTGCCACTAGCATAGCACTGAAATCTACCTAAAAAGAGCAACATAATCTCTGTAAGCATGGAACACTGGCTACACACAAGCATCTGGTTTTAAACTTCTGCACCTTTAATAGACCTAAATATTTAATTCTGTCCCACCTAGCAACTTCATATTGTTTCCAAATTTGAACAGTATTCCAAAAGTCTGCTAACAGCCTTCTGAAACCAAGATGTTCCTTCCCACCCCCCACAAAAAGTTCCTGTTGAAAAATACTGAAATGCCTCTCAGGGTCTCTCAGCCTTGCTACTGGAAGAATTTAACAGGGGGGAGAGGACAGGGAAGGACATCTTCCTTAAACAAACCAATAATTATCTCATTCTCACTCCTTTTCTCACACACAGTCAGCTTACGGCAGATATCCAGGACAAAAAGTCATTAGCACAACCAGTTAAAACATGATTTAACTAAGACAATACTATAATGGGAGATGTTAGGCAACCTAAAACTTTGAAATTCATTGGTTGGTATATCTGTAATAAGATTCCTGACGTTATTATGTTAGTTTCCATAGGGATCCAAAATGCTAATTAAATGGAAAGTCATAAAAGTATGTGTTGCACTCTCAGTGTGGAAAAAATACCAAAAAGAGATCAACTTCATATGAAGTTTGTTTTACCATGCATACCAAGTTTGCTTAATGCCTCTGTTTGATGTTTTATGAAATTGTCATTCAGAGTAAAGTAATTCTAAGCCCAGGTAGAGGAGTCACATAAAGCCTAGGGAGGCTGTGTTAGGGTGCAGGAATTCAATTCTAATAGCAGAGTGCAGACTTCACTGGGTTTCTGTCACTCATTTATCAGTAGTACCATTATTTTCCCACAATAGTTTTTGTTATTCACAGCAGAAAGGCACACACTCTCAAACAAGCACACTGTATTGCTGACTAAACCCAGTCTGAGCATCATACAGATATCCAAGTACTTGTTCAAATGGTAAAACATCAGTGAATCACCAAGAGTGCTAAGAGGATAAAAAAGAAAAATACATTGCCCTAGAAAAAAAACCCCTACAACTTTATTGAACATATCAAGTCATTATTCACCCTTCTGCTCATTTTTCTTGAGGATTTGGAAGGAGGGGGAGTGATGGGGGAAGAGCAGTAAGTAAGAATTCACTCATGCAGGTGACCTATCAGTCAGAATAGACTAAGACTAAACTAATAAATAGTCTTCTTTTTGATAGAAACTAAGTAACAGATCCATGCAATTCCCGAATTTGCCTATTTTTATTAATTTCCTAGTTCCTAAAACACTTTTCCTAGTGCAAGGTATTCTAGAAGCATGCTAAAATTGCACAAGCACGTACGCAACCAGTGAATGGAAAAGAGTGACAGACAGGAAGAAACTGATTTGCAGCACAGGACAAGCAGGGAATATGGATTTGTGAACTGCAGTTTTTAAAATAATTAAAAAGTTTCCCAATTACTGCCATATATCAAGAAATTATTATTATATCTCAAGCTTGGTATATAAAGCCGTAATAATGCTTGATGTCTGACAAGTCATTTTATGTCATAAAAACATGCTATTTCTGACACATTTCTTGTTGGTCAGAACCTACAGATTGCTCCACACTTCTAACCAAGGCATTGCAATAGGTACAAATGTTGAAAGAAGGTTTTAAGAAATATCTTCCCACCTGACAGTAATTTCTTTCTGACTCCATTATGATGAAGCAGAGTGTGAAGCTGTACTGGAACTTACACCCACAGAAAACTTTAAAGATGAGAAAATGCTTCTGGAGATGGACATTTGACCACATTACGTATGGGATTGGGGTTGTTTGGGTGTTTTTGTAATTTTGCATATTTAAAAGAGTCTGTCCTGGGAAAGTGCAGGTGCTCCTTAGGCCAGCATGCTTTCAAACCTCACCTACAGGATTTACAATGGATACAGTTCAGAACCACAAACCTCAACATATATGCTGCATGGCACCGCCAAGACCACGTCTGTGAAAAGGCATATCTCAGCCTGCCCTTGCAGTTCCTGTCTCGTATACAGAAAAACCTAAATGAACAGCACTAGACAAGATACACACACATATATATAGGCTGATGAACACACTGTATTCAAACAGCTCAGAGCAAGGAAGCCTGATCACTTCTACTGATACTATGCCACGGCTAACTCTCACAGACAGGTGAGCAGCTAACAACCATTATCAGGGGACAGACCATCTGAAGAGTAACAAGCTCCAGGGCGTTGTCTTACTAGTAGTCAAAATAAAAAGCTGGCCTAGACAAGTCTTCAGAGGCAGCAGAGCTCTAGCAGAATGAACCCTAGACCTACGATGTTGCTAATAAGCAACCTGTGATATCTTCTAATCTCTGTAGTGCAGATTCAGGTCTGAAAATAAAGGATAACATCTTTTTTTGGACTCTGCCTCCTGCCCCTAATGTCTGTTATACATTATTACATACAGAGATATGGTATGCATACATCAGAAACGACATGATTTTACAATTATAAATTACCGACATTTGGTAAGACAGTGATTTCAACCATTGTTCCAAGACTACCAAGTAGTCATTTGTTAACATATGAATTGAAACTACATAAGATTTTATGGTATAAATTTATAGTCAAAAATCAAAACAGAACAGTCTCATTAATTTAACTTGATTAAAAGCACACTTGAAATATTTCAGAAAGTACAGCTGGTTTTGTGGAAAAGGGGAAAGTACTAAAGTGCATGCATGAAACAAGAGACCAGACATATGTATTGGTAAACTGTTCCAGGTGCAAAGCATCATGGAAGAAAGAGACCTGCAAGAAGCAGGAAAGCCAATTAATCAGCCCCAAGAAAGACCTGATGAAATAACTGAGCATTAGCAAGCAGTAATACACCACGTGTATTTGTGCAAAGCCCTGCCTACACAGGACCAGCTTTGTGCCCTCCCCTGTTCTGGAGGGAGATGTACTGCAGCACACACCTTACCACCTACTGAGAGGCCATCTGTAGGAAAGCTCTCTGTACAGACCATACGGCTCTTACCTTTGGTACTTCGTCTTCATGATTCTGTCTTAAAAGTGAAAGCCAGTTGTATTTATTTATACTTTATCAGAGGCACCTCTTAAGATCATAACGGAAACACCTCTTGCTCATCCTTCAAGAATCTCCTAACAGCTGGCGCATGGGCACACACACACTTGCAGACATGTATTTTGAAAGGAGAGGGAGAACAACAATTGATTTCCTGCAAGTGTAACGTCCTGTTGTTTTTCTGAGGTGATCTAGAGATTTATCACAATCCCAGATGTTTACAAGGGGAAAGAGAAACTGTATTAACTTTGCACAGGATGAGACAGTTGACTGCCTAAGCGCATTATTCTAAACGCAAATTCAAAGCTTCACTAAGTGCATTATTCTAAACGCAAATTCAAAGCTTCACTACTTTTTCTATAGGGGCTCTCTGTTCCAAATCCTGGAATTGCAAGCTGTAGGACATTAACAAGCATACATTTGAGTTTCCAGCCACTTCAAGTGTGTATGAGGCAATAAACTTATACAAAATATTTTTAGACTTCCTGCAATCAACTGTCCTCCCGGCATTGCTCAATATGACGCACAGTTGTCTGAATTATGCAGTTGTGCTAACATACGCTCTAATTTTAAAGTTTCATTTCTGTGTTTTCCATAAAATAAGTACTGTCAAATTTGCTCATGCAAGAACTTGAATCACAAGTGATTAAGGGTCATCTAAGCTAAACCATATGGTGTAAATGCTTATTAAATTATACTTATAAAAAGTAATTCGTTTTATCTACATAAGATAATTGTGTAAACTGAACAAAATACTAGTAATGATTGGGCGTATATAGAAAAAAAGAGGTGGCTAAATTCTGCACAGTAAGTTTTGCCATTACAGAGTCACACAAGCCTAAGGTTAGTCTTGCTTGGAGATAACATACATCTTCTGTAAAGGAAAATAAAGAAGAAAATATTGCCTCAACTCTACAGATCCTACAAGATAGAATGGCTGACTCTAAGAATTGTCCTATTTCCTGGCATGGTACAGAAAATATTCAACAGTTGAGTTATTTTGAGGAGGGGGAGTAGGAGTCGGGAAACAGGGTGACCGTTTGTATCATCTAGGCATCTCACGCGTCCAAGAAAGGATCAAGTTATGGCTATATCAGTGCACATATGACAGGACAGAAAGAAGCATTCCAACACAAGATGTTCTTGCAAGAAATAACCATGGACAGGGTGATTACTGGAACAACCTAATTATTCAGCAGAATTGAGTAACAAATCACTATTTGATGCAGCTCCAAACTATACACTATTATAATAAATACTGTCATTAACCATGATTATGCATTATCTCTAATGAAGAAGCTTCAAATGAAGGAGCTTGCAAATTAGCTGTGTCCTACATCTCAGAGCCAACAAAGGAATCTTAGAAGTCTTCTGCTATCAATTTGCAAAAATGGGTGAATAAGATTGGTCCAATAAGATGCTGATGACACTTCCATTAGAAAACAAAAGGGTGCCATCAAGACGTGATGCTGTGATTTTAAACTGTTACTGATGTGTTTCTTTTGGACTATGACTGCTCTTGGTCTACTTTAGCACTGTGACTGTCATTTACAGAAGAAACTGATTGCTACTTTTGGCGACTGCCTCAATTCATCATCCCCTCATTACTACCATTATTACTAGAATACTAACTCATAGAAAAATTGATCACACTTCTCAACTATTCAGAAAAAAAAAGAGAGTAAGTTTCACAGACTAAAGCTGATGTAGACTGAACTGAATTGCCTTTGATTCAAGGCCCAGCTGAAACTGCAATGCAAAAAAAGTACTTAGTTTTGAAGTTTTCACAGTAGTGTCCTGTTAGAAAGAAATTTGAATTATTTCTGAAGAATTAAATGAAAATAACATCAGTTTCATGGTAATAAGGATACTGTTTTCCTCAGACTAAATGATAACAGACAAAGAATTTAAATGAAGGAAAGAGTATCTGGGGGGTTGTCCTCTAAAAATGGTGAAGTAGTACTGCAAGCAATCAGAATTACACTGACTGATTCAATGCTGTTGAGGCTTACTACAGTATGTGCTAGTGACAGCAGAGCATCATATTCCTTTTTTCCAGTAACAATCTTGGTCTTGATAAAACCAAGAACAGTTCAAGGAGTGAAAAATGAAGCCACATACAAAGTTAAGGATCCTCTTTTTAGTAAGTACAGAAAACATTTCTTGTTGTGATAAAAAGGGGTTGGATTAACTGTGTAAGTAAAAGAAAAAAATACTTTTTTGCCATTTGAGTTTTTAGAACCCCTTTCCCCTTCTGTGCAACACAACCAGCAGCTCCACAAATGGATTATCCAAAAAAGAAGCTTTACTAATTTGAACAAGTTTCGTACATTTGGTAAAGTGTAGATGGCTCTTCATTGGTCAACACGTGCAAAAACATTCAAGCAACTGTTCTACACACTCTTCTTTGCCTTTTGAGCCACATGCAAGGAATTTTCATGAAACATCCTCTGAATGCAAGACTATTCTTGCTATCACCTGAAGGTCCAAAAGTAGCATGGCAATTTCAAAGAGATCTTGCCCACACCTGTGAATTCTAAAATTTTGATTATAGGCTACTGCTTTTACCACAAAACTTGGTCCATTTTTAGACAGTCAGCAGCCCAGCACAAACGGCAGTAGCTCCAAGAACAAACTAAGCTCTGAGCTTTTCAGAAGTCAAAAAAAAAAGGAGGGGAAAAAAAACACAGGCAAAACTGCAGCTGCCATACTGGCTTTGGGTTTGCACGTGTGCAATGTCAACAGCGACGACAAAAGGCGACACACCATCCAAACTGTAACAACTCTTGCATTTGGATAGATACTTCTCAGCCGTTATGGTATTAGCCAATTGACTCACTTCAGTTGCTATGAAACACATATCTATCTATTTACTAGGGATGCATTAGGAAAGACAGAATCAATCTTGTCACTGTAATGCTGTTAATGTGGAATAAAACCAAGTTTGTAGCTCAAACAACTGAAAGGAGTCAATATGAGGAGAAAGCATTGGTTCCTGAAGAGAAAGCACCAACTCCTGTCATGCATCATGTTTCCTTTCCCTTCAGATCATGAAAGAATTGAGAAGAAATGCTTCAATAGGAATTATGTAAGTGTTTTAACAGGAAAGTATAAACTGAGAGCTACAACTAATTAATCAAAGAACTACGGATAAGAACAGAGCATAAACAGAGATTTTTGTTGATGACAAATCCATACTGGGGTGAAGCAATGAGGTTGGTATTTATGCCAAGAGTACATAGATTATTTGTAATAAAGCACAAGGGATACTTCTGTTACTCCTAAGACCTGTTATAAAAAAAAAATATGTACATAAGGAGAAGCATTCCACAGAAAATATTTAAAACCACAAGAGAGCTCACACACTCAGCTTTATGCTACCTGGTTTGACAGATTGAGAAGGTGCAATGAAATGCCTTGCCATGTCCCCAGTCCCCTGCACTTTGCCATTTAATACTCTATTTCTTTTCACTGAGCATACAGAAAGACTAAGTCACATTGAAGTAAGTGACTGGCAACCATTTCACTTCTCTCTACAGATATTCCCATTTTATATTATTACCAGACCCTGACACCTGAATAAGAAAGCCTAGTTATATTTCCATACAGGCCGTTACAGAGACCTGCTATTCAGAAGATACTTTTCAAATCACTCTCCTATGCTTTTAACTGGCTAGTTAAACGCAGCCAGAGGAAAGCGTTTGTTCAAGCCTTATAGAAAAAAAGGCATTTACAGGTAAAAACTGCATGTAAGAGACACAGAAATTTACACAAATCAAGTAATATCTCAGATCCCAGTCTTACAAGTACATATCCAAAAGTCTACAGTTAAAAAACAAACCAAAACCCCACACAACCTTTTGCACAAGTGTTACTGCTATGTAATTTTTTGGGTGAATTTGAAGGCATAAGTCAGAGCAAAGTTCCTCTTTTAAAACAAAGTTAGTACAATTACTCCTAAAAGCAGAAATAGTACAACAGTTAAGTTCATTTTCAATATGAGAATACCAGTACCTGGAACGTGACAGCAGCCAAGGTTAGCTTGACCTTTCCCTACTTGAGAAGTGAACACCAGGTATCTCTGGACAACACATTATCTCACAGTGGTTTAACACAGGTGCTGCATGAGGGAAAAAAAGTCTGTTCTTCACAGGGAGAGAGACAAAGTGTGTAGGACATATCCAAAACACACTTTCCTTCCTCTTTTCTCTTTGCCTATCACAGGGTTTTTCTAAAAAGCATGGAGTGAGTCACTTGCCAGATATATCTATCCAATGCACTAGGAAGAAACAAAACGTTTTGCAACAGCCTTGGTAAACTAGCAGTCACAGATTTAAACACAAATCGCTGTGGTATCACAGAAGTTTTAAAAAGTTACTTTAATAGCAAAGACTGTATTTCAATTGTTTACTAGGCTTTTTCACATAGTTATGAGAACCTAGATGGTTAGCAAACCCCCAATAGGATTTTTTTCCCCTCCAAGCTAAATGTTCTAAGGAAGCATAACCCATTGGGGGTTTTTTGTTAGCTTTCTGTGGTATGTTGTCAAACATTCTCCCTTTTTTATAATTCTTAAGGAGATTGAGGAGAGCTCATAAAAGATTATGAGGGACTGCCTTCTCTAAAAGTTGACCAACATTGTTTCAAGGAAAAGCATATTAAACACCATAGTAAATCCAGTTAGTGTTTCACCTCACATTTAAGGTCTCTTTATATCCAAGTAAAAAGTTATGAGATTACAACCAAAGAGAAATACCAAGTTCTAGGCTTGTGAAATGAGTTTATTGAATTATGACACAAAATCCCTGTCAAGATGACTTCAGTTTTCACATGATTTTTTTCACTACAGTTTAGTAAACTCTACAATATTTTAGGCAGAAAGCTTGACTGCAAAAGCTTGACTTTTTCCAAAAAAAAAAAAAGGTAAATATAGAAACTTTCAAGATGAACTGAGTTGCTACTTCTATTCATTGTATCAGTAGCTGTAATGTGCAAAGGAACTCCTGCTATGATTTTAAAAAATTTGGCTTGTATGATATGTGTATAGCTACACACCTGTCCTTTTGTTACACAGAGATAGTCTACTGACCTTAAACACCAAGTCTGTTTAACGAGACTTTCATCAATGAAACGCGGTTGCTTAATGACTTCATGGAGACAGACCATTAGCTTACAAAACAGCATCAGTTTGTCTAACCAGAAACAAAGTAAAATTATCCCAGTAGGATAGAAAGGGAGGCTAGTAAGGAGAAGAAAGGAAACGTCAAGCGCATGAGCAGCATTTGGATACGCCAAAGACGGCACGACAGAAAGACAAGACATACCTTTCCCTGGGCACTGCCCCTTCTCTATCTGTGACTCACATCACCGCTCTGCGCATTAGAGTGGTCTTCACAGAAGCTGCACATACAGCACAGGCTGGCCCACAGCCAGCTGAGTGACTTCAACTGCTCCATATTAATACAGCCACAGAAGCGATAGGCAGGGGACAGCGAGAGAAAATGGAGGGGGCTGCACCCTTTGCTCATCCCCCCTGCCCCGCTGCCAAGGGGGCTGAACAAGAAACCCACTCGCTCACACGGGACCAGCACTGGAGCGTTATCGACGCTGGCACCTGCTGTGCCACCTGATGCGGGCCACAATTTGGTTCAAAACAAGGAGAGAAAAAAAAACGAACACCAGACAGGCAGACATCCCCCCTCCCTGCTGGGTGGCTGTCACCATTCAGACACCAAGGTATTTACAAGGCAACCGGGCCCAGGCTCCTCAGCCTCACCACAGTGAGCACCTCACCGTGCACCAGCCACACGATCGAGCACCTCGCACGGACACTGGACAAGCAGGACTTCTTCAGGGTAACGGGTAACGTTAAAGAGATGGATTATAAAAACGCCTTGAAAGTTTCAGAGAGTCATAAAATGCACTAAATTCCTGCAATAAATTATCTTGCACGCTCTGAGCTATTTCCTGATAACGAGCTGTTCAGTCAAAAACTTAAAGGTCAAATTTGCATCGATAGCCTCGCCAAGAAGTTTTCTACAGTGAAAAGAGGGGAAGAGGAAAGACCAGAGAAGCAGACGTGACAATAAGAAACCAGTATCTATATTTTACACAAGATAAAGTCACATACAGTACAGAATCAGCCTGAAGATGTGAGTTATTAGTCTTATTTTAACCAGTATTCTTTAAGTCTTTCTAATTAGTAATATTCTTTTCTCCCGTGTAACTTGGAAAGCCTTCTTTCTTTATAAAGAGGGAAGGGGGATTACTGACTCTCCCAGTTTTAATCCTTCCTCACACTCCCACACAGAGAACTTTTTTTCCCTTAAGGACACTTCACAAGTACTTCATTATATCAGAATTTTTTTCTCCCCAGTATATATAAAACAGCTACTCACCATTTTTAACTCATTCAAGCTGCAGCCAAGCATCTTGCCACATAAGTTTAAAACTAGGCACATTTCTGTTAAGAAAAACATCTCTAAATGCTTAAGTTATAATAGTATGCTTAAGCAAGCAAACACATGAAAACACCAAATGTAATTTCTTGCCTATGTCACTTGCAGATTTCTAATGAGCCCACATGGCTTTGGTTCCTTTTTTTAACACTTCCTTTTAATGAAGGAGAAATGGAAGCACCTGTATCTTCTAGGACCAGCACATACCAATAAGAAAACTGAAAATCCTAAATTACTCAAACCTGTCTGGTTCACAATTAATCAAGAATGCCTAACATTAAAAGGTCACACATTCAACCAGCTGGTACTTCAGTGAGATCATACTCATATTAAAGCTGATATGCTACCACACTCAGATGGGGAAGGAAAAAAAAAAGCACAGTCACATGCATGCCTTATTTTCACACCTCACACTGTCAATAAAGCCTTTCAAGAACAAAACCCTCAAAAAGGAAAACCCTGTCTCTTAATGCAACCTGGCACAGCAATTTGCAAAGTAAACAGAGCAGCATTTAAAGCTGTTACAACTTAGTATTAGTTTTGCAGTGATCAAACCACAACAAGCTAATATCCAAGCAGGAAGACTTCTCAGTAGCACAGCTTCCAGGCTGCCACTCCATCCCCCTCAGCTTCTCCACCTGAGAAAAGCTGCAAGGTATGTACCCAGCATCACTTACGCCTGTCACACACCAGTACAGCTGTGCCACCCAGCACAGGGGGCTCAGAGAGCCTTAACTCCGTTCAGCCCTTCCCTCCCCACTGCAGACGTAGGGGAAGACCAAGACCCCAGCGCCTTTTCCACAGCTTGCTTCAGCTTTCCCCTGTAAGGTCACCATTTACCTCTGGGACACAGATTTAGCCCTAAAAAAAAAAAAACCAACCCTGTTAGCACCAGGTGCTGTGATCCACTAGAAAGTATTACAGAAATTCCCCAGGAGAACAGAGCCAGCCCAGCTGACAGCAACTGTAGGTCTGAATGACATATTAAAAAGCAATCAAGCTGATTACATTATGCATCAAAACATGGTTAAGTGGTACAGTTTTGCTGCAACGTTAGAAGAACATCTGATCTTCCTCAGAAGAAATACAGTTTACTTGTCAAAATACAGGCAAGAAAAAAAAATATAGAAACAGCAATGGAAGAAACAGTTTTTCTTCAGTAGTTTCTGGATTATAAGGCTTCCCACACCGAGTGAAAGCTTTATGGAAGCAAAAGGTGAATTTAGTGACCTTGCCTTAGGCAGATGGAAGAGACTGTAACATTACAAAGTTCTCCTATTCCTTTTTGGGTTTTTTTTGTTTGTTTTCTTAGGTGCAAGTTGTTCCCGCCACTCCCTCCTCACCAGGTGTAGGTTCACTTCTAAAGCTCCTGGTAAACCACCTCTCCTCTCAAGCACAGCCTTTTTGCTGTTGCAGGCCAGCTACTCTCCAAGTTTCTAGACTCAGAGACCAAAATAAAAAAAATAAGAACAAAAGCTTCTGTCTGAAGGAGAAACATTCATCATGTCAAGAGAGGAACCCAGCAAAGATGAGCAACAGCAGAGAAAGAAGTCCATCTGCAAAGAGACAGCATATCTTGTTCTACAGAACCATTTGTCTTAAAATGTCATTCAGTAAGACAGCAGAGAGCTCCATGGTGGATGTGCTACATTTCTGCTGCAGTCAAAAAAAAAAAATACTACACACACATTCCCCCATAGTGACCACAAACTGCAAGTGGTGACAGACCTACAGAAGAAGCACTTTGCTCCAGAAAAGCGAGAAGCTTATAAAGAAAGGACACTGTCAGAACTTCACCTGCCTTTCCAAATGCAAAGGCTGTGCTAGATCCAAATAACAAATTTTTGAGCCCTGCTAAGTTCAACCTAATTGAGAAGCATCTGCTGGAGATGCCAGCCAGCCACCAACAAGATGTCCGGAGTCCCTCAGCAACAGTGACACTACCCACAACATGCTGCAGAAGACCTTATATAGCTCTTGCTTATCCAATTTGAGAATATAGTGTAGCGATTTCAAACGGGAGCTCTCTTGTTATTTTTTAATAGAAGACTTTCCACTTCAAGTTTTCTCCAAGCTTTGGATGCTTCACTAAGGGAGACAGTATTAGTTTAAGTCAGAACAGCTGCAGAGACACACTACAAGTTTGTACACACTTCTGCATACCTTTGCATTAGTACCTTTCACTTGGTATAGTTTTTTCTTTGAAGGCCTAGAGACACTTACAGAGTACTATTGTGAACGTTAAATTTATGCTTGGATTCAATGCAGGGTAAAGATTAATTAGGAATATAAAAGTATGCTTTGTTGGACCACCACCAAGTCTATCTGGGAACCTCACAAAGCGCCAGAACCATACTTCTGAGGCTCCACTGTTGTAGCCCGGGAGACTAGTGAGGTGGTCCTTGGGTGGCCTGCAGCCACACGTTAAACAGTACGTCCGTCACTCATGCAGCATTTGGACCAGCGAACATTCACCAGCCTATAGTCTAATTTTATAACTCCTTTTTTTGTTTTTGCCTGTTTTTAACCCAAAAGGGTTTTGGTGATCCCTCTTAAGAGTGATGCCACAAGACAACTCCCAAGACTAAGGCACTCTCTTATAAGCATTGCAATTCCAAAATGCAGAATTCCACGGACAGCCAAGAAGATACAACAGGAATGAAACAGATGAAACAATGCAAGACTTTTCTCCCAGCATCTTATTATCAGTCTGTGGGTCCTATACACAGCCTTGCATCACATCTGTGGAATAAAAAGCAAAAAAAAATTTTCCAAGGAAAAAAAGATGATGTCCCACAAAGCTTTCTGCAGACAGCAGAGGAGTGGATGTCTCCTCTTCCTACCCAGCAAGACAGAAACTACCAAAGAAGCGGTTAAGTCAGCCAGCATGCCAACAGGAAAGGTTTCACATTTCAGCATTAAAAAAAACAAAAAAACCCACCAAAAAACCCCCACCAAACAAACACAACAAAAAAGGAAATTCTGCTTCCATGCATCAGGCCTGAGCAGGAATATTCACTAATGAAGGCTTCTGAGTCAAATAATAACTTCAACAGAAAAGTACTTCCAAGTTAGTTTTTGAGTTATTCAGTTAAAAGTCTTTGCATTTTACATCACGATCCAACTAATGAAATTCCTTCCAAAACCCCACCCTTCCCTCCATGCCAAAAGTTCACAAATTTGAAATTCTAGCTCCATCCTGGATTAACAATTCACTGCTCCGTCACCAAGTCGTATTTCGCAACCAGTCTTTAATGTACTTGTAGCAAGAGCTGTCTATAAAACCCTAAGCTGCCAAGACCTGCTCTGAGGCTCCCGCTCTTGTTCAAGACTCCAGGGCAGCCTGAAGGCAGAGACACAGGAAAGGGCATCTCTGCCAGGAGTCCAGGTATTTTTCTGCTACGGCTAGTGAGATATCTACCGATTTAAATTGAAAGATTCACATGTCAGTAAGTCTGAAGTGGAATCAATAAAGTTATTTGTCTCACTTCATTCTTCCCTCATGAATTAAGGAAAAGGAACAACTATTAATCAGAGATCAGTCCACCAGTACACTACTGCAAGACGCTGCAGATCATGTAACTTCGTGTATACACTTATGATAATAAATGAAGAAATCCTCCAGAGCATAGCACTCACAGTTATAAAAAAATACATAGTTTCTCCACTCTAAGAGTGCGCTAGTGTCTATATGTTCTTAAATATTTTGTTTTATTCCTGCAGATAGTTCTTTCTGAGAAGGCTTGTCAACAGCAAAATTGATTTCTGAACACGAGGCGAGGAAGCTGTAGACAATCTGAAATTTAAAGACTAAAAAGGAGCATTTGTTTTTAGGGTTTCTCTTTTTTTACATGATAGTATGAAATTCAAATATGAAGAATTTTAAATAGCAAAGCTATATGGAAGCAAAGCTCTTAGGAAACAACATGACAAAGGAAGTTTATTTATAGGTCTGCAAACAGGGGGGGAAATAAAAAAAAATCACTGAAGCAGCTGCATGGTTCTTGCACAGCGGACAAAAAAAACACAATTAAAAAAGGAGGAAAAGGCAGACAGGGAAGAAAGTAAAGTAGTTTAAAACAAAGGCTCCAGTACTTAACTTATTCCTGTCTCAGGTTATCGTGAAAGTGTTTAGGTTTGGTGGTTTTTGTAGTTACTTGAAAACTAGTGCTTTTTTTTTCCTACCTGATCCAGTTTTCATAAGTGCCTTTCCCAGTTTTCATAATTAAACCCATTAAATAAATAATTATACGGCTATGACGCATGTTGCTATGGCAAGGATTGCGATAGCAAAGATTCAAGCTTTTATGACTTCACTACAAGGTCACATAGAAGCCTGTGAACAAGAAAAATGTGTGGCAAAAAGGTTACTTCCATTAACACGAACTGCAAGGAAAGACACTAAGATGAAGTATGCGTCCACGCTCTGGAGAGTGGTCTGAAGCGCACGCAGGCATTTCATTTTTCACTTCAGTCCTTGCAACAAGTCACAGAAGGACAAGAAATGTGACTACTGACTATCTCATCCTTCTGGTTTGTCTGAAAGGTACCTTAGCACAACCCTCAAACAGCGCACGAGGCCCCAGGGCCACATACATTTATTTGCCCGCTAACCCAGTTGCACGCTCTTTTGCCTTTCAAAGTATCCATACAAATACTAGAAGACTGTGATCTTTAAAGAGCGTGCATTCCTCACCGGCTACCTTTAAAGTGGCGTTCAAGGAAGATAAACACCACAGCCTGCCTTCCCATAGGAACACGGGCATCTTCCATGCCCGCCGTTCCCACCGAAGCGCAAATCCAGCCTGGGTGGGAGAGACGCAACGAGGTGCCCAAGCAAATAGGCGGAGGCAGCCTGAAATGGGTGGGCAGGGACAGCCAGGGGACTCCGGACAGTCGGCTGCACACGGCAGCTGTGCGGCGGTCTCCTCGGAAGGCGATATCCAGGGTAAGACAGGGCCCCACAGAGGCCTTAGGTGCGGAGGGAGGAGCCCGGAGCAGCCTTCAGCCCTACAATGTATGGGGTTTAGGGGGAAGAAGAAAACCTGCCCTCAGATCACCAACCAAATTTCCTCCCAGAACGGTTAGAAACCGCTGGGCTTCACAGTCACTGAAGGCCACGGCTTGTATATGAGAAAGCAGCTGCCCGCTGGCCAGCAGCTACCCCCAAAGGGTGCTGCCATCCTGCCATCAGCCCTGTGGGTGCCAAACGCCGCCGCGCCTCACAGAGATGCGCAAAGACCAGTTTCAAATTAAAAGCATAACTAAGCTAAAGCAAGGTGCCTCTAACTTGTTACTATTTTTACCAGTAAATCTTGCCCTAAAAATATTTGTGTGGGGGAGGAGGAAAAAAGGAGGATTTAGTGGGGTGTCGACTACAGACTTCTAATCAAATACATACATGTATTTGAAGGCAAATAAACCGCTTTGATGCTGCTCCATGGTGAAGTCTACAACTTAGCATAGGGGACGAGGCAAACAGACTTTCACGTTAAGAGAAGAGGTGGGAGATTCAAAATTAGAGATGAAGAAAGCACACACTTGTACTGAACTTTCAAAACAAGTTATTCCAGTTTAACATTTTTCTTCCTGAACTGACGTAGCATAAATAAGAACCAATGAACTAATGAAATGCAAAGCTTATCCTGAAGCATGAAAGTATTATAATTGTGCTGTGCTTTGCTAATTTTAGAAGACGAAGAAGAATGACTACACTATAATAAGTCAAATGTAAATATACAAGGCCATCCAATCACCCATAGTGCATTCAGCCCACATTATTCTTCTCCGCGTCTTCTCAATTTAAGGCAGTAAGAGCTAGATAAACAGATCTATTCTACTCCGGAGAAAAGCTTACCAGTCACAATCTCCTTTACTTCAAGGCTGAGCTTCTGCCTGTAGCTTTCTCCACCCAAGACACACAGAAGTGTCAGACAGTGCAATAAAGAAGTGTGAAGTCCAGCATCTTCACACTGCTCCAAGTCCCTCATTGGCTTCACCATCACCTCTGGATCCCAGGGGAAAGCCAGATTTTCATCACTATGGTACCCACACACTGGGCTAAGATCAGTGTAGTCGGAAGACTGCGGTTTCTTACATGACACTCAAAACAGTTGGACTGAAAATGGAAATAATGAAAAAAACTACTGGGAAGTTTCAAACAAGGGAACATCTTCCCTTCTAGCCACTATTTCAGATAAAAATCACTACGGGTCATGGCCTCTCCGGTTATAAAAGCCAGTGTTTTGCACAAACCTTCTTCCAGTAACACAGATCAAGAAGGTCAGATAACTACACAGAAAAACTGAGATACAAGCCACAAGGTAAGCTATAAATGAGTATATATGCTTACTATCTCTGCTTTAAGTTACCCTGAAACACTCTGGACAATCTAGCCTAATCAAACCGTGACATGCACATTAGAAAGGCTATCAACATAGGAAAAAAAAATTAAAAAAATAAGGAAACCTCAAGATTATGAAGCTGTGTTCACTTCCAACCTTTTGGGAGAGTGGAAAGAGCAGAATGGAAAAAATAATTGCGAGATGTTTTGTTTCAGTGGAACTATATTTTTCATCTTATGAAGAATTTCTATTATTGTTTTCATGTTAAAATTAAAATATCTAGGATTTTTTACTGTGACAGAAATAACAGTTAAATATTTCTATTTTATCAAAACAGTTTTCTACAAAGGTCATTAAATCAATGGGTTTTAATGAAATATTTCAATTCATCTAGATAGCATTTCTGATATGACTCTCTTGTTTGAAACTTCAACTTTCTTGTTTGAGAGACTTCAGGTTCTTAGAGACACAGATGTTACATACTAATGTTCAAAAGGGACAACAAAAAGCAATTCTAAGCATAAAAAAGAAAAATCTTTTACAACAGACCAGATTCTATAGCAGAAGCAGTTCTCATGAACTAAACTGGCAAAAAAAATATACTAACTGCAGAACTTGGCTCAAAAACAGACTTACTTCATGATATTCTGTTTAACAGAATACCGATCAACTTCCAGTAGCTCTGATTAACTGGCTTACTTGAAAAATTCTTTACTAAGTTTTACTTAGTATTAACTCATTAAGCTTAGTCCAAGAAGAAAAAAAAAAATTAACTGGAACAATATTCCTTAGCATTGTTAAGTGTTATGTTGAATGACTATTACATTCTTTTCACACTAGATGTTCTCAGTGAAAGAAGTTGTTCATAGTAGCTATATTATATGAAATACCAAAAATATTCCTATGATGAACTCCAAAAAGCTCACCAAAAGACCAAGAAGGCAGTGAGCTTGGGAGGGTGGGGGGGATTTAAAAAAAAAAAAAAAAAACCAACCACCTCACTTGATACAAACTGTCCAACAATACATTTTCAGTTCATTTCAGAACAAGCCCAAAGACCACCGATAAGAAAATCTTCAACTTTCATTTACCTTCCTTAGGAACACATGTCCTGCCCCTCCCTTTGATTTATTTTTTAAATACATAAGGATGGTTATGATATTATTTGAGCAGGTCAGATTTCCCACAATCTGCAAAATTGTGATATCACCATTATGAGGTGTGTCTCAAACGCATATAGATTTCATATGCCATTAATGTGTCATACCACAGGGGCATATTTTGTTAATGCTATGTAAGATATTACAGTACATTCACTTAGCTCTGCAGACTGTAACCACACTCACCTAACAAGACAGGCGAGTTTGGCTTATACAATACGTAAACAAGCCTTAGAGCAAACATGCAGTAGAACAAGTTGAAACATTGGTTACATTAGTTAAACCTCATTACACCTGAGTAGCCTCTTCATTTCCAGTTATTCCCATTAAGAACACTGCAGGTTAGCAAGATGAGAAAATAACAAGTCATCATCTTCTCCATCCCCCCGTTCCAGGAATACCTTGCACAGAGAGATGCAGCAGAACAATTGCGAGAGTGCACAAACAGCTCTGGACCACTTTCACATCTATATGTACACAGCTCTATCTCCCCCCCCCCCCCCCCCCCCCAAGCACAGTCACTGCAAAACTCAAGCATACAGGCTGATCAGTTTTAACTCAATCAGCAGCAGCCTTTGGAACCTTGAACTACGTTGATACGTGCAGGACCCTGGTGGGGCGACTCATGCAGCTACGTCCTCTTGGACAGCAACAGGCTTGGATTACATTATGGCATTCGGGATACAGAGACTCCCCCCTGTGCAAGGTAATTAATTCTATTTTGTCACACATCATTTCTAGAGCATTTTTAAAGAAGTGTGAAAACAGAAAGCAGTAGCCCCAGTGGTCATATCACCACTGCAAAGGTATCTCCCAGCTCCAAATCACTTCAGACTTGCCTGACACAGGTTGGGAGAAGAATACCTGACAGAGGCTCAGTCCAGGGAAGAGAAGACTGAAGCTGTGGGAAGCACTCAAAGACTCCAAAGCTTTTTTACCCTGTTCAGATGAGGGAATGCATATGGTGGATTCTGCTGGCTTTGGATTTTGGGGTGCGGTTTTTTTAATATATATATTTATTTTATGATTAGAGCAGTGAGATCATTAAACAAAAGAAAATATGGCTTTACAGTTGAAATTGCATTCTTTCAGGGGTCGGCTTTCATATTTGTGTTTGCTTTTATATCTCAATGGAATTCAAATCACGTACGCTATTCAGGGCTTTACTGAAGGATGACCACGAAGAAACTTTACAGCTGATATAGAAGACAGCAGCTTATCTTGGCAGCGCTCCTAACAGAGCACAGATAATTCCCATGCTCTCCAGTCTGTATTCTGTCAATTGTTTCTATGCTCAAATTCAAGCCTTTTTCGCCTTAATGGATCTCCATATAGGCAAAGTCCTAGCTACAAAGGAATCTCTCACTCTACCCAGATTAGACTAAAAAAAAAGAGCAATTATGTTTAAAGCCTACCACATGCTTCCCAAGCAAAGAGAGAGATGAGACTTTTCCAGTGTGAACTCTCCTGAAAAAATAGTCCACAGTCCCTTCCCTTGATAATGTACAATCTCAGAAAAATGGAAGACAAAAGAAAAATAGGAAAAATCGTTATTTTGCTCTATAAGGCATTTGTGTCCATTTAGTATCGGGGGGGGAATTATAATCGCAATTTTTAAACATGACAAATATGTCAAAAAATAACATGCCCAGAGTAACAAGTATATTCAATGCTAACATCCTCCTTGTCCAAAACAAAACTTTACCCTTCTAGACATAGAAGCATTTCACAAAAATACACAAGTGAATAGAATAACCTACAGATCCTTTGTACACCTAATAGAAGAAATCAGCCTTAATTAAGAACAGAATGAAAAAAATATACTGAAGTTCTAATAGTTCAGAAAAGAGTTCAATCCGTTCACCCCAAACTTAGCACAGAGTTTCAAAACGAAGATATAAAACTGTTAGAGCAGACAGGAAAAAATAATGAGATATAATTCTCTATAAAGATACAGTGCAGTAATGAAAGGGTTTAAATACAACCTTCAAGTAGTCTGTATTTCATGAGTTTATGAAGAAAATAGTTGTTGCATTTAGATATATACAATATAGTTAGCAAGCCTGCCCAAAAAAAAAAAAATTACACCAGCTATAGTTGTTTCTGTCTGGAAAAAAGTCTACGTGCCCAATGAATGGCAAATGTGGGCCATGTCATCTACATGTTCTTGGAATAGGCAATGCTAGTGGTCAAGAGACTTAATCATAAGGAAAATGTGGGTATATTTTAAAGGAATAGAGAATGTGAACTGCAAAGGCAGCTTCCAAGAAGAGAGAAGATATACTTCCATTTGGTAGTGAAACACTAATGATAGCAGTACACAGAAGAAAGTCAGAGGAGAAGAGGCAGCATTTAGGAGCAGAGAGACTGAAGCATGTGCCATTGATGTAAAGCTTACATAAAATGAGCATGGGAAGTCATCCATGGACAGGTCAATGGCAAGAAAGAGCAAAGATGAAGAGATACAAGCTAACACAGAAGCTGCAGATCCCCAAGGGAAAGTGAGACCAAAAGGAAAAGAAAAAAGAAAAAAGACTACTATATTTTAGTAGACACATTAATCAAGGTTCCAGAGTAGCAGGGTATAGCGTCACAAGGCTAAATACAAGAACTCAAGTAAGGAGTTATTGATTGTTTCTAAAGTGAATATAGATGAAAGGGGAAAAAATATAAAGAATGAGTGAATTATTGACACAATAATCGGCTTGGAAAAGGTCACCTGTAGGCCTCTGCAAACGTCGGTAAAGTCACGAGGAAAGACTGAACCAAGCAGAAGCCAAGGCTTCCCAAACATGGAGATGTACCAGTAGATAGTTTTCTGGGAAGGCTCTTGGCTCTGAATTTTGCTCCCGCCTCCCCCTTACAGATGACCTTCTGGGCATACTGCAAGGCTTATTTATTTACCCAGGTTTTTGCCTGGAGGATACAGGGATGTCTGTGAAGATTTTCCTACTAGGAAGGCAAAGAGATATCTTTGTGGGCACGTCATTAATTTCTAAGCTGTTTAAATTGTTCTAATTACTATATACAAAGAGGTTACGGTAAAAGCTGAAAAATATACATTGTACTCCGTTATATTCAGAATATATACTTATTTGGATATTGAAGTAAGTTTTACCACACTCAATGGAAGTTCAACATGTTCTTTCAAATAATTTCATTAACAATACTTCATTTTTAATCCAGAACTGTAACAAACTTAGAGGACTCTCTCATTTTATCTTTTTACATTAAGATAATACATGACTAACATAGCTAAGGTTCAAGCAATATGTCCTTGTTATCACATACAATAATTACCCAAAACAACGTTTCTGAATTATGCTATTGAAACCTTAAAGATTGCTTGGGTTCTGCCTAATCTTCACGATACGCCCTTGGGCAAGCCTGTGAAATTATCCTTGTAAATCAAAAGCTACAATTCTGCAATCACATCTGCATCTGGGGACCTTTTTCCACAGATGAATAAGAAATTGTTTGAATGCTACTGGGTAATAACGGTAGTTCAGAGGAACTACATTTAATGGCCTCAATGAACTTTCTTCCAATCAGTCTCTTAACCTACGTAGCCAGTAGTTCAGGGATCTGTTAAAAAAATATAATTAATCAGTGTGGGACGCTGCACTTCTTCATGAAAAGCCAAGATTAACACATTGAGTCAACAACTTCTATTTTGAAATAGTTCAATTCTCTAAGGAGATGACTGCTTTCCCCAAACGATGCAGACATGTCTGCTGTTGTCTGGGCCAATTCAGAGGCTTGCTATTCACTACTCGGTTGATTTCAAAATCAGACTACCCCTTCAGAAAGTTACAGAGACTATGACATCACATTTATGATAATTTATTGCACAATTACAGTGGCTACATCCCTGGATTTTATTTCGTGGGAAAACATGTTTCTACTACAGTCTTAACCATTTTCTTGGCTTACGCCTGCTCGCAGAGTTGCAAGTTTTGTTATAAAGCTTAGCGTGATTTTTTTCATAACACTATAAAGGTGTTTTATAGCAACTTAAGGCTCTGTAGTTCAATTGCCTAGAGAAATATTTGCAGTTTAAATTGAGACTTACTGGAATTTCACAAGCAACTCACAGAAGCACTGCTTAACTATTTGCTAAAAAGCATAAAACCCTCCACCAGATTTGGACTTTAATACTACTTTTATCTTCTTAAAGAAACAAAAAGCCCAACATCCTTTGAGGAGGCAGGATTGTTATCTCCTTAGATGAATGACAATAATGCAATCACTGAAATTCAATGCAAGAGTATAATTTAATAACCTCAAGTTCAAATGAAAAGATTTGCACACCAATGTGATATTTATTGACTATAACTGACAAAATAATACTGTGGAACATTACAAGACAACTTAAAGTAACGCAGATTATTGAAAAATTTAGTTTCATTATACTTTGGTCAGTGTTATCTTCATTCTAACCAGAAATACTTTATATTACAAGCTTAAATTAAAAGGCAATAGTAGACAGGTCCTGTAATACTATAATTACAGGACCCAACCCTTACATTTTTGCTTCAGCAAAACTTTCACCATACACTGTACAAAGGACACAAAAGTATCTTCTAGGTTATTTAACACGGCATTTATTTGAATATGTACTATTTAGTTTCAAGAATTCCGAAGTTCATGTAACAAATGGATAAAATAAAAGTATTTTCATATAGTTGTTTCCACAGTCAGTTCCCACATGGTATAGTGTTTTTAAGAAATAGGTTGCCATCACTTTAGACTAGAATATATTATAAACAGGACACTGTCTTCTCTCACACTTCTTTCTTCCCAATTCCCTAGCACTGTTCATTACCCAAACTGCACCCCCAGGAAAATTACTTTCATAGTCCAAGTACAGAAAAGTCATTTCAACCCCAACCATAGCAATCAGTAAATTCTTTCGTTACACACAGGCAAATAGCATAAGTAGGCGGTGATGACAGAAAGGTTATCCAACCCATTCACAACTTTCAAGATGAGCTACCAGGTCCAAAAATTTCTGAAACTTATCTTTGAGGAACTCCATCCTTTCCTTTACTGACTGGCTGAGAACAAATGGCACAAGGGAAAACCCCATGCCCCTGCGCATATGCAACCTCAGCCAGGAGAAACTGGAACATGAGGCATTCCTATGGCATGTAACAGCAGGGTTCCTTTGTTTCAACTGTCTTTTCTGAAATTGGTATTAAACTAGGCTAGAGTAATATTCTGTTGCTTTGTTTTATTGGCACAACCTGACTTTTTTTTTTTTTTTTAAATCATCTGCATGGAGATTATGCTTCCCATGCTATACGCAACAGCCAAAAATCAAGGTAAATTTAACTGTTGAGAAGAAGGTGCTCGCTCTCTTTTACAAGAAAGCACAATTAAGAAGTCAGTATAACATTCAGGGTGTTCTTACCTCACCTAGTCTGTCCTAAATATATTTGACTTATTCTCACCTTCTTCCCATCTTAGTAGGAGGAATCAGAGAGGGAAGTGAGGATGCACAGATGGATGGGAAGGTACAAATGCAAAGTTGCCAAAACAAGGACCGGATCTTTCCTCTGCTGTCTCTATTTACCAAATTAAGTCCATTTAACAGTTCCACATGTAGTTGCAGTGCAGGAGCTGTAGTGTTCAGCACACTGTGAGGCTGGTCTATCATGATTCAAGATGTATTTTCCCCATAAAGGACAGAAACCAGCAAAGAGAAGGTGTGAGGTCATCGGGAGAGGCGGGGAGTTCCCATGGGTGTTAGCTGTGTCTTCTACACATCGTTCTGGAGTCACAGTCAATTCAAAAATGAAATGAAGGATTTTCAAAGCTTAGAAATAAGAGTAATAATAGGAAAAGTGAGGATGACACATTCGTATTTTGCAGCTTTTACAAATATGGCCTACGAGGTCCTGCAGGCTGATGGAGGCAGACCACGCGGCCCAAAGTGCCCTGCGTTATCTTCTTGCCTTGCAGTGAAAGAATCCAAAAAGTGAGCAAAGCCCTAGCGTTAGACCAGACAGTGCTTATCACAAGTGACTGGTTAAACAGCAGACGCCATGTATCTCAGCAGTGTATGTACACGCAGGTATGACAGAGAGAAGAGGCAACACCAACAGCAGGAAGACTTGAAGCAACCTAGTTGCACTGCTATTAACTTCAGAAGCTCGTAACCCACTGTTTATACTCTGTTTTTATCATCTGCTACCATTTACCTGCTTGTCCTGATTAGCCAAGCAGCTACATCAGTTTAGAAGATTGGAAAGACAAGGATATCAGTTGGCCACAGAAGCGTGCAGTAAGCAGCTTATCCAACCTGCACACAAGTGAATTAGCTTCCCAAGCACATTGCCAGAGGGACCCCCCCCCCTTCATAAATACAGTTTCTATGTTTGGAAAAGTGCCAGGAGTAAAATGTTTGTTTACTGCAGGCAGGAAGATCTACCTATGATTCAGACATTAGGAAGTGACAGGAAGGACTAAATTATGCAATTTAAAAGTAGGAAAATAAACACAAAATAGTTGCAATGAGAGGAAGGAGGAGAACGAAAGGACATGAGACACAAATTTTGGATCTTCTCTCTCACTTGTGCAGGGCTGAAGCGATCATTGCAGCAGGAGGCTCCCGTAGGACTTCTTCACCTTTTAACCCTCACCCTAAGGCCCCTAGCCAGGGACTTTCCTCCTTAACACTGAGCAAGAAACATCTGTCCAGCTCAGTCTCCCAATTGGAAAGGACAGATCATGGTCTTCCTTACTCCCTATTTTGTTTAAGCAGACAAAGATTTCAGAGAGGAGCACTCCATCTGCCCTCCCTTTAAACAGCAGCTACCAGAAGCAAAGCATTGAAAGGCGGACATAAAGAAGGCTCATTTTCCAGCCAGCTAAGGGAGGCAGGAACATACTTCAGCTCTGTCGGATGCTGGTTGCAGAGATTGATAGGAAAGCCTCTTCCCGTAAGCAGAAAGCAGGAGAAGCACCCCGATGGGAATAGCACTGCCTTCCCAGCAGTTGTTGGAAGCAATTGAGCATCTCAGCAGTGTTGCTTACGACTTTGCACCTCCCCTCCACAGTTTGTTAGATCGACTTTCAGTAGTACATATCTAGCTGAAGTTTTAAGTTTGTTAAATTGCAGTCATAGTCTGCATAATTAAAGCGCCCATTCCAAGGCTAAAACGGCAAACAAGAAGATTTGAGTCTCAGTCATTTATGACTGCACTGTAAGAAAACACCAAAGAACACTATCAAATTTATGTAATGATGATGGTGCCTCCCTTATATAATCAGTAAAGATCTTCCTGCCACCCTCTTTGTAAGTCAGACAATAAATTCCTGCTCTCTTTTTTTTTTCCTGGAGCTGCAGAGATTCACAGATAAACTGAGCCATCAGGTCAAGAAAAAAAATGCGAAGTACTAAATTCATTTAGCACTGAAGTACACACCATAGCAGAAAACACTGTAGTTACTTGTCCTGGGACAAAATTACCCTGGGATGACACCAGGGTTAAGTTTCCCAATTTGCACTAATGAGTCACTTGAATGCTACTCTTCGCTTTGTATCTTCCCACTGCCCCATTTCTCCCTTCCCCTCCCCAAAACTCCAGAAAGTAAAAAACAGCTTTTATCTTAGTAATGACTGACTCCTGAGTGCATGTAAGTGTGTTCTGTCTGCCGTCAGACCTTTAGTAGTGAAGAGTAACTTAAGTTATTTTTCGTAGTGCTGACAAGCTTATGCAATTTAACTTCATTTGCGCACGCAGACAACTCTATTAGATAGGTCACAACTAAGAGCGTGACATGACCTCAGCTTGAAGCTTTAAGGGCATTATTTCACACTGAGTAACAAGTCATTAGACTGCAAAACTTATCCACATAGCATGATGCAAATAATTTCAGCAATAATTGTGTAGGAACAGTAAATGGGAATGCATTAGAACATGCAAGATTCAGGGAGATACACTTATTGTTATACCTTATACCTGCTCTTGCACTTCTTAAAGTTATCTCCCTTAGCAACAGGAAAGGATTTTGTAAACAAAAAGTTTATCTATTGCCACCATGAGAACATTGCCCAGCGTAACACATAATTGAAAGAAAGAAACATTTCTTTAACGAAGAGCACCACAAGAAATCATGGAATTACACAACAAGTGATATATTCAAAAGGGATAAGCTTTTGTCAGTTTGTGGCTTAAATCTCAAATCAAGTTCATACAAATCGCTACTTTCTAGGAAAGCAGAATTGCCAGATGGGATCACACCCATAGCCTACCTCTGACACTTCCAGCATGTCAGCAGAACTAGGAAAAGACTGGATCATAAAGCTGAACCAAAGGAACCGGCTACAACACAACATTTTAGTAGTTTCCTCTTACCACACCCCAGACCTCCAAAGGCTCATGCTTACAGCTGGGGGATTCTGTCCAAACCCCCTGGAATCTCCTGCATTCCCAATGGGGACGCCGCACAGCAGAGCGCTCCATTGCCTCATCCGTCCTTGGAAACTCCAACCTCTTCCATTTCAAACTGCACTCCATACCCTCTCCCCCCTCCTTTTTTTTTTTTTTTTTTAAATTAAACTATGCAAGAACAAATTGCCAATTCACCTCAAGTCCATGCATTACTTTGACATCCTCTCTCTTAGTTGTTTCTTGATAAAAAGAATGCAATACCAATCCTTACAATAACCACCAGGAGCATCAGATAAATTATCCCCACCATCTCTTTCCTAATACGCTCCTTAGCTTTCAGCATTTGCTGGGAAGGGACAGACTTGCTGTCAGCATTTCACCATGATTTTAAGGATCACAAATATCTATATGCTTTTTTTTTTTTACATCATAACTCTTTGCCAGATTTTACATATGGACTTTGGAATTCATCAAGATTAACAATTGCTCACATGCTCTACACCGATTGGTTTCAAAAAGCAGTCCTTCCAAAGTATCAAGCCTCCCCTGCACCACCCCAAAACCAGGCGCAGCTTCTCTACTACATCTGATCCTGCTTAAGAATCTACATGGAAACACAAACGTCAGAAAACTGTAACAAAAACATGCATTAAGTGTGAATGGGAACATTTGTCTAGCACATTACATGACTCAGTGCAGTTATTCTTCATACAAAGGGAAAATGACAAACTGACACAGTATTTTCAGAATTGCTTCTTTTTATACAAACAGGTATCATTCCATTTTGAAACTTAAAAAACATTTTTCGTCTGATATCATGTGTGTATTTACCCTTTTAATAACTCTCCCAAATGGGCTGTAATTCTTGTGTGTTGATTGCATCAAAGGTCTATCTGAAGGCAGGGGTATTAACTGTGTTTGAATAGCTTCCTGTATTCTTATTTCATACCCCAAATCTAATCCTGTGAACTCCTACCGTCAGCAATAAACACCTACAGAAGGTTTATTTTGTTTTTTAAATCCCAAGCCCCAGACAACATAGAAAAATAAACCAAAGTCTCTCTATTTTTATGTTGTTCTTTTTTTCCTTTTCTTTTGAGGCAGAAATACTGAAGAGCCTGGCGGTAGCTGTAGCCCCAGAGAGAGGAACGTGCTGGCCTGCACCACTGAAACCCATCACATTCCTCCTGGGGTGGAGGCAGGCTTACCCCGGAGGAAGGCAGGAGCAGATCTGCCATCACCCTGCCCCAAGGCTGGCTCTGCTGGAAAGTGGGTGGGGAAGCAGATTTAGTTTGTGACAGCCACTATCTCCACTGCCACCAAGGGTTTATCTGGCCTTGTTTTCACTTACAAAGCAGCAGGACAACCCACACGTGACCAGCCAGTGGGCTGGAAAACTCTGGTGCGGGAAACAGGCAAAGAGACAAGGTTGCTTTTCTCCTGCTAGGCAAGGTCATCCCAACACCCACAAGCCATCCCCAGGCACCGGCTACGGCCGCAGGCCTTGCCTGCGCGTAACCCCACGTCACGATTCCTCACCCAAGCTAGCCAGCGTGTGGCAGAAGACAAAAATTACCTCCTTTTTAGAAGCAAAGAAGGCAAAGCTTTCTTCTGGCTTCCTAGAAATTATCAGAGGAAAGAAGCAGCACAGCTCCTGAAGAAGCATCGGGGGTTTTTTGTCTTTTGGTTGTTTTTTGTTTTGGGTTTTTGGTGTTTGTTTTTTTTTTTTTTTAAGAATCACTCCACCAATAAATTGCTGTACAAAGTAAGAACTAGCAAAACCTTTTCATTTAATTCAATTCTTGATGTGGGGCCTAAACTCAGCTGTCCAGAAGTGACAAACTGGGATACTAACTTGGCACAGTCTCCTAGCAGAAGTGTTACCTCTTTTTCATGGTACTTTTTTTTTTTTTTTTACACAGAATTATTTGTATTATTATGTACAGGTATTACGTATAATAATACACAAGCCATATGGACACAACTGCCTGACCTTTTTTAATTACATGTTGTTATACCACCAGTTCCAAGACAGACAACTATCGTGCTGTCATGTACCCCAAATAACTGCCATTTACCTCAACAAAAAAAAAAAGGAAGAAAAATGTGTCACCATAACCTCAGAGAGTTTAATCCTAAAGCTGTAATTTTGGTGCATAAAATGCAATTAAATATATTCCTTCTCCTCAGTTTAAAAAAAAAAAAAAAAGAAAAGAGATGGTTAGAGAGTTCAACAGTCAATTCAGTCTCTTTCATCTCACGGAAAGCTACCTTATAAACATTTCCCTACTGGATACTGCTAAGGAGACAGTCAGATACTACGTAACATAAGATTATTTTTTACAACTAAAAGTAGTGTGGCATGTTCCAAAGAACCTCAAAAGTTAATCATGAGAAACAAAAACTTTCGTCACAGCTGGAAGCAAGACCAAAACACAAGCACAAAAAAGAGACTACGTAACCTTTTACTGGAAGCCAATTTTTTTGTTTTTAAAAAAAGCTCAAAAATACAACTAGCATAGTGCACTGAGCAGTATTTACAAAGCTAACACTATTTGTACAACTATGAACACTTTTCCCAAAGTAAACAAGCCAGAGAATTCATAACAGAGGAACCACAATAGCCTATAATCAAGAATTGATAAAGGAGGAATTGAGAATAAACAAGACTTTATTTTCAGTCTGGAGATAGCAGAATCCCCCCCCCCCCCAAAAAAAAAAAAAAAGAAAAATGTAGTACTGCCTTAGAAATACTTGTTTGTACATATGAGGAGCTGAATTCACATTAGACTCCCTAACACAGTGGCAAATTACATTGGACTAACAATATTCACCTGTACACAACACATACCTGCCTTGACAAGATTATCCCTTTCTGTCTGATCTTTCTGACTGCCTTGCTCAAGTAATTTGCATGACATAAGGTCTGTCCCTCCTAATGAAACACTGCAATTAAATTGCAACAGTTGAAATTGCTTTTATTGACAATAAAATGATTAGTCATTGAAGCATGGAAAATTTTAAGGTCATTTTGAAAAAGTCTCAGGAAGTCTGTCACTGCAACCCTACAAAAGAAGTTGGGATGAATAAAATAAGGAGGTGTATCTTTGCTTTATGTTTATTTGCTCTACGTCAAAACAAAACTTGCACCTCATCAATTGTACTCCCCTTCTTAAATCAAGAAAAATATTTCACCCAATATAGTTTGCTGACATCTATTTTTAAAGTAGAAAAAGGTGATAGCAAGACTAAAGAAGTATGAGATATGCAAGCCAGAGCCACCTACAATACACAAAACTACTCTCTCCCTTAAAATTTCTACATTTTGAATCACTGACATTCCTCTTACTTTTTGCCAAGACTTTCATCAAAGTCATGAGCCAAATTTAATGGGAAATAAATGTGTTCTAAATGTCTGTAAGAGATGACATTTTATCCTATTTACCTGATCCAAAAGTCATGTCAAAAAGAGACAAAAAAAATCCATGCCTCAGAAGTGTCCAAACCATCATTCCAAGATTTTTAAAACTTAGAGAAAGAGAAAAAGACACTGGAAACAGTTTTACGTCTGTCACTTTCCTCTTTTTAAATAAGGGACTGTTGAATACCAAAAAAGATGAATGAAAATGGAAGGATTATCTCTCATCTCAAAGAGCTACCTGGTCAACCAAAGGCGTCCAGAATTGATGCTCATTTTGACAGTCAAAGCCTATGCTTTTTTTTTTAAGCTAAACTGTCCAATAAAAACATACTTTTCTCAATATATCCAATTCACATTTATTTCACACAGCTGCTTTGGGCTTACGATTGACAAAGAGGCATGCAAAACAAGGTCACCTGCATATAACTGGAACTTAAATTCATAGTATTTCATTATTTCCTCTGGTCAGTACATAAGTTGCTTATACTGCATGTTCAGTGCCGCAAGACTTTGTGCACGTATGCAGGAGCACCTACTACGCAGCATCAAGAAAGTGGGAGACATTCATTTGTTTTTCCACTTCCTCCCCCTGTTCACTGTTAGTTCTTCATTGAATTGTAATCCCCTGTGATTAGCTGCTCCAGATGTTATTAACACACCTACCGAAAGGCAGAAGCATAGTGAAAGGGTACCCATAAGCTGCTATGCATCCAACTGAGCATGATCTTCAACACCATAAAAGCCAGAATTTGACTATTTCCTCATCTCTCAGCTATTATGGTCCCAAATTAAGGGCTACCATTTAACAGCTATTGAGACAAATTGTTCACATCAAGAAACATCTTTAGAGTATCTGGCTTATTTCGTATGTCCAGCAGTTCACGTGCACTTCAAGAGGAATGGGACGATTTCTGCTATTTGAGTCTCTGACTTCCCTACTTACACCAAGAAAAGAAGCGTTTGAGCAGTTCAGGTGCTGTCTGACCATCCAAACTCAGAAACATTTAAATTAACAGTGTACATCAGTGTGGTATACTACATGAAAATTAGAATAACTAGTGGAAGATACTTATCTTTCTTAGTACAAGTATATGAGACTTCACAATACGTTTTATATACTGTAGTCTGCTCTTATGCTCTGAAACCATCCACTGGTAATTAATTCAGAGCATACACCATAGGTCAAATGCTGACAGTGCTGTACCTTGCGCAGCAAAGTCAACACCAGCTGCTCATGTCCTGTCAAAGATGATAAATACTTGTACGATGAGTTCCATGCTCCTCAAGCGAGACTTACACCCAAACAGAGAGCTTAGGAGGTAGGTATACCCCCAAAGTCATACCGAAGATCGTTTCAGTATCTTCGGTCGGCACAGAAAGCAAAGCAACTTCCTTCTATAATTAACCAAAAGCATTATGTTTAGTCATGCTATTGAATTCATGGTTTAGGGTTTACTAACCCATGTTTAAAAATATCATAAGTCATAATACGGGTTCCTGCACAGTGCATAGCAGAAGGGAAGGGACAGGCATCCTTCCAGAAGAAAAGGCTTCTGCACGACACCGATTCCCGCCAGGTCTTCAGCAACGCCTGGAGGAGCACAAGCACAACCAAGTTCAGAATATTAAGATGTTACTTGATTACACTCATCTGTCTTGAGTTAACTTGACCCAGCTCTACAGGAACAGCGCTGAATGATGTCAAACAAGCTCATCTTGGGTTTTTTTCTGTAAACCAATTGGCTTCTTAAATTTGCTCACTATGCTCCTGCAAGATCACAAAAAAAAGCTTTAACACAAACAGTTGCCTTCCAGAAAAAGGGCTTTTGTCAGGCACTGCAGCTTTTACCAGATTACAACTATTCTGCTGAATAAAACATTTCTTAACACCATTACATATCTTAGCACGTTTAAGTATTACTCAAGACAGAAGAGGCAACTATGTGATTAGTGCCAAAGAGCAACTGCCAAACAAAACCCCAGTAAAATATTCCAGTTCTATTACTTTCGTACCTATACTGTCTTAGCCTATAGTTCAAGCATCAATAACTAGCTTAATAGTCCGGCACTTTTTTAGTCACCGTCTACAACTGAGAACATAAGAATAAGTAAGAGGATGCTATGCGTAGCCCTGTCTGAATTATATCAGTGCCCTTTATGTCCTGGGGAGAGCAAGCCTATTTCTCATTTTTAAACTCTTTGTTTTTTAATAATTAAATGCACAATCAATAGGAATAGTCAAATAACCAAAGGATTTTTAGTAATAATTACATCAAAATGAAGGTTTCCTAATTTACTTTCAAAATCATCTTACGAACTCTCGTAAGTACAGGGAAGCCTATCAGGTACAGAAAAATCTGAATCAACTTACCCAAAAAAGTGTTTTCTCCTTTCCCAATATAGTTTGGGTGAGATGTTTTTGATAAAGTTTTAGCTTTTATCAAATACAACGTATTTCACTCCAAGTGGGACATGTTAGAATACTGAGTATTATTACACTGCATCAGTGGACTCTCTACAAACCAGTTCCATAAACCGACCATCAATGCTAAAATCCTGATTTTAAGCACATCTAGTTGTTGTACTGAGCCCTAGCCACCACCCAGACAAAAGCCTAGTAGCTCTAGGAGAGAATTTAGAAGACTTATTCCCATTCCCTCAAGCTTCTCTCCCTTGCTTTACCAAGGACAGCTGTGTTTAAATATCTGGTGGTTTCTTCGCATAATGGCAGTAAAAAAAATCCTGTACGCTGCTACCACAAAGAATCAGCTATTTTAACTGGCACGTGCACAGCAGAACTGCAACGTAGCAGAAAACCACGAAGCCAAGGTTTACTATCACTTTTTAAAGGACAGATGGAGAGAAAAGGGCTTTCCAACTACGTCTTTAAAAATAAGGGGACCAGAGCCGAAAAAGTACAGTGGGATAAGGTAAGGGTACAAACATTTGCAAAGTTGAAGGCAACCGAACAAGTGAGGAAAGAAAATAATACCGAGGGTAGCAGAAGCTGTGAAATTTAGCAGTTCTCCATCCCCACACACAAACAAGTTGTTTCATGTACTCGTGCAACCACCGCGTAGGCTGTGGAGACCTGTGCAGGATTTAGCCCCAGCTCCCTTCCCCTTCTTCTCTACTAAATCCACATCTTCATCTCGGACCCCTGGCCAACACCAAAAGTCACCTGTATTTTCCCCAGAGATCTGCTGCTGGAAATGACCAGTGTATTCCAGCAAACAAACTGTTCCGAATAGCAGCTCCAGGGAACAAACACCAGATGCCAATAGTTATCAGAAAGTTACTTCCGTACCAAAAACACATGAACGAGATGTGAAAATAGGACTCCTTTTAAGGGGGGGAAGACATCCATGGCATTAAGGCATATATTCAAGAAAATCTGATTTTTCCACCTGCAGGACAGGGTTGGTTGGGTCTTTTTCTTTTTTTAGCCTCAGAATGATTGTAAGCTAGCTTTAATACCATCTCCAACTGTTTCAAACTAAAAATTTAAGTCCCTGTGAAACATATGTCTATGTACTAGCTTCAAAGTGCTCCTTTTCACCCTTCCTAAGAACTGAAACCATATTTAACTGCAATTTCAGACTTTTTATCTCCCTTCCCAGATGGTAACCTGGATTTGCCCCAACACTTGCATGCAAAAACTAATAGAGCGTGAAGTTACAATTTTCCATATATATATGTGAAAAGTATGCGTTGCAGAAAAGCAGTTTCCAACTGAAATCACTTTACCATCTTTTCGTCTGGTGCAGCCTCTTGAAATATCACGAGTATAAAATATGGCTTTAAAAAACACAGTTCTTCTGTGCCTTCGCCTAAGCGTAGAATTACAGAGAGCATAAGCCAACACTTCAACCAGTGCACTCAGTTAAAGTTCATCGTCTTAAGTACATCAACTTTTTCTTTGCTTGAAGATGGCGATCATGATGTCAAGGTCACTTTTATGTCTTTGAAGTGAGCACCAACCTTCAGCCTACAACTGCTCAGGCACTACAGACAAGCAGGAGAAATTTTACTTTAAGTCCTCTTTTAAACGGTACCTTTCTTTTACACAAGCAGAAAACAGCCTAAAACAACATGCAAGACTTAAAACTATGACCTTAAGGCCTACAGTGCATGCAGATGCTAAAACAAGTCATGCTCATATAAGCTTGCCGTACTATCACACTGATCCTCTGCCTCCTCAAAAAGCAGAGCCCCCTTTCAAGTGAAAATTAAGGAATTGCTTCTTTAGGACAGGGAACCACCTGACTAACACTGTAGTCAGGGGTTTCCCCTCAAAGGTTCTGATGTTATTCCAGTAGGGAAGTGGAGCTATAAATACACTGAAAGGGCAGTTACCCAGGAAAAAGCTAGCATATGTAGGGACTAATTTATGGTATCCATTTAGGAGGGCAAACACTTGCTTACAATTCTGTCTGTTACCAGACAGCATAACTGCACATGACTTAAAGTTTGAATAAATTTCCTGATCAAACTCTAAAAACATTAATAGTGCTCTTAATTCCTGCACATTGGTCAAGCGGTATCCTGTGAATATACACATACACACGGAGGATCGGCCAAAAATCCAGCCCGTGTCCAATTCGGCAGGGAAGCACAGCCCTGCCATGACCCATCAGGACGTTCTCTTTGCAAGTCTGATCCTGTGTCCTTCGCACGAACAGGATTTTTGCCACTGGGAACCAGAGAATGGCCTATCCCAAATGTTATTTTTTAACTTTAAGAGAGTCTCATTGCACCAATTTCCTGGCATTTAAAAAATTGTCCGTAACAGCAACAGTTCTTCAAGAAGCGGCTGCTAATCGCTAACAGATGAAAATAACACGGTCAGATTAAGACCCACATTCACAGATTCTCAAACGAATCTGAAGGTTTAGCTGCCTCAAAAAAAAAGAAAAAAAACACACACAAAAACCAGCCAAAACTGATAATTGCAAAGGCCGTTTCTATTTAAATACAACCTAACTGGCTAAATGAAGACAAAAAAAAAAAAGGCCCAACATGTTGTACCAATTATGCAGATGCCGCGAAGCGACCCGGGTGCCAACGGGCAAGGGCTGAGCAGAGATGACTCCTGGCATCTCCCATTCCTCCTACGTGACTCGCCAGCGTCCCCGCCAGCCCCGGGAGCCCCAGCGCCCGGCAGCACGGCTGCTGCCCGGCCGCCAAATCTGCCCGCTCAGCAAACGCGCTCCATTTTCCTGCGAACTCCCTGTCAGCTCCGCTACAGCCTCTGCCAACGTGTTTACTTCTGAGCAACAGCAGGCTGAACTTCAAGTGAGAAAGAGGCACTTTTCTGGCAACTCCCTCCTCCACACACACCCCCTCCTCTTCCCCGATGTAAGGGGCCCCTGTCCCAAGGGCAAAGCCCCCCCCCCCGGCCCCAGCGGGGAGGGCTCCCGGGGCATCCCCGGCTCCCGCCGTCTCCGGGCCAACAGCTCCGGCTGCCCTCCCGCCAGGAGCGGCTCTCGGCCCGCCGCACCGAGCCGAGATACGGGGCGCCCCCCGCCCTCCCCTTCGATCAGGCACCAGCACGGCAAGTGTTTACGTTTGAAAATACAGATATACCGAGCCCGGATCCAAAGGGAAGACGGAAAAACTCCGCCCCCCTCCCTCTCCCGACTCCCTCGGAAAGGCGATAAAAGCAGGGCAGAAACATCTGACCGCTCGGCGCCCCTTTTTCTAAGGGAAAAAAGAAAAAAAAAAAAGGAAAAAGAAAAAAAGGGGGAAAAAAATAAAAGGAAGATAAAGGGTCGGGAAGCCCCGCCGGACGTACCGGGCAGCAGTCCCGGCCGAAACGGGGAGGCGGCCGGGAGGGCGGCTCGTCCGCGGCGCCGCCGCCGCCGCCGGGCCCGGCCGGGAGGGACCGCGCGGGGAGGCCGGGCCGGGCGGGAGCGGGAGGCGAGCGGGGAGCCCCGCCGGGGGAGAAGCGGGGAAGGGAGGGGGAGCGCGGACCGCGAGTGGGAGAGGGCACTCACGTAGCGTTTCAACTTCTTCTCCGGTGGGGACTTTCGGAGCCAGCCCGAGCAGACCACCTCCCCGCCGCTCATGGCTGGGCCGCCTGCCCGCCCGGGCAGTCCTTCTCCTCCTCCGGCAGCAGCGGCGCCCGGGCCGGGCCGGGCCGAGGGAGCCCCGAGACGCGGCGGCAGCACCGCGCCCGCTCCGGCCTCCCGGGGCTGCGGGGCGAGGGAAGGGGAGGGACGGGGGAGCGGGGGGGGTGTGTGTCTCTCTCACGCACAACAACCCGCCGGAGCGGAGCGGCCAGCGGGGCTGAGGCGGGAGGCTCCCCCCTTCCTCCTCGCCGCCCGCCGAGTCACACGAACATCGGGAGAGACGACCGGGGCGGCCACCGCCCCGCCGCAACTTCGGCTCCGGCGTCCCAGGGCAGGATCCAGCCGCCGCCCCGCGTCCGTGGCACCGCCCCCCGCGCCGCCGGGACCCTCCCGCCGGGGAAGGGCCGCGGGGGGCTTCCCCTCCCCTCTCCTCCGCTCGCCCCGCCGCCGGGCCGAGCTCAGCACCGGCCGCCGCGGCTGCCCGGGCTCGCTCCTTCCCCTTCCTCCTCCCCCTGCGCCGGGAGGAGGGGATCGGCCAGCGCTCCTCGCCTTCACCTCCCGGGGCGGGGGGGGCGGCCGCGGCCGGGTCTCGCCCCGGGGCTGGGGCTGGGGCTGGGGCCGGGTCCCCTCCCTCCCGGCGGGCGTGGGAGGGGTTTACCCTGGTATTCACGGCGTCGCGTCCCCGACACCCCCCCCAGCCCACTCCTCTCCACAGCGCCGGCCGCCGCGGCCAGCCGAACGGCGGCGGCACCTCCCCGCCCCGCCTGCCCCTGCTCCCGCCCCCAGCGCCGGCCCCCGCGCCGCCCCGAGCGGAGGAGCCGCGGCGCGGCGGCTCCCCCCGAAACTCCGCCGGAGCCTTTTCAAACAACAAGGGCCGGGAGGGAGAGGGGAGGGGACGGCGGCTCCCAGAGGGATCCTGGGAGCTGTAGTCGGCGGGCGGCAGCGGCCGGCGGGGACTGCGGCGGCGCGGCCGCCAGGGGGGCGCGGGCGGGGAGGGGACGGGCCCGCCCTTTGCCGGCGGAAGAGGCAGGGGGTGAGGGACGGGCCCGACCCGCCGCCCCGCGCCCGCCGCGGGGTCGGTTCGTTTTCGGTTCTGAGGGACGGGGCTGCGAAGCGGGTGGCGGTGTGAAAAGCACGTATTAAAATCGCGGCTGAAGCGGTGATTCCTTGAAAGCCACCGCAAAACCGTTCATTAGAGATGGGGGGAGGACACCACCAAAAAACAACGCAAAAAGCCCTATAGAAACTGCGTTAAAAACAACTCGGGAAAAGTAAGCTCCTCTTAGCGAGTCTGAAACTGCCTCAGCGGGGGAAAAAAAAAAAAAAAACGTTAAAAAGTTGGCGCAGCAAGGCGGAATGCCCGGTGCGGTCCTTCCCGGAGCCGGTCCCCGGGACCGGGGGGTGATGGCGCTTCCCCGGCAAGAAGCTGCAACCAGGGGCCGGCCTGTGGCAGCCGGGATGGGCTCGGTGGGGTGGAAGCCTCGGAGGGATTTTGCATCTCCCCTGGAACAACCAGCGCCCACCCGCGTCCGTGCACCCCCCGCTGCAGACCCCCCGTCCCCGTCCCCGAGCCCCTCCGCTGCCCAGCACCGTTCCCTACCGAAGCCCCACCAAAAAACAACCCCAAATTAAAAAGTAACAGTGAAGTTTGACTGCCCGTGCCCGCTTATCGATCTGCGGCATTTCGGGCATTACTACCAGCGGCGTGTCGGCGGGCTGCGGGGCTGGCCCCAGCTGCGCTTCCCGGGGAAAGAGCCGCAGCCCCCGGTGCCGCGGCGGTAGCGGGGCGGGCCCCGAGCGGGCCCCGCCGGCGGCGGCGGCACCTCCTGCGGGCGAGGCGGGCGCCGCCTCGGCTCCCGGAGCCGGGAGGCGGCGGGGATCGCCCTCAGCCGGCACATCGCCGCTGGCACCCGGGGCGTGCGCGGCGGCCGAGGCCTTTTATCACCCCCCAGCCCCGCTTTCCCTCCTGGCCCAGGGCCCGGCGGGGAGCCCCGCGGGGCAGGGCTCTCTGCTCTGTCCACGCACACATGAACACCCCCAAACACCCCCCAAAAACAAAAGAGTGATGCGCAGGGCGATCCACTGTCCAATTAAAAGGGAAAGACCAAACTCATTCAACATCTCCGCTGCCGGTGCTTTTCCACTCTGCCAGAAAAGCTCTCCAAATATCTACATATACACATACTTATTTGAATTTTTTTTACAGATGACTTAACTGCAGGCTCCTGGCACGGTCCCGCCGTGGTGGTTTTAGCACCGGTGCTCTTCCCCCGCAGAGAAACAGTCCCCCTCATGTGCCGCTCTCGAAGGGAGCGCCGCGATGCTGCCATCCATCCAGCTATATTGCATTAAAAACTGACAAAGCGGCAGCTGGAGCGTCTGCAGAAATAACAGGAAAAATAAAGGTGAAAGCTTGGAGGCATTGGAACCCGTGCACCAATTTCACCATAAATCTTTTCACAATAATTTCCATTAATTCTTGAAGAATTTCGGCAGGTAAAGCACTCTTAAGCACTGAAAGAAAGATCGTCAAAGAACAGGGTATTTTGCAAAAAAACATTTGAAAAAAGAAAACGGGTGAAGGTTGGCCTTTATAAATGTTCAACGTGCACAGATCCTAGCATCCAAGCCATCCTCACGTGCATTTCTGCACATCATCATTTCAGCTGCCTCAGTGGGGCTATTGGAAAGAGTAAAAAGTGATTTGATGCGTTCAGTTGGTAAGCATGAACTCGAATTGTACTGTTAGGTTTAGATTTCAAGCTGGGTTTCAGTAGAGCTCTTTTGTTTAAACCACTAATGCCGTTGTTTAAGAATCTCAACATTTAAGATTATCCAAGCATCAGATAAGACAAAAAATTTACAATTTCCTTTAGAAACCTGGAGACAATTTAGTATTGTCAGAGCAAGAACACATAGATTCAGTGTGAACTTACTAAAAATGCCATTGCATCAGGGTGTTGTAGCATGATCCAATGGTTCATTTAAATCCCATTAATTAACCCGTGTCTTGAGGGCTAATCAAAGAAAGCCAGAGTCTTTTGGCTTAAGCAGACTCTGTGGAGGCACCAACCAAACAGGTTATCTGGTCCAAAGGCACAAAATTGTCCCTGAGGTCAAATTTCAAAACATTACATTTGTATTTTAAAATACACTGAAACCCTGGGGTCTGACATTAGTTGTCATGTATTTGTCATCTATTCGTTTGACAATTCATTTTCTTGAAAATAGCTATCCAGGACAAATTTTGTGTGCGGATTTCATCCCTGCCGTATAACGATAAATCGTAGGTTAGGGAAAAAGACTTGATGTCAAGAGTAGCGATAAATAATAAGTAATAAAACCTGCATTTTAGACCATACCTTGTTGTTGAGCCTAATCACAAGCCCCAACGCTGGACATAAAAATGTTTTATTGGATTGTTGAATTGGAGAAAATGTAATACAGCAAAGAAAGATTTCCAAATGACTAGTTAAGATGTTGTCTGACGGACTGCTCCCTTTCTAGTCACGGCGGTGGAGTTCCCTTTCTGCTCTCAACCAACTGCGAGTTACCCATTCGCAGTTCCACCGGCGCTCTCGCTAATCATCAAGAGAGAGGGCTGCACGTGGCTGTACCCCTCTTCCCAAGTAAGTGAACAGCTAGCAAAACCAAGAACATGAAAACCATGGATTTCTGTGCGTAACCAGCAATGCCCCGCAGTTCGTAATTTAGATACCTTGTATTAGCGTAAACCAAAGCAATTAAGAACACTAATGAAATGCATAAACAGCACAATATTTAGGTCTGACTCTTAACATCTGCATATTTACAGCTGTAAAACTGTCTATGAAGAGAGGTTAGTGGGCACAACTGAAATAATTACGCCAACCAGTTTCTCCACATAGAAAAATCCTTACACTCAGCTAAATTAGGCCTAGGGCATAATTTCCTGAAATTAGGAGAAAAGTCACAAAGACCTCTGTCAGGAATGAATGTTTCAGCTAGTTTACCTGCAACAGTTTTGTTCTGAAAGTTTAAACAACGTTAAGCGTGCTCCATTTTGAAATTCTCCTGCAATATGGCTTGCGGTTGGAAGTCCCGAATACCCCCCGGGTTAGTCACTGCTGTAACCCTATGTCAGGACACGACCACCCTCTCCCCTCACTTTGTCCCCGCAGGTTATTTCTGTGCAAGCGTGCTGTTACTCAGGAAGCCCAGAGGATAAAGGTCCTTTGAGCTCAATTATTTGCACTACCGAGGTCTTTTGTGTTTCGGTACAGGGCCAGTCCTGGACGAAAAAGGATTTTCTTTGTCTTCCCAGTGTATCAGCAACGGCCTAAAAAGCTGCAGTGGTTTCACTGAGCCCACTAGGATCCATCTCACTCTTTTGCTTTGCAAACAGTCAGTGTTCGTGAGGAATTGCCACCTTATTTTTCAAACGAGGTTCCCTTGCTTTAGACCCTCTTTTTGTTTCTTTTACTAGCAGCAAGAAAACAATCAACAGCCCTCAGCCATTTTGCAGCCGGTTGGGTTACCGAGGTTTTTTTTCCCCTGTTTTTAGAAAGGAGCATGCAATTGGCAGCAGCTGCTGGTGGCCGGGAGGAGGATGTGCCCAGCAGAGCAGCTAGAGAAGGGAGCTCGGCGGGGGTCTATCCTCGCTGCCCACAGCGCCGAAACCGCTTCAGGCCCAGGCCCAGCCACTGCACAGTTGTGCGTGTTGCCATTCCTGAATCCCACATAGCCGTTGCCGTCCAAAACGGTACCCATTTTGTGATTGAATACCGTGACCAACTACGCAGTACAAAAAAACAGTGAAAAAAATGCACTTTGGCTGGCAAAGTGACGCTGTGCCCTGCTATGTGACGACTACACGCACGGTCACGGTGCTTGTGCCACCTTCCAGCTCCTTGCGCTGGAGTTCAGGCTCGTCTGAGAGTGGTTTCGTCTCAGTTACCACCTTCCTTCCACGAGCACGTGCAAGACACCTTGATTCCCCCATTGACTTTGCGTTCTTTCACGAGTGTGCTCCAAAGTGTTTTAAATGGGTTCTCCAAAATTTTGGAGTAGACTATTTATATATCTCGCCAGATAAAGTAGGTCATGTGGAAATCCATTTGCCTCTGGTTTGCCTGCCAAGCCGCCTTGACAAAGGAAACAGGAGCTGGTAGAAGAGGAGATTAAATTCATATGGCTTTGTTTTTAAAAATATAAATGATGCTAATTTCTCGTGCAAATAGCTTAGAAATTCTGGACTCACATAATAAGGCACTGCTCGCTACAGCTCCTGACTTCGTATTTTAGTATGAAAACCTATGCATTCCTCTGTAGTTTCACGTTGCAGTCACAGTCAGCTGTGGCTCCTGATAGTGATCCCTAAACTCTTCTATGCCCTCTGCTTACATTCGAAAACAAAATTTGTGCTTCATTATGACACAAGAGACGTAACGCTCCAATAAAAAACCTAATAAAATAATAAAAAATTAATTTAATAAAAAAATTTGCATGTTAAACTATATCCCAAAACATCTTTAGGTATTTACGCAACAATGAATCAGCGCAAAAAGACAGATTCTTTTAAGCTTGAAAAAAACCTGCATTCAGACATCTGTTTTCATGTCAGATATTTCCCTTCCGATTTCAGAAATATTCCAAGTAAATTTAATCTACAGAGTTATTTTGGTCAGTTCGTGGATGACATTATCTACTGCTTCTTTCAGATTGTAGTTATTTAGATTATTTGGCAAGGAGGTTGAGGAAAGTAATACAAACCAGACATAATTAAATGAGACGACTGTATGTCCACACACTTTAGGGTTGTTTACTGGTTATTAAGCCACCTCTTGTCTCTTTTCTATTATTCCTTTTGGTATTGATATAGGCAAATAAAGGCAAGGGTATACTGCAGAACTTGTACAAAAAAGGAGCAGTTTTCAGTTCTGCATTGCTGTAATACATGGAGATTTCCTTTGTCATTTTTGTAGAAAAATCTCCTTCCCGCTTCTGGAATGGAAATTCACTGGTAAATGTTTGTCCTCTGTTTTTTTGCCAGGGGATCAGTTGACTACCTTACTTCATGCAAGGGAATTTCCCTTTTCTTTCTGGACTAGGCAAGGAAGAAGGAGCAGGCTGGCTGGTTGGCCAGCCATGCAGAAACTTCCTCAGGTCTATGCTGTTCAAAAATTAATCAGCAAGATTTTCCGTCCATAAGGACAATACCTGTGCACCTAGCCTCGTGTACTGAAAATGCACGGACTTTTTCTATCATGGGAAGCATTTTACAAGTTCAGCACAGTGAAAACTTAATAGATCAGACACATTTGGTTTGGTCTTGTAATAGAAATAAGAATTACTGTAGAGATGATCACGTTTTCAGGAAAAAAAATAATGCATGGTCATATAAAAGACCAATACTCCAATGCTGTGCATAGTCAAGAAAACATCACCCAAGCTGTTTGGCTGAGCACAGTTTGTCCTCCAAAAACACGAGGTGGAAGATGTATTGAACACCTCCCAAAAGATAAATTTATTGCAATGTAGAATACCAGGGAGCAAGTAAAGGCTACGAGGCCACAAATATGAGGACATTGCAGGCTGGTGGTTTCTGTTACAGCATAAAAACAGCAAGCTCATATCAGAGAATATTTTGGTTAGAAAGCCTTTTCATACCGTACAACAATTTCAATAATTCAGCTTACAATGCAAGTATAATAACAAGTTATGTCAACTAGATATTCTGCTTTTTCTTACCTTTCTTTGTTCAAATCTCCACACTTAAGCAGTTCCTTGCAACTGGTATTTTGAAAATAAAGTAGGGAAATCAAAAGATTACCTAGAAGTATCTGAAGAAAGAAGGAAAAATGTCTGAATGCCAGGCAGGGTTAAGATGTTTTTAGCTGAAGCTCCTGTCTCCCCCTAACAGATTAATCCAAGAACTATGCTGTAGTGCTCCCAAACTTAAATTATTAATGAACGCACAAATGGCTCTGAACATTGTGAAAAAGGACCTACCATCACAAGAGAGAGATGACAACAAGAAGGGGCCTTTCTAACACGTTCTCAGACTACAGGGTGACACATTAGGGCCCAAACTCACATGGTGTGGGACCTGGTACTTTGAAGAGAAATTGGCACCACTACAAATGATCTCTGAAGACTTCAGGATGCTTCCATCAGAAATGCTTAGCCCTCATTCTAAGCAGTTACTTTTCAGACAGCCACATTTACTTATATTTCATCTTACTGGAAGAATAAGAAATGCAAGCCTTTCATAACAATAATACTTTCTGCTGGAGTAAGGGCAGTTTCAGTGATAATCCTGACACTTGCCTGTAGCCTCAGCCAAAGGAGAGCCCTACTACGTTAAGCTAACTAGCAGTGCAAGTCATCTAGGCTGGGATTCATCTCACTCTAGTTACCTACAGCGTGGTGGTTTGCATACGCGCTACTCATCTACGCCTCCTTTATAGTCAGCGGTGAGATACAGGCAACTAGGGAACATTTCATCTCTTCCAAGGGCAGATGTATAAATTGATTAGGTGAATTTTGTTGTTGAAGTGCTTGTTTATCTCCATTGACTATAAACAAGAGTCTAGACAACTAGCTCAGAGGTAGACAGCCACGCTTGTGACATGTAAAGTTAGGTAAGATGAAACCTTAGCATGAGAGCAAGAAAAGCAACCATATTCTCGGAGGTGAATGCCAGTCCTGAACGGGGATTTTATTTATTTATTTATTTTCGGTTAAGTGTTTTTGAGGATTTTGAAAATCCTCAGCCTGTATCGACAGCAGGGATAGGAGGTCTAATGAATTTACATGTTGGATTAAAAGATCTGAGAGCCAGAGTCAAACACTTTGCACTGAAGCCAGGACAGTCTTGTCCAGGCAGAGCACACGGGAGAGATGTAGTCTTTCTGTAGTTTTTTATAAAACCTTTAGTGCTTTGGCTTGAGACTTTCAGAGCCTGAAGCTATGGAGATTTAAATGTGTTTCTACCATTATTATTATTGTATCAATCTCTACCATAATATCTAAGATCACTATAGCATTAAAAAAAAAACAAAATATGAAGCAGGAAGGTGTAGTTCTTTTTTGCCTTTCCAAACTGGGGAACATGGATTTTTTTCTTTGGAAGATTTTCATTATTTTATTTTGTTTTATTTTAAGAGTTTTCACACTGGACTCTGACTCCATCAGAAGAAATCTTTTTCATAGATCTGAACTCTTTCAGGCTCAATTTGATCTTTTCTGGCAAGAATTATTATCTCACCAGGAGTGCACCGTAGTGGAGTAAAGCAGGCTGTCTCAGCTAAGTGAGTGCAACATAAGATATTGCCTGGGCTTCAATTACATCTTCCAGATGTTTCTGTACTCCTCAAACCAGAAAGAAAAAATCAGATTGGAGCTGGCTAGTTAGAGAACGTGTAGTGCCACTGTCAGTGGAAGAGAAGCTCCTGGCCCTGCGGTCACACAGTGTCCAAGACAACATAAAAACATGTAAAAGGGCAGCAGGAGGACAGGGGAGTCACAGCTGCTTTTTTGGGATATCTCGGGGCAAGTCCAGAAAAAAGGGGAGGAAGGGACAACTACATGTAGTTTTACAAGTAGCTTCCATGATCAGGTTCACAATTTAGGGACATTGTTCCTTTTCTCTTGCATTATTTCCAGCACTTCTGGAGGACAATCAGAGTTGTCAGTAATACACAATGAGATGAATCTGAGGGACAGTGGAGAGAAAAGCTGGAGACAGGTATGGACTCATTCCTGCCAACACTGCAAAATTCAGATGAAATCTGAAGAGCTCACTAAAAGACACTACGACAAAATATCTTTCCTTCTTCTCCTTGCCACAAAATGGTGCTTCTCTGACATTTTTCAGTGGAGCGAGGCTGTTAAGAGGCTTTGTCCCTTCTGCAGCTCCTCGGTTGTGTAACAGAAATGTCACACTCTCCTTGCTTCTTCCAGGCACAAACAAATATTTTAATTAAAAAAAATAAATCAAAGGAGGGGAAAAGTTATTTCTAAGTTACAGGTGAATAGATATAATTTAAGTTTCCTAATAATCTCCATATATTCTCTCCTATCTCTGTCCCTCCACCTGCCACTGTCTCCTTGAGGGTAACAATATCCCCATTCACTGCTTAGGCCATCACCTTGTCCACAAGGTCATCCAAGGTGGTAAGAAATTAAACTGTTGCTTACTTGATCAGCCACACAACTCCAATATTGATATGTGAATAGTCCCCATGAACAATTTCCTAGCAAGCCACAGTTTGCAAAAAACATTAATTAAACTGTTCACAGGAAACTTAGGATCAGGTGAAAGAGCTACATTTGACCCCAAAATAAATATTTTCTGCTACTTTTTTTTTTAATTTTCTACCTCTACTGGAGACTAGACATCATATTTTAAAGGATTTAATGTCACCGTTTTTTCTAGACTATAAATCTTCTGCTCACCTGTAAGCTGTCCATATTTACTGCGGGCTTTCACAGACAGATAGCTCTTTGTGGGTTTTGAGATGTAAGCCTTTAGTAAAGGATTTGGTACTTCAGGAACGAACTATTTATTTTTATAGATTCATTTTTATGGCATAATCTTGAATCGGACACATCATTTTCTGTGTGCTGAGAAGTGTTCCAGGACAGTAACTGCTGCGGGCAGGCGGGCCGGCAGTCACAGGCATTCCTGCCACTCAGTATCTGTTAGGCAAATGCTATAGGAAACAGGCGCTCCGCAGAGGTTCCTCCTAGGACTGTTGGTGTAGGCCTCAGGTATCATTAAGGTCTTTCCTAATTTGCACTGAATATTTCACAAGGTGTTCCTCTGGTGCTTTTTTCCTGAGGAAAAAATAAGACTTTTTGGAGTTTGAATGTTAAAAAAGCAATTAAAATCGTATATTTTGCTAAGTAGTGATTAACAGGGGTTTTTTAAAGGGTAGCACCTACTAGAATTCTCTTTAAAAATATTAACGTTAATTTTTTTAATGCTGCTTCTCCCCAGTGTTTTTAGATTGCTTGAAAGCTTCCTCTGGGTATTCCTGTTCCTCTGGAAGCTGGACGTGTTGGCAGTGTTTCCTTTATGTGTGGAAGAAATCAGTGATCCAAACAAAATCCTCACGGAAAACAGAGAGAAGGATGCAAACAGAAAAACGTGAGGTAAACTGTGGTTAACTCACCTCCTCAGAGCGTGGGAAGACGGAGGGAACTGGGGGGCTGCTCTGAGATGATCAAAATGGGGCAAGCCAGCACCAAAAGACTGGCCTGTAGCCATTTTTTTTAGCCAGACTCGCAGCAAGTCAACCCTTCCCCTGCCAGGTGCTACACCGCCAGCAGACTGTAGCAGATAACAAGGCCAGACGTTATTGAATTACTTCTTTGGTTTAATCACAACATTTCCTTCAACATGCTGCTGCTCGACGCTTTAGGAAGAAGGAGTGAAGGAAGAAATAGCTCTTTTGACACATTAGCTCCCCAAAAGGGAGAAGCTTACCCATAAAGGAGAACGACTCACCCACAACCCCATATCCAATATGTTGTACTGAACATAAAGATTTAAGGTCAGCATTGCACTCTACCCAGTGGATAACTTCACAGACAGCGTGTCTGTTTGTCTGGCAAAGCACTGACTTTTTTTTTCTTCAGAGAGTGGTTGCTGAAGAAAACGCACTGTTAGGCTTGCTGCTTCTTAATATTTCTAATGTGTTAATTTCCTAATTTCCCTCTTAATACTTCTAATGTGTGAATTTTCTATATAGAGGCAGCACGAGGCTTTTCAGTAATGTAGACAAACGCAAGTTTTGCCTTCCCACAGATAAGGACAAAAATGACTTAGGCTGTCTTCATCCTCAGGAGCAACCCCGCGTTCCGCAGGAAAGCTAGACTGCGTGCCCAGGACGAGGATGGGTGGCTGGGAAGGCTCAACGGGAAGTTTCAGGAGGTTGAGAAACGTTGCCGTGGATGGGAAGGGACCCTGGCTAAGAACTTTTCTCATTGCACTGGGGGGACTGAAACCCAAGGTAGAGGTCGAGAGGAACAAAGCCCCAATTCACCGATCAGGCCGTCACCTTGTCTGCAAAGTCTCGGTCATCCAGCACGGTAAGAAGTAAAACTGTTGCTTACTTGATCAGCCACACGATCCCAGCATTGAGTGATGGAGAGGGTGTGTGACAGGGTGCTCACGACCCTGTCAAGAGGCCATGGCTTGCCAGGGGTGTGAAATGAATGCGGCACCTCAGCTCACTCCCTCTGGAGAGGAAGAGAGAGGTTTCACTCTTCTTCACACAACTTCACTCTCTTGCTGTGGGAGAGGGGTGTTGTGAGCTGCGGAAGGACAGCAGGGAGGTGGAGGGGCCAGGCATGTAGGGTTAGCCAAGAACTGGGAAAAGAGGCAGTGGGGTTGGAGCCAGGCATGTAAAGATGGAGGGCGATGACCCATCTATCGCCATCCTGTTGTCCCAAACAACTGCCTGTGCGCAGTCAGCTCGCTCTCTGAAAGCTGTCCTGCCCCTCATGTTGTAACCTGTTGTGAGCCCTTCCATGAGAATAACATGTCTGTTATTACATGTATGTAATACCGCAGTCATCTAGTATGCAGTATGTCAGTCACACAGCAGGAAGACCTGAGTATGCAATGCTGAATTCTGTGCTAATCCTTGGCCTCCCACAGACAGCAAATGAGCAGTAATCAAGCGTGGTGATCAAAAAGGTGGGAAGTCAGAGACTTCTTTCTGCAAACAGCTGGGGTAGTGAGAGAGGACAGGGAACACAAAATAACCCCACAAGCTTTCTAACCTTTGGACAGCTACAGACTTGAAGAGAATATGAGAATTCTCCTTTTTTACCCTTTTTTTTCTTCATTTTTGGCAGTGAGCCCACAACTTTTGCTCCACAGTACCAAGACTCTTCCAGGAAATGAGCAGCTTCGGTGTGCCTTTCCAACGCTCGCAGCGTCCCTTCCCAGTGTGCCGCAGGATGACGGAGCTTTGTCAGGTGCAATGGTACCTTTTTTCTCTTCCCGGCGCAGCTGTTGGTGAGTTTACAGTAGTAAAAAATGAGGTGCTTAATCCCATTTGAGAAGTGCTCAACACACCTAATTGAGCAAAGTCAGATAGAGTAATAGTGATAATAAGCTAAAGTCTAATTTGTTACACGCATGTGCAGGCTTGATAAAGACCTATCTGTGACCTAACCAAAGGTTAAAAGTGACTTGAAATCACTTCACATGATAAGGTGAGGAGAAGTATCATAACCTCAGCTGTATTTTCTGACCTTGATCACTTTCATATCTGTCAGTGGTTATACACCTCTCTGTGGAGGAATCGGGCTCTTTACGGCAAAACAGCAAAATTTGCACCACCACGTTTTGTTCAACAAAGGTTTCACTTGCAAGAAGAGGTTGTTCTGTTCTGGGTACACAGTTAATCTCTTTCAGTCTAACACAGTATCTTGGTTCAATATAGCACATAATATACTCTTCTTCCCTTTGAAAATGATCTAGCTTCTACACTAAAATTTTCTGGCTGAAAATTGAAAAGCGTACAAACTGTATGTAGTTCATATTTTCTTACGAATGTATGATTACAGGCTCCCATAAAACAGGTTTATGAAATGTGAACTGTTCCTGACTGGTAATGTTGAAGTTGTTGCAATGACTTATTTCCATTAGTTGCAACATCCTGTAATCTTAATAAGAACACAGTGACTTAAATATCTAATAAAAACAGAGCATGAAAGCATGAAATAAACCCATTTAAGAGTCTATTGATAATAATGGGCAACAGTGATTTTGCTTTAATTTCATTCTGTAGCAATCTAGATACCCCATTCACAAAACCACATTGCAGGCAAGTAAGGAAGATGTATTTACCATAGGGCAAGTGGATGATGTTATTAGTCAAGCAAAGACAAAGACAAGGTAAAAAAAAATGAAAAGTAAGGAAGTGGGAAAGTAAACTGAAGGAGAGTGCAGTGCCTGTATTGCCCTTGGGTTTTTTTGTCTTAGATTGTGCATTTTTTGAGGCAGGGAGTGTCTTTCAGCCCTGCGCTGAGATCTAACTCCAGGACTTCTCAGGCATTAAAGCCAGTTTCATTCCTCCCAGGGGGACAGGAGGGGTGTTAGGATAAAGAGCTGTGGGGCAGAGTCCTGAGGGCTTGTACTCGCTACACCTCCTGGCAGACACAGGATTGGGGGGCTCTTCTGCTTCAACTCCTTTCTGACTCACAGCAGGAATTTAGTATGACAGCGGTGCTCATTACGGTGTTACAGAGGTCTGGTAGAGAGAAAATACACTATAAAACCATGTCTGTTTTGCATCCAGATCAGCCTCTTGCCGTAAGCAACTGCCAAATTTTCCCATGCCTGCTCTCACACTGCCTGTGTTTGTCCAGCTCAGTAGAGAGTCGGTCCTTGTTGCTACAAGCGAGCAAACAATAATCAATAACAATGTGGCCTCTGATTTTGAAATGCTCAGAATAGCAATGTTCTGGGAAAAACCTCAGCCAATGTGTAAAAATAAGACCTAGTGCTACAGGTCGGCTTTGTTGACTTTAAGAGTGTTACTGAATCTTGTATTTGACCTTTCCAAACCTAATGAAAGATTTACTCCAGCACACAGACAGACACTGCTCTGTCACACTTCTCCAGATGGGCAGACTTTGACTGGTATAAGGTGAGCTATTTTGGGGGAGCACGCTGTGCCGTGCAGGACTGGGGCACTGAATATGTCTGTAACAAACAGCATGCATACAGGCCCAGTTGTACCAGTGGTAGAAGCTAACTTGTGCCAGCTTTGTGTTTGCATAAGCAACTGAAAGAGATGTGCTTGCAATTACACATATTTATTCTACTTAACACACTGGGAAAAGCTCAAATGGAAGGGGACATTATGATTCTGAAGTTAAAACACTAAAAAGTTCATGTGCAACTATAAATCTGCTCTTACATGACCATACATCTGTACTGCTGTTTCCACAAAGCTCCTGCCAAAATCTCAGCATAAAAAGAGGAATGCCCTGCAAGTTGCTGAAGCTGGTGGGAATTCAAGCAATTTTGCACTATACTAAACTAAGGGAGGAAAGTGCGTGACATGTTCTTCAAAGCTGCATAAAAAAGTGTAAATTTAAATAAGAGTGCAAAGTTAGTATTTGGTCTAAACAAGCTGTAACTCAGCGTTTAAAAAAATGCAGTTTCCGAAGTTTCTCTGAGGGAAAACAGTGAAACAAGAAACATGCTGCATTTGCTGTTTCCTATTCAAAGTGCCTAGACAGCACCAGAGTTGGGGAAGTGAAATTGCTTAGTGTAGATGGATCATACATTAAAAATATTATAGAACACGGTTGAAATGTCTGGGATCACAGTCATCCACTCAGACTCCTATCGCTGCATGCTCTACCTGGGGCTATTTTGAGGATTTAGACAGACTCTGTGTGGTGGCACAGGCCTCATCCTAGTGCTTTTTATGGGGATGCATTTCATCCCAGTTGCATAACTGTCAACAGCTGCAGTCCATAATAAATGTCGTATATGACAGTTGTTAAATGGACCCTTCTCACTTGCTGCGATGTAACTGGCATGGAAAAGGTGGAAAGCACAGTAACTGGGAAGCAGCGAGTAACGATGTAATGCTTCAGTTGCTGTATATATCTTTTCTGTGTGAGGTAAAAATGTTTTTCACTTCAAGGCAGCGTATATACGCTGACAGGAATTCAGTTTAAACGCGAGATGCCATTGGTAAGAGGCCACAGATACAAACACAGGCTCGCACCACGTTGTGATCTAGCTTTTTGGAATTTGTGACCTTCAGCTCCAGAAACATGGGCTTGGTAAGATAAGAAGAGCAGCTCTCCTGGCTTACCCGTAGATAGCGAACTGATAAACACTAAGTAGTTTGGCATTCCTTTCTGCCGAGTGCAGGGCTATGCATACGTATGATATAATTACAGCGCAACTTCTTACGCTGGTAGTTCTCATAAACCATCATCAACCAAGGCAGACCTCACATATCAGGAAAGCCCATATGTCACGGGAATCAGCAGCATAACTTTGGCAAAACAACACAGTTCAGAATGTCAGCAGCTTTCTAAGAGATCCAGTAACGCAAATATCATTTTGAGTTATAAGTCATCGCAATTGTACAGAACACCACCAAGGTGCCTATGTGAGTATATCCGTAATAATGTTCTTGTAATCTTCCAGTGCATTACAGAAGGAGCTTTGCCCTATGTAATCTCCCAGGCTTAAAAGCATTTTCAGTATCCGCAGATATAATGAGCTTAGAAGACCGAAATAATCAATACTCTTTATTTATGTTTTTCTCATACACTGAAACAATTAACAAAGGTTTGCAAAGCCTTTGTGGGCATGTTGTTACAGACATCAAGACCCGCTGCTGCTGATGCAGCAGTGCAGCTTGTGGGAGGGGAGGTATATACCCCTGTAATGATGTTTCCTCAGTGGTGGGGAATATACCATAGGGTAATCAAAATTGTAAGTGTGCACGATACCAAATGATACTGAAAACAATTAAGTGCTAGTACTATTGCAGCACGTCAGTACTAACAGTAGTAGCTTTATGCATTGTTCTGCATTGCTTTTTATCATTTATAGATCCTTCTGTACAGAAGTAAGGCAGTGTAATCACATAGTCTCTCTGCTCATGCAGGGGGAATAGAGGTCATGCTGCCTTTACGTCCAAATTTCAGGACTCCTTCCTCTGTCCCGCTGAATGCCCTGCACCCTGGGCTCTACTGGGGCCTATCTGCCATAGGACCTAGGAAGCAAGTTGATGAGAGAAGAGGCTGGCCTGCGACACAGAGCTGTCTTCTGCAGAGGCTGTGGGGAGCTGGAGGTGCTCCAGGGCAGCTTTGTGCCACCGCCTTCACTGTAAGGTGAAGCTTCCGAGGATGGATCCATCAAACCCAATGAGAACGGGAAGCAAAGTCCCTCACACAGCCTTTGAATCCCGCTGATCCCATGTCATCCTAGTTGTACCATGAGCCCCATGAGCCCTAGCAATATCATAATAGCTTTTGATTTAGTATCATGACAGGCTCAGATACCTGTCATCACTAATCTTCCCAAACAGTAAGCCAAGTCTGAAGTGCTGCTCAAGATTATCTCATTAGCTATAATCTTTCTCTAAAGCAAGCAGTAAGCTGCATCACATGCCGTGAAATAAGTCATTCTACCATGGTATGTTAGAGAGTGCTTATGGACTGAGGCTCATACCAACTTAAAGTTGCATCAACTCTTCTTTCTCTTTCCAAGAAAGAGTATCTTTGCTTTGGATGAATGAATTACATACTGGCAGAGTGGATGATAACACTCTCTAGCTCTTGCCGTATAAAAAATTCACACTGCTAATCAGACACTGTTTCACCAGCAGAAGGCTTAAAAATTAATACCCTTATTACCACTGATGGCGCAGACTTTGGTGTGCACACTGGCAATGCATTTACACACAGTGGAAGCTCCTGTTGGCGGAGGGTTTCACAAGTGAAGGCTCAAATTTGGGGAAAACACCAGAGGAGGAACATCTTTTTGAGGAATTGGACAGCTCTAGGAAGCTGCAAATCTGTCCTCTGAGCTCTGGAGTGAACAAAACGTGCTGGAAATGCAGGAACATCCAGTGGCCAAGATTTCCAGAGCGAAAGGAGGATTTGGCTGCACCTTCCTTTAGCTCTAGCTACTCCCACCACTTGCAACAGGGAAGGAGCAGGGCTAGGAACAGCCATCCGACCTAGCTTCCATTAAAGGAGCTGCCTCCACCCACAGGCAGAATTTTACCTTGTGTTACACTGGTGCAGTGGCAGTGAAGTCAATTTGGACTCGCTGCCTAGACTCACTATTTAGACTACTGTGATTCGTCGCCATTTGAACTGCAGGTAGCTCAGCGATGCCCTAGTTAGGGATGGGACAAGGCTTCTAGGCATAGGAATAATGCAAACAGCAATAACATCTGCTAAAGTAGCATTTAGTTCTTGCTGTGCAAATTACATATATTTCATCTTTTAGCCCCACCACATTTAGCGATACACAGTACATCAAGATCCAAGCTACATTGGCCAGACATGTCCTCTCCTGATATTTGTACCAATCTTAACACTGGGACAGGTGAGGCCTCAATAACAGACAGAATGACAGCCATAAGAACAACGTTAATAAGTGTATTTGGCTTGCTAACAACGTGCAGGTTGTCTGTGCATGTGGTGGTTTCTGTCATCCAGCTCCTATTGCACAGCTTGACCACATCCCAAATCTGTGTGAGGACAAGGCTGTGTTGTGCACTCAGGGCTGCGCAGGAGCCACATCATGCTCCGACCGGTCCCCTGGCTGGGAGACCAGAGCGATGGGACTACCTGTTAGCACACCTGCCTTGAGCACAGATAAAGCACTAAGCGCTGTATCCACGAAATGGATGCATCACTCTCTGCTAAAACGGAATGGCTCTTTTTTTCTCATTCAAGTCATCGGTTCTTTTACGTGAAAGAAATCAGGATTGGCTTTTTCGAATTGACTTAAAATAGCAAAAATCCAACCTAACAGGAATTTTCCAACGATAATCACTTCACGTCTTTAATGAATAAGCACTTCTGTACCATTTTGGAGAACTGCCACCATTAGGAAGTCTGCTTTCTTCAGAAGGAAGACTATTCACTAGGAAAGGAAAGGTCAAAGGCAATTATTTTGTCTAAACGATCATGACTGTTTCTTTTGACAAGCACTATAACAATTTCTGGCATGGCCCTTGAACTGAATGAAAACCTAGCTCGAATAGCCTTATCATTGAATGTTTGGAGTGTAATTTTCTATCCTGAGTTTTTATTTTAGACCAGTATTGGAAATGAAAAAATAATGCTGTCTTGTTTCTTCCCAAAATGTACTAGCCAGTATCTCAGGGCTTCCCAGTTCCTTTCTTCTCCTATTAATGTGTGTAGAAAGCTTTGGAAGAGCTTATTTACTGGGAGGGGGAGAGTCTTTTCCAGGCCCTTCTAACAAAGAAATTCCTGCTTAGTACAACAACGCAAAGTAATTAGCAGGTGTTCCTGATGGAAGATCATTTCAGACTATCTCAGACTATCTGTACTAGAGACCTTACTAGCAGCAATACATGTAGGAATTTTGTTAATTATACGTATTTAAAACACACAGTTGAAGAAGTAGCAATCCCTTCTAAAGCCCTACCTGACATTTCTCTGCTACTCACATTACCTGCCTCTCACTTCAAAAATTGCCTAGCGGTAAGCTTTGTATGAGCTTTTTAGGTAAATTCCCCGTATAAATTTACTGGAATACAATGGACCGTCTCCCCATTTAACCTGGGGAACAGGAGCAGATCACCCTACCTCCTACCCCCAAGCTAATTTGAAGCCCGGCTGCGTTTACGCAGAGCGGCCCCAGGCCTGCCCCGTGCACCGCTGCACTCCTGCGTGTCCCAGAGAGCAAAAAAGGGTGTAGGAGATCAGAGAGAAAAGGACTGTGTTGAGCCCTTGATTCTTCTGTGTGCGAGAGCAAGTGATGGCAGCGACAAGCAGTACTGTTGCAAAGAAAAATCTCAGCAGAAAATGCTTTAATAGTAGTAATAATATTTTTTTACAGTCAAAAACCTGAGATTCTGCAGAGTGATCATAAAACTGTGTCAGCTGCAGTTTTCTTTTCCCAAAGTTTTTCCATTTCTTTCGTCAGCTGTTTGTACATGAATGCTTTGCTATAAGAAGGTAACCATGGGAGGAAGGTAACGTTCCATGACTTGCACATTAGACAAAACCCGGAGCAGTAGCTTGCAACAATGTGTCACGCGAGACATCTCCTTTGGGTTATGATAAACTTTTTGACTCCTATTTCTTGATAAGAGGTGGGAAGAGGCAGTACAGATTCTGCTGTAGGAAGAGTTGCAAAGCAACCAACTACTTTGCCATTTGCTTCCCACCCCCCTCCTTCTGCTCAGCATCCCTGTTCCCTGTGAAGGTGTACCTAACAACGATAGCAATAATAATAACGACAATAAGTAGAAACTCCTTCACATACAATCCTGTGAAATTATATAAAGCAAGCCAAAGCTTTATGACAGAACAAAACCAAGGACAGAATAAAAAGCAGATGGGAATGTGGTTAATGGAGAGGAATATGTTTTTGATATGGGAAGGCAGCCTTGCTAGATTTTTGATCAAACATATCTGCACTTTCGATAGAAACCAAAGTTAGGGTGTGAACCCTAAGGCAATGTGTTCATATGAAAACATATTTTGCTTAGGTAGTTCCCAAAGGCTAAATGTGCTGACCACTGATAATCCTTTGCAGTTGCTTCTGCACCTCTAATGTTATTGCCTGTAAGAAATGTTTGTAATAACGTATTTTAGAGTTTTAATTTCCATTAAGGAAACAATAAATCATGTCATAGGTTTCTGAATTCACACGCACAGAGAAGGAATGTCTTTTCCGGGACAGGATTATTTTCTATTTCTTTCCCTGCACATGCAAGTCTTGCCGGTTCTAGTAATGAGCGTGGAGCTGAAAAACAGTGTTTGTTGCCTAATCTCATACTTCTGTGTTCTTACACAGCCCGTGCTTCCAGAGACATGTCAACATGGGGACATCTGAGAGCCCCAGCTTCCACCCTTCTCTAAAAAGGTCTGAGATTTCCTGGCTGCAGACAAAAGTTTGGAAAGATGAATCCTAAGTCCCATATGGATCTATCATTCAATCAGTCTCATGATTTTGGAATACTTCAAGTTAGCAAAACTATTTTCCCACCCATTTCTTTGCCTCCTTTTTCATAATGGGGAGGAAAGGAGGAAAGGGAGGAAGGCACAGACTGAAATTTTATTTTACTTCTGTGTGAGCCGTGTGAGGGAAGAGGCTGGTAACTTAGACTCCTTCATTTCCATTGCCCTCACACACAAAAGGGCCAGGCTCAGTTTGGCTCCTAAGCCAGTCACGGTAACAATTTACTGAAAAACATGATGAAATAAGATCCTTAAAGCTGACAGTCCCTGGTGTTCGGAATTAATTAAAATATATTTTAATTCATGCAATAGCATGAACTAGACTGCTCTGCTTTCCTCAAAAATACAAAAATAATAGGAGGCAGCTTCCCGTCAGCCAGAGCAAAAGATACTTTACGCCTTTGGACCTCAGTTCCAGGCACCAGCACATTCCAGATTCTACTGTTTTTTGGCCCACATTACATGGACTCTTTATTGCTTGAGTTAATCTACTGGCTGGATTAAATTCTTGTTTTTAAATCTGAGAGCAAAAGGGACAAAGAGAAATCCAAGAAGAAATTGAGCAAAACATGACACGGAGGTGAAATCTTGTTTTCCACATATAGGGCCAAATGTGAAGTCAGTGGAGTAACTTTGAAGGTACAGTGGTAGAGCTGAAGGCAGGATTTGGCCCTTGAAGCCGTGGATTACTAGGTTTGGAAGAGAACACTGGTTGTTCCATCACAGCTTGGCTCTGACAAAATATGACTTCTGGACATAGTCCCAACAAGACGGGAATTATTTCAAACAATAATCGTTTTGTTTGCATAGCATAGGATTTCACTCAGTTATAAATACATCTTTTAAATTAAATTTCCCTTGAAAAACAATGATTTAAGGAACAAAGTGGTTAGTTAAACTCAGGGTATTCTCGGTGAAGTCTAGAACTTGGGGTGGGGGCGATTGGAAGCCCAAACCACTGCTTAGTTTTTGCCATGACCACAAGAATAGGATGTTCAATCACAAGCAGAGAGTAAGTTGGCCTCACAGTTTCCTTTTGCCTTTCCTGTAACAAGACAAAAAAAATCACAGGCAGCAATGGCACAGATTATTTTTTTTTCTCTCTCTCCCCGCTCGGTGAGGACAGGCAAACTATGGCTTTCAAAACACTTCATTTGTGGACCACACACAGCCTGAGGTTAACACTATTATTGCTCCTTCGTCAGGCCTTTTTTGTCTGCTCTGCCAAACAAATTGCTTGTTTCTTTACTAAATAGGATTCTTTTCCAGTAGCTGTCTCCCCTAACCTCAAAATAAACCCCTTCCCTAGAAGAGAAAGATGAGCTGTGTACTGTTGTCCCCTTGGTGAAATGGCAGAGACAACATTTCACGAAGGGAAGTTATGGAGTATTCCCCGAACCCCTTACAGAAAAGGCAAAGCAAATAAAAACTAAACATATTTTTTCTCTCACTTTGGGGCTGAAGATCAAGTATATGGTACTCAGATTGAACTCCAGTTACTCCAACTTCTTTAACTCATTTCAAAGACAACTGACCCTTCAGAAAGTAAAACTCAACTTAAAATAAGACTTTTTTACAAAATATTAATTTCCTCTTAAATTAATACCTATCTGTGAGATACAAGAAACTATCTAGAAAGCCTTTCTGCTTTCTGGGATTTTTCAAGGAATGAGCAGGATGGTTATCTAAAAGAAAGATTTCTGCCTATATGTTCGGAGTAGCTATCACTTAATGTATCTTTGGTCATTGTCAGCATTTCAAAGACTTCAGAAGGTTCCCTAAAATATCTACAGGACTATCATTATCTTCCCTCGTTCGGTTTTCAGTTCACTACTCTTATATTCATATTGGCTCTCCTCATTTTCCTAGGGCTATGAAAAGAAGTTCTGGATCCAGGGGTCCAACTTTCTCTATTTATTCTCTGTACAGTACGATTCCTTCTGGCACAGTCTTTTTTTACCCTTCCCTTTGTCTTCCGCTTTTCTCTCACCAGTTTTGTATTCCTAATCGCATATTAACCCCTCACTTGTTCATCTGCCCCATTACATATTTGATTTCATCGTCACTCTCTGCTGTTTGTCCTCACGATCAGCCGGTGCCTAACTTTCTGCCTCCACATCACGTAGGGTTCCTGGCTGTGCCTTGCCATCTGCTTAGGGAGTCCCGTTTGCTCTCATGCTGGGAGCAGAGCACCCTCCAGACCAGCATGGTATGGCTGGGTGTGAACCCCAGGGCTAACGGACCCCGGGTATCGCCCCTTCTCTGTCCTGATGCTTAGTAGTTCTGCCCAGAAGGACGGGGCTAATAAATGCACAGTCTTGATCTAAACAGATCAAGATCTGATTTCTTCTTCGGTTGACTGGCAGATGACAGTTAGATCTTTCAGACTCACTCAAGGATGTGGGAAATATTTTGATTTCTTCCACCTGGGATTTGTACTATATGGAAAAGATAATTTCTTGGTTTTTCAGAGGGTATGCTGTCTGGAAGTGTGGTGTATTCCCAAGAAAGCCCATTTTTGCAGGGGTTTTTCCCCTGGAAAGGACAAACAACATGCCAAATTTGGTTGGAAACATTCTGATCAAATCCAAACAGAGTCAATTTCTTTACTTGTTCTGGTTAATTATGCTGTGCTTTGAAGCCTGCTCTGTTCTGGGAAGAACACACAGGGCCTACAGAGACAGAGAAATGTTTCTTGGCACAACCTTAAGCTGGGGTCACTCAGCACCTTCTACTAGAAACCCCATGAAATTAGCCAAAGAGACAGATTTCTGATGACTTTCAGTAATAGGCAGCATTTCAAACATATATGATTCAAAGTATACATCGTTCCAGATGAGATCTGTGTTTAAATAGTAAACCTCAGTATAATGCATATGCACTAAAGCTGTTAGAAGCTGGCATCTATGTCTTGCACTGATGTGTGGCAGCACACTATTTTAAAATAAATTTTCCAGAGAGAAAATGAAGAGGAAAATGTGGGTTTGTACTGTTAAAGTTTCCCAAGAGAGTGGTCCAATCAGCTGGCTATCACGTTGAGAGGATGAGACTACCTCAAGTAGCATCCAGCAGAAGAGTACCTAAAAGAATCGTCCCCTCTCTCCGTTGATGGAGCACATACTGCTGAAGGAAAGGTGACTTACACAGTGGCATCCACAAACTGCTTTTTTTTTTTTCCCCCACCGGGACAAAATAAACCAAAGCAAACTCCCAAGAACAAAATAATCAATGTGTGTCACTGAGTGCTAAGGCCTTCCCCTTGCGAGACAAACGCATGCCAGACTGTACCGTGGAAGGCGCACGGCAAGGCTGCTGGCTGCGTTAGGACAGTGCTGAACCAAACCCGTGGCAAAGGAAAATGTAGTGACATCTGCACTGAAATATGGACTGTTCTGAACTTGCGCAAACAAACGATTAATGGAATAATATGCAATATGATGTTTCTGTGTGAGGGAAGCTTGTATTTATAAATGTTATATGTATAGATGTATAGATGTAGAACAGAAGAGCTGTATGGAGTAGTGGCAGTTTCTTCTTTTCAATTAGTAGATATGCAGAGGACCACCACAAGAACAACAGAAAGAAAAAAAAGAGCTTGTTTTCATCACACCCAACTGGAAATCACAGTATATTTCTGATAAGAACCCAGTTGGTGTTAAAATCCCATTGGAGATACTGCAGAGATGTCATTTTGACCACCTCAGCAGAACTGTTCGTAGTATAGGGGTCAGAAGAGGGAGTGTGGATCTGAAGGCTGGACACCTGTTTCTGGAAGGAGGAAGGAAGTATGGGGGTTGCGAGCCTGATGCAAACTGCACGCTGCAGATCACACAGACGGCTTGTAGCTGCCCTGTCCGCGGCGGGAGCACAGCTGGACCCAGCCTTGTGAGCCCCCAAACCAACAGGAAGAAGCGGTATATTCTCTTCTGAAAAGGGAGCCCGGGAAAGCACCAGGCAGAGAGAATATATGATTTCCTTGATACTGCATGCAAATAATTTCTGTTCAGCAGAGCGAACTGCACCCAGGATATAGTGAAGTGAACAACAGAACCCAAACTATCAGCCTGAGGTATGATCAAGTGCCTGCTACAAAATCACAAATGTGTCACCGAAAAGGGCAGGGAGCACTTTTGAGGGGAAGTTTCCCTAGCTGTCTTCAGTACTGCCCACGGAAAACACCGGCAGACACAATCTCCAAGGGTCTCGCTGAGCTCGTCACAGGCCTCCGCAATCAGCAGCTGACAAGGGGGCAAGTTATGACATTAAAATGGCATGCTATTCTTGTCGTCAGTCACTGGCACAATGCAACAGATACTTGAGTCAATAAAATCAGACAGCAAGGAGCCTTCACTGAATGTGGCAAAACCAAAATTCAAATGAGTTATTCTAAACAAAAGTAGAAGGCAAGCAAAAAGTCGCTATGAATAGCAGATTCAGCTAGCTTGGAATCACGTATAGCCAGCCAAGAAGGAGGTTCCAAAGAAACTGGGGAAAAACTGGGAACAGCATGTTCAGCTAGTTTCCCTTGCAAAAATTGGAGTTAAAATAAAAACCATGACATCTCAAAATGTCTGACAAAAGGCTTGCTTTTCCCACGGGGCCTTGTGAATATGAATTACAAGAAGTTAATGTTGTTGAAAGGAAGAAAATTGGATAATCTGAAATGTGGTGCTGGCGAATATCCTTGTGTGCCTTCTGGTTAGAAAAAAAGAAGAGCGCTAATGTTAGCAACACTGCTAGAAAAAGGTAGACTCTGCTTCCAGACCTGAGCAGCCACGGAGGTATACTTCAGTTGTATCAGACATAGCAATGAAAACAACTATAAAAAGCTTATCATCGCAAGGTGGGAGAGGACAACCAGTAGGGAAGTGAAAGAAATTCATTTGATAAAGGTTTTTATCAGAAATCTTTGTGCAACTCACGTGGCAAAGTACTACAGAAAGAGAACAAAGGAAGTCTGAGGGATACAAAAGGGAAAACAATCCCTTATGAAAAATATGTTTGAATGTGAAGATAGAGAATACAATGAATTCCCAGTTGTTAGAAAGGAAGGTGTTATATTATCATAATATTTTATCATCAGACTCATCTCAAGTTGACATGTAAGCAAGGGTCGTGCCATAAAGAGAATTACATCAGAGTAAGGGCTGTCAAATTTACATCAAGTGTGTTAAATTAATTTTTATAATTTTAGAGAGATTTTTAAATTTTTTTCCCCCTTCAGTAGCTAGTTAATCTAACAAAGTTTGCATAACAATATGTTAGCTTCCATTTATACGGATGGTCTTGTAGGATCTGAGGGATCAGCTTCGTAGTATTTTGTGTAACAGTCATTCTGCAGTCAGGTAACTGCTGGCAATCTCGAAATGTATAGATCTGTGTAAGCAAACTGAATATATGTAAGTGTGTATATTCTTAGTGGATAAAAGCTCTTGGCAACCATCAAGTAAAGGGAAACATACCGGCTCTAAAAATCGATGAGGCTAGCATTTTTTAATTTCTTACTTCTTAGAGATCTTTTCCAAAGGACTAAGTACCTCTTTTCCAAGCAGTGGAACACAGCTTAAAATGCAGTGTTGCCATAAGCATCTATCTAATCCGGGAAAACAGGTTATGTTTTTAGACATACTAGCAAAAACTGTATTAATTAACCCATTTTTAAGTATCGGTTAGCCTCCTGCATGAATGATGAGAGGAACAAATTTAAAATATTATGCCTATGAATAGCTAACATATTTTCTAAAACCCTGACTGTAAGGGGAGCTGAATTTTACCTTAAAACACATTAAAACAGGTACTGATATATTAAAAAATATTTTTCTTTCTGTCCCCAGCTAAAATTGTCATAGCTGACATTGTTTCATCAGTGCTGAATTATAATTCTTGTGACAATACTGTGACACAAATCCCAAAACGTAGCCATTTCTGTATCCCATGGATTTTTTAATCTGAAGGACAAAACAGATAAGCCAGGATACAACGAAGGATTAATTTGGAAAATTCCAAGTTTGTTTGTGTTTCTCCCTCCTCCCTCTCCTTGGCTTGATGGTGGTCTGCAATCCTCTCAACCCGTATCTCCTACTGATGCTAACGCATCTGGCAGAAAATCAACCTCAAAGGGCTTCCAGTTTGCACCTTGTAGAACTGGCTTTGTCACTATGAAAAGATGAAGTTTACTGGAAGGCAAAATCCTAAATGAAATAAAAACTAATGCTTGTGATTAAGAAATCCTCATAGAACTTCTGCAGTGCAGAAGTATAATCAGTGTTATCAACCACATCTTCGGTTTATTCAGGAGACACTGGAATGTGAATGCAGGCTAGGTTGGGCCACTATAAACTTGAAGAATGTAGGTCAGGCACATTGCAAATCTGTTATCATATCTTTTTTTCCAGAAACAAGATGAGAACATTTAAAAAATAAAAGCCAAACAAATCCTTAGGGTCAATTATTGATGTTACACCATGGTTGAATTTGACTCAAAGATCAAAGTCCATCATTTACAGAAAATGATCTTTTATTTATGTTGTTAGGCGTTGATCAGTATTTCACTTCTGATGTCTTTATCAGCAGTTTCTTATTTTCCTAAATCCTCTCCCTTCTGCACTGCATATGACTAGAAGAAACTATCTTCTAAAAACACGTGCTGTTTCCTCTGAATGTAACAAAGGTTGGAGGTAGAGAAATGGTGGACAATCCTGATTGCTGATGCTGTGACAGTGTCTAGAAATGGAGGCTCTTAGGTAGAAACTCGTAATGGTATTTCCACAGATAATTTCTATTTTTCACGAGTTTGTCTCGGTGATTCCTTGAGCAGGAACCTTCCCTCTGGCCCTTCCTGCAGTCAGGTACACTTTCCACAGATGTGAAATTGAAGTTCTTTCTTTCCCAGAGCACAGATGGTAATTTTCCTCCCAGACCTCATCTCTGAAGTTGTTAGGCAGATGGGAATGGACCATTTAGATATCTTTTGAGAATTATATTATAGTTACATCATTCTAGCCTGTTTTCTGCTCTCAGTGGGTATGCCAAAGAGTTAGGAAGCTAAAGGCCCCTACAGACCCATGAGACAGAAATATCTCACTGATCCTTCCATTCACAGTTCTTGGTGCTGCTTCTTAGGTCTCTCATCCCAACCTCACCAAGCTTGGACGTTCGTTCCCTGCAGCGTTACCTCTCTCAGAGTAGAAGTCCTAAGAATGATAAGACTGGTTCTTGTCCAACATCTAAGAGTGGTGTGAGTGACAACAGCCACTGAGAGATGTCGATTCTCCAGAATGCTCACTTGCAGATTTGTGAGGCCCAAATCACCAGGGTGTTGTGCAGATTCAAGGAACCAGTTTCTCCTAAAGCACCAAACAGTAACACCAAGTCTTCTGAACCAAGAGGTTACGTACCCACAAATTTCTGCAGGCTCCAGAATCACAGGAATTATAGGTGTGCAAGCCTGATTCCTCAGGTTGCCTGTCGAAAGCCTGACTTTCTTGTTGTGCAGAAATGGATAATGAGGTGTAATTTTAGTTTAGTGAAAATTTTGTGTGCTGATAGCTTTTGTCCTGTATTTTTCCTTTTCCCCAGATGGTAAACATTGCAGTAATAATTATAGCAGTAGAGTGGATATTACTCTTGTCTGCAAAGTGTTTAAGTACTGAAAAATATACCTGAGACATTAGGAAGTAAAAGAGGGTGTAGTCTATTTTAAAAGGCAGTTATCCAGTTCCAGGTGGTTGGAGGGCAAGATCAGAGCATTCATTCATGATGTGGGTGGTCTGGACTGGGAGCTGAACTCTGTGCAAGGGAGTGGACTGCACAGTGGGAGAAAGAAACGTTGAATTTATTACTTTTTTACTTTATTCTGTTAAGTGGAAGTTATTCATGGAACATCCGTAAAGGCACAGTTGTTGGTGGAGCTGGCAATACTTAGTTTTAATTTATTAAAGATATTTAAGAAGACCTTGGGAGAAAAAAAAGGAGGAAATTAACTTTCAAATTAAAAGTGGCTGTGGGCTGTGGGCTCAGCTCTAAAAGTTCTGAATTTTTGAAAATCTGGATCCAAATCTCTTGGGCCATGGCAAGCTCTATTTCTTTTTAAAAATTATTGTTTTATATCCCCAGGGGTCTCCCTGTGCTTCTTTCATTTATAGACCATAAGGGCTTTTTTAGGAGGGGCAGGGAAGGTGTCTTCCTTTGGTGATGGCAAAACAGGACCCCCACCATAAAGGGGGTTTTGGAAGTGCCACGGTGGTGTAAATTAGCAACATCAACTTTCTGGCCAATAGGTATGGATTCCAATCCATTACTCAGAGGCAAAATACTCCATAATCATATTACCAGTTTTACAAGCAAAGCTTTTACAAACACATTTTAATCTGGTAGCCATTTGTCTGTAAAAGAGAGGAAATGCTTTTTTGTTTTAATTAAAAAATAGAAATTGTACTTCTGCATTCCATGGAACACTTACGCCTGAGTTTGTGATGCACTGAAGATGGGAGCAGGTGCATGACTTCTGCAGCACTGCTGGGAAACGCTGAACCAAAGCCTCTGTCACAATTGCTGAAAAAAGACTGTTATTAGTGGCACCAATCCCATGTATGACAGCACAGAGTTTGGCCCATTATACTTTCAAGGTCACTAAAGCAAGGTCACTAAAGGCAGCAAATAGAGAAAATGGAGAAAAAATTATTCTAGAGCAGCTCAGTTGGAGCAAGTGAATAAGGAAGCAGCTTTACCATCCATTTTGCATGTAATACACCCTGTCAAAGTCAGCTATAATTGGTCTAAAAGGGTTAACCCATTGGAAGCAAGTTTAAGGTTGGAATTTTGTTTAGAAAAATAGACATTAATGTTTCCTAAATTCCTGTAAAAATAGTATGTTCGAGTGTGTTCTATTTAGCTCTTGTTATGAGCTATTCCTAAACAAAATTGTAGAGGGACCAGAGAGGACGTGGAGTCTCCATCCCTGGAGATATCAAAACCCACGGGCATGGACATGGGCAACCTGCCCTGGTTCACCCTCCTTTGAGCAGGGGGTTGGAGAAGACCACCTCCAGAGATGACTGCCAGCCTCAGCAGTTCTGTGATCCTGGGACTGTATCCCGTCCTGTTTTGGACGAGAACATTGCTTCCTGGGACTCTTGAGTTGGTTTAGAATTGCACCCAGCCTGGAGTTGAATTCCTTTATCCTTTTGTTGTGGGTTAACCCCAGCAGGCAGCTGAGCCCTACGCAGCCCTTCGCACACCCCTCCCTAGGCAGGACAGGGGGGAGAATGGGAAGGGCAAAAGTGAGAAAACTTGTGGGTTGAGATAAAGACAGTTTAATAGGTAAAGTAAAAGCTGTGCGTGCAAGTGAAACAAAATAAGGAATTCGTTCACCAATTCCCACCGGCAGGCAGGTATTCAGCCATCTCCAGGAAAGCAGGGCTCCATCACACCTAACAGTTGCTTGGAACGACAAACACCTTATCCCCAAAGTCCCCCCTTCCTCCTCCTTTTCCCCAGATTTTATTGCTGACCACAACATCTTGTGTCCCAGCTGTGCCCCCTCCCAAATCTCAGTGCCCCCCCCAGCCTACTTGCTGGTGGGGCAGCATGAGAAACAGAAAGCCTCAACGCTGTGCAAGCCCTGCTCAGCAATAGCTAAAAAATGGGTGTGTTATCAACACTGTTTTGGTCACAAATCCAAAACATAGCACCATACAAGCTACCACAAAGAAAATTAACTCTATCCCAGCCAAAACCAGTATACCAGTTCTTTTTATTGCCATAGTACTTAGTTTCCTCAACTATCTCCTATGGTCACTTTACATTCAGTCAGCAAAACCAGTATTTTATAGTTATTCCAGCATTTTTACTTCATTTAATCAGCAATTCCAACAAGCTAGTTCTGTAATTTCTTTTTTTAAAATAATTTCATTCAGTGCATCACATGTATTTACCAACTCTGTAGTTGTAAAAGCCTTTGCCAAAAGAAACCTCGTAGCCGACTGGCGTCACACATAACAGCTCCAGCAAGAGGAGCTCTTAGCTACTGGCTCATTTCCATTCTCCTTTGCATCCCTATAAATCAGGAGTCAGTTATTTCAGATTCAAAGGGTGTAAGCAGGAACTGAAACTGGGTTTAGGCTTCCCGACTTTGCACTGCTATCAGACTGTTGTGCTGCGGGCAGCCACGAGCTACCAGATGTCCCAAAGCCACATCGCCTGCAGCTTTCTAAAGCCATTGTAGCTTACAAACTCACAGCAGTCACCTGGAGGGAAGAGATCTGTTGCACACATTTTTGACTCGTTATGCTAACTAGAAGAAGTATTGATTAAAAAAAGAAAAGAAAATTAGAAGGCACTCAATGGAGAACAGAGAAAAGGTGATTGGGACAGACTTGGCAATGAACTGAAGGGGAAAACCAACCATTAACATGAGAGACTATTAGCTATTGCATGTAGCCGTGGAAGGCTGTCGGATGGCTGAAGGCAACCAGAACACCCCGAAGAGAGAAATCTAGTGATTACCAGCTTCCTCCTGTGGTTTATTGCCTGGTGTATAATGTCCTGAATACATTAGATATTACAGGCTCATTCGTCACAAATGCGCTTTAATGGAACCAAAGGTCGGGGCAAAATTAATGCTGGGGAGAGGGAATGGCCTAAGCATGTGCGGAAGGGGGGAGATGGTTATTTCTATTTTAGCTTAACTTAAAAGATTGCTGTGTATTTGTGTGTGCAAAGCTTTTCACTAATAGCTACTGACAGGCCACAAAAGCAAGCAAGGAGTACAGAATTGCTGGGCTTATGAGCATACAGGTGACAGTTATTATAAAGCTCAATTAAAAAATCCTAGATACACTGGGTAAACATTAAAAGATGGTTTTAAAGTAACAAAACCAAAAAATAAAGATGCTAAAAGGCACAAGCCACCCCTGCTGTGAGAATGCTGTAATACTTAGCCACAAAAAAGGGGACTTAAGCACGCAATAGGAGCTTTGTCCCAAGATATTTCATTTTGCTTTGCCACTTTAATTCAGATTTTTAATGTACCTTTCTGACAATCTTGAGAAAACTGTACGTAGACGAGTTTGCAAGAGACTCTCTTGCAGCTGGGACTTTATGAGATGTCAGAGATGTGGCAAAGGCTTCAGAGATCACTAGGGTCTCCAGCTGAGTCACTGAAGAAACCGTAAGCAAATACTATGGGAACCAGTAAGTCCCATTAGAGGCTGTACGCACATTTCTAACTTGCTCTGCATGCAAAAGCAGCTCAGAAGAAAATAATCCATATTTATGAAATCTGAATTCACTTCAGAATATTTTAATAACAATAATAGCTTGATTAAGATCTAAGTGAAAATATGAAGCTCTAAAATGAGTTATTTTAATAGTACATAATTTTCCCTTTTGAAGCTTTGCCTAAAAGGAGTTAATCCACATGGACTAAAGAACACAATACACATAGGAAAGACCTTTTGAATGGTTATTCATTTCTGTAGAGTTAATGACACACAAGCAATTGTGCAGGCCTCACCCACACAATTAAGATGGCAAAATCAAGCGCTCTTGAACCCAGGTATTGCCAAAACTTATATTGTCTATACAATTGCTGTTCAGCCCCCTTCCATGCGAGCTTTGTGATAATATCATTAGTTTTATGGGTAAAAACTATTTTTTTGCACCAGAGTCTGCCTTGAAGTACAGAATTGACTTTTCAAAGAGCTCAATAGCTGTAAGATATTTAGTCTTCACAATTCAGCTAGCGACCTACTTATTACCCACCATCCGAAGCCTGCGCAGAATCTTTGATTTCTGCATGCGAAGGGAAGCTGCAGGAAAGATAATGATGAGATCATGCCACTGAAGAAGGTACTGTAATGCACACAACACAAGAGGACTAAATTAGGGATGCTCACAACAACCTCAAGAGTTGCATTTTCAAGCATTTCAGCACTTCCTAAATATATTTCATCTAATGGTCTGATTTCTGAATGTTATTTCCTGGGGGTTTTTTTTATGTCTGAAGACCTAGTAATAAGACACCATCAAGAACAGGGCTGAATTCTGATATGCGCTACTGCCATATAATTGAATAAGTATAATTCACAACAGGAGAAGATTTATGATAGGGGTTATTCTTTCCCCAACATATATCCTGTGTCAAAGTGATGAAGTAGAAGAAATTGCCAAGGATATCCAGCCCAAATCTCTCTACCCATGTCCCTTGAGAAGATGTGTGTTCCCACAGCTCTGAGCTGACTAAACATTGTCATTTAGGTCTGGTCTGGGAGCACAACTTCCCAAAAGGCTAAGCTGAACCCAAATTTCACAGCCACTGAAAAGGAGAATTTGCTCTCCCCTCCATCCTCCTGCTTGTACGATGCTACTTCTTTCCTTGTGCTGGCTGCCCCGCTTGCTGGATCTTCCCTTGAAGCGGATCAGCTTGTTAACTGTGGGAGTTCTTGTTGCAGCAGTAGTTTTCTGCCAAATTAGCAAATTCGGGCACAGCAGGAAGATGCCGGTGTAGGCACAAACCGAACTGGCGGAGGAGTAGCCAGGAGTGGAAAGAAGGGGTGAGGCAGCAGACGACTTTCCTCTTTCTCAGCTGTGAGCTGTTCGGTCAGGTCATCCTCGCTCGTTAACCTGGAGCCTCTGATTCTGCCATTTTACCAAGGGTGCAAGAAGCAGAGTTTTAAGTCGAGCTTAAACCAGTGTGTGCCTCAGCCACAGCTGAGCAGAACAGTGGGGGGGGCAGAAGAGGCACTCCGCTGGCTCCAAGGTGCTCGCTCTGCTCGAGTTTCAGTGGCTTCCCATACACAAAGGAAGAACTACAGCTTTCCCAGATAGGTCAAAAGACATTTTTCCAATTTGGATTTGGCAATCCAAATGCAGGGTTGCTCCCTGCTAGGCCTGCAACGTCTTGCCCAGATGGCAGTGTTTCGTTCAGTCCCTTACAGCACAACGCTGAGCTCTGCGAAGCCTTAAGATGTTCCATTCCCACAACTGATGACGCTGTATTGACACCACAAACTCAGTCAACACTGCCTGCGACATCAATGTATGACATCACTTCAGGAAGTACTGCCGTCTGACATAACAAGTTGCAGCTCATCATTCCCAGGAGATTTCTATGTCCCCAACTCTGAGTGTGAAAAGGATGAATAGGTCTTTCATTTCTATCGCGCACATGTCTCAACATCCTGTCTCCGATGGGTACCTTGCAGTTAGATCAGGGCCTGGCATAAAGCTGTGTTGGACTCTGTTTTGATTGTCGCTCTGATGGGCAACGGGGGCAAATTATTTCACCTCCCTTTGCCTCATGTAGTTGCCTGCTTCAGAAGGTGACGTTGCAAAGGGCTGTGCATTCCTATCTGTGACAGGAGTTCATATTTCTATACGTTTACATCTTAAGAATTCAGGCAATGACTTGTGCAAGACACGGTATTATCTCATCACTGCTGTCCCATAAGCTCGTATTTACAGGGATTTATTTCTTGGCCATCTCGGAAGGAAATGATTTAATTACAGACTAATATAATAGGATCATTATTATGTTAGCTGCCTAAGCCTTCCCATTATAAGACCCCTTTTTGCATTGTCTGTGTTTTGCAGTTTTAACTCTTTGACCTGATTTCTTTCATCCCATGAGGCTTCTTCAGTCTTTTTTTTAAATAAAATTTTCTGCCAAAACCCATACTAATTTCCAAGAATGCAGCTGAAAAGAGAGATGCTATTTTCCTGATGCCAAATCTTCCATATGAAAACTCTAGCCTACATGTAGCTTTAAGCAGGGACTAGAAATTTGGGGTGCAGGGGGAATTAAGGGATCATCCTTTGAAAATCAAATGAAATCTAGTGATGCAGCAAATGTCTGGAAAAACTGCAGTTTGCACATGTTTAGTAGAGACTTGCCAGAACTTCGTAATGTAACTCTTCAGAGATGCTGTCTGCAACGAGCACACTAGACTTCATAAGGCTTTTCTGTGGCAGGAAGGTTTATAATCTAATACCACTAATAATTGCCCTTCAGATCAAGTTGCAGGTCTGTGCAGCAGATTTAAAGTTTTGAGCCTGCTGATAAATCCTGTTATTGTCGGTACAATTACACAGCTGAATTTTCCTTGTTTGCATCTTTTATAAGCTTAAGAAATTTGGCATAAAAACTCTCCTTTAAAAAAAAATACAGTATAAAAACCATGCAAAGTGAGTATTATTATCCCCATTATACAGATTTGCATCTGAGATATGTGAAGTTTAAAGCCATTGGTTTTTGGGTATCCAGCCAAGAAATAATTTTTTTTTTTTTCCATTTTTCTGAGCACATGGCTTGACACAGCTGTAGCTGTGTGTTCTCAGAGTCCTGCAAATCTGTTTCAGGTCTCAGAGTCAGGCACTCGAAGAATAGGGAACATACTACATAAAGGCTACCTGTGAAAAACATGGGGAAAAAAGTGATCTCACACAGCCCACATCTGAACTTGCACTACATGGGGGAGTACAGCTCAGATCGGAAAGGGACTTCCTGACCGAGGCCCGACTTACAGCAATATCCTTTTAACACAGTATTTCTATAAAGTTACCCACCAAGATTAAACTTATTAAGATGTAAATAGGCATACTCATTTCCCAAAAACTATTTGGTCAGATCTATTTCAATATCAGCTTAGTCTTTCTGTGGGTTTTCTCTCTTGTTTGTTTATACGAACAAAAATGGGATAAAATTATTAGCATATTTTATCTGGAAAAAAGTATAACCACTGTTTGAACAATAATTATGGCAAATATTTGTATAGCAAAGATGTTACATAGATACAAAGATAGTAATGATTTCATTGCGAGATTAAACCTTTCATTGTGACGTATTATACAACAATTAATACCTTTTATTTCAGGAAACCTGAAGTCTAGCTACAGTAATCACTATTATGCTGTGAACTCAGGCACTGGAAAAAGTTGGTGACACTAGATGTAATGTTAGTCACACTGTATTAAAAAATAAACGGAGGAAATAAAATACATAGTATTGTCTTTAAAACTGTCGAGCTATTCTAACAAACACACAGAACCACTTGTAATTAAGATAAACACAACATCCTCTTAGCACCGCTGTGCTTACAGCTCTTTCTAAGAGCACATATGGTTTGTACTTTTATCAAGTGTGCTTAGACCCTTTTCTCCTAATAAACGATTGTATGTGTTGTAGTTGGGAAGCAAAACAAGACTAAGTTAAATACACTCTGGCTGCCTTAACTCAGAATTTCCTTGTATTTATGGATTTATATTAAATCCCTAAGGTTATTTTAAAATTGTTTTCAGTGTTATTTTATCATTAGTCTTATTATCATCCAAAAAAGCTGGCTGCAAATGATTGCTTTGAGGATTGGCAAACACATTTGTACAGCTTGAAACAATTTATTGAAAACATGTTGCTTACATAAGAGAACATGCCGTCTTCAAATGCTGTTGGGTAAGAAATGTTCATTTCTTGAATTTCCATTCTATTTATGGACTCTGAAGACAGGAGAAATACAATTTAAAATGCACCTACAGGTTGCGTACCTTTTTACAATCAGCTTTTTTTAACCTCAAGAGAAGGGATCTCCGGTGTCTAGCTGTGACTTTGCAACGGGCTCCTCAGTGGTGGCATAGAGCAGCACACAAGCCAAAGTAACATGCCTTTTCAAAAGATTTAATCTTTTCTCCAAAGGAGAAAGATGTAACCAGTTGTGTTGTAAACTAGTGAACATTGGTTTAATAATGAGAAGGATTTTAGTTTCAGTTCAACAGAACAATCGTTTTCAGCCAAATGGATTTCTGTGGGCATAGTAGGAACAATAAAAAAAGATTTACGGTAATGCATTTCCTTACTTTTTCCCCCCATATATTTGCTATCTCTATAATACTTTAGTCATTTGTACATTTACATAACTCCCTGAGATGAAATAGAATTATCTTTGCTATTTTATAGCTGGTGAAAATGAGGTACAGCCAGAGTTACACTGAGCATACCTAGAAGACCAAAAGTATGAACCCCCCGAATGGTGAGTCCCAGTTCAAACAAAATGAAATTTCCTCCTTCCCGTGTGGGATGTAAGCTCTGGGGGCCAGATCCAGCCACTGACAGTGAGTAGCATGCGAGCTCCATGCTTCCCCCCAGCACACTGGTTGTCCACCTCCACTCTCTGGGATGCACGGTGGCTGTCCTGACGGGGGGACGGTCGAGGACTTTCCCTGATTGTCAGCTAAGGCAGCAAAACAAACCGCTCTGTCCATTCCAGACTTTTTAAAAACAAATCTTCACTTTCCAGAAAACAACTTATTTCAGATGCTATTTTTAACTGATACCTGATTCTTAATAATTTATACTGCCCTTTATGAAGGTTTTGAGAGAGTTATGTGGTTTTCTTCTACAGTTGTAAATCCTGTTACTTCTGCTGTCCATGTAAGCAGCAAATACGGAGGTTTTTCCCCTCTTTCTGCTTTCCTGGTCTTCCACTGATCAAGTACCTTGTCATCTGCTTTTCCTAAGAACACAGAAGCCCAGAGCTTTTCATCACGAATGGCTGCTTCTGCTTTCATTAACTTTAGAAGGGGAAGAAAGGAATAAAAGCAAACACCGGAGTTCGCAATGTGCGCAAATACCACAAAAACTCAAAGCTTTTAACAAAAGTCCAGCCCTCAGAGCATCTTCCAGAGGGACAAAAGAAATCTATTGACTTTCAATGGCAAAATTTTGCTACACCACTTCTAGATCAAGATTTTAAAAAATGTAATCTCAATTTCTGTAAATCCATCTACCTGGTTAGATATGGAGTTCTGCCTGCACAGCTGTCTGCACTTAAATTTCATACAGGAACAAACGTAAATCCTTTCTCTAGACTGAAGAGGAAAAGGAGCTGGCTTGCTTAGAAACTCAGCTAGAATCCCATGTTTCTAGCTTGCTTCCCCATGCGGTCACTTGTTACAAGTTCACTAAGGCTGGACCCAAAAGCCCAGCAGTCCAACTTGACTCTCCTATATTAATTTTTTTTTAATATCCAATTTTGAATGAGGAGAGTGACATGTACTAAGGCATTCAGAATAGCTTCCTTTTAAAATTAAACATAGCTGTCGCTTAAAAAATTGAACTTTGGAAACGCGATAGATCGAAAGATTCCCCCGACCACAAGTATGCATAACTTATAATCACAGCCAGACTTCAAAGATCCTGCCTTTACACCCACACCAGGGTCTTCTTTTACTGCAATTCTTCTCTAAATAACTAATTGCCTGCTAAGCGTTAAATAAGCCATTTACACTTTCCCCTTTATTTTCATGGGGCAGCTGACATAATGCTGAGAGCACAACTACCAGCTAAACCAACAGCAACACAATTCTGGTCAGGTCACTCCATCCCAGTTTCCCAGGGATAGGAGGTGTGTATAATGACTTCTCTCCTGTTTCATCCTGCTGCAGAGGTTAGTTAAGTAGAGCATGGTAGAAGTTACCTAAGGTCTAATTCAGCATCTCCTGCCAAGTAACTATTCCTTGCTTAGCTTGATCACAGAGAGTTTAGCAATGTTTTTGTCAGTGCTCCGACTCCAGAATGCTGAGATTTTGTACAAAAACTCCATGACCACTGGCAAAAGTTCTGCACATCAGCTTATGTGTCACTTTCTGGTTCCCCAGTAAGACACAAGCGCCTGTATGTTTGTTTGCCTGAGGACCTAAAACTGAAAAGCAGCTTTTTGGAGTTGTATTTGTACTCTGCTGGAGTCTCCTTTCTTCCCGTCCTGAGCAGCACGTCTCTTTCCAGAGCTGCTGCCAAGGGAGGGGGCCGCGCCGTCCCAGCCACCTCCTGTCACCGCACTCTGAAATGATGCCGAGTTAAACGCTATGGGTGCCACAGCTTAGCATACTGATTAATCCAAACAGGTAAGAGATTTCTGAAAGACAACACCGGCTTTGTATTTCTGGCACTTTCTTCCCCCCTAGTCTCTTCTACTGAATGTCTTACTAAAAAATTATCCAAAAAACTATCATGGAAACCTAAGAAAACCTTTACCGTTTATCATTAAGTTATTCATCTAAAGACAGATTAAGATAACAAGATCATCAAAAAGTGAATGTTCACTGGCGCTCTCAGTAGTTCATGCTTATCTTGGGACAAACCAAGAGCATTTTCTTACATATTCAGTAACTTCTAAAGATCAGCGGTCAGGTTTTCACAAACTATAAGATGCTATACCGGGATCAATGGCCTGCTTTTTATTTAGACACAATTTACTTTGCAGCATGTTTTTGTTTGGCAATATATAAACTAGTCACACAAAACCAACTAATCCCAATTACTAGCAGGTAAGTAGAGAATTTACCTTCTAATCACCTTGTTAGGTCAGCACTATTCACTGACATACCATTACATTGATACAGGCACTAAAAATAGTTCACCTAGATTCTTCTTTAAGGTCAAGCCTGGAAATTTATGGTAGCTGTTTCAGTTTCTATGAGCTTTAGATCTTCCTGGAAAGCCACCAGCCCGTCCCTCCGTCCACTGGCTATGGAGGAAGCCTGGGAAATCGGACCTCCTCTGCCAGTGGTCTAAATTAGGCAAAGTGAGTACTTTTATTCTCTTCGCATTCCCAATTTCTGTTTTATGGTTACAGTAACTTAAACCTCCTGTACGAAGCCTAGCTGTTGGTATAAATGCTCAAAATAAAAAGAAATGGAGCCAATTATGTCCTGTTGACCAAAGGTTATTTTAACCTGCATTAAGCACTCTCCCAAGTTATTTTATAAAGTATTTTAATATAGGCATATTTAGTAAGTTTTATAAATTTACCTTATTTCAAGACATTATGGTTTTGTTTATTTTTAATTCTTCCTGACTTCTGCATGCATATCCAGGGGTGTACAATTATCATGGGCAACTTTCCCAAAGTGTTATGCAAGGTGATTTAGGATTCTGCTCCAGGAGCTTCCATGGAGCAGATCCATGTATCTATCTCCCTTCTCAACAGTTAATTCCTCCCTGCCCCTGCTCGATCCTTGCCAAGTCCTCTTTCTCCTTTCCCTGGGAGCCTGTGTTAACTCAATCCCCATACCAAGTTTGCAACACAAGGATCCATTGCTGTTCACTTTATTCCTCTCATGGTTACAGCTGTCTTCCTTAGATTTTATACTTTGTATGCCTTTTACGCATATAAATTTTACACATAGTACTGAGATGTTTATTCTCACCTTCTCCCACAACAGTCCAACAAAAGGAAATTACAAGTCCAGAAAGACATCATACTCCACACACAGTTTCTAAAAATGCTGTTAGAAGCTCGGATGGGGGCAAGGGTGCAGACACAGAATAAAAGCGTACTATGCTGAAGGGCGTACCAATCCTCCCAGCAGATCCAAGGAAGGGACTGAGCACCAAAACAAAATGGCTAGGCTTTCCCTGGCTGAATGTAGTAAAGCATTTCAATCCAGGCACGAGCAAGCAATCCAAGCATTTCTACTACCTAGATAGCTGACATGCAGGCAGACCGAAGTGTCCAGGGAGAGAAAACACCTTAAATAGACTGAAATGCTCAAGTATTTTTGCTGAATAACAAGTACTGCCTGGAGGACACTGTCCTTACTAGCAGCTCTGGCTTGCTTTTGGTTACCGTATAAAGAATTCCCCAGGGCTCAGTATGGTTTCAGGAACTCGCACGCTATATGAATGTGCAGTCTCCTTCCCTGAAGCCACGTCACCAGGCACTAGAGAGGAGCAGCCCAAAAATAATATTTTGGAAAGAGCACTGCCAATCCACCCTTCATGTGAACGGTTTTCTTACTGGCTCGCCTTGAGGTATTAAAAGTTATGATATGAAAGCCCTCCAGGCAATCTTTCCCTCCTGGTATTGTTAGCTTGTATTTTTACTAATATTAGTCTGCTGTGATGACCTCCATCACTTACTAGGCAGAGTTTTGGTTTCGATTAGTGCAGTTGGCCATCTTATTCCTGGGCTATAGCTTTTTCTATATCTGCAGTTTTCCTCTCGCACCCATTGAGAACAGGCTATTCCATTTCTTCTACTCACTTTTCTCCCCCCCCAAATGTATCTGTTTGGCAACAAATATTTCCCTTCCCCATGTCAATAATTTCTAACTGGGTGTTTCCGCTTTTGTTTGTTGTTTCCATGAGGCATGGTCCAGAGAAGAAATGCTGCTTCCTGTTTGCAGAAAAAAAACCCTTAATAAAACAAAACCCAAAGCCCCTGTTTGTCCTCCCTCTCCTCATGCCCTGCTAGCCACCAGACCACAAGGCCATTTTCCATTCATCTGCCAACAACCATGAAAAATGCCTCCTTGTGCGTTTGGGAGCAGGCAGCACTCACGCTCCTACTCCCGAGGCAAATCCTGCACTCGGTGTGGGGACCCTCTGTAGCAGCTACCGCACACTCCTGGAGGAAAGCTGGGAGGCCGAGGGCACCAGTTGAGGCCGTATAGCGCTTTTTGCAAAGGAGGAGTAAAACTATCATCATCTCTAGGCTTTTAACAGAGCATGCCCTGAGAAACACCTGAAATGTTAGACCTGGTTTGGTAGGTGGAAGTACTTCAGATCAGAGTCCAAGATTGAGGCTGCAGCTTCAGGCAGACGTACTAGAACAGGTATGTGGAGGAAGGAGTGTGTGTTACCCATGAGTAGGTGAGTTAAAATAACGCTCAGCTCCAGTGGTGGTGAGTGGGAAGAGGACTGCCAAACTCAGCACTGGGAAAAATGTAGCTGCTGGGACACCAAGTGCAAAGCAAGACAATAGAGTAACATTACAGAGACAAGTTTCCATCTTTAAACAGCAGAATTCCCTTACTCTGAAAACATCCAGAAAAAACCTTAATCCACCACCACTTGGAACAGTAAGAGCCAAGCGACCCAGGATGCCAAGCTTTCCCAGAGCACCTCGGACTGCCCTCATGCAGCCTTTTAATGCTATATGAGCATCGCAAACTCTTGTCCTTTCAAACTAATACTACTGGCAGTACAAGTCGGGTATATCCTTCATCTTTAAAAAAAAAAAAGAAAATACAGTAAGAGGAGGAGGGAGAAAGAGTTCTATTACATGTGAACACAGATCAAAACAATTTTCTATGCCTATAGGGGTTTGAGAAAAAAATACAACAAAACATAACTTTCAATGAGATGTAATTGATGAATGATTTATGGGCTATTTGTGTAGAAGTATAAGCATGATAAAGTCTCATCTTGATAAATCAGCTCAAATTCCACTAGTGCCATTAATAAATCAAGAGCAGGTCAGCTCCATTCTTAATGTTGTTATTAGGGTGCCTTCTGTCTGCTAATGCAAGTTTTAACATCATCTTCACACATTAGTATGAGAGAAAGATACATATATCTCCTTAGTGAATTAATTAGATAGCAGGATTTTGCATCTTTCATTTAACAGGCAGGACATCTCCCCGCTCTTTTCCTCGCACCCCTTTAGCTTTCCGAAGGGGACATCTATAATACATGGAAGGACAAGTGTATAGCGCTATGATAAAAATGAGCCAAATTAACACACACACGAATTAATTAATTTCCCTCTAGAAATGGAAGGCTTCCTTTTCCCCTTCTTTTCCCCTTCTGCAATACCTTCTTCTCAACCCGTTCCCTTCCCTCCCCAGCTGTGCAGGTCACCCCCTCCCTTGTGCTGACACCAGCGCTTGTTCAATTGCGAAGTAGGTTGATGCAATTTACTATCCCAGCAGAACTTAAAAAACCTCAACAAAAAATAACACCAAAAAACCCAACACCCCACCCCACACTGTTTTGAAAGCAAGCCAGAATATCTGTGGGAACATTCAGCAGAATCGAAAGGCATTAAAGTGCTTTAAATTGATTTAGATGCAGTCACAAACACCAAAGCCAGCTCAAGGCAAGAGGAGAGGATGGGATGATCTCTCTCCCTTCTGATAGCTGCCAGTTGCTTATTTGGCTCATCCACTCCAGGACACATTTGTGGCCTTAAGGATCATTAAGACTATCAATTAGATTTCTAATTTGAGTTAGTCTAGTTAGTTCCTACACACAAGTAATTCTCCATGTGTCTTCACTGTGCTGGTCAATGCTCATCTGCAGAAAGGGTTGGGCATTGCATTACATTTAATATCTATTACACATCTTAAAAACATTAAACTTCTACTTGTAATATGAAGCATCTTTAAGATGACACAAGAATTACATTTTTTTCATAATGTGTTGATGAGCCTACGTCTTCCAAAACAGAAGCGGGTTCTGGTCAGCGTGCAAACCCCACTCCTTACAGCTTATTTCTAAGGATACGTGACAGACAGAGAGAGTACAGATAAAGACTGAGGAGAAATAGCTTCTACAGACTCTTAGAGATCCTTTGGAAGAGAAGGGGGACTCAGGAACATACCAAAAGATACACTGTGGAATTTAGAAATCTTAATACAAGTACTGGCATGCTAGTCTGAGTGGCTTTTTCTGTTTAAAAAAAGCCCTAACACAGCAGTTTCAACAAAAAACCCCCAACAATTTCTACAAGGCTATGAACTACTATTTAGTACCAATTTTGCCAATAACAGGGTTTTACGCACAGAAAATTGAGACCTAAAAACTATGCATAAAGCTGTATTGGCCAGACACTGCCATACACATGGTCCCTGCTCTGCAGAGTTTACAAAGAGCTCATGAGGCACTCCCCCAAAAATCAGACAGCTTTCTATGTAAACTGCATAGTTCAGTCCCAAATTTAAAAGTGCTTATTAAACTGAACATTCACCAACTTCCTATCTCTGCATTAATCAAATACGAAGTAGACTCAGGAATGAGATGATGTAGTATGAAGCTTTATTCCCACGTGTTTAATCTTCCCAGAGAATTCACAAATGGTTGAGGCATGACCGAGATTTGCAGGTGTTTATAGGCTTAGGTTCTCACTTGGCAGTCACCGCCGCAGCCTCCGAGCACCTTGCAAGAGCTAAAAACAACACCATCAATCACGTCTCCTTCCTTCCTTCCAGTAGGTAGGCGTAAATTACCTGACTTGGATGACTGGGCTGAAGGGGAGGGAAACAGAAGCAGGGCAACCGAGGAAAGCTCACTGGAGGAGTTGAACACTTCACGCCAAACGTTCAGGGCCTGTGGTCATTCTTCGACCTCTTCCGAGACACAGCTCCAAAGCCAAGGTCCAACTCACAGATGAATTCTGGCTCCTGTATGCAAATCTACATTTACTGCGCAGGTCTGTGGCCACAGGGAAAGACACCTGCTGCAGAAAGCCACACACGCAAAAGACAGCCACCTCAGACTGCCGGGGCTAATCCTGGGCTCATCCCGGGCTCGGAACAGCAAGACAGCCAATATATGGGAAGAGGACCTCATCAGCATATGGGACATCAGTGTGATGATCTTATAGTGACCTGCATCGCTCAGCAGGCAATCTACAGCAGGTTTGGACCAGATGGGGCTTTTCAGGGTGTGATCTTGGTTCTTGCTAATGGAAATAATCACGCCTGGCTGTCTCAAGTGCACGGATCACTGTGGAGGATAAGATGAGACGCAAACTCCTAACCAGAAGCAGATGGAAACATTTATTATTGTGGCTCTTCTGCACTCACAGAACCGTGGGGGTCTAAAGGGTCTGAATGCCGGAGGCTGACAACATCCCTCTGCAGTGGGGGATGTTACAGAGCAGGCAAGTTATCTCAGGCATACTTCTTTTCTGGCAAGGAACTGAGCTCAGCTTTTGTCCACTGCTGTTGTATCAGGAGTTCCCACTCAAACAGCAATAATATTTAAACAGTTTTTGTCACATATTAGTCTTCCTTGGGAAGACATGAAGAAAACAGTATATTATTTTACTCTATTATGACTGCTTTATTTACTTACTATTATTGCTCATAAAAGTTTACTCCATGTTTTGCAACACAAAACCCTGTACAGCTTTGTCTTGTGACTACATATATGAGCTGGGCATTTTCGTAATTATCTCTGGCAGCCTTCCTCCCTCATTTACTGCTTCTCCCCAAAAGAGATTCAAAACAGTAAAGATCTTATTTTATATCTGAACATGGGATAAAATGCTCACCAACTGTTTTCAATAAAGAACAAAGATAAAATATGAGATTACTTTATCATATAGGCTACACATTCTTCAGTGGCTGTGGAAATCACTTAACAGTTCTTTACCCAATTATAAAGAGTGTTAATCTCTTTCACTCTTGCAAAGATTTCTGTTATTATTGAATGGAAGCTATCAGTAAAAACAATGCAATGGGAAAATACCAGGCTCAGTAGGAGTTGGCGAGCACCAGACATAACTGTGGGAGTGACTCCCACAGTGGGTTCTGGCTAAGATATGCCAGTTATGTGCTCTTAGTTTATCTTCATTGTAAACTGGGTTTTTGACTAACACCCTCCCCCCATACAAGGTTATTGAACTAATAAAGTGCACAAGGTATTTTGCAAGTGAAAAAAGAAAAAAAAAAAGACTGGCAAAGGAGGTTTTTCTTACTGTTCTTTCAAGCTAGTTGGTAAGGGCTAATGTTATTTTGCATCTTTAGACCAATGCTTATCCTGGGAAATTGGAACTCAAGTGCTTTACACATATGAAGGCGCTCTCATTCGCCACAGGTGCCTGCGTGGTGACCCCACTTCAGGGAGAGGCTATGATCTGGAGAAGGAAGAGCACCACGTCAGCAGCTGAGCTGGAAGCCCAGCACACCCGCCTGGCCCCCACTCTCTTTTAGCCGTGGCTCCGCTCACCCCCTCCCTAGCCACTCGCACAGCAGCAGCGCTGGCTTGGTCAGCTCGCTCACAATGACCGAAGTAATAAATCCTTCTTTAGTTTATAGCTGCATTTTTAAAATCCAGCATGATGTTTCTGACTCATCAGAAACCGTAAGCATCCCAAGTGAATAGAATCACACCTGAGACCGATCTGGCCTCACTTTTTCACTTGCTATAGGACAGACAGATTGAAATGAACAAGTTTAGCTCCCTAACATCTGCTCAGCAAATGCTCACATAAATCAGGATGCAGAATATAGTATATTTGCCACACCCTGAATAGCAATAGTCATGCAAGACGAAGAGCAGAGTGAAATCCTGGACTTGCTGAAGTCCATGGCAAGACTCCCATTAATTTCAGGCAGGCCAATATTTCAATACAGATTGTTACCAGATGGTAGATTTTAGGACCAACTGACAAATGCAATTAAAAGCAAAAAGGCATTAACTTATGTGATAGCTGCATTAATTAATTGCATTCATATTATAAAAAAAATACAGAAAATTCATGTCTCTCCCAGCAACAACTATGACTGCCCACTTAAAAATATCCATTTTCACTTAGAAAAACCTGAAATTCTTCTAACCAATAAACATTCTCCCCCAAGCAAGCAGATTTTCCATACCAATTTGACTTTTAAACACAAAAAGATGCTAATTTTTAATAATATAGGTTACATAGTTTATTTAACTAAATAAACTATCTTACTCATGCCTAGATCTTTTTCCCCCACATGTTGAATAGAATCTTTTCTATTAGAAGTAAAGTAGCAAGGATAAAAATTGGGAGTTGCTTCTGAGATAATACTGCGGTCTCCTAAACTGAATTCAAACCACACACCAGTTAATACAATAAGCCTAGAGGTAATACTACACGTTCATGCTCAGCTTCATAGTGTGGCTGTTGCTTTTTTTCTTTAGAGTCCTTACAAATAAGGTAATAAAGATATCGCCTCCAGACAGTTATTCTTAAATTCATCCAAGACTGAGATGAATTACTATAACTCACACTTCTCTCAGTGTGATTGTTTCAGATTGCCTGTATATTTAGGAAGATTAATTTACACAGGTCACATTATTAAAATTCTTCTATAACCCTAAGGAAGAATTAAACCACCTTTTTTCTCCTACAGGCAGCATCTTCATGCTCCAGAAGTAAGGTTAACAGTTCACTGAGCTCTTATGAGCAAACGCAGTTGGACTGCTGGGCAGCATGGTGAGAGACGTTTTACCCAGGACACAAATTTAAGATACTCTCCCAAAGTTATTTTGGAACATTTTTATGGGTCTGTTTGTATTTTCTCATTGGCACCATCTAATTTTCTCACAAAGTGAGTAAAGGGATTGTTATTTTTAAACTGCTGGCCACAAACTCCATCTGACATCTCAAAGACAAGTTAGTCTTTCTCACTCATGCTACATCATCCATGAGGACTCCAGAATTTCAGCTTCAGTAAACTATCCCATGTCCAGCTTAGCTGTCTTGGCTCCGAAGCAAAGGCAGTCACAAAAAGGTTATTAATAAAAATGCTTTTTTAGCCACTGCTGCTAAGATTTTTGCTTACATACAAAGAGGCAGGTATTGATTATACCATTGACTTCCCTGAGACCTTTAAGATACTTGTAGCACCAGCAGTCAGCCATTTATCCTGACAGTTCTGGCACCAGCCGCTCAAAGAGGGATGCCGATCAACTTCCACATTAAAGGCCTTCATTTTGCTATTCAATGCTAAGCAGAGACTGGAGTATTCCTGCCACTCCAAACTGTGGGTAAACGTTAGTCTAGCATTTGCTGCAGACTCCCGCTTTACATCCTTCCCCCCAAACTATTTATAGCATAGCTTCAGCCATGCACTGATTTAGAGAACAGCCTACAGTCCCAACCCCAGCCCAGTGCTCCACAGCACAAAATCATAAGACAACACTGAATAATTTGATGGGAATATCAACTAAAAGATAGCAGTGTCATTACTGCTCTCTACTGGATAAACACGTTATTACTCCAAAATTCATATAGCACATCAGGGACCTCAGTAACAAAGTGGTGTAAAATCAATCGTATTTAAATTATAATACTTGAACTATATTTATAAAAGCTTATGCTACTCAAAGCAAGTCAAAACCTTACATTGAGATGCAACAAAAGATTTACAGAAGTCCTTGAAAACAAAACACAGCTGAAGTTGCAACTCTGATATCTGAAGTAGGTCAACTAGAGGAGAAAAACAGACAAGACTGTACAAGACTACTTGAGTCAGGGTAGATTTAATCAGAAATGTTCCTTCCCATTCTTCACACTATAGCCATATGCACTCACCAATTTACAGCTAACAACTGTAACACTGAATTTCAGAAATTCCTCTGCCCTCAAAAGTAGTAATGCCTTTGGAAATCACAAAACAATTTTCTCCATCACTTTTCATATCCTGCAAATACAGGGGAAGCTTCTACTTGGCAGTCAGACTAAGTGGTTTCACTTAGTTCACTGTGACTTCCAGGTGAAGAAAACTACGTGAACAAACTTTGTTACCCCCCACCCTCACCACCAGTGCCTATGGCTCCATCTGAATGAAAAGAGCCATAGTCTGCCATTCCCTCCAGCCTACACTGAATCACCAAGCCCCACCACCAGCGGAATGGTTGTGGTGCCCTGTAGTTCAGCATTATTCAGAGCCAAACATAAAATACCTAATTTGACGTCGAAGTGTTGATGGTTCAAGAACCTGCAACCATGAGCCTTCGCATAAAAATGAGTAGCGATTGGCCTTTGTGAGAACCTCTTAATAATGCAATTCCCTACAAATACCTGAAGCACACCTACCACTACACTACTTCCTTCTACCAGCGGGCATACAGATTTCTTAGCCAGAGTTCTTAAAGGGGTGAAGAAACACAAAACTGTTTTTACTGTAACTGCTACTCGCCTGAATTTTCACATGCAAAACAGAGGCTTTACAGAAAGTCATGTCAGGTTATGTAAAGGCAATAGTTCATTTTAAGTTTTTCAATTGCACTTTTGATAGCCCATGTTCGATACATTCAGGAATTGAGTTTATCACAGTAGCATTTAAAAGCTAACCAAGAAAGAGACACATATGGCTCTGTACTGACATGCATGCAGTGTAGAAGATAACAGCCTGTCATGTAGAGGTCAACATCAGTATTGACAAGGCAGCTGCAAGGGACATGAAAAGGGGGAGAGCGGATGTGAAGAGGGAAAACAGCACAACACTGACGAAGCCACAGCAGGAAACATTTCTTAAGTATTGTGATAATTTATTCCACTGAATTTGTTTAGGGGAGAACAAGATAAAAAAAGAGTTGCCAGATGGACAGGGCAGAACGGGTGAAAATGACTACTAAACACAGAGCTGCCGAGAAAGCTGTCCAAATTACTATTTTCCCTGCTTAGTGATGCTGCAGTTTCTTCTACCCAGTGAGTCTCTGGCTGCATCCCCTCAGTTTTTCATGAAGGAACTTAAAAGTAGGAGTGGAGTAAATATCTTGCTGGGTCCCAGTGATCTGAAGGAGAACATCTATCCTAAAAAATTCTGGGGTTAAGGAGTTTTTAGGGATGAGGCTATCTATGACCTAAAATAAGATACCTATCACATCAGACTGGACTAATTCTTATTATAGACCCATACCTTTTCATATAAGAGAGTGTGCATCATCCTTTAAAGTGGGGATAATAGTCAGGCAGCAAAATTATTTGGAAAAAATGAAATAGCTATTTCCAAAGGAGATTAAATTAAAAAGACAACCCCCAAAATATTTACTTTCGTAAAAAAAAATTGCTTGAATACAATGCAGACAGATAGGAGGCTAGGCATTAGTTTAGGTCAAATTATAATTAAAGCACAAATAGGTCACAATTACCTTGACCAAATGATTGCTATACTTTTTCCCACATGGTTTTTCTTTATGTATACATGACATGTGAAGTTGGCAAGGTTTTACTTAAACATCTTCTCTTTGGTCTCAAAAAGAGTAGGAAATCCACAGCTTTGCATACCCACGCACTCTGAAGCTCTTGCTCACATTTCTTCCCAGCTTCTCCCTCCCCTTTTTTAAAATCTTCTGGTTGTTTTCCTTTCATCAAATCCTCTCCGAAGCTGAGCATTCATGCCCATTCCCAGGATGTGAGCTGGGGAATGTGAAATGTGAAAGAGCTGTTACCCTATAGCTTATCTGGTCTCTCCCACTCAGCACATCCTTAGCACCAAAGGGGACCCAGTAAGATGGAGATGAGCTGACTTCGAGTTGTCAAATAAGCAGTTACAAACCACTTGAAGTTTCTCCCAAGTTGTGGCTTACGCTACACATTCACAACTGGAGAAGAAATATTGACCACAACGTACAAACTCCGTGTTAGACTTTGCTCCCAGGAAAATGAGATGTTTCAGAAAGAAATACTCTGCTCCTCCATACACCCGATGAAAGGAAATGTTCTTCATCTATGACTACACTTAAGTCTGTGGTCTATGAACAGAGGGTGCATTTCAGGCCTAGTGTATAACAACATTTTAGTCTTTCCATACATGCCTTCCACCTTAACACACCCTGTGAAAGCATGGGAGCAGCAGTAGTCTCGTAGGCTGCCATGCAAGACCACACTGACACTACCTAGGATCCCATTCCAGGAACCGATCCGATCCTTCTTCCGCAGAAATGTTAGTAACTGCTTTTAACAAATTAACTACTTGAGACCTGTTTGCTTCCTATTTCACATCCTCAGATTCATATTGCTTATTATCCTCACACATATCTTCATTCACATCAATCCCCAAATGCAAAATACAGCAGACAAACCCAAATGCTGAAATCATCCACCTAGTTGCTCGTTTATGCTGCAGCCAGTTCCCTTCCCCAATGAATTCTGTGTAGCTGCTGTTTTCATGGTCTCATCAGTAGGAAATGCCTCTTGCACCCCTGGGATTTTAAAGCACAGCAGAGAACTAGCAGCTCCTACTGAAGCCAAAGCATTTTTTTTTTTTTTTTCAAAATTATGATTAGGTCCTTTATTATGTTAAAGCTTGATCTGTCCTTTTACCTTGGCAGTTAGCAGGTTCAAGTTACTTAATCAAAGCAAAACTGAAGCAGCTCAGGTCAAGAATAATTTTTCAATTAGCCTGAATAGGTCTTGGATGAAGGGGAGGTTCCCACGATTTTATCCTCACAGGCAGTACCGAGCTTAATCCTGAGACCACATAAAGGCAGCCGTTTCTAATGCCAGAGGGAGGTGCGGGCAGCCAACTAGAGGAGACTCAACTTCAAACTACACATTCTAAGGGCAACCCAAACCTTTCCCTTCCCTCTCACACAATTCACCACCCAGGAGTAATTTACAGATTATTAACTGGCCTGTTAATTGTTTGAGTTTCCTAGGTACTCTTCTAGTCAAGAAAAAAAAACAAACCCAAAAAACATCTTTTCAACTTCAGTCTGGGGAACCTTGAGGAAAAATACACAGAAGTTGAGAACAGCCTTCGAGAACCTTGTCTTTAGTTACAGGAGGCCTGAAGGTTTCTGTGCCATAACTTCCATGTTCATTGATAACCGCTGCATTTCAACCAATTATGACGTCCTTCATTAATTGAACAAGTTGAAGGTCATTTCACCTTCTCTGAAGATGTAAGTAACACCAACTGAGAAGACAACTCAAATGAAACATTGTCATATCACTGCAACTGAAATACACATGAAATTCAGCTACTGCCTACACTTGGTCCTTTGGATCTAGCTGGCCCATTAGGAGTTCTCTGCTCTGACTTCCATGTTTTTGTTTGAGATCCTTCAAACCGAGTTTTACAGATATAATTTACAACTCAAAAAAACCCAACCCACCACTGTTACATTTTACTACAACATTTATCTTTCAACTCAAGTCAAACACAAAAACTTAGGTACTTTCAGACACCTCCTGAGGCATTTAAAAATATGTATTTTGACTTCTTTATGCAGCCCAACACATGTACGGTAAAACACCCGTTTGCCCTATCCATTTTTAAAAACTAATATGAAATACTATTAAACATTTATGCCACTTTACAACAAGATTTAAGAACAGGCATACTGCAAAAATTATTTCAACTGTAGTTCAGTAGAACAAACACCATGAAAGACACAGCAAGAAAATTAAATAACTTTCTTTTAAGGAGTTGAGTACTAAAAATGGTAATTTTTTAGAGAACACTTGAGAAAGGGTGAGTCAGTTGAAAAATGGTACTAACCTTTAAAGCCAAGTACTAACACATTCCTGCGTTTGGGAAGGGCTATGCCCTCCTGTCAGAACTGGAATGGCTTTGCATCTCTGCAAACCAGTTAAGGCTGACACCTTTTTTTTTGTCATTTAATGCACACTGTAGGAAAACAAATGGTGAAACAGTTCACAGCCCATCCATCAAGTTTTATAAGAACTCAGAATAAACACAGGTCCAAAACAAGGATCAAGACTATAGCCCACAGAAGTGCTCTCCAAAGCGAGGTGTGTGCAGCCCAGGGGGTGTGCAAGACAATCCATTTGGGTGCGAAAGTATTTTTTTGTACCATTAATAAACAAAATTTTAAATAATTTTAAAATAGCATTTATTTCATCATTATCTCATACTTTTTCAATTTCTACTCTTGTGTATGTACATAATATATTAGGACAGCAGTACATATATAATTTATAAATAAATAAATATACATATATTGGGTGCACACTTAAAAGTTTTTACTGATAGGGGCATGCAATCAAACAAAGTTTGGAGACCACTGGCCTCAAGGATGCTGTATGATACTACAGCTGCTAGCCCAATCACATATCCTGTTGCTGCATTAATTTTTTCACGTCAATCTGAAATATTCTCCTCAGCAGCATATTTTCAATATGCCTATTGGGAGAGTTTTTCCCCCTCAAGCATGCTGATGTAACGGAAATTTTAGAAGGATTAGGCTTGGATAACAAAGCGTTGTTGACAAAGTATCCTTTGGTGGAATTACACTGACGTTACAACTTTATAGCAGATCCATGTGAAATTATTAAAACATGCACAACTTCTAAGTCAGATTAGGGCCATCCTTTCCTTTTTGCAGTCTGGTAGTCTCATTTTAGTCTTGCACCAGCACTTCTCCTTCGCCACCCCCCTGCTCCTCCTTCCCACACACCAACTCCATGTGCAACCACCCGACCTCTGCGTGCTGCTTGCCACTCTGTCAGTGCTGCAAAGGGTCCCCGAGTTACCCGCTCCGGGCCTGGAGGTGCCACTGCAGGGGCTGGGGACTGTGCCCCACTTGAGCTAGCACCTGAACACTGGGGCTGGCTGTTACACCTCAGACTCCTCTTGCGGCACCCACTGCAGAGACATATGCTGAGGCAGCACCCCAGGGTGACTACCTCTGGCCACCCACAGCTGCAGGTGACAGTGAAGGTCCCAAATGGTCACCCAGCAAAGCACAGTTGACAGGTGGCAGCTGTTCTTCCCAGTTAGTGTCTGGGGAAGCCAGCCAGCAAGTATCCCAGCATCGCAGTCTATGCGGTAGCATGCCGATTACCAAGGTGGCAGTGGCAGGTTGTGCATTTTGACATGCCTATCCCAGCACTTCTACAATTGATTCCTAAAAATATTACCCACACTGGAAAAAAAGGAACAAGAAATGCATATTCCGAATCCATGTACCTGCCTAGAATCCATCAGACTTACAAAAAACATTTCTGCTTTAAATAAGAAAGCAGCATATTGTATTTAAAAACATTAATCTCTGCTTCACTCTGGCTAGTTTTGGTTTTCCTTTGATATAGATAACTTTCATTCAAGCAAAAGCAAGACTCACAGTGAATTTCACAGAGAAATTCAACTCACAGTGAAATTTTTAAAAAATAAAAAGCTTGTGTGGTAAGCCAATGCTACACTAGACATCAGAGCCGGCATACTGATCACAGCCAGAGCTCAACTCACAGGCCAAGTCTCTTTAACCCACTTGCTGAAGCAAGGATACTCGCTAGTTCTTAAGTCCATGCAGAACATAGTGTTGTGCACAAGCCAAACAGTGTCACACAATTTTCGGTTCTCAACTGTTACATTTCACCTGACACCCGTGTGATTTAAGAGCACGTTACAATAGCTGTGAAGTCAGATTAAGGTAGACTTATGATGACTGGCTGTAGGAACATGAAAGTTTTTAAGATCGTCTATTCTGATCTCTTGTTTAGATCATAGATCATTTGCTCGCCCATTGAAGAAGTCCAATAATTTACATTTGATTACAGCCTACTGAGGATATCAAGTGCTATAACCCATGACATCCCATAGGAAGTTGTTAACCAAGGAATCTCCCTTGTATTAGAAACTGAGCATATTTCTTTGGATCACAAGTCTTCCTAACTTCCACTTTGCACCACTTGGTAATTTTTATGCTTTAGTCCCCTAAATCAGAGACCAACACCAGCCAAAATTGAGCAATCAACCTTTGTTGTTGTGTTGTAGTTTAGTATTGCCTTCATCTACGCTTTAATCTTTGAGCCTTCAAAAACAAAACTGGCAACATGTCAAGATGGGAAGCCTGACAAAAAGAGCAGAATTCTAGGAAGGGACCTCTGGTTTATCAAGTCTAGTTGCCTACTATTCAGACACCACTTTGCATTTAATTTCTTTCAAAGATATACTTGGCTCTTCCTTCAAAAGCAGGTCTCTACCTGGAAGGGTGTTCCAGAATTCATGCTAGTAATTAGGAACTTTGTTTCTAATCGAAATCTTATTTACAGAAAGTTTATACCCACTTGCTTTTGTTCTAACACTCCTTCAAATCATAGTGCTTGCCTGTCATTCGTACCAAAATAAGGAGTATTCTGACTCCATAAACAACCTTACTGCTACCGATTAAAAAAAAAGGCTTACCCATGAAATTAAACTTCCAAAGCATACAGAAGATGAAATATTTTAACTTTCCAGAGTAGGGAACAAGGGAAAAAGAGCTAGCCAGAAGGTGTGATTTGTTTAGTTATCCGAAGCAGCCTTTTCTCTCCTCCTCCTGAATAAATGGGCTCGTAGATATTGTAATCACTTGTTACAAGGAGTGACATTCACAGCAATCCACTGTAATGTTTCACATGAAAACACTGTACAAACTGAACTGTATAGAAGAAAGTTAATACAACTCCACTGACCATTAAAACAAAGACCAAAACACAATCTGTCTTGTTAAAAGGAAATAAGATTTTAAAAAGACATACCATCCTTGAGCTTGGTACAATAGTGTATCCTTCACGAAAGGAAGCAACAAAAAACCTAAGCCTCAGAAACAGTATTTTGTATCTTTCTACTGATTTAAGTTAGATAGAAAACAAATTAAGAATGGAGCAAAAAAGTCAATAAACAAACCATCCAGCATTCATTCACAGGCAACAGAAATCCAAGTACCATATGTACATCGTTCTTTCATATTACGTCCAGAAGATAGGAGCATGCAACACCATTACTGTAAACAATGAAAAAAGGTGTACATTTCAGAGTGTGAAATACTTCTCCACTTTCACTAGTTTTATTGAAACCTTCAAGTTAGGTATGAATCAGCCTACGATGGTTGTCAGGTCAGCAAGCTGACTTGCAAACAGGTATTCTGAATTTTAAAATCTATTTGTAAAACCCAAAGTAACTGTGTCAACAGAAGTCAACAAGGGGAAAGAAATAAGTTATTTTCAGTTTGAGACATACCATCATTTTATACCTAAGGAGATCCAACCCTACTGGCATTACTCTCGTAAAATTTCCATATTTAACACCTAATTTGTAACAGGCAAACAAGGGTGTAGAAAGCTGTCTAAGAGCTCATGAAATAAATATAGTACAATAGGTATACAAAACTCATACTGCACATTATTTTTAGGTAGGCTACATAATTTCTATTTTTACTGTAAGAACATAAAAACAAAACTGACTTTTACAAAATTATGATTTCATATAGAGTAAAAACACTTGCCCCTGCTTCTACTTACTAGTGTTTTAAAATGAACAGTAAATTGATACAGAGAGACAAAATACTCCCATTGTAATGCAAACAGTAGACAGGTTTTTAGTGTGTCCTCAATTTGCAAGAGAAAAGCCAAATTAACCTGTCATACCAAACATTTTAAAACCAGAGCTAACTGGCAGAGAAGCCTAAAAGGAAATAAAAAACCCTCTTCGACTGAAAGTTACAGAATTTCAAGGCAAAATGAACTTTCGGGAAAACCTCATCCAAGCACAATGAAATGAGAACGTTCCTCACACTGGTCTCATAACATTCCACATTTCCACAGCTGAACCCCTGGTTCAGAGACCTACAACTGAATAGCAATGAAAGCGTAGGTCAAAGCCAAGGTACTACAAACTGTCAAAACAAAGCTTGGAAATTATAAAAAAAAATGAAAGTGAGCTGCTCTAGCTTTCTTGAGCAGTAACATATGAACCTACGGCAGAGCAAATGTTTAGTGATAATATAAAAATAGCTTGCAAGAGAAGTTAACTTTCAGACTAAACTCCATATATTCGATAACGTATGAACAAGGTTTAATTTTCTCAACTTACACTTTTTAAAGGCATCTTCTAAGAGCTTTATTTATTTTGTACAGTTAAGCTAACACCTGCCAGGTTTGCATGCTTTTTAAGGATGCACTTAGTCACCTAGTAGAATATAAAACCACAGTAAAACAGTGCAGAATTTTGTAAAAATACTTTAAATAAATTTACACTTCACTACAAGATTATTCAAGTTAAGAATTAATCACCAGATTCAACAGTGTAACTCCTTTACTTCCGTTATCCTCATTGCACATCAAAAACAAAGTTGCTATTTCTGCCAAGACTCAAAGAGCAGATCCTCAACCTCTGCGGGCCTAACAAGCAAGCAAACACTGCTCCATAGACAGCATTGTTTCCGTCTTCGGCAGAGAGTTAAAACCTGAACTCACCAGGAATTTCTCACTACAAGCACAATCAGAAGGCAAAACTTCAAAGGACTCTTAGAAGCACAGATCCTCAGGAAAGATCAATACAAGTAGCCTCTCTGATTTCACAAAACATAGCTTAGTATTTATGTATAACCAGCTTTTTCTTAGCAAGGTAGGCCACAAAAGTTATAGATCACTAGGTATATATTTTTTTTAATCAAAAAATAATGGGCAACACACTTACTGCATTTCAAACTACCAGATTTTTACTTCTGGAAACCTAGTAGCTTTCTATAAATGTATTGATTTCTAATACTGCCAGAAAACCAACTGCCTACTAACATATTTTTCCCCTTTTCTGCAGCCTCAGGAAGTTCAGTTTAAGTTACAGTACTGCAAGGCACATACAGAATCTCTTCTTTTCCAATACACAGCAGATATATTCCCTGAAATAATTTCAAAATCCTCAAAACAATTAGAAATGCTACAAAGTTAACAATTTCTATTTAAAAACGCTGTTCCTACAGAACATGCACTTCTTTTGGAAAACAACTTAGCAAGTATTTATAAATTATTTTTTCTTCTTTACATTTACACTGGAAATATATTGATTAATTTTTAATCTGGAAAGTACTGTATCATGTCACATTTAAGTTATTGCCTTCATTATAAATTGCATCATCTCTGGAAATCCATAAAGGTACCGGATTTGAAAATAAGGTGAGGGTGAGAGAATATGTATGCAGTTTAGCCCACCTGAAAGGATTTCCACATAAAGCAATACTGCCAGAGTAAAAAATGAACTTTCGTCATTCAGTGGATGAGGACAATAGAAACCGACGTAATGCAGTGTCATTAGCAACTACTTAAAAATCTCCATTTTCTGCCTCTTGGGCAAGCATACCTTACTATAAAAGCAACTGAATTTTTAAGAGGTAGTTTTTTTCCATTATGCACTTATTTATTTCAAATAAAACATAACCAAAAAAACCCCAACATTTGCTTTTGAACAAGGATCAAGTCTCAAAACTTGGTACAATATCTGACAAAGTTCAATATTTAGTTTATTTTAGTTGTCCTCAGCAGTACTGGGCTGCTTTGGAACCAGTGTATTCCAGGTTGTCTTCATAGTCAAAAGACTAATCTACCAACAGTACTGAACCCACCCCCTCCTCCTCCACCTGTGGGTCCACAACTTCCCGGGGGGTCGTTGTCATCAAATCCATTGGGTCGGAAAGAGCATGAGGCTGAGGCAGCTTGAAGTGCTTGTGTTCGAGCACTAAGCTCTTGCTCCTGAAATGAAAGAACAAAGACAATTTAAAAACAAACCAACCTCAAGTCCTTGAAGCAGCTTATTTCTAGCACATTTTGAAACAGCTTTTAAAGCAACATCACTAACTTCTGGACTCCTAAGTCTCAATGGCTTTGTTGAAGTTCAAGTTGAACAGCCACAGCCAATCCAAGGAGTACAATTTTGTTGAAGATCAGTAAGTGTACGTGAATCATAATTAAATCCATTTAAGTTATGCTAAAATCAAATTTTACAGCAACATGGGATGTTACTACAGAATTAGACTGCTGATCAAAAGCTAACAAAACATCGGTTTTTGATCTATGTTCCACATGAATTTTTATCCTAGCAATTTTAAAAGGCCCTTGTTCTTGGTTGCCAAATAGAAAGGTAAGACCATTAAATCAACGTTAATTATTTAAAAGACACTTTTATTCCACTCAATCAACTGCATAGAGTAACAACATACTCAGACAGAAGGCAAAAATATGGACAAGCTACTTCATTTCCATTCAGTACAGCTTTTTAGGTTTCAAGTGTTATTGCTTTGCTAACTCTGTTTTAACATTAGTAAGTCTCAGGAACTCTCAAGCACTCCATAAAATCAGAGTCAGCTGCTGGAAGAAGTACCTGCACAAGAAAGCATAGCCTCCTGCCAGCTGCTTTTTCAGCTGAATGCCCCTGTGGTTTCTCAGACATCTAAGAAGGGGACAAGCACAGGCTTTTCCCCCATTACAGGTATCATACACTATTTTGTCTCTGGCCAACGAGTTTCATAAACCTTGCAGCAATTTCTTGTCTTTAGTATCCCTCTCTCAAATTGGCCAAGAGCTTCAAAAATTGAGGGAGCAAAGGCAGGTGTTGGGTTCTGGAAGACAGACAAGAAAAAAACAGCAGACCTGTACAAGCTTTATTTCTTTAGGAAACAAAATGAAAGTATTCAGGTGCTGGGGCTCACATTCACAGCCTCCTTCACATGACACTTCGTCACTACATACCTCCCTAAAGGCAATGGGAAGAAATTTTCACAGGGTTTTAGTAATTACATGGGTCACCTTGAATTGTTCCTTTTCTTCTCCACCTCCCGGCGAAAGCAAGGAACAGAGCCAAGAACCTGGAAGACCATTTGTATTACAGTACCACAAAAGCACTAAACTTAGTCTTGCCCATGGACTTTCACAGGTGCTAAAAATAGTACTTGTGGGTTTAAATTACACTGCCCTCTTAGAAAAACACAGCCTAAGTTTGAAACTATTTTACACTACTAAGGACTGAAATGCACATGCATTTCCAAAATTTATGTAAAAGGTATTTGGGGGACATTGTCTACACAGATACGCTGGCCATATTCCTGAAAGACAGTACTATGTATCTCCAACAATGTGTGGATTCTTATGTATCTGCTAAGTACAAAATAAAAAACTAAGTAAATTTACGAGGAATAACAAGGGAATATGAAGAACTCACTTCTAGTACCAGAAATCAACAGAAAATTTTGATTAAAATAGCAGGCCTGGTATAAATAGCCTGTTTCACTGAAAAACCTACACTGCAAAACTGTTTGGCTTAGAACAGAATTTCAAAACCAAACAGTGAGAGAGTATCTACACTATACCTGGGCTGGTTTTTCTTTTTTTGGTAAAATACTTCAGAAAAATGTTTGTTTTAATGCAGCACAGTACCAAACCAAAAATGGGAGTTTTTCTTACTCTGTCCCCTCCACTTTCATCCCTCCAGAGAACTGTTTTCTAGCAACTTCATACCTCTTAAACACCAGTAGTTGAGTTTTACCTAACAAATTGTACTACAAAAGAATATAAGCATCAACAATAGTTTGTGGATTATGCTATATTAAATAAAAATCTTAAAATGGTAGAGAAAAAGAACACTAGAGTCTCACTCACAGCTAAGAATTTTTTTGCCAGATTTAACTAGAAGCACAATTTATTCTCATTTGCCTTATTGCAGTTACTGGATAGCATGAGGTTTTGGCATAGCTATGCAGCTAAATTACTTTATGTGTGTCTTCTATTACGTACCTTTCACAATACCGTTAGCAACAGTATGATTGTTCTACTGTCACTGGGCTTCCTCAGAGAGGGGACAAGCCGAGATGAGAAGCACTACTACGAACAGCAACATCACAGTACCTTGCACATGACTTACGTGCAAGGGATGACTCTCACAGTTCTGGAGATGTGCATCACGTTCGTTACAGAGTGTAAAGGAGCTGCAAGCACAGCTTTTGTTAACCACTTAGAAATACTGTTCAGAAGCAGCCATAATGCACTGAGAACAGGATGAACCTCAGTCATGATCTCAGCTTCATTGCTACCGTGTACAAAACATTTTCTACAATCGATGGAAGTTATCTCTCTATATACACACACACACGAGAAATATGGAGCAGTGATCAAATTATCAATTACTAAAGTTTCTTGACAGAGTATTAGTATTAAAAACCACACACTATTTGTGTCTTCAATGCTAAAAGTGAAATTATTTATCAGCTTAAGATCTTTCATGCTTTATTCCCGTTCAGTAGTAGGTGCTAAATAAACACATTTCTTTCTTCTCTCAAGGCATATATTGACTTAATTAACATTAACATACATTAAATTGTTCCAGTATAACATACAGCACTGGCATTTTTGTGAAAACTATCCTTGTTTCTGAAAATATGTTGCATGTTTTTCAGGCTGATTATATTTACCCCAACAAATACTAAACCAGGGAAGTAAAACTTTATAGTCAATACAGTTCTCTGGACTGAGAATAATGCAGAGCATCCCGCCGCTGCTTTCCACTTGTTCCCAGAATGGGATTTTTAATTTGTTTTAACTGGAATGAGAGCTACCCATATTGTAGGTTATGTTATTTAAAGTGAAAACATTTTAGTTTACCATGCGGTAAACTGGTATGCAATAGTAAAACAAAAGCACTAAGCTAGAGATTTTTTGGAACATTTCTTCTGAAAAGTTAAGGCTTTCTCAGGACAGAAAAGTATATTCTTAACTTAGTAGGAAAATATTAGTTTAGAACTCTGAACAACAATGAAATGTGACTTCTCAGAAATACAAGAACCTAATTCAGTGAATCACAATATTAGTATTAATTTGAGAAAAACAATAACAGAGCATTTCTAGTCAGCCTCATTTAAATTGATAAAAGGACAGGATCTCAACAGCTCTGAGATTAGTAGGACACTACAAAGAAAGCCAATACTGAAGAATCCGAAATGAAAGATGGGTAAAAGATCATAAACTTAAAAAAACCAAACCAACTAAAACCCAAACAAAAACTATATACTTGGAAATATTTTTTTTCAATTTTGAGGAGACTGTTTTTTTTTTTTTTTAATTGTAAAGGAAAGGTTTTCAAGAAACAACTAACGGCTTTCACTTGTAAGCTGCAAGAGAAAATGACTGTGCACTTTATATAACTTCAGCTACATGTTCTGTAGAGAAAGCTTTAGTCTGGAAAATTATCAAAAAGCAATTTTTGTGTATATGCACCAAGTGACTTTAACTTTTATAAAATCACGTTGATTTTTCACTTCTTCTAGGCATACAGCAGTATTAAAAAAAGCTTAAGTAACGAACTTCTTAGTGTATTTCAGAAATTGCATCAAAATGGTCTTGAAAATATTAATTCAGAAAAACACATTTAAGAGTAACTTCATTGTTTAACAAATTGTTTTCTCAATATCCTGATACTGTTGCCTGTTCCATACGGCTAAAGCATCTCTTCAGATTTGAAGAAAGTCTGTTATGCACACTAAGGTCATCACCTACCCTGTTGAAAACACTGAAATATGTAACTGCAAGCATTGGATTCAACAGGAAAATACACAAATAAAAATAGTTACTAGGATTTATATTCTGTGTGGATGACACTGTTCCTCCTTTAAATGTTTGGCTTTATATAAAAAAAGGTTACAATATCACTGTAGTTGTTATACTACTTTTCTTCAGGCTGTGTTCTTAAAACCAATTTTTTTTTCCCATTACTCAATTACCCAGATGCTGCTGTAATTATATACCTAAAAATAAAAAATAATCTAGCTTCGAGTTTGAAATTTCACAATTAAAGCATTCATGCATCAATGGAAGTCACGGCAATTCTGACTGAAAACATGACATTATCTTGGAAGCAAGTCCACGCTTGGGGCAGCAGGCAAACCCCCTCCTTGCCCACCTCGCCTTTCCAGGTGCCTCTTTACAACACGTATGAGGCTCTGCAAGTGGAAGGCCAGTCAACAGATGATGTGGATGATGGTTTGTCTGCACCAGAGGTGTTGCCAAGGTCAGAAAGGCCTATCCCCCATTGCAACCACCTCCACGAGGAAGAAAAGATGGGTTATAGTTGCAGGCAACTCCCTTCTGAGGGGAGCACAGCTTTAACCACACAGTCTGAAAACAGCAGAGTTGCAATTTAAACTCTCAGTTCTCTTGTTTGTGTTTGTAAAATACCTGCAGCTATTATAACAGATTTTCCACAGTACGATTTAGCTGTTCTTTTCTAATTTGAATTTACTTAGTTTTTCTAATTTGAGTATAGTTTTTCTAACTTGAGTAAGCCTAGAACTCTTACACAGGAACAGCTTAACCCATCAAAGAGCACACAGTAAAACACACTTTTACCATTACACTGTCCAAACATAGCAGCAATGCTCAAAGCAAAACCATATTGCAATGTGGAGAACAGTGGTTTTTTGTAACAGCAACCAAAGAGGTGACTACAGCTAGGTGAAGTTCTCAGAGCACAGGGAAAGTGCGGCTGGCAGTGCTGGTCCCACAGAGGGAGGCCGAATAGGCAGCGAAGGGAAAGCAGACTCTCGTCACTAGCATCTGGTCTTCATTTTAGTGGTTCTAGCATTTGGGTAAGCACAGTTGTATAAATAAAACTTCACTCCAAATGAAAATGCGCTAGTAAGAACACCGCTAAGAAGTTTTAAAGTTAACTTTAGCTACTTTTGTGATTTATTAAAGGCAATGAAAATTAGCACTGTTTGAAAAGCCTCTCCTGTGTAGGATTACAAGTGGTTAAACGACCTATGCAAGCATCTCCACTAAAAATTTAAACTGAAATGAGTTTAAGCCATTTTCCTTGATACACTCCATCTAACGGTGACAACTTTACTATGAAACCTATCTAGCAACATCAAGATGGAAGCGAGATTGGTGATTTATAAGGTTAATATACCAGAACATTTAAAAGCTGACTTTTTCTTTCTTTTAGACTGTGTCTTGTGAGTTTTAAGGAGACCACTCTTGATACACAATTTCCATCTTACCTGCAGGTACAGTTTGTTATCTTTCGTAATTGCATCCATGAGGTCTTTTTGTAGGGGAGGGTCTCCATTTACCCAGAGTCCATTTGCCGAATTGGTGTTGAAGCCACAGGTGCTATTTTGTTTTTTGTAAAACAGAACATAAGCAGTGTCCTTTGGAAATCTACTGGTAATTTTCTGGACTGACTGAAATGAGGTAAATGTCACTCTGCTGTCATTGAACAGGAACCATTCTCTTGGCATCTCAGCATCCAGCTCATTTTCTACAACAGTACAAGGACTCTCCTCTGTCAACAACTTATCCTGAGGAGAAACTAAAGAAAGAGCTGTAGACTGGTGGCAGAATCCTGAAGGCCCTGACCCAGTAACATTTCTAGCATATGAATAATAATGTCCGCTTTCAGAGGATACACCAGAATGCACCACCACAGAGCTTAACATGTAGGGCACCAGTTGTGGGCAAGTCACTTCATCAGCACCTGAGGGCTTCAGTTTTTTAGCAAGATTTTCTCCAATATCAGAAATCTCAACACCAACAGACCAACCTCCTGAAACTACAGCTAGAGGGGATGTTGCTCTTTTGACTGGCAGTTCCAAAACAAGTGGCAGAGACACATTGTCCAAGATTTTGCGCCTTATATGACACTTTGGATCATATGAAAATCTCAAAAGAGTGAGAATGAGGTATTCAGGTTCCTCAATGATTTGCATAGTTTTCTCAGCATTCTGCAGAGAGGCACACTTTTCACAATAATACTTATTGTCTCCACTGAGGATCTCGGGTGCCAGAAAATAATTCAGTAAGTCCGTAACTGACGGGGTGTTTTTACCTACTAGCCTCTGAGACATATCCCTATTATCTTGAACTTTGTTGAGTTCAGAATTTGTGGTATTCTCAGAGTTTGGCTCAGTAGAAAAATCTTTTATGGTTCCTTCATTCATTATTGTGTCACATCCACCATTTACTTCCAAATTATTGAGAGGCGTTTCTCCAGCAGGACTAGTTGCTGAAGTATTAGTTTGCGCCACGTAGTCGTCTTTCACTTCAGAATGTTCCATACATTTTGGGCCAACGTTCTCCAAGGAAGTTGGAGGACAGAAAGCCAGAGAGAGATCTGTGAAAGCTTCTTCCTTTTGAGACATACTTTTGCAGTTCAAACAGCATATAGTAGTCTTCAATTTTCCTCCAAACATCTTCTCTATCAGAGTTCTCTCCTCACTTCCCATACAAGGTGCTTCAGCAAATACTTGTGCTTTATGGACAGCTTCTTGTGTCTGGGACTCATTCATTATACTTTCAGAAGTCTTGGCTGAAGACAATGCTTTCAAGGTTCTCTCTTCTTCATGCAGCCTGAAGACAAAGAAAAATAAATCCAAGTAGCTATGCTATTTTCCAAACAAATATTGCCGCACCATTTCAGACTTTTTTCCCAGCTACACTAAAAAATATAGATGGTTAAGTGGCTAGAAGTGTCTTACGTTAAAAAAGCTATTTGTTATTTTTTATATAAGCAAGCTGAACCATACAGATCAGTACTATCCAAAACAGAGTAAGAGGAAAGCACAAATGCATTTAGTGTGTGTTTCATTATATATAACAGAACACAATGGATATACTGAGAGAACTGGCAAACGTTAAAAAAACCTAACAAACAACGTTTTTATTATTTACCATTACATTATCTTAATAAACCAGTTCTCCACTTGACTGGTTCTGTATGTCAGATTTTGTAAGAGAACAAGTAGCTATTTATCTAGTGCCAGATTATTTCCAAAGAAAAGGTCAGGAATTTGCAGCCAAGAAACTACAGCAAGAAAAACCAAACCAAAAAAGAAACCCAAGACAGCGAGAGGGAAAAAAAAAAAAGGAACATTATTTCATTATTGAGACAAACTTCTCCAGAAGTGGAATGTGTCATAAAGCAATATTGCTTAAGCCACATCTCAGCAAGCCAAAATTAAAGAGGGCTACTAATAAATTTAGGTATTTTTGTTTTATCTGTGCCACAGCTATTTTTCTTGTTTGTTAAGCTGGTTATAAATGCATGTACATTTCTTCATGACTTATCTGACCTGTATGAAATATAGGTGTCTCCACCAACATAAAATTCCAGATGCACAACTAAACTGCTTTCAGCAACCACATCAATTTTATAACGGGACCATGATGCTAACATAACACCCAAGTTCAGATTTGTAAAAATGGAAGTTTACTACCACTGTAACCTGCTTTAAATGATGTGGATACAAGATGTATCCAGACCTTACCACAGATTAAACTCACGAAGAAAAGTGTTTCATAGACCATACAGAAAACCAGAGACAGCCAGGAATAAGGGCCAAAAATCCTGTTCCCCACTCATGCAGTGGAACCGTTACATGACTGCTCCTAAGAGTTCAACATTATGTGATAAAACTATATATTCATTCCCATTAATGGCACAATAACTGTACCTGTCTAGCAGGAATCTGAGATATTCTGAGCAATCCTGCTGGGATCGAGGAGTGAACCAGGGTGGTCTCGAAGCTTCAAAGAAAATTCTAGGAGCATACGCCTCCCTCTGTTCATGTGAGAGATGGACAGACAAGGTTACATAAGAACTGCTTGGAAAATTGGTTATATTATTATGATATTGACCACTGAACTTTGGACTACATTATTCTAGAGAAACTGAACGAAACACATGGTACACAAACATTTAAACCACTTAATCATAGAAAGGGCGTGCCATTCAATTTCATAGTAATCACCTCTAGTACAAAGATAAAAGTAGTGGATCCTGCAGGCAAATGTTAAATAAGTAGTGAGTGTAAACTGGATGTTATGCATAATAGCAGTTACTGTTCTTGCTGGCAAGCTTAAAAAAAGGTTTTCTTTCTTCAGAACACCACCAGTATTTCATAATACCAATTTATTTTTAAGCTGATCCAGCCTCATCCCCTTCACAAGTTTATTGTTACTAATCCAAGAGAACAAAATTGTCTTATGTCTTTCTAGCACTAGCAAAATATTGTGAACATTTAATAAAGCTCACTTTATAATTTAAGCTATAATAAAATTTAGTATAAAAATCACTGCAGAAAGTCACAGTTTATCCTAGAAAATTACATAAAGTCAGCTTGTATATCAAGTCAGGTCTTTCTTAGATTTTTTCATTTTGGCTTCTCAAACAAAACCTGTTACTGCCCATTTATAAAAAAAACACAATGCTAAGACATACAAATTTCTTTAAGTCCATCCACACCACCTGACCACTTGGAGGCAGACTCATTCCCCTACAAATCTATCACATGTATATTTTTAATATACTCAAGACGACCCCCATGGCATCATGTTTGTTCCTAAATTTTGGTATAGGCTTAAAATACAGATGAAATAAACTGACATACCTGGGTATGGGCCAAAAATGCAAAAAGATGCTGTAATTTTCTCATTAGTGAATTACATCCATTTAGGTTCAGAGATAAAACATGTCTTCTGAAACTGAAAAGAAAGAGATAGACATGAGTTTCCTTGCTAGATTTCTAACAACAATGCAGTTATTCCAGCTCAGATAATTCCTTCAATTTGAAAGAAAGCAAAACATGTAACACTTCCCTTCAATACCTGGATTCTGCTCTAGTGCAGATGCAAAACTACTGTACGGTAGGAACTAACACCGCAAAAGAACTATTTCTTTACACATTTAAATGTGTAAGAATGGGCTATAGACAGGCAAGATTTTTTTTCAATAGCTTTCCAGATTATAACAAAAGCATCATCATAAACCTTTACAATACTGAATGGAGCAAGGACAGTGAGGAAAAACGGACTTGTCTTTTGACATTGGACAGAAGGATCAGGATTTTTAATGGCTAAAATTGCAGTTTCAGAGCTGGACTTTAACAAAGCTGTCAGTAATCGACTGCAAAGAAACCCACTCAGCTGTAGCAGGCTGAGAGACCCCAGGACATAATAATATTCTGTGAAAAGCAAGAACGCAACAACTGCAATAGTTCATTTGCAATGAAAAGAGCTGTTAAAAAGGACTTACTCTGTAGCCATAAAAAGTGCCTGAATAACACTATTCATGTAGCAAGTATTTCCTAGATTAATTAGACCTGTCTTCCCAGTTTCAGATTTTCCAGAAAGTCTAGATAAACAAGATGGCAAAGAACTGGATTGAGATGTCCAGGCACTCTGACTGAGAATCAACTTAATCTTCTCTTCAGTGGGTTTGGGCATATCCTACAAGAAAAACATTTAACACACTTAATAGGTTTTGGTATTTGTTTTTTTAATAGGTCCTGTCATTCAGTCTTATCTCTTCACTTGCTCCCATGTTCTCCTTCAGGGTCTTGCTATCCCCAATATCCTAGAAAACACAACCTCACCCGAGCCCTCTTCTTCAAAGCTTTCTTTACTCAACTCTCAAATTGCAGGAGTAAGGGGCTGCTGGTCACCGTTGACCTGCATATTCACACCAAAAGCTACCTCTCAAATTTCAAGCTTCAATAGTCTCCTAAAGCATCCTCTATGCTGCTAGGAATACATTCCTGCTCTGTCAAATCAAAATGTAAGAATGAAAGAAAAAGGTCCAGAATACTTGGAATTAAGTTGATAGGGGGCTTTTTAAGCATTAAAACATTTAATTGCATTACTGCCGCTGTAAAATCAGACAGTAATACCTGAGTGGTTTTTTTTTGTTTCGTATTTTTAAAAATTTTCTTTGTTTTGGGGTGTTGTTTATCGTTGGTTTTTTTAATTTATTTTTTATTTTAAGTGCATTATGCACTTAAACTTTTACCTAAAAAAGCCAAATTTCGCTTTGAAACAGCATAGGCCAGCATCCTTTACCCACAGAGGCATGCAATATTAAGTATTAATATATTAAGATGCAGTATTAAGATGTAGCGCTTAATAATGGTGTTTTGGAGCTAGCCAAAAATTAACACCGTGCCAAGTACTCCTCAGAACCTACTACTCTTCAATAATATCAGTGCTCTGAACTTATATTTGAAGAGTTAACAATTTCTAGCTTGGGTTGAAATTAAATGCCTAGAATAAACCTCACGAAAGTATACTAATAACTACATGAAGCTTAAGAGGTTAGATTGTACTTTTAATAAAGGATCTCATTTCAGGCTTTTCTAAAAGCCTGCTATAATCATCTGATGGACACTTAGGACAATTTTTTAGCATATTCCAAACACATTTAGAATTGACATTAGATGATGTGGTTAGATCTTTACTTCTACTGCAAATTCTAACTAATTTATATCTATGGGATTATAGCTTTCATATTTGAGAAAACAAAACAAAAACATTCCACCTTCCTAATACTCCTAACATACCTTAACAGCTTCCAGAATGGGTTCATAGAGTTCTGGAAATCCTGAATAATGATACATCATACAGTGTATCAACTCAGTCAACTGCATCAAAAAGGCTGTGCTGGAAGGTAAGCCATCTCTTTTGAAGGAGTGAACCAAACTGACCACATGTGGGACAATCTGAATGGGAAAAACAAACAAACAAAAGAGTGTTAATTGCATTTTTCGATTTTTTTTGTTCTGCAAACAACTTAACTGTTTTACACATACCGAATGACAGGGGACATTCTGTTCTTAAATAAGTGGTTAAGAAACAATGACCTGAAAAACATGCATTATTCTTTACTCATTACATTTTTCAAACAGTACAATTAATTATTCAATGCTCTCTTTAACTCACATATCAAGTTTTGGAACTTCATGAACTTAGAAAATGCATGTTAAGATTTTAAACGGTCAAATGTCCATAGTACTCATATTATTAAGGATATTAACAGCAAACATTTTGCTTTTGTGCCACCACTAGCAGTGCAGTATCCTGTTCTCATTTCACAGATACAGTTTTTAAAACAAACCTCTCCATTTTCCTTAAACACAATCTAATGCTTGGGATCTGAAGCCAATGAATACATCCATGCTATTTCAGTTTACAAGAGAGAAACTGGCTCACAGCTCCATCTAGTGAGGGAGTAGGCTCAATAAACCAAGACAGTAATTTACTGTGAGCTAAAAAAGCTTACCACATATACTGTAATCTATTTGAGGATTAGTTCAGATTCATTACTATTTAAAACTGGGCATAAATCAGAAATGTTTACTCCACCTCCTTCCACTTTTTCAGCACAGCTCTGTCTGTATTTTTAAATGCATGAGACTTTATGTTAGTCTTAAAACATCAAATAGAAAGTTATTTCAATGCAGTCCCAAAGAGTGGGATTTCTCACTGTGAACCAAAATATTTTAGACACCTTTGTCAGTTTCTAAGTGATCAAAATGGATTAACTATGAAAGAAGTGGATGGAATCATTCCTCGTCACAAATTAGCTTACAAATTGTTTGGCACTAAAGACATGAAATACAGAACAGAAAGAAGAAAATCGTAATTTTAGGAAGTATACCAATTACAAGAATTAACATACTTCAAAACACCAAAGTAAATAGTGCCAGGTGCAAAATACTCATTTGCCACTTTTTCAAAGATCACTTGTTCTTTAAGTGTAAGGAATATTTTTACATCTCGGAGAAACAAACCCTACTCTTTTGGTAAGGAAGATATCCACTGTTTAAAAACGAAAACACCAAGATTAAGCATTCAATGTACTACAAAGTCAACAGTGAAAGTTGCAATGAAAAATTTCCCTCTTTCACTTTATAGATGTGGGTACGTAGCAATCAGAAAGTAACTTCTGAGCTCCAAGAATGAGATTTGTATAAAGTACATCTGAGATCTGGTAATTTTGCACAGACAAAGCACATGGGAAGAATAGAAAAAGTACAGGTTCTCAGCTCTCTCAAATCGAGAGCCAAATCCTTACTTATAGCATGCTACATACTACTGAAAGTTACACTTTGAATACATACAGAATTATCACTTCTGGCTTAAGGTTGAATTAAAGTTTTATACGTCAGTAGATTTTAGAATTCCATAGCACACATCATGGTAAGTTGTGTATCATATGTGCAAGACAGAATGTTTTTCTTCTATAAGAAACCCAAGTCATTTATGCTAATGATGCTCAAGCATGGGGAAGGGGAATGTTAACTCAGATGCATTGCAAAATAAATTCATTTATATTTATCAAATGTGCATTTAACTATTTCACATTCAGACCATTTGTTGTAAAAAAGTAAGCAAGCAGTTTAAGTGCAGGAAAATACTAAATGACAGCAGGAGCTCAAAAAATTATAGTGAAGAAGATTGTTTAAAATGGAGGGAAAACGGTCACGATGAAGTCCTGAAGACAGATGTTTATGCAGTACTGCATGTAGCCTATGGTAGAAATTTTCCTTGTTAGAGCAAATGCCTATTTCTAGAATAAGTCTTCTCATATTTTACATTTTTCTTATGAATGTTTTGTCTGTCTCAGGAACAAAAACCAAAAGCAAGACAGTAAATATATGAAATATTTACATTTTGAGCATATTCAAGGCTACTTGGCTCTTTCATTTGTAACTCAAATTTCTACCCTAGGCCAAGATTAGGGCAGCAGAGGGAAGAAAAAGAAACTTCAGATTTCTGTCATTAAAAAACAGTGCAACAGGCATAAGGCAATTACTCTGACACTAATCAAAGGGTTTGTGATCCCTTCAGGCCTAAGACCCTTGGGGACAGCTTAGAGAAACAGTGTGCCAGGCTGTTGCTATGGTTAAGTCTGAAAGACCCGTATTTCCCTTAAACTTTAAGCTAAACACTGAGTATGAAAACAGGGGAGGCACTATACATCTTGCTGTACTAACACGAACAGTCATCATCATACCCTAGTATTGAATGCTTGAACTGGTGAACTGCATTTTGAAGAGTGGCCATTAAAATTAGTATCCTTCAGTTTGCCCATATATACATTGAAATATAGATACAGTAGCTTTCTTGAAGTGAAGTACTTCTTGGTCTCATGCATCTATCCAGGGTGACTAGGTTATATATAGCAGGTAATTGGTTATGTTTTCCCCAAATAGTTGTGCTTGAAAGTCTGCTTGCAGCCCAACTTTATCAGTAGACTTCACACCACATAAAATGGATTTCCAGAAGTATACGGTCAAAGATAGAATGTGGTGCCCAGATACCACTGCCAGAAATATGTACATACCAGGAAGAACAACGCTCGTTTCCAGTTACAGATTAAGTGGTTGAACCTGGAAGTTAGAAAGCCTAGTGGTCTGTGAATCACAGAAATCTGTTTGTGGAACCTTGAAACAAAGAGGAAATCCATGCGCATCAATTCTGTTACTCCTTATGCACACTTTATAAATCACACGAGAATGACATTTCAAAGAATTGAAAACCGTTTGTTTAGTAACTTACCAAATGAAAAGCTTCTGGAGAATGCTGAAAACTAAGTAACATGTGGGAAAGGACAGCAAGGGCACCAGGCCTCACTAGAGGAAACCAAAGTCGATTAAAGACCTAAAAAAACCCACATTTGTTTCAGTAAATGCAGAAAGTGAAATCTCAGTAAAAATGTAAACATATCTCCAAATCCACAACTATTTGAAACAGACACAATCATTACATGCAACTGAAAGCTATAGATACATTTACATCATTTTTGCAGAACAATAAGATAATATCTGTTGCAATACAAAAGACACTACCCAACTGCATAGCTGTTACAAATTCCTTTCCCTCTCCTTCAGTTTTGAATGTTCTTTTCCAACATACCAATTCAATCTTAAGCAGAGTGACATCAATGAGGATGGTAAATTTCTGGACTGCGGCCAGTCCTTTCAGTAGTGCAATCACCCATGTTTCCACATGCTGAGCCAGAGGCCAGGACAACCAGTCAATCATTCTGAAAGATTAATGAAAAATAAAAAAATCAAAACAATAAACCAATATGCCACTAATTTTAATCTCAACAAAAACATTTTATATATTACCCAGATAGTTACACACTTACACAGACACAAGTACTAAAATAATTTTGTTTATATCTCAAGTAATTTTACTCTGTAATTAAGTGATCTATTTAACACATTAAAAGTAAATACCCCCCCAAATACATAAGCATATAAAATTAAATATTATGTGTACTATTGTTAGTTGTTATTTAAGAATATGAACCCTGGTTTTACAGACATTAAGATAACATTTTTATTTTGTGGCAAAAACTTACTATTGAAGGTGAAAAAGTGCCTGTACTTGGGAACCTCCCCTCCTACACCTTTTATCTCAAACCAGACCAAAACTGACTATTAAGTTTAAATTCAGAAAGGAAGCCTCTTCAACTTAGAACTACATTCCTGGAAGCCTGCTCAAATACTCTCAGTTAAAAAGGTAAAATCTAGTAATTTTAAATACATTGCAGCAGGTGTTATAAGGATCTTATAATAGCTATCAGCAGCCTAGGGTCTCTATGTGCCCCAAAAGGAAGAATTTCACTACAGCTAAGTAAAAGGAAAGGTGAAGGGACTTTTATCTGTGCCTAGAAAATATAGTGAAATATCAGCAATGGAAAATAGGAGTATTCTATCCTTCTAAAAGACAATTTACACTGATACTTAGGGCAGACAGGCAGATTATTTGAAGCCATTCTAAGACACAGAATATATTGTAGGGCAGTACCAGCTAAAACATGAAATTTAGGCTTTCTTCTTCTGAGATTTTACTTGGCAATAGTTTGGATTTTCTTTAATTGTCCACAAGATCTCCTTCTTCAAGCCAGATGAGGCACCACTAATTAAGTGGAAGGAAAAAATTTTCACCATGAGGGTGGTCAGACATTGAAACAAGTTATACAGTAAGGCCGAGGCACCACCTCCCTTGCAGAAAGCTCTTAGCTCGACGGGACAAGACCCTGAGCAACAGTGTCTGGCTTTCAAGCTTGCCCTGCTTCAAACAGGATTGGACCAGACAACTTCCAAAGGCTCCACTCAATTTACATAACACTATGATTCTACTGTATAATCCAATGAGAACAGGAGGTTAGAAATATATTTCTCCAGTTTTCTGAAAAAGCTCCTCATAAAGATTAATTATTTTAAGAGGCTAAATTCTAGCACAGAACTGAACAGGTTACAAGTAACCAGTCTAACAAACACTCACTATCACTAAGAATAGGCATAGTTAGTGATTATCAATCTGAAACAAAACTATCACTCCCTATGTTCTTCCTGGAGATTAAAAGAGCTCCAAACACACTGAAATCAGTGTTTCAGTCCTCAGATTCCAAACTAAAAAGAAAACCATGGTCCTCAGCAACACCAGACATGATTCTGGGCATGTTGTATTACCATAAACAACCTAAAATTTACATAGAGTTAATAACTTGCATCTGAAAATTGTATAGCACACACATTCTAAAATTTATGTCTCTTAGAATTATGTACTATCTGCACATGTAACATTCAAAGGCTTCTCTAAAACAAGGAGTCACTAGGACTGCCTTTTTAACAATCGAGCACAGATCTTACTCGGTTTCTTCATGTTACTACCAAAAAAACACGGCAACATCATAATCATTGCTCTGAATTTACACAAAGTTCTCATATCCTCAAGATGTTAAATTCAAATGTGTTTATTCTGAGCACTCTTTCCATAAGCTTTCTGAAACAGGCAATCAAAAAGTAGGCCAAAACTGCTTTTGGCTACAAAGAATTAACCTTATCCTAAAAATAGGCCCCAAACCTCATAGACCTATCACCTTCAAACATTCTCCTCCCCCCCAAATTGTAGGCTTGCTATTTCTCAGCAGTGGCACTAACACCTGCACAGTTAATTTAAGCCTAATGACAATAGATTTGGTTTTCTTAATTAACTTTTTAAAGTAATAAAGAGTATTCTGTAGAGCTCTACATTAGAACCACTGATCTAAAATACCTGATTACCGTCTTTATACTATGTGCACTTTCAACCACACTGACTCACAAACTCCAAGTGAAGAACAGTGCCTTTGGGTGGGAGCTGGGGCTCCCTGTGTTCCATTCCATTGCTCTGGTTATGCGATGGGCCATCCTGTGTCATCTCTAGTCAGTATAATTAACTACTAAACTATTCAACATTGTTACTAATAGGACAACGGCTATCATTTCAGTGTGCTTAACCTTGTAAAGTGAAGGCCCATTCTCTGTATAATCGATACAGACAGCATTCCCATCCTTAAAATCTGTTTCTCCTCTTAAAAGCAGAGTCAATGCTCTTAAGAGCAGAAACAAAAGCCATAAGAGGAAACACAAGTAAACCTGCAGACATGCTTGAGACTGTCCTAAAAAGCATCAAACCTGAGATCTGGTAAGTGAAGATTAGACATTTTGGTTACTAAATCCTCTTTGCATTGCATTTACTTGGCTCCCACTCTGTTGCAATCAATGACTGCATTTTAAATACAAAGGCAGATATTAATATGGGACATGATGATCATGAATAAAAACACAAAGGTGTCTGACCAGATTAAGAGAACCTTAAAGGCCTCAAGAGGACCTTCTGCCTCATATCACCCTAAAATTGAGCAGATCTGCTATCCATATATGTGCCTAACAAGGACAGTACTTATGATATCTCTGGACAGAAAAAAATTTATCTGTGCAACCTCAGGCAGTAACTTTTTTCACAGAAGTTTCTTTCTTAGCCACATCAGACAAAGAATCTGGCAGCTCAGGTGCAAATCCCTCAGATCAGAGGAAAACCAAAACAATAACAGAAGATCCTCAGACTACCAGGCACCCCCCCAAAAAATTTAACATCTTTTACAGTATTCTACATTTTTACCAACAGGGCAAAGGGCCTGGTCATGTCTGGAGTTTTTCTTAGCAAAATTTTCAGTGTCTCTTAAAAAACAGTTAAACTTGAGTTAAAGTGTAAACAAGCATCATACTTGTCAGGATACTGAGTAACACCAGTCAACTTCCTCCGAGACCTCTGAAGCAGACCCTTAAAGTAGCCATATATCCCAGAAGAAATTCAACAATTTTCTGCTTTTCCTCACTGATGCTTCAGGTAATGTTTCATGAGACAGCTGAGCCAATTAAGAACAGCTCAATGATGCCAAAAAGCAAGCACCCTTTCTTACACGAACCTGTGCCTAACATAACCCCCCACTGAACACATTCAATTTATTAGTCTTTAATTACTGATTATTTACTAATCAGTGTTCAACTTTAGACAGACTCTGCAGTGTCATGAAAGTTACCCTTAGGAAGTGAGCAACAATTTTGACTAATTTGCAGTCACCAAAGCCCTGCTGACTCTCATCAGGAGACCTTGTTGTGCCTGGAGTTCTGCATCTCCTGGGAATGATGCAAGCCTGATGACAACATTGTCATTTGGTGCTCCAGACATTCCAGCTGCATTATCCTCTTTACAATTACTCCTTTAAACCAGAAGAGAGTAATTACTGCAAACAATTGCCAGAGATAGAAAAAGAAACTGGATACAGTGTTGACACAAGAGTATCTACAAACAAAAACAAGGGATACCCAAAAAGTTATTTCCATGGAACAGAACTAGAAGCTCTTAAAAAAATATCAACTATTACTTCAAAGAATGAACAAGGCGAGTAAGATTGCAGTGTCCTTTAGAAAACAAGAGGAAAAAACCCACCACACAGCTAGTATTAAGAGCACTTGTTTGGTAATAACAGCTCCTGTTATACCCAAAGCTCAGCACTGCATTACTTCCCTAAGCAGAGGCATACAGAGAAGCCATTCCAAAGCTACAATTAAACAATCACATTGTGTTGAAGGAGGTAATACAACCTAAATGTTAAAATTACACTAACATGAAAATTAATCACCAGCATATTACTGGCAAATTATTAGCATGCACAAATCCTTCTGAATTTCCCAGCTTTGAATTTTAGACTGGGCACACAGCTTTGTTAAAATCTGTTCAGTCAAGCAGATTCTTTTCAAGTCTCTAAACAACATGTCTTACCCCAAATTACAATATTAATGCTGCTTCTTCCCATTAATTATGTTTTCAAATGAAATACAGCTTCTCAATTTAATGTAAATACGAGCAATGTTTTCAGTGTGAAAAAACTCAGTATTTCACCAAGATGTGTAAGTGCTACACTACATGAATGTGTAAGTATTACACTACATTCAAACAGATGGAGTTAAAAAATAATACAGCAGACATGAAATTCTTTAGTTGAAAGACTTTTTAAAAGTTTGTTTTTTTTTTTAAACAATACAAATTTCTAACAGCCTCCTGTTTAACTGCTTTACTCATTTTTCTACCCTTCGGTGCCCAGTAACGGCTTCTTCCACAGGCTTTAAAAAATAATTCAAAAAACTTCAAGACGGTCTTCATCTTTCTCCCACTGTCATCTTTCTGCATCATTATTATTCACATATCTGAAGATACTAACCAAGATTGCAATCTGAATCACAGTCTGTTAACAGTGCTACTAATGTCAATGTTTACTCATGTTTAGGTTAGTGACAAAAACCATACTATGCAATTGTTTCTACATAATTCCTCTTCTTCTCTTATTCAAAGAACATCCAAAAAACATCTGGAGACTTGAGTGAAGATGGAAATAGAGGCTGTCCCCTGTAGATCCCACTAAAAAGTCATGAAGATATCTAACCAGAGAGAACCCTCAAAACTACACAGTAAAACTCATTTCTGTCTCCTCTCTTCAGTGGAGGAGATGATGGGTAAAGACAATCATGTGAGAGAGCCACGCTGCTTCTTGGAAAAGCCGAAAGATTGATCTTTCTGAAAACAAGGCCTTGTTTCTCAGCTTGATTGTAAACCCCATGAAGTTTTCTATTTATGCTATCTCCCACAAGGTGGGAGATCTAAACATAAGATGTCATCTAAAAGGAACACAGCTGGCTTCTTAGTTTCTATTTAACCCTCTCCTTCATCCACCCTAGCAAAGCATGAGAAAAAAGCCACATTAGCAACGAAGGCAGCAACCCTAAACTGAAACCATGCCAGTAACATCCATAGCATCATAAATATATATTACCTTAACATGCTAAACAGCGTAACTTAGAATACCATTTTAAACAGGGGATTTTTTTGATAGTTTTTGTTTGTTTTTTAATGGAACCTAAGTGACAAATAACTTGAAAAAAAGCAAGAATAAGAAATAGAGACTTTTTCCCCCTTTACAATGACATACAGTACCTGCACAGAGCTTGAGTCATACTTGCATCTTTCACATTTGGATCTGTAGTGAGGCTCCTGATGAGTACTGTAATCATCTGTAATGGTATGTGCTGCACAAGACTTGCCAGTGCAACAGAAGGTTCGAATGAAGTATCTGTAATAGTTGAACATGACATAACGTAAGAAACTAAAAAGAAAACCTCACAGAAAAAATATGCTTTATCTTCTAGCCTACAACTTCACTGTAGTTGTAAAATTTTGAGACAATGAGTCTATCCTACATGTAACATTCTATCATCACAAACCAAAACAAAATAAAAAAGTTTCAACAGATTAAGGACAATGAATAGCCCTGAATTACAAGCTCCTTTTGTTCATCAATCTGTCAACTTCCTCCTCCACCCTCAAAGGAGCTGAGAAACGGGGGTTTTTTTCTAAAAAGAAGTACCATACAATTGTTTATTGTACTTGATGTTAAGCCTAGGGATCCAGTGCAGCTGGTATTTCCCATGTCCTACCTCAACAACTGTCTGCTAACCATACCAGTTATGGCAAGATATAATGTTACAGTGTTAGGTTTCCCAGGTGCCTCAACAGCAAAGGCATTAATGTGAGCTAATACAGTACTTCACAGATCTCTGAGGTCAGAAAGGATGCATTTACAATTACATATACATTACTCGGGCAGTGAATCCTTCCTACGAGACCCAAGTTTTATCTATTCCTTACATACACCCCAGTTTTGTAGACTAAACAGTTCCAAGACCTAAGATATCCCTCTGGAGGGAGGAAGGAGGAAGAGTAGCTTTTGATACAGAGAGTTTTAGTTTTTCCTAACGGGACACCCAAAACTCGGTACTGCATATCATTTAAAGCATTGCAACAGAGTTTTTCCAAAAGCCATGCTGCTCTGCAGCTAAAGAAATCACTATTTCCCCTCTAGCTTTTCTTTGGCGGGGGGTGAGGGGGGGGGTGGGGGGAAGCGGAACGGGATACATAGCTTTGCTTTCTCGACGGCCAGAAAGTTGCACGTTAGTATCTAGGCGAGGAAACAACGGTTCCAAAGCCGTGACTGCAAAGCGACCCGTGCTAGCGTTACGGCCTCTCCTTTCTGTTGGCAGACCTGCCGCTCTCCTCAAGCGCCAAGTTACTCCACACATCCCCCCCCGCGGCGGCGCTCACCGGCGGCGGAGATGACGGCGAAGAGCTCCTGCAGGGAAGGCAGCAGCGTGTCGGGCTCGGCCTTCCAGACGCTCCGCAGCAGCCCGCTGACCTGCGTCACCTGCGAGACGTAGAGGCGCAGCTCGGCCTCCCGGCTGCCCTGGCTCTGGAAGTGGGCGATGCTGCGCACCAGCTGCTGGCAGAAGGCGAGCGAGAGCTTCCTGCCGCGGGGCAGGCACTGCGGGAAGTCGCCCAGCAGCTGGCAGAGGCGGGCGCAGAGCAGCGGCGCCGGCCGCTCGCACACCAGCCGCAGCGCCTCCACCTGCAGCAGCTCGAAGAGCTCCAGCACCGAGGGGCAGCTCATGATGAGGCGCAGCCCCGCCTGGATGTAGTCGAGGATGGCGGGGTCGCGGTTGCTCAGCTCGCCGTAGCCGCGCTGCAGGAGGCCGAGGACGAGCCCGCGGTTGAAGAAGGCCTCGAACTCGGCGCGGTGGTAGCGGCCGTAGGCCTCCAGCACCTGCCGCCCCACCTGCCGCTGGAAGGGGTCGGGGCCCTGCAGCACCAGCCGGGTGCTGAGGGCGAACATGGCGCGGCACTGCGCCTGGCTCAGCGGCGTCTCCGCCGACTCCACCACCCGCCGCACGATCACCCGCTTCAGCGGCAGCGGGTGCGACGAGCTCACCAGCCCCTCCAGGATCTTGTCCATGGCGGGCGCTCCGGGAGCATCGGCCGAGCGGCGGCGGCGGCGGGCCGGCCCAGGCCTCGGCGGAGGCCGCCGCCGCCGCCGCCTCCCCGCGGCCGTCCCCCCGCCCCGCCGCGCTATGCCGCCCCGACGGCGGCGGCCGCCGCTCCCGCGCCGCTCCCTCCCGCCCCTCGCCCGGGCGGCAGCGGCGGCGGCAACAGCAGCCCCGCTCCCCCACCCCCGGCTGAGGCAGCGCCGCGGCCCCAACGGCAACCGCCAAACGCTCCCCCGCCGACCCGGAAGCGGAGCGGCGCAAACAGGAAGCCGCGCGGCCACCGCGCATGCGCCAGCGGGCCGCGGCATGCCTGCCTCCTGGCTGCTGCGCCGGCCAATGGGGAGCGAGGGCGGGACGGGGAGCCGGGCGGCGGGTGTGGCGGCGGGCGGCGGTAGCTCACCCCTCCCTCAGCGGCGGCCGGCGGGACCCGGCGGTGAGGGGCGGGCGGGACGCGGCGGCCCGGTTAGTATGAAGGGCTCCGCGAAGCCGCACAGTTTAAAGCCAGCGTGTGCCGTTCAGCTTTTACTTGCTCCCCCGCGCACCTAAGGTCCCGCCGGCCCCCTGGCCGCTCAGTCTGCAGTCCCGGGGGTACCCCGGTGTGGTGAGGCGATGGCCAGGCCTGTCCCGCCTTCCGTCAACGTGCACAGCCTGTCTTCTCCTCCTGGGGGTAGCATTTATTGCTGTGTTTATCACTCATTCTTGGCTGTAAGTGTATTTGTAACCGGCAGCACTCCTTTAGAGAAGCCTTTGCTGTTTAACAGAGTAGCAGTTACTGCCAACGTACGCGTGTACGCTGTGAGGGTGTTCCCATCCTTACTTGAGCCTGCTTATCCCTCATTTTGACCCGGTTTAGCTCCGGTTTCTAACGCTCAAATTTTGTTAGTATGCCTTGCATTTTTGTACCAGAATATGTTTCCAGCATGAGGAAAAAAAGAGTTCTGCAGTTTCCCAGGACAATATTACCTCTTGAGAACTAAGTAACAAGAAAGGTCACAGAATTGAATTAAAACCATCATCGGCACTAAGCAAACCAGAAACCGAACTCCACTTCCTTAGTCAAATAAAATCCTTTAGGCTCACTGGTCATGTAAGCTGGCTGTGCTAGCAAAGCCCTCTCCTTGGTTTTCTGTTTCTCAATGCAAACACCTTCATGCTATGTGGTTGACTAATACCTGTAATTCAGCATCAGGAAAGTATGGAAAATAAGCCTAATTAATCCCTGGTAATATGTGATGTGTATCAGGTGCAGAATCTGAGCTGGAGATTAGGTTGCTAACAGATACTGTTAAGGGTAACAAAAAAGACCCACAAACCCTACAGGGACAGCTGTAAGATACTACAGCTGTCAAAAAGCAAAACATGAAGCCAAGAAGTTCAGAGTTAACTTGAAAAATGAGTCCACTGTTTATAAAATATTTCAAATGTTCAGTTAAACTGCTCAGATAACTTCAACTTTGCTCCTCTATGCTCCAGTTTTCTATTTGCTCTTCATAGATGTAAAGTCTAGTTCTAGAAATCACTGTGCACAAAAAAAAATTGCAATTGCTGAGTCATTACATTCCAGTATAAATTGTGTTGATCAAGGGCTTTTTTCTGAGAACTTTACAAAGGTCAGAGACTGTTGCCACCAATATCTGAATTATCTAAATTATCTTTGTAAAGTGTACTGTATTGGAATGATACCTAAATTGACTTTTTTTTTTTTCCCCCCAATAGGACTTTGTAGTTAATAGCCATAAAAAAATTAACCTTGAAGAAGGCGCTGGATTACGTAGCTTGTGTACCTGTGGAGCTTAATGCTTTGCCTTTTGTGATCTGTAGCAGGAATGGTTTAAATTTCTTAAGTTCACTAGTACAAACTCTCTTTTTTTCATTTTCTTTTTTCTAGCACTGTTCATGGTATCTTCTGAAGCTGGAAGGGGAGAGGAGACCACTCAGGAGCCCAACCAGAACTCTGAAAGTAAGGGGAGGGACTGAAATCAAGATGCCAGAGACACATGTATGGAAAGGGGTAAAGTGAGACCTTATCTGGAGAGAGGATCATGTGGAGAATGGAAGGAGAAAGAATGTTTGGAGGTGTCAGAAGTTGCAAAGGTGCTCAGATATGTCAGGGTGTATGAGAAAGAGAATAAAGGAGGAGAAATGGAGAAAGGCAGGTGATACGGAGGCTCATGGGGCATACGACGGAATAGGAAAAACAGAGGAGCAGTTGCCCTGAATAGCAGAGAAGCAAATGTGAAAGAGCTGGGATGGTAATCTGAAAAGCTGGAGACATACGGATGGCTTGCAGGCACATGAAGATATGGGGAATGTAGAAAGCATGAGCAGCTGCAGATTAGCAGGATCAGGGGCTCCTGTGAGCTAGGAGATCAAAGGTCTGAGCAGGTTTTCAGTGCTTTGTCCTTTGTTTACATAGCGTGGATGGGAGGAGAGGCATTCCCCGGTGCTTGGGATGAGGCAACAGTCTTCACGACAGTCCGAGAGCATTCTGCCTAGCAGCCCAGTCACAGCGCTCGCTGTGTGGATGAGGCAGTTTCTCAAAAAAAGCCACAGAAAGGTCTGAAAATCTGCAGCCCCAAGAAAAACTAAGATTGGTAGTTGGAGCTGTATATTTGGAGGGAGGGTAAGGTACCTCCAGAGTAGGAGCTTGGAAATAGTATTCTTATTTGCATTCAGATGACCAAGTATGCATAGTCCTTATTTAATGAACTTATTTCAAGTAATAGAACTACCAATGAAAACCAAGTGGTTAAGAGTTGTGATGGTTGTTTGAGTCACTGAGTATGCTTATGACCTCAGAGCTAAGAATAACCTGAGCTATGGAGATGATCCTAATTACAGCCTTACTATTAGATATGCAATTATCAATATATACTTATGAGCTAGATTTTGGAACACAGACTGATCCTCTGTTTTCAATGAAATCTAACTCCTATATATAAATATATTACTAAATTGTGACAAAATGAAAAATAAGTGAATTATTCAGTGAATAAAATATATCTTAAAATGAAAAAGTAAGAAAAAAAAACCCAGTCATGTTTCATCAAAACCAAAGATTACTGGCAAGTCTGAACAATAATTAATTACTTTTACTATGAAATAGCACAAATAGCAGTGGAAAGCTAACCATGGTGGCATCTCCTTAATGACTCAAAAATCTTAAAGACACTAAGGCAGAAAGGAAACTTTTTACTAAGAACCCTGAAATAAAGATACCCTGTCAGCCTGCAGACATTTTATACCTTATGCACAAGATGACTGCTTCCTAGCAGAACATTTTGTAGGTAAGGCAGCCACCCTGCAGGGCCATCCTAGGGGTGGTGAGGCTCTAGACGCAACATCTGCCCATTCCTCATGCCATCCAGGTGAACAAGTCTAACATGCTGGACTTCCTGCTGATGTACAGAGATATCCACATTGCATATACAGTGAAGTCAGTCTCGCTGAGAGGTAGGATCCCCATATATCTGCAGTAGGTTCAGGGTGTCTGACATTGAGTGTCATGTGGCTTGGCTGTGTGGTTGCGTGACTGCTAAATCTAGTGCAAGACGGGCAACAGGAGCCCCAGGGCAGATGGCGAGCAGGCCTCCCTTTTCAGTCACAGCTTGCTGTTAGATGGTTTCACCGTAACATGAAACTGCACCATGAGTCAGGAGCGCTAATCATGGCTCTGATAGCAGCTCCATTGGTGGCTGCAAGCAACTTAACTGCAGGATCGGTATCTGTCAAGTATAAATAGTAGTAGCTAGGTACTTGAGAGCACTGTAAGGTTCAATTAGATAATGTTTACCAAGTATTAATTAAGTATTTTAATTTTCGAAGTGTTGATTAAAAATGCCTGAGTGTTGAGTCATCATGTTCTAGTTGTACACTGTCACATGTCCCAAAGTTTTATTCATCCAATAAACAACAGGGCACAGGCTTATTTACCCAAAAATCAAGACAGCACAGCATGTGGCCCCAGTGTCTTACTGAAACCTGTTATCATGATGCAGTTAGGTATTTTTGAGAAGAGAAGCTTTGATTTGAAAGAGCTTTTTTGTCTCCTGCGGATACAATCTGTCGTGAGTCAGTTTTGCATATATAATGTATATATTTGCCATGTCAAGGAGCAACATCTGACTGAATGTGACTTTATTACTAATTCTATATTAGTTTTCCTCTTTTGTAACAGAAAGATGTTGCAGAGATTGCATTTGGTATTCAGAAGACCTGTGTAATCGCCTTGAAAACGAGGGGCATCCATAGCTTCAGCCAAGTAACTGACTATTAACAACTGTGATTAAAGGCTGCAGTCCAGCAATGGTGGGAGATGTAGGTAGCTCCTTAGCATTCAGTTGGCAATAATCTGCCTGGGTATTAGGTTGAGACACTAAAAAGTTTAAGGAGACTCAGGCCTCTGTTGGGATTAAAAGACACACAGTGTGGACTGTGGGGTCAGAAAGCTGATGTCTTAAAAGGCAGGCATATCCACATGAGATAAACTGATAGAGCGTATCTGCCACTGGAAATTTCCAGGAATAAGGAGCATCTCTGTGGTTCAGCATGGCTCAGATTTAGTTTGGCTGAAATACTGTGTTTAGACTCAGGCTTCTTTGCTAGATACATCTGCCTTCTTTTCTAAGTACTCTCAGTAAGGGGTTCAGCTGGCCCACTGTGATGAGTGTATTGTGAATTTCGTCCTTTTACTCAAAAGGATAACTGGCAAATCTTTGTACAATATCTTTCTCTCAAATCTCCATTACATGAATAAACAAAATTGCTTGTTACCAAATATGCTATTCTCACTGATATCTATCTCATTGCACACCCTAAGGAAAGTGAATGTACTAGCCATAGTGAAACAATGGTCGTTAGATTGATACTTGGACAGTTGGAAACTTAGCTGTGCATTAGACTCTACTTGATTGTTCTTCACTTATGTCTTTGTGAAATTTAGAATTACGTCAGTTAAGTCCCACAGAGGTCAGGAAGGTTTAAGGTACCTAGACATTCACGGCAACTGCCCAGAGGCAATGTATATGACAACAGCTTATGTTTCACTGGTAAGATGTGCATAACTTTTCAAAGCCCTGACAGTCTAAAAAGTGAACTTTTGGGGGCTCCATATCTCTTCCTTCTCTTGCACTGCGCAAAATGTTCACAGTAAATTTCCCAGATTTTAAAGTTGACATAAACTGCATTATGTTTAGGATGTGTAAGGCTAGATGTTTAAATATAGAGAATCAGACTAAGTTATGCCAAAACCCCTGAATTTGTGCAATTCTTTATCTATTTTGCTTGTGCAAATGCCTATTTTGCATGCATACATTTGCAATACAAATGGAGCTTGAGTGTGTTCATATGAAAATGTGGCATTATGTAGGAATTTATATGCAATGATACATACTATTTTCAGGAAAAAAATCTGTAATGGTGATCATCTCTTTCAAGTACAGACTGCTCTTAAAACAAGAAAAGCCATGCCTATATGAAGAGCTTCCTTTGATAAATGATACATTTGATAAAATTCAGATACCTACTGAGGCAATAGCCTGTTTATAGAAATAGAGTTATACATCAGCCCAGCTATCTGGCAGAAAGTAATAAAAGTAGATTGCCTGCAAGGTCATCTGTGACTCAGAAATTAGACGAGAATATGGACTGTGGAAGTCATCTGTGAGGCTATGGCAGAGAACAATGCATATTTCATTGAATCTGCCCCAAAAGATGTGTTAAATATCACACCTTTCTCTAGAAAGAAAAGATTCAGTAGGTGAAATTACTAAGCATTGTACTTCACTGCATATTACGCACAACTGACTTAACAGGTTTTTCATTATGTGATATTTCTAAAATTCTAGTGAAATGTTTGGTAGTTGCACATGACCAAATATCAAAGATGTTCATGCTATCAGATCTTCTGGATATATATTTTATAGTCGACATTTGAAGGAATAACTGAGGACCAAATGCACGTTATCATTTAAAAAATATCCAAAAATATGTGGGGAAACCAGAAAAAAAAAGTGGGAAGTTAAGTTTCACAGAACAAAAAGTTTATGCCTGAGAGACATGACCATGGCTTGATTGGTGCGTACCTTAAAAGAGGTGCTTCACCTTATTAGAGCCTGGGGATTTGCCGATATTAAAAGTTGTATATATCCTGTGAGGAATCAGGCATCTCTGTGTACCTTTTCTAGTTGTTACATTACATTTATAACACTTCTTTCACTAACCCAGCGTTTTGGCTTATATGAAATCCTTTGTCCTGAGCTAACAAAACAAAATGTTTCAGTATATGCCTGATAATGTAGCACAAAAGAAGTCTCATTTTTTTTCAGTGGGACTACTGTAATGCTCAACCGGTCATCATTGCCTGGGACATTTCTGCTCCACTAACGCGTGCAGACTCCTCCTTAGTGAATTAGTCTACTGTGTCTTGCATCTTGGTTTGTGTCTTGTTTTGCCTTGCGTTTGCGACAGCATGTAAGATCTATGCACCATTTTTAAACTCTGAGGTCTTGGTGCTTTTCTTCTCTTTGTTTTTTGGGGGGTTTTGTTTTTGGGGTTTTTTTGTAGCATACATAGAATCTAAATTTTCCCTTACTTCCACAGTGCTGTCATTACCACTGGTCAGGCTTCGTACATTTCATGGACTGTATGACTTCCTTTGTTCTAATTATTTTGCCAAAGATTAAGCCTTGTTTTTCCCAGGGTTTGAGAATTTTGTCTCAGTCATAACCGTGATTTTTCTGTCTCCACTTAAGCCATCAAAAATCCAAGATGGGTTCGTCAGTTGTAAATCAGTCACAAACATCTCTTAGCATCTTTTTTTGGGTCTCTGTTTAAAAATATGCTGCTTAGACTGTAAGGCAAACTTCAGATGTCTCCAGTTTCACCATTAGCTCCCTTCTGACTCTTGACTCTTTCCTGGCAGCTAGTTGTGTACAATTGTGAAGCAAGTAATTGTTTAATATATCTATATTTCATTTTTAAAAGAGTCTCAGTGCTGATAAGTCCCAACTCAGTATTTCCTTCGTTATGCTCACAATACTCTGAATTATTCAGTAAACGGCCCGTGTCAAAAATGTCTGACAGAGGTCCCTTTCATCCTCAGTCATCATTCTGACTGCATCTAACCTACCTTGCATGATGGAGATAGCCAGCTTATTTCCAGCCTGAGCAGGTATGTCTGCACCCTGCCTCAAATAATAAGCAATGCAGTCTTTTCATTCATAGGGGCAGAGCTGGCCTCTTGCTGCTTCTGACACTGGAGTTCGGTTGCCACCAGTTTAAGCATCTCTGCACTATGCTTTGTTGTGGGATAGATAAGTCCTTCATTGCCCAAAGAAAGTCTATTTGATCAGGTCAAATTGGCTTTCAGAGCCGACCTGCAGTGTCGAAGCGTTCTATCTCTGCAATCTCTACCTCCTGTCAAATACTAGTGAAATCAGCCCTTTTAATTCTAATGCTTATGATGCGCAAGAGGACAGCAGGCACATGGACGTGACCACATACGCCTTGTTTCCTTGCAACACTAAGCAGAGGTGTCTGACTTCCAGCTCAAGGAATCCCAAAACACTACAGACATCATACAGGTTGTGTACACTGAGTAAGTTCACCCAGCAATGAAGTACTGTGGAACGAGGAACACAGTAGCTCTGGACAATAACAAGGGACAGAAAAAGAGTTTTTTATGCAAACATGCAAGCATGTTTAAGGAAACAGAAGTCAGATGCAGACCCACACTAGCATAGATCCTGCAAAATCAAGGACAGCATGAGAAGAGCATTATGTTGGGCTTGTACACCCTCGAAGCTTTCACACTTAAGTGAGCAGATCGCAAGGAGTAATTTAGCCTTAAGACACAGTGTAGTCACACTGGTAATCAGAATGTACAATTAGTTTCTATCTTCTGCCAGAAATGTCAATGCAGTTTAGTGATTTTTTGGAAGAGTTTGCACAGCTGCTATTTCATTTACCTATTAGATTGTGGGGTTTTTTGCTTTTTGAATTCGGCTCCAATATTCGAATCCCCAAAACAATTCTTAGCAACAAAGTAATATATCTATTCAGATTATTTTTGTTTGGAATCTGTGATAATCTTCCAAAAAAAGCCAGCCTGTCCATATTTTGACACCTTGGTGTTGCATGCACTAATTCAAATGTGTAACAACAAAAGGAATTGTAACCATTCTTTGGTTTGAATAGATGAATTCGCTAGTAAAAATTTGGATCACTAGAAAATTTTCTGTACCTCAAGCTTACTTAAGATCCATGAAAGAAAGAATTGTGGGGTGTAGAAAAACAATGCAGGGTCAGGTGTGTAGTCTGAAATGTGAAATTGTGTAAACACATTTTTATTTGGATTCCATTTTAAATTTCAGCGCAGATGGAGCCTGTGATAATTCAATAGTGGTGGTATTTTGTCTTCATCTTAAACCAGGATCTGACATGTTCTTCACTTACTGAGGGAAGCTTAGGTTAATGTGTAAAATAATTGGTTCTCTGAACAGTTGGGCACAGTCTCAACCAGTTCCAGATTCAGTATCAGATTTCTTTTAATCAGAGGGAAGGACAGTCTTGTTCTGATGCTCTGTGTGCACTGAAATTGGTTGGAAAGAAAATGCTTTGAACAGTGCAGTGGAGAAGCAAATGTTCAATGTTATAAATAACATATGATCAGACAAATATACTAAGCTTGTAGCGCTTATTTATGTTGAATCACGTGTCAGGGCATGCTATCGACTTTTCTGCCCTGATTTCAATGATTTCATTCTTCTGGGAGAGGACCTCTTTAAAGGAAAAGTTAATTTCCTGCAAAGCATAAATACATCTAGAAAAATAATTATTTTTCTTTACTGAAGACAAAATTCTCTACTGCCTATTATCTACAATATGAAAAAAGAAAACTCATTACTGGTGGCCCCAAACATTTAAAAAAATGAGACAGATCGAGCCCCATCTTTTTAAAAATTATATGGTGTATACTGACAGCTTGATACAGAACTTATCTAAATAAAATGAAGACGGATACTTTTTTTCCTATTGTTGTTACATGTGTTTGAATATCTTAATTTTCCTAGAATGATTTAAAGGCAGTGAGAGAATCACAGAAAGTTTATAGTGTCATAAACTACAGTAATCTATTAAATCTGGATAGCAGAGAGGAAAATTAATTTTTATTTAAGTTACTATAAATTGCTTTCGGTTTGTAATGCTCATTTAGTTTAATGTAAATCAGACACCTAACAAATACATGGAGCGTTCTTTCTGATAAAAAGAACTGCCATTTCAGGTTTTCGACAAATATCTGGCTTAGGTCAGTCCCCTGGGGAGAGCTTGAAGGTACTTGCTACCCTTGTTGTCCCCTTAGGCTAGTCACCTTCCAGTCCAGCCGCTCACCAGTCAGAACTTCACTTCTGACATAAGGATTTTTGTCTCATGTTGTTTCTTGCACTGCTTATTATCACTGTAAGAGTAACAGCTTCCCTGCTCATGCTAGCTTCCCGAGTTTCTTGCTAGTATTTACCTGCTGTGCATCTGTATTTCTGCTAGTGCTGGAGAAGTATCTTCCTCTCAGAGTAGGTCAAGGCAGGTTGGAAGGGATTGCCAAAAAATCTCTGCCTCTGAGGGCAATGTCTGATTGCACAGAACACTCAAATTCTTGTTTCCTATCAGTATTAGACAGGTCCCCTTCAAAACTGAACCATGACCTATGAACATCCTCTTGTCCTGCAACCCACCATGATAAGGGGATGGTTAAGGCAGCTGACACACCTCTGTTCAAGCAGTGCTGCCAAACCAGACATCCCTGCCTGAATGTGCTCTATTGGGTACTTGTGAGTCCTGCTTTCTACCAATACTCCACAAATACCGATGCTTTTGAAGATAAAAGGCCTTTAATGCTTGCTCATTTAAAGTTTGTCTTTCCTACTGTCTCACAGAACCCTTGCAAAAGAATAATTGTGGCCCACAACCTGCTTGTGAAACAGACATTGCTGTAGACAGTCTAAGTGATTCACCAAAGGCCGCAAAATGATTTTACAGCTCCTGGGACTCACAGAGATTTATGCTCGACATTATCTGGTAAAGCAATTTGATTTCGTTTATATTGTAATTTATTTGTATTTTAAAAGTGGATCAGGAGGACAAGAAATTACACCCCGCGCTTTCAAAGTCCTTTATGTGTATCAGCCTTACTAAAAGCCAATGGAGTGCATGTGCTAAAAAGACTGAGGTGCTTTTGAAAATCCTCCTCTGTAAGCACCTTAACATTTTGCCTGATGAAGCTCCATCTCATATACATACCCTCATAAATGTCTGAAAAACCACTTCATTCTCTTTTCGTGACTCTCTGTCAAACTACCTCTTGATGGGATACCTACAGAAGAGCTCCAGTTTGCTTTCTGTGATTGTTCCTTGTTTTACTGGCCTTGATTGGCTTGTTATTACCTTCATGCTCCATCTATTTGTTATTTCTTCTGTCTTGGCTTATATTTACATTGGCAGTGTTCAAGAACTGGACTACTCTTTCCATTTTCTGCTTTTACAGCATGTACTAGGGCATGGCTTGATTCACAGTGAATGTTTCCAGCAATGACAAAATAATGCACCAACTCTGCATGGCTGGGAAAAAGTAAGTGAATATTACATGAACATAGGTGCATCTGGCAACATGTAAGTAGGGAACTCCACCCACACAGGGACTGCTTGCCACTGCAGTGGTAAGAAGAGCTTCAGAATGGGGTGGAGATTACCAAAGTCTTGTTCATAGTTTTGCCTTAGTATGTAGGCTTACATCCTGACAGTAAGATTGCAGACGACATGCCATGAAAAGATGTTTCATTACAGTGGGATAGTGTAGCATTGGAAGTAAGTATAAATAGGGATGTTTAAATAAAGGGAGTTGGGATTCATCTGAGAAGAATGAAATGGAACTGATTTTTGCTTCATTTGGATAGTTAAAATAGGAAAAAGATAATCATTATAGTGCCAGTGACACACTTGTTAGCACAATAGAAATAATCAGGATTCCAGTTTAATGAGATATTGTAGAACGTGAGAGTATTTTGAAGTGCTAATGAAAAAGAAAGAAGTGTTATGAGCAGTAGAAAATGGTAATTGGTAGATTGTAACACATTCAAGGAATAGTGACAGTTTCATATGAAAAAGTATTGTAAGAATGTTGATTAGCTTAACTGGGACAGGAAAGATTTATGGAAAGAAGGGATTCAAAAGAAGAGCAGCCTTACTCCTGTCCTTGCAAAGCATTGATTAGTATTAATTAAAACTGAGACAGGACAAAGCTTAGGGCATGCATAATAGTACAACTCCTTTTATGTGCAACATAATTCCTTTCAGGTCGATGCAGCCAACAAAATATCCTCTGAATGGCATTGTCCAACACAGGTGAGTGGTAGGTGAGCGGTAGGTGAGCGTAATATTGCAGAACACTTGCAAGAATTATTAATTGCAGAGCACTTAGCATTGTATCTAAGAGGTTACATGGGTAAAGTGTTCATATCCCAGCTGTTGGTTTACATTCTCCTCTCTGCATGCTAGGTGACGTGGGGCAGGAGCTCACTGCCCATAGGAAATGTACGTTCAATTCTCATTTTGTGTAACCACTAGCATAATATTTCAGCCCTCTATACCTTAGTTTTTCACATGAAACTGAGAATTATGTAATATGATGCTTCTGACATGGCTTTGTGCATCTTATTTATCTAGATAATGAGACAATCCTACTGGCAGTAGCTTTCAGTAACTAACAAAACTGGATCCTAGTCTGGGCTGATAGAGTGTGATCTAGGACTCAAACTGCCTGTTACAACCTGCCCTCTGCTCTGAGTGGCTGCTGTGCCTTTCCCAGTTTCAGCTGGATTAAATTAACGTTTTTCTTAAGTGAGTTCTACAATCCCACTTCTGGATCTGGAGCAACAGCGATAACCTGCTTTCTCATCAGGCCCCAAACAAGTACACCAATAACCATGAAACCATCTTTACCTTTTGGGGAAGAAAGTAAGAATCCAGCCATCCTAGCTTTAGATGCAAAACAGGGAAACCGCAAGTGATAACCTGAGCTTCTATCTGGCTGTCTTTAGTAAGATCTGTCTTGCTCACACTAATCACTTGCAAAATTCATACCATCTTGAGGAAGCAGAATTAGATCCACTTTTTCCTTTAATGTCTGCAGGCTTCTCCATTAATGTGACAAATTTGTAATTCTGCAGATTCTGGGACTGCACCTTTACTATGAATTTTGTGCCCCTAATTGCTTTTAGCTAAGTAGGAATTCCATTTAATCTCAAAATACTACCAATTCAGCAAACTCCATGCAATGAAAACTTTTCCTTTTATTTCGTTTTTATTTTACCTTACTTATTTATGGTACTGAAAATACCTTTTAGAAATACATTTAATATAAAATGAAGATTTTTTTATACAGAAACATCTAATGCCATTGTCCAAATACCTTATCTTGCTTGTCATTAACATAACTAATCTCTTAAAACTGAAATAAATTACCAGATTCATCCTAATCATTATTCTCTGATTTGTCAGCTGAAGTTAGACCACATTTAATGGTAATGCTATGTAAAATCCGACATGCTGGGAATATATAACATATTTCTGAAGGGCATGATGCTAATCAGATTTGTCTAGACATGTAAAACATATTTTTGATGCTGTGAATTCCTCCAATTAATTTAATGAGGTTTTGAGACTCATGATAATTTAACTGAGATGTAATGCGGGAATTAGAAATTGTAATAGTCGCAACAGTTTTTAGCAGAAAAGCCACTGACATCTTAAAATAATAGGCCCACATCACCACGTGTTGTAAATAATATTAGTGTGTTATTTCCAGTATTTAATGTATTCACTAAGCTTTTTACTTAATGCAGGTACTTGTCTGTCTGAGGAGGAATAAATTTAGACATTAGCCAATGTAGTGTATCAACTTTTTACTTAATGGCATACTTTCTTCTCCTGATACCCATGCAGCTGTGAGCTTTTTCAGTTTGTTACGCTTCCTTCATTCCGATGCAGCACATGCTGACTGCAGCAGGAACTGGCACTTACACGCAATCCCTCTCCAATGTAGCTGGGGAGTAGTGAGGCAGGTCAGGATATCCATGGTTTTCCATTGCAGGTCTGTTCGGTAGGAAAACAATGTTGTCCAAAACAGCACTGGTAAGCTGGTCGCATGTTTTAAAGTTGCAAAATGAGAGGTACCACAATGCCAGTTTTTAAGCTGGTCAGTGGTGTGGCCAGTCCTGTGGCCAGACGTCTGCGTGTTGCCACCACTTCAAAGCCATGGAAAAACCTTTATTTTTCATATCTGTCGCTTCAGTTCCCCTTGCTTTCCCCCGAAGTGTGGTGTACAAGCAGCTGGCAGAAACATGCCTCTGCTGATGAATGTGTTCATCTGAAGCACTGATGACATTTCATTTGTCAGGCTGAGCCTTTTCCCATCCCAGTTTGAGTTTGGACTGAGGATTCTCCATACCTCATTTCCCCAAGTGGAAAGAGAGGTTCGTCTTTCTCTTGTTCTTCCCCCCTGCAGACTGTCCACATGCAGTATAAGAAAACGTGAGCTGGCATGGGAGACCCGGGTGTGCTGAGCACAGCTGTGGGGGACTGAGGGCGGTCTGTCTCCACGGTCTGCCTCCATCGGTCAGCTTGTCTGACTGAGAAAGATGGGCTGTTTCATGGCAGGGACAGCTCGTGCCCCAGCAACAGCCCAGATGGGCTGGTCTCCACCCCCCAACAGCTGTCCTGCTCCTGGCTGGGGCGGTGGGACAGGCCCTGGCTGCCAGACCCTGCCCTGACTGGCCTCCTGTGGGTAGCCCCCATTGTCCCCAGCTCCCATTCCTAAGGGAGCAGCCAGCTGTGCTGCACTCAGAAAGACCCACTTGGAGGATAAAGGCTGGGAAATCACAGTGCCATTTACAAAACAAATATCCATCACTGAAAGATATGCTCATGTCTTTTTTTTCTTCCAGGAGAAACTTGTAACAACCTGCATCTTCAGCTTGACTGTATTAATGTAACTGCTCTTTGCTGCTAATAATAATTACAGGGAAAGTTTACATAAAGAAAATAAAATTTATCTTCCTTTTAAAGGTGTGGCTTGAAAAGTTTTGGTGTGTGAAATCCAGTTCCAGCTGTCAGTTGCCTGACTTCCCTGAGTAAAATAAGCCCATCATAGAAGTGTGGTTAAAAATCAGGAGAAAAAAGTGTGACCTAGAAGCCATAGGGGAGACAACACAGGAATTAACTGGGGAAAGCTCCAAAAGGTTTGATGTGCTGGGGGTGACCATAGGAAGGGTCTTCCAGGAAGCTTGTCTGCTTGGCAGGGTCATCACCAGGAGACCTCTGTTGGGGTCTAAATGCCAGCCTGTCAAGCCAGAGTGCATGAGCAGGAAGGACAAGACAGGAGGTGAAAAACTTCCTGCTGCCTTTCCCCTGTTAAAAAGTAAACTGTACAAAGGGGGCGATTAATTTCTTGTAGAAAGGTAAATATCCCCATAGGATAAAGAAGGAGAGAATCTTTTAGGCAAGACTGAAATGATTGTTTCTCGAAGAACAGACGAAAATCCTAAAGAATGATGGAAAACATAATCTGAGGCTTTGACAGTCTGGGCTTGAGCGCTTACAGTGCGTTGTGGGATAAATGAGTCTCTGAGACTCTGCAGACAGTCTCTGAGTATCTGCAAGATAGTTTGTTCTCTGCAGGGATGGAGGAGAGAGGGAGTGTTCCCACTGCATCTGGGGTTTTTTAGCCTAGGGTCTAGCTGTACCTCTGCTCAGGGACGATGATAGAAGAACCGGCATGCCCAAAGCTATGGCACACAACGCGTCTTCCCCTTCCACCCCTGTGTCCATGCGTAGATGTCAGTATCATTGCACCTGGGGAAAAAAAGCCTGACTGGAAACTACCACTTGTCAACTGTCTTCCTTCAGCAGTACCTTGGTTTCTTCACCTACCTGGCTGCTTGCGTGTGGGGTGCTGCTAAAAATGGTAGTCCCATCTCCTCTGGTGAATGTTTCAGCACAGCAAGTTTGAAGATACAGGCATTTTTATTGTGAAGTTAGCATCTGCCAGCTTGAATGTATGGTGCCAAAATAGCAGTTCCCCACATCAGACACCATATGTGAGCCTTATTCTGAGAGTGGGGGTTAGAGGAGGGTGCAAATAGTTTTCCCTCAGTTGACACAGAAGCTTGGGGATTTGAGGTGGCTCCCCAGGGGAGCTGAATATCATTCCCTGAGGAATACTGCTGGACCTTAGCATCATCATCAGAATCATTAAAAGTTGTTCCTTCTCTCTTGAGATTAGTCTGAAATGTGGGACTTGGCAGGCCCTGTTTCTGTAGGATGTCCTGAGCTATGATATTCTTCATGCTTGCTGGAAGCAGAATCACCTCTGCAGTGTAAAAAGAAATGACGTTCCTTTTCCTTCAATTGTATTGTTATAACTCCTTACTCTGGTGTTCATATAGCAATATATTAGTAATGGAAAGTACAATTATGAAATCTCTTGAGTTGGTGCACGAATAAACCTGTCAAATAAGACAAAGTGCTAATAAAATCTTACACAACTTAGGGAATATTACCATAATAACACTGAATGAAGAATAAGTAATACATAACAAAAATACAGTAATACAATAAAAATAATATAACTACTGTTAAGTGTTACTTAATTAAAGCCCTTTCCATTAATGTCATTTGATTATGCTCCCATTCCATCAGGGGTCAAATTCATCCCTGGTGTGACTTCAAGAGAGTGCTAACAGATGGATTTTTGCCTTTGATTAGGGCTACTCAGAAGTTTATGACACGCTGCTTCTGAAGAAGCTCTGAGCACCCTCTTTTGCTGTTTTGTCACTGAGCTACAGTTTTTCAGGCTTCTTAACGTCATGTCCCTGCATGTCCCTGCTCTTTGTGCTCCTGTCCTTGAATGTCTTCTAATGATACCGACACTCCTACAGAAACAGAAATTTTTGCTTAAACCCAGGCAGCAGAGTCCTGTTATCTAGGGAATGCTCACATCGGTAGATGGGGCTGTACCGCGCAGCAGGGGCTCATTCAGATACGTAGGGTACATCCACAATAGCGCAAGCATTACATGAGTACAGGTCAGGGGTGCACATTTGAAGAAAATCTCCTGCCAGTTGTCCCTGCACACTGTACTTTGGTCCATGCCACAGAGCGGAGAGGAGAGCAGTCCTGTGTGAGCCCGAAGGGACAGGACCTTTCTACTGGCAGAGCAGAGCATTACATTAAGGAGCCACTAGCAAGAAAGCCTGCTTGCTGAGTGTGCTTGAGAGGTTCATCAGAAATCAATAAGCCATTCTTTGTTTAAATACCACCTTTGTCTCCTACTAATCAGCTTGCTGACTATTTCATAACTGTGAAATTGAGCATTTTCAGTGCTGCCCCAGGATGCATTGGCTACAGTAAGAGGTCTGCATGTGCAGATTACTTTTTTATTAGGTTTGTTTTCTGCCTTCTCACCAAAATAAATAAACCATCACTTGCACTCATTGAATTCATTTTATGTTTGTTTTGGTTACTTGGTAATTTATTCTGTATGACCGCTGGTGTTCGAACGGAATAGCTGTTTGAGTTCATTAGTCAAACAATGAGTAGGCTACCTGGAGCTATCTCCCCTAGCTTGTAAATGTCTTGCTTGCATTAAAACTTTATTTCTATCAGTTTTATTAGTCCCTTTCACAATTTTCAGTTCTGTTAGGCCACGCTGAAGTCTTCTTTTTTCATACGAGTGTATCTCCAGCTCCACAGAAATTGCCTTATGGTGTTGAGACATGGTATTATTTTTATTGCTTTAGTAGCTCTTAAAAGGCATGATGCCCCATACAGCAAACAGTGGGACTTACACAGTACATCCTGTATGCTCTCTTGTTTTTATTCTGATCGCACAGCAGAACATGTAGAAACATAGTATTTCATTTGCCTCCTTTATTGTATATATGTACTGGACAGATGGATGTTTCAATGATTCTTCCACTGTAACTGCAAAATTATTTCCCTGTTCACTTTGCTGTATGATTGCTCCATTTAGCACATTCTTGAGTTTGATTCTTCACTTGCAGGCTAATTATTTTACAAGGTACAATGGCTGATCTAAACTGTTAAGTCAAACTGTCAATACCTAGAACCCATTTTTTTGCCTTACAGAAACAGCAAACCAAACATTGAACAGAAAAAAAGAATGTAGAGGACAGCTGTCATTCAGCTGTCATTCGTATTGCTGTGTAAACCAGGTGACAAAGATCAGAAATCAATGAAGCAGCACATTGCGTGTCCCATGTCTTTGTGAGGTTTTCTCGACTCTTTCACTTAATTATCTTTGCCACAGTAACATTTGAGAAGATCTATACTTACCCGCTTTTAGCTATAATCTCAGTTATATGAAATACCGCTTCAGCAATGTTTTCTTTTAAAAACAGCCATTCCCTTTTGCTACCATTCCATATTCTCCCTTGGGCTATGTGAGCTTTATGCGGAAAATAACTTAGCATCTCTCAACCAGTGTTTTTTCTCTTCATTTTCTGAGAGAGGCATTAACTTCTTTCCAGAACTTCTTTCCAGGGACTTCAGACTGATTAAGATATCTTAATCTTCTCTTTGCTAAAACATTCAGACTCTTAATCTTCTCTTTGCTAAAACATTCAGACTAAATGATGTAGATCTCTGTTAACAATGAAAACTTGTTTTCCTGCCAACCAGGTATGTGTCTTGCAGTAGGCTGATCAAAGATGCCAGTATGCAATCATGAAGTCTATGCGTCAGCAAAGCCTCAGGTGACTTAAAGCCCTTAAGATTACGTACTTGAAAAAAATATTTTGGAAGAAATTCTAGATGCAAGTAGCAAGGACTATTGCAATGCCATGGTTTCTAAAGCAACAAAAGTGGTCTTGTGTTGTACCCAGTTTTTGCCTTAATCACTGTTAAAGGGAGCCAAGAGTGTATGGACTCAAGGAGGGCAAAGCTTACAGCAAGGGAAATTCCAGATAGACTCTAGGAAAAAAATGAGGTTGGACAATCATTGAATCAGGCTGTCCAAGAAGGTGGTGGAATCTCCATCCTTAGAGATATTCAACACTGGACTGGACAGGACCCTCAGTAACTTGGTCTAGTTTTGAAATTGGATCTGACTTTGAAGTTGGTGATACTTAGTGCAGTGGACCAAATGACCTCCAGAGGTCCCTTCTAACCTACATCATTCTGATCCTGTGGTTATAAAACATCTGATGAGTTGGGATGAGAAAGTAGAAATTGGGAGGGTGAAGGGGAAAAGACAATGCTAGTTTTGCTGCCTACTGTAAACATTTTTCTTATGTTTTTATTCTGTCTTGGGCTATTACAGAAAGTTTAAGAAAATGTTGCTATGTCCAGATGACTCAGATACACAATGCTTACAGTCGTACAATGGCAGCACATTTCAAGAAAGAAGTTTTTGTTTAAGTATCTGCTCTTCTTAGCATGCATTTTCTTGAATCTCGTTGAATTTAGCACCATTAAGAGCTAGATCTGTAGCAATACAATCTTGAAATGTAGCAGGAATATGCATGAAGATAGACCATTTAGAATCTATCTTCCAAAGAGTTATCTGTAAAACAACTTCAAATGTACTAATTATAATATCTACTTTTGGCATGCTTGAATCTTTCCTGTGGAAGCAAAACTAGATGGGATTTTTAGTATCTTTGGTAGCCAGCTTATTCTTGATGACTTGTATCCATTCCTATTGATTTTTACATCCATCCATCAATCAGTTGTTTTGTAACTGAATCTGCAAATAGTTTCTGGCTTAAAACTCTACATTTTGGGACGGAATAGTGCGTTAAATGGAAAGTTGCAGCTCAGAGGCAGAAGAGAAAGTCAGAAAGTACTGTGGTGATTATGCTGATTTCTCTTGTTTGATTGTCTCATTTGTTTATGAGTCTTTGAAAACACTGCTTAAAATCCTTGGGCACGGATAGTAGGATGGTGGTCAGTGATCTAAAAATAGCAATGAGAACATGCGCAGATTTAACAGTGACACTGGTGATTCATGATTTATCTGATTCTTCCACTTCAAAAAATATTTTCTTGCATCTCTGCATGGCATCGTCTTACATCTTCTCTCCAAGATCTGCTGTATTAAAAAATCAGTAGAGCATAAAGTTGTTCCATTTTCAACATAACAGGAATCCAGGTTCTTCTGGATTTCATCTTTTTAGGGACTATGAATGAGATCTCTGGCTTATATTGTACATTTGTAACATTTAATTTTCCTTTCTACAATACTCTTATGCTGAACTAAGAGAGGCTATGTGAAAAGACCTGTAGTAGTAAAAATTGAAATTATTTATGCTCCAATCAGTATTTTTCCTCAGAAATGCTGTGCAAACATAGCAGCACATTACAGCCTTTCACATACACACAAAGAATATATTGTCATTCAGTGATCAGTGTGAGGGCAACTCGCTGAAGTGACATTTCAGTGTAAATTTATGATTTATTAAAACATTTGAAATGCTCTGCTAAATCACTTTCCTCTTTTTTCCCTTGTGCCTTTATTATCTTATTCATGTATAATTCCTTTCTTCCTTATATGAAAACTCTCTATGCCATACAAACTGTGAAAGCATTACCATCAACGCAGTTACTACTTCTCTGATCCTGAATAAGGGATGAAGGCATTGAAACCAAAGGGAAATGACTATTGAGAAGTCGTTTTAATCTACTTAATTGAATACAGCCAAACAACAGTTACTACAATGAAACTCCAGTGTAGTATTTCCAGCAGATGTTTATGTTTATGGTTCTGTGGCTATGTTTATGGTTTAGTGGTTAAACCAGTAAATACCACCACGTCTGTAGAGGCAGTAAAACTGAGCTGTCTTTTTCACTCCTCAGGGTGACGCTCTATTTCCGGTACCAGCAGAAGAGTTTCTGAAAGGAAGGTGTATGCTCATCTAGATCACTGTGCCGTTGATCTTCCTGTGGGATTTAAAGGATGCTCCAGGGCAATCCTCCCCAGGCAGTACTCCCAGCTGGGCTGGGCTAGACACCTGCTGAAGGAAAGGCCCTGAGTGTCATGCAGAAACATTTATTTCCAGGAACTGAGGCTCCATTTTTGTTTGAGTAAGGGTATTGGTGGCCGACTTGTAGTGACTCAAAAGCAAGTCAAGAGTTGTCCTGATAATTATGTTTTCAAAGTTGAATGGTTGGCTTCTGATCGTCCTAAGACCAGATATTGAGATTCGTGGTCAAGACTTAACCCTGATCCCATCAAAACTAGTGAGAGTTCTGCTGAGTATAGGAGGACTCAGATTTTACACATAACGGCAAGTATTTTCTCTCACCTGACTAATCAACTGACTGGAGAATAAAGGCATTAAAGCCCAGGGGTGGGAAGGTTGGCTGTAGCTCTGTAACTTCTTTCATTCTCCCTGAGTTTGTTAATTAAGGGAATTTTGGAGGCTAAGAAGCTGTTAAATGAAGAGCTGCTACAGCTACTCTCCCTCTGGAGTTCCCTCTGGCTGAAGAGGGCTCTTTCCTCCCTCGCTGCTGAAGATCATTTTAGGAAGGCCCTGCAGTCCTCTACTGTAATCATCAGCTTATTCAGTGAAGTTCTTCCATAGTTTTTTTAGATGGTACTAAAATGTGCACATGTATAGCCCTGGAGCCCTCGGTCCCATCTTTGCATTTACAGGAGCTGCTGTGTTTAATTAACAGCTGTGACTAGCACACTGAAAAATAATACTTAAAATCAGAGGTAAATAAGCATACTTTCATCCTAAGTCTGTCTGGAGAAGTAGCCTTTATACTTCATTAACAAAGCCTCTACTGCATATATCTCTGCTCGATAACAAATGGCAGCCAGAGATGTCAAGTCTCTAATGAGTGACGCTCCTGCACTACCGAGCAGCTTGCACTGCCACTGACATGAACTGGGAACGCAGGATCCTCAGCACCCTACGAGCACTGCTTTTTAGTATTTCGTTTAACAATATCTCAGACTTCTGTCCTTGGATTCCAGAGCATGTGCTCTTACCTGTTACAGCTCTAGAGTCTGACATGAAGAAAACTTGCTTTTATCACTAAAATTCAGCAGATGCGGCTCTGATCACACTTCAGGAGTGGATCTGTTGCTGAAGTAGGGAATATTTTTGTAACCACATTTTCAGAGAACTAAGCTAGAAATTATTTAACATTAGCAAAGTAGGCGTATTTTTATGGTGGGAAAGAGCTCATGTTTCTATGGTTCTTGGTGATTACAACTCCAAAGATACTGGTTTTGTATATTCAATGTAAAAATTGAATTCCCTTTACTATATCCCTGCAAATGAGTGCTGAATAAAATCAAAAGGGAATGTGTGCGTTTTTATAAATACATGGATCAGTTGGTATCTCTTCCGTTAAAAGGAAATCAGATCAAACGCTGCTTATGTCATCATCTGTTTCTAAGAGTGCAAATGACATATTATTTTAATCTCAATAGGAAAAAGTGCAGTGCAGCTGTTTCTCCCAGTTCAGTCAGCTTTCCATGAAATGTAGCTTGGCCTTCAAAGCCCGTATACTGGTGATGGTGCGTAAGAAGATAACCTATCTAAAGTTTCATAATCCTGTCCGAAGGGTCTGTAAATCAGGTGGCAGGAGAGAAGGGGAGGTAGAGGAGGAGAAATGTTTTTAATTTATAAAGTAACACATCTGATACAATTTTTTTTGAGACAATAAGCCAAGTTCCTTTTGAAATCATCTGGAGCTGCCCGTGTTTCAGAGGCCCTTGTGGGTAATTGCTGTGTTGAACCTGTCTTGAGGGCCTCCTTTACGCTACAGTGTAGCTGGGTGCTGATGTATTTAACTTTCAGTGTGTCATTTCAAATGATTCCTACTAACTTGGGCCCTGAGGTGATGCTTTGTGACAGCGAGGTTCCCAGGTAACAGAACACAAGGTAGGGATGCAAAGTTGTACAGAAAGAAAATTTTTTTTTTTGAAACATATAGTTCTGGGTTCTTTTCCTTAAAAAATAGGAAGTGAAGCCCTGTTATTTATCAAATCCAGATATAATGTACCTAATTACAATTGGAAAATACCTTGGTCGCAGTAACCTCTCCTCCAACAAGAAAATCCTGACCCTACATCAGAAGCCTCCAAGCCATTACTACTTGGCCCAGAAGGAAGGTTGTGGGGCTGAGACAGGGGCTACTTTTTGTTCTGTTGTTGTGAACATCTAGCAGCGTTAAGTCATAATCCTGCAGCAGTTTGATATTACCACATGATATTGATAGAGTGCGTAGTGGCAAATAACATATGGATGGAACAAATCATCTGTGATGCATTTTTTTATCACCACAATCATTTTTGAGTGATGTGGTTAGGTTTTTGTATATGAAGGCTCATTTTGATGACCTTTTGGGTTTTTTCAATTTTGTGCCAACTTTTTTTTTCCTTATCTCTCATGATCAGACATTGTATTAGTATTATATAAACATTTTAAATTATAGTAATTTGGATTATTTTATTACAAATGTTATGTGCGGTTTCCCTTGTTCTTTCTATTTATATGTCTGTTGAAAGTCTGTAGTAGAAGAGTGATTTACTAAATGTGTCTGAGGATTATACAATGCTTATTAATCTATGTCCCATATTGCTGTTTTACCAGCAAAATGTTAAGTACAAAAATTCAGTATAAGGAAATATATTGAAATTTCCTTAAGTCATATGGAACATAGCTATACTAATCATAATAGATGATAGAATAGATGGATGAAATAAGCTGAGTTTATCTGCTGGCAGGAGCAAGTCAATTAATCAAGAAAGCACATTTACCATATTTCTATTTCTGCTATCTAGAAATGACAACCCCAGAAGGAAAAAAACCCCATATCTAATAAAAAAATGCTTCTTTTTATAGGCATTTTATTTCCCCTTTCACAAATCTCTGTAATCCCCTTCAGTGGTGTGTGTAGGTGTTTACAAATACCCTGAAGGAACACCTCCTGGAAGAGCTTCTGGCAGCTGGGAATTGGCTCCAGTGCACACAGCAATGTTATCAGTGCTGTAGGTTTAACTGCTTCATGCTTTCAGAGAGCAATATTCAAACAACTTGTCAGGATAAACTTTGTATTATGCATTAGCTGTTAGAAAAGCTGGTATTGGAGCGAGAGTGCAGCCTCCGTACAAATATCCCTTTCTCCCTTTCCTGGCCTTCTCAGAAAGGTGGAGACAGAAATATTTGCACTTTCCCCTGGAGATTTCAAGGAGTGAGAGAGTGCAGTGAAAACTCACTTTTTCTTCTTGTCCTTCTTATGCTTTTGAGACAGTGACTCTAAAAATTTAAGTTTTATGAGGTAGTTTGTAAACCTTCGAGTATTACTGGATCAAATCTATTATTGTTGGACACTACCAGTAATTCTTAGTCTGTGACCCATACAGTCCAGCTAATCTGCAGTTGCCTACTGTCACATTTTCCTACTTCCAATTCAGGCAACTAAACCCCTACTGAGTACTTCCCTAAGAACCCTCCTTCACATAACCAGCTGTTGCTGCTGTGCCACCTTTATGTGACGACTGATTGTAGGATTACAGCATAGGCAGTACAGACACGTGTCTATGGCCCCATCTTCTGGAGTTGTACAGTGAGAGAAAGTTGTCAGCATTCACTTAGGAAATGTGAATTTTGTGAGTACAAAGAATATCTCCGAAGTCACACTCAAATGTGACTCATGAATACAGTGCCCTTCTGAGGACGTAGAAAGGTGGCTTCAGGTGGTACCAGTTGTCCCTTTCATTGTAACTGGCTTCCTCTACCATGTTAAAGGAAAGGCAGGAGCAGATACGTGTAATGGCCATAATGTGGGAGTGTGCAGGGAGAAAACACCTCCATGCAGGGCCCAGAATGACATAATTTTTGCTCTGGAAACACTTTAGGTACAACATGAGGATGTTCTGAGAGAGACTTTGCTTGCAGGCTGCTGAGGCAGAATTGGTGGACTGAGGGCTGGTAATGGAAGAAATAGCTGGAATAATATGAAACCCTAAAGTACAGTAACGGGATGTATTTTCTAATGTAAAAATTTTATGATGGCTGTTTTTTGGAGTAGGATGAAATCCCGACTGAATTGCAATTGGCAGTTTGTTACAGCAGCTTGTCCTGAATTTCTTGTAAACTGAGACAGGGTTGTTTTGGTTGAGGGTAAACAGACCCCAAAGGGAAGAATGGTACTAACGCACTCCTAGCTCTAAATCAGAAAGAATTGCCTGTTGTCCTTCTCTAACTGAAATTTTATTCTAAGATAATTCAATACTTCTGACTTCCATCTTTTTTCTCCAGATAATTTTAGAGAAGCACGTGTACTCAAAGCTAATAAAAAACGTTTTATTGAAAGAGTTTTTATAAAGAAACAGATTTCTGTCTGGTGGTTCTTCTCCTGTCCCCATTTTATCTTTTACTTTGAAGAAACTTTATTTTAAAGTGAGGAGAATTATTTTGGAAAACATTTAAATGTCTTGTTGAACAGCTGCAGAATGAAGTGTCTTGGGTTTTGCTCTTATTTAAAATGTCTTTACATAAATTAACAGAACTGAAACATTTGTAGTTTATTGACATGTTTTGACTGTAAACTTGCATTACAAAAATTGTGATTAATTGAAAAAATCACAATAATTTGCCTTTTTCTCCCAGTTTGGAATTAAACCACTTCATTTTCCAGTTATCACTATGTACTCTTACTTTAGAAAGAAGAAATATGGAAATGGGTAGGCGTAACAGCTACTGAAATTCTCTGGGATGCCTCTTTAAATTTATTTCCTTTTCTATAGCTTCCATCAATTGTGGTTACATTTGGTTTTGTTGTGCTTTGGGACAAAGGACATACTTGATCGTGTCAGCTCGCTATTTTACAACACCAACAGCAGCAAAACGTTGACTATCACAAAATTAGACCAAAGCCCACAACATTAAAAGGTAATAATCCCTGTCTTTTTTTGTCTGTCTGTTGCTCTGTGCACTCCCACCAGCCTGGCCCTGGGAGATTATAATAATTTTGCCAGTTTTTCCAAATTCAGACCATTGCAGCCCCCCATGGTGTGTTTACTACCGGGAGTTTTCTGGGGAGCTCTGCACTCTCTCATGCTTGGCACTGCACAAACACAGCGAGAGTTTGTGCCTGACCTAAAAAACTACCTCAAAGCTGTGCAGGCAAACACGTGAAGCAGAAGCTGGAGCTGAGACTAATTAATCTAGTGCGGTGACTCCAAACATCAATTAGCTGGGAATAAATTTTAATCCCCGCTTGAGCCAGGCAGGATTTCATTTGGTATCAAGAGGTGACAGGCTGTATCGTTCATTTGCCACACTTTGTGTTCTGGGAAGAGGCTTATTATATTAAGTCCTAATCTTTCTGGATTTTGCACAGACCCAGTCACCTTGTTTCTGGGAATACAAGCGAAGCTGCTTAGGACAAAGGGTGCTCAATGTTATTTCTTCCTTTTTGTCAGGTGCCACCCTTGTCAGTAGCACCAGTCTGCATCCCAGTTTGTGTACTGGTTTGAGGTGGTCAGCCTTCCACTGCTGCAGCCTGAGCAGCACAGTCCATGGAGGCTGCCACAGCTCATCCTTAAAGGGCTGGATGCTGTTAGCCAAAGTAACAAATGTACAGCAACAAAAGATATATTAACACAAATGTTGAAGTCACACGTTAATTCAATATATAGGAAGCAAATTATTCTAGAAGCATCTGATTTGACTTCTCCTCAGTCTGTGCAAGAGCCCTTACTGGCCTGTCTGTCCTGGTTTCAATGCTGTCCAAATCACTTTTAGAGTTCCTTTTTCTGCAGAACTGGGGAATAATAGTTACTGTGCAATTGAATGTAATGTCTTGGGTTGTGAAGGGCAGAAAAATATTAACCACAGTTGGCAGAACAGCTGGGACTTGAACAATTAGCCTCTAGACACGTCGATAAAGCTCTGTTCCTCAAAGCCATAAGACATTTTGAGGGGGATTAGTTCCTCATTCTTATTTTGCTTTGCAAAAATTGTGTGAAAGTTGCAAGATTATATATAGTGACAAAAGAGCCTATAGCAGTGACCAGAATTATATTCCCTGTGATTAATAAAAAATGACAACACTGCCTGTATGTGGCCTATTTCAGCGTGAGGAATCCAAAAGTTGCAAACATAGACCCTGACCTCCATCCCACCGATATCGCAGGTGAAGAAGTCATCGCTTTAGCTAATGTAAGAACAGGCTGCTTGCAGAACTAGTGTACAAGCTACACGCGTGGCACAATTAATCTTCTGCTGTACTGTAGCCACTACCTGTTTGAAACACTGTGAAATCCAACAATTCATGGCTTCACTGCATAACTGTGCAAGACAGAGGTGAGGAGCGTCACAGCCACTTCAGTCTGCAGAGGGAACAGGCCCACCAGCTACAGCCCCATCAGGGTACCTGTGCTAGACTGCTTACACTTAATAAAATCTCTATAAAATAATGAATAGTAGTTGGTTCAAGACCTTGGGACAGATGTTTTCTCTTCTGTTGGTGACTATCTGACCCATCAGGGCCAGAGGAGCCAGCTGCGAACACGATTTGTGAGGCATGGGCCCAAGCTAAGTAACCTGGAAGAGCTTCCCCATCAGCACCTGCATGCCAAGGGAGTCACAAGGAGGTGGACTAGTGTCAGAGTAAAGCCCTTGTTGTGTGGCTCTGCAGGGTTTCTGAGGTGTACAGCAGTCTGCAGGTCATGTGGGATGATCTTCTGGAAGTTAGAGTAGTTGATAGTTTGCCCCCATTTAGTCTAGGTTTAATTTTTAACCTCCAAAATGGCCTAGACTCTGCAGGGCAAAAAATAAAAGCAACTATTAGCCATACAAATTCCTGTATCTTTTGTTTTTCTGGGTCCTCTCCAGCAAGTACAGCATGGCATCATGTCTCTTAGTTGATTGCTTTTGAAACCAGGCACCTTCAGCAACTTGATGCCCCGTTCTCACAGCACTGAGGAAGTGATTCATTACTGACTGGGAGAGAGGACACTGTGCAATCGGTATCTGTTATGACTTGATTTCTCTGTGCTGTTTTATTTGCTTTTTTTTTTAATAAGAAAAATTCCTGCGAAGTGGGGGTAGTGTCAGTTTTGTGATCAGATGTAGCCTGCAGCAAAATAAACATGGAAATGGTAAGGAAGACCTTATAGTTACTCTCTGAAGCTTTTTATTTGGTATAAGATAAAGGTCATTCTGGAGAAACATGTCAAGAATTCTACTGAGGCTGGCAGATATCTAACATAACCAGAGAACCAGGAGGTTTAAAAAGGATTTAAAACAGTAGGGGGGGAAAAAAATCTAAAAATATTTTTAGAAATCTGAGAGTTTGCTATTTGAATGTAAGGATAATCATCTGGGTCATGTCTTCTGAGCTGGGCAGTCCACAACACTGCAGAAAGCTTCAGGTGTAAAATGATCTTTCCTGTTACTGTTTGGAGATAGAGAACTACAAACTCACCCCTCTCCCCTCCCTTGTGTTTTCCAACCATGTCGGTAAAGTGAGATGATACTTAGCAGGCACTTTTATGCTAGATTGCAAAAACAAACATATAGCTGAAAGAACAAGCCTTGACAGATACAAGTGAGAATACCAAATTCTGAATCACTTCCTGAAACCTCCTCTTCCTTTGAGGTGTCTCATTCCTGCTGAAATTTGAAGAACTGGAATGTAAGTTATTATGGAGGTCACTGTAATCGGGAAGTGTAAATTTAAAAAGAGCCCTTTAAACATTGACAGGAGTGTGTAAAATGTGCTTTTCATTCCCGCCCCCCCGCCTTTGTCTGATTCAGAATTACATTGATTTTCTTCTGTGGTAGTCAAGGTTTCGGAGTTTGTGTACTAACCAGTACACAAAGTATGAGGGCAAGGGAAACTCTGATTTTGAAGCTGTTGGCTTCTTATCTAATAGGCGGATATGCAGGATCAAAAATCCTCTGGGTTTGGAGAGCTAAATAGATGAGGATTGGAGATACAGTGCTATTTTCATCTGATTGATTGACAGAGAATCTAGTGAAAAGTTGGCCTTGGTCATCAGTCTAAATCAAATTAGTAGCTTAAGAGTCTCTTTCCTGTTCTAATTATATCACAAAGAGCACCACCATGACTGTTGCTAGTTGCTACTCTTTCTCACTGTGCAAGGGCAAAGGGTAAAATGACAAAACAGGGTGCCCATTTGGGGGGCAGCAGCCTGGCTGGGAGCACTGGCTGAATTGTTACTGGCGAATACTTCTTTTTTAAATGAAGAAGTAAGCGTGATCTGCCCCACCAGCTGGTCTAAAGGCCTTCCACGAGCAAAGTGGATAAAGAATATGTAAGACTTCGGCTTGGCACTTCCAGAGGATGCCTCTGACACTTGAAACTGGATAACGCAGTTCAGAAAGGGTGCTTACAAGCTGGTCGTAATACAGCTCGTATCAGCTCGGGTTAGGCTTGCATTGCCCACTTTGTAGCAGTTTATCCATTTATTATCTGACAACTTTGAAATATCTATAATGGTACGGTAGTATTTCTTAATAAGCAGATAATGACAAATTTAACTATTATCTTTACTTCATTCATTTTGGAGATGACCTCCTAAAATCAAACTTGCTTTTAGGGTCTGCTGGAAAAACACAGGCTTGTGTCAGATACTCATTTCCCAATGCAATGGGTACTCTGCACCCTGGCTGCTGGGGTACTCCCTCTCCCCAACAGCAAACTAAAATATTTCAAGTGTTAGTAATTTCTTATGGAAAAGCCAAAGCAACTGAGCTTCCCCAGCTAGCTGCTAGGTCAACTTTGGGCCCTCTCTCCTCCACCGGTACACCCCCCTGCCCTCAGGAACTGGGGCTGGGGCACAGTGCAGTGCCCTCCCCAACCCGTGGCAGTGCCACACATGTGCCGTGGGCTTATTGCCACAGGGGCTCTTGCACCTGTGCCCCTCGCTTCACAGCTCGTCGGTTCTGCCTGATCCTGCCAATACTGTGAGGGTGGCACTGCTTAACTTTTAAATTAGGACAGGGGAGAGAGGTGTGGGGGGTGAAAAGGCAATCAATTTAGGGTGACTTTATTGAAATTAAGCTATAAAAGTATTATATTTGCATGCTAGATCCCACACCACGGGCACAAGTGGTTCTAAGAGCTTCTTGTCTATATAGGAGATGACTTTGCCATGGTTTAGGACAGGTAATGTAGCTTCACTGCCACTTCTAGGACTCTCAGAGTGCAGCTGCGTGCAGGACGGCACAGCTAAGACTATCAGGGTATGCCTGTCCTTGTTCCTGGTGATGCTCTCAGTTGCAACTTGATGCTAGGACAGTCTGAAAACCGCTCTAAAAGATGACTCACAAATGTGTGACATGGCTGGCCTAAGAACAAAGAATTAAAACAGGGGGAAACTACACTTGCAGGCACTGAAAATTGGGACCGTACTGCCTGAATGTGTCAGTAGGCAATAGTACCAGCATGTATATATTTCCATGCTTTTTTTCTATTTCAGATTGATAAACATTGTATTCAGTTCTTCACCAAAGTTAATAAAAGATGCTGGTAGCAGGCTTTGAGACTGAATTCCTTTATTCAGCAAAGATATTCAGCAGAGGCAGTGACAATGTTCACTTCCCCAACACAGTTTTTTCAAAGCGCCTTTATGCTCAGTCACCATCTCTGAGATGTTAAAGGGCAGTTCAGTCACAATGTTTATTGAATCTTTGCCCTTTCTATTTAAATTGCCTACAGGGAAGGCAACTAATTCTGGCTTTTTGGGATGTAAACAGTAAGGACTCTTTTTTGAACACCCTTTTTTTCCCTCCAAAAAATCTAAGTATGATTTATAATAAGGTTTTTCATTTTACTTAAAACTTTCCCTACTACAGTAATTTCCATATTATGCTGAAGTATAGATTGTCATGACGAACTACTCTTTGCTATTTGACAGAGGTGTTTTTGTTAGGAATAGCTCCTAAGTGGGCCATGGGACTGCCTCCCTTGCACAGAGGCAAGAAATGAGGAGCTTCTACTTACTGCCAACCTTGCACCCAGCATCCTCAAGCACAGAATGATGGTCACTAGAGCTCCATCCCTCCAACATGCTGACTCACTTACCTCTGCTCAGTTGGTACATAAGTCAGTAGCATTTACGTCCTCTGTGAAGCATAAAAATCCTTTTTTTTGTAGCTCACAGGCAACAATATTTCTCTTCCTGCAACTGGTCATGTACCTAGAACATAATCACATTCTTAGCAGTTAATTTTAGGTAGGAGAATAAATAGGGAGCTGTCAAGATTATCTGTATATTTAGCATCTTGGTATACTTCAGTTTTGTTCTCAAGTGTTCATTATTTGGTAATGGTAGATAAATGCTTTTTTCCCCCCTGTTAAGTAACAAGACTTTCATCTGAACAGCTTATTGCTCTTAAGAAAGTGACTGTAGGGAAAAATCGCTCAGAATTCAGAGAGGGCTAGACTGTTTCTGGCTAGATTTCAATTTCTGTGGTAGGTTTATACATTTTACGCAGTTAATCTGGGGCCAAGCAGCCATTAAGCAGAAGGGATCGTCTCTTCATTATATTAATTACTGAAACAGCCTTGTTCAGAACTCATTGTAGGAGGAGATATGTGCCAAGTAGTAGGTTCCTATCCCACAAGTTGTAGAATTTTAGAGAACATGAAAAAATAAATACAAACATAGAATGTTGAGGGCTTGTATTAGCTGAAATCTTATGAGGAATCTTAGGTAAATGGAGTCCGTTTCATTCACTGTAGTCTGTGTGGAGAAGAAGTCAGGAAAGATCCAGGCCACCACTGCTCAACTCTTTTTATTGATAGTGCAAAGAGGGTATTAAAAACTACCTTTTAGATTTAATAGCTTTTTGTATTTGCTCTGCACCAGTTTAGCATTAGTGCAAACAGACGTATTTCTTGTTTTCTGAAAGTGGCAGAGGCTGTGGCATTTTGTCTGCTTCCTCTTTGGTGTTGCTTTCCTTTTATTTGCACAACCATAGTTCAATACAGATTTGACTCCTCCTCAACGTTGAACCCTAAGCCAGCCTAACCAAAAGGAAACACATTACCACAGTGAATATGAGGCAGAAATCACCTTTCCATTGAGGAAAACCAGCAAACTAAAGAGAGCACTGAGGCAGCAGTTCTGGGAGGATGGTGACCAGCACCTGCCACCACAAGGAACTCCATATTGTCCCACAGACCATACACATAGATGTCCTTAAACATCCAGTGCTCAGCCTGTTACGCCAGATAAACCTTTTCCTTCTTTTTAGCTACATTATAGTATTACATGGATTTAAAAAAAAAAAAGGAAAAAAAGCTTTCTGTTGCTGCTTTGTAGCAATTTAATCTCCTCTTACATATTCTAACACCAGTAGTTCCTGATCAAGGAGTTGAAACCTTGTGTTTTGTTTTCTGTATTCTGGGAGCAAAGGAGTGAGTCTGACTGGTATTGAAATAAAGAGGAGTCTGCTTTCCAAGACCGAAATAGTTTATCATCCTCTGCCCTTCTCAGTATGTTCACATCTTTTAGCTGTTCTCTTATTTTAAGGGCTGCTGTGCATAACTGGTTTGTTGTTTACAGGCAGAGATGTAACTGTCAGGGTGGTTAAGGGATTCTGGTCCTATATCTATTTTTGACCTATATTTACTACTGCCTCATATTCCTTTTCTTAGATATCTAATTGCCATTCCCAGTTTGCGCTGTCACTAGTTCCCCATGCCTTTTACCTGGTGCTGCTGTGAACTCACCGCAGCAGTGATTTAGGAGCTCTCCTACCTGCCGGAAGTTTCGTGGATGAAATCAAAGACACATTCCCATCTGCATGGCTTGGGGATTGCTGTGCTCTCAGTTGCATGAGAGAGGAGCAGGCATTGACAAGCATCCAAAATACAAGTGCCCCAGAAACTGCTGGAAGAGACAACAGTTAGACGCTCAAATACTAGGGGAATAATATTTTTGGTGCCAGACAGAAGACCTGGTAAGAGGAGAGCTGAATGAGTTTTGACCTCTGACTTGTCAGGTTTTGTCCTTCAGTTAAGACCTCCACAGAAGGGCATTTTTCCAGAACAAACTCACCAATCGGGAGAAAAGAGAGATTGCAGTAAAAAGAAAGAAGAAAGGATTAAAAGGTAAATAAATAAATGGAGAAAATCATCATCTTTTCCCTTTGAACCTTCCACCAAATCCTTTGATCTGGTTTTGGAGTTGTGGTCTCTTTGCTGAGGAAGATGAAGCAATGTCCCTTACAAATCTTTGCAGAGGTATCTGTTGTTTGGTTTGTTTCTACCAGACAGCCAAATCCATTATCTCTTTTTGCTCCATCAATATACTAGACCTGGGGAAAAGGGGAAAGACTAGCAGTTGTTATGCTAATACAGCTTGATTAGTGTGTGAAACCAAAGCTTAAAATCAAGTGCATCTTATCGTTTTGACAGTTGGCCCAGCTACTACAATGAAATCCTTTTCCTGGTCTATAGCATGATGCTAAAAAATACTGTCAGTTGCTTAGATTATGTTTTCATTCCTATTTATGTGATCGCTGTTAAACAATGTTACAGGATTTTACAAGGACCAAATCCTCCACACGAGTAGCCCCACTGAGCTGGATTTCAGCTCAGTAATACAGGGGTAAATGCAGATTAGCTCCTTCAAAGGCAATGGAATAAGTCCAGATTTACGGTGGTGTAACCAGGTCACTAACACTATTATGACTATTTCTGTGGGGGAAAAAAAAAAAAAAAGACAAGCAGACATTTGCTTAAACTCTCCTGAGAGAGTCTGGAAGAAATTGTGTTCAGGTTATGAGACGTGATGGTTCAGGAGGAAGAAAAAACTGACTGCAAAGGTTTTGAACCAACAGTTGTTAATGAAGCAAAATTTCCAGAGACCCCAACAGGGAGTTTGGTGAAGAGTGAAGGATCTCAGTACTATACTCAGATCTGTTGTCAGAAGACTTAACAGGGTGACTGCTGTGAGCAAATTCACAAATTGTTTAGGAGAAACAGTACACTTAATAGGTAGGAAACACTGACTTTAAAGCACTGGTTTTTACTTTACGTTTTAAGTTAGCTTACAACCCAGCCTAGCATTTAGATCACAACACACTAGCCTGAGAAACTACTGCCTGGGAAGGCAGCCAAGAGCTAAGAAAATTAGTGAAGGGAGAAAACACGTTCTGTAAACGTTGAGCTTCAAAGAAGGTATGCTCTAGCCTAGTATTTTCACAATTTCCTTGGGACTGATATTCACGTCCTTAAAGCAGTATGCTTTTATGTGAACAACAGTTACTTCTTTTTGATGAGAAGTGAAAGGTTTTGCACCTCTAGTTCCTTTTGCTTTATTTCCTCCTGTGCTCACTTCTCCTCTCCCCATCCCAGTAACGGGTTATACCAACTGTTTTACAGCAGTCTAAGACTACTGAAGTCAAGCTAAAAGTGACGAGCCCTTCCTTCTATTTTGTCACTTACTGCAACTTTAAAAAGCAAGTGTAGATTGGGTGGTCTGCAGTGCCATTTGTTACTAAGCTATTCTCTAATTGTAGAGAATGCTGTACAATTAGCTTAGTAATAAACAGAACTGTAGTCCACTAAACACCGTAAAATTAAAAAATTCTAGAGGGTTTTAGTTCTGCACCTTATTAGCCTGCCAAGATGAATAGTTATATGCATTTTTTAAATAACAACACATGCCATTACAAGAGTAGAGCCTGGACAGAAAAAATTCCCTTCGACTATATTGCATAAAAATGACTCAGAAGAGTGTAGTGTCCTCTGAAGATGCAACACTATATTTCATGGAGCTTATGTGGATGACTACAGGAGAATTCCACTTCGGATAGCAAACATATTTTTAGGAATGGAGTTATAGGATAAAGCACAGGGCTGCAAGCAAGAATGTTTGCATTGTTTAGTAGCCTCTAAAAAAATAGGGGAAATAAACTGGAATAACATGGCTGATCTAATTTGAACTTACTGCCCAGAGATGTTCATAGATCTTTCCTGTAATGTAAATCAAATAATGCTATAAATCAAGGACTATAAAAGGTGAATAAAAGGAGCCTAGGTCACACATCAGTGTTTTGTGAAGTGTGTGAGCTCCAAGTTGCTTCTTAAAGAGAAACATCTGAAATATTACCTCAGTTGAATTAATTGAAAGTCTCTCTCTAAAGCACTGTAGCATTAAATTTGTTTTTACTTTCCTAAATTGTAGGGTTTATGCATTAAATTTGAGCACATCCCAAAAGTTTGGCCAATGAAGTAGTCCTAGGGTATTAGGAAATTGAGAGATTTTACAGCTGAAGGAAGGTGTATGCAAAATGCCTGAAAATTCAGAATGTAAAAGGGAAGGGATAACTCTTGCAAACTTACCAGAACTGGCAAATTACTCTACCACTGGCACTGAAAGATTGTGCTAGCATGACCAGTGATGAGTAAAGCTTTTTGAAATTGAAAATAATAAAACCTATTCCCATTCCTGCATGGGTCGCAAGAAGCTGAACGCATTAGATGCTTAAACACAGCAGAAAGTTGTCTTTTCTTAAATGATAAATTGCTTTGCAGCAGGAAACCTCACACAAAGTGATTTTATACTCCGATTTTCTAGAAAATATGTGATTGGTTTTATGATCATTTGACTTGATTTTATTGCTTTCATATGGATTCTTGTAATAAATTTTCAGCATTATTTTTACCAGTAGAGTAGTAAAAAATAATAATAGAGTTATACGGTTGCTGAAGTGATTTATATTTGCATATGCATATATATTACATATTTTGCCACTCAAAATCATTATTAATTTATTACCTTGGATAGAAGGCAGCTGAAACAATAAATAGAAACCCTATTTGAATGGCTTGATCACTTTTTAAAAAGACCTGAACACAAAAATGACCAATCAAGGATATTTACAGAAACACACCCTTTCTCCAATAAAAACAACTATAAAAATATAATAAAATAATACAATTATAATAAAATATAATTGTTGTAAAGAAGTAACTTTAATAACTACTATAATAATTATATTTTTATATAATTACCAACAACGACATAAGAAAAGGAATCTAGAAAACTAGGCAGCACTGTTTTTGCTGACTGACCATCATTCTTTCTGTCCACAGGGTGCAGGGCTAGTTTCAGGTATGACACACAAACAGTTCTGCTCATATCTGATGCTAGTGAGGTTCTCCTGGCATGCAGCACAGCCCCATCCCACTTCTCCCTGCCTGTGGTACAGATACTGTGCCGTAGGTAAGCTACAGTACCTTTATGCCCACTGAAGGCTGCCTGTGGTGAGATTCTTCTCCAGAGAAGTCGGTCCATTCTTCAGTGTCTGTTCTTTGCAGGAGCCCAAAGGGGATGGAGCAGGTCAGAGTCTGGATTGTAATTTTAGACACTTCAATAAGAGAGAGATGCATAAAGTTCCTGCTACAATATAAGGCAGGGATCCCAGATTTAATTGGCCAGATGTTTTGACAGCTGGGATAGATTACAATTAAAACCTCGTTCTTTTACATATGCACAACTTCAGGAGTCAGAGACAAGGTAAGAGCTTTCCCCATGTGTGAAACCTTGCTGTGCGGTTAGGCAGGCGCCTTCCCCAGGGTTTCTCTGCTGCCTGTGCTGGGCTCTGCCGCCCTGCCCTGATCAGTTCCGAGGAACTGCCTGGTTTTGCAAGTGCTATTAGAAACAAAGCCCCGTACTGACCTAAGGTTTTCTTCTGATCGGTTGTTGTCGGCACCAAAGCGAGGGGAAAAAAACCAAGGCTGAGCTATGTAGGCTGGCTAGGTATGCCCAGTGGTATCATTTTAGTGGACTAGTGGACACAGCTGTGGAGGAGGAGGTTCTGTTCTTGGTCTCTTCCCCTTCCCTCGCGATCTCTGTGGCCAGCAGCCTTTGATCTACCGTTGATGCAAACACTTTTAGGTTTTAGCACAATGTCTGCAAGAAAGAAGTGTTACTATGAAAGGGATATTCCATTACATTATACAAGCTATCATTTTTCTTCTTGATTCTTACATCCCATAGTGGAAACCACCTACTTGAATTTGTTACAGAATTCAAAAACTTCTTGCTAGCCCAAATCCTGGCTTACTGTGTAGGAATGAGAGCAGAGCGGAGCCTGTTGCAAACCACTGTCAGGGAAGGGGTTTCTATTTTCACTTTTTTGGCCAGTTCGCCATGCATATTTGACCTGTTATCAGTCACATTTGACATGACAATCTTCTTCAGATAAATCTTTCTTTCCTAAAAAGGAAGGGTTTTGATACCTTCAGACATTCAGGCTTTTTGTCCTTCACAGAAGACATTTAAGAATTCACAGCTGTGAGTAATGGCATAAGAGTCTACAGTAAGAGTCTAGTGGATATTAAGATGTGTGCCCTTTGCCTTCAGTCACTTTTTTTACATTAAAATGAAAACTGGATTACTATTGTGTGGTCTTGTAATTCAGTCTTTTTCAATGTGCTGTGCATTTTCCAGTCTCTGTAATATTCATTGTATCTTGCAGAGCCCAGAAAATTAGCTGTTTTATGCTCAGGTAATCACTTTTGTGGTAGAGGTGGATCTAAATAAAGACTTATATCTGAATCACACACACTTATACTCTCTTCTCCTTGCATACTGGTCAAATTTGATTGCATTTAAACTTAGTTGCTGATGACTATTTTCAGAACGGGCAAAACAAATCCTCTGGCTCCTGACTTGCTAGAAAACAGCATTCAGCACTGCTGTGCTGCGCTGACTGGAGGAACACGTGCTTTCTTACAGTATTGAACTCCTCTGTGGGGAAAGCCACTCATCATAGAGAAGTGTAGAAACCCCCCTGCAAGGTGGTCCTCATCATTCGTTGGTCCTTTGCACCTCAAAAGCTCAAGCCTGAAAGTATGCTTTTTTCTTTTCTTATAAACTGAGCCCAGTACAAGAAAAGCATCTGATTGTTTGGCAAGTATGCCAGCTGTGCAGGTAGCTGGCACTAACATACATGTCAGAAGTTGTTAAACAGTTTGCCTACTTAATACATAAAGAAAATCCCCTAAGGAAAACATCTTCGTTTTTACCTGTGATTTGAATTACCATTGAGCTCAGTCCTATTGTCTCTTCCTTCTTTGCTGAGGAGAAACTCATGTTTAATTCCCACTTAATTTGATGGGCATTTGATCTATTTAATCAATCTGAATAAGGAAGGCAGGATTTGGTCCAGTGACTTTAAAGGATAAGAGACTCGTAAAATCTGTAACCAATTTTGGAAACCAATTCCGTGCAGATCTCAGAATTGACCAACAAGTATGATATTTTGTTTCAGCTTTTGGATACCAGTGGATTTTCCTACTCCGTGAAAGTAAGGGTTAGAGCATCTGAAGTAAAATGGTGCAAAGAAGCAGTGCTGTTCTTCGTAGCCCCAGTACAACTATTGCATTAGCAAACTTTCCAATTAACCTATGATCCACAGCTTGATGATGCAGTGATCACTCAAAGATGTTGCAGCTGTCCCAGAGGAATCTAAAGTGTCTAAAGTGCTAGATGCATTTATCACAGAGTCTACTTTCTACCATGCCAGATACTGTTGTAAGTTCATTCTCCATCTGCATTAATGGCTGGTTTAACTAAAATGCGTACTCAGGCTGAGCAGTCTCTAGAAAATCTGACAATAAGTGAAGACAGCCTCTATGATGTGGGGTGCAAATGCACACATCGTAGCTGCATTAGTTTAGAAATAACTCAAGCAGAAATCAACATACAAATGAGGCAGAAGGTAGGTGTCAGACAAGATGAGTAATCTTGTTCACCTGCCTGTACCCCAACCCAAAATCACTGACACACTTGGCTGCCAATCTTGCATCTGTTTTTAAAAGATTTTGATGCATCATCAAGCAATCCTCGTATGTGAGCTACCAGCTTAAGTTAGCCTTTGAAGAAAAACAGGCTGCTGGGCTCCACTGAGGCATTTTTGTACTCCAGAAACTGCAGCAAACATGGATAAAACCCCATCTTTGTGCCTTAAATCCTAGGTTGCTCTTAAAGGAAGCACATACTGAATGATGTACAGTACAAGAAAACGGGATGTTCCTGTTCGGCACTGCTGGGCTGGGCAGGGAGCAGAGGCAGCCCACCATAGTCCTCTTCTATCTGGCACTGCTGTCGGCTGCCAGCCCGTGTGATGGCAAGGTACCCATCAGTGTCTCAGACAGAGCTGAAGCAGCGCTGTGTGCCCAGGGGCGAGCGCGTGCATTGCTACTGTGCACCCCACCTCATTCCCCGTCCACCAAATAATGGCAAGGACAGGTTTACGCCCAAAAGCAAGCAGTCCAACGTTCTCAGTTTTAGCTGAGAAACCACAGAGTGCTCTCGAGTGAAACAAATGAAACACTTCTAGACCAGGTAGTGTCTGACATTGCGTAACAGACAAGCAGTAATACACATCTTAAACAAAGAAATAAGCTGATTTTGTTCCTAATATCCTTACCAGTGTAACAGTATATCAGATCTGGGATGTTCTGTTCTCCTTAAATTTTTGTTTAATACTTACCTTCTGTCTAAACCATTTGACTAAAACCAAAATTTGAAAAATGCAGGATCAACTTCAATTCTTTTTTTTTTTGGTGGTGAAGCAGGCACAATCAGCCATTACCGTGTTAAAACCTTCTGTTTCTCTAATATTTAATAATCTTGAATAATCTGATCTGCCCAGGAAAATTCTTCCAGTATTTAAAATCTATCATTGCAAATGTATTAGATCACAAAGATAACAGCCATCCTAACTGGAAATCAACTTTTGTTGTTTGGTTTTTGGTTTGTGGTTTTTTTTTTTTTTTTTGTTGTAGGGATCAGATTATATCAGCTTCTTAATAAGAAATCTAGGGAGTATTATTCTCAGACTGGTGAGTTGCATATTGAATAACATCTATAAATAATTTTACCTTGTTCCCTTTTTGAAACTAAATTCTACAAGTTCAGAAGTACCAGTCATATATTTTTTTATAGGTCTAGCCTTATGCAGTGTTTTTGGATTTAAGAACCTAGAAACTGTAGAATACTATGAGCCCAGTTATCCCTGGGCTGAACTGGGATAATCAGAATTGCATTGGAGATAAACTTGGAGCTAGTTTTGATATCACATATTTCTGCAGCACAAGGTAACCTATTTGGATATTTTTAAATTATTGAAGTTACTACAGAGCATCTGCTAAAGATTATTTTTCTTTTTTTGTTATTGTATTATTTTACAAATATTACAAATACTGTTGTTTTCTCATTAACACATACAGCATGCAAAGAAGTCGTATCCACTGTGAATCTGCATTGGGTGAATTTTGGACCTTAAAGACAGAACTTTTAAAAAAAAATTTAGCTGAGGGTTTCTATGATGCTGAAGACATGAACTTTGAAGACTTCAGGCTAAAATAGCAACATCATGATGCATTCTTAATTCTCACCAAAAAGACCAGCAAATTTAAATCACTTTTTGTCTTCTTGAAATTCAGCATCTTTTTGTCAAAGAAGCTACCAGGAGAAACTGAGCAAGTGTCTTGGAATGCACTGAGTATTTTAAAGTCCATCAGGTTTTCTCAAGGCAAAATTATTTCCTCACTTCACTGGAGAGTTTACAAGCAGCTGAGAGGTACATCTTTTTGAGTTCAATGTCAAAGTTCATAAGATACCACAGAGAACAGAGAGACTTGTGTTAAAGTGAAAAAAATTAGTTTGCCTTTTCTGTTTTGAATATGACAACATAGTAGAAATGGCTATAAACTAAAAGTTGTGGGTGAACATGGACATGATAGGAGCATGGACAAGGTACTGAAACCGTTGTAGTTCTGATCAGTGTCTGTTCCATTAATTGTCATATAATTGTCATTTAGTTTTAAAGCAACACCTCTTCTGTCTAAACGCCTAGATCTAACAAAGAGGACAAAGCTTATGACTGGGCTAGTAGGTTATATAAATGTACAGTATACTTGTAGAGTATAACTGCCCTGCATTAAATAATTTCACTGTTCTTGACTGATAAGCTCTGTGCTCCTCTCTGGAAGCCCCTGTGGGGCACGGAGGGAGGAGATGAAAGTCAGATCCAAGGTCAGACAACAATGACTTCTCTTACCACTGAAGTTGGTTTTCAATCATAATTGGTTGATTTTAGCATAGATTTTAGAAGGTGTAAATTTAATGGGATGTTTTCCCCATTGTAGTGTTATTCGAAAGTGTCTCTGTCTCTCCATCACCCTGTCCCCCACGTATATTCTCCAGTGTCTAATAATGTGTGAGCACATGTTGTTGCCTTTCCCTCAGTCCAGGCTCTGAGTAGGGTTTCATTTCTACTTGACTGTCTATATTAATGAAACTTGTAGAAACCAAATTATTTTGGTATTGGATTAAGTGTGCCCAGGATATGAAAACAGTATTGAAGGAATGGAATGGAAATACACACACAAGTATATATACACAGCTTGAACTTGAAGGCCAGTTTCCACATAAACCAACCTAACATACAAAAAATGTAAATAAAAGATAAGTTTCAGCCTATGGGTTGGGTACAAGGGAGGGTACAAGGAAGTGAGAAAGAGTAATGTCCCTAGTTCATGCACCACAGTGCGTCTGCACAGACTACAGCCAAAACCTGGTACATGTGGCAGAACCTTGTGGTACAAACCTCAGCTTTATCAAGACTGCGAGGAATTACGCACATTGAGAAATCCCAGTTGCTCAGGTGCCTGGATTAGGGACATAGCTAAAGTATAACAGTTATAACAGTTCTTCCCTTTGGCTCAGGTACCTAAGTTTCATTCCCCAAAACCCTGGACACAGCAAAGAATCTAGGGCTTAACGGAGCCAGGGCCCAACAAAGAGGAATCAGGATGTGGCTGGGGCATGGGCAACCGTGGGAGACACATCCAAGTCCTCAGGTTAGACATAGTTTAGCAGCATATTTTCCCTGTAAAAACGGAACAATCACAAATCAAAAGGAACAACATACATCACAGTAGGATATGAAACCTGTTGCAGTTTTTTTTCGTATTATGTAAAATGAAAGTTGGACTTTAGCTACTGCTGGCTTATTGAAAATTCTCTTTGGTCTGAATTTGAAAGAGACCTCCAACTTGCTTTTTTATATTTTAAAGCAATACTTTTTTTTTTGGAGCTAGTTATTTTACAATCTGAGTTAATGATGATTCATTCAGTTTGCATTTTTAGAGCATTTTGTGCTGAAATTATCACAAAGGTAATTAAATGTTTGTTATCAGGCAATAATAAAACTTAATAACCTCTAGCAATTATGAAGGCCTTAGAACCCGAGGTTGAGATCAGCTAGGAAAAGAAAAGGCTGAATTTAAAGAGTAACACATTTTCTTGAAATACATTCTTGCCTCTGTGCCCTATTTTAATCATTACATTTTGGCTAAAAGTTCTTTTTTGTGACAGCAATATTGTCAATATTTTTAGGTTGAGTTGCTTTGCTATAAATTTAATATCTTATTTAATATTCCAGCTTCACTACATTTGGATTGTTTGTTCTGGTTCATATCTGATTGCAGTTTGACTCAGAAACTGTTTCAAGACTCATTCCCATTTTGAGGCAAAAAAAGATGGTCCAGAGCATTTTGAGGATTGGGTTTCATTCAACTCCCTTATCAGAGACTCTCCAACAGTTTCTGCCATCTCTGAACAGGGAATAAATCTGATCCTATTTCTCTGGCATTGCTGTATCAACACCTGATCCTCTGCTGGGAAAAATTGAAGCTAGTGGAGCTATGACACTTTACATTGGCAGGGAAATTTCATTTTTCTCCTTCAGCCACAAGGAAGGACGTGGAAAACCCCATAGGGAAAAAGGGAGAGTGAAGCAATTCATTTGCGGGGCTTGGTTGTGAAAAAGGCTACTGGGGAGGCTGGGAAGATACTGATTTCACATGCCTTGCTCAGCTCCCTCTGGATGCCAGCAGCAAATGAAGGGATACTTCAGACTAATCTGGACTACTGGTTTTTGTTTTTCCCTTGAAATGCATATTTTCTTCCAGTCAGGAGTCCTACCTCCTACGAGGGCCCTAGCTACAGGAGACCACCTCCTGTACCGCCCTGCCTGCCACCTACTCCAGCGGCAAGCCTCTGCCTCTGCCCCTGCCCCTGCCCTTGCCTCTGCCTGTGTAGACAGGCTGCTCCCTCCTGGCAGACCCTGCTCCTGGGGCCAGCAGCACTGCAGTGAGAAACCCCCCATGACAGCCCCTCTCAAGCATGAACTGCAACAACTCTTACTCTTAAAAGTCAGTGTGACTCCCATAATTTATTCATCCCAAGATGTATTCATCCATACATTATTTATTGGCATTTGTTTTACTACTATCATTACAATTTCATAAACAGCAGCACAGAGAAAGAGATGGGAAGTTAAAGACACAGGGAGCTGCTGGACAAAGGCCCTGGGCTTGCTTCTCCCCAGCTGCTGACTGCCTCCAGGTTTTGTGTAAAGGCATAGCACAGAGCAAGCAAAACTTCTGCTCTTCTCCGTTCCCTTCACTAGGTTGGTGGAAATCCTTTGTTCCACCTAACTTCCTCTCTGTAGTCATTTATATTCTGTTAATGTGATGAGGACACTGGAGCGTACGGAAGTGGTGGGGAATGCTGCTGTGTGCAGAAGCAGAGAGGAAGGCAGGGGTGGATGGGGAAGGGATGTCGATGCCGCAGGTCCATTGTCTCCCCTCCTCGGTGCGTTCTGGGGGTGCAGGTTTCTGTGAGCAGGAGGAATGAACTGGTTTAAGGTCTACTTGTGCAATGAATAGACTTAGATTTACTATTTCCAGCTGTAATCCAGTGCGGGGATTACAAGGGAAATGGGAGACTGTGTAGAAAAGAGTGGGAGGCAAATACTGTGCAGAACGTCACCTCCCTGGCATCCTTCCTCTACAGGCTTGACTACCCGGGCTATAGAGAGACGATTCAGAGTGATCAGTTTCCCGTGGCTCGGCCGTGGCAGCTGACTGTCCCTAGGAGCTCTTCACTGATCAACTGTAAGGTAGTAAGTGTTGGCTTAAACCGCCTTCATGACTATGGTGTGGAAAGAGAAGTTCAAATATCAGGTATGTTAAGGCACAAGACTGAAGTCCACTGGGTTTCCCATTAAAGAACTCAAGCCGTTCTGTAGCACAGGGCTTTTTGCAACGTGTTATTGACTTTATAAAAGCCATAGCAGCTTTGTTCTGAGTACTGCCCTCTAGACCTCCTTCTTTCAAACAATATACAGCTCTATTGTAAATCAATGTTGAAAACCACTGCAGCAATACTACTTTAATCTGGAGGGACCATTTTGCAGAAAAGGGATGCTTCTTTTAAAAAAAAAAGGTATATAGAATTTCCTAAGGAATAATTTTGAGCCTTTTCAATCAGCCAGATCAATCACTTCATAGTACAGAAATACAGATTTGTTATTCAATTTAAAAAAAAAGAAAAGAAAAGAAAAAGATTGCTACTTTACTCCTATGTAGAAGGAAAAATAAATTGCCATGGAATTAGGTGGTGGCATATAAACCTTTTATGTAAATCAGGAGAAAAGGTTAAGTAGTTGTAAAAAAGCCTTTAGCCCTGGGAAACATGAAAAGTGGACTGTTGCATATTATATATGTTCTGGGTTTTTAAAAGGACAGCTTACTGTAGCTTTGTTTGAAACTGCTACGGATTTTGAAATACATGAATCCAGCAAAATGAAGTCAGGGTCTTAGAGATGAAAATTTAACCAGGAAAAAAAAAAAGCCCTAAATAATACATGGAAATGTCATGGATATTTGAACATTTTGTTGTGCAATATATGGTACATAAGGTTGTTTCTTATAACACAAAAAGGTTATATGCTGGGGTTTTTTTCTAAGCATAAGCACAGGTGAGAAAAACACCTGTGAGATGGAGGAGCAAAAGTTAGCATCCCCTGTTCTCTCCTCAATAACTGCAGAAAGTGTGTTTTGCTGATTGTCCTTGCTAGGCATGAAAGAATACATAGGCTCTAGGTCCAGCAGATCTGGGGCGTGGTCTGTGTATTTAAATGTGTAAGCAACCAAGAAAAGGAGCTTTTAGACACTGTTCTCTTACTTGGGCATCCTTACTAATATCCTTTCTACTAGATTTTAAGGGGTCCCTGGCCAGCTCTGGCTGCAATAATCAGCTTATTTCCCCATTTTTTTCAAACAAAAATACTAATAGCATCTCTTTAGTTGAGGTAAAAGCTATGGCCAAGGATGTACCATTAGACAGCAAGACTAGGAAGTGGCAACAGTTTCCTTATTTCTGTACTGGGAGGATGCAGAGGAAATGTACATATTTGCCATTTGGTTTAGAAATGCTGTTGCGAAATAATGTTTTCTCTCTGGATATTATGCATGTATTGGAAGTGTATGGTATTTGTTAAGCACCTGCATCACATAATTCTGCATTAAAACAGTGTAAATTTGGGTCAGTTTCACTCACACATACATCATAACACAGAATGTAGACTGACTTAAAATATTTATAGTATTGTGCTGCATGATATCTTAATGCAAACCCTGCATTTACATTTCATTTAGCTGTTATCCTGCCCTTAGGGAAATCTCTTTTGCCCAAGAATGCACACTCTCTGTAACAAATAGGATCACAAAATCTCAAAAAAATTGATCAGTAGTAATATTTATAGAAGGAGGAAGTATCTGTTAGTTCATCATTATCAAGAATATTGACCTAGAGAAGCACTTTTGCACCCGATTAAAACAGTTATTAAGCACTTGGACTCTGCATACGGTAGCAAAACTTTTAAGGAAAAATGAACAGAATATTTATTACATAGTGTGAACCATTGTTGAAACTTTCTACAGATGGAAGGTCTGTGATATGTCCATAACAATATCTCAAGGTACCTGATCCCCTGTGGTTTAGATCCCCAGTAGAAGTTCTCTGATCATCTCCTGTGTGGAAAGACTCAAGCAGTTAAGGGAATCTGGACCATTTTATGATTCTTCACTAACCTCAGAAGGTGAATGGCAGTTTCCAGTGGCCTAGGAAAAATAAACTGAAATAAACTCTAGGGAAATAAGTGTTTCTGATAGACTCGCAGTTAAAAATGAGGGGAGCTTTGTCCAAAATTGAAGTTCAACAGAAACTCCGAGCCACGTGACTTGAAAACAAATCAAAGGTGGAAGAATAGTCCTTTGATCAAGGCACTGACCTGAGAGCGAGCACCAGTTCATGTCTTTGCCCTGCTGCCGTCTTCCTGCCTTTACGTGTGCTGTGTCTGTGCTGTGCTTTGTTTTCTGTGTACTGAGACTGACAGCATCTAAACTGCATGGTGTTTGGGATGGGGCTATCTTTGTCTTCTGCAGAGAAGTGCGTAGTTCAGTGAAGGCTCAACCCTGTGGTAATCGTGGCACAGTTGTAATGCTGCACAGGTTGGCAGAAGCATATCTCAAGCAAAATGTTTCTGAATTTGGCATGTCTTTGCAATGGTGAGACATAGCTTCACTGCACAATACAACTGCTCAGAAGTTTTCCAGACAAAGATTTTTCTATTGGAAAGAGACGACTGAAGTGAATGAAAACATTTCAGGAGAATATATCAACCTCATCACATTCTTTAAGGTGCTTTATGAAAACACTTTGCTGTGGGAGGGACAAAATTATTTCCTTCAAATTTACCATTTACTCTTTTGCACCCTTAAAAAGGAGTTTGAGCTTTATCAGCCCTAAGTATTTTATAATATGATAGTTCATGAAAAAGTGGGAGCTTTTTGACATTTTGCCTTGACTTGTGATTAAAACAAATGTAAAAAGTCTTTGAATTTCCTCTTTAACATATGTCCCACTTTTCAACCAACGCTACTGCATAGTGTCCACCGAGATCACCATTTTAATAAAAATGCCTTCAAAGCATTAATTCCACTGTTATTAATTCAAAAAACCTCTCAGAAGTTCAGTATTCATAAAAGAAAAATATTCTTTGGCTCGCCAATATATAAATGTAATCCTTCTAATACGGCAGCACTGAATAATATGGAGCCAAAAGCTACAGACCTAATTACTGGGCATCACTGGCTCAGGAGTCATAAAAACCTTACTCTGAATAAACAACCCAGACTGCTCTTATTAAAGTATAACAATTACTTCTTGTAGCAAACAAACCCTGTATCTTCTTATGATAAAGAAATGCATCTTTATGAAAAGATTAAATCATCTGATTATGTAACAGCATATTTGTGGCCTAAAAATGTCCAACCAGAACCAGTTCTGCTATCATTAATCTTTACACTGAATTCTAATCAGGGTATGGTAACGAGAAAAGGAGAAGAGAGCTGTCCCTCAATGCAATTTGAGAGAGAGGGCTTGCTGACTTTCCTCCAGGGAAAGGAAATTTCAGAAATTTTATGCCCAGCTCCACCACTGTCTGTCTGAGAAAAAGGTGTGTAGGGCAGCATTTTTGGAAGTGCTCATCAGCTGGCTGATTTCAGTAGACTCAGCAGACTCGGCTCTTTCAGTGGGAACTGAGCTGGGTCACTGACAAGAGCTTTCTGAAGTCCTTCTCTCCTCTGCTGTCTGTGGACCAAATCACTCCTTCCCATGGCAGAATGAAAAAAGAAACTATTACAGGAAGGAAATCTCTAGATTGCTCCTTTGCATTTTTTTTTGTTGTCTTCCAAATTGTAACATGCAGGAAAAGAGTTTCCATCATTAACCTAAGAAGCAAATAACTGAAGTTGTGTTTTCACTCAAAACCAGTGGTGGAGGCTGGGGAGTAGTGTGAGAGCACAGACCAAAGGGGAGCATGTTGAAGGCTTTGCATCACCTTGGGGATCCTTGTTCAACTGCCTGGCACCACAGCTGGCCTTGGAGCCCTCTAAGAACGGGGTTTTCTAGCCTCCAAGGAGCACCACAGGAAAGGTAAAGGACATTTGATCTTACTAGCCTTTCTGGTCCTCTCTGTTTCTAGGTAGCTTCCTTTTTCCAAATGCATTCCTGGACTTTCACAAAGCCTACCACTGATTAATGAGAAGATAGCAAGATAATTGTGGGAATAGCTTGCCTTGAGGTGGTGCATAGAGCAATAGCTTTCCGTGTCTGCACACTGTTACTCACATTCGTTTCAGGGGCATGAGCAGTTTCTGTGTAAATCCTTAGAGTTCTGTCATGTGAATTCAAGTGAATACCATTTACCTATTTCTCAAAGAGAAAGCTGATTTCCTAATTATGGAGATATCTGTGACTGAGAAATTAAGAAGAAAGGAAATAAACCTACTAAAAATGAGAGTAGTCATTTCCAGGCTCTGTTTGGTTTGGGAATTTACAAACATTGGGTCCACGCAGGCACAGAAATACTGGTTGTAATACAAACACAGGCACCCTGGAATCAGAGGACTGTAGACATCAGAAGAAAGTCAGGCTTGCAGCACGTGCTGATTTAAGCAGTGGAGCAGAGAACAGTGGAATAGGTATAGATGTGGCAGGATTTCAGATGAATGAGGCTATGAATCAGGACTACAGGAGATACAACATCAGGAGTGAATAAGTTAAGTACATCTTAAATTAAGGCTGTTTTCCATTCAGATTGAATGAATCCACTAGCAGTTGCACAAAGCGATAAAAATTGTAATCTGGGAAAAAACATATAAAGAGTACTCAGCCTACGCGATAGTATGAGGCAAGAATTAATTTGGTCCTTGTTACATCAAATCAAGTGGCTAAGATCACCTTTGCTTCAATGGTGCTAAATTCAGCCCAACATGAACAACAGACAACAGCTATGACAGGATATTCAAAGTGCCCTAATTCTGTAGGCACATCTGAATAACCTACCCTTACAGCAGAGGAGACTTACAAAAGAAATAGGCAATAAAAGACTAATAATTCAAATATATCCATTCCATTGTATTTGTAATGGGAAAAATTAAAAACTTCCAGTAATCTGGAATTGATCTAATAAAATCTAATGATTTGAGGAACTAGTGACTAGTGAGGAGCTATAAGAGAAATGGTGGAGAAATATAGAACCCTGCTGAGGAGCTGAATCCCTCTTGTAAGGAGCAGCCATGTATTACAAGCCTCTTGGAGTTGTCTAAACATTCAGTTTAGGGTGATTGAGTTGATGTAGTCCACCTGGATTTCCAGAAGATTTTGGGTTAGGTATAAAGGCTCTTAATGAAACCTTGCAACAATGGCATAAGGGGAAAGATCTTTGCGTGGATAAAAAATCGTTAAATGACCTTTATCAGAGGATAGGAGTAAGTGAATAATTTGGCGGTGGAGAGAGCCAGTGGAGACTTCTGCAGGATCAATGCTAGGGTCTATGCTGTGCAATATGAATCATAAACAATCTATGAAAGGTAATGAACAGTGAGATGAAAAATTTTGCTGATAATCCTAACTGATGCAGGAGAGTAAAAAAGTCCAGTTAAGAAATATTGGTGAAAGATCCCATGATCTTAATAATAACACAATGGCAATTGAAATTCAGTGTAACTCAAGTGTGAAAGGGAAAAAAACCCCTAAGTTTACATAAACTCTATGTTTACTAGTGACACTAGAGAATGAGATCTTGAGTTCATAATAGACGGTTTTATGAACATTTCTGGGCAGGTTCCTCAAAAAAAGTTAAACGAGCATTAGAAATTGTGAGGAAAAGAACAGAGAACACAACAGGGAACCACTTCCCATCTTTGAATACCACACGCTATTCTGGTCCCTGCATTTCAAAGGATGTAGGAGAACTGGAAAGGTTCAGAAAATGGCAACAGCCTCATTAAAGTTATTGGAATAACTCCAGTTGAAGGCAGGATTAAACAGACAGGAATTCTTCAGACTGAAAGAAGAGATGCCTGGGGAATGTAAACCAATGAGTGACATGACAGAGTGTATAGTGATTGATTGTTCACAGTTTCTCCACTACAAGAACAAAAAGACATCAAATAGAGCTAACAGAAGCCAAATTCAAAATAAAGGAGATGGGTTTTGTGCAATCAGTACCAGACCTGAGGAACTCCTTGCCACAGGATGTTGTGAACACTGATGGTTTACAGGCATTGGGTGAAGATGTCATGAACTTAGGTAAGGGAGATCTGTGGAGGGATGCTCAGTGCCCAGAAACCAAGTCTGGTTCAGAGATTCCTCTGAGCTGCAAAAGGTCGAAGGGTGGGAGAGACTCGGGGAGGACCACGTACGTTCATCCTGTTCCTCAGGCATCTGCATTTGACATTGGTGGAAACAGAATACTAGGTTAACTAGATCTTTTGTCCAATGCTGTATGGTTTGCTTATGTTCTTCTGTGACATTGTATCAGTAACAGGACAAAGCAATTTCTAGTTGTAGGCCATGCCATATTTGGAGGTTCAAGGCAAACCTATACTGAGAGCAATATCAATCTCAAAGTCTTTGTGAAGCTCCTCTGGCTAAAATATATACCCAGAGCAGTTCTTTGGCTAGCAAACAAAGCAAATAAACCCTGGCATCTCATCTTGTGCCCTGGAGAGTTGTCTGACAGACCTATACTGAATTAAAATGCTTAGACACAATTTGCTAAACATACAAAATTTCTGCATACTTTGACCCCACATGAATATAATAGATACAGATAATACTGTAGAGACCATGCTGTAATTTGTAGATCTTCCTATATCTTGGCAACGGGACCAAATATCCCAAGTTATAGATTTGTAGCAATACCCAGCATGCAATAAAATTCTAACAGTTAACATTTAGGTCTGGATTGTTGGTTACTCTGAAGCTGCTTTATACATCACCGGCAATGTAACAGGGGAATTAAAGTAAGCCACCCTTTTACATCCATTTAAGTCTCTTTTATGCTGCCAGAGCAACGTAAAATGGTCTTAGAGCAGTGAGCAGCAGGCTGTTCCAGTTTATATCTGCCATTGTTCAAGAGAGGTAGTCCCTGCCCATTTTATTTCATACAGGAAAAAACTACGAGGGAAATGGTAGGAGAATAAACTTGTCACTGATGTGGCCCATAAATGCATGCTGCAGAGCTACTTCCTTGATTTTAGGTGACAAAGAAGAACAAGTTGAAACAAATGACACAGAAAAATGTTCTTTAGATTTGAGCTGTTTCAACAATAATTTGTTGTCCATCAGAGTCATGAGGCTTAACTAATGCTTTGTGAACTACATCAACTAGGATATCCTTTTTCTTCAAATATCTTTTCCAGTTGATTAGCCTGCAACTAAAATGTCTCTTGGGTAAGCTACACATTCTAGAAACCCTAATAAACTGACTAACCAGTAATCTGTTCCCACTGCCATGCTGCTTTCACTTTTGTAATTTGGGGGGTTTACTCCTGTCAGTATTATTTTTCTATAAAAAGAGTTGATTATTCCCCACCAGCTCTGTATTTGACCTCACCCTTCCTGGTGTAAATTTTAAAATTAGTGTGATAGTACATGTATCAGCTGAATTCTGCATTTAAAGCCAGGCCTCCCCTTTTAATGACTCCACCAGGCCAGCATCGTCGAGGTAACCAGTAGAGTTGTTTTTTACAGATTTTTGGCTGGTTTTAATTTTTAGATATATGTTGTTAAAAGATATCCATTAGCTGAGAAATATAAACCATCTTTTTTACTGTGACATAGGTGTGAAGTACCATTTTTTGTGGGCTTGTGAGAAAGCAAATAACAAGAACTCACCTCTAGCTGCAGTAGACTATCACCATAAAAATCAAGCCTTGCCTTAGCAGCTCTTCATCCTAGCATGGTGTGCAACAATAGGCAAAGCTTTTAGCCTGCAGAGACTAAGGGGGAAGTAATTCTAATATATAAGACACAGGCACTTTCATTATCATTAGCAAGCACGCTGGATTATTCATGAAAGCCCCACTTACAGATATAAGCAGGCATTTGCCATTTATTCCTTAGTGTAATTTAACTCAACACATCACTTTTTATGTTAACCTTGTGGAAGGTATTTTGATCTTAATTGGGTTTTTTATTAACACATTACTAAAACTCTGTATCCATTTGCACCTACCCATCTAGCACTGGGTTGCAGAGCCATCCATCAGGGACAATGTGTATGCCTGTGTTATGGGAAATCTTGCAAGGATTACCTAAATGAGGAGTCTGGATTTAGCTGGAAGTGTGTGGGGAGGACAGGCTCTATAGGGCCGCCCCCCCTCAGCAGAGAGTAGGGAGGCTGTGACACTCAGCTTGCGAACATTGCTCCAGACAAAATTGCTGAACTGGCTGAAAAAGTCTTTTATAGGAAAGGAAGTGTTACTGTCAGACACTGTTCCTTCCCAGGCTCCTCCTTCCACAGCTCTCCTCTCCCTTCTTCCTCAGGAATCCTCGGATCGCAAAATTTGCCTCCCTGTGCTACGACCTCGTCTCCAAAGAAAAGGTTGAACAAACTGGGCTTTATGTAGTCATTTATGTGGTTTTGATTAGGCATGGACAAGTTACAACATACCGGTACGTGTTTAGCTGAAGAGCAAATAAAAGGAATACTTCATTACAAACTTACCTTGTTTATTTGGATGGGACCAGGAAGGAACAGAGATGTTAGAGGAAAATGATTTGCCTAGTTTTTATGCTAAAGAGGCAAAAATATATTTACATATGGCTACCTCTTCAAATTATGGTCAGTGAGGTAGTGATAAAACAAAGTGCTATCTATATTTGAAATCTGTTTTTTTCTGATAAGGCAGGCAGAAGTGGGTAATTTCTATTTTGCCAAATTAGAGGAAGGCTCACTCCATTGACTTGCATTTTTCCTTGACTACACGACTGCATGTAGTTATATGTCTGGTTTTTTCATATTCATAATATGTAACAGTAGCTCAAATCAAACAAAATGCACTAAAAAGTTTACACTGTTAAAGTGATAATAATCAACTAAAACCAGTCTGCTTAGCACTGGTTTGCTTAGCACCTTTAACGGGTATATACTTCAAGATGGTTGGCTGTATATTTTTTCCGGTTTTATTTCTTCATTACTGAAAAATGACTTCATTTCTAAAGAAATGAAATAGAATGCCCTGGAAATTGCTCTGACAAAACATTTATTCCCACTAAGAAGTCATGTTATTTCTATGAGATTTTTGACTTGTATTATACGCTACCATTCTCTATTAAACTGTACAGTATGTATAAAAATAAAACTTTTAATAGTTTATTATTCCATGGACCTTTTCCATAAAATGCTTTATTTTTTACACACTTCCTCTCACTTCTCTTCTTGATTGTTCTGCCTACTCCCATATCTCTTCACTATTCTAATAAATGACAGTCATATCAAAAAGCCAGATAAATCAATGAAATCGTCAATTTAGAGCAGAATGAAAACTGGTACTGTAGAAATGCCCCTCAACAAGAGGCAGTGAAGGCTTGACTAGGTTGTTGCGAAGGGAAAAGCAGCTTCTTGGAGGTGGATTTTCATCTGTTAACTAGAATGATCTCTGTGTAACAGCCTTATTTTCTTCAGTTCCTATTCTTCCTTGTCTTGGCTCCTACGCTGAAACTGTTACTGTGGCAATAACAGACATTTATGCTGTTTATGCGATCATCCAAATGTGTGCCATGATTAACGTGCTTGCAACATGACAATATTACAATGTTGTTTACGGCAACTACTGGCTGGGAAAGTGTAGAGAAGGGAGGGACACCCCACACTACTTTACAGCTCATGCTGAAGCTGAGCAAGCTGCTGTGTTCCTCCTTCATGGGGAACAGAAGATCAGTTGCTTTCTCTCTCTGCTTGTATCTCTCCGAGCTTCTTTCTGGATTTTGTTTGAAAATCCAATGAGGAGAAAATAAGAACAGTTAAGGTGGCATTGCATTTCATTGCATTTCATCTCAAAATGGTAAATTCTGCATGCTTGAATGTGAAGCAATAAACACGCCAAAGCTGAACATTTTGATAGACCCACATTACACAGTGATGCAGGGAAACTAAGACAGGTTGTCATGTTATCTCAGATTTTTGAAAGGAATTACAGGTATTTCCTATAGCCGTTATGCTATCATTTTATATGAGCCAAAATTGGGCCATCATCAAAGGTACCGTTTCTGCTCAGTTATGGGTATTTAAAATCTCTGCCAATACTTCTGAACATCCACAAATATAATTAAAATATGTATTTCAGTCCAGCCACCAGGTGCAGGAGATGACAACTGTTTTTTTCCTAAATCCACCATCCTCGTTTTAAAAAAAGTAAAAATTGTCTGTCTTTACAAGACGGTCTTGCTTTAACACTTCTTATCAGAGATTTCAGATTACTACTTTGTCTGGAGATGGTTTGTTTTTCTTTCATTTTTAGGATTTTTGCTTGATTAGTAAATAAATGAACTTCAGCAATGTATTTCTTGATGTATTTTATTGAAATGTACACATAGAGATTTGATTGCTCATATGTATTGCACCACAGAATGCAATAAATATTTTTCATATGCATACTACCTCATCTCACAGACTGGAAAACAGCATAAAGAAAATGTCAGATGAGAAAAATGCTAGATTCTGTGTACCCGATCAGCAACTACAGGTTTAATTTTAAAGAAACATTTTGACATATTTCCTGACATTTTAACCTTTTTATTATTACAGTATTACCTTTGTTAACAGCACTGTAGTGGCATGTGGATTTATCCGAGTACCATTTCCAGACAGCAGACTTGTTTACTACTCTTCTATACACCATTTCTTCTAGAAATCCTAAAGTAAGGGGAATAAATGCCTCAGTGCTGATCAGAGTAGATTACATCTGTGCTGAAATGCACAAACTGGGTATCTAAATCAACACTACCCTGTTTTGATAGTATTTCACGTTATGATAGCTTTTTGTGTTCTCTTTTCCAACAAATGTATTTACAGAAATTGTACTCAGAGATTTAAAGCATCCTATTACAGTTTATACAAAGTATAACAGCACAGTAACTATCATCCTATAGTCTGAGTGAGGAATTCCTTGATAAGACTATGGTCATTGTTTTAATCTTCCACCTCCTTTGTTTATAACAAGTTTTGTCACAAGGAAAATATCATGCACCAGAATGCATCTGGCAAGAAAGTGAAGATGCTATTGCCAATAGCTGTTGAGATAATAAATGTCAATGCTAAATGAAGGACTGCAACACCTTGAAGAGCATCAGATCTTACCATGATTCTCAGTCCTTGCTCAGATTTTGGCTGGATTATCTCTGCATTCACACCACTTTCCCAAATTTTGATAAGATTGTCTTAATGTCAGTTATACAAAGAAAAGTTTCAATATACAAGAAAAACAAACATCTGAAGAGTGAATGGCAAGAAGCCCTGACATACTTGACCTTCCTTCATGAAATCTGCTGTCTTATACTTCAGCTCCCCTTGCTTTCTACGATTTAATATGAAAATGAGTATGAAAAGAAATCCATTTCTGCAGGTGTAAGCAAGAGAGATGGCATTCAGCAGTTTCTTCAGAAGGTAAAGCATTAGTGAAAGCATTTGATAGACTCACACTCTCGGAGACTCATTACTAGTAGCAATTTCACAGGCTTTTTCCTTGTACACTGCCGTCCTACGCTCACCTCTAATTGTGAAATTCTTGTTCATTCTCCATGTTTTAACCCCTGCCCTCATTAGGGAGAGGAAAATGAATGGCTAACCTAGAAGTAGTGTTGTGATATAAACGTTATCCAGTATGTACGTTTCCTCTCCAGCCAGTTTCACATGCAGGTTAATTTGGTTCTTCAAGCCCCAAGGGACATATGTTCACCCCGTCTTTTGCAGGCAAGTTGGAGCTCATTCCGCATGTCCTCTGAGCATGGCAGAGGTGAACCAGCTCTGACTCAAGGACTCTGTTTAATCTATACCCATTGTTTCTCACATCCAATAAATGTTTGGAAAAAACTTCTCCTCTGGGGGGATTATTTCCACCTAAAGGAGAATTTGTCTCCAAAAATTTAATATACAAACCCAGAATTCCATAGTTCCCACATAGTTTTTTCTTTGCCATTGTTTCTTCTCCATTTTTTTTTTCTTTCTTTCTTCATTTAAAGTAAATTGCAAGCAAACTCCTTAGGCAGACCACTATTTGGACACAAAAGGCAGGAAAGGTAAAACATATGCATATTCTGGAATGAGATTTTCGGGAAATCCTAAAGTATGTGCCCCAATATACATTGCCGTAGAAATATAACATTTCTACGAGAACCTGAATTTCTTTCCACAGGAGAAGGAAATGTCCCCCAGATTCCCTGGCAAAGGTTGCTGGACGATAACCCTGTGGAAGCCAGCATTTGCTTCACCTCTTCTACTCTCACCTTTTGTTCCCCACAAAATATTTTCAGGTTGATTTGAAGGATTATTGTCTCTCCACAAAACAGCCTCAGTACCATGTACAGCACAGGCCTTTCTCCTCCCTTGTCCCCAACTTCCTAGCAACATCAAACCCTCTAACGGTGGCTACTCGTATGAGCTCTGAGTAACGCTAGAGAAAAGTTGAGGTAGCCACGATGCACGTCATCACACCAGCCCGAGGGTGGAGAAGTGATGGAGTGCATCTGCAGCATTTGCCGCTGACTTGCTGTCCACCCCCATCCTCCCTTCTCTGCTCATCTCTCACTCCCTCCCCAGCCCACGCCGCAGAGTTAGGCTACTTGGTTCACGTTTCCTGAGGTTCTGCTCTGTCATTTTAACATGAAATGTTAAAGGTGCAAGGTAAATCCTACCTGTGATTGGTTGGCAGGCAGTTAGATATACATCTCTTATACAGCAGGTGAACCCTGTTCTTAGCCAGATCCTGCAGTTTCAGAACAGTTCAGCTGGATCCAACAGAATTTCTCTGAATTTGTCGCAGGGAAAAAAAAGTAAACAGACTCTGACCCACTGCATGAAATATAAATAACTTAATACTTCTATAAGAAGCTGTATTTTGTATTTCTTTTCTTGCTTGACTTACAAGCAATATATCTGTATCCCAACTGATCTCACTTTGTCCCTAAAAATACCAGGGAGGAAGTGGTTACAGAGTTATTTTACATATTAACAACATCTACACTTGCTAAAATATTTTTCCAGGACCATGAGTTTTTATAACTCTAAAGTTAACATCTACTTAGCAACTAATGTTAGTTAACTAGTAAAAGAGACAAAAACCATAATGCATGAATGCAAACATTATATTGTAATGGATTTACACTTTGAATGTGGAAGTAAGTCACCTTTTATTAAGTAGTCTTTATAAAAACAGTGGCAGTCACATAGGTTAATTAACCCAGAAACAGGTGACATAGTATTTACTCTGAAGACATTTATTTATAGGCAGACAACCAAGCAAATTAACACGCTCTGGAGTTACTGTTACATACCTACAATACATGTATTTTTTTGAGAACGAATAAGAAAAAATGTTTCTCTCTGACTAGATGTGCTGTATCTATACAGCTATCTGCTCTATGTGGTTCTGCTCCAGGAAACAGAATCCTTTATTTTTCATGATAGCAGCAAGATAATAGAATGTTTGCAGACAAATACATAAAGCATAGAGCTAAATATTCTTACTGTTGAGCTGCAGAAAGAGGTCCTAAAGCTTCATGAGAGTAACTCCGTTAAATTCAGTGGAGTATTTGCATGTATCAAGATGACCCAGATAAAACTCGGGAAGGAGCAGGGGATAGTTCTTGAAACAAATCTACTGCTAACCAGAGAAGCTGAGAGATATTAATTCCTGATAAAGATGGGCTTGACTTCTCATATGACCTGACACATGACTTAAATTATTTTAAATATGTTCCTCTTAAAATGAATAATAATACTTTGCTCTTGTGTAGAGACTGTTGGTTGAGGATTTTAATTTGTGCTAAACGCCTCAATTAATTATAGGCCAGTCTGTCCTAAACATGGAGAGTGAAGCAGGCAATAGTCCGAGAAAGACTCAAAGAAAATATGGTTTCTTCCTAAGCTTTGTGACCCTTTTTAGGCCAGCAATTTCATACGATTCCACTTTCACCCAAGCTCTTTGAGGCAATCTACTGCCCTATGGCACACAATGGAAAGAGTTTCCCCTGATGCTTCCCCAAAATTAATTAATTTTTCTTGGCCAAAATAAGGCACATAGGACAAAATTCTTTTTTATACCCTGAATGGCACACAAGTGCTGAAAGGCCAGTTATAGCCGGGGCCCAAATCTAACAGTACCTTGTGAGGTCAGTGAGGGGGATTGTAGCTATTCTACAAGTGGGTGAGATCCACACAAATTAAGTGAAACTCTCAAAATGATGCAACAGGTCAGTGACAAAGCTGGAACTAAACCCCACTGTCCTCACCATCAATCACCACATACTAATAACTTCCATTTATTTCATTTACTTTACAACGCAAAGCAGACACTCTTTCTAAACACAGCGGAAGAAACAGACCTTGGTCGGCAGAACGTACAGCCCACTTTAAGCAGTGAACATCATTAGCTCTTAGCTAGTCGATTCATGTTGCATACAAGTTTCTACAGGACAGACAGGGTCAAAATCCGAAATATATCAAAGATCAGGAGATGAGAAGTGAGGGACATAATCAGCTAGGCATATATCAAGCTCTCCAAAACATTCTTTGTATTACTGTTTTAAATTGCAGTACAGGGAAAAGAATACACCATTAAGCAGTGATGATTTTAGATTAAGCATTTACCCTAAGACAGGCTGCAATATCATACGCAGACAAGAGACTGCTACTTTTGAATGGCATCAAATTGTGAATTGAAGCACAGTGGGTAGGAAAATGCTGCAAAGGTTTTGAAAGTGATTGCTCATCTGTGAAGTAAAATATATCCTTTTTAAAGTCCTGCTGTGACCAGTATAAAAAGATCAGGGGTGAGAGTCTGCATGCGGTCTGCCGACGTGTAGGAAACAGAAGGAAAATCATTGTCCAACATAGACCTGAATAAGCCAATACAAAATGGTGATAGAAAGTTATCCTGCAAGTAAAACTTCTCTGAAATCAAGATGGCTGTGATTTAAAGCATTAGCTGCTTAGAACAGGGGCGAGCAAATTTTCAAACAAGGGGTGCCAGAACTATATTTTTCTTTCTTTAAATTAGAGGAAAAGCGTGACAGCAGGAGCTCAGCAAGAGCAAGAAGAGGTTTCCCCTTAAAGAGAGGAGATGTTCCCAATTAGCTGACTGGTGGCATCTTACCTCCGTGGCAGGCAGACAGGAGCTCCCTGCTTCTGCTGCTTCTGATATTCACATGGAGCTGTGAGCCATCCCCTCCTTCAGATACCTCCCTTAAGGTGCTATACCTGCAACATGCTATTCAAACCTGCTTGCTTGCTGACTTGAGCACAGGCTGTATCTTATGAGTCCTTGCCTTTGCCAGTCCGTATTTGATGTGGTTAATCGACTTTTATTGTCATTGACATTCCCTTTGATGCACAGATGAGAGAAAAACGTGTGCTGGAAACTTTATGTTAATTTATCTGAGTGAGTTCCCCAGTGGTTACTCTGCAGGGACACGAGAGGGTTGCAGTGCCATGGCACAGGGCACCAGGTTTGCCCCAGCTCTAAGGTTTTGTTAGCGTACACGTCAGAAACCCAGGAGCTGTGAAATTTACCATCCCAGGCTTTCTTTATACGCACCATGCCCTGGGAAAATTGTCTAGGTCTAAGTTAAAGGCAAAAATTGCTTCAGAAATCCGCTGCTCAAGACAGCAATAGACTTGCACAAAGCACTCCCTCAATTATCAGCTCCACCCATCACGCAAGCCTAGACCCCCTTCCAGTGCAAGAGGGAATGGCCAGCAAATGGAATAAAACACAAATTCTAAAGATTATTCTTCTATTTGCATTCACACCTTATTTCTGAACATTCTTTTCAAACTCTAAAAACCTACTTTTATATGGAAGCAGTATCTGTTAAAGCTTCAGCTTAAATTATTTTCTTTAGTTTTCAAGTGTTCAGTTTTCTTCAGACAAGTGTGGTATCTTGTTGGGCTCTTCTTGCTATGAATTTGCAGGGTATGCATTGGAGAATATATGTATGCAGCTGTAAAAGAAAATACATATTAAATGAGAATGGAGTTCACATAATCATTTTATCAAGCTACCAATGATAAGGTATCCTATCATCTTGCTACTTCAATCTGGCAGGCACTTGTGAATTTTCAGTTTTTTAGATGTTGCTCGTCTTCAACCAGCTGCCACAAATGGAGCCAAAATCTATTTCAAAGGAGGGTGTGAACCACTGTGTGAACTACACCACCCAAAGCACTGGAAAGCTCTGAGGGCTTGGTTTTCTATTGCAGCAAACATTTTCATTTTCACCATGCAAAGTAAAAACCAAAAATGCTATCATGGTTTGAGAGAAAGTTGTCTTCAATATAATGGGATACAAATAATTAGACCAGCGGAGGGCAATGCAAATGTGAACTCAGCTGTCTTCCGCCAATTTGTCCCTTTGGAAAATGGGAGAATTGGGAACAGCTGGCCATTGGCAGGGACACTCTTTTTGTAGGCATTGCTATCCCAGAGGGCAGTTTTGTCTCTGAATGGTGAGGCAAAGGGAACAGGGGATTAAATTTAGGACAAAGCCAGAGTCTCTTGAGTTTTTGGCAGAGTTTTAAAGGGAGAAGATTGATAATATTCTTTTTGTAAGTAGGGAATTGTTACAGTTCTAACTTCTGAGAATGAAACTAGAAGTCTGAATTCTAATTTGAGGTGATGGTTGTGGGGGAAGAAAAAGTGCTATGAAACTGCATGTAAAGCCATGGGAATGTGGTGGGGTTTGGGTTTTGAGGGTTTGGGTTTTTCTGAGAAATTTTCTTGATAGCTCTTTTTTTTTTTTCTGGTGGACATCAACACAACACTTTAAAATAGGTCTGTTCTGGCATCGTACAAACCTTCCTTCAAATTCAGCTTACAGAGGGAATATGAAAAAAGCAATGGCAAAATCTTGTCAGCAAGTAGGGAATCATGTATTGCTTCCTTTTTAGCTTGTCTGATGACTATTGTTTTAGACAGTAAACTAGCTGCTGGCTTGGCCTTTCACCTTCTGTCCCAAACAAGTATTGCCAAAAGATATTGAAGTATTTTTGCCTTCTGAGATAAAATAGAGTAGTGTGATTTTCTGGCAGAGGTTAAGTGTCCAACATCTAGTAACAAGGCATTTGGCTTGAAAAATGCGTACAATACTAGTAGACCTAATAAAAACTATGGCTTCTGCCCTGTGCAAAAGTCAGTAAAAAGACCCCTAAAGTCTACAGAGTTTGTACTAATGGAACTGGACCAATAATTTAATAACTGATCTTGATTCTTTAAAACTCTTTGTTTTTTTTTTTAAGGTTGCAGCCCCCACAGTCTTTAATACAAGATCTGCATATGTCTGTCTGGCCTGGCAAATCTGATCCAGATTAGGCCTGGCACACAACTGCATTATTGTTGAAGTGGCCAGAGCACATCATACAGTGGTTATGCAAGCTTTATGAGAGGCTACCTGACATAGAGGCTATTACAATAAAGTCACTCCATTATCATGTTTTGAACAGTCAAGTAGGCTTATGCTGTTCAGCATTTTGTGTTGTATGAATATGATATTTCCAAGGTCATATTAGTGATAAAATCACATTTGCTGTCCTTTGGAACTCTGCTTGTTGCTCCTTGGTTTTATACGAAACTTTGCACAGCAATAAATGACGGAACTCAGAGAAACTGCTATTGAAAAAGAGAACAATAATAGTGCTTTGTCTGGCATTTCTAAGACTGACTTTTTCCTGACTGTGGGTAAGAAGTGAAATTACTGTTCAGATTGGTGTTGATGATAAATATTTGCATGATATATCCAATGCACAGAAAAACGTTTGAGTTGGGTCACTTTGTTATAATCATTCCCTACTCGTACAACAAACACAATAAATATTGCCGAAGTGTAAAGGAAGCAAATCTGTCTTTCAGCAAGAGGTGCAATCCACTCAGCACAAGACTTCATTTTGGTTTGTGTTTTTTTATTATTTGCACTACCACCCATCTCTCATTTGGTACACAGTATGATACTGTCTCTGCAGTTGTTTTTTCAGCAGTTCTGTATTTTTTTCCTCATTGTCTTTTGATGAAAAGTCTGTGATTATTTCAGGTAACTGAGGAAGTGTTTTCCTTTGACATTGCTTTCTTCAGTCTTTTGTAGTATGGTATTTATCTCAATTTCAGTTTCACCTCTGTTATATTATACAGCTCTTCCTCTGCTGGGTGTTGATACTACAAGCTCTTTTCTGTTGGTAGGGGCCTGCATAGTCCTCAGTGGAGCCACTGGCACAATCGATTGCCCACGCAGAACAGCCTGTAAAGTCAAGACCTTGATTTGTTCAGTAATGCGTGGTTTTCAGTTCCCTTGCAGAACCTAGTTGACCATTTTGTTGCTTCTTTTGTAATCATTCTGTAGCTGCATTGTAACATGTATATTGGGTATAAATCATGATTAGATTAGCAGGGTAACTTCTTGCACACATGCATCATTAGTGTAAGTAACAAGGTATGAGGCACCCAGAGCCAAACCGTAGTTCACAGTCACCGATTCCGTTTGTTAAGAGCCTGACATAGTTCACGGACTTCGGTTTAGCACAGTAATCTACAATGACACCGTTACGCAGGAGGCTGTACCGGTCAAGTTTGGTCCTGCTTAGGATGTGTTTTTGCTGATTTTCATTTGGTGCTTTAGGTTTTGGCTCAGTGTCAAAGCATCCTTTGGTTTCAGGCAGGGTTGTTGGTTCCACCACCAGGAGGGCAGTGGCTTTAAGGAGTGGGAGTGATCAGCCACTGATACGGGAATGGTTTATGCTTTCATTAGGATTTAGTTTTTGATTCCCTAGTTCTTTGCAGTTAAAAAGCGGGAATAAATTCAGTATTCTTTGCTGTATTGTGGTTAGCATGGAGAAGCAATGCAATTACGCTATGCAGTCATTCATACTAACTGTCCCGAGAACAAGCAGCCCTGGATTTTTACCCTAGCTGTGCCTTCAAAGATGTTTCAGTGCTGATGAATACAGAATGCTTTAGATCCTTTTCAGTCCCCCTTTGATACTGAGCCTAAATTGAGCTGCTCTGGCTCACACAGCTCTGCTTCCTAACAAGGTTAGCATGACAGACCCAATTCCGTTTGGTGTACATGAACTCCTTTCCCTTGGTAAACTGTTACACAGAACACTGATTGAAGGTAACACATATAGAGCTTCTTAAAAACAAACCATTTTTATCCATTGAAATGTACTCTAAGCAAAGGCCTATAACAATAAGGATTTGCATTTCCTCTTGCTTAGACCTTTGCCTTTCCTTGAAAGTTTAGTAAATTCCTATCAATCCTGTTACTTCCCCCTTTGCACTGGGAGACTCAGATTGCTTGCTAGAGCTTCTCCAGCAGAGAGGCTCTACTCCAGCTGCTGACAGGCCATTAAATCCTACTTCTTTTCCTCATCCTGAAGTTCTTTAATGATTTAATGTTCTCTTTGATCCCAGGCCCTGGCCTGGAAATAGTAAACTTTGCTAGCCAGATTGGATTCGGCTAGCAGAGCAGGGATATTCTCCAATAGCTCCACGTGCTGTTCCCTTGGGAAGTCTTAAGCCTGTCACAGTTTAATTTATTGTTTGCTCCCTCCCTCACCTCCTTACCCTCACCTTTTTCACTAAGTAAGAGACTCTTAATCTGACTCGACAGTCAAACATAATAGTATCAGATCAGTAAGCTTAGATATACTTAATATTTATAAGGTGGAATATAGGAGGACATACATAGGAGTTGGGGAGATAGCAGAAAGGGAGATTTTACAGAAAGAAGCATGTTGATTGGGAACATGTTGGGAAACACCAGTAAGTAAGTAACAGGAAAAAACCTGCCCCAGTAGGTGTTTCATTTTAATTTTTCTCCTGCTACTACAGTCATCTGTTAAAGCTTCGGCTTCAGATGCTGTTTTCCATATACCAGAATGAGTTGAATTATACAGCCAAGTACTTTATCAGGTTGGTGTCTCATCTTCTAATGGCTCAAGTCTGCATTGCTTTTTTGAGAATGCTTTTATAGCTTGTCTGAAGCTTTCTGATACATTTATTATGAAGCACAGGTATATGTGGGCTAAAATTTTCAAGCCTGAGTGCATGCAGTTAGACACCCTAAATCCACATCTAGGCACTTAAAGAAATGTGATTTTCAGAGGTAGGGAGCATTGAAACACATTTGAAATAATTTTGAGCTCAGTACTTTTAAACATCAGATGACATTTTTTATGCTTAAGTGCAATTTCAAGCTCTGAAAATTTTGACTGTATGATGAAAGAGAGTTTTAGACTATATATCCGTTTTAAAACATTTCAGATGGGGATAAAACGCTGATTATTTTATCTTTTTTCCCTGCTGACATATGGTAGGTTTCTGAACAGGCATCTTCCAGTAACATCTTGCATATTAATGTAAGAGTAATCTAAAAATCAGCCTTTTTCCTTCCTGTGGTCTGCAGTATGACCGGCTGTACAACAGAGCCTTGCCCAAGAAAAAAACTGTAATTCAAGACCATACTTTTGATAACTGCTCCTTGTATGTTCAGTGCTATATGTATTTAAGGTTTCATTACTGAAATAAGTCAGCAAGTGCTCTCATAGCAATTCCTTCCAAATCTAACAGGACATCAAATTTACAGACTTTGTCCTCAGTTCTGAACACATCTAAGAGTTTGGGTTTGCTTTCATTTGAAAAGCAGCTACGGACTAAACCTCAGTAGTAGCCAGTTCTTAAGGGAGCTCAGAGGCAGAAACACCCTATGCTACTGAATTACATCTGGCTAGGTTTTGTGAGTTCCCTGCTCACAAACTGGATTTTCATTGGTGGCACTCTTGAGTCTGCTGGTATCGATTCCTATGCTGGCAGGATCTTTTCTGCATTGTGTTATGCTATGGAACATTAAAAATTGGACAAGAAGGAAGATTATGAGGGAAGTTCTGTTGTGAGCAGCATAATATTGTTCATGAGAGATACTTGAGTGACTCCTTTCTGAATTTAAAAGGCAGTTTCACTTCATTACAATGGTTTGTTCAATATGAGCCTGATTCTGCAAACATTTATGCATGAGTAGCTTTACATAAATGGGTAGTTCCATCAAGCTAGGTTTCTGTGTATTACTTCTCATGTTCAAGTGTTTGGACAAGGCCAAATTTCTCTCTCTTGTGCCTTCTTAGGGTTTTCCTTTCAATTTTTACATTAACTTATAACGCAAGTATTAGGTTAGCTCCCCTCGGCTCCCAGCTTTGTCTCTATCACTTTGTTTTGAATTCAAGCTCTTGAAGCTAAATCAAACTTGCCTTGCAGTGATCATTGTCAGGCTTTGTCCTGGTACCTTGTAGATGACTGCAGCTGTTACAACATAGGAAACCCTAAAATCCAACCCTGTTACAAATGCTATTGAGTTGGCTAAAGTAGCTATCTAATCTGCATTAACTTCAGTTGTTTTGTGCATGATGGTGTAGGAGTTGCTTACGCAGCTCAAATCCCAGACGCTGTCCTGCTATAATGCACAAGAAGTCTCAGTAGGATTAATTGAAGTTTGAAATACCGGAATTTATCTACCTACAAGAGAAATAAAAAATGATTATATGAAGATTATCAAGTGAGTAAGATGCATTAGAAATTACTTTTCTTAATTCCTCTGTTGCCTTGCACACTAAACCAACGTTCAGACGACGTCCCAGAGACGCGGCATTTACTGGCTGAGCTTCTTGCGGGCTGAAGTGGTCAGCCCCAGGGCCTCCTGAGGTGGCCTCTGTGAGGAAGTCGGACTGACCGTGCAAAGCCCTTTATCTACAAGGAGCAAAGCACAAGAGGTGCCCCCGCACCTTCCCTCACCGCGGCCTGCCGCCGGGCGCCGGCGAGTGCCCGCGGGGAGGCCGGTGGTGCTCCCGCGGAGCTGGCAGGAGGGCGCGGCGGCTCCCTGCGGCCCGAAGGCCGCCTCACGGAGGCCCGCAGCACCTTCTGGAGCGGCGGCGCCCCTCGCCGACAGGAGGGGGCTGCCCTCACCGCCCACCCCCCAAACTTTCGAAGCTCAAAGGAAGCCAGCCGGGCGGCTCCGAGAAGCCGTTCGCTTGCCTCCTGGGTAGCCCCGATTTCCAGCTCGGCGAGGGGGAATGCTGCGTGCCCCTGAGGGACCGTGCCCAGTGCTTTCCAGCCCGGGGCAGAAGACGCCGGCCAGGAGCTCCTCAGCCCGGGCCCAGCGCTGGCGGGAGGGACCCCCGCCTGGTCCGACCGTCCCCTCGGGCCGGGCGGGCTCCCGCCACCGCCTCCCAGCCCCTGGCGCTCGGCAGAGGCGGCCGCGGAGGCCGGGCTCCCTCTGGGCGGCAGGAGGTGCATGGCAAGCGGCGGCTTCTCCCTCCCACACCCCAGTGTCGGTCTCGCCTCCTCCAGCAGCAGCAGCAGCGGGTCACCTCTGCGCGGCTGAGCCGTGCCGCGCCGCGCCGCGCTGCCTGCCGGCCGCAGGGCTGCCGGAGAGGCGGAGGCAGCTCGCGGCTCCCCGCGTCGCCGCGGGCTGAGGGGCGCTACCTGCGGGGCCGCCGCCGAGCCGGGGAACCGCCGCCGGGCTGCGGTGACATTGGGAGGAGACTCGTCCGAGGGCGGTGCCGGGGGGCAGGAGCGCCTGTGCCCGCGGCGAGCGCCAGCCGCAAGTCGCCCTCCCTGTGGCGGCGGGGAGGGGGGCGCCGGGGAGGCAGGCTCGGCTCCGGCTGCCCGGCGCGGCTGCCGAGGCGCTCAGCCCTTCATTTCCTCTCGCCGTCGCGCTGCTGGAGGCTCCGGACTATAAATAGCAGGCTCGCCAGCCACCGAGCGGCACAGGCACGCACCGGAGGAAAGTGCCGCGCCGGTCGCCCCGCCGGGCGGGCGCCAGCTGCCAGCCAGGTAACCGCCGCTCGGGGCACGCAGGGGCGGGCGGGGCGCGGGGGCTCATTCCGCTGGCCAGGGTTTTGTTTCCTTGTTTCCTCGCTGGCTCCGGCGCGTCAGGAGAGATTAAAAGCTGGGAATCGGTTCCGCTCAAGTCCCTCCCTTGTATTCCCTTATCAAGTTTCTTAAGGTTACAGCCCGCGAGGCGTGCGCAGCCCCGGCAGAAGGCGACGGCGCTGTCGTCGGGGGCCGCCGCAGCCCGGCGAGCGGCCCCGGCGGGCGGCCATCCGGCGGGGGTGCGCTGAGGGCGGCTGCCGCTCTCCCGCCTCCGGGGCGGGCGCGCGCCCCCTCAGGGCTGGGGCTGAGGGAAGGGAGGCGGCCCCGCCGCCTCAGGGACCCCGGCCCGCCGCCGCTCTCCGGGGATCACCGGGGACGCGGGCTGCCGGGGCAGCTTCCAGCTGAGACCCACTGGGGATTTCTCCTTCTTTCTCCCGCCGGCGGCGTTGCCGGCCGGGGAGCCTCGGAGCCGCCTTGGCCGCGGCGCCTGGCCCGCCCCCCCCCCCCCCCCCCCCGCGCAGCTGCAGCCGTGGCTCCTCTGAAGGGGCGTTGGGGGGGGGGACACGACTTGAGGACCTTATTTGCGATGGTTTTCTGCCATGTTTGAAAGTTGGGGGGACTTGGCTGATGAGGCGGTTGGCAGGCTCCGTCGGTGCCGCTAAGGGGTTAATCTGGTAGAGTGATTGAGCCGTAGGATACCCGTTCCCATCTTGCAAATAACGGCGTCTGCCGAAGTGCGATGGAAACCACAAGAAAGGTATGCCACATAGCTAAGTTGAGCAGAGTTGTAACTTGAAATTCTGTCAGCCAGAACAGGGGAGACGGGTGATGATACATAATTTCTGAACTGTGAACAAGTGGAGCTCTTATTTTCTTTTCCCCAAAATGACATAGAGATTTTGAAGCGTGGATGGCAGAGCTTGTGCTTGCCTGGTCCTCAAAGCTAACCTGGTGCCTTATCTGAAATAAAAATAATAGGATGAAGTCTTTGTGGAGCAATGTTTTCATCTGGTGCGTAATTATGTTTCCATTTCTCTTCCTTGCCAGAAGAAATTTACTTGTTTATTTATCCATTAATGATGTGTTGAAATAGATAAACTAAAATCAGGCCATATATATGCCATTTAAATCTGGCTTTGAATCTCAAAAATGAGACTAATTTTCAGTCCACTGATTTACAGGCACCCTCTATAAAGGATGTCTACATAGCAAGAATGATGGGGGAAAATGTCTGTTTCTCGGTCTGTATCAAAGCAAGAGTTTATGTAAATAATTGGTTACTAACGAAACTTACATTGGGATAAGTATTTACAAGTGTGATAGTAGTCTTTAAAAGGCAGTGTTCCAGTCATTTGATTTTTTTTTTTTAATATTATTTTTCTTTTACTTGATTAAATTTGAACCAGCTTTAAAGCCCTGCGGTATCGTAGGTTTTTTGTCTTGTGAACCTGTATATTGGATGGGGTTTGTGCATGTAAGTCTTCATTACTGTAGCTATCCATGCAGAACTGAATGCTGTTTACTTCACACATTCTGATAATTCCACTAAAATTAAGATACAAGTCACAAGATCACTATGAGCAGAAATTAGTCCTGTGAGATTTTTACTGCCTTGATGACATTAGTGGGAGCATGTGGCAGTGTTATTACTTCAGAGCCCTATTCTTGCTTTTTCTCCTCTGCTTTCTGACAGAGTTTCTACAGTGCTCAAGATAAGATTAAATCTTTCTTTATTTTAAAGCTTTTCTTTTACTGGGTCTCTTGGACTACCTACCTAAGGCTTCGAGTTCCAGTTCTCCATGGGTTCCTCAAACCTTGCAAATGCTGCTGATCTCTCTTTTGCTCTGGTTTCTCTGGAAAGACTTGTCCGTGAGGCTGCCTTAGTTCTTTTTGATCAAAGAATCCTGTCTTCCCCAGGCTAAGGTATATCAGTTTGAGCAGGTGTATCCAGGTGCCTCCTACAGATCCTCCTTTGACTGTCTCCTTATCTTCTGATCTGACCTGAAGATTTCACAATATTAGGTGAAGGTTTTGTGAATCAAAATGCACGATTAATACTGTGCTTAGTACCAGGAGGTCTACTGTACTGCAAGAAGACCAAAAAAAAAAACCCAAAACCAAACCCCAATAAAAACCCACCAGGAGTAGAAGATCTGTCTGGAGCATCAAAGTCAGCCTGTGGAGGACAGCACTGCTAGCTGACAGTAAAGAGTGGAGGCTGCGAGATAGTCTGCAGGTGAAGTAATTGTTCGAATAGGCCTAGGCCTAAATTCACTGTGAATTTTGAGCAAAAGTAGTGGGATTGATATGTCTGCTGAATTATTTAGCTTGTTATGGATATATATTTTTAGCATATGACTTCTGCGGAGAAATATGAAAACAATACTTTTTGGATTTATGTAACAGATTTATAGGAGAAAGTAAGATAGTTTGCTATGAGAGACAAACTGAAAGGCGGACAATTACTCCCAACACTAACATTTCTTCAAAATTTACGATAACTTGAACTAGCATTCTTAAACACTTGGGCAGTTAGATACGTTTCTCTCCCTAATTCATATTTTCTAACCTTTCCTGTATGCCAAATGCTCTGACTGATGGAAATTTTTAGGAAGGGCTAGTTTTGTTTGGCTTATTAAATCTTTTGGATTACATTAGTATTTTATTGTTACCTTTGATGAATGGTGAATGTTATTTATCACACTCTTGAGGAAGGATTCCTTCTTCCAAAGTAATCTGGACTGATATAAATCAAATTCTATGAAATACTTTTCCTTGGCTTTTTAAAATAACTTGGAAATCTAACTTCACGTGTCAAAACGTGGGGTGGACGAAAGGCTGAAATGTTACTTGGGGAGAGTTGGCGGTCTTGCCTACTCCTTACCCTGGGTTTAGGAGCCCTCCCCACACTGCCTGATCTAACCTACAAACCTGCCAGTCTCGCTACAATTTTGTCTCAGATTCTCCATCTCGTTCTTTAGGAGCAGTCACAGTTGATTTTGCTCTTGCAGCCCTTAAGATTTTTTTTTTTTTTTTTTTAAAGGAATGCCTAATTCTTCCTTAACCCTTCCAGATAAGGATCTGGTAAGTTAGCTTATCAGGCTCTCCTGTCAGGTATAGTTGATCTGTTACAGAAAACCCCAGACAAACCTTGAAAGGCTGGCTGGATTGTGCAAGCTTTGAGTGCGGTGCTGGACTTGAGCTCATAGATGTCTTCACAGTGATAGAGGATTTTAATTAAAAAGGCTTGCTCGTCTTGATAGAAAATCCAGGCTGGAAATTCTAAAAAGGAGTTGAGGTTTGTGAATTTTGGTTTCCTGCTGTTTGGAAGACTATGTTAACTGCTTGCCAGCTGAATATTAAGAAGAGAAAAAAACCTGTAAGTTAATGATGAAGGATTCTTTAGTTTATTTTCCTCATAATCTGCAAAGGTAGATTCAGTTAATTTGTTCAGGTCAGTAGCAGATAATTTCAGGGAAGAGGTTTTTGCCCATTTCTCCTGTCATCATAAGTTAACTGAAGACGGGCGGAATCTCAAACAGCAAATCAGATTTATACAATGCATTCTACTATGAAAATTGCTGTTAGGAGGCAGGATACGTTGTCTGTCTTCCAAGTCTTGTGTACCGTTTTGGCAATGTATACTGAGATAAGATACTGAAAAGTGAGGTGGGCATCTTACGCTCTACATGGTACATTTATTAATTTGTCTTTTGAGAGGGAGCGAATGGAACAAATTGTATTCGGTTACTCTGTAGGTTTTTCAAGTTTACAATGATAAAGTTTGCTTACACGTTTCAGTAAGGGGTTTTAAATTGCTTGATGTTAGCAACTTTAGTGGGACTATCTAAAAATGTAGAATTATTTCTGCTTCTAAAGAGTTTTAGATCCAACTTCCATAGAACTTACCACCCTTCTGAATCCAGAAGAGACTGGGCAGGACAGTTCTTCTGTTTACAGTAGTTTCAACTCTGTAGCTGCACAGGAGGTTTAATATTTATTTCCATAGGTTAGGATGCTAATAGGCTTTTTGCCTCGGCCTAACAAACTAAGCCTCTTCCTGTTTGTCAGTGAATTTGCCCCATAGGTTCCTTTAGATTGTTTTTAATGTTGAAGAACGCTCCATTTAATGAAAATGCAGAAGACAACGCAAGCTAAAGTTGCTTACTGGACATAGCATGGTGTCAAAGTTATTAAATGTGATGCTGTTTATCAAGTTCATTTCTTTGGCAGGCTGAGTTTGTGCTCTGTTACTATGTGCCACGGCATTAAAAATCAAATCCATCTGGGTTTTTTTGGTGGATGTTTTTCGTTTTGTTGTATGTCCTGTTTCTATGAAATTTCACCCTATGCCGTGACCTCAGTGAAAATTTATCCTGAGTACAGTAGTAAAGTCAATCTGGGCTAAGTCTGTCTGCGGAGTATTTTGTCTTAAACTTACCATATATACATAACTAAACCACTTTCATTTGTATCAGGTTTCTTCAATTCTGTCAGCTGTGCACTTGTCAATAGGAGTTTCTTGCTTGCTGCAAAAACACTAATTTGGCAAATAGAGTGAAATTTCTTAATATGAAGCACTAAAAAGACTCAGTATTTTATTGTAACTGTAAGAGGTGGATGTGTAATGGACAATTAAGAGGGAGAAAGTCTTGTGGGAAATAAGCTTTTATTGTATTTTGACAGTTTTTCATGTACCATCAGGTTTTTGTATTGTTTGTTTATTTATAAACTATAATCTTAGCATATTATAGCAATGCTAGTAAGATACACTGAACCTAGGGTGCATATTTCTGTTATGAAAATGACTCAAAACCATGAAAATGGGTATGAAAGTCTAGGCGCTAAATGTGACTTGGTATCTTGTGTATTTACTGCTGTGCCAATGGAGCATTTAGCAGAACACATCAACACTGTGGTATTGTACAGTGTTTCTGTCACAGCAGTAACATCGCTGCTCTGCCTGGATTTTGTTTGCTTTGTGTATGTGTAAATGGCTGAAGAAAACAGGTATCGGTAGAACTGAGTTTTATAGGATGAAATTACTTTCTCTGCTATAGTGACGTAATTTTGGAATAATTCTCTGTAATGGGTTATTCCAGTTTCTACCGTAAATGAGAACAGAATTTGGTACACAGAGTAGGAGATACTGCATTTGACATACAGAATAACGTCAGTCTGCTATTTTTATAGTTTTAAAAATATACTTTCAATAGATGAGAAGTTCTTTAATTTTTCAAATTAATAATCTAAAAGTTGGAGTGTGAATGAAAAGTGCCTTTTTGCTCTAGCCAAGTAAGTGTGTGCATTGGGTATATTTTTTTTCTTTCCTTTTCCCCCTCCAAAAGGCAGCTATAGAGTTAAGCTATATCTGGAATTTCTGTGTTACTGTCTGTCATGACACACAATTCGTGTGGCTTTTGTAGACTGGCCACGTGGCATAGCCTCACTGTGCTAGCTGGAAATGATAAAGATGGTAATGTTGCCTCTGGGGGGGGAAGTGGATGGTAAAGAAAACTTTCCTGCAGTCCTGCATGTCAGACCTTTCGACAGGGGCAGTGGGATCAGGCTCAGCAGGCAGTGATCTAGCGATTAAACCTTGGAATAAAGACAGAGGATGTAAATGATGAAGAAACACCTGGTTTAAAAAAAAATAGATTGAAATAAGCATTCTCAGTTTAGACCTGCTGTTGAGAAATACTGTTTGATTTAATCTGTAGTTCAGATGCTTAACGTGCATTAATTAAGTTTTCCCTCAGTGAATCTACATTAAACATTTTTCCAAATGAATCGTATCTGATGCTTGTTTAGCCACTGATTTAGAAATATATGTATATCATTCTTAATTGTTGTATCTAGGATTTTTTTTTCTTGGCTTTCCTACTGTCAGTGTCAGATAGCTTTAAGTGTTGGCATTTTGTTTCAGCTGGCTAGTGTAGTCTTTTCCCTCTAGGAATTGATAGTTTCCAAGTAATATAAACAAGAGCAGTGGCTGCTATTTTTATGGAAGTTTTTTTTTTGTTTTGGATACCTCAGGTGCTGATAGTTGGGAGCTTGGGACATAGCCTTGGAATATAGCCTACACTAGATGGCAGTGTAAAATATGAAGAAGCCTTAAGACATTTGGAATTCTTAACAAACCCAATAGAAGCTGCCACACGTACGACTCAGATCATAGATAAGCATATTTCTACTGCATGTACTCCTGTTAAATATGAGGTCACTTATTTTCTCATGATCTCAATTTGTCTTGAAATTACCTTGTTTGAGTAAGAGAATATGTTTGGGCAGTTACTGTAAGACAGCTGGCATCCTGTAAATTCAGTCTAGAGTTTAATCTTGGTTAGCTGGCTTGTGTTTGTAGTTATTTATTGTTTAGGAAAACCACATGTATTTTTTAAAATGTTATTTGAGATGTATATTTTAAAACTGTAGGACAAAAGCTATTGACTGATAAAACAACAATGGGTGAGACTTCGTTTTAATATTTTATAGCTGTATTATGGCCATTTATTATTTACCTAGGATGATATGGTATGTGTACGTTGGGTTTTCAAAATAAAATAAATTAAATTGTACATAATCTCCAGGGCAAATTACTGATGTCAAATTGCATGTACTGTTACAGTTTATTGTCTATGTGTGTGAAGTGATACATGTAAACTCAGTTGCTGTGATGTCAGTCGTCTTAAAAATGGTATGATGTATGAGCCTCAGAAAGCCCAAATGCATCTTAATGTTATTCAAGCATTGCAAGGGGGCTTTGGTGAGAATGGAAGTTAGGACAGTTCTTTGTGAGCAAAGTACGTCCTTTGTTAGTTAACCTTGGAGTGCTTTCGAAGTTTTCTTTTAGCAGTGTCTGATTATACAAAAATTCTGATCAAGGTGGAAAAAATAACATTTACAATGAACATTTAAATCAGTTTCTGTACCATCAAGATGTGATAGCCTAGAGATAGATTTCCCTACTAAAGCATAAAAAGCAAGAAGGTTTAGAGGACCCAGCCTGTAAAGGTTGTGTGCATAGTTGTTGAACTGCTTTGTTATATATTTGCAAGTGAAATTAGAAAGCAGTTTGATGTAACACCGTGAAAGCTTTACGTTTTCATAAATTGGATTTTCTTTCTCTGACAAAAATGAAAAGCCTGGTCACAATAGCTTCTTCAGAATGCATACTGGAAAAAGCAAAGCTATCCACATGCTGGGAGTATTAAATGTACTCAGGCTGTCAAAATATATATGTAAGTATATGTAGTACTTTGCACTAAAATTGATCAGTAATCCATCTGGTGGTAAACTAGGAAGACTGTACATGCTTAAGGTATAAGTCATGACACGCTGAATATGTTTGAGGAAAGAATATTGTACAAAATCCCAACTTCTGATAATGACTCCTTTTAAGTAGAAGACAGGAAAGTCCTATAAAACAGTAAGAGTGTTTAGTGAGGAAATAACACTTCCCTTTTCTTGCTTTTCTGCTAGTACTATAATGCTTTTCACAGAAGAAAAGGTTAGGTGCCATTGATACCTGTAATATCAGTATTTTGAGGATAATGTGAAAGATTTACTAGCAGTAAATGTAGATGTTCCAATAAACCTACGCTGGGAGACATACTGCATGTGTGTATATGGGTCTTTGAGGGACACGGTAAGTAGTGTCCTTCTATGTTTATGTAGTCTTTTGAAAATTCAGCTTAAACTTTTATCATTCATAGATTGCAGCAAAGGAAACCTTGTGTAAATTCTCCTTGGCAGCTCAGAATCCTAGTTGTTGCTGGAACTCCAAGTTTAAATTGAGATACCATGTCTCAGTTTGGACCTTTTTGGTTTGGCACTCACAGGTAATTTTTTTGTTTTGTTTTGATTAGCATTCTTAATTGAATGGCAAACTGTGGTAACCTTCACAAAAGAAAAAGCATGTTAAACACCAATTTATTCCAAAAAAAGGTTGTGGATGTTCATATTGATGTGAATAGGAGTTGTTCTACAATTTGCAGCTGAACACTGATCTAAAGATGTGTGGGAACCTGACAGAGCAGATCCCTGACAAAAGCATGCTGTGAGAAGTCACCGACTGACTCACAGGGTGAAAGGAATACAGACACTGAAGCGAGATTAAATGGCAGTTTATTTTAGACCCATATAAAAAGTATTCCAGAAATAAACTGTCTGATCTGGCGTCCAATGCTCTCACCCCCAACCATGATCATGGGGAAACTGAAATCCCTTTGTCCAGTTTGGGATTGTGTTTCATAAAGGCTGAGGAGGCTTGATCTGTGCGGGTGTGATGGTACCAGTTCTATTCCCCGCCCCTCAACCTGGAGGTTGTCACCCAGTTTCCTGATATTTTCGTGCTGACCTAGCACTTGGTTATCGTTTGAGGTCAACCAGCTTGTTCTCTAAAACTTTACTCCTGAGAATGGGTCTCGTGGCTGTCTAAGTATTTGGGATGCTTCTGAGGTATCATGCCTGTGGCATGCTGTGTGATCAAAGATGCATTAGACTGCCAAAGTAACCCTCTAAGCTTACAGTTCTTGGTAGTATGATATTACAAGGAAGGTAGAAACTTTTTATTTATTGTACTTTCTTGCATGTGTAGGAGAAAATTCCTCTGTTTCTGTCACCACAGGTGGTTCAGTTGCCAGTTGCAGGTACAGGTTTCTTGCCTGTTAACCTGTGGTCATGGGTGCAAGTTGGATACTGATCTTGGAAACCAGGTGATGAGTCCCAGATTAAGCAAAGCAAGCAGAGCCTCCAGAGCTCCTGGGAACAAGCCACTTTTCACCTAAGCAGTGGGGGCAAAGGAGTCGTCCACTTATTTTTCCAGTACCGCCAAATCTTGCGGTCTTCTTCCAGGTGGTAGCATTTGTTGGCTATCATATTTAAATAAATCTGATCTTCCACTAAGAAACATGATACAATTGTTTCCATGTTACTATGAGAAGATACATTTATAATAATTATTTAAAATACCTAATTCAGTACTTGCTCAACTTGTTGAACAGCTTGCTAATGAGGTGTCCTAGAGTTATCTATGAATATTTATTAAGATTTATATCAACAAGAGAACACAGAAAACCTGTGCTCTTTTTTTCAAAAGAAAAATTATGATTACTCATTTTCAGTGTGCTGAAATTACCTTAACAATCAATTTTGATATGTTACAATAGAATGACATGCTTGGGCATTTTGCCTGAAGCAGTGATTTTTTTTTTTTTTTTTTTTTTTTTCCCCTCCTCTGTCTGATCTAGTTCATCATAACAACATAGTGCAGGTAAAGTGGAATTTTACCTGAGATTTGTGGCTACCTCTTTTTGTAAATAGAAAAATAATTAACAGCTTTGTCCTCATGAACTGTTCCAGTTAGGGGGGAAAAAAAACCCCAACCTAAATGCCCCAAAACATATGCAACTTTTGCCTTTGTTAAATAAAATACTGGTGAAGATCTAGCCTGTCTCTGTGGGAATTTGTGTTCTTGTCAGATACTTCCTAAGTTCTGAAAAACATCAGCTTTGAGAATCTGTTTTTGTGTTCTGAAAGAGCAATGTCTCCCACTATAGTTTGAAGGTTAAGGTAGAAATATTTTTACAAAAATTGAATTACAAAGTGCAAGAATACTGAAAACATAGCAGAAGGTATATTTTTAAGCAATTTTAAAAGACAATACCAGCCTGTCAGTTATGACCCTAGTTTTTAATTTCTGTAGTTTGGAGCAGTGTTGCAGCTTTACATCCAGATCATTTGTTAGTTCTGCTGTAGTAAATAATTCCAAAGAGCCTTTGTTGTATAGTCAGCAATGTCATATATATCTCACCTCCCCTAACTGATGGGAGCAGATTCTGACACCATTTGCAGTGCTGTAAGTTTACTGAAGCTCAAGGAAGCACTCTGTAAGATCTTGGCTTTTGGGTTTTGCTTTCTAAAAAAATTTTCTTAGCTTAATTTAAAAACTGAATTTAAAAAATTAGTAACGTAGCCCCTCTTGTGTTGATTCCAGAAATGCATAGAAGGGGCAGGATAGTCAGAGAGACACAGAAGTGCTGGTATCTTGGAAGGAAGTATAGGTCCCATCTTGAAAACAATCATTGGGCTGAGGCTCAGACTCGCATTTGGGTCAAATGTACCTTGAACAGTCAAAGTAAGATGTACCTCTGCTAGAATGGCAGTGAGAAACTGGAGGAGAGCTAGTGTCTGCAGAGCAGGGAATCTCTGAGGAGTCATAAAAACGTCAGGGGTAGTAGAAATTTTCCTACCAGATGGGAAATGAAGGGATAAGCCATGAACAGTCTCAGTGTTGCAGCTTTCCTGAATCTTTAACAATGAATTTAAGTCTTTGTGTGCTTGGCTGCTTTCCATTTTACCTCAAAGGTTGTTATGTCCCTGTTTATGTTTAGAGAACTTTTGTGTACATGACGAGATGATGAGCTGGCTGCCTCCTTAATGTTCATATGTGAGACTGACTCCCTTTATGAGGCAGGAATGTGACAGCATGAATTTGGGTCACAGAGAGCATCAGAATCTTCAGTGTCTTTAATTTGGCTTTGTGAGTATCTTGATGAAACATTTCTGGTTCTCTTTTACTATTTGTATTAGCCATGATAACGTGCCCTGTTCTTTGTCTTGTGTTGTTCATACAAAGCAAAGCACAGAAATCAGACTTCACTATCTATTTCCTGGTTTCCCTTTTCTTTTGCCTGCCTGGCATGATGTCCTGGCCTTGCAAGGTCTCTAATGCTTCCTTTCTAGACACCCTATGGTAAGCTTCAGATCTAGACACCCTATGGTAAGCTTTTACCATCTAGAGGGACCTAGTCAGGTTTGAGAAAAGTGGGCCAATGTGAACCCGGCGGAGTTCAAAAAGATCAAGTGCAAGGTCCTGCGCCTGAGTCAGGGCAATCCCCAGTATCAGTACAGACTGGGTGATGAACTGCTTGAGAGCAGCCCTGCTGAGAAGGACTTGGCGATACTGGTGGATGAAAAATTAGAAATGAGCTGGGAATGTGTGCTTGTAGCCCAGAAAGGAGACTGTATTCTGGTCTGTGTAAAAAGAAGCATGGCCAGCAGGTTGAGGCAGGTGATTCATTCTCTCTACTCTGCTCTGGTGAGACCCCACCTGGAGTACTGCATCCAGCTCTGGAGTCCTCAGCACAGGAAAGACATGGACCTGTTGGAGCCGGTCCAGAGGAGGGCCACAGAAATGATCAGAGGAGTGGAACACCTCTCCTATGAAGAAAGGCTGAGAGAGTTAGGGTTTGTTCAGCCTGGAGAAGAGAAGGCTCCAGAAAGACCTTATTGCAGCCTTTCAGTACTTAGAGGGGGCTTATAAGAAAGATGGGGACAAACCTTTTAGCAGGGTCTTTTGCAATAGGACAAGGGATAATGGTTTTACATTAAAAGAGGGTAGATTTAGACCAGATAAAAGGAAGAAGTGTTTTACAATGAGGATGGTGAAACACTGGAACAGGTTGCCCAGAGAAGCTGTGGATGCCCCGTCACTGGAAGTGTTCAAGGCCAGGTTGGACGGGGCTTTGAGCAACCTGGTCTAGTGAAAGATGTCCCTGCCTATGGCAGGGGGGTTGGAATTAGATAATCTTTAAAGGTTCCTTCCAACCTAAACCATTTGGTAATTCGGTGATCAGGATTTGCCTGTCCCATAGTGTTAGTCTTGATGGTTATTGGGGAGGTAAAAAGATTTGAGTTTGTTCATAATAACAAGTTTAGTTTTTTTCAATTCTTAATGAAGATGTAATTTAAGTTTTATATGTAGAACTACTGTTGGTCAAGCGGACCTTGAACTAAAGTAAATTCTATTCTCACATACTGTTAAGCAGCCAGGTTTTTGTATTTTAATGAAAGGTGCATATAGTTATTTTTTGGAACTTAATGAGAACTGTTCAGTATGCCTGTGTTCATTAGTGAAGAAAACTTGTAAATGTCAAGTCTCTGACATACTCCAGTTAACTTGTCCTCTTATTACAGTCAGCAATACTGTTTTTCGTTCGTTCTTCATACATGGTTATCTTTCAGCTTGTTCTATTTCTGTCCAGATAGTGTTGTTCCCATTCTAGCCCAGTGAAGGATATTCATAGCTTTCAGACCTAGTTCTTATCATACCCAGACTACTAACAGAATCAGACAGTGTAAACCGGGACCTAGCGTTGAGGTGGGAGATGCATGTAACTTGCCATGCTCTTCTCAGTGGAATTTTCTGCATCTGACAGATGATGCAACCAAACAAGTAAACAAAATTCAGATCTTGTAATGTCTGTAGGTAGCAGGTGTCTGTATAGGTCATGGACTGCAATGGCTTGGGTAACTGAAAATAAATAAAATAATATATGCTGTATTTAAAATAAATACTGCCTTAGTCCATCAACTTGAAAGTCATCGTGTGAAGAAGGGGACACAAAGTGTATCGTAGTTCATAAGATTGAACAGGGAAAGACAGGCAGATAATTCTTCTTGTTTGCTATGCCACACACACACAAAAAAGAAAATCCTTAAAAGAATTATGAGGCAAGGAGGAGATAATTAAACCATCAAACACAGGGAATTTCACGGCCATTGTCGGTAAACAACTCTGGTGGCTCTAGGCAAGGGACCAACTTAATTTAAAAAAAAAAAATTAAAAAAATCTAATGTAGTTCACCCATTTATCAAAGAAATATGTTGGAAAACCATTAGTCTTTCTACAGACCTTAGCACTTTGCCTACCAGTGCAACATTTTAGAAAGGGAACTTTGGCATTGCTTTAAAAATGTTCAAACAGTGTGGTGTGCAAAAGTTGGTGTTTTTTGTAATCCTAACTACCTGATACTTCATTCCTTTTTTTCATCATAAAATATTTAATTTTCCTTTACTAAATAAGGGAAAAGCTGAGATCTGTAGCAGGAATTGCATTTTCTTCTGTTTCTTGGAAGATAAATACCTTATGACCTTTCTATTAGCATTTACTACTAGAGGTAGAAAACTGCCTCTTAGTTGGTCTTGATGATACATAGCTAATTAAAGTTTGTTTTTTCTCTGTCATCATGTAAATGCTTCTTCAACAACAATGCATTGACAGAGTAAAGGCAGATAGACATTTGAGAATCACAAAGTTAACTTATATTAGCATACCAGAGAACAAATCCCAAATCATGGCAAATGCATTGCTGTTGAAGAAGCATTACATATACTGCAGAGCTGTGCTGGAGTTGGGGATGAATTTAGAGAACTGTGAAGTCAACAGTTCTGAAGCTTGAGGAAGCCCTGGTTTGTATCCATCTGATTTGGAATGAATGGCCCTTCAATACTGGGCAATGTGAGAAGGAAAAACCAATTATTTTTTGAAGGGAGGAAATGTGGAGAGTTTTATTTGTTTTTAATCTACAGTACAAAAAAAATGAGAATTTTTTTTTTGCCACATTTCCCCTTGGTTACTCTGTTGAGAGGGACTTCTGCTCCCAAAGGTGAAAGTGTTACAAAATTAGTGTAAATCCAATTTTTTCTACTAACTCCTGTAGTATCCAGTCTCCTCAAAACTCCACTGAGAATAGGAGCTTTAATCAGCAGACCAGTTAACCTGGACAGCATGACTATGATTTTCATTCTGCAATTTATCCAGGGATTTGGCTAGGGGATTCTGAATGGCCCGTTAAGTATCTGTCATCCCTGTCCTTGCCAGTCTGCATGTCATAACCAGATAAAATAATACTCTATGTGGTTGGGGTAACAGTATCAAGCCAGACATCCTCCTCCTGTAATTTACTATTCAAAATAAGAAAGGTTGAGGAATAAGAAGTGAGTGGATGAGAGCATAATTTGGGAAATTTGCTGCTCATGTGTTTTTTAAAGGCAGGAAAGAACATCAGGGAGAAGAGTCAGGTGTGATCTCAAAGCTTTGTATACAGAGTATCATCTCAGTAAGTATGATTTCAGGTCCAGGACTTAAACATTTTCAAAACATTCAAAGAAATTTGTAGATAAATTATTAAAAATAATGTTTTGGTCGGGCCAATCATCCCTCGTCTCTGAGTGAGCTTGAGCAGTACATCATCTGTGCAATCACACAAACACTATTTGCACCAGGTTATGCAGCTTACAGTGGTGTAGATGCCGTCTTGGCCTGCAAGCCTTGTCTTGTCTGTTATTGTACCATTGTGGCTACAGCATTACCAGCTGAACATACTTAGTAGCACATGGGAAGTGTATGGAAATAATAATGGCTGGATTGCCTGGGGAAGCACTCAATTGTTCAAGTAAAGATGAGTGTGTGAGCTTGAGGCTGGACTGCAACTAGAGCTGCCAAATCTAGAACTTTAAAATCACCATTAACCTAAAAATTCAGAATGAATCAATGTAATACTTTCAGCTTTCAGTTTGAAATAACATTTTTACTTGTACTTGGTTTTCTAAATTGTTACGGAATATGTGATGTGGTATTTGCAAAGAGCAGCGTTACTTGATAAATTGCTGGCATTCTTACCGGTCTGTGTAGATGCATTAGTAACTGACTGTTTTACTGTGGTTGGGGAAAAAGCTCGAACTGAGTGCTTATGTATAAATGAACATACATAAAGCTCAGTGCCAGAAGGGCAGGAAGGGAGAAAATGGAGGCATGGCAGAGGTACCTGTGTTCTCAGAAGAAGCTCCTGCTGCTGCTCTTACACTAAATTAACAGTATGTAACAAGTTTTCCTGTTGTGTCAGTTGTACTACTACCTTGTGCCTCTCTGACATAATTTTGGAAGTGTTTTGAGTAAAAGCGTGTCCATGTATATCTCTTCTAGCTCAGTGATTCTTGATAATAGCAACTAGATTCAACTTCAAATTCATATTATTACAGAGTAGAGTTATCTAACACATTTTTTTGCAAGTAATTTTCCAATCTTACTTTTAGTTGTGGATTTAATATTTAAAATGTGAGAATAATTAATGTTAAGAGTAATATTAAGGAACATTAATATTTAATCCGATATCATAAGAAATAGCTTACAGTCGTTTTTGCAAATGAGACAGGCAAGATATCTCTCATAGTTCCTTTGGAATTTTGGTGCTTATTAACTTCTCCTTGCTTAAGGGATAAGGCATAAAATCTTCCTTTGTATCTGTCTGCCAGAAGCTAGATAACATTGGAACTAAATAAACACTAAGTTGGAAGGAATTTAGATTAAGACCATGTTTGTGGATTTTTAAATTACCTTAATCCTGAAAAACAAAGCTGAAAGTTCTCCTCTGTGTCAGCACTACAGTAAACTCTGGGTTGGGGCACTTCATACTTCTGTGCTGGTCTGTCCCTGTCACTTGATATTTTACAGCTCTATTCTTAGCTGACGGAAGTGCAGAAGTAGAAGTAGAATGTAGTGGAAAAGTTGTCTTCTTAGATGTGTGCTCATAAGAACGTCACTTTGCAGGGCAGTTTGCTGGTCATAGTTGATGACTTAACTGGAACAGAAGGTTCAGATCAGAACAAGAAATTAACCTCGATTAAAATCTTCAGTTTTAAATCTGCATCCTTATTTGAAACAGAACACATGGGTAGTTTTATTAAAAGTCTTGCTATGAGTTATGGTTTGAATATCTTTTTTGAAGAATTTTTTGCAAGGTTTCTTCTGGTTCCCCTGAGCCTCCACCCCCCAAGGTGCAGGGGTACTTCTGTTTGTGCTCTTAGCCGCTTACCAGCCCAGTTTCATATTCTTAGGCTTACTTGTAACACAATATCACTAAGAATTATTTAATGATCTGGTTAGAACTATGTATTGCCATATACTGAAATGGTATGTTCAACGTGTCTTCTCTTTGTTCTTTGTGTCTTTGGAAGTGGTAGTTTTCTGTCTTAATCTAAAATGTAATGTTATTCTTCACATTGAATGGAGGAGGTTTAATTCTTTTCAACACAAAAGTATAGAGTTTCTGGCTGGAAAATGTTGTTTGTTTTTTTTTTTTTTTTAAGTGGAATACATAAAACAGTTTAAGAGCATTTTGGGTACAGTCTTGTAGAGAATTTCTGCCTCTATATGGAAAAAAATTACCATGCTTATCTGGGAAAGATTTGGGAATAGAGTGGTTTTTCTAGAGAAAGCTGGTGTTGGAAATGATGGAAATATAGCTTTGTGGGAAGAAAGACTGGGTAGTTCCTTTAATGAGAGCCAGGGATAATTGAAGTAGGCGGTAGGTATGAAGGATCAGGATGAGAATATTTTAGTAAGGATGAGAAGGGTGGGCACTGATAGCCTGGAAAGCTGGAGGTGAAGTGACAGTCCCTTTGTTCATTTTGCTGTCTTCATTGTTTTCTTCCTCAGTTTTTGAGGCTCTTTTCCTGACAAATTCTATTAATTCAGTGATGAGAAAAAGAAGATGAAGGTTTGAAGTGTAGTTGTGTGTGTTTTTTTAAGCTAAGGAATTCCAATGAAAAGTAACAAAGTTTATCTAAACTGTCCCATTATATGTCTTTTCTCCTTGTTTTGGTGGTGATAGCAGCGCAGCTGCAAATAACTTGATTGCACAAACCTTTGGGCAGTTTGAGAAACTCTTAGACCAGAGAGATGAGAAATGACAGAAATGCTGGGGGAACAAGGGAAAAGATGGCACTTCTGTGTTTCTCCTAATTTCTGCCTTTGTTTTTCTTCATAAAACTTAAGTACAGTTTACTTCAGGGCATGACAGATAGCTGTTGTGTGGTATGTTTTTGTTTTTCTTTTAAAGAAAATCCCAAACAAAAAGCCCTCTCAATTGCATGTCAAAACTAGTCCTTTGTTTTCAAATTACATTCCTATTCCTGGGTAGATACGACATTCAAATATAAAATAAAACTTTTCAAAATTTTAATATAGTTTATCAATAAAATGCAATTTTTTTTGGATAGTCTACAAATAAATTGCCTCATGACAATAAAAAATCTTGTGGAACCCATAATCAAAATGCTAATTAAAAAAATAATTAATCCAGTCACCCTTTTCCATTTGAAGATAACGGGGAGTGATTGTAATTTTTCGATCCAACACAGGGGTGCGTGATCTTAATTTAGCAGTCTTAACCTGTAAAACTAAGACTGATTTCTTATCCTACTGAGACAGGATGACTGGTTACAAGGCACTTGGATAGTAGTAATGTTGAGTGGTGTATAACTTGTCAGATGGAGAGAAAGCTTTATTCTATGAACTGATGAAAATTTGATCATCACAGAATATCAGAAGACTTGGAAATGTATGTTGTAGATAGGCATGAAATAAAAGATAATCTAATGGTAGTCACTAACTTGCACTTTTTTGCTAAAATCAGTATCTTCCTAAATGAAGGTTGGTTGCTGTGTTTTCCCTGACTCTGGATGGACCGTACTAGGAGGTGGACTGTGCTGGATCCGCCTATGCTGGGTCCAGTAACCCAGTGCCGTGAGAAGGTGATAACAAGTTCTTATTTGTACTAGTTTCTCTTCTTTTCTCACTTTTTACCACTGACAGAAAAAGAAAGAAGAGCATGCAAGGCCTTTCCAGGTAGTATTGAGTTCCACCATATGGAATAAGAGTGATAGGAGTATTCTGTAATCAGTTGACACAGGACAGCAGTGTATTTATTGTACTGGATGACTTGTCACCCATTGAAGTTTCCTGAATGCTGTAACTGAAATGCATAATTTAGTAAACTTAAGTTTTTGTGGGGTTTTTTTGGTGGGTTTGTTTTTTTTTTGTTTTTATATCGAGTGCAGTGCTGAGTTGGAAATGGTGTGTGTCTGCCTGCAGCCGCTGGTGGACTGGTACTCCTAACGCCTTGAGGCATAATTCAGCAGACCCAACAAAGGAAGGGGACAGAATTGGTACCATGGGATTGAGTCCCCTGAAGACATAAAAAGAGGCAAATTATACTTTTCTGGGCCAATGGTCTAGGAGTCAAAACTTACTGTTGTATTTTTTTTTAACCACTTTTTACTGTGGTTTTCTTCCTTTAGTTTTAATATGCAAATCACCAGTCAAATCTATTAATTGTTTTATCAGCATCCATGGAAATGAAATAAAATGGGAGAGAATGCAGCTGTCAGTGGGAGCTGTGCTCATTTGATGACTGTAAAATCTGACCTCAAGCTAGGCCTTCTTTTATTTCCTTTCCTATGGATAAGGGATTTGATGGAAGCATTTTGGTATGATAGCATTTCAAAATTTTGACATATATTTAAATAGATATAGACTGTGTGCTTGAATCTGTACTTAGCCTTTCACTTAACCTGAAGACTTATGAATACAAACAAAATAAATGAACAAAGCATTCAGTAAAATCATCTTGAGTAATGCCTGCCATCTAAGAAAAACAGCAAACCAACTGCCAGACAGTATCAGACCTAAAGGAGACAACCACAGCTCTGGCCAGGTACGGCAAAGGGTTGTAGTAAAACACAGTTCCTGCAAAGTAGGTATTAGGAGCTATCCTTTTTGTATTTTTGTATTTTAAATGCTCTGGTTCAGAGTAAGTAGAGAGCATAAATGCTGCTGGTATGTCTTAAGATGTATGAAATTTCCTAGAACAATGTCCCCCACCTCTGATACATGGCAGCTGGTGACACAGCTGTCTTCTGTGACAAGTCAGCCTGGCACTGCTGTAGGCAGAGCAGGATTGCTGAGAAACCTGAATTGTGTGTTGTCTTCAGGGCTCTTTTTCTGTTAACTAAATAGATGTCCCAGCACTGATCATCATCTCCAGAGTGCAAGATCTGAAGTACAGTACTGGATTTTGGGACAGTGGAAGATTAAACTGTTACGTTTCTCTCTTCAGGCTCAGTTGGGATTGCTCGAATTTATGTTAGTTTTGAGCTGATGCCTCTCAGTCTCTGTGCTGTTGAGATTAGTCCAAGCATAAGGTGCTTTGGGTAGATTGCTTTTCTCATCCTCAGATTGGCTTCCAGCACCTCTCTCCCTGGGGCGAAGGGGGACGTAGGACCATTTTGTTGCTGAGGACATGAGGGTTTAGTTTACTACCAGCCACATGATGGCTTCTTTCAAGGATTAGCCCAGAATAGCGAAGTGAAATACTTGATTTAGATACTAGTCCCCTCCTTTCCCCTTCTCTTCAAAATCATTCCAAACACTGTGCAACCACATACCTGAACTATGTGTTGGCAGGTGTCAGTTTTTCTGTTGCTGGATTTTTATTTGTTTGTTTATCTTTACTATGTTGGTGTGAAATGCAGCAGCCATTTAACAGAACTAAGTAGCCACCATTAGGGACAAAGGGAAGAATAGTATCTATATGAAACTGCATAGGAAATTCTAGGTATGTATCTTGGAGTTAGTCAGATTTTGCCCAGGATGCCATTAATTAATGCCCTTAAGGAAAAGCAAGTCTTCATTGCTTAGACTCTTAACACCAGCTGTCATGGGTGTATTCGTTCCAGTGTCAAAGGGTGCTGTGCCACTATAAGACTACCAGTTCTTCACCTTTTCTTTTGAGCTGTAGGTACCCAGAAGCCCTTTCTATCTTGGCACAGTGATGAGTCTGTGAAAGTTCTTGCATTGTGTGTATTTTTTTTTTTTTTATCTCCTTACTGCTGAGAATACATGATACGGAACTTGATACGCTCCCCAGATTTTGCTGCAGCAGTGGAAGAATACTTAACTCACAATTTTAGTTTTAATTATTTTTTTCAAATGTAAGTGAAATTGTAACTCACCTCAGTATGAATATTCTATTAACTTTTTCTTTAGATGGAATCTTTCAATAAAATTTATGATTCTCCACAGTGGTTTTGGTGTTCTCTATCAATAATACTTAGATATAAGCTTTTTTTCTGAAGAAAATTTCAGCAAGTTGATCAGTTGTTGCTTTCTGCTCCATTACCCATTCAGCTCAGCTTGATTTGTATTGGTAGCAGCAGTGGAATGTAAGGAGCAGAAAAATAAATTGTAGGTTCTGTGTGTCTCCTGACCAGAAGTGTGTGTTAGTTAGCTATTCCATTCTTCCAGTCAGGGCAGTTTGTACAGAAATGAATTTCTTCAAAGTGAGAGACATGCCACTTGTAGTGCCATTTTCATCCTGGAAATGGAAAATTACTTTTCCTCTGGAAGTCATGAGCATTCAGACACATCTAATGTCTTTGCAACTCTTTAAGAAAATGAATAAATCAAGCTGTCAGGCCTATAATCTCTGTCCAAGAACTCTGTGATTCTTCCAAGGCTCAACGTGTAGAACCAGAATTTTGTCCCTTTGAAATGGAAGTCTGTGAGTAAGCAGAGGTCACTGTTTCACAATTCAATAAGTATATCATCAGCCTTTCTAATATGCCTGAAACATTAGCTCCACAAATATATCATGCATTGGCTGATTGAATGTGAAGACTGAGGCAGGATTTAGGTTTTTTCTTTCTTTTCCTAGTTAACGAAAATGTGTATGGTGGAGAACTATGGTGTAAGAGAAGCAAAAGTAGGTTGAAGTTGTGCAGTTGTGCTGAGGAATGGTTTATTTTATTGCCAACAGGATAACACTAGTATATAGTTAGCCATGTCTAGTCTGTAATCAGACTCAGTGGGGCAGATTAGGTGCTGTCATAAAGGGAGCATGACTGGAGAAGACTGGCAGGAGAAAACCACATAGATACTGAAGCAACTGGACTTAGATAATCAGTACTCCAGGTGGGCAGAAAGATTTGTTTGTTTCTGAATGCTTTGCTTAAAATTTAAGCTAAGAAATAAAACCGTGCCATCCTCTAGACATAGCACTGTGTTCTTTCAGATCTTAAGAAATTGTTTATTTGCATACATTTATCTGCTTGATTATGTGGGTTTTTTATTTGCTTAATGGTGGTGATCAGCTATGCTATTACAAGAATTAATCCCATCAGGAGCGGTCTTACAAGTATGGAAAACCATAACCTTCAGGGATTATGATTCATCCATGTTTAAAAGGAACATTCAGGCATTAAACCCAAGTTTTATTACTGAACATCCTGAGATCCCTGCCCTGTGGCTTAACACAGGGGAAAGGGAAATAAGAGGAGAAAGCAGATGATGAGCTCTGCTGTGTCTTGCTGATGTGGCTGGGAAAGTTACTGTCCTTACTGGTTTGTTGTGTTGTTAGGGCTGGGCAGCAGAAGCAAATGGTGTTCTGGCTCTTCAGCTGTCCCTGGTCTCAGCCAGGTGTTCTAGTTTGTGTTGATACCAGTGCTCATTTGTGTTGAATAGCAGGTGTTGTGGATCAGCATATCTTTATTTTTGACCCCCTTGCTGTGGGAGTGGTGCCTTCTGCAAGTTGGAAGGAGTAGCAGCTATCAACAAAACCTGTTTAAGAGGGAGAGAGTAAGCTTTGTAGAAAATAAAAATCTCAGGAAAGAGGGGAAAAAACAGAAGCAATCAACACTAGTTTCTTGAAGTTAGTGTCTTGACACACTAAGCTTAGGTGTAAGGTAGTTTGGTGTAATTGTTTTTTTGCTTTAAAAGTAATTCTTGACTATTTTGTATTGAGTCACACTACTGGTTTTTTGGGTTTTATGCTCAGGCTGGTCTTTGCTCATAAATGGGAAGCTTTGAGAGGTATCTAAAAGCTGTTTGGTCTTACAGAGAAATCATCATTGGAATATAGGCTTTCAAGCCAAATATGTCTGCATCAGTGTAGTCTCTTACTGCATGAAAAATCTGCTGTTTTAGTTGAAGCTAGCTCTAGAAAGACTCTTAGTAGTGTTAATGTTAGTTCTTCATCAATACAAATTCTGTGAAAATAACTATAGGTGTCCATTGCAGCATCATGTTAGATTTGTTTGTTTCTGGTCACACAGTGCCTGGTAGCTTTGAGTTTCCCCTGTGCCTTTCTCTCTTTTTTTTCTTTTTTTTCTTTTTCCCCTACTCCACGCAAAACAAAAAGCCCAACAACAATACACCCCACAATATGCAGGTTTTGGTCCTACCTGCATTTACAGAGATCTACTGCAAAGGAAATCCTGAGCTATCTGTAATTTACTTACTGAGATTCTCGTAAGTTAGAAAGTACGGATTTCTACTTTGTATGTTTGTAAATAACCTCTCCGTTATCTCTGTTCTTTTATTTTCCCTAGCAGCTCTTTGGTTTTGTGTCCCAATGAGAGCACTGAATTAATATTTTTCCTTATCCATTCTTTTATTTTGGGACTAGTTTGTCTTTTTCTTCTCCTCTTCAGTAGCAGAACTTGATGCATAATGTGTTTCCTGTCCTCTGAGGATATACTATTCTCTTATCCTCTATAGGCTGCAGTAGAAATTGCTGTAATACATACAAAACCTGCTAAAGTGATTAGGAAGTCTGAAGGTTTTAGCAGTAATCCTCATTAGTTTCCATTTAAGGATACACACCTAGAGTCCAGACTTTCTCCCTTTGACACAGGGACCACTTGCAGTTGAATAGGTTGTTCAGTGTTTTTTAAAATTTATAAAATTCATAATAAGCAAGTTGTAGGTTTGTACAAGTTGGTTCCTGTTACATCTGAAAAAAATACAGAGGCAGTCAGGCGTACTGAGAGTTACCTGCTGTCTAATCCCAGGCTAAATCCAGAATGACTTTTCAGTCATTCATCTAATACCACCCAGAAGTCCTATCAGTGAGTTGGTCTCTTAATCCCAGATGGATTAATTTTAGGTATCACGTGTGTTTATGTATGCCGGTAATCCTTTATATGATCAATCCTACTTTAGGTTTTCAGTAAATCATTTTTCCTTTAACCCCATCAATTCATGCACGCAGCTTCTTTACTGGCTATTATTTGACTGTCTTGTATCTGCATCAGTGAATTAGATTTGAGAACATAACAGTTCTGGATAGAGAACTGGTTAGTAGTGTGAGCATAATGTCTGGGTGGAACTTCCATCTTTTTAATGTTTTTGTGAAATACAGGTTGCGAAGTATGTCTTCCAAGTAATCGTGAAGTTGCAACTAGATTAGAAAAAAAGTTAATGGAATATTAAAAAAAAAGGCATCAATAATAAAGAAAAGATAAAGACAGACCAGATGTTTGCTGACCTGTGTATTATAAATATAGCCAGTATTTGGGATATCAAGCTGCATTTAAAATACTAAGATGCTTAAAAATAACAAGAAGCAAGGCTGCTAGTAAGAAGTTAGGTAAGTGTGTGTTCAAGCAGATGTGGTAAGTCTAACCAAGCTCTGTCATTTCCTGAAAAATAATTTGGAAACCAAATGTAAATTACTTCCAGTAGAATTATTATTTTAGCTTTAAAAAAAGTCCAGTGTGCATCAAAGCAGCTGCCCTTGTTTTGCTAGGCTTGTCTGATTATATGTTACAGGCAAGTTATTCAGACTTTGTCAGGGTGAAGCACCTGTGGCTTCCATTGTGCTTGAAATTAAATGACTGCTAGAAAAGCGAGGTTGAGTAGACAAGAAATAGGGTTAAGTTAATGCTTTTGCAGTAGGGCCAGACTTGCTTGAAGGAGTGAGTTGATGGCCATGAAATGCCCTGGGAGAATTTATGTTGTGTCCTTTCAGCAGATGTGGTAGAAGCTGTGTTCCCTCTCGTGTTTGTAGTAGTTACTGCGTTTCTGTATTGCTGATGAGTGAGGTGGTGACAGAGTTGCATTTCAAATTTAAAAACATGACTGGCTTTTCTTTTTCTTTCTGCAAAATGGGTGAGATTCTGTTCTGTGAATAGATTGGGTAGCTCTTAGACGCTATGAAGTAAGAGGAGATAATGGACATTGTCATTTTTTAGTACTTCAAAAGATGCAAATGCAACTTTGCTTTTAGGGTTTTAAGCTTCTGTGATACAGTCTGGACCCAGAAAGCAGGCTCAGTATTTTAAATAACCTGGCTCAAAGCTTTTTGATAAAGGTATCTGCATATATTTAGCTTTCCAGCAAGAATATGGGGCTTAATCTGGGGGAATGCTAAAGTAATTCAGTGTCTATAAACTTTGGATTCAGTACCAAAATACCTTTGGTAATTAATCCATGTAGTGTTTTTGTATGCATCTTCTTATGTATATAAAGCCAAGTGCTGGTAAAAATAAACTTGTACTGTTATGGTTACGTGCAGCTGCTTCTTTATTTGCCCTCCCCCATTTTTTTAAACAAATCATATAGTAGTAGAAAGAACAACAGTAAACCAGCTACTGCTCCGTCCTTCCACGGTGATAATACGGTAAGGCGTTTAAGGGAAAAGATTCTAAGGAGAGATGCCATTTTTCTTTGCAAGTCATACGCTGTTACTACAAACTATGTTACTGAGACTGAGAGGGGCATGTAAAATGAGGAAAAATATTCATGTTTACTTCAAATATGTGCGAATAACATTTGTTCTTCCTAATGAAAACATGAAGAGCAAATATCCTCAGAAAATACATGCTAAAAAGATTTGCTGTTCTTTTCATAGAAGAATGAACTATAATTTCATAAATAGGGCCCAATAAAATTAGTGTTCCATCATAACTTTGAACTTCAAGCAAAGGATCTTGTAGATAGTATAATCTCAAAGAATTTTGTGTTGCATGGACTGGTTAGAAATCTGTCTTAAGGATCCAGAATAGAGTTTTTATATTAACTTCTTCTGTTCTATGCCATGAGAAACTGCAACTTCTTGTCTTTGCTGCTTATATTCTGCATGTTTTTTCATTTCACATTCTCTTTTAGTAAGTAGAGCTTGTTATTTCTACCAATATCTCCTAGTGACAGAGATGGTGCTACTTATTGTTTCTTATTCTAAATTGCTTCTGACTTCATTTTACATGTGGGCTATATGGAAGTACAGATTTGTGGCTGCTGCTTTCACGCTTCGTCATGATTTTCTTTATTGTTGCTTAAGAAAAGTGACAAGCCATCATTTGAGATTCAGAGCTTTCTTACTATGGTAGTACCACTGCAGCTCTGTAAGTTGAGACTGCATTGTTTTGCTGTGAGTATAGAACTGAAGTGTTGCATACTTTTCAGTGACTAAAGCCCATTTCCAGTTTCAATGTTTTCTAACTTCAGTTTCTAGTAGGATACTTGGATTTTTGAGTATGTTTAGTAACTTCTTAAAGGAGAGAATATTTAGAAATAAAGCTGCTCTGTATTTTCCTGTAAGATTTTTTATTTTTTTTTCCCCTCCATATTAATTCCCTAGAAAATGAGTTACTAGAAGCTCCAGGTAACCCATGGTGGTGAAGGTAATAACCTATTTTACTTTGGGAGGGGGCGAAGGCAAAAGGACTGTTAAGTTGCAATCTTTTTCCAAGCCTGCTAACCTATTTTGTTTAATGCGTTGCTTTGTCATGGGTGGACCAAAAGCGTACAGGCTGGAGGTCATATAAGACTTTGACATATTGGAGGAATGGAGCGATGGAGATGGGTACAAATGTAAGTTCACAGCTGTGCTGGACAAAATTGTAAATCCACTTCAATATAACATGTCAATTCAGTATACCACTGGAAGCTTGTGGCTCTAAAAAACAAGGCTGAAGAGAAATCTGGCTAATGGAGGGTAATTAGAGATGTATATTTGTGACTCTGCAGACAGTAGAAATATTGAAGGTTTGTTCTGGAAGAGTCCAGTGGGCTGGAGAAGCCACATGGCTGGGTGGAGGCTCACTTGGCACTGAACAGAATTTTCCCAGGCCTTGGAAGAAAGAGATGTAGCAGGATAACAAAGTCATGGCTTACTTGAGACCTGGTCCTGCAGAAAGAATTTAGAAATTTTGACCATTTAAAATGCATCTACTGGAAGAGGAGTCTTTTAAAAGATGACCTCAAACTGTAGTCCTTGGAGAAACAGCTTGCTGGCATTGAGAATTTGTGCCATTGCTGCAGAAGAACTTCAAACTGAGAAATGTGAGAGATTTGCATAATGCCTATGATTTTTTTTTTTCTTTAAAGTATACATGAAAAGAGGTAGAAACCCAGGATAGCACAGCAGATAAAGCGGTGTAACTGTACAGAGCAGTGGACAATTACTAGAATAAAAGTTAAGTGCACGGTAGTCAGGTAATGTAACTAATGGTTATGGCTATGCCAGCTTTGAATGCAGTTAAGGTTGTAGTAGCTTAAGTGCAAACAGAGCTGAAACACTTTTATGCAAATACCAGGAGTTTGGGGTATAAAATGGAATAATTTGAATTGTAGAATATTAAACTGGATATCACAGCCATAAGATAGTAGCATAGCACTCATGACAGAACATGAATATTGAAGGATACAACCCTTTCAGGAAAGCTAGAAAGAGAGGTTGTTGAATAGCACAATAATACATGATGCGTTGCTCTAATTATTTAGAGACAATGTAAGTGAAACAGAAGCTGCTTAGATTGATGTCAGTTTAGTGAAAGGTGCTAAGAGATTCTACTGGGGTGTTGGTAGATTTCTGAAGTAGATGCAGTGCTGGATCTGGAAGCAGGTAACTGTAATGGTGTAAAGATAAAAATTACTGGACATATTGTGAGAGACTACCTTCATGAAGATCAACTGGAGAACAAGTGTTTCTGAAAACGGTGGGTAGGGCCAAGATATTGTGGTTGAGAGATCTAACAATTTTTTTTAATTTGAAAATAAATCATAGGGCCAAGGACAGGTGAGGCTGGTTTTGAATGCTGTAGTTTCAACTCAGAATTTGTGTATCTTGAGTATTTATATGGTTTTGATCCTGTATGTCTTCCTGAGGTGGGTTTAGGGGAAGGATTATGAAGACTGGGAAGCATTCCCTACAGGGGAAGAATTAAAAAAAAAAAAAACAACCCCCCAAGAAACAAAACGAAAACTTGGCTTGCTTTGACACTTCCACTAAGGGAAAGAAGAGAACATAAATGTAAGGTAAAGGTCAGTGTTGGCATAATAATGAGGATAATGTGGACATTAAGACATTTAGTCTGGAAGTTACAGCAGGTTCTTGCCATTAAACCAGTCAGGTGCTGGAATAATATTCCTGTGGGGATACTGAGACAAAGCTATCTAGCTGCTTTTAGGTTTGAGCTCAATAATACATGTTGTGAAAAGGATTAGATTCTGATGTTGCATGAGGTTTGATAACTCAGGTCTCTTTCTGTTCAGTTTTTAATGTGGTTGGACTAATCCTATGTGTCCAGTGTGTGCTCTCTGGGTTCCATTGACTGTTTGGTGTCTGGTAGAAACCGTAAGTAACTGGTTGTAGTCAGTTTGTCTCTTTGGATTATCTCTACAAGCTTTACAAGGAGTAACTTCTTGTTACACTTTCTTTTGAGGATTAAATCCAACTAAGTTGAAATGCCACTACAACACTTAAAAAAAGAGTTGCCCTAAACCTTTCATTTCCATGTCAAAAGAAATGATTTCTAGGACTTCAGGCCTTTAAAACAGATTATGTTATAACTGACAGGTTTCTGCCCCTTGGTAATAGTATTTTGTGCTTGAAAGGTAATCATAGGAACAGCCTTTCGTTCTCACACATTTCAAAAGCAGTAGCACAAAAAAAAGGCAACAATAACAATACCCCTCCTTTACCTGCTGTTCCTCCAGACTTCACACCTCTCTCATCCACCTGCAGAAAGAGTCTGATGTGACTGGTCTTGATGCTCATGCTAATGGCAAGGGAGTTGCCTATGCATCTCCTTACGTAGTGATTTTAAGTTAATGTTACACTGTCTTGCTAGAGCAAAATAAAGGTTAATCTTCATATTTTGGTAGAGCAGGAGAGATGGGTTGATGTACCCATAGACTAATTACATTTAGCAAAGTGGTTTTTTTGGGAAGCAAATTAACAGTAAATGGCTTAATAAAGGACGTCTTGTGGGTCTGTGTTACTGCTTGGGGCCGGGGGAGAATAGTATTTTAAAACCAAAGAGAAATGTTGGACAGAAGTTAAAGCCTTGGCCATTTACCTAGAACGTACAAAGAAAGTGCCACCTTAGTGGCATTCCAAACAAAATGCGAAATTTCAGTCTTTTTTTTTTTTTTTTAATATTTATTTAAAAAATAGGTATGCTGGGAAGGAAAGGAGACAGTTATCTCTGAGAAACAACTAGAGAAACTTGGCACTGTGCAATTCTTCCAACTAACATACTCCTAATTGCCTGACTGCCTTGAGTAAATAAAGGAGGAAATCAGTTTTAAAGTAATTCACGGGTATGTTTTTTGTCTCCCTTGTAAGGTACTGATACACCATAGGGTATTGCTGTGGGGGGGTGAACCACAACAACCTAAGTTGGGTAAATTGAGTGGAACACTTTTATAAAATACTGTTCATGTGCGTGCACGTGTGCTTGCAACCTGCAAATTTAAAGATGTTCTCAGGCAAAGGCAACAGCTATTTACCAGCAGAATTTAAGTTTCTTAAACTTCTTTGTCTAAACTCCCCCACAAGTTGCTTTTCGGCCTTGAATCAAGGTAAACAAAATAGTTTAGACGAACGTCTGAAAATTCAAGAACGGGGGAAAAATTTTGAAGCCATTGACGTTCTGCTTGAAATAACAGTTTTTAAGGCAGTTACGCATCTATTGCAGAAAGTACTCCCCTCCACCAGCTGCAGCGGAGCTATTGGCCCACAGAGCAGCCACCTTACCTGGGTTTGTTTAGAGAGTTGGAAGAAGCTGTGGGTGGATCATATGACTGACTCTCTTCTGGCCTGGACCCTGAGGTTTGAGTGTGCTGCCTTCTTATCTCTGCGTTACCCTTCTAGATCTGCCTGCAGCTCACACACAGGGCTCTCTTTCCCCAGTCCTTCGCATATATTCTCTCCTTCCTCTTCCCACCAACTCTAATTACTGTTCCCACCAAGACTAATTACTCTTCCCAGGCCAGACCCAGTCACTATTTCAGCTGTAAAGGTTGACCCTGATACTTTTCCTGTTTGTCACCTTTAAAGTGCATTGGCATATTTGGTCCTTTCCTTCCCTGTCCCCAAACATTCCTTCTTTTTGTGGTGTCCTAGTCCAGTTGTTACTCTCTGGTGGCTCTTTCCACAAAGTCTGCAGTCTTGAAGCAGACTTTGAGAAGACTGTCCTTGAACTGCATTTCTTAGAAAATGCTTTTGCCTCGCTTTCTTGAGAAACATCTTTCATAAGTTACCTAATATTCCTGATTATTTAATACAAAAGAAAGCATTCATTCTGAAAGATTTAAATCTTAAGAGATTCACATCCATTACTGTATGCAAATGTAGTTAAGACCAAAATAACTGCAAGTCTGCAGTGATGTAATGAAATTGTATCGGAATGATGCAGTGAGGAGGAAGGTAGTTCATTATGGTATTATTCAAATTTATTTTTGTGCTGAATTAATTGTACTGTTATATAGTCATGCTATCGATATGGGTATATTCCTCTTCAATATCTGGCTGTATGTTTCTAGTAAGCATTGATAACAGCTCCCGTGCTGACTGGGATTTTTACTTGGAAGTCCAGACACTATTTTTACTTGGAAGGCATCTTCCTCAAACTGTGCTTATCGTGTGAAGCCCCTCTCTACAGGCTATGAGACCTTGCTGCTGCATCACCGCCTGCTGCAAACACATGTAAAAAGCTTACTATTACCCAGATTGGTGAGAGGAGCTTACTCAAAGCTCTGGCCAGGCTGGAGGTGTTCTGCTTTGCCTCTGATGGCATGACAAGAAAGCAAAGAATGCAAGTGTGACCAAGGCACAGCCTGTTTGTAACCACCACTGCAGAGCTTTGCAAGTTGAAGCTCTGAGGGATAGCCTTTTTAGAGTCAGATTTTTTGGTGCTTTGGGTTTGTTGGTCCCCTTCTACATCCTGTTTGTCTGCTTCAGGCTGTTTTCCCCATTTATTCTTGCCCAGAAGGTCTTTTAGAAGCTGAGAATCCTGCAAAGTCTGTAGGTCTGATTAAAATGTAGGTGATAATCCTTCAGTTAGATGTTGAACAGCTTTTCCAGGCTGGGCAATCAGGTGCGATTTTACTAGGGATGGGAAGGAGGCTGTTACCAATCATTGACATCCCGAGGCAAGCTCAGTTTCCGTGTCAAGGTGCTTGGCTGGTACTGCTGCGTACCTTTGGTTTTCATCACAGAAGCATTCAGCCCTGGACTGCCTCTAGTAAAAATCATAGTTATGTTTTGTGTTTAATACAAAACCATTAATTTAATTCAGACATACCTGTTTTGTAATAATTGTATCGTACCACTGAAGTCATGGGCTCTTTACCCAAATAATTCTGTACTGAAGGAGCATGAATATCTTATGAAACCAACTCTTGAATTTTGTATTTTGTGTATAACTGTGACAGCCTTATTTTTCTTTAAGTTATTGCCATGAACTTTTTATCTTTGCATGAGGTGTTTAGTCTGAAAAACATGTGTTTTTGGTGGGTTTTATATAGCTGGGCTATTTGTCAGTTCCAACTTCTTAGACTAAGGTTGTTTAAAAAAAAAAGAAAGTTTGCAAATATTTGCCCATGACCCCTTACAGCTGAAGAGAGTAGGGTGTCATATGTTACAGAGTAGATAACTGTATGAAGAAATCTGGTTGAATATATGGCTCTATTGCCAAATTAATAACTTGTGAAATAAGATTTAATTTATTTTCCAGGGTTTTTTTTATTTCCTCAGTGTTTCCAGCTAGTGAAAAGTTGCATATTAGTGAAAGCAGGTAGTGTAATGATGGATATTCAGGAATAGGAAATGTAAGTTTACTTGAGTGAAGTGTTACAGTTCCTGAATGGCCCGTCTGCATGGGAGGGCATTAGTAGGTTTTGATTTCCCACACATGGTGGGAAGGTTGTGATAGCGAGGAATTCTGCAGCCACAAAATCAGCAGTCACATAGGTCACTGTGGAATAAGCCAAGGAAGAGAGCTTTTGTCCTTGCAAATCTGTAGGTTGAGCAGTCCTAACCTCAGTTGAAATAGCTATGTGGGGAGAGTTTTATTGTCTTCTGTATTGTCCTTTGGCCTTGGATTCAAGTTGTGGTTCTAAAGTATCACCTCTTACTTTCTTCTTACCTTTTTTCACTTCGAATGAATTCAGGGAGATTTCATCAGCAGCTTGGTTCAAAAAAATGGTGAAGCTTGTAAAGTTGTCTTGAGGTGTCTTATTCATTCTTTAAAATACATAAACTTTATTCCTTTCTGTTAATTGAGGGTATGTCGTTGATCTTAAGGCAAAAGGTCAATAAATTACTTGTTATTGCTGTAGCTGCCAGATCAGTATAAAGCAGTAACGTCCTTGGTGATTTTCATGTTCCATGAGTTTTGTTGCATTTCTTCCCCCTGTAACTTTGTTTTGCATCTGTCCCTGAATATTCCCTTCCTCAGGTGACATAATAGTTTCTGCTGAACTGAGACTTCCATTGCATGTAGAAATTGAACCATTATTATTGAGACACAGTTAAAATGATTTATTGCTCTTCTTTAATACAACAGCACTGTCACCATTTCTTAGATTTATTCATTCAGCGATTATGTTCTGAACAGTGACACTAGCTTTTGATTAGAAATGTGGGTAACCAGATATTTGTGAACTTTCAGGAGTAGTATATTTAAGTAGGGAATGTACTTTATATAAAGATTATTTTTTTTTCTGGTATTTTGGTTGACTTTTAATTATTCAAATTAAATATAATTGTCAAACATTAACTCCTTTACTTTTCCATGCTTTCCTTCTGTGAGTTTAGAGGTAATTGAGGGAAACCCAGTCATCTCTTTCCCTTGGAAAGTGCAGGAGCAGGGGAGCTCATGGTCTCTCCCTAACTGTGGGATAGTAACATCGAAGCCTCTGCTGGGTCTTCACAGGTGTGTTAAAGAATTTCTGTAAGGAAAAAACACTACTTTTCCCTGCATGGTCTTCAAGAAAGTAACAGACAGCCAAAGCAGAATTGATCCTATTAAGAAAAGTGGCAGGGGTTCCTTCCTATTAATACCAAAAGAAAAATGGTGGTGAACTCCAGAGCTGTCTGAAACTTAGCAAACGGATTTTGTTCCAAGTACTTTATATCTCTAACCTTAAAATATGATATTATGTTTTATTTTACTTTGTAGGTGATTTGACTCTGTTGTTTTCTAGCTAAAATCTTCTTAGAGCTCAAATGAACCCCAAATCTCTCAAATTTGCTGTTAAAATCTTTTTAGTATTTATAGCTTAGATAAACCCCAGATGTCACAAATATGGGGGATGGGGAGAAGTAGAGAGAAACTTTCATCACTATGTTCTCTGAGCAATGTGGTAATCTTTTTTTTTTTTTTTTTCCCCTGTCAAGGTGGATGCCCAGACTGTTGAAGTTGTTTGGTTCTAGGATATGATGCAAAGCAAAAAAGGTTAAGAAACTGGAAGTTGTTTGGGGACTGCAAACTTCTTAAGATTTAAAAATATTTAAGAAAATCCTGTATCTTACAGAGTACAAGCTGCAGTCTTAGTACAGTAATTTGTCTGTTACAGTAAAAATGACCAGTAAAATTGATGTCATAGTGATGTTGTATTTGAAGTTTGCCTCTGCCTCTTTGCATCTTTATAGATATTGGGGGAGTAAGGAAATAAGTCTTCTAGAGGCAAAAGTGCCAGTTGTTGCCACTCAAATACTCTATCTTGCAGAATGGAGCATGCTTCCATCTTTAATATAGTGAAATATTTTTTTGAAACATTACTGTGTCCTCCCCTCGTCCCTTTCTTTATGGGATCAGTGGTCCCAGCACACTACCTCGTCCAGGCTGGTTTGCCTACTGTCGTGTGTGTATAGGAGTTCGTAGTGAATTGAGCTGTACTATACTCGGGTTTGCTTTGGGGTTTGGTTTTGTTTTGTTTGAAATGGCAGGTTAGGAAAGGTTTGTGCGTTTACATTCCTGGAGACTAGAGAAAGGAATCTGCTGTGTAAATAAATTTGTAACTAAGTAGTGACTGATACGCTAATATTTAGCTGGAGACCACCTGCTCTGAAACCATGGTGTCATAATAGTGGCTGAACTCATATTAAGAGTCATTTGTCTGTAGCTGATGTCTTTGAAACATTAATTGATACAGTCACCTTTGAATAGGGTTTTGGAAGACTGACTTAATCTTCTGGTATTTGTTTTCAAGCATTGGTTTTAAAGTGGGTAACTGATAACTTCTATAATCCAGTTTTCTTGCTGGCCCAAGAGGAAGTTTTAGAGCCAGTGCAGTTGTGGAAGGAAGGCAGTGTGGCTGAGCAGGCAGTCACCTGAGCAGACATAGGAGAAAGAGGAATTTAAGACAGTGTTGCCTGAAAGTATATTTGGAGATTTGAGAAAAGCTCATGGATTAATTTGGATTTGCCAGGAATCTTGTTGAGTAAGGACTATGTTTGAAGTCCTTTATATGTGAATTTTGTCTGAAGGCTGCAGTTATACCATCACACTAAGCTGACACCTCTGTGGTCATCTGCGGAAAGATTGCCTGTGGGTGCACATTTTTGTCCTCTGTATTGGGCTGGCACTGGCATTTCTGCAGCCAGGTAGCCAGTCGGGTCAGGGAAAAGCTTGATTAGGTTGGTTTTCATCAAGATAAATTCTGTAAGCTGACTGTGTGGCTACATCAGCACTAGTGCTGTGGTGGGGAAGAAGGGCTCCCTTTCCCCAGGAGCCTGCACTCGACTCAGGTTAGTGGCTGCTCAAGCACAGCATGAGGGCAGTTGCAGTTTGAACACCTTGAGTCAGGGTAAGGTGGCTGTGCTGGTGAAAGCAACAGTTTAGTTCTTGTTCAGTCCTCTGCCTTGCGTGGTAAGGATTTTTGGCCGTGAACCACATGGGGCAACTCCCACAACTGATAAATGACTTCTTTTTCGCAGCGCTGGTTTTCAGTTGGATCAGTACTGGTAGCTAGAAGTACATTGTTCAGTGGGTGTGCCAGGTTATACCTGTTTGCAGTAAGTGTGTGTTGGTATTATCCTTTTTAGGGGAAGCAAAATACAAGAATACCTTTTTTTTTTCCTGAAAGGTCACATCTGAACTCTGGGAGATTACATGAAACATTCAGGAGTTTGACTGGGGAGTCTGTCAGCTGAAGGGAAGACAAAACTGCTCTGAGTGGTTGCCTTTTTTTAAAGGGTGTACCTTCAAGCAAGCTAAGCCAGCTTCTTATTTTTCATAATCTCTCTCTTGCAGCTTTTTTCAATAGATAGTTTGCTTTTAAAGTCGTCTTAGTTTTAAGACTTTAAAAGGGACTTGCAGACAGTAGTGATGCTGATACAAGGGTGCTGGTTGGTTTATGTGGTGCTGTATTATGCCCTTGCAAGGTCATGCCTCCTTTGGAAGAAGGCTGGCTCTGGTTAGGGAGACTGTTGTTGACTGGAGTTCCTGTGTCATTTTTCAGGGCACTGGGAGGTAAAGGTGATGGATCTGAGAGCTTAGGGAGGATAAAGGCATAAAAGTTATTACAATATGGTATGTGTGTGTTTCAGTATAAAATACAACTGAAATGACCACTGCTACTATTGGGAAAACCAGGTAACTATTTAATGTTTCTGTTATCTTCCCTCTATACATTTAAAAAAAAAAAAATAAAATTCAAAATTGTTTTTCTAGCTTACTGTTGTTTTCTGCAAACTAGGAAAGCTCAGTAAAGGGTGCCAAAGGAAGTGACATGACTCGCTAACTTGCTGAATATCGCAGGCCTCTCATTTTTTATTATAATTTTTTTTGGAAGGCCACAATGGCTGATAAATGGTAGGAAGCAACATTTGAACTCGTTGAAGATGATAATTTGTTCAAATAGATTACAATAGTACTGGCCGCCTACCAAAGTATAAGTGAAAATTACAAACAACATATGATCAGCCTACCTTTGATCTTGCTAGTAGGAAATAAGATAGCCAGGAGACAGAAGAGAAGAGATCATAAAGTTAGAAATAAACTGAAATTTTCCATGGGTACAATCAGCTAGCTGGACTGCATGAAGTCAGCTGATATGCATCTTCAACGTCATATAGAAAGAAATAACTTTTGCCAATAGATACCTTCTGTAGATAACCTAGCATTTAGTAATCCTTGATATATAGATCTTGCCTATCTTACCTCAGTGGGGAAAAAAAAATATACTAAAAGGCAGATTCTGTTGTAAGACAAATGTTCCGCTACTGTTTTATCCCTTTGTATTAAGGTTGCCATCTGAAGATGCCGTGAAATCTTCTTTGGAATACAGTCTCTGAGTTTATGTAAGCCAAGACAATTTTCTTCTCTATTCAGGTCATCACCTGTTAATGATTTTCAAAGTAAAACTTAAATACAGTTTAGATTCTCAAACTTTTCATTAGATATATCAATATATCTGCATATTTGAAACTCCTGTCATAGATTAGTTCTTTTTGCTGACTCTGCATTGCAGTCTTATTTCCTTAGTCCAAGACAGAAAACCTAGTGTTTTGTTTGACTGTGCAGGGATCAGCGGTAGAATGGAGAATTTTAACAGGGGGTGGGGGGTGCATAATGTGTCTTATTTATATTTTATTGTCTAATAATTACTTTACAGGTGAAATAAAGATGCACTATGTAGAAATAGCAATAACTCTTTGCTTAAAAAGAACATAATTTTTGAAGACAAAATTGTGGACTAATTTGCAGCTTTCCTTTTGAAGGCTTTTTCCTCCACTGTGTGTGTTCCAAAGATTAAAGAAGTTCTTAATACGAAATGATCTGAACTAAAAATATTGTACCTTTTCAAAGGAAGAGAAGGGAAATTTAGAATGTATTTGGCAAGGGTCTCTGAGGACTTGCAGACATGAGTTCCAGCGTTTTTCTTTTTGAAACTGCTAAACTAGTGAAATTGGGCAGGCAGTTTTATTGACTTTGTTTTGGAGGTTTAGGAGATTGCATCATTAGAAAGCTTGTGTTTTAGCACTTTACCAAAATATCTAGAATTAAATGCAGTACTAATGAAAGCTGCAAGGTATTATGCGCTAATTTCTTTAATGTTGAACTGCGCTTAAGATATATAAGAAAACTTGGAACCTAAAAGATAGTGCTGGAAATATTGTTTCAGGGTAGTGTATGCAGCCATAGAAGTGGTTACTCTCTTTCGTATTAGCACTAGTGACCTCCTGCACTTAGTGCTTTGAACAGCTATAGGTTGGTGGTTATCCAAAAGTAATAAAATTAAGTCTCAGTAGCTATCCTGTGGGGTGCAAGAGTTGGAGAACAGCTGCAGATCATTTCAATGTGTAGCTTTTTTCATGCCAGTCTTATGTGCTGAAGTCAGTTTTGTGCAGCTTTTGTGTGATAAAACTTCCTCATAATTTAAGATTACTTGAACACACTACTAGTTTTGTTTGACTTCTAACATTTGTGTATAGGGTAAGAGGTGGGCTTACAGCTCTAAAAGTGATCAAAATGTACACTTCTTTCACTGTGATAATAAAAAATGTGCAACTATATGGCTGGTGCTTCACAGTTACAGTATGTCTGAGCTCTTTTTCTGTGTCATGTGAATCAAATAGTTCTGACTGTTCCATGTCCATAGAAAGTGATCATGAAAACTATAATTGCAAATGGGGGGGACAGGGGACATCCAACAGATACTTCAAAATTTTGTGGTCCATGAGCTGTCAAAACTGTCATATCTTCTAAAATGATTGCTTCCAAGGACATAGACTTCTGCACCTCTTTCTCTCCTGGCCACTCGCAAAGTAATTGACTGGTCTGGTTTCCTTATAAATTATGGTTGTGGTGATTGTGTGAGGAAAAATGCTGAGAGGGACTTTAGATTCAGCACGCCCCTCTCTCTAACCACAAGTATTAAATAATGCCTGTCTCTTGAACTACCAGTATTAAATAACTGAAGATAATATCTTTCCTATCTGAGTTCATGCTAGGAAAGAGATTAGCTAGGAGAAACATTTAAAGGCACTATATGACTAAGTAGTTTCCCTGACTGACAGCTTTATTCCCAAATGGAGACAGAAGGGAAGTGGATTATTGAGCTAAAAAGTCTTTCTGCTCCTTCAAGGAGACCCAGTGCGGCAGCTGAAGATAGACACTTCTGTTAGGGTTTTTTACCTTTAATTTTTATTGTCGTGTCAACACTGGCTGTGATTGCCTTTGGATGGTCATCGAGTTTCTAAGTTAAACCCAAGTCTGAATCCCACTATTTCTTATGCGTTTTAGGTCTGAATAATAATCACACGTTGTCAGATTCGCTTAGCTTGTCTGGCAAACTTCAGGGAACAGGTAACTTGATTATTATCGCTGTGGAACTCTGCTGGCCCAGCAGCCTTGTATTTCAAGACTGGTACTAGCGTATATGTACTGAAGCATGCTGTCTCAAGGGTTTTAACTGTGGTGTACCACTCTTACTGTCCCACCTGATTTACATGTTATGGCTCATATGCAGAGCAAGTGATGCACAGATGTGATAAAAGAAATGTCTAGACTGTTACCACTTTACTGATGGACGAGTGCAAGAGATAAACCATCTCCCTTGGGGGGGAAAATGGCAAAATCAACATGCACAACTCATCCTGGAGTTTCTTTACTCCTTTTACTAGCCTTTCCAGAAACCCCAAATGTTCTATTTACCTGGCTCTGTTTTTGCCTTTGCTGGAAAGCAAAAGCTTTCTTAAATAGCAGTTTACAAATTGTCTCGTCCCCTGGTCCTCTGTGTTTTGCAGTTCTATGTGGAGTGCAGATGTCCATGCATTACAGTAATTACTGCATTTAAGCAGTTCAGCCAGTAACCTTCATTGCTTTGATAGCATAGATTTTATTCAGTTATTGATGGTTTTCAATGACTCTTCCATCTGGGACCAGACTCATAGGGTCTGACTTCGTCCATGCTACTCAAAGATTGAAGCAATCTGAAGTAACTGTATGCAGCTGAAGATGCTGATTAAGGTAGATTTATAAGGTGTTTATAAAATGGACTGGAACTGATTAGTTCACAAAGCAATAACTAAGCGGGTTGCAGCTGAATTTCTAGAACTGTGTTCTCAAAAACAAGAAGGCTACCAATGAGCTATGTGAAAGGTGTGCAAGATACCTGCCTGAGAGGGGACCAGCCGATAACAAAACAGTGCACAGTTGGAGATCACAAAAATTATTTACCTCACCAAGCCTATGTTTGTTTGTTTTTTTTAAAAAAACCCAAATAGGTCTGTTGTAAACACTGTGTGCTCTGTTAGAAATACAGTCTGTGGCCATAAACCAAAACCAATTAATTCCACTCAGCGTACAGAGGCTAGTAGGAATATACACATTGCCAGACCCAAGTCCCTGTATGTCCTAGTAAGCCTTTTGCAAGGGTCATCGTGGCTGGGTTTCGTGTGTCATGTGGCCAAGCTAGCATCTTCCCCAGCTCCCCCCCCCATGAGTTTGGTCTTCAATGCTGAATATGCTTGTAGTATTAGATTACAGTGTATGATAAATATGCTTTTTGTAACTGCTATATGACTCATGTTTCCACAGTTGTAGTCCATCAATTTACAAAACATAGACAGCCAGCTGCACCTGCATGGAGCCTCTGTTGGAGTCAGGAGCTCATTTTGGGCACAGCAGCATCCTTGTACATTGTAGCTTGCAGGTCAGGTTCTGTGATGGCCATAAGGTTATGAGGTTATAATGTCAATGACATTATGAAATGGAGTCAAAGGTGTGAAGATGGACTTAAAAAAAGGAAGTATAGCTGCTGATGCTAAAGGGAGAAAAAGAAAGAAGGTGTATGTGTGGGTATGAATGGAAAAGTGCAAGCTTCTACTGCTTAGATATGTGTTGGGACTGCTTGCACATACTCTGTTTTTTGCTTGCAAGGGTATTTGATAATAATAGGGAAACTTAAAAGAGCTTTCAGCTTTATGGTAGTTCTCCATAGAATTGTAGAACCTTCCTAGGAGGAAAAAATTACTTGGAGATTTTTCTTCTGAATGTCATATTTATGGCTCAGCCATATTTCATATGTACAAAATAATAGTTAAGCTTCGTCTGCTTTCACTGTTGTAGTGCTAGTGGAATTGGCTGTGGAAATTAAAGGACATAGCAGCAGCCGTCGATTGAGGGATAAACTTGAGCGAGGAAAGTGAATATATAGGGAAAAGTAGGAATGAAAGGGCCCACAGAAAGATACAATGCAGAAGTTGTAACTTGTCCTTAAGCTCAACAGTTGAGAGGAACTTGGTCAGGAGTTGTTAAGAGTTGTAGTCCTCTGAAGAACAAAGTCTTCTGAAGCCCACGTGCTGAGGATTGGGTGCTTTTTTTTTTAAGTGTACAGGAGTATTAAAAGCCATCTGACAAACTTCTGTTACTTGATTGCATAAGGGTGATACCAAGAATTCTTTTTTTGAGAAAGGCCTTTACAAAAGGGTTGGATATTGAGAGCATAGAATATTTTGGGAATTAAAAGGGAGGTCTATTTAGAACTACGCTTCTGGCCTTATTTTTCTCGTCCTTGTAGCAGTGTGAAATGGTGTTATGTTAACTGTAATTTGGACAAAAATATTTGTTTCCAAACTTCCACTGGTCAAAACTACAGCTATTGAAGCTGATATTAAAATAACTTCAGAAAAACAGAGCAGGGGCTCTGAGGGAAACCAAGATCTCTTACAGATGTGTCAAGTATAATTTTTTCACTAAGTTCAGCAGATGTAGTTCTAATAAATGAAAATTGGGGTTTTTTTGGGGGGGGTGGGGACAACCCATTTTCGGAAAACACAGAAGAAAATGTTCCAAAAGAATTGAAAACTGTTAGATTATAATGAAAAAAGGGAAGCAATCAGTGTCCTGATCAGTGTCAGTGTAGCAAAACATGAATACTTGAGTATGTGGTGAACTTTTATAGCTAACACTTCGTATTTTATTAGAGTTACTGTTCCTGTGAACGAGATGGGAGCACAAGGAAATCTTCCCTCCTCCCCGTGCCCCATGACTGCATATTTGAGCTTTCTAGTTGTTTATATGCCTATAGCCAAAATATATTTTTAGCAGTATTGATAAACTGTGGAAGTACTGCATAAAATTACAGCTTCTGCATGAGGTTATAGAGACCCTAGAAAGCAAAATTACCTTTTTATTTCTTAAAAAGTGTGTGGGGAGAAGATGTCACCTATGTAACCTTGGCTTTCCCCCGCCCCCATTACATGTACTGCTCCCATACTATGAAAGAAAGTACAGTGTTTGGAGTGCACAACAGAGTGGAAATCACAATAAACAGCAGCATCTCTTGTTTTCTTTTTTGTTTTGTTTTTAACATTTCAGTTGACCTTCATATCTGCTGCCTAGATTTTGCTCAGCTTCAACAAACTAACTAGCATCATCATTGTCCTCCTCCATCTCTTACTCATCTTCATCCTCTTCCCTGGCAACCCCATGAGATTCAATGCCAAAGATCTGGCTTTGCTGGCCAGGCGACCATCAGGTTGTTTTGTCAAGGAAGGAAAACTGAAGATTTGCCGAGTGGTTGGGGATGAAAAATTAATAGGTAAAAATGGCTTGCACTGAAAACTACTCGTGGTTGATGTGCATGTTTTCTGCAGTTGTCAGCTTACAGTTTCACTAATCACGTACACCTCAGAGTTTTCAGTTTCCTTCATGACTGATGCTTGAGTGGTGCTAAATACCTTTCTAAACAAAGAAGTTTAAAGCCAGCTCTTTAGTTTGCTCAAGTTTTTCAAGTTTTCTTTGTCATGTACCTGAGAAACAATACTCAGTCCTTAACCTTATTATTATTTTTTCCTGTGAAGAAAGACTGTTTTTTATGACTGGTGACTAGCGATCACTAGTAGTTAGTTGCCATGCTTTAAAGTTTGGATATCCAGTTCCTCAGGAGCTGCCCCTCGCACCTCCAAAACCTGTGTTCTTCTATCACTCTAGATTTTTTTCTGTGGCTCACTTCCCACCTCCTTCGCAGGTTTCTTCAGGCTTTTATGATCATATTTTAAATGTCTTTCAATTTCCAGTAAGCTTGAATAAATGTCTGTTCCCTTGGTAGCTGTTAGGAAATAGCTCCTGTTTAGCTGTAAAATCAGTCCTAATACAATAATTTCAGCAATGGTAAATGTTTTATTTTCACTCATCCCAGTTGATCTTCATTGTGTTTATATTTACTTTTATTTTATTAGGAAAATAAAAACAAACCAAAAACCCAACACAGACTCAATTATGATAAGGAGCTGAAAAAATTTTGTGCTGCATTTCTAGAATATTTTATGTGTTTTCTGATGACAAGTAGCTAGAGTTTCCTGTGGAGGATGCTGCAGACTTTCTGGACATAGTATTAGTGAGCATCCACTTCTGGCTGCTTTGGGGTTCCTCAACAGGATTCTCTCTCTCTGTGTTCTCATCATCGGCAGCATATCAAGTCCTGTCCAGTGAATATCCGATAGTTATGATGATGTTTTGGATTTTTCTTCACTTATTCTTAAATTGAGTGCTGATATTGCTGCTAGAAACCTTAGGTTGACCAGAGACGGACCAAACACACTCATCTAGCCCGGTATCATGAGCTATCTGTGCCATGGTCAGTGGTGGTAGATTCTAGAAAAGTGTTTAAGAAACTGTGCATATGTAGGATGTTCCTATTGCCCAGTAAATCCTTCTGGCTCCCACCAATCACATGATGAGCCCTTGAGAGAAGGGTAATTTCTCTGGAGGCATTTTGGTCACTGTGTATACTATCCACTAATAGACTTGTCATGGTTAGTCTGACTGATCTTTGGACTTGCTTATTTTTCATACTTAGGAGGTAGTGACTTTCCCAATCCTATGTAAAAATAGCTTTTATTAGAAAAAGATGGAGTGTGAATGTGATAGATTCCTTCCTTGCCCGCAGGGTTCTGGAGGATGGAATTTAGACTTAGCAGAGTCCTGTACTTGTACTGTAAGGCAACATACTTGGATCTGATAACTGTTTAGATTTTAGTTGGTGGATGTGCATCAATTTATATTAATTCTTTTCTCTATTGTTCTTGCACTTCAGTAGGTCTGGAAAGATCCAGGAACTTACTCCTTTTCTTAAAAAAAAAAAAAACCAACCCAGGTTATAACTGAAAACTGTTATTTTAGGTCCAGTGCCTGTGTAAACCTTCCACTTTCTTGTGGGGGAAAAGCTATTCTGATTTTCAGATGTTGCCTATTGAAACATCTTAATTGAAATTATCAAGAGGAGAAGGGAATTTTATTTCTTTATTTACTGTAACAAGACATCCCTCTGGTCAGTATTATGTCTCTAGTGGTGGCCAGCTTTGAGGGAAGTACAAGAGTTCCACAGAGGCAGCTGTGGAATAACGTGACCTTAGGGTATAGCTGTTCTTCCAGCTCCCTAGGAATTCAAGGCTGGCTGCTGTCTGGAGACATGGGGTTTCATGTGCCTTCTCAAAAATAAAAAAGAATACATCTTGTGTGTAAATACATCTTGTTTGTCTGTGAGATCGGTATGTGTGTATGTCTACAATAGGTATATGTATCTACCTGTACCTACAGATCTGTATACAAGTGTTTTTAAAAAAAGAAAAATGATGCAATTTTAAAAATGGCTAGTTTAGGAAGAATAACTTTAAAAAGTTTTTTTGACCCACTCATTGACCCTAAATTTCTGAAACATTCCCTGTTCTTAAAAGTTTGGTTATGTCCCTGCATATGTGTATAAACACAAATATGTTGTTACTTCCATTGGTTAAGCACTTCAAAAAAGTGTGGTAAAATAGTAATAGCAAAGTGACTGTACATATTTAGGCCTCGCTCATTTTTTATTTTCTGAAAATTGTAAATTCAGATTAGCATGTGCTAATCTAAGTGGAATAGTAAATGTTTTTGTGTCTTAACAAGGATTATATTTCATATCTTGAAATGATGGAAGCAAAAGCCGTTCCATGCTAAAGTGGCTGTTTCTGCTCTCATGTGAGGAAAAGAGAAAAGCAGAGAAAACACAGTTGAGTGTATGCCGCAGTCACCAATTCTCTCAGCTGCAGAGTAGAAGAAACCTTCTGGGAAGTTATTTGGCATTTCACAGCATGTTGTACATAGGCAGCTGCTGAATGAAGCTGGCTTGCTTTGGTTAATGATTTTCTTTTCTGACCTTTATAACTAATGCATCTTCTTTTAAGAAGCATTTAATGTGTGAAGACAAAAGGTTGTTTTTATTAATCTCTTTCTTCTTTGCATACAGAACCGAGAGAGAGATGGTGCTGACTGAAAGGAAATCTGCTTTTTCTAATGAAAAATAAGGTAATTCATTTTCCTACTGCTTTTCTTGATGTGTTAGTCTAATCTTTAAGAACTTGAGTAATCCTTTTTCATGATAGCTATTGGCATTGTGCTTTTAGGGACAAAAAAAGTAAATCACTATTATTAGAACAGAGGAGATGAAAAAAAATCCATTGTTTGCTTTCTACAAGACTAGGTATTCTTCATGATAGCAAAATCCTTTAGCTGAATCGTAAACAGTCTATGGCCAGGTTCTGCTCATAACATACATGGGTCTAAATCCAGAATTACTCCACCAAATCCACTGGAAGGAAAGCAAAATCTCACAGCTAAATGAGGTATTGTGGTAATGTTCAAGATGCAATTTCAGACCCCTACTACGATTTTTTAGTGTGGTTTTGTAACTGAATTTGTTATGAAGAGTGGTGTTATTGTCTCTTCCTTTGTCTAAAGAGCAATTATATGCCTAAAATGAAGGGCCTATTTTAATAGGGTCTGACCCTGACACACAATGGAAGTCATGGAGGAGCTGCTGAGTGTCCTTGTTTGCCGTTGGCTTTGTTAGGAGTTGAGGCCACTCATCCTCTGGAAGGAACAAGCACAAAGTCTAGAATTGCTCTTTTTCTTACCCTTTCTGATATTATGAACACTGCTTCTGTAGTTGCCTGAAAATAGCCTGGATTCTAAGGAATTAGGGAGTACTTACTATTAACAGTTAATAGTAAGTATTTTGTAACTGTCTCCTAGGACATTTTTATACTGTATGGACCAGCAGTTGGATGGAAATGATAGTGCTGCTTGACAGATTGTATATTCTGTTTGAAAGATTTTTTTCAATGTGATAAAGTGGCTTATTTTAATACAGTGATGAATCTGCACATATGGTATACTTTTAAAGCAGTGTTTGCTTTCAAAGCACTGTTCAGGAGCATGTGATAGACTTCTGTATGTATGCAAACAAAATGAGACAGTATGATGTAAAGGTTTCTCTGGCTTGAGTTTCATATGGCTGCATTCTCCTGGGTGTTAAAAGGACCAACAGGTTTTATGTAGATGAAAGCAAGCTCACAGCCACCCCTTTGTCACACCCTCATACATTATCGTTCTGCTGTATGACGTGCAGAAACTATTTTTAGTAAAGGGCTTTAAGTTTCAAACTACTCTCTTCTACTCTATGTTCCTCCAAGCGTCCTATTTTCATGTGAGCCTCTGACATTTTGTAAAACAGTTTCAGGAAATATTTTGATCAACCTTGCAGCTGTGAAGAGAGGAGTAGGAGAGTTTTGCTGAAATGAAATGTAGCTATCAGTTTGGCTCTGGAAATGTAGAGAATTAATGTTACTGTACTAGAGGATTGGTACTCAGGTTCATAAGGTGTGTGGTGGTTTTTTGTGGGTGTGTTTTTTAATGTGTAGATGAGGTGCAGATGGATGGAACGAGACAATCTCGGTTGGACCAGCAAACCAACCAACCTGCTAGGTCCACTCAGGCTGTTCAAATGCAAAGCTGTATTTTGAGAAACTTGGAGGATGAGACACATTAACGGCCTGTTACTGAAATGATTTCGGCTTGCAGTAAATAAAGGGGAATTCACCTTGAAATGCTGTGGCTTGACTGAACCAGTTAAATAGGTGGGTGATTTTTATCTCTATGTCAGTGCTAGAAAACTGCATCTCATTCTTGTTTCCTTGTTTAAAGAAGTTTTCAAAATTTGCAGAAGTTATGGAAGGAACCAGGAGATTTGACAAATTTTAGCTTATTAAAAAGACTGGTGACTTGATTAATGTCAAAGTGTTTTCAAAAGGTGATTTTTATCAGGTACTTTAATTAGGGAGGTCACAATAAGAGAAAAACTTGGAAATTGAAGTCAGACAAATTCAAATGATCGCAGGATGATTGTGGCCACTGAAATCCAAGTGTGGTGAGGTATAGTGCGTGCCACAACTTACTAAGCTCCATACAGAGACCACTGAGTGATTAAAGGGCAGTGTCTTACAATAGATCAAACTAAATGATGTAGCACTTCCTAGTCAGCTTATATCCTAGGAATTTGTGAAACGGTCATTTTCAGAGACTTCCTCTGTTGAGTACTGTAGAGGATAGCTTCTTTGATGAAGACAGATCATTCTTGATCTCAAATCCCTGTTTCAAAGGATGCAATTTATAGGCATACTAAGTAAAACCAAAGCAATTTGTGTGCTGTGAGGACAGAAGGGAGTGTACCCTGTATTTCTTTTTTTCTTCCCCCCCCATCTCGTTCTAGAAATGAACAGATATCCTGTCTGAAGCAGATTCTTGACATAGGAAATCATAGTTTGAATTTTGGGAGTGTAGTTTGCCAGTATAATAACCAAAAATAGTCTTATTGTAAAAGTTATTAAGCATATTAATAAACATAGTTGCCAATTTTCTGCTTTTTAATATCCTACTGAAACCTTTGCTAATTCAAGTAATGTAGTGTGTGAAAGATGCGCCCAGGACAGCGCTGATGAAGCCATGTTCCTATTTTTGTTGCTGGAACCTGACTTGGCTTATGGCTTGACACGGAATAAAAGTAACTCTGATGGTTTAGAAGCTCATCTGAATGCTGAACAGTTAACTCCAGAACTCACTGTCATGAAATGAAGACAGATTTGCTGCTATTCATTAATTGCTGTCAGAGGCATGTGCATGTCTGCATATACAAATGCTTATAGTTTAGTGACAGACTCTCATTCTAGTTCAAATGTACATAAATTATACTACTTGTATAAGAAGAATCTTTTCTATGAAATTGCAAAGGATGCTTCCCGACTTACCTGTGCTGTAAATCTTAAATGTATGTGGTTCAACAAGGCCAAGTGCTGGGTCCTGCACTTTGGTCACAACAACCCCATGCAATGCTACAGGCTTAGGGAAGAGTGGCTGGAAAGCTGCCTGGCGGAGAAGGACCTGGGGGGGTGCTGGTCAACAGCTGGCTGAATATGAGCCAGCAGTGTGCCCAGGTGGCCAAGAAGGCCAATGGCATCCTGGCCTGTATCAGAAATAGCGTGGCCAGCAGTAGGGAGGTGATTGTGCCCCTGTACTCAGCGCTGGTGAGGCTGCACCTCAAATACTGCGTTCAGTTTTGGGCCCCTCACTACAAGAAGGACATTGAGGTGCTGGAGCGTGTCCAGAGAAGGGCAACGAAGCTGGTGAGGGGTCTGGTCTGGAGCACGAGTCTTACAAGGAGCGACTGAGGGAACTGGGGTTGTTTAGTCTGGAGAGGAGGAGGCTGAGGGGAGACCTTATTGCTCTCTACAGCTACCTGAACGGGGGTTGTAGAGAGGTGGGTGCTGGTCTCTTCTCCCAAGTGACTAGCAACAGGACAAAAGGAAATGGCCTCAAGTTGCTCCAGGGGAGGTTCAGACTGGATATTAGGAAAAATTTTTTTACTGAAAGAGCGGTGAGACACTGGAACAGGCTGCCCAGGGAAGTGGTGGAGTCACCATCCCTGGAGGTGTTAAAGGAATGTGTGGATGAGGCATTGTGGGACACGGTTTAATGGGCATGGTGGTGTTGGGTTGATGGTTGGACTTGATGATCTTGCAGGTCTTTTTCAACCGCAGTGATTCTGTGAAATAGCATGGCAGTACACTTAGAGTATAGGGAAAAAATGTGGTTTATTCCTCCACTTCATCACATTTGGATGCAGAATAACCTATTAGGCATCTTAAGGACAGGTATTTTCTTTGGTCTAGCAGTGGAGTTGGTAATTTGGACTTTGAGTGGGCTAAGAAGTAGACCGACTTGTAGGCCTGAGGTACAATCCAGCATCTGCTAGTGTTAGTGAAACTGTTCTCTTTTGTAGACTTCAGTGTGGGGGGTGTGTGTGGTTTTGTGTGGTGTGGGTAGTTGGGTGTGTTTTGGTTGTGGGTTTTTTTTGGGGGGTGTGGTTTGTTGTTTGTTTGTTTTTTGGGTTTTTTTCCAGATTGGTTCCCTACCATATTGTATTGGTTGTGGGTGTCAAAGCTATGGTAGTGAGGGATCTGCAGGTGTGGCCTCTGTGAGGAAAAGGTCAGGGGCTCTGCAGTAGACCCACCATACTCACACTGACACAGCTGTGCCCATCAGCGAAGTAAGTGGTGCCTCTGGGAAAATGTATTCAAGAATGGGCAAAATGCTGCACAGCAGTGAGGAGTGAGAAGTGTGAGAAACAACCCTGCAAACACCAAGGTCAGAAAGAAGGAGGGGAAGGATCTGCTCATTTGCTCCAGGTGCAGATATTCTTCTGCAACCTGTGGAGAAGGCCAGAGCACGTGGACATGCCCTGAGTGGTCTGCAGCCCATGCCAGAGCAGGTTCTCCTGGAGGGAACTGTAGCCCATGAAGAGGACCCACACTGGAGCAGGCGAGAAGTGTGAGGAGGAAGGCATGGCAGAGAGGAAGTGTTACGGACTGACCACAACCCCATTCCTCATCCCTCTGTTGCCACTTGGGGGGTGGGGAGGAGGAGGTAGAGGAGTTGAGAATGAAGGAGTGACATAGAGCCTTGGGGAAAAAGGGGGATGGGAGGAAGCTGGTTTAGTTCTTGTCTTTGTTTCTTACCAGCCAGATCTATTTTAATAGGCAATAAACTAAATTAATTTTCCCTGGGTTGAGTCTGTTTTGCTTGTGATGGTAATTGGTAACTCATCTCTTGGGTCTTCATCTTGACCCACGAGCTTTTAAATTTTATTTTCTCCACCAGTACTGTTAAGAAGGGGGAGTGAGAGAGCAGCTGGGTAGGTGGCTGGCAGCCTGCCAAGGCCAGCCAGCCACAGATACAATCCTCTGTGGGAACTGTATGTTGTCAATACCTTCCTATGTGAAGTCCTAAAACCTCGAGTTTACACGTGTAGGCTTTCTGCCACTTCTCAGGAAGTGGCAGATGTGTGCATTTGCATCCTATGAAACACAGGCAGGATACGATGCTTTTGAAGGCAGTAGTTTTGAAACTGTGCTCCCTAAAGCCATGGTTAGCAGTGTGACTGGGCTGGGGAACCTAGTGTGTGACAGGGCTTCCAGAGAAAAGGTTGACATCATGCTAATCTTGGAGCAATTCTTATGGATCTTAGTAAAAAATACTTAAAAATAGTATTATTAGACAGTGTTTTCAAAACAGGTAAGATTTGGAACTAGAAAGCGGTATGTGCCTCACTTAAAGTATGTGGGTTATTTACTTAAATTCTACCTAATTCCAGCCTGGGAGGTACTTCCTTCCAGAACTCATGTGAGTGGGAAACGGGGAGGAAGATTGCTGGGCAACAGTTGCTAATGCGTATAATAAGTATTACATACTTATGTGCCTTTTTTCATTGGCATAGGAAGGGATTTCTGATTAGAAGTTTCAGGTCTCTTTGGGGATTGCAGTATTGTGTACTGGTTTGTTTTTTAATTACAGATCAGAATTTATAGTGATGGCTTTCGCTTGTATTTTTTTTTTTTTAAAGAACAGTGCGTATTTTTATATCGAATGTCATGCTGTGTCACTTCCTTGTTGTTTTCTGTTCATAGGTCCTTCAGAATAATTTTCTGGGTTTTCTTTTCCAAGAAAGACTTAAACAGATTACTTGAACCTTTCTCAGTCTCTTTTAAACTTCATGGCAATTCAGGGCTGGATTTCTTTTTTCTTTTTTTTTGTTTCCCCCTCCCCTTTCACATCTGTGGTTAAAAGCCTTAAACTGCTGTTTGCTAGACATGTGTGAATTTGGAGTGATTGCTACTGAAGTAAAGAAAGAAGCCACCTGACCCATCTATCGTTCATTTTCCCATATACTAATATTCCCAAATGGTAATGCTGATGCTTAGCCGGTTTTGTAAATTACTTCGCAATCTACACATTAAAAGATACACTAGAAAGTACAATTATGTTTTTGCATCTCAGTAATAGCTCCAGAGGGCCCATTATGTTCTATTGAGTAAACATTTTGACTTTCCTACTTATTTTTGAATATGTATTTAGGAATTTATTTAATAATTGATTTTTTTTGATCAATAGCCTGTAGTGGGTTCTCTAGGAGAGTCATTAGTGTCTATTGTGTAAATCTTTCTTAGTTTGTGGTTTAATGATCCTGTGGAGGTAACCATTCTAATCTATTAGGTCAGTTTGTCCATGCACTGGCTCGATAAACTCATGCTGCTTTTGTGTGTGAAAGGTTGCCTTTTAAGACTTCTTATGTATTGATTTTTGAAAATTATCATATAGAAGGAAAGAAGTTTAGTTATACGGATGACTGTATTTAAAATAAAAGCTGTTATGAGTGCTGAAAGTATCTTAAATTAGCAGTCATATTTCACAGATAAAATTATAAACCTGTCTTTTTTTCTCTAATCTAAACAATGTTGTGGTAGCAAACTTGTATGGCATGTTCATACTGTAGTGAATTTATATGCTTGTTTCCTAACCCCCAAACCCAAGGGATTTATATTGAAGAAATGACAGGCTTAACTATACAGCTGTAAATTGGAGTGCTATAATACACCTAATGCCAGAGAGAATTAAGTAAAAGGTGGTGAATATTTTGGGACTTCTCTTGTAATGAATTAACTTGCCTTAAACCAAATGCATTGTTGGGCTTAAGATTTTGTACATAAGATTAATGAGCAAATCTAAATGGTTGTGCTGTCAATAATAGCAAGCGTTCTTGCAATGTTTGTGAAAGCTTAACATAAACTATGTTGTTACAGCATTTATCACAAGTGTAATGTATTATTAACAGTTGGCAGAAGAGCCTCAAAGTAAGATTTCAGATTGATTCTTAATAACCAGAGAACCACGTGCAAGATAGAAATAATAGAATAATGATACACTTCTGAGGTTCGAATGTGAATTACACTGTAATGCAGCTGTGAAAATGTTATTCAGGTTTTCATGGCATAGCTGTGTATAAATTCTGCCATAAAAATAGGAGAATGTATCCATGAATCTTCTCTGCAGTCAGGCAGGCATACACAGTGTATTTTCAGCATTTCAGCATAGCTGTATAGTTTTAGCATTTTCCTCTCCAATTTGCTATCTTTTAAATATTCTTACAGAGTGAGATTACTTTATTTATATCGAAGCTGTGGAGCCTTTTCTAGTCTGTTGGACTATGGGGGTTTTCTGTGTGTGTGTGGTTTAGCATTCTGTAAGTCAGTAATCTCTCTAGGGCATCTTGAAATAAAAGTGTCTCTTCTGGCTAAGGATGTACTTTTTAAAAACCATTTTTCAGCAGTGATTTCAATTTTCTAGAGCATGCTCTGTATCAGTTTAAGTGTTAAGGTCTGAGCAGCCAGAATAAGTGTTGCTGCACTGTGCAGTATTGCTTTGGGATTGAATGTCATTGCTGATGTGTTTTTTTGTCTAAATATTACATGTATAATATTGGTTATGACCATGTTTTGCAATGTCTGTAAGCTGAGAAGCAGATAAGTGAATCTATGTCTGTAATATTATATCCCTTCAGTATGTTTCAGTGAAATATGTTGTTGCTGTGTCGGTATGATTTTGATTTACTGTGCCAAATAGAGAAGGAAGCAGAAAATGACTAAACTGTGGCATAGGCAGATCTGGAAGCTGTATCACCCCTTACATGACTCAAAAGTCTTAGTGTGTTTCCGAGCATTCTCAGCCCCAACCTTGCATGTACTTCTGCCTGAGGTGTGGTTGTCTTACTGTTGGAATGAGGTTTTTATTTGTATATAACAACACACACATGTGCATATACGTAAGTTAAATATCAGGCAGTGTTCAGTTAAGAACTCAAATTAACTTGGTTGTGTTGAGAGAAGGAATGTTGCCACGTGGGCTTTTTAACCAGCCTTAGTTAAGGTATTGTGTTACTGTAGCCTGTTACTGTAGCCATGCATTTCAAGTCAGCGAGATACCTTGTATATGTTTGAAGTCCCTTACTTATGCTGGGCCTATTTTTAAATAACCAGTAGTGTTGCCCCTTATGTTACAGTGTAAAGGCATTTGAGAATGCTTATTTTTTTGCATGCCTTAATTTAAATAGTAGGGTTTTTTTAAAGATTTCTTGATGTTTTTAGCCATATTGGATTGGAAGAATGCTATGCAGAGAATTCTATGCTAGTTGAATGCTGTAAACTGTAGCCTTAAAACCCTACTAAACATGATATACATAATGCCAATGTAGTGTTAGGAGGGAGGAAGCTGCTGTCTTCACATTGCGTGTGAAGAGATAATGTGGGGAGCATGAAGTTGTCTGGAATAGTTGGGGGAGAGCAGTAAGTAGACAAGCATAACCCTCAATTTCCTTATTAGTTGTTCCTCTGAAGCAGTTGTAGTGCTGCCCCAGACCCATATATTTTAGGAGTCCTGCAGACCACTGCAAGCCCAGTGACACCAGAAGGCCGCGTCTTCTTCGGGTAGCAAGGGCACGCAGCTTTTGTTACTGAGAGTCTGTGCAGTACCACTAAGGTATATGTGCTGACTGTTATTGCAGGCTACTTTCTACTGATACTTGAAAATGCAATTTATAACCATCAAGTAATGAGAACAATTATTTGCTCCTGTTTTTAGTATGAACTGAAAGACTTTATATCTCTTTTTTTCCAGCTTAATAGGATCCTGGCAAGCCCTACTGCCTTTTTGCCGTCTTTGATTCCCTCATTTATCTTGCTGCTTCTCCCTCCTGCCTCCAGATGTTCCTGACTTCCTCTCCAGATAGTGAAGCCCTCCCTTCCCTTCCACTGCTGTCAAAGGCAGACCTTTCTTATAACCTGTGCTTGCTTTGATAGTTCCATTGTCTCCTGGTTTTCTTCTGTGTCTGCTTTCATCTCTTGCTTAACTTGTTCCATAATGTCTTCCTTTCCTTTAGCTTTTTCATGGCATAAGGATGCTTTAATCCTTCCTCTTTCGTGCCTACTTGTCCTTGACCTGCCTGCTTCCCCAGCTGTGCCCATTACTCTTTTTGATATCTGAAGTCTTTTACTATTTCGTTTACAGTGTCACCCATTGCATTTCCATCCCAGTATTCTCCCCGGTCTGGTTGCTATCCCTTGCACTCTACAGAACAGTCTTTTACTAATCTCCTTTGAATAACCTCTTCCAAGTGAGAGCTAAGAAGCATCTCTCTTGTTCATGCAACTCTCTGCCACTTCCAATGCTAGCTTACCCTCTGACTGTGACTCCATTTTCTCCTGGTCATTGTCAACTTCTTCATTCGACTTGATTCTTTTGAGGGATTCATGGTGTGCTGTACCTACAGTTGAAGCATATATGAGAAAAATGTAACTTAAACCTGCATATTCTTCAATATTAAATTGCATCTAGATCTGCCTCAACACCTGGTTGTCCAAAGTACACTTCCATCTTGCCTTTCAGAGATCTCTTCCTCTGCATTTAGCCGTGAATTCAATTTCAGCAGGCATCAAACAGCTGCTTAATCTTTCCTGTCAAGTTCTTCCTCTCTCCCATTGCTTTTGATGGCTGAAGCAAACATCGCTTCTCTTCCTGCTACTCATACTGTTTTTAGTATTGCTTTCAACAGCAATGTGTTCCTAAGTTCTCATGTTCTGGCTACATCTGTATTATGCAGATTCTTTTAAGATAGACTACTCTTTCCATCTCTCTATCACCTAAAACTGTGGACTGGGATAACTTCATTTTGCGTTTTCATTTATTGAAATATCCTTCTCCTTATCTTGGGAAAGATGAGATTTGGTTATATCCATTAGAGAGAGCTCTTGCAATAATTTTCCTCGGCTTTTTTTTGACTGTTACTCTTTTTCCTTTGCATTCGACTTTTGCGTCCTTCATTTTGTAAGCTCTTTTGTTTTCACTGCAAAGATTTTTCCCAGTCTCCAGTACTCTACCTGTTCTTTGTTTAAAGTTCTTCTGACTCTGAGCAGTGTCCAGCACACAGTGCCTGCTTTCATAGATCTGTGAAACCAACAAGGAAGTACTAAAACGAGACACTTAATAAAAAGTGTGGATCTCGTTACCTTCCTTTAAGTTCTGCCTTTACGAATCTTCTTTGCTGTGATGGTTACAAGAAGTTCACAATAGTAATGCCATTTTTTTAACATTCATAGCCTCTCATGTAGGCTGACATGGGCTTGCATGTCTGTGGTGTATAAACTCTCCGGCATTCTTATGGTTTAACGTCTATGTTCTCTATCTATACAGTGGATATTATCATAGGGTCCTGTGGTCCTTGATCTCTGTTTGTAAACACTCTGGTGATATATCTAAACATTTAATCTGAGCAAATCACTGAATTTGTAAGTTACCTAACGGAATTAGCTAGGTTTTTTGTAGTTGTTTGTGTTCTCTGCGATTTCTGCAGCAATTGGTATGTTGTAATTGCATAATATAAGAAATTGTATATGTTTCCATTACATAATTGGCAGTAATCAAGCACCAATCTTGTTTAGAATAGACGATTGTGTAGATAACTGTATTTAACAAAAGATTATAGAGCATCCCTGTGTGTTTCTGTCTTGGTTCACTGGCTTTTGCTGTATTTGGTGCTGCAGTGAACCCTGTGGTGGCTCTCAGAGTGTGGGGTCCAGCAAATGTTTTTGTTGGGCACCTTTGCGCATGGTTGCAGAAAGAGTCCTGGGGCTGAGTAGGCATTCACTACTTGAGATAAGTTTGCAGGATCAGGACTCTATTAGCTTCCATAGCTGTTTTGGGAGACCTGGGTGACAATTTTCATGATGCAAGCTGTGGTTTTTAGAGATGACTCTTACAGCTGTCTGGTTTTGGTGAGAGAAGATCTGATAGCTGTATTGGAAACAAGAAAGGCTTTGAAACTGTGTGCAAGTGCTGAGCGGACAATGTGTAGCTGAGTAGACTCAACTCTCTAGCTGAGTAGACTGCAACTAAAATACTTGGCAGTTATCTCATTGAATATTAGCTTTTAACACATGAAAGAAACCTAGGGATTCAGAAAGACTAATCATATACCAGTGGATTAACATGTTACACTAAGAGACTACTCCTGCTGCAATCTGTGAATCTGCACTGAAGGGAATCATGGAAATATTTTGGTTTTTGTTTTGAAGTTGGTTTCGACTGTAGCTGGAAGAGCTGCTTGGCCTATGAAACTGTTTCACTTCACAATGCATTCCAGTGAAGAGCCCCTTAGGAAGATAAAACAATGTCAAACCAAGCACAGAACTGGCACTTTTGATTATGTTAATCTGAACTGGGATTTCACTCTTAAGAGAAAATGCTGTGAAAGAAAGTTGAAGATTGGTCTTTGAAATAGTATACCTACCTCTCTTTAGTGCTGAGTGACTAGTAGTCCAAGGAAGACACACACCCCCCCTTATTTAAAAAAACAAACAAAAAAACCACTCCAAAAAACATTGGGTTGCAACACTTCTGTATAAGGCAACAAACCAGTTTGTCAGGGTACTGTTGCTAAACTTGCCCTTCACTGAAAGGGGTCTGTGCCTGATATGAAGTATTACTCATGCTTTATTATCCTGTTGGATAGATAATGTAGCGTGGCTGCCAGTTTGTGCATGCTGGGCTTTTCTATTGAATCGGTTTGTCTCATTGTAGAATATAACCTCTGTTTAAGTTGCTTTATATTTTGTTTATAATGGAAGTTGTCAGTAGATGGCAGCAGCAATCTCTTCAGATAATAGTTTTAGGTTACCAGCCAAATGAACATCTTATGCTAATGTTAACTAATCGTAAGAAAAACCACTCTACTGAAGTAATTCACTGAGGGCAAAACTTGCTTTTATTTTTGGCCTAAAGCAGGATTTTGAAGCCAGGGGCTGCTGATTAACCTCAGTTTAGACTTTTATGAGCAGGATGACGAGAGAAGGGAAGCCAGAGGAGTATATGCGCAGCTAGAGTCATCTGGTAGCTGTGAAGTGATCGATGCCAGCCAGCCCAAGGAATCTGTGGGTAGAATCCCTTGTACTATCAAAGAAGATTTTTCTGGCTAGTCTGTGCTTGCCCCACCGTATAGTCATTAGTGAAGGCTGTATTTAGCAGAAGGGAGGAGAGGAGCTGTACATATATGTACATACATCAGGGTGCTGCTCTTTAGGATCACCTGGGATGCAATTTAACTAGCATTTTTTTTTTTTTTCCTAGTGCTTGCTGCAGCTCACAAGTTTGAGAGCAGCCTGATCTATGCTATACTCTCTTACCCCTTTAGGAAGTGAAGCATAAAGGATAGTTTTGTTTTGCCCACGTCCTTTTTTTTTCCTGCATTTCTGAGCAGGGTTGACTTAGGAGGATGTGCTATGGCTGCTGAAAAGTGCTTCAGGGAGGGGCTGTTCTCCTCCTTTCAAGGGCCTAACTGTAACCCAGCTGCCGTGAGTTGGTTGCAGTAGGGATGAGGGGTGACTTCTATGTGTTGTCTTGGTATCAGCATGGGGATGAGCATGATGAGGACAAGGTCCCGGTCACAATGGGACCAGAAAGTGTTTAGGGTGGTGGTAGGAAGGGGAGGGAAAGAGGAGGTCAGCTAGATAGCAGTGAAGGGTAGCCATGCTTCCACAGGCTCCTGGCTGTGCCAAGAAGAAAAATGCTGGTTTTAATACCCACGTCTCACCTTGAGATTTAATAAGACTTTGTTTTTCCCTGAAAAAATCGAGTGCCTCTAATTTATAAGAAGGGCAGTAGTGCTATTCTAGCCTCACATTTGGCTTGTCAGCAGCTACTAATGACTGTTAAGGACAAAACGATGCCTTCTCCTTCAGCATCTTCACTAAGCACTACTATTTACTATTCCCTTTCTTTTTCTGACCAACCCTGAGAACTGAGCTTAATTCTCCACAGTGCCGTCAGACTTACTTGCTCAGTGATGATAGCTAATTGTAAGTCAAATGTTCTAAAAGTGGTTATGGGTTTTGCCAAATGTGCACAGTTTGCACTTATCAGCACTGAATTTTATTTGATGTTATATCATTTGGTTGGTGAGGATACTGCAAGCCTATGGCTTTGCCTTCAGTTTTCGGTTTAAGTCTCTTTTGTTGGCATTAGCAAATATTACCACCTTGCTGTACATGTTCCTGGGCATCTATTAATGCAAGACATCTTCCCTTTATGACTTAGCAGTGTAACTCTTCCAAGCAATTGGTGAAGGACCTTGTAAAACTTTTTTTAAAAAAAGTTCATGTATGCTAACACCAATGCTTCTGATAACTCTGATAGACTTCTGACAACTCTGATAGGCTTCTGACATGTCACTACTTCTACAAAACCTCTTAACTTGTTACCTTCCTATTACTATTTTTATAACTTTCTCTTATTTTATTCTGTATTATAATTTCTACCCATTTGTCCAGCTCAAAGGAGTTCTTCAATAGAAAGACTTGAAATCAACTATTATGTACCTGCTTGCAGAAGATTGGTAATACTAATCACAGGCAAGAATTGGCCAGGAAGTTAACCTAACTTCAGGTTTTTTTAGGGTAAGTGAAACACTCTTTTTTTAAAACTGGAAATGTTACCTAGATTAATCAAAAACTTGCACGTGATGATAACTTAGAGCTTTATTGTAGCTCCCTAATAGAAATTCAGAAGACGTGAAAGGTGGGAAAAAGAATCTGTAGCTGAAGTTAAGCATACTCCATTTCCTTTCGTAGAAAGGAGGAAACAATTGCAGATCTGCTACATTAAAAGAATTGCTAGGTTTGGGAGAGCTTTGGTTCTGTGGTTTTGTGGTTGGGTTTTTTTTGTGGGTTTTTTTTTATTTTTTAATTTTTTTTTCTTAACTCTCATTAAAAATTCCAGTTAACACCTTGGTGGGTTTTTTGGTGGTGTGTTCTTGTTTTGTGTGGTGTGTTTTAATCACATGCCTCTGGCCTTTAGTTTTTTCTTGGCTTTCTCAGGTTCTTAGACTTTGGCTCGTCTTGACTATTTGAAAAGTCTGCCTGATACTGAATATATCTGTAGACTTTTGCCATTGACCTTTCCTTTAGAGCAATATTTATAAAGAATAGAACAGATGTGAAACACAAAAGCTCTGAAACAGAAATGGATATCTATGTACTGTTTCAGAAGGGTATAAAAGCTTTCCTAATATAAGAACATTCTGAAGTATTCCCATGAGAGAAGATAAACCTCAGCATTGCCAATGATGTCTCCTTTTCATCACAGCCTAACACGCTAGTGCTAATGGATCAAATCTTTAGGGGATGACAATTAATTCTATTTCTGTTAAGTGCATTGCAGATCCTACCGCAGTATGGTACCTGAGTGACAAGCTCCTGTGTCCTACCAGCATCAGGTGGCTTGATTTCATTGGAGCAGGGATTACGGGCTGCAGCACTACTGCCTTGTTGAGCAGATTTACCAGCTATTATGAAGAATCTGCAGTTGTTCACTCAGTCTCCTTTTTTGCAGGAGTTATTTTGATGATGGTGACTTGTTGATGTGCTACAAAGTTGAGGTGAAAGGGGAAAAGAAAAAAATATTTGTTCGTTTAAAAAAAAAAAACAACAGAAAAAAACCAAACAAAACCCCCCCTTTCTCCTAAAATAGCCAGGAACACACCCGCATTTCAGAATTGGTAGGTGGAACAGCTTTTAGCTGACACAGTCTTTGGTTTTATGGATATCTCCTAGGTAGATAGGAAGGTTAAACAGACTTAAACTCTAATGGGACATTTTGAGGATTGTTATCAATGTAGTCCAAGGGCATAATGGGATTCAGTAAAAGGTCAACATGTTTGGCATTTTAGAATGGATTTTGGAGAAATAAATACAGCATACAATCAGTTTTTACTGCTCAGATTTTCCATGTTTGAGGAGCAAGACTTTTTTTATCAGTGGACTGGTAAGTAATCCGTGTTACTTGGTCTGGGTTTTATCAAAGTTTTGATAGATTCCACTCTGCTCAACATTATTTTGATAGCCATGTATGGCCATCTCAAGCAACTCCAAAGTTTATTAACAAGCTAAATAGCTGATTAATTCTTTGAGATATATGCAGCAGTAAGGAAATGTAATTTTTTTTTTTTAGTGAAAATGGCTGAAGAGAGAGAATAAAATGGGGAGGAAGGAAGCATTAGGGTGGTATAGGTTTTCCTGGATGTGTCCTTCCTCTTTTTACATATATTGACCCTGTTGTTTTCTTATTTTTGGGAAATTTTATACAGACTTCAGGGTATTGGGACTTATGTCTGGAATGCTGAACACAAGGCACCTACCAGAAGCCAAGTTATTTTTTTTAATATTTCTGACTTCCTCTGCATTTCTCTTTTAATGAACATGGCAACTTTTGTCAGTCTCATGGGAAGTACTTCTGTGTTCCCTGAGGTTTTATTTTCTACCAGTCATTCTTTTCTAATCTATGGTGTGGACGTATGTGGAGGCAAAGTCTTCTAATTGATCCTGGACATTTCACTGAACACTTCAAAAAGACCCATCTTAGATTTTAAAAATGGTTTTAAGGTATTGATGCTTGCTGTGTTTTGTCTTGGAATCTTTCCTTTTGCGGTCACCAGTGATCACAGTATGATTGTGTTAAAAAGGCAGGATCTGAGACTTTTTCTGGTGCTGGTTGGAACAAACTGTGCTGCACTTCTTTCTCACAGTTGCAGTTAACTTGTATGTTCCCCCAAAACAACACAACTCCATTTTATAAGTTATAATATTATAAGTTTTGAAGTAATTTTAGGGTTGAGAACCGTGCTGAGAAACTAAGACACAAGCAGAATTCCTGGGGCGAAAAAATAATTAACACTTGAGCAGTCACTATTAAAACATAGGTATTTACCTAGCCTAGTGAAAAAGATGTGAATTGAAGGAAAGAGTATGTTTTTATATGCGTTAACGCTAAACACTTTAAAGAGTTATTTGACATGCTAAATAATCTAGAGTGTGGAGAATTGCAGGTGGGAATTAAATCTGTGTCAACAAAAACCTGAAAAACTGTGATACTCTGTCCGTGCAGCAGTCCAAAGGTATGTGTTTAGCTTTTGTGAACGTAAGCGTAGCTGACTGGCTTGACGTGGTGGCAGCAGAGCTGTAGCAGCCTGGGCTTCAGCTACCAGGTGTTCACCCAGGGTCCTGGGCAAGCGTGTGGGCTTTACTGGAAAGCCAGCTGAGCCCTCCGCCTGGACTGCTGCATGTGTGTATCCTGTGTAGCATAGAGAGTTAATGCTGTGAAAGGCTGTTGAGTTATAGAAAAAGCACCCTAGGCTATTAATAATAATCAGAGGATTCAAATACCACTGAAGTTTGACTCTGCTAGAAAACTTATGCACTGTGGCTTGGAGAGAAGCAATTTTTTTAAGTTTATTTTGCTTTTATTTGACATGTGGCTTGGTTCTGAAATAAAAATGATTTTCGTTAAACTATTCTCTGCGGAGAAAGAAGGATTATTCTTAGGAAAGGCAATACAAATCAATATGCTAAGTTATATCTGGCAGTTTTTAAACTAGGAAGAAAATACAGTTTCTCCCCTTATCTCATCTTCCTAACAAAGTGTAAAGCTTTTGCTTGATTTTTGTGGTGGTGGTTTTTTTTGGTTTTACCCTCCCCCTGCCCCAGACAAAAATAGTGGATATTGGATTTTGAGTGGCAAAATCCTACTGATTTTAAAATTTATGATATTGAAATGACAAGAAATATCCAAATAGTGTCACAGACCCAGAAATGCAAGACTTGGAAGTGCAGAACTTTTCATCCTTCCATGTTATGGAACATGTGAAGACCCAGTCCTCTACCCTCGCTACTCTGACATGAGTTTTGTCAGTATAGCTTTTTGCTGCTTCTGGAAGCCCTGAAGCTGGGGGTGGAGGGAAAAGCAGCTAAAGCAGGCTTCTGCCTCTGGAAATCTGCAGAGAATACAGGACTTTGGGGGTGTGTGTGGGGGGGGATGTCAAGTCTTTGTTGTTGTTTCTTTTATTTTTTATTTTACTGTTCATAGGAAGGAAGTGGTAGAGCAAAAATCTTTATGCATAGTTGTCCTCTAATTTGTTAGCTGTCTGTCTTAGCCAGATTCCCTTCATGGCCTAGGCTCCCATGGCTGCAGCCAGAGCTCATGGATTTACCTGGTAGTCTTTGATCCAGTCTGGGCAACACAATTCATACTGCTGTTTCCTGATATAAAAGACTTCCCTTTTGAGTTTCGGCCTGATGCTCATTCACACTTTGCACGCTCATAAACTACTTCACTGTAACTAATTTTACTTAAAGTTGAGCTACTACTCTTCTATTGTTGTTAAAAAATAATTATATTAATCTATTGATTATTTTTTTTGGCAAACTGCTCAGATAAATATACTACCGTTAACAGAACTAATAGTTTATTTTCTAGAAGAAAGGAATAAAGATTTTCAGTCCTAGTAGAGAAAAATGGGGAAAAAAGAATTGAGCTATTATTTGTGCATACTTGTCATAAAATGAATGCATGACTGTTTTAGGTATTCCAAGATCTTTAATTAAAACTATTGATTAGCCAACAGTGCCAGAAATGGCACAAGGAAACATCTAAAATCTTGATCTGAATTTGGATTAAAATGTGTGTTTCTCAAAGGCAGGCACGAAAGCTTTGTATTTCGCCTGAACAAATTTCCCTTGACCTGATGATATGGGTAGCTACCAACCTGTTTGCTAGTTCTAGGCTATTACATACATTGATATAATGCAATCTGTCTAAAGCTTAACATATAATAACTCTAAAAGATGTGCGGGGCTGGTTTTCCACAGCTCGTGTTTTATACAGTCTGGCTGCATTTGATCCATGGAGTTGAGTAAAGCTTTCCAGATACAGCAGTGAGCACCTGAACTGGGTATTTATCCTGTAGAGGTGCATTTTAATTGCATTTATTCCCAATCTGGTCCACTGGTGTATTGTATTTCTTTCCTTATTGGTAGTTTTAATCTGACTGATTTTCTGTGACGTGGGGTCACATGCTGGTCTTTCAAGTGTTCACACCTGAATTGTTCTGAATTTCTCTGTTGGGAAGAACGGGTCACTCTACCTTGTGGAAGAATTGATCACATTCACCTGTGCCTGCCCCCCTCCTGCCTTTGATAGAATTGCTAGCAAAAAGGTAGGATGAATTTTCATACCTTATTCAATAATGTGTCCTTGTTTATTCAGTGGTACATTATTTTGGTGTTCTGCCAGGTTGAATGAACATGAAGACCTCTTACACTTAAAGCAGCATGAGACCAGGAACAAGAATGTCATGGACAGGAATGCACAATTTGCCTTTTATTTCATTTATGGAGAGACAGATTTTTTCAGTGTCTGTGTTCCCCCACACCCCGCTCCGTAGCAGATGCAAATATCTTTTTTCTAAATCTGCCAACCGTCTATGCTTTTAGCCTCTACATCACTATTTTTGCATTTGAAAACTTAAGTCAGACTGCTGTTTGGAGAGAAATGTCTTCAGTTTCTTTCAGCTTGGTGCTGTAAATAAGTTGGATATGTGTCTGACCTGCTAATGCTAACAATTTTGTCACCTTCAAAACTCAAAAGAATCTGGGAATATTATTCACAGTGGTTTCTTTAGCTGTCACTTAAATAACAAGGAATCCAAATCTTCTTTGCGTACATGCAAGCTAATGTGAATGTTTTCAGTGCTGTTCTGTAGTATTCTACATATGCTTTTCTATTGAATGGAGCAATATTCCTCTAATTCTTTTTCAAAAGAGATTTTGAGTACATATTTTAATTTATACAAAATAGATAAATTGACGATGAGGTGGAAGTATAATTTGTTACTTGATTTCTTAATGCTTACTCTGGTTTTTGATTTTATGCCTTATTCCCCACCTTCCTTTAGAAGGTGTTTATATTTGAGTGTAAAGCTCGAAGTTGAGAGAATCTTCATAGTGGTCATTCCACTGTACGGCTGTATTCCTAAACCAGACATTTGTAGTTGTATATTATAAAACATTCTTCCCTGCTCATTGTGTAGAAAAACGTAGCCTGAAAGTAAGGTCTTGCGTCTTCTGAAGAAAACAGCATGATTTGTATGTAAACATTACAAGGTAAAATAAGTTATCAACAGAAGTGAGCTGATGTATTCTAGAAACTGTGACTAAGGAAACGTGAACTGTGCTTCCATGGTCTTCCAGTAGATGCTTTCTGGTCTTTACTTCATCTCTCCCTGCTTATCATGAATCAGGATTGTCTAGGTCACCCTGCTATAATGGGTTTATTGCTTCATGTGCCTCTACTGTCTCCCTGCCTCGTGGAACAGGCCACTAAAGACAAGGCAGTTTTGCACGGAGTTCTGCATTTCACCCCTTTAAGGTGGTTATTCCTACCTGTGCCCTTCTTGTCAGCAAGGAGTTCCCATCCCTGAAAGAAGGTTACAGGGTTTTTTTCCTGGTACTAGACACTAGCTAAATAGTGACTGCTGTCTTCTAGGACAGTGCTGAAGATGTGCACTGAAACTTGCCAACAATGTCAAAACACCTTTTTGGTGGGATGATGGAATGTTGCTGATGACAGCTTAAGATCTCTAAATTTGACTTTCTACACCTCTTCCCATTTTTATGGGAGAGCTAGAATATTGCCATCCATTTCTAAAATATATTAAAACTTTGCCTATTTAAAGATAGGAGTGTATTCTGATAAAGTTGGAAGAGACTTCTAGAGCTGTGCAGCTTTAAAAAAAAAAAAAAAGGCCTGGTATCAAGGCTTGTATGTGATCTTTCTTTGTTGCTTAAAGTTTCCCCCAAGGGAAATCTCTAAATATTTATTGTTTTTCAAAAAAGCAGGTGGGTTTTTTTGGTGGGTTGTTTTTTTTTTTTTTTTAACAACCAGTGAAATATGGAACAGTGTGAAATATCTCCTCCATGAAGTATTGTTCTAAAACATTGCTGGCTCCTTCTCCTTTCTTTCCAGTCATGCAGGAGTTCCAAAACTGTAAATATTCAAATGTTCTACTTGTACAGGAATATATATTTTCCCATCCAAAGTGAATAGAAGACTGTTGAAGGAAGCCAGCTCTTGCCTATTAAGTAATATTGTTGTGGCTTGTAAAATAGGGAAATGGAGTATCTGAAACTGCAGCTTTCATTTTGATGTATTGCTGGCTGTTATGCCTTTCAGAATTACAAAAGACATACTTAAGTATGAATTGGAGAATAATGTCAAGGGAAAAAATGTTACTTTTTGGCAGTGGTTTAAAATAAATTAAACTTTAGAAATGTTCAGAGTCAGGTGTTCCCATTTTGATTCATTCCCTTGCATTAATATATCCCCAGCATTTTGTGTCGTGAATGACATTTTCCATTTCAAATTTAAAAAAAAGACTGAAATTAGAGAGGCAAGACTTTTTCTTTTTTCTTCTCCCACGCTGAAATAGGAATATTTTCTAGTAAGTAAGCAAACATTTGCAAAGGGGAAGGAGTAGAATTTTACAATGAGATGTTCTGTAAAACTGGAGTAATCACAGAATTTTCAATTAGCTGGTAACAGAAGGAAAATATTGGATAGTTGTGGCATGTTTTTTTTTTTTTTTCTTGAAAGATTCAGGAGTGTGTGGTTAGGTTGTGTTTGTGGTGTGTGTGTTGGGTTTTCTTTGGTGTGTGTGTGTTGTTTTTTTTTTTTTTCCTGGGCAGCCCTTTTCCACATTACTGCCTGTTTTTGGATTGTGAGATATGAGGGCCACAGATATTGCTGGCCTTAGTCCAGGCCACCTTTCAAGACCTGTGGAAGCCATGACCTCTAGCTAGAACTTGCCAGATGGTCTTCATGAGGTGTTTTGCTTTCCCCAGATTGGCAGGTTGTAACAAAGCCTTAGTTCTAATGAGCTCTGCTGAAGTGTAGCCTAACACACTTGTACTTCTAGAAGGAGATTAAGGTAAACTGCTTTCTAACAATTTCCAGCTTCCTCAACATACCAGTGTAAACAGTGAGCAGCGTGATGGCCATTTCACTGTGTATTTGTGTGCATCTATGCAAACATACATTAGAAATTGGAAGGAAGGTCAAGACTGTTCTCTCAACATCTCTCGCAACAGTTCTAGGAGATGTACCATGCCATTGTGGTGAGATCTTCTGCATCTGGATTCTTCCATTTAATTTAGGTCTAAATGAGAAGTCAGCCAGGGCGAAGGGTGGTGTTGTCACAGCAGGAATTGGTGGTGGTAATTACTGAATTTTTGAGAAGAGCTTTGTGCATCAGACAAGTGCTTGCAGACCTGGTCATCTTTAATGCAGAACTACTCTGAATGCTGGTGTGTTAGAGTAATGAGCTGATCATAAGAGACTGCTATTTCTGATTTCATCTGAAGGAGAGTAGTGCTCATTCTGCAATGTTTTAGTACTTTAACTGTGCATTGCTGCTGAATATCAGTTTGTGGTTGTTCAAACATGCACAGATAAATTTAACAAATATGATGGATATGATGTATTAATTTTGTTTACTATATTACCACTAATGTTACTCATTTTACTTTGTTATAATAAAAATGGAAGCATAGGGGTGAAAATGTATATTGACTGCTTTTGAATTAGGAAATCAAGTATGTTAATTCCAGAAGTAAGTGTGGATTTTTTCCTGTAGATTTTTTATGTGTCTAACTCTATCATATCTTGTGCAGGTGAAGGGGGTAAGAGAAGAGCAAGTGACAAGGGTGTGAAAAAAGGGAACAATGTTTGCCCCTTCCTTATGCCATTTCCCCCCAACCTCATTCACACTAGAGACTGCTTGACCTACAGCACTTTAGATGGAATATGGCTTGTCAAGTAGTAGCTAGCCATGTAAATTAACTTTCTTATCTTAAATGTAACAATTATCCTGAGCTCCCTATGGCAGGACCACAGTTCAGGCTCCAGAGTAGACACCTCAGTAAACTTCCTTAAACTCTTTCAGGTTCTCAGCAAAGGAAGGCAATGGCATGTCCCCTCCAATTCAATAATTGATTTAAGATTTTATTACTCTGTTGGTCAGGATGCCCCTAAAAGCTGGCTGAGAACAGTATTTGGACCTTCTCCATAATTGTTAAAAACCCTTAGATGCTGCGAGTAGGTGGAGATTCAAAAGTCTGTAGGTGCAAAGAAGAGAAATCTTTCTGTAGTAACTGAATATTCTTTTAAAAAGTATCCTTTGATATACGTCACATGAGACTTATCTTTTAAAAAATAATGCATATGTGGGTTTTTATTTCTTACTTAAAGAATTGGGTATATTTTTGGGATTCCATAATACTGACTGTTTTGGTAGCCTGTATTATGCAAAAGGGTATACATATTCTAATTAAAAGGTAATGTAGGTTAAGCAAACTTTGAATTTTCCAAGTTTAGTTCTGTTTAACTTCCCATTAAGCAAACACTTGTGTTTAAGCAGAGCTCTTCAAGGGCATAATTTAGGCCTCTTTATCTTGCAATCAGTGTCAATATACCTTTTTTCTTTGAAAATTTTAAAAGGAATAGTGTATGTTAGTGTCATTCTTTCAAATTACAGAGCTGAATGATAACCTAGTTCAGCTAATGTAGCCCATGAGCTTTATGATGAACTTCATTTGGAATAGTGCATGATACCAAAAATAACATTCCTTCACGTTGTTACAGATGACTGTATCACATGCTTCAGACTAACTTGTCTTACTTGTACTTTTTGCTGACATTAGATATTGTGGTTGAGGTGTATGTTAATGTGCAGTTATATTTGTTTGTAGTCTTAGTTAAGCTGAAAGTTGTGTAGTACAGTCCACCTTGCTTTATTAGTTAAAATTCTATACCAAAGAAAATGTATTGATTTTTGTTTAATGACTTGATGTCAGCAATATATCACCTTACACTTTGTGTGTGATTTCTGATTTGTCTACCAGTAATAGAGGTTACGATAACTGAGAGGCAGCTAAGGTGTAAGGCTCTCCAAGCTATTCCCATGTCGTTCACTGTGACTTCACTAAGAGTACTGTGGGCTTGAGGTTTTTAGGGTTATGCCCTTAGTATATGAAACATTTCAGATAATTCAAATTTAAACTCAACATTGCTGTGTAAGTGTTACATTGATTTCTTAGATGAGTGAGATGTGCATATACTGTATGCAAACTAATTATGTTAAATGTTCTCTCAAGTGGGAAGAATGTCTGAATAGTACAAAACATGTTAAAGTTATAGAATGAACTATCTGGGTGAAAGGTAGTTTTCCACATCATCCAAACACTTGTTTTCAAATGTCATAAAACTTATTAAATAATGGAATTGAGGTTATTTCTTCAAGGATAAGACTAAATTATAAAGCATTGGAAAATGGAAAATAAAGTATGTGCTGAATATATTTATAAAGATTAAAAATATGTACCGAACAGAAAGATAAAATTCAATGTGCTTTATTACACTGAGTGTATCAAGGATAAATGAGAAAGATGGCTAATCAAAATGAGCCAAGAATAACATGAACATTGGAATTATTAAAAAGACCTTTTTTTGTGTCTTAAGCTAGGAATCTGGTATCTTTGGCTGGATAGATTAGGAACATCTCGGAGGACTATTTATAAATTTTCAGGACAAGTTTTTAGGCTTATTAATGATACTAGCAGTAAATTCTGCTGTGCTTCTTTTTTTTTTTTCCTTCTTTTTGAGGGGAAAACTTATTTATAAAAGCACTGAAAATCCTACTTTATGATTCCACTAGCTTGAAAAAAGATATTCCATTGCAATCTACCAAAGGCAAGGTAGAGTATCACCTCTCAGGAGAAGCAGCAAATGTAAAATAGAACAGAGCTACCTTAAAATTGCATAATAGTGATGGTTACAACTATACTAATGTAAGTAATATTTCAGATACTTGTTTATGCACAGATATTGGTTGCGGATTCATTAAGGATTACCACAGTACAGGAATGGGATACTGTTCTGTAGTAGGTCTTGTTTTGTGCTTTGCAGACCTCAGGAAGGTAGTAACTTGGCTGAGCCTTCTCAGGTCTTGAAATCACCTTGTTCTTTTTGTTCTTCCTTGTTATGAATAGACTCAGCTGTACTATGTGAACTTCTACTTTGCTGCTGCAACTGATGGAAAGCCAAACAACAGAACAGGTTTGTTTTCTGGGAACTGAATGCTGATATTCATCCCTCTTCCATGCTTTTTGTAGGATGATACAGAGACAGTTGAAGCAGTTGATGAGACAGTGCTCCTTCAGTGGCTGAGATTCCCAAATGGGAGATGATATATACTGTTCAATCATGCTCTAACAATCATCACTGCTGGATCTCTTAGAAGATATTTTGTTTTGTGGGTAGGAACATGAATAGAATAGTGTTGGTTAATGTAAAATGTAGGGAAAGAGGGTCAATAAGGTTCAGTGAAGAAAGGCACCTAGAGAAACAGCAACTCTAAAGGTGACGAATACAAAAGAAAGTATCCAAATTGTTTTTATGGATTCTTTTCTTGCTGAGTTGGAATTTGAATATATGTGGAATTATGTCTTAAAGGGTGCTTTTTCAAAATGTACAGAATGTGCTTTACCTTCCATGGTCCTTTTCCCTCTCCAGTAGCAGGGCAGCCTGCTGTCTCTTGTAATAGCATTGCCCTCTGCATACTGACTTTTCTTGGTAGGAGTGAGTGACCTTTCATTCTTAAGGAACTGCAGAAACCGCAGTTGAGTTGGGTCCAATTTGGTGAATGGGTCATATTCTCTGCACTGGTTTGATCCTGCTGTCCAGAATTTGATGATCAGATGTTTAGAGCAATGACTGCTGTAATTAATTCTTCATTGTTGCATTCATTTAGGTCACTCTTTAAAAAAAAAAAAGTATAAAATTTGGAATTCTGGCAGATAGTGTATATTGTTGTGTCTCAAGTTCTTCCTGATTTCTGTAAGTGAGAGCTGGAAATGCAGTTTGCTGTGTGTGGGCTTGCTTTCATTAAATGGACTGAGAGGAAGAGTTGCTTATGAAGTGTCACGGTTCCAGACTCCGGTGTCCAAGGCACTAAGCCTGAAGAGCTCCTAAGGGAATGTGCGTTCTATGTGGTTAAGCACCTGAAGCACTTGGTCATATGTGCAATCCTGGACTGATGTTCCTTTTTTTTCAGATGTCGGGGTTGTTTGTTCCCTGAATGCTTCAAACTGGGTTTTTCTACCCTGGTATATAATTATTTAGCCCCTTCCTTGAGCTTCATTCTTGTCAAATTGTTGCACAAATATTATCTGTTTCAGCTGTTCTTTTAATCTAGTTTCCTCATCTGGAACTTGATGTAGTTTAGTTTAATCAGGTCTTCTTGTTTCTTGCATTTTCATTGTTTTCATCTCTTGGTTGGCTTTCTCTCCCTGTTCTTGAGGGAGAGGTGGTTCTTTCTTCTAGTTTTGTGTGAAATCCCCAGTTCTCCATCTGTCTCTTAGTTTTGTTTTCTCCTATAGCTCTCTTTTGTCCTCCCATTTTGTCCAGTTTCTCCATTTTCATCCTAACAGCCTTTTCTGCGTTAGCGATCTTCTTTTCTCATTTTGTACTGGCTTTTCTCTTATTTTTCATGGGATCCATGTTTCAGATGCTACATAATTTCAGTGTTACTAGGCATATCAATATTATGGTGCAATTTTTAAGCAGCCATTAAACTTGACATATTTTGTGACTCTTACTTTTGTATGTTATAATAATTATCCCTAACTATTAATCAAGACAGAAAGACCCAGTAACTAATATAATGAACTAATTCTTTGCCACATTATTAAAGTAAATTATTATTTACTTTATGCAGGGAATATTTTAAGTTAGTTAGAAAGGATGTTGTAAGGATGGAAAGCATTAAAGTGGTTCAGTTAACAAACAGGGATTGCTTTTTCCTTCTACTGAAGAGTCTAGTTGTTCAAGAGGTTGAATGACTTCAACACCCACTCATCGGTCACCATGCAATAACAAATAGTGTGCCTTCTAAATAAAATTTTAACAATCTGCTCCCAATTTAACACCCATTTAACCTGTTGAGCCTAATTATTTTTCAGTAAACCAGCTAAATCAGTAGCCGATCTTATAATGCCAGCCAATTTTCACCTGTAAGTAGAGGATTTCTTAATATTTGCAACTGAAGATATATTGGGCTATAGTTGCAAGACTACTGCAGTTTTTCTTGCTGCTACAAGAATGCAAATTTGTTGCATATAATTCTATGTGCATTGACAGTGGCTTCACTGCTAGCACTTGCTATGACTTGTGTTGACTTGCAGCAAGCTCTTGAGTTTCCTTCAGTTTAAATACAGGATATGGAATTAAATCTGCACTTCTTAATAATAACTGAAAAGTTGGCCAACCTCCAATTTAGTGGACTCCTAAGTTCTTTTTTCAGTAAAGGAAACTTGTTGTTCAAAAACTTAAAGCTATTGCTATTTCAAAACAAATTACAGCATTGTGTTAAAACTCTGCTTATGTTGGCCACAAAATTCAAGGTGCTGAAGTTCTTTGCGGTATAAATGCAATTGCATTATGCTTGTCCTCTGCTGTGCTAATTTGTTTTACTTCTATAGAGGCTGGTTGAAAAAAATCATAGAGGAGAGCTGTAATTATGCTTTGTTTATGACCAGAACGCAAGGACTGCAGAGAGAAAGTGTGGGTTTTTTCTTTCCCTTCCCTTCCCTTCCCTTCCCCACCGATGGGCTTGCCCATCTTATTCAATTAGTCCTATAATTTAAAGTTAGAGAAATGTTATCCAAAAGGTCTTTTGGGACCAAGACTATGCCAAGCAGGCAGTGTAGGAGGAGTATTGTTTGGCTTTTGCTGTGTGGGAGAAAGGCAAATGTTTGCTCAGAGTTCATCCCTTGAGTTGGATCTTGCTCCAGTTGGCTGAGGTTTCCCTGGGGTGGGGCAGGGTTGAAGGTGTGCTGGGTAGATGGGAGGCCTCTGCCGTACCGGCCCTCCTGAGCGTCTTTGGAAGAGCCACCCTTGCCCTTGCTCTGGACCCCTGTGCTGTTTCCCTGAAGTGGGAAGCCTATGGAATAGCGATCTCTTAGTTATGTGAAGGCTCCATGTTGACCTGCTTGTCAAAGATTACCCTGGCACTTAATTGTGGCCCTCTCCAGGGCTTATGCCTCTGCTGAAATGTCAGTTTTCTTATCCTGATGAGTTGTCTTTCAGTACCCTTTGAAAGAAATACAGTAAATAAGTTCTTCTTTTCAGCTAAACATTAGAAATATAATGATGCAAATCAGCTGTTGCATAAATACCTGTCAAAATAATAAATTGGTTACAAAACCCCTCCAACTGCTCACAAAAGCATGAATCAGAGTCATGAATTGATCTGTTTTAGGAACTGACATGTTTAAAGAATGCCTTTGGTACAGTGGATGGGAATTTAAATGCAAAATAAATGGAAAGTAAGAGAAGGAAGTCATGGGGCTCCAGGGCTGTGGGTTGTCAATGCTGGACCCTGGCAGGATGGTATGTAGCCATGGATGGCTAGGAAGGTAACAAGCGGCAACTGCCACAGGCGAGCTCTATGTTGCAGAAGAAACTCCAGGAAAAACAACAATTCTCCCCAATAATTCTGTTACTAGGAATTGTGTACACATTTAATGAATGAAGAAATACTGCTGCATGTCTGTTACCCACCTTCCCTTTCTGTTTGTGGGTGGGGTTTTTTTGTTTTGTTTTTGTTCTTTAACAGGCCCTTTCTGTATTTCATCTTTGATCCATCTAGGACAGGAGCATTAGTTGTTTGCAACACAGAAAATTTGGTAACTGCTTTCAGTAATTGTTTCGTAGCTTTAGGTCTCTTCAGCTGTACTTATTATTGGTTTTGTTGTCTGATTTGATGTACAAAGTAATTTGGGAATCTTCTGTGGGAAGCAAAATTCATACTCCGGCCATGAATAAGTAGATGTTTGTTATATGTAACTTTGTCACTGGTAATGACTAAAGATTGTTTTATTTAGTATGCAGTTTATAAATGTATGGCTGTGAAAGAATATAAAGATGGAAGGACAACCCAATAAACAAAACGTGTTGTTTGTGAACACAGGAAAAACTCCTTACTTGAAGATAAAAAAGGTTTGGAATGGAAAACTGTATCTACTTAGTGTATTCCATATAGAAGAATAATAGTGAAAGATTAAAGAAAAAGGCCAGTTCTTGGATTGCCAGCAGAATCTTGTATATCTGGAATATTGAACAGCAGGTTTGGTGCAAATACATTGATTTAACAGGTGGGGATTTTCTTGAAGGTCAGCTGCTATACCACGCAAAAATTGCTTGCTTGGTCCCGTGACACTTACTATTAGTATTTCTAGCAAACAGATTTATTTAATTTGCTGTAGGTTCTAACAAAATTTTCTAATATCTTAAGCTTTATTAGTTTTGGTTTTAGTTTTATTATTTTGTAGACTTAGCAGTACTAGAATGATGCCCTCTGTCTTGTTGTTTTAAGTTACCATCATCCAAAAGGCTTAAATGCTCAAAAAGTGTCAGGGGGCACAAAATGCAGCTGAACCTTGACTGGTTTTATGTTAGTTCAGTTTGGCTTCAGCCAGCAGATCTGCATCTGTTAATGCTACATGAGGCTCTGGCATAAGCAGTAAAGGCCGCTGATGTTGTAACTGTAATATGTAAAGTCTTCGCAGACTGACAGGAAACTGTGTCGGCTTACTCTCTCACTCATTTTAGTTCCTATTCTGTTGACAACTTCCCCAGCTCTCCTCTTTGAAATTTGTCATTTACACGTGTTTCTAATTTGGGCAGTTGTACAAGAGAGAAGAAAAAATATGAATTAATCTGGTAATGAGGACCGGTGAGGTTGTTAATTTGTTTTCTTTGAGCGCTTTTTGAGCTGATAGTCTCAAGGTTTGGTATACAAGTGTTTTGTGCAGGACAGAGGTGGGAATGAAGATAGCTTTGATAGTATCATTTGTAGTATCCTCAGTATTATGAGCAAGTCAAACTAACCTTACAGTTTTGCACAGTCTCTGTTCTGCTGTGTTGTACCTTCTGATTTATAGCCCCAAAGGGTTGCTCTAGATCTACCCTGTCTTTAGACTGTAGTGTTGTTCCCCTCTGCTCCATTGCACAGGGCTCTACACCTGCAAAGAAGCAGGATGTAGAGATTGAAAACATGGATAATCTCTAGATATCTAATTAAGCCATGCCTTATGTCTTCATCTTGTACTTCTTAATATAAACAAATGAATAGAAGTTTAATTTTCATGGTAACTGAATTTTAGAAGTGGAAAAATCAGTGTTAAATGTCCCAAAAATCTGAGGAGAGTAATTTAGAAGTTTTTCTCAGAACTCAGCCATTACTTTTTGAGAACTCTTTGTTTTAAACTGAAACTGTGATTTGGGTATATACTAGTCTGGATGAGGTTTGTCTGTTCTGCTGCAGGTACCACAGTAAATTTGTGCTCTAAGCAGCATGCTGATTACATTGGAGAGGGAATCATTAACTTTGCTCTGAGTGATTTGAGATTATTTTCCCTAGATCAGCTAGTCCATGAGGTTCTGTAAGCATGCGGCAGACTGCTTTCCCTTTATGTGCTAAATGGTTGCCTGAAAATATAAATGTGTCTTCTCAATGTGTTGCTTTTTCAAGTCAGATATTTGAATTTAGGTGTGTATGTGTGCAAGCACATGCGTGTGTGTACCAAAAGGAGATGATGGGAGGGATGCAGGGATAAACACTTGAGAAGGCATTGCAAACCACACATTCAAACTTCCAAAATTATTGTGCGTAATTTATCTTGCTAGAGGAGAACAATATATGGCACACAATGCATAGCACAAAGTTGTTTCTATTCGTCTCTCTAGGTATGTGAGAAATGCCACAGAGTTCCCCAGGTACTGTTTTCTGTCTGAGTGACAGAACTGGCATCCAGCATGTAATCTCGAGGGGGTGGTTGAAAAGCACGCTAGCCCAGCATGTATCTTATCCTACGCCAGCCAGTATTTTACTGTTTTTCAAAAGATGGTCTAAAAAGTAATTTACTGGTTTTTTTTTCTTTACTCCAAGTTCATAAATGGCTTAAAATAATCTGATTAAGGTCACGGATGTTAACATGTGCTACAAGCTGTGAGCATTTTTACACTGCGGTATGAATTTTTTGAAGTTTATTTTGTTTACACATTTCTCAAGGTGCTGTGCAGTTAAACCACAGCCATTGTAGTTTTCAGGGCATTGTGAAACAGGGGATTCTATTGTTCTGCTGAGGCGTCTAAAATGATGATGGCAAGTGCTGCTTGGAGACAGTTTTTTAAAAACTCTATTTTTTGTGATTGACTGAGGGCAGAGAGTAGTGATTTGTTTTTTCTTTTTTAATTTTTTTTTAAAGCATTTTTAGTTTGCCCTATTTCTTGGTGCGCTGTCGTAATTTACTGGCAAAGTTAATTGCTTTAACCCTAATATCCTACCTCTTTCTTCTTCTTAGTACTGGCAGTTAACTGAAATTCTCAAATTTATGCTAAGCGTACATTTTAACATTAATATTTTCCCCGTAAACTATCTGAAATATTTATCTAAACAAAATATCTAAATGCTTTGAGTCATGCTGAATACCGGAGGTGTATGCTGTTAAAGTAATTGTTCATTTCTTGAAATAATGTGTAGTTGCAGAATCACAGAATCACTGTGGTTGGAAAAGACCTGTAAGATCATCAAGCCCAACCATCAATCCATCACCACCTTGAGCATTAAACTGTGTCCCACAATGCGTCGTCCACACGTTCCTTGAACACCTCCAGGGATGGTGACTCCACCACTTCCCTGGGCAGCCTGTTCCAGTGTCTCACCACTCTCTCAGTAAAAAAATTTTTCCTAATATCCAGCCTGAACCTCCCCTGGCGCAACTTGAGGCCATTTCCTTTTGTCCTGTTGCTAGTCACTTGGGAGAAGAGACCAGCACCCACCTCTCTACAACCCCCTTTCAGGTAGCTGTAGAGAGCAATAATGTCTCCCCTCAGCCTCCTCTTCTCCAGACTGAACAACCCCAGTTCCCTCAGCCGTTCCTCATAAGGCTTGTGCTCCAGGCCCCTCACCAGCTTTGTTGCCCTTCTCTGGACATGCACTTGGATTCTAGCTGTATCACAGCGGTGGTGTTTCCCTTACACTACAGAAAATTCTTCTGGGTATAAAGAAGTTCACTTGTCTTAAAAAACCCCCAAACACCTGTATCAGCCTTTCCTCCTTCAGGTAAATGAGGTGATATACTGGGGAGTGAAGGAGCGATTTGTGTCAAGGGTAGGGCTTTGCTTGGGTATGTCTCCCACCAACCCTCTGTCCCGTTTTATATAGCAGTGTTTAACATTCCATAGAGCTGAGTAGCTCAGATAAAGATGCTACCAGCTCTCTGCTATACAGACCTGATCAATAGAAAGTACAGTTTGTCTGCTTTTCCTCTACACCTTTATGCCCAAATACTTTCTGGGCTACACTGACATGATATCAAAGTACCTTCTATGACTTCAGTGAAGCCAATGAGTTTCACTTTAAAATGCACGTATGTGATGATGGGATCCTATATTTTTTTAGAGTCATATCCTCTTTCTTACAATAGAATAGGCAGACAGAAGAGAAGAATATGTGTTGAGTGAAGAATCAGCCTGTTTGTGAGGGCTGTGGGAAGGATTGAGGAGAGGTGGTTAAGGATTCTGCAAATACTTGCATGTACGTCTGTTTTCTGTAATGTTCACTGGACTGTAAAATGGAAAAGTATTAGCAAAGAATTTTATAGTAGCTAGGTTACTTGGAAGCCTGGTAAATTCTACCTTCAGATATACCTTTTATCTTTGTCTCTTTTTTTTTTTTTTTTTCCTTCTTCTGGAAGCAATCTGTTTTAGAATTCAAGGGACATTCTAAAAATGACCAGATGGAAATGGAAAAACTGCCCAGGTAGCAGTTTTCCAGGCACAGATTAGGTATCCCAATCTGTTTTTGGAGGGATTATTCTCTGAACTTTCAGATCACAACTGAATATTAAAAGAGAGATTGTCTACTTCCATTCATTATGGTCGAGCTCTTAATGTGCAAGCAGGCTTGTTTTCTTTAGGATACTTTAAAAGGGTATTGAATAATTGCATCTGTGGGCTTTGCATGTGAAAAATAGATGAATAAATTTAAAAAAAAAAAAGGAGAGCAGTCCCAGTAGTTACAGATTTAGCTAGGATGCAATAAGATATTTTTTCTTTGTGAAGAGATAATAGAAATAATATAGCTAGTGCTAGGAATCAGCTCTCCACACAATTTGGCTGTCTGAATTCATAAGAATATTGCTATACTAATAGACCTACCCTGTAGTGAAGATGGATGTTTTCTAATGGCCTTAACAATAGCTGGGAAGTCACCCCTGGAAATCTACGTATACAAATCAAATAATACACATAGAAATGAATTGATGATCCCAGCGCCATTTCTTTCCTATTTAATAATACACCAGCAAAACCTGGTGCAGTGAAAAGACTTCTGCTCGAATGTGTGCCCCAATGTAATAGCAGTCCTTCCTTCCCCCTGCGCTCCCCCTGTGGCACTCAGCTGAGCTGTGCCCCTTGTCTTCCTTTTTGTGAAGAAGTAAGACTAATAATTCTAAATGTAATGAAAACGTGCAGTAGCCCTAACTTTTGTGATAAGTTCCAACCAAGTCACCAATATATGCAGTGATTATGAATGTTTTTATTATCTATTATGTACTTGACATTTTTAATTAAGTCCCAGAAAAACCTCAAATATCCCTTTTTTCTATTCCTCTAATTAAGCCTCTGCTAAAGTGAGTGAATAAATAGAGTAGAAAGAAAGCTATATTCCAGTAGAAAAAAATGCTATGTTTCAAAATTACTTGTCCAATAGGGATATGAATTGCACTTCGTTCCAAGTTTGGGGCAGAGGAGGATATAGGGTCTTCTCTTTTGTTTTAAGATAGTGCAAACTACTGTTTTATCCTAAATGGCATCACAAGTTTTGCTTTCAAGGGCAGACTGGTGATCTGCCTTGCGTTTGACAATCCTGCATTCATCTACTGAGAAATTTCTGAAATCCAAAACTGTAACTTTGAAAACCCTTTTTTCCTCAATTTTCCATGTAAACATAGTATGTGGGGTTGTGAGCTTTGAATAAGACTTTTTCCGAGCTGAAAGACTAGGGGAAACAAGTATTTGAACAAATCTGGAGCTAGCGGAAGGAATCACTTGCGTTCTCCGACTACGCTAGCTGTCAAGGAGTCTGCAGCTGGAAGATGCCCTTTGCTTTTGCTCTAAGGTTATATACGCACTGGCCTGTTCCATAAGGTTCTTCCCTACCGGTATCATCATGCCGGATGGTTTTGTTTGTACATCTGCAGTTGTTGCTTGTTAGATGAGGAACCTGAAGTTTGTCCTAATTTGTGTGAGTAATTTGCCCAAGAGTGCAAACTCTGCAGGCTGTCTTTAAATAGTGTATATTTATAATGTTTTCTGTAGAATCATTATCAAAATTCATATGGTGCTTATTTTATTGAGTCTTATAATTTAGGATGGTAGGATAGGATTGGAACTAGCAAATGGAAACCTTAATCAATTTATTTGATCAAAACAATTAATTCAAAATTCAGATTTCTATATCTAAGAGCAACAATTTGAAGAAAAGGGTAATATTCTTCTTTCAGCATATACAGAGTTGGTACCTCATGAGCAAAGGCTGTTTCCAGAAGAGGGAAGGGTGGGCATGGCTGGAGGAAAACCTGTTTCAGGCAAGTAGATGGAAGTGGGTTTTTTCTTTATTTTATTTTTCTCCTCTGTATGGAAAGGAAATTTTAAAAGGTAGTTTTATTGCATTCAACAGCACTGGGCCTTAAGGGGAGTCCAAGTGAAATGAATGAGCTTTGGTTCATTTTGTGTAACTTCTGTGAATATAAAAATATTTTTTCACTGTATGCAGTCCCAAAATAGTGTTTTCCCTCTTGTCTTTGGCAGCCTTCCAAAATGGGAGCCATTACAGTAAGTCTGTTTAAATTTTTCTGACCTGGGTCAGAGAAGTGTTCTCATCTATCTCGTGAAGAATTGTGAATTGCATAGATTTTTCTTTCAGAAATGATGAATTTCTCACAGTTAGTTTATGTGTGTACTTCCATTTTAAAGGAAGGATTCCCTGGTGTATAAAATCCTGTGTTTCTTTCTACCTCTGTTAGTGGAGAGTTCAAAAGAGTAACTCCAGAATAAAGAAGCTTTGATTGCTTCCTTATAATCTTTAAAAATTCTGATATGTTTATCTGTCATAGTGGTAAGTGGTGAAATTGCCCTGTTATCTTTGGTTAGATGTCACTTCACATACCTACCCCACTGATAGTCTGGGGGCTGAAAGGAACAGACAATACAAGTAGAGGATTTCTAACTCTTCTTGTAGCTGAGCCCTGAAAAATACTTCGGGACACTGAGGCTTCTCACCAGGCTTGAAAGAAACTGTATTTAATTTAGACTTTAACTTTCTGATGTGCATCTATTATGCATCCGAGGTAGAGACTTGAAACAGTTTTGAATCTTGAGCAGTATATGCGTGGCTTGCTGCTGAGACCAGGAACCATCAAAACTCCTCTGATCATACTCAGGGGTCTCTAGTATGATTTAAACACCAGTAATGTATTAGGTTGTTGTCATAGGCTGTGGGGTTTTTTATTATGGTTATTACTATTTGTTTTTAAATCAGTGTAGCACACTGTAATTTTAAAGTCAGTTAGCATATGGAGTTGCTTACTGAAAGTTAGTCTCTGTTTTCAACCTCTGTTGGCTAAATAAATATGTAGTTGCCTAATGTATCTTAAGTATTGCTTTTGGGAAACTAGATGTGACTACCTGTGATCTAAACAGTATGTCCCTGATGCCAGACACTGGTATTTGCCATGTCAGCTGTTCTGTAACACAGTTTTGTGCAACACTTGAAAATTATGGTGGAAATGAAATAACAGAAATGAAAATTAGAATTGCTATACAGAAGAGAGCAAAACATAAAGTACTTGATAATGTCAACCTTCCCTGTTATTAAGAAACAATTAAAAAAACCACCAAAAGATCCTCAAAAACACATGCCAGATGACTGAGACTGTTATTAAAGAATGTTTTTGTTGTCTATAGAGCTACATTTATGTTATGATTGTGTTATTCCCCAGATCAAAGTTACAAAATAGATGACTAGAAAGAAGAGCTTCAGCTGTCTGAGAGCTTTAAGACAGACAGGCGGTCACTGCTTTGGAGAAATTTCATTCATTAAACACAGTAGGGGTATAATATTCCAAATGAGATAAGGAATTTAAATAATTTAAATTGTGCAACAATGCCAGATTGCTCATAGCTTTTTTTGTATCATGAGTGGTGTTAAGGATATTACTGGTTGAATGCATTTCAGGTTTTTAACTACAGTGAAACTGCTATTTCAAGTCCTTTTGTTCTCCTGGGGCTCTCGTTTTAAAGACAAACGCCTTCAGTCAGGAGAGACTTAAAAGCTCTGAATAAGGTTCCCGTTGGCAGAGGCAACTGTTGATTTAGCCCTTCTGTGTGTCTGTCTGCTCCATTTTGAGCAAATCACCTGGCTTCAGTCTGTTTGGATTCACAAATATGCTGAAGCATAGACTTTGAGGAATCTTCAGAACAGAACGTGGTGGGGGAGAAAAAGCTTGACTGTGCTGCCATATGAATATGCAGAGTTTGAAATTCGGGACGTACCAGACATGTTCTTGAGTCCATGCCCCACCAACAGTATAGGCATAACTGTACAATAATTTTCTTTGACTTTTCAGAGATGGTGAGCTAATGAGAAGCAGAAGCCTGGGGAGAAGTTGTGGCCATAGATTTAGACCAGATCTTATTCCACTTTACTCTGTCACCAGGCAATTCTTAAGGTCAGACTTTGCATGAGCTAATCAAGAGCGAGATTAAATCATTAGAAGCAGTGGCAGAGGTGGTGAGAGAAATGAGTCTTTTCTGTTTCTATGTAACCCCAAGTTCACTGGGAAATGGTACTCAAGGACCTTGCTGATTCAAAAGAGGCAATACTGGTCAATAACCTGTTCATTTAGCAGTAACTCTAGTGTTCTGCTTGTCTGCCCTCAACTTCCACGGAGGCAGAAGCTGAGTGAAGTTGTTGAGTGTGAATGAATACTGTGATGGCCTTTGAAATGCAGTATGTATAGTATCAATGCGTGCTTTGGAAATTGTTTTTCTGAAGCTGTTGATTCTGTTTTGATTGCAGATTCTTCTGCACTGTTGGCAACATCCCACATTCAAGTAGTATGTCCTTTGAACTATATCGGGTTTAAAATCTTTAAATGAAAAATCCCACTTTTTGTAGTAGTTATTTGCTTAGGTATTAAAATTGAAATGCTTAACCTACAGGAGTTTTTAATTTTACTAGGAACCCTTCATTGATGGGTTGTGGTTTTTTGTTGACCATAACATGAATAATTAAGGTAAAATGGCCATAGAATTCACAATCATGTGAATTAAGAATTCCTGTAATGAGGTGATAAAAGTGGTTGTTGCCTGCATGTGTTAGGGTTGGACAGCTGTTTAGGAGCTAATTTAAACCATTCTTATTGAAAGGTTCTAAAATACTGTTGTATATGTGAATGAATGAAAGAGTTCCTTTAAAATAGAAAGAAATTATTCAGAAAGACATAAACAGATCAGAGCTGTATTTATTGAGTGTCTTAATTAAAAAAAAATTAAGGTATTTGGACTATGATGGAATGTAGTATATTCTCATACAAAACATTGGATATAGATTCCTAACTTCAAATTAAAATATTGCCTACTAGAAAGCAGGCTTTTTGTTTTCCTTACCTTTTTGGAAGGCATGGCATAAACTTGTGTCAAAAGATGTGACATCCCATAAGCTTCAATTTTTCACCATGTTTGCCTGTATTTTTGTCATTTGGGGATTTGGCTCAGTCTGCTATTCTGCCTTTTGGGTTAAGAGTATGCAAACCCTACAAATCTGCAACCAGCTTGGCGAACTGCATGTCTTTTTTTGGTTTTAAAATGGCCAGTTTGCACTAAGTGCAACACAGAGATATTTCTTGGTCACCTTTCTCAATTCTGGGGAAGGTTTTAAAGCTAAGATGGATCCTTGGAATTTACAGATGTTTTGTATCAGCTAAGGTTAGCAATTACCCTCCAGGGTTAATCTGAGGTACCACAATTTTCATCTGTAATATGAGTGACCTGCTGTGACTGGTCATACTGACGAAGTATCAGTGGTTTGTGAAGGTTTTGGTGGCACTGCTTTTAGTGATACAGAAGAAGGGTGAAAGGCTGGAGTTCTCCATGTGTGGATAATTAAGTTCTTTATCACCTGCTGTTTGACTTCATTGAGGCCTACGAAATGTCTTCTCTTTATTGCTGCTGTTTGCTCAGATGACACGGGAGTATTGCGAGGAATGAGTATCTGTGTTTTATACTTGCTTGGTGCTCTGTGTTATGGTATTTTTATTGTTGGCTGTGGGAATTAAAAATGGACACCTATGTGTCGTTCAGAGCTGAGCACAGGAAATGTGGCAGTATGGAGACTGAAAACTGTGATGCTGAGGTAGGGTTGCTCAAACCTTTTTATTAGTATTTAAGCTTAGATTTTGGAACTGGAAACTTTCTTTTAAGGCAAGTCAATAAGATAGCCTTTTAGATTTGGCTACAGTTTTTAATGAGGCTTGAGGATTTCAGATCCATTTTAAGACTTACACTAAACCACCCCTACTGGAAAATTGTGTATTAGTGGAAATCTGGTCCTGAAACCTTAAGGTGGTGACTTAGTTAAAATTTCTTTAAAAAACCAACCAACCAATGCCCTCCCATCCCCCCAACAAAAAGCCTTCCCTGAAGCTTGTTGGTTGCCTAAGATTCTTCTGTTTAACCAGTGGAAGTAGTTATCTTTATTATGGTGCCAGCTTGTACTGCACTGTATTGTCACATTTCTGAAATGTTCTATTTAGATTTGAAGTCATAGCCAAAGGGACCCTAAATTATGTAAATCTTGTCAGAACCACTCTTCAAACCTCTAGAGGAATTACTGCTTGGTTCCTGTCCATAAATATAATTTAAACTGCAGGGCTTTCTAAAGAACAAAGAGGCCACTTGTATAAGAACCACTTCTTTTTTTTCTTTTTTTTTTTCATTTTTTCTTCTAGATAGACTGAGCTTTATATATAGAGACAGAAATCTTGTTATGCCAAGTCTCAGTTAAACTTTTCTTTTTCAACGGTTTTATTTCCTCTTTTTACCCATTTTTGATACTTCTAAGGAAACTCTTCTTTTCCTGTTTTGATGTTAGAGATGAATATTTTATTTGACTATGTGAGGAAAATGAAGGTGTTCTGCATTTAATGGCTTCGTGTGTAAGTTTAATTGGATAATGATTTTGTCTTGATGGGTAAAGCTCGACATCGCAACCTCCTCCAGGAAAAGGCAGCAGAGGGTACGTGGGCCTGCTGTACACAGGCTGTTCCTAAGCATAGAGGGACAGAAATTGGATACTGTACGTGGAAAATACAAAGCAACAAGATGGCCTTAATTTGATTCTGACATTATCAAGTTTTGTAGATTCAAACTGGCTTCCTCAGAATTGCACGGCTGGAAATATGCCAACATTGTGCTGGTGTCTTGCTGGATGGGGTGACAGTAACCCTGTAATAAGGGATATATATTACAGGCAACTTACTGAGGTGCAGTAGTTTATTTTGATAGGTGGTGTACATAGCCTTGAAGTTTACTGGCGTAGTTTTCAGCACTTAGTGACTTTCACCTAAGTCTTCTGGAAATCTTTCTTGGCAAGAAGGGGCATAGCTATGCTTTTATATCAACTGGAGTTATAAAAGGAAGAAAATTGTTTTATATATTGTAAAGTGTAGACTAGCTAATGGTATTATAAGATTATCTTGTCTTTCTGTCTCCATCCTAGAAGAATTTTTACAACAAAATAGCAGCCTATGCTGTAACAGTGATTCTACTGAATGTGCATATTGTAACTTGATCCAGAATTTCAACTCTGAAATTGAATTAGTTCTTGAGTAATTCCTGAGTCACTGAAGAATTGCAAGGGATATGTTTGACCCACAGATGTTAGTATGCTATACACTGGTCTGTTGTGACAAAAACGAGTATGGAGTCGTCAGCTGAAAAACCTGGCTAGATTGAGGAACAAACTGTAGTATTTCTCAGTATACCTTAAGGTTCTATGCCTCTTAATTCACCCTCTTTGAATTTTTTTAAGGGTTTTCAAAGTTTGATGTCAGTGTAAAATTAGGCCTAATAGGCACTGTTTATCATTGCATGATCGGGTTTATAAGCAGTATAACTGTATAAATACAGCTTTTAATGCACAAGAGAAATAATTTATATTCTCAAGCAAATGCAGTCTAAACACATGTTTTGGAACAAGTCATTGCAGCAGTGTTGAAACAGATTTTCTTCTTTTTATTTCCCTTTTTCTTGTCTCTTTGAATGCAGCCTTCATGAAAGAGATGAAAAATGAAGGTTTGATTTCCTATTTTTGTTAACTGCGGCAGAGTTGTATGGGAGTCCAGCCAATGCATTTAAGTGGATGAGCAGGCATGCAGATTTTCCAGAGTTAGAGGCATCTGGGAAGAAGATGTGAAATAACCATTTTGAACTTCCTCTTTTTAGGCTTGTTTCTCAAAGTAGCTTGGAAGCTTTTGAATAGGTATCATTTCAGTCTAGTAAAATCAGAACCTGGGGCCAGGGGTGAGATGATGCCATCCCAAGAAAAGTGAAGATTTCAAGATGGCTTATTTATCTGCAGTCACACCTCTTTAGCATTTGTAGTTTACAAAGGTTTTCTACTCTTTTAAGTGATCTTTGTTGCAAGGCTGGTTCTTGTGTTACAATGTGACAGCAGTGGCATGGCACCAGGAATTTCAAGCTTTTTTGGAACCCTGCAGTGAACTTTACCTGCTGCTGGAACAATTCTCTTCATCAGTTAGTACTTTGCATGCAGAAATCTTTTTTTTACATGAGAATTACAAAACTTGAGTCTTTTAGTCAAATATGTTCTTTCACTTTTTAGTTTCTTGTTCCTCATCTTTGGATTCTTTTGTGTGTGTGCTAAGCATATTTTAGCACAAGTACTTCACCTTTCGTTGGATTTTTTTTTTTCAGTGTTGTGCTGTATATTTCAGTGGATCTGATTATTTTCCACTTTTGGGGAGGTGGGGGGAAGCCTGCTCCCCTAGAACTTAGGGCTGATTTTTCAAATTATATCTTCAGAAAAGAAAAGGAAATTTGCTTGGTGAGGCAATAAATATTTAATGATACTGTGATGAAAGTGGAGGCTCATATAGTCCAATGTCACTAAATTTTGAGTACTTTTCACACTTAGGGTTTTTTTTCAAGATAAAGAGAGGATCTTTGAAGAGTAGCTTAAAATCCATCATGTAAGGTGGTGAATATATTCTTACTATAACTTAAAAGCCTGTATGAAAAAGGATGGAAAAAACCTAGTTAAGAAGTAGCTCAAGGATATTTTAGATGTAATTTTCAGATAATTTCTGTGCAGTTTGTGTAATAATTCAATGTAAAATACTTGAATATAGTTACAAGACCAGGTTTTTTTTCTTAAGGTAAATATCTGGTCATAAAGTTCAAACGTTTCAGAAAGATTTTAATTTCTCTTTCAAATTGTTTCAATTTGGCTTTTCTGTGTGATTATACTCCTGTGAGTTACTGGATAATCACCTACAGTTCATTCATGGATATTCTATTTACTGTTGTCTTATTGAAGGTTGTGATGATTTTCAAAGTAATTCCCATCTCAGCTCTGATGGGCTGATGATCTTTTAAGAGAAAGCGTGTATCCCTTGAAGGAAAGAACAGTATATTTTGGGCCAGGAGAAGAGGGAGATAAAGGGAAAAGATCCTGTTTAATAGAAGGAGAGCAGTAAAATGAATAAAACTGAACATTTAATGAATAGCTGAAAATTTTTTCTCCAGGGCAGAGCACTGTTTTAAGGGGCATGAAAGGAAACCTGTACTGTTGTTACAGCCCCAAAGAGTGCTGAATTGTACCATTTACCTATCACACAAATCATTCAGCTTCCATAATAGTGCAATGCTTTTAATACTTGTATTTGAATTTCTGTCATTCTTCATAATCTTTAAGCAATAGTTCTTACCAAGTACATTCATATTTTGGGCTCTTTTCCCACAGGTATGTTTTCCTACATGTATTCAAGCTGGATGTCATTTTATTTCTGGTCCATGCATCTTACCCCTTTAATACCCACTGAACTTCGATTCTCAGTCTCTCTCTTACATTGGCAATAGTGCTCCCACTAGTATTGTGTAAGCTCTCTTATGAGTATGAATGAAATAAATATTTCTGTAAGGTCTGTCAAAGTTTCTTCACTTCAGAGCTGAAAACTTAGCGCGTCCCATTATTATCTTTGTATCCTAAGGTAAGCTTCTCTGCAAAGGTGAGATTTTAACCAGAAATCATAAAGAAATTTGCAAGTCAGGTGTTGACAATGGAGGAAAGTGAAGGGAGGTGGAGGTGGGACACAGTAAAAATGATGAAACACATCACTGTTAATACTGTGAACACTTACGTTTTTCTTCATTAAGGGTAATGGTATTTTGGGGGACCAGGGTGGTAGAAAAGGCCAGTTGTGTGCTTGCACATGATGTGTCATTCTTAGAGTATTTTGTATGTTATCTTTTCCATCCCTCTTCACTAAATGGCGCCAACAGAATATTAACAGTTTCTAGGCCTGTGTCTTCATATACAAACAGTGGTCATGCACTTAGCAAATCTGTGTGACCCAGTACTGCATGTGCAATCAAGAATTTAGGCAACGCTTTACAAAGTAGCTTTAGCACTAACATAGCAACTTGGTTAGAATTGGATTGCCTGTTTTTCTGCCCTCTGCGCAAGGGAATAATCTTCCTGCCTCAGCCCCGGGGGGAGCAATAGCAGGCAGGCTTCTACTGAGGAGCTGAGCTCAGTAGAGCCTCCCCTGTAATTTAAATTTCAGGTTGAAGTTGTTTCTCTTAACAATAGGATTTATCGTGGCAAATCCCCAAATGCAATAATGATGGTAATGCAGTTCTGAAATGTCTTTTGGTTGCAGAACTAGGAAAGGTGTCATAATAGGAAAGGTTTCACAATAGTGGATAAACCTTACTTGCTTTAGTAGAGTGCAATGGTAACGTTCATCTTGTCGAACTATGTAGGAAGCTTGGTGGCCGCAATGTCACAGCAGGCTAGTGGCAGAATTAGGTCAAGTTTTCAGTGTTTGACTCCTCAGGGACTTCATACACATGGTGTCCGGAACTTCTTTGGCTGATGGCGTAGAAAATGACAACAAAACATGTAGAAAAACAACACCACAACAGTTTGGGTTTTTCATTGTTTGCTGTGGTTTTTGTTTGTTTTTAGGACGAGCAACAAGACAGTTTCAGAGTTCACCTACTTCATGTGTGCACCTGTGGTCTGATTCAGGAAAAAAGCCCTAGAACAGTACTTTTAGAGTGTGTGTGTGTGTGTGTGTCAGTTGTTTTCCTGTTCAAGTTGAATGTGAATTAATTGATAGGATATATTAATAGTTGCTTGCATAAGGAGTGCATGATTTTGAGATGCTTTTAGAATGTGTTTCCTAGCTATTTGTTGGATTAAATCTTTAATATTTCATATGTTGATCTGTGACTGCACTTGAGTGTGGTCCTAGATCAGTACAGCTTTTCTGAATTGTAGGTCTATCTAGAGATTATCCATTTCTCAAAACTAGAGGTATTTTCACGTCTGTACTATTCTTTGTCACATTCTCCTGCGAGATGAGAAGATTTGGCTAGATATAACAGAAAACTCTGTGAATTATGTTACATAAAAATAGTTGAACAGTTCTTCTACAACCCTCCCCAAACCTAAAAAGTACTATGTTCGTTCTTAGTGTCTTCATCTGAAAAAGGATCTGGAGGTAGTTTATAACAATGGGTGAATAGTCTTTCATACCGTTTTTTTGCAGATGGGAGAGCTGTAGTGGATTTCAAGTTATGAAGCCCAAGCAACGTAAGCAGCCTGATGAAACAGGCAGTGAAAGGAAAAACCACAAGAGTTAAGGTAGTATTATGAGATAACTGGATCTATCATTGGTAAGATACAAGGCTAACTTGTGTTCTAGACAAATGGATATACCTATCCATTCCTTTTTATTATAGTTAAAACTTTGTTAATTGTTTGAGTCTTGACTACTTTTCATCAGTTATGTCTGTGAACAGGAAAAACTGAAGTACTATCTGGAAGGTGGAGTCTTGTAACACACAACAGTGAACCACATTGCCTAAACCTTCATTGAAAGCCTATTAGGCAGAGCAGACCTTAGGACTGAGTGTCTGAAGGTATGCTTTCACAGCCAGTTTGTCTTAGGATTAATTTGTTAATTTTGAATTGCAGAACTCGACCATGTTTGTTCTTTTTTCAAAATTCCATGTTCATCTGAGAAGCCTTATGCTTCCTGAAAGACAGAAATCAGATTGGCTGGTTTCACATGTTTTGTTCAGGATTATGGGATATGCTTTAGAGAAGCCTCTCAGCTGATACTGTACTGAGCACAAAAGTATCTTATTGAGTTGTTAAGCTGGGATATTGGCAAACAGATATTTATTTACAGAAGTGGGTCAGAGTTCCTTGTTTTTTCAGGCCTGTTTTCAGTGGTAGTTTGTTAGTAGCATTACCATCAACTTCCATATGCTTCATATTGGCTGAGGTTACACTGGGAAAGGATTTTCTTTCTGTTTATTAGACTTGTAGGCTATTTTTTTGCTATAGTTCACACAGATATCAGCTTCAGTCATTTGAAAGACTGAGATCAAGTATAAGAAAGAAAAGCAGCAGTGTTTTCATTTTTCCCTCCCCATCCCATTTGCTTATTACAAGTAAGGTGAACTGTCATTTGCATGTTTCTCATTCAGGACTGGAAGTGTCCTTAGTTTTGCACAGTTTCCTGCCTGAGGAGGATGAAAATATCCACAGTGGAGCTGAACTAAATTTGCGAAATGGAGACACCTGCAGCCCATTCAGTTTCGCTTTCCTGTGCAGGGGCTACTCTTGGCTAGTATTGTTCAAATATTCTCTATTTTGCAGTGCTCTCTTTATAGCTGTGCTCTGTGGATATTTGGAAATGTGCAATATTTGCAAAAATTAATGCTCAGCCTAAACGTCAATACATTATGTGGAACCCATAGTGGCTTCTAGAGATGTAAGAGCCTTCCTCCTCTTATGTGAAAAGGACAGCCCAGTTTGTGAGAAGATTAGGTCTCGTTGCTTTGGGCTGAAGAGCAGTTATATCAGGAAACCGAAAACAGTTTATTCTTCTTTCAAAAGCATCAGCTGGATTTTTAAAATAAATCTTGCTTTTTGAATTCTAAAAAGAGATGCTGTTTTTCTAAATACTGCTTTCTGCTGTGAACTTGAGTCGTACATGGAAATTTTTCCCCACTTGTTAACCGATCAAAATAATAATTAAAAAGAAAAAAAGAACGAAATCTATGTTTCTATAGAGTAGGTGTCTTGGATTTTTTGTGTGTACAGTATAGGCTTTTCTGAAGTTTATATCTTAGCCTCAGACTAAGTGACTTAATTGTGAATTGCTGATATTTTTTATTTTTATTTTTTAAAATATATTTTAAAAGGATGTTAACAGCTGTATTCTTTTTGGCCTTTGACTCCAAGTCTGAAAACATACCATGCAATTCAGTATCTTTACATTACACATCATCAAGTGAAGTGAGTATTATCTTTACTTTAAAAGTTCACAGTGGTCATGTAGCACAGTAATGGTACCACTTTAAAAAAACCTAAATGTATGGCCAAGTGTAGGGGTGGGATAGAGGAAAGTAGTTATCAATATACATCAGATGGTAGGATATACAGAGAAATTGATAGGAAGGCAAAACACTTCAGCAATGCAGGGCTGATAAGGCTGATGAGAATGTAACAGGAGACAAAGCAGGCTTAACTGTTTTACCTCTTTTACTTGGAATGGTTATTTCATGTTACCTCTATGATTTTTGTTTTTAAAGGACAAATCTGGCAGAATTTAGTAAATAGGATTGAAGGATACACTGTTTAACATCAAGTCATGAATTAATGGGAACTGGCTTTTCAGACTGAGGTTGGTGGTTGGGTTTTTTGTTTATTTGGGTTTTCGTTTTTTTTAAGAGGTTACACTTTTATTCAATAAAAGTCTCTGAAAGTTTTGGGGGTTTGTACTTGAGTCCTTTTTGTCTTAGAAAATGTATGAGTCTTAAAGATTATAGTTAAAAAAAAATCAGATTTGAACATAACTGAGGTTAAAATAGCTGAATGACACCTCTAAAGGCTGGTATCAGTTGAGCGATCACAGAATGGAGATTTTGCTAATGGGAATCTGCCAGTTTCAGCAAGAATGAGGCTCAAGGAAGTATGTTCCCAGATGGAGTGCTCTCAGCTTCTCAAATAATGGATCCTGCCCCTGTGGTTTTCAAGTTCTTAAGTCTTTCAAAGGCATCCTCCAGATTTTAATGTCTTTTATTGGTCTAAGTCTCTCTAGAAGGACAGCTGCTCACTTGCCTTTCAGGCCCATTGTGGGATATCACTTGGATCTCTCCATAGCAGTGGCAGTGATTCTGCTCTGTTCTGAACAAGCAGAAGGACTTTTTTTGACTCTTCTAATCATTGGATAACAATGGAAGTATTTAATGTTGTAGGTAAAGCTTTCTTAGGCAGAGGGGGACACAGGTGTTACTCTGGATGGAAAAATTAATGAGGTTTTTAGGGATACTAGAGGAATGTAGATCTGTACAAGATCTACATACAAGCCTGTATGACTGAAACCTTAATAGTCTCTGATTTGATTACTTTATGGAAGCCGATTTGTCAAAGACATGAGGTGCTTGATGAGCTTGCAACTGGTTGGTATTACGTAATTGCATTATAGCAGTGTGCTTGTTAGGTGGGAGATACCACATGAAAAAGGACTTTGTTGAAAATATTTGGAGACCTCTGTATTTTCAGAGCTGGGTTTTGCTGTCCTCACAGCCGAACATGTGGCTGTGATTTCACATCCGGTGAAAAGTTGTTTGAATGAGGTCTGAAATGTCATTATAGAAGTTGCTGTGCTGAAACACTGCTGTCACTAGCTACTTCTCTAACCTGAATGGTGAGTTATATTGCTTGTAGTGATTGCTGTCTTAAGGGCTCAGGTTGTCAAGTGTTTAAGAACACCACCTTTAGGTATTGTGAAAATCAGACAGCATCTCTATACTGGTTATCTAGTAAACTGGAGCTTTGCTTAAGTAGTTGTCTCAAAGCATCTACTTAACACCTTCTTAGACTCTAGAAAAGGTTGTTCTTCATCTCAGTAGCTGTCCTCATGAAATAATAGGATAACCTGAATTATTTTTTATATTGGTTTGGGTGAGGACTCTGGTTTCTGTTTGCTGCAAGTCTATGTTAAGCTTCATTTTTGGACATCATCAGTTGCGTGGGCACAGTTCCAGAAGACAGTATCTAAACTGAAATGAGGTTATCATTGTAGTGCGTTCCTTGGGACTAAGCTTGGATTTGAACGCTCTCTATTGATTACACCATTCAAAGCATTGTGGATTTTTTCATTTGAAGATACTGGTTTTATTCTGCCATCTAAACATTAAATGAAATAAAATGTGTTATGGTTTTTTTCTATAAAAATTAAAGAACTTTGGTTTCTGTATTGTGGGGAATTTCTAAACAGGAATAAAGCAGAATTAGACTTGGAGGATCTGGAGAGTTGTCATTCCAAATTTTGCATGGAAAATTATTTTAAATTATTACAAAAATCAATTAAGTGCTTCATCACTGTAGGTAGCATTTGAATATACTATCTGGGATTTAGTCCTACTACTAAGAATGCCCTGAGATCTTTAATCATATGTGTCTTTTATTTCATGTCTCAATCAAAGTCTTACCACTGCAACAGAGTGGAACCATATAATTGTCATGTTCAGCATTGGCATGTGTGTTCTCTTAAAGTTAATTGTTGTTTTATGCAAATGTTTTGGCAATTAGCAATGTTAATATGGTGATTATTTCTTGAAGAAAAACAGGTGAAGTCAAAAGCAGATTGCAAGCTCACATTACCTTGCACCAAGATGAAACTGTATGTCTGTTCAGCTAGCAGTGAGACAGATGTTCTTTGGATTTACAATGACATCTCACAGCCGTCAGGATTAAGGACTACTTTTCTTGCAGGGCCTCAAATGTCACTGGAGCAGCTGACTGCATTGTGTATTCAGAAACTGCTGGCAGCTGTGGTGGAATAGAGGCAGTGGTTATTCCAGCCAGGAGTACAAGGTGTTGGTCAAGGGTTTATGCCTGCTACTAGGCTTCTGTTCTGTTTGTTGTCTCTCATTTAATTTCTTTTTTTAAATGTTGTTTGCCCAAAAAAGTTTGCTCAAACTACTTCAAGGGCATTCGTTAATTGATGGTGGTCTTTTAACAGGATATTTTGATCTTTGCTGAACTTGAAATGCTTACCTTGAAAGCCTACCATATCTAAGTTGAAAAGACACATTTTAGTGGAATGCCAAATTGAAATTTTAATGGGAAAGAAGACAGGAAGTTAAGAATTAAAGTTCTGATATGTGTTAAAATGAGAATCCTGTATGCTTTGTTTCTGTGCAGTGCTTTTCATTAAGGAATCCACTTCTTGTTTATTCTTTGCTGAAAAAACATGTTCCTGAACTTGTGTTTTCATTTTAAAATAAAGACATTTCTAAGAGATGTGAGAAAACCATTAACATACAAACAGAGAATATAAGACTTTTTTCCCTAACCCTATAGTAAGCTTGAAATAATACTGATCAGAGTTATCATTAGATCATTTTAACTAGTGGTTTAAATCTGTGGGTGAAGCTGTGCAGCATAGGTGAGAGAGTCAACAATGTGTTGCTGTTAAAGGCAAGTCATCATGCTCCTTGGATTCTTCCTTGGTCCCAGCGGTATGGTTCTATGCCCATCACTGTGTTTCTTCTGATGGTTCTTGAATTGATTCAGTTCACTAAGCTAGCAGAAAAATGTTTGCATTTATGTTTGGCTGGGTTAGTCATCTTCAGGCTATAATACTTGATACTGCTTATGGGGAGTCTCATAGAGCAAATAACAGAACAATCGTAAGGAATGTGGCCGTGAAGATGGTGGTACAGGGGAAGGAGACTACTATTTGGGAGGACAGAAGACCTAGATACTGTGATACACCTGCATCTCGATGCTAATTAGATTGGCCCAGCTATGTTGCTTCCTTCACCCTAAGTTTCTTGGATTTTGTGGCAGGCTGCTCCAAAATCCTTCACTCCAAATAAATCTCTGGCTTCCTTAGTTCAAGAGCCTGTAGATCATGCTAGGGCTTCTTTTAGACATTCAATAGTGAGAGCTCTGAAGAAATGAGATGTGAAAATAGGTCACGTAATAGAGAATAGATCGCATAAGAGAGCAATCAAACTTGCTTGTAGTGGTGTTAATCACAATTTAACTGTGGCCTTTTGTATTTGTGTGGTTTGTGTGTGTGGTGATTTTTGGAGTGGATTGTTTTTTGTTTGGTTGGTTTGGGATTTTTTAATTGGTCCTGGGCTACACTGGATACTGCCAGATGAAGCTGGGAGTTTTGGCACTCTTACAGTGTAAGCTGGAGTTTTGCCCCTGAAAGAGTTATGTAATGGTTGCTTTTGGTACTGTGGTAAAATAAATACTAAAAGAGCAGCAAAAATTACTTGCTAAAAAAATTAACAGCTTTGAGAATGAAGGCTTCAAGGGTTGCCACCACTTCTTTTCAAAAAGTTGCCCAATAATTGGAGAAACAAGCCTGTAGGTAGTATTGTATTATTGTGAAGTGTGTGTGTGTGTGTAAATGTTCATGCTTCACAGAACTTGATGTGCTCTAGCTTGAGTTCTTTTTGCATCCTTCCTGTTTTAACAGAATAATTTTTCTCCAGGCATGACATATTAGACGTCAGCCCTCTTGCTCTTTGTACCTAGTGTTTTGTAGTTCAGAGGGTTCTTGTCAAGACCAGAGTAGTTTCCTCATTTGATGATACATTTTCCATGTTGGAAGAAATTACGGCCTTCAATAAAAAAAAAAGATAAATGAAGTTCCCTGTGCAATAGTTTTCATGGAGAATAATGCAGTAGAAGTTAAAACAGCAAAATAAGCTTCTTAGATACAGCAAAACTGGTGGACACTGTAGTGATTTTTTTTTTTTAAGTCCCAGAAAACTTCTTACCCTTATCATCCCATCTTCTGCATGTAGCAGGACTGCGTGCATGGGTTGGAAGACTGTCTCTGTATGCTCAGGCTACATTCCTGATCTGCATGATTCAGGGATCAGGACCTCAGATTGTGTACTTGCTGCTAAGTCTGAAGTCAGCCTGAGAGAGTGAACAGTCTGTCTAGTACGAGCTTTTATGGAGGCATTGTCAAATTAGCACTAGTTTAGGCTGGGCTGATCTGGGAACTGTCCAAGTTTAACCTCCAAATCCTTGATGACTGTTGCTCCTGGGTATGTGTTAAACTGTTTCTGCACGAAGGATATGTCTCCCACAGGTTGGATGTTGGCCTTGGCAGCCTTTTTTCCTGCTGTGGCCCATTTGCTTTTCTTCCTGCTGTGGCCCAATTGCCCAATGTAAAGGAGTAGGAGTGGGAACAAGAGACTTATCCTAGAAATGTTTGTCTGTCACCACACTGTATTGAAATGTAGCGTGGCTGATTTCTTACTAATCTGAAAACCACAGTGAGCTTATTTGTTGATCTTACACGTGAGAATTTTTTTTTCCCACAAAAAAGGGTGTTTGGGGATTTGTTGTTTAATGAGGCCAGAACTGGGTCAAAATTAACACCTAGAATGGAGGGAGCCTAAAGGCTTAACTGGAATTTGTACCTACTGATGCAGAAGCAGAGTGATCTCAATATGACAGAACTTTATTATACTTGCCAAGTCATGTCAGGTTGTTTAACCCAGACTGGAAATACCAAATGGGACCTTTCAGTATCTTTTCACATTTTTGGCTTAGTTGGTCTTTGATAATTGCTTAACAGCAGCAAATTCTGTCATAGTCTTTGATTCAGGTGTTTTTATTCTTAACAACTTCTTATTGGCATATAAAACTTACAGAAGGTGATAATACACAATTGTCAGTCTGTTTTCTTACCACCTTCTTGTACTACAGTGTTACTTATAATGAATAAATTTTCAGAATGACACTGTCTTTTTATAGCCTTTGTAAACTAGCAAAGCTATTTCAGTTGTTATAGCCATGACAGTGATGACAATTTTAGTAACTTAAGCCTTTGTGTTTTGGGCACAGTTTGCTTCAGTTTATGTACTGAAGAAAAGTGATTTCACAATGCAATTACTCTGTAAAACACACCATTTTTTCCTGGCAAAATGAAAACATTATAATATATCCATGTTTTAAGTACCTTACAGGCATTACGCCAAAGTGTGGGGCTTATGTAGGTCAGCATAGCTTTAGTTAAGGCTGAAATTCTGGTACACCCAAGGAATTAGGAATGAATGACCTCTTGAAGTTTAAATAGAGTTTGGCACCACTCGTGGGAGGGTTTATCAGCAATGGCATTTGTGCAGAGCTGAGAGAGCAGCTGGAAGGAACCCAGCACAGCTGCCTGCAGTTGCTTGGGCGCGACAGCCTGTCTTCAGTCATGGTGCAAAGTTCTGTCTCTGTACTGATAACCTGGGAAACTTAAAATACGTAAGCTATTGAAATCAGGGAGAGTTGCAGGTGTTTAGTGCTGGCTAGTAATTGTAACAGAAAACAGTAGCACACACGCTTCCTGTTACATTCAGCTGTCTGTAATGCTACTATGCTGCTCCGGAGCTTTACATGGAAGAACAACTCAGGAAAGTGCTAAAGCAATTTGTCTCATGCTGTATTTTCTGCCCTCATCTGCTGTTAAGGATGCAGCTCCACGTACTTTTTCCTCAGGAGTGGTGCTGCTAGCTCCTGCCCTCCGCTACTGTTCACTGTCTTATTAGTAGTCCTGATGGTGCTGGTTGTAGGGCTACCCTATACTTACTGTAAATCTGATTAGCCACAGAGTTTCTGTGAGGTGCTGGAGGGAGTTTGTTCCTTCTCATATAGAATGACTTCAGCTGAGAATCTGGAGGATGTGCACTTTCATTTGTGTTGGGACATGTCCTTAATGTGCATCTTCTATGGGGCTGTTTGTAGTTGGACTTATCCATGCCCTCTTATCAATTCGGCAGTACTCACAGAGGTGGAGGCAGGGTTTTCCTCGTGGTGGTGTTACTGGTTATGATGCTTATAGCACCGTACTGTGAAGTTGCTGTGGCTTTTGCAGTTACTCTTGCAATTCATATTGTGGTTGCCTGTCATGAGAGATTCTTCAGCTATGTCCAAAGACTCTGTTGCCTCTGTTTTTCATCAGTTTAAAACAAAAGTCTCCTGAAGTACCTCAGAGATACAACACCTGTCTCCAGCCTTCACTCTCTTATACTTGCGTAAGCAATGTTTTAATGTTAAATGCAAAATGTTGGGTGGGTATATGTTTTCATGATGACCTTGTTATAGAAATCACATTTGTAACATCTAGTGTACTTTCAGTTATTAAGCTAACTTTTCAAGTAATTTTGACGCCTTCACAAATGGCAAGACAGTAAGATTTACATTCTGCATTAAACGCTTTACGTCAAGGCCAAATGGGGCAAGTAGTTACACAACTGTTATATGTGGTTAATAAAGGGAGCCCAAATTAAATACTGTTTAAATGAATGTGTGGGGTTTGGGGGTGTTTTTCCAGCTTGATGCATTGGAAGTTTCTCAGGCTGAAATGAAAGTGGCATTGATACTAAACTAGGCTGTTAGAAAATAGCAGTTGCTGGGGAGTATGTGAAGGACCAGGCTTTCTGCTGCTCTTGGGTGCTGAGTGTGAGCCTGCGTCTGGTAGCAGCCCAGGGAGAGGAGGATGCCACAGCATCTCTGTTTATGGGAAGTGTTGGGAAGCACTGTGTCACATAGCAAGCTCATTCTCTTCTATTTCCTTTCCCTATGGCCTTTATGTGCATCTCCTTCAGCAGAGCATAAGGACTGAAATTGTGATAGGAGTTGTAAATGTCTGGGAGACTTCTTGGTCCCTCCACTGTGCTTTAGGTACCCCTGTATCCTTACCCCTTTGTGTTACTGTCCAGTCCCTAGGGTGAAGGGGGAAAAAAAAACAAAAAACCAAACAACAAAACAAAACGAAAAAGCCCTTCCATATTTCTGTCTACTACAGTATGCCTGCTGAGAGAACTAATTTAGTGATAATTATACTATGATTTCAATGCATTCCCTCACTAATATAGTATGCTTTTCAGAAGATGAAAATGCAAACAGGAAATTAAATAGAGCAAGACAGCCGAAGCTTGAATCTAGCCTTTATATCTTCATTATCTACTATGGTATTGCATTAACATTGCGTGATGTTAGTGGTTTGTGTTTGTAGAAATACTTTTTTTTTTTGTAAAATTTGTTAGGCTTTTCTGGCAACCTTGAGTTAGAGTGAGATAGATAATTGGTCAATGTGAGAATGTATGACTGGAGGATCCCGTCATGCAAAGAGGCTGTTAACATCATTGGCGTTCGGGACTCAGTTGGTCTTTAACATTGTCTCTGACAGAGTTCAGCTGTTTCAAGGTCTAAAGATGTAATGGATGGTAGTGCCTGAAGATAAATAAACCATGTGAAATTCTTTTGCAAGGTGCTACATTGCGATACCAAATCCAAAATTTCAAAAAATTGAATATGTTGTTTTAGGCATTCCCTTTAAAAAAAAAAAAAAGCCAAAACAAAAACACCTAAACAATAATGAGGTAGAATCAAAATATAGTATAGAGTTTGATTCCAGATAATACATATTCAAAAATTAATGCATGAAACTTCAAATTGGCGCAAGAAACAAAATAATTAGGGATTAATTTATTTGGGGTCATTAGTATTATGACATAGCCAGGATGTACTAGCAAAACATTTTAAATGGTGTGTATGAAAGAAAATTATTGGTTTTGAGAGCCCAATAAAAAAAAGACAGTCCATTACATTAATATGACTATTGAAAAGTTGATTTACATATGCATTTTTCAGTTGTGGAAAATGAGAAATGTCTCAACGGGCAAAGTTCTTGTCTCCTGTAGCAGTATTTTTGTCTTTTCTGCTGTGTTGCTTGTAGAGTGGCTGTGCTCTGAGAGAAGAGCTCAACAGCTGTGATGAAGAGAACACATCGACTTTGAGCATAAGAACGTTGCATTTTCTCCTAAAAGCAAACTTCCAGTTTTAAGCACTGTGAATAAAAATAAAAAAAGGCATTTAAGATACATCTGTTTCTTATAAATTGCACATGGTTCCGGCAGTTTTCCTGGTTCTTTTTTAGTGTTGGGATACCAACACTGTTCTTAGTGACAAAATGGCATAAGAGAGTTGGCCTTGAAAGTTTAGATTTATTTTTGTGTGTGAGTAAACTTATGGATATGATACTGCTGCTTAATATTCTTAGCCACTTGCCTGGATTAAACTCTAGCTGTGTTTAAGAAAGTGTTCAGTGTGTGTCATTTTAGAAGCAGCAAAAGAGGTTAAATGGTAGCTGTAGTTCTTATCTTTAATATATTGCATTGGATAAGATGCTCTTAAAAGCTGACTCTTTTACTTGAGGACTTCTTGCTTGTGTGAGAAACTTATCTCAAGAGGTGTTCTGTGGTAAAGAATTAACAAAGGCTAATCGTGCATATCCTTGGCAATAGTGAGAAAGATTAGGTGGAATGAGACTAATTTAATTCTTTTTTTTTTCTCAGAAATTACTGCAGTTATATTGGATCCTTAGAACAGAATAATTACAGCTACAAGCTTAAAACTGCTTAAAGTCCTAAATTTGGTTTCTCTTCTTTGGTTTATTGGTATTTTTAGAAAAATGAAACAAAAAAGCCCTTCAGAAGTGCTTCATTGTCTCTGGAAATGACACTTAGAACCAGATCTTTTAAGTAATCTTCTGTATAATTTAGCTCTGCGCATGGGATTCTTTTATTAATCTTAAGGGTATGTATTTAGTCATGATTAATTCATATAAAGAGCAAAAAAGTAAGCAGGTAAAATGTTCTTTGATCCCATGTAGCTTGATCTTTTTCCATTTTTATACATTGTTTCATGTTTACCAGCTTGAAGGTTTTTTCCTCAAGTACACAGACTGATGTGGTTAGTGGCGAGCAGGCGGGTGCATACACCCTGTCCCTATCTCCACCCCTGATTACAAATACTACTATCAGCCACAGCACCAGTGCTCAATTTTGAAACACTTTACCAAGCTTTCTCCTTATTGCTTTTATGTCCATTCCTTCCTTTCCTCCTGGTCTCTTCATGAATATCTATGCCCAGGATCATTGTCCGTGGGTCTTCTATGTTGAGGTAGTTGAAATATAGTTTGGCTGCAAGGTCATGTCACCTCATCTTTCTGCAACACCGATACCTCAACTTACACTTGCTGAGCTTTGTCCAGAGCGATGCCAAGCTTTTTTTATGCAAGAAGATAGGACTTGTGTGACAGTAAAGTCTTTCTTTTGCCTGTTACAGGTGTGATAAGTACTAGTAACAAGACTTGTCCAGAAGGAAGACAATTAGAGATGAGAGCATCTGAACAGAATTAGATATCCCCTTTTTTCTTATTTTTGGAAGTTTTTACCAAATGTCAAATAAGGTTATCTGATTTTTTTGATGGTTTAGTTTGGATTTGAGTCCATGGCAATGTGACAAGAACAAGAATCAGCTTAGTCAAAGTTCTTGCTTCCTACAAAATTTTTGGAGTTGAGGACTTCGTTGGCAGGGTCAACATTGCTCAGCTTTATCCACCCTTTTGCCCCAAACTCTGGAAAGATGCAGGCGGCAGAGGGACCAGGACCCGTGGCCTGTGAAAACTTCCGGAAACAGGGCTCCAGAGCGAATGTGCTCCCTGGGTAGAGAGAGAACTGGTGGCTGCAGGCTTCCCCCAAGACAGGGATTTGGAAGAGATCTGTAGGGGTTCCAGTAAAGGGAGAAAACATGCTTATTTTTTTCTTTAAAATTCCAAAAGAGAATGAAAGAGTTGGTATTCCCACTCTGAGTAGAGTTCCAGGAAGAAATATCAGATCACGGTTGGGCATCGTATTCCTTTGGTCCCCTGACAATACAGACATGAGAGCATTCATCTCTGGGTCCTGGTTGGTGGGCATTTAGTGTTGTTTGACCAAGAGAACTGAAAATGCACATGCAGCAGTGTTTTTGTGCCTGTCATATTGTTTTACCAGGCTGTTTGCAAACTCGTAATGACCTAGAGTGTAGCTGGGGTGGACATGACAAAGCAAAACAGTTTCATTAATTGTGTATATTCCCTTTTAAATGTTCAGCTGTTAATTCTCCTCATCCCTCATCAAATGTGATTACGGCATCTTAGTATAATTAATGTACATTTTCTGTAATGCTTTGAAAAGTCACTGTTAGCTGCTTTGACATTTAAATTAGTAGTAATATGATGGACATATTAGGTAATGAAGTCAATGTTATAAGTAGTTTCACAGGGTTTCTATGCAACTGAGTATAAACGTTGTACTAATTCTTTAATTTGCTGTTATTTTATTATACCCTGTTGGTTATTATAGACTGTTGGTTGCCCTTTATGCTATGTCATTTTGATCAGTTTCCTGGGGAATATGTAATACTTCACTCAGTGTTTAAGGCACAGCAGTTTCGGTGAGATGGTATAGGAAGCAATAAATGGCTTTTGAGAGTGGTTAAATGCCAAAGCAGTGATGAGGATGTTAAATTAGAGAACTGTTTGTAAAAGTTTTCTTGGGAAAACATTTGTCTGTTTTGCTCTAGACAGAAAATAAAACTAGTAAGTGGAAACATGAAAAATAACATTAAACTTGTTTTATATTGAGAGTGTTTCACTTTGCTGCTTGTTAAGTGTCTCTACTTTGCATGTGAACTGCTTGTGAGAGTCTGTCTTGAAGGATTTGGCAGCATGGCCAAGGAGCAATCTTATTAAAACCACAAAGGGTCAAATGTATAATGCTGTGTGATGTTGTGTATCTGTGTGCAGGTGGAGACTTTACATGTGTAGTTTCAGTGTTTTGTGGACATGCTTATTTGTGTTTGCACACAATTGAAAGCTATACGTAGACTGAAAGCAGCTTTTTGAAATGGGATTGCTGGTTATTTCAGCGTCTGTAAGGAAAAAAGTGTTGCATGTGGCTTTTGGGGGGGTTGGGTTTTTTTTTGGGGTGGGGTACTGTGGCTGAAATTGCATTTAGGCATTTATACCATACATTGAAAAGTTTTTGATTTGCTGTTTGAGATCAGTGCTAAAACCTAAAACTATGACATCTAGGGATTTTTTTTTTCCCCTCCACTTTTTGAGGCCAATAATTACAGCTTCAAGTCAGAATGTGCAGCCCAGAAGAAGGTTGAATTTGCCTCTGAAAAGTGTTTCTAGGCTGTTATGTTGACATTTCCAGAACACTGTACAGCTTCATCATCATTAATCCAGTGCTTTCAGCTGCACCTTTCTTTTAATAACAGCCATGAATGTATTTTAATTTTGTTCTGAAAATACTTTCGGGAAAGTTAATTACTGTTATCTGTAACTGAGTATTTGAAATAATTGTTTCAGAAACTTGAAGCTGTCTTTTTATGACCAAAGAAGAAGGAACATGCAGAAGGGCAGGATAAAGGCTATTATATCTTATGCTTGCTCAGTGAGCATTGTTGGTTGCCAGTGAGCTTTTGGAGTATTTTAAGTCAAGACCTGTAAGTGCAATATGAACCAACAACTTAAGGAAAAAAAAAGGTGGTGGTGGGGGACAACGACGACACACAAACAAGCAAAAAACACCAAAGGAAGGTGAATTTCCTCCATTTTTAAGAAGTCTCCACTATGCTACGATGTCAAAATTGTTGCTTTGTTTCTTTATCCCAGCAAACAAATGCATTTGTGATTAGTCTTGAAAACAATTCTCAGTCATGGCGAGATAAATTTAACCTAAATCTGCATAGTATGTAACCAAATTTACAATGAATGTTCGTTTATATATAGTTTTGTATGCAAATTGTGGCTTCTTATTTGGACTATTCAAATGCACAGACTCTGTTTCCCTTGAGGATGATCTGCTGTGAAGTCTGCTAGAATTGATCTCTCCAAACGAGGTTGCACAGTGTTACTTAGCAGATGTGTCACAGGTTTAAAACTTCTGCTACAAATTAGGATAGAATTCTTGCAATAGTTCGATTTGTGTTTTATAGCCAAGCTCAAACTTTCAGAGGTAAAAATGAAAGGAATTTATGTAGTTTCTTTGTAGGAACTCTTTGGTCATCTATATTGTCCTTTTGTGTGCATTAAATGTATCTGTGTTATATGTTTTCTGCATATTTACAAGTGTTTCAAAACACAGTTTTACTGGGGATTTTTATTTTTGTTTTGTTTGGTCATTGTCATGGGTATACAGCAAACTAGAAGAATGTTTTTTGTAGAAGGTTATTGAAAAAAAAAATCAAAGGTAATGCCAGAAAAAAATTGAGGAAACTGTAATAAAATGTAGAAGTAGTGTACATATTGGCAAATGTAATATGCTGAAGGAATCGATACAAATTCATTAAACATAATTACCCATTGGTTTGGAAAAGTCTCTGAACAAGGCTAGTAGAAGTTTGGAGGTGTTTTAGAGAAGCATGACAATGTGCTTGTCCTGTTCTTAAAGAATTCCCTGTTTATTCACCTTTGTTCGCCAATACTGTGCTATGTGGGCCTTTGCACAGATGCAGCAACTATTGTATAGCTTATTTAAGCATTTTTAAAATGTAACTTTCTGAGTGCTGTTGTGATGTAAATGTTGTTCTTTTTATGACAAAGTATATCTGATTAGGTAATTAATAGCTTGAATTTTTGTAAGATAGTGACATAATTGGGGTGATAAGCAATATTGTTTCCCTGGAAGACAGCGAAGATTTCAAAATATTTCTGTTCTTGCCTGTTTTCTTTACTAGACAGCATTTTTGGTATAATATGTATACAATTTGAACAAATTTACAAGCAAATTGAGACAATTATCTCAGTGATGGTAAAATCTGGCGTTCATTTTGTAATTAGTAGCCAAAGAAAGCCTTGTGAAATAGCCTTACTTTTTTCTCGGGTCCATAGGGTGGTAGTTAAAGAAAACAGGTGTTTGGGGTTGTTTTTTTTTTAATGTGACTTTCTAAAAAGCCATGTCTACTTCCAAAGAGCAAGTGTTTCTTTGTCTTTTGAGTCTATGTGTTAACTTTTACCTCCCTGACTCCTTTCTGTGTTCCTTGTTCCTTATACTTTGCTGGGGAAGATTCTCCACCTCTGTCAACTAGTTTTATTTAAGAATGTTCAGTAAAAGTGGCCTGAAAACAAACTAGAGAGAAGACTGATGCTCTGTTTCCACCTACGTGCAGGATGGACTATTCTAAATTGTCTTACTAATGTTTGAAGTAAAAATAACCAGGTCAGTTGTCCAACATCCGCTTAGTGTGCGTAAGTATCAACATCTATCTTCTTTTTTTTTTTTTTCCTCCTCTGTAAAGTGTTTTTAAAATTTTAATTAATGGCCTTTAAGGTAACCTTCTGAACATCTGAAATGACACTTTCATTTCAGAATACTAGCCTGGAAATAAGTTTCTAGCTCAAGGTGTGGACAACTCTGAGTTGACCTAGTTGTTCTACTGGATTTTCTGGAAGGTGTCTCTTCTTTTACTATTTATAAATATTTTTTTTTCGTGTAGTTTACTTTCACAAGGTGTTGTGTGAGATTTTTTTGTTTGTTGTTTTGGTGGGTGGGGGTGTGTTGTGGGTTGGTTTTTTTTTTAAATCCAGGTTTTCTTTTTAGGACTCACGATGTTTTCCCTCAAAACCGCAATTCTGCAGGTAGTGTTTGTTTAGGAAATGCAGTAGTTCTTTGCAACTTGAAACTTAAATTTGTTTGTGTCACTACAAATGTACCACTAACTTTACGTGAGAACTGCTTTGCAGCTTTGTAATGAAGTCATTTATAACACCACAATCTTATGTGTGTCTGTTGGAAATAAAGCATTCTGCTTTAAACATGGAGGCTTTGTTCAAAACGATCTGCTAATTAAAGTAATTCAGGTTTTTATACTCATTGGGAAAAGACAGCTAAATGACTAGTGCTTTTAAGAAAGATGGAAGTTGTGATTTAGTTCTTTGTTAAGATTATGAATACCTGTGTGTTGAATCAGTGGTTTGAATATTTTTATTATGATTCCGTGAAGGATATTTGTTTTAAGGCATGTTAGAGCTTGTCACTTACCATTAATTTTAACAAGCAATTTTATGCTTGCTGTTTATAGCCAGCACGTGGTACTGTAGACCGCGGTTTCTACACTATATCGAGGCACATAAAATGTATTGAAATAGTATTTAGATGTAAATAAAGAAATATTTATGGCCCGTTGATGCTGTAATCAACAGACAGTTTCTGGGTAATTGCATTTAAGTAAACTAACCTTATAATGCCTCTATTTGTTTTTGCTTCTGCTTTGAGTGTGGAACATGGCGCTTTAAATATTTGAGAATCTGGAAGACTGATAGTAGTTTCTGCAGGTGGACTTTTTTGTTCTTTGTGCTCTTGCCTTCAAATAGTGATTGCATAGCTGGAGTTGGCAGCCATGGGCTGGGGCTGAATTTTGTGGTTTTCTTTTTGAACATGCTTTGATTTTTGTAAAGTGTAGAAAGAAAAGATTGTCTTTGCAGAGAGGAGGTGGATAGGTCGAAATACAGATAAAAGCTTGCTTTAATATATTTAACTCATCGTTATTTAAAAAAGGATTTCTGGTAAATAGGTGAGAAACCCCAGTGCTACTCTTTGATAGGTATCTTTTGAAAACTTTATTCGACCTGCACATCAAGTCACTAAATTTAGTTTGAATTTAAACATGCCATGGTGTGCCCGCTCAAACAAGTAGGTATCCTTCTTGCTCACACATATTACCTATTGATCTTTCTTACCTGACTGTTAAAAATACTTTTCCTAAAATTTCTTTCTGTGAGCTCAGTACTCCCATTTGCTTTTTGTGCACGTTACTCTGAACAATGATAGTGGTGGTGTATCTGCGATGATGTGAGAACATAAGATCAGTAGTCAACATGGATTCACCAAGGGGAAGTTGTGTCGGACCAATCTGATAGCCTTCTACCATGGCATGACTGGATGGATAGATGAGGGGAGGGCAGTAGATGTTGTCTACCTTGACTTCAGCAAGGCTTTCAACACCATCTCCCCCATCATCCTCCTAGGCAACCTTAGGAAGTGTGGGTTAGATGAACAGACAGTGGGGTGGATTGAAAACTGGCTGATAGATAGAGCTCAGGGGGTCGTGATTAGTGGCACAGAGTCTAGTTGGAGGTCTGTAACAAGTGGTGCTCCCCAGGGGTCAGGACTGGGTCCAGTCCTGTTCAATATATTCATTGATGACCTGGGTGAAGGGATAGAGTGTGCCCTTGGCAAGTTTGCTGAGGACACAAAACTGGGAGGAGTGGCGGGCACACCGGAAGGCTGCGCTGCCGTTCAGTGTGACCTGGACAGGCTGGAGAGTTGGGCAGAGAGGAACCTGATGAAATTCAACAACGGCAAGTGCAGGGGACCGCACCTGGGGCGGAATAACCCCCTGCCTTTGTTAAGGCCTGAAATCAAAACATCAGTATTCAAAGCAAAATAGAAGGTGAAGACTGTTGCTCAGAGTTCAATTAAATACAGATCAATTTTACCATCTCGGAAAGGAATGGTAGCTCATAGGAGGGGAGGTGGGAGAACAGTAGACAGAGTGTTCTTGGTGGAGGGAAGAGATGAGAAAGCAGTTGCCTTTTAAGTGGAAGAGACAGACAGTTTATAGCTGGTGGAATGTGAGGAGCTGGCTGTGGAGGGGGAGAGATCATATTTAGCCTGTAATTTTTATTTTATGGCCCATTGGATGTATTTGGTATCTAGCAGAGTTATGGATTTTAGTTATGTCAGTTTAGTTGCCTGTAAAACTGCATCCTCCGTTCCAAAGCTCGTATTTGAGAAGTGGTGTGTAGGTTTCCCTTGAGGATGGCCTGAGAGATTAGAAATGAAGCAACTGTTTTGTGAGGAGTGTCCTTCTACTGCTATCTGGCTGGTTTTGTCCTGAGTCAATTATCTGCATGAATGTATCTTTTTTTTTTTAAAGTATTTGTTCACGCTTAGTTACTGTTCTTACAAATACCCTAAAATAGGAATACATGAAGTTCTGGTAAAGCAAGAAACATTTTTTTTCTGTGCTGAGGTATTATTTTTTTTTTTCAAAATCTATATACAAAATTTGCTTATTAAGAATAAAGTAGGGCGGGCTTAATATTTGTGAGATGTCGCTATTTCCCTTGGTATTTAACTGACTGAAAATTATTCTTGCTGCTTACAATGTTTGTCTCCTAATTCCCGAGAATCTAACTTCTATAATGTGTTACATCAATACCTTACTAGGTCCTGTTTAGTGAGAGAGTTCCTGAGATGTAATCGTGAAGATAGGAAAGTCAGTACCATGTCTGAAATAAAATAATGTTGTTAATTAGTAAGGAAGGGAGGTGTTTCTCTTTTTTAAACTAAAAATGATAAGGGTTTAGTAAGTCTTTCTCATTTCAGAGCATGATGTCAGCTTTCTAAACTCAGAGTTTATAATCTAGATGTTTTTTTTTCTCTGGGTGCCCACATATGAATTGTTCACTCTGCCTTTTATGTTCAGTGACTTATTGGTTGGAAGGGAATACGAGAAGAAAAGTTTCTCTGGGAGGAAAAAAAACCCTCATCTTTTTTCCCATGTCTGTAACAGGTTTGGGTTTCTATGTGGTCTGGGTTGTGTTGCTTTGGTTTTCCTCAAACATACAATATAGCAGATATGCATATAGAATATCAAGGGCCTAATTTTGCTGCTCTTAGAACACAGACATGCCCGGGCCTGGCCTGGATGCCAGGGCAGGTTAAAGGCAGAGCTGTACTCTGGCATACCTTGTTATGCCCCTTTGAGCTTGGGAGTGATCTGGAGGGCTGCCGTTCCTTTAGCTGCAAAAGAGAGAGGAGAGGACAAACATGCTGGAGGAGGAGTGAGGAAGTTAAAATGAAGACACTTTAAAAAAAGAATTAAAAGGCTTGTCTTACTTGGTTCTCTGTTTAGAAGTTGGAATTTACTGATGCCGGGCAAGGGCTACCTGGAGACGACTTACAGGTCTGCTAGGAATTCTTTTGATCCTCTTAGGGTCTATAGCTAATCACGCAACACCCATCTCTTAGCACACTGAGTCTCAAGTATCTTGAAAAATGTTTTGTTTGCTTCTTTCAAAAGCACTGTGCAGAAAATTAAAGCTCGAGGGGGGGAAATCATAGCTTGCTTTCAAATAAAAGTGAACATCACTATGGGCAGTCCAAGCAATCAGAAAAGCAGGAGTTATCTTTCCAATACATACTCTGGATATATTAACACTTACAGTTTATAACTAAAAATATTCAAATCTCTTAATTTTTGCAATGTTTTTATTCTGATTATTTATTCTAAGGTTGTGGGAAAAGTTGATAGCATATAGTGAATTTTGGACTGATTTGTCACTTTGGGAAAGCCTTCAGGGGAAAGCATAAGACTTATATTGAAAAGAAAGGTACTATAACGAAAGTTATTTTCTTATGAAGGGTTAAGAGTCCACCCTGAGGCTGTCTCTTTAGACTTCTGTATATCATGAAACTAAGCATTGAATAAGGCATGGTTCTCTGCAACAGTAATTTGCACTACATATTACTTGTTGGAGGCCAACTAGTGGAATGCTGTTTTGGTCTTGTTTTTCTCTGCACTTGATGTATTTTTTGAAGACCATGTTTTTGCTGCAATTTGTGTTGTCATTTATGATGTTGATATTTTAAATGTATTTGAATAACTGCACATGCAGTTTGTGCATCATTTAAATCAATGGATGATATGTATGATTCCTGAAAACATCTTTCACTTCCAAGAGTGCATGCAAAATGACGGTATGAACAACTGTATTTGTTTACTTTATATACGCTTAGATCTTTCATTTGCCTTTCAGTGTAGTATTTATCACCTTCTGATACAAATAATGCTGATCACTACATTGTAATAGGAGAAGGGGAAGGCTAGCATGGATAACTAGTTGAATAAAATATAAGGTCTAGGAACTATGACTACTTGGCCAGGTCTTACAGTGGGGTACATCAGCAGGGATATGTGTTGAGGCTGGTACTGTCAGGTATGCATAAATGGTGAGAAGAAGGTAAGCGATGAGGCAAGAAAGTCATCTGATACTAACTTACTGAATAGTTTAGCTGGGGAGTTAAGTATGAGTAATTGTAGAATGACTGTAAAAGTCTAAATCATTAGGTGATAAAGTGGCAGATAAAATTTAACATGGATAAATGTGAAGTTACACACGTTAAGAAAAATAATAAAAATTTCCCATTGAAACAATGGGCTTTGCACTAATTCCCCACCACCCCCGAGTGTGATCTGTAGAGAGTTACAGTTGTAGGAAAAGATCAGATGGATGATCAGTTGTGTTCAAAAAGTAAATTGAATGTTAGGAGTTGTAGGGAAAAGAGAACAAAGCAGAGAACTCTGTCTGTAAAGATGCAGTTCAGTGCCCCTCATCTTACAGGATACAGAAGAGCTGTAAAAGTTTCAGAGAAAGCGCTGTTAGAGTCATCAGGACAAGGAATGAAGAAGATAAAACTCTTCGGCCTGGAAAAGAGACCATGACTAAGGTTGTCCCTGATAGTAATCTGCAAAATCATGATTGGTTTGAAGAGGGAGATAGGGATTAATGGTTCATTGTATCTTCCAGTGCAAGCTCTCAATGTTAAATGAAGCCAGTAGGAACTGGATTACAGATAAACAAAAGTAAGTGGCTTTTCGTGGAACAGATAGTGGAAATACTGGCATTGTTTGCCGTAAAGATGCGGTAGATGCTAAAAGTAGACACGTATTTGAAAAAATACTAGGCGCTCTCAAGAAAGAGGAGCATAATTGAGAGTTAGTGAATGGAGCAGGCATCTGAGGAAAAACCATGACGTGAAAACAGCTGGGGGCTGAGACAGTACTGCGTGTGGTTGCCCTGCTTTTCCTCTTCCTTGGACGCTTATGGCACTTGTTGTAGGCAGAATAATGGGTCTTTGGTCTGATACAGCTGTTCTCTTGGAAATTCTGCGTGTCGGTTTTATGTCAAGTATGCATGGGCTCAGACATACCAGAATTCACAGGATTACCGTGATCCGTCTGGGCGCAAATCTGTGGTCAGGGCATCTAGACATTGAAATCCAGAGGTGATGGGCCTTTGGGGGGTCTCTTCATAGCCGGTAGCTATGTTATAGTCAATATAATGGTAGAGAGGTTGTTAACTCACAGTACTGATTTAGCTGTTAAATGGTGATATCATACTATGTTGGTTAAAATATTGTTTTACTGCAATTCCACAGTTATGCCAGGTGTTGTGAGACTTGCAATAAAATGGTCAAAGTTGAAAGAATTCTTACCAGTGGAAAGAAACATGCTTCATTGTCCACTTTTAAATATCCAAAGATAATGCGTTTTACAAACACACAATACTTGTAGCAATAATGTTTTTACATTCTGCCTTCCTTACTTCCCTGGTACTGCTGAAACTGGTAAAAGCTGTAATTTAAGCTGTCGTACCTAATTTTAAAATACAGTTAATGTTTAATTCTTATTTTAAGCTATCTTTGAAGTAAAAAGGCAATATATTGAGAACTGAGCCAGAGACTAATAACACGATTTTCAAATGACAGCCAAAAAGTGTAGCACAAAGGAGAAGAATTTTTTTTTTTAAAAAAAGCATATTATCAGAGGTATGTGTTGTGATACAGCACTGGAGTCTTGCACCAAAATATAACTTCGAAAAACTTAACTAATTCATATCTGAACTGTATATAATTAACTTTTTAGGTAGGAAAGGTAATTTGTAATTGTTTCAAGCAGTGTGTAGAATGTAGGAAGTGTTTAATTTTCATTTTTTAATTATGCTCATGCGTAATAAATTGAGTGAATGTGGGGTGTGAATTAAGAGAATGTGTGTTTGTACATTGTTATTATTATTACTACTAATGCATTTTGAAACTGAAAAGAAAATTACTATTGGTTAGGTATTCACATTTGTTAAAGGTAATAGTCTATTAAAAGTACTTGTCTGTTCTGCAGGATTTGTTCAGTGACGTAAGTCAACAATGTTTTCCGGAGTGAATGCAGATTAGCAGTATTATATTGTCAGCGTGAAGTTGGTATCTGGTAGCATTGCATGATGGATTAATCACAGCAGGTAGGGCATTTCTTGAAAAAGATGATTTGAGTGTCTTTGAGCGAGCTGGCAGTTTGTAAAGGTAGTTGCAATGAACTACCAGGTTACAGCCTGTCTGGAATAATTGAAGCACCTTGTCAGATGCCCAGGAAGCATATTCTTCCTTAGCACGCAGCTTGGGTCTTAGGCTTTGTGATACTTATTAGACACAAGGTGGGAATATTAATAAGGCAGAAGAACATATAAAGTTAAAGGATATTTCAAATTGTTGAATACTGCTTGCCAGCATTTAAAGGGGCGTTTTTAATTCTGCAAATTATATGCTTGTGTATGTCATGCAGTCATTTATTAATACCTCAAAATTAGAACACTATTTTGATCTACATGGTAGTGGACATATTGCTATAGAAATATGTTGCACCTGCCTGCATTTTAAGACTATTAGCTTTTCTATTTGTGAATGAAATTACCCTGACAAACCCTGTTGCTTTTTTCATGTTTATATATGTATAAGAAAGCTGTGCTTTAACTGCAGAGTGATGAACCATATCTGTGCTAACACTGAAATAGCAAATATAGGTGCTAATGTTTATACCGTAGTTAAAAGCACGACCTGAGCACATGCATACATTGTTGAGCTAGTCTCAATCTGACTAGCTTGTTTGCCAGTACTAGGGAAGCTGTAAAAACTCAGGATCATAGGCAAGTTGTACAGCTTGTACCATTTCGAACGCCATTAGGGCTTTGCTGCTATTGGTGTCAGCTAGTTGGGTTAACACTAGGCTATCGTTAATACCATTATATGTCACGTATGTGTTGCAGACCTTTGGTCACGCTGTAGGCAAGCCAAGAGATAGCGGCCTTATCAGCACGCCTATTCACTGTCTTCTAGCTCTCCTCCTGGAAAGCCAGCCTTTGGTAGGAGTCTGAGGACACTGAGCATTTTTGAGCCAGGTTTACACAGCCAGGATGTAGGTACATGGTGGAACTAGGGAAGAGCCCCTAGTGAGGAGTAGGCGCTTCACTTTGCTTTCCTTTCCTGCAAGTTAGCCACTTAGCCTATAAATCACTGAAAGCAGTGCCCAAATACCTGCTCTTTCAGGTTTCCTCAGTCACCAACTTTTCCTGTAAGGCTTCCAGTGAAGGCATTAGATACGTCTTCTAATAAGTGGTGGACAGTGATGACTTAGCAGTTTAGGGGAAAAGATACGTGTTCAAAATAATTTGATAAACTTCATCTGCTCTGCTACCAGTGTCTTCAGGCATACTCCTCCATTGCAAATATTTTTTTTTAATAGCAAGCAAGAACTGAAACCACTTCTCCTAATTCACATTTTGAAAGTATTTTCATTCTTTTTGTTCCCTTACATAGTTTTTTGTGTTACTTCTACGTGACTATAATTTGGTCCATTTTAGTTCTGTTTTGTTAACTTTCTGTAAAATTTATGTCTTTAACTTGTTTTTATCGTAGGAATACCTATAAATGCAGGCAGAAAATAACTGATTTGAAAAGCGTAAGTAGCTTCGTGTATGTAGCATCCCTACTCTACAAGGCTTTTGATTTAATTATTTCGTTTACAAAAATAAACTTTAAAAAAAAACAAAACCGAAAACTGGGAAATTCACACACACACACCCCCCACCCCCCCACCCCCCACCCCCCCCCCGCTCCCAACTGACTGTGGAGGCTTTTTATAATGTCTTATTAGAAGAGTTTTTATGTTCTGTAGTGTTTGTTTTTTCAGCAATGCTATAGCTTTACTTTTCTACCTACTGTTTTAACACAGAGGAATTGCTTGGAATGTCACTTCTAATTTTTAACTGTCAGTTTGGTTCTTGACTTCATATAGCTAACAGTAGATTATTTTTTTCCCCCCGCTCTACAGCAACAAATCTCCTATTGTAAAAACCCTTTCGTAATGACAAACTTCCTCCCCCGCCCAATGGTACATCAAGTCAGATCTACAGGAATGCAAAAATAGCTCAAACGTGCCACTCTGACAGTTTCATAAGTTTGTCAGTGCTTTCATTTCTTGAAAGCTCTTTTACTCCCCAGTCCAAGGAAAAATGGCGGGCTGGAATCTGCAGTAATGTAGGTACAAATTCCAGTTACAGTGTAAGTTACAAATTCTGTGTGGAGAGTTAGCAACAACTGAAAAAATGTACCAATGTAATTTTAAATACTCTATGCTTCCCTCACTGCTCTAGAATGTGGTTTCGTTTTTTACACTTTTGAATCACAAAAATGCTATGTTTTGCTCTATCAGAAAACTTTTCTATGCAATGTATAATTCAGATTGCTCGTGATTCTGCAGCTAGGTACTTGAATGATGGTTGCCAGTTTAATATCATTAAGCTTGATTCACATTAAAAGGAATTGTGTACAGTTATGTAGGTATGAACATGCAGTTAGCAGGCATCTGCTCATGTGTTTTGGTACGACTATCTCTTATTTCAGTTTTAGGCACAGACTCCACAGAAATGGGGATGTCTTCACTACTCTGGTTTGAAGCTCATGACAGTTGCAGTAGACAGTAGTGGATTTAGTAGCACAGTAGTACTTTGAATTTACAACAGCATCCTGATAGCAAGGCTTGGCCAATCATTTGGCAAAGTGAATTGAAAGGGTTTCTGCTAATTCTAAGTTTTGGGCAGTTTTCTACTTTAGCAGTTTTACTAGGATATTTTTGCTAGATTTATGAATAATTTAATTTCTTCCTCAAATTGTTTTTTTTAAAACAATTTCCTGATTTGGGGGGTGGTGGGGTGGGTTCTGCTGCCTGTAGACTTCGTCAGTATTTTAAGAAAGATGTAATATTTCAAGGCCTAGTTGCTGTTTGGCGTTTGGATTGATCCAGTAAGTTTTTTATAACAATTATCTAAAATTACCAGTAGTAGGAAGAAAAAACCCCAATATATTGGATTGTAACACATTACTACAGATCTGATTTTGATTCTATTTGCCATGCATAAAGACCAGATCATTAGACGTTACCCTTTTATTAAAATCAAACCTAGAAAAATAAAATAATAGCTTGTCCGAGTGAGCTTATATTGTGCTCTTAAAGTAAGAGAGAAATTTTTGATCTCTTCAGATACTGAAAAAAACCCTGATCTCTATCAGATACACATAATGGTTTCCTTGATTACAATTTTGTTATATCGTTTGTAAATATATCTCTTCTTAGCTTTTTGTGTGACAGACAGAGCATAGCTCATCTAAATGATGAAAAGTCTGCAATAATAGTAATTCTGAAGGTCTTTTTCTTCAGTCAGGATGTGAGAGATGTTTTGCAGCAACGTGTACTTGACTTTCTGGCAACCGTATGCTCTTTCATCTCTTTTTTTTTCTTGTTCCACTTGTTCCCTCTCACATGCAGAAAAAGTAAATGCATGTACTCTGATCACTGCACTTGACTGTGTGTCTTGGAAAAGCATTCAGATCTATTTGAAGTTGCAGCATTGTTTCATTCCAGCTTCCACTGGTGCAGGGAGTGGAGTAACTTGTCTCTGAAGAGGCTCTTGTGCTGCGGCATCTGCTGTCTTAAAATGCAGAAAGCTTGAAATACGAAATACTCTGAACTGTCCTCTCTTGTGTTTGTAGTTCCTGTTGCATGTTAGCTGCATTGTGAGACAAACCTTACTAATACAAATTCTTGTTAGTTATTTTTTGCTAACCACTTGCCAATTTGTTTGTATTACACATATGCCTTTCATATACAAAACCAAACATCAAGCCTTTAAGTCTTGGCAAGTACAGCAAACTACGTGGAAGCTGTTACTCTTCATTCCTGGCCGTTCCGAATACCTGACTTGTCTGAAAGCCTTGCAACAGGGAGTTGCTTCTCTTTATATACTGACAGGCTTCCACTTACTGCAGATACGTATTTTGGAGGAAATGTTAAGTCTAGGGAGTTGTCACGTATGCATGTTTCATCTGTGGGACATGAATATCGGGAGAGGAACCATTTTCTGTAGGGATGAAAATGGGAAAAGCTGTTATTGTCTATTTTTTGCACACAGAGTGGATAGGAGTCTTTCATGTACTCACAGCTGAATGTTAAATTGTCTCACACTTTTTGTTAACTGCTGAAATAACCCCCTTCTTTTGGTCATATCTCTTCTGAAAGATTGCTAGCCCTTGAAGGAATCAGGCTGCGTTATCCACGTTTCAAGAGGGAGTTATCTGGGAGACTGTATTGGTCTTGATATCTTGCTTCAAAATCTAAAGAATTAAAATAGTTATCAGCATCATTGCAGTGGAGAACTCTTCCTAATTAGTCTGCTGTTTGTTTTTTGAACTATTACTGCCTGTTTTCCCAAGCTGACACTAGCTGTTGCTCATAAAGACTTCTTGTATTTTACTTTTCCTGGCAGAACCTCAAAGAATGCCTCACTTGATAGCACCTGAGAATCGCCTCTGAGTTACCATGTGTGCTCAACTTGCTGGATTCTATAAATAAAAAAGTTCCCAAAGTAGCACTTGTATTTCTCCTGAAATGTGCTGCGCTGTTTCACTACTTTCTCCCTTTTTTCTTTTTTTTAAACAGTCAATTAGCTGTTTTTCAGTCTAGAGGACAATACATCCCTTTTAGACCAGCCCAGCCTGAATAGTATTTCAAAGAAGTCAATGTACAAGTGGTTTCTAGATAAGTCAGATTGCTTTTTTTTTTAGTCTATTAAACCTTCCCTCTTGACTTCTGGCATATCTCAAGATAACATCACGTGCTGTTTCCCTGCTCCTCTGTTTTATTTTAACCTTTTGTCATCTTTGGATGTTAATAAGTGGTTAAAAGGTGGGAGGGAGAGAATAAATATAGGCTTTCTCAAGGAAATCCTTGTTAGACTTTCTGAAATGTTACCTGTTTGTTACTTGTCTTACTGTATTAAATGTTCACTTTTTTCTCATGAAAGATGATGGTATTACTAGGTAAGTAACGAGTCTTTTTGTGAGAAAATGCAGGATCAAGCCATCCATTTAAAAATGAATTTGAAACTCTTGGCAAAGAGTTTGAGTCTGATTCTGGCAGGCCAAATAACACAGTATAAATACAGAGAAAGAGGTACACAAGAAAACTTGTGTATATTAGGCAGGTGTTATAGATACAAACTTTTTAATGAAGTTATTCATTAAGTGCCACATTTGTGGACCTAAAGTTCAGGCTTTTGGTAAAACTGGTCTACAATATGAAAAATCTTTCATCTTTAGGATCACTTGGAATAAAGAAGTATCTGAGGAACAAATGTTAAAATAAGAATTTACATTAATCCCTGCAGAATCTCACTGAAGCAGAGAATGAGCTCTGCAACATTCACACTGGGAACCTGCAATGAGGAAGTGTATGAGTGCGTGTTCTAAGGGTTATTTGCTACCAGGTGTTAGAGATAAAAAATGGATAATAAAAGTTTTGAGGGAAAAAAAGATGAATTCTGAGGGAGTGATTAACAGTTTCACTTTTCTGAAAAATGAGTCACACTTACTAAACTAGAAGAAGAGTCTGCATCTTCTCTGCAGAGCACTCACAAAAAAATTGATAGGGGTAATTTGTATCATACTGCACTCTGCAATAGGTCCATATCACTTAATGTCATTTAAATTGCATAGCCAGAGACAACATTCAAAGTTTCAAGTGATGATAAATAAATCCCTTTTAAATAAAAATTGAAGAGAAATGCCTACTGTAAGATTGCATGTTATTTTGTTCACTTGAAAGTATCCTGCTCTTTTAATAGAATCTGACATTTGATTCAGCCTTATTAGTAAATATGGAAGTTGGAATGAGCTGGGCTTTCCAGATTTGCTTAGGGATGAGGTCGCACCTAAACTGTTGAATACCTGCAATATGAAAAAAAACCCCTAACTACTGAGTTCCTTTTTTCTTAGTTTCCTGCGTGGTCCTTTCTAACAGTTTATTCCCATTATAGCTCATGGAGCTGAAGTAGGTTGGCACAGATCAGTAATTAAAGAATACCTGTATCCATCTGCCTAGTGACTATTATGCTTTGTTGTCTTTATATCTACATGTTGTGTTGGCTGTGAACAGCCAAACAGAAGGACTTCTCAGTCAGGTTCCAAATCCTAACATTTTGTCATCTTTATGTCTCACAGAGTTCTGAAGCCTCTGAAGTGGTAATCCTGGAGCGCTGCTGGATTGTGGAGTTCAGGAGTAAAACAGATGTTTCAATAGTTCTCAGTAAGTAAGACATAGCTTAATATGTTCTGTGTGTATTTTTTATTTCTGACAACAAAAAAACCCAACTGCGCATGCATTGAAACTTTGCTAAAAGCTTAGCTAAAATACATCGTGTTGTCTTAGATGCATACATCTGAAGACTGCTTGTCTCTGAATTCATGCCTAAAAAGAAAATCCAAAAAGCTATTGTCATACTTCTAAAATCAAGTGAAAGTCATATGTTATCTTCTTTCTCTGACAATAGATAAAAGTTTGAGGTTCTGTTTTGTTAGGTACAATATGGGTTTTATGTTGATGCGCAGCCAATTTGTCTTATTCTTGAATGATTAATCATTGCCAACCTCCCTATTAAATGAGGGGTTTCCTGTTTTTCTCACCACCTATCAACTCTTCATTAATGAAATTGTTAAAAAGAGTTGAAAAAAATCAGTTACTGCTTAGAAATCAGAATCATTATTTTAGTGAAAAGATTTTATTTGGAGAAAATGCTGACAGAATTTTCTCTGCAGGAACAACTCAAATAGCCATTGTGTTAGAATTTTTTATGACGTGGATTCTGTCTGATACCACTGCAGAGTTTTGAAGTCCTTAGAGCAATTTGCCATTTTCTGCTAGCTGTAATGCTCTAAGAGCAGTTTTGTTAGGCTAGTAAAACTAGCTATGGGGGGAAAAAAGGTTATGCTGCATTTGTGGGCTTGATGGCCAGCTATATGTTTAGTAGAAGTTCCTACCTTCTTTTTTTCATACTCGCCAAAATCTCCAGTCCCCTTCAAGGAAGATATTGCATTAATTATGCTAACTCTTGTCCTCACCTGTTGAAGTGATTCTTAGTGTTCCATCACATTTGAGAAGGCAGTGACTTAAAATGTATTCATTGTGGGTTTTATCCTTTTCTGGTATTCTGGGGAATAGCTCAAATCCTGCATCTTTAGTAGTGGAATTAAATCTTTTGTCTTGTGCCTGATGTTAAGGCGCTGCATCAAAAAGTACTTTTTTCTGGATTTGGAAGCATCGCTTTGCCTGTCTGTAACAACTGAATAATTAGCATTGACTCTCAAATTGAGACTTTTCTAATTATGCCCTTATTGAGTCCAATTCATTGGTTGGAATCATCAGCTTTATGAGGTGGCAATGTTACAGTATGAGTGTAAATACAGTCATGTCAGTTCCCTTCTGTCACTTTTTTGACAATGTTTGAACATAATGCTGCTGAACTGAACCAAGAATACAGTTGTAATTGCTGACAGGACTCTTTCAATTGGCTTTGAAGCCTGCAAACAGGATGGTTTCTGTGGCAGTGAGACTGGCAGGTTTTAGGTCTAAAAGCTGGGGATGTGTAGATAGCAATGAATACTGAGTAAGCACTTGAGGCTGCCTGTGGAGAAGAAGAGACTGTGAATATGTGTGAAGGAAGAAATATGCTTGCATAGTTAGGAACAGAAATTGCTAGCTGAGAGACAGGCTTTCCAAACCACAGTTTTTGAAGGTCAGTAGTGTGGTTAGAGGTAAGGGTGGCATTCTGACCAGCTTCTGAAAACACATTAAAAGAGAAAAGAGGAAACAGTACAGAAAATGGCAGGTATGCAGAGCCAACAAATGATGATGAATGCCTGGGGCGCAACCGAAGGAATACAACAGAAGATAGGGGAAGAGACAGACAGGTAGAAGAGAAATGGATTTCAAACTTGGCAATTTTCCTGTGCTGGAGAACAAGGACAGCAGCCTGGCCGATGATTTGTTGGATGGGAAAAGAAAAAGAAAGCCAGACTAATACGAGGCATTAGAACAAAACTGAAGACAAATGAAGATGATATATTGTGTACTAAGTGAGGATAAAATACCAAAAGAAGTGAAATAATAATCCATGTACTGTGGGAGAGAACAAAATTCAGAAGACAAAAGGGGGGGGAGAAAAGCAAAACTCGGGAACTAAGAAGAGACATCTTCGTCAATGGGGACTTCGATCATGAAAAACTAGCTGCATTGTCACAAGAATATATCCATTGGCAGCCAAAAAAAGCTCTAAAATGTGTATCTGGGGCTTTAAAGGATTCAGGTGGAAGCAGGATAGGAGGACATACCTGCTCACAGTGTCAAATTCCTTGTGGAACAGACAGAGGAGAGCTGTGCCAGAACACAGCAGAAGCTCCAAGGAAGGAGGCAGAGCTGATCTGCGAGATTTAACTCGTGGTATGGCTGGGAAGGACATTTTCTTCATCTTGCAGGCTGCAAGATGAAGAAAATCAGCTGGGAGTTCAACTTGGAACCGTGAGGAGAGGGTTTTGGAGTGAGCTTTTGGCCGATTGTCTCCATCTTTCTCTGAGAGGTGGGCTGAGTCCTAGGAGACACGAGTAAGAGTGGGAAACGGAGACTAACTGGGATATCTAAGAAGAGAACGTAACAAAGGGCAGTGGAGTAAACATAGAGGGAAAAATAAGGACATTTTCACGCAACATCTAGGGATGTTGTGGAGTTGATCATCGCCTCAGGGTGGCGTGGGCATCGGAACGTAAGGGGAGTACAGAAGAGGTCAGGCAGTCGCAGCAGATAATCCTGTCAGTGCTTCAAGGGTAGTGCTCCCAAAGCAGCCTAGCTGAAAAGGTTTCTAAGCAGACTATGAAAGGAAACAGAAGGATTTGTTAGGTGAACTATCATTCTGTATGTGGCTGGTTGCTTGCGTGCCCTTGTAACATGAACTAGTTGCTATTAGCAGAACAGATCAGACACTGGTGTGAGGTGAATCTGACTGAATGTGGCAGTTCACACGAGTGTGAGTCATTCCTGAAATCCCAGAAGGTGTGATAAGGAGAGCGTTTCAACCCTTTTGTCCAAAAAGATCTTAAACCTGGAAACTACTGCTGCGCACTGAAATGTTTGAGCAATGCAATGTTAACTGCCTTGCCTTGGATTCTCCGCAGGAATAACCACTGTTTACGCCATCTAAGCTCGCACCTTGTACAATACAGGCAGGCATTGAAGCCTCGCCAGACACAGAAATACATAATCGTAGCTATTTAGAGAATAACTATGTCTCTGCTGGACCTTGGAAGCCCTGTTAAAGGTGGTTACTCTGCTGGGTTTACGTGCCCAGGTGCTGGCAGTGGGAGCTGTGGGGCAGCCTCTGTGAGGAGCAGCTGGGGCTGCCCCATGCTGGACTCAGCTGGTTCCAGCCGGTTCCAGCCAGCTCCAGGTGACCCACCACAGGGCACGGCTCAGCCCCTCTGCCCTGCTGCTGGTGCCTCAGGGAAAGCATGGTTCAGAAAGGGTAAAACACTGCCCAGCAGTGAGGAGTGAGAGGAAAAAAGTGTGAGAAACAGCCCTGAGAGCGCCAGAGGGAGGGGAGGAGGTGCTCCAGGTGCCTGAGCAGAGATTGCCCTGCAGCTCCTGGATGGACCCCAGTGGAGCGGGTATTTCCCTGTGGCGAGACCACGCTGCAGCCAGGGGTAAAGCGTGAGGAGGAAGGAACAGCGGAGAGGACCTGTTATGGACTGACCATAACCACGCCAGCCCTCAAACCCCCATGCCACTCTGGGTGTGGGGAAGGTAGAAGAGTCAGGAGTGAAGTTCAGCCTGGGAAAAAGGGGGGAGTGGAGGGGGGAAAGGTCTTTGTTTCTCCCTAGTCAGCACTCTCTTAATTTGCAATAAATTAAATTAAATTATCTTTCCCATAAGATGAGTCTGTTTTGGCCATGAAGGTAATTGGTAAGTGATTTCCCTGTCTTTATCTCAACCCATGAGCTTCTTCATATTTTCTCCCCCAGCCCTGTTGAGGAGGGGGGAGTGAATGGGTGGGTGGCTGGCAGCCAGCCGAGGTCACCATGCCATGGTTAATTTGCGTCAGGTGTTTTTCTTTAAGTGTTTTGTCCACTTCCAGATGTGTCAGTGTTTGAGCAGAAGATGCAAAAAGATAGGCAACTAGGAACAAAAATTTGCATTAACGTTGGTGGGTTTTTTGTCGCTGTTACATTTCTCTGGAATAGAGCAGTTAGAGCTGTGTGGCTAGATGTTTGTATCTGTCCCAAGAGCAATCTGAAGTTGACCACTGTGTTGTATAGAGCCTCATGTGGGTGAGAGCAAAGAGCTCTGTCTGTCTCCTTTCCTCCACATGATGTTGTAAAACACAACATTGGGAATGAACCCGAGAGACACAGGCACAATGAAATGAAATCAGATGCAAGAGACTGCGTTCAAGAACTGCTTTCTCTTGATCTGTAAATCCTTCTGTTTTTCAGGATAAGAGATTCCTTTAAGACTGCATTAATTGCATTACTGTGTGTGGTCCCTTAGTGAGAACTAGGGAGGTAGGAGCTCTAACAGCCAGGTAGGGCTGGTGAGGAGGAAGGGAGCGAACAGAGGAAGAAGACAGAGCTTTTGATGCAAGGTCACAATCATCTAAAACATACTGCTGGGTATCAGGAAAAAAAAAAAAAGGCCTGCTTATAGGAATACCCTTAAGATGGCAGGCATTCCTTTTTGCCACTTGCAGTATGTAAACCACTTAACTTGGAGCTTTTAGTTTCCCTCAATAGTAGTGGCTTGGAAAGGCAGGTCAGTATCGCTCCCTGTTTTAGAGATGGAATGACTGAGGCATATGCTAAGGTTACTCTTGCAGACCTAGGCAGAGAATCAAGATCTCTGAATCTTGCCTTTTTAAGGTAGACTGATGGTCCAGCCAGTGATGTGATATACTTCCTCTCAGCAAAAGTAGTCTACTGCTTTGCAAAGGCTGCATTTAGTACTTTTGGTGAATGCTGCAGGATTTCTGTTCAGTGGTCTTGAGATACCATTGTGGTATTTAAATATTTGTGTGGTCTGCCTTGCTTCCAGCATAGGTGTGGTATTTATTTAATGAAAGGGGAGAAGCAATGTGGCATGTGTGAAAGCCTGCAGGCTTTCAAAAGAAACAAAGTGTTATACTGCAGTAGTCAACCTGGGGTATCATGCTATATTAATTTCAAATAGCTCGGAGTCTTTGTGAGCTTCTGTGAGGACTTAAATGGAGATTATAATGGAAACTTATATATAAGTTTATTCCAGCGTAGCGCAAAAAAAACCCACCGAAGATAAAATTTTTAATTAAATTCTTTATCTTTGATTGAAAATTTAACTTCCAAGGGAAGATTAGCATCATGAGTAACCATGGGATGATTTCATCACTACTAATTTGAACATGAAATGCATCAGCATATAGAATTCAGTCAGCTTTGTGAATTAAAAGCCTCTGATGTCTGTATTAGAAATATCCTGCGGATATAATTTACGTATCAAAGCTTCCATTCTACTTTTGTTACAGCATATGGTGGTTAGCTGTGATGGTGCTTTATATTTTAGAGTGGCAGTGGCTCATTGACAGCCTCAACCATTTTCCACTGCTGAGGTAGCAACTGAGAATTACTTTTTGCTAGTGTGTGTGTGAAAAGAGAGAGACAACCTTTAACCTTTTTGAACTCTCTTACTTTGCATTTTGGCATAGGAGGAAAAATAGTGATCCTCTAGAAAAGGAGGGGCTGTCATCCTGGACATTGAACATGTGCTTTGTACTTGTTTTTATTTAAATCCTGACAGTAATTTCTTTTTGACCCTGTTCAACGTGATTTTATACTAATAATGAAAATAGAGCAAGCCATAGAGTATCAGCTTTTCTGTCACTTTGACATGTTAAGTAAAATAAAACAATAAATCCTTCTTAAGAAAAAGATGATAATTAATAACAAATGAAAAAGCTTGAAAACCAAAGTGGCTTCTCCCTACCCTTGGAAATGTGTTTGGTTTATTTTATTATTTTAAAAGCCTTTCCATTAAACTGAAGTCTTTTAAAAGACAAGGTTCCACTCCAACAACTGTCTACACTTTTTTTGGTGACTCAATTCATTATTTCTGGCTTCACTTAAACCCAGGTTTCTGTGTAAGAGGTTATGATTAAAGGTACAATAAAGTATGCCTTAAAAATTAAAAGGGACATCATTAAGGCATTTTAAACAAGCAATTTGTTTTCACTTTTAAAACAAATGAAATATCAAAGTACTTGCAGAGAAAAAAAGGCAATTGCTATTGTTAAATAGAAAAACTTGGGAAATTGAAATATTACTACAAAATAATGGGAACAAAAAACGTGATTTGAGGATGATGGAATTAACAGCAAAATACACTTCTGACTTGAGGCAGTTGGGTTAGAGTAGAAAAGGCTTTCCAGTGCCACTGGGGATCTCTCAACTTCTCTTTGTGCTATTGCCTTATTTGACAGCAGTCCTGTTTGATCAGGGGGTTTGAATTCTTTATTTGAGCTGCAGAAGTCCTATGGGCCAGTAACTTTCTATGCCGGCTTCTTCGGGAGAAAGTCTTGTTGAGATCACCCTTCAGTAAAAGAGTTGTTGGTGAACAGAGTCCTGATCAGAAAAGGCTCTATGAACAGGCATGTTTGCTTTCCACTATCTGCTTCCCCAGCTTTTGCTTCCGATTGAGTCTCTGATACCTAAATAAGGAAAAGCAGCAAGGTGGGCAAGCTGCTGGAAGGGCCACGAAGCACCTGCTAGTTGAGGTACCTCCACTTAAGAAGGTGCCTGAAGCAGTATAGCCACTGGCCCACATTAGCTTTCCATGATGTCTCTATTTCTGCCCACTTTGGTAAGGGACAGGAAGTCAAGGGTTTGAACACAGTCCTATGCTGTGGAAATTGCGCGCTTTCTAGACTACAAAACTTCCCTTCAAAACGTGTGTATAGCTACACTGCTGGCCAAGGGGATATGAGTTGGTAGAGTCCCAAGTGCTATATCCACCTGCTGTAGAGTTAACATGGAATGCTCTGCTACAGCATCTGTTCCCACAGATTTCACCAATGATGCCTCGGTGCAAGCTTGCTTTTGCAGCGTTATCCAAGTACCAGTTGTGTTATCCAAGTGTCAGTGCTTAGAGACCACTTCATGCATTAGAATTAGTAATATTTGGCCTTTTTTTTTCTTTTCCCCCCCCTCCTGAGGCTAGTAGCTGTGACCATTAATTTATTTTCAACTGAACAGTTTGAAACTGAACTAACAGTGTAGAGAAACGAGAAGAAACATTTCGATAGCTGGTTATTTATTGCAATTTCAGACTAGTGATTACTGACAAATATGAAGAGTATGTCTGACTTCACACATTTTTAGATTTGCTCTTGTGGTAATGTAAGCAGTATAGTAGCAGTACTCTTGCTTTTAAGTACCCTGCTAGGTTCCAGGAAACAAATGAGATATCCTGGGAAAAGCTGGGGACAAAGCTTTGTAAAATGTTGATTTAGATAGTGGTTTCAATTAGATAACTACTGTTTGTCCTGACAATAGATTTGTATCAGGCACCTGTAGGTTACATCAATGTCCTAGTGTCTGATCTCAGAATCTTTCCCTTTCTTTCTGTTTTTTGAGTTTATGCAAGCTATCAAAAGGTCCTACGTTGGTTCTTTTAGCTATGTGGATCTTCTTCAGTTCAAGAAGAAAAAAGAGATAAAGGTAGAACTATATACCGTTTTGCTTTGAATTTAGGGCTAGTAAGTTGAATGTTTGTTTTGCAAAGGAAACCGTTGTGTTTAACTGTGTGAATTTCTTCAGTGGAATAAACCCAGGGAACTTGAAACCCCACCAGGGGTGTCCAGCACTAAGATGAAAATTACTGTTCTGCTATTGCAGATTCAGAAGTAAACAGAAAATGTTCTTAATATTGTATGTTCTTAGATCTTGCATGTCCTCTTACTCAAAAATTATATCGTAACAGTAAAACTAGGAATGCATACCAGATAAAGAACTGGTGTCACTGAAGTCAATAGCAAATGTTCTCAAAAGGTCAGGATTTTTTCCCAAAACTAACTCATGGTAACTCATGTCAGCAATAACAGCATAACAAAGGATGCTTGGGTACTTGTATTTTCTACAGTAACTCCTTAATTGTAAAGTATAAAGTGCTTTTGTACACCCATTGAACACTCCTGTGTTTAGTATGTTTTAACACAAAGATAATTCTGCTGATATGTCTGCCACTTGTTTGAGGCCTTCATTACATTTGTGGGTGTGTTATTTTTATTTTCAGAAAGACTCATTTCAGCTAAATTTTGTCTCCCTAGTGAAACTTGGAATTAAGTGTCTGAGCTTATTAGGGTTTACTGTATGCATCTGATTTAAAATAATAGGCAACATAATCTGGGAAAGAAAAGCAAAGAGATTATGATCTTTATTATATAAAATAAACCTGTGTGCTCCTTTATTGCAACAGAGATTTTTGCCAAGGTGCATTTTGGACATTGTGTTTCTTCTAGTATGTGAACTTGGACCTAAACATTGTTTCTTCTAGTATGTGAACTTGGACCTAAACAAAATGTGCGCTGAAACAGTATGGGAAACATATAACTTACCAACTGTTGGATCTGCAGAATAAATCTTTCTACATTTGCAGTCATGAATATTTTTCAGATATTTTCATATGTTTTTCAGAATTTAACTTCGCTGTCAGAGTACTCCAAAGATCTAAATATAACAGACTGTAGTGTTTTGAAGTGATAGTTTAGAATGAATTTCCAGATCTCAAAAATGGCACCTGTTAGATCAGAATACAGTGAATTATGCCCACTCCTACTGCATTTCACTATCCATTTCTGGTTCCAAGCATATTAAGGGTGATTCAGTATGCCTTATGTGCCTGGCAGTCTGATTTCCACAGCTAAGAGGTAAATATAAATAGCATGATTTCAATTGCAAAACATTGATTTCCTCCCAAAGCAGATGTGTTTTATCTAGCTAGTTAGTAGGATATTTCAAGGCAAGATCACTGTTCCTATTTACATTTAAAAATGAAGAGCAAAACGAAAAGAACACCTTGATATATTTGTATTTTGGTTGTTAAGTGTTGGCTGGCTTGTCTGACAGTCTTTCCTTAGCTAAGGTGTCTTGGGTATCCAAACTGCTTCTTTTAAAATTGTCTGTCCTTTTAAAGGCTGAATGGTACAAGAAGGTGTTTTGCATGCCTGTAAATATTTTTCCTTTTTTATTAGAATGACTGCTGGTTTATTTTGGTCTTGGTGCTGGTTGACTACATGTCTCTTTTTTCCTTTCCTTTTTGCACTGGTAGTTGCAAAATACTATGAAATAAAAAAACCCTTCTGAATCATTGAGGTCAGTGGCAGAAGAGAGTAGACAACTGTGCTGTTGCAGATCTTACTGGAGGAGCAGAAAAGTTATTAGCTCTTCCAATTACCAATCTTCTTGAAGGTTACTGCCCTTATGGCTCAGATGCAGTAGCAGATCACACGAGAGCTTGCAGCTGAAACTTCTGTCTCTAAATTAATCTTAGACAAACAGTAAAGCTCAGCTTGTTCAGGTTTGGTTGCTCAAGACAAGTATGTATTTTGGGTGTAAATAAGGATCTGATGAACGTCTGCAGTTCCCTCAGACTTTGAAAATTCTTGTCTCAAGAACTGAATACCTTGTTTTCTGACTGAGCTAGGGCTAGAGAGAAGTTTTAATCCATGTTAGCACTCTTTAAATTGCCTGTGAAGCCAGAAAGGTGTTCCCCCACTTTCTGCTGCTCTTCCCAGTCTTTCCTCATGAATTCTATAGTCCAACTGGTATGTGAAATCTTATCCAGCGTTCTTAGCAGCAGCTGCAGCCACATAGTGAGATTTCCTTAGATCCACCCCCAGATAAAAAACTCGTCCCACCTCTACAGGGATTTGTGCCAGCACAGTTTTAAGAGGCTTCCAGACTTGAGGTTTGCACCTTTTGTTCCCCCCATAACAATAAAAGCAGAGTTAATTGTAAGTGGCAGATGCTCAGTTTATGAAGTGCAAACAGGTTTAGAATAACATATGTGGGTAAGTGCCCAAGCTTAGATACTCAAGTTAGTAAAAGGGAATTTAAGTTCACTTTGTATTGAAAGAACTTTTCTATGTTGTTTGGATTTTCGAACTAAGTATGAAAACATTTAAGTGTTCTGTTTCATCCAGTAATATGATCTATGGCATATTTAGGTCAAAATGATTTTGATGTCCAACTAAATAGTTCAGTCCTTATTAATACAGTAACACAGGTGTTTTATAGAGCTTTATGTTTCTAAATCGGTTGGTAACCTCTTTTAAAGAAGCATTGATTTTTCTTTCTTTCCCCGTTTGTTCTTCTCAGTGTGTGTCGCACTAAATGTCACATTGAATTTGTGACTCTGTGAAGCCACCTATACTGCAGAATTTTAAATGCCTAAGAGATGTTTTTTCTTCCTGTGCTAATCTTAATGAAATGACTGACCCTTGCTACTTACCTGAATTCCTTGGGAGCCTCAGCTTTTTTTCCTCCCCTTTTTTTCTTTTGTTCTTAGAAAATTTGATCATTAAACAATTAGACTTCAGGCAGAACAGCAAATGACATGTAATGAGGTCAGAAGCTCCCACATACAACCTGTTGAGTCTTCACAGATGAGCTATGTCATGCTAAATTATCTGCATGTGTTGGTGAGCAGTATTCTGGCAAGGATGAATGAGAGTTTTAATAGAAGAAGTGATGGACACATTCGTTCATGGGGTTTTTTTGTTGGGTTTTTTTTTTTTTTTTTTTTTTTTTTTGTTGTTGTACTTGATGATCTTACAGGTCTTTTCCAACCTTAGTGATTCTGTGATTCTGTTCTGGTGAATCCCGCTATCGGTCAGAACCCTGTCTGATGCACCTGCTATAACAAATTCTTGTTCAAGTTAGCAGCTCTGATAGCTACCTGCTAGGCTGCAGAATCTGTGCTAAAAAAATTTCCCATTTCCGTTTGAATCTGCCACCTACTTTAGCAATGTGTTAATTGCTTTTGGAACCACTCTGTGGACAGACTTAGTATTGCACTGAATATGGAAGACCTGGGGTTTGACTCAAGAGGTGGATGGGGTGCATGGTTCTGGGACCATGAAAAGAAATGTGTGCATGGTGGTTTTAATTGTGTGTGACATCAATATTTTCATGATCCTCCTTTTGAATCAGAGTTCATAACAACTGTGTTTGTTTTCCGTGTGCAGAGTTTCAGAGTGGAGAACCGGATCTTTACCTTGAAGCGGCATCAAAACCAGATTGCGAATCTTGGGCTGTGGCTCTGGGAGAGGCAAACTCGGAAGGTTTGCAGAATAAAATTCAGCAGCTCCGGAGGTTAATCATGGAAATCAAAGAGGAGAGATCATCAGATGAAGCACAACAGTTCCTCCCTTCATCCCAAGTAGACAGTCTAGGAGAGCCACAGTTTACGAGTAAGTGCATGTACTCATTTTATTGAGTGGTACGATAAAAATGGCCTACTCTCTGTAGCTGTACAGATAGTGTCACAAACAGGGTACATAATGCTGTTTAATTTGTTGCTTGACAAAGTGCAGTTGTAGAGGAAGAAAACTGATGAAAATTATCTTTAAATATCATTACCTGATATATTTTGATTTATGCAGATAACTTTCAGGGGAACAAATGTGTGTTTCTGACTTTTTCCACTCTAATTTGTCTTTTTCATGAGACTTAGAAATTGTTTAGTTAGAGATACTCTTTTCCTCTTGTGTGTCCTGTATGAACATATGGTCTACTGTTTAAAATGTAGTCTGATAACTTTGAATATATAAGGTTTTAGTGATACTTAAATTAGTATCGCAGGTTTGTTCTTTGTGATATAAAAGCACTCTGGGGAGTTTAAAGCATGTAGCCATATGTTGAGTCATGTTTGGTGCACTGGAGTCTGGGCACTGTATTTCAGTTGCCCAGTTACTTAATCAAGTCTGTATCTAGCATATTCATCAAGGTGTTCCAGACCAATATGATGACTCTGCTAGTGGCAGAATTCAACTCAGAAATTTGTTATAATTCCATTTAAAAAAACAAAACAAAACAAAAACTAACTTATTTGTTATTTCTTAGTGACCAAAGCTTTTCTAAGCTCTGCAGCTGTAATTTTTTGTTGCACAGCCTTGAATGATTAGCTATAGCAATGAGAGCAGCATGAAACCAGATCTATCTGGCCACATCAAGTTTTCATGGAACAAGAACAGCTATAAGTTTTTGGGGGGTGGGTGTGTGGGTGGGTTTTCTTAACTATTTTTAAGTTTTGACAAGAACATTGCATTCCAGTTCATATACTAACTTGGTCCTTCCCATCTGAGCAATTTCTTTGATACTGGCAAATACTTAATAGTGCTCACTGGAGACAATACATAAATGTCAACAAGAGACAGCTTAATTTCGACAAGGTTCATTGATGCTGTAGTTGTGATCCAATTGCTTCTTGCAGAGGGTGAACAACTCAGTATTATTTTAACTATCCTTCCTACGTATCTCTTGTTGCAGCTCTGTGGTTCACTCCTTAATCCTAGCACAATAAGAAAATATTGTGCTTTGCAGTAAAATATGCACTAGAACATAATTCCACAATGGAGGGAATTAAAATGTTCCTATTGTCCTTGGTATATGAGAAAAAGGAGTTGATATGCTATTTTCCAACAAGAAGTAGTTGGTTTTGTTCCTTTACAATTTATATATAGGTCAATAATATGGTGATATATTTTACTATATTAACCTGATTTCCATACTTTCACAGAACATGTTTTCTGTTTCCACTTTTAATGTGATGACATCTACTTAAAAATTACTCGTTAGATTTAATATTTTTCAAACAGATATATAGCTAGTTGTTGTGATCGAAAATCTTACAAGTACTCATCCATGAAAGGTTGGGTGATATATTTTTTTTTTCTTAGTTTCCTTTCGCAGTAACAGTTTCTGTTAAAAGAAAGAAGTCATCTTCAAAAGTAGCCTTTTTTCAGGCAAGTATTTAATGCAAAAGTCTCTTTTGCTGTAAGTTTGTAACATAAATTGTTATTCCGGTGGCAGTGGCAGGTGGTTAGAGGTATGAATTAGGCATGTGAAACTTTGACTAAGTGTTAAAAAGCTAGACATAGAATTCAAATTATTTCTAATAATTTTTTTTGTTTTTCTTAACCTTAAAAGGTATTCAGAGAATTGCAAATGAGCCAAAGCTGGAGTTCAGCCTCGGTGAGATACAATTTTGACTTCTTGGAATTGCACTGGCCTCTGTGTGTGTGTATATATGAGTGTGTGTGTGTATATATGAGTGTGTGTATAGTGTTATACAATGCAACATGTTACCTGTTTAAAAAAAGTAGAAGAACCCTGGTTGCTTCAGATAGACGTGCCTGTGCATGTCTTTGAAATGCTGACTTTAGATTCTTAATTGGTTGAAATGGCTAAAGACCTATTGGGTTCTCTAATGCTATGCTGTCCCACCAAGCTGAAAATCTGCCCAATAGCTTTGTGAATGTTGTTTATGAAATATTACTGATTTGGGACAAGACATTTAAGATGGAGTTTTTAAAAAGGTATTTTATTCAGATAAAAACACTTTCCTTTTAGAACAAACTTTTATTTAAAAGCATTGATTATTATTTTTTAGAGAAGTCAGTATAAACGTTTACATGATTTTCTCTTTGTATACTTAGTATAAGTAATTAGTATATGAGAACTATATGTTAGTAGTATAGTCTATAATATAAGAGAACTTTTGTTTCAGGATGTGTTCTATCAGCTCAAGCCTCCCTTTCTAGTCAGGGGTATACAGCATGATTAAGATTGCTCAGTAAGTCAAGCAAGTTAATTGAATAATCATGTATTTGTAGTACAAGATAAAGGTGCACAATATTTGCAGCCCAAACTGTGCCATTTAGAATGTAAAATTGTCAACTTTGTCATTGCTCTTTCCCTGCAAAAACTTTGAAGCTTTCAAAATAATTTTGCTGTAGAAGCACTAAATACAATAATGCCATATCAGAAATCAGATTAATAGCTAGGTTTAGTTGATTAACAGTTGGACTTGATGATCTTAAGGGTCTTTTCCAACCTAAATGATTCTATGATTATTCCCAGCTCCTGTATACGGTAAAATAACACAGTTGCAAATAATGTATCTTTTGAAATAGCTGATTTCATGCTGCATACATTCTGAAATTACTAAAACTTGTCCAATTTGTTGATTTTTGCATTCGTATAACCTACTAGTATGCATCTCATGTTGTATAGCTGTACACTGAGAAACTTCTACTCAGTGCTATTCCATATCTGTCATATTTACTCTGAGAGAAACACTTTAAAACATCTATTGCAAAAGTGTGTGTATATGCGAGAGAGAGGGAGAAGGGGAAATAGAGACATTCGTAAGCAGGGTATTGTATAAAAATCAAACTCAACTATTTGGAGAATTTATATTATCTACAAACAAATCTCCCTCAGAAATCCCCCAACACAGCAAACAAGATGGTATCAGTGACACGCCCCTTTGGGGCAGATACAGTTCTGTCTGATATAATCGTTTTTAGATTCCCTTAACTATATCAGGGTAGCTTTACCTGTATGCCTCTTAAACTAGACAGTTATAGCATTACAAAAACTTTGTTGAGTAGTTTTTTTTCTGTAGGGAATATTTCTGCTGAAATTATTAAATGCTGGCATGGAAGAAAGGCTTAGTTCTCTGTTGGGGAATTACCATGCTATAATAATTGTTAAGAGCAAAGTTAACTTTTCTGTGCCTTTCTATATGCTTTTTATAGGCACTGCGACTGTAGTATTTGGGCATGGCTAGTACGTGCTATGCTCCAGCATTAACAAACACCCAGAATGACCCTGGTGTGGTGTAGGAGAGGGAGGAAGGCACTACAGGCGGTAGCTGCAAATTAGATGGGCCGCACATCAGGAGAAGTTTCTTTCACTGATAAATGTGCCCCAGCAGGCAGAAGTGTAAAACCGATGTAAAGCCATTTTCAGACTTGTTTGGGCTCGTGCTGGACAGAGCTCTGTTCGCTCATGGTGTCGGTATGTGTGTTTTGGATTTGGTTGCTCCTAGTAGGGATTTATGTTCTGTGGTTTGTTCTGCAGTGTTACTGATTGAGTCATTGCAGCTCTGTGAGTGCTGCTGCTCAGGTAACAAATAAGAGTAGCATTTTTTTTGACACTTTTTGTTTTTCAAACTGGTGTTCTTGGCCAGTGGTCTAAGTCAGGGATATTTGGTAGCATAGGCAACTATGTAAAGCTGATTCTTCGTGTCTTGATCATAAAAAAAATACTAAATATTTAAGCATAACATATTTGCATTAGGGAACTCCCCCTTCAGTCACTGAGTGGTTCATGAAAGACTTGAATTTTATCATAACAGTTATCCTTCTTACTGGAATATCAACATATGCATGCCAACACTGCCTAGCTCCAGCCTCCCCATGCACCACCACTGTGCTACTCATATGTGTACAGATGCACATGCATGCAGCAGACACCTCTTGCTGATAAGTGAGACAGGAACAATTTAGCTGGGAAGGATGCATGTGCTATTTGGCCTGAACAGCCAGTTAAAATACCTCTCGCAAAGGCAGCCAGTCAAGATGCTTTCTGTGCTCTTCACCTGGTGGTTGGTAGGGCTGGGAGGGACTCTCCCTCTGACAGGTGGGTCTGTGCATCTGGGAAATATGCACTGCCTTGCTGTGCCAGCTGAGCCAGGTAGTTGCCCCTTGGCTGCTGGCAGGCGATGGGCACTGGTTGGCTGATCTCACCTTTTGAAGGCTTGGTTTATGCCAAGTTAAAGACTTGGCATTAGCTTTAGCTAATTAAGGACTTCCAAGGCTTCTCTGTGAGGCCAACCAAAACATGGTAAGCAGGGATCAGAGAGAGATTTGCTGCAAGCAAGCACACTGCTGCGATGTGTGCCTAACTTAAGTAACCAAATCTTAGGGCTCCGTAGAAATGTTTCAACTCGCTTAGACTGATCTTTGGCAATTTGGAAGGCACATCTAACAGTTAATAACCTATAAAATGGTCTCTCGTCTTGAAAGAATGGCTTATATCTATAATTTTGTTCATATGCATTATATAACAATATTATATTAGTTAAGCAGCATATATATATGCATGCAAATAGACATTTGCTTATATCAGTTAATATATACATGTTTTTAACTATATTTAAAAAATTGTCAGTTATCTCATAATTGTACTTTGTAACTCTGCTGTCACTAGTTGCTTAATAAATAACATTCAGAAATGAACTCTCTTTAGTTACTAACTAAAACAGAACATAGCTTTTTAATAATATTTGGGTGCTGCCTAATGTGAGTTTTATTTAGGGACAGTATATCTAAATACTTCTCTTCAACGTTTGAAGTTCTGATAAGTAAATTTTGAGATAATGTTATTAAAAAGTCTTGCTAGGGGCTTGTATTCTGTTGTGGTAGCTAACTTGCTGCATTCTATATCCATAACACTGTGGAAAGTGTTCTCGCTATAAAATGTCCAAAATACTGCCTTCTTTTTATTTTATTTTAAAGTTCAGTAAAGTTGTTTGTTGGTTGTTTTGGTTTTTTTTGCTGAGGTTAAAGCAAAAAATAAAACTCTTCTGAATTATAGCTTTCCACTGCAATACACTCAGCATTTTCAGGAGTGTACCTGATCTTGTAACATTCCTTATTTTGGAGTCGGAGCTTCCTTTAGACTAAGTTTTTTGATTTTTATATCCTGAGGACTCTTTGGAAATATGACTGGTTTTGAACCTTGTAACTGGTGGGGATTTTTACTCATCAAACTTCATCTTGTTGTTTGGCTTATCAAGTCACTCTGTTCTCCATGCTGTTTTATGAAGCACTAGGAGGTACCACGTGTCAGTCTGTGCAGAGTGCTGACTAGAGAGGAGGAACAGAGCAAAAGAAATAAAACCAGATCCTGGGCCAAAATAACAAACCAATCTAACAAACAGTGGGGCTGATAAGAATCTTTCCCATGACTTTGAAGCACACAGGGTTAGTCCTTTTGTAGATGTTTATTTTGGAGTTACTGTTCTTGGTTGATGCTTTAAAATGTCCCCGTTCTAACTAAATATGGTGTAGGTTCCTGACTTCACATTGATTTCAGTGTAGCTACTTTGTGATATGTGAACTTAGCTCAAGTACTATGTAATAGTTATGGGAAATAAATTATATTATGCATATTGGTTAACACCATTGTGAAGTTTAAGATCTTGCACCTCTAAAGGTATTTGCATTTACTTGATACTCATCTGACAAAGCAGCACAAGAAAACTCAATAATCAGAAAAATGAGGGAGCCGGGGAGAAGGCACAGCTGGTAGTCGAAATGCTCAAACACAAACTCAGTAATGAACGTGATGTTAACATGGAGAAATACATTTGAAAAAATAGTCTAAAAGATAAGTTTGTTACTCTCTCAATGACCAGTAGAATTCATTTTGACACATTTCAGTGTTTTTGAATTTGTCTAATTGACTGAAGTTGTGAAGAGAGAGCAAAGGGTATTGCAGTTGTGGGTGCAGTATAATAATCTAGATAACTGTATAGAAAGGAATGTCTCTGCACGTGTTGTAGGCATATTCAAGTACTCATTTTAATGAAAGTACCTGTCTAGCATCTCCAAAAGCTTTCAGTTTCTTGGGAAGTATGTTAGGGCAGTGAAGTTTGACGGACTGTCCTATTGTTGCATAACCTCTAGGTACTTTTCAAGGTATAGAACAATGTAAAACTCACTGTTATGTCTTTTTACAAAATCTCATTAAATAGTGCACAATTTATAGAAAATTTCAGCAAGTAGTTGAAAGAATTAAAAATTAAAATTTTTAGGGTACTTGTTTTTTCATTTTACCAAATAGTGGGTTGATACAAGAGCTGTCTACATGTAAATGCAAAACTTTTTATTCTTCACTGCTTTATTTTTCCCAGTGTAATAGTGTGATGGCATCCCTTGGAAAAGGTCTTGAAGCAGATTTAACTCTGCAAACTGAACTTAAATGGTACATCGATGCTGCTCAAAGGCTATGACTAAATGATTTTTCCAATTCTGAAACATAATCTGAAGCTTTTTCAGCAGCAGCTGTTCCTAGAAGAGTGATAAGCAGAAGTACTATCCACACCACAAACTTGGAGTCAGAGTCCTGATCCTAGCAGGATTTTCCCATCTAACCGGTTATCCTTCTGCTTCATCATGTTACAAGTTGTGAATAACTGATACTTTGTGTTAGGCAAATTAAAAAAAAAAAGAAGTCATCATCACACTTTTGAGTAAATTTAAAAAGAAAAGTGATCATTTCCTCATGAATCAAACTGAACATGTCGCTTTATGCTGAAGGGTGTTTATCCCTCAAAAAAAGCTAAGTGTTGAACATGTTAGGAACAATGTTAGCAAAAATATAAAAATGAAGGGTGGATTTGTGTTGTATTTTATTTTATTTTTACATGTCACCCTTTTTTTTTTTTTTTTTTGTTGAAACAGTTTGCTGAATTTTACATGAATTTGCTCTGGTCCCACACAAACTTCATGTCCACCAAACTAGCTAGTCAGGTTTTTTCCCTAGTTTTACTGATGTATATTAGATGCTGTTTCTTCCCAACAACAATAAAAAATAGATAAAAGACAAGTTAAATAAGACAGAAGAAATTAAGGTAGTAGAAAAGATATCATGTGATCAGAAAGAATGCTCTTTCCTCCTCTGGGAACTACTTATTGGGCTCCTGCCTGTTTTGAGACTTGCATTGCAGCGTAAGATGCTGGAAATGTATTTTATTCTTAACAACTCAGTGTTGCTGGGGTGAGCTTTTTTGACAGAAAGGATCCTCCCAAAGAGGCAGCAATTTCAAGCCTAGTCTCATAGACTGTGTTGGCATGCTTTCAGTGTTTTTGACTTAGGACTTGTGTTTTTGAACTAACTCCTAGAGGAGCTTCCTTTTTCCCCCACCTTATGCAGGTGAACTTGAGCTAACTTTCAGTTGGTTTCAGTGCAGTTAAAGCAACAAGCAAAACTGTCTTCCAAAAACGTTCTAAGGTAGTGAATGCCCATCACCTTTCATGACATAGTCACCTCTCTTTTGGCAGTGTTTGATGATAGAACAGGATAAGGCATATTGAGCAAACTGATAAGTGGGATCACCTGGAGTTGAGTGATGTTGAATTACTGACCCCTGAGGAGAGTAAGCTCTCCTTGCTGTCTTTCTATATTCTGTGGTGCTCATAGTAAGCTTTCTTTATTATCTGCGGACATTATCTGAACACTGCTGAAAAGTGATTTGAGGATGGGTTTGTCAAGACCCTACATCCTTCTTGATCCACCTCCCCTCCCACAGTACTGTGTTAGCTTTTGAGAAGGCTTTTGGGCTGCCATAGCTCTTGCCAAACTGAAAGTAACTTTTTTTATAGACAGCTTTCTGAAGCTCTGCTCCTTCATTATTGTACACCTCTTCAAAAGTAAAGCATCGCTCCTGAATTTTGCATGTTGCATACCCTGTCAGAGAAAAGGACTGTCTTTCAGTGGTATTACCAAAACTGTCTGGATATTACCATTATTACTTGGTAATTTTAGGCCATTTTGTTGTAATAAAGTAGTCATAATGCCCCTACTGAAGTAACTAAAAATACAAAGGGAATGTGTTGTGTTTTCCCTTTAAAATCTTGCCTTCTTTTAGTCTTGCATGACTTTTCTGTTATGAGCATATTCAGCCTTCTTCTTGGAGAAGGTTGTCCCATTCCATTTGGCAGTGTCAGCCTGCATTCTCTATTTGTCTTTCCAATTTCATTCACTATATTCTGCCTTGCTTATGCATAATGTATTATACCATTGTGGTTTGCTAACTTACAACATTAACTATAGTAAACCCTCTTTTAAGAATGTGTTATGTATACAGGGAAAAAAATTTGAAAAAACGAATCCAGAAAATGGGGGTGAAAACACAAAACAGTTCAAAACCAGAGTCCTTCCAAAAACTCACATCTTTGTTCAGTTTTTTTCCCAGATATGCTGGGCTCTGAGCCTAGAGAATTAGGGCAGATTTTCAAATCTGTATCTATAGGCACTACTGTAATTTCAGAAATCTATCCTTCAATCCCTTTAGGGTAGGGATTGTCTTCATTTGCATTGCAGCTAGAGAAGCAGCATGCTGTCATGAACCTTAAATATTAATCTATACTAATTGTGTTGCTGAATATGTAGGGACTCAAAAATCCCCAGTAATGAAACTTTGGAAGGTGTTCGGTTTTCTGCCTGCTTCTTGCACATTGAGAATCTGAAAAATTCTCTCTATAATATACTTCACAGATAAAACACCTTTCTTTATATGGTTATATAGATATTCTACATAGAGTTATATAGATATCTATACTATGTATGTAGCTCATATATATGAAAAATTGTTTCATTGCTGACAACCCATTATATGTAGTATAGCATTACTCATTTTTGTTAACTGTGTGAGTTATCTACTTAGTTTCTGTGTCAGTAAGAAGTAATTCTTGATAGAAGTAGTCACAGAAATATTCTCAACTTGTTGGCATCCATTGCTACTTAATGATATTCATTAAACAGCTATGACTTGTGTACGTTCAATTTCTGTGTAGATTATAAAGATTAAAATTCTATATTACACCGTGCTATGTAGCAGTTAGTCACTACAGTGGGTTCATTAAATGCAGGGATGTTTATTTGCTCTGAAGTGGGTCAGAGCATATGATGAACCAGCATGAGGGAGTAGATCATGACTGATTGAGCATATTCCAATATGATGGAGTAGAGGAATCCACTGACGCACTGATGTGAGTAGTAAGTAGCATGAGGATGTTTGGGGCTATCAATATTAGCAAACCCAGGTGCAAACTTGGTTTCAGGCAGTTTTCTTCCGTTCTGTTTTATGAAATTTAAGTATCTTCTGTTTCTGGAAGCTTTTGCTTTTAAAAAAAAAAATGTATTTGCACTACCAGGAGAAGGTGGATGACAGCCTTGTAAATATAAATGTGTATAAATCACAGCTGTGACTAAGGGAGACTTCTAAATCTAATGGAATAAAGATTGTCACGGCGACTCTCACATGTTTTGATATAAGTGCTTACCTAGAGATAAATTTTTGAATAGCTATGGCTAATCTGTTTAGAGAGGAGTTTGTAGATACCTGAATTTGAAAAGCTATTTAACAGTTGAAAGGCTTTTTTGGAGTTTAACCATTCTGAGACACAGAGTTTTATCATCTTAGTTCTTGAGTGATGCGGCAGATAATAGGATTAAATTCTGTCAGAAATGAATAAATTCTGAAATCTTGTCAGAGTTCGCAAACTGCTGTATTTACAAGGCCAGGGAACAAGAGGGATGAGACTAGGAAGGACCTTTCTTCTGCAAATCTTAAATAAATAAAATTGTTAGGCTTCTTGGTAAAATCATGTTTTTCTTGATATTGAAAATGATACTTTTGTGTCTACTTCACATTTTTCTCATAGACTTCATAAATGTTGTCTCACTTTTGCAAAATTCCTTCTATCCAAAATTTAAAATGGATAAGGTTGTGTCTATGCTGAAAACTAACGTCTTCTGTGGGGTTGGGTACTAGTTCAGTGCCCCAGTGAGGGGCTGGAAGCAGATTAATTACAATAGCTCAGTCTTAGCATGGGTTCATCTATCTCATTCTTTACCAATAAGGGTACTCTTGCTGCTTTGCCTGAACTAATTCTAGTTTCTGAGGTGAAATACTCAAAGCAATCAGAAACCTTTATGATAACTTCTAAGGCTTATTGAAAGTTACTTAGGAAGAGGGTTCCAGAGTTATTTAAGAATTTATAGATGTGTAGGTAGAGATTTAATGCAATTCTGTCAAAATTGGGCTATCTTATTAATTTTTCTCACATAGATATTAAAGAAAAAACTCAAACAAACAACTCAGTAGGTACCTTAGTTTGTCCTTTAGTATTTTTATAAGCATAATATTTGGCTTCTGAAGTATTAGGTGTTCCTGTGAATGTGACATAAACTTTTAAATTATTCTGATGAAGCTGAAAACTTGTGTTTCCACGGTATTTTTAAGCTAGTTCATAGGAATGTAGGATTAAAGATCATTAAGTCAGAGAGAAGTTATTTTTGGCACATACTGCTGCTGCTCTTTGCTCATTATTTTTCTCTTCCTGCTTTTCCCCAAAAATACACCTCCTGCTGCATATACTTTCTCCTATTTGTCTTGCCAACCTATGTACTCTTTCCAGTTCGATTTTTGAACCTCATTCTCTCAAATGAGTCTCTTCAGGTTCCCTAGCATGCCTCTCATGTAGGTCTTTCAGATCTCATACTATGAGACTTGATTTGGTGGGGGGAACGGGACGTGGGGCCAGTGTTTGTGTGTACACGTGCATGTAGCCTATTACACCTTTAGTCTTTAGGGTGCTGGAGCGGTGGAACAGAGCAAGTGGCAGAGGTATGTGTGAGTTCAAGTGGCTGAGCTGGGAAGGGGATAATAATGGCTTACCTAGTTTTCTGCTGTGGAAGGAGTTTTTAGGGGCAGCATCTTCCTGGATGAGACTGGCACTGAGCCCACTCTCCCATTGCATGACCAATATGTCCGCAGGTACAGCTTTTATATGACCTGATGGCTTTGTGCTTACTTGTTACATAATGAGTCTATGAATGCTTCCTCTGTGGATCCAGGAGATTGGTCTGAATGAAGAAGACTATTTAGATCCTTATTGAGAGTCATTTCTATTGCAGACATTTATATACAGAGAGCAACAAGCCAAATAAGGATGAGTTATTCCTTTGTTCTTATAGAAAGTTCTATAAGACTTCCTTACCTACAACAGATTTGGATGGCACTCTTGGCACTGCTGCCTTCTTCCAACCTTTCCCTACCTCCCAGGAAGCTCACAGTTTAACTATGCAGGATGTAATTGATTTCTTAATTTTTTTTTTTAAATTCCTTAACGATGCTGTTGTCAGGGAGGCTTAGAAGGCATACAGTGTCTGCAGAATGTTTTCAGCAATAGATGTTAGTCTACTCCACAGCTTCATTACTAAACTACATTTTCATAAATCCTTTAAAACTACACTGATTCTCCTGCTAGAAGGGCTTTTTTCATCAAACTGCGATGTCTGGTAGTATTAAAATTTTAAACCTCATTTCTTAAAAAAGAAATTGTGTATACCACTAAGTTCGCTTAAGAGCCATTTTTAGTATTCCTGGTTTTCTGCTTCAGTGGCTGAAAAGTTAGTTTTCTCTGCTGCTGTCCAATGCCCCTTACAGTTCTGGGATTTTTTTCTAGGCAGGTACAAGAAATAGCTTGTATTTTGGAATTATCAGACAGTCAGTTGGGATGCCAAAAGTAACATTTATGATTAAGGGACTGGAGGTTATTAAGGAACTGGAGCATCCTTCATATGAGGAGAGGCTGAGAGAGCTTGGACTGCTCAGCCTGGAGAAGAGAAGGCTCATGAGGGTTCTTAAGCGTGTCTCTACCTGTTGGGAGAGATTGAAGGTTAGGGAGCCAGGCTCTTCTCAGTTATGCCCAGTGAAAGAACAAGAGACTATAGACTGCAGTTAAACACACATGAAATTCAATCAGAGCACAACCCCCACATGCAGACTTTTTTTACTGTGAGGGTGGTCAAACACAGGCGCAGATGGTGTAGGGAGGTAGTGAAGTCTCCATCCTTGGAGATGGTGGAAACCCAGCTGGACACAGTCCTGGGGCAACCTGCTGTAGCTGACCCTGATTGGGCAGGGGGGTTGGACTCTGTAAGCTCAAGACTGATTCTGCTATCTATGTGGCAGAGATTTGTCATGTAACTTTCCAATAGGAATTTTGAGGATCCTTAGAGCTTGCTGTTAGTGATTGGTTTGCAATGGACTCCTGTCACGTTCTGTACTGTATATTGATAGTAAGTTATCTGTTGCCTTGATCTAGAAATTCTTCAGGATCTGTAAATAATTACTCATAATTATGTTGAAATTAGATGGCCACAATTTTAAACAGTCTATGTGGACTCAAACAGTTTTAGGGAACTTCCACTCTTGCATGGTTGGTAAATCCTTTACTGTGTGTTTAGTGTGCCTCGCATAAGGATATAACAGCAGCTGGAATTGCCTTCCTTTTTGGGCAAAGAACGCGTTGACCGGAGAGAGTTGAGCAAATGTGGAATTGAAGTTTTGTGAACGCTCTTGGCCTGGGGTAATATCTTATTGGTGCTTATTTTTGTGTTTTTCTGTACATTTGTATGCAAAGTTTTGTTTATTTTTTTCTGTATATTCTCACAGGGAAGACTTACTAGTGGGAATGCTTGCAAAATGCAGGCTTAAAGTAGAATTTTTACTGAATATGTATTTGCAGCAGTGGTGTTGGCCAGGAATAAAATTGAAATGGACATTTTCACCCTGAGTTGAAACTCTTCCCCCTTTTTCCACAAATAAAAGAATTTGGGTAAAGACAAAATAAGCTGAGGATGACTGTTTAGTGATTTAGTGCCCTTTTTCCAGTGGGGTGGACCTGAGTTCTGGAGTGACCATGGACAGTGACCTGAATTCAGCGACAATTGGATGTAAAATAATATATGTAAAATACAGAAGTTATCTTTTGTCCCCTCTACACCTACGGGCAGTAACTCTTGCTTTTTTTTCTTTTTTAAATCAAGGTGGGACAGCTTCAAGAGGAATACTTGAGTGTCTGCCTCTATGTGCTCTCTTGTGTAATAACTGGCAACTTTTTGTGGTTTGTAGGTGCTATGTTAGAGGTGGGCAGAATGATAAACCTGTGGCTCTGCCCTGTATCTAACCTCTTTCTGGTCCAGTGCTCTATTGAATTAAAAGGGGCACTGGCACCATTTCTCCTTCAGCTGTCCTGCTGGGTCTGTTGTGAAGGAAATTAGCAGTGATGTTTTTGCAGAGCATGGACTAGCAGCTGTGCCCTGCCACTGCCTGCCAGCCTGAGACTGTCAAGATAGGTGTGTGGTTTGCAAATCCTGACAGGGCCAGAGATAGGCTTGGAGCTGCTCAGCATTGTCAAGGCTGAGGCAATCAGGATGTGCCCAGAAGCCAACCTGCAGGCATGTAGGGACCTCTTACAGTTGAAAGCTTAAATACCTGGAGACTTTAAATACCTCCAAAGCTAGGTAACAGGTGTGTGGAGGCTTAGAGTATTCTGTTTGAAACCCACTCGTGGACATCTGTCTTTTTGTGAGTTTACGCTCGACTTTTTACTGTCACTTTTTGCAGTTGGTCTTTTCTAACCTTTAGCCCAGTCAGTAAAACTCTTCATGAAGAATTGTCTGGAGAATTCCTCGCATCTCTTCCCTTGTGTGTCTTTCTCCTTGAAGATAAAGTCACCTTTCAATTCCAAAAGAGTATAGATCATTGGGGAGATAAAAAGCAAGAAAATTATTTACAGATTATTGCAGTTCATGCTTCTTGTTGTGCAGAATGGTAATGACTAAACAGACATGAAACAATTCTGTTTTGTTAGGCCAATAACATATTAAACATTTTTAAGTAATTCAAAGCATGATAGCTCTTGACTTATTTTAACTCTAATGTTACTGCACTGCATTAGCTGAACATTTGTCTTTCAAATGGCAGTTGTTAAATACATCTCTAAATATGCCTTTAGAAATAATTGCTGTAATACTTTCACGTTATAAAATGTTTCCCAATGGACTTTATTTTTTATCCACATATGTGGAAACAGAAGTTCCATAAAAAGCAAAGCATCTAATTAATAGAAGACTGAAGTCATCCTCCCCTTTTGAACACATTAGTTATAGATGTACTTATTTTTGGAAGTTTTGAAATGCATGCAGTGAGATTTGACTTGAAAATGAGGTTCCCCTGCAGGCCCTGAAGAAACTAGAATTCTCCTAAATGCAGCACCACAAAATCCCACACGACACTGGGTGCAGCATGACAAGCAGACCGACCTGAGGTGCTTGGAAGGACTTTGCTGAAAACAAACAAAATGCTTAAGAATGCTTTTCTTCATTGTTTTTCCCCACACCTCCTGTGGATAATAAAGTTTCTAGTACAGTTATGGACACTTCAATTATTGTGATTAACCATATTTTTAGTATATTTTTTCCTGTTACGTGGAATATGAAACTGAAATGAAATAAATTGAACTACATGAAAAAAATGCCTATCTTGTGAAATATAATTCAAATGTTCAAAAGAAGTTAAAGCTGATACTTCAGTCTGAAATCCTGTTGCACTTAAGATGCATTTCTGAGGAATTGAATGAGTACAGAATTTCATTATGATGAGTTAAGAAGAATTTGGTTTTAGCATTCTTTGAAGACCAGAATTCTTCACACCTAAGAAGCTGAAGATTGTTGGCTGTAGGATTGTATATGAACTGCTTTAAAAACTAGAATGGGCTAGCACTGTTTTCAACTTTGAGATCCTAACATGCTCCCATTGAGTTGAAGAACAGCAATACCTAGGTCATTCTGGATTTAAACCTCAATTCTACCAAGGGGCCTCTCTACAGAGACAACTAAAGGATTTTTTTTTTTTTCTTTTAATCCTTAACTAATATTTCTTTGTACAAAGGAGTTGAAATAATTTTAAATTATTTTTCTGGGAAGAAGTCAGTTATGTCTTTACATGTGTCAACACATCAAACCTAAGGCAGTTTCAAACATAGTATCGTAAGGTGTAAATAGCAGTTTTTCACCTTTTGAAGAAACTCCTGCTGGAAGTGACAGGCTACCTACAGTATAAAGGATCAAACTTTTTGGTTTAGCATGCAGTATGCTGGGCTCTACTGCTCTGTAGAAAGCATTAATGTCTCCCCCTTTTAGATCTGTCTCAAAATACAAGCTGCGGACCTCTTGTAAATCTGTGAGTTAACAATTTAGAATAATAATTGCAGGCCAGTATCTTTGAGGAGAGGAGCTCAGTGTTGATTTTGAAGAAACTGGAAATACGAATGTATATCCTGCTTTAAAAATGATAATTTAAAATGACAACTATGTGTGTCGCTACAGTCAGTATGGTATTTTGTCACCCTGTACTTTTTTAAAAGTCTGTTTGTCTGTACCAACAAAGTTCTTGTGGTCGAGACGTACATTTTGGAGAAGTTTAGGAGTAAAGGTTATTTCTTCGGGGTATGTGAGTAAACAAATCCAGAATGCTCATGGGAGATGGATTCCTTGGAAATTGTCCTCTGACACAACCCTTGATCTGTGAGCTTTTATTATTTCTGGACTATGTCGTTTATGTGAAAAGGTATAAATATATATATAATTTAATTCCTTATAAAGGGGTTATACTTTGCTATCTCATGCAGGTCCCATGCTATTAAAGTAATCTTAGTGTATTTGTCAGAATGGCGTGTTTTGAAATCCCCTGAGGAGTAAAGCATTGTCTCTTACTTGGATCCCTAATGTAGGTATTAATCCAGAATTGCCACCTTTTCAGACAAGTCTTACGTATATTAGAACATCTTCTCCTTTTAACTACAGCTTGCATGCAGATTACTTAGCATTTATCTTGTGTTTTCTGACCAGAAAATTTAATCTTTACAGCGCTAAAAGTGATTGTTCTGGATTGCAGAAATCTATTTTCTCCTTTGATTAAGTGTGTCTTGCTCTTCTTTGCCTTGACTTTGAAGTACATTTTAGTCTGGTTTCCTTTTAGACATGTCAAAGAGCGTGGGATTTCTTTTGCTAAATGATGACCTCTGGCATATTGGAAGGACTAGTGCTTTGCTTTCTATTTTCTGTAGAGGACCCTCTTTTTAGACAGAGACTCACTAGTCATTTTCAACATTTGACAGGCACCTATGCAATGAGAACCAGTTGTGAATCAGACTAGCATTTAGCATCCCAGGGGTGGGGGGATAAAAAACCAGTATAATCATACAGCCCAATAATACCCTGCCTACTTTTTTAAAGGCCATGTTCTGCCTCTTCTGAGCACTACACATGGAGAGTACTACAGTGCTCAAACCATTCTGCTGTGCTCCCTTGAGCGTTGTGGGGTTTTTTTGGAATCTTTGTGAAGTTGATCAAAACTACGTCGCTTCCTTGCCCTTCACTGGAGGCTCCATCCTTGGCATATGTAAAGGAAGGAACACAACTCTTCTCAGACAAATGAATCTTAAAGGCTGTTCAGTTAGACAGCCAAGCAATAGCTTTACTTGCAAGTGTAACTATTGTCAGTCTTTTCTTTCGTGAGTTGCTATTGTTAATATAGCTCCCTACTGAATCTTGTCCTGATACCTTCATCATGATTGCCTTTACTATGTAACATTTTCACTTGAAGAAATGAATATTTTCATTCACCAACAATGTCTCATGGGCAACAGGGTTATGGCCACGTAGTCGATTAGCTTATAATTAATTAGAGAGCTGGCTCCAGAGAAGTTTATGTGAAAGGGACATCCTCATTGCAGCCTCTAAAACAGCGCTATTGTTTAGATGTGCTCAGGTCAATGTTAATATCAGGTAGCTTGGGTGTTAATAGCAACAGAGTTGTGGGACACTGATGTTTTGTCCAGGCTGCATGACATGCTGAAGAAGCAGGGTGGAACACTCTCTACTGAGGTCTGGGCTCCTGTAGCTGGACTTCTACTCAGAAGCTAGAGTAGCTCACTTACAGGTGCTCAAAGCAGCTGTACTGCAGTGAAGAAGCATCCTGAAAGATTTCAGGTTGTTTAGAGTTCTTTCTGAAGCTTGTTGTGTGTGTTGCTGGACTCTGTGTTGCTTGACTGCCTTCCTTTATTTTGCAAGGAAAGCTTCTTTCCTCACTAAGCCTGAAAGTATGTTATAAAGATGTATGTGATGATATGAATTTGGAATAAGGCTAAGCAACAGCTGAATTTTCTTTACATATTAGAGAAAAAGACTGTCTCTACAATGTTGTATAGTAATACTGCACACTGAGGATCAAAACCACATAATGCTCTATTTGACAACTGGTATAGCAGTGTATAAATGCTTATGTCAAAGGAAGCAATGTATGCTGTTATAATAAAAACAGATGTGGCAGACTGAAAACTTTGAGAGAGACTTGGCACTTTTGTTTCTTTTCATCTTCTTGTGGTATTGCTGATATATTTTTTTTTGGTACATTTATTTCTGAAGAGATGGATGAAGTTAGGAACCAGCAGAATATATTTTATAAATAAAATCTGAAAGAAATTGTTACAGGTTCTAGATGTTTGCTATGAGCTTATAGTGTAAAGAAACTCATAGAAGAAAAAGGGAAATCTGTATACCATTTGCTATTCTCATTCTTCAGCTAGAGCTTAAACTTTGTAACCACTCTATTTTCAGGATAGTGAGAAATCTCTTTAAGAAATTACAGCAAGTTTACTTCTTTAGTAGATACTTGTTATGACGATACTGGGAAAAGGTGAAGAGGGAAATGGTATTTAGCTCTGTTTTCAGGAGATTTAAACCCTTTTGTGGTATTCTAAAATAACAACAATACCAAAATAAATGACACCCTTGGAATAGCAGGATCAAAATCCATTCTCATATGAATATATTTTGGAGTGTAGTAATGTATAGCAAGTTTTTGTAAGACTTAAAGAATTTATTTTCTTTTTTTCTCCTTTCCTCATTTCTCTCACCAGAGAACTGAAGTCACCCTTCAGATCATAGGATAAATACCACTAATCGGCATTGTCATGAGCATAATAGTTTTGTAGAGAAGGTAATAGAGGATAATTGAGAATCTACAGCAACAGCAAGAGCTCTGCTGTCACTAGACTACCACAGCATCTTAGAAAAACAAAATTCTCTGTGCTATTAGAGGCACAGTATGCTCAGTAAGGAAATGCAGTCTTTTTTGGAAGAATTACATTTTTATAACTAAATATAGCATTCCATGAAAAAGATACTCAGAGACACTTACATACTCAGATATAGTTTCAAAAATTAAAGGAGGTTAAAAATATTGATCAAGAGCAGTTTGTTTCATAACTTAAGGAACCAGCTGTTCTGAGCAAAGCTAGAAATTCACTTCCGTGACCTCATTGCCATTGTGTAGCTTAAGTCTAGAGCATAGAGGTGGCGGAAGTCAGTTATACACAGTTGTAAATAAAGCTGGAGGAGCATGATCGTTAGCAGTGAATGTGCTGGAACAGAGCGTCTAACGTTAGCAATGGATTAAAATACTACCAAAATGTAGATTGCACTGAATGGATGGTTAACACATGTAACCACGCGTTCACTTCTGCAGTGGAAATAGGGTGCCTGTGAGCTGTATGTTGATCCAGTGAGCCACTTTCCTGAGTCTCTTGCATCTATCGCAGTTAAACTCTATAAGTAACTGGGATTGTCCAGGCTGAACAGCAAAGCTGTGATATGAAATAGGCCTGTTCTAACATGTCAGATGAATTGAAACCCATGCTCAGGAAATGGCTATTATTGCTGCTGGTAATGGCAATGCAAAGTTACAGTCTAAGCCTTTGCATTTATTTTACGTTCTTGGAGAAAGCAGAAGGATGCAGTTTGGAAGTGCTCTACTTAATGCGCTAGTCCGGCATGAGGCTTTCAGTAAAACACAAAAGACACAAAACCTAAAATTTCTTTAATGCTGCAAAACCCAGGGTGCACAGAACTTACTCTGAAATAGATCACTTCTGATTTTCACAGTGCTAAATCTAACCAGATTTATCACTTCATATGCAAATAGGGTGATGAGTGCAGCTGGCATCTCAACTCCTAGGCATGATCACTTATCCCTACCCTCCATCAGCATACAGCATTTTCCCCCAGCAGCACTCACGTGTATCTTATTTCAATGACTTCTAAATAATTGTGTTCTTACAGCTGCAAATTAAGTGGGTAATGATTGATGTTTGTCTGGACAGCATATTGATATATTACTTAGTGAGCAGTGCTAATATTGATGGTGTTTGTGTTTGGTTTTCTTTTTCCCCAAACCTGTATTTGTAAAGATGTCACAGAGATATTTTTTTTTTTTTTTGCTTCATATGGTAAGACTTTTGCATCATCTCTTTCTCCTTGGACTGTTGGTAGAAATTTTCTTCCCACTGTTAATTACAGGCATCCACTGAAGGATACTTATTGTATTATGCATGTGCATTTCCTCAAGATATAACTAGGTTACTTTAGCAACCAGCTGTACATTACAGAGAACAGATACGTATTTTATTTTTATAGAAGCCTCTCATCCCCAGAGACGGGAATAGTGATCTCGAACCTTTTCTTAGGTAAAAATCAGTGGGTCTTTACTTATTTGTATAGGTGGTCCAAATGTAGTCTTCTATTCCGTAAAGATTCTTTTCATTGCAGAGTTTACCTGAGTCTGAGCATCTGTTTTAGTTACTGCTGTTAATGAGTGTCCCTCCTAATACATACCTGTTTCATGACTATGTAACTGTGCCTTCATTTTGTGGTAATGGGGGTATTATAACTTCTGTGGCTGCATCCTTTGATATTTAGTGTTGTACGGTGAATTTTAGTGGGGGTCCCTCAATTGTTGTGGGGAGTAACTTCTCTGTTCTTTTGGTCCCGAGGTAGAAGTGTTCTTTACCTACCAGCAAACTGAAGCATTCCTGCTGACACAGGAATGGGAGAACCAATTAGTAGTGTTTATGATAAACCAATTAATAATATTTATTATGGAGCACTAGCTGGAGGGGTGCTCGTTAACACTATTCTGTGCTAATACCATTCCTCAAACGTTTGTCTCATTTGCTTTCAGGCATGTTTTGCCATGCAGAGAACACATGGCTGTTCTGTTCTCATCCCTCTTGCAGTTGCATTTACATTCACTCCTAATTCAAAAGCATGGCCAAAGCTTTCCTGTATGTTCTGAAGTTGAATTATTCTTAAGCCTGTATGTGTGCCTGGCTGAAGGTATTCTTTTCAGCAAGCTTGCTTACCGCTGTGTGTTCAGCAGAGGCAGAAGCAGTGGTGATGTGCACGTTCTTCTCTTATGCCTCCCTACCCTCCTGAACAGCCCCCCAGGGTAGAGGAAAGAAAACTGTGTACTCTTTAGTGTTCTGCATGTAGCACAGGTCTGAATGTAGTGTTCTCTTATTTAATGTGTCCTTTTGCCCACTAAGGAATAGCTGCACCTCAGTTAATTAGTCTATCAAGACAGACTGTACATTATTATTTATAAACTAAGTTGCTTTGGGATAATAATGCTGCTGCAATGCCAATGAAAAGAAAAAAATTTTGAACATTATGTTCACATATATATGTGTGAGAGACACACAGACTTCTCCCCTGCCCCTTATCTTCAGCTACTATTAATTTTCTGTTCTGTTTTGAGAGCGTACAAAATAGCGTGCCCCGGAGACGACAGGGCTATCTATGGTGGTTAATTCCTGTCCCTTGCCAGCCCCTTGGAATCTGTTTTGCTTTGGAAAATGGGAAGGAATGAAGCTGTGGGAAATGGTGTTTCTGTCATCGGTTAGAGAAAAATCTACCTCGCAAATTGCTATGTGGGCTAATACACGCATTGTGTGAATCCATAGTCTGGGAAGACATTCACCAATGTGCTGTAATTTCCCCTGCTAACAAAAATAAATGTTGCAATTTCAATGCCATTTCCCAATTTTGGGGCCAGACCTTGGATTCCTTCCCAGACAACTCTGTGAACTCTGAGTTGAGGATGTCTTTCAGTCCCTCTGCCCATGTCGTTTCTTCCAGCTACTGGATCTTTTTCAGTTCTGGGAGATGCTGCATCTCCCTGTTTCTCTGCCAGATTATTTTCTTTTGGCTCCGGTAGGTTTACTGCTTGGAGCAGTGCCGAATGCCTGGTCAGAGTTGTTACAGTTTTATGGAAGGTAGATGATGAATTTCCAGACTCTCTGTTGGGTTTTTTGTTTTGTTTGTTTTCCCTCTTTTTATTGTTATATAGTCTTTGGGATTTTTTTAGTCTTTCTCTCTGTGCTCTGTTCCTCCATACAGGTAACACACAGAAAATTCTCCCTGATCCCATGAATCGGTCACTGAAACTGTGAAGCAAGATTCTACTGTGTTTACAGCATTAGCCTGGTTTTGAGGAAACAGTAACCAGTCTTTCTCTTCTGTTGTCTTTACGTGCATGCACATGCACACAGAATGATGAAGAGCACAGCCAGCATGTTAGTGCAGCATAGAGAGCAGTGAAATATTGAATGTGGCAGGACTTAAGAATTAAACATCTGCTTGTGTGGTTTGCGTTTACAGTACACGTGGTTTGTGTGCATCGTAGTGGTACTGGAATGTACAGGACAATGTACAGGCATGACTGATAGAGAAGAAGCACTTGTTTAGTGTGATTCACGTAAGAATAATACAGTTTTAATAGTGGAACAGCAGTAATGGAAATGAAAGAACTATTCTCTTTGCTTTTATTCTTTAGAAAATAAGTGTTGAAGGATAACATTGATTAAATGTTACCTGGTTTAAGGTATTTTAAATGATAAGACAGTTTTATGTGTAGACCACAGAATTTTGCAAAATACGTAGGTATTTGTAAATACATTGTAGATCACTTCTTTTTCCTTGCAGCCTTTCATCTTGCTCTACACATAGTGATTACTTTGCTGTCTTTCTTTCCTTCTTTTTCTTTGCTTAATATGTAGAATTGTTTCTTCCTGCCATCTTAACTTTTTTCTTTGTTGATATAAAAGCATAAATTATTCCTAATGCAGTTCTTCCTTAAACATTCATTGTACGCTGATAGGCTTAGCAGAGATGGGATTGCCAGGGGAATGGATGACTCAGGCTCTACACACTGAGTCAACAGTCACAATGAGTAGATTCATATACTTTTGGCATGTAAGTACAAGCTGTCACGTAACTTCACTGAGTTTTGTTGATGAGTTTTTCTAGAATTAATTCAAGCATAGTGAAGTACTGTAACGTAATGTGACCTATGTGTATGGTCTGTTTGGGTGTAGGTTATGATGGAAAGTGCATTGATGTTGTTACCTGCTTTTGCTGTGTTACATTTGCAATTAAGAAAACAGCCTTAGCATGCCTTTCGTGTTTGCATTTTCATCAGTTTCTTTTTGAGTGGTATGTCAATAATGCCCAACAGATGTGCTTAAATATATGACATATAGCTGGTATTTTCACTTTCACAGCCATGTAATGTTTCACTTTGTCCAAAGAGTGTTGACTGTTTATTTGAGAAGACTTAAGACTTTCAGATACTGCTAGTAAAATAGTTCAAAGGGCAGTAAAGCAGTGTGGGGCTGTGGAATTTGCCAGGCTGTGAACAGGATATAACAAACTTCTCCTATTCTTTGGCGTCAGCTTAAAAGTAGTCCTTACGTTTTTTTAAACGTGTCAGTTGCGCTGTTTTTAAGGGAAGTGATGCACTGTGGCTCAGACTGACAAATTCTGTGTCACAGCAAATCTTCAGTTCTCTGCCAGCAACAACCTTACTGAATATCTTCTATGACTGAAAGGGTAGTTGTGAACAGCAGTAGCCCAATGTGACAGTAGAGACAAATAACACTGTCATCAAAGTAGATGCAGGTTTTATTTTATTTCATGTATCCTTCTGCACTGGGATCTCCCAAAGAGTTCTGATACTTTGTGCTGATCCTCCCCATTGGAGATATGCAGATGAATTATCTTCATGTCAGCTGTACCCAATGAAATTCAAGATCATGTTGCTAAGCTGCTTTTTTTAAGGAAAATGATCTAATGACTGGATTGCCCTACTATCACAGAAATTAATTGTCTCTTATGCTCAGATATCACCAAGGTGGTGACCACCTAGTACAAATCTTCTTCCTATTGTTAAGGTTTATTAATAGGATAAAAGCCTGTGCTCTTGGCTGCTAAAAGAATTAGTCACATCTAGTGAATGTATTTGAGACATCCCACAAGTAAATCAAACTGTTACTTATGGGGGATTTGCCTCCATTCATCATGCAATAGTACTTTTTACAAGAGTTCAGCTGTAGGGTTCCTGCCAGAGTAACTGGCAGGGCTTTTTGGGGATTTATTTTTGTTTTTCCGAAGTTGCTCTCTCTTTCTGTTGTTCCCTTCTGGTGTATTCCTGTTATCTTTGGAGGTTCATTTAATTATGAGCTGGCTAACCTTCCGTTGTGGTGGGTGTGAAAAATTTGACTGTATCTCTGTGTTCCAGCTGCTGGTAGTGAACATAAGCTCTCTTGCCATTCCTCTGAAACTGTGCTTTACTGTGCTGTATTTGAAAAACATGATTATAGAGTGGAACACTTAAGGATTGGGTGGTGGAGTAAGATGAGGGTTTACAGGGGGAAATGGCTGTATCTGGAAATTTCAATGATCTGATACTGTATCTGTGGTCAGCTATAGAGAAGATATAGTTCAAAAAGGTAGGTGTCTGCTCTGCCTTTTGTGCTTTGGTAACTGCTTTTCAGTAAATCTACTCAGATAATTTTTCAGGTAATAGCGAGCAGTGCTAATATTTAGAGTCATTTCAATAATGCGGTGAGCCTTAGTAGGAAGGAATTGGTGGCAACTTCCTATTTGAGTCTGGTGCTGTTATATCAGCTGTTGCATAAAGACTTCATCATGCACAAACTTTTATTCTTATCCCACTTTTACCATCAAATTATGATAGGGTCAGTTTGAGATTGTCTACCAAGAGATTTCACTAGCAATTCAGGCTAAAGAAAAAACTTCAAAATATTCTGTGAAGGTTAGATTTAATTGTTTTCTTCTTCCCTTTTCACTGTTATGGAAGAGTGGTAAAAAAGCTTCGGCCAGTTTTCCTTTTATTTCCTCAAGCAGCAGGTCCAAGCCCAAAGAAAAAAAAAGTGTAAACCAAGCTGAGCTGGCCTTTTGTATGTATCAGAGCTTTCTTTGCCTTGGCTTCTCATCAGACCAGGTTTGCTTGCTGTGAGGATGATCTGACTTGCCTTTTAAAATGTTAAAGGTCAGCTGCACTCGAGGAAGTCCCCTGGTTTACAGTGACTCCTAGAAAATATCCTCAGTTCTTTCTTGACAATTAGCCTCTCTGAAACTGTAGGCTATTCTTTTCTTCCCTCTGGCTTCTAAGATCCCAGTGTAGTTTGATGCACTGCAGGAAGCACTGGGTAGATCCTATCACAGTATTTGCTGATGCATATTCCTTATTGAAGAATGTAAGGTGGATGGGTTCTGCTTTTGAGCCAATGCATGCCCCATTAGTCCACATCCCTTCTGCAGAGCAGCTAATGGTGCATTTGTTTCTTTCCTCCTCCTCTTTTCTTTGCTGCTTTCATTCTTTTGGTTAGAAGGCATGAGGTGTGTTAGTCTAAAGAGTGAATTCAGTCACCTGCATGACTGTGAGGCCAGGATAACAATGAATTATTAAACAAGAACTGAATTTCTCTGTATTTATTAGGTAGAATGAGTTTTAATAATGATGTCGTATAGCCAGAATACAATTATTCTTCTCATTTATATGCCAGTCACTGACAAAAGAATTGGTTGTTTTGCTGTCTGCTTTTAGGTATGTAGATTTTTACTCGATGATTAATCCTGCTAAAAAGTTAATAATGTAGTATCAGACTATATAAACTAACCTAATCACTGATAGCATTTAACTGGTTTATAATGTGTTTAAAATGGTCATGTACTGTGAAAATTGTCAGACAAGAGGTGATTGAGTTAGGCTGCTAAGAGGGATTTTGTGGCAAATTGAATGAGAGCTTATGTAAAATTACCTACTGTTGCAGTGTGTGTAAGTGTGTGTGTATGCGCACGCACATTCGTATACTGGAGCTGATGAGCCTCTGGCAGGGAGCTTTGCAGAAGCTGCAAGTATTTTTAGTGGAAACGAAATCTCAGTTCAGTTCTGCAGCATGTGACTTCCTATTTCTGTAAGTTACTTCCAAGGGACTTCCTCTGTTAAGTCGGCTTGTCTCTCGAGATTTAATCTGGAGCCGGAGCGTAGTCTGCTTTGTCCTGTGCCTGTGACAGCATTTTCCCAGAGTTTTCTTTTAAGTTTTTTATTTTTATTTTGCACTGTCTCCAGCGTGCAAGGATCTAGTGGCTGCTACCCGTGATCGGAAGCTGAATACGTTTATACAAGTCTCAGTGGTGCACCCAGCAGAGCACATTTTGACGAGGTATTCAAGCACTGAAATCGTGGAGGTGAGAGTCTTTTTTATTCAATTAACATGTTGATTAATGAATTGCTCACTTCTTACTTGGAAAGTGAATGAGAAATAAAACAAGTTAGTGCATAGTCTTAGGGAAGACAAGCATGCTCTGGCAGTTAGTAAAGCATACCTAAGAGTGTTCTGCAGTTCTTGGCAATTAACCAGGGTAAACAGTTAGAAATGAATTTGGCTTTTCATGAAAGCTCTGTTGTTCCAAGTAGAGGCATAGAGAATACTCCGGTGCTCCAGACATAGGTCTAGAATGAAACAGGGAATAGTTGCTCTCATGAAAGGGCAAGGCAATGCAAATTAAAACTAAATTAAGACTATAGTGAGTTCACAAAGTATTTTTAAATTACAGAAGAACATAGTGTATTATATGGTCTATTTTCTTATCTGTTTCTTGTTCTATTTTTTCCATTGGAAAGTTGACACTTTGCAATTTGAAAAATATTAGCCTACCTCTATAATTAGGGAAAAGAGTGTGTGTACATAATGTCTGTGACTTTATATAAAATAATTAGTAACTTGCATCACATACTACAGCAAAAGTTGTCTGAGGCTCTTTGCAGAGTCTTTGCTTTGCCTTGTAAGCATCAGTGTCAGAAACAGCAAAAATGGTTCACAGAGAAAATTAAGTGTGAGCAGGCAATGTAGGTGTAACTTGCTTAACTTACTGGAGAGACTCATTAAGAACAGGGAAGTCTTATTGTAAACACATACACGATTTTGCCAAAGGCTTGTTTTAACTGTTAAATACAATGACAGTATTTCATGAGCTCTTTGTATGATCAGTTTCAACCAACTACTAATTAAATTGTTATGGTTTCAGCCATCAACCATCCTGAAACTGCTTAATTTAAATATCTTGTATCTGATCAGGATGTTTCATTGCAGGCTGTCTAGAATGATGTCGTGAAGAAGGTGGAATAGATATATATATATTTTTTTTTTTAATAGAAGTTGATGCATTTCCTTACACAATGTCCTAGATCTGAATAAATCTCTGAATTTGTTGTGTCAAGGCTGTCTGCTTCATAGTCAGATTTTGGGGGAGGGGAAGGCAGAGGCACAGAAAAGTTATTTTCTTCAAGAGAAATTACATTTCTCATGCAAAATCTTAAATTTTCTATTAAATAAAATAGAAGGGTACTAACCTGGCAATCTTTGGAACTTTAATTAAACAGTAAGAAATTATATACAATATTTTATATGATTCATTTAATTGTTTGTATATCTGAAGCTATGATATAGTCACTTCTGTGTACAGCTTTTAGATATAACCTTAATGTTACAAAGCACAGGCATGTTATCTTACTCCACTACTGCCTAAAGAGGGGTATTGTAATCCCCTCCCCACAAATCAGTATCCTCAATGTAACACAGGGAGTCTCCATAGCATTTCTATAGACGTTTTATTGTGACTTAATGAAGATCTCTCTCTTTTTTTGTGTGTGGAAGTTATATCTTTAGTTCATTTAAATTAATATGAAATTGTGGTACTTTTGGAAAGTATCATGGGAGAAAGAAAGGGATTGTTTATTACAGGTTGTATTCCAGATACTGATAACCTGCTGGCTGAGCTGTTTAAAGGCATGTTGCTAGGCTCTGTTTCAGAAGCACTTAATATCTTTTCCAGTTAAAAAACTTTCCAGAAAGTTTTTTTTAAACTTTCCTAAGTTTTAAAGTTGTCTGGTTTTCTTATTGATTGGATAATACTTAGCTGTTCATATCTCCCTGCTGTAGAAAGCTAACTTCTTTTAAAGAGCCCACAATCTGTACATCCATAATGGCACACTACACGTTGCACAGCTGCTACCTTACTGAACGTTTACTTATGTTACACAGGGTACAAGAGATCCACTGTTTTTGACTGGTGTGACATTCCCACCGGAATACCCCATCTATGAGGAGACTAAAATAAAACTAACTGTCTATGATGTCAAAGACAAATCTCAAGACACGGTAAGTGCTTTACTTCATTTCTTGCATAAGTCTTACTGAGGATTCTCGCCATGTTCTCTGGCTCTCTTTAGCAAGTTTGCAAATTGGGGAAATAGGTTTATACAGAATTGGTTTTGCTCTTCTCTTATACCTAAAGTGTACTTTATTTTTGTTGTTATATATTTGTTGTTATATATTTTGTTGTAGAGAATAGAGAAACAGAACCATGCACTTAAGATGGACCCTTTGCTATTGTTTAATTGGTTACATGAATTGGCACAGGTATTCCTGGCAAATAAAAGATTACTCTTGTGTGCTTTTTGATGGCAGAGAACATATGAATTAGACTGAGATAACACCACTGTGAATAATTTTTCAGAAGTATGTTTCTGATAGCATTTTACTTATGTGCCCAAACCAAAATGATAATAGAGCTTGTAACCTGATGTTTGAGATTAAAATAAAATATGATTATCTCTTGCGTGGTGATACCTATAGCTCTCCTGTGGCTGCTGCTATTATTGATTTGTAAGGGACCAAAATCTTCTGTGGCATTGCTAAAGGTGAATCATTTGGGGTTCATTTGGTTGTACATTATTGGATACACTGTCAGCTTCTTACTCTGAGCAGCAGTTACTCACTTGAGATGATATATGGAGGTCAGTGAGACTACTTGAGTGATTTAACTGCCGAATATAGACCTTGAGTGCTGTTTTATGTGCTCCAGGTGATCTAAGGCAGACGTACAGAGCTAGAAGATATCATAGGACCTATGGTAGATCTGTGGTTTTCTTCTGTGGCAGCTGGAGTCCAGCTGATAGTTTTCTCTTGGGCATCAAAAATGGCCCTTGACACCTGTATTTAATTAGCTGAATCGCTCTTTACATACCTGTAAAGACCATGCAAGCTCATGTCATGACTGTATATGTGCTCATTATCCATAAGAAGGCAATTAAAGGCATAACTTACAACTTGAGACTGTCTTGGAATTGCTTACATAAATAAAGTTATAAGTTTAGAACACTTCTAATTTTTTTTTACGTAGAAAATAGTTGATATGTTTGTTTAAATTTTGGACCTTTGTGAGCAAACAGGTTGGATCTGTCTCCTCACTGTGCTCTTTAATGGGAATGTGTGAAATATTTTAGACATAGAATCTGTATTTCTTTCAGTTTATAGACTAAGGTAATTTTTCTGTTTAAGAATAAGCAGGGAAGGGGTACATATGCACATTTTCAGAATGTATGTTTTAGTTTTTTGTTATGGTTTAGACTACACGGACTTAAAATGGGATCTGCTGTTTATTCAATAGAGTTGTCACCTGTGGACAGATACAGGAATTGAGTGAAAGGAGTTTGACTTTGTCCCTTCCCTTCCAGTTTCTGTTGTGACTGACAGATGATGGAAAATAATATCCTATGTGTAAGTGAAAAAAGTGGACTTGATTCATAGAGCTATCCCTGTACTACTACGCTTCTAGTTGCAGACCCCTATACCGCTTCTTATACAGGACTAGATCTAGCCTGGACAATGAATATAATTTGATAAGTTTTTGCAAACTTTTAAGAACTTTTTATAACTGTTCCTTACCATTGTAGTACGGGACTAGAGTGTCTACCAGAGAATGCCATTAACGTAGCTCATAAGTCACAAGAGAGAATACCTTTGTCTTTTGTCATAGCAGTTATGTAGTACCTATGTAAAACATTCTAAATCTATAGTCTATAGTACACTTTTTGTGGGGGAAAATGTTAATCCTGTCTCTGGTTTACATATATTTAGCCTTTTTTTAATATTCAGCCATTTTAAAACTGGATGTAAGTAAGAAAAAATTAAATAAGCTGTAAGATTTAAATCAAGGTAGACTGCAGCATGTGTGAATGACCCTGGGCCATCCAGGTCGCAACTTCATTTGTGGCAATATTTGGACTTATGTTTATATCGTAGAATATCAGCAATGATAAAACTAATGGCTTGACTTTCTTTCCTATAATTGGAAGCCATTGACTTTTCTATTAATTCAGGTGACTTCTTTGAGTCTGGAGGTATATATAGATTCATAAAAGTCAGGTTTAAATGAGCTGTAGCTTGATACTGTTACCAGCATAGCTGCAACTGCACAGATGTCAATGCTTGCTTCATGACCCAAGAAGCAGGATGTGTCCCTTCAGCAGTAAGCCTGTTCCAGGTTCTGCGGCTTTGCAGTTCTGATTATCCAGGCTACAATAAAGCTGGCTTTCTTGTTCCTCAAAAACTGCTGCCACAGCTGATGGCTGCAACATGTAGCCTCACCATTCCTCCAAACAGGCAGGTAATACACTTGGGGGGGTGGAGGGGAATCCAAGGCTGTTAGGTATGCTCTGCTCTTGTAGTCCATGCTTCCAGACCAGTCACGAGCTCATACAAGTAGGCATTTATGGCAGAATAAACCTCGGATCTGACTGCAAAATATCTTGCAGAAATTGGGCGAAAAGCCACAGTAATAAGAATTCCCACAACATCAGGGCTATACTACTCCTGGTTACTTCAGTTAACGAGGTCAAAGTAGGTAATATTTGTCATCACAAATATATACTTATTCTTCTCTTATTTCTCTTGTAATTAAAATGAAATGAAGTGAATTCTGTGCATTAATTAAATTCAACAGGATTTTACTGACTGTAGAGAAGGTGGGGAAATAGCAGTGCGTACATCACAGGGTAAAGCATTTGCTTGTTTTTTTGCCTAAACCTGCTTCTGTCTATACAAAAGAATTAGGTCCTATTTTCAAAGCCACTGAATTTTTACTATAATACAAAATTAATTAGATAGTGCTTGGTTTGTGCACACAGGTCATGATGCTAAAGTGAAAGGGGGTGCTCTCCAGTGAGAGACAACCAGAATTTTTTTGGCACTGCTGACATGCTACTTGTGCTGCTCTTTTTTTAAAAAGATTTAAAAATAACCTTGTGATGCTTGCATTCCTCTACCAGAAAGCAGATAGTTAACTTCACTCTTGCCTGTCGATTAACTTAGATTATATAGGAAGTGCAGTTTAATTATATTAAAGTACTGTGCAGCTGGTATCACATTCACTGTGCTTGACACACTGAATGTTCTAACGGCACTTTTCACTTTTATGCATCTCTGTCTGATGTTGATCATAATTATATCTTGGCTGTGTCAGGCTTTCTGTAATTGAGGCTTTTTAATATAATGAAACACCATTTTTTTTTGTTTGTTTTGGCTGGTCTTTCTAAGTTAGGGTGATTGGTTACTGTGAGTTTTCATGTAAATAGAAACTTTTAATAAAGACTGTGCTATTCCTACTTTGATGTAGTTGGAATAAAGAAGCTAGAGCGTGTTTATGAAATATAGTTTAAATATATCCGTGCATACAAAGCAGTGGGTAATGCCATATTCTGAAAAGTGTACAGTGACATCTGTTCCTACATCACAAAGATTTTTCTTCCCATATTGCTATGAGCAAATTTATGTTTCACAGGCTTGAGCTGCACTGTCTTTTTAAAAGTTTTTTAGATAGTTGGATTTTGTCATAATGCTGGGGCTGCACCTGTTCTTTAAGTCATTGTCAAAGAAAATCAGAATTAGAGGCTCATATGCTGTTAAAATATTACCTTGGTACCACATTTGCACAGGTGTGCTATTCTTATCTTTCCTATAAGCATGCAGGTTTGCCCAGTTTGGTCTAGCAAGTTTTAAAGCTGAAGCCAGATTCCTTCTCTTTTGAAAATACTGCTTAGTACAAATCAGGTACCACTGCCACGTGACAGACCCACAGAAAATACAAAATAGATGAATTTGTGTTACATTAAGAGGAGGGAATGCCTAGTGACTAATTTGGGAGGCAGCTGTCTTTCTGTTCTGTGTTTAGGATATATATGTCCTGCAGCAACCATTCCAAACTTCGTAGTGTAGAGCAGTGTGGCTATATTTTTAGGCAAGTACTGTAACATTTAGCTATGGTGAGGCTTTTGTTTGCTTGTTTTCCAAGATTGGTTCTTCTGTTGCTGCATCTACATCCAATTTGTGTTGCTTTAATGCAGTTACACCTACAACTTAAATTCTTACTACACTGACTTTTCTATCTGTAAAGTGGGTTTGAAAATTGTTTACATCTTGCATGATAGGATTGTGTTTGTTTTAACGTAACAAGATCTTGAGGTAAACACTGTTGTAATGTTCTGGTATGACATGTAGTGACTCAGGCCACCACATTTTGAATCACACATGGAGAAGTGCTGGAAGCAGAGGACAGGAGCAACTTTCTGTATCTGGTCTCTGCATCACCCCTTCACAGCTTCCCCTCACCTTTAGGAGGAGATGGAAACCAGGAAACTTGAAAAGAAGCTTCAGCAACAGGGATATCATATACCAACTAGGATTAGAGACTTAACAGGTGCTTTTGCTTCTTATCTTAAAGACCAGCAGGTAGATATAATCTCCTTTGGATGGATATTCACATGTGATATTGAAGATATAAACAACCACTCGAATGCTGTCTCCTGAGAGCAAGGAAAACTGGACATATACAAGGCAGTTGAAATATTACACGTTCTACAGTCTGGTCTTGCATTTGTTACTTCCCAAATTGTCTCTTAATCACTGAGAATAAGATTAGATTAATTTTATAATTTTAAGAGTAGTGGGGATAGAAGTGCCGTTTCGGATATGGGAACATACATTGTGAAGTGACAATTTTAGGTTATTTAGGCTTCAAATTACATGTCTTAAGTGTTGAGGTTTGAATCTTCTATTAAACTTGCTCACTATGAATGAAACTTTGCAAAAGGTTTTTCTTTGTGTGTCTTGATATTTCAAGTATCCCTGTTAAAATTGAAGGACACGGGGGTGAGTGGGAAATGAAGACTGTCTGTCACAAAAGAGGCATTTTGAGTTCAGTTGTGAAGCCAAATCTGAAGTGACAGCATTCAGTGTTCCTTTGTGGGCATCGATCTGTACTGCAAAACCACCACGCAGTTTAGTGGGGTTTGCCATCTCTCTGCTGCAGAGGCCCACAGATTGAACACTAGGAACGCTGTAGAGCAGTATGTGAAATGTATTAGCAAAGATAAATGTGAAAGCTTGCACATCACCTACCTGCACTCTGCCTGTGCTGGAGTGCTCTTAGGCTCTCACTCTTGTGAACACTAAAACTACTGAAGCTGTTTTTCTTTAAAACTTGAAGTGGTGTTGAAAGTGCTCTACTTTGTTTAAAGAAAAAGCACTTCAAATTCTTCCTTTTCTCAGTTCTGTCATCTCTGCAGGATTTGTAGAGAAATATTGCCTTAAATTAGAAACTCTTATTATCTCATTCTTCTTATTAGAGCAGTACTGTACAGTACTGTGGTCCTACCCACAGAAATACTTGCAATAAAGCTTTAGATATTAATGTTTCTTTTCATAATGATGTCATTCTTTTCACAAATACATACTTGATGATAGATGTAGTTTTCCTTTTGTGTCAAACGATATTCTTCATAACGCCACTATTAGAGATATTGGGGGGGGAAATGTTTTTTTTAATGCTTCTGGGCACATGCATGTGCAATCCACTTAAAGCATTATTGTCAGTCTTTCTCAGTATTTTTTAAAAGTCTGGATACATAAAGAGAAATTCAAACTGCTGACTTTCATTTGGGTTTATATGGAAATAAAATCTTTCTTTGAAGTGGCTGCGGGTATAATAAGTTTTCATATATCTTAGTGTATCTGTAAGAGAATTGGGGATAAGTGTCAAGACCAGGAAAGTTACAGGTATAGACTTAAAGTCCATTTGTAGCCTTACTGCTCTTTGCACCTAGCCCTTGAAAATCCAATGGAAGGATTTGGCTTTGCAAAAATCTTCCTCTCTTTGAAAGCATTCTACTTTTCTTCCTACCTTTTCTCCTACCCTTTTATTATTTTTTTTTCTTAATTGAGGCAAACTCCTCCTTATTGCTGTATCTTCAGGGAAAGTTGTAATGTACTGTTCGTTAATTTTCCATTTTCTTTTCCTTTTCTACCTACTCTGTCGATCAAATGCTACTGCTGCCTTGCATCAGGGAAAGGTTTGCTCTAAGAGCTGACTTTTTGGAAAACTGTTGTAAAACTACATAGTGATGAGACCAATTGTATTCTGTAAAAATATAAAGGGTTGCCTTGGAAATTGCTTAGAATTATGGGAATCAAATAGCAAATGATAACATTTTCCTGTAGATTTTATTTTAACCAGCTAAGGATTTCAGGAACACAGGTATGATTGTTCCAACCTCTGGAGCACTGTCCAAAAAGCTTGCAAATATATCATTCTTCCGTGAGTACTTTGTGTATGCATATTCATAGATATCCTTCACTGTTCCATCCCTCACCGGACCAGCACAGAGCACATCAGACCAGTCAAACAAATCCAACATGGTTGTTGCACTACCCTATCATTTATAATGACGACTTTTAGGGTTCAAGGGGCACAGGCCTTGTATAGAAGGCCAGGATGTTTTCCTCTGAAATACGCACGCTGCAGTGAGTAGAGGAAGAAGAGCATGGCACAATGTTTCTTTAGTTAGTGTGGAGCAACCTGGCTGTGAAAACATGACCTCAGGTTGAAGAATATGCTTCTGTCCTTTCAAAGGGTTGATCAGCTTTCCCTCCCAGTCAGTGCCTTTGATCCAGGCATCCCCTGGACAAAGCGCTGGAGGAGCAGCTCCTCAGGAGGGGTGGCTGGTGCTCCTGGGCAGCCCAGGCACTGCAAGTATGTACATAGTACATTTCCTTGTACTAAATGCAGCAACATGGGAGTGTTTGAATGACTCAAAGGATCAGATTTGTCTGTTCTCATTGGCAATTTCCCTTTTTTGTCAGGTGAATGATCAGTTAGTCCCATCACACCAGCACAAACTCTAAAATGTACAAAAGGGGAACTGACATTCAAGAAGATAGTGATGTGTTTGCCTTTAGCTGTAGCCACTTGCAATGATTATACACACAACAGTTGACATGTTTACCTAGAGTTGAGGGGTAGTTTATAAATGAGGGGCACATCCTACAGGTGAAAAAAGCTTAAGGCTTAAGATGATGCTTTTTCCAATATGGAAAGCTCCTTTTTTGCCTGTTGGACTCATTTTTGGTAGGTTCTTTACCTGGAAAATAAATCCCCCAAATGGATAGTGGGACATGGTTTAGTGGGCATGGTGGTGTTGGGTTGATGGTTGGACTTAATGATCTTACAGGTCTTTTCCAACCTTAGTGATTCTGTGATACCTCTCTTGTTGATGTAGAAGCACTTCTAACTTTAAGTGGATACATTGACCTCCTTGAAAAATCACAGCAGTGAAGTTCTGTTGCATTTTTCATGGTTTGTGTGCTTTTGTCAAACAAGGCTTTAGAGTACTCTTTCTATTACAAGTAATAGTCTTTATACTGTGGGAAAAAATGTTCATGCCTCCTTCGTTACTTGCAGACAAAATTGTACATTAGTAGAAATGAATTAACTGTAGAAACTGTATTAAATGTTGAAAAAAAAAAAGAAAGAAAAATAAATATATATAGTGTAGCTTCTGCCTCTTAATCTTCACTAAGGAATTTCCATTATTCTCAAAGCCTGGTTCAGTACTAATGGAAATAATTCAGTGACTTACTGAAATTACTTTTATTTTATAATATTTGTTATCTTAATTTTTTAGCATCTTGAAAATCAAACGTATCTGTACTCATATTCTCAACCATCTTTCTTTCACAGAAAGGCACTTACAAATATTGATGTAAAATAGAAGGTACCGTGTATTTTAAATCTAGTCCTTCAATGACAAAAATATTTCTGCATAGTATTTAATATATTTAGATGCAATAAGGATTGAAAGGATGAAAAGAAATGTATATGGAGCAGTGGTAAATCTGATCTTGTTTTTGTGTTATGGAAGCAGGCACTTAAAAACAGTTTGGAAACAGATTTTTCTTTTAAAGTTTTGGGGTGTGTATTCTGGGAAATTGCAAACAGAGCAAATTCAATCTATTAGAACAGATTTTTCTTCCTCTACCATGTGACTTAAAAAACTGTTCTTTACAGCTATGGATATGCTTGTACCAGAAAATGTTTGCATTTGAAATTTTGTACTTATAAAGTAAAGCTGGGCAAATAATTCTGTTTAAAAATCAAGAAAGAATCATATGCATTGAAGATAACATGAGACTTTATCTTGTTGAGCAAGTTTTTGTTAGAAGAGCATAGTAAATTGCTCTGAGTAAACTAGTTAAATGTTTTGTATTATGCTGTATTTTAAATATTTGATGAATAAACATGAAAGGCTTGTGTAATCATTTAGGAATTCCAATGCTATTAGAAATGCATGTATCATTGAATTTTACAGTAATCAAAGCCTCTTTATGTAATCATTATGCAGTATATAACAGAAACAAATTCCCATGTGGCTGAAATTCTCCATGCTTGGCGTTCTTCATGCCAGAAATGAGGATTTTGTTTTGATCTGTTCTTTGTTTTGTCCTGTTCACCGTGGATTGTGTGATCATAAAGGCAGCGGGAGGAAACCTGCTTTCTAATGTGCAGTTTTTTAAGAAACTGTTTGCAGCTTCTGTAGTGATGGCTGGCAAGCTGGGAGAACAAAGGACAAATATAGTCTGTAGCGTGGTCAAAACTTAGTGCATTTGGGTCTCTCAAAATCTCAACAGCATAAATATGAATGAATATTATGTACATCAGCAACTGAACTTAAGGTTTCAGTGTACAAAGCAGTTACCATATTGAACAGGGTATCGGCTGCTTTGTAGTGTTACGATACTTTGTGGTATATATGAGAGAGATTCCCTTTCAGTGAGGAGTAAACTGACTTCCCTCACCTTGAGTTTATATTACTTCTTGATGAGATCACGGATCATTACCATTACATTAGGTATGATTATATTTAGTCTTTTTGGTGTTTTTTTTCAGTATTCTGGGGTATTGAGAATTGGGTGGGATCTGCGTCCGTGTCCCGTCCCCGTCTGTGTCGTGTCCGCCCCCCCCCCCCCCCCCCCCCCCGCCCCGAGTTCTTTTCGTCACAGTCATGGTATTTTTAAAGCAAGAATAGTTGAAGATTTTTATAGTGCTGTGCAGCTGTTGATGTTTATTCTTGCAGTCTTATTATCCTTAAATCCTTTGTCATATATGCTGTCTCACTATTGTGAAATGAAAAAGCTGCAAGTCATAATTATCCAAACCACTTTAATAAGATTTCTTTCTTTTTTCTTTATTTTCTCCAATTCAGAGTAGGGAACACTATGGCTTTGTTTTATTAGTAGTTCCTTCCCCTAGTTTTGTTTTTCTTCCCCAGCTTTCTCTGTAGGCTTCAGCATATTTCAGTAAGGCACAGCTTTTAAAACATAACCATTGTAATGGTTCATAGAGCTATCAAGATAACTTAGTTTAGAGCAAAAACAAAGAATACCAATTAGCAAAGACTGTTCTATCAGTTTTGACTGTAAAACTTACACCTGAGCCATCTTCAAGTGAAATTCAGAGGGCTCTCACTGGAGAGAAATTAGAGAAATGCATTTTCTCTACAAGTTGATAAACAGGGATGTTGTCCTACACACAGAGGAGTAGTACGTTCACACCAAGTCTAATGTACGTATCGTTGTGAGTTAAGATGAAAATTTTTTGAGGATGTGTGTATTACATTGATCTGACGTGATACGTACAATCATTTCTGGTAGAGGTTGAAGTCTTCTTACTTTGTGTGTCTCACTGTTACATACGGTTGTCTACATTGCTCAGGTTTTTGGTTCTGCGGTAAGACTATGGGTAGTTGTCTCTGCGGTAAGACTATGGGTAGTTGTCGCTCTGTTATTGTTAGGCAATACAAAGAAAATTACTGGATCTCTGTGGAGTAGAAGTAAGAGTGGAGTATACTACCTTATCTCTCCTGTATCTATTAGCACAAAATTATGCAGGTGTTACTATCTAGCAAGTTTATGTCTGTACTACTTCCACCGAAATCTGGGAGGACCAGAGGCAGCATTGGATTGCAGCGCTTCGTTTTATGTTCTCTACTTTACCCTTCAGAAGTTTTGCTGGGAGTGTCAGAAGCAGCCAAGTACTAAACTTTCTCCTATATGAATTGAGAGATAAAAGCTAATTCCTTTGATTACAACAGCATCTGCACCACAAGCAGTTGTGTGGATCCATGTTGTCTTAAAATGCAGATTCATAAGTTTGGGTTGGGAGAAAACCATTTCTCTGTTGATACTACTTCAGACAGGATTGTCTGCTTCCTGATACAAAATCTGTGTCATGTGGGACAAATGTGATTTATTTCCTGTAGAAGGCAGCAGTCAGTATGTCTTAGAGATGCTTGGAAGCCTTTGATTTTGACACACAGCTGCCTTAGTGAAATCGAGCATGGAGGTCCTTGATTTGTTATAGCTATAGATTCTCACTGCCTCCATTCCTGGGGAATAACTTGGCAGCTTTTCAAAAAGAAGTAATTGCAAGGCTCTCGCTCAAGAAATTATCTCCAAATGTGGAAGCTCTGGACAGATACTGCCCAATTATTGCTACCCTGTTCTGAAATAACATCACCCCTGTGACAAGGAAGCTTCTGAATAATTGTGTCCAAATGGCTTTCAGGCTTGGGTATGACAGAAGAAAGAATGTCCTTGCAGTATAAATTAAAGTATAGGTACATACACCCTGTTCCTCTGAGAGGCTTCCTGAAAGTCTTTTTCTGTCTATGTACAATACTGTGTGAGACTTGTGTCCAGAGTTTCATTGTCCATTAAGACAACCTTGGCCTTATCAGTTAGCAATCCTCTTTTGGTGGATAAATCTGTCTTGATTTAGAATTAGACCTAGTACAGAGTGTTTTGTAGTAGCGCAGTGGTGGATTCCTTTCCCCTGCTCCTTTCTGAGAGTGTTCCTCGGGTAGTAGTTTGTTGGCCTCAAGAACAGGCTCCTGTAGGAAGGACCAGAGGGCTTAAAGTTTTCATGTCTGTTTTTAGACATCTAAAAGATGTGTTCTAGAGGACCAATCTAATAGTGCATAGCAAGGTAGTCCCATCACTGCTATCTTAGATGACACACCACACTGAAGTGATTTGTTTGGCTCTTGTGTTTCACGGCTGCTGAAATTTTATTTGGGCACATGATGGGTAGGAGACAAGAAGTAGCTAGCCAAGCAAAAAGATTAATAGGGACATACCACGAAGAAAGTGTCCAGAGGGAGGGAGACTCATATGCAGAGGCAGAGAGTAAGTGTAGAAAGTGTGGCCAAACTTTGATACATTAAGAACTTAAATAGCCCACCCCTTTCTATCTCAGGTTTGCATACAGTTAGAGCTGGATTTGTTTGTTTGCATACAAATAGAACTGGATCTCTGAAGTGGGCTTCAAGATACTACCTGTTGAAAAGAGTAATGACACATGTAAGGCCATGGAAGGAGTTATTGGTGAAATAACCATCAATACTGTGGAGCCTCAAGATGGTACATCTTTGTTTTTGAGTTTGTTGTGCAAAATAAAGAATTAGCTAAAATAAGAATAATACAAAGACTAAAAAGCTGCGTGATATAAGTACAAAGCTCAGGTAAAGTGAAGGAGACCACGTTTCCCTACAACTGCTTTGCTAATCCAGAGTTCGCGTAATGACACTATATACCTGCACGCTCTTGTTTTCTGTGCCTAAGGCTTTCAGGTTAAGTGGTGGTGTTAGTGTCATTTGCTTTCACAGTCACTAATGTGGTAACATTGAATATAAAAAATTGTAATGGGTTTTTTGTGTGTGATGTTGAGTGTGAAAGTTGGAGGAGGGGGAACAAATTCAGTTTCAGCCGCTATAAGCATGGAACTTAGAACTTTAATAACTAAACCAATTGTCAGTGAAGCGTATTTTTTTTATTTTCCTTGAAAAATGCAGCCAATATATGCTGGTATTACTAGCAAGTGCAATTATTATGGGTTATGCAAGTGTATTTCTTACTCTCTTTTAAAAAAAATCATATTGCGAGAATATTGAATTGTGTGTAGTTTGCTTACCTACGCCGAAATAGCAATTTCAAGTAACTTGATTTCATTTTATTTGTGGTTTCTCATTTATGTGATTTAGTCAGGGCTTATTCAGTTTTAGTCTTTCAAACTATGAGAAAACAACCTGTAATAATTTAATGAAGCCATTTAATTTTTCAATGAAATATTTAAGTTGCCTTTTACAAAGAGGGAAACATTTTAATTACTCTTGAATTAAGGTAATAATACTACATTATTATTAGCACTTATTTTAAGCAGATAAACATTTTCTCCCAAATTAGCTTATGCTAATGCTGTAAGATTGTTCACCTGTAATACCACCTCACCTTCCTGAAGACTACAGTGGTTTTGGGGGGATTTTTGGTTTTGGCTAAAATTTCTAAAGTTAATTTATTGTCTTCCATGAAATGCAACCTGTTTTAAAAGGTGATATTAGACAAAGCAGACTTTAAGTGTTGGAAAAAAAGGCCCAAGAATGTTTACCTTGTACACTTGATTTCTCTTGAAGTGGGTTTGGTTTGGTTTGGTTTTGTTGGAGGGGATGCTATTAGGGGGAAAGGGACTGTTTCTAGTAAGATCCTTGGCCTGATGGTACTTTAAACTTGCCAGGTCTAGCTGACTGGGTGAATCAGAATTTCCATGTGGCGTAATTTCTGGAGCTTGGGCTGGCAGGGCGTTTGAGGGCGGGGTGCTGCTTGCGGCCTGGAATATAGGTTAGTATCTCAGCAATAATAGCATTTGCAAGAGGGAAGGCTGAATTTCTGAAAGGTGCATGTATTTACATGAAGTTTTTTTAATTTGTTTTTAGAAAAGGACTTAAGTTGGTTATTTTTAATCTCTTCCTCCTTCTCCCGGTTTCAGATCACTGAAGAGATTGTGTTTAAGTGTTTTGTTTTATAAGCTGGGTGAAAAGAGTTTGTCCCACGTGGTCTAAAAGAGCAATGTGTGCTGTTTAGTGCTCTGACTTTTTTCTGTATGTTGTTTGTAGAGTCAATAGTAACAAAAGCCTAAGAAAAATGACAATGGTCTGTACTGAAATTCTGAATAGCGTTGAAAGTCTACTACAAGTTAGTAGAACTGTTCCTGTGTATACAGGAGGACCTTGTATACCTGTATTTACAGTCACACAGCCTTTTAGAAAAGGTGCTACTTTTCGAGCTATAGTTTCTTCAGGATGTTTAAAGAAAAAAGCTGGAATGTAGGTTTCTATATCAGGTCTCTTTATTTACTTATTTATTTGTTAGTGCAAATAAATCTGTAAATGTATACGGTCCTTGTAACCACTCATTGAGTTAACTGTGTCTCCTTAACCTTTCCATTTTTAGAGAGGAAAATTGAAGAAGTAGGGCTTTTATTGTTGCATTTGGTTAGCTTCAGATCCAGAGTTGGAATTTTACCAGTTCTGTTAATCAATCCTGTTCTCTAATGCCTGTATCTGAAAGTGGAGGTGATGTGTGACTGCAGTATTTCTCTGGTGGTATTAGTTCAAACACAGAGCTGTTTGCAGCACGTACTGAGTGCTCCCACTTGTCTTTTCTGGGGTTCTATGAAAGCATTATTATGTTCAGAATATTTTGATGCTGAACATTAACCTGCAGCAATTTATTGACTGGAAAATATTTGCACAGGAAAGGACAGCGACTGCCCTGTTAGTCTGAAGAAATCCACGTGCGTTTCCTTCTATTTTTAAAATAAAAGCCTCATGGTAGAAGGTAATTATTTTGATGCTGAAGATATAACCGAATGTTAATTATCTGTAATTGTGGTTGTTCTTATGACATTGTATCTTGCGTGTGGCAGCATTGCAAACTTTTGCCAAATGTGCAGTCTCTGTGTGTGCCTCTTGACGGCAAGCTTTCTGTACTCACTTTTGCATAAATCCCTATACGTAATGTGTAGGCTGGAAGAGAATGAAACGTCTTTGGAATAAGCTGGAGGATGCTGAACCTGTGATCTGCGTGGCCCTTCAGCTCCTGCCCACATTGCTTCTAATAGTCAAGCTCTAACTTGGGCTCAAAGTGTTAGTGCTACACAGAAATTACTCAGTATGGGGGCTATCTGGAGAAAAGGCCATAGTGCTTTTCCCTTCATGCTTGATCTGTTGAGACAGCTTCAGAGCTTGGACAAGCCTGTCTGTAGCAAGGGTTAGCGTGCTTACACTGTGGATAGCAGGTAAGTCCATTAGAGTTTCTGTTGAAGAGACCTAGCCACATCTGTACACATATCAGTAAATTAGATTTATGTGCAGTGCTTGTTATTTTTAGGAGAACTCTCGGAAGTATTTTGCAGACTGAGACATTGCCTTTGGTGTGTTGTCAGACCTCTAGCAGAAGGTGTGTCTGCATGGCATTATTGCGCCAGGGAAATGGACCTTCTTGTCATGTGTGAATGTAGTTTCTGTACGGAAAGAGAGATACACTTAATTTTAAGTTAAATGTACTCACCTCTGGAGTTAGCAACTGTTTGTCTAAGAGATGGCAACACTACATGCTGCTTGAAGATAAGAGATGAAGTACCTTACTGAAGGTACTGAGAGGCTTTCAACAGGTAGGCACAGCTATTTGAATCAAGAATGTGGCCGAAACACAGGGAACTGGACTTCTGTTTCAGGAGTAAATCCTCACAATGAGCAAGGATGTATTGCAGTAAAATGCTTCCAGAATGAGCAATGATGTTCTATTTAACTGAATTCTCCTGGCAGTCTTAAAGATAATATTAATTGCAGTAGCTTTTATGATGGAAAATGGTGTTTGCAGTACGTTAGCACAAGCTGCATTCCCCCTCCCTAGAGCTGTTAGTATTTTTATAGTTATAGTATTTTTCTTCTTAATGAAAATTTTCTGTACTGTGAATGTATATGAAAATTTACCTAATTATGTCTCCAGAAATAATATTTGAATTCAGTATTTTCAGAAATAATGGGATACTTAACCAGCAGTCTGTCCTTATTTGGAACTGAAAGGGAATCTGTTGAAAAAAGCAAAGAGAAAAAGGAAGGATGGATGCCTCGCTGATCTTCATGGAAATTGTTAAATTCTCTATGAACTTTTGATATGCTCATGTTGCTTGCTTTTGGAGTTCCTCTCTTTCAGTTTTGGAAACATGGAGAGTTAGTCCAATAGCGAATCAAACCTGATTTGCCACGGCTTCCCCAGCACCTTCTGGTGGCGTAGGGGGCCCGTTTGACTAGTGCAGCTTGCACTGGGGCAATCAGCGCGGCAGGAAGCAGCAGCTCTAAAGACTTGACAGAGGAGCTAAAAACTTCACAAAAGGATTTTAGTCAGCTTTATTTGGTCTACTGGTGAATGTCTAGATTTCTTGAAAAGTGCTTTAAAAATAACAGTTTCTTTTCAGTGGCTTCAGAGTTTGTGACAGCCTCTGTTTCATGGTCCTACCTTATTAGGTCATCTTTTAAAGCACAAGGTATATTACCCTTGAACAAAAGAGGATGTTTGGGCATGGATTTCATTGAATATTTTTTGTTCAGTTGGCAGCTGCAAAGACAGTTGATTCTTATATAATTTTTGTTCACCTTTAAAGTTAGATTTATGTAATTTGTGTCAGGCTCTGTTTCATGACACTTCATCTGTTAGTTTTTGTGTTTTAGCATAGATATACCCCATCAGTGCAAAGAAATAAAAGCAGTTTTCCTGATATGACAAAGTTATTCCCTTAACACATAGAGAATGCAACTAACTAACTTGCACTGTTGCTATAGTAATCATTGAGGAAATCATAGCTTATATGCTGGACTGGAAAAAAACTGAAAGGTCTGTAATGGTACTGGATTGTCTAAGGTGCTTTTTAGGCATCAAACATGAGTTTTTAATTTTTTTTCTTTCCTCCATATTAGAACTTTCACTGTAGCTGAAGATTATGTTAAGGCTTATGGGTTGAATTTATAAAGATATTCAGACTGGAGATATTTATACACCTAAAGACACCAGTGGGCTGCTGTATGGATTCTAATCAAGTTAGGCATCCAATTTTCCATTTTTTAGCTACTTGAGGTACTTTTAGTCTCCCTGTACCTACTTAGGCACTTTTAAACCTGCCTGAAGAAATCTGTCAGCACCCTTTTCAGATGCTATGTACATTTGAAAAACGTGACCTACCATCTCCACTGTAGCGCATCTGTGAGAGTACAGATGTCCACCTGCCAACTCAAAAGGGATATGCTCCATAAACTTTCAAGAGGGACATCAAGTACCTTTTCAAGAGTTAATTGACCAGTGTTTGGGGTGGAATGCATTCCTGGCCATCAGACCACTCCTCAGACCCACTCCTAACAGTTGTCTTTAGTGGCAAAATGGATTACAGTTCTTCTACAATCAGATGGAGGGTGGGGGATACATTGGCCTACACAATGATACATGTTTTCAGGGAATCTTAGGGCAGACCGGTGGAGAGACATGTGTCAAGCGTCCAGTCCTTGCCTCGGTGATTATTTTATGAAATTGAGCTGAAGAAATTAAATTATATGGTTAATAGGCATCAACCATCTTTTAATGCAGTTATACCAGGTACATGTATGTTGTGACAATTACTGTGAGGATTGAAGATTGGGTAGGAGCACCTTTTGGAATCTAGAACCTGGAAACCCATGTCTGGCAGGTTTATAGACAATCAGCAACGTGGCATCAAGATAAATTATTTTCAGAAAAAAGCTGCCATAATAGTAATGAAGTAGTAATTCATCAGAACAGACCTTTTCCATTGAAACATTTTGGACTGAATACCAAAACATTACTGTGATATGCAGCTTCCCTCACATTTCTGCTGGGAAACTGAGTAGGTATTACTGTGTCTAGTTTCAGTCATTCTAAAATTCTGTTTACCTTTCTTTGTACTTGAACACACAGATGGTTACTATAACGTAATTTTGTCTTATATGTCTGGAGAGAAGTATATTGTTGAATTTGGTTCTAATTTCACAGTTAGAAATTGCATAATGTCCTCTGTATTTTGTAAATGGACTGTTGGGTTCAAAAGCTTGCTTTTTATACTATGCTGTGTAAAATTTGTGTATTCATGCTCTGTTTGGTTTTGTTTCCTAGAGGGGATGAAGACTTATGTTGGTTAGTTCAGTGGGTTAAAACAGTCTTAAAATTGAAGTTGGACTGACCATTCAGAACAGTGAGAACAGGTGCACTGTATCTGAATGATTTTTCAGTCTTGGAAAAAGAATGAAGATTCTTGTTTTGAAAGAGGTGAAGAAATAGTAAATATGTGACAAAGGGGGATTTTAATAAATAAAAGGGTTAAAGACCATTAGTAAATTTGGATTCAACCTGTCCCCTTGTTTTTTAATGAACAACTTAGCTCAGTTCAAAAGATTAACTGCTATAAATAATGTCTTCATGACTCCTGTTCTTAGAGTCACAGGAAAGTCTGTGAAGCCTGTCATCCTTTGCTTCCAAATCTTTGTTATACAGGACCACTGGAAAGGAAATTCAGTGTTTAATACATCAGTGAGAAGACATTTATGAAAGTTTAGCTCTGTCAGCATGTGCCTTCTAAATTCCTGTTCTCCGAGTTTTGTTTGGCATAAAATCTGGCTTCAGGCTAAATATATAAAGATTTAAGGCTAAAGTCTTGCAAGCATATGGGGATTTTGATGCAGGAATCTCTTATTATGACAGTGTGAATATATGTCATAATGAATATTTTTTTAATGCATTTTAAAAATAGGTAGGTAGTCATTTCTTGGTGCTCGAGTGTGATGGTTCAGTTTTGTGTGGGGATTCTTGGGGGGCTTGTTTTCTGGTGTTTTTTTGTTTGTTTGCTTTTTTTAAACTTTCCATTTAAAGTCATTAGAAAGGGAGAATAGGCTGATAAGAAGAAATGAGGAAAATTGTGTGCGGGATAAAATACTGATCCTTTGCTCATATGGATGTATGTAATTAGCACAACAATACTCTAACTTCTACAAGCAGGACAATACTCATACTCATTCAGGCACCTCAGGACCAAACAGGAATTTGGATTTGCCTGAATCTGTCCCACTGAATATTGAATGTACACAGGCTAGGTGGTTAAAAATGATGCAGGCTTCATAGCAGGGTATCTCTGCTCTGGTCCGGAATAGCAGTCATTGCCCTCAGGGCAATGCAAGTGTAACAGCAGTCAAGCAGTGCCTGAAAGAATTCAAGTGGAGTAAAGCTCAAAGAGGATTTACAGTTTTTCAGTTACATTCAAAAATATGGTCTTTCGGAGGGGAGTGTTCAATTAAGTTGAAAGTTAATCTTTTTCTGAAAGAGAAGGAATTATGCTGAGTCACAAGGTGATCTGTCGTTGAATGTTTTTGGTATTGTCCAGTCTCCAGACAGTGACTTCTATCTATTTTATCAGTGTATGCTAAGAATGTCTTTTCTGTCAAATATAAGTGAGAACGTGAGATTAGAAGGTCCACTGCCCTTCCCTATCTAATTTCCAACAGCCCCGGTTTTAAAGTCTGGGGAATACTGCCTTAGTTTAAATAGCTCTTCTCCTTCCTTTGATGTTCATGCATAGTTGCATTCATTTAAAATAATCTTGCCTACTTTTAGCTCTTGTTTTCTGATGCTAAATAAATTTGAACTATTTTAGTCTTCTTACCTAAAATTGGTTCTTCATTCCTGCCAGCACCCTTAATCATGTTTCTTGAATATGAATGGCAAGTGTACACAGTATTTCTGATAAAGTGGAAATACCTTTCCTGATGTATTTGAAAAGCATGTTTGCTTTTTTCTAAGTTGTTGATGCCTCATACCCAGCCAGCTTATTAATGATATGCTTAAGTCTTTTCGCCACTGTGTTTTCTGAACTAACGTTCTCGTAGCTTGTAGAGGAAGTGCTAGTTGTTACTAACTGAATGCATTGCCTTGTACTTAATATGGTTATGTTCCTGTTACTCAGATCTTCCATGTGTAATTCTTTCTGTATCCCATTGCGGTTTTGCTTGTCATAGATTCTGCCTTTTAAATTTCATTACAAAGCTTCTACAATTTTTGCCGTAGTGTTTAGTGAAAACCTGAAATAAAATTAGCCCTTCCACTGAGTCTTGAGGAACTCTCATTACTGTTTCAACCCTACCATTTCCTGATTAGCCAGTCTGTTAATCTCTCTAATTTCTTGCCAACTGACTAATAATTTCTGAAAAGGCACTATATCAAATGCTTTATTGAAGTCCAGAAGATAAGAGCCACTACATTTCCTTTGTCTAGACAATCAGTTATCTTATTAAAGGAAAATAAGAAATCAGTCTGCTTGATCTCCGTTTAAAGAACAGATGTTTTTTTCTAATAAGAACATCTATATGTATGTATAACTATTGTGTCAACCACCCAGTCAGTGGGGAGTGCAAAATCATGACTAAATCTTAAATTACTGGAAAGGTCTAGAATAACTTGCAGTGTAGAGTAAGGTGCCAACTAGACTATCCACTATCCTTGTCAGCCTACTGATGTTGGAGATGTCTAACGATGAAGAGCATGAAATGCTGTGAACTGAATGGATTTGAGGAAAAGGAAGATCCAGAACTGCATTAACAAAGGTCTGTATCATAACTGATGGGGTTCTGGAGTGATGGGTGGTTGTGTTGTTTTTGTTTTGTTTTTCTTTTCTCCTTTAGCATATTTAAGAGGCTTGACATCTGTGAGATGTAAAGTTATGTTTTTAATCTTAAGAGTCTAACATGTAGGGTTAGCTTCTGGTTTCATTATTTTATATTAATTGTTATATTCCCAAATACTTTCCAGGTTAAACATGTCACTAATTGTTTTGGTTTTCTTTTTTACGTTGGGCAACGTAGCTATATTTCCTTTTAGTACCTACCACAGTTTAGTTGCAATGTGCTTATGACAGCAACTTCAAATCTGTTTGGATCTCGGCCTGTTGGTGTGTTCCAAATGGCAGCAGGTGGTTCTAGGTGGCTCACAGTTGATCAAAGCCATAGGGTGGTCTTACATGCTGCTACATATCAGTGTTGTTCAGTCTTTAGCTTTTTCCCCTTCTCAGTTTTATGATTCTTTAGGTAGCTTTAGTGTTAACACTGAGCTAAAGTAACATGTCAGAAAGTAATGCAGATTTCTTTAAAACACAGAATTGCATTCATTTTGCTGGAAGTCTAGTCAAGTGATTGAAAATCTCCTTTGGACAGTCCTAACTTTTAAGTTGTCGTTGTGAAATAATCAAACTGTTATGATCAAATTTGGTTTATGTGCATTTGAAACACTGTTCTCTCATGAGCAGTTTAAACTTGTGCACCAACAGACTTTTAACAAGCTCAGGAAGTACCTCAATATCTACAGAAAAATGCATTTTGCAGGGTTTCAGTTCATGGCATAATTTTCTCTTGTTTAACAAGTAATTGTTTTTCTGTGGAGAAAATAGGAGTTTCAAGCTTTAGGTAGATTTCTGGTGTGTGAAGCATTTCTCCTTTGCAGTTTTGGAGTTCTCAAAGACAAAGATTCTGCTCTTGTATTTAAAGGAAAGAATGGGTTGATCTTGCTCGGAGGTAAACGCATCTGTTAAGAAAACAGACTCCTGAATTTTCATCACGGGTCCTCAGAGTATGTTCTCCCCTTTGCCTGCTTAGTGAGAGAATCTTTTTCATGTAAGAAATCACATTGAAGTAACAAAACTCTTAAGATGAGGTTGAAAACACAGACCAACAATTCATTGTATTAATTTCTGTCGTGATTTCACATTGCACACTTAATCTGCAGTAGATGTACTGGATATTGCAATAAAATTCAATTCCTCCCTCCCCCAATTTTGTTAAGCCATTTTAAGCCATGTAAATACCACTTCTTTCAGCTATTTAAAAACAAAAATTTACTATTTGGTTTAATTTTAATAAAGTTCCTTTTTTACACTAGATTCTCTTTTATAGACCCGATGCCACTGGTTTTGTAGTGGTGTTACTTTAGTGACCTGGGTTTGCTTCTAATTCATGTTGACACAGCTAGGAGCTGCCCTTAATTGTTTTAAGCAGTATCTATTTTACAAAAAGCATGAGGTATTTATATTCATGTTTGGAAAATACCTGTCAAACAGCACATTTTTTCAATATGCTTATTGACTCTTTCCCTGTTAGGAATAATTTTTGTTCAGAATGTACTTTCCTTACTAAATTGCTGCCATCCAGCATATAGCTGAATCCATTTTCCCGTGATGTATCTTGGTGAAAGGGCTATTCCAATTAAGTGTATCACAGTTAATTAAATTGATAGTTTAATTTCGTTCTTTTTCTTATGGTCTAGAAATGCTGAAGTTTCAATATAAATTTCTTTTCTCCTTTTATAATTTTTCCCCTTGTTTTGCTGGCATTGCAGAAAATAGCCATTAACAGCTTAGACCTTTTTTGGGCAGAAATTATGCTAGTAGATTGGCGTTCCTAGAATGGGAACCATTGCCGAAACCACGTGTGTTACCTTATCAGTAAAGTAACTGCAGTTGCACAGTCTGTTTCGATGACAGTGATATTACTGCATTGTTTGGAATTGAGTTTAGGGAAGTGGGAGGTGTGGAAGTGAAATTAGGAGTTAAGATGCTCAATTTAGTGTGGATATGCCAAAAAGAGGCATTATTATAAAGGAAACATCAAAAAGAGCCTTGTTAAATACAAGGAATTAGGACATTTTTCACTTAAGTGTTGACGTATTTCCTGCTTCTTTTACTGGAGAACAGAAATGAAGTATGCAGCTAGTACAAAAACTTCCATTGACACCAATAGACATGGGGACCCAGCTATCAAATCGCAAAATTTTGAACTGGGAGTGAAAAACATTATTTTTATCTTCCTTGAATACATTTCTGTTGTACAACCTGAATGGAAAAAGTTTTGAAAAAGTGATGTACAAAATAACAATTTCTTTCACTGAATCTAACTTCAAAGTTTTTGTTTTCCAAAATAATTTTACATTTGTCATTACTACTAAACCAGTAGTCTAGGGTTTTTTTTAAGCCAGTTACTTAACTGGTTTTAGTGTATTAACAAGATCTGAGGTTATAAAAGAAAGGTGGTTAAGCAACCATGGCTCTTTGAATAATTTCTAGGTGGTCTGTCTTCTATCCTAAGTCAGCTCCCAGATTCTTCTTCAGAACAAGAAGATGCTCATAGGTCTGAGAGGCCCATTGTGTTTTGCTAACCGTGTTTCTAAATCCTCTGAGGAGATAAATCACTGGAATAGCATGCTGGATGAGAGACAGTGTGGGAGTTAGACATCAGAAGTCTCTGAATACCCTGGCTTTTAATGTAGCTCTGCCCAGCTGGATTGTATGGCTGAGATGCGTGGTTTTTTGGGATGGTTTCAATTAGGTCTTGGGCTTTGAAGAGGTATTAAAATAGTACAGTGGTTGGAATACATAAATGTCTTCATTAGGGGGATACCCCTAACTGTGAACAGAGGAAGGAAGCTGAGTAATCTTGTGGTATGTGGGAGACAAGAAGCTATGTTCTTAATTTTGCCCCAGGCTTACTATGTTATCACAGGCAAGTCACAAATATTTTATTTCTCTTCTGCAGAGGCTTTGATTTTTATGGAATTACCCCCAGTGCATGAGATTAAATAGGTTTGTGTACATTGCTGGGATTGGTGTGTCAGGTAACCAAGCTTAGTGTCTGAAGATGCTAAGCACCAATATAGTGGCTAGGTAAAGAGGAGCTTCTGCCTCAATAAAATGGGGGAAATACCTAGGTGTTTTACAGAGAGATGCATGGGATGTTATATAGTTGACTTGCCCTTTTAACAGAAGATGTTGTAAAAAATGCCAAGCTGCTTCTGTCCGTCTACCCTTTTTCATTTTCTAACAATACTGGGTTGCAAGGAAGCTTTCTTGTCTAAAAAAAATTCTGTCATTTGTATTGTCATTAATAATTTTAAACAAAGGAATGCTGAGAAGCTTAGAACAGTTTGGAGCCTTTAATACACTACTTGCCTCGTTTGGATGTTCCCACGTGCAGTTGTTGCATGAAGTCTGGGATGTTTCAAGAGCTTCAGCTTTAAGTCCTTTGCTCTTGGTTAAAGGATATCCCTGCTTTAGATATTGCTGATAGCTACTCTGATATTAAAGATCTGGGTTCTGAGTGGAGAAATTAAGTGTTTCTTCTTTCTTCCTTGGGATGCCAGTGGGCTACCAGTGGCATTAGAATTGACTTCTCATCCTGGTGCGACAACCTATTTGCGCTTGGGTGGGCATACTTTTTTTACCTCTTCCTAAATGCAGTATGCATACTACTGCCAAAAGGCAGCTTTCTGACTGCATTGACTAGTGAGGAATTTTGAAATGGCGCTGTTAATGTTCCTTGTAAAAGTATCAGTCACAGAGGGGAATATTTTTAGTTTTCTCTAGCTAAATTTCCTCTAAGTAATTTGTTGTATCTCTCGCAGTCTTGGGGTCTGTAGAGAAGGGAAAGGTACTGATTTCCGCACCCCACCCACCCCCCACACCCACCCCCCGCCTTCTATGTGCAGAGTGCTGACCAGGATGGAGCAAGAGTGCTATAATTTAAAAACAGTTTGTCAGCAGCTAAACAAAACAACAGGACTGTAACATGTTTCTTTTTCTTCCTCAAAGGTTTAAAAGCGCATAGTAATAAAGGTAGTAGAAGCAGAATTTTTCTTTTAATATTTTTGTGGCTAGAGTTCATTTGTCTACCTGAAATGAAGTAGGATCTGTCACAGAGAATTGGTACCTGAAGCATTGCTGTAGCTTCTGGCTTTATTAACTCTTTGTTGCAGGAAGGGATATATTGGGGTTCCACAGATTATTACTATGCGTGATGAAGAGGAACATGATTTAAGCTGGCATTTAATTTAGCTACCGAATTGAGCTACCTTTAATTTAAATGTTACTGAGTGTAACCTTCACTGAAATATTTTGTGTTGTTCTACTTTGCCAGTTAGCCCCTGGGGACTTCACCTTGATTATTTACTGCAGCTTGTTTTTACTTTTTTCGAGTGTGGTGTTGTTGCTCATTTTAATATGCAAACGTGTGGAGATGATTTATTTTTTTTAATATCTTGAAATGTGGGTGTCAGACTCTCCTGATCTATTGTACAGGAATTCCTGTAATTTGCAGGAGCACAAAGCCATTTGTGAGAAAAAAATTTTCATACATGGAGAGAACAGATCTTATTCTCTTTAAGTAAAAAGCAGGAAAGTCAGGACTAGATTACAGAACAATCACTTAACTCAGACTGGTGTGTGTTTGTGTGTTTTAATGGAAAATGACATACATAGCATAAGAAGAGCAATTAAATATTTGTACAACAAAGAATTTCTATGGAACCCTATTATAAATGCTGGTATATAACACCCAGGAATATGTTTGGCCACGTGCTGTGGTGAGTATTAACGGAAAGCTGAAAGGCATATTTTGTGAACTTTCATCGTTTTGAATTTGAAACTCTGCAGATCCAGTTTGCAAAGGCTTTAATAGAAAAAGGCTGCGAATGTGGAGGTTTAGAAAAGTGGAGAGGACTTTCCTTTGTGATGTGAACTTGATGACCACGAACTGGCTGCCATAAGTCAAGCACAGAGCCTGGTTCAATTTCTGGTTGCTAAAAAAGAAAAAAATAATGCAGGAAGGAGTAGAGCTCTTTTCTGACAAGGGTTCAGTGTAACCATGCTGACTCCTAGTGTCTCAAAAGCAAGTCTATGCCCTACATTGACCCTGTGCCACAGGGCAACCTTTAGCTGTGCCCTGCACGCAAGAGGAATTATTTTGCTGGATGATTCATGGGTTGCCAACAGAGCAGGATTTATAAAGAATGTGTTGGGACTGTGTGTTATCAGTGGAGGATGTGGGAAATGTAGGGGAGAAAAGTGAGAGGAAAAAATACTGCTGTTAATACAATTGAACTGTGTAACTGGAGGCGGCTTTTGTTGTTGCTCTTCTATTTGGAGGCACTGCTGGAAACAAACTGAGCTTCTGCTCAGGAAGTGTGGTTTTCTTAAATGATATTCATTAGGTACTGGTGCTTATCTTTACAGGGAAATGTTTTCAAGACAAAATGATGGTCAGTCTGCAGATTTTCTTTCTTGGAAAGAATAGTTTACTGAGATGACACTGTATTTCTTAGATGAAACAAGAATATTAGCTCTGCTCTCAAGAGACCTTTAGCATCTGTAACACAGTAGATTAACAAAAGGTTCAAAACAAGAATAATTCTCTGTCATTTTAAAGACTGGTTTTTAGCAGGAAAAAAAAATATGCCAGACTTGACTTTTTGAACCGTTTTTTCTGAAGTTTATTTTATTTGGTTGTTGATGTAATACTGGCAGGAGATCTCTTGAGTGTAGGCACTTGTCAAGTGAAGTGCATGACTATAAAATGATCTTCAATCCACGCAGGAACACAGAAGGATTAACAGGAGATCTTTGGCCACAGAACTAATGATGCTAACGGTGATGTTGACACTTCCAACTGTTGCTTCTTAACATTGTCTTCGGAAGAACTAGGTTTGTTTGAATATAAATCATGGGGTACCAGTCTTTTTAAGTAGAAACTGAAGTTAGAAGTAAAATAGGCTCTGTCATTTGGATAATCCGTGGAGGTAACAAAGTGAGGCACCAAAACATGGTCCTGATGCATGTCCTTCAGCAGCAGTGGTGGGTCTTTTCCAAAGGCTTCTACCAGTTTTGTTTGCAAATAGAACTACAAAAGGGGAAATGGTAATACTTTTTTATAAAGGGATTTCTTTACATATATTTCCTTTTGATGCCTATAATATAAAATAGGGTAATACATTTTACTTTTGGTTTACGCATCAGTTGTAAAACTTCATAATCAATTATATGAAAAGAAAACTTCTGCAGCAAACTTCAGTGTTAAATTCTTGGTAGTGAAGAATGGAAAAGAGTGGAAGTTTGGCCTACTGGCTCAGGAAACTTTCCGTTTGGGGGAGTGCATAAATCCTGGAAAACTGCTTCTGCTGTGTGATCCTTACTAGTACTGGCAAGGCTGAGATGTAAATACCAACTTCCCTCTGCAGGGGCTTGCAGCTCTCTGCCTTCAACTTATTGTTGAGGGAAGGAAAATCATTCTCTCTTCTAGGAGAAGACCACCCCAGGAAGTAGAAACACTGCAGTTGGCATATGAGTTTTGAAGAAAAGCAGGGTCTGGGTGCTTTCTGGGTATTGTGGAATCTGAATTGATTCTCTCTGACGGAGGCTGAAAAGTACCATTCTTTGTGTTTTCTTGTGAGCAATGGTGAGATACTAAGCGAGGTGCTGTTTCAGGAACTGCATGTTTCACTGTGGCAGCATTTCCTGTACACAGTTGTCATGGGAAGAAACTGATGTGTGCTAAGAACAAAGATGCTGTGTAGGAAAAGAAATTAACAGCTGAATTAAATTGTGATGGTAGAAACAAAAATTATCATGACAGAAATGAAAGGACGTGGGGAGCAGAGTGTTGGCATCCAGGACTTGCAGTATGGACTCCAGTAGCCTAGGTCCTCAGTTCTGGAGGGTAAAGGTATTTAGTTTTAAATAGATGTTAGATGGCTTTGCAGAGATGAATGCAGATCAGAAAAGAATTTCCATGAGGTCACAGATAAAAGGCTTTTAGGTTTTAAGTATTTGCTATTTCGCACAATGAGTGGGCTTCCCCTATCCCCACAGAGGTCTGGAATTTTGTCGCTCTTGTGTTTATGAAACATTCTTTATGAATTTCATTCAAGGGGTCTTGGTTTCTTCTCTCATATACAAGGAAGAAGGCAAGTATCGTTAACTCAGCGCAACCTTGAGATATCTTGGGATTTTGGGGGACCTTCATATGCCCTTAAACTTTCCCTCTCAATATATATGCAACTGCGGATTGCTCACAGGTTTGTGGAGCGATGATGGTGTAGAGAGTGGTGCATAATTCACTGCCTTTCTGTGCCATGATCTCTGTGTAGGAGGATGAGAATTTTAAGCTGCGGTGTTTAAATCAGACCTACCATGCACATTTTGTTAATCCAAATATTATCTTGAGCTGAAGCCTCACATGAAATTTGAATCAATGCTGGGCTTTCCTTTTAAAAGAGTATTCAGCTGTTATTTTTAAATGTGGACTTTCAAATAAGTCCAAGTATGTTTTAGTTTTTGCAGGGAGTGATGTACTGAAGATCATTAATGTTGGTTTTACTCCACTCTGATCTTTTCAAAAACAAGAGATACAGAATTTAATAAAATGCTTTTGTATTAACTGCTCTGTGTGATGATGCTTACGCTGACAATTTTGGAGTTAAGGTTCTTGCAACAGTATTAAAGTAGGTATTATTTCAAGATCTTTAGTGCTTAAAACTGAGCAGAGTGACTTCATGAAATCACAGAATGCAATAGAAAGAAATTAACCTCTTTTAGACTGTTTCTACTGAAGGTGTATAAATAAATAATTTGTATACTTTGGTTTAACCTCTCATTTTTGTTCTTGTACCTTTGAGTAAGGACGATTTCTTATGATGCTTGCATTTATGTGCAAATAGAAGAAATTGTAGTAAATGTTAGCAAATATGTATGGGAATATTTATTTTGATTTTGCTGATTTTTTTTTTGCAGTTAAATTCTTAACCCACTGGATTTTTAAAATATTTTTCCATTCAATGAAGTTTTGTTAGTCAAAATACTGAAAAGCATTTTGACCCCTTTTATTATTTCTTTTGAAAAATTAACTGTCTATAGATGATAGAATAAATCTAGGCGTGCTTTATGGGAGACATTAAGATGGGAGAAAAGTTTCTGTATTCATTTCAAACAAATTCTGATGTTACTAGTGCTGTGCAAAATAATCACCAAGTTGAGGAATGCATGTGAAGATGGGATTTTTCAGTCTTCAGAAAAATGTAATAACCTGTTATATAGGCAGTTTCAAATCATGTTTATAACATGTCTGTTTCCCCCCTTAAGTTATACTCTTTCCACTATATTATGTATATTTTCATAAAGTATCATTTATCATTAAGCAAGTTTTTTCATTCAGATTAATACATTGCCTGTAAAACTCAAAAATTAATTTTTAAGTTCTCCTTTGCTTTCATTTGGGATAGCAATGGTATTTAGAGAGCTGCTGAAATGTTACCTCAAAATAGAATGCTTTCCTGAATCAGGATCTTTTCTCGCCTCTCCTCTTATCCCATTTCTCATGTTCCTCAACTTTAGTTTGGAATATGAATAGCTTTTTTGTAGCCTATTTCTCTGGTAATTTTACCTACCCTATATCCACATTTTTTTGTGGTCTTCAGTTAAAAAATTGTTTTGGGAATTGTTGGGAAAAAGCCACGGACTAATACAATATCACAAATACAATGTGATTAACTATTTTTTCTTGCATTTTATTAGTAATTTTAAATGATCTGACATGAGAGCAATAAATAAAATGGAGTATTACTCCAAAATACCGTATCACTTGGTGAGACTGACTAAATTTGTAATATCAAAATAAGCTAGTCCCACGCATACATATGCATTTCAAGTAGTTGGTGCTAGAAGAGCAAGTATGACACACAAGTCTTATAACTACTCTAACATGACTGACTCTGAATTTAATTTTCTATGTATCTGCTTTCTTGTCAGCTGTTCTATCCTCTTCTCATTTGCTCCACTCACAGGTGGAATAAATTACAGACCTTAAGCAGAGTTCATCCTAATACCTCCAGTATTCATTGCCCTCATTACAGTCTCACATTCTTTTTTTGTCACTTGTAAATGTGGCAGTTACTGTTCTAGATAAGGATCCTGATTGCTTACCTGTAGCTTAGGAAATAAATCATAAATGGGTGTGGGAGTGTTCGTGGGCGGTTTTGGTTTGGGCTTTTGGGGTTTTATTTTTGGGGTTTGCTTCTGAATGAAATTGTACAGATTTGCTGCTGGATGTGGCTTTTTTAACATTGGGAATTGCATGGGTTTTATTAGAAAACTAGGCACATGAGCTTTGACATTCATGCTAAATTAGTTCACGTCTTGAATTGCTTGCCAGAATTAGATAAAGGTCCATGCATTTTATCCAGTGGGGTTTTGTCTTCTGCAAAGAAGACATCTGCAAGCTGGCTGAGTTCAGGCAATGACTATAATAATCACATTGCATGCAGAGGGTCTGTAATAATTTATACAGAATTTATTGTAAGAGTTGGAAGATGCTCTACAAATACAACATTACTTCACACATAAGCTGTGCTTTGTTGCATATATCTTTTTCACTTTTAGATATGAATTGTGGAAGGGGGAAACCTCTAAACATTAATTTTCTAGAACTACCACCATCCTGTCAGCATATAGGATGCTGTGCAATTCAGGTCACTATATCACAACCTGTCCTTGAGCTGAAGAGATTACCATATTTTTACATGTATAACTACCATTCATATATTTCATCTTGTATTAAAATGCTTTTCTTTTATACGTAATTACTCCCTGTGTCAGGGGAAAAGATTCTACGGAGTGTTAGGGGAAGGAGTGAGGAGCAATTGTAGAATGCTCTGTACTTGGATAAAGCGAAAATGAACACCACTTCACTATGCTAAAGCCTGTATTTGCTAAGCTTTGCTGTGTTACTTGTGCTTGGGTGTAACTAGTGCCGTTCCTGTGAAGCTGATGAATTAAAATTATTTTGATACGTAAGGCTACTAAAGCATTTTTGGAAGTATAGCCTATGTGCTGTTTATTAAGTAGATAGAATGTCCTGCTTGCTTTCAAAAGTCCTCAAGACGTTGCAGCATCTGTAGTCAGCCATTAAAAGTTATGCAAATTTGCATGATCTATGGCAAGATACATCTGTTCCTTTGATTTATTTAGACAGAAGTCAAATCTTTGTCATCTAATCTACATGACATAAAATCATTTCTGCTAAAATGTGCATGTGCTTTTTCATCCCTCTACTCTTGTTGTACGTTCACTTTCTAGTGAATTTCTAATATTAATTTTGATCTTTCTAGAACTGTTAATGATTTAAAATGCAAGTATCTTCCATAAGCTAGTTTACCTAGACCTGGACCCAAATTAAATAGAATCTCATACACCTCCCCAAACCAACTTGACTTTCAACGGTTGACTGCTTATGGAATCAGACTAGCTAAGGGTGTTTACTGACAGACTATTTTTTAAAACTGGAGTTTCTGTTCAGTGGCATTGAAATACATGCCTTTTTGAAATTTCCAATTCCCATTCCTGGTGTCAATTTGTATGTATCCTGAGATATGATACTGACTTTAAATCTTTGTACCCTACAGTATTTCATGTCATTTGCTGAGGAAGTAAAGTGTGAGTCAGCAAGCGCTGTCATCTTAGCAGAGCGCTATTGGAAGCAAGAAAGGATGCGATAGTGAAAAATTATACTGTGCGTCAGAGGTGAAAGAGCAGCATGTACAATATGAAAGGGGGGAAAGCTGTCACCGGAGTTTGTGGTACAACTTCACTGCCTCCTGGCTGTGGCAACTTCATTTAATTAGCTGTAGTGTTGTGGCTGATGTTTGGGTATCTCACAGAAAATATGTCTGGTGAGCTAGAATGGAGATGGCTTGGCTTTGAAACATCAGAAAAGATCACAGAGAGAGTGTCTGTTTTTCTTGCGTAACTTCTGGCAATTTGGGGGTGGCCTAAGGGTCTATAGGAGTTAGGTAGCCTGTCGTCAGGCAAGCAGATATGATGGAAGAAACCAGTTTTCAGGAGCACAAGCTTTCTTGAGTTCCTGAAGGAGAATTCGTGTGCCAAAAAAAGTTGTCTGTTTCTTTTCATCTCGTATCAGCTTGTCTAATAATGTTTTCTGGGAAAGATAGTATCTGTTAACTTGCTGACTTTCCAAATAAGAAGTTGCAAGATAAAAGCAAGAAAGAATCTATTACTGACTTATAGAAATAGAAACACGGTCAAATTTCAGACCTAAACATCTTTGCTAAGAATACTGTTCCTAATATTTTCTGTTTATTTGCTGATAAAGCATGATTGAAACAATCCCGGAAAATTACCACTTGTCAGTTTTAGAAAAAGTTAACTTTTTTAAGTAGTGAAAATACTTAAATATATTTGGTGTACACTCTGACCCTTAGGATCTTTTTGCATCATCGGTGTATAAATTCCGAAAGAAACAAATAATTACTTTAAAATATTTAGCTAATGTCTTTATTCACACTTTGTGATTCATAAGAATCAGAATTTAATTGCTTACCACAGGCAGCCATGACTATCAACTTTCCTGATCTTACTTGTCAGTCTGAAAGTAGGGTGCTCAGAGCTTATTTGGTTTTAACTAAAAGCTCGGCAAGAGCTTGATCATGCATATAGAAAAAGATTACCAGGTCTTGCAGATTGCAGTTACGCTTTAAAAAAAATAATAAAATTGATGATGTAGTGGGGAAAATAGGATTTATCTTAATATGGCAATTAAGCACAGTGACACATACTCAGGTGAGGAAAACCTGTCTTTCTGTAAAATGGTTTTGAGATCAAAATCATGTGCATTATATATGGAAGTGACTATGAATATAATTTCACTGATAATACAATCAAATACTCTTAACATAAACTTGTCTCTGTTACAACTTTGTATTGAGAAGTAAAGGAATTGTGTGACGTCTGCTTTTTGCCTTGTCTTGTAGGTGCAAAACCATGTTTAGGTCGCTGCAGAGTAAAACAGGCCCACGGTGACACCTGCTTCCAGTGATACCCACTTCTTGCCTTTAAAGCAGCAACTAATTTAGATTGTGAGAGAGATGAGGTGTCTGTCTTGAAATCACTTTTGAAGCCAGCAGTGAATTTATTTAATAAATAAATAAATAAAACCCCTTTTCAGTTTCTCATCTCAGAAGAGAGAGGGGTTGTGCAAAGGTCAGAGCACTATCAAAGCTTGTCTGTTTTTTAAAGACCGCTGACAAGTAGGTTATTTGTTTGAGTATTTATATACTTGAGAACTTAATTCCAGTTATGCAGGTTTTGCTGGTTTAGTCCAAGAACAAAACACTTTCTCAAATGAAAAAATGGATTTGTACATCTTTTCTTTGTAGATAGTTTTGGGAATGTTTATATCTGGGTAGTTGGGAATGTTTATTTTCCCAGGAACTTGTGGAAGTTCCTGTGAGAAAATTCCTTGCTCCTCTCAAGAATGGATTGTTAGCAATGTGGATGAAGCAAGTGGGAGCCCTGGACACAATAGTCATTCTCATGACAGTACTGCAGTTCTACAGGTTGGAAGGGCCGTTACCTAGGTAGGGAAGTACAACTATAAGCTTGCTAAAATGGACTTTTATTAATAGATAGATCCTGTCTACTAAGGCAAAGAAAATAGAGCTCACAGCAAGCCCCCCAAAAAATAAATGTATGTACTCCCTCTCATCTGTCTAACCTATATTTATGCACAGTAAATCTGAGGAGCAATTTTACGAGGAGTTCCCCAAACCAGAAGTGAATGCCCATCAGTTAGGTAATGTTGTCACCAGACCTTAGCCTCCACTATGTTTTAAACGTTATCACAAACTGTCATAAGAACAAAAGAAAAAAATGTATTGATAAATCTTATTTTCCCTGCTTTTCTGGAAATATATGTGAGAGTCCTTCAAGCTTCCACTTACTAGAGAAAAATTTGGTGTGTGCAGAAAGTTCCTGATCTCCGAAGGGAAAAGGGGTTGCCAGCTGAGAGAACTGTTTACCCATGGAGCTGCTTGAAGGCACTCAGTCTGGAATAATAGAAACGGGATGAAAAACAGTAGTACATGGCCCTGTATTTTTTAACATGAACTTTTTGGGTGAACTAAGACTTCATGCATTGGCAACAAATTACATGAAGGACAATGCAGGTAAATTAGTTGATCAAAGGGTGACTGAGCAGTGGATCTAAATGCAGCAGAGAAAGGCAAACAGGATTCCCAGATGAATCCAGGGAACTGCGTTCAAGATACACAAGTTAGGTCTTTTCTGGAAAGCTGTCAGTAATGTGATCATTCGTGTTCAAAAAATTAGGACTGGAATGGATAGGGTGATCTGGGGAATGGAGAGCCTATTGTATGACAGTGTATTGGAAAAGCTTGGCTTATTATCCTAACAAAATGAAGTACGAGAGGGCATATGATTCCTTTCTTATAAATACATCAGGAGACCAGTATGAGGAACAGAAAATAATTACTTAGCTAAAAGACCATGTTGGCAGAAGAGCAAATGAGTATAAATTCTCCATGAATAATGCTGGGCTGCAAATTAGAAAATTACTCTGAACTATTATAGCAATCATTTTTTGGAATGACCTTCCAGTCAGAAGGCGGGAGAAAAATTTCAAATAATTTCAAGTTGTAGGTCAAAAATGTGCGAAGGGGGATTTATTATGTGGTGTCTGTGACAGTAAAATATTGAAACAAATGATCTGGAGGTTCTTACAGCCTTATGTTGCTAATACTTCTTTTTATTAAAATATCAGGCTCTTGATTGCTTTTCAAACTTCTATGACCGCTTTTGAGGGGAGTAGGGTTGGTCAGAAAATGTGTGCTCTACGCATATTCTTTCGTACAGTAGAGCTGAAGCAGCTTTCTCTGCTTCTCTCAACATCTCCTACGGATGTCCAGAATACTGACAGATGGGCACTGCTTGTAAACATGGCACAGACTTTAGGGAAATGATGTTACTCATTTTAAGTCTTCACAAAAATTTTTCCTGGTGGTGCTACTGCTGCAGCTGCCTGTAGCAGTAACTGCAGGGCAAATCTGCTGCTGGAATTCCCTGAGGGAGACAGCCAGTGAGAAATGAAGAAGGTTGAGATTGACTGGCTGAGCAGAATTGCTCTAAAATGTTCTCTTGAAAATTTAAAAACTCACGTTCAAAAGTTACCTTAAAATAAGGGGGGTGGGATAAAATCTTTAACTTTCTTTTTGGGTAATCTTATGACAATTTTCTGCTTCTATTGGAGCTGATAGTTGGTTAGTTCTGTACCTCACATCAAAATAACTCATTCAAAATACTGAACTTAAGGCCCTCAGCAGGCAATGCATTCGGGTATCGGCAGAGGAATAATAGCAGCTTCTAGAGGGAACTTTGGTGGAGGGTGTTGTGCTGGGGACACGACTGCTCCAGCTCCAGAGGGTTTGAAATTCTGAGTTCTTGTTTTCAGCTGCTCCCATGAGTGAGAGGACTGAGGGATATCTTGTATAGAGCATTGAAAGGTCTGGGCTTGTTTAAGGCAGCAAGATTTTTTTCTGTGTTTAATATGTGAATAACCTTCTGCCATTTGAGTAAATGTTGCAATCTGGTGAGGAACTGGGACTGTTGGAAATACCTACACTAAATGCAAATATAAACTTTGTTTCTTGTAAGTAACTGGCTCATCAGTGTAAAAGGTGTCATGTTTAATTTATAGTAAGATTTCTGTAGAACTTAATGTGATCTTTATGGCAATAGATACAAATTATGAATTGCAGATTTTAGCATACTCAAAAATAGACTGTTTATTCAGTAAAGAAAAAATGGGAATTTCAATTCATTTTGTCAAGATATTCAGAGTCATAGTGCAATTTTTACTCAAGCTTTGATGCAGAAGATTGTGTTCTGGTAATTTTATATTGTCGTTGAGCTCACCATCTGATCGGTCCAGCAATATTTGCCTGAATTTATGTTGTGCGTCATATACTGAAGTGAGACTGTGTTGACTGGCTGTTCATGAGACTGTATGTGCTTTTCACCACCCTTGGCTTGTATCCTCTCAAGTGTCCCCTGAAATAAGTGGATAGAGTACAAGTTCTTTCCTTGGCTTCTCTAGCATCGTTTTTTGGCACAGGTTCTCTGATACTCATATGGAAATGAGATTTATTTTTTTTTTTTACAGCTGCCACAGGCCCTGTGAGCAGTACTGAATACTTTCATTCTAGGAAGGCATTTTTCCCTGAAATTCCAGCTTGAACACTTGCATTATAGTCTGCTGCTTCAGGGCAGCAAGATGCTCAAACACACAGACCGAGAGATTGCCAGATCAGTCATGTTTTGCTCAAGCAATATGCACAGCTAGATGGGAGGGTGGTGGTGGGGAGAAAAAGCACGAGAGAAAAGCCTGTAGATGTATTTCTACATCATATTTTCTTAATCATTCTGGAGTGAGTATTCTTTGCGATGTAATTTGTCAGAACATCTGTGTTTCCCTCGCTGCAGTTAACTGCTGTTTTTTTTGGATTGTGGAGTCTGTCTCGGTGATCTTTGCGTAGTGGAATTGTAATAGCCAGCCTGAGGTATTAGAATTTGAGCAAGTAACAACTCCCTGTCGGCTGGCCCATATAAATGAATAGCCAAAAAAGCTTAGGAATGTTCCATCAGTAGCTTGGTGACAGAAGCTAGAATTTGCCTTCTGTGACTTTTTTATTTCATAGTGAAAGCAAGCAGTGAAGAGCAGGCATCACAAGCACTTTGAAGGGGATGTTTACTCTTCAGATTTTGTGGATTGTTCCCAGCATGCAACAGACTTTAAAGGGGTGATTCCCAGAAATTATGATGGGGGGGAGAAAGAGCAATCAGCCTACTGGCTGATTGTAATGACTAAGGACTTGAAACATGATGTTATATTATATTATATAAAAATTATAACTGAGGAAATGCCTAGAACATTTAGTACCTATATAAGACTACTGAAGGTTTCTTCACATGGTTTGGGCTTTGTTCAAAAGAACTGAGAGGTGGTGGAAGAAGCCTGTATTTCATTATTTGCTACCAGTGATCATTATAATGATTGCAAAAATTTGACCTCTTAAAAAAATGGTTGACTAACAAGCATCCAACCGACCTGCAATGTGATGCTGCCTCTCAGTCAGCACTTACCACTGTGGGGGACTCTGAGCGGGTGAGTGCTGTGTCACTTCCCTGTCATGCCTGCATTGCAGCTGAGAACCCATCATGTTTCAGACCCCTGCAATGCTTGAACCATTACTTGTAGGTGTTTCTTCATGGGTGCAAACTGTGTGCACTGAAACTGCAGTGCAAAGGTCATCTTTTGCTAGCAGCTGTTCACAAGGGGAGTGACGATGATCTCATGGCGCAAAACAAGAATGCTTTGCAGCATAGGTCTGCATTAACTCTTAGCTGAGAGTTAACTGGGTGCAGCAATATAGAGCTTTTTCTTCTTCTTGAGAAGCAATGTACTGCAGCAACTGATCCTGGCAGAGTATCTGTACCCCGAGTTTCAATAAAGAGCAAATTAATCACTAGTAGCAGAAGAGCATCTATTTTTAATGATGCTAAGACTCAAATGTTAATTATCTCTAATTTATAAAGACCATTTTTCTTCGTCACTTTTAATCTCTCACAAAACCTTACAGTTGACAGATCTTTCTCAGTGGGGGAAAAAAAGTTGTTTCAAATAGGTTAAAAAAACCTGAATCTAGTGCTCGTGCTGTGTACTATGTTAACAAGGTGAATAAACAGTTTCTTCCTTCCATTTTTTCATTGCATACACTGAAAACATATTAAAGATTACTTAGATTTATATGGCTAGATTTGACAGCTTTTTCATATTTATGTTGACTCGAAAAGATAAATCAAAGTTAGGACTTTGCCTTCAAGGATTAGTTATTTATCATATGAATAGCTGTGGAAGAGAGTAGACCTGGATATAGGGAGGCTGTTATAACTGTGTTTCAAATGTGTGATTGTCAGCTTTGTGTATTTCAGTTTTGGAGCATACTGGGGAAGAAGCTGTGTATGTGATCTTAGTGCTTTGTCAGGGAAAGAGCGTTAACAGGAGCTGCCTTTTTTTCCTCCTAGCACATCTTCAGTACAGTCAGTTCTTAGTTGTGTTTGGTAATCTGCAGACTGAGTGTCGGCAGCTGGAGCTGTGAGCCATGCAGAGTCGGGCCCTGTACCCAAGCTGTAACCTCCTCCTGGAATCTGAGCTACAGTGGGCCATTGTATGGATACGGTCTGTATTGTTTTGTGTAGAGGCACAGTGCAAGGTAGTACAGCTCTGGTATGGCTGGCAATTATGCTGAATTGGTAATAAGCCTTGGTGGATCTGATCCTCTGTAGCATGTCCCAAAGCGCTCATAATGTATAGATTTTTCTGTCACTTGGTCTATTCCAGCTTCCATTTGGATGTTGCGGAGGTGGCATGTTTTTTGTGATACTCTCAATACAGCGAGGGTCCCTAAGTAAACTGTTATTTCTGAACTGTGGACTTCAGTTTTTTGAAGGCAATTCTGATCATATGCCCAAGCTGTAAAAATAAACAAACAAAACAGTATTGGTAATCAAAAACTCAAGGCTTTTGTGGTTTTCTGCTCGTTACTCATACACCTGGTTATGCACCTACATAAGCTATTAGGTTCTGTTAACCTCAGTCTTTGCTTATCTTGTCCCATGTTTTGGTCCTCTTCTCTAGAAAGCATGCAACGATGCAGCCTACATAGAGAAGAGAAAGATACTCAGTTGTAGAGAAGCTGGAAAGAAAAGCAGTTTATGTTGATTCTTGGAGGCTGAGAAGTTTCTATTTTCTATTATCCTCATACTATTTCTTGAAAAGTGTGCCTGGAGGTAGTACATAGTCTCAGTGCTGCACAAATGAATGATTCTGATTCCATGCTCTGCAAGAGAGTCATGATCAAACACTGCATCCAACTGTATACAGATACGCCTGCCCTTCTGTTTGACCCTTTCAGATAAATAAACAGCTGAAACTGTCACTTGGTATACAGCAAATAACAGGGGCATACATATAGTATGGAAAGTCCCACTTTCCCTACTATAGATAGTAGGGAAATATATATATATAAATTAAATATTTTATAAGTTTTATTTTCTATTTTATTACTATATTATGTAATAAACATGTATATTATAGCACTGCAAAAGCATTGCAGTAAAGTTGATATAACTTATGTTCCCTTTACTTGTTTTCATCTTACATTTAATTTTACTATTTGTTAGTATCTCTGCATAGCAACTTTTCTACTGGAACTGTAAACCCTGCAATACTACATGCGTGCCTATTGGGAAAAGATTTTCTTTTTTGCTTTATGTGGACTCTTAGAAATACTTATGCACTAAAGGCTGGAAAATGACTGTATTAGCATTGTCCTCTCTCCAATGAGCAGGTATCCACCAAGTATTGATGGAAGTGTTTTACTTTGCTGACCGCGCTATGTTGATTGAACTATTTAGCAAATTGTTCATCTATATGATGAAAATAAATAGCTGGTAAATGTACAGTGTCTCATCAATATCTTCTTTTAAAAATTAATTTGCTGCGTGTACTGGAGTGGGATCTATCCTTTAAAAGCTGATCGATACTGTTGCAGAACCTAGTAACAATTTCAGCATTTTCAGCTCACCCAGCACATATACATGAAGCTACAACTTCTCTGACTGAAAAGTTACAAGAAATATAGTTACTCCCCGATTCTGATGGGTGGTGCCACACGGCTGGCAGGCGGGCGGTGGTGGTGAGGATGGGGACTGACTGTCCACAGCAGCTGTCTGTGGAGTTGTGGTGGTTGTGTTAGCAGAGTTCAGTGCTCATTTTCGGTGCAAAAGGGCCTGTGGGGGAAAGGAAGGTGCAGATGGTCACTGTCCCAGAGCACCTCCAGGTAACCTAAAGGTAAAATTGTCTGCACGTGTTGTGTTCTTATACCTCTGCCAGAGTTGTACTTCTGGAGTGAAATTATGAATGCCTTCCTGGGAGGTGCTATGTTGAAAGAGTACAAGTCAATTCTTCAGTGGCTACTTTCAGTAGTATCTCTTATCCTATGCTTTGCCTGATGTGGTGTGTACCTAGTTATTGTGAGATGCCAGGAGCGTATAACAGTGGTGACAGCACAGTGCATTTGAGTAGCCAACAGCAGTAAGTACTGGGAAGTCATTGGAAGCCACTGGTGATTTGTTGAGGTAAATCTAGAGGAACTGAGAAAAGGATCTAGCATTATTTCTTTGCAAAAGTTAAGTGCCTTCTGAACATGGCCTTTGAACATAAACTGCAATGCAAAGGCTTTAATTAAGGGCAGGCACAAAAGTTTCAGTAATGATAATGATTCAGTCTTCTGAACTTGGACAGTGTGTGTGGATGTGGCTTAGACTGCCGTGAATGACTGAAAGAAATGTTCTTTTTAATCGTGTAAAGCTGCCTTTTACTAAAGGACAGTTAATTAAAGCTGAATTTAGCATTTATACCTAGAGAAATTTGACACTTGGATATGTCTGTGATAAATGCACTAGAAAACATAAGGATAGCTACTCATTGCATATTGTTCTGTATGAGATTTAAAGAAAACTAAATGTATGATGAATATCCATTCTAGTGCACTCCTATTCTAGTGCACTATTCTAGTTCTTCCTGGTACGACAAGCTGTGGTGTATGCAAGATAGCTGTATTATTTTACAAACTAAATTGCTGGAATGAATATGTATCACAAGCATTTTGCATTTGACCTAGGTTACAAGCTGTCTGTCTTCCTTACTTTTTTAATCTCTTCATGCATCTCTTGTCTGGGAAGGTAAGGCTGTAATGTGTGTTATTCCAGGGAAGTTCAGTCTTACCCCGATTCTGAATAAACTCACTGTTCACATGTTTGCATTTTTGCTAAGGAAAACCTAGAGCAAATAATGAGAAAACTGAAATTCTAACAGAATAATGAATGCTTGAGATTAAAATCTACCTTTTTGTTTGTATTTATATTTTGTAGTTGGTTTAGAATACTGTTGGGGCCATTATGGAAAAGTTGGTTTATGACAAGGTTTTAAAAAGTGCAGCAGTTTGTTTAATCAGGTAATGTGCTGGGAGAATGTTTGCTTTTTCAAATCCTTTCTATTTCTTTCTTCTTTTTTTTTCTCTTTCATTTTGAGGATTGGGACTAGAGCTGAGTTCTTTTTTATGTTTTGTATTTGGTTGTGAACTGTCTGACTTTGAGTTTGTAATGATGCTTGCCTGGGCCTATGTGGACATCTTGTAGTGGGACTCTGGTAATTGCAGTATTCTGAGAGTTTAAGTAAGTTTGGGAGCTCAACCAGTAGACAACATGAAAGAGACCAGACTATAAATCCCATATATGTATTTATGTAAACATATACGACTTCTCTTTTTAATGAATATTTTAAAACTGTTTCTCAAAACAAAAAGTAAAAGCACACACCCTTGGATCAAAAAATCCAGTTTCCTTTCAAAAGGAATAGATTTCAGAGAAAAGAGAGGCTCAGTCTAATGCCAGTCCCCCCAGATGCAGTATTTATGTACATTTGGCTGTATGACTACTCGTTGTAAAATGATTAAAACCAAATGAAAACAAACAAACAAACAAAAAAACATGCAGCTGAGCCAAAAAAGTATTTTAGTACTGAAAACTGAAGTTTGTGGAAACTTTTTCTACTCCTTTCATTGTGGCACTAATGAAATTGAGCTTGGAACTGCAAACAAGCAACAGAAATTTTTTCCTTATTTAACTGCATTTGGAATGACGAAATGTGTTTTTGTTGTGTGGAAGGCTTATACTGTAGGCTTGTCAGGTTTTGACATCCCTTTCCACTTCTCTGCTGGGTCAGAAACACAGAAGTAAGTTCTCCTGAACTGATTTTATCCAGCAAAAGAAGTAATGAATGTTCTGTGATTCTAAGTGTATGTTTGATTGCATTGATTTCAATAAGCATAAAAGGTGTTTGGGCTTCCTCTTGCTTTAAAGCACGCCTTAGTATCATGCAAAAATAATTACACATGTTTTAAAATACTTGCTGAACCGCTTCTGGGTTACAAATGCATCTTCTTATAAATCAGTGATGAAGGGGAAGGTTCATTCTTAAATTACTGGTTTGTGTTTCTTGAATAAATATCCATAATAATTAGCAAATGGAAATACCTCCCTTCCATGTTGGGCCAGATGTTACCTTTTTGAGACTAGCATATAGAACAGCTTGTTAACATCTTAAAATGACGTCGGATTTTTGGCCTGGCATTAATACCTCGTCGTTCTATTAAGAAATAGACCTGCTGTAAGTCATTTCCCCAGGCCCCAAAAGGGTAAGATGGGTGTCACCAACAAGGAAATATCAGTAATTCTATTTTCATCAGTGACTTGAAATATTTACAGGTAAATTTTACATAGGAATTTTGTGTTGAAAATTTTGTACTAGTGTTCTGTAGAAAGAGGTGGACACCTGGAGATGTTCAAGGAACGTGTGGATGAGGCATTGTGGGACATGGTTTAATGGGCATGGTGGTGTTTTTTGGTTGATGGTTGGACTTGATGATCTTACAGGTCTTTTCCAACCTTAGTGATTCTGTGAAAGCCAAATGCCTCAGAGTTGCTGATGTTATATTAGTGGAAAAAAAAAAATGTAAAATTACATCCAGATGAGGACTCCCACAGATTTCTAAAGTCTGCTGGCCCTTGTTAAATTAATTATAGCATTTCTTTATTATCTTCAGGCTTTTGTGGAAAAAAAACCCCTGTTCTCACTGTAGAGAATCAAGGGATAAGAGCTGACTGAAAAAAGCTATGGTTCTACTTTGTCATGTTTCTGTGGTAGATTTTTGGTTGGCCCTTTCTAACAACATGTTGTATTTAGGATAACAGACAGACAAGTAGAATTATCTTTGTTTTAAAGGAGGCTTTTCTTTTTGTATGGTGAGTTGCAGCTAGAATAAAATAATTAAGGGACACATTTGAGGGCGTGGGACAAATGGAGTCTTTTGCTGATGGATTTGCAAAATGAGTTTGAGTTTTACTTTGAAATCAAGCCAAAAATTTGTCCTTGGGGGCCGTGCTGTAAATGGAGATCTGTTATTTAGGCTAGGTAATCAAACAGATGTGAATGCTCGGTACATGCCTCCCTTGTGTGTTGCTGAACCTGGCATGCTTTTACCAGCAAGCTAATCCAATAGGCTGTTTTGGCTCAGGCAGACCATGTTAGGAGGGGTGTTACAGAGGTTTTCTTATAATTTTTTTATCTCATTTTTACTATTTAATCAGTTCTTTGTTCTCAACCACCATTCAACAATAAAATTATATAGATGCTAAACCCACCCCCCACCCCACCCCCCAAAAGAACCTCATACTGTATTTTGAGAAATACAGAAGTAAGAGGAAATCAGGTTGTCCCATATTTTGTCTTGTGAAATGAAAGTAGTTGTGTACAATGGCAGCTCTACCCTGCAGAAAATTCAGGCACAACTGGAGGCCCTGTGTAGGGGATAATGCAGGGACTTGCCTTCTGTGAATGCCTGCAAATATCTGTCACCTCAAAGATGTTCAGGAAGTGGTAGGAGGAGACAGGGCCACACATTGTGTGAGACTGGCAATCAGGATGTCTGTTGCAGATCAGCCTGCAAAAGCAAGTACTTATTTGGAGAAAATACTTTTTAATGTATTGTATTCTTTCATTTGTGGTTGAAAAATTTGGTTCCAGATAACAACTTCAGGTGAAGAATTCTGGCATTCAAGTTAGAGCCAAAGAGTCTGATTTTAGGAAAGGAACAACTGAGCACAGCCTTTCTCCCTTTAGAGAATCAGGAAAGTTTGAAATGATACATAGGTAGTGAGAGACTTTCTCCACAGGAACCAGAAGATATTGTGCTGAAATTATTAATTAATTGTTATTAAATTATATATACCTCCCTTTAAATTTATCTCCAAAATGTAGAAAGTATGAGGAAAAAATGCACGAGCGCTTCTTTCATTCTTATTAGAAAGTAATGTTTGATTTGCCTTTTCTTTTCTTTCCTCTCTCAGGTCTGCACCAGTGTCCTACCTGATCACAAGGAGCCAAGAGCAGATGTTGGAGTAAGCAATTTTTTTGAGTGATTTTTTTTTTTTTTTTCCACCTCATCAGCTGACACAGGCACCCAATGAAGAGAAATGGTGTTCTGCCTAACTACTAAACAGGGGCTGGCAAGCTTTTTTAATAGCAGAAGTTGGGTTAAATGAATAAGAAGCTCAAGGCAGGAGTAATAGTCTCAGTGATTGATGTAATCCCATTCATATATTTCTTGAAAATCCTTTTCAACTGAAATTATCCTGAGGCAAGCACAACTATCTAGACCTCCTGCTACTGCCATACAAGCAATCTGGATGAGACTGAGAGCTTGGAATCGCATTGCCTCAATGAGTCTGGCCTGTTGGCTGCTAGTTTTCATGTGCAAAGTATAAAAAGTTCTGCTATAGAAGTTGACTTGGGGTTCACCTTAAGAAATTACACTAGTGACATATGGAGGACTTATTTTTCTGTGTAGGTCTGTAGAACTTTTGGCAAAGGCATTGGGATGTCATTTCTGGGTCTGAGAAGGCTAGAACCTCCCAGACAATCTGGGCACCTCATGGAGGTGGGAAATATTGGTCCTGCAAGAGCTGAATAAAAGACCAAACACCATCTGGTGCAGGTATCAGACCTATGTCTGCAAAGACTTAAAGTAACTGGATTTATAAATTTTTAGCCTAAGATGTTGACTTCCTGCATTACCAGGGCTTCCTTGGCGCAGTTTCCAGGACTTTAGCTAGTGTTTGAAAAATCTGTAGCTTGGCAGCAAGTTCAATCTTAGTGAAATAATCAACGTGTTTCAACTTTTCATATAGCTATTACAGAGACTTTTCTCTTTGGCTAGCTGAGATTATTCATCAAACTACTCACGGCACATATCTTAAGATTTATAATTGTAAGCACCCCACTAGCAAAATTACAGAGGAACATTACTCTGTAATTAGCACTACAGCAGCAGTCCTGTTTAAAGCCTACTTTTCAAGCCTCTCCAAGTCACATGTGCAAAGTTAGGTTGGTTTGTAGACTGCCAGTTCAGGCCCCAGGGTAGACTATTTGTATCTAAATCAGTATGGAAAAAATACTCACCAGCAATTGTTTGAAATTAGACCCCTTGAACATTAGCATAACTCTCTTCATTTGGGTCATGGGATCATACACAATTTTATTTAATTTTTAAAATAACTCCTAATTGTATTGTCAAGCAAAGAAAATTTTATTCTAAATAAGCATAAAAATATGAAACAGACAAATAGGTTGAATTTTTTAAGCCCATAAAATTAGTTACCTTTAATTTCGTGACCCTGGAGAAATAGATATGACACTCGGGGATGGTTAAAGGGTACAACGACCAAAGCTTCTAGATTGTCTAAGAGAGCAGTGTCATTGCTTCTTAGCTCTGATCATATGAGGACTCTGAGGTAGGGTTCTTAAATGGATTTATAGTTATATGGTGCTGCAGAAAGAAGCCCCAAGTGACCCAACCTATATCAGTTTCATTCCAAATATCCCTCTCCCTTTTTCCAAATGGTAAGGTTGCAAATACAAGCACTCAGATGCCATGAAATGCCAGAATAAAGGCTGCTGTATAGACGTTGTGCTGTGGAATGTATTCTTATTGTACTAAGAAGGATATGCTCTTGTAAAGATAACTAATCTGAGCTAACCATGCCACCATAGGGTTTTAGTGAAGAAACACTGTCATGTTGACCAATCTAAAGGAAGACAGAACTATCTGTGTGTTCACTCTAGCAAGGCTGTGCATCACCATGTGTCGCACCTGGACATATTTCTTGTAAAAGTGTATGTTTCATTTTGGCAGTGAAAACTAACGATGATCTTTGCTTGTACGGCTGTGGTATTTTTCTCTATGTATTTCCTATAGACCTTTTTCCTTCCTTACTTCCTGTTCAGCTCTTCCCAAATCCACTGTTTTCCCAGCCTTCCCTAGACTCTCAGCTTGTGTCGTCTTTTCCTTTGCTGCTTAAGTGCCAACCGAACCACGCGAAAATCCAAGCCTGTGTCATTGATAGGAATAAGCCATAACTGATGACTTAGATTACCAAATTGTAGAACAGTGTTGGTGCTACCTAAATCGAGAATTGTGATATGAACTGTACATTTTATGTGCAAGAAAACCTGTCTTAGCGTAGAGCTTTATTGTTAGCATTCAAACACTTGATACCCAGCTGGCCTTCCTGAAAGAAAGCAGGCTGCACGGTTTTTTTTACCAGAGGAAGTTACGCTTTTTCAATAGCAATGAATTCTTTTCTCTTTTTCCCTGAAGGGGGGGAAAGTTGCTCTCAGCATGCAGCCTGTGTTGACTCAGAGCAATTTGATTCTTCTTTAATTTGTATATCCAAGAAGATATATAATTTAGCCTGGAATTTTACTTTGCCATTCCAACAGTAGAGTAAAATTAGTGTAATGTAATAAAACCAAACTTTGTGTACTTCTTCCTGTTTTCGTGCAAAAATTCAACATAATCTTATGATCTCATTATAATTTATTCAGAGCAAGTGATATTGAGTTGTATATTTGAAAGATAAATGGAAAGAAAATGGCTGTAGACTGTTATTTTTTTTCCCATTGTTCCCAGGGCAAGAACACTACTGTTCACCAAGTTGACCAAATGAGATTTTAGCCATGAGCAGTGGGGTATGAGCAGAGGTTAAAAAATAACCAAAAAGCAGAAGATGATGCATTTGTTTTCCTCTTTGCACTATTTTCTTGATAATGTATGAAGGTGATTTTGACAGAAGGAAAAGATATAGTGGTGTACCTTGATTTAACTTTAGACATTCTAATTTCATTAGCACATTTCTCTGCACTTGTACTGCAATGAATAGGTCCACCTTACAATGGAAATAAAGGAAACAAGAACTTACAAACACTGCCATAAATTAGAGGAATATAACATTTCTATTAATAAACTTGCACTGAACTCAATGTAAAAATACATTCATATTTGGAATGCATAGATGGTAGTGCCCAAGGCTTGAGGGAAAACCATAGCAAGAACAACTTTGGTGAAACATTGAAAACTTAGCATTTCTTGTAATTTAGAAATATAGAAAGAAGATGCAAAATGCCAATGCTTGTACTGAAAGAAAATTTTCTGTGGCTGTACATTTTACAACCTGTTATTTTGTCAGGTTTCAGGCTGCTCTTAATGAAAAAGAGAGAGGTTCCTGCCTGTAAAACCAGAGTTTAACAATTTACTGATAATCATGCTACAGGTGCATAAGAAATTTCTATCGGATAGTGTGTCAAACTACTATATTGGAATGTAATATTTTTCTAGGTACCAAAGAAATATTTCCAAGTGTGAGACCAAAAAAACTAACAGTTAAAACTTAAAACATTAATGGAGATGTTATCTTTCTTTCCGCTTTGTTTTGTAGCGAAGCTTCCTGGGCTGTACAACTTTTAGAGTAGGAGACTTGGTAAAGTCAAAGGAGCAACAGTTGACCCTTACCCTCAGGTAAGTGTTTTCCTCTGTTGTAAACCATGTTGAATTAATAACCCATGGCATTTTGCATCCAAAGAGCAGCAACGAAGTTGGTGAAGGGTCTAGAGAACAAGTCTTAGGAGGAGCGGCTGAGGAAATGGGTTGTTTAGCCTAGAGAAAAGGAGGCTCAGGGGAGACTTTAGGGCTCTCTACAACTACCTGAAAGGAGGTTGTGGCGAGGTGGGTGTCGGTCTTTTTTCCCAAGAAACAAGTGTTAGGATGAGAGGAAATAGCCACAAGTTGCATCAGGGGAGCTTTAGATTGGATATTAGGAAAAATTTCTTCACTGAAAGGGTTGTCAAGCACTGGAACAGGCTGCCCAGGGAAGGGGTTGAGTCACCATCCCTGGAGGTATGTAAAAGACACGTAGATGCAGCACTTACAGACGTGGTTTAGTGGTGGTCTTGGCAGTGTTAGGTTTATGGTTGGACTCAATGATCTTAAAGGTCTTTTCCAACCTAAATGATTCTATAATTGCTGCTTGACTGTGTTTTGAAACGTCGTATTACTTCAGGTATGTTAGATGTCAGCTTGAAGTGCTTCTATTTCTAACATGCGCAAAGGCAAAATGAAATACCAATTCTTTAAGCTGGAGCTTGCCGTGTGTCAGATTAGGAGAGGTTAGTAATTTTTTTGGTATGATTACCTATGGAAGAATTGCAGAGAACTTGAAGTAGGGGATGTTCTTTCAAAGTTTCCTTTAGAAAGGAGCATAAGGTTCTCAGTTTCATTTGATGTGTGTGGTTTAAAGAATTAATGCTGTACAGTTTGCTGGTTTGGTTACTAAGCACATTTAAAGACAGTGGACCTAATGACTCAAGGCTTCTCTCATGAAATTGGTTGCAGTCTCCTAAACACATTGTTACATGCAGCCAAACTCAAATGGCAGTGGGGGAGTGATGTACAACTCCAGTGGCACAGGGTACAGAGCTGCAGGAGAGTCAGAGCCGGTGTTCGAAAACTAGGGCTGGGCTGAACAGATATTTCTTAAGGCTGTGCAGTGAAGAAAAAAAAAAATAAAAATCAGTTTTCACTCCTGATGCTGACTTGCATGGCTTTAAGATGAATCAAGGTACAAATCAAAACTTTTTGAAGGTTACATTTTGAAGGAAAACCTTTTAGGCAGTGATTTTCAGAATGAATTCATTGGACTTTATATAGTGCAGGGATTTTGTTGAGCTGATTTTTGCAAGCACAATGGAGGCTTATTTGGGATTACTGGGTAGGTACAGGTAAGCTTCACAGAGCAACTGCCCAAACTCACCATGTTTCTACATAGGCAAAATTTTGGGAAGAAAGAAGCTGTGACTAGAAAAACTGAGACACTGGTATTTGTTCTGCCTGGGATATTGTACATACGTGCTGTAGAAAAGATGTGTTACATTCTTTATCCTTTGCACATGAAGCCAGCCTTGATTTGGCTGAAGGCCCAAATTATGACACATTCAGCGATGTTGTGGTACTGTCACTATGTCAAGGACACTGTATTTTTTTTGAAACGGAAACTTCTTGAAGCATTTTGATTTTATTACTGCGCCTGCCTTCCTATTATGACAATAGTAGTTGCATGCATGTGTAGTTTACAGGGCAAAGCTAACAAAATGTCTTGATTTTAATTTCTCCCAAACACAGAAAATGCCATGCCTAAGAAGCAGATAGCTGTTGTCTAACAAACAAAACCGATCAGATAAAATGTGAACTGACTCTATGGAAATGTATAGCTAGATAAACAAATACCAACTTAGTGTTTCTAAGAGTCTGTTCTTACAGAATTTCAAGTTGTCTCAAGTTCTTTGGGACAAACTTTGCCTTTCTGATTGACATATTGAAAACTTGATCTGAAAGAATGCCTCTGACAGGTGCCATAATAATTGACAGAATGTAAAGTTTCAGGAAACTTGGAAAAGAGTAAGTATTTTGTATCTAACCCATCTAATTTGTAAACAAAAGTTGAGATGGGTAACTAATAAGCAGTAGATGACAGATTGCCAGGTTAGTTTCAGCTGAACCTCTAAGCCTTTTCAGATTTGTTTTTAATTAGTATTTTTAGTCTTGTGTGTCTTCTTTGTGTAGCTAATGCTAAAAGACAAATACTATACCAATTCAAATTAATTTGCAGATACATTAAATGGTAGGTTTTAGTTGGTTAGATTTTTTTTTTTAAAGAAAAAAATCCTAACCTTTTAAATGTGGGATTGTTTCCTGATTATGGCTATGCAGCAGCAAAAAATCAGTAGAAATTATCCACATTTCTTCAACGGCAGTTTAACCAGAGCAGTCTAGCAATCTGAACTTGCTTTCCTCTAATTGCCCTATTATATTAGTATCCCTCAGGAGGATAGGGAATATACCAAGGGCCTTGTCAGAGCATGCAATTCTGTTTAATTCTTGTTGATATACTTTGGATGGGAGTTTATCAGGGGGTGCCTGTGATTAAGATACTCCTTTGTTAGATCTGAAGTAGAGATTTAAGGATCCAGAAATAGCTCTGTGGTGTGCCCTGTGAATATTGGTGTAATTATAGAATCTGGTTACTTTGTCACTGTTTATTTCAGTTATTATGTCTTGCCATTGTCTTTCTGAGGTACAATGTAACAATATAAAAGTGTTTTTAAAGGAATTTTCTTGTATTTTTCTCAGTTATTTTGTGGAGGGCTGGCATACACCTAGAACTCCTTACTGCCGACAAACCGCGCTCTACTTTTTCCCTTTCCCCTACCATTGTATCTTAATAGTGATTAGGGACACAAGTTACAAAACCTCTGCAAAAGAAGGTTTTATGTTGATTGTTCGTTCTTCTCTGTAAAGGTGCCCTATACTAATGGCTGAGTGGTTACTGTAGCTGTGTGCACCTATATCTAATCATCAAAACCTAAACAGGTTAATTTGTAGAATTGCTTCAATGCTGGCAATGTACACAACTGATGTTGGCAGAGGAATTTGGCTACTAGAGACTTTTGGGACTGCATTTTTATAAAAACAGAAATGCCTTCTATAGACTTGAGTGTTTCATTTTGCAATGGTAATGCAATGCTTTCTCATAGGGTTGTGATGGTGAACAGGATAAAATGGGCTATTGAATAAAACAAAAGCCATATCAGTAGCAGAATATTTCTTAATATTGATAATATGTTGCAGTGTATCCAAATTAAAAAAAAAAAAACAAACAAGCATACATCCTTTTTTATCTGTAAATGAGTTAGGTATACCAATTGCTATTTTAGTAATTAATACTGATTTTTTTTTTTGGTTGATTTACAGTTTAAGTTCAGTTTAGAGGATCTTTTTGTCATGCCTTTCTTTTAAGAACAGCACAATGTAGTTTTTTTTGCTTGGTTGAGATCTGTGGCCTTTTGTAAGGGGCTAGCAATTAGTACTTTCATTAGCTGCTTCCCCTGTGGTGGTAGTTTGCCCTGTTTCCAGGAAGGTCCTCTTTAGCTTGGGTGATTTTGGTATCATTTCCAGTCAGTTACATGTAAGAAGCAGTGAAGGAAAAAGATAGTAGTGCTGTTCTGTGCTCTCTGTAAAAATAAGGTCTATCTGTGTCTGAGATGCTCCTCTTAGTAGACAGTACAAAAGTGCAAGTAGGCTACTTCAATATGAAACTAGGGTAATATCAATACCACTCGGATCCTTTGGGCCCTGTAAGCAGGAACTTCATAGTGATGGAGCTAACCGTACAAAAAAACCTAGGATGGAGTGCATGAATTATACAGATTATCTGAGAGAATGTGCTTGTCGATGTCTGTCAGCTGTGTACTATACAGACTTTCTTCAAACATGTACTTGACCTCTTGGAAAACATCTATTTGTCTGTCAATCTGCTTTTTTTACCCATCTTATTTTCATTATTCTTGGGCAGGACCGAACCTATTTCCTTTAAATAAAGGAGATAAACCATAGTTATTTTTGGAAAGTTCAAAACAATAACTCCAAGAATCCATTAAAGAAAGTTCCCCCAACTTCCTTCCCTCCTAACGCTGTCCTGCAAGCACTTCAGTAGGGCAGAAGACACGAAACGGCACTTCAGTAGTAGTTACATTCAGGATGTTTAACTAACTAGAGAAAATTTGAAGGCAGCACACTAATTTTTGCAGTCGTTTATGTACATATAACTTCCTTAGCAAATGGTGACTATAAAAAACCCTATGTATTTAGCTTCTTTTCCCTATTAAAAATCAGTACAAGTCTGTCTACAACTAGTTTTACTTGGTCTCCATCCTGAAATTGTTTCTTGGCTGCTTCATGTCATGTCACCCACTCCAGGAAGCAGGTGAACAATGGCTTGGCTTGATAAGCCAGGCAAGTCTCCCATACAGTTGAGGTGACACTCATTTTGACATGAAGCTTAATCAACAGTACATTGAAATAATGAAAACTGAGAAGGAATTGAACAGTGCAAAACTTCGTTTATTTACCTTAGAATGCAACAGAATGTTATTTACCAGTGGACTTGTTCAAAAATGGTATTGATTGCTGTAGGCTCCACTGTGAATTCACAGAATAAACATTTCTATGCAAGTACAATAGTTTTGTGCTTGCATATTTCAAAATGTATTGCATCAGTGGAGAAAATTATTTTATGACAATCTGTACCTTAGTCTGTACTAATCGCGTTTGTTGTGTATTATGCATTGGAGAAAGGGGCTGCCTGCTAGGCTGAAAGTCATGCAGTTTGCTTTTCAGGCAGTCACTCGCTTTGTCATTTATAATTAACATAGCTATGCAAATACACAGTCTGCTTCTCTTTTTCTTTGTGTTCTTGAGGTTTGGGGTTTTTTTGGGGAGAAAGGTATGGCCATGGGAACCAATTAGCAGGCCTAAATTTGCATATTCAACATGCAGCAATGAGACTTGGTGAGAACAGCATTGGAGGCAAATGGCTGCTATTCTCAGTCCATGTAGCTCACCTGCTTTTCCACTGCTAGCTTGTTACCTCCTTGCTCTATGGATGCCTAGGTCAACCTTTTGTCGCCAGAAGTATTAAGGTGGGCATATATTCCTGCTGCTCGGGATGGTGCTGGCTAGCTCCTTCCCTCACATTTGAGGTAACTGATACTGACCTGGTGATCCTTAAGGACTTGAGATAGTGAGGAAATCCATGTGTAATAAACTTCCGCATGGAAATATGAAAACCCAATTTAAAAAACAAAACACCCAAAGTTTCTTTTGAATGCTACAGGCACACAAATCAACAGAGAGCTCTATAAATGTCTGAGGAGAAACCGTCATTAGCTGTGTCAGACACTGTGAATTTAAAATACTACTGGTGCATGAGAGTCTTCAAACAACAGACATGTCATGCATGTAAAACTTTCAAGCAATATCATGAGATTAAAATTTCACTTGTAAGAACATTAAAAGTGAGAAACCGAAGTGACGTAGTGGGAAAAATAAAAAAAAGCCTAGCGATCACACTTAATTAAGATAAAAATCTGTATTATTTTACTTTGCATTAACAGAAAGAGTCTTGCGTGTGCACACACACGTATACACTTTACGCCATTTGCCTGGACAGACAGGAGGAGACAACCTTACACATACACACTGTTCAACAGAGCATCAAGAGAATAATTAACTGGTTTTAGGATGCTTCATAATGAATGAGGATAGAATCAGCTTATTTGCTATAGTTTAATAAAGCTGAAAAGTGCACTCTGCACTCACGTGGGGCAGTGAAGACTGCCCCTGCATCAAATTGCTTACAGTCACGAGGCAAGAGATACGGTAGACCCAAGAGTTAAGAAGATAAGAGAAATGGAGGAAGGAGTACAACTACAATGCAACAGTCCCACTCTTTTGTTTTATTCTGTTGCATTACCTTCTCTTGCAGGTACTGCATGTTTCAGATTGTAATATTACATATGTATTAGACCAGAACAGGAGTGATTTTGAGAAGAAAATCGTTGAAAAAATTGATACAAAGTGAAATTAGAGCAAACATATTTTTTAATCGTGTATGGAAGAAGCTTCCAAATACATATTGCTACTCATGAAGACAAGCAGTGTGGTGCTCACTGCCATACTGAGGCCAAGCCTCTAATAACAGCAACGAGGGGGAATATTTAGTGTTTTAAAGAAAGCGAGACAAGGACTGAGAAAGCGTGACTGGCATTTCCATTTTTATTTTGTTTTACTCGAGCAACATGCCTCGTTGGCTTGTATCAGTTCATTTGCAAATTGAGCTCCATTTTGCTCAAGATCTGTTTATATTCTTAATTTACCCTGATGTAATTTTAAATCAGATCTGGTTTATTTAGGTCAGTCTCAGACTTGCAGGTATCTTCGGCCTTAGAAAAACGTGTTCCCTAAAAAAAGGATGGGTAGGATTTTACTTCTGGAAGTCAAATGAATGCAACGTTTTCCTTTCATACCAGCATAACAGCAAAGTGCTGTTGCATATTTAAGTCAGCCTGGTAATGGAGGTCGTCCACTTGACACTTTGATCGGGACACGTTAAGCTGTTGAAAAATTTTCAGTCTTATAGCCACATGTTTACTCTGATTTTTAAATGTATATGTGGTTTGCTAATTTCTGTTGTATTACCTTTCTCCTTGGTAATGCTGTAGTCCATTCATTGAGGTAGCCTAGTTTGCATGCTGGTTTGACACAAGAACGAGAAAACAAATGAAGTCAAACCACTAAGCTGTAGCAACTCACGGGAGTGTTCTTCATTCAGAAGACACTTAAGTGTTCTCGTGCATTTCAAAATTATTATGTATTTTTGCTCATAAACAGCCTTTGGACACTGAACCCTTCTTCCTCATTACTCTTCTTTCTTTTGTATACTTTGTTAATTAACGTAGGCTTCTTTGGTTGCAAGGCTATCTGGAATTGGTTCATTTTTAATTGTTCCTTTATTTTGTTGTCAGTAATGAATTTGGCTTAGAGCAAATGAAGTAATGACACATGCAAAATGTGAAGAATTATGTGTATTTTGCAAGGTTTTATGTAAGAACATATTTAATTTGTATAGTTGCAAGATGAGTGTATTCTACTGAGTCGCATATTAAAGCATAATGGTTTGCAACCAAAAGAATTATTTAAAATTGAAGCTTGGGGGTAGCTGTATTTTGAGACTTTACTGTAAAAAATGGAAGTTTTGATTTAGCATGATAAATAAATATCCATGCCTGAAAAGACTAACGTATGTGCTTAACTTTAGTCTGTGTAAAGAGCTGGCATACTCTGACTTAATTAAGGTCTTACGCTGCATGCAGAAATACCGATTATGTAAAACTGTGGGAGCTCAACGCAGAGCCAGGGTCCTCCTGCCTGGAGCATGAGCAAGCACTCTGGGAAAGCCTGCAATGGTAGAAGGCAGCACGGCAAAGCTGAGCTGGGCCTCCCCTGCCTGAGGGTGGGAGACGACGCGCATTGGTGTGGTACAGAGCAGTGCCGCGCCAGCTGGGCCTGGCGCGGTACCTCCACGTAATACCGCACTGTGCACGCTGGTGTGCCAGTGGGCCAGTGCTTGGGCTGCTGTCTTTCTCCTGGTTGGTGAAATGAGGAGAAGGGTGTTTGGGGGAGTTTTCCTTCCTTCCTTCACTAATAGAATATGAGGACTATTTTTTTTAAGTTCTGGAAGGGTGTCTGTGTTGAAGGGGGTCTTGATGTTTTCCTGCAGCGAGGATTGCCCTAGGAATGTGGCAGTTTTTAATGGAAACGCTTTTTTCTAATATTACTGTTTCTGAAAGTTGTTTCTTCTTTTTTTTATTGCCAGCCCTCCAGTCCCTCTTCTATGTGTTACTGTGCCCTGCTTCATCACTTTTCATCTTCACTTCTGAGGTTATACACAGTATTGCCCCAAACCCATTTGTTTTCATTTGTCTTCCTCTCTGTGCTTTTGCAGTTCTGCTAAACTTATTCCTGTCATTTCCTTTTGCTGATTTTTTTTTTTTTTTTTGCTTGGTGGCTGTTGTTATACTTTCCTCATTATTATTAAATGATCTGTTACCCTTCTTTCCTTCCTTTCCTAAAATCCAGCTGTTCAGAATAAGCCAGGGGAGATGGACTGTGCCATTAACCTTGGTGTTTTGCTACCAGTGAAAACTGTAAAAGCATTCAGTATCTTTTTGGAGTTTAAACCCTTGTTTCTTCCAAAAGGTAGTGAGCGGTACTCTTTGTTTGGAGATGTAAATCTGAATTGCTCTTTCTTTTTGCCTTATTGGAAGTAAACTATTTGTGGAGATGATAATAAAGGAATTCACCTGAAACTATATTATCTTCTCGCATATAGTTAAAGAAATGGGACTGATTCTGAATAACTACTCTGCAGAGGAACTACAAAAGGAAACGTGATATTCAGATTAGTTTCATTATTTTGGTTTAGCAGGAGGTTTATTAATATACCAAGCATGTCCTTTCTTCGCAGGTTATGTTAGGAAACAAAGCAGTGTACTATGCAGCGAGATTGCAGGTCATAAGTGGAGTATTGGTGCTATGTGTTACAGCCCTTTCTCTGATGGGCCACAGGCAGAATAATGTCTAGAATGAAAACTTGGCAATATTTGTGGGTTCTTCCATCATTTATAGCACTTACCCATCCTCAGTTTCACGATGAAAACTTTAATTGCTATGAAGACTTTGGAGAAAATACAATATGCCTTGTTGTTAACATTTGTGTTATGATTGTAAATAATGAGTTCAATACAGGTGACTGCAGCTATACAGAATGGAGAGGGGGCTAAATGTTTACTGACAATATTTTTCCTGAAGGGCTGTGATGCTGCAGGTGATCCAATGTCATGGGGTTTCTTTCCAGGACTTCTGATGGTGGAAAGACAGTTGGTACCATTGAAGTCAATCTTGTGAAGATGGGAGAGCTAGAGGATGGGGAAACGGACCACATCACGACAGACGCCCAGGATCAAAAGGTAGAAACTCAGTTCATTGCACAAAGTTAATTAGAATGATCAGCTGTTCCAAATGCCTAAATTACTAATTCCAAATTGGGTTAAGGGCTTAATCAAAAATTTTTGGTATAAAGTACTATGTACACTTAATCTCCCCAAACTAAAAATAGTTTTTCATGAAAATGTACAGACTAATAATCTATCCTCAGTTTCCTAGTCTCTCCCCTTCTTTAGGAAAAAAAGAGCTGATTTTGATCTCAACTGACCATATTTAATCACTCCTGATCAAAAAACTGTCCATAGAGATGCCATAAACCTGACTTCTTTTTCCCTTGGACAGTTCCTCTGTTTTCTGCCCTTGAAGTCCTGTTCACGTGGATTTTTATGTGCAACCTGTGCCCACAATACTGAAAACCTGGAAAGAATGACAGACAGGCAAGCCAAAGAAGAGGTGAATCCCCTTGCAAAGGGGCAGGTTCAGCTGCATTTCATGGGAGCACACAGTGGTGGGGCAAATCAACGGGACGGGATGGTGCAGCAATGGTGCCTCAGAGTGTTGGCACAGGGCAGTGTTGACCAGAGGGTATATGTAGGGATTCTGTGTTGGGGTGCTCATGGTGTGGGGCAAGAGGAAGGACAGAAGGGCTTGGAAGGAGGAAAAATGCTCTTAAGTAAGCAGGTTGTTGCAGGCAAAAGCAGTGGAGACTGGAGCTGATATGGGAGGAGTGGATTTGAGAGGAATGGAGAGCCAAAGGAGGGAGGCTGGAATGGCTGGGCTGTCTCTGTGATGACAAGAGGTTTGGGCTTGGGAGAGATTTAGAAATGACTGCTCAGAATGAGGAAATCAGGGTTTGAATGAATAGAAAGTGCTCTTTAACTGGGTCCCTGATTGATGGCAACTGACTCACCTGTACAGAGCTGCCTCCTCCTGGTATCTCTGCCTCTGCAGCCCCATTCTCACCGACAGAATTTTTGCAGCCCTAATGCTATGGTGTAGTGCTATACACTATGGTGTATTCTGCTCTTCATGGAAAAAAACCCACAATCTTTAGATAATGCTACAGGGAATGTAAAATTAAGGACTGCATTTTTTTTTTGTTTGTTTGTTTGGAAGTTACATATTTGAATGTATTTTTGGAGAAAAGGGGGTTGTTCTGAATATCTTTTCTGCTCAGCCAAAACAGTTTTCTTTTGGGCCAAACTCTGCGGATAGATTTTACACTTCTTTTTTCACCATTCTTTTCAAAGGACCTCAGTGCCCTTTTAAAACAATGGACCAGTGGGACTGGTTCCAAAGAAGCCAAGAAATGCTGTGAAATCTTTCTGGTTTTGTACTATGAAACTTCCACAAGATATGCAACATGAACTGTTTTTTCAGCCTTCTCTTTCGTTTTGCTTTTCTTCCATTTCAAAATGTGGAACAAGACTTCTCACAATTATTTGAGATGTAATTAATGAGCTGTGTCTAGCTTGGGGGAGCCAGAAGGCTTTAATAGCATCTTTCTAGGGGGTTCTAATACTTGTCAAGAAAGACCAACCTTGTGACAGCTGTATTTTCTGTAGTCTTTAAAAGAGTCCGTAGTTTTTATGGATTAGTTGCATTATGGAGTCTTAGTTTATATGTTCGTCATGAGGATGCAATTGTGAGAACGTAGAGTTACTGAATTACTTCAAAGAAATAAGTTCTGAATTAGGTTTGCGAACTCATTAGATAAACTGTGCAGGGAATTTCTCATGGAAGAGTAAGGTGGTAGTTAAATTCAGTCTGAGTTATCAGCTGGTAGAGAGCAAGCGCATCATGTCTTGCTCTTTGCTTTGAGCTCTGCAACAGAACATCTAGAAACTGGGGAAGCCCTGGGAACAGAACTCCCTATCACCTTTAGAGGCTATCTGGTTTTTTTTTTTCTCACTGGGGGGAGGAGGAGCTTTAAAAATACAAATCCTACTACGTTTAATATAGGTTTACACCAGTTGATTTTTCCATAAACTTTTTATACTTTTATACACTAATCTTATCAAAGAAATCTTCCAATTCACTTTTATAACAAATGACTTTAATCACGAACCACGAGCACATTTTAAAGACTTTTTGTGGTTCTTACTTTTCCCTTGTTTAAAAATTCATGGAGCGCTTTCTAACACCGTACATGTGAAAACTGCCTTGTCAAAAGAAACCTCTCTGAAAGTGCAGAACTTGTCAAAAATTATTTTAACCTCTGCCATTGTATTGGTAGGAAACCTGTTTTATTATGGAATAGCTGATCATATTTTGCCATTTTTCTCTGCTATAATTCTGATTGTGTTACAGTCTATTGGAACAGAAATATTAAGATAAAAATGTAAATTATAGTTAAGGGTTGGGAAGTTATATTGGAACAGAAATATAAAGATAAAAATGTAAATTATAATTAAGGGTTGGGAAGTTATTTGATCAGTGATGTTTTTCAGTCTGCCATTTATAAACTGCTATGAATTTCCTTGTAACATCCGAATGTGTTACATCTGGCTGCTTTTCTTTTGTAGTGTGCGTTGGTTCGTGAATGTACAGCCACTGAAGGCCTAAGTGGTAAAGACAACTTGCCTTCATTAAATGCAGGTAGGTATTCTAACATCCATAGAAGATGACTTTTGCAACGCTATATCAGATCCTGAAGAAATTGCAAAGATTTGGGGCAGAGCTCTTAAAAGGCTCTTCAAGTGATGCACAATTTTTTTAAGTTTAATTTTTAAATGTTTTATACATATTTGACAGTAGCATTTTACTGAGAAATGCAAGGAAAACTCAGAAATGTCAATTATGCTTTCTGAAACACCGCTAAAGTCTCCCACTCCTACATCTTTACTGACAGTCTTGAAAATCATTGAACAGGGACTTCAGTGGGCATGGAATTAACCTCATAAGTTTTTGGCATGTCATTGCATAACATTCTGTTAAAGTAATTATGCATTATTTGCAACTGAATACCCTGGAGAATTAATCTGTCTCATAGCTGATGAAGTGGCCATTTCAGTTTGATCTGGAAGCTATATGTCCTAAAATGAAGGAAGCTGTTGGCAAGGCATTCTCAGTTCTAGGTCAACTCTGGGCTTGAATGTGCAGTGTTGAATAGATCCATTTCTCTTTCATTATTCTGAGAAATACTACATGCTGATACGCTGCACTGTAAAAGTTTTATTAGCCCAAGTTTATGAATCTCCATTACTCTGCCGTAACAATGTCACAAATAAGTTATATGGGTCATCTGAAACCACAGCGCTGTCAAGAATTCTGTGTATTTGCTGCAGTTGAAGAGAAATGTTAGTGAAGTTTTGAAACCTTTTAAAACCTATACTGAAACTTCTTCATATGACTTGACTGATAGGACAGGAGACTTATTAGACTAGCTTTGCAGTCTGAAGGAAGCACTAGAAACCTCCAAAAAATAGGTTTTTCCATGTATGTATGAATCCTGTAATTTTTTTTTTCTGTGATTTGTTGAGACTAGATCAGAAGCACAGAAATTTTCCTTCAGAACTGCCATTTCTTTTTCTTTGGTTCCATGTGAGGCTAGATATGTTTGTGGAAAAGATATTCATTGAGAATTACTAAATGCACAGGAACTACATCTGGTCCGGAAATTCCTGAACTGAAAATAGCTGGAGGCAGGGAGAGTATCTTGCATCTCTAAGGTATCTATTTCTGGCTGCTCTTGGAGACAAGATACAGAGCCAGTTGAACAATTTGGTCTAACTCAGTGCAGCCATTCTTTTGATTCTGATTCTGTATGTCATCGAGATAAGTGGGTCTTAAAGAAATGACATTTCTGTTCAGAGAAAATGTTACTGATTCACCCCTGATTTTTTTCAATTTGCTGCCTCCAGTGGGTGGGTTCGATTGGGGTTTTTTGTTGGTTGTTTTTGGATGGGGAAATGCTGTAGTTTGGGGAATGTACTTTGTTGGAACTGTGGGAACTTCCAAGGCAGATATCAGTTTTATGAATAATGAAATTTAGGTCACTTTGTCCTGAGTATTTGCACGTGATTCTACAGTATATCTAGACAGCACTTAACATTTCTACATTTATTGCTCTCATATACAAACACACAACACAAAACCAAAACCCCCACCCTACCCATCATCGCTAGGGTTTATAAAGTCAAACATGCCATAGAGGTTTTTTGTCATTTTTTGTTTTTGAAAAGAGTTGAGGAGAAAGAGCAGAACTGCAGATGCATATGCAAGAAATGACAGCAAGCAGGATATTGGAGAGAGTTTTCAGTCACAGGAAGTTTGTTCTAATAAATACTTACGCTTCAATCTGTTTCCTGTATTTGTGACTTCCTCTTCTCACCCCAGCGTTGCCTCCACTTCCCTGCTGACATCTGGCGTCAGTTCCAGGTTTTGTCAGTTCCACTCTTTTTATTGAATTCCCAATTTCTTTTCTTAGAAAATTTTAGCTGTCCTTTTATACTCTCAGCCTCTTTGCCTAACCAGTCAGACTTCTTCCCCAGCATGCCTCCATGACTGGGCTTCATCTGGATCAAAGCTCTCTGTGTTGCCTGGAGACTGGCTTTCTCATATGGGTACCAGTGCTGCCCTTAAGCATGTTGTACCACACACTCACTCTGTCCAAAAACATGTTCATCCACTCTGTACGAATGACGTATGAGAAGTTCTGTTGGTATTAGAAGCTGGGAAGGGTGCAAGAATTTTCAATAAAGGTAGACCCTTGGTGCCTGTATGAAGTGTTTTGAGTTTTTACATACTGAGATTTCTTTCCCAAGGCTTATGTCATTGGCAGATCTGGGTGGATTGCCATGCATATGGTAAAATACATATCTTTGTAGAAGATTTACTGTCAGAATTCAAGTTTTTAAAGCACAGAACTTTCTATTGCAGATTTCTGGCTTCATTCTGTGCAGCTGGACCATCTTAACTGAAATTTTTTTTTAAAAAAACATTTTAAGCCAGACAAATTTCAGTGTGGCAAAATTAGAGGCAATCAAAAAAAGGACCGAAGGGGAAGGAACAATATCATAATGTGGTAGAAGTATGTTACAGGCAACCTGATAACATCAATGTTGCCTGCACTACTTTCTCTGCTGTGTGCATACAGACCTATCTACAGTACAGTATATATTCCATATATGTATGCATTTAGTACATGCATTTAGTGCATTTACTGTTGTAAAGATTTCTGGGTTTTTGTCTCAGGCCTTCAAAACTATGAAACTGAAAAAATACCCCTATGTGAATCTTTAAGCCTGTAGGCATAGATGCAGATTGGCATTCTTCTGAAATTTAAATCTTAATATAAGGAACTCGCAGCCCTCAAGTGAGTTATGAGGCACTTACTTACTGAGTGAGTGGGAATGAGTATCATATTTCACAGAGGCTTATCAGTATTCCATTTATACCCCAAGAGATTGAATTTATATGTCTCAAAATTCGGTTATTTATTTATAACACTGGAGAGTTTGCCAATTGTTTGCATGTAAACATATTGCACTTTACAACAGAAAAGAGAATAAAAGTAATTGAAATTAAGAAAAATTAAGAAAGTTGAAATTATTCTTCCTGAGATGATATGCATAATACACCTATGCTATAAAGGAAGATATAAATAGAAACACTGTTAGTAAATTAGTATTTGGTGGTGGTATGCTTTGATCTATGTTCAATAGGGAACAAAAATGAAAACAGAGTATTCAATCTTCTATTAATTTTTTATTTTACTTGCAGGGGAAGCAGTGTGAAGGATATTGCATGGAATAAAAAGCACAGAGGTCTTTAAATTTAAAAATGAGAATGTCCAAAAATATGGATGGTTAAATATATGGCATTGGCTTTCAGGCTTCATGCTAGAGAGAAAGGCTTTTAAAATAGTTTTTTTCTGTTTTTACCCACTGCAGTTCATCTGGATTTTTTTTCGTTTTCAGTGCCTTTCATGATCACTGTCTGAATACAGGAAGGATTACCTTTATGAAACTTCCACTCATTTTAATAACTACTTTTTATAAAACCTAAATCTAGTCTTGCCGTTCTTACTGTTTGGGTGGTTTTACATGCCTTTTGTATTTCTTTGTTAGACAACTTATTGCAATTAGAAAGCAATTGTTGTTGTAATTGGAAAGTAAAATACATCTGAGATTTTTATGGAATCACATAACTTCAGTAGTTCTGTTTATAAGAAAAACATAAAGTATTGTGTAGCTCTTATTGACAATCTCAAGCTTTAGCAATACTGCAAATGGGAATTATTTGGATTCCTTGTGACAACAAGGCTTTTTTCTGACTTTGTAAATGAAATGGAGAGATGTTTTGGCCATTTTTTTTAAAACTTGCAACACACTTGAGATTATTCTCATCTGAAAATTCAGACTGGGAGGTAGTACCTGAAGAGTAGTTCAGTAATTCAATGATAAAAGTAATAACTTTGGATCGACATTTTCAAAGTGTTTGCTAGTCTCCCTTGCTATCATGCTGCAGTCCTGTTGGGTTTTTTGTTTGGTTTTGGTTTTTTCCCATGATGGTGGTGGTGATAGTGGGGAGATGGGAAGAAAGAGATTGTGGAGCTATGTATGTGCATTAGGTTCTCACAGAACCAAATGTGAATTTTTGAATGTAATAGATTTTGAGTGGAAATTTAAGGGCTGTTCTTGGAAGAACATGCTTTGATAACTGTTTAGGAAGTAGATACAGAAAAGCAAAATAGAGAAAAGAGGCTTTTGTGTCTGGGGCATCATCATTTGAAATGTCCTGGTAAAAAGTTATCAGCCTGCTTCCTAGTGAACAGGTGGCACTACAAAAAAACCCCAAAACCAACCAAACAAAAAAACCCAACCAACAACCCAAATTTATCATCTGTTTTGACAGGTTTCTGTTTAAGGGTAGACCTGAATTAGCCCTTAGTTGCTTGAGCTCTCCCTGACATCTGAAGATTGTCATTCTCTGTTCTTGTTAATGGAAGATCATCAGTGCCACATATCCACTTCATGGATTGACAGAGGCTGTCAATATTATTGACAAAACTGATTTTGTTAATTAGAAAAATCTCAGCAAAAGAGGAGGAAAATAGGAAAGCATTAGAGCATATTTTAATCAAGTAATATAATAAAGCCCAGACACTGGGTGTAAGTTGATCATAGGCACAGGACTTGGATATGCTTTTTTTTTTTGTAGTGGACAGTAGTTAAATCTGTGTGGTGAGGATTCTCTAGCTGTAGAATGTGTGTAAAGATGCTTGAACATTGAAGTATTTTGGGTGTTAGTACAGAAAAAATGCTGTTACTCATATGCCATAGCTGTCAAGCACCTATTAGGCTTATTTCATAACAGTAAGTCAGAATTTAGTTTCTGTAAGTAAAATCGCTAGTAAATAAATGCAAAATGACTCTAAACAGGCTTTCAGTTTCTCATCGAAGACTAATGATTAAAGAGATCTCAGTAGAATGATGGGACTAGAAAACAATACATCTGCAATTACTTAAACATGATTATTTGCAACATTCCTTTCTTTGAGTTGCCAACAACCATTTTATTACAGATATCTTTGAATCTGTGGTCTTGTTTTAGGCCTTTCCTAAAGGACTTCTGTTAAAAAACAGTTTGATTAGCTAGACAAGAAGTTTGTGTGTCTTCAATAACTTGGTCTGTGTTTTTCATTCTCTATAAATCAGCCTACATAGGCAATAATGGTGGAAGTGAGTTGTGAAGCTGAAATTTCTATTAGTAGATGTCGTTTTGACAGCAACAGTTTCCTTGCAGCGCGTATGGCAAATGCATTCCTTTTAGTTACAGACCATTCAGTGGCAGATCAATGGGAGCCTGCTCTAAGACAGGTTTTTCCAGAAGGCTGATAGAAAGGTACTGTTGGAGGATTTGGATGGCTGTCCAAAGTCATTCTGAGTTAGGAAGCAGTGGATGTGTGTGTGTGTTCAATGACAATCATTTGTCTCCCAGTAAGCTTGTCAATGTAGTCAAACAAAACTTTTCTTTCTCAGCTTTTTTCCCATTGGCTTTTTCTGGAAAATCAGTTAAGAGTAGGGGAAGGAAAAAAAAGGAAAGACTAGAATAGAAATTTCCCATCTTTATTACAGAGCATGATTGTAAGATCTGAATGGAAATGTAGCCAACATGTGAGAGCTTTAAGATAAAAAACATGGTGGGGTTTAAGCATAACCTTCCAAGACACTGAGTAACATGATTTTCTTACGTCAAGTTAGAATAGTGGTCTGAGAACAGCATGTGTAACATGCATACAGGATTATTATATTTATTTCTATGTAGTGGCAGTCATTAACTATGTCAATGATCAAGTTGACTCTAAAATGGCGTTCTCTTGACCATGCCAATGGTAAAGCTTCCTTTAATGTAGATGCACACTATCTATTTGTGTTAATGATTTCTGTGTGTGCATGTCATGGAGAAGGTGCATCAGATAGAGCTAAACTCTGAGGCATACTTCACTTGTCCCATGCCATTTATTAGCAATGTGAGTGATTCTATCACATGGTAAGCGATGGCGTTGACTGTATGTGAGTTCATTGTTTATTTGTGCATTCCATTTTTCCTAACTGTATCTTAAGTGTAAGAATAGAGAGAGTAATTTACATTCTCACTACACTGAAATCCTAAATTCACAGGTTACCTACTGTGTGGGTGAAATGTGGTTTATCTACTGCACTAGTAATATTTTGTCCTCCACATGATGCTATAATAAATTAAATAAGAATTTAATGTCTAAAATTAATTCTGGAAGCAAGGGGGAAAAATTATGTATTATTTTTGGATGAAATTGTTGTCATAAATTTGCAGGGTCATATAACCACAGTAAAGCAATGATACAATTTTTCCTTTCTGCAGTGTTAAAAAACCCAATCTGTAAGTTATATAGATTCCCTACTTCTGACAACAAGTGGTTGCGGATCCGGGAACAGATGGCTGAGACCACCCTCTCTTTCCATGTTCCTAAAGAACTGATCAATCTGCACATAAAGGAGGATATGAGAAGGTAAGGAAGAAGTAGCAATAGTAAATACTAAATTTTCTTTTTCTGAGTTGGAATAATGTAAGTGATGAGCTAAAATATTAATTTGTAGTATGAAATAGGCAAAATATTTTTGCTGCTAAGAATTTACAGCTGTAACTGAACAACAGAATTGATTGCTCAGAATTTTTAAGACTCCAGTGACTTCCTAAGTTCTGAGCAATGAACTGTGCTATAGTGTGGTCATGACTTAAAATGTGTAAGCATCAAGATTTGGTTAACAATATAAATATTCTGAGAAGTTAACACTTTTGTAAAGAAACAACACATGACAAAGGTGTGAACTACGTTGTAGTGTGTTTGGCTTTGTGTCTGGCTATCTGTGTCTAATATCACAGACAAACATTATGCAAGCAATGGAAAGTGTCATGTTTGTAGTTAATAAAGAGGCAATAAGAATATAAATCACTTTCCTCTAACTAATGTAAATTAGTTGGCATAATGAAAGGATACCAAAGTAATATAATTTTGAAGCCTTTGTTCATGTTTGGCCTTGTAACCAGGAGGGACATCTGAGGATTGTTACAACATGTATGGCCTGGAAAAAAAGAGGATAAGGGAGCACAAGTGTCCCAAAATCTTCTGTATGTCCAAATTCCCACTACAGGGACTAAAATGGCAGCCTGTCCTTGAATACTTGTAAGTTGTGCTGATAGAACTGTGGAAAAGCAATATTTTACGCAGTCCAGGGCTTCCCTGAAAGCATACCTTCTTTTTCCATTGATAATGGATGGTGCAGAAAAGTATACTGCCTCCTTTCCCACGAAAGATGCCTCACGCATTAGGTGGACATCTGGTCTCATGTATAAGAGTAACACTGTGAGCTCGTGCTGCATCCCAAAGCCATCCTGTGCACTTTCAGGCAACTCCCTCCATCAGAAGGGGTTGCCTGTGATTGTTTACAGTGATGGTTTGTCCTGCAAGAGGAGCTTCTTTTCTTTTTTTTTTAATTCACCCCATCTGCTGCTTCTGTATGACCTTTTTATGCCAATAGAACAGCATGTGGGAGACCAGAATCTTACTTTCAATAAAGTCAATGGACTGATACATACTTATGCATGGTGATGATGGGTTATAAAAATCATATGAATTGTTATCATACTTTATTCATTTAATACAGTGTTTAGGTATCTATGGCCTGATCTTGTTTGAGAATACTAACGTGTGAGGTTTTTTTAGTAAACAATAAAAATAGATTATGTGACTTGCACAGTTCATCCACTTCCCAGATTTTAATTTGCCCTATGGGTAAATGCCTTTTAAATGTTAAGGGATTACTTTAACCACTTTTACTATTAGTGTGTTATTCTCTCCTAAGGCGTAATGCAAGTAATAGCAGTTGCTGTTATTTCATATTGTAGCATTCACCTCCTTGGATAAAGTCATAGCAAAGAATCACCATGATTTGGGTTTTTTTAACCATTATTCAATAGTCACCAAAATAAAGAAAAGCTTTGGACAAAACAGAAGTAAAAGTTGTTCAAAGATTGAGGCAAGTGGTTCTGATTTTCCTGACTGCCAATGTGGTTAGCTGTTCAAGCCTAGTAGAAAACGTGGGTGTGAAAGAAAGAGAGACAAAGTGATTGTATCAGTCTGAGGGAGGAGGTAAGACCAAGGAAGAGGAGGACCAACTTGTGGGAGAATACTAGCAGATGGTGGGAATAGGGGCATCTGTGTCACCTATCATCGCATAAGCGTGTAGGTTGGAGCTTCAGCTTTGTTTGGGCTTTGCTTTTTGAAACAATTGCAAAGATGTGTGCTCTTGTGGACTCCTTCCATTTGTAAAGTAGTAAAACAATGTTAGGAGGATATTGTTATTTCTTGCACTCGTACAAAACTTACACTGTACCATCTTAAGGCTGTTCTCTTCTGAAGTATTCTTCTCTGCATTTTTTTTCCCCAGTTAGTATAAAAGAATAAATATTTTTGTCTCAGAGTCCACTTCTTATACTCAGCCTGTTTCATTTTATTCCTATTGTGGCTTCAATATAGTCAGCTCTGAAGCAATTACCTATAAAAAATATCCAAGTGAAGTGTTAATCCCACTTAGTGTTGTATTTTAAATTGTAATTTAAATGCCCTTTTCTCATAGCTCTTAGGATTGTTTATCTCTTGATAAAACTATTCATTGATGTCATTGTTAACCAAACTTTTTCATTTACTGACGTGATACTCTGAAATACGTAACCTCTAAGGATGTTTAACTTTGTTTTTCAGCATAAAATAATGTTTTTAAAGATATGCATGCATTAAAGATTTTTATCCTTCACACCTCCTCAGAGGAAGTTTTAATAGGAGCAATACGGTCATTTTTATTGTTCTAATAAGGGTCCTACAGTCCGCTTTGCTGGTTTTTATTAAGATATCATTTCTGTTTCCCCCTCGAGGTTTTCCAATGAGTCTTTTTCCCTGTTTTTAATATTTCTTTATGCAAATCTGGTCCAGATATTTTGCATCTACCATGCAAGATTAGCCAAGTAGTTCTTCAAACCTAATGGTTATAAAAAAGACTTAGTAGTTTACAATAATTGTTCAGAAAGTTGGTTGACCCATATAATCTAAGCTTGCAGTTGTAGATGTAACTTGTGTTGCACTAGATCAGCACAGCAAGAGAAGTAGGAGACTGTAGTAGAAGCTGCAGTACATGTGTCGTTCAGATTTGCCACCGAAACTCTTTCGAGTCCCTTGGAACTAAACTCTGCTTTGGCTGAAAGGAAATTCCACCTGCTTATGGCTGACTTTGGCCCATGGCGTTTGTGGTCACGACCCATAAACAAATTTCAGGGGTAAATTGCTGAACTGGAACCCTTTCTCCAGAGTACAAAGCACACTCAGGCTTTCCTCCTGCATCAGGAATGGCTATCCTGTCCCAACTCCAGTAGCCTTTTCTTGTGCAAATCTATGCTGTTTGTTTTCTGATTTCTTTCTTGTAACATTACAGAATGAGGACAAAGTTCAGACTGTCTGAAAGATGTATGTTTTTCTACTACCTTTTAATATGCACCTTCTACAGACAAATGGACACCCAGGCAGAAATGCCATGTGTTGGGAGTAGGCATTGATTTTTCTGGACCTTTACATGTTATTTTTTGCATGACTTATTTGTGAGCAATTGCACTGCAAAAACATTGTGTTGATAGAGGTAATAGGATAAAAAAGGTTATTCTGAGTAAACTTACAATGACTTTCGAAGCTGTTTGGACTGACCACATTTAGACAGGCACTGTTAATATGCTATCCATTTAAGGACTTTTAAAACCTTACTTCAAGTAACCACCTAGGACAAATGTTCACAGAAGTGATTTTTTCAACACTTAAAAAATTTCCAAATGTGTCAGTAGAACGTAGCTCAGATACACGCATATGCGTGTATTTACCCCGCTGTGCCTCAAAAAGGATGCAAAATCTTTCTCTTATTCACCATCAGTTACAGCATAGACGAATACAAGTATATGAATGTAAGTGTAACTTGAATTTTTGTGAGTAGTCTTTTAGACAATTGCAACCTCAAACATGATCAGTTTAAAAACCATTGATTTATAAACTAAAGGATAAACTATGTTGTAGTGTATGAACACTACATAATTCTCTGTACTCTTGATTTTGCTGTTCATAACTAGTTTTGGAAAAGATGGCCTGTGTGAAAATCTAAGGAGTTTTTGTGTCAGACTTCATGAAGTAAAATTTGCTGGTCTTTACTTTTGTTATTGGGTGTTTAATGTTGTAGTGCATTGGAATGGAGTAACATTACCTGATTTGTTTTGTGATAGTTACCTCTACATAACATTACCTATTATTCAGCAGTGCTGAAAGCTATAAAATGTTAACTTACATGCTGACTGTCCTGTCAGAGAGGGGATTTTGTTGCTGTTTTCTGCAAAATCCACCCAGGTATTAAAGACTCCAGAAAATTGTTTTGTACCAGTCAGCAATGCTGCTCAGAGACTGGCTGCTAAAATTTCCAGATGTTATATCTGTGCACAGCATGCCCCAGTCTCAAAGAAGTCCATATTGAGCAAATGATATAACCTGTAGGTCATCTTAGAGCCTCCCGTATTATAGTGAAGGACAATACAAAACCGAAGCAAAAAATAATTCTCTTCTCAAGATTATCATTATTTTAACACACTCAAATTCTGTCATCACAAAAAGCTTTTGAATTTTTCCATTGTTAACTGGAGTTTTTGCACTTACCAGTACTTATCTGTAGTTCTAATAGCACTAAGTTGAGTGTAATTTTGTCAGTCCATGTCAGTGGGGATGCAGAGAATATAAATTAGAGGTGTTAAGGCATTAAGGTGATCAAAAAAGCTTTGTATGGTTTTATTACGTTGCTTGCATCGTAAAAATCCTCACTGTTTATTTTGAATGAGGCACTCTGATTAATGAATTGGGGAAAAAAGAAAACAGAAACCCACAAAACTGTTTAAATGATTGAGCAATCAAGCAATTAATTATGTGATTAATCTTGCCACATATATGATTCTAAGCTGAAAGATAAAAAGGAAGTTATAAATAAAACTATGAAAGTACAATGGTTTTGCTTATATCATAAAGCTGAAGCAGCATTGTCTTAAGCTGATTCCAGTGTTTCCTGATGAAACAATAACATTTAAAAAAACAACCAAACAAAAAACCACCTAAAACAATTCTATACACCATTGCTAGTTACTAAAATATAGTTTAGGATTAAAGTGTAAATTCCACAGATGCCGTTCTCAGTATTACTGAATTTGCGACTCTCTGCAATCGTGTGATGTAGGAGAATTATCCTCTGCTATTAAATGCCCATCATAGAATTAACCTCAAATGATCATGCTGTTTGAAGATCTTGAGTCTTTCAGAGATAAACCCAGGTAATAAAATATCCAAGGAAGGGAAAGAGTTTTAAGGCAGGAATGAAGAAATGGGTTTAATTTAGCTTATATATTGTCTACACTTTTGGATAATAAAAAGGGGATGGTGGTGGATAGAAATGCAAAATGAACTTAAAAACTCCAGCTCTCAGGACCAGTATAAAATATTCTCAAGCCTTTGCAAATTCCAGTCTATTCTCCACATATACATAGAAGAAACAGGTTTTAAAATATTTTTAATGTGTTTGGTGGTTTTGGTTTTGTTTTTTTTAAACAAATGTTTAAGGAATGCAAAAGGTAGGCACAACCTACATTTTAGTTTTTAGTTACCTGTCAGGTCGGGCTTACCAGAACATGAAATAATTTTGGGAAATTCTGTAAGAAGAGAAAAACAGCAACTGTTTTGAAGAGGTTCTATACAAAAACTATTAGGAAAGAAAGAAAAACATCCTTTCATTGATTTTTGTGGTAGCTTCCCCAGAAGGGATTAAATCCTCCTTTGTAATTATTTGTCTGTTCTAGGAATAAAAGGCTATGACTAGCATAGACAATAGCCTAGGCAAAAAGGCTATGATTCTTTTATTTCGGGAGAGAATGTTGTTTTAATGTGCTATTGCCTGTATACTACAGGACCGTAACTTGTGGTAAAGAAAAACGAGAGTAATTTTATCTGCTTCTATTCAACAAAAAAAGATGAAATGGTTATCCATAAACATGTACACTTTAAAGTAAAATTTATTAGGAAAAATTATTCCTGTACTCCTTTCCTTAGAAGGAAGCTTATAAGCTTCCTTTACTTATAAGTGATTGAGTCATGCCCCAAAGCTTATAGTTTATATTTACTCCAAAGCTCCAGTTAGATAAATTCAGAACTTTGGTGCCTTTATAAAATTATAAAACTTTTGCAAATATTATCTGCAGAAATGTCTCATCTTGCTTTGAATCCTGCTAAGCACTTTGCTTCTGATGTTTTGTGCAAGTGAATTTCAGAAGCTAATTTTGCTTGGTGGAGGCAAAAAGCACTTCCTTTTTTCCATTTTGAATTTGTCATGTTTGCTTCACTGGATTTTTGAAGCTGAATGAATCAAAAGTTACTACTTTGTCTTCATACAGCATTTCTGGTTTATGTGCTTTTATCGTATGTCCTTAATTAGCTCTTCTATCTGTTTATATAAAGATCTTTTCAACTTCTTTCAATTTGTGAAGATTTGTGCTGTGTCCTTAATGATGCAAATGGCTGTTCTTGTTGTTACGTTTTCTGAGACAGAATAATCAGATCAAAAAAAGTTCTTTTGAGGGAATGCCTCCTTCTGACTCATCTTGCTCATCTTACTATCTTGATGCTGGTTTTTGCTGTATTTTGGTTTTATTGTCACTGACCACAGGTTTTCACTGTGCTTTCCACAGTGGTGTCTGGACTGTTGAAGCTAGTGGTAGTTTTGCGAAAACAAGTTCACTGGGAATACGATTTCAGCATTAGGACTTTCTTCAAATAATTTTTGAACATGATGCATAGCACTCATTCAAAGTACTCCTTACAGAGTTCAGTATTTGGCATTTTCAGCATGGAATAAATTTACTTTAGACTTCTAAGCTGTTCATATATCCCCCTATCCAAAGTGATGAGAAAGAGACTTTTTCTGTTACTATGGTCATTAGAGTGCGTGGCACAAAGTAGAGACTATTTAAGTAGAAATTATCAACATGAATAATATAGGAAATTGTTTGTGCCTCTTCCAGGTACTTCTAGTAGTTTACTATAATTATGCACCTAAGGTGTTCTTAAAAAAAAAAAAAAAAAAGCATAAGTTGATAAATCAAAAGGTAGAATATTAATCTGAGCCTTGGGTGGTCAACCATCATTTGACAATGGGTTTCATTGAACATTTTCTTGGAACAAAAAACATTGCAGATAAGATGTGTCTTTTTATGACATACTAGTGGCTGTAATGGTGCGTACATGTTTCTGAGATGAAACAAACACAAGCCTTGTCGACAATGGTAAGAGCAGGATTTGATATTCCTTGAAAACATGCTAAAGTTTTTATGGTGGGATTTGAGCTTTCCCTTCCTGTTGCTGTTAGTGTCAATGGAATTAACTCATAGTCAGCCGATGAAACCAGTTTTGCTTTTGGTTGGATATTTTAGTCTGACATAAGGGGTTTCTAGTCCTGCTGTTGCTTGGCTTGAGCATCAGACCAACAGCTCCAGAAGTGGGCTTAGATAGAGGTGGGGGAGCAGAGTCCTAACAGTGGGTTTCCTATGGGATAGAGGGCTCTGAATGTGGCATATTGATGTGCCCACCTCTCACTGTGTACTATTTCTCCAGCCTCTGCAGAATACTATATTCCTGTTTAGGAGGAGCAGTAAAGTTTTGGAGATCAGCCAGGTCCAAACATTGTTCCTAAAACTATTAAATAAGACAGCAAATATTAAGGGCCAAGGTATGTTCACTGCAAATAAATAAAATTGTATACCCTGCCAAATTTTACAAGCTTTTCTTAGGAGGAAGCCCTGAGATTTTCATTTAATGGGATGTCTCATTTTAAGCTGCTAAAAACTTTCAAGGAAAATGGTGGTTGAGAATGGTCCTGTTACTGCTGATGATTCTTATGCTACAGCACTGCCAGTTTGTATCAATGCAGGAAAGTTGAACTGTTTCATCTACTTCTGTTCTTCAGGTTGAATGAAGTGGAAAAAAGTAATCATACGTCATTAGTAAACTCCCAATGAGTTCACGTATTGTAATCTTTGTTTCCATTTTGATACTTTCAAGGACATGTATAAACAAAATGCCTTAATTCTGCTTCCAGTGCAAACTGTTTGATATTGGTTGTCGTATTAACCAGGAGGAGAATCATGCCTGTATAGCTTATTCTAATACTGTTCACTGTGATGCAAAGCTAATAGCAGTGGGGAGGACATTAGTGTATCAGTGTGGGGCTTTTCTGTTTAAGAAACAATTTTAAGACTTTTGGGCTAGTGGTCAGACCTGTTGCAGTTAAGTGTAGCTCTAGGTTCCTGTCCTGCAGTCTCATTGGTCTTTTCCTCCCCCTTTCTGCCCCCTCTCTCCCCCTGTTTTTCCTTTTTCTTCAGTAATTTTCCTATATGCAAGAGCTGTCCTCTAGAATTCTTTTTTGAGACTTCAAAGAATTGCCCTGAAACAGTCTGCTTGATGCTTTGAGGAAAATGAGGAAAACTAATTGGTCGTGTTGCACAAGTTTTCTCCTGAACAATTCCAAGAGTTTGAAGACTCGAGAGCTTTAATTTTCAGTTTCTTTATAAGCAGGTCCCCCAAAGTGGCTCTGGGATAAATATAGGATGAACTTGCTTTGCAAGTGGGGAAAACAAACAGAAAGCCCAGTGTACTGTAACTATGCTTGTTTGTATAGGAAATTAAAGTGATCTCTATTTCACTCAGGTCAGCTCTCAAGAGTGTACAGGAAAACTGATAATTTGCTAAAGGATTTCCTTTTGGATTTTCAGTGTCATGTTTGGTTACCATAACACTGCTGTTTTGACCCAATTAACACAGCTGTAAGGCTGAAGATTAAGTTTTAGGGGACTGGTGGGTTGTTTGGGGTTTTTTTTGGTTTGTGTGTTTTCTTTTTAACACTAAAGAAATGTGGTGAGGGCTGGTGTGTTGGTTAAACTAACATTTGTAGAAACACTGCTAGAACTGTGTTTATAATGGGTATGAAAGTATCCAAAGAGTAGAGTGTATCAAAACAGCTACGCGGCAAGCATTGGAAAAGGAGTAAACTTTGTATTCTTTACAATAGTGTTTAATATTTCTTCAGGAAAAGTTACTTGCTGTGAACGGGGCTCTCTGGAGCCTGGAAACCTTCTTACTTCTGGGAAAGAAATAATATTTCAGTTTGCAGGCCATGGCATTTGTACCAGATGAGTTTTGAACACAAATTACTGAATTATTCACTGATTTGACATTCTTTATTGTGTGGCTGAACAACAGAGCTGAAATCAGCAGAATTTACAAGCGTCATGAAAACAGATATTATTTCAATTAGGAAGTGCTTTTCATGTTTTTTAACAAAGTTGTTTTGCATTAATTAGATTAATTTGGATGAATGTTAATAGATTAATGAGTTAATTAGTGTCTTCTCTTTTTGCCTTCTGATACAGGAATCAGGAACTTAAAGACTTGGGAGAACTTGCTCCTCACTGGGATAATATGCGCAAAAGTGTTATTGCTCACTGTGATCAAATGTTGAGCATGTACCAGGACACTCTTGCAGAGCTTGGGAAGCATACAGGTATGAAAGTAGCCTCTCCTCTTCTGGGGCAGTTAAGAATTAACTAGATTGACTGTTATTAAAGAGTGGTGTATCCAGCAGAAATAAACCACATGAAAATGAAATATCTGGAACCATTGTATTTCTGAAATACTCACAGGTGCCCTGTTTCGTCTTCTAAATTTTTTTCATGCATTCCATCAGTTTTTCACAGTTAACATGGTACATGGCTACACAGCAGCCAAAAAAAAATTGGAAAAGTGAGTGTGTGTGTGTGTGTGTTAATTGCACATTCCCTTGAATATACTGCTCTGCTAGTATTGAATACCATCTGCCAATTGAAACCAGCCTTAAAGGTAGTTTTATCAGTTTTTTCTTGAAACCTAACAAGTTACATTTAACAGTCTACGGGATAACAGTAACATCTAGCTATGCTTTGCGTCTCCTTAGTGTAGTAGTTGTCATTGCTCACATTGTGCCAGAAAAGCACAGAATTAGTAAGGGATGGGCAGTCTGTCCTCAGTCCAGAAACAGCGGTATGTACTGCTTCGCTTTTTTCTCCATGTGGAGATGGTGGTCTTGTATTCTGATGTGCACTGAGCGCTCGTTCAGTTCATATCTGCCAGAGTCCTGTGGTCAGGGACTATAATGTATCATAGTGTCTGCATGCCAGTGGAATAAGACAGCATCAGTGACAAATGTGCAGAAAAGGCACCTGGTCTTTTCCTCCTGTAGTAATTCTTACTCATAAAAAGAACAAGAAAAGACCGCAGAACAAATTATTTCTTCTTTTGAATTGCTTTTCATTCGTTTGTTCACAAATCATGCAAGGAACTTATAAGAATTTTTTTCTAGTTTGTGAGACTAGTGGAATTACTTTCTGTAACACTGTATTTGAGCAAACAAAAATTTCTGTCTGTTTTATAGCATGCATTCCTGCCTCTTCCTGCTGGTGTGCACCACCCCCACCCCCCACCCCCCCAACAGTTTTTGAGATGTTCTGGAAGGAAATGAGCACATTTGTTCTGAAATACTGCAAAGGCCTTTTTGCTGCTGCTGCTTTCTTGCCGCTGTCAGATTTTCAATGCCAGTCCTCACAATCACCATCTCAAATACGTGTTTTCGATGACCGTGCTGCCGTTATTGCTTGCATATGCTGTTTCTCACCATTAGCTGTTCCCACTGTGGCCTTACTCCCACAGTTGTGTGTGTGTAGGCATAGCAGTGTACGTCAGAGATAAACGCTCTGCATTGTGTTACATATACATAAGTTTGCAACATAGAATATTTCTGAAAAAGGGATACATCATGGTTATGAACATTTGTAAAAAATAGAGGTATAAAAGATGATAACATCTTTTGAAATATCTGATAGATATTTAGGGAGAATTTGCAGTATTTTCTTAATTATTTCTAGCTTTTTACATAGACCAAACAAAACTTTTTTGTGTACTGCGTAATGGTGCAGTCAGGTTTTAGTTCAATATACAACTAAATTGCATAGCAGAATTTCTTTTGATAGAGAAGTGGGCACATTTACTCTTATTTTAATGAATCTGCTGCATTTAGTAGACTAGACACAAATCTTTCCCTTCCAAAATAGGCATTAATACTGTACTTCCATGGTTTATCCATCATCTTCTAATACAGGACTGAGCATGGTATTTCTCACTCCAGATTGCTCTGGGATAGCTTTCTTGGTCACAAGAAAAGAGAAATCCTGTTTTAGTGTATGAACAAAAAGCAGTCTCTAACTGAAACTAAGCATTTTGGGAGCAGTTGAACACCTGCTTAAATGTGGGGTGGGAAAAAGCTGATCTGTTACACTAAATGTAGTATAAAAATTTGCATTTTCAGTGCAAAAGTGTAATTTCTTGTATTTATGGTTGTTTATCATCATCAGAATATTCCAGTTCTGATTTTGGCAGATTACCTCCTGATCCAGTGTGACGCTACCTATGTTTCTGTGTTTTAACTAATACATATATAATTTAATGCTTTGCTAATTACATTTTGAAAGTACTCCATAAAGTATCGTATGCAAGGCAATAAGTACAGATTATGAAGGAATCAATGTAATAATTATCACTTGCAGGAAAATATTGAAATGACCTTTTGAGATTAAAAAAAAAAAGACAGTGTAATCTATTAAGCATAAATCCTGCAAGGCCTGTATTGTGCCAAGTGAATTTGAAAAGGGTTGGTGATGTTAAATGACCTGTCTTAACTGTGGTTTGAGAGAACTGCAGTGGACCAGGGAACCTGAGATTATTGAGGAGGACAGAACCAGCACATATAAAAAAAAAAGAGTAGGAACATTTCTCCAAAAACAAAACAAAGCAGAAAACCAAAGCAACCTAATAATTTTAGTGAAAATGAGAAATAATGAGATGTTAATTTGGAGGCCAACACCCAGGTATATAGAATAGAATCATAGAATCATTTAGGTTGGAAAAGACCTTTAAGATCATCAGGTCCAACCGTAAACCTAACACTGCCAAGTCCAAACGTAACTAAATCTCATTTCTTCAACAATCCTTTTTTACCCCCTTGCTAATAGAGTGCTGGTAAGATACTTGTTTATACTTGGAAACCCCCTGATTTTACATCTTTTGTGAAAAGTGACTTTAACATTCGAAAACTCACTTTATTGTAATCAGTGGGATATATGCACATTCTAAAGCCAAATAATAGCACACACCTTCTAACCTTAGTGATTCTGTGATAAGGAAGAAATTCTTCACCATGAGGGTGGTGAGGCAGTGGAACAGGTTGCCCAGAGAAGTTGTGGATGCCCCAGCCCTGGAAGTGTTCGAGGCCAGGTTGGATGGGGCTTTGAGCAACCTCATCTAGTGGAAGGTGTCCCAGCCTATGGCAGGGGAGTTGGAACTAGATGATCTTTAAGGTCGCTTCCAACCCAAACCATTCTATGATTCTATGAAGGCAATTATTTACTTTTAACTCTGCACTATAGTATTTTTATTCTTATTAAATCACAAATTAAATTAGATGATAAATCCTCTGAGTAGTGAATGTCCCTTTGAAGTTGTTCCATTGAGGTCTAACATTTTTAAATTATAAAGGGTGGGGATGTATTGTGTATATGTACGTAGAGCTAGGCTAAAGCCTCAAATCTGTGTTTTGATCCTGTAGGCAACGTAGAATTTGGCTGCCCAAAAGTAAAACAAAATCTAAAACAGATTCTTATATGCTTCTGCTGTCCATTACTTGACTTTAAACAGATTTTTTTTCTTCCTAGGTCATTTGCAAAAAGTAATTGCAATTAACTGTGAAACAGATTAATCTCCCTGTGTACCATTTTCAGAAGTTTGTGCCTACTGCTTTTTTTTTTTTTCAAAGGAATAGGATGGATGTGGATAAAACTCATTGCATGTTTTAAGAAGTTTTGGTTTCTATTCCATTCCCATTTGGTTCTTCTCTGTAAACTGTATACATTATAACTTCAAAAACCAAGATTATAGTGTTTGATAAGAAAGCAAGACAGACATAGATTTGACTTCATACTGTAGTTGCACAAAAAAATAATTTTGTGAGAACGTTGTAAAGAGTGGAAATGTAAGCATTCACAAGCTACAAAATGCTAAGATTACAGATGTGAGTACAACTTTAATTCAGACTTTTCAGGTCAACATATTTCAACACAGTCTTTACTTTCCCATTGTCAGAGATTCATGCCAAAAACGATTTTGCTTTACAGTTCGGCCCGTGTAGGCTTCATACTTTATCTTAGTCAGCACATTGCCCGAATTTGGGTTGAGGCAGTTCTCTCCATTCTGAAACAGCTTAAAAATGTCAGTTCTCTGGACCGGAGATCCAGATTTGCTCGGAAATAGGCACTCATCCTAGTAGGGGTAGTTTGCCATCAGCAGTACTTCTACTTAAGAACTCGACAAGGTTGGTTTTCTAAACTAGATCAGTGTTCTGTTATCTAGCCCCAGATGCAAAATTCCTGAATCGGGTTATTGTTTTGGGAAGTCTTATTTTAAGACAAGGCCAACTGGCTGCATTCCTGTGTTTTTAGCACAGAATAAACATAATGCACATTAACTGTGACATTGTTTCCAGCAGACTGCAGACCAATTTCAGACAGCAGGAAAAAAATGTCTATCACCTAGAATAAAAAATTAGATAGTTCTGTGAATTAAAAGCTGTTTTGTTGCTCCCAATATGGATACATGCTGGGACTCAGTTAGTGAACCATTCTTCTCCTAATATACAATTACACATGAAAAGTAAATTAAAGAAGGCTCCTAACATACAAGTATTGTCCTTGCATTAGAAAGAAGACAAAACATCTGCTGAGTGCTTAAGATAACTATTCTTTAAACTTTCGTTTTTCAGGTTCTTCCTTCAAATCAAGCTGTAGCAAAGGAGAAAAAACATTAGAATTCATCCCAATAAATCTTCATCTGCAAAGAATGCACGTGCATAGTCCTCGATTGAAAGGTGAAGTATATTCTGTGGAGAAATTCCCTAAGTATGACAAAGTATGCTTTGAAATACAATTAAACTTGCAACTGTGAGGCGTGGTTTCCATTTTAGCCCTTTTTAAGGTATAAATATCTTGATTTATATATCCAGTTTCAAGGATGAACATTAGGTGGACATGCTTTCAGATGAAACCTTAAAACCACAATAGAACTGAAAGGTATGCTGTTTAGAGAGTTGAATCTTGGTAATTTTAAATTTTTCACTTGATGGTAGGATACTGGCAACAGTCTTGTTAAACTTTGGTGGGACCTAAAGATGCTACAGGTAAAAAGCATGGAAAGTAATAGTATTAAATTGATTATATTTTTTTTTTATTAAGTTTATGTGCAATTTCGGCTTACATGGGTTTGGAAGAATGCTGAGGAGAAGAGAGTATCACAGAAATACGGTGACTTTTAAAGAAAATACTGAGATTCATTTTGTGTTGCACGTGTTTTGCCAATCAGTGAAGTTTGTACAGGATTAGCTTGTTTGCGAGATTCATGCAGTGTGGCTTGATACAGAAGGTTTCTTGTATGACTAGATTGTTGCTTGATTTTTTGTTTGTTGTTTGGTTGTTTAGTTTTTTTAATAAAATCAAAATCAAGGTTCTAAATTCATTATTTAAACATCTGTACTGCTGTACAGGTTTGAAGTGTTTAATTTTTCACATTGTTTAATGGGCTCTAGAAACTTTCTGTGTGGTTGTTTCCTGCCTTTGTTTTGTGTACACATCTGGAACCCACCTGTCTTCCTGAAGGGTTTGATTTCATTCTCTCAGGCCTGTGCATCTGCTTCTAAAAGCCAAGCTTTTGGTTTTGGATGTTGTTTGGTATATTTCTGGAACAACTGAGTGTGTACTGTCAGTAGAGGACTGCACTTCAGTAAATAATGAGATCAAAGAAGTGACCAGCTTGCCCGTCCTCCATATTTCTCTACAAATTCTGAAACCTGCACCCAGATATATGCCGCTGAGATTGATCAGAAGTCCTGAGTTTGTTAATCCATACTTGAAAAGGGCACAGAAAGAGATAAATGTTAGAATCATCCTCTAAATTTAGAACTTTGTTTAAATTATAAAACTCTCTTTTTTTCTTTAGCTAATGATCACTCCACTGACATGAGAATTAGATAACAGTGTTCTTGTTACACTCAAGTTTAGAGATTGCAAAACATTAATAAGAGAACTTGTGTTAAAATCAGAGAGTTTCTGCTTACACATATTTTTGGAAGACTGCCATCTTAGTTATGGGGAGTTCTTTTTATTTCTCTATACACAAAATGGGTTCCTCAATATGTTCAGGATATTCTGGTAGCACTATAGTATAAATATAACAGAAAGTAATTGAAGATTATTATATTTCCCTTTGGTTGGAGAAATGATTTCTGTATCTATTACATAGCCACTGTCCCATCTGTTTAGTTTATTGAAATAAGTTTCATTTTATGAGCACTAAAGAGCTGTGTCTTGTGTTAGATATATGCACTTTGAACAGTTTGCAGCAATTGCTAATCATTCTGGAGTAAGCAGCACTTTGACATCAAGTTGGTCTTTCTCATCTAGTGCTTTGCTTGGCATACATCACAGGGCACCTGGAATACAACCAGGAGACTGACAGGAAAAAAGAAAAAAAGAAAGCATGTAAACATTCACAGAGCTGGTCATTAAACAAGATGATAAGCCATAAAGCTGTCATTAACCCTTACCCTGTCAGATATCTTAGTTTTGGCACTGCAAGACAGGTTTTAATCCCATCTATCATGTGTATGCACATGGATATGTGCTTTTTTGTTCAACGTGTTCAATAACAGGTTTACTTTTACCAAACTTTGATTTGGGTTGTTACTGGGTACTGGCATGAAGTAGAAAATACCTGTGTGTTTAAACTTCCAGTCGGAACAGCTTTGAAAAAAATACTGTTTCATTATGGGATAACTGTATCCCTATCCATTTGATAAACACCACATTTTGCTCTGTCCATCATACTACAGAAGTTAAATTTATATATTGCCATAGCTTTGCTTTTGTCCCTGTTTATACATTAAGTGTGCTTGTTTTAAATAAATTCGGTGGGCTGAAGAGATTTTTATTTTGCTTCTGGCCAGTGTGGGACACTGACTGCCTCCTGTGAATGCAAGCAGGTTGCTCCAAATTTGAGTTTGAGCTGTGCTTGACATAAAAGTCCCTCAGCTCTTGAAATTGGTCTGATAAAGGTTTATGGAACTTCTGCCATGTCGCTGTGGTTGTCACCACGTTGCAAAAGCTGTGTTTTATTCGGGAAGGAGTGATGAGGAGGTAATTTATGTTTCTGCACGGTGAAGGAATTGTTGGGTTTTGGCAAGTGTGTGATTGGTGTTAGTGTTTCACTTGTATAAGTAGGAGGTGAGTGTATCTTTGAGTCAGATAACTAGTATGAAATGGTGATTGATTTAAACATCAATTTCCTTGCACTCTAATCTTTTCCATTTTCTTCCTTCAAATTCTGAAGTAATTATTTGAGGAAGGGTTGAAGGTTTTTTTAACATCTATTAATTAATAATTTTTGGGGAGCACGCTGACAACGTGATACAGCTCCTACAACTCTCTGCTGCATTTTAAGCTTTGTTTCCACTGTAGAGAGTTGTCAGCAGTAGTCTGTTCTTGAAGTGGATGATGGTTCTGAGTTACTGGAGCATTCTTGTACCAGTGCACTCATGCTGACACTGCATGTCCTTCACAAGGAGCTGCACTGATGTGTAAATGGAGCACGTCACAAGGCATTCCTCCCAAGTCTTGCAGCACTTCCCAGTGTACTGTGCTCTGGAAAGTGGGAGTGAGACTGCCCTGTGCCCATCATCATGGTCGTAGACATTTTCTTAGTCTTTGCCATCCTCACTCTCCCATGTTCGCTTGCATGGGGTAGGTGCTCAGCTGTTCTGGGTGTGTTTCTGTCTCAAACAGCTGCTCCTTGACCATGCTAAGAGGAGGTCACAGGCTGAATTAAAGCTTCCTCTGGGTAAATCCCCCCCCAAAGTAGCTACATGATAAGCAGGGTCACTATTTTTAAAACAGAGTCGGAAAAAGCACCGAGCTTTAGTCTTTTAAATGTAGTTTCATGAGTTATCTGTAAGCATATTCAGAAGCCATTATCTAGTTAACCTGATGGGTTCATCTCTTATTTTGGTTTCAAGCCACCATTTTTTTAAGTAATAGAACTACTTATTGTCAAGTACCCATGGAGCTCTAATAGCCCGAGATTATGTATTATGGATAAACCTCTATGAAGACCTGAAAGATTGGGCTACTTAAGAATCTTGAAGCTCACCTGAGGCTAATGAAATTATGTCACTTCTCCTGTTATGTGGAAATTGAAGAGTCACCAATTCATTAGAGTTCAAATCAATTTGGGCGAATATGCTTTGATATTCAGCTCTGGAAGTAAAACATAGTTCATTAACTGTGGATCATTTGTACAGTGTTCTTGCTTTTAGGGATGTTTATCAACAGAATGCAGGAAAAGTTCTATTTAGGAGAGGACTAGATTTTAATTTACATGGAAATCTTCCTTGATGAGTAAAATAGTTCCCTCCAAAAAAATCCTCTAATGTTTACTTTTGAAATACATTTTAAGAATGAGGCATTCTGACCTGTATTTTTATACCTCCAGTGAACTTGGGCACAAAACAGGTACTGCGTAGTGTAAATGTAAATTCTGCAGATGTAAATTTAAACTTTGAAGGAATAATTATTGTGGTTTGGAATGTAATTAAATCTTCATCTCTGCACTGACAATCAATCACAGTCACAAAATGCGAGGCTGTTTTTAAAGAGGTGTTTCATCTCCAGTCCTGTAAGCATACATCCATCAAAAAAGTTCATCACATCTGTCACAAAACATCAGGTATATACAAAGAGTAACAAGAGTTTGTTGTCTCAGCAAAAATTTCAATAGTATAGTTTATTTCCCATTCTGGTAGCTTTTCAAGTGAAAACAACTGACTTGCTCTGTGTTTGTAAGCAGATGTAAAAAGTCAGTATATGTCACAGAACAGAGCTCTTTAATTTAGCATTAAACAGGTAATTATGTCTGAAAGTGGAAGCTAAACAAATTCAAACTAGAAAAGAAGTGGAGAATTTTACTAGTCAGATTGATTAATCATTGGAGCAACTTCTCTGGGAATGCAGTGAATTCATTGTCACTTGAAGTCTTTAAATCAAGACTAGATGTCTTAAAAAAAAAAAAACCTGAGATGCCTTCATTCAACCAGAAGACATAAGCTTGATGCAGGAATCATTAGCTGTAATTCTGTAGCCTGTATTATTCAGGCAGTCAGACTATTCCATCATAATGGTCTCTTTTGACTTTAAAATGCATGAATCTGTGCATCTCAACATGACTACAAGTTAAATAATGGAAAGGGTAATAAAGTGAAATACACAAAGGGCCAATTTACTTGGCAGCTTTGTAAACTGCAGAGCTAGAATATTGTTCTACACTGTGGCATATAATTTAGATGTAGCAATAAATCAGGTAAACTTTCTAAGGTGTGCAGGTGGCTGTATGGGAAGATTTATTAGCTCTTGGGCCTCCTTGAGACACAGATTCTCAATTATTCCTTGGAAATAATACAGACTTGTTGTCCTCATGTATTGTAGAGTAGGTATCATAGTGTTGCCATACCTTGGGCATAGGCACATGCAAATCTCTGTGCTTGTCTGTTCCCGTTCCAGATGCTCTGTATGATGTCATCACCGTGGGAGCCCCGGCAGCCCATTTCCAAGGATTTAAGAATGGTGGTCTCCGAAAACTGCTAAGTAAATTTGAGGCAGAAAGACGAAAGTAAGTATTTTTGTAAGTAGCTAGGAACATATCATTAAAGTTGCCTCAGAATGTTATGAGCTCACTGAGTAACAAAACAGTTTACCCTGCTTTGCTGGACTGCAAAATTGAAGCACAGTTTATTTTTAGTGTCAAGATTGAAAACAGACTCAAAATTGTGAAATTTTCTCCCCATCTTTTAGGAGGCTTGAGGAATATCAGTTCTTGAAAACATGCTGTTCAGAATGAGGTATCTCTTTGGTAATTCTTGTGCTAAGTGGAAAGTAGCTATATAGACAATTTTTCAGTAAAGAAACAGTAGCTTAAGGTAGCATCTTCATTTCTGACAGCCCTGGGTATATGTGAATGAAAAATATTTTTAGCACGCCTGTGAAAAAAATAAGAAACTACTCTTTTTCTTATTCTCCAGAAAGCCAAAATGAGACTAAGCAAAGATAGAGGCCTTAACTAGGGTTTCAGTTTATTGCCATACTCAAATGCTTTGTTAACCACAGAACATGTACAGAAGTGTTAGATGCATATTTTGCTAACTAAGAATTGGACGTATTTGTGTTTGTTGCTATGGCTGTTAAGAAGTTTCGAGTAGCCAAGCTGTTGCTGGCAGCACCCATAGTTGTGACTGCTCAACACTTGCACTAACTCTGCCAACCCCATGCAATCAGTGGCACAGCATTTGAAAGGGAATGCAGGAAGTACTCTGTGTATGCTAATCTAAATCATCACCATGCTCCATAGAAAATTAATCCCATTACCTTCAATGCTTAAAGAAGTTTCATAGGTGCAGTATCATAAAGAATAAAAGGAGAAATTATAAAAATCTACTGATGACTTATAAGTTGGCATCCATGCTAAAACCAAACAAAAACCAGCAGATATATTTGCTTTGAAAACTGTATTATTATTTCGTCTGTTTGCACTGCATGACATAAAAACCCTATTAAATCTTTTAAAAATCTTTCATTTCCCTGACCACCTGTGGTGATGAAACTTGCCAGTGAAACACAAATATCATTGATCACATGAGACTCATGAAAGGACTTTGTGTTAACAGTAGGTACCTATTCTGCTGTCAGCAGACTGGTATAAGCGGCCTTAGCCCCATGATATGGAGGCCTATGAAGTACATGCTTCCTGATGAAGAAAATATCTAAAGACATTTCTTGAAGTATCTGCTACTTAACTATCTGTTTAGTATAGTTGCAATAGTATTTAGTGGGTTTTTCTTATATTTCATAGTAAGAAATTAAAGTCATAAGTGATACAGAGAACTTTGCAGTTCCAGTCCTTGCAGTGTTCAGCTTTCAGAAAATGAACCATTTCTCACTTGCATGGTCCTGCAGCATTATCCACATTGGCAGAATGTGATTTCCCAAAATGGAGGATAGCTGTGAGGCAAACTTGAAATTACTGTCTGTGATTTCTGTTCATTGGAGAGAAAAAAGGGAAAATGCCTTATAGGGAAGAGACCTAGTCTTTCTTGAGTTCTTCCTGGGAGAACACATACTGCAGTATCTCATAGGAATGAATAGACAGTGCCCTTGTTTCTTAGTTGCCCGTAACAAGGGTAGAGCAGAAGATGATGAGCTAGACCCCTTTCTTTGGATCCTGTGCAATGTTACATGTCAAAAGGCTAGGGTGGCAAAGGATGCTCAGTGCAGCACAGCCTCTTCTCATTTTCATTCACCCTTATTCCACTGACTTAAACCATGTAGACCTCTAAGTTGATAGAGGATTGTGTTCAGGAGCACTGGGTAAAGCTTTGTGCAGGTTTTATCAAGGCATTTCCTATCTATTTCAAAGTGCCTACGCGTCACCTTATATTTGCCCTGCTTCTTAAACTTTTCTGCATCCCTCAGAAGCGCCTGTATTTTGGTGGCTTTCAAGGACAGGATAGTGCAGTTTTCTTTGTTGGAAGCACAAAAGGATGCTATAACTCAGGTAACTGTGTTACTATCCTGTCAGACTCTTTTTAAAAAAAGAGCCTGAGTCAGGCTAACAAACTTAGGTTTGAGCACCAGAAACAGGGGACTGCAGCTTTTAGTGAATCACTTGTCAGACCTGAAGATATGGTCGCTTAGTAGGAAGGAGGAAACCTCCAAAATTCATTTTCCCTTCTATCTTTGAGGGCAGCTCAGAGAAAATGCCACATGTTTTTTTTTTTTCCCTTCAACTAGAAGAACTTGTATGAGTTGAAAGACAGGAGAAAGCAAGCTCTGAATATGATCTCGCTTATTTGAATATTCAAGAGTGGGTCTACTTTAAATAGATACACAAAAGGACCATACTCATTCTTACCACAGAGAAATTTTTTTCACTGTGGCAATGACAACTTCATTTTGTATGCACCTGTTTGTTTAACTGCATGAGGATGCACTGGGGAGACATAGCATTTCCAAGGGCAGCTTTTACAATTTAAATTTTCTGTTTTACAATGGGAGCAGCTTTTCTGAAGATTTGGTTGAAGGAAGAAGTGACACCTTGAGATATCAGTCAGAATATGAAATGAACAGAAAAAAAATGCAGATTTAGCAGCCGTTTCCTCTAGGCTAACTGAGCTGAAGACCTGGAGGAAGATATGGAAAGAGATTATTTCTCAAGCCAATCCTGGTAGCTTTCAAGACATTGTTAGTGCACATGACAGAATGCCTTGCATGCCTTTGACCTTCAGGCTGATTATTAGAACAGTTATTGAAATATTCAACAGGGTAAGCATATCACAAAATATTCCTTGCTCAAACCTGTACTTGTGGAATTAACAGACAAGAGGAACTGTTAACTGGCAGCAAGGTTATATCCCACTTTGCAAGAGCATAATTGCATTTGCAATTGCCAAACCAAAACAAGAGTGAAACATATGTTTCATGAAAATTTACCAAACAGAAGAACGTGGAAAATGGGTATCTGAAGATAGGTCTGGCATATTTTCTATTACATAGAATACACATTTTTGTGCAGACAAAAAAGAGGGGATGGTATTGTATAATAATATTTATAAAAAATGCAGTATTTTTGCAATCCTCCTCTCATTTGTTACCACCAAGCAAGTCTCATTAAAAGAAAAAAAAAGATAAATGTCTAAAAACATGATCTCAAATAAGAGGGGGAAAAGTTTTTCTTTCAGGTGAAAAACCAGACTTAGTAGTATGTGATCTGAAGCCAGGTCCATTGCTTTATAACCCATTCACAATCTGTACTGTTCTTTATCTGCAGTAAAGAGACAGATAAAAGCTTTACCACTACAAACATCAGGCATGTCTATGAGGATGACTTTAATATGTCTGTCCCTTTATTAGCCAGTAGTGAACTTCATAAGACCAGTAAGAACAATGGATGCTTTTTTTAAATCTTGTTTAGGCATGATAGCATTTAAATTCAAATAATTGAAATGTGATAATTAAGGTATGCTGAATCATTGCAGAATATTAATTATCTTTGCATGATACACATTTATTTTAGAATTTTTTTTCATGATGCTGTATTGGTTTGTTCTTTTTATTTTTTTTCCTTCCTTATTTCTAGCTAAAAGAGAAAGTCAGTCAGTTGTTCAGATTCAGTCTTCTGTTGGCCTGTTGGTATAGATTACTTCTCCTTCCAGCAAATGGGAGGGCTTGTCTTCTCATCAGTCTAGATGGCACAGCAAATGATTATTTTTAGAGCTCAGTTGTGCAGAAAAGTTTAAGGCAGACATTCTGTAAGTTATACCTGTATAATGCCTCACTGCTTGCAATGTTCATAAATCACTTTCAAGGTACACCAAGGGCTTTTTTTCGTATTTCAAATCTAATTTGATGATCTGTGCTTTAGCCAAAACACATAGACTTACAATTACAAGATTTTTAATGCCCCAGTACTAACCATCAAGAAAACAGAGGTGTCTCACAAGCTGCATTAGGTGCTGTGATTTGCTATGGTTTTGTACACCATTTCTGGTAAGTTCTTTAGAAATGATCCTGCTTTAAATTAGCACAAGCTTAAAGCTGAAATAGTACTGAAAAGGATTTTCTGTTGATTTTTTTTTTTTTTTAAAGCCCTAATAATTTAATTTGGGTTTGAACTGTCTAAAAGGACCCTTTTTGGTTTGACGAGGCCTGGATTTTTGGCTAAGGTGTGCTCCTTCACTAACAAACTCATTACCAGAGACTTTATTACTGCTGAGATCTTCAGGGTTCCTATTACCTGAGTTTCATAACCTTCAACCCATTTCCATTCTCTGAGGAACCTGAAATGGTACTGTTTCACAGAAAATCCCAGAGATGTTGAAATAATAATGATTTGTGTTTGATCTAATTGTAACCTTTATTCTCAAAAGAAAACCACAGCCTGTCATGCATAGCACTTTTAACAGAGATGTTATTCTTTGCTCACTTTCCCCTTTTTTCTACTTATGTGTGTATATATCTATGTGTGTGTAAGAGCGAGAGATTAGACTTCATGGAGATGAAAATTTTTTCACTGACCATAAAATCAATGTATTAAGGTTGTTGGAAGTTTTGCTGAGAAACTGTCAAATTTTTTGCTATTCATTGAGATATAAAAATTTCATCACAGTGTTTTCCAGCCACTAGGCTCTCTGGACAGAATTGCTTGAAGCATTTCCTTAAGCAGTCATAAAAAAAAAAGGGGGGACTGGGGCTGGAAGAAGGAGGGAAGAAGGAGTTGGGGGAGCTTCGCATGCAGAGGTTAGAAAAGACCATATGTTTTGGAGAGCAAGAAACTGTTCCATATGCATGGACCCTAGGAGTGGCAGAAGGAGAGTGGATCCATGACTTTGCCATCCTTTCTTGTAACACGCGCTTCAGCAGGCTGCCAGGAAAAGGCTCCACTGAAAGGCAGCATTTAGCCTCAGGCTTGTATTGAGGCACAATACCTTTTTTTCTTCTGATAAGAACCATGCTCAGTTACCTTGCATAAGATTCTCCCCTATGTTAAAGGCTACTTGCATCTTTCCACCGATGTAAAGATACTCTGAAATTAATTTGAAGAACTGTGGAAGGCTTTCCCTAGGCATTCAACCTTCCTGGAGCTAGTCTTCCTAGGAAGATTCACTATGAGACTCACCTATGCCACTCTGGCATCTGTCCTACTTAGGTCTCTAGAGTCCTGATGAAGGGCATCTTGACCTTTCTTTTCACTGAAACTCATGTCCCGTTACCAGTTGAAGGCATTGATGGAGAATTATTCCAAGGTTCAGTTAGGAATGAAGAGGAAATAGAAGAGCAGCAAGAGAAGCTCTGTGCATACAGCCTTAGCCATTGCTTCAAGATAAGGATTCATGGAGATTGGGACTTCATAAGTAAAGATAGATTAGACAGAACTAATAGCATAATTTCATTTTCTTCAGTATTCAAAGTTAGAATTTCCAAGTTTGCAAGGGAATCTTAAGGAAGTTAAAAAAAAATTAATTTGAACTTCTGAACTCTCTCAGGCCTGTTTTCAAAACTTCAGCACTGATCATATGGTTTAGTTTTATTTCCTGAGGCAATGAATTGTCCTGGGTTGTTTTATGTAATCAATTTGGTTTTGATCATAACTTCCCACTTTAGACAGAATACATGTGATGCAGAAATAAGCCACTGAGCTGGTATCTTCAGTAATGTACATAAACTCAAGGTTATCTGGGGGTAGATGTTCTTACTGTGTATGCTTTAACTGTATTCTTGATTTTAATGTCTGCTGTTTTGACTGTGAAAAATGTGAGGTCAAATGTTCATTGCTGAAAGAATTTAACCCAGTCCCAGATGGTGACAATTTAACTCAGTCACACAAATTACTCAGTTAACAGCAGGAGTGTTACTTGGGGTGTCATTAAAAATTAGACATTTAGCATATTGCAGTATTTATTCTCAGGCAAAAACTTTGTTAATTTAAAGTTAAAATTGCAGATGTAGTCAATGTAATCTTTACTAAAATTACACAACAATGTCATTAAAGCAATTTTAAAACTGGAATGACCACTGACAGTCATGTGTATATAGTTAATGATGGTGCCAGTATATGGAAGTGATTAAATGTGATTTTATATGCTCAGTGAAAGCTTTGAAAGTTAACTCAGAAAACATTATTATAGACTCTTTTTCAAAAGGTACATGACTAACAATGTATTTTACATATTGAAGGTAGATTTTCATAGTGTTGCCGATTTCCTGCACTGGACCTACCCATGAGGCCTTTGCCCTAATGCAAAAGTTTCTTCATACCTGTAATTCCCTTCATCTAGTTTCTGCATTAGCACAGCTGTGAAAAGTTTCTCTATATGTTCTATTGGCAGCTGCTTCTTTTAAGTAATACTACATATATACCATAGCTATATGCGGCAGCAAGCTCTAAAAATAGTTATTTATAAGGCAACTAATTTCAGTTAATTGGAAATAGTAATGTCTTTTCATGAATGGTAAGGCCACAGAAAATCTCAGGCTAATCTTAGTTGCAACAGTGTCAAGACATAACAATTAGAAACTTGAAATACTCCCAAACATGTTGTTTCTGAAAAATAATTTGTCACTTTCTTGAGGAGAGAGGGGAAGTTGCCCTGAAAGTCTGCAAGAAACTGAGTATTTGGAGTCATCTCATGCTTTCTGGGGTTCAGGAAATGTTAAAATTAGCCAAATAATGAGGCCTGATAGAACAGTCCATTCTGAAGAGAAAGTCATTCTCTCTTTACTATTTCCTTTATTTAAAAGCTATGATTGACTTTATTAGAATGAGAACTACCCACAGGTTTAGTATCCCTCTTTCCTCTTTCTTTTCTTATAGCATTGTCTGTAGCTTTTCTGATGCAATATTCACTGAAGCTTGGAGCTGTGGGGGATCAGTGAAAATGATCTGGGAATCTCAGAAAGGAGTATGTGCATGGTGAGCTTGATAACAGTGTTAGCCAGATTCAGCCTGGGATAAAGGGAGGGAGAAGCCTGAAGGGGAATTAGAGAAGATTATTCAGTGCTGTGAAGTATCAAGACACTTAAGACTATGTCTTCACTACAATTAACATAGACTATTACTCTTTGTCCCTGCCCTGTCTACTGAGTCAGACGGCTTGACAGTTGCAGTGAATGTAGAGATAGATCTAACTTTGGAAGTTCATTTCACTAGCAGTGTTGCTGCCTTGAAGGCAGAGCTGTGGCCGTTCCCTGATTTCTCAGAGAGACAGGGATTTTTTTTGCCCAATTCATTAGGAGAGACAGTTTATATGATTCATTTTGTTGAAATACTCAGAATTCTGACCTCTGCACTCAGCAGTCTAGCAATTCATGTAGTGGACTGTGAACTGGGGACACATAGTAATTTTGGTGTGGCGGGTAGCATGACACTGGTCATAGCAAAGCGTTGCTGGCTCAGATGCTGTTTATCCTGACTGCCTCTACAAAGAATCATATATAAAAATGGCGACATTGGTGAAAGACAGAAAAATAGGATGGGGTATTGTGGAATTTGAGACTGTAACTCAGCAAAGTATCTAAGCAAGAGGCTTGATTTTAAGGCTGCTTGAATCTATCCTTATTTCCCAAAAGACTTAAGCCTTTTAAGGTTTATGGAAGTGACTTCATTTGGACTTCTGAATGTGTATTACATATGTTCTTTATTGAATTAAATTTAATTTCTAATTTGTAGAAAACTAATGAAGAGAAAATAGAAGAGACATTGGAAGACACAAAGGGGAAATAGGGGAGTGAAGAGATCAGGGAAAAAGACTGAAATGAAAAGCAATCCGTGAAGTTCAAAGAATTGTAGGGGTGTCAAAATTCAGGTCTTGATATGTGAAATTAAGAAAGAAATTAAATGAGTGGGGAAGGGATGGAAGATACTGAAGGATCCATGATGAAAAGACAACAGAGGAAAGAAAGGAGATACATACAGAAGCAACTGGGGAGTAGTACATACATTGCTGTGGCATTGGTAATGTCCCAGGAGTTGCTTGGTTACATTTTTTCCTCTGCTAACATTACAGGTTAGTCTTAAACTGCAAAAGAGTGAAGCAGGTCTTTATAAAAGGAAGGGTTATGTACAAGAGTTTTAGGTGGGGAGATGTATAGTATGGCGAAGAACCAGTAGGTATGTGCGTGCTCTCTAAAATGGTATTTTGGAATAATGGTATAAAAGGATATTGCATAATTAGTAAGTGTTGGGGGGAAAAAAAGGGGATAGGAAAAGAAGTCATGCAAAAGAATTGCAGTAGTTTGTGAACAGTTAAAAGGAAAGTAGTAAGTCTGCAGTATGCATTTGTGTGGTTTTTGTAGTAATTAACTCCCACACCCCATTTCTGTGTCTTTTCTTGCAAATTAGACACAAGGATTTTATTGGAAATAACTCTGGTCAACACCACTTCCTGGACATCACTGATGCTAATCAAAGTGTAGTGTGGGCCACTTATCAATTGAATGTTAATGACTCATTTTGAAAGTTTTAGTGAGGTAGTTAATAATGTGATGGGGAGTTCAGCTGGAAAAATAAGGAGCCTTATGCTTCTTGTGATTATTACCTGACTTGGTCAAACCTTTCATTTCTCCGGAATTACATTTTAAAAAATAAATAAATAAAAACCTGTCTTTCTTATGTTAAGATCAATCTCTCAAAGGGATGATTAGATTGAACAGTACTATGTGGAGGGTTTGGTGCTGGGCAGTCTGTTGTCCTCTACTGTTCAAGCAAGGATTTGTTTTTACCCTTAAAGGAAGGAGCATTTCAATGATATCAGTGAAGTTAAAGTATCTGTCATTTTTTGCAAAAATAGTGGTAAGATTTTTAGCACATTAAGCATTGTTATTAATAGCAGAAATTATTTTGACACTATGTGACTCTTTCTCTGTTATTACAGTACTGGATACCAGTGTATTTACTATTCACCTGAAAACACAGCCAAGGCAAAAGAAGTTCTCAGCAACATCAATCATCTACAACCTCTTATATCAAGCCATGCAGACCTGCTGCTTAATTCTGCAAGCCAGCATTCTCCAGACAGCTTGAAGAATTCTTTAAAGATGCTTTCAGAAAAAGTAAGATTCAAATCTTCACTGCAATGGGAAATGGAATAACCAAGTCTCTAACTCCTGGGTTATTTTCTGCATAAATTGACTTTCATAGCATCAGGAAATGTTAAATAAGGTCTGCTAAAATAAGCTTCAAAATGTTGCTATCAGAAAAAGGAAATTATTTAGCATTTCTGTATGCTTACCATACAGAAAAATAATGAAATCTATAAAGTTTGTCTTTATTTGAAAGTATAATTAATTTAATTTCACGTGTCTTTATTATCCTCTGGTGGCTATATACTGGAGTTTATCAAAAATAGATTATTGTAAATAGTTTTGTGGTATGATAAACTGTTATTTTATTTCTCGTTCTGTGATACGTCAAACTACTGCATGTGGGAGGTAGTTCAAGCCAGCTTTGCGCATAAGGTTTAGAATAATAGCATGATCAGAAATGGTGATGCAGTCTGGAACGAGAAGCTAGGAACTTGGCACCAGGAGGTCTCAAATTTTAATCCTCTTTCTCCTATTATATTCCTCTGTAGCTGTAGGCTCTTCCTCATCTTAGTTTCTTTAGCTCTAAATTAAGGAAGATAATATTTTCCACCTGTCTCACAGGGTGATATTGGAGATTAGATGAAGTCTGAGGTACTTTTAAGCATATGTTACCCTGTAAAAATACTAAGCACTATAGCTATGACCAGAGGGGTTGAGAAAAGTTTTCCATCCCTTCACGGGCTGTACCTTCTGTAATGTGTTCTCAATATGGCTTAATAATACTATCAATAACCATTTCCATATATCTTCAGCTATTGGGAAGTGGCAGCCCCTGTGGTCTGTTGAGCACTATTATCCCAGCAGTACATCGTTCAATGGGAGAGTTTCAAATCTGAATATTGAGCTCAGCCACATACTGTGAAGGCATTGCACTGGAGCCACGGGGGAGATGAACATAGCTCTCGGTTACAGATGTGTAAATCCACAGTAACTCTGAGAATGTTGGAGTCACTGTGAATGTCAGGGATATATAGGAAAGTAGAATTCAGCCTGGAAATAAAAGGGAGGAATTTAGGGGGTTTTTTGGTGGCAGTTATAGTGTACCTTTCCATGTAGTACTGAAAGAGGCCATTTTTACCTGCACATAGAAAAAGGGGAGCTGCTCTGTTAGCAGTTAGTTCAAAGAAATATGCATGTGCGAGTAAAGCAGATCAACAAAAAAGTGTTTATTCTGAAGATTCAAGGCCTGGTTGCTAAGGAATTTGTTAGCTGTAGCTGTTTGCTTTGCCCTTCCCACCTTTGCCTGTCTGGGCAGGAGGAGAGGACGATTTCAGATTGGCTGCTGGCAGTTGTGATACTAACCCACTGTTTGAGCCATGGCCTGTTGGAGAGTCTGACTGCAGAAAAGGGCCAAAAAAGACAATCTATTCAGGTTGGAAAAGTCACAGATATTTTAAATTTATAGCTCGTGATTTAGTTGTATATGTTCTTATCAACTTTTCAGGGCCAGGATTAAATTGCTGATTAGTGTTATGAGCACAGGTTCCCACAAGTGCAAGCAGGAGTCTCACCCGACGTAGTCCACCTGACAGCCCATAGTTTCTATCTAGCCTCCACCTTTTGCTTGGAAGAGTTGAATCCAGTTGTCTGAACAACTGCTGCATGAATGGTTGAATACCTGCTTCCCTGTCTATTCCCAAATTTACTCTGAGGAGATGACAATAATTGAGAAAGAGGGTGGGACCATTGCTGAGGAGGCTAATGTGGAGGGACAGCTGCTTGTGAAGAAGGGAATAGAGTTGGGGAGGAAAGGAAAGACCAAGAAACAGCTTCAGAGAAGGGTGATATTAAGTTTAAAAAACCTAAATTGAGTGAACACACACAGTGCTGGAATTAGATCCCTCATGGTTAATACAAAGCATCATCTCAGTAGCCTAAGATAACCTATCTTTATAATCTGGTACAGTGTGGGAGAACCCAAGACTAACAGTGTCCCTGGTTATATTTAAGATAGGCTGGCATGCTCTTCTGGATAGAATTATGTGATGCCTACCTGTATTCTTGAGGCATATGAGGTGCTTCAGCTCTCTCACCTTTTGTATACTTCCTATGTAAAAAAGAAATGTTCTTGTACATTTTAACTTGATAGAAGTTTAGAAATTAAAGAGCTGTTTGAAGAAGTCATAAAAATTATTTGTCTGGTGATTAAATTCCTCAAGTTTATTAAAAAGCATATCACTTTTTATTTTAAGCTAATGTTAAGCTTGATATATAGAAAGATTCTTTCTAAAAACATTAGGTAGCAGTGAGTATATCTGAGCTATATCAGTAATGTGAATTACAGTTAAGTATGTTAGAAGTAGAAGGACTGGATGCATGCATTGAAAGTGGAAAATTAAATCATATAATTCCACTGCTGCTTCTTAAATTGAGCTTATTTTCTCATATTCAGCGTGGTTTTACTTCTCCACATATGATTTGCAATTTACTGTGGTGTTTTCCTGAGACTAACCTTTTATCGCTTTCTGTTAATTGATTAAGGAAGCCTTTAGCTGTTGACAAGTATATCAGCATTTGCAGCTTGCAGAAGGCTTGATAAATTCATTTTCCAGCTATGCCTATCTTTGTTTGCAGAAATATTCTTTAGTCAAGTATCTAAAAATTTGCAAAGTTTTCATTTCTTTGTATAGACTTGTTATGTGATTTCAATACAATTTTATAAATAGTGATGTTCTGCAAATTTAGCTGTACTGAGCTGTAAGAAAATGTAGTTAAAATGTAGATTGTTGTTAAACCAATGGAATCCTTGAATGGAATTTAATTACAGAAGCATTTTAGTCTCTGTATGAAAAGATGGAGGTCCACTTCTGTGCCAGTTTGCTTTTTAAAATGAATTTTCCCTATAAAATATTTATATTAAATTAAATTACTTAAACTTTTCAGATAGTTACATTGCAGTCATAGTGGGCATTCCTTGCTTCAAGTTGTCCAATACTTACAATTTTCTGAAATTTAAAGCTTTTTTGAGTGTACCATGCCTGATGCAGAGATCTCAACAAAACCATGATGTTGTTGTTTCTAAGGACAGACAAGTAAAGTAGTTTGGACTCTCTTGATATGGAACTGTAGAACAGTCTTGAAGAGGAGCTCTGCTGTTACCATGCGAGAAAAGACAACTCTGCAAGTTTCACTTTGCCTCTTCTTTGTGGAAGATTGGTAGGGTTTACTAGCAATATTCCCCAAAGACTGTGTATTCTCTGGGCATGCACCGTGTGGAGGCTGGAAATGTAGAAAACTGAAATTGTCCTATAGTGCAGTTCAGGACTACCATGAGGGCTACATATAAGAAAACAGTCTCTGTTTAAGCACACTTTCCCTCAGGCACCAAGTTAGTAAGGAGGAGACAGAATGGGTCTAGTAAAATTGGCAAGGAGATGAATGGTGTTGCAAAGCCTAATTACTAAAGAATCCCAAATCAGGTCTGGAAGAAGTGCGACAGGACAAGAGGAAATAGCCTCAAGTTGCACCAGGGGAGGTTTAGACTGGATATTAGGTAAGATTTCTTTACTGAGAGAGTGGTGAGACACTGGAATAAGCTGCCCAGGGAAGTGGTGGAGTTAACCTCACTGGAGGTCTTCAAGGAAAGTGTGGATGAGGCATTGTGGGACACGGTTTAATGGGCATCGTAGTGTTAGTTGATGGTTGGACTTGATGATCTTAAAGGTCTTTTCCAACCTTAGTGATTCTGTGATGTTGGTTTAAAAAAATCCTAACTTAGTTTAGATATCCCCAAGGTTCTTATTTTTAAGGCTTTTGAGTTTTATTTGCAGCAAATTTCCAGCCCTTCTATGTACAATAATTAAGGATCAAAAATACCATTTTCCTAAACATCGTGAAAATGGTAAAAAGCAGGAACTTCTTGAACAGGTACCTAACCCAGCAGCTGGAGCTTTAAGAAAACCATCCATTATTTAGAGCATTGTGGTCTAAATGTCAGTAAATTTTGAGGGGGTATTGAGGCAGGAAAGCAAGAAAAATAAGTTGAGTAGGAGTAGAGGCATACAAAAGGGGAGCAAGTACTGGCAAAAGGGGATGGGATAAAAATAGAAGAAAGAAATGCAGGAACTGCAAGAAAGATTTCCAGGAAGATAAATGCTGACACTTGAAACTTGTTTGGTTTGGGGCTTTTTGCTACTTCTCCTCCAGGTTTTGCATAAGAAGCATGAAAGGGCTGACTGAAGCTTCGCTGGGCAACCTTTATGACTAGCATTGCCTAGCTTTGTGTGACTGCTTGTTCAGGCTGGTTGCTCTGACTCTTACCTACATACTTTTCTGCATACTTGTTTAATTAAGATTGTGTGCACGAAGGCAGTTCAGCATCTGAACCTGCACATGACAATCGACTATGTTCAGCGTAAATAGGAAGGCAACTAAATCCCACTGACCTGGGATAAATAAATTCAGGTAATTGTGCTGTGAAAGAAATGTGAAACAGTGTTTCATCATCACCTGTGAACTAGGGCCTCTGACTGGGGAGAGGAGCTGTGGCAGCCTGGGTGGGATGTGGTATAGGGACAGGGTGCATGCTCTCCCCACTCTGACAGATGAACCCTGTTGAATGTTATTGAAGTAACCAAAATTGTGATTCTCCCCAGCTGCCTGTCACTGCGGCTTTGCTAGTGGCTACCACCCTGTAGCAAAAGGGAAGGTGTCCTTGCACCTCACCCTCTCCTGTTCAGTAAGTCGCATCAGCTGACAAAGCAAATAGGCCAGCCTCCGAAGAGGAGTCGCGGAGGTCAGGCCACATGTTGTGTGTGACTGCAGGAGATGGGCATGCGTGGCAGGCTGGTGGCAACAGCAACTGCTGTTACGTGGAGACAGAGTCTAGAGATGATAAAGAATATATGCAGAAAGCATTTTCCTTTTCTTGTTGGGGTGGAAAGGAGACAAATAATGCAGAGAGGTTGAAGGTTTTTAAAAATAAGGTAAACTTCCAGCTGTCACAGTCAACCAGAAGGATTTAGAAAAAATGGTACAGTGATTGAATTAAATCTTCAGAGAGCCTGGAAAAACTACTTCAAGGTTTCCTTTCTTTAAAAATAAATAAAATAAAGCTAGAATCAGGTGTCATCACCTGCCCCAATATCTGGGTTGATACCTACATGTACCAAAATTTATCTCTGGAAACACTACTTTTGCAGATATTGCAATCTCAGCAGTGTAAGTAAGATGATCCTTAAATTTATTAATCATGTTTTATCTGACACTTATTCAGAAATTATTGAGCAGTGGTTGGTTACTCTTGCAACTGATTCTTGTAGAGGCCCATCTCTGCAGGCAAAATTTGGAACTCAAATAAAATAGGATTGTGTGAAAAGATTATGTTCTCTATGACAGATACTGTACTTCTGTATTAATCCTTAGAACAATGGGATTGTAGAATGTGATGATGTCCCAACAACCCTTGAATTTTTTCTCATTGTTTGTTGGTCTGCTTTGTTTTCTGCCTCTCAGGATGGCCTGAAACAAATATCCACTCTGCCTAAGGGTGATTCAGTGCTATAATAGCTATGTTGCAGTATCACATTCTTTGATCTAAACTTTTTATTCTTTTTTTTTTTTTTTTCTAGACAGAGTTATTTGTGCATGCATTTAAGGATCAGCTGGTCAGAAGTGCCCTTTTAGCACTATACACAGCCCGGCCTGGCTGTGTCCTCAAGAAACCAGCTGTGCCTAGAAACAGTGCAGAAGAGGGGGGTGATTTACAGCATCAGGATCATCCTTCTCAGATTAAAAGACAGGACTCTATACCCCATCATTCTGAGTATGATGAGGAAGAGTGGGTAAGTAGTCAGAAACTCTTGGTTGGTATTTGATCCTAAACCCTACAAACCAGCATAAACAAATACAAGCCCTGAGTGCCCTTGTCATATGTTCTTGGGGGCAGGGAAGGAGTGCAAAACTGTGAAAGAATGTTTTTCAGGTGTATTGTATAATTTTGAAACTAACTTTAAAGAATTTTCCTAAGTACAGTGTGCTTCTGTATGACTGCTTGGTTGTGCGTGTAACAGCAAGGGTGATGAATATCTTCTTGCCCAGACAGGAAAATAGTCTTTCTTTGCTCTTACGTGAGTTCTTTTTGCTAGTTAGGCAGGTTTAAGGAGACTGGAATAGCATATGCTATTATGAGGGAAAATCCTTTTTTTTTTTTCTTTTCCCCAAGACTGAATATAAATAGTTTAAATACACATGAATTAACCTTCAGCAAAACAGAGCTGTTTTCCCTTAGATTCTGTTCTTAAAGGATGTCTGAGACGGCGTAAAAGAATTAAACATGGATTTTAGATTTTAACCTTCTTAGCGTATCTTTCAAAGATTTGTATTATTTATATGGCTGAGATTTTGTAATTAATTATTTTGGAGGATGTGTTCATAACAGATCTGCTTCTTTGTGACATACACCCTGAACTCAAGCTATTTTTATTCAGTTCATGCTTATGCTTTCAGTTCATCACTGTATTCTCATAAATGTAAAGGACGCCAGCATATTAATCTCTATTGTAAATAATTAATAACTTGTGTGAGCTACAGTACTTACACCTGAACTCTAATTTTTACCCATACCACAAATAAGGGAAAGAGAATATATTTCTTCTAGAGAAAAGACAATTACCTCCAACCCCATGCATTAAGTAGTCATGAGATTTAGACAATAAATAAATAACTCATTCTTTTATTTGTCTTCTGGTTTTAGAGCCTTGAATTCACTTTTTCATGTTTTCTCAACAACCTGAGAGGCTAGAATGGTGGTTCTTTCCTTGAAATTAAAGCCAAAATGTTTGTTTCTAGCTGTTGAAACATTCTGAAAAATAAATATCACAACAGTTTTCATAAAAAGGGGAAATTTTGCATTGGAAAAAATGGTATTTTTGTGCAAGTTGGATTTTAATTTAGTACTTTTATCTCTGCAGAGAAGCTAGCTTTACTGTATTTCATTATTGATTTTTTAAAAATTTATTTCTGCCAGGTGCTTCGTCCTCATCTATTAAAACACATAAGCACATTAGTTTTAAGCATATCTATTTTTTATGCTGAATTAGTAAGATTACCTGCTTGATTAAAATTAAGTGTATCTTTAAGTATTTCCTGAGTTAAACTGAGTCAGAGTCACTGCCAAACTTGAGACAGTATAAATCTTAGAGAAATTTTGTTTTTTTCTAAGTTTGAAAGATTAGGCTTCCAACATTTTTCAGTTCTTTCTATCAATGGAGGTAATGAATAATGTGAGTTTTAATGATCAAATTGTCATTAGCATGATGAAAAGACAAAGAATAAACACATTTAAAATTTGAAAAAATGCTTAATCTACTCTGAAAGTCAACTATAAAGGAAAAAAACCCTTTGAGATACATTGCTTTGTATGCACAGTACTGTATCCTTCTTTGTTGGTTTTTATTTTCCCTGCTATTATCAAGCACTAGAGTTGCGTTTTACAACTGGAATTTCAATTCTAGTTTTGCCTGAAATTGAAGTCAGTGACGTCCAGCAACTCTTTAAGCTGACCCTGTTGCCTCCACTTCCAATGACTGCATTACCGTGTGACCATCACGAAAGTGAATTCAAGGCAGTGTTTAAAAACTAGGTGAGATCCCCCTCTTCCCTGGCATCCAAATATATCTTCAAGGAATAACTCCCGATTTCTTAACTGTGCAGGGTGCCCTTTCACTGAGTGACCAGCACTTTCCAAAAAGCTGCCTTCTCAATAGCAATACTGTGTTGCAGCTCTCTTCTTTGATACCGAGTACAAATACTCATCCTGGAGGAGCTGACAGCAGTATGGATTGAGCTATTTATATTGGTGCACTACATGTAGGCGGTAGTAAAGCATTACTGTTGAAGGAAAAATATTTAACTTGAGAGTTTTAGATTGCCTCTGGGTAGATATTCTCTTCTCTTGCCAGCTGCTCCTGCTATCCTAGAACCTCCCTGAAAGAGGGAACAAAGCATGTTGTCATGTATAATACAAGAAAAGGTGGGCACATTGCCACTTGGAGCGGTTTCTGCTCTACATTTCTGACTGACTATTTAACATGGTTGAAGCTACAAAGAACAGATAAACCAGCATTTCCAGTAAGTTATTTACAAATACTGACATGGTACTCAGACACCAGTCTGACCTGTGTACAATATATTCCATTCCAAAGCACTGTCACATTGCAAGAGGGTGTTAATCATGCACGTTAGTTATTTGCTTTGTCTATGAGCATACCTCAAAAGGACCTAGAGCGTAATATATGGCTATCAACCCACATGAAGGAAACACAGTATCTTCAGAGCACTGGGGAACACAGTTGCTGTGTTGTACTTGGCACAAGTAAAGCATGCAACTGTAGTGGTGTGTATGGAAGGACAAGAGATGACTGAGGAGCTCTGTAGTGAGTCTAGAAAGCCTGAGAATCCTTTAAAACAAAAAGACAGCCTCTGGGACTCCACTGGCTGGCAGTGCTTAGGAGGAAGTGCACTCAGGTGCAGTGCAGTGACAGGAAAATACTTTCCAGTCTTGCTCTCTGAAATGGGGGAGTTGAATTGCCTTTTAATGATACTTTCAGAGCGGATAGATATGAATTACATTTTTTTAATTGGGTGGATGACAGAGAATTATTTTATGGGTTCATTTTTAAATGTCCTAAGAAAAGTGCCCAGCCTTCTGTGATGCCAAGGCCTAGCTTTTCATGGAGATCGTTAGGAGCATGGATGTATGCCTGCCAGTGCCACAGCAAAGGCAGCAAGAGAAGTGCAGCTACGGCCATTTCTAAATAGCAAAACCTAACCACATGTGCCAGGACTCCTTAACAACACAAATGGCTTCCGAAATGTGGAATAAGTACAAGATGTCCGTGTGCCGTTGCCTTGTCCCAACGGGGTCAAGCCCTGTTACAGATTTCCACCTTCCCTGTCATTGGCTTGACTTTTGAGCTTAAAGAAGCAGTAATGAGAGGGAGCCAGAGACCTTGTTTCTCTTGTTCCTTCACACCACAGTAGTAAACTCACTGTCCAATTAGCTCCACAGCAACTGGTGGGAAAAATGGTATCAGGGGAGAAGCACTCTGCTTGGGAATCTAGGGGTCTCAGTACTTCAGTGTATCAAGAAATAAGATTTATTTTCTTCTGATCCCTCACCCTGATAAGAGGGCTTATAAGAATACTTACTTGAGAGGCTGTGGGTGTATTTTATCCTTTAACCTGGCATGTGCTGCAAAAAGACCACTTGTGAGGTAGTTCTTAGGCAGACTGAAAATAGACCACTTGAGAAGGTGAAAGGTGGGTGGAAAGTGGGCTAGGCTACAGGAAAACGTTAGGGGAGTAGTAAGGGATGACAAAGAATGTGAAATGTATAGATTTCTTCCCGTGAAGAATAATAGGGAGTCACTTGATTTTCATTAATTGGAAACTGCATTTCGACTCAAGAATTGTTCTTACCAAACTGCAGAATTTCAGTAGCCCTGTTGGATAAATGTACCCATCTTTGTTGCAGACAGAATGATGTTACAATGAATGGTAAACACATCTACTTTTTATGTCTGCCTATAATGATAGCTTCTAATCCTAGGAACTTCCTATGTGGAGAAAAAGAGCTGTGAGGTAGGCCGCTCCTCCCTCTGTCATACTTGCCTATATGTAAAAAGACCAGATATATGATAATAAAAGTGAGCTTTCCATCAACAGATGTTTATGAATTTTGCTTCTAAACCCTCAGGGAATGTTTGTGTGAATAATGTATAGACATCATCTCAATGCTGGGTTAATAGTTGGTTTAAAAAGAGAAAAGTGCTCTTTCCAAAATGAAACAAGGGCTCATATTTGTGTTGCTTATGCAATAACTCCAGATGCTCATTAAGAGCTTAACACTCTTTGTGTTGGGATTAAACTCCCCCAGAAGAGGGAGGAAAGGGAAATTACGTTGCTGCAGCCACGCTGAGCAGCTTGAGTTCATATACCTCAGCAACTTCAGTGAATAGAAAGACTGAACTTCCCTGCTACTCTCTGGTAAAACTTGCACTATTTGGGGCCAGAATTTTTACTATTTGCAGTATTTCATTGCTCTTCATAGAATCCTTCTCCCAAAAATAATGCTTGTGGGTGTTGGAAATCAATGATTTCACCCATATTCTAAATGTTTTTCTGGAACACTTGAGGTGCATATAGGATGAAACTTTTGAAGGAATCTATACCTGTCCTTTGGCTTTAAATTTTATCTATGCATGTGAATATCAGGTAGTCATGTGTCTAATGGTTTGTTTCATGTGTACAGGTGCAGATATTTCCCCTTCTTGCCTCTTGTACATCAACAATACCTTTTTCATAGTATGGTTAAGGCATGGGTTTATCTAGGGAGAGGATCAAACCATAGTTTCTACATCCACCTGTAACACTAGATGCTTACTTGTCCTTAAGGCAGCCCTACAAGATCTTTCCACGAATCGGGTTTGGGGAGCTGGAGGAGAGGATCTGTGTTGCTGTACAGATTCAGCAAATACATGCTTCTGTCTGCAGGCCCATGTCATGTCCCTCAGGGCAGGATGCCTGCTTGTCACAGCATATGCCCTCAAGTAGAGGGAAGAGGGGAAGATCAGATCCCTCTAGTCAGGATAATGACCTAAGAAGTGTGGCATGTAATTAAAAATAAATCTTGGATTAAATGTTTGCCTTAGTAGTATTTCTAACTTTGCTTTCACCCAACTTCCAGGTGTTACCATTTATATGGAACTATGGTATTTCTCTGAGTTTTCAGTTTTCTTTAACCTTCTCTCTTGTTGTCTTTTGCAACTCCGTTTTTACACCTCAAGGCCTGACGTATACATAATGCTGCTGGCTATTATATCATAAAGTAGAAAGAGCAGCAGTGATATTATCATCCCCTGTTTAACCCTCAAGCAAATTCTGGTTGCTCTGCATTAGTTTCAGAATGACTTGGCATTAAAACATGTACATGGGGGGTTTTTGTAGGTTTGTTATGCTTTGGTTTTAGTCTGATTGCTAGCCTTGTGTACACCCTCATTTCTTGTACAGCTTGTTTTTTTCCTTTTTCTTATTCAGCCCCACAAAAGTAGGTGCAAGAGTTTTGATTTCTGCAGCATCCAGCACCTGAAGGACCCTTCCTGTATCTTTGTTCCATAACAGCTCTTTCTTTCATGCCACATCATCTCTTTCATTCTCTGCTTGTGCAGAATTTCTTCTATCGCTCTATTACTTCTGTAATTCTCGTATTTATTATAAACTCAGTTAAGTGTGATGGTTGCAGTTTGTGTGAGGTGAAGAATGAAATTGAAATTGTGTTACCTAATAAACATGTAATGACAGCAAGTTTCTAATTCCAGTCCTTTAATTTTAAATTTCCTGTAACAGAGTAACTGATGTGATAAAATAGAGGGTGTGTTAAATTATAAAAAAGAAGTTGTCAAGTATTATGGCAAAACTGGCAGTCGGACACCGGGTTTGATTTGGCAAGGCTTTGAAAGTCTACGTTTTTACTGTATTATTTCAAACGGACAAACTGCTCAGTTCCTTGTGATTGAATCTGAAACTTTGCATGCATTTTCATGTAGAGTTTGAAGCACATGTGTTTTCCAGTGTCTAAAAAACCCAAACAGTTTCAGTTCAGTCTTTTACAATGCAAGAAAAAACTCCGTGAAACAGGCTTAAGTTGGTAGTAGGCTGAAGAATGAGGAAAAGTGGTAATAAGCTGACATCTAGTATTTCTAGTAATATTTCTAGTAATTTGCACATGTCTGCCTCCACTTTAGGGTGTTAATAAGTCAGTATTGTCTCTTTTCTTCTTCTTCAGTAATGTGCAGTGATAATTATACTCTTTTCAGGACAGGGTGTGGGCCAATGTGGGAAAGAGTTTAAACTGCGTTATTGCCATGGTGGACAGACTGCTTGAAAAAGACAACATCAGCAACATTAAAGAGGGTGAAAATGACCCTTCAGCAGCAGATTGCAAGGTGTTGCATACAGGTGGTAAGCAACCTTTTTTTTAATCATTGATTAGAGTAAATAAAAATGGAAAAAGTCACAGAAAAATGATACAGAGAAGAGTCAATAGTATCTTTGATGAGAGTGCCGATAGCAAGGTTTTGCACAGTTGTAGCCTTGAATGATGGAAGGCTATTTATCAAATTACAGTTCCATTGTGTGCTCAAACTGCTTGCCATACTCAATTTTTTGTGCTACAATGAAAATCTTTTGAAACCACAATGTTTTCCTTTGAAAGCTGATGTAGTTTAATTTATTTCAGATTTTACTTGAATATACCGTTTTAAGAAAAAAAAATGTAGTGTGTCTTACCCCATAGGAAACTTCTAAGGAAAGGTGAACATTCTGTTTCAGTGTCATTCTCCTGTAAACCCTTCCACTTTTCTGAAGTGATATACTGATTTTTGTTTTCTGATTTGCTAAAATTCATTTTTCCCTGAATACTGTTCTCAATACTGATGGCTAAGTAGAGTGAGTCCATGAGATGGTGCAAAGAAAACTTTGTCCACAGCACGTCCTTGTCAGCAAATCTTCTGATCTCCTATGGCTATATTGCTTGTTGATCTCTCTAAGCATAGATTAGATCAGCTTTATAAGTCTGGCAAGACTTTTCTGATGTGCAAGTGTGTTGCAACAAATGAAACAGCTCCTTAGTGATAATGGTGGTAGTCCAAATATAAGGAAATCAGAACTGACCCTTATGCCACTCTTCAGTTAAAAATCCCAAACAAAAAACCCCTACAAAACATATTTTCCTTTACGTGTTCTTTCCCGGCGCCTGAGATCTTAATGACATAATTTTATATCAAGGATTTTAAAGTTATTAGAACTCATTTGTAATTTCTTTCTTACATAACAAGACTTAAAACTATTTTTTCAGCTCTATATAATTTGTGTAGTACTGGTGAGTTTTGTGCAACAGATTTTGGTTGTAGTATTGATTTTTTTTTTTTTCTAATGCAGCTGCAAAGTCAGCATTTTTACCAGTATGAGATATTTATTTTGGCATCCTGGAATTCTTGTTTTCAGTGCCAGATGTGTTGGACTTGTTTTTGTATGAATGGTCCAGAGACCAGAATATTTCTTACCTGTTTTGCTTCTCTGAGTTTCTGTCTACCAGGCAAGTATCCCTATAATGTTAGAGAGATAGGTGATACCATCTTTGTTCTCTAATGAAGGCTTGCATGTACAAAGTATCAACACAGTTAGCTGTCTACATTTTTCAGACCTTTTTCAGATAAGAAGGTAGAAATATTCAACAGTGAGGTAGGTGTAGTTGTCAACTTGAAATAATCTTTAGAAAGTGAACCCAAGCATACTGATTTTGATTAAAAGAACAAAATTGAGTATTTGCTCATGTGCCTAACTCCCTTCTCTTCTCCCTGGTGCTAACAGGCTTTTCTGCTATTGTTAGCAGAAATCTGGTATGTCTATTAGAAATGTTTTGCAGGTAAAATAGCAGTACACTTTCAGCCAAACTTCCCCCAAGTTACTGTCGTTCATTTGTATGTTCATACATAGACACGCATGTACTGGACTTTATGTGTCTTCCATAGTTACGAAACAAAACTTCAGATTTCCACCGCTCTCCCCAGTCTGAGAAAAGTAACGATTTAGGATAATTCTTTTTGGAGGCTTTCTGACATGCTTAGCAACATGAATGTTTACAGATTTTCCTTCACTCTCTTCAACCCCCTGAACATGTCCTCTGTTATTCTATATAAGCCATGAAATGTATTTAACCAGTCCATTTGAGTCTTTCATTGTAGTTATAAAAAAGTGTGCTGTTAGCTTTGATTCAGGCTCACACCCAACACAGGCAAATGAAATACTGGTTAGAGCTTTTAGCTCACAAAGCCAAAAAAACTTGAAAGTTACTTCCTTTTAAGTACTATAATAATCAGTCATCAAATAGAATGAAAGGTACCTCTTGCTAAGCAATAATGATAATTGTAATGGTTAGAAAATTATAGATGTGTTTAATTCAGCTGAGTACTTGTCTTCTGGAGCTGACAGGCCAAGGACACAAAAAATACCAAGATGTTATGGCACTGGAATAAATTCTTCCCTTTTTGCCTCATTCCAGGGCCTTCCCTATTTCTCTTGAATCAGTACAAGTGCCCTTCTGTGAAAGCAGAGTCAGTGCTTCTGTTGAGTTGTGCTGAGTGTTCTGCAACATCTCATCACACGGAAACTGCGGATTTGTGGGGCAGATCGCTTTGTTTTCGTGTTCTGCTTTTTGAGGAAGACATCGTTTCCTAATGATGTTTTCATGAGAGGATCGTGCAGTGCCTTTGGCAGCTTACAGGTCTTTCAAAGTCATGTAGAAATGGAGATGTTTTGAAATTGCTTTCTTTTATAGGACTGACTTAAAAGATGGAGCTTTCTGAAGAACTGTCCAGGTGTGTGCCAAAGTTGGTTGCCTAATGGTTTTCAAATCCATTGCCTTTGGGGTTAAGATTTTTTTCATGCTTGACTTCTCTATGAGAGTGTGGTTTTATATGTTTGGTTTTCTCTGCACCTCCCTCTCTTAAGTTTGACAAGCCCTGAGGATGCGCTGTGAAGCACCTACATAGAGGTTGAGATTCTAAGTTTAGGGTTATAAATTCTGCCTTAATTCTGCTCCATTTTGTATTTGAAGCCTGATTGTATGGGTTCATAACTTTTTCCTAGATATAAAATCATATTGTGTTTACACCCATAGATAGGTTTCTAAAATTACAGAATTTTATGCTACATACAATTCACAAACATTACATACGTGAAAAGCTTGCTGTATCTTGTGATTATATATATTATACCATAATTTGAGCATAATGTGTTTCATTAACACTGCAAATGTATGGGCACAGATAGATCTCCGAGTCTGAAACTGCTTCAGTGCTGGAGTTGATCCTAAGACAAGTTGTGCTGCTGTTTGTAAGAAAAATAGGGAATACCCAGGGTTTGATCAAAACATTGAAAAGTATACCTCAAAGTATGGGATGAAATGTTTGCTTGTGTTAATGAACCTGACTGTTTTAATACTTTTTTTTCTAGCATGTAACAATGAAAAAGATGTCGAAGAATGCACACATGTTCATTTTAGATGGTAGAAAATGTTATGATAGTAATTTGATGGTTTTGAGCAATAGCATATTCCTATAACTACAGATGTTGTCATAAACATATATTCAAAGCCTGCTAAGACAGGTTTATATTTGCAATCTCAGTGTTGACATTGTGTGATCTTATTTTTTTTTTTCCCAACATGCTTACATTTATTGTATGGAATCTTTGTAATCAGAAATATCTGTGACACCTTTATCTTGTACTTACCTTTCAACATGAATTATAATTTCCTTAGCCTAACTTTTCATGCAGTCTGACCTTTGAGTGTATTCTTAAGACTGAATTTGAGTTATCAGTTACCCAGGTAACATGCTATGGTTTCATCAGTTGCAGGATTATGATTTCTCTGCAGGATAAATCAGGAAGAGTAGATGGATTTTAAAGGAGAGGTGGGGTTTTTTTTTCTTTTAACTCTAGGCTGGTTTGCCTTGGAGAACTACTTGACAACACTAAATTCTTTTTATTTTTGCCTTTTCATTTTCCATGGGAGTCAGAATGTGAAAGCCTGTCCTGCAGCATTAGAGGTGCCAGTGAAACACAGTAGTTTGCTCTTAGGCTTACACAGCCCCTGACAGATCTCCGTGTTTAGCTGTGCTGCTAAAAGAGGCTGTTGTTTCCATCTGCTCCTTGTACCACACCATCAGAACTATCCCCCAGCCATTCCTCTGCTGGCTCTGTGGGAGTACTCCCTAATTTGCTACACACAAAGCCAACCACATTATCTCAAACAATTTGAGCTGGCCGTGTGATTGCACTTGGATTTTGCCTGAAGTGTATTATGGAATCATAAACTATCTTGCTGGGCAGATGAATTGGCCAATGGTAACCTTCAGCATAGGTAGCAAAGAGAACCTGGGGAAAGGTGCCGTATTTCCTAGCTGGAATGAAGGAAAACATCTGTTCATAGCCACATTGCTATAGGCGTATGTGGGTTAATTTTTCTTGAATAATATGATACCTGATGGGGACTCTGTAAGTCCAGATTAAACCTTTCTGTCTTTCAGTGCCCAAGGAATGGGCACTGCATCCTTTCAATGCATCCCTCACAATGCAGTGCTGGTAGATATGTGAAATAAAACTGTGTTCTGGTTCTGTTTGCATCTTCAGAAGAACAACTTTTACTGTAAGTTATCATTTAGTCAGGAAGATGAAAAACTCTCCTTTGGGCTGTGTTTGCTTGAGTGACAGTCATTATTTATTCTGAGGAAACAAAAACATTTCTGAAAAACTTTCTCTTCCCTTCCTTTTCCTTACATTTCTTTCCTGTTCTCTTAAGCTTGTTTTTGCATTAACTCTGTTTCTGCACTTTTTTTCCTTTTCCCTCTCACTTTTCTATCATCCTTCTCTTTTTGATAGGGTCCCTAACTGGGCTGTATCTAGCCCAGCATATAAGACAACCCCTTCAGCAATACTTTCTCCAAGTAGTTCGGCTATTGACAGAAGCTTAAAAATGTGTAAGGGAAAGGAAGACTATTTAACTGAATCAACACACTATTTTTTAAACAAGACAACAGAATATTTGGTTGCACAACACTTCTAGAGCAAGTTTTATCCATTACTCCTGTGTTTTGAGTATAATAGATTACCTTAGCTTTGTCTGTTATTACCATCACCTTCTTTTCTGTTTCCTTTGTGACTAAAGCTGCTGAGACACTTGTATATGTATGATTAGATGGTTTCTGTTTTCACTGTTAATCCATGTGATAGTATAGAAAATCTCAGATGATTACAATGAAATAATAAATCCCCAAGAATTCAGAATTGTTCTTCTAGACACCAAAACTGTGCAAAGTAGACGGCTATTATATTAACTGCAGAAATACCAGGAAGACTTATGCAGGTTTTTTGTGTTCCTGTGAGAAATGCTGCAGAATCATGAGCATAAAACCTTGTCCTTTCTGAAAGAGCTTAGCCCTCATCCTAGAGTTAAACTGACCTCCAAGAGCTGAGTGGCAAGATCAAGTAGAAAGCTGACCTTTTTGTGGTGCAAAGTTGAATTCATGAACTCTACTAAGTCAGTTTTTAAACATCCCTTAACAAAAAAAATTCAAAAGAATGTTCCTATCCTAGGTGAGTAAATTCAGACTCTGTGGGCTAATTATTTCATGCTGTGTGCACTAGCTGTTTTTGAGGTAGTTACTACTGTTTTGGGTTGGTTGGTTTGTTTTGCTTGCCTTTTTCGTTAAGACATCAGGGTTTGTCTAATGTTCAATTTGTGATGTCAAGAGAACAACTCATTTATGTTGTTTGACCTCTATTATTTCAATTCTATCATAGATTATTTGTATGTTCAGCTAATAAGGGAATACGTGATTAGCTACAGTAAGAAGTTAAGTTGTGGGTAGCTGCTGTTACCTACATTTCTAGGGCCCCCTGTTCCTTTAAAAGTATGATGATATGCTTTCTTCTGCTTTTAATTCAGTGTTTAGTTTTTAACTCCATACCGTTTAAATTTTGAGGTGACTTGAAGCCATCAAAGATTTCCACCGATTTTTAGGTGGTGCAGACAGCAGTGACAGAATTGGCCTTTTTTCTCTCTTGCCAGGGCAAAAGGAGATAGGAGTGCTATTGCAAAGCCTTAGGGCTTTTCCTGTTTGATTACCAGCACATTGTAATAAGCACTTCAATGGGCCTGATTTTGAAAAGAGCAGGAGCTTGCTTTTCTGCCAAACTTTATCAAATTTAACATGCAGTTTGACAAATTGCAACTTGAATATTAGCATGTAGAAATTACTAGTTGAGTGCTGAGCGGGATGTTTGCCTGTGCAGGCATGTTGATTAAGAGAACATGGGACTGAAGGGCATTTTCCAGCAACCAAAGGGCAAATCCTGTCATAAACTGAACTTCCACAACTCTCTGTTAGCAATGGAAGTGCTTGTGCTACACAAACTTTTGGTTTAATCTTATACTAACTGCATAGTGGTGATACTACTACTTTTAATTTCTTCCTTCTATTTTCCATTTTAATGTGTTTGGCTCTTATGCCTTGTTTTAGTTTCCTTCCCAACAACCGACTAGCACAGATTTTGAATTGAGTTTCCTTGCTTCATCAGTAGGCTTTGACTCTTTTGGATGTTAAATATTCCAAGTAGGACAGGCTGCCCTTGTCATTTTAGCAACCTGACAGTCATCCTGTTGCTCCTTGTTGCTTCTGTTCTTGCTCCTAATGTCTTTTTTGAGATGTTTACTGATTCAGGAAATTCTTCAGTCTTTTTCAAAGGATTTTTCCACTGTGTTGAGGATGCAAATATTGCAATTTTAACTTAAATTTGACGCCTGAATTGTCAACATGTGTGTAAGTCCTTGAATGTGTTAAACACAAAAGCAACAATTTGTACTATTCCCTTCCCTAAGTGATTCTCACATGTCAACAATGTTGTGGCAAGATAGATTAAGGCAATCTAAACCTGAATTTAGACCAGGATTTTAAAGCTCCCTTTACAAATAATATCTCTTGATAAATTTCATTAATATTCCATATTTATCCTTTGCATACAAGACAATTTTATTTTCCAAATTCTACTGAATTTACTTGTAAGCTTCAAACTACAATGCTTTTTTTTGTTTCATAAACTTCGGTTTCACAGTGCTTCTCAGTTTCAAGGAGCAACTTAAAAGCTTCAGTATTTGCTATAAGTAAGTGTTTCTGATGGATATTTGGAGCTTTGTGCATTGTTAATGAATGACTCTGATTTATATTCTTGCCAGAGTATATGCAACAGGGTATCCTGCATAACAAGCGACATATGGTGATTTTAACAGACCAAAGATTGAGCAGCTATATAGATTTTTTTTCTAGAGCTGTCTTTTCCAAAACCTCAGTCTGTGATACACCTCTTATTTTGACCTTAACATACTAAACTTGCTTTAAAATAAAAGGACAAACATGAGAATATACTAGTCCGTTAATAAATATTCTGTTTTCAAGAAACAATGCAATCACTCTTTTAGTTTTGCTAACTAGCTCCACCTTCTGGGGACTGGACATCCTTACTAATCGTGAACAAGAATTTTCAGCGTAAGCAAGGAGTAATGATTGTTACAGATAACTTATTCACATGAGGGTATAGTTTTATCTTCTTTCCTTTTGGCAACTACTGTTCTATTTATATACTCTAATAAAACAATCTATCTTTCCTTAGTCATTAAGTTAAGGTTTCCTACAAACTTACAATTTTTATTGTTTTCTGCAAAGCAAAATACATATGTAAGTAACATACTGTATTCTTTGGAATGTTAAATACTCAGTAGGATTTATTTTTAACATATTTAGCATGAACGTCCTGTTATAAAAAAATGGCCTTGAGAATCTTAAATCTTTGAATTTCCTCTCAATGCCAGTATTACTGACAAAAATGACTTATGTTAGTAAGTTAGTATTCCAAACATGTAGTCTCCCCCAAAAAATCCTTGTGAAAAACTGATATTGAAGCCAAGGTATGTGCTAAATAATTTGGAAAATCATACTAGAAGGTAGTTATCTGTTTACTGCCAGCCTAGAAGGCTGCATGAGGTAGAATCCACTTACATTTGTTCTGGGTGCAGTATAATTCAATATTTTCATTACTGACTTGGCTTATGAAATATGGATGATACTTATAAAACTTGCAGATGCTTAAAGCTGGGAGAGGCTTTAAGCACCATGGGAGCAGGATTAGAATGGATCTTGATGAAACAGAGCACTGAAATATTAGGATGCAGTTCAGTAAGGACAAGTACAAAGTTATGTTCCTAAAGAAGGAGAAATACACAGTGCGGATTGACTGGTTAAGTGGCAGCTCAGTAGAAACAGATCTAATTGTTATGTGACTTGTGGCCAGTATGTGACCCCCTCTTTTATGAAAAAGAGTGTCAGTAAAGCTCTTTAGCCCTACCCACATAGCCTGAAATTTGTAATAGCAGGTTCACAAAGTGTGGCTAGTTCTAGAAATTCAGCTTTTTCTCTCTTGCCCTGGCTGTCAGTGTACTTGCAAGATCCGTGGCTGTGTCTGTATCCAGCTCTGCTTTCCCATGAAAGTGGGACAGATGTCTGTTAGCTCTACCCTCAGGTCTACTTTAAAGTGGCCAGGTTTGATCTTTTTCATTATTTGCTCAAGTCAGAAGCAGCCAACAAACTCTAGTCTTACCACATACAGCCTTGTTCACAGATTTGGCATGCATTACGTCTTTTAATCTCATTCTGTTGCAGTTGCTTTCCTTGGCATTTATTTATTGATTAATTTAATAAATTACTGTAATTTAAGACTAGAAAGGAGAGTTTAGATTGTCTGGTCTGTCTAGCCTGACTTGCAGTATGTCACACCTTGTTGTCTACCTTATTTCTAAATTTGACTGTGTCTCACAGCAGCCTCCGGCCTTTGGTGGTTCTTTTGCTTTTATTCCCTAGAATAAACTTCCCTGTTAGTACTTGTTATTTTCTCCTCATGGACAGGGGAAATCAAGTTGCTGCTCAGCCTTTTTCGTAGGCTTAAGGAGATTAAACTTTAAATCTTGGTAGCTCTCCTCTGCAAGCTCTCCATTTTTTTCAGCAGTCTCTTTAAAATGTGTACAGCAGACCTTGGCACGCGGTGTATCAGTACTCGCTCAGTCAATGGCATGTATAAAATCACCTCTTTTTGTTTGAGCATGAAACTGGGGATGGCTTATGTTCTGTTTTGTTCACGATGGCTATATCTTCATAACTGCTGTTTTCCAGGAGACAGTTCTGCAGTCTGTATTACTCATACTTAAATATGTATGACTCTGTTAAAACACACGTCTGGACACAAAGACATCACTTGCAAAGGAACCCAAGTTGTTTTCTGTGACTTCTCTATCCTTGTTTCTATTTCCCCTTTCCTGCGCCTTACTTTTTTGCAGTTTCTCCTGGCTTTCAAAGTTCTCTCCAGTCGTCTTTGCTATGGTTTTATTCATTTACATATTTTTCTGGAGCATGGTCAATTTGACTTCACAACAGGCACCTATGAATTCCTGCCTAAAGAACTTCTTCAGTGCTAGTGAGTCTTTCGTTGGCCTGACTCAGAACATTACCTGAAACAATGTGCTGTTATCTTCCACCTAATTACGATTTAAATGGAACAGAGTTTAATTATCATTGATTCTTAATTACACTAATCTACAGAAAATAGGAGTCAGCGATGGACTGTATTTAAGTCAGTAACACTCCTGATTTTTATATAGATTCTTCTGGAGTGTTGATTTCTCTTTCAATTTAAACTATTACAATTGAAACTGAGATGTAGACTCTGAAGGAGGGTGATTTTTTTTTTTTTTTTTTTTTTTTTTTATTTGCTCAACTTACAGGGGTAGGCAAAACCGTATGCAACTACAGTGCAGGTCTGATTTCATTAAATACTGAAAAATTCAGGAACAGCTTGGGTAATTGGGCAAGTTTGAGTAAGCTGTTCTGATTTTCCTCCATTCCTAGTTATCACTTTGTTTCATTTGTAATGTATTAAGGAGTCCCATTTTTCAAGCATTTCACTAGCTTGTTTTTTCCGATATCCCTAGCATATATTCTAACAGAACAAAACATATTACAAAATAGTTCTAAATCTCTCTGCTTGAAGTAGCTAAAAAAATTAGTTCAATATCTCTAAATATTTAAAGAGAACAATGTAGAGAGAAGCTAAAAAGGAATGTGACCTGGAAGTATTTTTCCAGCCTATACATTGAACAGATAATATCCTTCCAGATATCTGTTTGTTCTTCTGGTTTGCCTTCCAGCACCCACTTTTTCTTAAATATAGGCTCTTCCCTGCCCCCCTTTTTTTTTTATGGTACTTAATTTATTTAGATAGCAAGTTGTCAGTGCTGGAAAGAACCAGGAGATCTTAATCTCCACTTTATTTCATCTTGTGCCAAATGAGTTTTCACATATATCCCTGTATGCTCTGTTTATGAGACTTTAATGCAAGTTTTACAGAGAAGCTAGGTCTGTTTAAAAAAGTCATTGTTTCAGGATATAGTTGGATTCAGGCTAAGGATTTAGCCCCAGTCTCGGTGGTAAGCTGGAGTCCTGCCTCTAAGCATATTCTCTGGTGGCATTTGCTGTAGGGTAGAGTTACAGGGTTGTTTAAAGTGTAGGATGATCTACGCAGGTACTGCAGCCCTCTTTCCTTTCTGAAAAGGATTTTCACTGCAAGTTTTCCATTTTGGAATGGATGATCTGTCTTGTTCTAGGTGACTGGTATGAACAGCTTTATCCCCTGGTGATTACGCTGAAGGACTGCATGGGAGAGGTGGTGACCAGGGCGAAGCAATCAATGGCGTTTGTTCTGCTCCAGGAACTTGCCTGTGGTTTGCCACAATGTTTGATGCTGACCCTAAGAAGAGACATCGTCTTCAGTCAAGCAGTAGGTTGTCTTGTGTCACTTATCTCCTACTGTTGCTATAATTAAACATACTATTCAAGCCAGTGTTTGTGTTTTTCTTTTTTGTTGTTTTTTTTCTTTTTCCAATTTAACACAGCTTTTTCATATATTTTCCGTTACATCTACTTAAATATTTTATAATTTGATAGAGAAATTAATAGTAAATGGAAATCCATAGTAACTGTATTGCTGAGTCAGAGAAGTAGGTCAGCAGTGGACTGGAAAAGGTTACCTAATCTCCCCTTTGCACAAAGAAGGATCCATAAAGCTATTTTTAGTCTTCCTAGATTACATGCCTGTATCCTCACCCGTAGGTGAAGTCTAGCCTTGAATATTCCTTGTTGCTGTTCAAGCTAGGTATTTTTTTTTCTCCTGGTCACCTTGGAAATGGAGACCAGAGTATTTGTTTTCAGTTTGTAGCAGTATTTTATGTGTTTGAAGACTATTAGCATGTCTCTTCTCAGACTTGCCTTTTCTTGGTAAGTAACTGAAGTTCTTTTGATCTTCTCCTGTAGACCATGTTTTCCAGATAGATTTTTCTCTAAAAGATTCATCTAATTTCTCCCTTGTTATATGATTTTCCTAACATAATTAAGGAGATTCAGTTGCATTAGGTGCCTAGTGGCTTTCAAATCCATCATAATTCACAGCCTTATGTGTTTATAGCCTGCCAACGGAGGTTCTGATCTCACTTATGTCAGTGTAAATAACACATAACCCCACGAAACAAATGAAGCTTATCTAATGTAAAATAAGGGAGTATTTCACTGCTTTTTAAATCAAACAATGCCTCGATAATATATTAATATGAAATTATGTGTGTAGTCATTAAACAGAAATATCTATGCTGATTTCTCAAATACCTAAATATTACTTCTGTTGTGTATAATGATAGCAAGCCTCATTTTAACTATGTTATAACAGTACATCTGTTAATTTCACATTTTTTCATTGTCTTTATAGCTTGCTGGACTGGTCTGTGGGTTTATAATCAAACTGCACACAGGTTTACATGATCAAGGATTTTTACAACAGCTTCATACTGTTGGATTGCTTGTGCAATATGAAGGACTCCTCAGTACGTATAGTAAGTATTGTTCTAGGACAGAGTTCCTTATGCATCCAGACCAGAAGTTTACCCAGGAGGTTCTTATTTTAACCTCAGTTCTGCTTCCAGTAATCTGGCTTATTGAATCAATAAATACTCTCCTTAGGAGACGGTAGGCTTCCATATCATAGCACAGTTAGTCATTGATACTGTGTTGCCAATTCTACATCAAAAATTACTCATTTTAGTCTCAATTCCTCTGAGAACACTAGTTGCTAATTATTCCATGCAGAGTGCTGAACTACATTGTCTTAAATACAGGAGACTCCTTCCTCAGTACAGCTAGGGGAACTTATGCTTTTAATAAAAATTGTCTCCATTTGTATAGGCATTTGGCTTGACCCAAAATATCAGGTTTATAAAGCCTAACCCAAACAGCAGCTTTAAACAGCTACTGACTCTTATCAGCCTCTGCTCTGACCATGCCAGTATTGGTTATGTGAAGATAGCTTGAAAACTCTTTGATTACTAGCTTGTTACAGATGCCATCATTTGATAGGTATTAAAAAGGACATTTGGAAGGAGGAACTGCCGTATGTTTCTAAATGCTTTGAAATAGATGTATTGGAATCCTTCCCCAAATTAGAGATTTTGGCCAAAGTAGAGGGATTTAGCATTCGTGCAGCTCTTTAATGCACAGGCAATTGCAGATCCTCACTTGGAAATTGTTGTCAGGCTCACTTTTGCATGATACTTGTTATTCCCCAAACCTTTGCCCTCCATCAGGACAGTCTTTAAAAACACTTTCAGAATAGACCAAAATGGCTTTTCTGAGGTTGTTCTATACACATATAGAGCAGGCGGATTTTCAGAGGTGCTTAATACTCATAGTTATCATTTAGGCAACAGAGAATTGTCAGCAGTTCTAAAAATCAGTCTGCTTTTATGTAGGTTACTTTAATGTGGATTTAGGTCTGTGATTTTTAGATGCACAGACTGGAAAATATAATCCCTGTATTGCTTTACTATGACCTATTCAGTGACTGATCTGTTTACTCTGTTAATAACCTCTGTAATCTTTCCATATAGGTGAAGAAGCGGGGATGCTAGAAGACATGGCTGTTGGAATTTCAGATTTGCAGAAAGTAATGTTTAAAGTCATTGAAGCCAAATCAGAAGATTTTTTGCCTGTTATAACTGGAAGGCGGTAAGAACTTTGTTTCCTGGAGCCCATGGCATGTAGTTTTAATCTGTAGCACATGAAAACCCCTATAAAGGTTTTCTTGTTGCTGAGTTCTATTATGTGGAAAGCGCAGTAGTTTTACTTTTCATGAGGTGATTGGAGATGTAATGAGGTAGCAAGGATTTGTAAAGTTAGTAGTAATATGGACTCTGGGTTACTTCCCTGATGACAAGCTAAAAGTTCCAATTATATTAATACAAATTAATCAATACAGTGTCTGGGGTGTGTAGAGTTTCTGTTGCATTTTTCATATATAGATACTGAATCAAAGAGAAGTGACAAGGTCAATATTTACAAAAGTGGCCTCTAACTGAAGAAACCTTGGTCTTGAGGTGTCCAGAACTTGTATTTCAGCATGACAAATGAAACTGCATTTTTAAGAGTTAGGCCTTGATTGTCTTAAGATGGAAACTGAGAAACTTGGATGCCAAAACTAAGTGGTCACTTTTGAAAAAATGAAGCCTATCTTAGTTGCTGAGGATCACACAGGACATATGCAACCTCAGAAATCCTTGCATAAAGCCACTAATACATTATGCATCTCACATAAGCACTGATGAATATCAGGACATAAACTGAAATACTTCATTAATTGTGGCTATAGGAGGGTTAACAAGATTGTTACACAGGAGGAATGGGTTTTTCATCTTCATTATTATACTAGTCTGAAGCTCCAAATGTTTTTACTTTTGCAGAAATCACTTCCTTAATAGTATCATTATTCTTCAGATGACTGTAAATTAAATTCAGCTAAAAGCAGCAACTTTTAGAAAAGATATGTTTCCTCTGAAGGGGGCTTTCACCACTGATTTGCTTAATTATTCTGGATGATTCACTCTCATCCTATGGGTCTTCCGAGAAAGGATTGAAATAAATAGCAGGAAGGCCGGAGTATGATAGGCAACACGTTGGGAATAATTAAGAATAATTATGGTGTGTAGATAAAACAGAAGAAAGACATCCTTTGTAAATCACAGCAGTCAAAAATCTTGAAAAATCCAGCAGCTACATTTACTGGCTTGCTGCCATTACTGCAGTACACTGAACTGTCACGCTAGGAGGTCCTGGGTTTGAAAGAGACTCTAAGCTGCCTCAGGCATTCTGGATTGATGGAGTAGTCAGTCTTTAGGAAGAAGAGTTACTGCCTGTGATTGCTGGACTGTACTTACTGGCAGGTATTCACTGGATGGAATTGGTATCAGACAAAAAAAAAAACACCTTATGTGGAGGAGCCCCATTCCTGTTAAAGCTGTGATGAGACAGCTCATATCAGACAGCATTGGAAGTCAACCATAAAAAGAGAAGGCAGTGGAAAACCTTGCTATTTTCTAATTGATGTTTAAAACCCCCTCAATTTTTGGATCATTTTGGTTGTTATATGGTGTGGCTCAATAAAATGAGACTAAAAGACTGTAGAAGTGCAAGACAGAAAATTAAGCTACAAATTCTTATCTTGCAGACTCAGAGTATTCACTTGTAATTGTTTTTCTAGGGAAGTGCTTAAAACTGAGATTCTATGTGCACAAACAAATCACCCCAAAGAGCGTGGCATTGACTAGCAGTGTGCTAAGCTCCTGATGTGGGTGGCTGACCCCGACCATCCAGGTGCAGTGAAGTTCCGTTCAGGCACTCAGGTTCTTTTACTATAAGCAAAAGTAGTTAACGCTTACTTCTATGAAATTCTTTGATAGAACGGATTTGATTGTACACATGAACTTTGAGGCATCACAGGGTTTGATACCATGTTTTCACCAAAGCCCACGATCGGACTAGCACTTACAGTGACATTGAAGCGATATAAAAGCCGTCACCTAACTGAAAGAAGAGCTGGGTAAAGCACCTCCCAGCTGAGAGGCAGTGACTGACCATGTGTGCATTTTTTTTCTGTTACAAAGCAAAGCAAAAGGGCATGTAAATGACTTGTTTTGTGTTCATTGCAATGAATTAAGAGTGTGTGATTTCAGCCACCTGCAAGTAGCTGCAGGGTCCATGGCCTGCAGCTGTGTGGGAGTAACTTTTAGAATCCTTCTAACAGGACTGCAAGTGTTTGTCTATCTTCATATGTGATGATAACAAATATTAGAGAATAAGGCAAATAAAGTAAAAGAAAGGGATATTCCTAAGCAGTCCTGTTTTAGTGAAATCATATACATTTAAATATTTAATACCTAAATTTATACAATTTGTTCTGAGAGAGATGATGATTTATTATTTACTCTCATAAACATGCTGGATTTCTCTACCCTGTTTTCCTGAGAGTTCATTAAATGTTAAAAATTATGTACTGATTTTTCCTTCTCACTGGAAAATGTAGTAGCCGCCTTATCCATCTCATGCCAAAATCACCTGGTATTTCTGGACTGTCTAACAATAAAAGAGAGAAGCTACACGGTGATAAAATTTACTGCTGTATTACTGTTTCTTGTTTAAGTAGAAGCATAGGACCTGTAAGATTTTTGGTAAATTAATGTTAAACAAGTCCTCCAGATTTCAGTACTTTGAATTATTTTTCTTTTTTTTTCCCCCCCACCTGACTTCAGTACTATTCCTGGACTTTCTGGACAGCTCTCTGTCACAGCTTGATAGCCTTTTCCTTAGCTGATCAGAAGTGGGTTGTTTTTATGGTGCAATTGGTTATAGATTTTTAAAAGTTACCAAGTATTATCTCTAAGATGTCAAAAAATCTTTTGAAAAAGAAAACAATGGACAAAGGGAAGCTCTCAAATGGTACTGATGTTAATTTGTCATGCCTGCCTGAAGGTCAGCCTTTCTCAATGTTCTTTCCCACACTGAAAGGTTTGTAGTGATTTTTGGGGGGTTAAATGTAGCAACGCAGTGATTTGGTGGCATTTTCGTTCAGAATTGGTTCATTTGGTTCATACTCTTTCAATTAGACTAAACCAGCATTTCTTCTCAACCTCATGAAAGCACTTCATCACAGAAGAATGTTTTGGTTGCACTTGACAGCAGCTGGGAGTGCTCACATGCAGGCTGAGAATGAATGCTGCTGTGCAAAGATCATTTGTACAGTGTTCTTTACTGTCATCCTTGCTAAGTCTCTATTTCCTTCACATGGGTGATTTAATTAAACAAAACACAAACCAAATAGACTTATCTGGGGAGTAGAACTATTTCTTTTTTTCCCCCGCCGCCCCGAAGACATGTATCCTCCATTCAAAACTGATAACCCCCCTCAGTAGGGAGCATCTGGCATTTGCTCAAAGATTACACACTAGTTCTAGCCCATACCAAAGCATGCAGATGCTGTTGCCCTAGCTGAATGTAATGACTTTTCAGTCACAAGTCTGTGCTGGATCCTTTTTATTTTGTTCTCAGACGTATGGGGAGGATAGAGGTTCAAACACAACCACTAGCTCTTCTAAGCTGAAGCTGTTTATCCAAACACCTACTCTGAGGTAGTACCACACATCCCTCCAGCTTGCCAAAGGTGTCCTTGGCAAGACACCCTTTTTCTTCAAGGTTTTCTGCCTTTTCTTCCCCAAATTCTACACGTGGGTAATCCAGATTTTATTTTAATTCTTTAGCAAGCACATGATTGTTAAAATAAGGGTTGGAGGGACTTAATGATAGATTATTTTAATAAGTGCAAACAATTTTCCATCTGAAGTTTACATGTAAAAGTTGTGTGACTTCCTAGGCCTGGTTTCTGTAGGTAGGATGTAGATCCTCCTTCCCTCCTGTTGCTGTAACACTCTTCCTTCTTGGTGGTATCCCACATGTGCTCTGCAGGAGAGAAAATTTCAGTCTTCATTATCACTTGGCCTCTTTGAATGATTAAAATGCCAAATCCTGAAGACAAATTAATTTGCTTCTAGTCTGTTCTTTTTTTATTAGATTGATCGCTCTAATAATGGAAAGAAAGCTAATAAAAACTAAGTTAACAGCATGCCGTCGTTTCTGTTGTAGTGTCAGGCATCAATCCTCAAAGACAGGTGAAATTCAACTTGAGGGTTCCACATGATCAGAATTTGTACTGGCAGCCAAAGTAACTTGTTTTTCATAAAGTCAGACCAAACACAAATATAAAACCAGAACTGCTATGTATCATAACCCTTCTCCTAAAATAGGATTCATGTTTGTGTAATGAGCCTTCAGTTATTATCTTCACAGAGTCAATTTTGTTATTGGTAATGCTTTCTATCCCCAGGGAGAAAATCCAGCCACTGAAGAAAATGTGAATTTTGCTTTGGGTTTTTGTGAAAAGTTTTTGCTCATATTACATTTAGAGTGGATACAGGATCAAGTTGTGACTTCTGAAAGAAAGTTGTTTTTGTAACTCAGCAAGATGCATTTTAAGAGTTGAGGTGCTCTCATTGATATTTTGGTAGCAGAAGACTTTTTCACTGCTTTCATTTTCAGTCCTATTTTCACTGCAGTAAAGAAGTCAGTATCAAGAGTGTACAATTATATATACCTGCCTTTTTCCATGTAGCTTGATTATGCTCTTAAAACAAGCAAGCTGAATCGTCACATTTTATATTTCGATACAATTAAGGGGAAAAGGGGGAACTGATTTATAAGTCTACATGTTCTCTATAATTTAGGAAGGTTATAATTTCAAGCAAACCAATCAATATTCCCGTCCTTATTCTTCTTTTTATTTTTCCTAGTGATCATTACGTTATAGAGGTCCAGCTTCCAGCAAAGATGTTTGAGCTGCTGCCACAAGAGATTAAAGAAGGAAAGCTACTTCGCATGTATCCAGTACTCTTTAATGTTGGAATCAATGAACAGCAAACACTTGCAGAGAGGTAAGAAAAAAATCATGTTTCATTTTCTGTCCAAGTATGCCATGCTAGTACAGGATATCTCTCAGGATTAAAAATAAATCTTTTCTGTTATTTGCTCTTGGACCATCTCACATTGACACAGTGTGTATTTTAAAAAATATTAAAGGAAATAAGTACAAGCTATGAAGCAATGCAAAATAATGAAAAAGTCCAAGTGAAGATATGACCATATGCAGGACTTTATTTCACACAGTCAACTCCGAGGTTCCTTTGGATACAGCTGTAAAATGGATTTCTGTTTCACAGATGTAGACATTTTTCGTATACAGTACTTTGGCCTTCTTAAACATGAGTTTGAAAATTTGAAATTATTATCTTAAAGGCAGGCTTGAAGATGCTGGGCAAGTCATAAGCTAGAAAGAGATCATTTTTCTCAGCTTTTTAGGGCTATTTCTCCAGGGCTGAGGAGTGGTAGTTAGTAATAGGGAATGCATTAGTAATATGTTTGTAGAAACATAAAGGCTGATGGTAAAGTTCTGATGTGTTAATATTACTCCTCTGAAAAGATTGCTGGAAACTAATTAATTAGTACAATAATAGTCAAAGTTTCACCAACCTTTTAATTTTATCTTCCAAGAGAAGGGTATCTGTTGGTCATGTTAAATTACCAAGTTTGTGCAATGCTAAAACTGCAAGGATAGGCATCAACAATGAGACAAAAAAACCCTGAGGAAGTAGCCAAGTCTTTTCTGTCTTTGGCCCATTTAAATATTTGATTCCCTTTTGCATGATGTAGCACTACATTTAGTATCTTCTGATTTGTGTCCCCTTTTGTTTACCTGAATTTCTCACTTAACCTGTCCATGCCTCTCTTTCTCTACTCCTCCATTTCCTTTTCTGTCTTCCTTTTCTTCTTTGCAAGGCTAGTCTAAAGATGAGTTGCAAAAACTTGGCCCTAACTGCCTAAGGGACATTCCCGTCTTTACATTCATTCATAGTTCTCATAGTAGAGGTACCAGGAGTGGGGCTTTTCTGTTTTGTTGCAGGGAGGGCAGGGGGGAGGGAGGAAGTTTAGTCTATGTGAAACTTGGCTGTTGTAGAAATTTTGGTCTCAGAGAGAAATATATTTGCCCATATAGCTATAGTCAGTTTGTGGATAAGTGTAATATTCTGACAACATCCTGATGTTTTCTGGATTTTCTGTGAGGTGCAGGATAATGAGGATTTGGGTGATGTGTTCCCAGCAGACTTGACTGCTGCAAGAAACCCTGTAACATACTCCTGAGCCAGCTGCAGCACTGTAGAGCAACTGCTGAGGTCTTGTGTGCTGCAGAAAGCTTAAATGCAGACAGCTGAAGTCAGCTAGCCTGCGGGTCGCAACTCTGTGAAGCTTAATGGTGAAATCACTGCTCAACGGCAGAGAAATGGTTCTCTCATTAGTTTCTGATACAAGAAACCAAGATAACTAACAGCTCGGGAGCAGTGTGGGGCAGAAAAGGCTGAGAGAGGTAATCAATTTGACTATTTATAGCGAACATTCTCAGACCAGAGCAGAAATTAGTTCTTCAGAACTTTTCCACCTGACGCTTGCATCTTGTGTGGCTTCAATATGGTCCAGCTCTGGTAGAAATTAATATACCTACGCAACAGCAGCAGTAAGAGATGTAGGAGTTGGTGTTCTCTGCCTGTGGTGCCATTTGAAATTCCCACAAAGAGCCCTTACATTTATTCAGGATTTATGAAGGGAAGAAGAGTGAGTATGTGCTTTATTGAATGTTTGTCTGTAAATGGATTACTTGGTCCATACGTTTTTGGAAGAATTATCCATGAGTAGTGATCTCATTCCCAAATATTAGTTCCAAAGCACGTGAGAGATTAGCAACTGTACATTTGACAAAATCTAGTACATTTGACACTAGAAAAAAATAAAAAAAGAAGTTATTTCTTTATGCAAAGAAATCATTCTGAAGGATAATTTAGCTTTGTTTTGGGTTTGGGTTTTGGGTTTTTTTATCATTTTACTGTGCTTTTTTTTATAGGTTTGGAGATACCACGTTGCAGGAAAACATTAACCAGGAAAACTTAGAACTTCTAAAAGAATATTACAAGCTGTTTACGGAAAAAATGCCTCCTGATTGTGAGTACAAAATAAAGCAATATCCAAATGGCTTTGAAAAAGTTTGATAGGTGAAAGATTATAGGATAGTAATATTAGCAAAATATTAGCTTGCAGCTTTTAGATTTAAGCCTCAATCCCATAACTTGTTCCATAAAGTTAAACACTTTGTGCCCGTACACAGCCCTGCTGAAGTCAGCAGTGACTGCAGGTCCAAGGCCGTAGCAGAAACTACAGCAAGAGTGAAACAGAGTAATGATGAACTAAACAGCCCTTTTAAATTATTAATACAATATGCTTTTTAATATTTCAAGTAGAGGACAGTCTGTACCTACTATATTTGTACAGAAATACTCGGTGGGAATTTTCATCAGTTTCAGTCACTCCATTCTTATTTTGAATATGTATTAAGGTATGGCAAACCACTGAGAAATCTGCAGAGGCAAATACAAGCAATGAGCCACATCATATTAATAGTATGATTCCATGAGAACAGGCCCTATATTCCAATTTTATAGAAATTTGGTATCAAACACATTACTATTTGTTACTTTGATTGTTGAAAGCAAACACTGAAAAGACCATTTGTATCAATTTAATCCTGTTCAAGTAGTCTTAAGGCCTAAACTATATTCCCAGATCTTGCAGGTTTTACAGCCTGATTTTAAATAGCTTGGATTTAGGTCTCTGCTCCTTCCCCTTGGGTAAGGATGGGCAAATCTTTTGACTCTAAAGATCTATCATCCTACAGGACATGTGCATAACTCCTCGTGGTGAATACTGCTGGATAAAATCCCGTCCAAAGCTTCTGTTCTCTTACAGAACACCTTGTGTTGATTACTTTTGCAAATTATACATTACATGTATGTACTTGTAGTTATATCTAATGTGTCACGTTATATATATACATATTTATCTTTTATATCAGGATGATTTTCATTTGTTAGTAATTTTGACAGAAGCAAAAGCTCTGTTCCTAAATGGTGGGCAGTAAGCCCATCCATCCACCAACATCTCTAGTATTTCTAGGATTTCTACAGAGAAGTTAGTAATTAATTTAGGGGACCGCTGCCAAGAAAGCATCCTGAAAAACTAACCTCGTGTGGGGTTAGATCTAAAGTAAATTTGCTACCTCATAAATGGATCTGATTATATAAAAGCAAAAATTTGCATGCAGATAATATTGGCTGCTTTTCATTAACAGAAACTAACCTTGTACTGTCTTCCTGCAGAAGGGTTATTAGTGAGCCACACAGTCTTCCTGGACTTCTTCCAGACTGTGCAGACTTTTGAGAACTACGCTTGTCTAATTCATCATATCTTTTCTGGTTATTGTTCCCTTCTTGCTTTTTCTCTACCTCTAAGATCTGAGTCTGTTCTTTGCCCAGATTTTTACAGAACACAGCACTTTCTGGTTCCATTGCCCTTCCCAGTAAGTAGCTCCCTGCCATTATATGGAATCACTCTTTTGGCTTCAAGGAATGTGCCTTTTAAACCAACTCCCTGGGAAAAAGTGAAGCTCTACACGTTGTTCAGCTGGGGGAGAACTTCAATTACTCCCCTGTTCCCTCACCTCTGTACTCAAGTTCTTAGGAAGATAAACCTCCATCCTAGCTGGCAGCAGTCCTGGTGCTGTAGCCAAGTGAGAGCCGTTCAGTATTGATGGCTCCTTGATGGTTTTGTCACGCCTTTCCAGATTGTTTCCTGTAGTGCCAAATCTGTGCCTCAAAATAAATGCAGGACCCGGTTCACAAAGCTGTTAGTTACAAATAGTGCTCATAAAGCCAGACAGAATTTGAGGACTCACAGTCCTGTTGGCCAGGCTGTTGCATCCACCATCGTTAGGCAGCCTCACTAGCCTGCTGCTTCATTCCTATATTCCATTTCAAAGAATTCAATTTTACACTCCTGTAAAGGTATTGCCACCTTTGCTATTAGTTTTCGTCTCATCTCTGTGATTCCCATTGCCAATAATATTCTGGCTTTCTCTCTATTCCCAGTTATTAGAAGTCTTCAGCTGCACATAACTGCATATGCCAAACACTGACTTTCTATCTTCTTTTAGATGAATATGCATGCTGTCACTGTCCTGTTTCTTAATGTCATTAATTCTCTAATAGGAAACTCTGAAAACAATGAATAACAATGTGTTCCCAGAAAGACTCCTACCAAAAATGCCAACCAAATGTAGTTCTGGTTTAGGCACCAAAATAGTACTGCTTTTATAGGATAGCTAACGACAGTAAGGGTACAAAAATATACCGTTGTTGTTTAGTAGTACATAATTATTTGAAAAGAACAGCTTAGAACTCAATTTAAACACCTGAAAGCATAAAATCAGAGAAACCGATGTCACAAATGATATTCAGTGTTGCTGATTTGATACCTAACACCCACAGCAACATCAGTGTTGCGAAGTATTGTCCCATGTGAGAAGAGGGATGCACGCAAGGTCTAAAATCCTGTAAGCAAATAAAGATTTATTTTTTTTTTTTTTTTCCCTAGCAGCATAATGCATGCAGCAGTACGTGCATTTTCAACATAAAGTCTATAAGTCTGTTTTGTACTTTGAGGCTTCTCCCCCTTATAATCTATGAGAATGATTTGACAGTTTAATACTGCCTTGTGACACAAGGAATTTAAGCAATTGATCACATCCAGTCAAGATGCAGCTCATTTGGCAATATTATAAATGAGGAGAGTCTTGCTTTACCTATGGTGAAGTCATCTCTCTGAGATGATGCATTTTCTGCTGTGAACCAAAGGAAAACTGCTTTGAAGCAAAAAAATGTTTATCTAGTGATACATTCTCATAATCTGGAAGCATCTTTTTAGAGTACTTATTGTATGCTATGTGTTTTAAAGAAACAGATGGCAGGGTAAGTATAATAGACCAGCAGGTTGTGATGTATTTTTATATGCTCTGCATTATCTATTTGTATGATCAGGAATTGTAATACACAGATAAAACAATCCTCATTAAAATTATTACAAAACTAGTTTCAATGTACTTTTTCTGCTTTTTTTTTTGGCAGTACAGTATGAGTAAGGCAACTTAGCCGTTTTTAGAATAGTTCATTTTAAGTATATTTAAATTACTTCTTACTATGGATCATGGATAAGAGAAACTGCAGAATTCATTAGAGATAAAAGGTAAAAGCGTGTTGATAAGAGGGATCATTCCAGCTTCAGGTTAGGATTTTGACCTGCATTAGTAGTTGCCTCATTTTTGCTCTTTGAATTGAATATAAATCTTAGGTTTTGGGTTTGGCGCTTGGGTTGGGTTTTTTTTTTTGCCACTGGATGGAACATCCTAGTTTTTCTTGTTGAAAAAATGCATCAATTTATCAGTTTGGTTTACTTTGGTTTCAGCTGGTTCTGAGCCTTTCTTTGGTGATAACTATTATTAGATTTCTTTTTACTTCACTGCTGTAAGAAGAAATAATTTTGAAAAACAGATTTTGGGTGTTTCTACTGATTTTCAAAAGTAATGAAGATAAAGGTAACATTAGATCAAAACCCTCCTATATATACACACAAAACAGAAGCGCAAATTAAATTGCCTACTCTTGAATTTCCTCTAGACATCTAAAGGCTCAGCTGCCATACCCAGGACAAGCAGGTAAAATTCTGGATTTTAAGTAAACCTGAAATTAGTTTCTACTTCAAAATTAAAGTCCACTTTAATTTCAGACTGAGAAATACCCTTTGTTAGATTTTTTTTTTTTTTTGCATGGGGGAGCAGTATTTAGTGCTGTTTTAACCCTCCTGTTATATTAGGAACTAAAGCATCATTTTAAAACAAAAATGAGATGTTCTATTTTGAAAACAAAAGCAAATATTTTCCCTTAAAAATAAAAAAATCATGCCATCCCATCAAAGCAGGTTTTAATACACTCAGTTATTTCTCTACTCATTTCCATTGAAAATCTGTAATAGCTGATGAACAGAACTACAGCAGAGATTTGAATGTTTTCACCATCCATTTATAAGATAAAAGTTGAAGACGCTTTAATTTTCCATGGTGAAGATCTTAGGGAGGACAACCCAATATTTAGAAAGAAATAAGGTTTGTTTATTCCCTAAATATTTAGGTGGTGCTTTCCACCCTGTGTTTCCAAATAAGGCTGTAAATAATAGACCTTTTCTTTAATATGGAAATTCTTTAGTCAGCACAACCCTGTCATCAACTTTATTATAATGAGCAACCTTATCATCCTTTTTTTCCAGGTCTACCACATTTTCAAGAACAAAATGATTTGAAGGGATTGCTAGAAAATCTCCATCAAAATATCCAGGCCAAAAAGAGAAAGAACGTAGAAATCATGTGGCTGGCTGCTACGGTAAGCTCTCTTGCTTCAAATATGTTCACACGATGAACTAATTTTCACATGCCTGCTGATACTGTAAGTGCAATAAATTTTAAGGATATGATTGGAAAACTCAATGATTAAAGTAGATAGATATGCTGAAATGGCTCTCTAACATTTCCATTCTGATTGTCTCTCATCCCACTCATGAATATATTGCTTCTTTCTACTCTTAAATTACAGATATTTTCTTTTTCTCACTTTCTTAGCTGGTAGAACTGGCTAGCATTCAAAGTAAGAGATGGTCTTGGTCACTTCCTCCAGGCCCTTTTCTGCAGAGCTTCTCTTAGCCAGGAAGTCCGTGGCCTGTGCTGCAGCTTGGAGTTGTTTTGTCCCAGATGCAGGATTTTTCATGAATCTCAACGAGTTGTGTAACAGGTTAAAAGAGGTTTGCTTTTTGTTTGGAGCATGTTTTTTTCTTTAACTGAGTCTGGTTGTAGGCAGAGGAATCCCTTCATCCCCAGTATGGGCAGAATGGCAGAATCAGTTCCTTCAATGATCACACATAGCTGTAAATTTATCACCTCATATGAGAGAGACAATACAGTATTCAGCTACAGTATCTAACTTTTGTTTTGTTTAAAATCATATCCATTCTTTGATAATATAAAATTTGCTTATTCAAAATATCCTCCCTTTATTGTTTAGTGTCCATAAGACTTGAGGTATGATGCAGGACATGATTACTTGCTCTGGCTTTTGTTTAATATTGCTGCACTCAACTTTTGATTTTCTGTAATTAAGGCACTTTTTATAAATAAGTGTTTAAATGTATCAGTACAACTTTTAGTCAGTCACGTTTTAGAGGGTTTTTTAGCAAGTGTTACCATGACAGCCACTCCAAGGGCACTGGTAGCAACACAAAATAAGCAAAGGACAGATGTTCAGACACAGGGAGAACACAAAGAAAAATGTTTATCAAACAATGAGTGATACTTACTTTGCTTTATTCACATAATCCCTTTTTGTTTACTGATTCTGTCAGTTTTGCACATACATGTTAAAAAAACAAAACCAACCCCAAAACAAAACTCCAACAACAAAACAACCCTTAGATGTTTATAAAGACCTCAAGCTTTTCAGGAATGTGAAATTCAACCAGGTAATTGTCTTAGATTTAGAAAAGTACCCTTGGTGTTTCTGCCCATATATACAAGCAGAGACTTGTGTCTTTGGTATCTACTGAAATTGAAGCAAGACCTTGTGTTTTGAGGAACTTTCAAACGCATATACCCCTCAAGGCAAATAAATATTTGATATAAAATATTAATAAAATTTTCCATGACTTTTCATGAACACCAGGAACAAGACAATATTATCTATGTCTTTGTATTAAGAACACTGCTGTAATTTTCTTATATTGCTAATAACATTTTGCCTTGTGGTTAATAAATATTATCATATGCTATTGCAGTATAAATCTGTTGTGAGTAAAAATATAAGCTTTTCTTGCAGTACCAGTTCTGCAATTACTATGAAACATTGCCTTTTAAAGAAGTAAAAGATAAATTAGTACAGGATAGTATAAAAAGAGCTACAAAGAATATGACAGAATTTACTTAATCTTTGGGTGTAGGAAGTTGTCTTCTACCATCTATTCAGGATTACCTGAAAATCATTTCATGGGCAAGAAGCATTCTTTGGACATTGAAACTGTTTCAGACTTTTCCTTCACTGTATTCTATTTCTCTTTACGTTACCTTACTGTAACCTTCTGAAATGACTGTTTCTGGACCCACTGATCTGCACACTGTTTACTGTGTCACATTTATTTATTAGAAAGGTGTGATTCCCTGCTGCAAGGATATCACTTTGTTACTGCAGTAGATTTATGAGATTCTACATGGATATGTAAACCCTTTTGTAATAGAACTGTGAGAATACATCTGCATTTTAAAAGTCAACTTTTGCAAAATGGTTTCACAAATATTTCTTATTCTAAATATAATGGGACAGAGATTTAAATGCTATGGGTTTTATTTCCTAAGCTGCACTCTTCACCCTTCTGTCTTGCATCAGGAGAAATAATCAGAGTACCGATTTATCCTTGTTTTAGTCTTCATGGTTTTACATGATTTTTTCATCCCCTCTTTAAACTTAATCACAATCCTAATAATTTAAATCTGTGTTTGTAAGGAAGACTTTCTAAAACTCTGTTGTGTTTTTACCCCAGCTGGCAAATAAGCCCCACACAGCCGCTCACTCACTCCATCACAATGAGATGGGGAAGAGAGTCAGAAGAGTAAAAGTGAGAACTTGTGCGTTGAGATAAAGAGAGTTTAATAGGTAAAGCAAAAGCTGGGCATGCAAGCAAAGCAAAATAAGGAATTAATTCACTACTCCCTATTGGCACGCAGGTGTTCAGCCATCTCCAGGAAAGTAGGGCTCCATCACACGTAATGGTTACTTTAGAAGACAGGCACCACCACTCTGAACATCCTCCCTTCCTCCTCCTTCCCCCAGCTTTTTATTGCTGAGCATGATGTCATATGGTATGGAATATCCCTTTGGTCAGCTGGGGTCAGCTGTCCTGGCTGTTTCCCCTCCCAACTTCTTGTGCACCCCACAGCACACTCACTGGTGGGGTGGTGGGAGAAGCAGAAATGGCCTTGACTCTGTGTAAGCACTGCTCAGCTGTTTCCACGTGTCACAGCAATAGTGAAAGCATGCCTGTGTTATCAACACTGTTTTCAGCACAAATCCAAAACATAGTCCTGTATTAGCTACTATGAAGAAAACTAACTCTGTCCCAGTCAAAACCAGCACAAGCTCTAATAAATGTTAAGTCTATTTCTCCTCCTCCTGGACTTCAATATATTTGGGGAAGAAGTGAGCAAAATTGAGGATAAAATTCAGGCTGGACACTAATCATAACCTGTGTGTTCTGATATGATGATTTTGCCATATATTTGGTATTGTCCCTTATTAGATTTCTAAAGCATCAGATCATTGTGTTTGCCCATTTTAATTATTTGTTTAACTGCTGCTGCTTAGCAAACTGAGTCATTCTGAGGATTCATGTGGGCCTATCGGGTTAACCTACATTTCTCCTTAAATCAGAATCTAAGGACTTTTAAATTTGTTTAAGTTAACAGATTGTTTTCTATTTAATCCACTTGAAAATGATTGAGACATTTGTACTGAACTTCAATGCAAAATAAGCTTGTGGTTATGGTCATTTGCTTGTTGTGCCTAGAATGCTTCTCAGTTCAAAGCCGACTCTCACTAGCCAGTACTTTGTATGTATGCTGTCAGCCCAGATGGAAGATTTAGTCTCCCCTCCCCACATCAGAGGCCATCACTCATCCAGAATAATTACCTGTTTTTTCTTATGACTCATTCACTTTGAATAGTCACAATGAGTCATGGACTTCAGAAGAGACTAATGGAAAGAGACTTAATCTCTTCAATTAAGCAGTTAACTTCTTTCACAGTGTTATCAGCCCTGCTTGATACTTTCATTTAAAAAATTGTGTTATAGTACTTTATTTAAATCCCAATGCAACTTTCCAAATTTGTAAACAGATTTAAGTTTTAAAATTTTGAATTATAGGAGGGAAGAAACACTCACAGGTTCTCTTTTACTAGCCTGTATTTCTTTGGGTTCAAAGTTAGATTCAATTAATTAATTCTCTGGATTCAACTTTTGAGATCACCCTTACCATGATATTGCAAAGACTGTAAGTACTTTTGATACTGTTAGAGCTATGATTGTCCAGGGATAGGAGCAAGCAAAGCTGGGCAGAGGCTATTACCTTTTCTTGGGACAAAGTACCTCAGGGGAAAGGTAGACGCATACATGAGCACACCAGCTCTCCTTCAAATTTTTGTTGTTCTAGTAAAATACTGTTTGAACCCAAAGTATAAGCTAATGGGCTGGTACAATGACAGATTGATTCTTAAGGTGAGAAATTATCTTTAAAAATATGTCATGGTTCACTTATCCCTTATAATTTTGTCAAAATGTACAGTGAAAGTAGACACTCCATGGCAGTCATTTGTGTTAAGGTCTAATTGTTATGTGTCACGCATTGAACAGTTTACCTGTTGAAAATAAAGACTGTGTTTAAATTCAGTACATAGGTAGATGTGTCTGAATGTATACCCTCAAAAGGAGTTCTCCATGTTCGCGAGTCTGTGTTAAAAAAGACTTGTCAAAGTTTTTCTCCATTTTTTTCAACATTCATTAGGTGTTTAGACAATTAAGCTTCAATTGAATAGGGTGGTTGCCACCAAGCGCAGAAAAAATGAAGCAACTTTTGCTTTTATAGTCTAGGCTAACACAAATACTTCTTATTTCAAGATCAGGAATTTCGAGTTCAGGTTCTCATTTCAAGTTCATTGGATGCAATGGTTTGGTAAGCTGTAGTACATGTAGACATTTTAATGACTTGCTTAAAATGCTCAGGACTAAGAATGGTAGATTTTGTTGTTGTTGGATCCACTGTCAGTTTCTTGCTTTGCTTGGTGGGGGGTGTTGGGGTGGGCAGGAGAGAGACTCGATTGCGACTGCAGTACAAAATTGTGTGCAGCTCTCTCTTAAAATCAATAAAGGCTCCTGTTTCCTTAGTGGGCAGGTTATTTGTAGGCTTGTCCTGCTAATGAAAGCCCTGAAGATCTGCTTTTAAAATGTGTCATTTGGACAAATTGGAAATAGGCTATAGGCCATCAGCTATAGTCTTTTGGTGCTATTTTTGTAGAGTGTTAATGCTGCAAATTTATAAACAAAAGATAAATTTACAGTTCTCTCAGCACATTTTCACCTTTTGTGGCACTGTGTCAGGCCAGCATGGACATAATCCTTAGAATATGAAAATCCCCAAGGCAGCCCTAATAATTGTTTAACTGCAAAGACCCATCAGCAGCTGTATGATTCAGGTTGCAGTTACTACCTTTTAATAGCTATTTTCTTCTTGATAAATACTGTAGTTCTCTGTATTCATTGTCTGTGATTGCAAAATTGTGGGAGTTTCACAGGCTGCCTAGTGTGTAGAGAACACAAGGTGTGAAAAGGGCAAATCTTTGACGTCTGCCTGTGTTTCAGATTTGCCGTAAGCTGAATGGAGTCCGTTTCACCTGTTGCAAAAGTGCCAAAGACAGGACATCCATGTCAGTGACGCTGGAGCAGTGCTCCATCTTGAGGGACGAGCACCAGCTTCACAAAGACTTCTTTATTCGGGCACTGGATTGTATGAGAAGGTATGTGGAGATTATTGCATTTTGAGCTAAGCCAGGAACTGCAGTACAGAAAGGACTAAAGCCGGTTGCAAGTATGTGATAGGCCTCAGTCCTGATTTAGCAGAGAACTGACCAGCAGTGTGCCAGCTGGTAAGTCACTTTTGCATGCAAGGTCTTTGCAACTGCGTGTTTTATCACTAATTAACAGTTTCTGAGATAGATATGTGAAACCTTGTAAGTGTCACTTCACTGACTGTAGAATTTTACTAAGGTAAATAGCAGTTATTTTAACAATTTCTTAGGCTTTCATAAGGCTTAAAATTTTAACTATGTTCTACGACCATATTAAAAAAAAAGTTATTTTCTGTTTTAAGAATATTTTTTTAAATGTTTACACACTCATTAAATCATTTGTCTAAATTTTAGACAAATATTGTGAAAGCAAAATAAGCGTTTGTTACAGATGGCAGTTCTTATTAGCTCTTGTTATTAAAAAACACCCAAGTAGATTTGGACTGATGGTGGTTGCCACTAATATCTGATAAAATCTTTACTGTGCTTAAAAAATAATAAAAAGTTTCATTCTAAATTACAGCTGTGCAGAAATTGAGGTTGATATTATCAGGAATGTGTAATTAAGAGATGTAAAGATTTTTGATTATCTGAATCTTTGATGAATTAAAAATTGAGCAAACAAGTTTTGATCATAAAATGAATGCAGATGCTGTATTCTTTAAAGAAACTTTCATCATTGTCTTTAATGAGTACTGCATTGTATTTTCTATGAGAGTTTAAAAAATGTATCCACAACATTCAAATAATATATAACAAAAGTCACTGCAAAACTAATAGAAAATATTCTGGTCAGCCTGCAAAGAAGTAACTGAACCATATCTTGCACTTATGTTAAAGACAAATTGTTTGTATGTTGGATTTGTAAAGATCCTATCTAAGGAAACAATCATGTTTAAAGTCCGTAATTGATAGTTCTTGACCTTAATATTTAGTATTGTCAGATTAGGTGTTTAATGTCTAGATTAATACTGCAGGCTTACACAAGTAGGGTCCTTTTGTCTTTTGGCTAGGATAGATATTCTAAAGAATAAAGGTAACGTTTACAAAGCGTAATTGAGCAGAGGACTGGGATGGCTTAGGTGTAGAGTTGGTTTGCAAGGTGCTAGGGTAGTGTGATGTATTAAACTGAGGTCTATCATTTTGTATGTGTCATTAGCTTGCATAAATCCTTAGTCTTTGTAGTATTTCAATGAGTGAATGACCTGTGTGCAGTCTTTCATAACTACATGTTTTATCATTAATGAAAATTTGAGTTTTCTGTGTTAAATTTCATTTGTGTTGGCATTTCAAATATGTTTTTTTCTTTTATGTCTCCAATAAATACAAAAGTATGTAAGCTACAGTAAATTACCAGATATAGGCAAACTAATTGTATAAAATAATTGTTATGTTAGAATAGCATTGAGTAGTAGATTGGAAAAGTTTCACAGATACAAACCTGATTTAAAAAAAAAGCCATGATATTTATACAAACTAGCTTATGAGTACAAAAGCGTAGTAGGTTTTTGTAGACTAAAATGTTAGCGACTTTGAGTGCTTTTATATCACATAACTGAATTGAAAGCTGAAAAGATTAACACATTAGTTATATTTGCAGATAACAATAAATTGGAGTCACAAAAGAATGGTAAAACGCCCAGAAAATCTGGTGAAAACTTAAAAAATAAATGAGCAGATGGGTATATGAGGTTGAAGCACCATCACAAAAATGTTAATTCTGTGGTTTTGCTGTAGTTTTAAGCAGAGAAAAGCTTTATCCTGCTAGTATCCTGTAAAACAATTTGAAACAGCAACAACTGAAGTAGTTGCTATGTTGGATGGAAGGTAATAATTTTGACTTGGGTGGTAGGATTGCCTGGGACTTAAAGCAAGGGCCTTGCAAGTAGTGGCAGTAGCCTACAAAATAACCTGGACCATCAGGATAACAAATAAATAGATGTTTTGCCTATGCTAGTTTCTATCTGTATAACACTGTTCACACAACTGGAGGTTAAAAAACAATGAGCAGCCAACTTACTTTTTTTTCCTCACGAGCTGGTGAATTAAAGCCCAAAAATTCAGAACAGAAGAATAAAAATGTCAAATGGGAATGCATCATACTTAACTCTATGGTACTCCCATTGAGAGTTGGTGAGTTTTAAGAGCTCTCTTTGGGTGCTTTTTTGGTATCTTTGGTGCTACAGACATTCAGCAGGGACTGTTTCTCCCTCCCCCCTGCCCATCTGTTGCTGGAGGCGCTTACGGAGCAGCGCTGGAAGCAATGCAGGCTTTCCTCCCTCTCCACCACTGACTAGGTAGTGTGGGAAGGCAGATGGAGAAAGGTGAATTGCAGAGAAAGGCAATTTGAGGGAGCAAACTGGGAAGGAGAGAACAGCTAGGCAGAAGAGAGAAAAGAGAGGAAAAAAGCTGTAATTTTCATAGGAAGAGATATAATGACGTTTCAACTAAATCTCCTCTATTTTACTTCAGGGAACTTTGGCAGCTACATTTTTGAGGTTTGTGTGAATGAGGGCAACAGAATTGTTTGGTAGTCGTGGTACTTGCCCTTTTATCCTTCCTTTCTATTTGATTACTATTGTGGGGTGTTATTTGAAAGATGATGCTGCGCGTTTCTAAGCTTTTCATTGACTACTTGTAGAAGCTGTTAGAATGATTTTCATGTCTAAAAGAACCTGTTTTATTTTAAGAGCAGACAGAGAAAAACTCTGTTTGCCATTTAATTTATAATTTTAGCAATTTTTCCCTGATGAATCTTCTCTAGATCACTTATTTAAACTCTGTCAATCAAATCCCTTTATGCTGATTGCCACAAATCACTTTTAAGCCTTTCAAAAGAACAAGTAGACAAGAAAAATTCAATTTTAACATCCAGAATCCTAACAGACTGCATTGATCTTTGAAAGGCTTCTTTCAAGAGTTAGCAGTAGGAGATAGAGTACTTTGAAACAAAGTGAGTTGTAAAAGTAAATGGCGATTCAAAAGCAGCCTTTATTTGGAAATGCCATAATTTTGAGAGATGAAAATTATAAAGGTGCCTGTGTAGCTGTAAAGCTTTTTCTTTTTCTGCCAATGCTGACACAGCTTTGGTGGCTGTTGTAAAAGGGAAGCATGTGCTTATGGGTTCGTGCTTTCTTGCCACCAGAAGTTTGGAGATGCTGGAATTCTGTGTGCTGCTGCTTTTCAGCTTCCCCGATGTCCCTAGAATTTTGAGCAAACCAGAGGCAATTTCAGATGTTCCCGTTTGTTTGCTTCCATGTACGTTGCACAGTGCTGTTTTGCAAAATACTGCCAGTAGCTGTTATTTAATGACTTAGTTTGTAAGTGGAATCAGTGTCTTGTAGTGATAAACTATATGATGTTTATTGCTTCTTAAAAAAAAAAAAAAAAAAAAAGCTGTGCAAAAATCCTTCCATTAGTTGTCCCTTTAGCTTATGAAAAATGTGGTGAAATGATGATAGGAATTCAAGCTTCATCACTTACATATATAAGTGATAATACATATCACTTACCATATAATGTATGGTTTTGTCTTCTGAGTGTAACTCCAGCCATTACGATACCGCAATTGATGCGTATGTGAAGTGGCTATTCCATAAATAATTCTACATATTATAGTTTCCTTGGTATACGTATGTGACTTCCATTGATCTTAGTGACATGCATAGTGCAGAATGAGGAAAATCCATATATTATCCCCTCTGTATCAAGTGCTTGCAATTCACATCATACTAAAATCGTATTTATAATGTTGTTACCACTTTCAAATCATCATTTTTTTGCCATCATCAATATTCTTTTCTTATTTTTCCATTCACCAATATGTGACTATTCCCTGTCATTCAGTGTTAACTATATTCCAAGAGACAGTAGAGAGACAAAACTGATTTATCTGACTTCGCTGCAGTATCTGTCACGTGATTCTACTTTTCATCTTTAGAGCTGGCCGCTGCTTAAGGCAGGTTGGACCCTGGTAGGCAGCACACTATGAAGCAGTTCTGTACAACTAATTTGATTTTTTTCTTTTCTTTTTTTTTCTTTCTTTCTTTTTTGAACCTATTCAATTTTCATGCTTCAGTAACAGGGCCCCTTTTGGACACCTTGGGTAGTAAGTAACCTCAGAATCTTCTGGTTTTTAAGCATGTTTCAAATAAAGCCTCAAAAGCAAAAACAAGCAAAAGAAATGACAAATCCACTGTCTACAGTGAAGCCTCCAGGCTTTCAGCCTTACCATCGTTCTTGGCAGGGCACAATACCTGTCAGGTATTTCAGGCATTGAATACAAAATTTGACTCAGTGTAGGACACGCTGTTTTCACCTGAAAGAGCAGTCAAGGATATTTCAGATTATTTTAGATAAATTGCCCATCAAAAATCTGATTGAAGCACAAATACATAGAAGGAATGGTCTGGGCAACAAGGTATGGGCTTTTGATGGCCTAATTATAAAGCAAATAGCTCCTTTTTTGAAGAGCTGTTTGAGGGCGTCTTTTCTTAAAGATCATCTTAGAGATGTGCGAGTTGAGAAGGAGGGATAGCTGTAATAGCTCTTTAATCAGGGACTTTCATGTGTTCTGAGCAGAATCCGTAGGTCCAGGCTGAGATAGACCTTGGCCATGGAAGGGCCTATACCAAACAACACGGTGTTGTGATTGCTACGTGGACTGGGAAGCAGGAGCAAAGGGGGACAGGGTGAGAGACTGGGATCCACGTGCAGGTCTTCCTCTGCCTTTCTCCCATCTCTCAGCTTTCACCCTGCCCCTGCGAGCTTGTGGCAATAGATGCAGTGCATGAGGAGTCACACAGAAGAGGAAGCACATGTTCTCCTCCTACCTTTTCTTTTTCCACCCCACCTGACCTTTCCCAAGAGTGTTAGTGCAGTGTAAGCAAAACTTAAAAGGGAGAGCCTGGCTTCCAATATGGCTTTTTCCATCATTCTATGGTTCTTTAGAAACTTAACATTTATATTTTGAGGTACAAAGTTTAGACGGAAAGATCTACATTACCTAACGTATTGAAAGAAGCCTGGCATTAAGTAACAGCAAGGTTCAATTTTGGTGCGTTGAACCACCATCAATTTTGTTTTCTGAAACTAAATTACTACTTTTTTAAATAGCAACAGTGTGCAGAGGAAAAGAAAACAAAATGGAGAGAGATGGTCACAAGATGTAGTAAGAATCAATGCAATTGGCACCTTGTTGGACTGTTTTAGAATAAACGTCTATTTCTGAGCATCCTTCTGGAAGGAGGAGGAGAATTGCAGACAACCATTACGGACAAAGTATCAAAAAGTAACTTGAAAAGGCTGTGTTAAATCTAAGGTTTTCTAATATAAGTACTCAATTTCACAAAATTGATCTTTATAATGTGTCTTTAAAGCAGTTCTCTGGTTTTTAAGACTTTTTTAAAAAAAAAAAAAAGCCAAGAAAAAAAACCCAAAGGAAACCCAAACAAACTTTATTTGCACCATATAAGGCTCAGGAAGGTCATCAGTGAGGTGGTTCTGGCTTCTACATGGGCAATTTAGGTAAGTAAAATTGGCAGTTGTTTTGTAATACAGTCCCACACATTTTGTGTTTCACTGGGATCAGATGTTCAAGTCCATGTTTTGCAGGGGAATGTTCTGTAGCTGACTACAGAAGTTTCATTTCTCCTGTACCTTGTTTCTCCAACTTCTTCCCAAATACTAATTTCAGACTTCTTTCTGATCAACACCCTGGTCAGAGTCCTGAGAACTCTCTCATGAGAACTTTCTCATCTTCCTCTTTTTCACCACACTATTGCTTGAATATTTCCCCCTGGCTGCTCCTTCCTTCTCTGCAATGCGTGTGGCTGCCTTTGTCTTTCTTCTCTTCTTCAGAGCTTGGGCAGTGGCCTCAGTAACACTATAGAGAGAACAGCAGAGGCAGTTCCCCTGCCTCATTGCTTTTGCTTCGTATTGCAGCGGTCATCATCTGCCAGGGAGAAGAACAGCAAGGAAAAGTGTCGTCTAACCCCTTGACCTGGCAGACATTCAGCATAGATTGAATCCTCAAAGCATGTACCTGCTGAATTTTAACAAGTCTTTGTTAGGAAGAGGTGATTTGAGATTCTTGCAGGAGCAGGCTTTTACAATAGTTACATCTCTCATACCTTTATTACCTTGGTGCAGAATATCAGCTCCTGCTCTTCAGCATGGAGATACTAGTAATCATCTCAAAAAAAAAAAAAAAAAAAAAAAAAAACCAAAAAACCAAACCTGTATTTTTTTTCTTATTTAAATGACAATCTAAGTTTGAATTTTATCCATTCAAAAGGAACTAACAATTGAAAGTAGAATCTTCATGGAGAGCATTGTGTTACCTTAATTATAGTTGCCCTTCCCCTGCAATGTATAATAATATTCTTGGGCTAATCACTGGGGAGGAAGGGAGTGTTCAAGGGAAAACAGTAAAAACCTTTGCCACTCTTTGCAAGAAATATTTAGAGATGTGACCCAGGCTACATCACCAAAACACTTAGCTTTTCAGCAGGCAGTAAACCAGAATTTCTGAAGTAAATGCTTAGTTTTCCTGCCAGTCCATGGGGGGAAGGTAGTACCATAAGTAATCTGTATTGTCTCTAATTTTTGACACCAGCATTAGGGGGACGAGTCCTTGAAATGATTATGTAGGAAAGGTGGGTACTTCAAGAAAACTCAGAACCTGACAGTAAATTTTCACTACCGAGTAGTAAAAGATACTAACATATCAATTGCAGTGTATTACCAAAAAAAAAAAAAGTTCCTTATCCATTGAAAAAGAAAATGTTGACCATGATTGGGTTTTAGCTTTGTGACAAGAAGGAAACTGTGATTCCCTGTGATTCTTTTGCTGAAGGGAGTCCTTGCCCTTTGACTTAAGGATGTATATGACACAGTTCTCCAAAAGAGAACCAGATTTAATGGAATTCCGATCAAAAATGTTCCCTACTCTCAGTTCTTCTGCTCTGATTTGTACCTTTTATTTCTCACTGAGATATCAACAGGATAAATGATCTATCTGTTAACTAGCCCCTATTAGTATTTGCCGTATCCTGACCCAAATGAGAGTATAGGGAATTGAGTTATGCCTTCCCTCTCAGTGAATGTTTCAATTATTCAGTATAGACAGTGAGAAAGGTGTGTAATTAACTACCAGCTGCACACTATGATCACTTAGTTTTCAAAATGAGCCAAATGAAAAATCTTTTCCAATAAAATTGCTTTCCCATTTAGTACCACAGTCTGTGTTTGGATCCTTAATAGTGCAGCAATGAATTTAAGCACCCCATATTTATTAATTAAAAAAAGGAAAAGGGAAGTGCTTGCACTATTTGCATTCCTAAAAAAGCTCTTCTAATGTGAAGTGTTTCTTGTCACTTTTGTCACACATAGGTTAAAGGACCGTAGTTTTCCTGGACTTCCCCTGCCACGGTTAGGCAAATCTAGCATGCAAGCAGTCAGATTATCTGAAAATATTGTTTGGTGTTCACTTTTGAGATTCTTCTAGTCATCCATGGAAGACTTCATTAAATGCCTCATTCATTTGGTGCTTTAGTGCTTATGCTATTGCTTATTCAGAACTTCCATAAAAGACTAGGTCTTACCTGAAATCAGAAACTAGAAGTATTATACTCACCGGAGTGAGTAATACTAGGTTTCTCGCTATTATATTTCACTTCTATTAAGATTTTCTGAGAGAGTATGTGGGAAAAGTCCTGTATGCATATTTATTATCTGTTAAAACTCCATGTGCCACAGCTGAATTACCATGGCGTTGACCATGTATAGCTAAATTTCTCAAGAAAAGCAACACTGCCAAGTCTAAAACTGAGATAAGAAAGGAGCAGGAAATGAGAATAAACACGTAGTAATAGCATACAATAGCTGGTTCAAATTATCACGGGTCCAATCTCTTCAGGAATTTATCTGCCTCAAACTATATTCTTCTCAGAATAATATAACATGGGCAGGGAGAGCTTGTAACTTCCTTCCTGCAGTCCCAGACATGTACAGACTGTGGAGGTGTTGGAAGGGGCACAGAAAAAGAGTAGCAACTAGCTGCTGTTCTGGAAAAGTTGTTTTGTAATAGAAGATTCTGCATTTCTTCAGGAGAAGGATGACGCAGGGTTGGGCTAGAGCTCTAGTTGGCTTACGGAGAAAGCAGATAACAGAGACATTTCTAGGTATATTTTTTCTCTCATCTTAGGCTCTCTTAATCCAATCTAGTTTCTTTTGTAGGAATACTCTCTGCTGGGATAATCATATTCTCATCCAGCATCCCTGTTCCAGTTTTCTTCCATAAGCTTTCTGCTTCCCCCCCACACACACACTTTGGTCTGCTGCTCTATTTCCTCTTTTCAGTAAGAGTTTCCCTGTTTCTTTCTCTCCTGCAGTGTCACCTTGGTGTATGGCATTTTGAAGAACTCCTTTGACAGTAGCCTTGCTCAGCTCAGTTCAGGAGTGAGTTTTAGTAGTGGTTCCTCGTTGTTACTTTCTATGGCAGCTCTGGTTTGGTGAGTGACATTTTGTAAATGTCTCCTCATTACAGCAACCACTGGCAGACTTTCACTGGCGTACCTTGAAGCAAGGTGTTTCTCAGTGTTTCATTCCAGTACAAGTCCTGGTAGCTGTTTGTAGTGGAGCAACCAAAGGAGTTTCCATTTGGGCTATTATGTACTTAATATAGATTTCCTGCTTCCATGATGTTATCTGTAGTTGGCTGGAACTACACCCAATAACAAAGCCAACAGCATTATATTGCTATTCTGTTCTCTGGATCATTCAGAGATAAATTTGGGAGATAATTTTGGGAACTTGCTTTCTTAATAGCCTAAGCCTCTACTGTAATCTGTATGAATAGGAAGTATGTGTTTATAAGGAAGTTAATGCAAAGTAAAGGTTGGAGTCCTCCCAAAATGCACAGCCAAATCACTCCACAGTTGACTCCTACTGTTACAACAAGTTAAAGTGTTTTTCCAACCCTGGGACTTAGTGGTGCTGTAGTTGTATTGTGACTCTGAACACACCTGCTGCCAAAATCACTGGGCACTGGTTTGGCTGTGCATCTGCAGTGCTGGTTTTGTGCCCTGCTGTGGACTTACTTCCCTGCCAACTTATCTTCTCTCCCCAACCTGGTTGTTGCCAGGTGTGTATTGTCTTCCAGCAGTGGGAAAAGCACCTGGCTTTTCTCCTCTGTTGGAGCTGCTTCTAATGCTCCAGGAAGGCGCCAGAGCAGAGTTTCTACCTGTGCAGGGTCCTGGGATCCCAGGCAAGGCTTAGCCAAGGTTTAAGTCCCATATACCAGGGAGGTCAGAGGGTGGCAAGGGAATCACTGTTCCCTGTAACTTCTGTCATGGGATGAAATATTTTGGGTATATGACCCAGCTTCCTAGTTAGATTACCTGGTAATGAGGCAGGAGATACCTCTGCCTGTGGTACTCGGAAGCTAAACTTACCCTTGTGTAAAAGATTTCATAGTATTGTGGTGTTCAGGGTATCATTATTCTTTTTTTGGATCCGTTATTTGTAGCCTTTCTTTTTTTTATTCCTTTAAAGGAGAAAATATCACTTTTGGGGGGTAATTTGATAACTCTTGAAATATTCCAAACATCTGTGATTTTAATATAAATACTGCTATTGACAGCATTACCATACTGATATAGTTAGCTCAGTGAAGGAGTATGAGGTCAGGTTGTTGTTTCTTTTTAGGATGGTTAGAAGTTTTCTGTATCTTTCCATGTCTTATAGACTTTCTTGGGGAATGATTGTTTAAGGCCAAACTGAAGTTATTCCACAGTTGGCCATTTATAAGAAATCTCCTTCTCTTTCTCCTCCTCTCATTCATCATATGTGTCTCCTGATGTATAAGCAGCTTCAATTTCATGCTACAGCCTCCCCCTTTTGACAGTGTCTCTCTGCAGTGTGACTGTGTATTTCCTTATACTGGTGAGAACATAATAATCTTTGAGGTTTCTTAGCCCACATTTGAATTTAGCTGAACTTGGTCAATGTGCCCAAAGGTTGCGAGAATACACAGATGCATCTTCCTTCCCTTCACACCAAGCACTAACATGTAACCTTTGCTTCTGTAGGAAGACAGACCAAAAAGGCAGCAGCTAATTGTTATCAGCAGTAGATCAATGAGCTGCACCTTGCTTTTAAAAAAATAAATGTTTTCTCCTCAGCCATAGACCCACCCCAGTCAACAGTCAGCATTGTCAGATATGAAGAACTTGTTTAGATTACCAAAAAAAAGAAAGGATTAAGGAGCAATATGATCACATAGTCACGTATTTATAAGAAAGACCTTGCTCTAGGATCATCTGATTAACAGTTTGTGTCTTGGGTAAACTGGCAAGTCCAATGAAAATGTATCATTCCTGTCTAAAATAATGTTGTTTTTATATGCATTTTGAAAAAAAGCACTCCTTACTGCCGCAAAGTTGTTGATTTTTTTATTTAAATCCATTTATAACTCATTCATAACTGTTGACAGTGGAGCAGCTACAGAATACAAAGTAATCAACAACAGAAAGTTTTGCTGATCAACTTCCAGCAAACTGCCTTGTGGTGGCGTGGTAAGCAGAAGATGGGAGTGTCCGGAGTAGGTTGTTGTGAAATGTTTTTTGTAATACATTTCAGCCAGGAAATAAAAATCAGCACCTTTAGTCTGGTTTGTTTTGGTTTTTTGTTTGTTTGGGTTTTTTTTTTTAGCTCACTTGGTTTAACCAAGACTGGCATGGCCTCTGTCCTAAGTTTATTTCAGCTAATAAAATGGCTGTTACATTGAATGCCTCAGGAAAGCTAATAGAAATGGCTAAACTGGCACTCTGTCAAAGGCATTATTGGATGGTTTTGAAATAATCAAAGTAGCATTACAGTGCCTTTAAAAGACAAGCAGTTACAATAATATCTCATTCTCAAAGGTCCATTAATTTATTCTGCATTCTTTGATAATATTGGTTATAACTTTTTAGAATATTTATTCATGAGTTTTTAAAATGTCTTTGACATGTTCAGTGTTTGCTCTTCCACCTTTTGTTGTCATCAGTGTGCACTTAGAATATGTTCTGTCCTACCTATATGTTGCTATTAGTTTATGTAGATATTTCTAAGAAGTCTTCTCTCTCATTTAAGATCTTATAATAAAAAAGATGTAACATGAGTTTGTTTCCTGAAGAAAATGTGATACTTTCTAATACCTTATCATTTTTTATCTGTATTGCATTCTCCACTTTCTCACCCATGTAGCAACTGCTAACGTGGTAAGCTGCATATGTGCTAAATGCCTTTCATTTAATAATTGCTAGTTAAGTGTATTAGAAGTAGATCAAGAGCTGAGATTTGAGCAGATGTGCAAACACTTCTTAATGTCAAATGTTCTTGACTCAAAAAGCTTGTAATGGACAAGTAGAGGGTGAGATAAAGAAATGCATTTGTATCTTTTTCACTTTTCAATGGGAGAAAAATGGCATAGAGATGTCAAGTCACTTACTCATGACCATACAGTCCTTTCCTTTGTTGGAAATTGAATTTGGATCTACTTTCTCTTAAACGGAGACTCTTCTCATTGTCTGGTTTATTTTAAATAAAGGTTGTGTGCTGTACTTGAATGTGCAATGGCAATGCTTATAAGGTTCATTGCCTTACTGACATTCACTATTCTACACATTAATAATTCTCTTTTCCCACTCCTTTTTGCTACTTGGGTTTGTGCTGCCATGCCGCATGCAGCAGTGCTGGCTGCACAGTTTTTAAGCCTCTTTCCTTCCTGGACACTGCCGAACTGGAGTGTACGCTGCCTGAGTGTTGGTGCGGAGTCCTCCCCCAACTTCATACTGAATAAATTCCTCTCTTGCTTTCTTACTGCGTTGCTGCCTGGGGGAGAAGGCTGCTCCCGATGTCCTCTTTCTCTGTAAAAATTTGCTGCTACAATGCATTTATCAGCAAATTTGTAGACAATTGCTTTAGATATAGTTTGACGTTTCTGTTACATAGATTAACAGCATTTGCCACATGAAGATGCTACTTGAATTAATTCTTAAAGCGAGCTGGTACATGTAAGACAACTACTATGCTGTTTATTTTCCCTCTTGTGCAATGGAAGTGGCCCAAGAGGTGCTGCCAAGTAGAGGGGTGTTCATTTTATTTCTGTAGGATTGGTTTTCTCCGTTAAGCTGCCTTGCTGCATTCTGTAAGAATACTGTCTTGCGTTCTCATTGCAACTTACTTCCTTCTGCCCTTTCTTGAAGGGAACATGACCTTGTTTCATGAAGCCCTTAGAGAGGATATGGCCTTATGCTTCATGCTTACTTTTACAGAAATATTAGAGTACTTTTTATGACCAAGGATATTGTCTGTCTGTAACTTGTATAATTTTAATCTGGTAGATTAAAAGTCAGTAAAATATTTTTCTGGCTAAAGAGGATTTAAATCCACCTTTTGGTGGTGCCTTGACAAGGCAACATTGCATACAGCAAAGTTTTGCCTCCTAAGTATGTTGGTCTGTATGGTAGAGCACATAATATGCACACGTCGTTATAGACAAAGAAAATGCACAAATGTAGGAATCGGTGTGTTTCATTTTGTCACATGTTGCTGTTTTATTATGTGACTTAATGAAATGAAATTTTTTAAAAAGGCTTTTTACAATATTTTTACAAATATTTTTACAACACAAGAAACAGTTCTTCAAGTACTTTATTTCTGTAACACTGTGGTTTCTGATTGTTTTGCATGCTTTGACCAGCAATTAGAATTTAGTTAAAAGACTTGAGATCTTCATCTTATGTCTTGCCCCATAGCTTTACTGTCCTCAGGTGAATATACTTGTTTGTAGATGAAGATTTTACTGAGGTAGAAGTGCTGGGAAAACTTGGTCACTTCATATAATGTGATAGAGCTATTGTTGGTGTTTCAGGAAGGATAATGAAACTTGAGTGTACTAGCATTTTTCAAATCAGACGCTTTTTCTCACTTTTAGACAACAAGTATTCACTGGTAAAGAGGGTGCTGAGCAAACACATAGCACAGTAGTCTAGAAAAGTATTTGTAGTCTTAGCTGAATTTTTATTTTAATTATTTTGTGACAGGGGTATCTCCAATTCTGTGTTTTCAGTCCCAAAGGCAATCATTCTTCCTACTGTCACGAAGAATCTTTCTCCATGAAGCACAATAGGGGTAACAAAACTCATTTCGGTCTCAATTTAAGTTTAATTCCAAGGTAAATTTGAAATGAGGTGGTAATGAACTTGAACTCATGGTATTGATTATCTCCCACATGCTTATACAAGTGCTCAGACACAGTACAGGTATTTTCCAGACATCGTTCTGTTCTGAGAGTGTTTGTCTCTTCAGCAGATGAAAAACTGAAATTTTCTGCTTTGCTACTATTACAGTTAATATAGTAAGAACATTTGGAATTCAGCTGTTAGGTTTGAATCAGATCTACCTAAATACATATCCAAAAGAAGAATAGTTGCGAAGTTGTGAAAGAAGATAGTTGTGACTATCATGATGTGATAATTCTAGGAAATAATGAGTTAGTAAGACGAAGAGACTGATCCTCTGTAACAGAGAATGATCAAACCAATTAAAACCATTTGGAAAGCAAAACTCACAAACGTTTTTCACAATCCCAGCCATGCAGTTCAGTGGGTACTGTGGTGATAACAGCCACCGTCTCCCTCAAATTCTTTTAATTGGGACATGTATGTCTTTTCTAAAATACTGGTTTGTGCCACATACACTTAATATACTCAATGACAAACAGCCTATACTTGAAATAAAGCTGGAATAGCTCTAGCAAAGTCAAAGGAACTACACCAACAAATGCTGGCTAGAAATTTGCCATCAGAGGTCTCCGCTGGGCCCTATCCCGTCCCCCGCTCCAAGCAGCCGCACCAGCCGTTACACAAGCACGGAAGAGAATGCAGATCTTTATGAAGCTGTGATTGGTCCTTTCTGGCCAGTGTGTTCTCCACTAACAATCCACACAACTGGTTAAATTGAAAAGCATCCTCTCTCCATGCATTTGGTTTTTCTAGGCACAGATGAGGTAACAAACCTTACCAAATGGGGCTTTCTGTGGTGTGGACTTCACTGATCTCTATCTATGATAATATATAACCAGATGGAACAAGGAGCCCACACTGGGCTAGCAGGAGTCAAAAGACCTTCTCCCAGACAGGACCAACACCTGCTATTATGGTGGGCTGCTTTATGCAAATACTACCACTCTGTTATTACTGCATTACAAAATGCATTAAGCATCCAATTTCCTTTGTAAATGAAGCAATGTATTACCTCAATAGCTACTTTTGAAGCTATCTGCAACTTAAAACACAGATGTTAAAACTAATGGAACTAAATGAATCCCCTCTGAATTGCAATCCTTGAATAGAGAAGTGGTTTTAGTAGGGGTGTTTTAATTATAAAGTTTATTAAATGAAATACATATTACAATGGAGAGGAAGAAGTCAAATGATCTTTTATGGCAAAAATAAAAACTTTAAACTTGCTATCCATACTCCATTGGGTACGAAATGCCAGAAGAGAAATAAAAAGACATTTAATCTTGTTGCAAAGCTTAATGTTCTGTACCACGTTGTTACATAGCCCAAAACAGACAATTGCTTGCTCATAAATCTTTTTTTTTTCCTTTTATTCACATTACAGAGAAAAATCAAGACTGTCCTTTAAAAATATCCTGTAGTCAAGTGAGCTTGAAAGTTTATGTTGTTAGCCATCATGTTTGACTATTTATGGTGCTGGACAGAAAATGTGAGGCTTGTGTGGTTTATTTTGTAAGTGATGCAGTGGTAGTGCAAGCATGGGCTGGAGATCATAAAGGTCTGTAAAGATGGGGGGAAAAAACATTGGGCAATTAACCATTGCAGAATTTTTTTTCCAAAGCCCATTGAATTCCATGCAACACTCATAATCAAGTTGTTTCTGTCATAAAACTTTAGATAACTATTGTATGAATGTCTAGGTTAAGAATTCATGTTCCCAGTACACACCTTGGAGGATGGTTAACTACCTGATTTAGGGCTCTGAATCATCCTGTGGATATTCTGTAGATGTATGGGAAGCCTGGGCTGTCAGATTTGGCACCTGAAGACTTGCTACTCCTAGTTAGGGAGTATATGATATGTTGCCTTCTGAAGGATTTGGATCAGATCTTGGAATTGTGTTTTGTAGTTATCCTAGTAAACAACTGAAGGTAAAATGAAGGTAGGAGGGCAAAACTTAGCATGAGGGAGATGTTGCTGGCATCAGCACGCTGTTGTGTTTCAAATGTAGATTTGTCACTAGACACCAATTTATTATTGTGGGGTCAGGGAAGCCAGAAGTTATTTTAAAAAAAAAAAAAGGGTAAAAAGTTAAAAATGCGCTGTTAAATTGCTGTGTAACCTTCAGCCGCTACAATATTTGGGCTGCTTCCTTTGTTTATCTGCTTAGTTCGTATGATAAAATAACTACTGCATGCTTTGATATTTTGGGGGTAAAAGTCCACTTTTGTTAGTTTCCTTGTTTATATAGAGAGCAGTAGCCATTAAGCAATGTACTTAAAGTGCCATTATCCTAAATTGCTGTTTATATATATTTTTATATATAAACTTAATTTGATAGCTCTTCGGGACACAAAGTTACTTTAGCTTACATGATGTTGGGAACACTATGAATTCTGCAAATATTTAGCCATTCAAAGGAAATAGATGTGTAGAAGTTACTTTTTCAAAACCTTTTTCAGTAAATGTTCTAATTTTTCTACCATTGTGATTTGAGGTATTTATTTTTGAAAAAGAACTTATTTATAGCTAGTATTCCTTAGTAAAAATATGCAGCTAATCATTTGAATGAATGGGAGGGAGAGGAGAAGCTTTCTAAATGAAGTATCTCCTCTTTAGGGAAGTAAATGTTTGATAGATAACTCTTTCCTTGCCCTCACGTTGTCTGTTACTTCTTCAATTGTTAATTATTCTGAACTCAAGAAAACATTATTGGGCCAATGTAAAACTGTCATTTTTCCACTGAAATTTCCATTAGCTGTGAGTAATTCCAGCTTAGGATGGATTACCGTGTTTTAAATTTTCTACAGTGTTCTGCATGCATTTCATTACTGTGTACCATACCTGGGAAAATGTCGTTTATTATTTCATGCACCAAATATTCTGTCTGCACTAATGTACATACTCATCTGACAAGTGCAATTGCTGACCTGCACTCATGTGCCTTTAGCTTTGTTTGAATCTCGTATCTGCCATCCTTAAGTATTCATGCAAAGAGCAAAACTGAACACAAATATTTTGGAACATTTCTGCTACTTGTTTGCTTTAACCATGTTGTAAGAGAGTGGGAAGGATATTATTAACCTAGTGGTACATAAATAGTGCACAAGCCAACTCTGCCCCCTGTGTATATTAATGAGATAACAAGAGACGCCTGTAGCTTGGCAGTGATAATTTTTTAAAATTACTTTTTCTGTTTAATTGCAGCTTTTGTATTTTATTGATTTTACTTAAGCTGTCAGTAGCAGTGCATTAATAGCACATTACAGAATTTATTTTTAACTAACACAGAATTAAATACTAACAAAATGAGACAAGCATGATTCCAGCATCCTTTCCATGTGTTGGCTGGGCTCCGGTGAGATGATATGAAGTTGATTTAGTTTTTAGTAAAGGTTAATTGAGAGTAAGACTGTGAGAATGGTTGAGATCTTTTTTTAAAAGAACATTGCATACCTGTCCGTATATATTTGTGTTCATTGCAGAGGATAATTTAAGCAGTTTAAAAGTTGGTCTCTGATGTGTTCTTACCAGTGCAGTAAATGTATGCTTAAAAAGGGAAATTGTGTAGTTACTAGAAGCCTGTAACTGCTGTCCAACAGCCACAGAAACGCAGTGTTAACCAAAAGACAAGGGGAGCAGCAGCCTGCTGGGACTAGAGTAGGTGGCTGCACATTTTCCTAGTCCATTGTCCATGAGCAAGTGCTAGAGAGGACTGTGAATGCAGACACATCTCACCAGGCTTGGAAAGGCTGTATCATTCCCAGTGAGGCTAATGTGGGATATGTTACAAGATAATTGAAGGGCATTAGCATTCATTAGAAATTAAAAGGGAAGCAGAATTCCTTAAGGCCTGCCATTGTAATGGGCATTTGGGGAGGATGAAGTGTTTCTAATTAACAACCTATGTGCTTTTTGGCTGCACTGTAGATTTTTCTGTTTAACCACCTGGCCTCTGGCTCACAGATACTCAAGGCAAACACTTTAAGCATGTGAATAAGCATTACTGTTTTTCTTAATGATTAAAGAAAAACATGACCTGAAACATGAGCAATACCAGGATTAATGTCTCTCAGACTGGACTGGGTTGGGAACTGCATTCTTATAAAAACAGTGTAAAATAGCAGGTGCTGAAATTGCCCCCAGCACAATCTCGTTCAGTGTTGTGTTCTAGGGACACTGAAGTTATTTCAAAAGACAGGGTTTTTCTGGAAAATTGTTGCAGTGTTTATCTAAAGTGGGAGCACCATGAGACAATGTCTTACTGAAATGTTTCTTAAACTGTTTTCCTTCCAGTGTGCAAAATAACCAGAGTACATAACAAAGTAGAAAAACGCACTGTGACAGAGATAGTTCTCCACTATCTCAGTGAAGGAAGATTTATACCCTTTTGCTACCTTCCGTGTCCCATCCTGGGGAAGAAAGGAAGGAAATACTCAAACATTGCTACTGTCTTGCTGCTGCTTCAGAAGAAAATAATAATAGTTTATAGGTGGATAAGTTTTCCACAACATCTTGGATGTTTCCGATTTTATATTCCATGTTTTGGAATTTTCATAGGAAAACACCCTCTTTTCTCCAGTTATAAGCATTTTTAAAATAGTATACATTCTGCTTACTTGTAAGTGATGGCAATTACCACCATTAGAGAAAAGCCCCACTGCTGTACTGCTTTGCACTTCCACATACAGCTTGCTGCGGATGTGCTTGAGGACATTAATTCTTTACATATCTCTATCCCAGAGACTCCAAAGTTGCAGGAATTGGCAGATTTCTGTAGCTTTTTGCAAGCTGCAGTTCCCAAGGCATTGTAGTGATAACTCCGGTGAGAGAGTTCCCTCACTACTGATTGAGTGTTTGAGAGAATACAGTCTGCGATACAGAAAAAACTGATATAAAAAAAGTAGTATGTATTTGATAGTTCAATCCAGATTGAGAAGGAAATTGGCATTTTTTTTATCTGTCAGTGATACTGACATACTCATCATTAAGTGATACTGCCAGTGTAGTGAAACTCTTCTTTTTCTGTTCAGGGAGTCCTGAACGTAGTTCATAGAGCATATGGTGAGAGCTGCAGCTTTGATCTCTGGCAAACTGTGGATTACTATGACTGCACTGAGCCAAACCATGTCCTTAATTTCTTTGTAACAGTAAGGAAAATGTAGCGTTGTTAGAGAGAGGAAGATACTTGCCTCTGTGTTTTAATTTATTTGTTTACTGCTTGCTGCTAGCAAAGGCTTAGGGATGCAGGAGGTAAATACACTGCTGATCAAATCTTTAGTCTATAGTGATCTCAAATCTTCAAAAGGTCATTTTTTTTTTTCTGGAAATTCTAGAAGTAAAACTATATGGGTTTTCATCTCGTCACTCTCCCCATCAGTGCAGTGCTATTTTTGCTTTAAAAGTGATGGTCTAGTCTAATATTAACTTTTTGAGATATGATGAAGGGAGCTGGAAGAGTATGTCTGAAACTTACTGAGAAACCTGCAGCAGCAGTCGACAAAAAAATTTCCTTACAAATGTGAGTAGTGACAACAAACAAAGAGAAAAAGCCTGTAAAATGTACAAAATACATTGTTTAAAAGATTTCAGCTTCAGTCCTCCTCCTTGGTACTTGGGGAAGAAAAGTACTTCCTTCTAAGAACAGGCTCCAAAAAACTTTGGCCATCCTTCTGGACAGGCTCGATCCGTGGGCTGAGGCCAATTGTATGCAGTTCAACAAGGCCAACTGCTGAGTCACAACAACCCCATGCAACACTACAGGCTTGGGGAAGAGTGGCTGGAAAGCTGCCCTGTGGAAAAGGACCTGGGGGTGCTGGTCGACACTAGCTGAATATGAGCCAGCAGTGTGCCCAGGTGGCCAAGAAGGCCAATAACATCCTGTCCTGTATCAGAAATAGTGTGGCCAGCAGTAGAGAGGTGATCGTGCCCCTGTACTCAGCACTGGTGAGGCCGCACCTCAAATACTGCGTTCAGTTTTGGGCCCCTCACTACAAGAAGGACATTGAGGTGCTGGAGGGTGTCCAGAGAAGGGCGACAAAGCTGGTGAGGGGTCTGGAGCACAAGTCTTACAAGGAGCGACTGAGGGAGCTGGGGTTGTTTAGTCTGGAGAGGAGGAGGCTGAGGGGAGACCTTATCGCTTTCTACAACGACCTGAAAGGGGGTTGTGGTGAGGTGGGTGCTTGTCTCTTCTCGCAAGTGACTAGTGACAGGACAAGAGGAAATGGCCTCAAGTTGCTCCAGGGGAGGTTCAGGCTGGATATTGGGAAAAATTTCTTTACTAAGAGAGTGGTGAAACACTGGAACAGGTTGCTGAGGGAGGAGGTTGAGTCACCATCCCTGGAGGTATTTAAAAGACGTGTGGATGAGGTGCTTAGGGACATAGTTTAGTGGTGGACTTGGCAGTGTTAGATTTACAGTTGGACTCGATGATCTTAAAGGTCTTTTCCAACCTAAGTGATTCTATGATTCTAAATAGATGCTAAAACAAAACAAGTAAACAGAAAACAGTCACATTCCCCTCTTTTAATTTCCCATAGAAAGAGTTTGTTCTTTGAAGTCTCTACACATTACCTGTTACCAGAAAAGACAACAAACACTTTCAAGGCACTTCATGAGAATTTCAGCCCTGCCCTGTCATTTGCTCTGAAGGAAGTGAATGGAAAACATAGTGCATTTGGGGTTCAAATAGGATGTTGCTTGCATTTTATAAAACTCTCTTAGTTTTGACTAAAATCAACCTGCTAAAGAAAAGAGAAGGTGGTTTGTTGATAGGATTGTTGGGATGCAATCTCCAGATTTCTACAGTCTGCATCCCAGTCTATGCATTTTTGGGTAGACTGTTTTGGTTAGCCACCAACCTAGCCTAAGGAGGGGAGCTTTCTTTGCTGCATTTAGTGCTCCTAGTATCAGCACTCGTGCACCAGCTAAAATCAGGTTTAGGTGCATTTTTCGTGATGGGGGAATCTACGTGTGCTGTAACTCCCCTTGCATAAATACACCCACGTTCTGTGTATGGTACTAGTGCTCGAAGAATGGCTGGGATCAGAACAGTACAGATCTCAAACTGTTAATGTGTTTTTTAAAAAAACCTGTATCAGTATGTTGGTTGAAAGTAATTAATGAACTGGCATTATTTACTTGAAAGGGAAGAGTAGTTTTCAGATCTGTCCTGTGATTTATTTTATGACTCACACATCAGTTAATCCCATGAAGAGATTATGTGAATTGGTGTCATTAATCAGAAGCAGTTGCATTCCTCCTTTTGTGTATCTCAAACTGAAGTTGCAGGTATAAAACACTAAGTTACAATATTCAAATCCATACTTACTGCTGCTCAACACCCTCCTCACTTAAAATGACCTGATTTACAAATGCAACATAGATTAAGTGATCCTTTGTTTATGCCGACAGTACTCTCTGACCTTAATTTTGTCGTCCTACCCATTGATTTGAACATCTAGAAATTAACGTCAGATTTTAAGCATCATTCTTCATGCATGACTGTTTAGTTGTACAGGAAGCCTTTTCTGTCTCTTACATTAGCTTTGCCACTTGTCCTCACCATGGGGGGGGAAAAAAGGCTAAAAAAATCTTTGCCAAAAGAAAAGGGATGATTCATGGAGATTTTTCACAGTCAACAGAAAGTATTTAAAACCTGATTAGATGTATGAAAGACATATCATGGCTTTACGTTTCACTGTGCTATGTGAGCTAAATGTATAATCACATCCTTGGTAAAAATCCCTTGCTATGACAGAAAGAGACTGGAAACAACTGTGACTCACTAGCCAATTATACTAGTGCCATAACCTTATGGAAGGGATATGTCTTGTATGTTCAGAACTTACTTGAAGGATGTAGTTGTCATCATTTCACACATGCGCAGATCACTAAGAAACCTGAGATTTGGCTTATGGGTTGGTGGTGGTTTTTTGTTTGGTTGTTTTCCTACACAAAGACATAGCTCAGATTTGCTTTAATATTGGTTGCCCGTTGGATTGAATTTCAAACTTTGCAAGAGAAGTTTGTCAGGAAAGGTTTTGCAATTTTGTCCTGAGAATTTCCCATATATGTAATCTTAATACTTTATAGAAGAGTGTCTGGGAAGATTATTAGAACCATGGTTTTTGATAAAAAGAGAAACCTTTGTAGAATTGATGTGTAATACTGCACAGCAGCATTGGTAACTAGTAGAATGAAACAGCAAATCCTTTGCTTGCAGTATAATAGAGGTGAAGATCATGTTTCAAAATCCACTCAGCTGTCTTGACAGGTAAAGAAGAACCTCTCCTGCAAACCCATCACTTTTCAGTTCTGAAGCTTAATCTCTCACACAGTTACCAGAATGACTTTGCAGGACTTGAAGCCTCTGCCCATACTTGTAAATTAAAAAACACTGAGGAATGTTTCTAGGACATGATATCAGTGATTTTATACAGTGAAATTATTAAATGTTTCCTGGCACAATTTTGGCTGATTTTAGCACTCTCTTCGGTGGTTCCTGGGCAGTTTGGGAGTTGGCACAACCAAGGAACTGTTCCCATGTAGCGGCCTCTGGTTGGCAATCTCTTTTGGCAGATAAGGGGACATAGACACAGAACATGAACTTGGGTTTGCTGTTCAGCTGCAGCAGCGGAGAACTGCTGAGGACGGGTTTAAACTGCTAATGTAGGTGTCTTAAAAGCAGCAGTGAAGAAAATGGGTTGTGATTCTAACTGTAATGTTTTGTTTATTTTTATTGTATTTTCACTGTATGAATTTTGTCAATGTTACTATTTTACCACATAGTTACTCTTTAATGTTGGGGGGAAAAAACATTCTTGCAGGTGTTCTGTATCAGTCACAAAGGAAAATATTAATTCTTCTGTAATCAGCAGAGAATTCTGAAATGCTGGGATTAACGCTGATGGAGATGTATATTATCAAATAGCATATGTTTTGTGCGTGTTAGATATAAAGCTTGAAGCTGCCCTTTCATCTGTTCTTCAGAGTTAATGGTATGTTAAAAGTAAACAAGGACAAACAGTAGGTGTTTTGTTCTTTGGTAAGCCAACAATTTTGGGACAGAATGAACCAAACTAGAAATTTTTCTGTTTTTCAGATCTGTCTGAGACGCTGTCTAAACAAACTAAAAATGTTTAACCTAGCATTTAATATTTCAGCATTTTGTCTGACTTTCTCTAATGTAGGACAATATTGAAAAAAAAATTGCATTCATAAACAAGAAGTCAAAATATTTCTCTTAGACTTTACCCTTTCTTGGGCTGAAACTGTCAGGTACAGTCTGATGTCATGAATAGGTCTCGGTTAACCTGTACTGTAGTTTCAGGAAATTTATTATATGCCAAACAATAACTGAGCTCTAGCTATATTCTCTAATTTTGGTAAACAACAAAATACCTAACTTGGGAACTATTTCTGTTGTTGTTAAACTGTAATCATGTGAACAAACAAATGGTGCTGTCATGTTGCATCATTGCATACTAGCAAACAATAGATGAGCACGTGCTTTTGTGGGGGTTTTTTTTTAAGTATAGGTATTTTCCTATATTTTGTCTCAGAATTAACTTAATGTCTTCCTCTTAATCTAGAGGGAACATACGATCAGTTAATAAATTGTGAATTCCTGGTTCAATCTGTAAGATTCCGCATCTTTTGGGAAGGGTGCTGCAGAGCAGGATTGCAGGGAGATGTTTCTGTAGCCCAAAGCAGGAGTGAGTTGTGCTTTATTGCATGCAGGGTGTGCCTCTTTCACTTGCTCCAGGAAATTAAAAAACTTGGTGGCAAATGTGGACATTTATAATTAGTCTGACTTTAATGAGAACACGTACACAGCAGAGGGAAAGAGAGCAACTGTGTAAATTGAATTTTGACTTCACCATTCCTTCCAAAGAACCCGTGTCTGTCAATGTGATCCCATAAAACAATAGGGTTTTCCAGGATGTGGTTGTGTGCGTGGAAACTAAATATCTTCTTCCCTGTTATTAAGTACTACTGCAAGACAGTGTGTTGATTAATCTGTTGCTCTTTACTGAACCATTATGGCCATAACGGTGTTTAAAATCTAGTACTGTGATGCTAGCTGAGCCTCCAGCACCCTGCTATTTTTGGCCAGCTCCTCAAAATGGAATCTTTTTCTCTGGACAGACTGAGGACCCATAGTAACAGTGCTATAGTTTTGAGTGCAAAAGACTGAATTACTGTATATTAACTGTTTTTCAAGATTTAGGTGTCATGTCATCATGACTAGGTCATGAATCTGCTGCTTGGTCAAACTCAGTAGACAAGCCTTATGTTATATATGATGTGCTCTCCTTTTTATTTCCTAAATAACGGCATTAGAAAAGTAGTGTGTTATAACCAAACAAGGGTAGGGAAATAGAGGATGTGGCAAAAGCACAGGAAAAAGAAAAGAATAGGGGAAAAAAGTTGCAGTACAAATGGTAAAACAAAAAGACAGGGGTTAGTGTGACAATTTGATAAACATATTAGATTGTTTGTATTGTTGGTGTCTATCTAAATAGCAGCTGTCTCCAAGTCACTGACTGAATTCATCAATATTGGTAGATGTGAGACTGCTCGACAATTTCAGTAATGCCAATTGTTTGTTTTGAACCAGTTTAGAGGTTATAGGATCACAGAAGCAGCAAAAATTGATTTCTAGCATCTTTTACTTTATTTAATACCATCTAGATTTGAGGAAAAATTTGTAAGTTATTGACAACAATATGCATCAGAAAAATAATGACTGTAAAGGTCGTTGATACAGAAGATGTCTCTGATGCTTCCCTTCCTATATCTTCCATTTTGAAACAATGCAGAAATGTTTTTTCTTTTTTACAAATTGTTGGAGGTTTTATTGTATCAACTTTATCTTTCAACATATGTTTTATCTAAGTTCTGCTCTGATGCAGCAATCCTCCAGGACAAGGCTGAGATCTATTTATTTCCTTCTGAATCATGTTTTATTCTTCTAGGTGTTATAGTGCAACATCTTCATAACAGCCAGGAGAATGTTCACAAGGATCCCATCTTTCCCCTTTGAAAAAGTTAAGGCTACTTTCTAGAACTGTAGTGCTGCGTGTTGAAACAGTTGATTTTTCCCTGAAGCATTTCAGTGAATCACAGTAACATGTATAATGTAGAAATTAATCTGCTTTCACTCCAGAAACTTTTTTTTTTTTAAAACAGTATTCTGTTTAAAATCTTTGAGAGGGCTGAAAACACTCTTTAGAGAAGCTGCTTCTTAGAAGTTCTGGATTGTGATAGTCTTAAATAAAAAGAACAGGTAAGTAAGCAAAACTGTAAGATCGAGAACTGTTAGCAATCCCCTCTATTTGAAGAAACGTCTGTGCTGCTATTGTTGGATGGGATTAAAGAGAAGCATCTCACTTTTGCCATTTTTCTATGTCAGCACTGGAGTTTGACAAGAAAAACCCAGCAGGCCCAGAAACTGCTTGCTTGAGTCTGTCTGCAAAAAAGGAAAATTCCACCAAAGTACACGTGCTATTTAGACTCAAATTCAGACTGAAGTCAGTGCTGGCACACGGGATCCTTGTGTTGATAGAAAGCTGCCTATCTATTCTGCCTGAAGTACTGCTTTAGGGCAATTTAGCATTTCCACTATCATTAATAGCTGGAGCTGGAAAGATTCTAACAAAAGAAGCATATATCCCAAAGTGTTAAGTGTGTCTCTTCCAAAAACCTTGCACAGGGACGTCAGTGTGACTGGTAATCAAAAGGCAGAATGTGCCCTCGTATGTGTGCTTGACTTTATAAGGACTCTTGAGAGGCCGCTTTTTTCCTCACACCATTTTCATCGTCTCTGCTCCACTGCTTAGAGGTTCAAACAATTTATCATCTGAATTTAAAACCAACAGAAAATACCTGCTGTTTTGCCTTTGTCTCATTTGATAGGCATGCAGCATTATCCCAATAGGAGTTTAAGATGATAAAACACCAAGTAAGATAGCAGGCAGACTGAAATGGTTGTATTGTCATTAAACTTAGAGCACCCTGGCTGTTATGATGTATTTGTGCTATGTTGTAAGCCTCAAATGAACAATTTGAAAGTAAATGAATAAAAATAGTACTATAGGTTAGAGAGGTGTTCGTGACCCCAGATGTTATGGATTTAGAAGCTTCCACTATTCCTCTTAAAATTGTGCGTGTGAAATAAAAAATTTGCTTGATATTTTGGGAGTCGTCTTCCTTCCCTTTGGTGTGAGCTCAGAGCTGTTAGAGTATGGTTTGTGATGGAGAGAACATCCAAAACGATGGCTATACCTTCACACCATAATAGGGTCAGATACCGCTCTATTCTGGTTGTGCTGAGTGTCAGTCAGAAGCCAAATAAATCCAGCTGACATGCCACCAGCTGGATTCATACTGTTTGCCATAAAACTTCTACAGGTTTTGATGAGCCAAGGGAAGCAGTGTTGTCATGTTGCTGACAGCTGAGTGTAGGGCCTCGCTTTGTTTGACTAGATACGTTAGTCACTGCGGAGAACACTTTAAGATGTGTTAGAAGGCATTGTCACTGCAGTGCATTGAAAAGCATTAGCAGAGCTTAGCAAGGCATCTGACCGTGATCAAATATTTCTCTTAATTTAAAAGCATGTTTAGGTATTCTGCTCAGCCTGTTCTTAGGTAGCTAATAATGGAGCTGGATCCTTTTGCTCTATTTTGAGGATGTCTTACTGAATCATGCATAGAATGATGTGACTAATTTGTGGAACAGAAGTCCCTGTGCATAAGCTGTTCACTGTGCTTTTCCTGGGGGAAGATAGGACTTTTTATGTTGAAAGACACTGATCATTCTTTTCAGCATATCAAAGAACAAATGTACTGTAGGCTTTTCTATTGAAAAAAATAATGGAACAAATGGCTTTTATCTGTATTTCCATCATTACATCTGCATAAATCTCACTGATGCTAATGGGACTTGTAGCAGCATAGATAAAAGACAGTCACACTGTCAATGAGATATGGACCAAAACAGAACAAGGCACAGCACAGAAGTAGGGAGGGTTCATCCCTGCAGGGCCAACCTGCAAGCATGTAACTCAGCCTGCTTAGAATAAACTATTGGCATGCAAAGCTAAGGCTCTCCAGAATGAAGTACCTAACAGTGGCTAACGCAGTGGCTGTGCAAACTTGCTGAACTTTGTTGCTGCCTAGATGTATCTTTTAAGAGAAAACAGAGTTTTGTCTCTGCATCCGCTCTGCCATAGGTGCACCTACGACATCTGTGATGGGAGACACCCAGAAGGACAGTCCAAAAGCACCTGGGCTCTGTGACTGGGAAGGAATAGATGGGTCTATGAGGGCTGAGGTACAGCTCTCAATTGTGGGCATAATGGGGGTGAGCTGAAACCAGCAGGCTCACCTTGAAGAGTAGAAAAGGGGTGAGGGGACAGTCCAAAAGGGTCAAAGAGGCAGACTTGTGGGATCCTGTAGAGACTGAGAAAGGAAAAGGAAAAACAGCAAGCAGCATGTTTTTAAAAATATGTAGAAATACATGATAAAGGAGGAAATTAACCAAGAGCAATACATGCAGTCCTCACAACTAATCACAAATGGTAACGTTATCACTGTGAGAAGAGGAAGGAAGTTCTGGGGATGGACCCTAGGACAAAAGTGTTAGATGAAGTGGTCTGATACAGAACATGGAACTATTTATTTCAGTGTAAGCCACAGTGTTGACAAAGTCAGCATAGCATACAGTTAGCTTCGTTCCTTGACGGTTTCTGAGAGGATTTTGTCTAAAATACTGTTTGAGGTCTGTCCACAGACACTTCAAAACTGTAGACCAAAAGCAGCTGACACCAGTAATTGCTTTGACCTAGATTCAGATATCGGGGATTTTGGTTTTTATCTTTTATTTTGCTATTTAAAATAGTATAGGTTGTCCTCTTTATTAGTTTAACATACAGATTGAATGTTCAAAGCAAAGAAAGAAATTAAGAACTTATTATGGATGGCTTCTTTAAAAGGAAAATTGTGCGAGGAATGGTTTTGATCAGCCCCTTTCCTAGGATCCCACCTGTAAACGCAGTTCTTGAACCTCTCTTGCTATCCAAGCTCAAGCAACTCAACATTGCCTTTTAACGTGCGAGTCAGAAATGCGGGCTTTCTGTAAGATGAAGCGACTGCTGCTGTCTTCGATACACCCTTTTCATCTTACCTGGGGCAACGTCATACTACTTTTACTGTCCTACAGCCTCTTTATGGTCTGCCAGCATTTTCTTTCTTGAAAAAACAGCATACTTGGGACATGTGCTTCTGAAAAAGGACTGTATTTTAATCTGATATATTTGGATATTCTTAAGTCCACAGAGAAAAACGTCGAGTTATCTTTTCATCCCAGAATTTTCATAGTATATAGAAAAATAAAAGCCTTATCAGTCCTTACTGCCCAAAGGAAGCAACAGGAAGAAACAGGACTCCTGAGTGTACGCAAATTAAGTTCAGAGGGATTGAATAGGCATAGCTGAAGTATGCATACTTCTGCTTGTGGAGAAGCTACAAAGACTGCAATAGCAAAGACTGGCAGTGATTTGAAAGTATCCCTGCTGCTCTGATAGGAAGGTGACCGTGCAACTTACGGTGATTCAGTAACACTTTGCTGTAAGCAGATTCGTTCCTAGCTGAGTTGACTGAACAAAGTACAAGGTAATTTTCTTAAGGGAATGTAAGTGTGAGCCTTTAAGTAAAAAGAACTGTTGTTGACTTCAAAACTGAGTTACCAGCACTGTTGAATTTTTGAAGAAGTCAATTTACCATCATTTAAAACTATTTTAGAATAGTTGTTAATTCTTTCAAAAAAGAGCATGTGCCCTTTCTATTTCCTAATGTGCCTATATATTTCCTAATAGATAGTGAAGCAGGACTGAAAACCCTGTGAACACCATGGAGACACTATTTTGTCAGTGTTGCATTGTGACATATTCATTATCTTTTTTTCTTTGCTTCCTTGACTATTTTTTTTAACTTCCTTATTTCATTTCTGTTTGGTGTGTGTGTTTGTTTTAGTGATAGTATAGTTCATCTCATAAATTATTTAATGTTAACTTGTGAATACTACTCTGAGGCACCTAGCAGGCTTAATAATGTATTAGCCACCTAGTCATCGTGCTTCCCAGGTCAGGTGTAGAACACAATAAATGTATTGGAAGTACTTAGCATAAATCTATTTCCTCAAAATGGCTATATAGTTTCTCTTTGTCAAAATAGCTACATGTTGGCTTGCTTTGCTGTTTAAATGCTCTTCTATTTGTTCCTAACTTCCCCTGTTTAACAGCAGACAAACCCAGGGAGCACTGAATGAATCGGATGATCCCGAAACAGGCTGTCTAACTGATAACAAGCCAACTTCTCGACACTTCTATCCTGTCGCCTTGCTGCTTGTCAGCTCACACTTGCTGGTTGTGTGGCTTATTTTAAGTCTTGCTTTGCTATTAGCCAAATATCAATAAACTTTGCTCGTGTTCCTTTCTTTTCTACAAACAGCAACAAACTAACTTTAGAAAAAGGAATTATGCTGTAATATTTCTACAATCTCAGACCCCAAGGATTTGTCTTTAAGATACAAATGTCTGAAGTGTACTATGTTTTTGTTATTTTTTTCTGAACTCTAAGACGTATACTATGCATTGAGTGAATTGATTTGCTCTTTCTGTTCATGGTAAAGCTTTCCCACTGTAATTAGCTCAAAGAAAGCCCATTTACAATGCTGTCACTGTATAGAAGAAGATGTGAAATCCTGAATGCTTGAACCCCTCCTTCCAGAGTAATTAGTCTGACAAAAAAAAAAATTAAAAATTAATTTGCACAGCACAAACTAACCCCTAGACAAATATTACAGGGCGGTTGTTTGTGAGACATAACTTTCATTGTGTTATTTTCATTGTTATTAGCTGATGGGATCTTTTTTGTTTAACAAATGATTATTACTTTGCTACAACTAACCCTTTTCTGTCAAATAACTAAATGGAATAGAGTAAGTTCTGTTTTGTAATGAAATTAACCTGTTTGTAATTGTCGCTTTAGTTGCTTTTGCTTTCAAGACACTTTTATATTCTTTTTAACAAAGTCCTGTTTATGTCTTGATGCACCACTTTGGCACTTGTGACTTTTGTACTGTATGTGAACAAATATCCTTCCTTTATAAAGCAGAGAGTTGGATTGGGCTGTTTGAAAAGCCATTCTCTCTTTTTTTTTTTTTTCTTCATTGCAAAGCTGAACACACGGGAAATGAAGCAGAGATGAAACTTTCCTTCACAAATCTCTAGGGCCAGACTTAATAAAATGCCTTATTCCTAGAATACGCATTTTTAGGGCAACATGTTCTCTCACACATATAGTAAACAATTTGAAAAAACTATGAGAAGGTTTAAAATGCAAATATATTTCTGGAATTAGAACAAAATGTATCTTTAAAGTATTTAAATTTTTTTTAATAAACTTTAAACCTCAAGGGCAAATATATTAGCAGGAAAAAATATCTTATCACCTATTTCTGAGGGCAATAACTGTACTGGGCCTGGCCTTGGATTTAGTTTTGTAAGATGTATCATCACTTGTGGAAAAGAAAAATGTAGAGTTGAATCTTTGTTATTTTTACTTCAACTGTTGCTGAAACTCTGCAATGAACAAATAAAGCATATTTATTTATTCTGTGTTTCATGAAGTTGTACTTTTTCCCCCTTTCACTAGAGAAGGATGCCGCATAGAGAATGTACTGAAGAATGTCAAATGCAGAAAGTATGCATTCAACATGATACAGCTGATGGCTTTCCCAAAGTACTACAGACCTCCAGAAGGGACATATGGAAAAGCTGACACCTAAGTTTTACAAAAATGTAATCAGGAACATATTATTAATTGGGAATGTGTAACCAGTTGAGGTGTTATTTTTATCAGGTTTTATCATTTTACATTAAAATAACTCAAGTTAGTTGTTATGAAATAAAATAATCATGAAAAAGCAATGGACTGAATATTCTCAAAACCAGATATATTCAACTTTTCTTTGTGAAGTTGAAACTTAGTATGACTCATAAGCCAGCTGGAATTAGTTTCTTGGGTTGTTTGATCAAAGATTAAAAAGGGAAATGTCATTTGCTCTAGGAACTGAGGTTAGCAATCTGGAAGCTGGCATTCTGACTCCAAACCAAACCTGAGATTTGATTTAGGGAGTCTTTTCTGCTAGAAATAGTGTTTTCTGGAAGCAGCATAGCACTGACGTCCTGATCACTAATGATTAAATCCTTCACTGAAGAGTTTATGAAAGATACTAATGTTAATACCTGGGCTAAATATAATTTTGGTAATTACATTTAGCTTCTTTAGTTAAGCATGGTAACTTCATGATATGTTTTTAGTAATTACAGCCTGTAATTTCAGTAATGTTGTTCTGATTCCTTGCAGTTCATTTGGATGTATCATTCTTGGCTTTCTGTACCACAGCCAAATACCACTTATTTCACTTTCACATAAATCACATTTGAAATCAGGGGTATTAATTCTTCAAGTAAGGTGACCTGAATTTGACCTGTCATTTTCCCGTTCACTGTAAACCCTTAAAACTAAATTTTCTTTAGTGGTAGAGAAAATGAGTTGTATATACAGGAGTTAATGTATCTTTAGGCTATAAAACCATGTATGTTTTTACAGAGCCTAAGATAAATGTTATAATTATGAGTAAACTGCTGTATTAGGACTGGCTAGCCACTGCAGCTGATTTCTATCAAATTTGTAATGCTGCATGTAGACACTCTAGGATGAAGAACTATCAGCTTTAAAAATGAATGTTAATGCTTCTGCCAGCTTGTGTTAGTCCTGAAATTTATCTTGCAAAGAACATTTGTATTTTCTAATTGTATCTATTTATTGCTGCCTTCTGCCTCCCAGAGAGAAATACAATTAAAAAACCGCAAGTATTCACTGATTACTGACCTTTATGTAATGCATTCATTTTGAGAAAAAAATACCTAGAGCAGAAGTGTGAGAATTTTATCCTAATGAAACTGCACTGGGAATTTGAGCATCTGTAGGAAATTGTAATTGCCATGGGTAAAGAAGTTAATGTTTGCTTGCTCCTATGGAAGTCAAAGAAATCTTGATGCACTGTGAGTTATAATCTGTTCTTTTTAATCCATTCATGCCTGTTACTGAGTATAAATCTGTAACTATACTAGTAAAAATACATATTTAAGAGCCTGATTCTGCAAACTCTAATTAGGTGATTACATGGAAATTATCTATCATGTGAATAAAATTAAACCCATCTTGTATATTTGCAAGATCAGGCTTTGGGGCTTGTAGAACAACATCGGGAAGAGATCCTCATTCCAATATTCATTGACTTCAGTGAAGCCAGGAATTCACCTATACAATATATTTTCCTAACTAATTGGAACTTTTTTGAAGTAGGTAATCTAAATAGTGTTTTGGTGCATTTGTTATTTATTTCTATTATATAATGTGCTACCATTAATTTCTTTGTTCATCTGGAATGTATTACTTCAACAATAGGTGTCAGAAGAGTTGGCATTGCATCATAGATAAGCTCAGGCAGATGACAATATAATGCCTTGATTTTTTTTTTTTTTCCCCTGTCATGTACCAGTAGAAGCGGGCACTACTCATTGGGTGGGTAGACATGTGCATAAATCTATGTCTGGTTCTTTAACTATAACATAGCTGATCCACTATTTTGTGGATTTATGGAACATAAATCTTCCTAGGAAAATAATGTTTTGTTCTGTCAGACTGCCGTACTAGCCCTTGCTATCTGCAGTGTTTCTTATTAGCCTAAGAAAGCCCTACATGTACAGTTTAGAAATAGTGATAAATTCCTCATGCACCTCTGAAATAACCCCACAGATGTACAATAGGGAATGCTGGCCTTCCTACAGTAATTCTGAAACAAGCTGTAAAAAGTCTGTGTGGGGATGGTATTCACTAGTGGGTACTATAGGTTCCTATAGTTCTTTATCTTAGTCCCATGGGCATTCTGTCAAGTTCAAAATATTAAATTCTATAGATTTCCTTCTTATCAGGAAAACAGTCTTTCAAGATCTTGCCTCAGTACTTTAATCCCACTTGGATTCTAAATTGCCATTGTGACTATCATGTTACCTTTATATTTAAGATGTTGTCCACACTGAAGCCATGTTTTTGGAGGAGGGTAAAGAAAAAAAGGTATTGGATTACTGTCCTTTTTGTTTTAATGGCAACTGCCGGTATGTTCTTGTGATATTAAATAATCTATTATTTGTTAAAGATAATTAAGAAGAAAATGGAAAATCCACATCAGTGTGCTGCAGTGAAACATCATTGGGCTTGGGCCATTACAGAAGAGTAGGCTGGGTTTTGTGCAAAATAAGGCTGAACTTTTTCAAGCCAATTTTTTGATTGGAACATCTTTTTTTAGGTCACAAGACCCTTGTAAAACCCACTGACATGGTTCCGAGTCTCCTAGAAGAGCTTTGTTACTTCAGTACTGAAACAGGCTCAAATGTTTCCTTGTTTGGTCATTGCCTGTTTTGGGCTCCTGCAGCCTATATAGGCAAAGGCTGTATCATCAAAACTGAGTTGTCAGCTAAGCGTGGATTCAGAACTAGTGTGTTTTCTGGTTTGCCTTTTATGAAGAAACAAAGGTGGGTTTGCTGCAGGTTGATAGTTATGTTACTTGGAGTAGGTATACTCTTTGTAGAAGCTCCTTAAAGCCCCGTGCATTGTTTGAATGCCTAACAGAGGAGTTAAATCATGCCTGAGGTCTGGCACACATCCTTGTAGTTCACTGTGAATATCAGAGGAGTAAAATTAAGCAAATGAATTTTTATGAGCAAGCTACACCATTTGTTTTGTAAAGTGTTAAGGGAAACATACTGATCTTGGTGGTGGGTTCACAGAAAATGTTCCATATCTGCTCTCTTAAAACTTTTGTAAGGTATAAAATAGTCTGCTTTGAGGGGAGGGTGGTTCTCAAGGGCTAGAAGATGAACATTCAAAAATATATCTGGCGTCTAAAGCCAAATCCTGTCTTACTCATGGAAGATATTATTTGTAGAAATAAGGTCGTCAGGATCTGCCTCGAGGAATCCTGAAATAAGGGCTTCTAGCTTTGAATATTTGTACAATGCATTACACACTGATGGGGGGGTTTCTACCACAGACTAGTGTCTAAATAGAGAGCTAGTATAAAATGCCTAAAAAAAACCAAGGAAAGGAAAGTTAAAGTAATTTTTTCTCAGAGGTGATTGTAATACTCTTATATATGCATAACATGCATAAGCCTGACATTATTAAGCAGGCAGGTCTTTTTTTCAGAAGTCTTCTTTTGGGGAATTTAAAATATGTTCTTGTTAACGTTTATACTTTGGCTTTTATGGAGCAATTAGGAAACAGAAATTTTTAATTATGTTATCTGATTTTGTCTATGTGAAGCTGTGTATTTTGATGGAATACTAGCAATGTATGTCTTATAAAGAACAAATAATTTAGGAGGACAGCTGAAACAAAATATTAACTGAGGAAGAGCCTTAATGAAGTCCTTTGCAATGTTAATTTTTGTACTGTCTGAATTTTGGCCTTATGTAACTGAAATAAGGAAATTAACAAACACTTCCTGTGTCTAAATCAATCAGTCCTGACGAAAATTCACTTATTTGCACTGAAATAAAATGTAATGGTATTCTAAATCATCACTAGTAATTTAGGTGTAAAGAGGAGCAACATATCATTTTGAAGCCCACGGTATAATATGCCTATTGTGAGCTTCAGAAAGTAAGCTTATTTTTATTTCTAGCTTAAACACAAGTTCCAGGAAATCCTATGGTCCACTTAAAAAAAGCAGAAAATGCACTGAACATCAACCAGTGTAGTAAAGAAAGAAATTGCATTAAAAACTATGCAGCAAAATTACTTGCGTGAATTAATGTATGTACTCAGTTAACAGTCTTAAACATATATTGTGTCAGTTAGCTATGTTGTAAACTTGAAACCCTTGGTATCTATATTTATGCTTTTTTGTATTGTAAAGAAGTGTGCTGTACAGGCAATGCCATGAGACATGAATTTGCATCTTGCTTTTCACTTATTTGCAGCTTAAAAGCTAATGTTTACAACCAAAGTGCTTTAAAATAATTTACTGTTCTTCAAAACACAAATTTAGCTTGTAAATTGCATGTTTAAAAAGAAATCATACAAATGCTTTTTTAAAGCAAAAAAAGAAAAAGAAAATTCCCAGACTTAGTCTCTAGAACATTGGGTTTCTCTCTTTAGTCACGCAACACGTCGACTGTTGCGTTGCGAGAGCATTCAGCTTACACTCTGCAGCACTCAAACATCTATTTGCTCTTTATCTCATAGCATCTACTGAATAAGTAATATAACAACAATGAATTTCAGCATGATATTCATGATCCAAGATTAAAAACTTGCATTTGCTCAAATAAACATGAAACTTAATACTTCAAAATAAATAAACTAGAAGACACTTTGAAACATGGATACATTGGTTCATAAGAGCTGAAACATAAAGCATGGGGTTTGCGTGCTGACAGGGACGAAGAGTCATGGTAGAAATTTGACTGCGATAATAGAGTGCCCTGGATCTGTCTGTTTGGAGTGGTGAGGTTTGGACCACACTGCTCTTATTCAGATTTCTAACTGTTGGCAGTGGTGTTTTGTACTCTTTCCATGCATGCAAAGTACGTTAAAAGTTTTCAGCATTTCTGTTTTGTTTATGAATCATCTGACTTTAAAATTTCTAAAATCCCAAGTTACTTTGGTACTTGTTTTCATTTTGTGTAGCTGTTCCTTGTAATGTTCCTGTCTCTCACTCTGGAGCACATGGGGCTATGTATAAGTAACACTAACAGGACTTCAGTCAATAGCGTGTGTTTGTTCAGAGAAATTAAGCACAACTATAATAATTTGACTCTTTTTCAGGATTTAGCTTTTTTGTTTCATTGCTGTCTGTAAGCCATGTCCATTGTACACTGTGTGTATATTTTTATTTAAATAAACGTGATGTCTATTTTTTATGTTTCTGACTTTTTTTGTTTGTTACTCATTTTTCATTTTCATTATGGTGGCATTGCCCAGAGGGCATATTGTGTATGATGCTGAGAGTGGGTTCCCTCCTAAGGCAGACAGTGGAAGCCCACCCACAAGTCTCGTCCCTGCTCGGAGCCGGTATTTAAGAAAAGCTCCAATACAACAGTAAAAAGTCTGCAATGACCATAAATTAATTGTTGCTATTGTTCCTAGTCTTACTACAACTTTCATCTCAGAACCAGGTGGGTCCTGCATTTTCTAATTAAAAACAAAAAAACCCCACGTTCACATACCCATAAGGGAACACCTTTCACATAACTATTGATCTGTAGAATTATTCAGTGTAAGAGCAGTGGAATCGACATCTCTCATAATGAAGACTATTAAAAAGGTGATGTGGCATGCTTTGGCTGACATTTTGTCTTCACCGTCTTAATGCTGGATTCTAGACATAGAAATATGGAAATATTTCCATAAATATGTGAGGAATAAATAAGCTGGAAATAAGTAAGGGTTGCTTCTGTGCTTTCTTTTCTTTTTTTTTTTGAGTTGTTGCTGATAACTAGATTTGTTATATGATCTGTTATCACAGTGAAAGGTAAGTTCTCCATTGTTGGCTGAAATGTAGCAAATAGACCTTTTTGGGTATGTGATAAAATGTGGCTCACCTCCTGTATTACTAGTACTATGATTAGAGGCTTGTTGCATAATTTACTTTCTCTGTTTATATGTTAGTATGTTTAGCTGTTATATTGTGATATATTCAGTGAGATGTTAATTAACTGCAAGGTTCTTGATAACCTTTAGAAAGCACCAGGAACTAATGGTTATTATGGTAATAAGTTATACAGCTGTTAGCATTCAGCCTAGGAATTTTGTCTCTTAACAATAAAAGTGACAGTCTTTAAAAAATACTTTGTCTCACTTTGCATGCTTGTGGATTTTATCGTCCATGTCAACTGGGAACCATTTTTTTTTCTCATGACAGTGTAAAAGAGAAAAGGAGAAAGAACCTACAACTGTAATGAGATGGCAGAGTAGTATGATAATAAAAATATGTTTTCACTGATTCCCTTTCCAAAGTTACTTTGGGGCATGTTTGAGTAGAAGGTAGGACCTGATGTTTCTGAACCATAGTCTGCAGTGGTTTTCACTGGGTTGTCTGTTGTTGGCACTGAGAATATGCGTACACAAACGCTGCTTCTGCTAGGCAAGTCAGTGAGAGCTCTCCTGTGCACTTAGCATAGAGTCTTGTATGGATTGCAGCCTTTAGTAGTTCTCTGACAAATATTGTTAATGGAATTAAGGGCAATAAGGTTCTAGATGCAAGCTGGACTGCACGCTTCTTGCTTTGCCCAAATAAACAGACCCTATGCATTTCTGTGTAGGCTGTCTGAGTACAGTCCTAACCCAGTACATAAATGAGAAGTACACTTGCTCTGCTGCAGGGAAGATTTTTGGCATTGTTAGCGGAGAAGATGTAAACTGCTTCTAAATGAACTGGAATAAGAAGTTGAATTGAAAGAGTAGCTGAGATTTTTTTCATGTGTGTATATATATGTACACACATGCATATTATATACATACTTGCATATTTTTGATATACTGTAGGATGGGAAAAGGCAGTTAAATAAGATCAATTAAAAAAATCAAACCTTGTATTACTAGCAGCTGAATACAGTTTTGCTATTGGAAGTATTGCACAAAAGATAGGTTCATACGAACAAAGCTTTAGCAGGGCCTGTAGTATGCCTGGTGGTATATGTTGACTCTAAAGGTAAACGTTACTTCTGGGGAAAAAAACAAAAGGGGAAAGAGAAAAGGGAAAAGGAAGTTGTTTCCCAGACTGAGCCTTCCATTCCTGTCAGGAGCCCTAAGAGCTCAAGCCTTGGCTGGTTGTTCCTGTTCATAATGCTGTTGGCATTGACCAAAGTGGGCCTTGAGCAGGGCAGTTCTGCTTGCTGACAGGTTGTGAGGCTTTGTGCATGTGTGTCTTTGGGTCTCTAATGAAAACCAAAGGCTACAACCGAGGGGCAGGAAGGAGGGGCAAGGAAGGGGCAAATTCTGTGCCAGTGGCAATTAGTTCCCCTAAGAGCCTGCCGTAACAGTACCGGGCTGCAGGTGCAAGGCTGTGGAAAGTAATAGCGTAAGAACCAGGGAAAAATACTGCTGTGTTCATTTTATCTTTCCCCAGCAAAGTCCATGTGGGTATCCATTTCTCATGCAAGAATAATTTGTGGCTGCTGTAATCTACAGGACAAAGCAGTTTAAACTGCTGACTTGAACAGAATTAGAATAACTGTCATACATAAGCACTGACTGCCACAGCAGAATTTGTCCCTTGGGTGGTATCGCTCCTTAGAGATTTTCTTTCATTGTCAAGCTTAACATATTTTGAAACCGAGAAACGTTTTTAAGGTCTGATCCTAAAATCATTACTCACAAGCAAAGGATCAGAAATGGGGCACTTCAGGTGAGACACTGACTCCAAAGACCAGATTTTGAGAGAGGATTCAGAAACATTCACATTCCTGGATTTCAGTTCAGAGCTGTGAATAGCAAAACCATTTTGTTTATACAAGGCCCCACACAAGAAGAGCTTGTTCATGGTCATGTTCTAGGAATACTCTTTCAGTATGCATAAAAGTTGCTGGCAGTTTCCTGTAAATGATTATAATAAATAGCTAACTCATTAATGAACTTGCACACAGAAGCAAATATGTGCCTTTAACACAGTCTCTTTAGAAGGGATATGTGCAGTAAAATATTCCAAAGTGTCTGAATGGGGTCTGGTTTTGTTAGTAAGACACAGGTTTCCAACCTGTTTGGGCACTTATCAAAGGAAAAAAATACATCACATAAATAACAGCTTAATTCTGTTTTCCCTGGTGCTACTTATATCAGGGTACGATAAATCAAGGTAGATTCTGAACATTTTCTATTTTAATTTAGTTTCTCGCTGGTGTGGCGGGTGGTAAGGGAAAGGCTAGAGAAGCCCAAGTTAATGAAATACCATAGCCTGGCTCTTAGTATTTTTCAAACAAGACCAGAATATCAGGAAACAGTGACAAAGCATGTGTCAGAAGGATGTTCATAAATTGGGTCATCTGACTTGGCTGTTTCCAGGTGGCGACTTAGAGTCTTTGTGACCAGGACTGGTTTCCAGCAGCCAAATTCGGCTGCCTGCCCTGTTACATGGGAGCTCTCAACTGGGGCTCAGTAATCCCAAAAGAAACTTCCCAATACATCCCACCCTTCTTACCACTCAGTTCCATGCAAAATGTTTCAGTGTTGGGGAACAACGGGCAAACACAACTGCCCCCCCACCCCGATAGTACACAATGGCACCTGGATTCTCATCAAGTATAGCAACTGTATGGCTAGATGGTTATGTGATGGGATTCAGAGTTAAGTTTAGGGGATGTATATCAAACGCCCGGCAGATAAACAGATGTAATAAAATCAGGGAGCAAACAGATCTCTGACTAGGCAAGGACAGATAAGGGAAGTCATGTCTTAAGCTAAGCTCGGCATTTTAGACTGCATTCAACCTTTGTCTTCACCTCAAATATGCTTGGAATTGGAACATTTTGTTGCTTTGTGACTGTGGTAGCAGCTACAGTGGAAATAGACTACCGGTTTATGAACATATATATGAAAAATGTCCTTGAATAAATGACAGGTTTGTTTAAGAGCCGTGGCTGCTTGGCCAAGCAGGTATCATGCACATACATTCTCATACAGGCAAAATGATTTTGCAGAAAAATGGTCATACCACTTTGTACACTCTTGCAAAAGCAAGGGACCAAGACAGGGCTTAACTGAGAAGGTAAGAAGTGAGGGCAAGAATGCATCAAGGCAATCTTTTTTATGGCTGATAAGCATTGTGTCTCTGGATTTTACATCCAAAAATTAAAAGACCTTTTAGAGGTTGATTACAGGACCTAATAAAAACGGAAAGTACTTGCTTGTTTAGGTAAGCTAGATATTTGCACTGTTCCACAGGAACTTTTGATCCAAACAAAACCAATTTTCACCCTGTGAAAAACCCAAACCCCAAAACTCAAAAAAATACCAATAAGTAGTATTAAACAGTACTTTTAACGGTTACCTTTACCTTCTTATGATACACCACCTCCATGCTTTGTTGAAACAGAGGGTTATTAAAAAAATTCTTAAAAAAAAAAATCAGGCTTTTTCATTTTTTCATATCAATATGGGGAAAAAAAAGTGAGCATTCCGTGAGTGGCAAGTAGCAGCTGTTAGCAGGTTTTTTTGTGTGAATCCAGTTAGTGTGGTTAGCTACAAAATGCTGATAAGAGTTGCTTAAAAAAAAAAGTGAAGCACCCAGTTTATATTTATGTATTCATGGGCATAGTTAATGGACATCAGCAGGGAAGATGTGCTCCCCCACTTTTTAAAAATCAACAGGAAAGCAGTGCACACAATGCAATTCCCTTTTGCATTAAACTTATTAAGTCAAATCAATTTTTACGAGCACATAGGCCAGAGCTCTGGCACTTAATTCCTTTTGATCTGCCGCCTGCTAAATTCTGTTTCCCACTGTGCTACCACGCAGTTTATTTTTAACAGATAATTTGTTTGGACATCGTTAAAAAGAAAATACTACAACTTCTAGCAGTACTAAGGCACTAAAATGTCTGTCAAGTTATTAACTGTCTGCGTACACACACACACAAAAATAACCATTTGCACAAAAGGGAATCTTAGAGTTAAGAAAAACGCCCAAATGTTCTGCTCAAGAGCATGAAGCAGACTACGTACCTGATACTGACTTATGCAAAGCCAGCATCACAGATAACTCTCACTAATTTCTGTGCTTGAAGTGCAACTTCCAGTTACCATGGCTGTTCAGTGTCAGGAGAAAGGGACTGCTATGAAGTGACAGGTTTTGAAGGGAAGCTCCTGTGACCGAGTCAATGGATTTGTCTTGTAATTACAATGATGCTCACTCAAAATTATCCTTTACTATGATTAGTGCCCTGAAAGGCACATTTCCTAATTATGGATTCTTTTTCCAGGCGACTGCTACTTAGAGTGTCTTCTATACAAATAATGCACATCTCGGGGACTAGGGTTTTCATTCTGCTTAATTTTTTCTGTGATGAGAATCACAAAATGTTTTAAATATTTCAATTATTGATCATGCTGTGATTATACCTTAGTAGATTTTTTTTTTTTTTAGTTAGAAAACTAGTAGTTCAGTACTATTTAGTGATGGGCCTACAGAGAGATCTTTGTTCTCCTAGGTGTGCTCCACTTGCAGCAGCCAGATCTAAAGTTGGATCCTTGCACCAGTTTGAGCACTCAGGGTTTAAATACCCGCAAAGGCTGATGGATTGTGGAAGGCCCTTGACCACTGATGTTGTAGAGCCTCAGTAATGGCAGTAAACAAGTTCACATGCTCAAACACAGATTAACCAATTGCTCTGCATGCCTCATTCAGGGAGGTAGGTCTGGGAGAAGGGTGGTGGCATATTAGCTGGGCCTGGAACTGTGTGGATCCAATAATCTTTGAATATTTTCACGGTTTGTGATTGCACCTTCGTGGATTGTAAAAGCTGTCATAGTCCTGTGGTCTACTAAATATTCTGACCTTTTTGTCTTGCTCTACTCCCTCTTGGCTTCTTTTTAATTAATGATTAACAATTTACTCACGCAGATACAACTTCATGTTTTCAGAAAGGATTGTATTACAGAACATATCGATAGATAAGAAGTGCCTTCTTTGAATAATACTCTGGTGAGTCTGAATCATCCATCTCTCAATAAAACCTGAGCACTATCAGCAATACAGAGATACGATGTCACTTGAATCTTTTTGTACCTAGATTTCCTCTGCCAGAATTTTTTATAATTTAGCTTCCTGCTTGTGTTTCTTGTTTGTGTAATAACTTGGGTTAGGAGAGCTGTTGTACAAGCTTTGCCCTTTGAGCACTTGCAGAACTGCACAATAGAGTATTCTTTAAAAATTAAGTAAATGCGGGCTCAGTGTATATTTTGTACAAGTCATGCTACTAGATAACATCTCCAAATCAGGGATCGGATTAACCAAGGGAAAATTCTGCGTGACAGCTTTGCTTTTGATATGCCTAGCCAACTGCAAATATAGGGGACTTCAGTAATATGTAGGGTCTTTGAATCAGTTCAGATTTTATTACACAGTTGGGATAGTATGGCAGATTAGCCTTTTCAGATGTAGGCTTCTCCGAGGCCTGAAAAAAATTACGTTTTAAAATGGGTTTTCATGAAACTTTGTTAAGAAGGCAAAGTTATGATGTGGATTCCAGTGAGAGAACCAAAGCCTGGAACCCCTAACAAAATTATTCGAAACATGAGCCAAAAAAATCAGAAACTACCCACCTAATCTTCTGCAGGATAATCAAATGCAGTTCAGGAAATGTCAGGTATAATTGCCACTTACCTTCTTCAAAATGCGCATTTGTTTTATCTATCAGGTTTAGAGCACATTTTGTTCTGACTTTTCTGTTCCATTTCTTTAACTCGGGCTTACGTCTTGCATCCAAGGCAGGCTGAACATAGATAAACTTCGCATTTGTGGGTGTACACTTCATTTACCCTTTAGTAGAAAATTACCTCGTCCTCCAATAAAGTTTTGAAGGAACAAATGCTGCAAGAATAAAGTGTGCACCCACAAATATGAAGTTAATCTGTGTTTAGGGAATGCAAATAGAACAATAAATATGACAACAGGAAAACAAAAAATCTGCTTTGTAAATAACATTCTTACAACATTATTTGTAACACAACCCAACCCGGGATTTTGGTGAAGTCTTTATGTAAATTTTAAAATCAGTTAATCAAGCAAATAATTGATTAATTGGAACACCAGGTATGTCACTCTTCAGTATTCTTTTTTTGTCCTTGATTTCTTTTTGGACGGTATGGTTTTTTGGGGGGCATTGCAGGTGGGGGACAACTGTTACGGTTTTTCTGGTAGAGTCCTTATTTGTGATAGGGCTATGGGTCAGTGGACAATTTATACCTAATGTACTTCTTACTTGGGAAAAAAACACTTCTCATTCCATCTGAAATCAGATATTAAACAAATGAAGAAAAGCTAGGAAAATTAGCTAAATCTATCAGGAAAACTTTTAGTATCCTGGGTGTTGGCATTTTTGATCAGCATGCTTAAAACTTGAAAACTAGAATAGCAAGCTCAGCCATCTTGCATGGTAGTAAAGACATTTTTTTCCACTTCAGCAGTTTCCTCAATAATTTTCTCCCAGTGCACTGCTCGGTACAAGACTATGTTTGACAAGGAGATGTGTCATAATATCTGCTATTAATGTAATGTATTATTGAAACACCAAAATGAATACGAATAGCAATTAAGGCAACTTAAATTCTAGTTCAGCACAGAAGGTAGATAGAAGTGTGTTATATTTATTCCTATTTTAAGCAGCTGGATGTTCGTACTTACGCACCTTTGCTTTCCTAAAGCAATCTGTGTCACAGGATCTTGACCTTGGAATGCCAGCGGTATGTTAAACTCCTCTTATTACTTTGTCTGGTATTTGCTACAGTTTTTATTGGCTGATAATTTTCATCCTCTTCCACTGTCTAGAAAAGGACATAAAGCAAAAGGGCAAAAAGTGTAAGGGGATCAGTGTAGTGCACAGTAATACACATTTTTCTTCATAACTATGTGTGTATATATATTCTGCACCAGTGGGAATACAGAGACATCACGCATTTTTCTCTGTGCCTTATTCTGCAGCGAATTACCATCATTGCGATGATATATTTTTGAGAATGAGACATAAGACTTCAGCAGTGAAAATAATACTGATCACAGTTTTCCAAGTTGCTAGCTGTATTGAGATTTTGCAAATGATGCAAGATCTAATACATTGCCACTGCAGTTCTGAGAGTGCAATCTAAATCTAATGCTACTTTACTTTGTTTGATCAGCTGAAGGAATTGTGATGAATTCCACACATCAATATGTTTTCCAAAAGAAAATTAGGTGTTTGCATTTCTTTAATTTATTTAAGATGGATATTTTCTTTATTATACTTCCATATTTTATTAGTTGTATTTGTAGGTAGTTGATAACTCATTCACTGTTTCTTTTCCCTGCAGAGAGTTTTATAACAGGTTATTTATGTCTGAACTTATCACAACAAAGAGAACAAGACAAACAATAGTCCAAATAGATGGGTATTGGAAAAAAAGTTTAGCACTTGTTCTATGTCATGTCTGATCCTATCACAACTGATAGAACAACATAAATTAAAAGTAAAGGATTTAATTTTACGTGTGTATCCAAGTACCTTAGGCAAACCCAGAAGTTTCTTATTATGTCCATAAGTGGGGAAGGTCAAAGTAAGTACTTATAAACCAACTATATCTGTCTGGAAGGAGATGGTTGCTACAAAGCAATGATAAAATCAAGAAAGTGTATTTGTGAAGGTATTCTACTGTTATAATTACACTAAACTGAAAACAATACCATGATCAAACCACTTTCACAATAACTTGTTTCTGGACTGAAGTTAAATCATAAAATAAATTGAATCATTGAATTAATCATAATCTCCCTAAACGCTGAAGAATTTGGTTATCTGAGTACAAAATCCCACTCAAGAAAATCAGCTTTATTCTATAGAGTTTCCTAGGGCTTGAGGCCAGAAGAGATGATGAACTCCTTCATGCTTTATATCATAAGGTACTTCTACTTAAAACTCAAATACTTTAGTTAGACTAAAGGACTTTACTCTTCAGAAATGTGAAATTAATTGATCTCAAAACTCAGTTGTTATCATAAGTGCCTTGGGCCATTGTTGTGGTTTGTCATGGATCAGGTAAAATATGCCCAGATAATCTCATATAGTTGAGAGCAAGGAAAATCCCAAGGCCATTGCCAGTTGGTCTCAGGGAAATTTCCACCTGGTCGTGAGTGAGACCCCATGCATGCATAAAGACTCATTAGTGGGACATGTAAGAAGTACCTGTGGGCTTTCTCAGAGCAGTGATCTTGTATACTGTTCTTCACCAGCTGTGGTTATTTTATTCGGTGTTGACTACTGAATCCAAATCATTTAGCATGAGAAATACAAGCTGAAGCTTGACCATCTTTGGATAAAGGAAGTAGCACTGTGCAGCTTAGCTCAGATCACGTTCATGTGAGGTAATCCTTAGCATTAGGATAGGCAATTTAAAACCAACAAGTTGAAATAGATAGTCAGGGGTTTTACGTTAAAGGGGAGACTGAGGCATGGGTTTATGTCACCTAACTTTTGTTACCTAATTTTAGTATAGTTCCCAGGAGAGAAATGGCCACAGCCACAGATATGTTAAATCCAACTGTTTGAGGAATGTGTGAACTGTCTTCTAAAGATGCTGATCTCTAGTTAGGAAGGGACTAGATGGGGAGTTGTGAAAAATAGTTTAGATTAGACACCTACTGTTGAAGTTAGGGTGTCTGAATCCTAGCCACAGCAGCTGCCAGCTGTCAGTGTCATTCAGCTGTGGAAAAAAACCCCCAGAACTGTTAAAAAAGCAAGGAGGAGCCTAAGATGTATTAGAATAGCTGTTTCCAAGAATCCTCAAGGTATGGAAAAGCAAGATAAAAACTGTTTTAAGGAAGTGAATTTAGGGTTGTCTGGATAAGTCTGCATTATGTTGCCAGTCTGCAAAAATTCAGTACCAAAAATCCTTTTTAATAATCAGGAAGCACTTCTTGCATTTAGCCAGCAACAACATTCACTCTGGAGTGACATTAAAAATAAGTAAGTAGTTTATGATTGTAGTCCTTAATCCATTTGCAGACAAGACAGTAATATTTAAAGATAGCTATTGGTCGAACTGCTTATCTACTTTAAATTTTCACTCAGTGAAAGGAAGTTTCAAAATGAAAGGTAAATAAAATACACACTTTTTAATTTCATGTAGGGACTCTATTGTGCGGAGCTGTAATGCCAAGCTTTTTAACCTGCAAAGGTTAAAAATGATTGTTACTGAAAGCTACGTGGACAGCACAGCAGGTACAGCCCTCAGTCGGACACCTGCCAGCCCCATGACCCCAAGAGGCAGTGGGAGGGAATGCAAGCCCGCCATTTTAAGAGGAAGAACAGCCACATTGCTTTAAACATCCGGATTGTGAGATTAAACTGTCAAATAAAGCAGCAGCATGAATACTATATACTGAATTCCTCTCCTCAGGGACCTACTTCTCAGAGTCTCGAGGAAGTGTAGGAGGTTGCCTAGGCTTGCACTGAAATTACAGAATATTTACAGCAGTGCTGACAAGAAATTTGCTGGCAGTTTTCACATCTGCACAGCCTTAAAAAGCAATGGCATTCAAATATATGGCAGCAGGTCGGCTGCCCAGAATCTCCCCTGGCCTGCACCCTGCCAAAATGGCTTCCTTTTGTGTTGAAGGAAGAAAGATAAATGAGGAGATTCACTCTTCGGAGGTTGCTGCCTGTCAGTGAAATAGTGAATATTCAGCACTTCTGAGAAACCTCTTTTAATGACCTCTGCTTCTCAGTCATTTAAGAACTGCAACAGCAGTGGAATAGCTATTTAAGCAGAGGGTTTTAGCAACCATCCCAAACAAAATCAACCCCCCCGAGGAATACTAAATATCTTGGGATTGAACACAGAAGGATTGTTTTTTGTCGGGGCAGGGGTTTTTTTGGTTTCTCAGCCCTTCCAGCTATATTTCAAATGTAATCACTAATGAAAGCAGCCTTGAGTTTAATCCCTCCGAAGGCAAGCGGAGCAGAGCAAGCGGCATGGCGGAGGAAAACCATTGATCCAGGTGCTTTCCTCAGTGCCTTGTGGAGAGCTGCTTCGTCATAGACAGCGTATGTAGGCAGGCAGGAATGCTGTTAATATCTAGAGAACTGGTGTCTTTCAGATATACCTTGGTAAATTAATTAGTAGCTTGAGAGGTAGTCGGATACACAGAAAGAAAAAGCTCCCGGCAAGAGCCGACATCTCACCTTCCTCTGCGCTGGCAGCGCTCAGCGTGCGGCTGCCATCACGTAGGGAGCTCTCTGGCCCGCCTTCCTCAAAGAGAGACTCTCTGTGTGTTAGGGACGGACTGAGAGGGTTTTCCGAATCTCAGTCTTAATCTTCTTTGCTGGGGGGGGCACCCCCAGGTGGGCACGGCTAGCTGTGACCCTCCCGCCGAAGCTCCTCAGGGCTGTTTGCCTGCAGGGGCGGGAGAACCTTCTGGAAGGCGAGGGGAGTGGGGGAAGGACGCTGTGCAGTGTCTGGTGTGTGTGTGTGAGGCAGCTCCTCTGAGGGAGGTCAGAGACTCGGGGGGGTGGGCTGCAGGATGCCTGGGGACAGACAGACAGGGCCTCTGAGGCCACGACAGAAAGAAGGCTTCTCCCTGGAGGGCTGTGTGGTGTTCCCGCCCAGGAAACTGCCACCCATCCATCGGTGAGTTGAGAAGAACCCTGAAGGAAAGGCTCCATCTTGTCAGGATGGAGTAGGCAGGAAGGGGAGGTCCATTTTCAATGTTGTTTCCTCCTTTTGCTTTTAAAATCAGAGCTCTGATTGCTATTTAAAAAAGTATCAGCTTTGTCTAGTGAGACTCGTGGCACAAGGTCTCTCTGCTGCTGCTGTGGTGTGTTAGTTTTGAGGGAAGGCGCAGGTGGCTCCGCTTCAGAGCCATGGGGGGGTCGGGGGGCCGGTGGTGGGGTGGGGTGCACAGGGGCGGCTCTCCCCGGGGGGACCGTGCCTTCCCCATGTCCCGTTTTAGCAGGCAGTCAGCATTTCCAAGGGGGAACCACATCAAACGTGTTTGTGCAGCACAGCGACAGATGGCAACACTGCAAGGAAAACTTAGGAGCTTCACAACTTCGGAGTCTGTCATTTTGTAACCTAATGGCATGTAAAAGTGAGTACCTTCAATTCTCTTTCCTTTTTTCAAGTCCTCTTATGGGATAAAAAAGAACAATCGAGAACAACCTGCTTGAGATAGATTCAAGGATATATATAGGTGGATAGTGGCTACAAACCCAGCAGGATTTAAGTTCCTTGAACTGCTGAAATACTGCTTTTGCAGTGTTGCAGGCTTTGCTGGCTCTTGCAGCAGAACCTGTCGGCTTGTTCTTCTGGGATCCATGGGCTCTTTTCCTACAAATATGCTACATGAGGAAGTAAAAACTGGAAATGTTGCATCCTCAGCATTGTCTGCACCCTGGCTTTTAAACATTTGCCTTACCCAACAAATGTTAGATACAAAATGGCAAAAGAAATTATTGTTAAGCATTAATGAGTGCTTAAAAATCTATAGGTTTACAACTTTTTTTCCAGCCTGAGTTCATACTCTTTCTAGAGTTCACAGAAATGCTTATTGTGGGTGTTACCTGGATGAATCAGTTTTTCTTTGAGTGTGATGCTGGGGATTCATTTAGCATTTACACATCAAGGCAAGGAAAAGTTAACATTGGGCAAAGACTTTTCTAGATCAGACTGTTGTGTATTTTCTCTTGTTGCTGTTTGTAGCCACTTGTTCTGTAGCTTAAATATAGGGCATCACATTTCAGCAAGCACTGTAGAGGACAATGTTACCTTATTGCCACTTTCCTGATACCTCTTTGTCAGGAAGTAAATCAGGGCCCTTTGGTGTGTGGGATTTAAATAGCTGTATCTGTCTCTTCAGGCAATGGTGGTCTGCAGATTTCAGTTCCTTGTAAGCCTGATTACAGAATTAATGATGCCTGGCAAGGTATGTGGATTTTGAACACTATTACGCTGTTTTTTCACATTTCCTGGACATATTGCCTCAGGTGAATACACATGTGACATATCAAATATAAAACTTACATAAAATGTTTGCTCGGGCACTGAATTTAGTAAACACCTCTGTGTAGCAGTGCCTTTTCTTTCACATATACAGTCTATTAAATCACTGTGTGACATACAAGCTGTAACGACCTGACATATATGGGGTCTAAAACAAATACTTAAGGCTTAATTTTTGTTTTCTTGAAATGAGATGAACTTTTGCCAGGGCTGGAGGCCAGAGTTTGTATTCTAGTGCACAATATAGCAATGCATTGAAAGTTTCTTACGCTGGCTATTGATTCTTCTTATTCACAGGCCGTGAGTTGTGACTGCGTAAGAGCAAATAATTCACTGTAGTTAGATAGCAGTTACAATACAAGTTAGGCACCCTCACAAGTTAAGATTCTTGTGTTTCAAATCATTGTTGGGCTATTTGATAAAAATGCATTTGCAGTGTGATAGTATATACAACAAAATGGTGCTATCTATCCTTTTCTCCCTTGAAATGGTTGTAAACCCTGCCTGATCTGGAAGCAATCTTGTCTTAATTTTGTTCCAAGAACTGTGATGTAATGAAGATTTTGGGTACTCCTTTGTGGTAGCAGTTGAGGAATTTGAGGCCACAGAAAAGAACAGAAGGGCTTGAAAAATCTCCTGTTCTGCAGTTAGCTAGGATCACTTGGTGTGTGACACTACTTTTGGGCCAAGATTCTGAAATGGCTTTTAGTCATATGGACTACCAGGGTCTGTCAATGTCATCAGAGTTCACCAAAGTGAGAGGATTCCTCAGGTGCCCTGGGCCTGAGGGCCCTGTAAAACACCACAACTTTTCATGGGAATGAAATAGTCCCATAATGCCACCAGGCTTATAATGCCAAAATTAAGGCATTTTAGAGTTTGCATTTGTCAATCGTTTTCTCCTTTTGACCATGCTGTGACATCCTTAGCCAACCTATCAGATAAAGTAATTTTATTACATACGTGCAATGAACACGGTATGTGCCGAAAGCGTGTGACTCACTGTGCGTGCCTGTACTTAGATAGTGAACATGAGCTATAGACATGCAGGTCTTGAAAGTGTGTAAAGCTCTTGATGCTGTGTCCAACATTAATAGACACATGCACAATTACTGTACAGCACTGGCACTGTAGCATCAGGATTTTTGTTTTGAGGATAGAGCAGTCTCAGGTCCAGAGATGCACACCAAACACAGAAATTTGCAATGGGCAATATTTTCAAGTGGAAATACAGACATGTTGGGAAAAGGGGAAGTGCACATTAACATTGTCTGTGCACTGAATTCCAGAAGTGGCCTCTGTAACGTTGCTTCCACAAAATGTATTGTACAGATTGGTGCAGCCTTGGTTTTGTGCACTCTCCACGCACAGAATAGCTTGAGACTACACAGCTAGGAATTAATGGAGCCTGTGCAGAGATCTGTTAAAAGATCCTATTGAGTCTAGCAGTGCAAGAGCATTTCCTGAAGCTGCAATGCCTCCTGAGGGGCCACTTTAACTGTTTTTCTCATAGCCTTTAAAAACCTTTTTGGCTTTTCTCAGAAGAGTTCTCTGTTCTACTTATCTGTACAAACAAAGCAAAATTGACTCTCATTTAATTCAATTATGGATCAATATATGTTGCTGTACTTAACAGACAATAGTATGGAGATGCTTGTTTCAATTATCAAGTATAATGAAGAATTTGCTCTTAGGCATGGAGGAGAGAGAAATTAAGAAGCAGTCACCTGAGCTGTGAAATTTAACTATTACATTGTATAAAAAGGCAGTGAAAACCAGGGAAAAATGCATTGTGAGCATAGACAGCTCTGTCTGCTGAGGAAACCAACTGGCAAAAATTTGTTTGCAGTGTATGTAGTGACACATGTGGGACAATTAAGCAGATAATTGACACATAGTGTAGTGTGATATTGACTGTTCCTCATTAGTGTGAGCTATTATTAAGGCAGTGATTTCCATGCCTTCAGTTTCACGTACAAAGGTGGAGATGTCGTTAGCAGTTACGATCATTATATTTTTTGCTCCCACTAGGTTGACGTTTTCTATCACCTGGTGCTATGGATCTTATATCCTTGATCACTGCATATGAAAGACAATTAATTTTGTCTAGAACTTTTACTTTCTCCTTTGTTTCATGGCTGCAGTCTAGCAGCTAATTTCACACCAAGGACCTAATTACTTTACCTTTCCTGGCATTTCTCCTCTGCTTAAAGCATTCATAAGGACTGTGTAACTATTTCTGAAGTCCTCATTAGAGTTGAGAAAAAACTTGCCCGGCAAGGAAATACTGTAAGAAATAAACATGAATGTGTGTGTATTTTAAATGCTATTGAGCTCTTTAGCCTAGTGAAATTGTATAGTGCTATTTCAAAACAGAAAAACTGTTGCCAGTGCTTTGTCACACACTCCTCTAGTGCTGAAGCAGAAGTAGGCATAATTAATAACGACAGACCAATAGTGTGCTCCACTTCCTAGCTGTGTTTCTCTTACCTGAGATTTCTTTATATTGGAAAAAAATCAGATGGAGATGTAATTTTTTAAAGGTATTTCTATCTTTTGTATATTCCAGTGTCTTTCTGACTGTTTCAACCAAGACCAAAGTCTAGAGTCATCTAAAGTCTGAATTTGGCATCCTTAACTCCAGTAGCGTCAGGATTTTCATGTCTATCGCCTGCTTTACACACCTCTCTCCCCTCATGTCAGTGAAGATTCCAGTGTTGTATAAACTAAGCAATTTTCTTCTAGGAAACCAGTGGAGTGTGGCAGCGTTGATATTCTGCCACTGCATAAAGTACTGCAGCTCTAAATTTCTAAGCAATATGCAATGGCACTTGCAGCCAGTGTTACCAGGATGTCCATTTCTTGTTCCTGCTTTTCACCGCCTGTCTCTTCTCTCCCTCTTCCTTGACCACTTCCTTCTCGGAAAAGGGCATCTTTGCTCTTCTGCCATCTGAAAGCACTCCAGTAAGATAAAATCATCTGGGGAACAGACAGTAATGGGAGCAGGTGAAGATAACCTTCCTTTTGCTTTTCCCGACCAGCTGGCTGAAATGACACTGAACCCTTGTCCAGTGTCTTAATAATAGCAAAATACTTGGTGATACTCTGATATTGGGGAGGTATCACCATTGTGGAAGATTCAAATGGAACTGCTCAGCACAAGACTGCAAATGAGCATTCAAGTATAATACAAAACCAGTAAAGTTTAATTTTAGTGTTAAAATACGTGTTAAAACTTCCAAAGGATGGAAGAGGAGAACATGATTCCTATATCATTTTTTCCCCTCTCTCCTACTCATAATCAGCTCTCAGCTATTGTGGCATACCTAAACTGAGTCAAAGTCTTCCATCTTTCAGTTCCAAATTATAAATTGAAAGGTAAATAGTCTGTTTCAAGTAAACCCGCAATCTAAAGCATGTCAAAATAGCTCACTTCTTCACGTATTTGTAATTCTGTCATCTGAAAAAATTGCAGCACTTATTTCTTTATAGATTTTGCATGTAGAGTGGCTAGATTATGTAGGTTTCTGCAGCTTCCCTGTCTTTTAAAGTCTTCCCTGTCTTTTAAAGTGCATGTAATGTGAACAAAAATAAGGCTTTTCACTCAGATTTTATGTGCATTCGCTGCCTTCAAAACAAAGTTGCGGTTACCAGTCTGAGTGCGTAAGTGGCATATTTCTTCATCTGACATAAAAGCAAGATAGGAGTGAGAAGGGAAATCATAACATCTTCAACAAGAGATGTCTATTAATGCCAAAATACACCGACAGTGAATTTTCAGAACAGTTTCAGCCTCAGTCGCTTGCTCTAAGTAGGAACCCAGCTGGGTGATTTTGTTTTGGCATTAAAGTGATGAGTTCTGTACAACTCAAAATTCAGCACTGAATGCTGAGCTGATGTAATCTGAGACAAAGTTGATTTGGAATGTCAGGTGCTTTCTGATGAGGGAAGATTTTATCTGAAACCATGATCTGATCTGTCTCCCAAATATGATAAAGTTCAATTCCAAAAAGTTTGACTTTCCCTCAAAACAGGTGCTGCAAAAACACAGACATTATTTATTTATCTTTACATTACTAAGTTTTAGGTTACCAGCTTTAGGTTGCTAATGATAAATACACAAAGTATACTCATGATTAAGGTACTTGCAGTTAGACTATGTTGCCTTATACACGCCTTATACACGCCTTTATTCAAAGAAAATGCAGCTTGTGGATATGCAGGGTATTCTGGACCTATGGTTTTGTTTAAAAATCTCTTCTTTCCCTTGCAATCAAAAAGGTTTTACATTTCCTCATCCAAACATCAGCATTGAAAGATTTGGAACCTGCTGTCATGCTAACTGATTGCTAATAAATCTTTATTAAAAACTGTAACAGTGAGATAATTACAGTTTATTCTTCTCTTGTACTTAGTGATAATGCTTAGAATTAGTTTTATACTCACCAACAGTTTTCCTTTAAGTGAAGGGTATGACTTTAGAGAAGCATATTTTGCCCTGGTTTTCAGCATTCTGGGGTATGTTAAATAAATCAGCTGGTTTTGCAGGCAAAGTAGTGGCTGAAATATAAAATGAATTATTGCTTAATTATCTCAGCTTTAAGAATAAACCAGCATAGATTTTGTAGCCTTGTCAGAACAGACCCCTCACCATCCTTGACTGTATTTCATAGTCCAGTGGAATAACTAAGCTTGGGACAGAATTTACAGATGCCAACTTCTTGCTCCCGCACTGGAATCACCTCATGCAGATTTCCAGTTCTCTTGTACTTTGAGCATCCTTTCACATTGTAATGGCAGAAATCCAGCAAGAATGGACCTTGTCCAGTTCTAGATGTGAATTTTGCCATTTTGGCTGTCGCATTAAGTTGCTTGGACTGAAGGCAATTGAGGGCCCCTAGGTAGTAGCACCATTTATCGACCCATCTTCAGCCTCTTTGTCCAGCAATGTTCAGATGTTCTGCTTGACACTGCCTTGGAGCCACCAGTGTGAGTGCACAACACTGTATTTGTCAAAACTGTTACGGAGGAAGCATTCTTGAAAAACATTTCATTATACAGATTGTGTTTTCTTGCATCTAAATTACTATTTTGTGCACTTAGCGGGGAAGGAGGCAGAAGCATGATAATAAAATTGCTGCCTCTGTTGGATAAGGTTTCACTCGACGAGCCTCCCTGAGGCTGGCTAAGACATGGCTGTACTTGAATTTTTGCCAAACAAGTTGATTTATGGGCTTCCCCACATAGAGGAGTTCTGCCTAACATTTTTCCTGACACACAGTTCCCATATGAAGAGATTATATAGCACATTAGGGAATACATTGTCTCTTAAAAGTATATTGCTGGAAAGGTGGGAGAGAATCCAGTGCTTCTGAAGGTGTATTTAAAGCCTCTGCCAACAAGATAATCCTAAAAATTAGATACAGATTTACTTAGTCATTTTGCATCCAGTGCTGCTGACTTTTCTAAGCAAGAGACTGATAATAAACTAATTCAGGAATGGGTTCATGCCTGCAGGCAAATGCCTGTGGTGCAGAAATCAGAACAAAGTGTAGCAAATCTGCTTCAGCTGCATGCTGGAGCCTGCAAAGACAAGTTGCAGCATCCTGGCAAGAAGACTGCTTACAGCTAAAGGGCAGAGGTTTGGGCATAGATTTTCCTCAAGTGGACAATAGTGACGTGTCTCAGCAACAGCCCATAAATGCAGAGGGGCTGATGAGGGCACTGTGTCTAGCTGCCTGCCCTGTGTGTGGCCTGAGCTCCCTTTGACCGGGCTGTCTTAATCATGTGTGATGCAGCTGAACCTCTGCAGTTTGTAGCTCAGTGTATTAAAGGTAACGTATTGAATTAAACTTATTCATACCATAGACACAGTAGTCCCCACAGAAGAAAAAACACAGTGCAGAGGACAGGGTGTTGTGGCAGGCTTTAATGCTCCTTTGCTTGTGAGTCAACATTTCTCATGTCAGCAGTGTTTTAGATTTCCTGGTGTAAGGAACCTTTTAACTTCAACAGAGATCAGATCGGTTTTTTTCTTCATCTTTTTTTTAATCCTAAGTTGCCAACAGCCCTTGTAGAAATAAAAAATTCCATCTCGTTCTGCAGATGAATACCTGACTTTTAATTAACCCAGTGAACGCATATAGATCAAATTTGCTGTATCCATTCATCTGTACTTGAATTAAGAAAAGGGATGTGTTTAGCGCTGTAATGTAGTAAAGTTTATTTTTAATTAACGTAATTTGCACTTGTAAGTTAAACCTCATTAGTACAGCTCATTCATCGTTTGTATCTAGGGCCACTGGGGATGGTTTGATTTTCTACCTACTTGGTTGTAAGCCATAAAAATATGTCAATTACCTGCAACTTTCAGTTTTTTCATTGAATTGATACTAGTATTTGTAGGATTTAATATTATATAACAACACATTTTTCTTAGGGGTTGGTCCCTGAATCCAGATTTCTGAATCTTTGTCCACTTTAGCTCTTGCAGTATGTAAATTATGGATCTGAGTTTTGCAGATTGGACCTATTTTTGTTCTTCCTAAGCAGCTGTGAATCGTCCTTGAATAGCTTTTCACTGTAATAGGAGAGCACATTGAATCATAGAAAACTGGGGCTTAGAGAGCCCATCTCCCTCCCTGTTTCACTCCTGAGTGATGTTTAACTTGCTTGTTTAACCATCGAGATTCCAGAAGGAAGTAAAAACAATGCACCCTCCCTCCTCACTCCCCCCCAAAAAATCCAGGCAAATTTATCCCAGTGACTTCCTACCTTTAATCTTGGAAAGATTTTCCTAATGTCCACCTGAATCTTTCTGGAATGCTGTAGGTAGTGAATCTTTCAGGAAACAAATAACCTGCAGCAGAAATGGCCTGGGAAGGATGCTTGGAGGGAAAATGTAGCACAGGAGGTCATATTCCATGTTGCTACTCAGCTGCCACAAGCTAAAACAAAAATGTTGCAAGAAAGTTCACCCTGGTTTCAGGGGTGTTAAAAGCAGAGAAGACTGGGACAGGATGCATTCTGAGCTTACTGCTTCCCTTAAAGGAGTAAATAATGGCAACAAAAATATCCCTGGTATTCTATAGCTGCTGTCAACTGGAGATGGTTAGAAAATACTTGCTAATGGTGCATATAGCTAAGTATTTTCTTTCCTGACAGCCTTTCCTGAATAAACAATATAAGTTGGATTTCTTTGCACTAACTAAACTGCTCTAAATGTGGTCCAACATTATTCTATATATACTTTTTATTACTCCTCAGTGCATAAGCCCTAATAACCAGCTAATGGTAATGTTTCCTTGTAAAATGCAAATACAGCTTTTTGTACGGGAGCACCCGATTCCCTCTCCCTGCTAGCCTACACTAAGGGAAATCAATGCACGAACTTCCTAGCATGGCACAAAACAATCAAGTAATTTTTAGGATCTAAGTGGGTCAGAGATAAAAATCAGGTTCCAGAATAAGACAAAATAGGATCCTACCAGATAGTCAGAGAGTCGTGAGTTGTTGGTGGAACTAAACCTCCTTCCTGAGTTATGTTGCTGTTGTCAGCATGGCCTTAAACATGCTCACAGATGGAACCAGGCAGGTTCCTTATGTTGCTGAAATTGTGTAGCCAGTAAGTTCTTTTTCTCAGGTGCTACATTCACTTTCAAATAGGACATTTCCTGAATAGCCTACAGGCCCTCTTTAGCATTTTTTCCTGCACAGATTGTATTGCTCAACATGAGCTGTGCTTTAACCAGTATACATAAGACTTCATAAAAGGCTGTGTGGACTCTCTTTCATTTTAAGCCACACATTTTGGTTTCAGATCAGTAAGTAAAAACAGGTAGGGGCAAAATTAGAATGGTTTCCAATGAAGTAGGAGTTTCTATAGTGGTTCCTCTGTTTTATTTAATTCTTGTTTCAGATTTTTTTTGTTCTGCCCGTATGTGTAGGTGTCTTTCTTGAATAAAGTCTGAATAAAAATTTACTAAGGGCATCAGGATTTCACCTTTTACTTCAAAAGCTTAAATGTAAATTTATCATGGCTTTTAATGAGTTATCTTGTGAGTAAGGATGTAAAGATTTGGTTGGATTTGATGATCTTACAGGTCTTTTCCAACCTTAGTGATTCTGTGATTTGACCAGCAGAAACAGAACCACACAAGCTGATAAACATTAAGCTGATAAACACTAAGCTGATAAACATTATTTTTAGTTAAGAACAAACACTATCTTTGAAGGTTCTCTATGCTTTGGCAATCAAGAATTTTAATGGTCTGTAAGAGATGGATAGCATTAGCAAAGACTTTTCGAGAGCTGTAAGCAGACAGCCTTTTCGAATGGGAATTCATTACACTGTGTTTGACAAAGTAGAAGCATCGTATAGTTTTATTGCAGTGCTGCCATAATTGGAACAAAGAGAAACTGCTTTTATATAAATATTCTCCAAGGGTAAAAAAGAAAGGTAAGAACACATACAACTAGCATATTGTCTCGAATGTTTTATTCCCGCCTCCCCTGATGATTTAGCAGAGTTCTAGTAAGAAGGAGGGGGAGACTGAAGGAAAAAAAAGGAGATTGGAAAAGAAAGCTGTCCTTACGAGATGCTAACATGTTCTTCAGGAAGTCACCTGTCAACAGAGAAAGTTATTCACTTTAGCAAATACTGTCTTTGTGCAGTGAAGCTGCCGAGTTTTGACAGTTTGTAATGTCAGTGCTATCTTTGGGTCCTTTTACTCCACTTGTTTCCCAGAGTCTCTAGTATTCTGTATCAACTGCTGCTTCCCTTCAGGGCAGCATTTTCTGATAGTCTATTCTTAACCGTAAAACCTGGCTCTTCATTTCCATATAGAATTTTGTCTTTAATCTATTTTTCTGGGACTAGGATTTTTATTTACAGTATGGTGTAATTTCTCAGGAGTCAAATATGTAAATTGTGAATTCCCAGAACCTGTGGGCATAGAGGTTCTGCTAATATAAGCCATATGCGTGGATATGCATGGATGTTAAACTGGCTGCGTGACAGCCAGCTAAGTCTGATATAAGTCTCTGTTGAATCCACATAAGGGGGCTATAAAAAAAGCCCTCTATTTGTAGCCATGTCCGAGCAGTATCCAGTTGAAAATTCTTTGATTCTGAGTTTCAGATGTGCCACCATTAAATAAAACATAACTAAATCATCAAGTGAACTCCAGAAGAATATGCCACCATACTTCCTCCAAGATTAATTCAGCCGCTTTTATTTGTATTGCGATAACTCCTACTGACCCTACTCAGAAATTAAGATCATTCTTTGCCTACCACTTTAAACTTATGTATAATGAAGAGAGAGCCCTTGTACCAAAAAACCTGCAGAAATGATGCTAAAACAAACTGGATTGCAAGGCCACGTTCTAAGTGACTTGACTGGTCATAGTATCCAACACTGGGATAAAGTTTTTCTCTTGTTCAGTCTATGTTGATGTTTTATGATAGAAGGAAATACTGTAAGTCCTTCATAAATCTTGGTTTTCAAAGCATTTATTTTGAAACTGATACATAAAAATTTTAACCTCTAAAAACTGTTTCCCTAGCTCTGAGTTATTGAAGGCATTGTTGTTTTTATAACCATACACTTGATAATGAATAATACAAAGACCCATCACCCTGCCTGTGTATGACTTTCTGTTTAGCCACAAACCAAACTAAGTGGCAGTGGTTTGACAGGCACTTTTTGGTATTGTAGTCCTCTCCACTTCTTGTTTAAGTGTTTGTAGGATGGATTTCCTGCTGAAGAGATTGACCAGATGTAATAACTCGCAGAAGGAGTGTAACTAAACCAAATAAATAAGATTGCTGAATTTCGCCCCCTCCTCCCCCCACCCCCCCCCCCAAAAAAAAAAAAAAAAAAAGAAGTATCAGAAGTGGTATAACACAAGTGCTGAATTCAGGACTCCTTTCGTCAAAGTGCTATGATGACTTTTCTATTCCTCACAGGGAAGCATGTCTGTAGGATTATTTGAGACTCTCTCCATCAAAGAGCGTGAAACTGCATAGAACAGGTACGGCCTGTGGGCAGTTGAGCACGGTTCTCGGTTCTGCTAATCTAGCTTTCCTTCTATATTTAAGGTGGCTTTTTTTTTTTAAAGACCAAGCATAATGAGTTCTTGCAATTTAGCATGAGTTGTGTTGTAGTTACCGCTTTTCTGTCAAGCTCTTGTTCCCTAATTTCTCAGCATTCATGAAAGTAAGTTTGTATTCACTTCCTCTCAGATTGTATTATGATAATAGAAAGGAATCACCGTATGCCATAAAACAGAGTGAATACTAATTTTCAATATAGAGCATTCAAAGGTTGCATAGAAGAATTAACATGGAAAATATGTTGTCCTAAAATTTATATACTCATTTAAAAGTTAGGGGAATGAAGGGTGAAAAGTTCATATAGCTGTAGGCTTTTACAAAGCATCTTGTAGCGTTGTCCAGAAGCTTGTATGAGAATTTACAGTTTCCATATGGATTATTGATTAATAAATATACGTTGTGCTGAATTTGCAAACCTTGAAGTACCTTTTCAGTACTTGAATGTAAGGGGGGATGGGGGTGGTATTGGAATTTTATGGATAGGGAGGTTTTTTCACGAGTCCTGAATTTTAAGAGGAAGGGAAGACAGTAAACTGTAAATCTCATGAAATGCTCAGTGTCTTATGAACTTTGGTTTCATAAGACCATTTTCTCATCTCAAACTACTTGCCCATATTTCGTAACCAGGTTTGTACTGGGGACTCCATTCCTCTAGTCCTCTGCCAGTAAATCCATAGGTGTCAGGTGTAACTTGCACCAACTATAGTGCCCAGACTGAAAGAATTGTACTTATAAATTACCCCTGTATTTAATAGTTTCCCTGGTGCTAATGTATGCTGGAGAGTCTAGAAAAGAATCCCAGAATTTAATTGTTGTTAGTATCATGCTGGTTTGTGTTCTGACATAAGCCAAATTTGTATCATGTGCTCCCGACAGTATATGGATTTACTATTATTGTGTTATTTGTTTATTGTGGTATTCTCTGGACCTTTGAGATGGAGACTTAATAAAAATAATTAAGTAATTAAATAGTGCTGTCCATAGCAGTAACAATAGTAATAAAGAATCAGACTAATCCACAAACAGAAACTCAGCATACCAAAAGGAAGATTATCTTAAGGAGTAATCACTATGTTAATACTAATACCAAGTTAATCCTCTTGAAATAATAAGCTTACTCAAACCCCAGCACTGGGCATGAAAACTCAGTGCCTGAGTGCAGCTTGAGACCTTTCTTGAGATCCGAGGAGCACGTGCAGGGCTTGCAGGCTTTGAGAGTGTCAGAGGGCAAATTTCACAGAGCTGGAGGTTGCCCCATGTCTAGCTGACAGTAAGTGGTGTCAGAGCTGGCCTACACTTGAGCAACACTGCCCTTCCATGGACATTACGAAATAATGGTTGCTTTTCCTCTGCATGAATGATGCTAGAGGAAAGGACTCAGTGGTTTATCAAAATATCATGCTAAACTTCCAGCTCAGGATATTTCTGCATTTGAAATAAGTTCAAAGGTGAATGTGCATTTAAGAATCTTATAAAACAGCTGAATGCTTGCATAGGACTTCTTAATTAACCCCTCTCAATTGCTCTGTGGAGTCAATTGTACTTTAAGAGGTAGGAGGATTAAGAGACCCTACCAAAGAATCATTTGCGAGCCATAATGTATGAGGGACAGAGCAGTGAATGAATCCATGGGTCCTTTACTATTAACTGGTGCAAATTGGCAGCTGTTTCTCTGATGTCTGGTATTTGGAAATGCTGAGCAACTTGAGTCTAGCTCTACCTTCATAGACCGAACATTTTCTGAGAAGAAAGAAGCTTCTGATGCTGGACAAGGAAAATCTTGTGCTTTCAGAATGATAATGCCGGGACTAGATCTGTCCCAAAGTTGCATTGAGCTCTTTGGAATTTTTCCCTTTTTTTTTTCCCCCATTGGAAGCTGCTCCATAATGCATAAGTCTACGATTTCACGTCTTGCTGTTGTGGCATTTAAAAAATATATTCCAAAAAGCTGTTCTGGTAAATGAAGATTCCTGGGATGATGTGTTCCATCTTCTTGGACAAAGTGGGACTGGCAGTAGATTAATTGCTGTAAGCAGTGGCATTTTTTACCCAGTCATGGAGTTGTAAAAGCAGCAGTCTTATCTTCTTTGCAGCACTGGAAAAAGCAGCAGTGTATCTTTATTCTAGCAGTGGGAATTATTTTTCTAATTAGTTAAATGGACAGAAGGCTTTCAAGGACTGCACCTTGGATTCTCTTCAGTACCATAATGCTCTTTTTGACACACAAATGTTCTGCCTCTTAACAGCCAGCTCAGAAGCTGTCTCCTTGAAGATCTGCATAACCATTTTGAAAGCCCATCTATGAAACTCCTTATGTAGTTCGCTCCATCTCTACCCAACCTACCTAAACTGAAATGGAAGCAGAGCTTCAAGGGGTAAGGATAGAAAAGGTGTTTTTTCCTTATGAGAAATGTAGTTCTTTGGACTTCCTGGCTGGCACCTCTGCATAAAATAATAAGTAAAGGCTAATGCAAGTGTTTTCTCTAAATGAAATACCTGGGGAGATTCGGTGTTGGTCAGGCTGTATTTAAGTCTAGACATTTTATAATTCTTTTGACTTTCTAACATTGTCATTCCCTCAGGCAAACTGATTTTGTTGGCAGTGTCCGCTCAGCAGCTTATCCTTTTTACAGCTGGTAGCTGGTTCATAGGAAAGCTCTTGTTGCTTGTTGGACCCTTATGATGAGAAGCAACATAACAGCAGGTACAATTATTTCTGTTTTCCTTCACTTGGCTTGATGAAAAATCTGTGGAGAGAGTGATAGGGAAGGAGTCTGGAACCTCTGAGAAGCAGATGTCCATTGCAGGTAATTAATGCATAGATCTGGCATACCCAGGAGTTTTATAAGGGATCTGACACATGTCAGGATACAGCTGACTGCTTTCCCTGAAGCTCCTTTTCTGTCAAGCATACTTACCTTTTGACGTATCTGTAACTACCGCTGGGTACAGAGGTCTCAAAGTAGGAGTCAGATAACTCTTTCCTTGATTTATGGTGGGAGGGATGAGAAAGGATGTAATGCTCTTCAGGTGAACAGTTTGCCTTTTCCTCCCATTTATGACTGAGCATGGTTTGATCTAAATGACATCCCCAAAATGAGCAGGAATCTTTCAGGTTTCTGTCACTGTTAAATTTCTTATAGAATTCACAACAGATTAATCAGGACATTTGTTTGCAAGTATCCCCGGAGATGTTGCTGGAGAAAGCAATAATGTTGGTGCTTGTTGTAGACTTTCTGCACAGCAAGTCTTGAACAAACTCTTATGCTATTTTCTGATTGGAATAATGCTTTTGTGACTTAAATGTAAAACAGGAAATCCCTTACCAATTCTGCAAATTGAAGTGTCTTTAATGTAGCTAACAAGTAAGTGCATTTTTCAATGGTCTGAGGTTCAAGATTAGTATTTTTCTGAGCTTTTTGGAATGCCAGTCCTTCCCTTTCACAGTGTATAGTCTAGAACTTATCTTCTCAGGAGCTGCCTATATCACTGACGTGCTTATCTTAGTTGCTTAATGTTTGAAACTGTGTTTTGAATTAAGGACTTCACAGATTCTACAGATGACCCTACCAGATTACTTTCAGGGCTCATCTGCCAGATCAGCTGAACACTGAAGAAGAAAACAGCCTTTCTCAATGCAGGCTGGAGAACTCAGGTGCGCAACATTGCTGGTCATTGGTCTTTTTTTTTTTTTCTGGTCCTACTGCTTTGTTACCCATTTTTCCAAGTAACCCGCTATCAAATTGTTTAATATAGGATCATCTTTCTTAGTTGCTACCTGTCAATTTACAACTGCATTTCATATGGTAGACTACAGTTTTTGATCTCAGAAATCTACCCTGGAATATCACCAGCCACCAAATTGACTTTTGGAATTACTGGAATTCCTCAAGCTGGCCAATTAACAACCAGCTCTGGTTTTCCAGTCTGCAGCACAAACACATGCATCCAGGAATAACAGGATCTATTTTGTATTTTCTGTTGTGTATGCTACTTCTGCCTACTAAGTCTTTGCTCACAAATGATCAATTTTTGTCAAGTACTGTGTGAGAACATTCGACTTCTTAACATAACAAAACCAAATTCTGGTTGATTTGATCTCATTTTCAGGGTTTTCTTTTCTTCGGGAAGCAGGTGTTCAACAAATAACCTCATACTTTTAAGACAAATCCTTTTCTTTCTTTTATTTTTTTTAACATTGTAGTTTTTAATTAAATGAAGCAATTGGTTGATAAACACCTTTCAAGTTAAAAAAATGACAAGCTAACTACTTGTCCTTTTTGCATTACTGAGAGACAAAACTTTGGCTGGGAAATGGAATCACAATTTCTGGTATAAACTATATTTGGTACTTTCAGTTAGAAGTGATTGTACTGACAGCATGTATTCTGCAAGGGTCAAAATGACTTTAAGAACCTTCCTTTTCAGATTAACTTTCGAGGTTTTTTTTCTTGCCTGGGGATGTGAGGTACTCAGAGTGCCCTAACTCCCCACACCTCACCCCCCTTTCTCTTTTAGAGGATAGCGTGCAAAGAGATCTGTCTCTACCTCCTTCCTGGGTACTTGCTAACGTGTGCACTGATGCTGATAGGGAGTGCTGTACTGTAAGATTTGGCAGCTGAGGGTAATTGGCCCATGGTTGCTTCAACTGTACACAATTTAACAATGCCATTCAGTCTCCCTAGGATAATCCAGTATAGCTGGAAAGCACCATGGCTTGTCAGAGCAAGCAGGCAGCTGGCAGCCAGGAGGTTCCAAATTCTTGTTCTGCCACTCCATGTAGGGTCTGTCTCATCGCCTTCCAGCTTTAGTTCAACACCTGCACTGCCTCCTTGCACAGTAAGGGTAATTGTTAAAACCTAAATTACTGCTTTCAACGCATGCATTGTTATAAAAACATACAGTCCAACACAAAATATAGCAGAGGAAGCAATTGGGGAAGAAAGCACACAAATAATGAGCAAAGAGCATTCCTGAGGAAGCAAAAATTCCTCAAATATTGTACAAAGCTGCAAAGAAACAAGAGTTTGGTCCACCAAACTGATGCTGGGAAGCTGATGCTCAACAGACTAGAAGAGACAGAAAAGAAATCAAGATCTTAAAACATTATGCAGAAAGTTAGACTGTATACAAATATTTGTTAGTCGGTGATGCAAATGGTTAAGAAAGACTTCCTCTGAATATTAAAGGAGTTGCTATATTGACAAAAAGCAAGATTTTTCTGTGAGGTGAAGGGGAATTACCTGCTATGCAGCTAGATGAACAGAGCAGTCTGTGCACAGAGCAGCTGCCAATACTGCTCCACCATCAGAACAAAAAAAAGGAAGAGCAAGGGAGAAGTTAAAAACACGGCAAGAACACAATAGCTGAATTGTTAAAAGCCAGTTAGACAAACATTAGCAAAGCATTTGATCATATGTACCTGCTCATGTATTTGTTTTTAATCCTTCTCCTCAAAACCCACTGCTTCCTGTGATGAAACTAGAAGCCCAAATTATCTCTGCCTGATGGAGGTTGATGAATCTTTTAATGCATGAGTGGAACCTCACTAATGGAGTATAGGGAACATAACACCTTTGAAAAAAAGTATAAAGGATTCAGGCAATAAAAAAGGTAAAGATCAGGAAGTAGGAGTGGGTGGCTAGATAAAGGCAACATTTGTACTAACTGTGTGGAAAGTGTTTCTGCTGATGCAAATTATGCAGGTTCTTTGTAGTTCACCATTAATACTGTGAAAAAGTTATGAAAGTTATTATCAAGGAGTTATGATTGGTTTTATAGAGGGGGCAGGTGTGAGACAATGCAGCGTCATGATTTGACCTCATGAATGGCATTAAAAGTGAGAATGAAGATTAAGGTGTTTGCTATCTTCGGTGTTTCTCTGGATGCACTTCAAGTCAAGAGGGGTGTGTTACAGAAATAATAGAGCAATAGGGTGTTTTCTGCATAAGATCACTACTGCTCTAAAAAAATATAAGAAATAACTGCAGGGGCACTAGAACCACAAAGGGGAAATTCAATTAGCAGTTGAGAAGTTTGGTTTGATATGATGGTATCTGATATGATATTAAGACCTGCATTTTCACTGTACTCTTCAAGCAGGTAGAGAGAAATGTGGGTGAGTTAGAGAATGTGACACTGGATGAGCTAATAGAGAGACCTTAAACTCAGATTGTGCAGACATTCTTTTCATCGGCAACAGCGGTAGCTGTTGTTTCTTCTAGTTATTGAATATGTGTACCCCTCATTTTCTAAAACAAATAATGTAACTGTATTGTACTGTGTTCTCAACCTCTCACTGCATGAAATCCCTCCATCAGCTAGGAACTCGGCTTATACTCTCCTCTCTTTCTAGCCTTCTATTCCAGTTATCAAAGCTGGACAATCCCTGAGCATAACTGGAAGACACATTTAACTGTGATAATTATTAGAAAACTGGATTCAACTTGGACAGTAAATCCATGTAGTTGGATTACTATACTTACTGTAAGTGTCAAGAAGAGCAAGTGATTGCAACTAGGAAAAAAAAAATGAATATTGAAATGTCTTAGCCAAGAAATAACGGAATAAGAAAGACCCATGGAAGCACCCAGGGGGCTTGATAAGCTCTGATGGTTCAGCCAACACTGAGATTAAAAAGAGATACCTCTTAACTGTTAAGTGCTGCAGAGAAATTGACAAAATTACAGTATAATAAAACATTGAATTTGAAGTTAAGCTTTATCCAGACAGTGCACTAATAATATTACTCTCTGGAGTGGAAGGTGATGCATAAAATAAAACAGACATGAGAAGGCTGTAGGCAGTGCAGGTGAGAATTCTTCAAAAGATGGCAAGTGCCAAGTGGAACATTTTAAAATCAAATGTAGGTGTTCTTTGAAATCATGGGACAGAAATAGCTACAGAGAGATTACGAACAGGCCTAGAAAAAATTAAGGTCAAGCCAGTCCCAGAATAACCACAGAAAGGGCGCAGGACACTGTATGAGAAACATGCTTATGATGCCCTGAACAGTGCAATAAGTCCTAGCCAAGCATGAATGGATACACTGTACTGACACACTGAGACAAAAAGGTTCAGAGATCATCACAGTATGCTTCCCATGTGACAACCCTCATAGCAGCAGTCAGCTGAGTGCAAGAAGGCACTCCAGTGCCCTTGAGTCCATTAACCTCTGCTTGACAAGTCGTGGCAGTGACTCTGACTACTTACCTGGCCCAGACCTCTGTTTGCTAGGAGGAAGATGAAAAGATTACTTTCATGTCCTCTAAAATATAAGGCATCAGATATAAGTTCATACAAAAGTTATGAATACTCTTTGTAACTATTCCTTTTATACCACAGCACTTGTTGTTTAATAGCATGCTGTCAAACTGAGATGTCACAAAATATATGCAACAAATCTTTGGTATAAAACTGAATTTGCATCAGTTACATCTGACAAAGAATGGAATGAGTAATGTATTTTTGGCAGGCAAGTAATTAGTGAGAAGTGGTTTTGACAAAAAGACTGTTTTACAGCTCGGACAGTTAACCTATTCAGTGTTGCTCTAAGTGAGCTGAAAGGAACCATCTTTTCCCATGTCTTGCCTCCAAAGCTATAGGAAATCTGCAGCAGAGCAGTATTACCCTCCATACACAACCCCTCAGCTCACACACCTGGAGTGCTGCTGTACAGACTGTGCCTTGATTTTCCTGTTTTCTTGCCTCTGTTACTATGTCCTGCCACTGTGGCCCCACCTTATGTCTTTGTTCCCGTTTGCAGGCTTATGCCAGGTAGCCTTTTTTGTGCCAGCGTTCCCATTGGCATGACTCCTCTGTTACTCTGAGAGGAATTTTAAGATGAAAGCTCTTAGGGTGGGGGAACTCAGACACTGACATAATGAACGGTATATAAATAGTTGGGATAAATTTCAAACCAGAGGAATGAAAGTTAAGAAAAAAACTATAAACTTTTCAGGTATAAATATGAAATGTTTAACACATTTTCCTCTTTCACCACCAAATGCCAACACAAAGTACTTAACATCTTTTCCATTCATTTCAGTTCAAGATATTGTCGTCTTCAAAGCATGCATCCTAGAAACAGACTGATTTCAATATAATGCATGGCAGAATAAAGTTCAGATTCTCCACTGCAGTGGGACTTTGACTCTGGTAAGTGCTGGAAAGATGATGGTATTCCATAACTGAAAATCAGGTATGTTGACTTGGAGGGGCACCTGATGATAATGAACAGATTAATGCTGGTAGGCATGCTTTGTGCAGGTTTGAATCTTGCTTCAGTTTGTTATTTGCTCATCGTGACTTGTATTGTTCTGAAGTCATGGACTTGAGAAGGGCTTGTCTGAACAAGAATGTGCTATGTGAATTACTTGAATCTGCTTATAAACCTGCAGTGTTAAACTGTGCAAAAGGGTGTGTGGAAACACTTGGTTTGTTTTTTGGTTTTGCTTTGTTTTTTTTCTTTAATACATTCTAGGTAATCACCTCAACATATGCTTTCAGAGCAATGCTCTGGGAAAAGATCAGTTGCCATCCTGGAATGAACACATAAGAAATTTTTAGGTAGAAACAATGGAAGTGCATTGCCTGTATGCACAGCATATACTTGCCGCTAAAATACAGTGATGAGTTCTGGTGTCTGTATAAAATGGAAATTCATAGAAAGGAGGGTTTGAACTATGGGCTACATAGATTAGGCAGAAGACAAGCTATGTGAATCTTATAGAATTCAATGTGGTTTATTTCTCAATACATCTATCAATAAGGCTGGATAGAGTTTTATTATATGTAGATGTCTTTGAATATGGAGATACGAGATATGTTACGGTAGGGCAAGGGAGACGGATGGTCTTTTTGATCTCAACAGGAGAATACCGGTATCCTGGGGCTGTGGAGTGACATAATGATCTTGCTGGCTATTGGAATCTCTTAGACAATTTTATTCGTTATATTGGAAAGAGGTGGTTCTTGCATTGGTATGTATGGAGGATCTGAGTAGCAGTGCTCATTCCCCTTCTTCACAGGTTCTGAACATGGGTGAAACTCTTCTGTCTCCACATTGAAATAATGACTGCAATTAATTGTCATGTGTTAGGACTTCAGTCAAGTCCTGAAGCAATCCTTCTTCCTCTCATACCTAACTTGGTTTCTGGCATTTTTGGTTTTCTTTCTCTGAAACATCCGAGATAACTTAGAGTTGTAGATAGCATACTGAATAGAGCAAGCAAGCTGGGAGATGGTACAGGGGCCCCTCTCAAATGCCTTGACTGCATGCCCTACTAATACGTTCACAGTGATCTTGAATGCCTGAGCAAGGGTTTTTTCCACAGGTCAGACTGCCAGGCACCTTTAAAAATGTTTTAATCCACTTTCCTAAGAAAACAAAGTTTATGTAGTCTTGTCTGGTTTTGGCCTCCAATAAGCTCAGAAGTTGTTGGCTAATTTTAGTGAAATGACAGGAAAATCATAGTGTCACAGACATTAAGCTTCCACAGATTTTGGGCAACTGAGTTAATGCAGTGGCAGAAATTGTGTTCACCAGTGACAACTTTCTCTGTGGCAGACATTGTAGCAGACACCAAGGTATCCATCCAAGAGATACACATCTCTCAAAATCTTTAGAGCCATGATCCATGGAGCTACTCATTTGCTCTTGGCTTTTTATATGGTATCTTTTCTGGGATTATCTTGGTATATCTCAAGTAAATTCCTAATCTTGCAAGGCTTTCAGGTTTCATCTTTCCTGTTCTCTACGAACAGCATGGCCAGTCCTTCTTTTTAAGGACTAACATTCTTGCTTTAACTGGAAGCTTTTTGCATGTTACGGGTCATTTCTGTAATGAGTAATTCAATTGGCATGTGAAGGGGTCGGGTCTGATGATCTGGCATTGTCCTCAGGCTTTATTTAATTTGAAGCAAGAGCTCTCCTATACAGTTTACCCTGGCTCTGCACCATTGGTTATACAATGGAACTGTCTCATGTAGTTCTTGGAGCCTGTTCTTAGAGTAATATCCATCTTGTGATCCTGAAGTATAATAAACATAAAAATCCATTTTCCCAATGAAAAAGGAGGTTTGGATTTTTTATCAGGATTAATTTTTTCAAACAGAAATTTCTCTATCGTTTCTCAAAGGTTGCAGCACTTAAAAGAAGAATGTGCTATATTCTAGAAAGGTTTGGATCTATCAAGGCAAATTCCCTAATGGTAGCTATAAACATCACTTGGTATCATGTCTACAACTGAGGGGAAAAAATAACTGTGATAGTCATGCAAGGTTCTGCTTTTGATCATAAAATCAAAATTAATCAGCTGAGGAGCTATGATCTTTAAAGCTTCATATAAAAGCTTTGTCCTATTCACTGACTGTGAGTGCTTCACTAGCATTTCAATTCAGTTTTCAAATTTACTCCCTGGCCCTATTTTATTTAAAACACATTAATTTTACTCATTCATCTTTTTTCTGCAGCAAACTCTATGATAGCAATTTTGGTTATTTGACTATTTAAAAAAATATATATTATGTTAATTGCGCTGTGAATGCTACCACTTATCTTTCTGGGTGAAATTAATCCATTTGGTTATTATGGCTCACTAGACTGATGACTTTTGAATCTCATGGCAAACACATCTGTTTTCACAGAACATGTTAGGCTGATACAGAACATCTAATTTTCACTGTTTAGAAAATATTATTTTCTTTTTAGAAAACAATATGGGTGAGAAAATGTCAGTAAATGTGTTCTAGAAAATCAACACCTAATGTGTTACATCAATCTTCTCTGGATCCTAGTAAGTTGTTCAACCTTGGTTCACTGACAAAACAAATCACTGTCCATTCATTTACACATGATCTTCAAAATCAGTGCAATGAAATGTCATACCAAACCTACCATATATATTCTCAGGAGTAAATCAATATAACATGTGGGCTACAAAAGCTACTAATGTAATAGAAAAAAGAGCATGTGATCCTATCACTACAGAAATCTTGGTAACAATTTTTAATGACAAATATCTGAAAAATACTGTATTTCTCCTTACTAATTAATAAGGACTCAAAGTGGAGTAACATTCAGAAAAAAATGGTTTCACCTTTTCTCTGCTTGCTAGCCCTGGGACTCCATTTTGATATTAAATCTGTGCAACTAAGTCTGTGTGTTTCTCCCATACCCCCTGATTTTAGAAAGGATTCCATGTAGACAGTGTAAAAATCCATCTTCTTTTACCTATGGTAATACATAAAAAAAAATTATTTTATGGGTAGCCTCTTTTCTCTGCATGATTTCACCAAAGATTTCCAAGAGTAGGTATGACTGACCAGTGCACAAAAATTTCTGCTGGTGGCCCCTCAGAGTAAAATGAGAACTGTCTAAACTGGATTAATGGGTACATTTGGCAATCAATGAAAGAATAACAAAGAAAACATTTTCCTTTCAGTTTGTAATATGTGTTTCAGGGTTTAGTGTGTGTTTTTGGGGTTTGGGGTTTTTCAGTTTCATGTAACATTTTCATATAGAAGCTAGGATTACAGAGAAAAGGAATATTTCGGTACAAACACCTTGTTGAAGGCACTGACAAATAGTTTGGGATTTTCCCCAAGTCCGATGAATATTCTAAAATGACATACACATTCTTGAAAAGCATTAAAGCAAAGAGGGCTGCCCCTATCCCCCACAAATGTACAGCCCATGCTTCCTCTATATGTGGTACTGCCTCTGACACATGAGAAACTGACAACTGGAAAAGGATTGTCACACAAATAACTTAATCAGAAAAGAATAGCCTGCACTAGCATTCCTTTCATGTTGTATGCCTGTCGAAATGTGAAAAGAAAAGGTTCACTGAAGATTCATTTTAGTTTTTTGTAACTGTCAACAGAGGTCTGCTCTTCCCTATGTCTTAAGCATACCTGATTCTGAAAAGGGATGGCTGAATGAAGTCTTACCCTATATTCTTTTTCTGTGTAGGTGCCAGCAGGTCATCAAGCCAGGATTTTCAGTTAAGGTAAGCAAAGGTGAATAATCACCCCAGAGATTGTTCCCAGTTCTGCATGATGTGTGCACCTTTGCTTCTGCAAAACACTAACTCCATGTGAAGTGATAACACCAAGAATTCCTTTACAAGAGCTGACACAGGCATCTCAAAGCATTCAGCTGTGCCCTTGTGCTGGCTCCACAGGTTTTCTATGTAGGTCACCATGTAATGTTTTACTGGCTCCATGGACCGCTTTATGTCAGAAAGTGACAATGACTGCCCCAGTTAGAATTTTAAATGGGGAAGTAGGAAGTTAGAAGTTGACACTACCCAAAAGAGAAGAGACTTCCCACAAATGACGGGAAAATGGTAGTAGGCTTTTAGCCATGTGTTGGAGGTAAATTTTTTCTTAGAATTGGACAACAGGATGGGACAGGATGTTGTCAGATTGCATGTTGCAGTTCCATCAGTGTCTGCTTAATTTGTAAATAAAGATAGTGGAAAAAAGCCCACAAAGCTTGGTCTTTTCTGAAAGCCTAACACAGCCAGCTGTAATATAAATTAATTAGCAGGTGATACTTACTGAGGTTTTTTTGTAATGAAAAAAAGTCACAGTGCCAATATCGCTCTTATACGACTGGGGCTTCTGATATATGACAGATTGTTATCTTTTTTTATTCTCAGATCCTTTTACCATCTAGGTAGGAAAGCAATCCCGCAGTGCTTCCAGCAGGGTCTTCAAGAGACTTGAATTACAGCTCGTAGCACTGTAATTAAGACTTGGAATTGGGAGTTTGCCTTTTACTTCATTCTGCCTTTAGCTGGCAAATTAAGCTGTTGTTAAATTTCTTTCCGACGTTTTAGAGCTCAGAAGAATTTTCTTCAAGTACAATGAAGGGATCTCTGGTGCAGGTTCAGACTTACGCAGCTTCCCACTGTTGGCCACACAACTCCTGTAACTGTAAGAAATTTTGAAAAAAACCCACCACTTGGAGACAAGAGAGGAACAAATACCAGGTATCTTTTAGAAAGGCTGCTCCTTGCCTTCTGAAATTTCTAGGACTAAATGGAAATACTTTCTTCCAAGGAGAACTGGCAGAGGTGTTCCCAGGTTGTCCTCCTGCACAGAATACGGACAGCCATCTTTGCTTCAGTGGCCTTCAGGAATGTTTGTCCCTTTTCAAAATCTTCATCAGACCTGGGGACTACCCCATGAAAGCAGCAGAAAGCAGATTGTTTTAATACATTGTTGTGGGGTACCAACTGTATTTTATGTTAGATCAAGCAGGTTGGGGAAAAGACAGATAAGAGTGAAACAATCCCAAGCTGGGGGAGTGGTGGGGAAGCAGGGAGTAAGTACTTTTGAAATATTTTCCCTTTACATTCCCAGCTGAGTATTTTGGAGATGGGGTGCCTGATGTTATTTGGCTGTGTGGGTCACAGTACTGAGACAGCATCTAGCAGCTGAGCATGACAAGAACAAAACACACCTAGACTAAGTCCTTCTTGTTTCCTGTACAGAATAGTCACAGCTCAGGATAGAAAAAACATTATTGCACTTGGAAGAATACATTAAAGAAAAAAAAGAAAAAAAGCAGGACTCCTGTTAAGAGGTGTAACATCTGTTCCTTCTAGTAAGAGAAAAAAATCTCTCACTAGAGATCAAAAAAAATTGATCAACACAATAATTATACTTTTCGTCATGGCTTCACATAGGAGATTTGTGAATTGCATGTTAAATTCTAAAAGAAAAACAACCCTAGAAGAAAAACAACCCCTATTTATAATACCTATATAGTTGTTACGTTAGGAAAGGATCTGACTGGTGTAGATGAAAACTGAACTTGTTTAAAGAATGACGTGAAGCAGGGCTTATGCCATTCTGCTTGAGGGCTTCTGGGAGTGAAACTCCCAGAATTTTCATGTCCTCAGGGTATCATGGTTTTTACTTTTCTGAAAAGTAAAGGAAAGGATAATTTGGAAAGCATTAGATCAGGTTTCTGAAGGGCAGTTCTCGTACGGTATCTGTCTTGCTGAGATCTATATACTTGTTACCCAGATTCTATTAATTAAGCTCTGAAAATATGCTTATCTATTTGAAGCAAATGCTGTGGCACAGAATTTTGTGAAAAAAATGGATATTGTAGAAGATAAAACACAGCAGGACTCTGAAACTGACAGGAGGGAGTGATTCTGAGAAGAGGGACTGGAGAGGGAAGTGGAAGAATCTTAAGACCTGCACTAAGATGGTAAAAATTAAGGTTATTGAGATTATTCCGGAGCATAACATAATGCCTTTTTTAACCTTCCTTTTTAAAGACCCCCTTCACTTTCGTGACAATAGTCTTTTTTCCACAAGGCAGCTTAAACTTTCATCATTAAATGACTTTTCTGTAATATACTACAAAAATACTGTTCAAAGCCAATAGTGTCAGAGATCATTACATCTATGTGTAAAACAGAAATGAAGAGAAACTGGTGTTATTCAAGAAATGTTCCTTATTTCCCTCAGCTATCATATTTGATGTGTATCACTTTTTAGAAGACGGCTCCAGAAGAACTATTTTCATAAAAATAAAATAGATGCATAAACTTGTGACCCTTGTCTTTACTACTGTCTAAAATCCTCTGAGGTTCTCACCAGATGGAACAGATACCTTGCTATTAGCAAGAACTCAGTTGAACAAAGGAGAAAAAGAATCCATGCCCCAAAAAAATCTCTTCCTAGGAAAGTATATTAAGCAGTGAAATAACAAAGAAAATTATAGCTAATTTAGACTGAGTGTTTTCCAACTAGGCAGAATGAAGTGAACTTACTAGGCAAGATTTTGGGCTAGATCCTTAGAGGATGTGAATAAGCATAACCATTTTCTTCTTTATGAGATAAAGTCAATAATTTTATTTTTAAAGGCAGTTAAAAGAGACAGGGCTTCAGATTCTCAGAAGCACAAACGATCAATGTAAGCAGGATAGTGTCTGAGGCTGGATAAGTCTCACTCCTACTATCTTTATTTTGGAAAGTTGCAAAGGATAAAACCGGCCTGCAAATAAGTCAGATCACCTTGTTTGTTCTAAAGCCTCTGGTTTCTATGAGGGTCTTTGTCATTCATTCAGGGACCATGAAAATACATTATTTCTGGAATGTCATCACTGTCCTACTTGAAAGGTAGCACAGAATCAGCACAGTCATCAGGGAGTTAATTTATGACCTGTAACAGTCTGCTGTACAACATCAAACTTCTCTGTAATGTGATATCCCTTCCAACCTCTGGACATGGAAGAGTCAAAGGATTCACTGAGTTTGAGAACCTTAACCTAGAATACATTGTGATCTTCAAGACAGAGCATAAAGAACAGCAGATTCTGGGAGCAAAATGGAGAGTCCTCTAGACCCAGTATTCTGCTTTCTCCTTACCCAGAGAGAACAGGCATTTCAATGAATATGGTAGGAGTAAGATGTTTGGATGAATATTAGCCATCTGCCTGAAGACAGATTTCCTGCTGTGGGGGTAAGAAAGTAAGAGACTGATTTGCTGGAAACCTTCTTGATCCTCTCCGGTGCAGAGCTTATATAGCTGGCACCAGGCTTCAAAGGATTGCCTTTCTTCAAGTGATTTAATGTAGTCCATGTACACTGCTTTCTCTGAATACAGACTTGACTGAACTGACTGTACAACTTCCCTAGAGTGTATTAATGAAAACATGTCACCCTTGAAAACATAGCTAAGGCAACACACATTTACAGACAGCAGGAACACAGAGCCGTAATACTGTTCACGGAGTATTACTTGCCAAGATGTCTGAGCTTGTATCAGTACAATATTGTGTGTGAACTTACATCTCTAGCATCAATCTGCCAGTGCTCACGTGCAAGATGATGTGGACCTTAAGTGTAGTCACAGGTTCATCACGAGAACTTGCAGCACTCACATGCACTGCACCTGGCCCCTTCACATGTCCACGTGAAGGTGCCCTCTGGATAATTTGCAGCAGGCAGATGTTAGGAAGCTGTTTCCTGCTGCTTATCAGCTACTAGACATTGCTTCCTGACAGAGATCTGTTGTCTGAAGGTCTTCATACCAAAGGATAGTATTTTCACGTTCAGCTGATCTCTTTGATTTTGTCCTAAAGGGAGGTATGACATCATTGTCCATTATAGAGGAAAGGTAGTTTAACTGCCCCTCAAGTGAGAGTTACTGCTTCTCCTCTCAGATTTGATACCTGACCAAAAATAGGGCTGGACTTACCTTTCACTAACCTCTCAGATGTGGGGGCAAAAGTTACATTTTAGCAGGCATCCAGTGGATGAACTTGATCAAGATCTCAGTCAGAGGGGCATATAGACCCAAAGTCTGTGGAAACTTCAGAGATCAGATAGCCAGTCTGTTTCCAGCAGCATTTGGCAATAGCTCAGAGAAGCAATTACTGTATCATAAAAGAATGCATGGTAAATAAATAAGTTTTTTTACTCAAGTATATGTTCTTTGTCATTTCCTTAGGGATGGAAGACTGCTTCTTACCACTTGTTTCATTTCAATAAAAATAAGAGGAAATACAGGATTAATGTAGTTTAAAGCTCACTTTTTCAGACTACAGATATCTTGATACGCAGTTGCAGCCAGGTAAGTACCATTATCACAAGAGAAACTACCAGTTCAGGGATAATGGGAGCTAATTCAGTGCCCTCCTGCTTATATATTGATGGGGGGGGGGTGTGTTGTGTTGTTTTTTTTAAACAGGGCATCAGTGAAAGTCAGATTTGTTCTAGAAGCAGAGGAATTTGAATAATACTAAACTGTTAGGAAATAAGAAGTTCAGTTTTTCTTATAAAAGAATTGTGAGTGGTTTCCATAGTATATAAATGCAGTACAAAAACTGCATTCAGTAAGAATGAGTCAATTAATGTGTAATTGTGCCTACAAGGGCTCTACTTGTAAAGTGTACAATGTATAAATAACAAAATGAGGACTTCTATTCAGCCAAGGAACAACTGAAATTAGGCTATGCTCTGAGATGTCCATGGCAGAAAATGAATCCTTCCTTCCATTTCAAGAAGAAAAATTTCATTTTTTTTATGTTTGAGCAACTAGAACTTCTTATAAATCTACATTATATGAGATCTGGTGGAAGCCTCATTGAAATAAATTGGAACAGATCCACTACTTTCAGCGAGTCTTGAAGCAGACTCTGTCACATTAAAGATTTGAGCGACCAAAAAATTGTTTTGAATGGAGTTAGACAACAAAATACCAAATACCAATCTTGACTTCATTTAATAAAATCCAGTGATGCATGGTCCTGACATATGTGTGTTTTCAGGTTTTCACTTAAAGCATTTGAAGTTCAGTTGCATAATGTGATTTCATACATTGAAAGATTGTAAATAAGTTGAAAAAAAAAAAACCACAAAAACATTTTTACCAAAAGATTTTTTTGGTGGAAAAATATCAGCGTTAAATGTATTTTTGACAAAATAAGTTTCGTTTGACAATTTGAACCAGATCTGGAGTTTAAATGTCAGCTTAAAAAATTCTCAAACTGAGACTAGTCTGTGAGCCTTCAGTTTGTTCTTGCTCAGCTTATGAAAAAAATGTTAAAGGCAACCAAGGGTTACCAACACGCCTTTACATGCACTTTGTCTGTGGTCATGTTTTTAATGTTCTAAACCATGAGCAGTGTCTATGACCTATCTGCTGCTTTTGTTACAAAAAATTGCAGCAGCTTCTGCTCTGAATCATGTTCTGGGCACTGAAGAAAGAAGGAAACAACAGCTGTGCTGGAAGCAGAGACTTTGTCTGCATTGTCCCATCAGCTTGAGATCCTAAGCATTTGGAGGAGAGGCCAAAGCCAACTTTTGAATATATGCCTTCTGCTGTAGCTGGGTTCTTTAGGTTCTCTCCTTAGGAAAGTTGGAAGTGATTTAAATCACTTCCTGCTCACTTCATCTCTACTTTTGTACTTGCTTGTTTGATTGACCAATGACCGAATTTTTATATCATAATCTTTTTTTGCTGTGATAAAATTTAATGGCAGAATTCCCAAGAAGGTACTCTGGTCCTTCAGCTTTATTCAAGGGACTGCTTTTCCCCTTAAAATACTTTGCCTCTTTCCCCAACAGACAGGGCATGGGATAAAAGGGCCTTGACATACACTGCTGAGTAAAAAATAGCCATTTACCTCCAATATGAGCTTTCTCGCTTTCATAATTAGGTCCATCCCACATGAATATTTTTTGCTCCTATTTTATACCTCCCCTTTAGGGGTAGGACTCCAAGAAAAGCAAAGGTAAATTTGTGGTCCAGAAGAAGCTGCCAGGCTAAATTCAGAGCTGACCTGACATAGGCTCTCTAGTTGCATGTGGATGTGTGTCCCAAAGGACATTTTGATAAGGTTAAGGATGCTATTAGGATTGAGATTAGTGTGGATGCTAGTAGCTACTGGTAAACACTGACTGGAGACAGAGAGAGGCTGGAAGAATCAACAGATTCTGCCTAAACCTGGTGGTGTTATGATACACTTTTCCAAGGCTGATAAGACCCTCAGGACAGACAGGGTTATGATTCAAGTTAGGTCCTGCAAGGGTCAGTGAGCTAAATTTATGGTAGTTAGAAATATTTTTTGTTAGATGAAGTGGGTTAAGTGTTACTAAGAATAGCTCTTTCATGTTGGTTCGGTGACTTAATCTTTCTAAAATGATAGTGGTCTGCTAACTATGCTTTCTTTGAGCACATCATTCATTTTTGTAATTCCATTTTTTACTATTTTTAGATATGTTCTTAGAACTTTGTGGGGTTTTGGGGAAGATTCAAAGAAATATGAGTCATAATGGAATAAGTATTATGGTTTTTATGTGTTCTTGCTATGCAACCCATATGCAGGTCTTTTTGCATATTTTAGACTTTTGTCTTAGATTTTGTGTTTTTAGAAGAAACATTCAGGCTTAATGCCCAGTACTTTAAAACATTGCACTGATGAACGTGTTTTGCTGTCTATCTATCCATGCTGTTATATATGCATTATATAGATAGATACACTACTATATATTACAGTGTGCATGGTTTTATGCAAATTATAGTATGTATGTAGCAACACACAGACACACACAATTAATATACTTTATAGACTACGCTTTAAAACTGCATTCTTTACAAACTACTAACAAAACCCCAAACCATGACATGGAAATTAATTTCTCTGAAAACATATATTTGTTTTTTTCTGGATTACAGAAGAGTATTTATTAAGCATAGTCTTTCAAACATACAAGACAGTACACTTTCATTAATTGATTTAAGTTGTTAGTGACAGTGTTAGTGTTACTTTTACACTTCTGCTACAACAACCAACACACACCAAAAAATTGCTATACGGTTCAACACCATTTCATGGATTTCCAGATAATAACAAATTATTTTTTTTTAGAATTTGTTCTACAAGCTTTAATTAACACATTTGGCAGTGAGGGAGAGAGAAGTTGTGGGCGTTTCCTTATATTCCAATTTAAAACATTTTGGTTTGTTTTCCTTCAAAATGTGACTGCATTGAAAATCATGGTAGCTTTTTGCTTCAGATGAGAACATTCCATATCAGATGGGTATAATATGTTTTGTTTTGGTAATTTGATTTTTGCTTTTCCACGATATAACTTTCTCCCAGTTTGTCTTGCTGAGAAGTCTTTGGTTAAACTTAACTTAAACCGTCCCCTAATTTTCTCACACATTGCTTTTTGAAAAAGGATAAAATAAAGATTTTATGTTGGATTTGACCCAGCTGTGTTTGATGACATAAATGAGGGCAGAGGCTAAGCCTGACTGTGAAATTGGGACCTTCTAAAAAATTCAGCTGTGGGCACATGAAAAGCAAAGCAATGCAGCTTATTCACAGCCTCATCGCTCTTTTGAATGTGATGTCTTTGATATGATGATGATTTGATATCAGTAAAATAGTCAAACATATTTTAAAACAAAGAAGGCAATTGAGGTTGAGAAAAAGAAACAGTGCAAACTGCAAAGTTTTCATCTTGCACTTGTTTCACAAAATGCCTAGTGCTGCAGACTGAGACAAGGGTATTTGTAACTGTTACCCTTAAACAGTGACTTAGCTGTGTGTAGGTAAACAGAAGCAGGTAAGTTGGCTCCCAGTTAGAGGAAGAGACCCTTATTCCTCAGTGAAGACTTGGACCATCTGAGATAAAACAACATCTGTAGAATATTAAATTTTATTTAATAGAAAATTATGAAATTCATAGAAAATTCTATTTTAAGAAGTCTAAAAGTTATTACTTTCTTTAGGTTTCTACAGTAACTACTGAATTGATGTGGTCACTATTCAGTTCAAGAAGTGAGAAAAGGAACAACAGAGTGGGAGGATATCATCACCAACAGAAAACTCCTTAGAGAGTAAGTTTGTAATTAAGTCATTATGGATGCTGCCTTAGGAACTGAGGGAAATCAATGTTTCAGGTTAGTACAGCATTTAAGGATATACCACCAGATCCAGTGGTGAGGAGTGAAAAGCATCAGGAATCATGTGTGCATTGGATTTGTTTCTGCTGGGCTCACTAAGGTCAGTGGCAAAGTTCCCACTAACTATAAAGTTGCATGCTTGGGCCCAACTGCTCACGTTGTTGTTTGCTTTTTGTTCATGAGGAAAACACTGAGATACGAAACAGGCAAAAAAAAGTTTCATTAGGGTAATTGTGATCTTCAAGAAGTCTAACAACATTTTAATCTGACCGCAGCTGCAGTATTGGCTGTTTTCCTTTACACATGAGACATTGGTTAAACTCCCTGTACAAAAAATATCTGACCTTTCTCTATTTGCACTTTAAACAAAACATGGCCTTTATTGTACTAGCAGTGCTGTTTATAATACTAGGGGTAAAAGAGAAGGAATAGAAAACTTCTTTTTACAGATGTAAGTGGGTTGATGAGACTAGCAATGTTCCTTTTGGCTTGGTTTCGTCTCTCTTTAGGACAGGGATGTGAGATGGGCTATTAACTTTTTCATGTTGGGCCTCTTCTAGTCTGCTAAACATTTAAAGCGTGAAATGTAACTGATGGTGTTAAACAAGTTATTTTAAGCACAGCTCCCAGGTATTCACCACTGAATAGAAGCTGGAAGATACGGTAACTGATCTGTATGGGAAACAGCATTTTTCCTAGCAGGTGTTGCCGGGGGCTTGAAGTTTAAGCTTTGTTGGATTACCAAAAATTCCTTCCTTTGCATTAGTGATTTGAAGTATTTCTTCATCAATGAAAATAAGTTAGGTGAGATATACAGTCATCCTGTATCAATAAATCCAGAAAGAGAATCATAGTAATTAGTATCAATTACTCTCTAATCTTTGTAAATTACTGAGACCGTAATCTCTTCAGGGCAGTCCCTGTCTACTATGTTGTGTTTGTACAATGCATAGCATAAGATGCCTCTACTTTTGGTTGCCTTCCTAGTGCTATCTCAATACAAAATAAGTAATGTCATTATGATTCCATCATATTTCATTCTTCTTGTAATCAGTTTTGTCACAATTCACAAAATAACATCACCAATACGCAGAATTATCGCTGCCTTAGCCATAATATGAGAACTGACAGCAATAAGAAGCACTATTCTTTCTTTTGAAAGGGAGTCCCCTGATAAAAGTAAAATTTAAGACCTCTGAAAGGCTATTTACTCTTTGTAATTGATGTGGCTCTGTGGCAGGTAGTGCAGTCTTAAAATAGAGGAGAGTAATGTCTAACATTTATATCACTTACGTGAGTAAAATGAGTTGTGGGCATTAGCAGACCAGGTAATGAACCGTGAGTTCTACTGATACTGAAGTTCAGAAGGTTATTGTGGAAGCCTGGACACAAATATGTTTGAAATAAGCCTACTAGTTCAAAATAGGTATATCATCACTATGAATTGTGACTTCTAAATTCATGAACATGTTTGAATAATTATAGCAGTAAGAGCAGCAATAATAATAATAAATAATATGTAATCATTATTAAGTAGGAGTACATTTCCCTATTCAAGTAGTCTGTTTGGTACTGTGGTGAGGAAGTTCATTGGAGACTGAGATGAAATCAAGGCTCAGACCATGATTTGTAGACATTCAGAATATGACTCCCAAGTTTTAAGATTAGTCTGCAAACCACATTCCAATTACTTGTTCTTGTGCTTGTGATTTTTTTAATCAACCTCATAAATGCATAAAGTATATAGTATTTTAAATATTCAATGTACTTTAGAGGCATTACTGACAATTAAGTCTCTCTTATTCCCACACAAAAAGAATCATTTCTTACTCCTCACTGTCTTTTTTTCCCCTTCAGTGAAGTATTCTATTCAGTGCTGAATATTAAGAATTTGCAGGGCCTCCCAAGTCAGATGCCTGATTAACTCCTGCTTCAGATTTGATGAGATCTTTCTCTGCCTGTCCTGAAACAGTGCTTGGACAGACTGGAGAATGGCACGTTATGAAGCTGAGCTGTAAGTGCTGGAGGCAGGAGGGCAAGACCCACAGCTGAACAGATGGGAAACGAGGTCTGAGAGAATTAGGAGCAAAAGTGTTAAACCTACACATCCTCCTGAAACCAACTTCTCCAACTTCTCTGTTAATTGTCTTGCTATGTTGCAGTAATCTTTATCCTAATTAAATAGCAAGCAAAGACATCTGACATTGCTCTAACAGGAATCTGATGCTTTCTTCACATCCCAGGAGGTGCTTTAGCAGCCACATGCAGAGTATTTTCAAAATACTGAGAAAGAAGTTTGGTATTGTCAAGTGTTTGGGAGTGAGAGAGGAAAACATCCAAACTTAGCTTTGGAAAGCCTGTTCAGTGCAACACAGAAACATCCTTGCTGAAGTGAATAATGTAGCTCTGTCTTTCAGTCACTAGAGAAAATAAAGTGCAGCGATACACTTTGCAGGAAAGGGACTTGATAGTGATGTTGAGGCAACATTTCTTCTGTCATGTAGACTTGTGTCTCAGGTCACAGCCATTTCTGCTGTTTGCGTGTTAGCCCCATCTCTAGTTCTAGTTTGGGGTGAATCAGCTGATTTCCTAGGTAGGAAGACTTAGGAACAGGGCAAAAACTGACTCAGAGATTGGATTCACCCAGAGCTCTTTTAACTCTGACTTCAGGCTCAGACACACACCCAAAGGGAATAGCCAGGAAAATCCAGGGCAGAGATCCTCGATGACTATCAAGGCCAAGTAACACAGATTGGACTTCAAGCCTTAAGAATCTGTATTTGACAAGGACACTTATCATGAGCATACACCATTGTCTATGATTGTTAATGGTTTTTGATGTCCCTTATTTATTTCTGATGAAGCTAGTAAGACATCTGTCGGTGTCTGTCTTAGGTGAACTCTGTATGATAACACACTCCTCTAATAATAACAGCAGTTGTATGCATGCTTGCCTTCAGGGCCTGAAATGTGATACACCTGCTATCAAATTTCCATGCACTGCTGCTTTTCAACAGGCATCCTCTTCCAAGATAAAATGAGGACAGTTAACAGTATTTCAGGATGAAAACAGCATCTTGTATATATGCACAGCTTGCCCAAGCAAGGATATAGCATCATTTTTCTACAATGTGACCCTGTAGGGTGCTGCAAACTGCGTCTTTAGCTTGTGTCTGAGTTGCAAAGATGGACTGCTATAGTCTGAACAATCCATCCCTACCCCATCTGCTGCTACTAGGCAGGGTCAGCTTATGTGCAGATGAGGAAGAGAACAGCAGCCCATGTAAGCAGCCCCAAGCCAAAGCAGACATTGTCCCTACTACCACATCTGCTTCAGGCTTGCCAGGGAAGAGTCAGAAAACTTCACTCTCTGGGATCCCCAGACCCTTTGGGTTCTGGTTCTGGTCCTGTATTGTCTTCAACCCATAATACCAAGAGTCTGTCTTTGCCCTTCCTTTGTTAGGGAAGCTGCTGGCAAGGAAAACTAGTTTATCTGAGGTGGGGAATGGGAGGGGGATGTTAAGGTAAGAAGATGCCTTTGGAGGTGGGGAGAAGGGTGGAGTTCTGTGTCTTGGATGGATTGGGGGTATGGGATGAGGTGGAGTGGAGAGAGGACATGCCAAAAGAGGGGAAGGTGAAGAAGGGCAAAAGGAAAGATCCCTGTCCCTCTCTGCACCTTTCAAAGTGTCCCTCAGGCACGAGACGTAAGCCTCCGTTTTTACGTAGTCTTTCACCATATCTGACTGCTTGCTCCCAGGCCTACTCAGTTAAATCTGAGTACCCTCTTAATACTCTTCTGATTTCTCCCAGCCTTTTCTATCCCCCAGCTCCCCACGCCATTTTTTCCACCCCTGAAAAATACAATCCTTTTTCTGCCTCAGGGCAGCAACATTCAATTTTGCTTTCATAACTATGTAGCTTTGAGTATTCTCTGCTATAAGGTAGTCCAATAGTTTAAGTGGGGAATCAGTATGTTCTTAATATGTATGATACTTAAAACACTCCGCCAGCTTCCTTCCTACTATAGGAAACATTCTGATAGGAGAAAAGGAGGAGTTACAAACTGACTTCAGGCTAGAAAATAATTATAATCATAGTGAAAGTAACTAATTTACTTCCTTTTAATGCTGAAATTCTAAATAGGGATCTTGAAAAAATACTTTAATGCTGCACAGAGCTGCCCATCAACATCCATCAACATTCTTTAAATCAGACTTCAGGGAAATAGAGTGCTAGTGAAGGGTAAGGGCTTTTCTTGTTTGCTCAGTAAGTGTTTGCTGAACAATAAATATTTTTTTTATTGGGGTGTGACTGGAACGTAATCTTATGTTGAAATGTGCTCAAGTATTTTCATGTACAGCTTGTTCAAAGGAAAGTACTTGAATAAAGGGAGCGATCTTAAGTGTGATCCCAAAGGAAACTCTTCCCAGTGCCTAGCTAGAGGAACATATGCCAAGGTGAAATATTCCATTATCAGATATAAAGTATCAGCTGCTGGTTGGTTACATTCTAGTAATGAATGATCTTGAAATTATAGATCAATCTGTCTTTGATTCCTACGCTGTGTTTTAATGCGCAGTGAGCTATTTTCTCTGTACTATTCCATTTTGCTTAATTGTCCATATTGTTGTTAAGTACCTAAGACAGTCAAGGGGTTTTGGCTGGATCTGGAAAGAGTACACTAAGCTATTAAATGGAGAATTTCTAACCTACCCTTACATTTAAAATGTTGCAGTCTTCTATCAAAATATTAATCCAGGTGTGACCATTAAAATCCGAAATTCTTTATACCAGCTTTTATTGACCATCAAGCAGATGTGCAATCTAGTTAAAATGCATAGAATATGATAGAAAAAAAAAATCAGTTCTCTTTAAAACCATTCCTTAAGATTGAGAACACATATCATATATATACACACACACACATATACTATGATGTCTGCAGTCATAGAAATGTTGGCATATTGTTCTTAGCGGGCTAAGTTAAAAGACCACAATGAGTCAGAATGCTATTTCCAGGATGCTGTAGGAATCAGGACAAATTTTACACAAAGTGTAACTATTTGTTTTCCTGTCCTGCATGAAGAGAATAATTTCTTGGTGATCACCACAGAATAAAACCAGGAGAGCATCCACTAGCTGCTCTAATTATTTCTTAGCTACAGTTAAAGAAAACTGATATTCAAAAGCCAGCTGGACATGGTTAAGGCCAACCTCCTCTGCTTGAGCAGCAAGGTTGGACCAGATGACCTCTAGAGGTCCCTTCAGTCTCTACCATTCTGCAATTCCTAAAACAGAGTTTATGAAGATAAAGCCTTTACCTAAATGGAACTCAAAGACAAATGTTTGTTATGCTTGAAGGCTAACGGACAAACGTTTCACGTCATTTTCGAACTCTTTACTGAAGATGTAAATCTTCCCTGTCCAGTGCCATGATAGTTATCTGCTTCCTTTGCATACTTCTCTACAGACAAAAAAAGTCTCAATTCTGGGGCTTGCTTACAGCTGCAGAACTATAAGGCTTGTATGTTGCTAAAGAACTATTGCAATTAAATTGCCTGCCCAATACAACTGAAAAAAAAAATCTGTATTTTTATTAACTTTAATTAAAATTTGCTAGAAAAAATATAGGTATAAAGTTCTTTATTATCTTAAATGAGTTTTTGTTAGAACTTTGATCCAGCAGAAGTCCAGTCTAGTAGTGAAACTTCTTAAGTATACTTCTCCTGCTAAGTACAGCACTACATACACTTTTGGGAATTCATCACCCATCACAGAGTATCTGAATCATATGCTAAAAATGAGGTAGTAGGAAGGGACAAATGTGTAACCACTGAAACACAAGGGTTATTTTCAGTCTTTGACTTATAGCTGTAAGTTCAAGGAGAATTTTGATCCCTTTGTTGAAACCCAGAACAAGCACTAAGGCAGTTTACTCATCAGGCAGAAAGTGACAATTATTGTTTGGGATCCCTATCCTAGATCTAGATGTTGTTGGGAAAATTTAGTCTGATAAGCTTTAAGGGACAGAGCAAATGTTTTTGAGAGAATCATATTAAAGCAAATGCTGGAAAAGCTCTGATTTTTGATTGCTAACTAATTGAATTATTGCTGTATGTATGTAAAATGGGTTTTCACGTGTATGTAATTATGGAACTGCCAATACCAGCTCTGGGATAAGAGAGAGCTATTGGTGATGAAATGCGCCATTAAGTTTCCCACTTCTTTTTTCAGAAATTTCATCAGAGACACACGTATATTACATGTTGTGATTTGCAGAACATCTGCATCACAGGAAGTCAAACTACGCTCTAAAAATATACATTGAGGATCACTTCAATATCAAAATCTCTTGCTCTAGAATTATTTACAAACTGCTGTAGTAAGTCTGTAGCCAAGTGCAACAGAGAAGGTAACCCTCTGTAGTGTATTTCTGAGGATTGGGCAATAAACAGAACTATGGTTATAAATCATATAAATGTCATGAGGCAGTAAAGCAGAGAATTTAAAAGAAAAATGGCTATTACTGCTGACTGATAATTTATATTTCAATCTAATTTTCTGTGAGAAAAGATATACCAATACCTTTGAAAATGAATCACCACAATATTTGGTGCTTACCACTCTGGCACAAATTTTAAGTATTACTTCAGCATTTAATTTTTATACTGTTGTACCACCTCTGCTTAATAATATGTGTTCTTCTGCAGTGCCTGCCCTGTAGATTTCCTATCTCTGGGAAGCTATAGCCCATAAAGATCCCAATACCACATCTTTTTCCAAGAAAAACTTAACAATGCTGAAGAGATAGTGTCCTAACCCACAATTCAAAGTACAAAATCAGTTAGTCTGTGACAAAAGCACAAACATTCCTCAGCCCAAAAAAAGGTGTTTAGTTTAGTTTTTAAAAATCAGTTTTTATTTAACCTGACATGAATTGTAGGCTTGAGTCAAGTTCAGGGACTGAACTGAAAAAGGAAGAAGAACTTTTTTAGTAAAAGAGAGTGGCAAATTGCAAGCATGCTAAAATTTTCATAGGACACCTGTGACAGCCCTGTTGATACATGAAGCATAGGAAAATATGAAATCCTGATTATATCCCCCAAAATCTATTTTAGAAGGTAAGCAGGTGGTAGCTACTTCTCTTTTACATGCCTATTTTGTATATTTACAGCCACTGATGATTCCAGATTGGGGGGGCTGGGGGTGGGGGGAGTGGTTTTACTTTGGTGACTGATTTCTCTGTTTGATCTCTTTCCCGGAAGAGAAGCCTAACAAATTCCTCTGTTTAGCTTGGGCTTTTTTTATAGTTTTTTCTAGTTTGCTACACACCCATGAAAGAGAAGCAAGTCAGGGAGGTCTTGTAATCTTGAACTACCCTAGATTCAAACATGTATTTGAGGTGGGTCATTTGTGAAATGACACTAAGCATATTGGATAAAAATAATGCACCTTCCAGCTATTTTTCGTCATGTGTTACAATACATGTAACATTAAACATTAATTTGTTTGATAGGCACTGGCATTGATTTTAAGTTATAAATAAATTTTCATATAATATTCTTTTTAACATAAAATGGGCCTTTATACTTGACTGATACGTCACTGAGCTGAAATTTGGTCTTGGGTGTGTTGCTGTAAATGCCTATCAGCAACACACTAATGCAGAATTTGACCCTTTTGCACGGGAGAGAAGACTCAGTAGATCTGCGTATGAAGAGTTCTTGTTATAAATGCAATATACCAGGGAAGTGTTAGACACTGTTTACAATCAAGCAATTATCTGGCTGATATTGTCCCTGTTATATATGTGGTTAAAATTGATTCCTAATGAATTTTTTTTTTTTTCAAGAATTGTCAATCCTCAGAAAAAAATTTTCAGTACAAATACAGAGATCATTTTAATACAAAATTTGTGTTTGGCTTCTGTGGTCATAATTTAGATATTTGATTGTGGGGTGCTTCAGGGTGTCAACATGTAGGAATTTTTTTCTATTTCCCATTAGTATTTGTCCACTTGCAAGAATTTGTTTTCATACACAAGTATGGCATATGCCCTGATATTCAGAGGATATTTTAAGGACTAAGGATTGTTCCTGGAATTACTTTTTTTTTAAGTTTGTGCTCTTGAGGTCTAGCCAAATTTAGATACCAAGTTTTTAAGATTAGAAAACAAGAAGCTGCAAGACTATCCCATTTGATGTCTATTTATACATAACAGTTCCACAGAGATTTTTGCCTGTGCTTGTCCATTTTCCCACTTCTGACCAACAATACACCTCCTTCCAAATCAACCTGGCACTTATGAGCTGGCTATTTTGCAAGCTCACTAGAAACAATGCTTTTGAAAGATAGATTTTTATTACTTGTTTCTTCAGTCTATGCTATTCCTAGATCGGGAACCCAGTCATGCCTTCTTGTTCATTTTAATTTTTGTTAGTGCTACTTCTTATTTTATTTTTTCAAATACAGATATTCTAATAATTGTATTATGGATACCTCAAGTTTAAAGAGAGATACTGTTGTGATTTAGGCCAATAGTTGTAATTTATCTGCTGCTGCCTGTTCCATGAAAGATGTTGCACAACTGCATGTGTTGCAAGAAGGTTTTGTTAAGAAACTTGGCATCACTTGAACACTTACAAGAAGAGATTATATTAGTTCATTGAGTGAGACTGTGATTCTATATACTGCTACTGTTAATTTGGCCTATCCCCTTTTGATATCCTAGAAGTTATTGGGAAATCCTCCAACATGTGAAGGGCCAGAATATGGCACAGTATTTCACTGTTGTTTTTTTTAACTGTTCCAGTAAAGTAAAATATTAAACTCTAATGTGTAACTTCTTAAGCCTCAAATACAGTTGAGAGCTAGAACAGACTAATCTTTCAGAGTAGGTTTTCTTCTGGTAATCAGAGGACATCCACAGTCATAACTCATTTGTGTTTTCTTCTGTGGTAGTGTGATGGCTCTGTAGGGAGGAAAGGTCTGCACACATTTGTTCATTAACCCTGGTTCTCTGGCTATGGTAAGAAACCCTCTTTGGGACTGCATGCACATAGAAATGGGCGCACAGGGGAATCCATATTCAGTTTGTTAATCTAGTAGTACAGCCTACAAATTACTTCTGGCCGTGTAGTTTAGATTGCTATTTGTACGCGTGCTTTGTCTGCGTGGAACTGCAGCATTGCTTAATTGGTATTTTCCCCTTGGTTACTTAGTTGAAAAGTTCAGTTTGTCACAGCTAATCTTTAATCCACGGCGACTCCCAAATGTATTTAGTGCACTGAATATATTGAGTAGTACATGTCGAGGATGGAATAATAAATTAAAAGGTCATTTGTGTGCAGTGAAGTATGATTAGGGATCTCTGTAATTTTCATGCCTCTGAGCTCAGATACCTACTGGCAACAGTTCTATACTGAAAGTGCATAGCATGGGTACAGTGGGTTAACCTCAGCTAAGGGCTGAACTCCCCCCCCCATCTTCTTGCTCACTCCCCCTCCTCAGCAGGGCAGGAACAGAAAACAGGATGGGAAAGCTTGTGGGTCAAGATAAAGATAGACAGATTGCTTACCAATTACTGTAGAGGACAAAACAGAATCAAATTGGGGAAAACTAATCTAATTTATTGCCAGTTAAAGTAGGTTTGGGTGTTAGAATCAAATACAAACTTTAAAACACCTTTCCTCCCCGCTTGACTATGCTCAACTTCATTTCATCACTCCGGACTCCCCTACATCCACCCTTGAGTAGCAGCGGGGAAGGTGCTGGGGGGTAGGATTGTCAGTACATAGTGGTTTCTCTCTGCCATTCCTTCCCTCTCACGCTGTTCCCTGCTTTAGCATGGACTGTCCCCATGGGCTGCAGTGCTTCAGGAAAAACCTGCTCCAGCACAGACTCTCCACGGGCCACAGTTCCTTCAGGAAACATCCAACTGCTCCAGTGTGGTGTCCTCCATGAACTGCAGGGGATATCTGCTCCAGTGCCATAGAGCACCTCCTCCTCCTTCTCTGACCTTGGTGTTCCCTCTGCTGTTTCTCATTCTTTTCATTCCTACCTCCCCTCTCACTGTCTGTTGGGGTTTTTTTTTTTTGCCCTTTCTTAAATAGGTTTTCAAAGAGGTGCCACACACTTGGCTGATGGGGTCAGCCTGTGGTGGGTCTGTTGCAGAGAGGTAGAGAAAATCTCTCTAAATTGAGTGCTTGTGCTGCTGTTGTAACCAAAGTTACGTGCAATATGCATATCTAGTTTGCCTTGCCACTTTGTAGGGGCATGGGAGGGGGATAGCAAAGGGAGGCAGCCCTTTAGCTGGCTAGCCAGCAGCTGTCATATGCACATAACCCACTTCCGCTCATGACATGACTTGCAGAGAGAATATTTGTGGAGAAAGAGTAGAAAAGTTGCAAAGGTGGGAAGGAACGAGATTAAATTTAGGTGCAGTTTCCTTGGGATTTCCCGTGCTCTCCCAAGTTATAAACTGTAGTGGAACAGCTGTGTCCTGCCTGAGAACCATACAGATGGGCTCAAAAAGGATCCTCAGAAGATGCTCTGCAGATTATCCACTCAGTTCCTACCATGGAAGTATTGCTCTGTATGATGAGACTTCTGATCCAGAAGCAAGTCCTAGGCTTAAGAAACAGGGGAAGTTCCTCCATCTACTAACTGAAATTTCTAGCTTTTGTAGCTCTGCTGGGTCAGAAATGCCAGCTTTTAAATTTGGTGCTGTTATAAAACAGGTTTTAGTACTTTTTTTTGTAACTAAACAATGGATTTGAATTTAAGTTAAAAAAGTGTTTACCTGAAAGATAGGTTCTTATCTAGCCGGATGGCTAGCTAGGTATTTTCAGTAGCAGGGGATTAAAGATGCTCAGTGGTTCTTTGTTAGTTGATTACAGTTAGTATACAGCTGGCAAGAACTTCTAGTATTTGATTTATCTGTTGTCTGTCCTTTAACATTGGCTCTCGTGTATGTTTACATGAATCCCTAAGAAAGAATGTTACACATCTATAAATTCTGTGTTGCAAAGAAGGGCTAGTAGAATAAGTAGGGAAATTATGTATTTACTTCATGAGAGATATAAAGGTGATGACTAATTTTGACCTTTATAAATATCTTTTTGGTTAAACAGCAAAGAAAAAAGAATTACTTTAATTAAAGAAAATACTAGTTGTTCCTTCTTTTGATCCTGGGGTCAAGAGGCTGGACATGAGTGAGTTTCCCAGTTCTCTGCAGTTGGGAACATCCTTTTAACTGAGAGCTGTATCTCGGGCTGAAATGTAAACTTACAGCATGAGAGCTGCTAACGGTGTCTCATTTCAGTTACTTTCTCTCGTTCTTTTTTTTTCTGGCTTTCATAAAGTTCTCTCAAATTCCTGAAAAGAAGGGATCGAAACAATATATCAATGATAGCAAACTGTTTTAATTTAAGCTGTCCAAAAAGCTGTATACAAAATGCAAGATAATAAAATTAAATTATAGTCATCTGACTCATGTTCAAATTGAGATATGATTAATATACTTTGCTTATCAAAATGTCTTTTTGTATTTTCTTTTTATTCTTTATTTAACCCTCTACCCTCACCCCAGATGTTGTAGGGTTTCTTCCCAGGAATGTATTTAATTGCTAACAGTTGGGGTGCTTACAGTGAAGTTATAGAAATTCTGACCTAAGGTTTACAGTAACTTTCCCTGTTAGAATATATTCTGAGAAAGTTTTGAGTACTTTTAAATGGGGTAAAAATGGGATTAAAAACTCCCTCAATTCTAAAATCACTTGTATGTATTTTGGACAACTCAACTCTCTGACTTTAAGTAAAAGACACTGTCAGGTCTTTACATCAAGGAAAAATACAAGCAATATCAAGCATAAGGTGGGTTTTACCATTATATTTGCAAAACAAGAATGAGTTTGTACAATTCGTTGTAGAAATATTGCCAAAGGTACATATCAGATAGTATTTGAGCAACCTTGAAAAAACTACACAGAAACACTGCCTTGTATTTAAAAGAGTTCGTAGTTTTACCTTCACACAAAGAATGTCTTTTGGAAAATTCTTAACCACTTTAGATATAGCCAGGTTTTTTACTGTTGAGCTGATTTTGCTGGATTGACTGAGAGCCATTTCAGACTTAACTTTAAATTGGCATTTTTTTTTTTAGATCGTGGAAGTTGAAAATTCCAGTAATTCTTTTTGGAATATGGAGTAAAACCCACTAAATTTCCCTGAAGTCCTGAGAAAGTTTGAGCATGTAATCTATATACTCTTTATATGTGCTAGTATCCCACACAGCATTATCCTAGGGCATGAGAAAAAGGCCGACTACTTCAATATACATTTTTTGACATGCATTTGTTATCTGCTTTTCACAAGGACATTAGTAGTCTTATAATAAAGCTGTAACTTAAGAAGTTTCTTAGAAGACTGTTTCTGAAGATGTAATAAGTTTCTCTGTTAGAAAATACTTTCAAGTAAAAAAATAATTTGCAACTCTGCTTACAACAGAAAACAGCCAATAATAATCTTTAGCATGAATAGATTTCTGAGCTCTCTTGATATGCTTTTGTTGTAGCAACAACTTTGAATGAATATTGTTTGAAGTAAACATCTTTTCCTTGCAGAAATCTTGTCCAGCTGCACTGTTCAAATTACAAGATATGTCCCAGTGTCCTAACTATTGTGCAAAAAACTGGTCTGGAATACTTTCTGGCAGCACCTGAGAAGTTAAAACAACTTTTTGGGTGAGCATTGTTTTGCCTTTTTGGACGGTAAAGGACATCAGTAAAGCGTTTTGTTCTACTAAATAGTTCTGAGATCTATTTGCTATAACTGCGGTCATAACTGATCTATTTGATACACTGTAGTTTATTAACAGAAAACTTTGACACAGAGTTAGGGTTGTCTGGAGGTATAATCATGCCCTTCTGGAATGGCTTGTTCAACAAAACTCACTCTGATGACCAAGAATGCTGAGACAACCTTAAGCGTTACAGATTTCATAGCCAAAGGAGATTTGCCCGCACTGAAGCTGTATTCACTGTCTTAGGCGTAGCTACTGTGAATATTGGAGGGCTTAATTAAAGCAGCTTGGCAGTGAGAGAATGATGCAGTCTGGAAGGACTTCACTGTGGTGGAATTGAGTGAAACTTTTTTCTTGCATGGAGATGCACAAGGAAAGGAGTGGATATGCATCTCAAGAGATTTAATATGTCTCTCGTTCAGTACTGCTTCAGCTGGAGAACCTAGGGTGGTCTTGCTATTGACAGCAATTAGGTTGGAGATGAGCATAGTCTGTGTGTTTAATGAGAGGAAAATAAAAGTGTAACACCCTTAAGGAGAAGAGGGCTGTAAAATGAAGCACATACCACATTTTTTTACCAAGAAGCAAGGTATCTTAGTGTGGGAAAGGTAAAGGCAGATCTTGTTTTATATTGTTCATAAACAAAGGTATTCATGGCAGGTGTTCCTGTTGAAAACAGCATCTGAATGCATATGCTACTAAATTCTTACTTCCTACTTCTCAGAACCTTGAGATCTGCTAGTCTCAGCATTCATGGACATGATATTCAACTAAGGAAATAACTGTGTGTTATCCTTTTATCTCTCAATTTCCCAGGGTTTTGTTGATCTGTTACAGAGTACCTTTAGGTGTTAGAAATCACCATTACCAAGATGGTTTGCATTTGCAATGCTACTTGTAGCTGGGCAGGGAGAAAGGAGGGTCTAGTTTCGACATATGGTACACCTTGTTATTGGTCATGATTTTGTAGGCTTGGAAGATGTAGCTAACAGCTTAGTGAGAGAAGTCACAGATATCTGTGTGTCTAAATTCCAAATCTTGTCAGCTTTAATATTTAGTGGTTACAGTAGCTGGAAGGACCAGAGGAAAAAAAAAATTTCCTTTCTATGCCTTCACTCCTTCCTTGTGGCTCCTTATAGCATATTTGTCAGCAGTGCTATCATTTTTGTTCTGTCCCTTTATGTCACTGCAGCTTAAAAATATTCCTTGCTTTCTGGCACTAGATGCAGATCCGTTCATTCATGTGGTCACCCCCAAATAAGCTGTGCTGTGCCAGTTGGCCTTGGGGCAAAGGAATAATTCCTCATCCTTTCTTTTTATTTGTATAGGCATAGAGGCCTTTGAGAAAGTCTTGAGAACAGGACTTTGGAATTGTTCTTTTAAGGCAGCTTGCCTAGAAGAAAATTATCTGCATAAACCCCATGTTCTATGATAGCCATCATCACCATCCTACTCAGTTGCTAATGGGACTTCTAGAAGCTCCACTGCACAGAATCAGAAATTATGACTTCTAAAGAACTGTCTCAGGAGCCATTGGCTGTTGGTGACTGTGTCCTTTTCCTGTGCATTGAGGAGGACAAGTCATCATTTCCGTAGCTTGGTCTTACTGTCAGTCACCAGACAATGGAGATCCTGTGCAAGCACATACCTGGAACAGCTTATGTCCCACCTGCTGACACAATTGATGCCTGCTTTGTGGAATTTTATCTGCTTGAGATTCCTTCACCAATGCTGAAACAAAAGATAGACTATCCAGAGTTATCAGTGCTTTCAGAAGATCCCAGAAGATCATGAGGGGAAAAAAAGGGACATTAAACTGACAAAAAACCCTTTAGGTCTTTAAGCCAATAGTTAACATCTGCACCTTATAAGTCATAGCTGGAGAGCTTAAAACTTACAAACAACTTAAGAAATTCAATGAATTATGTCTAAATTGTCCCAGGTAGATCTTCATAATTTATTAGTGATATAAAACACTAGAGGATGAGGTCCTTAAAAGGAATTATGTCAAGTGATAAAAATACAGTACAGCCAAGGGATTTTGGATAAGTTACCTTATCCAAATGCCTGATACCTTCTGCTAGGAAGATTGTCTAGGGTAAAATGAAGCCCAGTCACTGTCCTGCAGTAGGCAGTGTAAGAGAGAGAAACGTTGTCTGAAGACATCAGTAAAAAATTTAAGATGTCAAATGATGCATGAAAGCAGGAAGCTTGTTACAGAAAAAAGTCACAGAAATTATTCATAATCTAATTTTCTTTGAATTAGTTGTAGGAAGCTTGCCAAAGGAACAACGAAAGGAAATACAGATTAATCTCTCATTTGTTATCTTGTGACTGAAAGAAGAAAAAAAAGATTCTTGCAAAATGTGATGTAAAAAGTCACAATTAAGGTTAATGAGGAGAAGAAATTCCCAGCTGTCGTAATTGATGGTGATGAACACCTGCTATTCACTATTGCTGCTTTAGAGGATTGGGGAGTTCCATGTACTACTAACTGGGTAAATATTAAGTGACGTGAATCCTTTGAGATTGACCAGAAGCACGGTTTGACTTTTCAGTACTCCATTCAAAAACAGTAGACTCTATCAGTTTTAAGAAATATTAGGATTTAATTTTTTTGGTGGGAGAGAAAATTTTGGCTCATTGGGAAACATGGCTCAAAAGATCCCAGGCTGGGATTATTAATATGTTCTGTATTACTGCAAGACTATAGATTTCAAACTAACTGAAGGAAGTATTTGAGTCTTAGAAAATATGGGAAAGGCAACTTTTAAATAGAATGGTTTCTCAGTTTTACCTATGGCACAGATAGCACACTGCTACAATACAATGTTATCATTGTTTGTGCCATATTAGAAACGTTCTAATGACATGACTATATTTTAAATTTCTCTTAAATTCTCTTTTGTCACTTTAACAAGATCTATCATTTGTAGTAGAATAGCCATTAAGGTTGTGTAATGATTACTGACATGCACTATTTCATGTTGAAAAGCCCACTACAGTTGCTTCCTGAAAGGCGTTGAATAAAAGGTGCAAGCTGATGGCTTCTGTTCATCTCACAACAGAAATACTGTGTTTGGGTCTAATGCAGGTTCCTTCAGCAATACTGTCACTGTATTTTAAAATTTGATTTCAAGAAAGCAACTTGACATATAAAAAGTTAGTTGCAGTTCTTTGTTTTCCTCAACTACAACTTCTGGAAAAAGTGCATTAGAAACAGTTCTCAGAGTTATAATGTTTATCTGTACTGGAGGCAATCCTTAGAACTGTGTCAGGAGTTTCCCGAAGATGTCGGGAGTTTCCCGATGCCAGGAGTTGACCGACGGTTCACGGCTGAAGGAACAGATGCGTCCGACTCAATATGAGTGATAAAGCATAGTCCACTTTATTATTCAAGCAACACATATTTATACCGTTAAACCTAATACGCGCCTACTTGTTAGATCCTAATTGGCTGAGCCTAAAAATTACTTTTGTTTATGTTCTTCTACTTGCAGTTTGAGCAGCTGTATAACTCCCTTCTACTTTGATCATAACTACTTGTTATCTACATCCTCATTTCTCAAGGACGCCCAGTCCTTGCCACGTAGCCCTTATTTATTGCTTCGCTTGTAATTTTCCACAGGCCCGTCTTTGTCTCTCTCAGAACAAGCTCTGATCCATCAGCTGCACAGGACCACCCCAGGGGCCCGCATCCTGCCCTGCACAGGACCACCCCAGGGGCCCGCATCCTGCCTTCCCACAGAACTGTGGGGTTTTTAATGCTTTTTTTAGTTCTGATGACCATTTAACATTTTCTGATGGACAATAGGGTTGGTTTTCTTTGTTACTTTTTGCTTAGGTGCCCTGTGGACCACAAGCTGAATATCTCTTGATTAGGGCATATGTTAGTTGACCCTGTACACACACACACACATAAAATAAGCAGTAGTATATGAATAAGCTCACCTCTTTGATGTAGGAAAGTGGATAAGCTCTAAGCTGTTCCAGTTAGAAGCAGATAAATTCTGATTACTCCTGAAGACTCCAATGAATAGAACAAAAATAATGCCCCTGCCTTAAAGTGCTTGGAATGCAAGATATGAGTAGGTAAATACAGCAAATATCCTAGGTAGAAATAGGTGTATTAGAGCCTGTAGATGTCTACTGGTAAATCTACGTGTTCTTTAAGTCTAGGACACTCAGTGTAAATAATTTGTAATGATTTAAAAACCAAACCAAACCGTCTTTTAATTTTGCTTGTTTAACTTTCCGTAGTCAGCCCTTGATCCACAAAGCAATACCTGTTTTTTTGTGAAATGTAGACATAAATTAAAATGTCTCTCTATTACAAGTGGTAGATGAAACATTTTACCTTGCTTGTATCACAAAAATTATAACATCTGCATTTTTTGTGTGGCTAGTGCTCATACTACGTACCTGCCAACATAGATTGAATGTGCAGTGCAAACCACAAAAAAAAATTGCATTGGTTGAATAAGCAGACTTAGGAAATGGGAATGAATACATAAAGCAATGTGATTATATTGTATTAAAGCAACATTGTTTTATTATTAGATTATTATTATATTATGTGTCATAAACAATAATGTTATGTATTATTATATTCTTATTATTTTATTATTATATTCTAACATAACCACAGTTCTTACCGTTTAATATGTTCTGGCATAGAGCATATCTCATACTAGAGTTTGACCAGTGTCTATTCAAAAGCAGTGCTATTAATGCAACATCATAGATAACAGTTGCACATATTTGTTCATAAATATAACTTAGATAACATAAAAAAATATTTCTTTTTACTAGAAAAAAAAATCAGTTCAGGTTAAATAATGGTAAATTTACCATCTGGATAGAGCAAACAAAACACCAGAAAATACAGATTCATAGGAAGATTGAATATTCAAAACATAAAATAAAGTGCATATATATATGCTTTTAAATATATATAAAATATATATTTTTTATATATATTATATATAAATAAAAATATTTATATATATCTGTGTGTTACATGTTGACCCCCTAAGCATCAGATAATTTTCCATATCACGTATTATGCACGTTTATTTAATTTGAAAGGCACAACAACTTACAGAAAGATATAGAAAGTTTTGGCACTGAACAAACTGGCTAATTCTCAGCTCTATTTCATCAAGTTTAAAGAAAGCAGTATTTTGTATAAAACTGTAATCACAAAGTAGGAAATCAGAATTTCTGAACCTCTTTTTATGCTGAAGAAGCTAATGGCACAAGGAGAAGTGATGTAAGGCAGAAGAGTTTCAGTCAGCTGCAAACTTTGTTAAAGCCTGTAACTTTGACAAATACTTTTCTGCTCAACAGAAAGTGCAGATAATCCTTTTTATGCTGTAAAAATGGTTGATGTGAGACATATGAAGGGAAAATGGGGTTGCTGAAGGATATATTAAGCCACATAGCAGGTTGGTTTATCTGGGTGACTACAGGCTTTCTGTAATTGTACATGGAGATTGAACTCTGACCTGTATATATTGAAGTGGAAAGCCTGGAGGAGCACTGAGTGTCCCTAGGAAAAGAAACAAAGGGGCAAAGTTTGGGTGGTTCAGGACTTTGTGGAATTACAGTCTGGGGGTGAAACGATGCTGTTGTTTGTTCTTGCCTAGGGAATTTTAATATGATGAGAGACTAGCTGTATTACAAGATAAATCTTAAGTAAATACTTGGGTTTAGAAATTTGAAAGAACTGTGGAGACATCCCATTGGAATATAAACCCATTTATGTTCCCCAGGGAAATCAGATTTTGAAGAAATAGGATGAAAGATTCAATTATTTTCTTGGGTGACATAGCATTGGAGTCACGGTTGATAGGAACTCTGCCATGATCCATTTCTGTTGGACATATGTTTTTACAAGTGGACTCTAATAAATTAGTTGAGGATGAAGGTATTTACATCAATTCATTTCTTTTGTCCACAAGGACATGTTCTAAAGATCATGCCTCACACCTTAGACAACGCCTGACATTTCTTCAACTGCTTCCCTCCCCATTCACCATCTGGCTGAGACTTTAAAGATTTTACCCAGTAGTTAGTCACCATCCACCTCTGAAAAATCTGGTTCAGATTCAGAAGGAAGAGAACCAGGATAAGATATTCTTTTGTATGCTAAAGTTAAAATAAGCTTCTTTAGCCTTAGGTGTTTCTCAAGAAATTTCCCAGAAACCCCCCTGATTTCTGTTTACGTTCTAACTTCATTCCTTTTTCCCCCATACGTTTTTCACTTTTAGAGGTAGTGATCTGCCTGTGCCATGATACAGATAAGTCAGTCATTTACACAGATGTTTCATTCTTTATTGTATTTGCCCATCTTCTCCCCCATTTTTACAAATCCAGTTGATTCCTGATCAGCTTGACTTGACCAAGAAAACACTGCTTCTAATAAGCATTCAGAAGAGGGGGAGATTTTGGAAGATTTTTATTTCTTTATGTCTTTATTTAAGGTGTTGATTATTGGCATAAACAAACCTTTTGATAAGGAGATGAGAATTCTCCAACATCTCCAGGTTTTGGAGGAAAATAGTTGGAAGGAAACAGCTTAGAGGTGCTGATTTTATCTTATTATTGCAAAATATGTAACCCACTCATTTATGGCTTTCTTTTCCTCCTTAAGTGCATGTGAGTAATATTACATAGAGAGCATAGTCACAAAGTTTAATTGTTTCTTCTCTGCCTCTAGAGAAGGTATAACTCTCTACAAACTACAGAATAGCCCTCTTTTAAGTATGGCTCAGTGTCATGTTGATCAGTCTCCTGATGCTGTACAGAAATGCTGGTATGCAAAGCTGTTTCTGTTGCTAGTATGGATGAGCTGCAAGCGAAGGCCACTTTGGATAAAAATTAATACTATTTCTATTCTCAAAAACACCAATACTGACTTAAGGATACAATGAAGTTTGTGTCTCTTGCTTTGGCTTCATCCACTTGTTATGAGCAGCTAGTTCATTCTCACATTCTTAATCTTCCTGCCAAGCCATCATGACCTTGGCTCAGAGATTCAGGATGCGAATTTCCAAAGTCTTCCAAAAGCCTCCTTTAGTGCATGCTAGGGGAAAGACATGAATAATTTGACTGCAGTTGTGGGAAGTACTCTTTGAAATTTACTGTTTAACTTTGAAATTGCAGGCGTATCCTTATTTCCATCCAGCCCCTTGCCAAATTCTGCTACTCAGAAAGAACTGATGCAGTAGATTCACAGTGAGTTGGAATAATTTTGCTTTCACTGTTATCATATCAAAAGGGGATTTGAATGGAGAAAAGATGAAACCACTCATACCATCATCGCTCAAGTCAAATGAGGATTCACGTGTTTCTGTCTGGGCAAAACAGACCATCAGCTATAGACCTGCAGTACTCTGTTAGCCTGCCCTTTGCTTGCTCTTAAGGTTCCCATCTTCTCACTGAAGGCATCTTGCTCATTAAAATAGCATCTCCTTGGTTAAAGAAGGGACAAATGGACCACTGCCTCTGGGTAGTCATTATTACAGATTTACGCATCCACATAGGTAAATGCCTAAGAAGGGCCACTCAGGATATAAAAACTTACTTTGGGTATCAGAGGAGAATACTCCTTCAGTGTACTCAACAGTGACAATGCCACGTTACTAGCTTAATTAAATCACTGTATAACCTTAGTCAGAAATTGAACTGACTTAAAAAATTGTGGCAAAACTGCTATGAATTATCTTAGTCCCAAACTGAGTTTGATTAATTGGAGAAAATAAACTATTAATCTTTTTCTTAACATTTACCAACAGTAATTGGAAAAGATTAGATAGTAAATGCCACACAAATGACTAGACCTTGTGCAGAAGAAATACATTCCTCAACCTAGGGATGTTTACTTCAAAAGTAGGCACCCTGAATTAGTTTTTACTGCCTGCAGTACTAACAATTCAGATCAGATTCATGCATGTCTTAGTCATATTGAATCTTTTCCTCTGGGATATGTATGAATTCCCTCACTAAAAAAATACCAACCTGGCCTTAATTTAGTCCATGCTTTATACTGATCAGATCATTTCTTGTAACAATAGGATTCAGGGTGCAGTAAAGCTTTCAATTGGCATCTTTTAGCTCTCAGGAAAAGAAAAACACCAGGAGAAATACTGGAGAACTAAACTAGCAAATGGCCTTTTTTGGTTCTAGAATGTGCATCTGGAACAGATGGAGGTGAAACAAAATAAAAGAGATATGGCCAATGTCCAACAGAAAGTGGCTAACAGGGTGGCAAGCTGAGTGGTCACAGACTTAGCAATATTCTTTCTGAAAGACAAATTCACAGTATTTAACATACTTGCAACTGGTAAATGATTTAATGAAAAACAGAATAAAATTAATCAGGTAACTGATTTTCACAATGGCCAAGATAAAGAAAACTATCTGAGCAAAGGAGCTGTTTGTTTCTCCCATCATGAATACTGCTGGACTGTGTCTCAAGCACACTCAAAGCTAGAAATAAGGAAAATCCCTTTAACTCTTTGATTAAAGACCACAGTTATAACTTGGTATTACTTTGCCTATGCATGTGACATCAGGTAAGAGAAAATCATATTCAATGCATACCATTGTTTTAAGGAAAAATTTTAAATGTAGGACCAGTTTACTTCATCCAAACTATGTAATAAACACTTCTTTCATTGATGTTTTGCAGTGGCAAATAATTTGTTTCTTTCTTCTGTGATAATTCTGCCATTGTTTAAGCCTGATATCAATGTGCTTATGAATTTACCGATCAGTTAGTCTGTAAGTCACCTGGAAGATGACATCCACTGTGCTCACATTTATGTTCTTTCTCTTGTAGTTTACTGGAGATTCAGCGCCTCAGAGTGATGAAGATTGACTGTTGGGAGTAACCCAACAATAAGGAAGTACCGGGCAGTGTATTTATTGCCATAATTAGATGGAGACTTTCTTCCTGGTAAGTGGACAGCTGAATGACTCAGCCATTTATCAAATGAAGATGGAAAAATGGAGGTGCCTGGAGGAAAGAATTACTTATTGTAGATAGCAGTTGGTATGACATGGTGTGGTGGCCTGACACCTGGCCAGGTGCCCACCAAAGCTGCTCTATCACTCTCCTTCCTCAGCTGGACAGGGGAGAGAAAAATCTAACAAAAGGCTCATGGGTCAAGATAAGGACAGGGAGATCACCCAGCAATTATCATGACAGGCAAAACAGATTTGTCTTGGGGAAATTAGTTTATTACCAATCAAATCAGAGTAGGATAATGAGAAATAAAACCACGTCTTAAAAACACCTCCCGCCCCCCTTCTTCCCAGGCTCAACTTCACTCCCAATTTTCTTTACCTCCTCCCCTCAAGTGGCACAGGGGGACTGGGAATGGGGGTTGTGGTCAGTTCATCACATGTTGTTTCTGCCGCTCCTTCCTCCTCACACTCTTCCCCTACTCCAGCATGGGGTCCCTCCCACGGGAGACAGTTCTCCACGAGCTTCTCCAATGTGGGTCCTTCCCACAGGCTACAGTTCTTCACAAACCACTCCAGCGTGGGTCCCTTCCACAGGGTGCCGTCCTTCAGGAACAGACTGATCCAGCGTGGGTCCTCCGCGGGGTCACAAGTCCTGCCAGGAGCCTGTTCCAGCGTGGGCTCCTCTCTCCACGGGTCCACAGGTCCTGCCAGGAGCCTGTTCCAGCGTGGGCTTCCCATGGGGTCACAGCCTTCTTCAGGCATCCACCTGCTCCGGCGTGGGTTCCTCCACGAGCTGCAGGTGGATATCTGCTCCACCGTGGACCTCCACGGGCTGCAGGGGACAGCCTGCCTCACCGTGGTCTTCCCCACGGGCTGCAGGGGAATCTCTGCTCCGGCACCTGGAGCACCTCCTCCCCTCCTTCTTCGCTGACCTGGGTGTCTGCAGAGCTGTTTCTCTCACATGTTCTCACTCCTCTCTCCCGGCTGCTGTTGCACAGCAACTTTTCCCCCTTCTTAAATATGTTATACCAGAGGTGCTACCACAGTTGCTGGCTGGCTCAGCCTTGGCCAGCAGCAGGTCCGTCTTGGAGCCAAATGGCATTGGCTGTATTGGGGAGGCTTCTAGCAGAAGCTCCCCTACAGAAGCCACCCCTGTAGCCCCACCGCTACCAAAACCTTGCCATGCAAACCCAACTCACGTGGTTATGAATCATGAAGAAAGCAGTTACTTTAGAAAGAGCTGAAAGAAGACTATGCAACATTTCGGAACTACCAGGGGACAGGTGACTTTGCATTGAGTCTTAGAAATACACTTACCATGATTTCCAATAACTGGTCAAAATTGATTCCTGACTTCAAAGTTCTTACCCCAAAAGGAGGCCAAAATTACAAACTCTACGACATAGGAAAGATTTCTACTACATAGAATTATTCTTTTTAAGTGTGTAAGAGACTTGGTCACCTTCTTTATTCAGAGAATGAAATTTACACTACTTTTCTTTGGTTGAAATTTAGATTGATATCTTCAGTAATTGCTAAAGGAACTGTAGTAATTACCATAATGACTAAGGTGGTATCTGTGTCAGAGGTAACAAATGAACTAACAAAGCATGTTCTATCATTGGAGAGTGGAACCAAGCACCAGTATTACCATCTATTGAGAAGACCAGAGATAATTTTTAATACCCTTGTGCTACCATTGTACAAAAGGGAAAAAAGGCAAGGAAGAATCTTTAAATAAATATTCTGATTTTTTATTTTGAATTCTTAGGTAAAACAAGTAATTTGTAAACTATAGTAGAAATAAATATATTAAGAGATAGTCAATAGACCTTTAAGACAAATAGGCCTCAGCTTGTGTTTTGACACTAGTCCATTGAACGAATGTTATTACGAAAAAAATAGCAAGGAAAACTGTAAGACATGACCAACAACAGAAGTGACAGAAGAGCTAGGATCTTCTAGGAGCACAGATGGTAAAGGGATAGTTTTCAGATAACAAAAATAGCTATAGCTAAATGCTTTAACAGGGTATGATAATTTTATATTAATAATAATAATAATAAGAGCTTTTCTCTGAAACCCCATTCCGTTAGCCCTGAACTGATGTTCATGAGGAGGTTCCCACTGCAGATATCCTGAGATCTTCTTAAAGAATTTTGTTGAAAGATTGGTAAGTTAGGCAGGATTTCTTCTCCAAGGGACTTACCAAATAATGAAGACATTTTAAGTCAAGAAGAAGCTTTAAACCCTGTTAAATTCCTTTTATTTATATTTCATAAGTAGTATCATTTGTATGTATTCATTTATGAATACATTCTGAATTACAGGGATTTTATTATTCTTTGTTTACATGTCATGCTATGTAATTAGGATTGTAAGTGATATTCTTTCCAGTTTATTGTTGGCGATAATCTAATTTCTCTGAGGATGTTCAAGAAAGAATCTTGGTTCCCAGCCTGTCTTTTGGTCAGTGTTTGCATTCCTTCTGTATAACCTTTACAAAACTCTGTATAAATTCTGTAAAATTTTTTTCTTCATACTCTTCACATTCTTTGCATTTTGCTGACGTTGTGGAATTCAACTGAAAAAGAAAATGCAATAGTAAAGCAGGATACTGATCTATTTGTTCTGATAGAGAACTAACCCTTTTTTGTCCTGTTTTTGTGAATAATTCCAATGCAGTCAATGGCCACAGAAAGCATTGCTGGAGGCTTCCACAGTACTTATGTTCTGTGCAGCTCCTGGCTTGCTTTCTGAGTAGGATAAGCTTTCAAAGATACAGCACTTCAGTGAGACATGCAAGTGGCTGTCCCTTTGAAAATTAGGATACTTTTCTGTATGTGTCTCAGCATACCTGATTTAGATACTGAAATTACAAATTGTTTTTTATACGTACGCATTCAAACACCCTGACATATGTATGCATGTGCAGTCAAAAGTATTTGCTTTGGTGGGAATCCTGAAAGTGTTTTTCTAAAAACCACTAAATTCTGCTTTTTCATCATTGTACGTGTAGCTTTTTCATTGTTACATGTACAGGTTACTGGATCCCATTTGCTTTCATCTGTACCATCCCACCTTTTATATAACAAAAGAGGTATTTCTGCTATTGAAGAAACTCTTTTGATTTGCCTTTTTTCCACAGACTGCTTGTGTTACTAACCTTGTTATTTTCTAAGCTTGCAATTCCATTTTTCCATATGTTCGATACATCCTGTGTTTTACTACAGTTTTTGATAAGACATTCTTGAAGAATCACTTCCGTCTCTAAGATAAAGCATCTCATTACAGGTTCTTGGCATTCTTTCTGAAAAAGATGAAGTTGTAATAGTTTTACGATTAAAAAGGAGTAAGTGAATGTAAGATATAATTTACCACAAAGTGGCTGATTTTTATTTACTGGATATCTCTTCTTACTATTCAAATACTTTTAAATATCTGCAGAGATTGGCTGTGAGAGCTGACAACATAAAGGCCAGCCAATTTGCTAAGATGAGGTGAATCATAGTGTCTTGATGAAGAACATATAAAAATAATTAATTAGGATAGGATTTGGGGATATAATTAAACATAGTGGAATTAAGTTAGTATTATTCATAGTAGTTCTAGCACTTTCATTGAGAGATCTGAATTCAGAATAGGTAGGGGAAAAAGGAAAGTAGATATTACGTGTATTTCACAAATTAAAGAAAAAGAAGCAGAGGTACTGATATCTCCATCAAGTCAACAATAAAGCCAAGAATAAGTCCCAGGTTGTCTGACTTTCTTATCAGACTGTCCCACTTTAAGAAAATCTTCCTGACATTACCAGGTATTAAATCAGCCATTACAATGGATTAACCTCTCTGGCTCAGTTCAGTTAAGAGGATGAGTGTGCAGAAGGCAAAAGGAGAGAAATGCACAGGTAGATGCTGACAGTTACTCTCCATGTTCCACTTCTCCAGTATTTTATTCTATTAATAGTGCATGGTGTTAAAATATCATCTTTGGAAGTATTTTCTTTGTCACTTTTTTCCTTCCTCAAATTACAAATGAATACCAACATTATTTTAGCAGTGTTTGCTTTGATAAGATCATTTTGGATCATCCCTTTTAATTTTAATAGCAGGTGATTCAATAAAAATAATTAATACCTACTTACATAATTTATCATAAGTACTTGAACTAACAGAACTGTTCCTTCCAAGGCAAATTATTTGATTTCTGAAACTTTTCTCAAATTAGACTAAGGCTGCCTTAGGAGAAAGTTGCTAGTAAAGAGATTAAGCTACCATATTAGACCAGTTGTAGTCAAATTTTAAGTTTACTTACACCCTCATCTGTGTTTGCAGTATATAAACTGACATCAATGTCCTAAAAGAAAACAAGAGTTAGAATTATGAGCATTAACTAACAGATTCAGAGATAATAAAGCTAACTCTGCAAGACATGGATTAGCTCCAAGTTCAAAGGCTCAATCCATCCAGGTACTGGGAGCCAGCAAGTCAAGGGATCTTGAAGTCACCTAGTAACCTGCAGGATGGGCTTCACTGTGAGCAGGACTCATCAGAATTAAGTCCCACAATACTTTCTCTGAAGGAGCTAACTCCCAAGCCCACTGCCTCTTTTCTCAGAAAAAGTGAGGAAGAAAATAATATTTAATCCTAGAGTCCCCACAGTATTTGGTCAACTCCAATTCCCTTTAACCTTCTATATTCCTTTGCTTCCACCCACAAAACAGCATTATACAAACACCATCCCTTTTCCTGCTCCCTGTCACTGACACTTCTTAGCCGAGTACAGTGCTAAATATTTAATTATGCCTGCTCCTATGACTATATGAAATGCTGACTTTTTAATGAACTTACTTTGGATGTCTTGATCTGCTCCAAATCTTTCAGAACTTCTGCCCACTTGCAATGACCTGCTGCTGTCTTTGGTACGTAAGCACTAGAACAGAAGAAAACCAGTGACCATTAGGCTAAACAGTAGGTATACACAATGTTTATGCTGAAAAAAGTCAGAGATTATTATGATACTATAGATACATTGTTTACATCTATGTTTACATATGGTAAATGTGTGGGGCAAGTATATATGACAAATCATAAAATCATATAGATACATTAAAACTGTATCTCAGAGTCACACAGAGTATGAACAGTCAATGTTTTTTTTAGAAAGGCCAGTTTTATAGAATGTAATGCAAAAGAAAGGTTCAACTACTTAATGTAAAATACCTACAATTCTTTTAAAGTATACAAAAAAATCACAAATTTCAAAGTCTTTTATACTGAAAATTTTCCCCCCTGCTACTGTGGAATTTCTACCTTAAGCCCTGTAGGAATATTATTTGTCATTTAAGATGTAATTTTTTGTGTACTGGAAAGCTTCCTGTGAAAGTGAACCACTAAAGGGTGGAAGGAAGATTTCCTTCTCCTTGGAAGATTTTTGGAATGTGAATTGGAGTTTTAAAGTGTCCCCACTTGGATCCTTAATTTGGATGCCTTTCAGTACTGCTGTACTATAAATAATATATGACAATGTAGGGAAAGACAGACTAATTGTTTCGGGAAGTTGGTTTAAAACAAGCAGTTGTTAAACATTTAAGCCTTAACCAAAGGCTCAAAAATTATAAGACTTTTGGGAAAGGAAAAAAAGGGGGTTTATAACATGAATCAGAGGACACTTACCATGTTTTTGCCAGGGGGAGAGAGAGAGAAGAAATATCAGACCTTGGCAAAGAGGTTTGACTGAAGGGGTACAAGAAGAAAACAAGTGGGGCACGTAGGCCCTAGAAGCAGGGCCAGTTTTCTAAGACAGGAAACTGGAGTGAGAATGGAAGGAGGTGTCCCGTATATATAATTCAGCATACATATTTAAAAAGGTTCACATGTGGCATTTTTTTCACATGTGCAAAGACATATGGCAATTGATGGAGGTCTTTGAATGCAACAATTCCAACAGTTTGAGGGTTGTCACGGAGACTAGGGCCAAGATGCTTTCTTGACCAGACTGAGCCTAGTCAAAGACATAATAAAGTAAGGGACCATGGCCTATGAAGCAATAGGGGACTACATATCATAACGGAAGAGGATCCACTTTCTAAAGCGACTGGAGGCAAGTAACAGCTGTAATAGTAAAAATAAATAATTTGTATTTACTGTCTAATTAACATTGTAGTTACCATAGGAAGAAGATGATTAGTCCCATCTCATTCTTTAAAAGGCAAAAGAAATGGCTGCTCAGAAGATACATCTGATATTGCAGACAAATACTTTTCAGGTGTGTTTTCTGAAAGACACAACCAAGATGATAGCTTGTCACAATCTGATTTCACAGAATTTTGCTTAGTACCGACTTAACCAATTTGACAAGACATCCAATCAAGACAAGACTACCTGTTGTGTTTGGATTGAAAGACCAACTGATTTGTAGCTTGCAGAAATTTATAATCAGTTTACAAAACAGTTGACAGAAAATCAGATGCTGAAGACACATTGAAAAAATCTGAACTCATCCTGGGCTCCCTATTTATTTATCTGTTCAGACTGCAGACTGCAATTTAATGCAGGGAGAATATTAAAGAACTTCTGTTTTGTTTTCCATCCTGGAGATCTTTTCCCTGGCTACCTTTTGCCACCCAAATTCTATGAATTACCTACAACTATAAGATTACCTACAATATTGTGGCTGCATATGTATGAAACTCTGCATTGAATACATCAAATACTATAGTTATGTGTATAGATCTTAAATATAGTATTTAGATATAGTATATATTTATACTTCTTTACATAGTGTATGTACATCTAATACTGGGAAGTGATGCATTTTAAGAATTCTGTCAGTGGAGTCTGGCAACTGGAAATAAGGAGGAGGTGAGAGCTGTGCATTGACCATCAGCAAACATTTCACTGTGCACAGCCTGGGAACCTTTGTTCCAAAGTCACAGCCCTTTGATTTAAGCTGATACAGTTCCTTCACAGAGCTGGGTTGGTTAATTATCTCCAACTGTGCTTTTGATCCAAGGTTTTGTTTCTTGTCATATGTGCCACACTTTTATATTAACTAACTTAAATAATGTTTCTTTAGCAGCAGTTTATTTACATACTAACTTGCAAGTGAATATTTAAAAATGGACCAGAGAACATAATAAAACAAGAGCTACCACTGTGCAGTGGGAAAAATATGAAAATGGGAGGTCAAGCCATACATTGTCAGTTTTGCAGCTAACTTGCTGAAAGCCACCTAACTGTTATTAAAGCATCTACTGGCAAAGCCGGGAGAGTAATAGTTACGTGTGTCACAGGGGACTTCTGAAGAGTATTTGTAACAAATATTTGTTACTCTCTTAAATAGAAAATGTTTTAAATACAGTGCAATTATTTTGTTTCCAAGACCCAGAGATACAGCCGAAATACCATAGTAACCTAATCACTAGATAAATTCCACACTCAATAATGGAAAGCAGTGCCAGACCCTTTTATCACCTGTGTGTGTCCAAAACCTGTTAAATAAGTAGTATGTAAATGAATGATAAATAGCTAATCTAAATTAAAGTAAGGCCAGAGCAAGTAATACCTCATCCATCTTCTGAACTATTTCAGTATGGAACATGCCGTGTCATTGTTACCCAGAGCGTGTCTAAAAACAAAGCTCAACCTGTTACTGTTTCCACAAAAAATGGAAGTCAAAAATATGTGAGTATTAAACCCCAAAATATCAAGTATGTATAAATATAATAAATATTTTCCAAACATACAAGACTGTAATGGGAAAGAAATATTAACTGCTTAGCTATGGTCAAAAGAGCTAAATCATTTTGTTATAGTATGACAGAAAGGCTGTAACCTTTCTACAGTTAATATTGTTTGATCTGAAATTTGTCATGGTGTTGTGGTTTTTTTTTTTTAAATCTGCATACTAACTTTTTGGCTTTTTTTTTTTTTAATTTATTTAATTGAAGTTCAAAAGTAGACTTATGGGAAAACTCAAAGAACATTTAAAGAAATTTAAAAACTGATTTGTTGGATAAAGCTGAAGAAAAAATGTTTTAATCCCATGTTTAAATCTTTTAAAAAATGTTTTAACAAAACTTTTAAATGTATGAGAAACATTTTATAGTAGGTAAACAATTTGATCATTTTACAAGCCAGTTTTTATCAAACAAGATGAGGTGGCTACAAATGAAAATATGAAAGACTTATGCTGGGTCCATAAGCACTTACCAGCTTTGTGTTTCATAATTGGTATTATGAGGCCTTAAAAAGCAGATTTGAGAGGAAGTTCCAGTCCAAATGCATTGTCAAACTTATGCTGTAGAACAAAGTGTTCAAGGTGAGGAAAATAATACCTTACAGTACCTAATGACTAATGGGCCAGCGTTATCATTAGTTTGTCATTTGTTTCCTTTTTTAATATTTGTTCACTGTGATGACAATGGAACACTGTGTTCTTAATGATTAATGAAGTTGTCTTGATCTTTGGTTTTTTTAAGTATGGTAGGTAACTATTGTAATGACATAATCATTGCTAATTTAAAAGCTTAATTTTTAGAAGTAGTAGAGAACTTGTACTGATTGTAAAATATATGAAAAATGTACTACGTGCATACTCTTTTACATTTGTTTATAGAGAAAGAGGTTCGTAACATCCAGTAGGTCACCTAACATATTCCTTTCAGCAATTCAGGGCCATTTTCTACTTGAATTTCTTAATTATTTAATCTGAACTATTATTCAACAACACAAGGAATGTTAGCTCACTTACGTGCTTTGACACATTATTCTCCTGCCTTGAACACCCATCGATATAATTTAAAAATTTCCTTTGGCTAGGGTCAGTTTTTCATTTCTTACTTTGTTTAACCATTAACGAATTCCTCTCTTTCTGCATTACATCTCTGATACTTGGTCTTGTTTTATGGAAGCTTGAACTTTGGACAAGGGAGCAGCTCATATTTAAATATATACATATTTTTATCTGTAGTTTGTGTCCTGATAACCTGCAACTCTAGGTTAAGGATTAAAGTCTTGTAAGTGAATATATGTTATTCAAAAATGCAATTGAGAGTTATGATATACACAACAATCTGTTTGGAAGAGGAATGCTGTTTTCTTACAACAAAGTTAAAATGAAGCACTTCAAGAGCAGTTACCACTGAGTAAAATCTAAGCCATAGTAGTACTGTTTTCTCTTTAAAGAAGCAAACGTATAAACAAATGACAAAACTTGTCTTTAACAAGGCAGAAACAGTTGCTGATTTTGCTGGTTTGGCTGTCATAAAAACTGTAATCTAAGTCAAAAGAAATATTCCTAGGTCTTTACAATATTGAAGTTACATGTGAAGGAAAGCATCTGGAGTTCTGTGTCCAGTTCTGGGCTCCCCGGTTCAAGGACAGGGAGCTGCTCAAGAGGGTACAGCAAAGGGCTACGAAGATGATTAGGGGACTGGAACATCTTTCTTATGAGGAAAGGCTGAGGGACTTGGGTCTTTTTAGTCTGGAGAAGAGAAGACTGTGGGGGGGGATCTTATCAGTGCTTCTAAATACTTAAGGGGTGGGTGCCAGGAGGATGGGGCCAGTCTTTTTTCAGTGGTGCCCAGTGACAGGATGAGAGGCAAAGGGCACAAACTTGTTCACAGGAATTTCCATCAAACCATGAGGAGGAACTTCTTTACTTTGAGGGTGGCAGAGCACTGGAACAAGCTGCCCAGAGAGGTTGTGGAGTCTCCTTCTCTGGAGATACTCAAAACTTGCCTGGACACATTCCTGTCCAATCTGCTCTAGGTGACCCTGCTCTGGTGGGGGGGTTGGACTAGGTGATCTCCAGAGGTCCCTTCCAACCCCTATCATTCTGTGAAAATACTGAAAGATGAAATTACATGTCTTTGCCTATATACCATATATCTAAATTTCTTTATTACAATTTGCTTATAAATTTCTCAGTGAATCCTTGAGATGTGATATTTGTAACTAAGAAAGTTTAGTTCCTGTGCAAGTTGGTTTTATCTGCAAAGGTCCACTATTTTTTATTGCTTATTTTCAACTGTATTTTTATTCTTAGAGAATTTAGATCCTGAACCTACAAGTCCTTGACCACTTCTTGTTTATGTGTGCATACACTTTTAATACTGTTCTTCAGTCTAAACCAGCTTTTTCCTTCATTGGCATCCCTCTTTGATAAGTAAGTAGGTAGCAGTCTTCTCAGCTTCCATTTTGCTAGACTATTGTACTAGGTCTGGTCGGGATGGCATTAATTTTCTTTATAACAGCTGGTATGGTGCTATGGTTTAGATTTGTGACCAAAACAGTGTTGGTAACTCACCAATGTTTTAGCTATTGCTGAACAGTGCTTGCAAGGCCTTCTCTTTTTCTCGCTCTGCTCTCCCCTACCACCCCAGCGAGTAGGCTAGGGGTGCACAAGAGGTTGAGAGATGACATGTCCAGGACAGCAGACCCAAACTGAGCAAAGAGATACATCATATCATGTAACATCATACTCAGCATTAAAAGGAGGGGGAGAGTTTTTCAAAGGTAACCATTGCTCAGAGACTGGCTGGGCATTGGTCTGCTGGTGGGAGGTGGTGAGTGTTTGCTTTTGCATTACTTGGTGGGTTTGGGATTTTGTTTTCATTTTTTCTTATTAAACTGTCTTTATCTCAATCCCTGAGGTTTTTTTCGCTTTTACCCTTCCAGTTCTCTCTCCTGTCTGGCTGGGGCAGGGAGTGAGCAAGCAACTGGGTGGCAGCTTAGCTGCCGGCCAGGGTCAACCCACTACAATTATACAATGCAATCTCTTGAAGACATTTGCCCCCATTTCCGTGATCTTCCTAGCAGTCCTCATATGCTTCATTTTTCTTGAAAACAAGTGACCAGAGGCATACAACATACTGGCATCTCACGAAGGATTTAGAAACTGGTGCTAATATTTTCACCTTCCATGGGAAATAGAGAAATGGCTAGTGCCAGTGCTTTCTTCATGACTGTATCACACTGGTGGCTCATCTTTCAATAATATGTTCTCCTGCCAGAACTTTATGTCTATTTCTTTTAGAATCCTGGAATGTCTGAAGAATCTTTCACTATTTGCAATAAAAAAGTCTAACCTGCTTAATTTTTGGTTACTCTCAATTTATCCCTAACTTCTTGACCTCTAGCACACAGCTTTTTTCTTGATCAGTCCTTTCTTCGTTTGCCTCTGGGCTTTCTGGCTAGTCTCAACAGTGCTGATCTTTCCATTCCTTACTCCTGTAAGAAAATCATCCTCTGCAGACTGTTCTCTCTTGTGACACGTTGTATGCCATTTTTGTTCATCCCTGGCTTCTTGATTTCCCTCTCTTTTTTGTGTGTATGATGTGTTGCTCTTCCCTTATTTGTTGACACATAATGTTTTGTTTCTGCCCGTTTCTCATCTTCATTCTCTAGTGCAATATACCTCTTCTTGCACATTATTTATCCTATTTTAGTCAGTGTCTACTTCTGCCCTGTTCTACAGATGTGTCCCCTCAACTCTTTCTCTTTTAGTTCTTGTGCAGCAAGGGGCTGTAAATATGGAAAGGAAATTATTTCTGCTTTATATTACTTTAAATCACTTATAAATAACAATGCAGTAAGACTTACAGCAACTGAGCAATCATCCTTAGTTTCTTGTCTTAGGATACAAGAAAATTGATTCTTGGAAAAGCTCTAGTGTATGCTACAGAAGCCTCTCCCTTTCATGTAAATTTTGAATGTATTTTTGTGGAATGTAGCAAATTATGAGATTGCACACTGAACCACTTTTTCTATATGTATGCAAGTGGTGGGTGCAATACAGTAGTTGTCATTATTCGTGGTTTCTCCAATTTGTATGGGTGGTGGTTTTCCTTCATTTCTTAACAGCCAAACCCAGAACGTATAGAGGAATGGAAGAGGTTGTGTGTGTGCAAACTAATGAGAACTGAAGCCATACTAAATTATATTAAGCTGGTTTCTGTAGCGTAGCTCTTAAAAAAGAATAAATGGTCATCATAGTTTTTAACAGTGCAGCACAGCAGTCATCCAGAAAACTTCAAGTTTTCTTTCAGACAGGGTAAGATGAGTCTACTAGCAAGTACATTCATTTAGACAAAAGTGTTTTTAAAAAGATTGAAAAAAGTACTTCACAGGGATGTTAAAAGCATTTGTATATAAAATAATTTGCAATACTGCAAAGCACAAATAAATCCCTGGGTGCCTTTATATTATAAAGCTGTGTGGAACGATGTTATTGAAAAGGAGAAAACTCTTGGATAAAATTACAGGTCTGCATTCTGGGATTGCTTACTTCATTGATTTAACATACAAGATGTTAAGCCAAAAGCAACTCACTTTGCTGACAGTAATTAAGTGATAATAAATGTTTCCAATATGCTCATTCAAGACCCAAGATAAACTGTAAGAGATGAAATACACATTGTAAGTTTAACCCATGACCACATTGCAAAAAGTCAATCAACTCTATTCAATTAATATATATGTATATAGATATTATTTACAGAATTATGATTAGTCTGCTAAGTAAAAGAAACATTTTGGGAGATAATGCAGCCTGCCAGAAAAATTAATACTTCTTACAAATTAGAAAGTGCACATCTTCAGATCAACATCAATCAATCAAAATAAAAAACCCAGTCTCATTTTCAAAGCGGACTGCTTTCAGGAGCTCCCACTGAAATAAATGCCTGATTCAGCTGTAGCGAACTGGTCTAGTAAATGTGCCACAACCACCTTGTGGGAAGGCGTAAGAGGAGGATAAGATATAGATGGTATTTTCCCATAGTCTTTTTTTCAAATAAGTTTTTTTTCATCACTTTCAAATGGTAAAGCTAGAAATTAGTCCTATGTCATTCTAAGCAAGGGCTGATACAGTGTTTGATCTGCCTCACAAACATAGTCTCTCTTTATTTAAAAAAAAAAAAAAATTACCACAGATATTAATAACTGTGTGTCATACTGTTTGCCTGAATAATACTCGGTTTGCTGAAGGCAATATAGCCCTGCTGTCTTATACAGGCTTTTCTTTGCTCTCCCACCAGGACTGCTTGCTGCTTGCTTGCCAGCAAAGGAAGGTATCTATTTGTCCTGAATGGAAGCACAGCATTGCAAACTAATTTGCTTTGTTGTTTTTGTAAGAACAGCTAACAAAGTTTGGTTTTGGCAGATACTCATCCAAACGCCATGTAAGGCCCACGTGGTTGGTAAAGCTAGAATCAAATTTAGAAGTCACCAAAAATATGGCCACTCACATACAGCCTGGCACCTTCTGATGTTAAAGCCAAAATAGGCATCATGCATACTGCGCATAGAGACATGTGGCAGAATGCAACTGAAATGAAAGCAGTAAGGAAAATTCACATGAATAATCACAGATGAGTCCCAAGCTGCCACCTGGCTTCTGAAACTTCCCTGACTAAATGTTTGAAGACCTTAAGACTTAGCTTTATACTGAAGTCTTACAATTGCATTCTCTATGACTCATGCTACTAATAACAAATCTCCGGGCATTTCAGCGTGGGCCCTCAAGAGGCCAAGGAACCAGCTGACTCTGTCCACATAAGCATTCCTCTTTGGGTTTTTTTTAAAAACTTGTCCGATAGCATTGGGTGCCTATTTCCACATGGGATCGAAATGAGGACAAAATGAGGTTGTGTTACCCTGTCTCAGGTCAGAATGAACACACTGACACACTCTTGCTACTTTCAAAGATTACAGCAACTCCCAAACCAATGTCATCAATGTCAATCGCTGTTGCCATCAATGCAAATACTGATTCTAAGGATCAAGATAGCGCAATAGACTCTTTCACCAATGTTCCTAGTGCCTTTCCATAAGACATGCAAAGTGGATAATCAGCATAGCAGAGGGTATGGCTCAAATGTGTATGCTGGAGAATTTTTTACTTTCCTTCCCTAAAATCAGGAACTTCTACATTTCTAACTGAGTTCACTGATTTTTGCTCCAACTCTCTTCTCCAGAAGTTGAACTTCTGAACTACTGAACTAGACTCCTCCTCCTGAGGAGACACAGCTAGAAGTTTTCAACACTTCTGCAAGAATGGGTCCAGCACCATTTCAGTCCCAGAAAACAAAACTTTCTTTTAATTTTTTTCAAAATTTTCATGTTTGATTTTTCCAAAGCGAATTATCCATTCCTGACACTTTACAGTACCCCTGCTGTATGCCATCTCAGAAAGTTTTTTCGTGAAAATTGATTAGGCCAGATTTAATACTATTATTTGTTTTACACTTGGATATTGAGCCCACAAGTTGCTATGTCTGCTCTTTTCCCACTGGGTTTTCTACCTTTTGCTTTCAGAGCCTGACTGACATTACTAATCTTTGTCTTAGACCTGTATAGGCAGCCAATAACAGTTTTGCATCAGAGTAGCCATGCAGGAGTTGTCTTGTTGAAAACCTGTTTCATATTAAAGCTTCTTTACACAGCTTCTGTACACTCAAAGGCCTTTCAGAAAATCCTGTTGTAAGAAGTATGATGTCACTCTTCATGAGCCCCTGCCAGTCTCCAGGTAGTATGTACCTTATGGGTAAAGTTGCAATAGGCAGATGAGAAAGGGTTGTAGTCCTTACAGATTAAAAATTAGGTACATGTCCCTGACATGAATTAGGGAAGCACATCAAATTTAGGAATAGCAGAGCTGACTGTAAGCAAAAGTCCTCTAGGCCTGATGTCTCCAACCACAGCCAGTTGTGAATGCCAAGGGAAGAGCATACCGATACCCCCCTGATAAATCCTCCAATCTCCAGCATGGAGAATGCAGATAAAGCTTGTCAGATTTGGGGCTAGTGTTTTGAAGTTTATAACTTCTCTAGACTTTTTTCCTTGCTGTTTATCAGCATAGGTAAATATTTGCTTTTTAATGGATTTTTTAGAATTTTATGTAGCAGTTTCTTCCACATAAATATTTTTTTCAGCTTACATTTCAAATTTTGACAGGCAATGTTAAGTTCTGAACTTAAAATATAATGATAAGTAATTTAAAAATGCAAAAAGTTACATTAATCAGGCCTCTTCATAATGTAATTTTCTAAAGAGTACTGCTTTTACAAGCATGTATAATCTTCCATTTTTTAGGTCAGCTTGAGTTTTCTAAAAGTCACAATGTCACTACCTTGTATAAAAATACATCTTATTTTCAGACATTACAATGGAACAAATGCTGGTATTTACCCTTTTCCCGAAAGCAAGTCTTTCATTTCTATGTGGTCTTGATCTATTTATTTTTGTTTCAGTTCACTAGGCACTGTGAGAACATTTTCATCATTTGAAATTTCAAAACTGAGCAACATCATTGAAAAAGAGAAAACAAACTTTCTTCTCTCTTAATTGCAAACTATGAATAAAAAAATGCATGGAGGGGATATCATTTACTAATTCTAAATACCTGGGACAACGTACCATACTTTCAAGATTACATATGGCACCAAGGCAGGCACATATAGAATTCTTCAGAGCACATAGCAAAGTTGCATCCCATAGACCAAAGCTTGTGGTCAGCTGAAGGGATGATAAATATCAGTCTATTCTATTGGTTTCAGTAAGAGTGAGGCATTTATACTACTCAAATGCCTAGCATATTTTTTCCAAAGGTGCTTCCCTGTCCTTCAGAAAATCTGAGGGATACTGAGCAAAAAGAATAACCTATTACTTTGAGAATGCTCCTTTTATCTTCTGTATCAGAAATAGTTTAGCTACTGATATTTAACTCATACAAGACAAGATTCAAATATTCTTTGAGCATGTTACTTCCATTCCCATTTCTTTGAAATGGAGACTGATGAAAGTTGTAAGCAAATTACAAAACAAACTAGCAAACAAAAAAGTCATAATTTACAATCTTATAGGATAAAAACATTGTAACAGTTAGGAATCTGAGTGTATAGCTTACAAAATTGCTTAAGAAATATGGCATGTTATGTTTTTTTCTGGTTAGAAATACTAAGTAGTACAATTTAAATTAAAGGTTTCTTTCATTTGCAAAAAATTTTTAGTGGTTATGTGAACTAGAGAAAATGACCCTTTCTTTAGAAAATAATTGAAGTATAAACAGAAATCAAAATTAATATCCATGATTTAAATGAAGAGGGGTTTTTTGCTGATATTTAAGTCAGGATAAAACAGGTGTCTTAAATTGCTTTGAGATAAATCAGTCTGTCCCAGTTCTTGGATATTACCATACTTTCAATATGGTATAAACACTGAGCTGTTAGGAAAGGTACTGGCAAAAACCTTCAGATCCTAGAAAGCACAGAGGATCGCTACTAGCTGTCCATCTTGTTGGATCACCTTGTTGTTGAAAAGTCACTTTTACTGAGTATGATACAGAGTTTGAGTTGGCCTTCTCGACATTTACACATCAGTTCACTTTCAACACTGTATCTTACTCAGAGTGCTAGTCAAATTATCTATTAGTTTCTTGTTAAAAATTGTCACATATGCACAGCACATAAATCTGTATTATTGTCAAGTCATTCATCTTTAGCTGTATGAAAACTACTAGAAAACTACTTTGTCCTCTCTATGACCCATGTATCTTGAAATCACACACCATTTCAAATGAGACCTGAAATATTCATGTGTCATTTAAATTATGCAAAATAATCTACAGGCATCCATAAAATCTTATGAATCTGAGAGATATTTTCAGTTACATGAGGGCAGGAGATGAGTGGGGGTTTTGTCCTTCAAAAAAAAAAAAGGAAGACAGAAAAAAGAAGGAATTGTTTCAAAAGTAGAACATGAGAAAAGATTCACAAAGATTCCCTTGGGTAAAAAAGTCTCATAGATACTTGAAGAATTAATGTATCAGTAGTGTACATGCTCTAGACATTTCTATTGTATCACCATACATTTATAATATGTTCAGGTACTGTTAGATAACCGCTAAACAAGATAACAAATGTTAGTAGGATAGGGTTTTTTGAGTAAAATGCACAAGTCATGTGGTTTTGAGTATGGAATAATAGAAGCGAGTAGGAAAGCCAATAAAGCTGCCTGAATTATAGGTATTGAACTGCTGAAGGTTGTTTTCTGAAACTCAAGATAAATTTGAATACTAGAAAGAAGAGCTACACTTTGTGTTCTGAGCAGCTAGAGAGAATGCAAATGGTAACAGCACGTACCCATAACAGAATTTTCAACTGGGTTTATGCCCATGGGGAATTCAGAGCCAGTGCATCATAGCTCTTCACTAGGGTTTTTCTATATTCTCTCTAGCTCCCAGCTCCTTGCTTCTACCTGGTATGGAAATGAAAGCAAAGGGATGGATTTTAAACTACTGGCTCCTAAAAGGGAGAAATGATGGCATTAGCCATTTGTCTGTAGTGGTGACCCAACTGTCAAGTTGGTGCTTGGAGAGAGAACACATCTTCATTCAGCTTTGCAAAAAAGGCCTAATTCAGGCTTAGGCTGTTGAGTTAGCTGAGGGACTGGAGACGATGGAGTGAGGACAGAACAAGGCAAGTCTGCAGCCTACCCTAATTCTGAAGGAAAGCTGTAACTTAGAGGCCTGTCTCCAACAGGCAACTTTTCCAGAAAGGAATTAAAGCAACACTCCCCTGGATTCCTTTCGCTTTTCTTGGAAGTTTCTTACATAGTGAGCATGTCCACCCTTTTACAGCCTAACTATCTCACTTCCCAAGATGATATAATTAAAAACTTGTTATGCAGTAATTCATAGAAATGCCCATTGAAGTTGCACGCTAATTTCCATGCTTACTTCTAGTTTCTTTCTTTTTAGGACTTGAACAAATTTTAACTCTTATACTGAAGAGTTATATGGTTGGTGTTTGTCTTAAAAGTAACTTAGAGGTGGAATAAGGGGAGTGAATATGCCTGGAGCTTTTTTGGAGGCTTTCATTTGCCCAGAAACCTTGGTGAGCTTACAGTACAGTAGATTAAATCTAGTTTACAACTGGCTAGATGATTACTAAGGTGTAGCAAAATACTGTGTATGAAACTTCATTCAAAGGTGAGTATGAATTAGCTAATAAAAGCATTGAAATTGTGTTCCAGTTATAGACCTAAAGTTGATTGTGTTAAAAAAAAAAAATGTGCTTAATGTATTGATGATGGAAAAGGAGACAGGAGAGAATAGTGGAAACTGAAAAGGCGGCACTCTCAATGGCTTTGTGTTGTCCTTCACAGAACTGCATATCCTGAACACCAGAAGTCAAGGAATGTGTGCAGTTAGTTTTATTCCTTCAGTAGATAAATAAGCCTAACGCTTACTTTAAACTGGCACAGAGTTTCATTGACTCGACTGAGTAAGGAACAGGCATTTTAACACCTTTCAGAGAAAAGAAAAGAAATTAACAAGATCAGGGCTGATTTATTTCATTTTCATGAGTGAATGAATGAATGATATGTACTGGTGGCATTTCAGTGCTCTTTTTAAAAGTAAATTTTGGTATAATTAGAATGAGAAGAAAATGTGAAGATAAATTAAATGCACACGTAACTCTGCAAACATACCTGACAATACATTTTAGTGAAATGATTAAACCATTTCCTTTTCTCTGAAAGAAAATTTTAAAATATGAGATTTTCCTCAGGTCCCCTGATGTAAGTGAGGGAGGGAATCCTCTATTCACAGCCTTTGAACTTTCAAATTCAGCTGGAGAACCTTACATTAGGAATAATGAATCAGCTAACACATAATTTAATCTAAACTTGTAGTTTCAAATCATACGGTAAACTATTGTAGAAACTTTTAAAAGAATGAAAAATTCTTCTTGTACTAGTAGCTGTTAGAATCAGTGGAGCAAGACACTGAATGAAATGTACGTCCCCTTCCCCCCCCCGCCCCCCCCCCCCCTTATTTACTTTGTTCTCATTTTTATGTTAATATAACTGTTTATATTAAAGATTAATGCCAGGACTAAACTCTTATTCAGCAACCTCCTTAACAACGACCTTCTACAACACCACTTAATAGCATCACACAGCCCACAGGCTAGCACTGAACAGGAGCTAGTTCAGAGCATGCAGAAGCACACTTGGGTACAGGTACACTAAGGATAAGTAATTATCTGTGAGCCTGTAAATTAGTATCTTCTTTGACTGCTTCCCTGTCAAGTTCCCAAGGACCAGCTACTCTATTCTAACTTTTTGTTTATGGCATCTTTTCTTCAAGCATATAGAGATTACTCACAGCAAAGTGGCCAACAGACAGAGATTCAGTTACTCGATGTCATTTTGGTAATGGAAGGTTAATCTGATTTCTGGAAAACAAACTGAGAACCTTGGTTCCTAAATTTCTGATAATGTTGTAACTACCTGTCTGTTCTGCAGTGAGTGATACCTCTTTGCACTGATCTCTGGAAACTGTTCTGAAACTTCTAACGTTATCAGAATATTCTTAGTTACCTTTTCTGCAGTAGTTTCTAAGATAGTATTTTATATAAATAACCTCTATTAAAAATAAGCAAGAAGATAGCTCAACTACAAAAGCATCATCCAGTTCAAATCTTTATTGATCACTGAAGATTTAAAGGAAAAAAATCTTTACAAAACTATTACAGAGTACACAATAATATGGAATCTACTCAGCTTTTTTCCTCATAGTAGACTATTCTACCATGATTTACTATTTCAACTTATCTGCACTTTTTTCTTTTAACAGGCACAACACAGATGTTATTGGCTATATGTTACATCTGGTTTTAGATACTAAGCCTTATAGGAAAGGATGTTGTTTTGTTTGTACCTTCATAGCTACATCATTCACTGTGTATAAATATGAGAAATAGCATAAAATGATTAATTTAAGAGATGATAAAGTAACAGCATAAATGCCAGATTAATAAACTTGTACATACCTTTAAAAGGGGTAGTGGTACAGTTGTATTTTAAAATGTTCACTGGCTTTAGAAGCAAACAGAATCCTTCCAGAAGAGTTGAGACTTCTTTTAAGTTATCATGAAGAATGAAGGAGATCAAATAGGTAGTTATAACAGAGGCAATATTACTATGAGCAAAGAGCAAAATAAGCTTGCTTAGATAGTCACACAATCCTGTGTCTGCATCTTGCTACATGAGTAATGGCTTTTTATATTCTTTAAGAGCAGTAGGGGAAATACTATACTCAAAACAACACTGGCTGTATTTGTATTTGAAATGCTCAGCATAAATAGAAACGTATTTGCTTGTGATGCATTTGATTTTTTTACAGGCTTAGATGGGTAAATAACCTTAACTTGACTCACATGTGCTACAGGCAATCATTGTGGAAAAACTAGCATGCAGTAACTTGTACCTGCTCAAGACGGTGGCTCATGACCTGCTCTGTCATTATCATATATCATATCTTTAGCACCATCTAAGACATGCCAGGACCTGCTTTTTTATGTGAGAACATGGGCAGGAGACCAAAAATGTGGGAACAAAGGCTCAGGGAGTTATAGTCTGGTGTGGAGAGATAGAATGTGATGCAGGAGATGGTAGAAGTGTAGACCAGAAAGAATGAGGTGTAGAAGTGGGAGCAAGGTGTAATTTTGAAAGACCTGTGACAGGTAGGTCCATGCAGTAGTCTAGATCACAGTACTAGCAGACACCTGAAGCCAGCCAACAAGTGGAAAATACTATGATCTCCTAAGAGTGATCTTTTACCCCAGTCTCCCGACAGAATGCAAACAGCAGAATGGTAAGGAATTAGATAAACACATGAAACAAACCTTATTATGAGTGACTCTCAATATTGGAGAGAGATTTGGGTGTGTGACTTAGCTATACTATATTCTTCACCTGTCCCATAAACTGCTGCTGTCAGCTCTAATCCTCCTGACTTTCCATAGGCTACATTGGTGGGGTTTGAGTTCCAGATTTTTCTCCATAATCAGGAGGGCTATATTTTTCCTGCTTTTAATAAAAGCTAAGATTCTGATGTAATCACTCTGGCACTTTGCATGAAGTCATATGAAGCTACTGGGTAATCAATGGTTAACTTAGTTTTGAGCTGATTAATTGTTTCTATGACTTCTGCAGAAAAGTAGCTGGTAAACCAACAGAAAAGATGAGCTATAGTTTCAAGTATGAGCAATTGCATGTTTAGAATTGAAGAAGCTAAAGAAGCTTTGATAAAAATTCATTGTAAAAAATATCCAACCTGTCCTAAGCAACAACTTCACTGCCTTAACTAGCATGAAGACCATTCAGACAATTCCTGTTGGGCTTTTCCCCCCTACCCGCATATTTAGGCAGACTGGATTTGCACATGGACCTATCTGTCCCCAGTGCAGCAGGTTGGCAGGGAAGGGTGGGTGGGATGGGGCTGTGGAGGTGCCATGGTGGCAAGGTGATGCACGGTGCGAGCCTTGCTGCAACCCTTGCATGGGTGATGGCCCACAGCTGGGGCACTTTGTTTTTTCCTTCATGGCAAGGTACCATGCAGGCAGTTTTCCACTCTGCTTGTTGCCATGGGACAATCAATTGTTCGGAAGTGGGAGAATCCCACCGCAGGCTGCCAGGTCCCTCAGTGATAGGTCCCACTGCTCAGGAAAGAAATATACTTGGAGGGAGGGAAGGACTGGCCTGCCAGTGCAAAGCTGCGTGCAAGTCCGGGGACTACTGAGTGCCATATGCTGATGGCTTTTGGGTTATAATGGGGTCACCCGGCCATGCTGCATGCTAGAAATGCAACTGATACAGAATAATCTAGAAAGCCTGTTGGGGAGCTCTGAAGAGTGCTACAGAGGCTGGACACTTGCAAGGATTTTCCTCCTGTATTAAACACCCTTGAGGGTCAAGGGTTATGGCCTCGCATTTTGCAAAAGGTCAGCTAGGCATAGGCATTAAGTCCAAGCAAGAGGGAAAATCTGCTAGAACTTGCTGTGCCAGGAATAAACTGTGAAAAACACAAATGTGAAAAAATCCAGACCTATTTACTATGTAATTCTGGTACAAGGGAAAAACAAGGAGTGGAAAAGAAGCAGGAAATCACAGGGTGCTCGTGATCTCATCTAAAATACTAGAAATGTTTCCAAGCATTAAATTTGCTGTATTACTTAGTTTTCTTTTTGGGCTGTAAAATAACATTTAAAGCTTTGCTGAAATTTCCTAAAATGTCATGTTGTTTCAGTGACACTTACCTGACTCTCCAGCCTGCTCAATGCTCCAGCAGAGTTCCGTGTTGACCACACCGTCCCCAGCATCCTGCCTGCTGGAACATTACTCAGAACAGAAGCACAGAATCTGGATCAGAAAAGTACATTTTGGGACCTAGACGTGGAAAAAATAAGTATGTATAATGTTGCAATAGTTCTGAGTGGCTCTCAGCTCATCTACTAACAGCATTCAAAGAAGGAAGCTGCTGAAATTTCGCAAGTAACTTTTGCAAGTCCTCTTTAAATCTTCTAAATTAATGGAAAACACAAGACACAGACTTTTTAAAAGTTTTTTTTTTCTGATCTAGAGAAGAGACTCATCTTTGAATGCTGCAACATAGAGGGGGTTCCCGCTGGAAAATGTATATTGTCATCAAAGGATAATTTTTTTGTGACTTCTGATAACAGTCAGAAGAGAGGTTGTAGCCCAGGTAGCTAGTATGAAAGTAATTAACATCAGTATAATTCTGGTTTTTATAAAGGGCTGGAAGAGTTCCCCTAATTACTACAACACAGCATGACAATTGCTTTTAATACTTGCCTTTTATGGCAACACTTTTACTTTTGTTCTCCCCTATTTTATAAAATAAATTAGAAGAGAATAAATGAGGCAAACCATATGGAACCAAGGTCAGGTCAGCAGCAATCCACCTCCATTTAAGCAGTGTTTTCATAGCAGGGATCATGGCCACTGTCTAACCAGCTCATTCCACCTTTTATTACCTTTCTAGAGATGACACAATAAAACTGAATTTGAATGTTTCCCTTCTCTTTTAGAAACCTTTTTTTTCACTAGATTCACTTTCAAATCTTGTAAGTGTTGGGGTTGGAGAAACAAGCAAATTTTTTGTTCAAACAACTGGTTTTGTATTCATAGCAAGACCTTGAAGAGATACAGCAGAAAATGATGAAAACATGTTGACAGAACAGTTTATTTGGACATCGATATTAGTATTTTTTATAAAAGGAGTCCCAACACAATCTGCAAGAAAATAAGTTTGTGAAGGAGGCTGCCTACAGAAGTTGTGGAAGCTCCATCCTCAGAGGTATTAAAAAATTATCCAAGCCTGGAGCAACCTGCTCTAATGTTGAAGTTAGCCCTGCTTTAGGTGGGAGGCTGGAAGAGGTGACCTGTGGATGCCTCTTCCAGTGTAAATTATTCAATGAAATTAGACCTTGAATTAAAAAATGTGTTGGAGGAAGGAGGCAGAAATATGTAAACACACACAGATGTGTGATTGCGTAAGCATTATTTTCTTAGAAAATTAAATTAAACACTGATAATTTCAAAGATATGGGCTGGGAACACAGTCCTGTTTCTCTATATGTAAAGGGGCTATTGCCTACAGTTTTGTTAGGGCCTTCTGCAGCTAGGTCTCAAACAATAAGACTCCATTTCATTTGCTTTTAGTTTGGTCGAGCTGAAATTTCCCACAGTGGATTACTTACTCAGGCTAGTGATTTTCTTTTAAGTCCCATCAAGAGAAGTTCAGTCATTTCCAAAAGCAAATTAGCAGGAATATGCATTTCTTTGATATAAAGAAAATGTTTATAACCATTTAATTAAAGCTGTGCTTTTTAGTAATGTGTTCAAGTTTAGCAGCCTAGAAAACCTGCATAAACTTGGCCAAGTCATGAGTGGCTTAGCTTACATAATTGCAGAAGAGATTTGTTGGCACTATGTAGTTGGTCTCCAGCAGTCTCTTCACAATGAACATATTCCATCTCAGAGCTTCAGAGGCAAGCAGAACTCTTTGGATTAAAAAAAAAAGGCTTCCTACAGGAATAATGTGGTGAAGGCTGAGGAACAGAAATCAGTGATGCTGCTGGTGCACAGCAGTGGAATTTGAGTAGTATGACTGAATGGAGAGCAAAGCAAAGAATTGAGACAGGGTAGAGGTGAAAGGAAGGAGGAAAGGTTGAGTGTAGCAGAAGCGGGAGGATTTATGAGCACTACAGCATATTCTTCTTGAGAACTTGAAACTCAATCCCATGCTCACTGCCTTCCCATGAATTCATAATTTTAAAAAGATATTAAATCTTTAATCACAATATGAGGTAATGATTTCTTTTTTCTCTCACAGGATTTATGAACAAAATGGATTCTGTTCACCAAATGGACCAAGCTCCTGGAAAAAACCTGTATGAATATCCTTGTTTGAAAAGGGAAGATGTGTAGAAAAGGAGGCAGAAGATCACAGAAAGAAAAGCATGGGTTCAATGACAAAGGCAGCTGAATGCAGCCCTGAGGAACAGAGTCCTGTCCCTGCCTTCATCTCACCATCTTCCTGTGATTTGGGCAAGTTCCTTAACCCAGATTTTTCACAAGCGACAATCATTTTCTGAGCTCGCTTCTACAAGAAATCTTGACTTTAAGTTGCTTTGTATATCTGCCCTTAGGATGCTTCATGCTCCCCAGGCATGTATTTCTAGTCATTATAGTCAGCTAGCTCAGATGCAGGTTTCTCCAGTGTAGATGCTGCAGTTTAAAGAAATTAGTACACTCTACAGAGCTTAGTTCAAAAAAGCAACACAACACACTGGGGGCTATACGTGAATACAGAGAATCCTAGAGAATGCTAAGCAATCTCTCAAAAAAAAAAAAAAAAAAAATCCATCTCCAGGTATCACATACTGGACCCAAAATAATTTGGTTCTTCCAATCTTTTTCCATTTGTAAAGTAAAATTCCCATTTTCTTACCCTTCAGGACTTTTGAGGAAAATTAACTAATTCATGTTCAAGAAGCAATTGGATACTATACTGATAAGTGCCATAAAGGGAGGGCAAAAAAGGATAAAATTAATTATTCTGGATTTACAACATGGTGCAAGGAATGTGCAGAAAATCAGACGTGGGGCCATAAAAAAGAATACATGAAATAAAGAATATCTGGTTTTCCTGGGTTTTTTTAAATATATCTATTATATATATTCTAGCCAGTGTAAAATCATATTTCTTGTGCCCGTGTAATGAATTACTATAAGATACAGTGTAACTAAGGCTGTAGACCATTTTTGTTAAATAAAAAATATTTAAAATTAAATAAAATGAGTGAAAGACAGTTGTAAGCAGCGAGGCAGCACATAAAGCCCAATCTGATGACTTTTGTTGTCACCAGCATCCAGCGTTAGTCATCGCAGGGCAGGTTTACACTTGGAATCCCTAGGCTGAGAACAGGAACCAGTGCAATCCCAGGTGGGCACCCAGTGCTGCCCTCCTCCCCATCCCCTCTGCTGCTCAGCAGTGATCTACGCTGCATGTGGCAGCCCTGAGTACAACTAGTCATGTTAACACTAGTATCAGAACTAATCTAACCTCAGGAATGTGAAACTCTATTTGATCTATTTACCCTGCCAAGAAGCAGCATGAAGAAAAACTCCACCTAGCAACTATACCATTACCAAAGTACACCAGCAGGGAATCAAACCATATATTTTGGTTTTCCTCCACAGGCATCTCGCAGGATGAGCCTGCAAGAGTTACTGTGACTCCCATTCCCGTGTTCTTAAAAGCACACTGCATGCATTTGGTTTTAACAGATATGCAGATGTCTATTATTTTAAAATACTTTGACACAGCCTAATATGACATTCAAACTGAGGCTACATGAGTCAGGAAAGAGCCAGTATGGCTTATACAAACACACATAATTAGTTATTTTTTAACAAGTGTGCTTATGTTCATACCTTTTACTCTTACAAGCAGGTTGGTGGCAGTAACCAGCTGCAGCTTTCAGATGTCAGGTGCATAGATTTCCATGTTCCTGCAATACCTCTCCTCAGTCCTGGAAGGGCAGGTAAAGTTCCTACTTCCCCTTGCAGGAAGACAGACAGTGACACTTTGTCACTTGCTGGTACAAGTGCCATAATTCTTAATTAGCCAATGCAGCATCAAAACAGGCCACAGAATTAATCTCTAATTTTCCATCATGTTGGTTACAGGATTAGTATTATGTTAATATTAGTTAACAACATATTAACAGTTAATATGATATTTAAGATAGATGGAGTGAAACCTTATCAATGTTGTTATTTCTTTACATAAAATGGGTCTTCTACTGCACAAGTTGTTCACAAGATCATTAGCTCAACAGCCGCATTATCATATTTTGTATCTGCACAAACAGGATCTGTGGCAGACGGTGACCTGACATCACCGATGAGCTCAAGTCCTTTCTCCAGCAGAGACAATAAACTTCTCCACACTGTTCTTATTTATAGCTTAAACTCTAGGGAAGAAAATTACTAAGCATGTGACATTCACAGCTTTCTGGCAGTCTGCAGCCAGGGAAAGGTGCAGTGGGAGCCATTTTCGGCTAGCAGTTTAGAATACGGCGATCCCTCTACTCAAAAATAAATTACAGCCAGTAAATTTGCTTCACTTGTATTTTTATTTACAAAAAGGCACCCTTAAACATTTGATAAATTCTAGTCATGGTGGGCTGGTTTAGCAACTTTGGTATACGATTTTTTTAACTGTCACAGGCTCAACCATTCTAGTCTACACGTATTTAAAAGCAGGCTTTTAAAACAGTTCCTCAGTGGGCAAAAAACCCAGCCATTTTTTGGTAAAGACTTTTTAAGCATTGGCACTGGAGTTAATTGATAAACTATTAAACTGTTAAGTTTTAATTTCTAGCGGCTATAATGGCAGCAATGTTTGCGTGATCACCCTATGCTGCCACTAAAGACATACCTCATCTGTTATAGCATGAAATACTGTAAGATGGTTTGTAACAATGCATATATCTTGTTACCTGCTGATAATAACCTATCAGCAAGGACAACAGTTTAATTATACAGTACATCTCCTGCTAGCTTCCAAATATTTCTGCTGCTCTTCACTAATGTCTTAGCTAAGAAAGAATCAGTCTCCTTATTTCACACTAGTATGTTAATTTATGAATGGAAGACAGCAAGCTTTTATTAGCTGCTGAGGTGCCTGAATTCTTTGTGTTGTCATCATGATATAAAAATCTAGCCCCAGCTGCCCATAAATCCTGATGGATGGTGGAGAACAGGCCCCAGATCAGCTAAAGGATGTGGAGGAAATCCCAGACCAGACAGCTCGCAGAGATGTGCAGAATATTATCTCAAAGGTGGCACTCAGCCCTGGCTAAGTGGGATCTCTGCTTACACTGATTCAGTACAGGCAGCTTGGATGAAATGTCCTTCTCTTATAGTCCTTCCTTCAGGTTCATTCTGAGCATGGGATCATAGCACCCATCTTGTGAACGGCACTGGCCCAGCAAGAGCAGAGAGGCCTTCAGAACACAGGAACCTTTGAGGTGCGCACCAGTGGCTAAGGTTCAGTGTTTGGCACAGAAACAGTGAGAAAGTACATTGATCCAGGATTAACAGTACGAAATCGGAAGTCCTTTTGCCTGTGAAAGAATAATCTGTGTGTCTAGGTACTGGGGATCTCCAACATAGTCCTATCCCTCTGAACTCCTGCTCAAAAAGGAGTTTTGAGCATATATTCCCATGAGGATGTATTAATAGTGCTTTCTACCAGAGTTTTGTCTTTGCAGAGACAAATCTATCAGCTTGTTTGTTAATGTGCCAGCATTTATTCCTGGAGTGAACTCCTGTCACATCAAAGCCTGTAAAATGGGAATCAGAAATCTGGGTTGAATGAGAGGAATGTCTTTAAATTTGGGAACTATTTATAAAAAAATAAGATGTTGCTGACTAATAAGGAGCCAATAATAAATAACTGGTAGTAGGGATTTCCTCACTCCATTTCTGAGCAATTACTTTTGAAATACTTTTGAAAATTAGAAATATTTTAGCATGCATGCACAGCAAATGGACATGTTTGAGATGTTCTTGCTTTGCTCAACACTCTATAACTTGGTGTAGAGAATTGGAAATGTATTATAATAATGAGAATTGGCAGTGCATTACAGTTCTGTAGTTAAAATAACCTTTGAAGTCACTGTCTTCCATTATGAGTTTTTTAAGTGCACAGAAAAACCTGATGAAAAACATGAATGCAAGCATATTTACTCTCCTGGGTTTTCACTCCTACTGATGATGCAGTGATGAAATAGAGGATATAGCAACAAGACTGTGTCATGTAAAAAATAAGGGGAACAAAATATATATTACTGTGCAGACTGCCAAGTTTGTTCCAACAGCTGAGGTTGGGCTGCTGTGCTTTACTAATCCCTGCAAGCAATAACACTGTGCTGGCCTGCAGAACAGGAACCTACTTCACACCACAAAACGTGTTATTTTGATAGAACAACGTGTCTCACACAGGGGCTGTTCCAGATTGTCCTTCTCCCTGCTGTGCTGGCTGTGGCAAGCTGAACTCCCTGAGCACGGGAGAAGGAAACATTTGGCTGACACAACACCTGATACTGGAAGGTTTGTGTCAAATGTATTACTGGCCATGGCCTGGAAGAGACTGCAAGCTGAAGTGAGTAGGAACTTTTCACTCTTTAGAAAAAATCTAGCATTATGTTATCCATACTAGCCAATTACTCCACATCAGCCTGTACCTCTGTCCCCTGTGATCCCTCTCTATTTTCAGGGAAGATCTAGGAAGCCTCAGAATGGATCTGACCATAATATTCTTTTTTGCAGAGAAAGAATTCAAACATTCTTAAAGACAGCAGGGTACAATGTTACACTCTAAAGAGCTGGCAAAGCTGACCATTATCGCTTGAGTTCACAGAGCTAAAATTATTGTGACAGGCTATAAAGTCATACTACATGTTCTTAGAGTTTAGAACAGTCCAGTAGGGCTCCCAAAGAATGAATTTGATACTTCTATTGATTTATAAAGATAATTTGTATATACTAAGTTGATCTATAATTAAGTATCTCCTTCCAAGGTAAAATAACCAAGTGATACCTTTCCATTTATCTAGTATATGTCAAATAAATTGGTAACTGTAAATAGAAATAAACACATTCATAACAGCCAAAGGAAGTGCTGTGCTATTGACTATTTGGAAAGTATAGCAAAACATACTGTGATAATTATAATCAGGAATTTGTTCTGCAATATCAAACTCTCTTAAAAGTAAGGAGCACAAATATACCTGCTGTATACAGAAGGAATCACAAGGTAGTGGTTGTGCACAGCAAGGAGAATTTCCTATTACTGACTTTTAGAGAGGCAATTTTGCAATTTTTAACAATACGATCTTTCACAAGTTTCTGCCCCAGATGTCCTTATCCTCCTACCTTTTGGTTTCATTAGGTGGCAGGTGCTATTTTTAACAGCAGACTCATAAATGCCTTTGCTTACTCAGGTTTACTACCAGCTAATACCTCCCTATTGTACTGCTATCAGCTACAGTATCTCTGTATCACTATTTACAGTAGGATTCCATTTGACTCCAGATTTTCAGTTCGCTGCCTGCATTTAATATTCTTTCAAGTGTATACACTAAGACGGTAAATAACTTTTCTCCCAGCTTTTTATCTCTGTCCTTGCTGTGTTAACTATGCTCACAGCAGTATCTTTGTCTTATTCTCATTTTTGCTGTGTGAATTTGTTAGAAAACAATGACAAATTTTCACCAGCTAGCACCAATTCTCTGTACTTGCTGATGTCTCTCACATAGCAGAACCAGAGAAATAGGTGCCAGGTACAAGGTTAAATACAATTCTTAAACTGTGTCTTTTATATTTGTAACAAATCTTACGAGACAAATTTTAAAAACATTAAATAATTGGAAGCTAAGTAGTATGAGTTCCCTCATCTTTTTAGAACAAGAAAGAAAGAAAGAAAGAAAAGCAAGAGGATGTTAAAAGTGTAAAATACTCACAAGTCTCGGAAAAGCTGGGCAGCAAGTTGGCACAGAAGAATTTAGGATAAAGTTTGCACTAGTGACAGCAACAAATGCTCCACCCCCTCCTCCGTTCTGTTTTACTTTCAGTTGTTATATAATAATGTAGGACTATGTTTGTACCTTATACAATGTGGAAATTATTCTCACCACAAATAGCAGACAGTAGGAATTTCCTGCTGCCATTTCTGAGCAATTTTAAAACTTTGAAAAAAAACCCCAAAAAACATGGGGAAAGACATATGCCTGTGATTTAGAAGGCAGGCAAGTGACTGACAAACACAAAAGGCAGTTGCTTGCTGTCCCAAGTGGCCACATTTAGGCATGCTACCCCTTATCCTTCCATGAAGGGAAGAAAGCTCACAGTTTGTGCACTTGTCTCTGCACAGTCCCTTCCCCCTTTGTAGCTTAAGTGTATCCTCCCACTGTCGTGGTTTAACCCCAGCCAGCAACTAAGCACCACACAGCTGCTCACTCACTCCCCCCCTGCCCCAGCGGGATGGGGGAGAGAATTGGAAAAGTAAAAGTGAGAAAGCTCGTGGGTTGAGATAAGAACAGTTTAATAAATGAAATAAAATAAAATAAAATAAAATAAAATAATAATAATAATAGTAGTAATGAAAAGGAAAATCACAACAACAAAAACCCACCAAACCCAAGAAAGACAAGTGATGCAAATGAAAACAATTGCTCACCACCCTCCGACCGATGCCCAGCCTGTCCCCTAGCAGCAGTCTCCCGGCCAGCTTTCCCCCTAGTTTATATACTAAGCATGACATCACACGGTCTGGAATATCCCTTTGGTCAGTTGGGGTCAGCTGTCCTGGCTGTGTCCCCTCCCAACCTCTTGTGCATCCCCAGCCTACTCGCTGATGGGGTGGTGTGAGAAGCAGAAAAGGCCTTGACTCTGTGTAAGCGCTGCTCAGCAATAACAAAAGCGTTTCTGTATTATCATAACTGTTTTCAGCACAAATCCAACACTCAGCCCCATACTAGCTACTATGAAGAAAATTAACTCTACCCCAGCCAAAACCAGCACACCCAACCAGTGCTCCAGAGAGTTGCTTACTTTGGAAGCAAACGCTGTAGCTTTATGCTGTAACTCCTCCCCTTCTCTGCAGCCCAACCAGTATTTTACTGGGGCAGCCACCACAGGAGGGAAAGAGGAGTTGTGTCTTAGGCAACACCAAGACAGAAGAGTACAGCCATCGAAAAGGATTGGCAGGACAGAAAAGAGTTTCTCCAAAAGGTACAGCATTTGGCTTGCTGTGGGACAACAGCGCAGAGAGGTGTCATAGCCCCAGGTGACATCAGAAGAGGATCCTTATAAAGGAGCTGAAAAAATACTCTGCAAATTGCACTGAACTCAAAAGTTGTGGATTTTAGCTGTTAAGATAAGCGTGTGTTTAGTGCCTGTGACAATCACAGGACATGGCAGCTGTAATCCTAAAGTCCTGCTTAGACACCTCACAATGAAAAAACTTTCTACCTTGAGCTAAACTTTAATGCCCTGAAGATGAGTGTCAGCAGCTCCCTAGAAGTACTGCCAGGTTTCCAGGAACCATCACTTATCTATGTAAGGGTCATGCACTCCAGAGGCAACAGTGAAAATGGTGCTTCCTCTCTGTGCAATCTTCTTTTTGTCCTCTTCTGTGTTATTCTGAGTGCTGGTTGTTATTTTGTGCATGTCACACTCTGTGAGGTGGTAAAAATACTCTGCAGCCAAATGAGAGGGTTTTAGAAATGGCTCTGTCTCCTTACTGAAGAAGCGATGAGTTTCTATAGTTGGGCATTTCCTTCCTGTTTCTCAGTGAAATAACATTTTTTTTCAGGAACGCTATTTATAAAACCATGTGAACAATGCCAGTTCGGTCTCTGTGCTGGTATATTCTATTACAGCCAGATTCAGAAAAGCTACCGAAGGACCTAAATAAGACTTCTGTATCTTGAACAGCTGTCATACCGGAGAGAGAGAAACAAGGACGGGAACTGACTGTTTCCAGAGAGTAGTTCTAGATGGCTGCATGATGAATTCATTACATGAGGCAGCTTGCTGCCATTTCTCAGCACCTCTGCGCACCGTATCCTGTGGTCCAATGCTTGGGTCCAGCGTCCGTTCTGCAGAGAAGGCACCAAAGTGAAACGCAGCCACTCTGGTTAGCTCCTGTACAGGTTTTGTTTTGCAGTCACTATCACTCCAAAGAACCTGCCAGCAATTTAACACAAGACAAAAAAGCAGAACTCACCGTTTCATGCTCTCCAGGGACTCTTGGCTCTCTCACATGACACTGTATCTGTGTCTCCAGAAAAGCAGCTACTGATGCTCCTTGTACTGTGTCTTAGTATAGAGTGTTAATATCACTTTTTAAGCAGTTGTGCAGACATGGGAGGCGAAATCTGCCTCAGCTGGCAGCTGTTAGAAACCTGGGCAGGATTCGAAAGCAAAAACAAAAGTACAGACTTGGCTGGAATTCTTGCTGTGACAGAGTACAAAAATGCAAGTGAAAAGGAGGTACCAGCATTGCAGGAAAAAACACCACCCTAGATCAACATTTAAACCAAAGGAACACAGTCATTTATTAACTGCCTTGTGATGAGGGCACTTCTAAGACAAAAGTGGTCATAAACACCTCTGTTTCTTCAGTTTACTCCAGCTCAAAGAATGACAGTAAATGATTTCAAGTATACATGTGAGTCTATGTATTTGGGCTTGGGATCCCAAAGTCTCTCGTATTTGTCACTGTTTAAAACTGAAAGAAAATTGATTGTTTTCCATTTGTCTTTGCTTTTTGATGTGATACCTTTGCTATATTGTAATTTGTCAGAATATTCTCAGCTAGGAAAAATTTATAAGCAAACAGCCAAAAACAAGCACACAAAGCTTCAGGTATTCATGAATTATATTCTGTGGGAAAAGGGGAAGAATTTTTTTTACATCACTTTCCAAACAGATTCCTTTGAACACTGCAAAATGGAAACACTGTATATAGGGTGGATTTTATTTTTCTTTTAAATTACCTCTCTGGGTTTGTTCTTTTTTTAAGAACTATGTTTTCCTGGGATTTCTGAAGTTAAAATATAGCAATTTCTAGCTTAATATAAAAACTGTTCCTAAATGTTACACTGGTTGTATATAAAAATAATGCAAGTATCAGTATGTATTGCGTTACAATAGGGTGGCAATACCACTTGCACTCCCTCAAAATTTAGTTTTTGTTCATTTTCTTAATTACACAAAAGTGTGCTTCCTAATTACACAAGGGACGTTTTATAGTCATCTAAACACTACTAGCCACATCAAGGTGTTTATTTATAGCATAAATTATTCTCATACTCTCCTATGAACAAAATACCCCTTTCTAATTTATGCAAGTTTCATTTATAGTGGACACAGGCTATTTGGCAAGATATTGGCAATTACTCTCACTAATGAGCTACTAAATTGTAATTTAGTATTATAAGTGCAAACAGTAAGTGAAAACAGATGCATGAATGTCATTTTGAAAATAAAACAGGATAACTGAAAACTCAAACATGACCATTCTGATTTGAAGTAACGTTGCCCAAATGTTTTGTGCAGTTGCACAACAGCCAACAACAAGTTTGGGTTTGCTGTACTCTTGAAAGTTTGCCGGTGTTCTCATGAAATGAATTCCTTTGGAATTGGTGTTAGTTCTGTCGCTGAACATCGGGAGAGGAAGTATTGCTACAGGAGCAAGAGTGAAGAAGTGGGAGGGAAGAAGGCTTTTCCAGAGCAGTGTGACATGGGTGGTTGTACAAAAATACTGTATTTTCTGAAGGTAGTCTGGAAAAAAATGGCAGTTCTTGCAGAGCCAGATCCCTTCAGGATGGCCCCCAACTGACCCAGCTCAGAGCCAACTTTCTTTGCTGAATTTCTGAATGTTTAAAGGTGGGACTGCACTACGCTCTTCTCACCTACTGTCTCAATATCCATTCTTTTTAAAAAAAAAGTCTCTAAATGGAGGTCCTCTCTGATAAGATATGAACTCTGATAAGACATTATGCTCTGATAAGCATAAAGTAATTCCAAAATTTTTAGAGAACCTGAACCCAAATGTACAGGCAGATGCAGAGGACAGTAATTGCAATTTGAATAGTGCCTCTTCCTGAGTACTTTTTTATGATAGTGTTCCTGCTGTGTTTGAATTTTTGCTGCAGGGCTGAACTACTACACCCTCAATTATCAACCTCATGAATTTCTGCACAGGAAAATGAAAGAACTGTTGTCTTCTTCCTCCAGGTGACAGAGTGGATATAAAAAGCTGATAAGCAGGTACAACTTTCTGGAAAGTAATTTCTGTATAAATAGGGAAAACAAGATATTTAGCTACCACGTGGACAGAATGTATTCTAAATACTTGAAATTTAAGAGACTCTGCACAACATACTGTATTTAGCCAAAAGGAAGTAAAGGGCTTTCTCCAAGTAGTTTACCTTTAAATTAGGAGTCATACCTAATTCAAGGTTGTCTTTAGTTTTGTCACATGGCCTCCAGGTTACTAGGGTATGTAAGGAGCCTTTTCATATATTATGACACACTTGTGCAATATTAAATTCCCATATCACCCCACAATATAGTGCTCACTCCTTAACATGAAAAAATCAATGTGCTTTCTGTAGGGAATCTTAATATGTGGCATGCAATGTACAGAAAGGATGAATGCACTGGGAATTATCAAAACTTTGACTAGTGGATGGAAAGATAGTGTTTTCAAATTTACTATCAATAATTGGTCATTTGTCACTTTCTTGCAAACCCTTCCATGTATTTATACCAGTGGAGACTGTGTGATGTCCTAGACGTACATTACATGCAGCTGGTACATAAAATTGCATGCTTTACTTGTTTCATTCCTGGGTGACTGTATTACATCGATTTTCGTCTACTCTCATACACATATCAATAGAAGCTTAGACTTTAGAATCTGATAAACACAGTTGTCTTCTGGCATGGCAGAGGAGCAAGAGATCCATTTAATCTTAGGCAAGGAGGAAGGACTAAGTCTTTGCACTGAATGTATGAAAAAGTGATTTGAAATTTTGATGATGGTGCAACTTCATAACACTCTAAACCACAAGGTCTCAGAGGCCTTTTTCGTCACCAGTCACCCCAATTAGCAATAGTTATATTCAGTAACTTTGAATAAAATCCTCTATGCTCTACTTCGGCTGAAATAGGAAGTTTAGCTTAAAATGATTTTTGCTAATTTGTACATTTCTCAGAAGCAGGGTGAATATTTGAAACTGGTGACCTTCTCAAGGCTGCCTAGGGAATGTAAATGGCCACTGTGTGATTGCTGAGGGGCAGGTAGTGTAACTTGAGGGTTTAAAAGTACTAGAAATATTAATATATTTCATCTGACAATTTACAAATAACTACTTCCTCACCTGAGAAGGAGAAGAGCTGGTTTCCTGTGGTCATTCACATTATGGTTTCTGTTTTCTTGGGGGTTTCTCTTTCCCCCTTCTCCCCTGCTCAGTGGTTGGTGAAGACCTGCTCACATTAAATAGGAAGCTCTGCTCTTATAGCACTAATCTCCACCTATCCTTTTTCCCTTCCAAAGCAAAATTTAGATTTCATGGTCATGTTGACCCATACTATCTGCTTTGAAGATGAGCACTGCTACCATAAGGAGGCAACTTCAATCTCCATAAACATTGGTCAGGAGCAGAAACCTTCCTGTGCCAAGCAAGTAGTAATTCAAGAGGTAATGCTGGATATTCATGTAGTCTCTGTCTAAAAGTGTTTGTTAGGATCTGAGCTTTTATCAAGGACTCCATTATTTACTTTCTCTCCTTCCCACCTCACCTCAAAATAAGGAGATTGGCTCACCCTTCAAACTTAAATGAGTCTTTCATCTGTGATCGCACCTTCTTTTCATATTTTGCTTAAAAATACATCACTGATCTTTCTGATGTATATGGAGTGCTTTTCAGTTGTGTACATAATACAGTTTTAGAGTTATCTGTGTTAAAACAGATCAAAAAATGAGTGGTAAAGTTTTTCTGACATTGTTTAGTCTATCCTTCTGTCCCAAGGTGTGAGAGTATGTGCCTAAACCACACCTAGTGGATATTTTATTGAAGTGCTCTTCAAACCTCCAGTGCTGAAGAACTTCACAGGGATGTGGCATAATATGGCATGCAAGAGAAGTGCACAACAAAGGTAGAATCCTGTGGCAAATGCAGGGAAACTGAGAGAATGAGAAAACACATAGCAGAGAGCCAGGTCTCGGAGGTGGGCAAAAGGACTTTTAGAGGACCAGAAGAAAGTGAGCACTATATTCTCTAACTCACCAGCTTCATCACCCTTCTCTGGACACACTCCAGCACCTCAATGTCCTTCTTGTAGCGAGGGGCCCAAAACTGAACACAGTATTTGAGGTGCAGCCTCACCAGCGCCGAGTACAGTGGGACAATCACTTCCCTGGTCCTGCTGGCCACACTATTTCTGATACAGGCCAGGATGCCGTTGGCCTTCTTGGCCACCTGGGCACACTGCTGGCTCATATTCAGCTAGTGTCAACAAACACCCCCAGGTCCTTTTCCGCCAGGCAGCTTTCCAGCCACTCTTCCCTAAGCCTGTAGCGTTGCAAGGGGTTGTTGTGACCCAAGTGCAGGACCCGGCACTTGGCGTTGTTGAACCTCATGCAATTGGCCTTGGCCCATCGATCCAGCCTGTCCAGATCCCTCTTGTAGAGCATTTCTACCCCCAAGCAGATCAACACTCCCGCCCAACTTGGTGTTGTCTGCAAACTTACTGAGGGTGCATTTGATCCCCTCATCCAGACCATTGATGAAGATATTAAACAGAACTGGCTCCAATACTGAGCCCTCGGCACCACCACTTGGGACAGACCACCAACTGGATTTGACTCCATTCACCACTACTCTCTGGGCCCAGCCATCCATCCAATTTTTTTACCAAGCAAAGAGTACACCTGTCCAAGCCATGAACAACTAATTTCTCCAGAAGAACACTGCGGGAAATGATGTCAAGGACTTTACTAAAGTCTAGGCAGACAATATCCACAGTCTTTCCCTCATGCACTAAGCAGGTCACCTTGTCATAGAAGGAGATCAGGTTAGTCAAGCAGGACCTGCCTTTCATAAACCCACGCTGACTGGGCCTGATCCCCTGGTTGTCCTGTGCATGCCATGTGATGGCACGCAAGATGATCTGCTTCATAACCTTCCCCGGCACCGAGGTCAGACTGACAGACCTGTAGTTTCCCAGATCCTCCTTCCAGCCCTTCTTGTAGATGGAGATCACATTTGCTAACCTCCAGTCAACTGGGACCTCCCTGGTTAGCCAGGACTGCTGATAAATGATTGAAAGTGGCTTGGTAAGCACTCCCACCAGCTCCCTCAGTACCCTTGGGTGGATCCCATCCAGCCCCATAGACTTGTGTATGTCTAAGTGGTGTAGCAGGTCGCTAACCATTTCCCCTTGTATTGTGGGGGCTTCATTCTGCTCCCTGTCCCTGTCTTCCAGCTCACAGGGCTGGGTACCTGGAGAACAACTGGTCTTACTATTAAAGACTGAGACAAAGGCGGCACTAAGTACCTCAGCCTTTTCCTCATCCTTTGTCACTATGTTTCCCCCTGCATCCAATAAAAGATGGAAATTGTCCTTAGCCCTCCTTTTGTTGCTGATGTATTTATAGAAACATTTTTTATGGTCTTGTATGGCAGTAGCCATTTCTAGTTGGGCTTTGGCCCTTTTCTGCCTGCATAACCTCACGACATCCCTGTAGTCCTCCTGAGTTGCCTGTCCCTTCTTCCAAAGGTCATAAACTCTCTTTTTTTTCCTGAGTTCCAGTCAAAGCTCTCTGTTCATCCAGGCCAGTCTTCTTCCCCGCCAGCTCGTCTTTTGGCACATGGGGACAGCCTCCCAAGGGACTCTGTCAACCAGTCTCCTAAACAGGCCAAAGTTTGCCCTCCAGAAGTCCGAGGTGGCAGTTCTGCGGACCCCCCTCCTTACTTCTCTGAGAATCAAGAATTCCATCATTTTGTGATCGCTATGCCCAAGACGGCCTCCAACCATCACATCACCCACAAGTCCTTCTCTGTTCGCAAACAACAGGTCCAGCGGGGCGCCTTCCCTAGTTGGCTCATTCATCAGCTGTGTCAGGAAGTTATCTTCCACACACTCCAGGAACCTCCTAGACTGTTTCCTCTCCGCTGTATTGTATTTCCAGTGGACATCTGGTAAGTTGAAGTCCCCCCGTGAGAACAAGGGCTAGCGATTGTGAGACTTCTCCCAGCTGCTTATAGAATAGTTCATCCATCTCTTCATCCTGGTTGGGTGGTCTATAACAGACTTCCACCATGATATCTGCCTTGTTGGCCTTTCCCCAGATTCTCACCCATAAATACTCAACCTTTTCATCACTGACAAGCTCTAGACAGTCAAAACGTTCCCTAACATCCAGGGCTACCCCACCGACTCTCCTTCCTTGCCTTTCCCTTCTGAAGAGTTTATAGCCATCCATTGCAGCACTCCAGTTGTGCAAGTCAACCCACCATCTTTCTGTGATTGCAACTATATCAAAGTTTTCTCGCTGCACAGTGGCTTCCAACTCCTTCTGTTTGTTGCTCGTGCTGCATGTATTGGTGTAGATGCACTTCAGTTGGGCTATTGATCCCACCACCTTTTTGGGGGGGGAGAAGCCCTAATTCCTACATGACCGTTCTCAGGCGCTTCTGTAGTTTCTAACACACCAATAAACCTTGCGTCTTTGCTACCACGTGGATGTCCATCCCCTACCTCCACTGAGAGGGCAGACCAAAGGACCTCACTAACATCTCTCAACCACTGGCATGCCACCCCCAGGCTTATCTTGTTTGTTTATATACTCATCTAAGTGTGTACTGGCTGCTGTTAAGTGACAATTACTGTAATTTCAGTAGATGATTTTTTAATTAAGCTTTCAAAAAAATTCAGTACTTTTTTATTCTTCCAGCAGTTAAGCTCTCTTATAAGGCTTATAGCTTTATAATAGCTCTTAACTTACTTTTCAAACCATGATTTAAGTGTTTACAGTGGAAAGTATCCCACAAAATATTTGAAAAGAACTGGAACAGAATTCATGTACTTTGCTGTAATCTTTCACTATTAACATGTTTTTCCAGCAAATTGCTGATCTTTAGAGATTAAGACAGATTTGAACCACATGTCAGTTAAGGAAATACCAGCTGGTATAAATTGGTATAGCCTGCTGTTTTGCTGCTACGTGATCATTGTCTATCAGTATAGAGAATTTTGAAATTTTCACTTCTAGGGAAACTACATTTCTACCCGAAACAAAATATTATACGACTTCCTTCTCTGTTGTTATAATGGCTCATGGTGTTATAACAAATAAAAAATAGGATGCTAGTTAGCATATATGGAATAGATATTAATAGGAAAGAGTCAGGTTTTTAAGATAATTTTTCACTTGGAAAAGATTCACTTTCATGTTACTGTCATGTAGAAAGATGAAGGTACTTTTAAAGTCAAGATTAGAGATGATGATCCTGTGGGTGAAACCATTAACATGGACTGCTTGAGAAGGATTTATGGCAGATCTTCACATCTAGGAATTACAAGGACAGTAGAAAGTGCTGACTTTAAGAACAGACAATTCCATATGGTAGATTAGCAAATGGAGTTAGCAGATATGCAGATGATATCTTTGAAGCTTTAAAAAGATTTGTGTTCCAAAAGCCACAACCAACTTAATTGGTTTTCAAGAACCTTTGACTCTGTTCAGTGTGGGACAGCGTGAAATAATAGACCATTCTAGTAAAATATATGAGCATTATTGCAAAAAGGAAGAGAGGTCAAAAGGACATGTTGAAAGGAAATGGAAACATATTATTTCCAAGTTGAAGAAAGAGTAAATGTTGAGAGGAGTCAGTGATTTAATGTTTCGGGATGGTTCACTAAAGTTTGTAAGTTTTTGGACAAGCTCTAGTTCATTAAAAGTATCTTAACTTCTCTTAGCCAGATAGGCCAGTGAACAGATAAAATGGATTTTCAGGTGGGAGGTTGGCTAGGATTTTTAGCAATTTAGATAGCTGTTTATTTTTTCTCATCCTTTTTTTTTTTTTCCTCACCCACCTTAGAAGATAAGGAGATGGAGAACCTCCAGTTTTTTGAGCAAAAAATGAGTTTACAGTTGCTATGCAAGACCTGCATCATAAATCAAGTTCTTTTGCTATTTGTTAACAAATCTTGGCTTTGTTAAGATTACTTTCTTTTATGCATTTGGAATTAGTACTGCAAATTCAAGTGTTAGCTTTGTTTCATGTGGAACTGAAAAGTACTATATAAAAGCTGGGGATTACTATTTATTTACTGTATGCTATTCATAGTGAGTAGTATGCGAAACTATGTGGTAATGTCTCCTCTTTCTTTGCATGAACTGACCTTCATAAGCTTCTTCTTCCTGACTAAATAAATCTTACAATTCAGTTTTCCCTTGCAAATCTGTAAATGAAACCATTGTTGAATGAAGGATATTGATGAATACTAAACCAAAAGGTGCATTGTTGAATATTTCACTTGTTTGCTCAGCTTACATCAATACACTGTGGATTTTTTCTGCAGTCAATGGAGATTTATTCTACAGAATTTAAGCTTTTATTTTTTCAAGACTTCACAGCCTAAAGGGTAGTGAGAAGAACTTTCCATAAATTAACTAGATGTGACTGATGGCATATTGTCCAGGAAGTAAAATGTTTTGAACAATAAGGAAGAGAGTTGTGTGAACTATAGTTTTTTATCACTGATTTTTCAAGCCAGTCAACAGTATGAAGAAAATGTAAATGTTAACTATTGTACTGGTGGCTCCAGCAAACAGAACTAGCTATTGTGTCTACCTGTTGACACATACTAGGGAAAAGTTTCCGGCTGGGGAACACAGACACAGTCCCTTCTCCCTCTCCCCTTGGCCCTTCCCACCATGCTTAAAAACCTGGGACTCTACACACAGAGGAGGGGTGGAAACAGAAGTTGCAAAAGGCATTTGCCACCTAGTCACCCTTTGGAAGTGCTCAATTTCTTGACATATTGTTGTCTTCATTACCAAGGCAAACATTGCCAACAGTACTGAGACATACTGTGATTTGAAAAGCAGGACCACTCTGTGCCTGTGAATATGTGACATAATGCTTATAACCCCATGTAGCCATAAATTTGCAGAAAAGTGTCCTGTCTGCCACAAAGCTAGCAGCACTGAATAGCAGCAACTGCTGCAGCTAAAGACCATGTGTGCTCGTGTTTTCTGGACTGTACAAAAGTCAAGCTCTTACAGACAACTAAAGCAATCTGCAGCAGAACAGAAAAAGGATTGATTACTTCAAATAGAACCGTATCTTGTTTCTATCAATAGCATGTTAAGCTGGTACTTTACTCTGAGGTAAAGATGAGAAGTATTTGTTTTATAGTCTGTTGAAATAAGTTGTGGTTTTTTCCCCACTGGTTTTGAGAAGCATGAAGACTCGATCACAAAACATAGTTGTTTGAATTACAAGTTCTGCTTTTGCTGCCAATTTTAGGAAGATTCCCTGAGGCCATACTTCACACTAGCATGAATGTGGGGTTTTTTTAGTGTTTCCATCAACAACCAGAAAGTGTGTTACGTAAGTCTGAACACGTTGTAACAACTTTGATGTTAATCCTTGTAAGAGCGTCTCTACACAGAGAGATTCAGAAAACTAAGGCAAAGCAATTAGGGTAATATGCATAAATGAAGAGTTTTAACACCTGTGTTCTGTTGCCTTCATTTGGGAATAAAGTGACTTCAGCTCAAATCACTTCAATATCAACCTAGAAGTAAAGGTATACCTTTCTCTTCCAAGGGATTACAGGTAAGAAATGTATATGCCAGCCAAAGATTTTCATCTTTTGATAGGATGTCATTTTGGGAACTACTGAAATAATCTATTTCTTATCTTGCAAGATGCAGTCTCTTTCAGGGTTCAATATGATCAGTTTTGTTGATGTTTTAAGAGTTTCATTCTGTCCACGTAACTGTTTCATAACTGTCCAGTATGGCTCTGAGCTTACCGGCTCCACCAAATACTGTGAAGCAAGGATTACATAAAGAGATTTTTATTTAAAGGATGTCAGTGTTTTCAATCTTGGCAAAAGAGTGGTTGCTGCAAAAAAATTCTTTGGGTCACAATGGTTACTGTGAAGAAAAGAATTTTGAATATGAAGGTATTACGATTGGGTTTATTTAAACCATCTTTTCCTACAAATTGCTTTTGTCTTTGTTTCTCTTGCTGTCTCCTCCAGATGTTTTTGGTTTTCCTGTTTTCCACTAAATTTATTTGGGTTGAAGATATGTTTTGATAATTTGTTCAATGCACTTCAGTTTGTTTGGATGGACCAATTAAGGATGAAATGTATGTTTATCCAGAAGTGCTTATTCGTAGCGGCAGAGGAAATTGTGAAATTTTTTATGTGTATATTCAATAGTTTGCCTGTTTTTTATGATATTGTTTTATATTCTAGCTTAGAAGTCTGAATCTTCAGATCTGACCACTCAAAATTCTTTTTCTTGATGAAAGTTTAACCTTTCTGACCTGTAAAAATGCTTATAAACTAGAGTTCTTTGAAAGGTCTTGTAAGAAAATCGGTCCGGTACAATTGCAGAAAAGTCCTTAATATTATTTTATTCCTTCCTTTTTGTAATCACACCTTTACTCTTATATCATATTTTCTCATCTAGTAGTTGCTAGTTAAGTAAAATCTTTCTTTAACATTCTGGTCTTAAGTTTTTAATCAGCACTTCATTTTTTCCCTCTCAGATTTCTTATGAAATCCTGCAATTTTGGCATATGTTGCCTCCGTAATCCAAACCCAGCAATTTTGGTTGTTCTATGGCATAATTTGTATTCCTGTTGTTTGTCCATTTGCAGCCCCTGGGAAAACAACATTAACTTATTTGAATATGCTAAACCATTTGAGATTATATTTCTCTGTCTTTTCTGAAAGACCAGTCTTTTTACTCAGTCCTTCATGTTAACAAGTTTAACAGAAGGTAAACCTGTCTTGCTAAGTGTGTGTTGCAAAATGCATATAAAAATAACAATGTTGCAGAAACAAACCAGAGGCAAAGATCTGTCACAAGTCTGTTTAATTACTGTCTTATTAACCAATTTCCTTTGCCTTATGGAAAAGCCTATAAAATCAAAACACTGCTTTCTAGAGCCTCTGTTCCTGACAAAAAGTAATAGTATCAGTTATTAACAATTAGACTCAGGACAAGTGGGACCTCATTACATGCCTAAGCCCAAACTTGCAAATGTGGTCTTCACGCTCAAAAAATAGTAACACATACTTCAGCAACAGAATGAAACACAAACCATGCCCAGTGAGAAGATCGTGTTATGTCTAATACTTGTTCAACTGTAATATGTTCTAGTAAGACTATCTCAAGCCAGCAAGAATACTAGGTTCCTTACGGTCACTGTGAATGCATCCAAGCTCTTCTGCAGCAAGAAATCTTAAACCACCTTCAGGGTCTTCTGTAATTCATTCACTTTATCACCTTTTATGCTGTTCATTATGGTTTCCTTCACATTGAGAACTCTCATCCTTCCTGCCCTGTCCTTGAAGTTTCACTTCAAGCACTGAAATGATGACAAACTGCCACACAAAGGACAGTCTCCTAGATCTGAGCCAGCACTGTTCTATCCACTGTTTAGCAGGGGTTCATGGAAAAGTAGCCAGGCCAAATACTCTTTTTAAAAGTGGAAATAATTTCATTTATGCATAAAACTACATTAGCTTAATTTAGGAGAACTCTTATTGTTCAACTGTGTGGAGTGTTTGTTTAGTGGTGAATCGCAAAGGTGGCTTGTTTTTAGCAGCAGGGCATAGGGTGCGTGCAATCATTGGCCCTTCCCCCAACTTTGATTCATTGCCTTATCAAACAATGTCACTTTGGTGGGCTCTATGCAGAATTTTAGAATGTCAGAATTTCTCAAAGCACATGTTTTATAGCTAATCTGTGATAATTATCACTTAATTTGATAGAAAAGGAGGGTGAGAGGGCAAAAGGTTTAATTACTGCTATGTGGCTGGAGCATTGTATCGTCATCAGATAAAATGCTGTGTAATTTGTTTGTAGAGTTTCATCTTGTAATATCTCTAATGGTGTGATATCCCTAACTAGTTTTCCATGTATGTTTGCAAATTTCATTGTTACTAACAATCCTAATATGGTATTCATTAGCCTGTTAATTACATTGTCATTTAGAAACCCTTGCTTCCAATTAGCTTTAATGACAACACTGGAGTCATTTTTCTGTGCTGCCATTTTTGTGCAACACTTTCCCATTTAAACTGACTGCTGTTCTATCTTAATTAAATTTAATAACAGTAGTGGTAGTTTATAGGGGACTCTTTAACCTCATTTAATGTCAGAACATTTATACTAGTTTGAAGTAGGTACTGAAAACATTTGCATTAATCCAATTACTTTGAGAAGGAGCAAACTTAACTTGTTTCAGATTATTTTAATTAAGGCAAAATCCCCATGAAAGGTCAAACTTCCTACCTGTGCAAATATGTAGAAACATTAGGGTTTTTTCTAAGTACACTGAAGACACAGTGAAAAATCAACAATACAAAGAAGAAGGAGGCCATAACTTTTTTTTGTTTGTTTGTTTTTAATAGCAGGAGAACAGGGTGAAAAAGCTGTCAGTGTCGTTAGTGACTCAATACTGCCATTTAAACATAACTTCAGGTAGGGAACAGTTGCAGTATTTTTTTAACTTGGGAAAGCTCCCCAGGACCCGAATAATATACTTAGCATTATGCAGCACCCTTGAAGTTGCACAATGGGACTAGAATCATGGGTCTCATTTAAAATAATTATCTTTTTAGGCCACACAAATCTAAGGCCCTTCAGAGAATCTTTCCATGAGATTATAGAAAATCATTGAAATGTAAGATTGAAAGAGATGCTAAAGGTCACCTAGTCCATCCTCCTCCTCAAGCAGGCTGTCTAAACCAATACCATTTCTGAAGAAAAGTTTGTTAGACCTTACATTCTTACTTTAATAAGGATTTCAGAGCTTCTTTGCTGGGCTCCGAATGATAAGGTCAAATTGCTGTGATGAAGATTGCTCTGATACTGTCTGTGAATTTGGAGATGATTGCAGACACCTTTGTCCTAGACTATTTATTTTGACTCTAGGGAGGCAGTAAGCTTGACTGTGCTCTAGAAAATCCTATGGCTCTCTTAGGGCGTTGCCTAGAGCTCGGATATGGTTTTGTATTCAGAGGCCGATGAAGGAGAAATTGGAGGTATTCCAGTGATCTGACAAAGAAGGTAGCTGCCAGGATGGCATGCTGAACTTGGGAGATGCAGCAAAGTAAAGGAGGGATGTAATTTCACAGTTGGAGTTGAGAGGGAAAAGCTAGCTGAAAGCACAAGGCAAGCCACAGGCAGCGATGGTGGGGTGTGCTGGGGAGAATCTGTGATTGTGAAGCAGAAGTGGGAGCTGGAGGAGCAAAATTCTTGACAGCCTCATAGGGTCATTGTGCCATGACTGGCAAATAAAGTAAGGTAACTCCAAAGTGGTAAAGGGACTGAGGCAGGAAACTGTCTCTAGGGACTTCCTTCTCTGCAGCAGATGCAAATCTCATAGATTTCAGGGGAGGGAAGAGGAAGACAGACCTTCCCTTCCCAGAGGACTGCTTGGATCTTGCTTACCTCTCATTACACACCAAAAAGGTGTAATAGGCAGCTTTCTGCTCAGCTTGCTGACTTCTATAAATCTTGCTGTTAGGCTCATAAGTCACCCTTAGATCTGGTCAAGAGTATCATAGAATCATTTATGTTGGAGAAGACCTTTAAGGTCATCGAGTCCAACTGTAAACCTAACACTGCCAAGTCCACCACTAAACCATGTCCCTAAGTGCCACATCTACACAGCTTTTAAATGCCTCCAGGGATGGTGACTCAACCACTTCCCTGGGCAGCCTGTTCCAATGCTTGACAACCCTTTCGGTGAAGAAATTTTTCCTAACATCCAATCTAAACCTCCCCTGGTACAACTTGTGGCCATTTCCTCTTGTCCTATCACTTGTCACTTGAGAAAAGAGGCTGACACCCACCTCGCTACAACCTCCTTTCAGGTAGTTGTAGAGAGTGATAAGGCCTCCCTGAGCCTCCTCCTCTCCAGGCTAAACAACCCCAGTTCCCTCAGCCGCTCCTCATCAGACTTGTGCTCCAGACCCCTCACCAGCTTCGTCGTCCTTCTCTGGACACACTCCAGCACCTCAATGTCTTTCTTGTAGTGAGGGGACTAAAACTGAACATAGTATTCGAGGTGTGGCCTCACCAGCACCAAGTACAGTGGGACAATCACTTCCCTAGTTCTGCTGGCCACGCTATTGCTGATACAAGCCAGGATGCTATTTTCAGGGATATTGAGGTCCTGACTGGGTCTCCTTGGTACCAGATACAAATAACACATGGGTAGTATACACGCTGATATTTCTAGAAGGTAATTTAAAGTAGCTTCAGTGAGTTACATACAAAAAGAAGTACTTGTTTCCTTTGACCTAAGTCCTTAATATTTATGACCTCTTATGATTGCTTCTGGGATGAAAACTGATGACACAAAGGTAGACTTTACCTGGACATACTTGTGTTAGCTAAACCAATTTACATCAAAGTCCTGTTTCTCTGAACATGCACAACAACTTCTCATGCTTTCCTCATATGCCATCCTACAAACCTTCTCTCTTACAAGTATTACCAAATGTCTGGCTTCTTCTCAGCTTGACACATTTAATTAATTTCCTGCTTTGTTGAAAACTGATAGCTTACCCTGTGTTTGCAGCTTGCTATCTTAGCGGTGACAGGTTAAGTACCTTGCACCTGTGTTCCATTGTTTACAGCTGCTTCTGTTACTGAAAGGACATTGCTGTTTACACTCACTGAATTGGAAAGAGTGCTTTGTGCTACTCGGGTTCCAGCTAAAGCTATGCTTGTCTTCAAGAACAGGAAGCACTCCCACTATAATAGAAGCAACTTGGTGGGGGTAACAAGAATTTTTCACCAAGCAGGCTGTATCCTTTCTCTTCAGCTGGAATTCTCCCATCTGATTTTTTTGTAAGTAGCTTGCTGAAAACCACAGGAAAACAGATTACTGCTTTGTTTTCTATAAAATTGAAACTACAGGAATGATTTGTCCGTGCAAATATAGTATTTTGCACTGTGCAGGGCCAGTTGGTATGCAGGAGATCTCCCGAGAGGCTTCCTTACCCTGAAGTAGCAGAACCATCAGGGCCATGGTTCTTTCTGGCCCAAGCTACAGCGTCATGCAGAGAAGGGACAGGATGTAGGCCAGGAGATGCTGTTACAACACCAGGTTACACAGGACTGACCAGATGCAAAAAGACCATCCTGCACCACCCAACAAGACATTTTGTGCATTTGCTCCACCACTAGTTTCGGTAGATATCTCGGAGCACACTTTTCCATCTGTTTGGTTACCAGCCCTTCATGTAATGCTGATAGACACCAATCCCGTTATTAGATCATAACATTTTTAAAGTGGGAGCCACATCTCTGCTCTTTATAGAGCACATAAACAACTGAGATCATTTGGATGACCACCACAAAAAACAATGATTAATGTTTTAGCTATTGATGTAATAGGAATAACTTAAAATAATATTACTTGAAAGTAAAATGGAATGGGTAAATAATGAGGAGAGCATCTCGTGAGTTTGATAACTTGTAGTCCTAGTATGAAATTATTATGGCATCCTTTTTATCTGCCTGAAAATAGGCAAAGGGAAAAGGGCTGAAAGAGGAGAGGTGTCCTAGGCACTAGTGTTACTGGTTGTTATACAAAGGGGACTGTCTATTAACTGACGGTTAGGCAGATAAGACTCAAGGATTTGGCCGTGTGGCACAAATGTGGGTCCCTGCACTAAGTAAGTTAACTCATGTACCATACAAAATTATTGTGTAGCTCCCCAGGGCTCATTTTGTCTGGCTGGGAAGCTAGCACAGCTGCATCACTCCTGTTAGCTTGTGAAGGCCAGCTGAAGTATCATTGCTCCATAGTCTTTTCTACAGGGAGTTGTCCTCATCAATTCTGTCTACTAAAAAGCAAGCTTAGCATTCATCTGTGTCCTTATCCCTCTGCAGTGACTGTGCAGGGATCTGAAAGGGTGAAAATCAGGAGCCAGAGTTACACCTAACCCAGTTGTCCAGAAATAACACTGTGAATATCCGTTCTCTGCTTGCCTGTGCAGCTGCAGCAGGACTACAGTATTAAAAACCAGATATATTACTCCCCTGCACTTCCAGTCCTATCCTTAAACAGGCTTTCCTGTGACTTTGTTCCGTCTACTTGCTTTGTGTTTTCTGTTAGCTCTGTATCAGTTTCCATTTCAGTAGATATTTCTTCCCAGACTCTTGGCTTACTAATTTTTGATCTAATATTTATTTGAAATATTAATTGTAATTCTATGTTTTCTTCACAAAAATATTCATGTTGCTCCAGTGCCTCTTCCCAGTAGGTCTTTGATGTTATGGCATTGAGGTTTTTTCTTAAATTCAGGTATTGTAATAAAGAAAAACTGTATCTGCAGTAGATCCTGTGAGTAATCATAGAATCACTTAGGTTGAAAAAGACCTTTAAGATCATCAAGTCCAACTGTAAACCTAACACTGCCAAGTCCACCACTAAGCTGTGTCCCTAAGCGCCACATCTACAGAGCTTTTAAATACCTCCAGGGATGGTGACTCAACCACCTGCCTGGGCAGCCTGTTCCAATATCTGACAACCCTTTCGGTGAAGACATTTTTCCTAATATCCAATCTAAACCTTCCCTGGTGCAACTTATGGCCATTTCCTCTTGTCCTATCACTTGTCACTTTGGACACCCACCTTGCTACAACCTCCTTTGAGGTAGTTATAGAGAGCGATAAGGCTTCCCTGAGCCTCCTGTTCTCCAGGCTAAACAGTCTAGCAATTGTGTGGATAAAGTATCCTAAATGACTATCTGTGCCTTGCCCATATTTATCACATCAACTGGGATGCATACATTGTTAAAGAAAGGGGACAATTTTAAGACATGGCAAAGAGTTAACTCCTGCATTCCCTAGCAAAGGCTCACAAGGAATAGCTTTGTGTCTGCAGCCCTTTCTCAGTGTACTTGTAGGTGCTGTTCGTACCTTGCAAAGTTGAGTGCCTTCAAGGGGCAGATGGGACTGCAGAAGCCTTTCCTGGGAGCAGGAGACAAGAATGTGCTTTTAGGCATATTGAAGTGAAGAGTAGCTGTGAAAGTTAAAGGCAGATAGGAGCTAGGATTATAAAAATAATCCTCAGTGCAGATCAAAAGCAAATAAAAAGGACATTTCAGGATTACAAATGACAGGAAGGAAGAAAGGTGGATTGGGGATTGGTAAAAAAGCAGGCAGGGAAGAAACTCCTGCAATATGATGTCAGTTTGATATATATACATATCTGTTAAGTTCTCCTGAATTCAATAGCAAGAAATAGAATAGCTTGAACCACACTAGTTTTACAAACAAGTTTTGTTGCTCAAGACTTCAAAAACAGAACGTGAAGATGGATCACTTGCATGTCTGGTGACACTAACTCTGTCTTGTGTATATTGTAAGATGGTTTTTTTTCCAGCTTTAGGAATCCTCTGGCATTTGTTACCCAGCTTTCAGAATAACTTTTTGGATAGATTTTTTTTTTTTCTCCTTTATTACCAAAAAGAAATGAGAGTGTGCATGAAGCATAGCTTGACAGTGAACAGAGTTAAAGAAGTTGTCACAGTTTGCAGCAAAAATTTGAGCATTATCTAGTTGGGGTTCAGTCCACAGAACCCTGGAGTGTAAAACAGCTGCAGTCAGGGGAGGCAAGCAGGCAGAGGACTAGACAGTAAATGTTTCATGTGGGAAATCCTTCCTGGACAGTATGTCTTTGTGACATTTATTGTAGTGCCCCTTTCCTTCCTGTTCCTTAATGTGGAGTGTGCCCAGAAGAAAGATTATTTAATAGTTCATTTAACTGGGTATTTAGAGTGTAATTTGGAGGTGACATAGATTATATGCTCTCTTTCAGACAGACTCATTAAGGGAATTGACACTTTGAAAAACAGGTATTTCAAGGTGTTAAGTACCCTAAATTCCAATTAATGATGTGATAGTCAAGGACAGGGAGGACCATGCAATGCAGCATCTATTTTCCTCCCTTAATGATACAGTGCACTGTAGAGACATCCTAACTAACTAGGCATCTAAAAGTAGGATTATCTGCATTTCTGCCTCTCACGGAGAACTTCTTTGGTTACCAAGAGGAATACTGAGGAGGTGGAAATGGCTTAAATCTAGGATTTAGAAATGAACATAACTAAATACAGGCCTACATCAGTCCTTCCCAGAAGCACAGCTTCTATGTGGCCCTCGCCTATTCTCTCTTCTGAATGAATATTGACATGGAGAAATGCCACTGACCATGAACATGTTTTCTGTATAAGAGTTCTCACTATTGCTACTACAAAGGCAGCTTTTCCAACACAAGCTAGAGGACAAGTTTTTTCTGCTCCCTTTGACTTCTTCTAAGTATAAATAGCAGAATAAATGGTCAGAAAAGTTCCTATCTAAAATCTTTTTTAACAGGGATTTTACTAGATGCTGCAAGACTTTTCTAACTTGCAGCTGAATGGATCGAATAAATTAAGAAATTCTGTGAAAGCATTTAGTCACCTTGTGACTAACACATCATTTCTTCTAAACTCTTCTTATGTTGGGAGCACATAGCGAGGTTGTCCTCAAAGTTTTGGTGCTGGTTGGAGGGAATGAGTGTACCTAAATTCCTATTGGCATTCTGTGCAGATATCCAATATTATTCAACCTTCAACTAATAACTTCTCTTTGATTCTTTAAGTATAAATAAGTCTGTACGTGTTTGTATAACCTCTGAAAATGAGAGGGATTTTTTTTTTATGTATGTATGTAATTTAATTTTTCTATCTCTTGGGCATGAATATATGATGAGTTGCTAACTGGGGATTTTAAGCTTTTGGCCTTTTTGGCCATTTGGATTCCTCTTCTCAGCACCTCTCTCTGTTCAAATCCACAGCCCTGAGCCTTCCAGAGTTTGGTTAATTACATCCTTCCTTTCAATAAAAACCACAGTGTCACTCTTTCCTTTTAAAAGTTAGTTGTTTGGTGTCCTTGTTAATACTGCAGCTCCAGATGTAGAGCACAGTGTGAGCCCTCAGTTGAATTTCTAGTCCTCTGATTTACTGTGCCTAATGCCTTGGCTTTGGACTGCTTTGAAATCAAGGTGACACTTTCCCTTGTGAGGCTGTTCCTACATGATTGTATCCTTTCTAGAAGGTGGTATGTATAACCAGAGACAGGCATAATAACCCTAATGAAATGTTTTAACTGGTAAACTGGATCCAATGTTGTCTATGACCCTTGCCTGAAGAAGGGAAATAAAGTCTGCCTAAAATACAACAGGCTGCTCCCAATTCCATGCCTGTGCTGCCTACAGCTCTTGGCACAGACTGAAGAAAGAGAGCATTCTTAAACAACCTGTCTGCTACTGGCCAGAGGAAGAACAGCAAAGAAAACCTGAGCTTCTCAGAGGCTTGGGTTTGAGCTCAAATGTCCAATTTCAAAAGAATGAGGTTAACATAGTGTCTTGGCAGAGACCTGGGTTTTATGGTGTATGAATGTACTGTGAGAACATCTCGATGGAGACTTTTCATCTTGTTTGCGAAAACCAGCTAGGCTCAGATAATGAATTAGGAATGGCAATTTGGTGTATGTCCAGAAATCTAATTGCAAATGCCTGGAGAAATGTAAAGTCAAGTCTAGTGAAGAAAAGAGGGACCTATAAAGATTAGTGTTTAAAATACTGGTTAGTAGTAACACACCTGCAGGTGGAAAGAATGGGGGGATATATTAATTACAGCTTTGGGTATAAACACTTACATTGCAGTATCATTTTTGTTCATATTAACCTTTTCTTGGCTCTAGCTTCATAACTACAAGAGCAGTAGGGAGAAAATCAAGTCAGATTGATTAGGACAGTATTGCACTGACAACAAAGTTCAAGGAAAGATACTGACAATTCATAGTTCAGAGGAAAAACGTAGAGACAAGAGTAGCGATACAACAAAAATGCTAAGGTTTGTAGGTTCTTTTAAAATTTCAGTCATACTTTTCTGTGTGTTAAGGGGTGTTTCTCTCTTAGCTTCCATGGAAGTGAAATTTGTTCATTGATGTACGCAAACCACTGAATTAATCCAGTTGTTTGCTTTTGTGGTGTCCCAAGAAGGCTGAACCTGGGGGCTGTAACCTTCTTTTAAAAACAGAAGTTAACTTGATAATGAATAAAAATGTGGACATTGCCTGTCCATCTCTAGCAGCCTGCTTCCATTGACTTGCTGAGTTGTTGGTTTGTTTGGTTTTTGGTTTTTTTTTTTATTTGCTGTGTTTTATCTCCCTGATCTTTAAATTTCTTTCATTTATGAAGCTATTTGGTAGAGATTCAGATTGTCTCATTTAGACTTTTAAAAAAATGATGGTTCAAATCCAATAATTCTGGAACTTTCCAGTGCAGAAATAGTAATGTTAATTTTTGGATTCAGCAGGGAAAACTGTCCAGTAATATTGACCGTAGTACTTTTATCACTGCACTTACCGCTATTGTTCCTTGATGTGTTGTGAGAATCTTTTAAATGGACTTTCTTTCCTCTTCTTTTAATTATCTGAGGTTGTTCACAACACCTATTTCTGCTACCTTTGAAACTGTTGTAAAGCCATATGCTACAAAGCCAGAGCGATAAGACAAATGGAGACAACTTTGGGCAATATGCAGCCAGCTGGCTGAAAAGATTTTAGGACATGTATCTTCTTGCTTGAAAAAGAAAGAAAAAAAGACAAGGAACAAAAAAAGAAAAAGAAAAAGCTTAATGGCAAGTATTTGAAAGCATTTAAAACATCTCTGTATATTAAAACAAAAGTTATTGCTTAGATCACTCTCTGTGATTCCTAGCTTAGAACTTGATTCCAAATACCCTGTTTTAATACTAATCAAATGTAGGTATCTTGTGAATGATCTTGGGGTCACTGAAGTTAACAGCTTTTTGGAGTTTTTTTCTTTCCCACTGTCTTCAATGATCTTGATATGAAGTCCTATTTTTCATTTTGCTTAATATTGCTTATTTCCTTGGACATCCTAAGAGAATTTTCTTCTTGTACAATGTTTACTGAATGCAGCCATAAGAAGTGTTTAATTTTTTGTAAGGTAAATTATTTTTTAATGCTTCTAGATCCTTTTTTAGGTTTATAGCAATAACTTCATGTACTTTTTTCTAACGTGTAAAATTAGAAGAAGTCTTCAGTCTAAATGCAGGCACAGAAACTTTCTGTCACTGATAAGCTGCTTGTTATTTTCTAGCTACAACAAATGCTGTCTTGATCCCCGCCCCCCCCCCCCCCCCCCCCCCCCGTAGTCTTTCCAGCTGACTGGTTCTAAATTTCTATGCAATGACAATCCATGATCACCTACCAGACTGCTGGTTTGAGACAGGATAATGGTAGCACAGATTTCTCAGCAAGTTTTGACTTCCTTTGCTGCTGTCACCCATATCTAGCTTAGTAACTTCTGTGCTTTCTGATATTTATATTTTTTAGCAAGCATAGAACTGCTACCATTGCAGATTAGTGCCCCAAGCAGTTCTTTGCAATGCAACCTTCATCTAGGAATCCCTGGATGGGGTTTTAACAATGCAAACAAAATACATTGCTTCTTCTGAATAAGCTTCCTATAGGAAATGTTCCTTCTACTTTCTCAAAGTGGATGCTAATTTAATGGTTTTGAATGATAGCTGTCAAGCACTCGCCAAAATCTTGACAATCAATATTTTTCTCTTTAATGATTTCTATGCAATTCCACTGTGCCTTATGCTGTCCCTTTATATAGGGTAATTGTTCTACAGGTTTTTCAGAAAACCAGTTTTTCACAAAAGTATGAATACTGACCCACTTAGCTCTTCTCTAAAAAACTCTCTGGAAGACTTTTGCAATCTGTGCTGTTTCACAAGAAAACTTTTCTCCTGTATTTTCATCTTGAAGGGAAAAAAAAAAGCTATGGGTGTAAAGTGAAAATGTATTTAACAACTTCACTACTCTTGGAAATACTTGCTGAAATTGCTACAAAAACATGGATGTACAAACATGGATGTTAGTCAATCAGTTTTAAAGGTGATCTATTCTTAACATACTTGTCCAGGCTTCAATACCACTTTCCTGGTATTTAGAAAGGGGTTTTTATTTACTTCAATGAGATCAAAACTATTTGCTTCTCTGGTTTTGTCATCACGGTCTGTTTAAATAGACTGTAATTAGGGACTACATAATGGGCTTCCTTGCTTAATTGACTAATAGCAGTCTTTGATTTTATTGCATAACTGATACCAAAATACTTATTAAAAAGTCTCTATTTAAGTTTGCACATATAAACCAATAATATTAAATAGACAATCTATAATAACTTGCTGGGGATACTGTAGAACATGCCTTGTCTTAGCTTTTTCCCCTTTCTGTTTGAAACTCTTACCACAGAATAAAAGAGGCAAGGTTTGCATGGAGAAGCAGTGTCTCCTCTTACATCAGCTGGTATAGGCAAAAGGATGGTGCAAGCTTCCAGGCACTCTCTTCCAAAGCAGAGGCAGCAAGCTGCAATCTAGCAGAGATTAGGAACAACTGTCCTGAGTTGGAAAGCTGTCCTGGGTTGCCAGAGGAAGCCATTTACGAGAAAAGTGTACTTTGCACTTGCAGAGAATGGGGGGATAATAAAAAGGAGAAAAGGAACATAGTGTTAGGCCACTTTGGCTGAAACAACTCTAATGTTACCACCTTTCTTGAGTAGAGTCTTGATCCTAAAGCACTTCCATTACTTTCTCAGAAACAATGAGAGCCAGCACTGGAACAGAGGAATTACTGCACTGGAAATAACATCAAAACACTGCTCTTGCCATCAGATTTCCTCTGTGCACCAAGAAGCCATTCATTGTCTCATCTTTGTCATTTTTTGCATTGAACGTGTTTCTAGAAATCCTGTGCTGGCCAGAAGCAGCTTTTCAGGAAGACTGTATCACCCAAGTACCTGACAGTAGGAAAGCACAGCAGCATATGGCATGGCAGCTCTGTGGTGATACATTGGCGTATTTGCGCTGCATTCACTCTGTCCTGCTGATGGATTTTCCTGATTGCATTGGGTTGACCAAGATCTGACAAAGCTGAACAGTGTCTTGCAATCAAGTGACAATGTTTCTGGGAACAGGCTTTGGAATAACACGATATAATTCTGGCTATTTCCAGTCAGTCTCAGCAAATGAACTGGAATCCTTTTTGGAATTATTTCACTCTTTCACTGGTTTACTGTTCATATATATCTTAAAGAAATCCAAGAGGCAGCTAGCCTTAGATGGCATTCCCTTGGCAAGATGTGAGAAGATATGTGTTAGAAATGCTGAGCTGGTGCAGCCTGTATAGCACCACTGATTACTAAGTCTGAGTCTCAGAATTTAGGCTTTAGCAATAATCCAAGTGTCAGGGAGAGTACAGATGGAAATGTTTACTTAACTGTTTTTCAGGCAATGTTGAGCAGTTTTGTGCTGCATGTTTACTATTGCTTTCTTCAACCCAGCGTAAGTGTCTTGAGAGAGAGTGATTCTGCAGTATCCTTGGCAAGTGTTTTACAGTATAGGTGGCCTTGCCATTCTGTAACTGCTTACCCTGGAGAACTGGGGGAAAAAAAAAAAAAAAATACTTGCCAGTATTAACTGCAGATCTAAGTGGGTCATGCCATGCAAATGTCTCTGATTAAAAGCACAAGAGATACTGCTATATTTGAAAAAAGCACTTTAACACAAGTACTGGAAATGTAAGTGTTAGAATATAATAAATACTTTTGTACCCAAGTGTAAGTCGTGAGCAAATGCCCACAAGGAAAGGGTTAGCAGAGTAAATCAACATAGATTAAATGTCTGTGCTTTCAAAACAGGAGTGAAATATAGTATGTTGGATTTTTTTTTTAAATGGAAAAAGCTAATCCTCATTTTCAGGTACCAAAGATGTTCTGAGAGTGGATATTGCCTCTCCAGCTGCTCTGAATTTACATATTTTACAAATTCTCAAAGCAGATAATAAGGACCCTTTGTTCTTTTTTTGCTTTTCCACCGTTGTGCCCTGACTCTGGAGTTCTCTGTTTCTACTCTTTCTGACAATCAGCACTAGCAAGTGCCACTCCTGTTCTTGTAGCATTTGTGAGAACAACCCAGTAGTCTGTAGTTACCTCTATAAAGCTTGACAGAGTTACAAAAATGGCACCAATAGTTTGGAAGCTTCAGCAGGAAACAACCTGAAGGAAATTTATAAATTAAGCTCAGAAACTTGGCTGACCTGATCACCAGCAGCGAATGACCTAAAGGAAATTTGCTGCTGGTGATCAGATCAGCCAAGTTTCTGAGCTTTTTTTAAAGGCTGGGAGAGAGGTTTATGGGCAAAGTTCTTTCACAATATGATATTTTTCTAGCATAGATTGTAGTTCTATAAGAATTGCTCATTAAAGTTTTAATTTAGGGTAGAATATGACAATCAGAGATACATATTTAGTGCCAGTTTATCCCTTTGCCTCATGGTAAGGTTCTCCGTAGTACGCAAATGACTTGTTCAAAGGCTCCTCCATCCTTCAGAGCAGAGATCTCATTGAGCTCTCTTTCGATGGATGAGGTGAGCTTTGAGTGGTTTTCTCAATGCATATGAGAAAAATGGTGACATGAGGTACCTGGTGGTACTTCACAGGTATTTTGTGTGCTTTTGACGTAAATGGTGTTATCGAGCTAGGTGGGTTGTTCTGTAGGTTTCCTCTTCAGGGGCGGCATCATTAATTTTCCTTTAGATTTCCAGTTGTTCCTTATGATCTGTGTTGTCACAGCCATTGCAGTATGACAACAGCATAGTTACTGTGTTGTTTTATTTGCTGCAATTGCCAGCATATTTTCCTGCGTGCAGTGTTTTCACTTCACTAAAGTCACTGTTATTAGCAGCTATTTTCCTAACAGTGTGTGTTACATCTCATGCTGGTCAGTCAGAATATAAGGATGTCCCAAGATAGCAGGTAATGGACAAATCTAATGGATTAAATTAATGCCTGTTGTGGTCTGAACAGCTTCAGCTAGAATTATCTCAGAAATTAACTTGATCCAGTATGTGAACAGAAGGGTTATTATCAAGAGTACTAGTGGTATCTTCTCTTTTACTTCTGTTATTAGAACTATAATACAAACTTTAGCCCTTGTGAGAATGGTCAAGGAGAGATCTGCCCTCACTGAAGTCGAAGTCAGATGTATTCTTCATACATACAACCAGATCCTTGGCTACTGTTATCAGCCCAGTTGATTTCAATGCATCTGCAGAATCAAACACCATTCTCTAATGTCCTCTGAGAAACCAATATTACAGTAGGTTTGCACAATGCTCTTGGCACATAATTACACAATTTCATGTGTAATCTCTTGGTTTATGCTGTGCAGGCCAGAATGGAAGCTGATTGTCCAGGCTGCCTTACAGATGGTATGAGGCCTAGACTAGTCACAATAATATGCCTCTGAAATCAGTAAAAGTAGCAAAATTGCTTGACAACCGGTTAGTAGTTAGATGCATGTCACTCTGCCCGATTGATCAAATGCCTGCCTCTTCTGCCTTTTCCCCCTCCCTTTCTTTTTTTCTTTCCATTGATTTTAATGGGTTTGGGGCAAATTCGTTTTAGTAATGAAGAACTTACTATCCCAATATGAGAGATTTGTCTCTTACAAACCAAATAAATCAGGTGGTCTACTGCTACCAGGCTCTTAAAAAAAAAAAAAAAAACAACAAAAAACACAAACCCCAAACAAAAAAACCCAAAGACTTTCTGGCAGTCTGAAGTAAATGGACTTATCTTTATGATTTTTCCTGAAGTATGAGTGGGTATCTAGCAACTGTTACTGTTGTATTGCATTTTGTTGATAAACTCTGCCACAGTATGAAGTTTGGGGAGTTATTAAGTAAAGTAACAACATGGTCTTTTGGCTTACATTTTTTTCAGGGTGCAGAAATGGGATATTTGGATTTCTTCTTTTCCAGTTAGAGCAATGTAGCTTGTTTGCTTGCTGTCTGAAGAAAAATCTAGAGAAGAAAAATTCTGATATTATGGGAGAAAATTTTCATTTCTACGGGAAATCTACTGTATTCTAAAAATCTTAGATTAGTACCAATATTTTAACGTTTTTCAAAGACTAGTAGAGTGACCACTAATGCAGTTTCAAAGAGAGTGGAAACAGTCTAAATTTTTCCTGCTTAGCAAAATAGCTCTCACTTTCATGGTCAGTCTACTGTGCCCTTAACCATCTTAACGATTTGGCAATAATGTATGCGTCAAAACTGGTTCGATGTCTCAGTGAGAACTCATCCCTAAAAGGGAAAACCATCAAATGAAAAACAATAGACAAAACCCCAATAACATTCGTTGACTCATAACAACAGAAGTCCTAGCTTTTGAGCACTATACATCTTACTATCCTTAATCTCATTCCAGGTAAAAGTTGGCATGGGACCTGGCTTTCAAAACTGGGGTGTTAAAAATATTCTACATTAGGACAGCATTTATCTTGCTATTCAGTGGAAAAAAAAGGCTAATGAAGTGCATGCTGTATCATTTTCCTGAACTGGGTCATTCTACAGTCTACTGTGTTATATATTCAGCATTTTAATAAGGTCCTTTCTAATTGCATATCTACTTTCAGCTGATGCTGTCCATTCCAAGGGAGGCCCTGCAATGTCTTTGTTTAAAGCTCTGAAGTATTGGAATGTTTTCCCCCCAAAGGGGTCTTCATTTTAAGATAACTTTCAAAAACCAGCAGCAGTCTAAGGTACATAAGAGGAACACAGATACTGAAGATAACAGATTCTGGCAATCTCTGAGTCTCTTCTGTGCCCTTTGAAAATTAAGACTACCAGAGAGGGAGCTTTTTCCCCGAGGCATTTCTCTAATGTTTTCCAAATGTTTTTTCATCGGAGCCAAATGGTCAGAGCAGCTAAGAATACTATTATAGATGCACAGATATACCTTTTTTTGTTCATTTCCAACATGTTTAGCTGCATTCCTGAAGCTGTAACTGAGATAAAGCATGTGTAAAAGCTTTGCTTATAGGCTTCTCCACAGCTGAAGCTCAAACAATTTTCCTTCAAGGTGTATTAGAAACAAAATGTTCCCAGGTGTTACTGATGCTGGTTGCTTTGTATTTATAAACAGTTAATCTGGTTCATGTGAAACATTCCTTAATTGGCAAGGAAACATGCTTTCTGCATACCCTTGCACAAAATTCAGCAGGAGTTCAACACATTACAATTCATCTGCTGAAGCACAGCCAGCTTGGACTGCTTTGGATATCTGTAGTTCACTCATTCCACTATCCGTTTTATTACCCCCTATGCTCAACTAAAGCTGAAAAGAAAATAGGGAAAACAGAAGGAAGGGAGAAGTCAATGGTTCTGCAAGACTAAAAGTGATAGCCAGGAACAGGTATGATAAAAATTAAAATTGTATATACTTTATATACTAAAATTGTATATACTTAAACCAAATTGAAGCCCGTGCGTGTGTTGTACGTATGCCAAGCTTTTCATCTGAGGGTCTCAATCAAATACAAATGATCAATCAATACAAATGAGCTGACTGTATGAGTTCATGGTGTACTACATGTCTATTTACAAAGGTGCTTCAGATATAATTTTTAGACATGAGTAAGTAGTGTATAATTTCTTGACATTTCTTCTGAACCCTTCCCTTTTCTTTCTCCAATTTCTATTGCTCCTGTCTTTGTAGCCTCTTTGTTGAGAAGTTTGCCTTGAACCATTTATGTCTGTCTTTGCTGGGGTGGACCTTTTATGGATGGCTCTCTACAGGATCCTGACTTTTGTTGCCAGACCATTGAAGCCTACATAACACCATTGTTACACTGGGAAACACATTTCTATTCTTGCTTCCAACGGTATGGTTAAGAAAAACTGTTCTTCTGTGACTAGACTGGCAGTAACAGGGACCAGTGGCAAATTTAAATGAACCATTATTGAAACACAGCTTGAGAAATGCAGAAAATCAGTCTAAGCTTTCTGGTCATAATGAGCTGGTTTTCTTTTGTAACAACAAATCAGCTGGTAATAGCAGGTGATAACATTTTAAAGAAAGAAGAGAGAAAAATGAGCTGAAACCTCTCCACCCATAAGCTTATAATATTAAACCGAGTTTCCTAGTGCAATGGGTTAATGTTTCCAACATGCAAACACGAGTCAGTTGGCTTCAGTAACATTTTGGTAAGGAAAAAAGAAAACCATCAAAAAAGTAGACAGCTGGGATAACACATAATGCTTAATTCATGAAATATAGCTATTTTATAATTTTTTTTCCATTTTGAGGAAGGCAACTATAGTATCCACACACCCCTCTCCAAGCCTATTGAACATGTAGTTACTGATCCACATAATGGCTAATCCAGGTGTATGCCTTTGTATGTAACTGATCAATGTGTGTGTTGTTGATGCATAATTAGTCAATATACGTGTAGGCAGTGTGTATTTAATCATAAGAGTGTGCATAGTGTATTGTCTTGCCCACTTGAAATATTATATGCACCTGTTCAGAAACTTCAGCTTTATTAAAGAGATAATAATATTAGAGCACATTGTCCAAGGGACTCTTCAAAGCTAAGCCCCCATCCCAGGCTTCATTCCTGTCAGTGACTGATGAATCTGTTTTGTGAGCAAGACCTTATCAGCATACTGCCAAACCTAGAGGGGTGAACCTCATCATGGGTGGGATCGGCATGCAGAGGTCTGCTTGGTAGTGTATTGTATCGGGGTTCCCAGCATCAGGAGGGATGTAAGATTTAATAATGTGCTAGCAACGTTTCTGGACTGAGCCTTTCTTATTAGGATGTGGAAAGAGCCGGCACCTCCCCTGTGCAAAACACCAACCTCAGCCCCACAGCAACACCTGCTGAATTTGGCATTGCCAGGCTGAGCTGGGCAGACAGCTTCACTGGTGCCTGACCGATTGGCATGTAAGTGTCGGTAGCTGGTCCCCACTTTCTAGGCATTTCCATCTCTGTTTTTTTGTTCCGTACCCCAACTCCTTCTTTCTTCTGCTCTGCAGCATAGCTGAAGAGGCTCTTTTTCTAGGTCCTAGAGAGAAAAAATGGTTTTGCACATTTGTGAGGCTCCTAAATGGATTCTGGTCTCTTGGTTCTCAGGAGACATCAAAAGCTTTTCACACTAGACAGTTATAAGAGGCATTTTAACAGAACCTCTTACTTTTCTCTTTCCTTTTCTAGGCTACCTTTGCACCCCAAGCCTGGAAATTGCTGTTCTAAAAGTAAATGCTCTCACCTCAATGCCTGGTTTGGGCATAGACGGTTTTCTCTGGTTTAAACTGCAGGACTGCCCAAACTATGTAAGCAAAAAAAGTGCTTCTCCTTAACATTTCATTAGTCCCTTTCATTCATCTCTCCTCTCCATCACTGCAAAGCACTCTGGAGAGGGTGGGGGAAGCTCCACTCCAGATGTCTCAGGGGTAAAGAGCTTTCCTTTCCTTTTTGGCCTCAGGCACTGGTCTTAAACAAGGCTACTATTGCAAGACAGTGGCAGAGACTGATACCAAACATAAAAGATCCCGGAGAGACTATTAAATCAGTGTTGACCTGATTTTAATAGCACATAATATTTCCATGGATTGCAAGCAAGTAAACAAGCTTTGACAAATACCTTGCATAAATGGACTTTGAAACAGAAAAGACCAATAAAGAGTCAGAAAGGATGCAGAGGCTATTTTCTGGAGAAAAAAAAAAAAAAGAAAAAAAAAGAAGGAACATTTTGTAGAACAGCATTGTACTGAGTTAGCTTTTTGCATCACTAATGTGCCATTTCTTGTCTTGGACACCTCTGCTATAAAATGCTACTGGGAAAGCTTTTTAAAAACCTTAGTGTCATACCTTGTTGGGATCAATTGGGAAAAAATGTACTTCAAAAATCACACAAGTGACCTGAAAGAACACTGGAAAGTTTGTCTTGGCTTTAATCCTCTTTCAGATGAGACATGCTAACAGCTGCTAAAATCGAGATACTCCATATTACACTCTCGCAGATTCGTCAGGATAAATATGGGAGGGAAATTGGATTGCCTTTCCTAATAAATTATATTTGGGATAGCAATGTAAACTTCAAAACAACAAAGTTCAAGAACTGGCAGTAGGGCAGTACTATGTAAACACTTTGCTCCTTTGAGAACAACTACTAGTTGTTCTTGAGTCTAGTATTGGTGACTTGCCTAAAAGTGGCTGATGTCCCACGTGGGAAGTAACCAACCCATAATTTTATCGATTATACTTTATCACTTTTAAGTAAATCTTACCTTGCTTAGACAGCTACTTACTCCTTAGAGAGCAGTCTGTGTGGGACTTACTCTTGACAGCACGGCCAACCCTGGAGTGTGAGTGTTTTGGCTCAGTGAAAGCCCAGTGGAGTGATATATGTTGAGAGAGTGCTTACAATCCTAGGGAGCCTTTAGCAGTGCATCCGGGTGTAGTGCTTGTCCCTGGAAACAGTGCTGACTATGCATGTCTGCTACAGTTAGTGAATTGCCCAGTTGTTGTTGTGCTATATCCAGTGCTACAACATGCACAGTCCCTGCTCGGTGCACTTCTGATGTTTTGTTGTGAGCAGACCATGTATCCGCTTTATGTTGCAAAAGAAATGCTCCATGCCCAAGAGCGTAGATTATGTCTACTTTTCCACCCATGCACATTTGCGTGTCTGTCTACTCATGTATGCTATAGACCATTAGTTTTACATCATTGCTGCCGTTCCTCGGACTCTTATTGGGGCACAGAACTGTCGCTGTAGTTGTAAAGGATGTAATACTTGAAAATTGGTGTGTCGCTCATAGCGTGGTTTTTTACTTTGTTTTACAAATTCTGTTTTCTGAGTCTATTCTCACCTTACAGCATTCATTGTAAACCAATTGTTTTAAAAACTTCACAAGTTGCAAACATCTTATGGAGTAGCTGAAGTCTTGTGAGTATATACTTAATGGGTTCCTCAAAGGATATCTAATGTTCAGGGAATTTCATTTCTGCTCAGCTGCAGCCTGTGAATATTCAGTCTAATATTCCATTCCCAGCACATTTAATAGTCGTCACACCTTGGGACCTTCTTTTTTGACCTCTCCTCTTTTCAGATGGGAGTGCTGTGATGTTTAAGACAATGAGTCTCTCTGGATCTGGTTCAGTTGACATGGGGTCCCTTGGCAGGCAAGTGAGGTCCTGTCTTCCATTAATAATTGTACCTGGCGATGTGGCAAAGGTTTGAACATTTGATTTGTATCTTCTGTCACAGCAGAAACTCTGCCTGGCATTGCAGATGCCGCAGGTATATGAAGTAGGAAGGCTTATTTGGTCAGGTCAAGTGACCTCAGTTATTTACAGTACACTGCTCAGTGGCTTTGGGTTGACACCAGCTTTGGAGAAGAAGTTGTGATACATTTACTGCTAGTTTCAATGGCTCTTCTTTTCAGCTCTGCCTGGGCTTGACCAGCTTCCATGTTGTGAATCCTTTGCTTGGGCAGGCTGGGATGGACTGACTGATAGACACAGAGGGCCCTGCTTCTAAATTCAATCTGCTGTCCTGGAGACTCTCCCCTTAAAGTTATAGGTGCTTTTTAGAGAGATCTTCTCTGGGAAAGAATAGAGACTTCCTGATTACTATTCTCTTTCACCTTGTATTCCAAACGAAATCTGGTACATAATTCAATACTCAAGCCTGTGGTTTGCCCTGTCCTGCTGGCCAGCTGCAATTGATATTCTGTACATCAGCCATAATATGTTTTAAATGATGGCATGACTTGCTTTTCTGAGTTTTCTTATTGGCAAGTGCATTTGCTGTTTAGCCTCAAAATGAGGCTAATTCTTCCATCTAATTATCGAGTCTAATATTGCTGCTTTATCAGTGTTCCTGAGGTTACGTGTCAGCTGCAATCAACTACCCATGTGAACTGAGTATCTTTGCAAGCATTAGTCACACCATGAACAACCTCCCCTTCATTACCGTTGCTTCATAACATGAATTACTGTTTTCTTTTCTTGAGGTAGCTGTGGTAACGTGTCCCAGAACTGCTGTTTCCCATAACTCTTACATCATTGCCTCTCAGCTGCATATTTATCTTCCTACGAGGCATGATGTTTCCATAGAATATTTCCTGGCCCTTGACACATGCATCCTCAGTTTGCATCCCTCTTTTCCACCGAATCTCTTTTAGCTTTAGCCTGCGTACACGTTCCATCTCAGTGGTCCTTGCTGGGAAAAAGACAAGGTGCACCACAAATTGCATTTAAACAAGCCCAGGGACAGAAGTTAAATGCTGTAAGAATGTCAGTAATGGGTTTAGCCATATGCTCATCCTTTTTCACCCTACTGGGATTCTGTCTACCGCTGAAGCAAGAGGGAGAGGGGCTAGGGAAATTCCAGCTGTCATTGAAACATACTTCTCTGCTGACGTAGTTAGTAGCAGTGTACCAGATGGTGTGCAGTGCATTCAGCAGATTCACTTTCAAGAGTTCAGCTGAGGCCATTTATTGATTATATAGTAAATCCAACTTTAGATATTCTAAATTGGAATCAGAGAGGTTCTGGCCGCATGGCGCACAGCACTGATCCAGTGTAAACTCACCCTGCCAATTCAGATTTGTTTCAAAGCAGTAGGTTCAACAGCTTAATGTTGTACTAGCACGCTTTATGTCAGATCAAGCATTGCTTATTCTCACAAAACCAGCATAAAAAGCACTCTGGGGTGTATACTCTGGCTAATCTGCCAAAAATACCATGGCCTGATCCAGATCAAATTAGTACGGCTGGGTGATCGTGTGCAGCCCTGGCATTATTGGCTGTGGACCTGCAGTGACAAATAAGTAATAGTAAGTGCTCTTGAGCTCTTGGCAAGAGCTCATGCTGTAGGTGTTGCTATTCAGTCCACCTGAGCCATGATTAATGCCATGTAGGGAAGCTGGAGAACCACAAAAATCTTTGAGGCCACAGAAATTAGCATGTTTCTTCTTCAGCCGTAGCCAGCTACTGGTTTGGCTCTGGCCTCTGTGGGAAATGGTTCCCACTTGTTTCTCACCGTTTCTGTAGCTTTAACTGTTCCCAGCACATGAAGACCAGGAGCCTACCCCAATCCCTGAGAGTGCCCTCCGTTGCCAAGCTCTTCCCCTGCAGAACTTACAAACATGTGAGGAGCAGACCAAAGTTGAGATGAGATTCTTACACTGTCCATAGGTGCAGTGTAGGGTGAAGAGTACCTCAAGACAAGATGGAGGAGGTAACATTGCTTAGGCATCCTCATTTCTCATCCCCACATTACAGAGTTCCATTTTAACTCACTGCATGCTGCCAGATCTGTTACCAAAAGAAGAATTGTATTTTCCCATGGTAAATGTCCTCTGACTATATCCTTAGAGGAAAAGGGTGGGGTTTTTTCTCTGATAAATTGCTAGCTTGGCTAGGGCTAACCCTCAGAGTAACTCAGTATTCTGAGGAAATGTTTAAAAAAAAAAAAAGGCAAAACAAAACCCCAATACAAAACAAGCTCTTCCCAACTTTGCCTTTGCTTTGAATCCATAATAGCTCTGTCCACTGTGAAGCATGGGGACTTTCTCTGTTGGATCTACCAATACAAACTGTTACGAAGAATCTGGCTGGGACACAAGTCCCTTGTCTGCCGGTAAAGCCTTGAATCCCTGTAAGACATGTAAAACCTATATCCCAAGCAAAGTGAAGAGGCTGTTTAATTCTCCCCTGAGCTGTTTGCTGGTGCTTCATCCTTGCTGCGTTCCGTGCAGGCCTGGAGCACCCAGGTTTCTTCTGGCAACATCCAAGCCAGAACATGTTTCTGGGCTTTGCTCCAGCCACTGAATTCCCACTTGTATGTATAAAGGAGTCACCTGTTTTGTTTATCAGGCCTGGCTTCAAGTCAAGGTGGTGAGTAAAAAGTGGGGTAGGAGTGATTCAACTAAAGAGACCAAAATAAAGAAGAGGCTTATCTGGGATACTCTTTAGTTTCATTTCTCTGCTCACCTGCTACTGTGCTTTTTGGGTCAGGGAGGACTCTCAGACAGTCCCCAGGTCTTGATATTCCCCAATGCTCTGTCTTGTATGAGGCTGTCACTCTCTTTTAATGATCATATCACTTAACAACCTGCTGGATAGCTCCAGGGGACAATTTGGAGTACATGGATTATACCATATTAAAGTGCATCTGTACTATTAAGATGCCTGTCCTGGGTGACAGGCAAAATCAGAAAGCATGAGAAAAATATCGGTCAGAAGGGCTCCACTTAAGCAACTTGCGTCAATACTGGGTTTGTGCAGCTGATCTTTTTTACTGCCGTCTGCCTCTTGGCCGTTTGGAGAATTAAACAATACACAGTGGTACAGTGCAGAGGTTTATTATAGCTTCCTTCACTGAAACACTGCCCTAATGGTAGCTACATTTTAAAATGGAGCCCTTTCTCCAGTTTAGCTTGTTTTTTAAAAAAAAAAAAAGAGGGAAGAGCTCTAATTGTGAGAAAGAAATGCCAAGAAAGGTCAGGGTTAATGCAGCCTTTAAAGGTACCAGATAAAAGTGGGATTAACTGTCACTAATGGTCTGGGTCATGCAGCAGAAGGAATTCTGGAGGTCTTTTCTAGCTGACTGAAAAGATGACAAAAATTGATCTTGACCCCAGCAACTCCCGAATTTTGCCCCGTGTAGAGTGCCTTATTTTATGTGGAACACTTCAGCAGCACAGCTACAGACTCTGCTCTCCGTGGAGCACAGAGGAGTAAATCCACTTGCTAAGCAGAGCCCAACACACAAAACCTGCCTGGGAACTGAGGTGTGCCCCCAAGCACTGCCCCTCGACCTGCCCTGGCTACGGGTCTCAGGCTGTGCCTCGGGCAGCTCTGCGTGAGCCCGCAGGCTGCCGTTACTTGCCCTTTGGACTGCAGTACAAAGCACACGTGGATGCATTCTGTGCTGGATGCTAACCTTAGAGCATCATAATCATAACCTGTTCAGAAAACGTAAGTGATTGCACTGACCAGGCCCTGGGCGTTCAGCCAGGCACAGAGCTTCTAAGGGCGTGAAGAGAAGACTGTGTTTTTTCCTAAAAAAAGTTACCTGAAATACCCTTTGATAAAGCCTTTGGAAGACTTACATGCAATATTTTGTTGTTTATTTTGACAGCGAGAGAAAGAGGGATCTTTAGAAATTCTAACTAAACACGAAAGGTAAAACTGAATGAAAAAAGATGATGTCAGAAAGGAGCTTTTCATAACAAAATTTGTGGCATTTGTGCCAATTTCATGGAAGTACCATAGTGTTGTGTTTTGATTAGTATTTAGATCACTGAAAGCAACAGATTTGTGGGAAATGTAAATACTGGCCCGGATGTTTTGGAAAGAGGGATGCTTCTTATAATGGGTTAATATAGATGTTACCAAATTCACTGCTATAGAGATACGTTTAGAATCCATATTTTCTGAGAATGTCACATGATAAGGTCCTTGTTCTTCCTCAGTATTTATACGTATAGCCTCATATTTTTTCCCGTATCGGCTTTCTCATAGTTACTTTCAGCCATCTCTGTGTGTGACTATTTTCTATTAAACCCATGTTTGTATTATTTACAGATACCTCCGTATTATTCCCAAGAAGTTTTTCATGTTGACTTCTTTATTTGTTGTAGTTTATATTTTTCTTTCATGGCTGGCTGTAGGTTTTCCTCAAATGACATTCCAATTTTAACATTGCAATATAATGTCAGTGTTAAAATGTTCATAAGCAAGAAATGTACTATGATAATTTAAGCCTCAGAAAATGAAGAGGAGGCTATTATAAATGAAGCAGCTCCTCTCAGGTCAGGCAGGATTCAGCACTGCAAGGGCTTGCTTCTGCCACCTTCACTCACCCTGAGCAGCCCATAATTTCAGAGAGGCCATGGTCTTGCAGATGACTCGGGCTGCTCGCCCAGTAAAAGACTGTTCAGCAGGGACAAGGGGAGACAAATCTAAGAGTCTGCTGCCTAGAAGCTTTCTGAAAAGATTAATTACTCTGTGAAAGAGCCCAGTAATAAGAAAAGATGTTGCTTTTGTCATAGGCCATTGGGTCCTGGATGGTCGTTCCCATTTTCCAGGGCTAATCTCTAAAGCAAATAGTTTTCTTTTTGTTGACTGTCAGCAGTGTGTCACTGTGCAGTGACCTGGATGTGCAAGTGCTGTGGACTAGAGAGCTTGTGGCCTCTGCCAAATCCGTACAGAGTGTATTTCCCGCTCCCCAATGCCCCCTGCCACCCCTTCCTTTCAGTCTGAAAGGAAGGAGACTGAGCAATTTGTCACCGCTTGTTGAAAAGCGGCCTTTGCTGCTTGATGGCCAAGTCCTTTCTTGCTGGCCTTTCTTTTCTTACTCCTGAATCTCTTTTTCATTTCAGCAATGATGCTTTGCTCCACTCCTCCTGCCTTTTTTTGCCTTTTTCTTTTCTCTGCTTAACTCCTTCTTTCTTTACAGGATATGGTTTCACATGTGTGTGCATGCACTCACACAGACAGAATTTAAGTAAATTGTAAAATCTACTTCCAGTGGACACCTACAGACCTTGCCATTTACCCTCTATGATTTCACAGTTTTGCGTGGTCTACTGCCAGTCCCTGACTAATTAGAGTGATCATGACAACAAAGCAGCATGCACGCACTCTTCCAAGTATTTTTGTCTTTAGTTGCACCTATTTGTTATTTCCTTTCTAAGAGATGTGACAGCAACTTCCAACGCGCTGTTTCTTTGAAAATTACTGATGTCAATGAGTGATGTATGAGTACTGATTTGCTGTGCAGTTGCAGTGAGTCTTCCACAACTAATGATGAGAAGGCTTAAATTTAAAGTCTTGAATTTTATTAGAAAACTTACCATGGTCACGTGAGAAATTTCACTGCTGACAAATTTACCTATATATCTACAGACAGCCCTTAATATGTGCCCCAAAAGATTGAAAAGACTAGAAAGGGAGGAGCTGAGGCTACCCAGAAGTCTGGTCCTCCATATCCCACAAAAGTCATTCTTTGTTCCTGCTGTCACAGTCCACAGCACGGCCATCTTCCTCGGTGACATGATTGGTGACTACAGTTTGGCTCAGGGAAGAAAACCAGGTGCACAGACTATTCTGTGTACAGCTACACACCTATTTATTTTTCAAGCGGATGCCCCATGACAATTCTTCATGAATAAAATGGTGCAATGAGGAGATTCTCACTGTGACAACCCTGCAGCACTTCAGCAGTGCTTCCACAGCTGATAACTGAAGGCAGTCAGAGGGAACCAAACCTTAGGCTTATCAGCCTAATAAAGTGGATTGCAATGCAGCACTGTCACTTTTTGTCCCGGGTCCTTTTAGGAACTTTATTTCTTTCTTGTAGAATGATCCAAGAGGGTATCAGCAGGTGACTGCTTGCAGAGCTCTTTCTAGCCTGGGGTATCATAGTGATCCATTCCCACCTCCCCGAGGCAGCTGGCCAGGAAGCATTCCACTTTATCCCAGCTGAAGGGAAAAGCCAGGCATGTTTTCAAAACTAAATACAGGCTCAGCACTCTGGGGAACATGAGGAAGCTGGCTTTCAGCCATGCGTGTCCCAGGCTTTACAGGAGCTGAGATCTTGTGCACAGATCTCTGAAAGGCTTGTAACAGAGCATTTCTAAAGCAGTCACATACTGTAGGAAACAAAGCCCAGCCCTCATCTCACAGATCTTGTAACCTGAGTACGGAATAAGGAAATGAGCAGATGCAAAACCAAAGGTAGCATCCAGGTGAGACGGAGAATTTGGAATAAGTATGAAGGGAGTAACCACAGCATAGGAGCAATGAGTCACTGTCAGGCGTTATATGCGTGGGAAGGCATCAGTAAGTCTTAAGCAGAGATTTGAAGTGACTTTGTAGATTTTGTTTACAGGAAGCTTTTCATTTCCAAAAGGAATGTGATACAAGAGGAAGGAGCAGTACTGGAGAGCACCTGAAGCCATCTGACAAGAGCCATCTCTTATCTTCTTGGTCAGCTGCAAGCAAGTACTGACCAGCTTGTGCTTTGAGAGAAGTGGGTAACAGCAAGGTACAGAGCTTGTTTGATGCGTTAGGAGAAGAAAGGTAGATGAGGGACGCAGAGTATGTGAAAACACAATAGAGGTGGTAGGTCAGCAAGATAACTTCTACTGCAATGTGTTAAATGGTTTTGCAGGGAGAGAAACTAGCTTTGTTGAAACCAGGAAGAGGAAGCTTCAGCTGTGGACATGTGAGACAACGAAGACCTGAACCAGAGCTTTACCAAAGAAAAAGGGGCTGGATTTTTAAGGCAGTATGCAGGAAGGATGAACATGATTTGTGTCGAACAGGTTGCCTCTTCTCTTGCCAGCTGTGGGTGTTAAAGAGAACACTGCTTTTTGCCATTCACAGGTTACTCCTCTTACAAAATTACTGAACATTTCCATGCCTGTCGTTATTTAGAAATGGTTACAATTAAAGTAACCTAATTATTTCAGTTCCCTCTATTTTGGTTCCTCTTGTTGCTGAAATTAGTTCCTCTGCTAGAATCTGTAAGCTTTTGCAACTTTTGTTTCACTCGTTATTCCCGATGTAACCATTATGTCAGCATAAAAGTCCTCCCAGCTTGCACAGTATTTTTCTATAGTTATGTCTTAGGCCATATAAGCTGAAATCCTGTGAGAAGATTTTTGTTCAGGAACCTAAAACTTTAAGACTACCCAAACTGTGTTCCTCAATTTTTATCCTCTTGTTTATGTCACTACTAAAAGCAAAAGCTCACACAACTGTTGGGCTTTTTTAATCAACCCTGATCTAGCTCCCACTAATGTTAACAGAAATACTTCCTTTCATGTCAGTGAGCTTGATCTGAGTAAAGTTAAAGCCTTGATAATACCAAGCTTACTTCAAGAATCCTAAAGATTGACGTAATATCAGAAAAGATCAAGGCTTGTTGTGAGCCATAACAATAATTTTGATAAAGGACACTCTTTTAGTAAATGAAATAAGAATAAAAATCAGAATTTGTTATGTTCTTCCAGCTAATATCCAGGTTTGCTGGAAAAAAGTTCTCTCTGGAACCATGAGAAATTGCTTAAACTCTCAACTATAGAATCCCTATTTTACCATACTGTACAGAAGAGATGTTTTCCAATACAACAGATGTTACTGAGGATTTTCCAAGTGTAGTTTTTACAATCTCTATTTAGCATAAACTGTAGTTGTGTCGGATTCATCCTTATTATATGTAACCTTTAATGAGAGAAATAACCCCTCTGGTTTGAAAGCACAAGGGAGGTGATAGGATGCACTATACCAGAGGGAGATGATTAGCCAGAGGAACTGTAAGCACTTGGAGCCGGTTGTCTCCATCAGTGCTGAGAGGAGTCAACACCTGAGTTGTCCTAGGGAGGAAAGGTATGATGCCTTTGGCCTTTGTTTGGTTTAGCGATTCGTTTCCTTAACAAGTCGAGAATGGAAGTCAACTTTGGGCTAGGACTGAACAAAAAGGAGTACTTTGTATTGCTTTTCATTCTCAGAAAGGAAATTCTCCAGGTTGTGCTGATGGTTTTGTTGGTGAAAAGCATAGATGTGGAAACCCAGTGACTACAGGGGAAAAGGAAGTAACCTGGGGAAGGTACCAGATAGTACAAGACAGCCTTGCTTCTTTTCTTGTTACAAGGCCCGAGACTGAGGATCCAAATTACGATGACACTATTTATAAAAATATTCAATAGGACTGACACATGGGGCTGTGGAAGTGAAGGTAACATATAAGGGCATGCCTTCAAGCCGTGGTCTGAAGATTCTTTTTCATCTTCACGAGACAATTCAAGTCTGGGGAAGATTAATAAAGCTGAGGCTGTGATTCTGCAGTCACTCTGCACTGACACAAGCACAGGCTGCTGCCAAAGAGACAGAGCCACACATTTTGACAATAGTCTGCCCTTATATTTGCTTGGGAAAACCAGGGAGTTACGCGCTCAGTTAATTCAGGCTTACTTGTTGATAGAAAATAGGGTGTTACTCTGGTTTGCATGTAAAAAGAAACAAAAGCTACAAAGGTAATGTTTTATAACTCCCTAAGTACATAGGTAAGATTTCTCTTCTAGGTTTCATTCTTTCAAAAGCACTAAGGTGTTTGAGGCAATCTTATCTTTCCTGCTACACCCAATTTTTACACAAATTTGATGGCAAACATCAGCCGCCGTAACAGCAAAAAAGGGGGAGGAAAAATGATAGGGGCAGGTTCGATTAGCCATGAGAGCCTCTTGCTACCAGGCACTATGCTCACTCTGCCCACGAGGAGAACAGTTTGTCCCCTGGGAGCGCATGTTGGAGCACGCCAGGTGCCTGGATGTGCTGGTGGCACCACCTGCCTCCATCCCTGCTGTGCTCTGGCAGTAGGATCCAGCTGTGTGGTGAGCTCCAGCCTTTCTCCCTTTCTTGGTACCGATGCTCTGTCCGCAGGAAACAGGGATGCGGAACCTCAGCTCCATTCACTGCTGCTGGTTCCCAAGATACTGCCCTGTCACTGTGCTGACTCTAAAGGTCACATCTTCATGGGCATGGCACCACCAGCTCAGGCAGATGCACAGACTTCAGGAGAGGTACAGAAATGAATTATTGTATCATTAGCATTAGAGAGGTACAGATCCAGAGAAACCAACCAAAACTGCTCCAGATTACTTCTAGGTACTCCCCTGCATGAGTTTTTCTTCCACTGGTAGGGAATTCAGTAAACTTAAGTCAAACTGAGGAAAGCATTTGTTCTCCTGATCCCTGCGTGCAGTTTCTTTTCTTTCTTGAAATGTGGTCTTTCACCCATACAACCAGTTTCCTTCTAATCATCCGTGCACCCCACACCTGGCCTTTCATTTTCTTGGAGTGTCCAGTCCAGTCCTCTTTGACCATATCCCCCTGACAAGTTTCTTCAGGCACATGCCTGAAGTGTAGACAGAATGCAGCCCTGTCACTGATGGAAGCCTGTGCACTAAGTGGACTTGAAGAAGGAGTATGGACAAAACAGAACTAAAACAAGCACGAGACTAATTCTGAGTAAAAGGCTGAAAGAGTGAGAGCCTGGGGGGTGCTTAATTCTGCAGGGCGGTATCTATCCTAACACAAAACCTTCCTAGTGCTTCTCTTTTCCTAAGAGAGGGATAGAGCTTGAAATAGTGAGACAGTATCATTAGGCACAACACCATAAATATAAGCTAAATGGGTCATCACAGAGGAGTTCAAGTCACTGGCTTTGAAGTTTGCAAATACAATACAAAGGAGAACTGTAGGCACTTAGATATTCCCCCGATCGTGGTGGCTGGCTTGGTGAGGTTTCAAACAAAAGGGAATGCATCAACGTTCTGTCTCTTCAGCTCTGCTTTTCTATGTGAAGCAATTGTGCTTTTTCCACCTACAAAGGAGAATAAAACATTTTTGTCCCCCTTTAAAGTTTTCTTTTGTGCTGATGCCTGAAGAACTACTGATAGCAGGCCACATACCACAGAACTGCCTGCCTTACTGATCTCTGCTGTCTCTTGTTCTCACCATCTGTTGATTTGTGGTTTACAAAAGGTGTGAAGCAGAGATTATCTGTGTACAAAACCCAGCAGAGCATGGCTTTGATCTGTGACCAGCTCTTATTACCAAACTCATTAATATTAACCTGGAGTTCCTTGAGCGCAGGTTTTTGTGGAATACTGTCCCCAGGAGAAGTTAGCATATAATTTCCCTAGTGTCTAAAGAAGGCTGTCGCTCAACAGGTGCACAAATAGCATTTCTCTTTTCTTCCTGACTACCTACTTTCATGAAACATGCTGAAATATAACGTGCAAGAGACGTTTCCATCTCTGTCAAGTTGAATTGCAGCTGGCCAGAGGTTCAGAATGATGAAAGTAGGAACTGAGAAATGCCAGAACAATGACATGTTTTACCTTCAGATCTGCTAAGCTAAAAATGGGCTGCTTTATTTCTAATTAAGGAAAAACAAAACTGGGATGATACGATGGCAAGCAGTGTGCAGAGCTAGTATAAAACAGGCCACAGATCAAAAGTAAGGCTGCCTTACTACGCTGTGGCTTTAATGTCCTGGGGTGTGGAACTTTTTTTTTTTGAGTGCTGTGAGCATGAATTTTTTTAGTCCTAGGATGTAGCCACCTCTGTGCAGCTTTCCTGCACAGTGCAATGCATTGCCAGTAATGCATCTTTCTGCTAACAGAGGGTAATATAGAAAAGCAAACAGGCATATACCAAGCCTACTCTTCTGTAAGTGTGAGTTCAAGCTGTTTTTCCTTTGCTTCTTCATGTTAAATCAGATCCATATTTCTGGAATTCTTGTGCTTCATTTAAAATCTTAAATCACAGTCCTCACGAAAACCTGCTTCAGTCCATACTAAGTTGCTGTCTTCATACTGAGCTCTCTTGGAAGAAAAATCTAGGGGAAGTAAAATGGGATCTTACTGTCTGCACTTCTTTTCCAGTTTCTCAGAAATAGTTCTATTAGAAGACAATCATTTCAGCAATTTAAAACCCAGGTTTAGAAGTTGCTAAAGGATTTGCTTTGCTTCATAAGGATGTGCTTCAGGTTCCTCACGCAGAGATGGGAGAAAAAAGTCATGCTGTCTTGTAATCTGCAATACTAATTGAGCAAATGCTGGGGAGACAGGCCAGCATTTTGTGGTTTCTGGCTGGTTAACCAGCAGTGGGATAACCAATCAAGTAAATAAATAATAATAGTGGGGTTTTATATTTGTTAGATAGATTTGGTAGGGATTAAATAGGAAACATCTGAAAACAGGAAATAGGAAACATCTTTCCTTAAATGCATAGCAGCCACTGATACTCCCATTCTGCACCCTGGGTGAGAGAAGGTTTCCCATTTTGTCATCACAACTGCAGCGCTTCTCGTGACAGAGCAGCTGCATCTCTTGTCCCTCTACAGCAGTTGCAGTGTACGCAACAACAGCAGCCAGCAGCACTGTAACATAAATGTGTCCAAAATCGTATTTCAATTTAATTACCTGTAAAACTTATTCTGTAAAAAAGGGGGAAAGAATTCACTATTGCTTCCCTTAAATAGATCAATTTTCAGTAATAATCCTGAAAGTTCCTTTAACTTTGATTTAAAGAATGCAGGAAAGGCCTGGATAGTCACTAAATCAACTGTCCACTGGTAGAAGGAGCTTAGTACTGCAGCAGAGATTCAATGCTCTAATTAAAAAGTCTCAAGCTATTAGAATTTTCAATTATGAAAACAGAATGTCTGTTTGCCTCACAATTATGATGTTATCTTGACTCGTCTCATATATCACAGATGTGTGGAAATTAATTTGGGGGGGGCGGAATTTAGAATGTGTTCTTTTACGCCATTCGCTTTTGGGAAGGTGGGAAAAAAAGAGCACTGACCCTTTAAAGGTCCTCAAATTTGTTTCCAGTGCTTTTATATTGCATCCCGGTACCTGACATTTTTTTTTTCCCCCATTAGAAAAAAAAAAAAAACCACGCACGTGGATTTTTTATCTTCCTTAAGAGGTGCAATCCTGTAGGAGCTAGAAAGGGCTGAAAATCTCTGCTTACACTATAAATTCTTCCAGTTTTCTGGGTGTAGGGCTTTGTACCACTGCCTGTATTTTCTCTGAGCGATCTATTCCACGTTGGTTTCCATTTCAAAACAACCTCTTCCATTTGAAAGCGCCGTTTCGCTTGTTCCTTTCTAAATATTTCTTGGAGGTCATATTTCTAAATTATGTAGGCAAATCTCCACAAAAAAGGTAGATCCTATCAGGAATCAAAATCATGGAAACAGTATTCTCTGCTAAGTGATATCTAGGCATGTTACTATTTAATATAAAGGCAAGAAGGTAATACAGTCCTAAGTACCTAGGAATTCCTGCTGAGAAGAATGGCAGAACTGAGGAATAGAGAAGCCATTTGATGACTGTGTTTCCAGCTGCAATCTGCAGTACAAACTTCTCTTGCTGCATAACTTCTTTTCAAGGTCTATTACAGATATAGTGTGTGTATATATATATATAAAAATTTGTAAGGTATTGGGTTAGGCAGTAATTGGTACATGGTGACTTGGCAATAATGAATACTGAGATTCAGTAAATGAGCATGTAAGAAGGTATTTTCACTCCTTTGTGAGCAAAGCTCCCTTTCTTAATTAACAGAGAGAGGGCCTTTTGTAAAGAGGAATAGAAACCGCCCAGGTTAGACTCTGCTTCTGAATTGTTTTTCAGAGGAGCCCTTCTTTTCCCTCCTGAGAGCCCAGCCTCCTGATTTTGACATCATGATTAAGGCTCCAAAATTGGAATACACTAGGATAAACATCAGTATAAACAGACACGTATGTAAGCCTGTGCATGTTGAAACTAATTCTGAAAATAAACTCTCCTGAAGCAGACATTGCTTTTTGTAAAGCTTATTTCACACTTTGCAGTTCACCTTTTTCACATCTTCTGTGTGGTTGTTATTCACAGAAGACTGTTACAGAACTAGGCTGTATCTGAATGGCAGAACTTAGACATGGTCCTGTGCTCACAGACTAAAGTCACATCCCAACTTATATCAACCTAGAGAATGTGGATTTACAGTTTAGTTTCTGATGCAGGATTTTTGGAAAATTTATGATTTGAGAATAAATTTGCTGATATTTTTAGTCTGAAATAACTTGATCTGCATTTGTAACTTGTCAAAGGAAATAGTAAATATCTTTGTCATTAAATGTGATGATATTAGACTGTTATTTTTTCCCTGCATTGATTTCTTTTTTTCTTTTTTAAACATACATAATTTCTTTTTTATCCTATCTGAATTTTCTGTTTGGAAGAAAGAATCTTCACTTGCCTGCCACTGAATTGTCATGGAGCTCATTACCTCCGATGAGACGAGCAGTGGCGTGGAATAATTAAACTTAGAACCTGCTGGCGAGCAGGAAAGCTTTCCACCCCATTCCTTTTGATTTGACCTTTGACTAAACACATTTCTCTTTGCTACATGGATGGTATTTCATCCCCTGGATGCAGTGTGTTGCTTTATCCTGGATGAGGCAATGATTTCTACAGCATTGTTTTCAAAACTATGTTTGCAGGAAAGAAAATGTGATCTTTTATACTGTTGAATGAAGACAAAATTTTGTCTGTGCAAATCCTTGTTAGGTGGCAATAAAATCTGATTTTTCTGCCTATGTGAATTAATTTCCATAATGGAATTTCATTATTAATGCTTTTTGATGGAGTTGCGTTGCTTTGTTTATACAACGTAGTGTTTAATCATATAAGAATCTAAATCAGAGATTTCTGGTGTAACCCAGCATGTAAAGATAGCTCTTGGGAGGCTTCACAGAGACTCAGGAGTTAATTCATACTGAAATGAAGAGGAATAATGCTTCTATTATAAGTTTTTTCTTAATTACCAGTAAAATACATCTGACATCTTAAAAAAAAAGAAAAAGGCAAAAACCCAAAGTGAAAAATAAAAAGGCTGCCTCTCAAAGTGAAATGTAGCCTAGTTACAGTATCACGTGAGTTTGATTTACTGGTATCCAGTCATTGCCTGTGGGAAACTGGCATTTCCCTACAGCAATTTTTCCTTCTTTTATTTTTAGGTCATTTGAATGCTTATGAACGTGGGCACCCTATAGACCTAAATGTCTGATAAACACTGCATGGGACCCAACACCACACACTTACTCACACCATTCTCATAACACTGTCCAGCTGGATTTGGTCAGAAAAAAACCCAAGGGGAATGTCATTCCTCAGCCTGCTAGAGGCCAATCTTTGGGGACCTCTGGTTCTTTTTCCCTGCTCTGTTTTTGCAATTAGTTTTAGATTAATAAAAACAGTCATAGTATAGTATTTCTCCATTCCTAGGCAAGAAAGTAATTTCCCTTCCTCAATTTCTCACTCTGACCCTGTTTTCTTTTTGTTGTTTTTCAGTGGAGAAACTTGCCTGCCAGGGATAACAGAGGGGAACATGTGGGATTGAATCCCTCTGTAGCAGAGAAGGGAGGTTCAAACAAGGGTCTCCCCGATCCTGAGGGCATTAGCTCACCCAGCACTGATGGGAACACTGCATTGCTTTCCCCTCTGGAGAACGGATGGAGGTATGTCCTGAAAATCCCTGAGGAAAATCCTACCTCTGCACGCCAGCTTTGCCTTCGGATGCCCGTAGGCATTTTCCTGGGGAGCATGGGGTATGACGCAGACCCTGCTTGGAGCTACCGAATTCATCTCGGGTTGCCTTCCTGTGTACCCCAGAGGCAGCATGCACAAAACAAAGCCACCCGCGTATAGTCTGGGCTCTACTTCCAGTATCACTGACAAGAATGGACCCACCAGTGAAGGGTCACCTCCCTGTCAGGCTGGAGCGTAAAGGCTGCGGAGCCGAGCACTTCAAGCTGAGTCTCTGGTCCACAGCCCAAAGAGACCTTTGGGGGCATCTGTGGCATCAGGCCGTGGAAGCAGGTCTGGTATCAGTGTGTTGTACAGAGCAGGTGAGCTGTTTCTATCCAATACGTTCCTTCTGTCAGGACAAATTTTATCATTTGTTATTTTTAAGTATTACCAATACTGAACTCTATAGAAGAGGAGCTGGCATAACTCATAACTATGTGAGCTTAAAAACAAAGCAGAAAATCCAACAGCTAGTAATGTACTTATGTAACGTTGACTTGAAGGAACATTTTTGTATAGAAGTAAAGTTCCCCACTTTCTAAAAATGTGTTCCAAAGCATATTAAAAGGTATAACTTTGAAATTGAAGCTGGCTCTTAGGCAATAGAACTGAGGTAAAGTTAGCTAGTGGTATATCAGCACAAGATACTAAAAGAACCTGGTAAACAGGACAGTGATGAGTAACAGAATTCTGGGCAAAGTTAAAGACGAAATGTCCAACTTGCTAACCTCCCCCCCTCAAAAAAAAAGAAACAAAAAAAACCCCAACAAAAAAATCATTTATTTACAATCCTGCTACAGCTTTATAAAAGGATTTCAGAGGTTCTTTTTGTTATGCTTTGGGTGTATTTTTAATTAAAATCACTGTAAATTGAAGGATCAGTAAGCCTTGCTTCAATATAAAAGAAGTTAGATAAAATGATAATTAAATTTAGTTTTAAATAATGTAGTTCTGAGATAGAGTGTCTCTTTAATGGAAAATAAAAGGGAGCGCAAAAGATCAGGAGTTAAAAATGTAAGAGAAAGTAATCTTATGAGGAACACAAAGCACATAATTGACCTCTGACAGATATTCAGTATTCAAAAAGATATGGATTACCTTAATTTGCTAAACACTTAAAAGGGATATAAATTCTCGCATGTCACAGTTAAGCCCAATTTCTAATGAATGGAACAAAGAAAAGAAACTTTCACTGTATATACCTGTCATTTCTTCATTGCCCATCAGGTAATTCCTTGGGATTTTTCTCCAGTACTAACTTCTGTCCGGAGCAGATTGCTGGGGCTGATTCTGGCTGGTAATTCAAGTGCAGGTAACTGCAAGGTGAAGCAGATATGGTGCAGAAACAGAAAAGATGGGAAAAGAAAACAGAAATATTTCCCCCTTCGAGAAACTGGTTACAGCACCAGCACGTCTTTCAGGAAACCTTTGTATCCCTGCTGTCCTCCTAAGATGCCCTAGTTCAGCCACTGGAAAGAAGACACATCCCAAGTGACCCATTAGCAAAGAGAGGAATTGGGAAAGGCACACAGAAGAAAATAGGATCCCACAGGCCCTTTTATATTTTTTGTGCTTTGTGCAGGATTCACATCAAAGGGACTTTTGCTTTAAAAACATGTTTCTTGTTTCTATAAAACTTTCTTTGTGACAATGCTAAAATTCTTTCCATAGCAAGGAAACTTTTTTTTTTTAAGCTTTGGCCAATGATCTGTTTTTTTCCAGCTCCTTTCCAATAAACTTAGTCTTCTGAAGTCCCCGAGTGCACAAACAAGATAGATTGCAGTAAACTCTCTAACAGCAGACTCTCATTTCACTGGAGTCACAAGCAATATATTTTTACCCATATATCCAGCACCAAAAGGCTCTGATATGGTAATTTTTACCTCCTTTACTTCCTTTTCTCCTCCTTCCTTTCTATTCATCTCAATGTATTTAAAGCAAGAGACACACGGCTGTGTACGTGCATTCATAATGGAGAGCTGAAAAGCACATGTGCGACACCCATCAGAGAAAACCGGAGACTAGGGCTCGCTTAGGATATATTCAGGCTGGTCTATTTGGTTAGGAACAGCAGCTGAGAAGAGAACTGGTCTGGCGAGGATTAGTCAGGCTGCTCTCAGCAGGATGATTTGCTGAATTGGGTTTGCTGTTACCACCTTGTTTTTTAATTGCCTACCTGCCTTATGAAAGGCACCCACAGCTACACAGCTATCATGGACCCCTTGTAGTCAGTTGAATAAGCACAGCTTCTAGTTTTTAGTGTGATTCCTTTCATAGCTTTTGATTTTCCTGCCAACTCAGAATTAATATTTTGGTAAAACTTTCATGCACTGTCTTCCAGGGGCTCATACCCATTTATTTTTTCAAAAGCTGCTGAGTCAAATTAAAATTCTAACAGATCTTTGGTTCCCTGGTACCTAAGTTGTTCTTGAAAACTTTAAGCTGTAACTTGTTACATAAAAAAAATTTCAGAGTTTATATGTGCAATTTTAATAAAAATATGGTATTGAAGTTGCAAATTTTGACATTCATCCTGCTCAGAGAAGCGGGATTAAAACACAAATGGGTCTAAGGTCTATGTAAGCATTGCAATCAGAAGAGGCAACTCTTGTAATTCAGTCACAGCTATGGTGCAGAAAATTTCATCTCAAGAAACAATGGGAATATTGAAGAAAGTATTTTAATTTTCTAATACCTCATGTAACACAGAAGGAGCCCTGGGATGCACATCTGAGACTGCATGATCCGGGAATTAGCTAAAGAAACAATGGCGGTAAAGATTCTTTAATTCAAAAAGTCGAGTGCTCAAACCACACCAAAACCACTAAGAAAGATGAAGTGAACAAACTGCTGGCCATGTAATTATTCTCCCAGCAGGCTCATCAAACAATTCCCAGCATGCCCTCCTCCTCTTCTGGGGATGTTTTGACTAAATCTAACAAAATAATAGCTGCAGTCACCTCCTTTTACAGTCACTTGCGATACAAATTGGATGCAGTGTCAAGTCCTTGAAGGAATTGATGGTTCTCATCTATCAGCAGTATTTGACTGTCAGATGCAAACCACCTGGCAGACATGCAAACCTTTTGAAGGCAATTGGAAAAAACATCCCTTTTTTTCTAGACTGAGAAATCCTCAGGGAGGAAGCATGCTGAAATACGCACTTCTGATATGTTTCTTTTTAAGAGGAAAGGGATTTTTTTTAATATCATTTTAGGTTATTATAGGAAAAGGTATCAATGCTTTTGCAAATTTCTCAAGCAAATCACTTGGTTCACTCTTCCTTAGTATAGGCATCATCTCTGTCCTCATTAGGAATAAGCAAGTTGAGCAAAACTAACTTCAGAAGCTGTTTCAGGGCACTTGTCCATTCATTACATCTTTTAATCCTAGTCATAAATATTTATTGTTTTAAGAATTTGCTTCCAAAAATTGAACTAGAACTCAAAGCTTAATTACCACAGGACTTTAACATGAAAATAATTCTCAGCTTTGACACACCTTGGTGAGACTTGAAATGCTAATATAAATCTTTCTTTCCTCCCCTCCGTGACAAACTCAAAAAGCAACCTAGAGCCAGAGCTTCACAGTTAGTTAGGTCTCTCACACCCATTGGCCTCACAGCACAGTTTTGGTAACAACGGGCATGTTTAATGTCTGAGTCGCATATAACAATGGCAGCAATTCTAGCAACTTGTAGGTTTTAACTGTAGGAAAAGCTGTAACATCTCCCAGAAGAATAACAGTATGATAAAGTTGCAAGGTGAGGGGTGATGTCTCTGTGTCTTTTTGTACACTATCAGACATAAACATAAAGCAGTCTTTCAACTCCTTTAGGTCATAAGTTGAAAAAAAAACAGTCAGTTGCCCTCCTTGATGTACAGAAGACTGTTAGTGTCCATTAATAATCAGCAGTATGATTTCACATAGCTCTTAGTCAGATTTTCTGGATTCAAATAAGGAACATCTTTGAAATACGCTTTTACTGTTGAACGTGAGCTTCGGGGCACCTCACCTTCATTGTCCCAAATACAAGGCTAGATGCCTGTCTGTTAGCGGGAGAGGAGAGTGCGCTGCCTAGAATATCTGAGTAAGATCATGGTGGTCAAGATGGAAAGTTGATCTATTGCCACAAGGAATCTGCAAGGCTACACTAGGATCCGTGAGACTTCAGGATGGAACCGGTAGGAGATCCCATTTAGGTTTGCAGGGCTAGAGCAAGAGGCTTTAGCCCTAATGTATTATGACCCTGTCCACCACTGGAGATTTCTGCTAATGTTGGATAGGCGTCAAAATGCATTTCTCGCTCTCCTGACATGGAGCAGCGGCAGTACCTGTGGTATAAGTCAAAATGGTCCTGTTGAAATCAGTTACCTCTGAGAGAAAAAAAGCCATGATTCCTACTGTATGTGTTATCTATGTCTTGTCATACTTTTGGGGGGGAGAAAAGTTATGAATCTCTTGATGTTTCTGACTGCTTCACAAATTCATGTCCTTTAAGGTGAAGAAGGACCATTAGCCTCTCTCTCTCTCTCTCTCTCTCTTCTGACTCTGCCTCACGTGGGTCACAGCATCTCGCTACCAGTGCAGCAAGGCATGTAACTTGCACGTTAGGAATAAGGACAAAATAAGTTGGCCAGAATGAAAGCCCTGGGGTGTTTCTCTTGCTGCATCCCCAGAGGGCAATAGGAGCGTGTTTGGTGACCGCCCACCCAGCGCTGGCAATGAGCCCACTCCTCTTCCAGCCCAGGCAAAAGGCCCTGGCTGCCGCCTTCTAGGTAGTCCGAGATAGGGAGGGAGCTATGCTTCTAGAAATACCTGCCTGTGAAAGGATTATGAAGCGGAAAATGTTATCTTAAAAACCTCTTTATATCACTGAATCCTCGTAAAGCAGAACATTTTAGTTTTGTTCTTTATATTCTTTCCTTGACTCTACATGGTTCACAAGCTTAGGATAGCTGAAAAATCTAACTTGCCTTTGAGGAAAGCTGTTTTCACTGGTGACAATTCAAAATGTTAGACATTCAAATCATAATGTTTGCATGTCTAAGTGGATAGATCAGTTTCAGTGTGTGAGTTAGAAAGTCTGCACTCATCTGTCATTGAGTTTATGGAAGTGTATGTTCTTGGAACAGGCTTCTCTTTTTTTCTTTACCCACAAACTTCACTATCTCGAGTTACAAAATCAATACTGCGTTGACACAGTTTACCATGGTTTTTACAGTCTTTAGGGTACTATGTTGGATAATGGATGATTTGCTCCAAATTTCTTTGCAAGATCAAGTTAACAACAGGATCATCCAGAATATTCCTCCTTTACACTACTTCAACAATTGCAAATACTCTTTCTATACTAACATGCAAATAGAAATTGATCCCTAGCCTTTGTGAAGCTAAACTCCATGTGAGGTAACTGCAATTTCCTGCATCTTCCAGAAAGATGCCTTATCTTCTTCAGTCCTCAGGAGATCTGTTTGTCCTTCATCTGGCCTGCCCCACCACCTTTTCCTGGTCACATTTGCTATGTAAGGGTTGCTTCGGTCTCCGCTGTCACCTCTCCTTCTGGATCTAACAGAGCCAGCCCTGAGACCAAATTAATTAACTTGAGCATATGGCTGCAATGTTTCCCAGATCTCCTGCCTGCGGGAGCACAGGTCCTTCAGGACTTGCCTGCACATCATGGTCAGAGCTAGCACAACTGCACCACAGTCCCAGGCTTTTTGCTGTCCCCAAAAAAGGCTGTTTTTCTATTCCCACTGAATTCAGTAGAGCCGGGGTTTGGCAGATGCTTCTTCTGCTCGGTCCCCAGAAGCTTGCGTCTGTAGGTATAGACATCATGGGTTCCAGCTGGACAATTTCTTCTGTCAGGATGGCCGGGAGTGCCGGTTGCAGTGGCGATGAAGGGTGCGAGAAGACAAGTCCTCACCGTCTTCCTCGCACTCACAGGGGCCCAGCCCCGCTCCATCTCTGCCTGCTGCAGCTGAAGGAAGAGCCAACCCCTCCATCTTTCCAGCCTTCCAGTCGTTCCCCTCAGGTCCCGGAGGCGTTGACCCTCTGTTTTCTCTGAAAACTTCTAGTTTAAGATGTGGTCTGAGAAAAAAGAACATTCCTTTTCTTTGGGGTATATATTTCCCCCTGCACATCTCATTACAGCCTGGCCTGTTTAAACATCAAAAGTGCTTGTGTAAATATATACAATGAGGCTAAGTGATTAGAATAATCTAATGCAAATTGTGAAGACTCTGAGCAGATCTGAGAAATCAACACCCTCGTAAGTTTTATTTCCATAGCCTGAATGGAAATAACTTAACTAAAATACAGGTTGTACCTCAAAGGAAAGCGGTGTTGAAATCCTAATAAGTAAGAGGATTGCTCGAAGGTGGGGAGGGGAAGGTGGCAGGTGGGGGGAATACTCTTTCCCCAGTTGTAGATGCAGTTTATTTGTTCATAAACGCCTTAAAAAGGTAATAACGCCTCCGCGAGCAACGAGGCTCTCTTTTCCATTAACTTTTGCCGTACCCTATTTTCACACATCCTCATTCGTCCCCGGAGCCCGGCTTCAGCCCCACAGGCGGTCCCCCCCCGCCATCACCCCGGCCTCTCCCCCCGCCACCGCCACCGCTGAGGGCGAGAGCCATCTAAAGGCGGCCCGGGGAAGTGAAGGGCTCCTCCAGGCAGCACCCCGGCTGCAGCCTCCCCTCTCCCGGGGCCAAGGATCCCCGCGGGGCAAGAGGGAGCCTAGCAGAAAAGCAAAATACGGTGCACAGATTGCTGGGAGGCAAGAAAGGGCAGGGCGGTAAGCACGGCCAGCCTGCCGCCAGTGCGGGAGCCGCGGGGCTTGGAGTCTTCGCGGCCTGGGCGTCTGTCCCGGCCCTCACGGCCCCGAGGCGGAAGGGGACGGTGGAGAAGGGGGTTACGGTGCCGTTTCAGCCTGGCTGAAACGCCCGCTTCAGGTTCGAACTCTGAGGAGGCTGCGCAGCTTTGCCCGCCAGCAGCCAGTTGAGAAAAAGCGGCCGCCTTCCCCTGAGGGAAGTGTGGCGCGGGGCAGATGGCGCACCTGGTCCCTGGGCCGGGGCTGAGCCTCCCACCTCCTTTCCCGCCGCGTTACCCACCCAGACCCAGGGCAGCTCCACAGCCCGCGGTGCTCGTTTCCTCCATCATCATCATCGCTTCCACCCAACGCGCGGTGGGCACCTCATCAGGGAGCTGATGGAGAGGCTGGCACACCAAGGCTAGGAATATGCCTTTTTTTAATTCTCAGGCCAGGCATTTTCCTGAGGAAAAAGGTACATTTTCAGATCAATAATAGGTGAACAGTTCAGAAATAAAAGCCTTTCCCTCAGAAACGCAAATCATCTGGACTGCTCTAACATCTTCAGGGCTCGAACGGTCTTAAAGCACTGCCTTTTTGCTGTCTGCAAAGCAACGGTAGCTTGACCTGTGAAGGACAATTTCATGTCAAGTGACCTGGGGAAGAAATATAAATGCAAAGAAAAAAATGGAAAGAAATATTTATTTGAACACTCCTGCTACTCTTTTTATTTGCATCATCAAGATCATCGACCAGTTCTGTATGATCTTTCCACTCCCTCGAAATTGCAATGTTCCACCGTAGCAAATGCACAGAGTTTAAGGTCAGCGTCGAGTCATAAAACAGCTACAAGTACAATTTAAGCATTTGCAGTTATGGGCAAAACAAGAAAAAAAGATACTTTGTACTCCATCTGGAATTCTACTCAGCCTGTACACAGTGTTAATAAAATACAGATGCAACTCAGGCCAGTGGTAATCGAAAGTCATTAACATCAGAAGCTGTTCAGTGGCCTGTATGAATTGTATTTTGTTGGTCTTAGCCCAGTGCCCATTAGACAGACATCTACATTACAGCCAGAGCCTTTCTGTCGTTGGCAAGGACCAAGGGCTGTAATGCATTTTCTCACTGAATTCCCCTTTTGGAAGTAGAGCTAATCACTTTTGGACACCGTGGAGTCCCTCCTCCCCAGCACTGCTCGTGCTCAGAACATTGGTGGTCTCTGAGGGCAGAACGTCCATCTGCAGGGCTGCTGGGTAAATAATAAAATGCAAATATGCATGGGCCAACTGAGAAAGCCCTGACTGATGTAAGTGCAGCAAGTAAAAACTATCAGACTGTCTGTTTTACGCAGAGAGGGGTGGTACCTCTTCACCACCTGCCCATCCAGAATCAGTCCCATCTGCTGACTGCATCAAAGGCGTCGCTGCGGATGAATGACACAGTGTGCCTGCAAAGCAGCTCTCTGGTGGGTGCACGACATCCAGCACGGTCAGGGATTTGCTGTCTAATAGAACTGTAATCAATTAGAAGAAAAAGACTGGCAAGCACACCTCTCTTCTCTGCCGTGCAACTTCTCTCTAACTGGCCTGTGATTTTTCTCTATGGGAGGCTGCTAAATTCAAAGCTTAACACTGGGACAGCATCTCCCAATAGCACTCTCTCTGGTTTGTCGTGCTCTCTGTAAACCAGCCTTTACTTGCATTTGGCATGAGGGAGACATCAGTTTCCAATCCACATTTTGCAGGATCACCCTTTCTGAGGAACACAGTCATTCGCTGCCAGCGGAGCGTGCCTTAGCCCTCCGCTCAGCCCAGCTTTCAAGCCTCGTTGGATCCATATGCTTCGAATGATCAGGGTGATTTTTCTCCTAGTTTCTGCATGGGTATGACTTGTGGCTATCTCATCCATGCAATGATGGCCATATGCTCTTGGGTACCAGCAGAAGCATGAGAGAAAAGATTATGATCTTCAAAGAACTGTGTCTGTCATTAGTGCAGCTGCCACCGTACAGTACAGGGCTGGTGAGCTTCGAGTTTTCCTGTTAAGACCCGCTATTCTTCTATGATGTGACCTTTTGCGCTCAGCTTTGTCATGCACTTCACAGGTTGGAAATCATATCCTGAACTATTAAATCCCCCAGTCCTATCTTGAATAATATGCTTTGTAGAAAAATTTCTTGGAGGCATTTCTGTGAAAATACAAGTAAATTTGGTTTTTAAGGCTGTAAGGATCTGGAAATATGTATTTGTTCACTGAGATGCTTTGAAAAGAGTACAAGACTTAGCAAGTGAAAATAAAATAGGTCTGATTTATACAGTAATACAGTAAAAAGGCTGTGCAGGAAAATTGCAAACAATCATTTTCTATATGTTTATGCACATTAACTCTCTAAGTGATTATACAGTCTCTAACATCTAGATTTTCACAGGGTTTTGTAATGCTTCAAAGGAATATAGCTGCAAATAGACAAGTATAAGTTTCATTTCTCTTATTTCAGTAACAGCAAACGCATATTTTTGCTTTCAGAAGCTGCCTCTTCTGTCAGTTGTACTTACATTTTTGTCTGCTTTTATGCTGATAAAATTCCACTGACGTCAGCTATAGCAAACCTTCATGCTTGGTAAATGTGTGAGTGAGAAGCAAATCAGGTCATGCTAAACAAACAAATGTCAATCATCAAGGAATAAGGGGGGTTTTCAGCCTGCTCAGAGGAAAGGTAAGCGGAAGGTCCTTTGTATAACTCTTCCTCCATGCTCAAAGGTAATATGTGGACGGCTTTAGCTAAATAAAAGCTTTTTTCTTTTTTTGCCTTGTTTTTCCTTGTGTGCTCTCAGAGGAACAGGTATTGAAAAGGCTAAAGCCACTGACATTTTGGTGTTGTGAAAAGAGTGAGAACGTAAGCTAAAAATTAATGGAAATGCTCCCCTAACTATATGATCCATTAAGTTGTTTTGCAATGCTGAGGAATGAAGCATTGAGTATTTTGTTAAAGTCAATAACCTGTGGAGATGAAAGCAAGATCAGGATCTTTCACCGCAACAGGCCAAGCCCTGCCAGTAAGCATGTAGGTATAAATCCAGAGTGCCTCCAGTTTATTTAAAGGAATCACCCTGAATTCACACCGATGCAGCTGAGGACTAACCCAGGGCCTGTACCCCCAGTTTGGATGTCTCTGGGCCGGTGTGCCCAACGCTCTGAACCAGCCGGTGCCAGCTCGCTGGCCTGTGTGCAGAGAACTTCAGCCAGATGTGTTGATACAGGAGCAATGTAGGCCATCACGGATGACTCCTGCCCACTCTCAAGTAAGGGATGCCTTGTTCAGCACTAGGATTTACTTTCTGAGGGACTTTTGTTTTATTCTGACTGCACGGAGTTGCTTACCCTTTCAAGACAATAAGATAGCCATTCAGTGCAGAAAGGAGGTTGCATTATTATTCTGCAAACAGCATTTATAAAATTCAGTCATTAACACTTTGCCCACAGCTTTAGCACTGAAGGATGGCGTTTCACTCTGTCCTGGCAGAACAGGGCGATTACCAGTTTTCACTGGTATGTATCTTGATGTGCCGCTGCCTTTTTCCTACAACTACTGACTACCTTGACACTGTAGTTGCATTGCTCAGCAATTTCTGCTCCCTCTGCCAGGCGTTTAGCTATTCAGCTGGTGTTCCAGCATATTTTCTTCTGCTTTGCCTACAGACCTGAAGGGCAGGAAAAGGACCTCCCAGGCTTGGCCTGAGATGGATCTGAACTGGTGTTTTCAGCGGTGCTCAGCTGCAGCAGGTTTTCTTTTCAAACTCAACTCAAAGGATGAAATAAATAAAAATAACTCTCTGGGGGTTTTCTTTACATTGCATATCTGAAATCTGAACAAAGAGATAAACCAGGCATTAAAAAAGTGCCAGCTTCAAAACGTAGTTGGCACTGACAGAATGTGGCTGATCAGTGGTGTTTTGTTGCTACAAGGGGAGCTTTAACTGAAGCTGTTCCCCTTGGTCTGCTGCCAGGACAGCAGCAGAAGTCTCTGAGGAGCTCGGGAGGGAAGGCAAAAGAACCTGGAGAAATTCCTTTGAGGCAGTGACTACAGACCAAGAGAAACCTCTCAGCCATGGACATTTTTTACAGCCAAAAGCTTAGTAAACATTAAAAGCAGACAGTACACTGTTGAAAAGAAAGTCAACTCAATCCTCAAATACCTTTTTCATAGTATTCTGTCTTCAGGTTTTGTGAAATGGCAGGGGAGGTGAAACGCATCTGAAGACAGTTAGGTACCTCTCCATCTTCTCCTCTGCGTTTGGCATACTGGCATCTGAAAAGCAGCAGAATTATGAAGCCGTGGTTGCCCCGACTAAGGGCTCTCTCCCCATTGCCAGTTCAAGAAAAGATAATACCTCAGCAAGAGTTTTGCCCTAGTGAGGAGTCTTACCCAAGCACAGCAAGAAGTTTGTTTGTGAAGGTTAGTGCGCCTCGACCTGGGATTTCCCGGATGACCCCCACGCTAGAGGTGCAGCAAGTCTGATGCTTCCAAAAACTGACATGTGCCATGCACTCCTGGAGCACAGAGGTATGGGTCCCGCACAGAGAGACCGACGCTCCCAGGGCGCAGCAAACTGGCTCTCCTCTCCCCCTGGGACCAAGCAGTGCGTGCGCAGCGAGTGCGGGCTTTGCTTGGGCTTTTTTAGGGGAGGCTTCAGCCTCTGCTGTGACTAGGTCGGAAAGCCAGTGTCAGACTTGCAATGTCAGGCCATTGATGTTGGCCTGACGATGTTGGCCCTACCACACACCACACTGCTTTAGGGCACCCCGGGCACATGAGCCCGGACTGTGCCATCTCGTACAGACATACCCAAAGGAGCTTCGACCCACCCGGCTCAGGTGCTGCGTGCTGCTGAGGCACCTTGGGCTCAGGAAGATGGGGGCCTCATCCACTGGCTTTGGGCTGTTTTTTTACCACTTCTCAGCTAGATCAGGTTTGTTTGCACACGCTAAGCCCACACATGTGAACCGCACAGCTGACATACTCCAGTTAGTACCTCTCAGGCAGTGAAGGAGTTATGGTGAAGTTAGCAGGACTGCTGGTGTGATCGACAATCACGTTTAGTAAGGGGGAGAGTTGGGACCCCTGTCATTTCACAGACTTAAAGTAACTCTGTCTTTCCAGTTCTGTCACACACTTTTTGAAGCAATGATTTTTCACAGAATCACAGAATGAGAGTGGTTGGAAGGGACCTCTGGAGATCATCACCCACCAGGATCCCCAGCTCCCTTTCCACAGATCTGCTCTCCAGCAAGGCAGCCCCTAACCTGTGCTGATGCAGGGGGTTATTCCGCCCCAGGTGCGGTCCCCTGCACTTGCCGTTGTTGAATTTCATCAGGTTCCTCTCTGCCCAACTCTCCAGCCTGTCCAGGTCACACTGAAAGGCAGCGCAGCCTTCCGGTGTGTCCGCCACTCCTCCCAGTTTTGTGTCCTCAGCAAACTGGCCGAGGGCACAGTCTATCCCTTCACCCAGGTCATCAATGAATATATTGAACAGGACTGGACCCAGTCCTGACCCCTGAGGAGCACCACTTGTTACAGACCTCCAACTAGACTCTGTGCCACTAATCACAACCCCCTGAGCTCTATCTATCAGCCAGTTTTCAATCCACCCCACTGTCTGTTCATCTAGCCCACACTTCCTAAGCTTTTAATTTTTAATTTTTTTCTGCTTTTAATAAACAAGCAGAGCCCTTTGGTGCTGCATCTTTTTAACCAGATGATAGTGTGGCTAGAAACCATCTCTCAATATGATAACTTTTGCCTTATCGCTAAAGTAACACATTTGCCTGATCAATCAAATATAAAAATGCAGTTTAAAATGGCTACATTTTGGTTTTCTGAAATTCACTACATCTTTACACTGTTACTCTTCTCCCCTAAGCTGCAGTATAATTTTAGTTAATAACCTTCTCCTTCACCTTACAGTATAGTCCCATCAAGACTCCTTTCCTTTAAAAGAAACTGATTTGATTTTTTGGCTGCTGGGGGGTGAGGAGAAGGAAAAACTAAGTTTGGAGAGGAAGCAGCATTGCTTTTGTGTTTTGCTTTTCTTTCTGTGCATATAAAATTTAGACAATAAGTAAACCTTTCCCATCTGTGACTATGCAGAAGTAGGTTACATTGCCTAGAGCAATTGCAGTAACTCACTTGCCACTTCCATAGAACTCTCTGCTTTATTAGTTTTATGCTGATAACTTTATAGTTACTTTCCAGGCATATAAAAAGTAGGTAATTGAAATCATAAAGGTAGCTTAATACCTGAGTTACTGTGTAATCACCTGGATGCATCTGAAACTGGATTAATACTACGTTAGCTCTTTCAACCGACCAGTGATACAGTTTATGTATCAAGTAACTGACTGTTTTCCGTGTAAATTGGACAAGTAACCAAAGGACCTCTTTTCCTGACAGTGCAAGTTCTGTAATATTTAGGAGCACAAATTTAAGACCATCTGGTCAGAAGCTACTCTTCTACTGATAAAGGATAAACCTGGAATCCTAACGTTTGGAGTAGTGGCGTTAGTAAAAGCAGAAAATTCTACGAATCTGCTGGATCTTCAAAGTGTTAAAGAACTCAGGTTTATTTTTATCAAAAGCTAGTGCTTTCATGGCTTACAGGCACAGATGAAGAAACAGCTTTCACCATTTTGGCCATGACGAAACATTTCACGGTGGCTAACAGAATGCAAGAGTGAAATTAAAGGCTTCTCTTTCCACTGCAGAAATAAGAATGAAGACCATGGATTTCTGGTGCAGCCAGATCTCAGGATTAATCTGAACTGACTAAGGGTGGCATGCAATTCCAACACCTCAAAATATATTGCAGTATACAATAGACCTGGGAATTCCTTCTCCTGGCACCTCTACTTAATCTTCCACATCTTCAAAAAGGTATTCCTTCAGTCAAGCATCGTATCAGTTTCCTCTTCCCTGCAGAGTGTGGCTGTAACAGCAAATAGTTCAGCCAGGGTGCCATACATCTCCAATTAAGATGGCAATAGAGGTCTCAGGGTATGTGAAAGCTGAATTTGGAAAAACTGGTTTCAGACTGGGCCCTTAGAAGCAATGAAAGGTATTTTGTTGTTCATATAGTAACAACTGGAAGTGGATACTTGGTATCTCAGCACATTTCTGACTTTCCCAGGATCAATTGCACAGCTCCCTTAATTTAAATGGCAGGAAATTATCGTTTGCTTATTTTCTACACTAAACGCAGAAGCAATCTGACCTGAGTCTTAAGTGAGGGGGTTTTTAATCCACAGCCAGTAATTCTACATTTGCATATATTCATTAATTTTGAGTCTCAGAAGGTGGAAAGTCCTGTCATTAGCAGAAAACCAAAGCACGCAAACAGCTTTTTGTGCTGGTCTTTCTGTTCAGCTTCAGAGAGAAATGTGCGTTCTTAGCTTCGGTTTGTGAGGCTCTGCGCAGAGGCGTTGCTCGAGGGAGTGCAGGCTCTGCAAGCAGCTGGAGCTTGTGCTTTTTGCCTTGGTCCTTGATTAGACTCGATTCTTTAGGCAGAAATGGCTCCCTGGAAACCAGTGACTGGTGGTGGGCTGAGATTCCTGAGATAAGAATTGCCTTCTGCTGTTCCCAGCTGCCAGCTCTGGGTAAATAAAAGTGAGTTGTACTTGGGCTCTCTGTCACTTACCATACCGCAAAGGCAACAGACAAGGCTTCAAATGTTTGATCTCACATACTAAACGATCAATATTAGTGCCAGAAGGAACACTAGCACTGGAAAAAGGGCAATGCAAAGGTGCAGCCCCTGCCACAGTTGAAAGAGATGTGCTGGAGCCCAGCTGGGAGCGAGCAGGCAACCCCTACCAGGCCCTGCAGGCTCAGGCAAAAGAGGAGGTTGTCTAAAGACCGCATTTGTCCCGTTCACAGCCTATGTTTCATTGGCACCCAGCTCATCCCAACACAGTCATGGCTTACTGGGTGCTAGACATCAGCTCCTGCAGTTCGATTGAACCTGATGGTGAGTGGGCAGCAGTGGGGTCTTTGGCAGGAGGGAAGAGTGCGGAGATTGACATGAGCAAAGGACCACAGCCCACAGAGCGCTGTACGGCACACAGGGAGCTGAAGGGCTAGAATAGGCAGGTACAGAAAAATCATCCCTCAGGTTTATTAATAATGTGATTTGACAATATTCCATACATTAGAACAAAATGCAGGCACTAGACTTAGTGCAGTAACGAACACGACAGATCATTTGGCTTTTGTTCTCACCTTAGGACATTTCACCAAAGGACCTGAGCTTAGTTGGAAACAAAATACCGTGTCCTGCAGCTTCACGGGTCAGATCACTGCTCGGACTGAACACTACTCTGTCAGCTTCAGAAACGTCTGTCACCCCAGGGCATGTTCTCCTGCTGGGCTGCAGCTTACGAGACCAGCAAAGGAGCAAGGGGGAAGACCTCTTAACTGCTCTATGAAGCTGGAAGCAAGTTGATTATTTGAGAACCAAACATCTCCAACAGGACAAAGACTTTCAGGTATGTTTAAATGGCACTGTAGGGGCTGTGGCTCATTTTTGCTGTTAATAATCTGATACAGCTATAATATATTTTTTTAACACCCAAAGACAAATTACAGTGTATAAAAGACCACGAGGTTATATTTTAGTTTTCTAGAAGCTGAGATGGTCATAATATATTATGAAGGCATTGTAATAAGTGTGCTAGTATTTTAATGATAAAACATCCAGGGTCAGTAGAAAATATATATCATCATCTGTAAATTCATTTTAGATATAATAAAATAGCATAGCATAGGAGATCTGTCACATTTTAAATAGCATAAATGTTATTTATACTTTATGCTGCAACATTTTATCTTTTGAAGCAGCAGGAAGGTGCAGCAGGACTCAGTACTTGATCACGCAGCATCTGCGAACATGCAGAGGGGCCACGGCACCTCGTCTGACAGCAACAGGCAAAGGCTGTGGTCATTATTGGGCTTGCTGATGCTGAAGGCTGGTTGCAGAGAGAGGCCAAGCTCACCTGCCCCGTCAGGGAGGGGCCAGCTGGGCCCTGCTGAAGGGGTGCAGGTGGGGAGGAAGGTTATAAACAGGGGAGCAGGCAGTGAGTGAGCTGAGAGCTTCTATGGTGCAGAGGAGTGTTGGTTGGCATCCTGGTCTGGAGTCATTTTGCCTGGGGGTGAGTAGTAGTTTAACTTTCTCTGCAAGGGAAGTGTGAGGGTCAGCTGCAGCTGGTGGCAAGGAGAGGAGATGGTTCCCAGGCCTGGAGAGGAGGGAGAAAGCTCGTGGTGGTGAGTGCTCTCCCTTGTGAGTGAGCTCTGGTGCGTTCAAGGGTGGTTACGCAGGGCCATGGGAAGGTACTGCCTCTGTGTTCTTGCATCCCGTAGCTGAGCTCGGGGCTGGGTTTGAGCATTCTGACAGAGCGCAGGGAATGGCGGGTGTACATCTGCGCTCCAGTACCAGCAGTATGCGGGATGCAGGTCCACCCTCAGTTAACTAAAACTTACTGACTCAAACGAAGGTCAGAAATGTTGCTTGCTGGAGAGGCTTCTTAAGCTGTTAATTTGCTGATGGCTTTGTGAAGTGTTAGACAAAAGAGGAGTAGTGTTCTCCTGAAGGTGTGATAAACCTAGACGGTACCTGCTATGTTTTATGTTGGTACTATCTGCTTAGAAATTATTTCTGATGGTAGATCAGAGGAGCGGGCTTGTGCAGTATTAGCATGTAAACATCATCATGAGATCTTTGAAATACATGTAACATCAAGAAAGTGGGGAGAATATGTAACGAATGCAACTTACCATTTAACTTCTAAATTATCCTTAATGTTCCAAATCTGGTGGCAGTGGTGTGCACACTTAATGGCTAGTAAGAAATTGTACAGTGCTCCCTTGGAACTGTCAATGCTTTGGCAAACAAAACCCCTGAGGTTAAGCTCTGAGTAATGCTTTCTTGGCCTGTACTTCCAGACTTAAGAGGAGGATGCAGAGAAAGCCAGTTGTGAGCATATGATATTGCCTTTGCATCCCCCTCTTCCAAAGCACTCAGTGCGGCTTTGTCATTCAGCTGTTGATAGGGTAACATCTTTATTTATCTTTCTGTTGCTGTTTCTTTTTCTCACCTAAATCCATGCTCAATAGATTATTATTTTTTAATAAGGAAAAACTCAGTAATAATGACTTCTGTATAAGCTTGTGGACACATTCTGTTACCCTTGAGGAAGAAGTAGTGTGAAAATACCTTCTTCTTGGGATTCAGCTTCGTAGTTGTTGTTTTTCCAGCCAGTACATGTTTAAAGAGAGGTTTAAAGAGAGGCTGCAGCATTTAGGTTTTTGCAGACTTCCAAAGTAATCGTGTGAAAGGTCACGTTTCAGTTGTTACCACCTGGAACTGGCAGAAGAGCACACCACCTTGAATTGATGCTGACACCAAGGGTGGTGAGGTCCTTGCTCATCTCTCTTGCTGGTGGGAAAATCTCCAGGGGGCTCATCCTTTTGTCTGCCATCAGAATAAGGTGCTGAATTTAAATCAGACTGGAGGCAGCCCAAGGGTTTCTGTCCCTGACTAGCAGTGATTCACTTCTGAAAGAATCAACCTCTTTCTCTATGCCAAAAATAGAACAGTAGGAAGAGCAACAGGCAACTCTAGCAGTAAAATATTTGTATTACCTGCTAAAGAAATTATGGGTCTTTAGCAGTCTAACTCTCTAATAAAAAATTAAAAAAAACCCCTTACTCAGTGGTTTTGTAATGTGAAAATCTACAACAGATGTCATGTAACATCACAAGGAAGTCAAAATATTACTCAGGCCCTGTAGGCACTCAATACATCTCATTTCAGAAGGAAACAGACGTTAACTTCCAATTATGCTTAAGTTTGAGGAGCACTGTGGAATAATCACTGGCTTCAGAAGTGGGGTTAAAAAGAATGCAGCAAACGTTTTAGCATAGTGTTAGAAAATAGTAGGAGTACAGATAGCTACAAAAGACTTTCTCATGGTTTGCAGTTGTTTCTCTTCAAAAAAACATTGTGCATTCGTAGTAGCTTAATTTGGTGAGAGACTGAAATGTGATTTTTTCAAAAAAATTTTTTCCCCCTCCATATTGCATGAGTATCTAATCAAGTAAACAACTGCAGAAGACAAAGTGCAGGCTTGTGAGCCAGTGGCTTTTCCATGGAATGATCCTCATGTCTGCAACATTCTCGCTGATGTTTTTTTGTCTATTCTGGCTATGGAAGCTAACAACTAGGCCCTGCTTCAAATTTCAGATGTGTGGTAGCTAATTACAGTACACATAATCTTAATACAGAAGTGTCATTAGTTAAAAAGATGTTTACTCTAGAGTTTCATGGGTAGGAGATGGAGAGTCTAAGCTGCAGAGAGCTGTTGCCAACTGGATGGCTCAGGCTCTGATTTTGTCAATCACTGTGTTTTCTATTTATGTACCTACAAAGCAGAGATGATAAAATTTGTCGGTGTCCTAGTTGCCTTGAGCTTCTAGCAAATATTTATGGACTATGTGCAGACTTTCAGGAGATGAGTAATTAAATTTCTACATCCTGTTAAATGTCTTTTCTAGAAATCTTCTCTCTTCCTGCTTTAAACAGCTTTCTCTTTCAGTCTTGAAAGCACTTTCCAGTAGAATTGTTGAAATCTAGAATGAATACTTTTATGCTAATGGTAGCACATTAACCTCATGTTAAGCTTTGCCCCATCTTCCTCACTTCAGCTTATTCTCGTGTTTTGTTCCATAACACCTCTTCACATTTTAAGATGAACCACAGATACTAAAGATTACTAAATTGCTCCCACTTGGATAAATGGGAGCTTTGCCATTGGTTCCTCTGGAAATAGGATCAGGACCTGGATAGATGCATGTAATGTCTTGTAAGACATGCTAATATGCTTTCTGCCTGAACAAATAGGACTCTAAGCACTTCTGGAGCTTGTCCCCTAGTTCTCTGTGACATGCACGCTACTACTTAGATCAACTGGCAATTGAAACTGTTCAGTACATTACAATGATCTTCACATTCATTTGCTGGAAACAAACCCAGCAACCTTGCAACAGGATTGATCAAAAGATTCCTAGTCACAGATGCTAAATCACACCCGAGTATAAATGAAAATGCATTAAATCCACATAAGCACCCAATGAATTCATAAGGAGCTGGTGCTGTCATCGTAACAAACTAATGCCAGAAAAGACCTTACAGAGGTGGCCAGAGCTCTTGTTTTTTAGGGTCTACAGGCACAATAAATATTACTGTAATTCTGATTCAAATTCTACTTAAGCTTCGTTTAAATGGTCATCACAGAGGTGGAAAAAACCTAAAGTAGGTGTAAGACTTTATCAAGATCTTGGTTTTCTGGAGTACTACAAGTACTATATGTAACTCTCAAGTATTCTTAATTATATGTTAAAACTACCCTTCTCTCAGCTCAGAATTTCCTTTAATCAGGGACAGGATTTTCAACGGAAAAGTCAATGTCATGTACAATCTCAGGATTTTATTTTTCTGCCTCTTGCCCCACCAGGAAGTGCAGTCTGCAGTACTGCAGTCTTAAAAACATGGAGTTATGCATGGGGTTTTTGTGTGCCCAGGCAGTAAGTCCTGGACTCCAGTGAGTTGAAAAATCATCCCTCCTTGACAGAAGCAGCTCAGCAGTCACCTGAAAGTACTTGGTGGATTGTGGCAGTGTCTGAACTAGCTTGAGACCCTGTGAGTTGTAAAATGTATGTCGTCATTACCACAGCATCCTCACCTTCAGATTTAGCAACAGCTGAATCAGCTGCTGAATTCAGAAGAGTAAGTAAATGGAGCACTAATTTACATTTTAGGTGTAGAGAGGGCACACTGCCCTGTCAGTGCCCTACTAACATCCCTCCAAGACACTTCAAAGTAGACTAATAGCAATGAAGAAAAATGGAGTTGGCAAGATTGGAAGTTTGTCCCAGACTTGTTTTTCAATAAAGCTGGGATAGGTGTTCATTCTGTTTCATCCTGTTCCTGCAATTTTCCTTAAGACAACCAAAATGATGCACTTTCTATGAAAGCAGGCTCTCAGGACCTATCCCCAACGGACCACATGCTTTTAACTTTACTAAATAAGCGGAGAAGAATGAGAAAGTGCAACCTGTAGGATTGTATCCTGCCTGTCCTGTCACAAACTGACCAACTCCGTTAGTAGAAAACGTGGTCATGTTTGTCTGTTCTAGCTTGAATCCACCGGATTACTGTAAAGCAGCTTAAACTTGCTTGTTTTGCCCCCTGGAAGGCCAGCCACTGCAGGTTAATACCTGGGCCCTATTTCCAGCCAGGTTCATAGCACCGGCATTTTCAGTGGTATGAACAGCAGTACAAAGAAAAAGCAGATAAATGCCTCTGTCCATCAGGTGGTGACCTTGCTAAATTACAGCAGGTATCCTGCGCATCTGTTGTAGGCAGTGCTGTGGCCTTCTCTTAGGACAGTATCAGAGGAACACGCATTAGCGCTGGAGGACTGATCCTGCAAGGATCAGCGCAAGGACATTTCAATGAGAAAATGAATAATTCTTTACTCTGATTACGATGATTAATTCTCTTACGTCAGCAGCCTTTGGCACAGACAGTGACAGGAGCAGATTTCATATGGGAAAAACCTAATTCAAGAGCCAAGAACCTTAAAGGGGAATTTTGTGCGGTTAAAAATATTAATAAATGACACACAAGCAGCTGTAATTATACGTATTAATAAATGACACACAAGCAGCTGTAATTTTACGTGAGGAAAGCACATGCTTTCCTCAATCCTATAGATGACTTTGTACTAATGTATGATTGTTTTGTATTTGAAACATCAGCCAAGATAAAAAACTGGTATTGCTGCTGGAATTGACCAGCCACAGATGGACTCAACTGTGGAAGTTTTTGGACCACAAAGTTGAGCAGAAATTCTATCACAGGTGCCAATTTCCCAAATAAGTAATCACTGTTGAACTGGCAAGCATCCTACTTCCCTCACTTCTAGTTTGGTTATGCAAAAGACTAATCAAGACATCTATCAGGTGCATAATTTAAGATGGGTAGGTCTTCACTAGCATATGAAACTGTGCCCTACAGTTTCAATTTTTGAAGGGGATTTGGCTTTCAGACAGTGCGTTAACTGGTTTCCTCTCCAGTTCTGAAGGCAAGCACTTGACATGCACTGATCAGGTCCCTCTCTCCAGGATGGTTTCTTCCCTCAGCTGCCATAACCAAGTTGTGCTCTTTGTCAGTTTGTTTTTGTCTTGGACGCATTCCAGCTCATGTCTTCTGTGCACTTGGTATGAGAGGCATTCAGGAGGGAAGTATCAAGGCCAGGTTCCTCAATCCCGTTTTGCTAGGAAATGCTCATTTGGCAATCATAACATCATAAAAATTATTCTCAATAGGCTACGCTCTGCCAACATATGACCTTTAGCTGTTAAGAAACAGTAGAGAAAGCACAAAAGTAGGTAATTCTATGATCAGTTCACAATTTTGACAGATAACAAGAAATAGCTCTCTTGCATTCAAGCATGGCATTTAGAAAGCTGGAGTAACACTTTAGGTGGCTGCCATTGTGTCTTGATCCGTCTGCTCTTAAAGTTGCTCTCCTCTCAAGATACCCCTCCAGGAGGAAACTAAATACTGTCACTTAGATGTGTAGATTGGTAATTAACATGTTGACTTTCAAATCAGAATCACTGCAAACACTTCTGCAAGTGCCACCTCCTCAGCTCAGATGTGCTGATCACTTGTCTTGTACCAGCACATTTGCAGTGAACAGTATTTGAACCCAGTTATTTTGAACCCCCCTGTGTTTTCTCACCTTATCAATTCATACACAGGGGCTGTTTCCTATCAATTTTATTTTTTGTACCATGTGCAAGGAAACGAGTTGAAGGCTAGGCACAGAAGAAACCAGTCTCCTTTTTGACCTAATGAGAAATTGTCTTACAGACTTTAGTGGCAGAGAGGATACGCCAAAGTTTTTATTGCAATACAATTTCTGATTATCTGGTGTGCACTTCTAATGACTGCATATAGCCCCATTGATTAATATCTAATCTTAAAAATTCTGGAAAGGTAATGTTCAAGTACATACAGAACAACATTGATGTGCCTTACCTGCATAAACAAGGAAGTTATTTTAGTGTCAATTTACACTTTGTATATGACCTGCTTTGCAACTATTCAAAGGAGATCAATCTTTATGACAATTCATTAGAGAATGCAGTTGACTTTTATTGTGCAGACCAAAAAAATGCAGTCACCAACCCACCACTACATTCATTTTATTAAATCAGTTAACAAAATTATTGTAAAAAATAACTTAATTTCTGATGAGCAAATGGAAACAAGTTGTACAGCTCTCCCACATTCCTGTATTGATAGGAGAAAATGGCATTGAACCATTATACCCAGTAACTCAAGGACAAAACTACTTCTGTTGCTTAGGGGAATAAAAATATTCCTGTTTTCTCCCCCAGTCCCAAACCCAATATTGGTTTATACCAAAAAAATCTCACTTGGAGTTACTGCACAAGTCCCACACTCTTTACTCTCTAACTTTGATATGTAAGTACCTGATAGAGCTATCCTACTGGCATGTACATGACTCAAGCACCGCTTAGCTCCTTCCAAGGGTTTAGCTTGCCAGCATACTAAGCTTAATCTTCTGGTTCCTCATAATGCGCATACCCACTAGCGTAGGTCCTTCCTAAATTCAAATTGCTGAATACATCTGTGGTCTCAGTATCGGAATCCTTCCCTCCCTCACCATTGTCATCTTCATCATCATCTTCTGCTTCATATTCATCATATTCATCCTCACGGTCACCTGCATCTCCAGCCTTGCTGGAGGAGAGGCTTTTCCAGTAGGCATCATAACCAGAAGCTCCATCTGCATCCTCACCTCCAGTCTGTCGGCCAAACTTCAGAGAGCGTGCTGCAGGCAGAGAAAAATCATCATGTTCCCACCCTTCAACAGCAATTGCAGCTGAGCATCTGACATTTCTTTTCTGTCCTTTTTCAGTACTCAGCAAAGAGCATACAGTGTTAGACAGCCTTTTTCTAAATCTGACATTTTCAGATTTAATCCTTACTCTGACAGAACCTTCCTGCTACACACAGTCTGTCCCCCTGCAGCCAAGTTTGTATAAAAAATAACTGCCCCCAGAGTATGACTTCGGTTTTAGGATAAACCTTTGGTACTCTAGCCAAGAAAACCTGTAACTGGATGTGCTTTGCAGACACAACACGTATTGTGATTTATTTGAGCGGTTGAGGTAGATTGTGTGCATGTCATCAAATCACGCTTTGAAATTCATTAGCCAGCTTCTTGTAGATGAAATAAAGGCTTAAGGCTTTTCCTATGCAGAAAAGTAGTCACCAATGGTACTTGTGTTGCTTGTTAGCTAGAGAAGCAGGCTTACTTGACATGCTTAGATCCTTTGTCTGCTGAGTTTCATGGCCACATTTAGGGCAGGGAGGTTCTTTTCCTTTTTCCTGCTTGAAAACCTTACTTCGCACATGATCGTCACAAAAACAAGCCTGTGGGGTGAAAGGAGAATAAAAAGGCTAAATGTTTTCATCACAGAAGCATACTCTTCAGCAAGAAGCATGCAAAAAAGTGTCTAACAGCAGCAGGATTTTCTGGTTGGGATTAAAATTTAATGAGCTCTATCTGCAGTGGAACTGGAGTCTGTGCACAGAGCAACCACTTCTGTGTTGAATGTAGTTTCACGGCTTCCTGGGGAAGAGGCTGGATAAAAGTGCTGATAAACAAGTAGAGAAAGTAACATACTCAAGGACTGGCTTATAGTGCTGCCCACAAGGAGCCTGGCAAGCTTTGGTTTTCGTTGACAAGCTTAAATAAAATACAACCAGAGATGTATGCCAGAACATAACCACGCAGTGACCTGAAGGCAAGAATTAGAGATTGAAATTTCACGTTGAGCACCAGGGTGCCAGTGAACATATCTGGAGAAAGGAGCAATTTGGAATACGAAATCGATGCCATGGGAGACTGCAGAGAAACACATAGAGGGTGAGAAGAGTAAGAGCAGGCAATGAACCAGCACCTGGAGAAATCTGGGCAATGCTGATGATGAAGCAGGTGGAACATTTTATATAAAATTACTTCTGAGTGTGTAAAACCAGAAGCCTGACATCAACAAATTAACCTGTGCATGTGTAAAACTGGATTAGCTGTGGAGATTATTTCTATTGGATCCAGGCTGCAGTGTTTTCTGGTCACATCATCCCTTGACTGTTTTAAAAAAGCTTTTTTAATTGTCTTAGTTCTATACTGGATCAAAACATATTCCAAAGCCTTGGATTCTGTTTGAGACCAAGGATTTGTTTTGGTGTTTTTTAAAAGGCCCAAACGTGGTACAGCCCCAATTTAAACACAGAGGGCCAGGCAAAGTGAAGATCATCTCACCTGGCATAAGGATGCACAACACCGGCTTGTGGTTAACAGGCAAGCACAGATAAAAGCCCTTTTGTCCCCCCAGGCTTCAGAAATTAATACAAAAAGTATGATTTTTTTAATGATGCAGAGGAAGATATGACAAGGCTTGATACCAGCCTTGGAGGCTAAGGAGAACAAGTGTAAAATCATAGCTACTTGCAACTGTCTTTACCTTACAACGCAGGCATGAATGCTGCCCAAGCCTGTTACAGGAAACACCTGTTGGAGAAAATCAATATGTAAAATTCAGTACTTGGAAACTGCAGATCTGTGATGTTTTTAAAACCTTGTGAAAGTACATAATAATGTAATTGAGGCATTTATTTTTAATTCCCTGACACAACTGCACTTTGGCAACATGAATCAGTCATTTTACCATACAGTACCATTTTACTAGATTTTTTTCAAGTCTAAGTCTCACTGCAATAATGTAATTTGACACAAAAAGTAAAAACTGAAGAGGGGGAAAAAGTTTAACTATTTCTTGAGTTTCCAATCTTTTAAAAACACAAGTTGCAGAACCAATTTGATATTAAGTGATCATCTTGCTTTTCCTTTTCTCACCATGTGGAAAGAAGGAATGCTAGCATTTTACAGTCACTTTAAGTGATGCCATGGCAGCCTTTATACCTTTATCTCATTTAAATGGGATGTAAGAACACTTAAAGCTTGCAGACTTCTAAACCTAGAACAGTTGTTTTGTTCTGTATTTTCTGTCATGTCCTCTGGAAATGTACTTCATTGCACACAGCTTCTTAAGAAAATCTATCTAACTGTGTTAAAGAATTGTAGTTGGCACATGAGCTATAAAGAGCAGAATTGGTTCTCAAAATCTTACTTGTCTTGAAGCTTCAAACTGGTTTCTTTACTCTACTAGAGGGAGTATAGTAAAGGCAACCACACATGAAGTGGCAGCAACACAAAGCTGGGTGAATAATGGCTCCTCAAGAAGCAGTAATATGTATTTCATCAGTCTCTGTGCAAGTACTTGTTCCCTTCCACCCTGCCTTACCCCTGTGAAGTTTTTGAATGTGAAGTAGTAAATATCATGAGTTCTCCACATGAGCAGGACAGACACGAGATTTAGCACTCTGTCATGTGTTTAAAGATGGAATTGGAAATGCTAATGCATTCAAACATTTCTGGAGTATCTGCATGTTAAACTTCTCTCAATAGTGATGGCAAGTAACTGTACCTTTTTCACAGCTAGAATGGGATTTAGACTACAATTGCATGACTGCATTTAAAGTTCGTGTATTCTGTAAAAGTTCAGGTTTTATAATCTTGTTACCACACACTGACAAAAATCCTGCCTCTCTACCAAGACTGCACTGTGCTATGAAATGTTGAACACAGTGAAAACCCTCAAAAAGCAATTTCTCTATTCAGGGTGTGACATCACATCTGTGAATTAAAAGCTTCCAACAATCACTGAAAAAACATTCTTGTGCAACAGCTGTTGCTGCTTCAATATTGCTATGCGGGAAAATATTCTGGCAGAATACATCAAGGGAAGCTAATCAAGGCTTAGAAAATAGCTGGCTGGGAAAAGAAGGATGGGAGATGAAAAGGAGATAAGATATTTCTAAAGACACAGACTGTAACATTGAAATCAACACATTTTGAACTGGGAGAAATCAATTAGGACAAGAGATTAGTCAGTTCTGAAGAAAAGTCTTACACATGATAGAGCACCTTGAATTTCTATAATAAGGATTGAAAATGTTAAAAATAAGTAAAATAAATGCATACTAGTTTTGGAAAGGACAAATGCTTGTCTCATGGGATAAACTAAATAGTAGTTAATAGTGGGTAGAAAAGAAATACTTCTAAAAAAGATTAGCTATTTCAAACATGCATTGTCTTGGGTTGTGTTGTGTTTTTTTAATTTCCCTTGAAGTTTCCCTGTTTCAGCCAGAGATGAGTAGTGGACTAGCAAAGTCAGGCATGGTCATTGTGTCCTCTTACAAATACCTGTTTCAGTTTTGTCCACACAATTAATTGAAGTTCAAAAGGACATAGTCTTCAGCTACCTGTTCTTTACTCGGTAAAACTGGACGCGTATCAACATTCAATACATTACTGACACATATGTCCACAGTCCACTGGTCAGTGAAGAAACTAACAATGAATTCATGCTCTGGACGAACACTATTTTTGTTACTACCTTCCGTGCTCACCCTGTCTCACTGAATCAGATGATGACTGCTTCTTGAGTTAGCCTTCCTCAGGACTTGCTGCTTTTGCAAAATCAACAGATGCAAACCCTTCACCACATACAGGCCATCCACAGCAATCTGGGAAAGTTTAGCCAGACTAACACAGGTGGTATTATTTAGGGCAGTGGTTTTCCATGAGGAACAGGTATCTAGAAATAGCTCATCATATGCTCAAAAGAGTGGAAGAGAGCTCCTTCTCGCCTGCAGAGCTTTGTGGAGTAAAAAAGCAGCATCAGCAGTTCCAGCAGATTTGCTGCAGTCCTGGCCACTGCCAACACTGCAACTTCAAAGACTGCTGGCTCCTGCAAAGGCAACTTCCCATGGGAGGCCTGTAAGAGCCAGGCAGGGAAACAACTGCCATGTACAATCCAGCATGGAGGAAGGTGAGAGACAAAAGCTCGAGTCTCGATAACTGGATACCAAGAGCAAGCACACAGGAAACAAGCCCCTTCCTCCAGTGGTAGTAAAAGCTATTTGGAAAAGGCAATGGAGAGTATTCTGGAGCACAGAGGAAGCAACTGGACAGCCTACTTAACTGTAGTGAAAGGGACTATGAATAACTAACTTACATTTAAATGTCTCTGCTTCCAGAACTTGGCAGCTGGCTTGATGTTCAAACTGATCATCTTCACAGAGGAAATTGTGGCAAAAAGAGCAGGCGAATATTCTGCCTCCTAAAAGATTTATCAAGGCAAAATAATCACAATGGGCACAGGCATCAAGTTCTGCTCTGCGAACAATTTAGGCAGTAGTTTTGACCGAAGACCAGTTCTCCCTTCTGTCACAAATGCTTCAACAAAGTCCTAAATCAGACACTGCCATCCATTATTACACTGAAAAATACCACGTATCCTACAATACAAGACAGCATAAATATAAAGCAAGTATTACTTCTATTCCTTTTCTTCATTTTAATTCAACTATGGCAGTAAGTATTTTTCTTAGATCAGATCACATTCTCTCTCACCCAGTCTCCTCTCCTCCCCTCCCACCCCCTCACCTCTGATGCACACTTGAAATAACACTTTAAAGGATTCCACAAATGGAGATCAATATGGTTTGCTACGCAATTGGGAATCCAAATACCTGTACTAGCGCAGATTAATGGAGTGGGAATGGCAGAAAATTGTGTGTTGACAATCTGATGCAGTGCTTAATTTTATGTGAAGCATTCAGCTGATAGGACAGTTAATACTTTAGATTGCATAACCATCCCGGAGTTGAGCACTGTATGTTCTTGAGCAGGTCGTTTACATTCCCTACTGCATAAGGTCTATTTTTAAAATGGGGAGAATGCCTTGCTTTGACCAAACATATTGCAAGGACTAATCAGTGAAGATTAAAAGTGCTGTGTTAAGAATATAGGTACAATAACTTAAGCAATGTGAGGAGAAAAGTATTGTTTAGATTTTCTTATGTTTAAGTGTGAGCAACCTACCGTGATCCCAGACACTTCTTTCGCACTCAATACATTCTGCATCTGCGAGAGGGCAGATACACGCATGTGTGCTGAGACACTTCCTCCCATGACACACCCAAGCTTCACAGAAATCACAGATTGCACCCTGCAATTACAAAAGATATCATCTTGGGACTTCTGCAATACCTAGAGAGTTAGACTTTTATTTCATAACCCTGAATATATCCAAGTATCCATTCTCAGTGGGCTCATTCCAGTTGAGTGAGAGAGTATGAACCACATCTGTATTCCTATCAAGCTGTTCCACAGTTCATCTTGTTTGTTTGATACTCATTTCTGCAGGATTAAATATAATGCAAAGTAACTTGGTTTTCTCCTTTTCTGCTTTTCACATTTCCTATCTTAAATCTTATGCATGAAAATTGTGTCCTCCAGCTGAAACCTGAGCTCCATAAATGATAACAATGTTCTGGCAAAAATGCAATTTCAAAAGACCTGAAAAATGCCACTACATTCTTGCAGCTGAAATCACTCATTTAGACTTTAAGCCATGCTATATTAGAACACAAGCTCTGCAGAGAGCAAAGATCAAATAAGTCATTAGGAGTAAGTTAAGACTCTTTAACTTCCATTTTGATTAAACTACAAGATCTACACATCAACTATCCCTTAATTGTAGCATTTAAGAAACCTCCTCAGCCCACATGTAACAAACTACTGTGTACGTTACATGTACACAAAACTAAGAAAACAATGGTGAATCCAAATTAATTGTTAATGAAAATATTGCATCAGTGAACGCATGGAATGAGTTTAGGAACTTGAGACTGGAAAGGCCAGCTGTGTTACTGAGAAGATGACTGCCAACTGGAGACAGAAACAAGACAGAGGTTTAGTCCATACAGCATTTAATCCAGAGGCTATGATATGATGGTTGGACTTGATGATCTTACAGGTCTTTTCCAAGCTTAATGATTCTGCGACATGTCATACCTTGCTTTCCAGAATGGAGTAACTAACTTGTCCTGCTAAGAACAAAAATTCAAAGGCCAAAAGCTATGACTATCTCTGCTCAGAGCCTAAAAGATTTTTTTTTTAATAAAATTCCACCCTAATGCCATGGAACAGATTCCTTTCTGATACTGATGGTCTCTGCAATACTGAGAAGACAGCAATAAAAGTCCACTGGTTTCTGCAGAATGATCCCAGATTTTAATGGAGACTGGGAATTCGCAATGGGGCATGTAAGCTGCAGTGCTGTCACTGCATGTGCTTAGGGCCTGCCACTGACACAGATCTGTTAGCATCCAGGACATGTGTCGCAGTTTGCAGGAGTTGAATCTGAAAATGCAAAATCTGGGTTTCCAGTACAAGGGAAAAATCAGTTTGTGATGGTAAAATGAGGGGGAAAAAAAAAAGCCCAAAACTTGGCATGGTACATGCTATCATTCCATAAATCTGTTTTATCTTTTTTCAGAAAGATTTGCATAGAATAACCTTAGTGCAAAAAAGGGCTGTAATTTTGTATACATACCACCATTGCTAGTCCAGTACTGTACACACCAGCATGTTTTATAACACAGTCTGAAGACTTCATCATGCATTTGGTTTTTCCTGTTTAAAAAAAGGTAAGCAACCAGAAGTACATAAAATTAGAATGAATGTTCATATAAGAGCAGTACTTCAACCAAACACCTGTCTTTCACTGTAAATCTAGGTAAAAATAATACAAACAAATGTCTACAACCTGCAACCCACCCTCACATCTCCCTTAGATCAAACTAATTTTTGTCTGTTTTCAGCCAAAATCTCTTGCTCCTGTACTAAGATAAGACAGTGTTGTCTCACTCTGTTTTGAGGCATTGGCAAGAATTTCAAATGACAAAACAAACCAAAGAACTAAATTACGATGAAAGTCAAGCAATGACATCTTAAGTTGCATTTAAAACTGCTGCTAGCTCTGTCCCACCATAAAAGCAGCATGTGCGGTATGCAAGCCTGAGGCCCTCTGAAAAAAAAAAAGTGCACCTGATGATTTAATTACTTACAGATACTTGGATACGTGTTTTTTCGGTGGTGGTTGTTGTGTTTTTTTCTTTTTTAAAACCATATAAAAGATTACTTCCTAGACAAAAATAATTCCCTTTAAATGCAGGGGATGGGTGGGAGAAAAAGCCACAGTCAGCACTTAAAAGTCGTTCTGACACAAGCAGTTAGGGTGACAACTTTCCCCTACTCTGTGACTCTGACAGAAATAGCTCTACCAGAAAGATCCATACTCCGTATGCAGTTATACAAGCAAAAATATCTTGTAGCTAGCCCAGGCTACTGCAATGGAGTTTTATCACTGATTAAAGCTGCCCTGCCACAGACCCCTTTGGTGTCTCTGTTATTGCCTGCTTAGAGAAACCAACAAAAGGGTGCTCCCTGCAAACCCATGCAAGAGCTGACAAAACCAAATTCTACTCTGAAAATGTAATTAGATTCCAGTATGCAGCATCAGCAGAGTTTTGCATTAAATCACACCTCAGATACCAAATGGCACTTGGAGGGTGAGGAAGGACCAGTGGTGGGCTGAGCTGGGCAATGTGAGGTGTTGAGGGTATTACAAGGTTTGAAGCACTGCGATACAGCTACCTGGCTCCCATCCCTCAGAGACTTCTCCAAGAAAGATGCTGTTGGTTTACAGGGGCTGTCCCCAACACTTGATTAAGCACCAAACAGCTCTAATGGTCTGTGTCCTGGAAAACCCTGGGACTCAATAAAATTTTGCCGTTGTTATTAGGAATGCTTTTCCTCCAGAAACATACTGAAGATTAAGATAAATTCAACACACAGGGCTCAACTTCAGATGTTTAATATACTGTAAGATAGACAGCATGTTTTTAGTACTTCACTGCACGATGAGAGAAGGAAGATTTATGAAGGATGACACGCTGCCATCGCACACTAACAGCCTGGCTTCCAGAAATGCTCAGTATCTGCAGGTCCCAACAAAGGCACTGGAAGCTGCAGGTGTCAGCAGCTCTGAGAGTCAAACTACAAACCAGCCAAATTGCTTAATGACAAATTGAAAATCTGCAAGGATGTGTTGAAACAGTAAAAAACCCAAAATTCACCTCGAAGTATGAAATGATTATCAACATCCCCTGCAAGCAAGCAGCTGTTTAAAAAAAAATAAAAGGGCATTTTGGCCTGGTTCAAAGCCGAGTTCTGTCACTAGGAGTCCTTCTCTTATGATTTCAAAGCATCAGCCCTCTAGCACATATAAATAACAAACAGCATAGTACATTACAAAACCATGCAAGGTGAATAATGTATTATTGCTTTAACTGATACTAAACTGATCAGAAATGACATCATCCCCAAAAAGCAGCCTTTATTGGTGCCTTGCTGGCAGTCGGAGCATTTTTAACTTTGCTGTTCTTATGAAACAATACTCCATACGGTCAACCTAGGGAAATGGTCAGCCAGATGTTCTCAATCCTAAAAGGCAGTGAGACAAATTCTTCTGAAGACCAAATACGGAAGGCAAGCTCATGACCCAGACTTGCAAACCTCTGGGGGTCACAGGCATATGCATTAGTGCACTATCAAGCAAGATCTCTTCTCAAGGAGGATATTCACAGCAGATATAAAAGAACCTACTCCAAAAATCACAAAGGTACTTTCTCAAAAAAACAGAAAGGTACTTTAAGACAAAGGTACTCTAACTGCTGAGAGTTTAATAACACAAATGGGACTGAGGATAGCATGTTTTCCTTCTTTATTTCTACTTACCACATTGTGCACAAATGGGTAATTTTTGAACAGAGTTACAGAAGTAGCAAAAAGCTCTATTCTTCTGTCGTCTAGGCACGTGGAGGTGGGGGGAAAGAAAGCAAGCATTAAAACAAGACCTGTAAAACGTTTGAAACCAATTAATATTAAATTACTGGTTTTAGAAGGGGAAAAATACTTACCTTTGGCACTTATCACATTCCTAAAGAAAAGAAATAAAACACTGGTAATTATTTTTATTCTAGGTAAAACATATAAAATTTACAGATCCCACAGGTACTCTGAATTAGGTTCTGATTAGGAACCAAACTTTTTCTTCAAGTATTATATCTCTGATGCAAATGTAACCTTAAATATAAAGGAAGGATGGTAGGAAGAATGGCATTCTAGTGGTATTAAATAGTCAATATAATAAGGGTTTTACATAATTTAAAATCAAGTATTGAAGTGTTGTAATATAAAAATACTGTACGTTATTTTACCATTGAAGCATTACAAGGATGTTTGGCTAAATCTATGTTGGCTCTTGAAGCCCTTATCTGCTTTTCACGTTCACGACGGTTCTCAGCTTTCTTACGAGCACCAGTCTTCTTTTTAGGCATTTTTCACTATCTGTGGGGAGAAAAAATAGGTATGTAATGAATGCACACAAACTTATGTATGCAAATATGTGGATACATGACACATCCAGCACTAAAACTGGATCTTGAAGTCCCCATGTTAACTCATCTCTTTTTTTGAAAGTTTCTTTTCATATGCAGAGTAAGGGGCCAGTCCCTTAGGAAAAGTCATGTGATGAACCATGAAGAATCTTGTAATTTGGAAAAGACTTTGCTGTCTTAAACTTTGCTCTTAACTATCTTTGAAGTGTTTTGCCTTAAAAACAAAACCACTGTGGTTTGTAGATTTGTGATGGGCGTCTCTGATTTTGGTTTGCCTTGTCTATTTAATAAGGACAATATTCAGCTCATTTTCTCTTTCATTTCTCTCTCTTATGCTCACTAACTACTTCAATCAGTTAAAAAGCATTCCTCAGGTAAGCGAATCGTGGTGTACTGCAAAAATGCAAATTTCACACTTCATGAAGGCTTAGAAAACAAAATGTCATTATATAGATTTAAGAGCTATGACAAAGTGATGTTTGTGCTGCTTATTTATCATTCTAGCACATTAGCAATAACGAAGAGATGAGCATGCATTGCTTTGAAGATGCCACTGTTTCCCAAGAAGGGTTTATACTAATTTAATTCCATCTGGTTTAACGCGTGTGTCTAGTTTAACATTCTAGGAGGGAACCAGTGCAATACAGTGCTGAGACCATCAAGCAATCAATCAGACCACTGCTCTCTTGTCATCTCCACAATGAACTGTGCAGTACTCACATATGCTTAATTTACTCTGTGTTTTTAATAAATTAGGCAAGTATTACCCTGACTTCATGAAATGGACAACTGAGAGATTAAAGGTGTGGCCTGATGTTAGAATTTCTCTCATCAACACAGGCACTCAAGATAGACACCTTTCCTTATGCTCCATCTTTATCATCCCCTCATTTCTGCTGATGTAACTGTTGTTGGTGTCACATTCTAAACCAGATACAGGTCAAAAACAAAACCAAAAAACCCAAACTAACGAGCACCCCCACGACCCGGATTAGCACAATCTGATGGGGGAAGACAGTGAAAGGGGTAGCAGGGGTATTTGCTTAGCAAGCATGGGAATAAGAAAGCAGCTAAGGAAGAGGCAAGGACCTCTCTACTGACAAAAAATTTCCTTACTGAACATAGTTCTAAAAAACCACTCCCAAGTCTATGGCCCAGGTGGACACACTTCTTTGTGCTGTAGCTACCAAACCATACTTCCTTGCAGATGACAAGATGTCTGAATGTTTGGAAGTGTTTAGGTCTTATTTTGGTACCTGACCACAGTGCTTCTGTTTTGAAAACCTGGCCTCTCTAGCAAGTTGCCCCAACATATATTGCACTGTACAACTAACCCACAGTTCTCTTACCTACGAGTACACCTAATAGTGCTCCTTGCTCTGCCTCTGATTTCCCAAACTGCAGAAATGTACTTTCAAACAATTGACAACTGAGACTCAAGTGTCATCTTAAAATCTCAACCTCCACTAAGGGAATTTGGAGAAAACCACTACAGACTTGGGGCTTGGCAGAAACCGGCCCACATGATAGGACAGCTCTGCCTGGGCAAGGTTCTGCTGATTCCAGTAGGTCTCTGGTGGCTGGTGAGCTGCGGCATCAACAGGCAGTGAACTGCAGCAGCTTAAACTGGAAGAAAAATTAGTATCTTCGTTCAAAAGGTCTTATAAAATAAACCAAACAATCCTAACTTTCCCGTACAAAGAAATATATTGTCCTGACCATATACTAAAATTAGGTTTTGACAGCACACATAAATCAGTTTGCTCACCCTGTAGCATTTTGCACCATGTTTAAATTGTATTAGTGTCATATTTTGTAGTCAAAATCACATTGCTGAGCTGCCTGCTGGCAACTGTCATTATTCCAGAGCGTGACACTTCTGACACTGGGAGTCCAATATGAGGTTGCACACTAATTTTCAAACTGCTGGAATGCTGATTTAACAACAGAATCTAGTGGTTAGTATTTATACCTTGACTTCTTCACATTACCTCATAATCAAAAGCACCAAAATGGCAAACTGTTTTCATGAAAAACACTGTCTCAGTGACTACTGAGGACAGTAGTCTGTCTGACTGAGGACAGTCAAATCTGTAAGATGGCAGTTTTTAGAAAGTTGCACAAAACTAAGTAACAACAAAACTGCAATGTGAGGTACTTTTAACAAAGCTATCAAGACAATCCAGGCTTTCAAACACCATCCAATAAATAACATCCTATAAATCAATATTCTATCACTCTCTCCCTCTGAGCTTCTACTTAAGATGTTTGTTGTGTTTGCCCCAAATTCTAAATTTTTAGGGAATTTACCATCTTTTAATTTCCTGACTAGAGCTTAATAGTGTTACGATGCCAGAAAGTATAACAGTAAAAACTTTGTTTAACTGTAATTTTTTTCAAATCAGAGTATCACACCTTTGAAAAAGCACTAGTCGGTATTTAAAATGCCTCTGCAGTATGTTCTACCTCCACTTTTGGCAATGGTTCTGTAGTCTGAGGCTGATGGATGACCCAAAAATGTATTTAGGCAGCACAACACTATTACCAAACTCTCAGACAGGAAAGGTCCAGTGGAATCTGTCTACAGGGTGCATGGGAGAGAAAAGTGCCTCTGGGGACCTAAAACAACAGGTCCAGTTATCAAGGAAATGCCTACAGCGAGATACTCACTTAAGATCTACCTCCCGGAAATATCCTGTGAACCTTTTGCTTAAACAGAGTGTTTTTGCTGAAGGCAGAGACTTATGGCCATGCTAGCACCCTCCTTTTCATCTGTGATGCTGTTGTAAGAGAAATTGCCCAGGATACAGTAGGTCTGTGCCTGGTTCCCTCCTCAGCCCCAGAGGTATGACCCTGCTGCCCTACAGAGTGTCCGAGCTCCCAAACTGGGAGCAGTTCTGCACAGGGTTTTTTTCTCCATTTGAAGTTTTCTACGTGGGAGCAAAATGCTCCAGAGTGACTGGATCAGAGCAGCAGCAGGAGCAAGCGTGACTCTCCAGCTTAATGCCTGATGCTGTGGTCAGAAAGCACAGAGCTCAGATATTGGGAGGCTGTGCACAAGGTGAGCAGTAGTTCAAAGAAAAAGTCCTAAAATGTGTTGTGTGCATGCTGGGTCCCCAGCACTGTGTGTTTCATTCTGCAAGTTTCACCTTCTGTTCCTCACCTGCTGCCTTATTTGCTAAGGTAAACATAGGCAAGGACAGCAGAGTTCCCACCACAGCTCCAAAGACTGCTTGTGTATTTTACCTGATGGTTGTGCTATGTAAAATACACAAACAATGCTGAGGTAGTAGTATGCCTATGCCGTTTTTTTCCCCTCTTGAAGGTTGTCCTTGATGAGGTCCCAAAAACACACACAAAGTTTGCAGCAGACAGGAAAGCAGATTGCACCAGCAGATTTCTGGATCTTCTGTGCTGAGCACAACACTCCCTTGCATCATATTATCCTGTCTTATGTGACACACTAACCACCCTGCTGTCACAAATATCACCAACAGCTGTAACAAGCTATTCATCTGCGGGGCAGGGGAGCTGTTGGGTTACTCTTGTCACACCATGCAAATAATAACACCCAAAAGAGGCTTTCCATATTTCAAGACTTCTGGGACTTGACCATCAAATAGCTTCTACCTTATGCGTATTCATCAAAAGAGGTATCACGGTACATTTGCTGGGTCACGTCCGATTCCATTCAGAATTCAAGAAAATCTGTTTTACCACTTTGCAAGCATTGCACAAGGTCACAATATTTTAAAAATCTGAATTAGCAGTATGTCATACTTGTGTCGTTCCACTCCCTGACTCCTCCTAACACCGAAGTCATTTCCAAGGCGCTGTGATTTCCGTGCCTTGCCCCGCCTGTCAGTGACAGGGTGGGTAACTGTGCTCTGCCACCGCAGCGGCCGCGGGCTGCTGGGCTGACCCGGGCCCGGAGGCGCAGAGGGCTCCGCGGGCCCGGCTCTGGCCGAGCCCCTCCTCTGGAAGCGCACCTCGTCCCCGCCGGTAACGGCTGCCTGCCCGCCGGTAACGGCTGCCGAGCGTGAGGCCGACGCGCTCTCACGACCTGGTTTAAGGCTGTTACGTAGAAACGCCGACAGCAGGCTTAGCTGTTCGAAAAACCCACACCTACACACACGTACTGCGGTTTTTCGGCCTCCGGTACTCCACCTTATTTTTAGCGTTTTTACCTAGGCCCCCAACCCCTGTGGCAACACGTTTCCAACCTGGATCGCCGTGCTCCGTATTTCTCGGCACTTATCTCTGGGGAAGCCAGCGACCGCTTCGCTTGCTCAAACGGGGAAGCCGCGGGGGTCCGGGGCCGCCGCCGCCCCCTCAGCGCCCACCCGGCTCCGGCGGCCGCGCGGAAACCGGAAGCGGTGCGCTGCCCGCCCGGACCCGCGCGGCGAGGCGGGAAGGTTCCGAGGGCGGCCGCCTCAGGCCTCTGTCCCCGTCGGGCGGCCGCCCTCTCCCGTCCTTCCCGTCACGGTGGGAGGCGCCGCGCACCCGGCGGGCAGCCGGGCGGCGAGGGGGAAGTCTCGGAGGCACGGCCCGGCGTGCTGGGTAGGGGAGGCTGAAGGGGCAAGGCGGGAAGTAAGCGGAGATGGGGGCTGAGGGAGCTGGGAGGGCCTGGGGCTCTGCCTGAGGGGAATTAGGGAGAGAAACAAGTGCCACGATAGCAGGTCTGCGCTTTCTCCTCACAGAATTGCAGTGTCCGCGGGTTGGACATCGAATGGTGGGGAACCAAGAAAGGGCACGATTTCCACACTGCAGGGAAAGGTGTTGCCAGAGTTTTGGAAGGAGACAGCACAAAAAATGGTAAATATATGGATACCAAAGACAGCACTCTTAAGCAGGAGTAGTTAGCACCTGCGTTTTGTGTACTACTAAGCACTTGGTGTTATAACGCAAACTGCATGTGCATGCAATTACATCTTCTTGGATTAAAAAAAAAAAAGGCCAAAAGTTATCTCCACATGAATGTCTGTGTCCTGAAGAGAGAATTAGGAAAAAAAAATATCTCTTCTGGTGTTATTTTGGGCATCCTAATTAAAGTAATTTTTCTCCTCACTTAAATAATGCTGTTGGTTTCTCTGTGGTTGGGAAATCATAGAAAAAGTTTTGATAAGCTGTTTATATGGATGTTACTGTTCAGTGGTTGTTCCATCTCCTCAAATTTTGTTTGCTTTCATGGTGATTGCCCCACAACTTTCACTTGACAGAGACCAAATGTTAGGGCATAGCAATGGCAACCATTAGTTGTGATTGTAATTGATTGGGTTTGGCACCTGAAAAGTTATCTCTGAAATCTTTCATCAGTGGGTCCATCTGCTTTCAAAATGAAGTATTGTTTAATCTTAATGGTAGAAATACAATGTAGCTTAAAAAGGGAAAGAATATCTGTACCATAAAAACCACCCCTACACACAGCTCTCTCATCTGAGGTTATGCAACTCATACTTTGTCACAGATCAACTTGCCTTTCAGAAGGGGAGTTCAGTCTTTTTCTCAGCAGTTTCTTCTCATGTCCCAGCTCAGCCACCTAGGGGTCTGTAACCTAGTGGTGCCTGCTTGAGTTCTGCAAGAGCTGTGAGCTCTAGCACTTGGTTTGGTTGGCATGCATGGAAGATACTACATGAGGTGTGAAGGGTTATGAAGTATGCGGTGAAGACAGCTGTATGGACTTGCTGCTCCCTTTTCTTTGTATGTACGATAAGCCCTTGCTTAACTCCTCATAAATGGCATGCAACACAAGCAGAAACGTAAGGATGTCTTTGGTTCATTTTAATACCGAAAGTTCTTTCTACAAGCGTATTTATTGCTTTTGTGCATATTGCCTAGAAAACCTTTTATGAAAATCATTAGATGATGTATCGTATAGATATTTAATTGAAGATGAGCGCAAGGATCACGGAGCAGTTATATTCCAGTTTATTTCATAGTCTTTTGCCTAGGAAGGGTTTGATACATGCTTCATATAAATAAGTCCTAGGCCACTGCTTTATTTCTTCTGTGCTTTGTCCATTCACTCAGGTGGGGAGGTTGTATTGCTTCACATTGTACTTGGTCATGCACTTCTTACTAAAAGTTGGCTGCTAGTTATGGAATGTGATTTTGGCGTAATGAGAGAGGCAGGTATTCCCTGGCGACCATTGTCTTTCCAGGAAGACTCTTTTAACTTTTGTGAGGCCAGGGTTCTATCTCCCACAACACATTGTTTGCTTCTCATGCTTTTCCTTCAAGATGTAATCTTCACACCAGGTTAGTGGGACACACAGAAAATAGCATTATTGCTTAAGACAGAAATTCATGATGATCACTTAAGTGGACATTTCGCCTTTGTAAGAAAGCATGTGGAGAATTCATTTTTAGCTATTGTCAGCAGCAGTGGCTACATGCTAGTTAACTAACAACCTAAGTAGAAAACATGATCTTTTGTGAGACCTTAGAGCTTTTTTGTGTCATTCTCACTTTTCTTAATGAATGCCATTAATCATTAATATTCTTCTGTTTTGGTTGTGACCATTCTAGTCTGTTTTAGGCAGCCATGAATGCAAGAACACAATGAGAATGAATGATTTAGAATTGGAAAAAAATACAAACAGAAAGTTATAGTTTGCTTTAGAATAATTATCCTAGTCAGCTAATCTACTTTCATGAATGAATGGAGCTGTTGAAGAAAGAACTCATATACATCCACAGACATGATGATTGGCCTCTCATTTGAATGGGCATTTTTACATAAACAAACATATGAGTGAAAAAGAGGGAAAAATCCAGCAAAACCCCAAGGAGACAGGTAGATGCTAAGATTTTTATCTGAGTCTCACTTAAATGGCTTTTAAGCAGTTGTTTTATTTTTATCCTGTGAAACTATCTGCCTCGATTATGTTCCAGAAACCACCCTCTAGATGGCAGGAGTTAGTCACTTCACTCATGAACAGTAACATATCTTATTTTCAGAACCAGTAAAGTGGCCTAGGGCTGTAATACAAGTGAATAAAAAAAAAAATTAAATGAGAATAGCCAATTTAGAGCTTACAGAATTTCTATTAGCAATACTGGACTACTCTCTAAGGAACTGTTGGGGACTATTGTTGTTTCAAAGATCCATGCAGAAAGTAGTGAGAGTCACCCTCATTTTTAAAGGTGTTTTCAGTGACCTTTGTAACAGAAGCCATGGAAGGACAGTGTGCATGTCTCTGAATTATCATCATTCCATGTTACCTTACATCGGAACTTTCATGGTTTTGCTTCATGGCCACTGTCTGTCTAGCTGAGAAAACAGGACAAGACTCTGTGAGGGCCTCCCTACATTGCCTGACGAAGGTATTTGTCTAGTCAAGAGCTTGCATAACAGCACAAATATTGGTGACTGTCTTAACCCTAAGCTGTGCTACCTGCAGAGTAAAAGGTGTACACTAGGGAAAATTGGCAGTGAAAGTCACTCTTGTAAACTAAATGATGCAACGACAGCACAGACGTCTTGGTTGGTATTTACATGTTAAAGGCATACCCTGCAGCATGCATTGTTTTTCACTCTTGTTTTACTCTGCTACACTGCCGTGCATCCCACAAAGTTAGTTTCACCTATGCAAAGGGCCACAGGATGCTAATAAATCAGAATCCCTCCAAAATAAATTGTATCCAGAGTGCAGAACAATGAAATTTTGAGCAATCTCTTTCCACCTCGCTCCCTTTTTTCATCCACTTTTTGGAGTCATGTGGCAGGGCAGAGCAGTAGCACTATGGATTACATACTGACTGGTGGTCAGATACACATCTTTAAGGCAGTAGAAAATTCACAGACATTTTAAATAGGAATAATTCAGCGAAAAGAAGTGTTGGGAACAGTTGTCTGAGGGAAGGTGGGGGTTGCTTTTTGCAGGGAGAAAGCTGAGTAGTACCACTGCAGCACAGTGTACCAGCTCATATGGACACTAACTGTCTTCAGAATTGCCCTGCTCACTCCTTCCTCTGCTCATCTCATAGGAAGTCTTCCTTTCCAGTGAGGGCACATTTCGGGGATGGACACTTATTTATTCCTTAAGCTACTCAAGTAATAACAAGAGATTCATGCCATCTCACTTCTACTATTGAAAATTATTGAGATCAGAAAGGAAAATCAGGAAATTAAGCATGTGCACAGCCTCTATCAGAATGGCAATATTCTGGGAGAGATAGGACCTTCATATGCAGTGACAGTGGACTGTGCTGGATGACAATGAAACATTTTTACTGCCTTTTGCTCTAATATCTCAGTCCCTTTAAAGATACAATAAAGTGTGTAAACTATCAACTTGAAATAAATACTGACCTGAGTTGTTGTAATTTACTTTTAATTTAATAAACTGTGATTTCTTTTTCTCTAAATAACATGCTTGTTCTGATCTAATTAAGCCCCTATTACCTACCTACCTATTACCGTAATTATCTTCATTATTGCAATGTCTCCTCACAGCATTCAATATGTCTGCTTCCCTGGGGGTTGCGTTGTAAAATGGGTGCAGCGTATACCTTTCTAACTGACCTTTGAAATGGCATACATCAAATTTAATTTGTTTTTATATCCTAGCCTTGCAGCAACTGACCTTAAAAGTCATGTCAATATTTGTTTGACGTAAGATAATTTTGTCTGTCGACATTTATCCGTGCTGATTTAACTACGTAAAGAAAAGGGAAACAAAGAAAAGAACTTGAGGCAAAAATCTTTACTGATGTCTAGTGATTTGGCATGTTCAAATATAATATTTTAAAATAGGCCTTCTTGAATTAGGTGTTGGAAAGATTTTTTTTGTGTGCGTTTTCTTTTCCCCCTGCTATTATAACTGATGCTTGCAATCATTACTCCTAGCCCTGGAAAATTACTCCCCAAGAAATTTCTGAATGGTTATTTTGTCTGGTCAGTGTTTGTGAAATGTATCAAAAGGGAAACGTGAAAAAAAAAGAGAGAAAAAGAGAGAGTTTGCTGTTAAGGGATTAGAGGATTAGAGTCCTGATTCAGGGACCCCGCCCGTCATCAACTTCTTTATTAAAATCTATTAATTTTTCCTATGATATTCAAGTTGTGTATTTTCACATTTCTTCCATGACTTCAACTTCTTCAAGGAACTGAACAGCATTTTGTCATGGTAGTTTGTTGGGGCTTTTTTGTTTTGTTTTTTAAGATGAAAGACATGCAGTAAAGCTAATGCTGGGATTTCTGTAACGCATCTGATGTGGTATCATATGTTAATTATCGTATGTTAATTAAGATTGCTGAGGTGAGGGGATAGTGCAAGAATAATCAGTCATTTTCTAACAGAAGGGGTAAGCAATAATTGTTTGTGATGGAAAAAGAACTTGTTGGCTGGTAGCAAGTTATTAGTATTGTTTGATGTTGTAAATTACCTTGTTTCTCTTCCCTCTGACCCCATCAAAAAGCTGGCACATGGCAATAAATGTGCTGCATATGTGACACTGGGAGGCTTTGTGTGTGAAGAAGAGGAGGGAGATACCTGATAGAAATAAACAGGAGCACCTGTGTGACAGAAATGGAAAAAGTGGGGAAAAAAAAAAATCAAGGTCAGACAGCAGATGACTGATGACAGGAATTTCTCTTGCAGTGCTTGTCAGGTGGAAGTGACAGCAGAGAATGAAAAATGTGAATGTTCTAATTGGTCACAGGATATGAGATTAATTCACCTAACTTCAGCTGTGTAATGATGAGCTCCTGAGTCTGAGCTTGTTGTTGGGCCTCTCCCTCTAATCAACAGAGAGAGAGAGAGATGGGCAGCTGAAGGAGGTCAACCACCTCTCTCAGAACAGGATGATCACTTTTTTCAGACAGCTAAAGCTAGGTGCCATGAAACCTGCCCAGGGTGCCTACCAGCTGTCCGTGCCAAAGACGGTAAGGTCCTAGGGTATACTGAAGGTGGTGTTTCCAACAGGGCTAGGGAAGAGACAGCGGTATCCAAGAGATCTCACAAGACATTATCTATAATACTTGGTACAGTTTCCTGAGTTCAGCCCTGATCTACAATGGGGGTTGCACAGCTGCAGCTGTACCACATGGGTTAAGAGATGTGTTACACTGGAGGATGCTAAAGCAGAGAGGAAAGAGAAAGAGGGGCTGAAGTTCTTGTAGACTTCCTGCAAGTCCCCCTATAAGCATGGACTGGTTAATACCCATCTATCCTTGTTCAAGGTAAAGAATTCATACAGCCAGGTGGAAGGAAATTTTACCATGGTGATCAGGAAACTAAGAAGCTCGTCAAGGAGGAGGCTAAAAACACATGCTGTATCTGGCAAAATGAAAGGTCAAAATGGGGTAAGGGAGTTTTCCATCAGTGTGGCAAGTAAGGGGGGGCGAGCAAAAAGAGCATCTTGTGCTCTGGCACAAGAGCAAATGGATATGAAACTTACAGCCTGGGGCCACGTGATGCGAAAGAGATAACAACAGTGGGAGAGTGTCAAGGTTCAGGGGCTGTAGTTGTGTGATGTATGAAGAGAGCTGAGGTGGTTTAATCTGGAGAAGGGAAGGCTGAAAAGATCTAATTGCTGTCTTCAAGGACCTAAAGGGAATTTATAGAGAAGACAGAGCCAGATTCTTCTCAAGGGTACACATTGAAAGCATGAGAAGCAACAGTCACAAGCTGCAGCAAGGATAATTATGACTGGTATATGGAAGAAAATTGTTCAGGGTGAGAGTGGTTAAGCAATGGAAAAGCTGTGCTGGAGCCTCATACACATTACAAGAAACTCTCTTGTAATTTAGAATGGATATTATTAAAATAACACAATTAGACTGGAAGGGACCTCTGGAGGTCACCTAGCCAAGTCTCCTGCTGAAAATTTCCACATCAAATAAGGTTGGCCAAGGCTTTGTCTAGCTGAATCTTAAATGTTGTCAAGGATGGAGATCGCACAACTGCTCCGGGCAACCTTTTCCCAGGCTTAACAACTCTCCCTGCAAAGATCCTGAATAGGAGGATCCTGTTGACTTCAAAGGCAGTTGGATTATGGCCTAGATAAGGCAGAGTATTTGTTTGCCATCTTTTTCTGAAATATCTGTTCTAACAAATTCAGCATTTTAGCTGTTCTGTGTTTTTCCTCGGTTATCGAGCCCTGTGACATGTTCCTCTTTTGTGTCACTTCTTATCTAGATAGCAATTTTTCTCCTTTAATTATGGCTTTTCCTTGTTCAGTAGAATTCAGTTATAGAAATCTTAGGCAAATATGAACTGAATGGTTTTCCTGTCTAATTATAGCTCCATTTAGATGAGACTAATATCAGTGGTACTGAGCGCTGGCTGAATTAAATACTGAATTTATTCAGCTAATGAAAGCTGAAGCACAGATTGCTTGCTTTATGGCATACAACACGGGTGGTTTAGCTGTTGGTTCAGAGGACCAAAAGAGAATTTTTGCATCAACAGTTCACTTCCCTGGTACTGCAGGGAGCTCTCTCTTATCATCTCTTTCACAAACTTAGCAAGCTCCCATCTTACTTGCCCTCACCGTGTTTTTGAAAAGCATTGTGGATAAAGAATGGAATTACACCCAGTGTTTATAATAGCATCATGCCACAATTCATCACACACTGAACTTCATATTGCAGATGATGTAATACCTGTATTGTAAATAAGATGCTTGACTGCAGGTAGTCGAGTGTCAAATCATGTGCTTATGGCACTATGAATAACAAGACTTGGAACCATTTCTAGGCATGGACATCAGTCCTCAGTATTCTGATTTATTTAGAAAATCCATTTGGTTATGTTCTGCTGCTGTTAGTTGGTATTCTGACAATAGTTTCTTTTCATTCTCATTTGTATTTTATTTGTTCAATTTCATTTATAGTACAAAGTTGTAATAACAGTTCTGTTGCTCCTCAAATACCTGTACCTTTAGAGTTATTGAAGTGTCACTATAAATAGTCATGTGCTCACAATGTTCACTAAACTCATTATTTATAATTATTGTGGAGTAATGAATCTGTAGTCCTACTCTGAGCTAGAGCTTATCAATGGGTGATGTATTGTGAAATACATTTTCATTTTATAATAAGTGTTCCAAGTGTGGTGGTGTTAAAAAGCAGAGCAAAAGCCTTTTTGATGGAGTGTAAGGGGGAATTGAAGAGTTTGTTTCAATTATTTTATTGTATCTATGTATTATTTAAAACACTGGTGGAAAACTGCGACACTGATGTACCTCAGGTAAAACTCCAAAAGAAGGACATGAAAAAAGCAAGTAGTTTCTGAAAACAGAATCCTGGACTGGCATCTGGTTTCTTTGCTAATTTTTACTAGGTTATAGTTCTTTTTGACAAGATGGAGTTCTCTCTAATTCATTGTAGATGAGCAGTCTCTGCATTGAGTGCATGTCTGATGGGTCATTGGAAGTATCATCAAGGTGTTTGAGGAGTTGTTTGTTTTGTTATATTTCTTGCTGCTGTCACGTCACTGGACAGTCTGATGCCATCTGCAGCTAGGATGTGGCTATGTATTTTATATGAAGTTAAGTATTTGTCTACAAGGAATAGCAAATTCATAGCCTCAAGGCCCTATTTGCATGATGATGAGTGAAGTTAGTACCAATAACTTTTTGTCACTGACAGCTTCTTTTGGTCTGACCCACTCTGAGCTTGAAGACCTTCCAGGTGTCCTACAAAAGCTAGTTGTGTAACAGATTTGGGCTGGAAGATGGATGGGATGCCCCTGACAGCCAGTACGTTTCCAGAGCATTTCCATTTGTATGATTACCCAGCTGAAGCAAAATGTTACTTCTATTTGTTTTTTTCAAGTGGCTGCTTGGTGGAGTTTATTTGCATAGTGGTATTTTTGTCACTGGTCAGTTCATTTTAAATCTAATTTGTTTCAGAGAGCTCAGAACTTTTAAATGAGCACACTTTTTTCCTATGTTAAATCCAGCTAAAACAGTCTAGAATGAATTGGAGCACTGGCCTAGAAAGAAAAGGCTTCACAGCCCATTACTGATCCCCTGAGCCATCTCATCCCCTTGACTGTCATGTAACATTTGTTTAATGTAAAATTTCCATATAAAACGAAACAAAATAAAACCCGAAAAACAGGACAGCAGCTCTTTGGCATTAAGATATTAAAATGTGAAGGTAGTGAAAATGAGATTTCCTTTCCTAAGTGCATTAGCGACCTTAGGGGAACCCTCAGCAGGGAAATGCCACAGTGGTGAGAAAAGGCTCAACTCGGAGAAGGAGGTGGATGAGCATGTTTGGCAGTGTGGGCTGGAGTCGCTGGGGAGTTTTGTTTTCAGCTTCAAGGGAGAGGAGGCCCTTGTGGGAGCCTGCGCAGATTTCTAAAATAAGTGCTCTGGGCCAGTCTGTCACTGTGCATGTTACCAAGTATGTCTGGGCAGGAGTGTGTCACTGTGTGAGTTACTGAGGATTGCTATGCATAAGTAAGCACGTCATTTCGTGAGTCACTGAGGATTTCTATGCATGAGTGACTGTTTCTGTGCTCGACTATGAATAAATAACATCCAGAGCCTCCAGTCATTCTAAAAAGGTTTAATCAAGGCTATCAAATAACTGGATTGTCAAAAAACATAGCTTGCTGAATTTATTCATGAGGTTTCAGGGACTGAAGTAAATTCAGCATCCCAGCAGTTTCTCACAGGTCTTTTAAAGTTCCCTGGAAGATCAAAGACAGACCCCTAATTAAGATCCTTAAAAATGTAAAACGAAAATGGGATCACTTGTGTGAAAGGTGGAAGTGATGTGTTCAGAACTGTGTGCACATATCCCCTATTGTGGGATCCTCTCAAGCTCAACAAGTGTCTCCACGGTCACTGGTGGATCTGTCTAGCTTTGCACGGTATTGTGCGTTGACTGTAACGTTCATCTGTTGGTGGGCTGGGGATTGGAGGTACTTGGCAATGGGGAGAGTATGTGTAAAATGTGAGTGACAGCCTGCAAATACTTGCTGAATGTACTGGGAGAATGCAGGGGAGAATTTCAGAGCTCACTCGCTGAGCCTATGTTGACACTACGCTTTACCTCATGTTTTCACACAGGCCTACCGAGTCTGGCGCTTTCAGCGAGACACTCACCCAGCCTGCCCCTACGTCCCACCGCCCCCACCGCCATCCTGGCCTCGCGCTGGGACTCAGGGGTGCGTTTGTGTCACAGCCTCCCCCACTTGCAGGTCTGTCAATTCATCTTAATCTCTCGGATGCCACCACTCCCACCTCCCATGGTGCCGCACAAATGAAGTTACACGAGGCGAGTAGACCGTTCTGTTGATGAATGTAAAGACATTCCAGGAATTAATAAAATACAAAGAATTAAGACACCTGAAGGCTATCCACAGAGGTAAAGTTAGGAAGAAGTGAATGGCTGAAAGGTTTATACAGTGGTCTTCAAACGCAAGTTGTCATGGTATCTGCAGAATCAGCCGAGCCGGGTAGGTCCTGTGGCAGAGTGGGAGCCCAGCGCCCAGCACAGCTGCAGCCCTTGCAGGCTGTGTGCAGGCCTGAGGACTGCAGTCAGCCAGGCATGCTGGGTCCTCGCTGTCGCAGCCCTTTCCCACGGAGGGATTTTCACAACGGGAAGCTCTGAAGTCACCCTCTGCTCCCAGGGGAACCAGGTACTTCTGCGGTACACTTGCAGCAGGCTGAGCTCTGAGTAAATGGACCTCTGCTATGAACTTACCAGAGCTTTTCTAAAAGGCTATTTTTTTCACCATGAGTGTCACAAAGTTGGTGAGTGAGTCTGAGTTTAACCCCAAGAAGGCAAGATGCAAGTTTTGAAACAGTACTTGTTAAAGAATGGTGTCATCTTTTTTCATTTCATAATTGGGTAGGCACAAGCATAAGGAGTCTCAGTGAGTATCTGTGCCATGCATCTCCTAAAGGGCACTGGGAGGGTGTCCTGAAAGAAAGCTAAAGGAATTATACATTCTTTCCTCTCAGTAACCCAATCTGCCGTTACATCAGATTTCCTTGGATTCAACTTCAACAGTTGCTCTTCAGCCTGGTGCTGATCTCATCCAAATGTTTGGGTAGCTGGCAGATGGCATTGTTTGCATCTGAGGTGGAGCTGATGTAAAGTTTGGAGTCATTTTCTGATACTTTATCTTTGCTATGTAGCAATGTACACTAGAGGCTTACAGAGAACTCTGACGCAGCCCCTCTAAGAACAAAGCTGGAACTGAGGTGCTAAAATAAAAGCAGTTATTGAAAGCTAGTCATTTATTACCTGCAGAGAGTTTGCTGCCCTATCTCTGTTGTGCAGCTACATCTCTTGTGGAGCAGTTGCAGCTAACAAATAGGGTGCAGGAATACTACAGACGTCCTTGGAAAAGAAGGATGCAGAGATAAATGCAGATAAACATGAAATACAATTGTCCAGCTTGGAAATGGGTTGCCACACAATTCTTATTGTCTTTCCTTTGGGAAATTTTACAGAAACAGACCTTCCACTTTCATCCTCTGATAGAAGATGGCACCTCCCATAACCTAATACACATTAACAGCCTGCAAAAGCTTTTGCTCATTATTGACTGAAAGATAACATCCTTGCTGCCTACTGAATCACTGACTGACAGGGCTGCAAGGTTTTCCCTAGCTGAGGCTTGTTGGCAGTTGACTGATGAGCAAAACCTCCCGGCCAGCCCCGGGTAATCCCAGGGGTGCCTCCGCTATGACTGGCAGCTGGGGGGATTCTGCTCTTACAGGGCAGGAGATGGAGGTCTCCTGGCTGGGCAGCAGCTGGAGCTTCTGGTGGCTGTGCCATCTCCATTGGCTCACGTCCTGGTTTCTGCCCTGAGCTCGTGGGACTTGGCTGTTATCTCAGTTTCTCTTTCTGGCCGTGGGTCCTTGGCGATAAAACCTTGCACCAGCCCTTGGCCCTAACAAGTGGGCAAGAGTGGTTGCACAGCCTAAGGTTGGCACTTCAGTCGCCTCTCAGCCCAACAGTTACAGGTTTGTAGTGGTAAATCCCTGGTCACTTGCTGGTCTGCACGCCTAATCCTTTTTCTGCATTTTCAGCTCCTTTTCATGCTGATTTCAGAGCTGATTCCAACAAACTGAAGGAAAAGTACAACTGCAGTTCTTCTTATGCAAGAAATTTATATTGATAAATATCTTGTATTATATTTTTTTGCTTTGAAATAGTAACTCATTCAAGAGAACTGAGCAAAGTAAAACTGTGGAAGAGAGAGAGAAGTCCCCGGAATATGCTAGGTGTTTGAGTGCTTCCTTAAGCTGTGTGAGAGAAAAGGGCAAGATACGCAGTCCCCCGTCATCTCAAGCTGGGGAATGTGCAAAGATCTCAGCTGCGGAAGGTCATCACACAGAAAGGAAAAAAGCAGAAGACTTTTTTTCCCTTTGTTTTGAAACACATTGGATTAAATCTTTGGCACTAACAGATGGGACTTCCAACCCCTTGCTTTGCAATGTCTTCATGAAGTCATATTTCTGAGTAACACGTAGCTGATACAGCAGGTGTACCACTCAAGGCAGAGGCAACAGCCTAAAAACATGGTATGTGGTAGCAAGCTAGAGCATGGCCACATGTAGCATACCTGCACTGGCCAAGTCCTGTAACAGGGGCATAATGTAAGGCAGGAGAAGAAGAAACACAATTTCTTAAAGTGGCACTAGCTTAACCAGGATATGGTGTAGTCTCTACAGCACCCCTTTCCCTTGTCACTTGGGATTCTTTGCCACCTTCCCTGGTGTAGTTTTGCCTGTAAAACTTGATAATGCAGGGAAAGCTTGTGTGGCTTTAAGAGAGAAACCCAGCTATACTTTTTGTCTCCTTATCTAGCCGTCTGCAGGGAATCAGCAGACAAAACAGATAAGCTGAGAGAAGATGTGACAAAGGATTACTAGCTACAGCTACAGGAAAGGCAGTCACTTTGGGTAGGAGATGTTTGGGGTCAAATGCTGGATTGAAACCATGAGCAGAGAAATTTGGGGAGAGGGGGTTGCCTTGAACACTGAAGGAATCAAGGTTTTCTATAGGATTTGTGAATAAAAAGGAGTGAAAACTCATTGATTTTTTTTTTTTTTCCTCATTTCATGAAATGTGCATATTGAACTTTGGACTACCTAAAAGGGCCTGGATTCACTACTGATTGCAGAGCTGTGCTGGATTCATCTGTATGGCTATAAAATAACTGATTTAGCAAAGAAATGAAAGCTAGCATAATTTTGTAATGCTTGGGCAGTAATTTACAGAATGTTTGTGTGTATGCATAATATGATTTAGCAGACAATGTTCATATGGGAGGGTGAAAGATATGAAATCTTATGTTAAAGCTAATATTTGGTATAAGAAATAAGAGAACTTTCCTTGCATAAAGTATGTTGCAGTTTTCATGGGAAATACAACAGAGATGTAAAACAATTGGAGTTGGCTTTGTCACACTACAGGAAGTAGCCATAACAAGTTAGAAAATTTTAGATGGTATATTTTTTATCACATTCCTCTTGAGGTAATACAAAAATGTATTTTGTCAGGTCTAGTAATCTAGTTAGAGTATTCAGAGTAGTTGAACATTAGACTATGATTCATATAGTGTAAAAAAAAAAAAACCAAAAAACAACCAACTCTCTACATGAGGAGAAAGTCATCTGTTTGATAGAGCTAGTCAGTATATTACAGCTTTCAAATGGAAGCTGCAATACTGTGCTTTTCTTATACATTAGTTGTACACAATTATTCAGAATATCTAACACATTTTGTCTGTACTGCAAGCTGAACATACATCAGCAGTACATTTATTTCCCCAACATAATTCTTTTTCAGTTTGAATCTCTGTTTCTCTGATGTTAGTTAACAGCAATGCTGGTTAGAAAAAGTGAGACGAGGACAGTTGTGGATAAAATATGAAATAAATATTAATTGTGGGATTCTTTATTTTTAAATAATTTTAAAGTACAATGACAAATATACTCTATAGCTAGAAAATTTGCGTGTTGTCATATATCCATGAAATTAATGAATTGGTTTGCTTCCCTTTTGCAGTATCTGCCTTGCAAGCTTTTAGTATTTAAATAAATTGTAGCTTCTCGTGAGAGTAGCCTGACACTGGTGCTAATTGAATGCTACTCGATTGTTAGCTTTGATCCGTGATGAGGTTTCCATGGTGATATCACCAGATGAGACTATGGCCACTACAACAATTTCTTTGTGCTGATGTGATTCTGAACTGCCTAGCTAGTTGAGGATGAAATCCAAGCTCTGCTGAAAATCAATGGGAGTTTGCTGTTGATTTCAGTGAATTTGACATTGTCTCTATCATGACTGGATTTAGAAACATGCTCTGGAGTCATATAGCTCCCAAATGAAGGCAGTCTGTAGACAAGATAATACTTTTGTTTTAAACTGATCACTGTGTTGCTTGAAACCAGGTGGAATTTGCTGACATTCAAACCCATTCCCAAACTGACCATGTCTCCACATTAAACAAGTTATGCAAGACATTTCCCTCATAAGTTAAACACTTAATCTGTGTTTATTTGATTTTATTTCATAGAAGCCCTTAGAATGGAGTGGGATGATACGGCATAAGGGATCATAAAAATAGATAAGATGGTTCCCGTTCAAAGAGCTTACAGCTGGATACAGGTGAGTTTATGAGAAAGACTGTGAAAGAATGAGGTAAGGAGAATTGGCCGTGATCAAAGCAAATCGGTTGCCTTACTACATTGGGTTTGATATTTTGCCATTTGAATTGCTGACACTGGTTTTAAGGAGGCTTTTGAAGGAAGACAAATTGATTTGCTCTTCTGTGTGAAGAAGGTGGAAGAAAGCGTGGCAGTGCTTTTTGGAAATTGAGTGGGTGGCAGAAACTGGCAGCATGGGCAGAGGTATGGCAGGGTGGGTGAGGATGCAGCAGTGGCAAACCCAAGAGAGATTGGAGTGCTCCCCAAGGTGAAGTTGATAGCAAAAATTTGGCGTGACCTGGAAGGAAGAGCTGGTGGAGGAATACAAAGAAACGGGGGAAAAGGGCCAAGATAAGGTCATGGTCTTATTTTAGCAGTACTCTGAATTGGCCTAAATGTGGCAAGATTGCATTTGCCAGGACAAGAGAAAAGAAAGCTCCTCTAAATACATGCGATGGGTGAAGCTCCTGTTAGGACATGAGATGGGTTCCTAGATAAGAATTTTTAGGTGCAAGTGTAGTTAAGAAAGTCTGTAATTTTCAAGAGATGATGTGAAAAGAAATTGGCAAGCTTTAGATGTGATCAGGGTAAGAATCTCTGGAGGGCTCAGAGTATAAAACAGTTTCCAAACTTTTCTACTTCCTTATGCTAGTGAGACAGTCTTGTATCAGATAACAAAGTAGAGAAGAAGCATTTCTGTAATATTTCAACTGTTTTTTGAAGTTGAGAATGGGATGAGGGACAGGGTTGATTGTAGAAGGTCAAAAGATCTCTTAAGGAAGGACGTGAGCTGTGACTTTTACCATCCATTCATTTGGACTGATAAGTAGCTGTTTCTCCTAGCAAGAAAAATGTCCCAAATAATAACCCCTTCCTTGATCCTTGTGTTAAAGGTGAACTGTGAGTGTGTGGAAAGGTTCAAGAAAGAAATTTAAGGAAAGTGAGAAAAGATGTATTAAAGGTACATACTTTAAGAAACCGCTTTGAATTTATTGCAGAAACTTCTTTTTTTTTTTTTTTTAAATGAAGAGGGCAAAACAATCTCAGTTGTGCCAGTTTTATGTTTAGTTCTTTAACTCGTATAAATATTGAGTAAATCCAATACACTCGAGAAGACATCAATGTTTTTCTTACTAGACTGCAGAGAAACTGTTCTCATGGAGCAATGATGACCTCCTGTGGTCATCTAGTAAAGCTTCAGGTTTGTCTCATGTATAAAGGATTTTGAATTTTTATTAAATTCGTGAGAGTCACAATATTGGCTGCAATGCTAACTATTCCTATACAAGTCCTTTATTTAAGTGGGAGTACGAGCTTACTCTCAGAGAGTACAGTTTTGCCTCTTTGCGAGAATTTCACTCATGTTTATGTTCTAAGCTGCAATGGGATTTTATTTTTAAATCTATAAAAGTGAAACAAAAAGAGCAAATAAACTTTGTGCAATTAAAGCCTTCTAGGTAAATGTTCCTATCAGTCTAAATGTGTGCAACCCAGAAGTTGTGGCACTGTGCTAGTATACAGGAAAGTACCGTATTTTCACTGTTTATGCTGACTGAAGTACAGAGACTAAACATTCTGCATCAGCTAGTGAAAAATTTATTTCTAAAATTACTTTCTTATAAATAATCTAACTTACATTCACATTGGCTAGTCTTTTTAATGATACTTCACGCTCACAATGTTCCCTTGGAGTTACAAAATTACTTTTAATCATGGAAAAAGCTTGTGTTATTTAAGTTGATTTTCAACTTAAATTTTTGATTTTTGTGTTATTTAAGTTTATGTTCAACCATGGTCTGAAAGTTAAAAATCTTTTGACTGACTTGAAATGTGGTTTAAACCACCAGTGGGTTTGAGGAAAGAAACTATCTCTCTTTTGTACAGCATTGAAATCATTGCTAGACTTGCTTTCTGTTGCTGCTAGGTAGTACAGTATGCTGTGAAATGTGATGTGTAAGTAGCCCTCAGTGGCTGTGTACAGACCTAAGGTATGTCGTTCTTCTTTTGTTATGCGTTGCCAATGTTAATGTAAAATCTGTAGCTTGAAGATTGGGAAGTCAGTATTAAAAAAATTCTAATCTCAATATATCAGTGAAGGAGTACATTTAAACTTCTCAATAACCTTGGGAAGAAAGGCTTGATTAGAAACATACAGACAGACTTCATTACCATGGGATGTCACCGTAACTTGAGAGTATTGGAAAGCGCAAAGAGTGGACTGTGAGGTATTTCAGGGTGCATCTTTCTGGTGGTTGATGCTAGCACAAAGCAAAGATCTTGTCCTTCAAGATTTAAGACAGTAATTTCTGGAAGGCAGTATAGTATGAGCTGGAGGCAATGATGAGAGGACAAATCACCTCTACATCAGCTTATCATAGGGCTTTTTGTACCTTACAATGTGTTTCCTTGTTTTGACCATTCAGAGGTGGGATGCTGATTCACGTAGATTGTACATGTGCTAAAATACATCCATTTCTAAGGTCCTATGAATAGATCACTAGGTTGAGTATCAGAAAAAATAGACCACCAGAAGAAAGTGGTTTCCTTTCTGCACAAATCACGCTGATATGCATGAAGGCAACACAAATATTTCCTGAATAGTGTGGAAATGTTGCCACTACCTGTGGACTGCAGCACACCAAGATGTTTATTTTCCACCTACCCTGGTTGCTGTATCTCCATGGTTAGTGGGCACAATATTCCAGCAGCGTTACCTGGCGTGTTGTCCAGGACTAATCAGTGTCCACAGGACATCAGGAGGTCTGCAAGAAAACTAAATTTAGGAACCACCACATGTGCACATTACTACAGGGTCAGTCAGGCCTGAAGCAGTGCCTACACGCAAGCATTGTCATGGTCTGCTCCTAACCCGTGTCAGTGACAGACAGCTGTCTGTTGTCCCTGCTCTCAGGTGACCAACAGGCATGGGACACAAATGATGGATTTTCTTCTTCTCGTTTGGGTTGGGTTTTTTTTTCCCAGGAGTCAGTAGCCCTCCAGTTCTAAAAGGCAGAGAAATGTTGCACTGTGGCTACTGCTTGTAAGGTCCCATCTTGATTTAAAACACTGTGAGGGAGCATTGGCCAGATCTCTGGGGTCAGCACTGAAAACACAAGAGCAGCCTGAAAGAACTTACATGAGCAGTCATTTCCTCGGGGGGCTGACCCACAGCCACAGATTAACTCTGTGGATGTCTATCAAGTGCTTCCTTGTACTGAGGGATTGGCTAGCTACCAGGTACCACATAATTTCCCTAAAAGTTTTAAATATATTTACAGAGGAAATGGAGCATTTTCATTTTGGTGCACTTTTCCTTCTGCTTTAAAATAGAGAAGGAAGATACAGATGATTCCTGCTCAAAGAGAGGACACTTATCCAGAATACCTTTCAGCAACATGAAAGGTGCCAAATGCATCACCTGATCCTAAAAGATAATAATAATTAATAATTTTCAGAAAAGCAGAACATTGGCAGAAAACTCACAAGTATAGCTATCTCCATAAAAATTGCACACACGCATTGCCAATCACATGATCTTCCACCACTCTTAAGAGTGTAAAGTAATGTTTCTCAGTCACAGCCTTCCTTCCCATTGCCGCTGCAGCACAGGGCCCTGAGTTGCCCCCACACGGTGAGGGGAGGAGGCTGTGAGGCTTCTCCTGCCTTGAGATGGAGACAAGTCGCTGTTTGCTTTCTCTAACCACTTCAGAGGCCCTAACAGACCAAAGGGTTGAGGGCTTCCTGACAAATAATTCCAGCTTCTTGTCCTTCAAAAACTTGCCTGAAGGCTGATTTTCTGAAAGCTGGACTGTGGAAGGCTTGATATTTGATAAATACAATAAAATATTTCTCTTAGACCTCTCTGGGCTATTTCGAAGCAAGCAGGCATTTGGGGAGAAAACTTCTTGTTAGCTTATATGTGTTAGAACAGGTAGTTGCACTCAATTACTAAACCAAGCACTCTGTTCAGGACCGAAGTATTCAAGGTAAAGAAACCAGAACAAGGCTATGCTGTGCCTAAAGAAGAGACCCTTAGGTTTTTTCTAAATGCATGTTTTGCATTTATATGTACTTTTTATCATCTACAACATGAGCGGAGCAGCTTTACCACCTATTGAAACATTTTGCTAGTTTTTATTGACGGTTTGGATAGTAAGAGGAAAATGATTTATAGTGGAAGTAACTTTTGCCTATGTTTATGGGCAGCTTAGGAGTCAACTAATGAATTTCTACAAACTTACTTTGAAGATCAAAAACTAGTTTGTAAAGTTTGGGAAGTATAATGGAATATAAACCCCTATATAAATTCCTGAAATGCTAACAAGTTGAAAAATGGCTTTTTTTTTTTTAATGTCTCATAAAACATGGAACTAGGAATGATATCTGATATTAAAAACAATATTAACAATTTAAATGTTAATAACATCATTAGCGTTGTAGGAAATCAGAATAGGTGGTCATAATGGACCCTCTTACAGGAATCCTAATTAGTCTTTGCAATCTGTAACAAAAACAAACCATCCCATACTGACTCCAGAAAAGCCTTTTCTTCTCCCAAGACGACGTTATAATGAACCATTACATTGACTTGTATGACAACAGAACTTTTAGTCTCTTCACAAAAAGAAGCTTTTAGACAAGATATTGACTAAGGCATATGCCAAATAAAGGTGCAATGTAATAAAGGGATTTGAGCAATTTGAGTTTAACTCTGTCAGACAAAGAGCGGTGTTATTGCAAACCGCTGTGCTCAATTCTATATGAAAAAAAAAGCCCACGTCAGAGATTAGAACTAGAACTTGAGCAAACTTTCTTGAATTACTTTTTTGCTAAAAGTACTTATAAATCATTCATCAGTTCTTACCCTGCATGGACCATTTCTCTGTTGTTCTAATTGTAGTGGTAAACAGTTTATAAATGTATGAGATAAGAGGACACAATACAAAGGATAGGCCTATTATCTAAATGCAATGTCTGAAGTATTTGAGTGATGAATTCAGAACACTTACTTTTAAAGACTAGCCTTATAGGAGGTCAGAGATCTAAAGCACAAAGAGGATGGGAAGTGGTAATACCCCAAAATTAATAAAACCCATCTGAGCTCTATCAAATTTTTAAGTAACAACTATGTGTACTTTTCACTTTAACTCTGTGTTCAAAGTCTTCATAGGCTGTAGTCTGAGTCACAGTCCAGGTAACAAATAATCCTTCCGCTTAATTTAAAGAAAGATCCAATGAAGGAAATAAGAAAATGAGACAGCAAAGTCCTGGGCTCTCATCTTTTTCATGTGCTTGGCATCCCTAGGATTCAGTTCAACTGGCATTCAAACCAGTGGTAAAAATACCATTTGAAGAGGAATTTTAATATCTACATATGAAAGTGCTTCCTTTAAGCAGTAGCGCTGCTTCAAAGAACGTGTTCAGTCACAGATTTGAGAAGCAAACAAACTTTAATAGCATATGCAGGAACATCATAGAGTATGCTTAATGTGACACAGCTACACGGCATTTCGGCCATAACCTGTAAAAATGGAAGTCTGGATGTACTGAGCTTATAAAACTGTCTGTGACAGCACCATCTGGTGTCTTCCAGTAATACTATTGATTTTTAGGTGAGGGAAAGGAAAGAAATACTCTGTCAACTTTTAAAGCTAAGTTTGGATATAGACAAAGGGGATTTCCTGGATCATCTAGTCCAAACCTTGCTATTGTGTGCAATCATTTAATAATTCCTTCACATCAGTTTATCATGTCTTCTTTAACTCCTGTTAGGTAACTAGAAAATTTCATGGTTCCATTAATTAAAAACTTCCCTCCATTTTTTGTGTATTCATTTATATATGATCAGCTTGCAGCCTTTTTCTTAAGTGCCAAATCCTAAATTGCTATTTTTCTTCCACTGCATTTAGCCTTCCTGATGTACCAACAGAGAGCAATCATATCCCCTTCAGCCTTCCCCTTGTTGCCAAGCTTTTAACTTTTTCATAAATAATTCTTCATTCCCTCACTCTCCTACCTGACCTTTTCTGCATCTTCTACAAGTGCAGTTCCTCTTACCCACAACACCAGGTGGGCTTTTTTGAGACCTCATGTGAGAAGATTTGTATGCCCCCCATCGCTGCTGATCCTGTCTGCTAAGGCATTTAAGGCCATATTTTAAGGGGGGGTGGGGGAGTGGTTAATAGGATCTTTGTGACATTGGCATCGTCATGAACCAGTATCCCAACTGATGAGTTAAGAGCAGGAATATGTATTTTTAGTCTGTAAATTCATGACCTGGCATTACGTGCTATTGAATTTCATCACATCTCTCAGATCAATAACGTGCTCCTGTATTCCATACATGCCTTTCTCTCTGTTGCCAGTGGCACCTTATTTTATGTCATCGATGGATTTCCCATTTTGTTTGTATGCACCATGCTCATTAATGATCATATTAAATATGATCAAACCCAAGAATCACTCTTGGAAAACCTCCATTAGTAACGTCACACATCTGTTTTCAGTAGGATGTACTACCATCTTCCACTTGGCCAAGTGTCTGTGTTTGCCGCCTATGTGGCACTGTATAAATGCTTTATTGAAGTTCATCAGCAAGGCGTATTAGTATAAGAAGATGCCCAGTTAATTCAGGTGTATGCTTCCTGTCTCTCAAGCAAGACCAGGAATCTCTGCATATGTCTCAATTGGGCCATAGAAACTTTCCCACCATTATCCTGGGTGTATTTATTTCTCATTATTACATTCAGAGGCTTGTTGGTGGAAGTCTTGACAAGCATGAACATCTCAGTGTCAGTAGGTACACTCAACTTTTGATCTGAGTGTGGTAGCTTTATGGAAGTGTAACACTGTAAAGGAGACGTCACTTGTAAGCACAATCTCTGAATTGTAGCTAGGATGTGCACATGTAGCTTGTCCTCTCTCACACTACTATGCTGGCAATTAATAGCTTCATTTTGGCAATGGTGGAAGAATTTTAGGGGTGTCCTTTCAACAGCTGAGCCTCCCATTAGAAAATCTTTCAATGTGACTATGCCACTCAGAACTTGTGGTATAGCCTTGGCAAGGCGAACATTGTATTTTGTAGCTCTGCATCCCCTTCCACTGGTGACTGCTTAAGGAGCAAGATGCAGGATGTCTGTTGAGCGACTAGCTTTGTCCGTGTGAATACTACCTCATCTGCAGGATATTCACTGGTATGTTTCAACGAAAATAGTGTGAAGCAGGATTCTGCCACTAGTTTGAAAACTGCAGTAATATTTAATATATGCTGTCCACAATAGACTGTGTTTTTCTGCACAGAGACTGAACTCCGTATTTCTTTTAGGCATTAGAGGATGGCATGTAGCTGGCAACCTCTACTTCCAAGATTTCTCATTATACTACTGAAGTTATGAGCCACCTAACTAGCACTTATCATGACTCTCTTCATTCCAGATGACATGAACTTCCAGCATGAGGCACAGATGATCTCTAATCACACATTTCTATGCAGGTTCTGCAGCAAGTTCCCTTCTGTACACAGTCTTGTCTAATACATTTCCAATTTGTCTGGGTTTTTTGGAAAGAATCTCTGTTACAAGTTACAGCTTCTTTTAGGTTCTTCACAATATTTCTCCTGGAAGATGATTAAAACACTAGGAACCGGCACCATTTTGGAGCTTGAATTCTTGTGTGTTAAGAAATTCTGCCTCAGCAGAACTGTGCTTCACTCTGCGTGTGTCTGTCAGCACAGAACAGCTAGCACAGACACAGAGATACAAATTTGAGCCTTATCCCACACTTAAGCTAAAGGCTGTCTCCAGTCAGTCTGGCTGACCATTGCAGAGTGAAGATGGAGGTACCTGGATCTGATGCTAGTCACAGTAGTTCCCTCCTTTCCCCCCACGCTGTAGGCTGTGGAAGATGGTAGGCTTAATAACAGTAGCTTAGTAGGTCTTGGTAGACCTTTGATATATTTGGTTACACATGCTCTGCCTTAGAAGGAGACAGGTAGGAAAGTAAGTAAGGTGAGCACTTGTCATCGAGTTACTGGTGTAGTGCAGGAGAAACGGCCCGGTTGGGATGGCAGGAAGTGCTGGCCCAGTGCTGACACCTTGGCTACCCTGCAGAGCTGGGGCTGGATTTTGTCAGCTCACTTTTTCTCCGAGTAAGATGTTTAAATAACTCCCTTTATAGGAGAGCAGGGAAAATAACCTAGTAACAGGAGAAAACTAACTTTTTGATATTTTTACGTTGCAAAGGAAAAGCCAATATTTTGACTGAGTGCTTAGTAAGCCCTCTACAAGCAAGTAATGAGAAATGTGGAAAATGCTGAAAGTTTAAGGGAGCTGAGTGAGCTGTTACAGAAGAGACAGAAATTGCAGCAAGGAGACATGTTTCTTTCAAATGATCTTTAAGAAGCTATAATAGAAGAAGGAACAGGCAAAAAGATGTTGTTCATCAGCAGCAATCTCTTGGGTTCTTGTTGTTTACAAAAAAATCTCTGTAACAAAAGCAGACACTAAACAAATATGATAAAACATGGCAATTTTTGCCTCTGGGACACAGGGAGCACCATCTCACTATGAAAACTTAATAAGGATCAAACAAGATAAAGCTCCTTTCAACTCTTTTCATAATTTTTAAATTAAAATGTCATTTTCCCTATAAATTCTATTGAACCTTTTCTATAGCTCCTGTGAGGAGTTTATCTTGGCTGCAACAGTTTTTTTTTTTTCTGGAACTTCACTCTTAAGATTTCTTTAGAGCATCAGAGCATTATCAAGAATATTAAATTGACCTAAGTAAATGAAACCAGAACTATAGTAGCAATGCTAGTAATTCAAACAATGTTACAAAAGAATGAAGCAGTATTCCAATCTAAGGCAGGATTCTGTAATAAAGTAAGTGACAGGCAATATAGGTATTAGCATATGAATAGGAAGATGGATAGAGTATTAAGAATGTCAGTCAGGTCAAGAAAAGATGTATTGCTCAATTAACTCTCTAAATGAACAAACTTGCTGGGTTTTTTTTAACTCAAAGCACAGCATTAGCAGCAAATGGGTGAGGCGATGGTATTGCTCTACCCTTTGTGTGGTCTCCCGGTGTTAACATCTCTTCTGTTCTCCAGCTGTAAACAAGAATGAATTTCAGTCTCATAGCTAGGGAAGGCAAAAGAACTCATTTTCCTGAGCACCTGCAAGGAGATCTTATTTCAGTCAACTTTTCCTGCTGTCCGTCAGCATCAAGAAACCTTCAGGCTGCATTGGAGTTAGCTCTAACCCCAAGTCTCTCCCAGCCGGCACCTGCTGGGGTCCTGCCCCTGTGGGGGCTCAGCACACTCAATGCAGAGGGAGCTGAGCTGCTGACTGAAACCTCCTGAGGGTAGAGAGAGAGGTGGGATTTCTTACTACCCTGTAGTGTGTATTTTCCATACGTTTGCTTTTGCCTGTGCCCAGCTCAACAAAGGATCACTGACCTTTAGGTATATCTAGGTCCTATATACAATAAGGCATCAAGTTTGCATGCTCTGAGTTGCTTGCTGGAGGATCTTTCTGTTAATGGTAAAGGGAGCCATTGTGCCTAACTTACGCTTTTTCAATACCCTGCAATGCCATCTTCAGTATTCTTCTGGATTAAGATTCCTAAGTTCCAGGTAAATTCCTACTTCAGCAGAATTTAAGCAGCTAGTCTTTAAAAGCTTAGCTTTTAAACCTTTTGCCATTTTACCTTTTGGCAATGATTTTCCCAACAGGCTGAGATAGAGGTTCACAAAACACCACGGGATTCCGTAACAGAGGAGCTTAGCAACCTGGAGGAGAGTCCTCACCTTTAACTGAAGCAATTTCAAGACACTGCCTTTGAGATTGTTTGAAATTTTGGGTACAGACACATAATCCAGCACAATCTAAGCATAACAAGTTACCCTTTAATCTGAAAAGGGTTTAAATGAAGGATTTTTACCTTGTGAAAGGGCAATCTAACAAACTATTATGGCATATATTAGAGGTAGTCACGTAGTGAATTTCAGTGTGTCATTTGCTCATTATCAGCTGTTACCTAAATCCAGCTTCAGAGTTTCTGTATATCAAGAATCTGGAGCTGGAGTTCCCCACATGCCATTTCTCTTCTACTTATATGAATATGATGGTCTTGTAACTCTCTACAAGGTATAGTTCAGCTGGATTTATGCTCACTTCAGAAACATGGAAAATGGGGAGGAGAATTTGTAATGTATTATTAAAGTCATATAAAACATCCAAAATTCAGAGATACACCCCTCACCTCAATGCTACAGACACTGTAAAATGATTTTCAATAGCATATAAAAGTAGAGATTGTGCTTTTCACTGTAATCCAGGCAAGGTGATTTGTGATCATGCCAGATGAGTGCCTTGTATGCTTCTGTGGAAGCTGGAGTGGGACAAAAGTCGCAGGGTTTGGATTTTTTGAAGGAGAGAACATAGGTGAGAGTAAGGTGGTGGCAAATGTCTTGCTGGCCTGAGAGGAAACAGGTTTACAGCAGCTTAGATGTTCACTGAAAGTACGGTGCCAGGACCAGAACAGGGCTCTGGGGAGCCAGGCAAAGGGAGAACCTCAGATGTTTCTGTGAACAGAAACAAATGATATGGGAAGAACTACCATCAACTGTTATACCAAACTGGGTGATTCTAAGTCAAAGCATTAACCTAGTTAATTGTAGTTCCGTTTTCAGCAACAAAAGTAATCAAATATTCTGTTGGTTTTATTCAGGAGTACTTTTAAGGTGAGAAGCAACTGCTAGATTATAAATAAGTTGTGAAGAATTTTATATCTTGCACTTAAATAAAGCATGCTTTCCAGGGTTGGTTTTTGGGTGGTTTTTTGTTTTTTTTGTTTTGTTTTGTTTTGTTTGTTTGTTTAATTTGAGTATAAGAGTAGATTGTCTTTCACTTCCCAGGACAGTCTCACTTTTCTCCAATGGACAATAACTGTTTAATCAGCTACTTTTGCTCTAAGTTGCATTGTCTAGTCTAAACTTTAGTTCCTGTAACGCCTTTCTCCACTAGCTTAAAGAGCCTATTAGTACCTGCTGTTATATCCCTGTGATGGTACTTACACAATGTAATCATATTGCCTCTTTTCTTGAAAAGCTGAATAGATTGGGCACCTGAAATCTCTCCCCAGAGAGGAATTACTTCAAATTATTTTTAGGGTTCCTTTCTTAACCTTCTCTAGTATTTCAATATCCTTTTTAAAATGCAGATACCAAAACTGGACAGCTTCCAGCATCTGTCTCACTGATGCTTCATGCAGAGAGAAAATCATTTCCCTACTCCTACTTGTTACTCCTCTGAAACATCTGAAGATAGCTGCATCCTCTTTAGGCCCCTTTTCCCTAGGAGTATAGCACAATTCCTTACTACTGTGACCCTCACATCTTCCCTGTGTGCAGAGTAAAGCATGCACTCCCTGCTTCTGCTCCAGAGTGGCTGGCAGTGTTGGTCACCTGGAGTCATATTTTTGCATTGAGCTCTATTAAAACATGTTCTGTTTCAACTAAGCTCATCTTACTTGGTCCTTAATAGGTTACGTGTGCAATGAGAATGTCAGCTATCGTTGAATAACACACTTTTCAAAAACCTGTTATGGCCATGGCTCTGTAACTTTAATAACCACACTGATAATTTCCTCGCAAAAACATGAATCATGTTTGCTTGGCAGGCCACTTCCCATAAAAACAAACTTTATCCATACATTGGATTTTTCCTCTCTTGTTTTTCTTGGGGTTGGTTAATGTTAGGCTAACTGGCCTGAAACCACCTGGTCACCATAATTAGTTTTTCTGGATCTTATCAGGAAACTAAACACTCAATCTTTCAAGATCTTCCTGCTATGCCCAGGTTTACTTGAAGTAATATCAGAGAGCTGGTTATTCTCTCCGCCCTCCTGCCCACTCTTTTGGGATTCATGTATCTTCTTGCTTGTTGGTAGACTTTTTGGCAACCCAAATTTCCCTGTAAACTCCTCTATTTTATTCCCCTATTCACCTGTACATTTTTCTCCCAAATTAATTTTTTTTCAACTTTGGGGAAATAACTTTTTCAAAGCAGAGAGAGAGTGTATATATGTTTAAAATATGGTTAAGGCTGTCATCTGTTTGCTTAGATCAATGGCAGCTATGAACATAAACTGGAAACAGGCAAATTCTGACACTAGCCAGATACTCGGGCGTCTCATCTAAATGAAAGGGAATGGTATTTCTAGCAGCAGATCTTAATAACGAGGGGGCTAAAATAGGCAATATCTATTAATCTTGTGAGGTGTCTTTCTGTTACTGAACATAGTTATGGAAAAGCAGAATTTTTGCTACTCACTTGCACTAGGATAGACAAACATAGAGCCAGTCGTGTTTCGACCCTTTTGAAAGGCATTTGAGTCTTGGCCAAAATTCTTTTGGGGTGCTTTATACAGTAAAAATCCCCAAATCTGGGCTTTCACTGAGCCGAAATGAATTCTTTTCTGCCCGTGTCTCTGGAGTTTGTTTCCAGAGAGCGGCTCTGTCATTCTTTGAGGTTTCACCTCCCACATTCTCTGCGTTCCTGTCAGTCGCACACCCCATTTTGGTAAACGCGCCTGTCAGCATCATTCAGAAATGTATAGTAAGAAATTTATTCGGTTTGTATTTTAAAACCTGATGTACAAGCGATTATCCCTCTAAGCTGTGCGGCATGATTACACGGTAACATTCACGTATGCCATTTTTTTAACTTACCCTACCGCAGTCGGGAAAAGAGAAAAAAGGGAATCGCAGTTAAAACGACGAATCGGGGCCGTGACCGACTAAGTGCAAAGCAACCCGTCTCCGGCCTCCCCGCGGCTCCGCTCCCTCCCCGGCAGAGAGGGCCCTTGGCCTCGGCCCCGGCCGCCGCGGCGGGGCTGGCGCCGGTCCCGGCGGCTCCCCCGCGCTGCCGCCCCTCTGCCGGCAGGTGGCGCTGCCGCGCCGCCGCCGCTCCTCCCGCACACGGCGGCCTGCCCCCCCCCGCCGCCCCGCACCCCGGGGAGCGCAGCCCCTCCGGCGGGCCGCAGGGGCCAGGCCCGGGCCCGGAGCGGCGCCGCGCGCCTGTGTGTGTGTGTGTGTGTGGAAATCCCCCCTCCTCCGCGCCTTCCCCGCTCGGCAGCCGGCCGGGCTGCCAGCAGCGGGGGAGGCAGCTGTGCGGGCAAGGCGAGGGAGGGGAGAGGGGCAGCGAGGAGGGAGAGGGGAGGGCGGAGACGGGGCCAGCCCGAGGAAATCAAAGGGCCCCGACATGAATTAGGCAGCGGGCTGCAGCGGGGAGGGCCCCCTCCCCCTCTCCCTCCCTCTCCCTCTCCCTCCCCGCACGGCGCCCGGCGGGAGCAGCGCCGCCCCGCACGGAGCCGGCTGCTCGGGGCGCGCTACGCGCGCACGCACACACGGACAGGCGGCGGCGGGGGCGGGCCGGCCGGCCGGGGCGGGGGGGGCCCGGCAGATGAAGATGGCAATGTCTGTGATCCAAGCGTGCCGCAGCCTGGCTCTCTCAACATGGCTGCTGTCCTTTTGTTTCGTGCATCTGCTGTGCCTGGACTTCACCGTGGCCGAGAAGGAGGAGTGGTACACGGCCTTCGTCAACATCACCTACGCCGACCCGGCGGCCGGCAGCGCCGAGCTCCGCAGCGAGAAGAGCGAGTGCGGGCGTTACGGCGAGCAGTCGCCCAAGCAGGACGCCCGCGGGCAGGTGGCCCTCTCCGCCTCTCCCGCCGACCGCTACGCCTGCGACCCCGGCACCCGCTTCAACGCCCCGGCGCCGGGCAAGAGCTGGGTGGCCCTCATCCCGCGGGGCAACTGCACCTACAAGGACAAGATCCGCCACGCCGCCGCCCAGAACGCCTCCGCCGTGGTCATCTACAACGTGGGCTCCAGCAACGCCAACGAGACCATCACCATGCCCCACGCAGGTGAGCCCCGGTACCATGCCCGCGCTCCGTGGGCGCGCCCCGAGGTCTCCGCTGGGTGAGCGGACGGGCCCCGTTTTCCTGCGCGTGGCAGCCCGCTCCGCATCCTTGGGGCGGGAGCTGCCGGGGGGGAGAAGGTGTGCTCGCACCTCCTGGCAAGGGAGCAGGGTGGGCTGCGGGCCTCGCTGGGTGGTGGGTGCCCGTCCTGGGGGCCGCGCAGCACCTCTCCATGCTGCCGTGGCAAAGGATGGATGTCCCGCTAGCAGCAATGCGTGCTGGTGCTCCAGGGGTGAAAAGTTTGGGAGATGTAAAGTTTGCGTCTAGTCGGAGGAGCGGTCGGCACCCTGAGCCCACGGTGGGGCACCCATGTTTTGGTGTGTCCTGAGGATCCTCTGGCAGGTGCCGTGTGGGATCGGGTGTGACTGAGACCTTCAGAAGAGCAGAAGCGTAGTGTTTATGGTGCAGGCTTATCAGGAGGTGCAATAAAAAAGGGAACACGGCGTCCACTGTCTTGCCTGTGATAGTGTAAAAGCTGTGGGATTGAGTAGGAATGCCGAGTATCTAATTTGGTGAGAGCATGAGATATTTTGTTCAATACTGGGGGCAGAGGGGGTGATTCACTTTCCCAGGTGAACGCTCTGATGGAGTTTGTGCTCACAGTGTCAGCACATGGGTGCTTGGGTCCCAACATGCGCTCGTCAACTAGAACCAAGCAGAAATCCAGTCATCAGAAACAACTCAAACCTCAGGTTATACCCATAAAAAAAAATGCTGTTTTTGTAACAATGTTTGATCTGAAATAATGTTTTAAAAACGAATCACCAGATTTATATTTAGGGACGGTGTTTTCTGCCAGGGGTCATTGGTCTTTTATACCAGCAGCCTATGCTATGAAGACTAAAATGCCACCTATTGTGAAATCTCAGTTTGGTTTGCATCCAGTAACTAATCGTGCCCAGCTGTTTAATGCCAGTTGAATCTTAGCAGAGTTAGGGGTAAACTGAAACACAGGCTGCAAAACAGGATGTTATTCTAATGACACTTTAAATTCCCACAGTAAACTAGCTAGCATGGATGTGCTGAAAAACAGTTTGTTGCCTAACTATAATGCTGTAATACTGCTGATGCAAAAGTAGTGCTTTTGGAACCTCTTGTGTGCAGCCTCTTTAAGAGATTAACCATTTATTTGACCAAATTCATGTTTCTTTGGGAGGGTTGGTGGAAGGTAGGGGTTTTTTAGTATTTTCCATTGGTTTTGTGACACAAGCAACTCATAACCTCTTGACCTTCTTAAAACTGTGCTTTATAAACTGCACATGGTTTAATAGCTGTTCAGATTATACTTCTTGGTACTTTAACTATCACAGATTACATACCAAGTAGAATAAAGTAGTAGGAGCTTGGCATACTTATGCACCCTTAAAGTAAAGCTCAGGCAGTTTCAAAACTTAAGATGCATTGCTTGTTCTTGTGTAGTGAGTTTCTCTAAAACTGCCAACATGTTGGATCAATTAATGGTTTGCCTGTTTTAAAGTATGCACTAAGCTGGTTTCCCACACAAATGGTGTTTTATTAAGAAACAGTGGGAGTAAAAAATGTGTCTAACCTTTTAAAATGTTAGAGCTTTTGTTTGTTTTAAAGTCTAAAATGAAATAAGCAGGGAATCTTTCTTACTGAAAGTGGCCTAAGCTTTCAAAAATACGAACACTGTATCACTTATCTTGGGGGCAGCTTCTTTTATGTCATATGACTCCTTACAGTTTATTCTGAGAATCCTTTTTGAGTACTGAATTGATACCCGGCAGTGTGATTGTACAGTACCAGAGGCTGAAATGAAAGGAAACTTGCAGAAAACAATCTGGACTTGTTGAACATGGTCAGTGGGACTGAAGGGCTTTTCTGATTGATTGTATGAGGTTGTCTTCATTTTAAGGATTTTTACCTTAGGGAAAACCTGCCCTCTCCATACAGTCAAAACTCAGAGGAGTTTTAGAGCATAAGTCTGCTGGAACATGAGGAAAAATAATTATTCTTAAACAAATATTTGACAAACTAGCAGGGATTCAGAACTGGATTTATCTTTACTCTTCCTCTTGTACCGCTGTTACGCTGGGACAAAGTGAATGTACAAGCTGTGTAAAATTATCTTTCTGACTTGCAGCCTTTGACGTTTTCTTGCTCCCAGCCTAAATGGTAGGACAAGATTCAAGGGAAGAATGAATCAGGTTTTTGGTTTCTGAGTTCAGCAGCATCTGCGATGCTCTACCCACGCCAAATCCTGGAGTGGGAAGAAGAAAATTCCATCCTGGAAAATACTTGGGGGGTGGGAGGGGATGGTGAAATATGACCTAAAAAGCAATTTAAAAGTCGAAAGAAATATGATGTTACTCTCTTTACTTTTCTTTTTCTTTTGTCCCACAGATTTTTTTTTGAGGTTTCATAGAAACTTAAATAAACTCTTTCTATACAGAAAACAGTATATCCTGTTGTGTAACAATGTGGCTCCTGTCCTTACTAAAGAACTATTACTCCTAAGAGAGATGTTCTTGCTTATGTACATTCTTCTCTTCTGTAGGCTTTGCCGTCTTTCTTTTACTGTCATTTTATCTCTTTGTGCTGCTTTTTCTGCTCCTCTCACCCCCACTCTCATTTCTTCATCTCTGCCCCTGTGCTTCATTCCCCCTCTTGACCACGTCACTGTGCAACTTAATAGTGCTTTGCCCTTGCCACTTTCTTCCCAAAGCTCTCTTTCTCCTGCCAAAAATCTTACCTCACAGCTGTATGTTTAATTATATTTCCTGTTTTCTGCTACAATGCATGCCAATGACCCTTTGCTAACATGGTGCCTCCTGATTTTAAAATCTGTGGGTAACTGTAGCAAGATAGCATTCGTGAATTTGAAGGAGGGTTGGTGGACCTCCCTCCCTGCCCCCCCCCCCCCCGCCAATCAAAACCAGGGTGGTATTATATCGAAGCTTGTTGTAGAAATCTTCAAATACAACTTTCCAGGATTTATTTGTAGTGCACCAGACAAAGTGTTCGATTTGAACCAGTTCAGTCACCCTATTGAAAGCCTTTGCTTTCAGGGACCTTGTACTTAGTCACTGCTTGCGCATCCAGGAGAGTGAGGTAGAGTTGTGACATCTGCATTCACAGGGAGTGCAGAGCTCGCTGGTTCTCGCGCTAGGACCCACTTAGCTTTTGCGTCATCTGCTACAGCCTTTGCAAACCAGCATCTTTTATTTTTATTGGCTTGATGTATGATGTAGGAGCTGTGAGTCCAACTTTGTTTGCTTTTTGACTAAGTATGTTTTAACAGAGAAGGAACAAAAGCATCTAGAATTTCTGTTTCAGGTGCTTTTTGTTTCTCCCAAATCAACTTTTCTAGTAGAAACATACTCTAATACTAAAGAGGAGGTCCTTTTTCCTCCAGAATAATAATCCGTGGTGTTGGCTAGGGTTTCCAATCGGCATTTTTTCTTATTCAGCACAAATTAGTTGTTGTTCAGGTTTGAAAAGGCTCTAGCCTCTGTGTCTACATTTAATAGTATTAATTGGAAGTATTCTTACTACCTGTTGTAGCACGTGTCCTAACACTTCCTCTGAGCTGTGAACAGATACAGTAAGGGAGCCTTCCAGAAGATGATTCAAGGTGAGAACTTCCCTCTCTCCAGCTCTTATTTGAGGGAACCTAGGTTGACCACTTCCACCTTGGGCACCTGTCAGGTGCTTGGGGCTAGGGAGGGATGTTAACTGCGACTGTACACATGATTCATCTGTGAGTAAAAATCACATCATTAGTATTCAGTACAGTTTGTAACATTCAGTTTGAATCCTGGGGTGCATCAGAGTATCTCACAGAATGGATATGATTATTATGCGAAGTAAATTGCATCCTAAGAGTTTTGCACCAGAAACATATGTGAGTCAGGCAGTTTTGCATTCTCTGTATTCTGCTTTTCCAGTGCATACCATCACAAATTTTAAGTCACGTGCTGCGTGTATGACAGCCTGTTTTCAATGAGAGGCAGATGCCTCGTTTTTTGTAATGGCTCGTACACACTGGCAGCAACTGTCAACTGTATCTGAGACATGAATCTCAAATGTGGTCTAAGATGACTTTGACTTGTCCCTCCCTCTTTGGCCCTCAAGTGCAGCATGTGCCTGCCAGATTGCATGAGGAGGGCATGGCCGTCACACTGCAAAACCAGGTGTGTCCCTCCACACATGCTGTGGACGGGGCCAGCCTTGATCTGTGCACATTCAGTTCAGTAACAGTTTCTTCCCTTGTACTCAGATTTTTGTTCTACGATCAATGACTGGTCTTGCGTTTTACTTATTTCAAGGTGTGTTTGTAGTAGTTTTGGTTTTGGGCTTCCCTGTAGATTTGTACTGATGTGCAAATTAACCATCGAAGTTGAAGATTTCTCTCTTTACAGACTTAATTCAGTACTGTAGCTACATTTGTTCCTTTACTAAAACAATTGTTTTCCTAAACTTTTGTTGAATTCTAACGAGGAAAATGTGCTGACAGCATTCACGCTGAATTTACATATGGATAAGTGTGAATTAATCGAGGATTGGAGATTTCAGGCTTCTAGGGCCTGCTATAATTACTTTCTGTTCCAGGCACCCAGCATTCATTCTTAATAGAAACCAGCTCCATGGGAGAGGGAGATGGAGATTAGTGCATCTCTGAGGCTTATCCATCATGAAATTGAGGCATGGCTGAGGTGCCAAGTGGTGGGGAAACTTTGTGATGTTAAGTAACTTTAACTAAAAGGGATGAATTTGACCTGCAAAGACTAGAGCAACAAAATAATCTTAGGTTCTGGTACTACTTGGGACAGCCACCTCAGTGCTGGGGCACTGAGTTTTGTCATTAGATGAGGTGCTTTTTGCCTTGTTGCATCTCGCATCTTCTTTCAACCTCACGACTGGCTCATGTATCTCCTTCAGAGCCCACTGCAGTCAGTGGAAAGGCAGTGAGTCCACCGAGCTTTGGATCAAGTCATAAGGTACAGCTTTCCCTACAAAGTGGCAAAGTATTGATTCATTGAAGATTGCATTGATCCTCCAAGCTTACTGATTGCAAAAGCAGATTTCTGCATGCCCTTTGGTTATCTGTAGCATTTGTTTGCAATGATATTCATACAAGTGCTGTCTTCAGATCTCTGCAGTAAGAAGTGACACAGCAAGAAGACAATCTTCTTCAGAAACAAATCTGTGTCAGCATTGATTCTAATTGCTGCCTGTTAATCTGGAGCACCTCCTTTTCGTATACTGTCCTTAAGAGAATGGCTTGCTTTTGATAAAGTGATGGTTTGTTCTAGTCCCATTGGTATTTTGACTTTAAAATGGTATATGTTACCTTGGGTTATTAGAATACTGTGGCAGTCTGTGGCTAGTGTGTTAACTCCATTGCAGCTCACTAATTCATGTAGATAATATTTCTGTGCTTTCCCCCTTCATGGTACGTCACAGAGCACAGGGACATTTTCAGGAAAAGGGGATAGAAACCTCAGTTCAGTGTCGGCACTTTAAGAGTCTCTTTTCCTGGTAAGAGAAGAGGATACTTTCTACTTTTCTCATGTAAGCGAAGGACTAAAAGAACCCATTATTTTGCCGCACTTGTTTGATGGAGCTCATAGTGTATTGTCATGTGAGTTGACTGAGTTGCAAGTGACCTCTGCCTCCTTACACCACGAGCTAGGCTGATGAAGAGTTAGAACTTTATGAAGGCGTAGCCCAACGACTTCCCCACTTCCCAATAACTTCTGCATAGCTAACTTGCACAGAAACAGCATTCATTTCAAGACAAGCCCCACTTCTGCCCTTTCAGTTGCATTTGAGTACTAGTCACTTGATGACTTCTTTGGTACAGAAGGGAGTGAACAATACAATCATTGACTTGTAGAAATCAGATATGGAAAAGACTGAGTAGTCCATGTAATCTGTCACCTTACTAATGCAGGACTGCTTCCTACAGTGTTACCATCTACTGCTGTCACAGTGCATTTTGCTCAGCATCTTGCAAAGGAAAGAATCTTGGGGTGCTTCACAACCAAATGCAGTCTATGTAAGCAGCAGAATGGTGCTGAGGCAAGAGATATAGGAGGATATTAAATAGTAATACTATATCTTGCAATAACATTTAATTCTTGTAACTTCCATGAAGTCGTCTTGGCAGAGGCATAACTGCCAAAAGATAAGATTTAAAACCAACTGTATCCATTGTACCACACAGTTTACGGGAGTATATGGCAATTGCAAGAAGAAAGAGGAGACAAAATAGTTTGTAACTGGTTATATCCAAACAGGCTTACTCTGCTGTGTCTTGATTCCATAGTGGGATGTGACCCAGGAGTTCCTTAGTGCCCAGCGTTCTCCTTATTTCACTCCATAGTGTTCTGGCTTCTCTGGAGGAGAAATCTAGATGGATAGGCCACGTGTCAGCCACTGCACAGTTTGACTAGGTCCTCAATGTGGATGACCTGGGGTCAAGGACCCCCCAGGGTACCCTGCTTGTTCATGAGTGCATTTAGATGTAGTATCTCAGAAGGTAATTCTATTAAAAACTACAATTTCTGTTACCTGGAGGAGAAAACCCAAATCACTTAGGTGAAACTTCAACTTTTAAAATTTACTGTATTAAATCTACCAGCTTTATATCTACTGTCTGAGCCACCGCCAATACTAGTGGATGCCAAGCTTCATAAACCTACGAGTTTGCTAATGAATTTGCTGTGAATTGAAGCTCATCAGTAATAGGCTTACTGTTCTTCAGTGCATTTTGTGGACCTCTTAGAAGGAATCCTCCAGCCAGGGTAGGCTGAAAATTACTGATTTAGGTGAACTTACCACCCTGGTGGAAACAATGTTTTTTAGTTAAAAAATGGATGAGTGGAAACACCTCTTCTTTCACCACTTCTAGTAGATGGAGAAAGGTTGTAAGGATTTGTTTGCTTATGAAACAACGGTACTATGCAGCTGTGTTTTACAAGACAGGTTTAACAAAGGCATTTCTTCTTTTTGGCTCCTCTTAAATAAATTATTTGAGATAAACCTGAGAAAACTGAACTGAGGAGAACTGAAGGAGATGATGAAAAGATTTTTGTTTTACTGCTATTCTACATTGAAATATGAAAAGCTAGCATCTTTGATTCTTTGCTACTTAAAGATATAATAGCTTTTTCAAATAATTGTTCATTTCTTTTCCCTTTCAAGAGTGACTTTTAAATAACATCAATAAAGTGAAGTGCCTGTTCATTTGCTTCTGACAGTATAATCATAGTGATATTCAATTATACTGCTAGACCTAAAGGTCTGTCAGAGTTTCGATCTCAAATTTGATGTGTTTAACTGTGTTTATGTATGTAGTATTCCCTGCTGTAAATTGGAAAGGTAGCCCATTTATTTTAACCTTATTTTCAGTTTGAGACAAAATTGGAGGGAAAAAAAAAGTTTATCTTTTTAGTTCGCAAAACACAGAAACGTTGATTTCGGCCATGTAACTCTATAGAGTCCTGGTTTGAGTATACCTTGTATACTCCTTAAACACAAATAGAAGCATTACATCTGCATAGGAATGTAGTTCCTCCAGGGATACATGGAATAGGATGAGTTGGCAAGTGCTCCCTTGTGCTACACAGTTAATGAGACATAGCTTTTTAAAATTAATTTATATTCCATAGTGTCTTGAAGGCTTCATCATGAGAGAGGACCCCTGGCACTGGGGTGTTCCATAACAAAGCAGTTCTCTCTGTATGCTCTTCTACCAAAACAGCCCCCTACTACTGACATAGTTGTCTATGAACCATCGTCGTTTTTCCCTGAACGTTGGCTTAATCATATAGGATATTATTCTTCATAATTTGTTCCATACCTTGGGCTTCCTCCCTTTTTATATGCTCTTTGGTTTGTCTCTTACTGCTCAAATCTCTTCTTACAAGGCATCTCTTTTTTGCAAGTCATTGTAAGAATATCTTACCAGATAATAGATGTATTTTAAAGAGAATTATGCATCACATTAATCTCCGGCTTCCAGCTTTATAAATCACACATCATTAAACTGTGCTCTTCTATTTATTGCTTGATCTTGCAGTCCTTGTCAAAAATTCATTGTTATATTGTGTTGAATGTGTCTGACATTACACAGCAGTGCTAAGAATGGACTCAAGAGCCTAATAAGTAGATTCATCTTTAGTTAACATATATGTCTAATTTTAGGATTACTGTAGAATGTGTTAACGTTGGTTAAATGTGTTGTGGGTTGGCTGGGTTCAGACCCAGTACAATAAGCTGTATGGTTTTATTGTTTTGCTTAAATTGATTTGTGGAACACTTGAGAAGCTTTTGCACCTAGTTATTACTGTTATACTACCAGAGCAATTCCAGTTCCTCATGATCAAAGCTCTGGGTGTCTTACAAGTTTCACTATAAAGGATTTCTTGGATTTTCCAATTATGCAAGAGTTCTGTATCAGTATCTGATAAAGATCTCTCTGGTTTTACATACTGTGATAGTAGCTAAAATGTTAGTATTCTTTTTTTCTTTCCCATTTCAGTATTTTCTGTTAGAAGACAGAAATGTATTTCTGTTTTTCCTTTGCCCTTTCAGAAGTCTCTATCTTAAAGAATCCTAAATCTTTGGCCATATTTCTGGGGCATGTCTGTGTTTGTACTCAAAAAAAAAAAATCTTTAAAACAGAGCAGTCTGATGCTGCAGTCTCATTCATGATTGCTTCTTATACTTGTACAAAGTACGCTTTCCCCTCTTGTGCCTTTTTAAGCTTTTATTATACGCTCGCTGTCTCCTAGTCTTACCTGCCTGTATCATGTTCCTTGAGTGAGGCAGCTTTCGCAAGATTATGTAATCTCTGTGCCTGGTCTCTTATCGCTCTTTATATGTCCATGTGTTTGAAGTACCACCTGGTTGTCCATGAAATTCATGCCTTTACTAAAGACTATATCAAGACTTTTCACGCTGGAAAATGAGGAGCAGTCTGAGTAAAATCCATTATGTCTTGTTATAATGTTGCATTTGATGCCTTTCTCTTGCCTTATTTTTCCTTCAATCCTCTATACTCTTCATTTTCTACTTAGTGTTTTCTCTCTTTTTTTTTTTTGGGGGGGGGGGTATAATTTCTTTACTTTCTACGCTTCTAATAAATCTTTCCCTTGGGCTTCTCACCCATTTTTTTTCTGTCTTCTTCACTTCCCTTTTTATTTACTCTGCACCTATTTTTCATCTCTTCGAGGTTTTTTTCCCTTTCTTCCCCACCCCTTACCAGGTTGACAAAAATAGCCAAAGGCTATTGCTTTACATACGGAGTTGACTGTGAGGGGAAGCAGAGCAGGATTATGGTCTTTTAGTTGCTTTTCCTTTGCAGCTGACTCCGGGTTTAAAGAGCATCTGCTGTCTGCTGCTCAGGGTCAGCTTGGAGGAGTGGGACACCAGTGCTTGGGAAGTGTGGCAGTGCCATTTATGAACAGCAGATTGCCAATCAGGCATAGCACACTTGCTCTGCATAGAATGGCTTTGTGCTGAACACTCCTAAATCTTTTTAATGAATTGTTAAAAGACTAAATTATGGTCCCCTCTATGTAAAGAGGCAGATCCCGCTCTTTCATGCTTTTGCAGAAGATGATTAAGTATCCCCTGCTGGGTGCTAGAAAAACTGACCAGGAATTTTTTCCATCAAAACTGTTTTTATTTAGTACTGAAATGGATTTTCAACAAAAAACTGTTTTGGAAAGTTTTTGCTCTCCAGAAGAGATCTCACAGTTCTGAGTTTGAAGAAAGATTTTATTTTAGTAAATATTTAATGTCTCAGAAATCCAGGTTCAGAACAGTTTGGTTTCCCTTTCCTTTTTTGATGATGTATTACATCTTAATCAGCTTCTACCAGCTTGAGACACTAGTTCCACCCCAGAGCACAGACCTGACTTCTTCCCAACTGAAATCTTACACTTCTCCAGGAATCAATGCATGCATTTGATTACAAGTATTATTTAAAGAAATTGAACTCAGGTTTGCAAAGCTGAATTTCTTTTCTCTCTGGTAGTGTGCCAACAGCTTTCTGTCTTCTCATAGTGCACTCCCTAAGCTATAAGATCTTTGGCCCTTGCTGTGTGTGGATATATCCTTACCAACAAGCTAGACATGACTTGAGCACTGTGTCTATTTATGCATGGGAATGATACTTGGTATGAGATAAAGATTGCCCTCATAGACAAAGATGTAACAAGCATCAGTAGTTGTCAGCGGAAGTGAGACAATTTCAGCCTTGTCGTAAGATGCAATTTCCTAAGTGGTTGCCCATACACTGTATAACTCTTTTTTTCTGAATTTATAATTTCTAGTGGTTGGTAGTTCAAGGAAATTTATAGTAACAGAGAATTTATATTATCTGGTTTCTAAATATGCATGACCTATCACTTCTTTCTGCAATGATTAAGGGCTTCATTCCCATTAACTAATCTATATAACCATCTTGCTGCTCTTAGACTTATGAAAAATAACAAAGCAAGCACTGAATTTTTAGTATAGACTATATTCTATTATCTTGTACATGTGATGTGTAGAATCTGTTCTCAGTTCTCAACCAATACTGTGTTGAGTCAGTGCAATGACTGCTGTTGGTTATTTCTGGACAATTTATTTTGTGTCCATAGACCAGAAATATTTTTTGCCAATGTAAAGATAACTCTGCTAGTTTTATCACAAAGCTGTTGTCTTTGGCTCTGACTAGGCAAATCTTTGTGGATTAGCCTGCAAAACAGGAGCTATTGTGCACATGTAAAGCAATAGACTGGTAGTAATGGTAGCAGGTAGGCAAGTATAACTGTGTCTCACCTAGACTAATACGGCAACTCCTAAAATCTCTTACTTGAAAATGAGACTGATACTTAAAAATCACTTCTCACTTTACTAAGGTAGTGATTTTGCTGTCATAAAACTCACTGGTAGGTATTTTAAAATTTAGGTGAGACATTATTTCTAATGTCTACGTTACATTAAGGTAATTTGGAGAATGCTTCATGACCCAGTTCAGGACGATGTTTGCACAAATGGTTATAGTTAAGCTCATGTTTAGTTCTTGCTAAGAATGGGCCAGAAGTTGAGCACCTTGACTAAATGTGATTCAAAGTGGTTTTATGAGAAAATGTCATCTATGAAAGAGAAGTGTCTGACGTAGCCCAGAGGTTTATTACTAAGAATGTTACTGGGGTAATCTTGGGGGATCTTAGGCTCTCCTGTAGCACTGTGAATAGTCAAGGTCCTTACAATAAGGTGGTTTTATTTCTAATTGTAAATATAAGATATATATTTTATATATTTCATAAAACAGGTGCTTTATAAATAACTGTTAAAAGAGATGCTTTAATTATTTTATATTTCTCCACATAGATTGGCTTCTGCTTTCTGTGTTATCAGGCTTGTCTGCATCACAGTAAGAAGCAAAGGTGCCTCTCTCAACTTCCAGTGAACGCTGTTCCCCTTCCATCTGAGGAAGAGTTGACCACCCAAACCCTTTAAAACCCAGATGCTGTCTCTTCTTAACTGTGTTTTATTTGATGTCTGTTACCAATGCATGCAGAGGAACAATCATAGCTGTGAGAAGCGTGGACAGCTGGTTAGTTATTTGCAGATGTCTTAGAGATTTGTATCAACCAGTCAATTGTACTTGCTAGGTGAGCTGGAGGAGTTCATGTAATTTAAAATAGCCACACAGCATTTCTTGCTGATCAGGGAGTTGCCTAATTTGGAAATACATACATATCTAAGGCCTATCGGATACACAGCAGCTCCATACCTTACGCCTATTCCGGTTTGGGAGTAATTATTGTAATGTTTTGCAGATTTGGTTCCAGTAGATAAAATTTTGCATCCTCCCTTGTGGCCTTATCAGTCTGTCAGCTTCATTTTGCTTTGAGAAATTCAGGAGAGGTTTCCTTGAGGTTCCTGATGGTACATATCAATTTTAAACTTTCAGCCACTCGGACAGTTGTTGGGAGTATATTGAGAGGATGGGAAACTGTAACCAAGGAGGAGGGAAGTGTAAAATTAACAGATATTCCTCCATTAGACACTCCTAACAAGTTAACCGCCACACTTAGTTAAAGAGATCTGCCTGGAAATAATACAATACTTATTAAAAATAACCTTGAAGTATGTAAGCGTGCCCCAATACAACTGTGTTAAAATTGCAGTAAGACTTGCCAGACCAGGCAAATATTAATGTATAGTATGCAAACATTATTGAATACCTGATATGACTCAGTAGTGTCTTCAGTGCTCTGCAAATCTGTATTTATCAGCACAAGCCTCAGAGCCTCCGTAATCTCAATGTGAATGGACATTAGTGGGAGTGGAGGTGATTAGTATCCATTTGTGGGTGCTATGTTTTTCACAGGCATGGGCCTTAGTTTGCCTTCTCCTGTGTCTCCTTGTTGAATAAAACAGAACTGGAATCCATCCATCAGTGAATTATTGCAGGTTTGATTAATTTGAAAATAATCCTGATGTTCATGCTGTTATCCAAGAGTTGTCTCCACCTGGTGGCAAGAGTTTCAGGAACTGAGAGTGCATTAGGTCTTTATTCAAGTGCACAATATTCAGTCAGCTGCAAAAAAAATACTTGCAATTTCATTTTTGTTTTCCATCTTTAATAATGGCAATGTCCCTATCACTGAAAGGGAAATATACATAGCATTTAAGCACCCTCAGGCTATAGCAACAAAGAGATTGTACCTTTTTCTTGTGGAAAGATTGCTATGCTGTGCAGACTTGGTATCCTGGAAACTGAAAGAATGTATGAACTTTTAAATAGGCAGATGAATTTTAGATCCCCTTCTCTAGATGCTTTGAAGAAGCACACAAACGACTTCGCTGGAAAAGTCACAAAAAGTTCACAGGAAAAAAAAGTTCTCCAGCACCGATATGGTGGTCTCTGTAGTTCTTACATGGGGTGTTGGGATTAGACTGGGCTTTAAACTGACTTTTCACAGGCCGTATTTTCTTCATGCAGACTGCTTTCAGGCCAGCTCAGATGCTGATTTCTGAACTTTCAGGTTAGCCACCATTACTTTAAGAGTCTCCCAAGTCCCCATTTCATTTATTTACATTTTTTTAATGTTATTAAGAGGAAACCAGTAACCATCCTGTAAAATTCCAACCCTCAAATCTTTCCTTTAGAAAAAAAACATTGTAAGTTTGCTGGTTGCCAGCAATGCACTTACCTGTGCCGTTAATTTGTAACCTCTACTACTGAAATCCTAACCCTGCTGAAGTCAATGCCAAAACTTCCTAAGGATTTCATTGCCAAATAGTTAAAGCAAGAAAATTAATACCTGAACTCATTATGTATCTTCTGCTGCCCCCGTAGTATTTAACACATTGTTGTCAAGTATGGAAAAGCCCCAACAGAAGTAATACCAGTCTTTGACCAGCAATCTTGGTGAAGTATTAACAGTCTGCATTTCATATGAATTGCACACATCTATCAGACTCAAGTAACACAACAGACAACATCAGGGTTTCATTAAGGTCATTTTGTAATTGAGTAAAATTGTGTACCAGCCTGTGAGTGCCTTGAAGCTGTGTTAACTTGCATGACTTTTCCAGCGCATTTAATAAAAGGTCCACCTGGTCTCAAGTGACTGTATAAATTATGTAGCTATTGTTACATTTATGATATAGGTGGAAGTTAATTTTCTTACCTTTTGAAGTGCTTGAGTATAGTAGGTCATGTCTTATGTGTATTTCTGCCAGTGGGCTTCAAAACAAATTTTTCTGAAATCTACTGACAGCTGAAATTCAATTCTTGCAAGGCTGATGGCTTTTGTGTGAAATGAAAGGAATGGGGGGGTGAGGTGGTGTTAGAGCTGCGTTGCAGGAAGAGGCTGAAAAGCTTGGTTTGCAAGATGCACGTGCCTGCTAGCTCATCCCTGAGAACAGCGAGCAGCCAGGCCCACAAAGCTGCTAGAGATGTTGCTGCCTGGCAAAAGCCATAGTTGAGATAAAAACTTCTAAATCTCGAGCAGGTACTAGCTGGATGCACTGCAAAAAGACCTGCTGTATAATTGGAGGGTGAGAGCAGTGTGGTTTTCACACCTTTCTTCACTAACTGGTATGCTAAGAAGGAATGGGAATGATGACAGCCTTATCATGGGGGGAATGCTTCAGTGATGGTTGTTAGGAGAATGCTCAAAATTAGTATTTGCAATCTCCAATGGGTGGAATCTACGTTTTATACCATCCATCTATACACCAAATAAATGTGGACAGTTGTCACGGAAATAGTTAGAGAAACCAAGTCTATCCACATTAAGCCTAGCAGAGGTCATTCCTTACCTGTTTCCAGTCTGACCAAGTTAAGATGGCATTTAATATGGGATGAATTTGTTCCAGAAAGAGGATTAGTTAATAGATCTGAAATATGTGGTTGGTTGGTCATTTCTTTTTTTCTTTTTTCTTAATTTTCATGGAAATACCGTTCAGCTGAAGAGACCACAATGCAGGCAATACTGCATGGCTATTTCAGTGCTTTTGTTCTAACATGCATATTGTGTTTTGAGTGATGCTGATCTGTTTTGAGAGCTTGTGGTATTTTCAAAACCACTGCTATGTTAATCTCATTTGGCTCCTGTAACATGCTTCAGATCACTCTCTCTTTTCAGGGTCTGATGACAAGATATTGAATGGTGTGATTTGTACTGCAAATGGTTTATTTTCAGTTTTCACTACACCTTCATTTTGGAAATTGTGACTGTTTAACCCCTTTGTAAGTCTTCAGCATGCCTTATTATGGTGAATTTCTTTGCTAATTGAGATGTTTGCTAATGAGAAAATCTCTCTCAGTTAGTGTAGGTATTTCCGTATCCTAAAGACACTTTACCTTTTGATCTCTTTGATCCAAATTAATTGTAGGAGGCTAAATGCAGACAGAAATATCAAATGCATAGTTATGCTTAACAGAAATGTTACAATTACATAAAAGTATCTGAAATCAAAGGGGAGATCCAGATAGGTGATTCAGCATAGAAATAACAGGGTAGCAGAAGTTCATGATTTATGCTGGTAGTTCTGATCTGCTCATACTTAGGCACTGAGTCATCCAAGGCATGAAAGCTAAATGAAGAGAGAGAACGTAAGCCATCATACAAGAATCAAGGTAAATAGAACTGTCCTCCTTTCATGTCCTCTTGCATGTGGGCAGAATTGGTCTCTGATGCAATCCAAACACAGGAATATATGAGCAGCAGGAATATTACCAGCAGAGGGAAATTTCCAATAGTTATGACTAGTATTCCTCCCTGGGAGCCTATAAGTGTTTGGTTTGTTGTTGGGTTTGGGGATTTTTTTTTTGTTTTTTAAGGGGAGCGGAAGGGAAACACACATGTTAAATAGCATGTAAATGTCTGAAACACCATGATACAGCATCTGAGTTGCACATTCAGGGAATAACTAGTAGTTACCATTAAACTGAGGACTGGATTAAAACAAACCTTCGTTTGGAGTCAACTGTGTAACTTAAATACATCCCCTTCACATCTTCAGCTGTGTCTTGTGTGCTAAAATTTGCTAAATTTGGTGCAAGGTTTAGTTTCTGAACATCTTAGATCTGAACTGTTTCATATCAAATTCTTGTTTCAAGTCATTTAAAGAGTTACAAGATTCACATTCAATCTAAAACTCTAATCTGAAATTTCTGGCTCTGGTACATGTTCAGATAATCAGATTTCAGTGGGGGAATATGGCACTTATCTGTTGCAGATAGATCCAGCATGGAAAACCCTTATAATCAGCAGGTACTATAAAGAGATCTGCACTGGTATTCATTTGAATATTAAAAATAAGGAATCTATTTAGCAATGTACCGTGATATCAGCATTATGTTAAGTGCATTTGTTTTCATCATCCTCAAAGTTTGCCTAAATCTCACAGAAAAATGATGGAAGCCATATAATGAACCATGTAACAACATCAGTCACAGCGGTACAAAATGTAGTGTGGGCAAAAACGTACTTTTCTGTGAAGCCTGCAAGTACTGACAGGTAACTCTGACAAATGCTTTGTTTTAGACATATGAGCACATGCAACACACTCTGAAGAGATCGTTTCAGTAGAGCATCATGAGTTTGCCTGAGAAGTATGTGCTAAGAGGAATTTATTTCTGACTGAATAGTCAGAAGCAAAGTCTGTATTGCCATGTTCCTATAAAAGGAACAGTACAGAGGAAGGACTCTGCCTGCTTAAAACAGATTTGGACCCATTTATGCACAAAACTTCCATCTAGGCCTCTAAATACCTTTTTTTAGGAGTAGATAGCATGAATCCTTTGCCTATAGATATGGATGAGTGTATGTCCATGTGTCCTTATTCACACACACGTATCTATAAAAATAGTAACATTCTCCAGGGAGATGGGCTACAGCAGATAACCTGCACCTGGTCTTGACCTCACAGATGAGCCAAGGCATGTAGCTATCTGATATAGTTATTTTGCCAATGAGTGATGTATGTAGACATAAACAGCCCTATTTTGAGTCCACATGGCATAGTGGTAGTACTCTTGCTGGTTTCTTTGGGGTTCATTTCAACTGCAGTTGTGCATGGAAAAAAAGAAAAAATAGAGCTTTTAAAAATTTCTAGATGGTTTTAAAGAAGCCCCTTTTCTCTGCTCTTTTCTGATTTGGGCGGGGGAGGCTGCAGAGAGACGGGGGAAGAAAAATTACTTATCAGCCAGCTCTAATCCTTAACCTTTCAGGTCTTAGAATGTAAATAAAATGTGTTATAGAGTCAACTCATAATGCTCTCCTGCAGCTTGTATGTGCATAGGTGTAACAGAGGTGACAGAAATTTCTCTCCTATTCATTAGCATTTCAGAGTACTAGAAGCAAGAGATTCCATCTGGAGATGAGTTTCTCATGGTTTCTGGGGACAAAAATGAAATAAATGTTGTTCCTATATTGTTCCAACTGCTTGATTAGAAATGAGTCAGAGTGGTCTGTGTTCTTCTCCATCTGGACATGTGTACTCCATGATAAGCTCAGATATGAAGTTAAAAAATTCTGTTACAGTGTTCAGCTCCTCAGCTAAAAAGACAAGGTTGTTTGTAGGAAAACTGTAGAGATTAGTTTTACAGTCTTAGGCGCTCATGCTGAAGACACTCATGTGGGCAAGTACCTCATGCATGTAATGAACTTGCTTGATCTATTTATAGCTTTACTCAGTGTATGTTTGTACCCAGATGGTGCTCCTTAAATTTCACTGGGCTGTGTGTATGAGCAGCAGTACACACTACGGATCACAATGCAGGACAAGAATCCAGGTAGCAAACAAATATGCTTAATTAAGTAGATGTTCACAATTAGTTAATACAATACTTATGACTTTTTTAACTGGTGTCTCTCTGCAAGAAGGATCTGTAACTGATAGAACTTGTAAAATCGCTTTTAATTACACTTTTAAAAAATCTGGATATTTTTCTTTACAAGGATAAATAAATAACATTCAATTGTAAGAATAGTGAAACTGACAAAAAGAGCCAAATCTTGCAGTGTGTCAGGAGCAGATTCCAACCCTCTAGAGTCCCCTTCTCTCCATAGTAATAGATAATTCCCATCCCCACAGTACCTCCAAGCTTGTTTGCCAGTTTTGGTTCTCTATGTTTACTTTTTCCCACCAAGATTGGTTTGGATTTCTTTTACAATAAGACTCTGAAATTTTTCTCTGTGCTTAGCTGAAGTCCATTTGTATTCACTTCTTTCAAAAAGTATTCCTGTAATTCCATTTAAAAAACATATTATCATTTTAATATATATTCTGAAATTCTACTTCAATCTACCTATTCATAGTTTTGTCTGTCTCAAAAAAGACATAGCTGGGGGGACGACGACGACGACGACATAATCCGGGCAATGAATGCTTACATTAAACTATAGTTGGAGCAAATGCATTTCCCTGTGCCCCTCCCCTCCTATTGAAATAATAGATTTCATGTTAAATACAAAATTTGAATAATACACTTTTTTTGGACACCTCCAGCTACTGAATGGTGTTTAATCTGCTGATATCCTGATACTTGTGAAAGGTGTCTGGTACACATGAACACATCGAGGATGGCTAATTTTAACACGTGCAGGGGCAGATATTATGACTGTATGTAACGGTGCCTGCAGCTGACTTTGGGAGGGTTACAAATAAAAGCTCATTATGAGTCCAGGCTAAAAGTATGGGGTTGTTTTGTTTTCCTGTGCAGCAAGTGTCAGGAGGCTGTCTTCCCTTGTGCAGTCTGTTACTTTTAAAAGCATTTGAAAATACAAATGTAATTATTTATTTGGGCGCAACGATTGTAAAGTATTTTCTGACTTCTAACAGGCTAAATTACTAGATTGGGATTACATCAAAGGAACTGTAGGATTATTAGCATTACAAATCTGCTTCTTGATCAGAACTATTCAGCGCATTGATTCAGCACATTGAGTTCAAGGTGGCAAGACTAATATATTTCTGTAACATGAATGAAACCCATCTCAGGTTCTAATACAGCCTCTTGTGCACTGCATATTACTTGACTCTGTAAGTAGCCAGATGCTATGAGGTGCTGATTGCCAGTTTTAAGCTAATCATAACTTACTGGTTCTAACTTAGGAGGTGCTAAAAGTTACAGGGGAGCAGTAAAGAAGGGAATACTGCCTCTCTAGCCATAGTACTCACAGCAGTGGCTCTGTCTTTATTGTAATTTCTATACATTTGGCATAAACCTTTTATTTTTTAGAAAACATTTTTTGTTGCTGTTCTGAGAGGACAGAGTTGAAATGGAAAATGTCATTTGAAATAAATCTGCAAGATTGTTTTAATGAACTTTAAATTTTTTCAAGACATTCATATATATATATATGGTTTTTAATACTGTTAGAAGGTTTTGCATTTGTCTGCTCTTGTCTTTCTTGCTCTTCTGTCCATGGCACAGTCCCTGCTTTCTTGTGTTCATGAAGACCCCAGGTAGGACGTATTCCGCAGATTGTCTGCGGAAGCCTTGAGACAACAGGAGAGTTAATGAGCCAGTGTATTTTCTTCAGAAGCATAGACCTCTTAGCAGTCTCTCCCCATTCTTCCTTGCTCTCTCCCTTCCTTGTCTTTCCCCAGGCTACTTGTTTCCCACTCCCATATTGCAGTTTTCTGCCCTTTTAGCTGTTCCAAAATGAGCTGGTCTTTAAAAAGATTTTTTAAAAATTTAAAAAAGGAAAAAGTCTGGTTTGTTTTTCAGATCATATCAGACCTGATTCACCCTGCAGTCCCTTAGTACCGTGTTGGCCCAGCTGAATGATACGTGAGTGGTCATGCTGCAGCAGGAACAAGCAGCGGTTGGTGAGGAGGGCCGGTAACTTTGTAAAATGGCTTTGTTCCCAAAGAAAGCGCATGGTGGAACTGCATATGGATTATGTGTTGAGTTGAGCATCAAGTGCAGCCGAGTTTATTATATTGTCTGCAAAATAGAACAGTAGTGTGCAGGCAAAGCTCAAAAGCCCCTTAGCAGCTTCCTAATCTGAGGTCAGTCGGGAAAGGATTCCCCTGTTTCTGGATTCAACTGCCAGCTTAGAGGAAGGCCCTGTACATAAATCTGCTGTATGTTCAAATGTCATTTGAAGTGATTTGGGCTACAGAAAAACAGCTGATAGCTTTGTTAGAGGACCAGGGGACTGGAATTAGTCTAAGTAACTCACATGTCGTATGTAGGTGTGGGACTGTCCATATAATGTGTATGCCCCAGCTTCACAGCCTCAGACTGCTGACATAGTCCTTCCCTGCCATACATCCTTAGGCTGTTCATGTGTTTTTTTTCTGACAGCATTTCTGTCACACCAGCTGCATTTTCCCACTCCTCAGATCTTGGCATACCCTGTGGTTTGTCTGGCTTGATGATATTCCCTGTTCCAGCAGAGCCGTCTCTTCCTGTAGAACATCTATCATATCCTTGATGACCTCCTGTCCCGTTAGTAGTTCATCCTCACTTTCAGTCTCTTTCCTCTCTATTCCGACTGTGATTTCAAGTCATGTCACGTGCCACGCTGTTACAGGGCATGCGTTTGCTCTTTCTTAGCCGTGTGCTTGCCTGATCATGTTTAATCAATGCTTTTCCTAAGGGTGGTCTCTAGTCTTCCTGCAGTTTCAGTAGCTGCAGCTTGTTGAAACAGCTGTAATATTCTGACATGTAGTCGAACTAAATGTAGAATATCTGTCTTTCTATTGAAAACATTTTAAGGGGCAGGGGGAGATTTTCAAAGAAAGGTAGCTGAGGCCAGGGAAGAGCAGTTACTTACTCTGGAAAATGTGTGAATGCTTCTTGGGTAAATCTGCCAGTGGCTTCTTGGTGGTGGTGGGGATGTTAATAATTCCCAATAGCATGTACAAATGCAGTGTTCATGCTCATTCTTTACATGACATGGCTGCGTGGCTGTTCATCTCCTATCCATACCCCAGTCAGATGTGCAGGTATGATAAGTAAGCTGTATAGTAAATGCAACTTTTCCCAAGCAAGCTTTTTTTATCAAGGCTAAAAGTTGCATCTTTCTCTCTATGCATCTTCCTTCTGTCCTTTGTGACTTCAATGAAAAATCAGAAACCATTTTCTTCAACATTTCTTTCGTGTACATAACAACTTACTTCCTCGTTGTAGCTTCAGGGAACCATTATGTTTTTCTGCTCCACCCTCCTATAGTCACCAGCCTCTATAGATCATCCAATGCTCTTCAGACCTACCAGAAGTTCACTTAAATAGCAAAAACTGAACATTGCAAATCATGTCAGGATTGTGAAAAGCTGCCTGAAACTCAAAGTCCAGGTCAGTCCTGACCTGGAGTTGTTGCTTCTCTCTTCTGCATAGACCTAAACTGTTACAGGTATAGTTCAGTCTGTCTTTAAAAATCAAGGTAGACATTATTTTACGGAGGTGTATCTGATCAGTCTAGTACATGAGTACCCAACTGCACATCTCTTGCTAGTGGCAATGAATTACCTGATTAAGTTTTTGTCTGTATCACGCTGTCTAGGCAGTGGACAGTGTCTTCTCCTTATTGTTCTTCACATTTCTATTTGTGAGTTTTCTTGCAAGTTAACAGAACTGATATTAAATCATTGCAAACAAATGGAAAATCTAGTTCTAAAGCAGTTATCCAACTTTGAATAAGACTTGGTGAATAAACCTATCTTTGGTTAAGATTGTGGACATTTTAAAATGCATTTAAAATTCTTAAAATTTTTTTATAGACTCTATATTTAGTCCTGTGCTGTCTCCCTGTCACAGATGTACTATAATTCATTAACATGATTTTCTCTGTAATTTTGTTAGCAGGCTTGGCAAATGTGAAAATTGTAGCAATTGAAAGGGGAGATAAAAAGTGAAGGTATTCACTGACCGCAGTAAAGAATGGAAAAGTATTTTTCTCACAAATGAAAAGGTTTTTATTTTATTTTGCAAAATGGGAGATGTAATAAGCTAAAAATGCAACTTAATGTACTTCCTCATCTCATTTGAATAGACGTCAAGCAAAGCAGAAAATCTGTATAGCATCAGAAGTACTTGGCCTCAGTATTGCATAAACATGCATTGTTATTTTCTGGCTGTTTTGGTCTCCCACAGAGTCCAGTACATACTTTACATTTAAAATATGTGCTCACATTGCATTTGAGATGGGGTCTTTGTGTATTAGGACAATTTAACCAAAAGGTCTGCGATAGACAGCAGAGAATAGCAGCTACCTTTATTAAATATTGGTTTTAGTTACAGAGTAGGTACAGATTAGGAGAGAAATATTTTGCCTCTTAAGTCAGTGAGGACGGATGAGGGGTTAAAAAGCTGGTACTGTATTCTAGTGTCAGTATAGGCTTATTGTCAGGCTGTCCATCACCAGCTAGAAAGCAGTTAGTAAAAATACCTGTTATCACAAAATCTTGTTAAGCAGCGCATAGTCAGGCTGCAGTTGTTATATCTTAATGCAAGAAGAATGCATTCTTTGTTTTTGGCTCTAGAAGAAAAAGAGTAAGTTACCACATTAAAAGACAAGAGGAAAGCATAATTAAATGGTATTGTGTGATCTTATTCCACTTCTGCTTCCACTATTAGTTTTCTACATGCCGTAAGTACCAAAGGCATCGCGTACAGTACTGGTAGCTACTTGTAGGAGAGCAATTTATGGCTCAAGGCAGTTGTTTATTTTGTTTGTTTAAACTTAATCACTAGTACAGTTGACTGTCCAGTACATACCTCAGCTCAGTAAGGCTGCCTGCGTGTGGCACAGCAGACTTGGAGCATTGAAATAGTCCTATCCAAAGTAAAGAGACAGCTCGTTTTTAAGGTTGGGCTTATGGTCAAGTACCCTGTTGTATCAGGGCCTATGACAAGGAGCCTTCTGAAGGAGGCTAATAACAAGTTTCCAGGTTTCCTTATTGTGCAGCACATTGTCTCAAAATTACATGTGCTGTGCCATCATTTCACACAGTTTCATTGACTCACCAGAGGCTTGTTGCCAACACTATGCTTCATCGGTTACTGCCAGGAAAACAATCTCGTGAAAAGGCAGGCGTGCATGTTATGGAGCTATTCAGAGCTCCAAACAGGATGAGTGCTGAGAAAGAGGAAATAGAAATAGAAATGACAAAAGGCTACAGATGTTTGGCGAGCCAGAAGACTAATGCAGGAGCTGCCAAAGAAAGAACAGATAACAGCAAAAATAAGTGGAAGAGAAATACAGGAGTGTGGGATGTGGTAGAAATTCTTATGAAGGAAAAAGATTTGAAATATTTGTCAAGATAGGAATCACCACCAGACCATGAGTGGATTATGGCATTTCCCAAGGTCTTTTCTGTTTCACCACAGTTTGGTGATTTGATTATATTTGATAAGGTGATTTTACTTCTGTTTATACTCATTTTCCCAGCTGAATGCTTGTGAGTTAGCAAAAACATCACAGGTTTATAGTCTTATATAGGATTATCTTATTGTAATGTTTGATAACATTCAGTAGAAAAGGAAAGCTGATGGTCTAGAGTATTTGAAATGTAATTTTCTACAAGTATTTTAAGTGGGGTTTTTTAAACTATATTCTGAAAAGAAGTACCTGTTCTTCTGTGGAATTAAGTTCCACTCTGCACATGCAGATGTAACACTAATTTAATGAATACGCAATGACAAATCGTGGCCAAGCTTCATCCCACAAGCCAGCTTAAGGTATGCTCACCTAGAAGAGAGGTGTGTTTATAACCTCTGAAGCCAAGCAGCATTATCCTGGACTGGTGATAACCGCAGCGAGTGCTCAAGAGCATCAGAGTGCCTGCAGCAGCAGCAGCAAGACTGTGTGCTCCCGGCCTCTCCTACTCTGTTTACTAATGCACACTAACACCCACTCCCCGTATCTTCAGTGTTACTGTTATTTGTGCTAGCTGGAGTAAAGCGTGACAAGTAGGCAGCTTCCTCTCACTATACAGACATACTTCTAGACAAACTTTGTGGCTTGCCCAGCTGGGAGGTGGCAAAAGGAGGCCATTGCAGCAGCCGAGGAGTGCCAGAGAGCACAGGTATCTGTTGGCCGTCCTGCTCTTTTCCCGTATCTTCACGCTATGAAAAGGTCCCTCGGGTCGTGACTTAACCCTGAGCAAGGCGAAGCACAAGTAATGCAACTATCTGCGTCGTGGATCCTGTCCTTAGTATTTTTCCTTCTGTCCTGGATGTACTTTTCGTGCCAGTTAGAGAACCCTCTCTAGTGCCCACTGAAGCCTTCCTTGAGGGCTGTGAAGCAGCTAGGTCCTCCGATGCAGAAACCTTTAGAAGGCGTGCACTGTCCTCAGTGAGGAAGAAAATGCTGCAAGTTGCATTTCCATAAAGCTAAAGCAGAATCCTAAACAGCAGCCCCTTCAGGTTATTTCCTATCTCCTCTACGCAAAATAATCAGTGTAGGCCAATCACAAACGCCTCATTTTCTGCAGTGCTTGTAAATATAACATTGTACATTTGTTAATAAGAAGAAAATGAGTTTGAATTTCCCTGTGAAATGTGAAAAGAAAGTAATCGCACAATACTTCAGAAATAGAGGGCTCTGAGATGTGTTCTAATGCTACAGCTGTCAGCCTGTCTGTACATGCAAATGTCGTACTGTCAGAATTTAATAGGGTGAAATAGATTTTAATTTTAGATGAACAAGAACTCCAATTATAACCTCTTACAATTCCAGTTGCTGTACTCTGGGTGAACATGTTTAACAGCAATTCAGTGTATGGCACAAAAAGTCCTTTGCATGTTGGTTGGAATTACAGTGCTAGTTACAACATCATGCTGTCTGTACAATAGGGTAGACAAGGCACCTCCGTTAATCCCCCTGTGTTTGGTTTTTGTAACTTTCTTTTTAACGTGTCTTTTAAGCTTCAAGTTGTCACTCTTATTCTTAATCCAGAAGTCAATTTCTCTTGATAATTGGTGAAAGTCCCACCTGGCTAATTTAGAGCTCTCCCAGTTTTTAAAAATTGAGGTTTATGATTATCTAAAGAAAAATAGTCTTATTGTGTGTTTTAACATTGCTGAAATATGCAAGATTAGAGCACTTAATATCACAAAAGAATTGTGATATCCGTAATTGTAAGCATAAAATTTCAGTTGACATTTTTATTGTATAGCTGAAGGCAATTGCTTTGCTGAAAAACATGATGTAATTGGTAGCAAAGTCAGTAAGCTTACCGAAGTTGTATATGGGATCCCGAAAAATCTGTTTTGCAAATAGGTCCTTACAAGAGAACATTCATGCACTGAAGTTACATAAAACCTGGGCAGAGATATTTTATCTCTGCATATTGAGATAAAAATCAGAATTAAAATATTTTAAAGAATTCAGTTTCTCAAAAGAAAGCATTTCCATTTTAATTCCTTTTTGTGATAGTTTGGAATTACAATTAAAGTTTATTATAAATTTATATTTACAACCTGATGCATTTTCCTGTGCTACTTGTGTAAAAACAACATTGCTTTTTAGCAAGATGATCTTGGCTAATTTGCCAATTACGCAATTTTAAGATACTAAGTTTAGATCTTTAAATCTATGCCATTTTAAGACACTAAGTTTATGTCTCCATTTAATCATAGTCCTGAGTTTTACAAACAGTGGCTCAGTCCTGGAAGCACCCAGGTGCCTAGGGAGTGAAAGGGTTGACATCTGAGACAAGGCAGGAAGAGAAATTATTCCGCTTTAGTTTTCAAAGGGATCCACTCTTGTGTAAGGTAGCTTTGGTGCTATAACTTATTCTGCTAAAGACGTCTTCCCTGTATACAGTCAAATTCATTCATGCTTATGGTAGTTTTCTGTAAGGTTTTGAAAAGTTAATATAGCAGATATACTGAGAGACAGCTATTAAGTTCACTTGCGGCTGCCTGTGTGCTTAAGCCTGTGTCTGTTATTGTGGTGGTGAACAGTTGTCCTTTGAAGCCCCATATGAAGACCGGAGAATACTGAAGGTACACCAAGACTTAACAGCTAGAACAAAGCTTGACTCATTTGTTTGTTTATTTACTAAATGTGAGATATAATTTTAGTTGTAGATTAAGAACACTTGATATGCAAGTTACTGAAAAGAACTAGTTAAAACTCCATGTATCTTTTCTCTGAAATTCCTTGCAGAGTAGAACTGTCTGTAAAAAATAGTCCTTTACTGCAGTCTGAAATGTTAGTATTAATATATGTTTCTGTTGTAAAAGCAAAAGAAAGCAATTTGGTTAGAAAACCCAGGTACTTACTACTGGCTTGTCATTTGTATAGCCTAGCAGCCTTGGTGTGTTTGTGTATGTCTGTGGTTGGTTTGCAGAGGGTTTTTTATTTAAAAAAACCCCAAACACATAAGATCAATGCTGGTTTATTACATATATATCTATTTCATCATCTACTAACTTTTTAAAAAATACATGACATGGAATACCTATCAAAGAATACATAGCCGTAATAGATTAAAGTATGTAAGAGTATTATTTATCAGACATTTCATCAAATTCAGACCTGAAAAAATAATCCATATCTGGGCTTTGTGATAAAAATAACAGTGGGATATATTTTGATCACAAACTAAAATGAAATTCAGCAGTCTGTCAACACTGTTGATCTATTTCTGAATGCCATTTAATCTGGTAATGAAAGCCAGAGTATGTTTGGCTTTTTTCTTCCCCCCCCACCCCCTCCCATGCCTAACTGGAACAATTTTTTAAGCACCTATGGCTCCAAGTCAAACTGGAAGTGCCTTGTCTAGCATAAATTGAGAATTCTGCTTCAATCAGAAATGCTCTTCAACAAGTCCTTTTTATTGCAGAGATGACCGTCTGCCCTTGTAAGCTCTTGACAGTGCTATTTTAGGATGGTTTCACTAGTTAGCTCTGGCATGATCGGAACACATCTTAACAGCAACAAAAAAACCTGATCTAAAAAAAGTGCACTTAACTCTAGTTCTGACATGCTGGTAGACGATTCAAAATCATATTATATTTGCTTCAGAGGAAAAAGCTTTGGAGAAAATAATGTGAACAAACAGTGGAAGTGGCATTTGAGGCACGCTCACAGACTTTAATTCCAGATTAAGCTTTACTGTCTGAATGCCAGTGCACTCGCTTCCTTGCCATAAAAAGATCCTGTCTATCTCTTCACTTTAGTTGATTGCTGGAATGTAGAGAAAATGCGTATTGATGGAGTGAGATTCAAAATGAAGTGCTGCAGATTAGTGCAGTCAGAATTTGGAGTGCATGGTGACTTCTGTCTCTGAGAAATTATCCTTTTAGGCATTTAAATGGGGCTTGGGGCAGAGAGATTGTTTTTTGGTTTTGTTTGTTGGTTTATTTAAGGGCAATATTTTATTGATAGAGAAATATGTTTGAGAGCAGGGTATGCTTTTCACAAAATGAGTGTTTAACTTGTCCCACAGTAATTGATGCCTGGCTTGACCATGTTGTGCTCACATCCCGTCTAAAATTACCAGGAAAAATGCAAGTGGAGTGGAGGGCAGAAAATTCTGCAGATTTGCCCTCCTCCTTCCACCCCCAGCTGGGGCTCTCAAGTTAAGAAATGAACACACTTGGAGAATTTGAGCAAGAAATATTAAAGTAAGAGCCGATCAAATGCAGAATGTGTCAGAGAGTAACTGAGGCTGTCTTTTAGGAACAGCTAAAATATAGTGAATTATCTCAGCCCAGATAGCTTCAGGAGAAAAAAAAATCCCCAAACCTGTATCATATACTTTGACATAAATGTGAGTGGGGTTTTTTCTAGTTATGCAGTAGGTTTTTGTTCATGCCAGTCCTCACCAACTCCCATTGAAGTGGGAACTTAATCTTGAATCTCTTACAGAGAGCGGGGAGAGTCAGATAGGTCATGCTGTTCCAAATGGATGCTGCAGTGCTCTTCAGTGATCACTTAGAAGGGGCATGCAGTAAGATGCATGCAGCACAGCCTCTCACCACAGGTGTCAAAATGGCACATTTTGGGGGCTGAACCTGTTTAGGCTAATAATAGGTGCTGGTTTTGTTCAGTGCTGAATTGAACCATCGGGAATACTTTCTTTTGCTGAACTGCTCTGCGCTATGGAAGAGAAACCTAGTAATGAGGTATTTGGATCAGTTTGTTTTGCTGTGGCCAAGTTCAGGTTGAAAGTTTGGCAGTTTGTGTGGGGTTTTTTCAGTACTGGCTGAAAGAAAAAAATAAATGAAACAAACATTACATTTTAAATGCACGTCCTTTTGCATAGGTGTGAATCTTCATTTGCTTGCTTTAATCACATTGAGCCATTGTAAGTTTGTTCTGTTGCGTATCACTGCTCCAGATTGTGTCAGTTTTAATGAGAAGATTTACATTATTATGCATGCTCTAATTTGATATGAAAAGTTCCAAATATTTAACAGCTATGACCTTCAGTGATTTAACTTTGGCTACATGCATGGTCTGTTTTGAGAGATGTTAAGCAGTTGCAACTCTTCAGTTCCTTTAGTGGAAACAGTGGCTACTCAGGACCTTTGAAAATCACATCACAAATGTACTCGAAAATAGCGATGATCCTCAGAAGCCCTTTCTTGGTATAATTCAGAACTATTAACAAAGTAAAGGTGATTATCTCTGTGTAAATGCTCCAGTGTACAATTAAGGGTATAGTAAAGTAAAGGTGATTATGTCTGTGTAAATACTCCAGTGTACAATTAAGGGCGTAGTTTTGAGTGTTTCAACAATCAGAATGATTTTGACCCTGAAATATGCTATAGAGCATCCCCAGGCTGCCTCCTGCCGGAAAGCATCACCTTAAGTTTAATAATATCAAACCTTGAACAACAAAAGCATTTTAAAATTGAAGGTTTTCTAGCTATTCCTTTGCACCACTTGGATTGAATTGCTCCTTTTTCCTATCCCTGAGCATGTTTTCCTTAGCACTACTTATCTATAACGATGGGCTCAGTGATTCAGGCCTATTAAGGAGGTTATTACAGCAATGGAATAGTTTTCATTTGAACTTAGTCAGAGGTGAATACGAATACCTATAAATAAGCAAAATTCACTTCTTCATCCATCATTGCAGAGGCATCTAAAAGCCAAAAATACAAATGAGAGTGGGCAATAGCATACAAAAGATGAGGGTTTTTACTCAAATTCATGAGATTCTGCTCCACAGAACATTGAAAATAAATATAAAAAAAAAGGAGCGCAGTTAACAGGAGACCAGAATGGGTATGGAAAGTTGGAAAATGACCTTGACTAGGTGCATGTTGTTGTTGGAAGAGTTTCTGTAAATCACCAAGTTATGGACTCTTTGCATCTTTGGATTGTCCCTTTTCTTTAACATTGACCAAATAGCTTTTAGCATGTCCAAGGAATGTGCAGTGCTTATTCCTCCTGTGAGTTGTTATTTAAGATGTAACAAGGCTCGTTAGGGTGGAGGCCTAGGTACAAGAACACTTGTAACATCATAGCGGTCATAATGAATTGACCTGCACTCCCTTCAGGGTGGAGCGAACACCAAGAGCTTCCCAATACTTATTGATCTGGTTTTGGAGAGTTTCCAGTGCTATAACTTTGTCCCATTTTCAGAGTACTTTCTGTTGCATACTGAGGATTTGAGTAACATGTAAAGTGCCTGAGTGATTGCAAGCCCCAGCGGGATAAAATTAAAACCTTGTAAGACTGAGCTCCCTCGTGAGATATCCCATGCTTTGAAATGGTAAGGATGACTCTGGAAAAGATTAGCAACAGGAAAGGACACAGATGAGACCAGAATTTGGCCAAGAGATGTACAATGTATTGATGGTCAGGAATAAATGTTTTGGGTGTGTTAGGAATCGGGTTTTATAACAGCCTTTAAACAGGATTAAAATGGAAAAATAGGCAGGTAGAGGTAAAGGATCTAGCCTTCTCCTCTGAAAACATCAAAGAGATGCTATCTGGTGGATAATTTATCTGATGATGGTGATGGATCCTTGTTACCCATTCATTTTGCACTTTGATATTTCCCCTGAAAAGTTTGGGCAGTACGGCAGTAACCTATAATCAGTAGCTCACAAAGCACCAAAAATCAGGGAGATGTGGACTCAGGAGAGCCGGTGTTCCCCATGTGGAGTTGTATTCCACACACTGCCCAGTTCCCTGGGTGAGTGTACAGTTTCCAGTGGTGATGATTGGGAGGAAAATCAGAGATACACTTTTACTTATTAACACTTAAGTTTTAAAAAAAAAAAAAAAAAGCCACTCCATTATTTGTATTATTGGTAAATACTCTGCATGCAGATCAGTCAGAAGATCTAAGTGCCGCTTAGCTCATGGGAACTAAATACTTCAGGAGCATGCACAAGGAAAACAAGAGATTTCAGGCTGTAGTTTTAGGAAGTACACAAATTTGCAGTCCAAAAATCCAATTTGGGTGGTGTTGTTAAAGTCGGATCTCATACTGGACCTCTGTTTTCATGTCAGAGCTCACAGACTTCCTCAGAGCTTCTGGTACAATCAAGGGGCTCTCCTAGCAGATCGTGAGGTGGAACTGGGACGACAGACTTGAATACTGGCTGTGGTTTGTCACCATGTCTCTGCTGTGATTCCACTGTGGTTGGGGAACATTTGAATTTAATTGTCTATTCAGCAATTGCATAGTATAGTTGCTGGAACGTTTCATTAACCACCCTTTAAAAACCTTTTTTTCAGCCTTCCTTTCTCCTGCTCTAAAAGCAGATAAGGTATTTTTAAGCATGCCTGGCTTTTAAATTCTTGTGAAGGTGTATTTGGCCAAAGAAGATTGCAGAATCACAGCATCAATCACTAAGGTTGGAAAAGACCTGTAAGATCAAGTCCAACCATCAACTAACAAAGATGTTGCATTTCCATCAGAAAGGCATTCTCTTTGGAAGAAGTTTTAATCTGAGTTGATGGAATTAAACAGAGATTATTTAGTACTGCTTAATGAGCAAAGATTGATTAGTCAGGTATAAAGGCACAGTACTCTTCCTTTCTCTGAAAGCCTATTTCAGATCAAATTCCTCAGTTCACTGTAAAAGATGACTTGATCAGCTTGTAGCGAGCTGTAGCTAAATTGTACGTAATGAGACAGGGAGTTGTGTGATGGAAGCATCTGTATGTGTGTACAAGTGAGAGCGGAAGGAGGGAGGGATTTTAGCTTGTTTAGAAAATAAAATGCATCATTAATCTAAATATGACAGTAGCATAAGCTGTGAGAACTGTCTTCCAAACAGCATGCCATGAGCCTGCTTTGTTTGCTGCTCTCTGCCAGCTGCAGTCACGTTTTTGCCTAACTGCTGGTTCGTTTCCTGGCGCTTGGATGGACCAGTCGCTGCCTCTGCCAGAAAAAAAGCATTGCGGGGAAAGACCGTCTGAAAAACATCCACTGAAAGAATAATCCGCTCAGATGCAGTGTAGTGGGAATGAAGGGGTAGAGAAGAGAGATGCCAGTACGTCACTGTTCCCAGCTAAATCTGGACACCGTGGAGAGACTTCATGCCCTCTGCCTGGAGTCTTAGAAAGAGATGTGCATGTTCGGGAGTGATGTGGCAAAGCTAGTGGAAGAAAAGGATTTGATAAGTAAACTCTGGCTGCAAAAGCTGGATTTGTTTCATTTTTATTCTTGTTGGGAGTGATCTTTTAGAATGATCACCTTTCTATTTTGCTTCCCTTCTTCAAAAGCTAGATACAAAGGTAGTTACAGAACAGAATATGAATACCTAATAGTTTCATGTATTTGTCACAGCACTGTTTTGCATACATGGTAGTTTTCTGCTTTCCCTGAACAGATGTTTTTTCCTTTAAACACTCTGCGAGTATTTTTTTTTTTTATAACAAACAGGTCATGAGGAGAGAGCGCAAAAGCTAACAAACATAAAGCAAACAGCAATTATGCATAAGAAATGCATGGAGAAATATGCACAGGTATACAGGAAGTTTTTAAATAAACTGAATATAAATACAGTGGAAGCAGAAAAGGCTCAACTGCTGCCGGGAGGATAATTATATAATTGATGCGCTTGTCTGTGAGATGGCTTTTTCTGTGGTTTGATACATAGCTCCACTAATGAGGTAGGTCTCAGTCCCAGAATTTGGTCTCCTGTTCCATGTGTAAGCTTTAGATATACTTAGACAGCTCTGAGGAATACGCCTGCAGCCTTTTGGAAATGAAACGTAGCTCTTCTAGGTAATGCTCACCATGTCGTGCTGGTTTCTGGGCCACACTATTTGCTACTTCCCATTCGGGGGAAGATGGCAGTGGGAGTTCGTACAAACAGAAAATTAGCCATGTTGTGCACACAGCTATTCACCTCTCCTTTCCAACAGGAGTCATGTTTACTTACATGTATTTTTCTGGTTGCTTTTGTAACTGAGTTGTCATTGTGCCTCCTTTGCAAATTAATCATACTCTGCATCTCATGCTTAAGCAGAAATTGATCTCATGGGCAGATTGATGTGCTGATGAAGTCCATGAAGGTCAGAAAAAAGGATGAGGTTCATAGGTGTGTGAAGAATCAGGTTGTTTTGCTGTTGTGCCACACCAGAGTACTGGTGTTTTAAAAAATAATTGAGTCTAAGCTGAATAATGTATTACTGGGGACCAATGAGATGACTCCGGTTGAAAACTGATTTTACTGTTCTGTTTCATTTGAAGATTATCAGATATCTTTTTTTTCTTCTTGCTCTCTCGTTTTCTGCTATCTGAATTCTCTTTGTGTCTTTGAGCTTTCCCTATAACTTTGTTCCGTCCTTGTGCACACGCACACACACGTGCAAACACACTTCACAGAAGAATGTTGAGAAATTTCCGAGGTCCAGAGCTCCATCATTTTCTTTCAGAGGGGCAGGAAGATGAGAGGTTCCTCAGGATTTGTTTCTTCCTTTGCTTGTATGTCCATCTTGCCAGTTCTTGTCCCAGACAAGAATCCCACAAAGCAGCATTTCTTTGCTCACAGTTACTACTACCTCAGAAGACGTTAGTGTTGCAGCAGCCTGCTGGTGAGGGAAACGGTCTCTCAGACCTCCATTCAGTGAGCAGTGTGTCTCCGCCATGGTCCCAGGGTTTAACACCGACAGACACATTTTAATGAGTATTTTTTCTGTAGTTCTTAAGAGAATGATAATTAGTAACTACTAGCAAGTCTCCAACATACTCCTGTTTCCTAGCATTCTGCCTCTTGAATCCCTGTATATTTGTGTGCTAATTTATGTTCTTGAGTGACAATTAGGAGGCTTCAAATCTGGAAATGCTGCATTTTAATAGGTAAGTTTAAAATAATTAAGTCTTTTGCAATTGGTATGCTTTTTAGACAAAAGCACAAAGGAGACTAGTTTAAAGATACAGACCAGAAGTTCCAGATGTGCATCCCAGAGTTATGCATGATTGTGTAATATGTACCTGAAAAAGAGATCCCAGTGAGATGAGACAGCATCTGTTCACTGAATGAAAAGGAGCTGCTTTTCTGCTCTGCCAGGCTTTGCTTTGCCACTTAAGCATTAAAGCTGGCATTTAAACATTTACTGGAGGTACGATTCCTTAGTTTTGAAACAGCACATATATTGAAAAAATAGGTGATAAACCATTGAAAGGGCATTGTACTGCCAGAAAACATGGGTTATGTGCGTGCAGCCTCAGATGGGAAGCATGCCACCAGGGTCACTTAAGTGTTACCTGACTGCGGGAGTGGGATTCAGTCACTTAAACAGAGATTTCTAGTACCCTTGTAGGCACGGTAGCATACCCTGCTGCCCACTGGGCTCCCGGAGGTCCTGCGTCATACCTGTCGGCCCTGTGCAGCTTTCTCATGTACCCTGAGGAATGTAAAGCGGCACTGGGCACCCCTCTTCAGGCCATAGAATTTGGTGGCGGAAGGAGGTGGCTGGGGGGGCTGCTGGAAGAAATGCCAGAGCTGGGCAGCAGTGAAAGCACAGCCAGAGCACGTGAGAAGGGGGGTGTGAGTGAAGCAGATAAAAAGAAGAGTGTAGGTGCCGCGGAGCAGGCAGATAATTAAAGAAACTTAAAATACAGGAGCCTGATTTTTATACATTGACATGTGTTTCGTGACGGAAAACCACGTTAGCGACTTTCTTCCTGCAGTAACACAAAAGTAGTTCAGGCTGGATTTGTCTTTCCGTAGATCTTTTCCTGTGTATAATACGTTGCTGTTCTGTGGGTTAGGTTTTTTGACAAAATGCCTCTCCAAAGGGTTTGCAGTCTACAAATTCACTTATTTGTCAATACTGTACATGACTAATATGAACCAAATTGACGGTTCAAAATTGTTTTGAAATAGATTGGTCTTGGCATCCAGAGATCTTTTCAAGGAAGTGTAAAGCCAAAAATAGAGGTAAAGAAAATATATGCAGCAGAGCCATGACTGGAGAGTCATTAGCAATGATGTCACTAACTAGGCCATGCTTTTAAAAAAAAAAAAAAACAACCAAACCCAACCAAACCACAAATCTAGCATACGTATGCTGCTGCGGGAAGCACTATCTGGATAAACTACTGAGAAACGACTGCCAGGTTTATGAATTTAAACAAAAAGTTTATGCATTTAAAAATCTGGCTGTAGACAGAATGACTTCTGAGCAAGTCAGCTTTGTGGCCAGAAGCTGAACGCAAGTGCTGCTCAGGATGGAGCTGAGCCGAGTCAGCGCTGCTCAGCGTGGCGGGCAAAACTGCGCTTTGTGGCAGCCCAGCCTGGGCAAGGGGCCCCGCCAAAGGAAGAGGCAAGGAGGGAGCGGGCGAAAACTAAGAGGTGAGGACCCCGGAGAGGGCGTTTTGCAGGGCCGTAGCTGCAGAAGGCCGGTGCTTGTGCAGCGCTTGGCTGATCTTCACGGTGGCTGCTGAGCCACGTGCGCCAAGCCCCGACGCAGCACCGGCAGCTGGCCTGGCTCTGCCCTTCCCTGACCTAACGCTGTCTCTGGCATCTGCCTGATTTGTCTAAGCCTAGAGCTGGCTCCAAGTTACCCAGTGAATTACTCACTGTTATTCTTAATGAGTTGTCGAGAGCTAGGTTAGCTCAGACCTTAGCCAGCAATATGTGGTCAGTATATTTGAATTATTATTTTTAACTTTGTAAAGAAAGACGACTTGTTGAATATATTGTTTAAGTTGTGTTTCTTCTGGCGGTAAAAAGATATTTCCTTTTTAGCACTGCCATATCCCTTAATGTCCTCCTTTACCTATGTGGTATTCTTTAGTTATAGCATCGACTACAAAATAATGTCTTAAAGTTTTGCATCTTTTTACACAATGACAAGATGGTGATTTCTTTCACCAAGGGAGGCCATTCACTAGGAACCACCGACTCCTACTCCAGCATCTGGAAGTGAAAAAGAAAACAGGCCCATTTTGTTCTGCGAGTGGCCGCTGGCATTGAGGTGCTGTGGGATATGCCCAGGAGCAGGCATCTCAGTGTCTGGAGAATCGTCAAATCCCATACGGGCGTGTGCAGTGAGTCAATACGCCGACACGGTGAGCAGGCACAGGGCAGCTGGAGCGGAGGTTGCTGAGTGATGTGGAGCAGGAGTCCTCGAAGTCTCTCCAAGCATACATTTAGGTCCAGCCCTTTGCAGCCAGTGTCTTTGGTAGCTCTCGTCAAAAATATCAGGCATTTTGGCTGAAGGCAGTGCAGTATACACTTGTGCGAGGCCCCAGGGTTGTCTTTTTTCCTAGCTCTAAATGGCAAAGTATATGGGACACGCTTATATACTGGAAACAGGTGTTACAAAGGCTAGTATTAGCAGGGTATCATGGCTGAAGAATAATTAAGACTGCCATGAGGAAGAAAGGTGGATTAAAACTTATGCAATTAATCAAATAAGTTACTTAGCACATTAAATCAGCATCCAATCAAGATCCATAAACAAGTATGTCACAAAACTTAAGCTTATTGCAGATCGCAGGAAAAAAAGTATTGTTGGGAATACTGCTTGGGAATATAAAGGCACTATGACTGAGTTTTAAGTCTGCTTTGCAAGGGTAGTTTTGATATTGTTGAGTGCTATTGTTTCTTGACAAAAAGGTGTGTTAGATGGTGTCTAGTATTTGTGTATCAATGGCATGACTAACCTTCTGATATCAAAAAATTAGATCTGCTTAATGTAACCACTTCTGAAAAAGAAAACTGTTTCTTTAAATTTGTTATGCTGTTATTCTTTCATTTTTTACTAATACATTCCATATACCTTTTTTCCTAAACTTGCAAAGGATCAGTATGAAGCTGACCATACGGTATTTTATCCTTTCTAAATGATCATTTAAATTTACTCAACTATGTTAATTTTGATACTTGTGCCCTTTCTGCATGATTTGTTACCCTCTTTGCTTGGTATTTAAGCATTTTGTTTGCTCCAGGTATATATTGAGAGAAATCTGTAATATCCTTAGATGGCCATGGATGTCTGACAGATTTGATTACTTTCTCTTGTCTGGTTTTACCTTTTTTCCCCATTAAACACAAACATTACATTCATGCATATTCTTTCTAGTGGCTACCCTTACTTCCCTGCTTTGAGAAATTCTTGCAGATGAGCTCATTGCTGCAGCCGCTGCCTCTCTGACACATCATTTGTGAAGTTCAGGTTCTTTTTTTTGCTAATATTACAGTCATGGATAAATATCACTTACAAATTCTGCTCCTGTCCTTGACAAGGTGAAATTATTAAGACTCATTTACAGCCTGTAAGAGGAGATGTCTGGAGATGAAGTCTAACGCTACTAAAACATTAGTATATCTGTCTACTTGTTACTGATCATTGCTGTCAGGTGAGAAGACCTGTGATACATGTTCCTATCTCATCATCTAAGAATTTATTCACATTAATCTTAATCAGCATTAGTCTGAGCTGGAAGGAGGAGAGAGACATACACCTGCGAGAACAAAGACATGCCTGGGAAGTTCATGTTGCAGTTAAATATACGAAAGAAAAAACCCAAACCATCAAAACAAATGGTGGGGAGGTAAGAAGATAGGTTAACTAAACATTGAGCTCTCCAGTTCCCACTAGCAGAAACATAAGTATTTGCACAGAGGATGTTTTTCTTCTGTTTTTCTTTTGGTTCTTCAGTTAATGTTTGTTTTTGTTTTTTTTAAATAAGCTATTTTCTTGTTCTGTTCACACTAGTTTTGAACTTTCCATTTCAGTGCTTTACAGAAGCCTTTTTTCACCCTCAGCACTGCTAAGGGAAGCTGATATAATGTGACCTTTTTAGAAACTGGGATCAGTGTTGCAGAGGACAAAGCTGTTGCAATAGTCCTCTGAATTTTGAGTGTTGAATAATCTCCCCAAATGGAAGAAGTAGTAGTGATGCTAGTTAATCCTCCTTAAAATATGTTAAGAGCTCTGATTCCCATATGCTTAAGTTTCTTCAAATAAAAAAAAAGTGAAGAGATAAAATTTTAATTAAATATGAGTAAGATTCTTATTTGTCTATTCATGAATCTGTTTATATAACATTGCTTATACCTGGAGAATGACTGCAGAATGTCAGAAAGTAAAAGGAGAAAAGTTGAAAACCATTTTTTTTAATGTTCTTCTCCCTTTCTTAGCCACCGTATTTCAGTCCCCTGCTGTGAATTTTATTGTAAGTATGCATTTCAAAAAACTCTTTTACTGATACAGTCCATCCTCACGTATTTCATTTCAGGCCTCCAAGCCTTTGAAAATGCAGTGTTTTGAGCCCTCAGCATTCAAATTTCCATCAGTTAAGTTCCCATTTCCAACCCCCAAACTGAGACAAAAAAGTGCTGTAGGTTTTTTCTTTGTCACTTTCTTGTGTGAGGCTTGAAAGCATAGTTGTTTTAAGCTTTTGCATTTTTCTTCAGGCTTTTTTTTTCTTTTTTCCCCAGAAAAAGCTCTGAGGTCCAGAAATATTTTCCAAGGAAAGCTGAGGTTCATACATAATTACTTAATTTTTCCTTCCTCCACAGTGTCCTCTCATACCCTTAGCACTTCTAGCTAGCTGCTTGACATTCAGATCATCTTTTATCTGAGGACTCCTTTTCAGAGAAAAGATGGATGGCTTCCCCTCAGCTCCATCACTGTCTTTGGACGAGCCCAGCACCCTCACTGTTTTAAGAGGTTGCTGGAGCATCCCACGCCAGGATCATCCCACCGTCGTCGAGTTCTTTGTCATCCATCCCACAGGCACTACCCAGAGGTTCAACAAGGTGTGAGGATGTACAGCTTCTGAGGCAGGGTACTGAACAGATGAGGTTTTATTTCAGGAGAGACTTGCAGAGCTGTGTATCCTCCAGTCTAGTTTGTAGTGACGTTTGTAGGTGAGAGGGATGGGCACATATCAAAGTCAAGAGGGAGAAAGCAGAACCACCAACTTGCTAAATACTTTCGTGAGTTTTCCAACCCTAATCAGACCTTCCGTCACAGTCAGGTTTTCCAGTTATGTTTATGAGAAGTTATACAAGCCCAATACGTGGAAATTCCAGGTACATTGAAGATTTTCATTACTTTTCCACAATATGACTCCAGGTCATAAGATGAACTATGCTTGTTAGAGAATCACAATAGAAATTTAAGACAGTAACTGTACTGTGTTGTCAGCCTTGTCTTTTCCCTCTCAGTCATTTCATGTGTTTCTTTGAAGCTTTTCTTTTTTAAATCATCTTTTACATTGAGGAAATGAAACTTCCAAATTGAGTGTGAAATAGTCCCTTTGTCAACAAAAAACTTACTACAGTTCTGCTGTGTTATGGATATACATGTTCTTTGAAAGATGAGCTGTTGTCTTTGCTCTGAAAACTTACTCTTTCACACTTTGTAAGTGCTGGGAAAAAGCTCTTGTACCTTTTCCCTTTCTTCTTTTTCTCCCCCAGTGGAGTATTAATGAATCTTTCATCCAAAACTCTCAGAAGACAAGGCATAAAAACAAAGAGTACCTGAGTTGCTCGGTATTTTCATTTTGTACTGCTTTTCACTAAAAAAAAAAAATCCTGAAGTGATACATGCACCCAGGTCTGCAAACAAGTATTATTGAATATATAATATGTGATCATGGGAAGATCTATGTGTGCTTTAAGTGCAGGAGCCATTGACTTCAAAACACAGCCACTGGTAATAAGCATTCTGTATGAAGCCTCATATGTTGAATATAGAAGAACCAATTCTGTGGAAGAAAATAAAGAAGCTGGGCTTCTTTATTTTCCAGCCTATAGTTGTCTTTTCACTTGACTTATTCCCTTATTTGTCTTCATTTTTTCTTTATTCCTTGCTTTGTAGTACTTGCATGTAGAAACCACTGATAGTTAATGACAGTAATAGAGAGAAAGCCAGTAACTACGCATACTTGAAATCTCTGTTGTTCTGCTGGGACCAACATTTCCAATACAGCATTAATTTCAAAAGAGCTTGCTTGATGATGGAGAAGTCTTTAAGAATATTTACTTTGACGCTTTATGCTTGGTTGTGACACATATGATGCCTAATCTTTATAAGACTTTGTTAAAACAAGAGAGTCTGGAAAGAAAAAAAAAAAACAAACAAACCCAAACGAAAAAAGGAACTTAAAGATTTTTCTCGTCTTGATTTAAAATACCATTTCTATGGCAGCCTGAATTCTCTTAGTCTAAAGAGCTATTGTGGAAGAAAAGACATAACTGAAAATAAAATAAATTGTGAAGTTTTTGTCTTGGTGCAAGTTTTTTTGTATTTGCAAATTAGTCTCAAGGTTCAAATGTGATGCTTTAGAGAGTTGGCAGTATTTGTACCACCCTGGTTTTTTATTTTTTTTTCAGTGTGCTTCAGAAATGAAAATAAAAGCATGGAGAATTTTATTTCTCCTAACACAAAAAACCTGAAATCCTCTCAGCTCATAAATGATACATTTGGCCTTTTCAGTTTTATGACCCCTAACTATTATTCAAGGTGATTGTGAAGAAAATGTCTAGTATCTGAGAGGGATTCTTGTTGCTGTTGAATCCTACGGCAAGTTACATTGCCTTGCTTCCCCCACCCCCCGCTGCAAAAGTGCCCTGTGGTAGATGTAAAAATATTGGTAGAGGACTTGGTTCTAGAGAGTGCAGAAAGTTATTTTACTTCTTAGCGTAATATTACAATAAAACAATTTTCTTCTCATTCATCTCATGAATTTTTTTGGCTCAATGTTTTCAGAGTGCTTCAGTTACAAGACTCAAGATTCAGGAGAGATCTTCTGCCATTAGAGCACAATGTGATGAACCATTATAATATTAATTTGTATCTTTAATGTGGTTCATAATATGTCCATTGTGAGTAATGATCTTTGTAATTAGAATTACAGTACAGTTCCCATAATTGTTTTCTTTGTCTGGATCCACTCCTTGTTTGCTTGTCCTCCACTCTGAAGAGCCTGATCTAAGCTGGTATTAAAAGGCCAAGTTCTGCTGCATCTTATTTTGAAGGCTAAATGATTAAGGACAGATGGACTAATGTTCTTTTAATCTAGAACATGGAAAACATTTTGTTTCAGATCTTTTTTTTTTTTTTTGAGTAAAAAACCAGTATGTGTAAAATGTGGATTGATTTGGATAGGAAAATGCATGGAAATGGCAGAACATTCCATAGAAATTTTTGCAGAAAGTTTAATTTTTCATTCTTCAGCAATATTTTATTAATAATTTAATAGAAATTAAAATATGATTTTTTCCAATCTGTATTGGCACAGATGATTCATTCTACAAGGAACAATTTTTTTAGTTGTCTGATCTGTCATCAGATCTGTGAATCCTCATATCAGTTGTTTCTGCTCCTAGATTTTAGCCACTTTTTAATTAGAGAGGAATGAAAATTACTGTTCTGAGCAAAAAAACTATAGCAATGACGATACAAGTTCTAACCAATTTTATGAGATGGGCTGTAACAAAGTTATTCATGTCTAAATGCAATATGAGAGTAGACATCAAAGAGAAGTAATTATACTAATGCTTGAAATCTGTTTAGGAGAAAAAAAAAAATATGTTTTTACTTAAATATACCTGTATTTTCCATTAATAGGGAATGTGATTCTAATATAATGTAAGCTAATATAATGTAATTTGCTACATGTGTACCAGTAGCTGGGTTAGGGGTTGCTTGTTGCCAGTTTGTTAGTATAATAATGCTCACATACTCTTTTATGGATGGAGTAAGCTGTAACCCTGCAAAGCAGCCTTGGTTTATAAACAGACTACAGCAAAAATGCCTGGATGATGCAGAAATGTTTGGTTTATGCTTTGTCCCAACAGAGAAAACTGGCCTTTTAAGGATTGTGTCATGAGAGTAGGCAGAGAAATGGGAAGTACACAGGTTTTCTTTTGTTCATTGTTTATTGGACATTGGAAAGCTGATTTCTGTTGTTTGTGTAGTCAATCTAGGAAAATAAACACATACAGAACTACCTTCCAATACTCAGTTAACAATAGTGTAGCAGACAGAGAAACACAAAGGTAGGATAAATTCTTGCTTATTAGTCATAAAATGTCATATTTTACCACCTGCTTCATGCTCAATAGTTAGTCAGTCAGATTCCTCCTGAAGCACAGCAGAGGTGGCAGGATTAGGCCCAAAATTTGAATGACAACCTTATGCTCTGTTTAGTTGCAACACTATGGTTTAAATGGAAGTTGATCCATCTGGTATTTTCATCCTACGTCAAAAGCTCTTTCTGGAAAACTGTTTGTTATGAGAGAGAATAATTAGACTGTCTACTCTAATACAGGCTATTGAAATTGAAAACTGCACCAAATACTTCTGTAGTTGTGACGGAGAACAAGTCTATTGACAGTGGCCAAAGTGACATGACATCAAGGTCATCTGTCAAACACAACTTAGCAGAAGTTGGGAAAGTCTTTGCTGTGCATAGCGCTTTGGCTTTTTGCACTATAGGGAACGCTGCACCAACTAAACCCCAGATTCCTAAACAGCACCGTGAGAAGCTTCAAAAAGTAAAACACAGAAAACGTATCATATTTACAGTGGATGTTTTTAGAGAGCATATTGTAATGCAATGGAGTACAATGTGATGAAAAATGTCATTGAATAGGTCTCTTGTAAATCTTTCATAAAATATACCCTCTCTAACCTAGAACTTCTGTCAGCCTTCCATTTCCTGACTTTAACAAAACTTCATTTATTGACATCAAACTTCTGTGTGGAGGTAGTGGGCACAGAAGCAACAACCTCTGGGGTTTTTTCTGCTGCCTCATGCATTTACTTATTTGAAATGTGTTATGAAGAGGATCCACAAAAGATGAATATGTAAGACATTTTGTACAAGGTGTGGTCCAAATCCTTCTTCAGTCCAGCTGCCTCCAGTCTAATTACCTACTTTGTCCTGCTAGGCTGTTCAGACAGGAGAAGGAAACTGAAGAATTAGGTTGAGAGGCTGAGCGGACTGCTCCCAATTTTCTATTCTGTTGAACCAGTGCCCTGAGAGTGAGGGACTTAAACACCTCATTAAAAGGGCATGCCTCTTTGCTATTAGGTTTTGCATCTCCCTTTGGTTTTCACCACATACAAGGAGCCTCAGCACTGAAAAGATTTTTATAGTGTGTTATAGAGGAAAAGTAACTTTTTATGGGGTTGAAGAATCACACACGATAAATCTCTCTAGCTTAGAAGAGAGGAGGATGGCAGTTTTTCTACCTGTGGTGGCCCTGATTTCATGGTGAGTGTTTTGGGTGGTTAAACAGGAAAAAAAAAAATGCAATGTCTTAACCAGATTTGAGGTATCTGAGAAGTTGCGTGCTAATGTTTTGAAAAAAAACTAGTCTAGAAAACCTTGAAGGCCACACACATGCACACGCAGAAGTGAGGGAGTCAAATAGCAACTTGTGGCTTTTGGCAGTGGCGACTTACACATGGATCCTCAAATGCAGAATGCCTGAGCCCTCGTGCCTGAGGCATGGTATGTGGCATGGCAGATGTGTAGCAGGGTTTCATCCAGGATTTCTCCTAGCTTAGACTGAAACTAGCATAAAAATCTTTCTTGACCAAGAAGAGGTTGGACTAGAACCCCAGCTAAAATTTGCGGGGTCTACAGATATGTCTAAAATGCCATAAGAATATCTTCGCTACAGAAGACATTTGATCATAAGCAAGACTGTTTTGGACTAGCTTTTAAAATCAGTTGGGGGCATCTTTGGAAATTTGGCCCCGTAGCTGGTGTCTTTCCTTTCTGCTTAGGTAAGGACTTAATCCTCAGAGGCTGATTGTGTTCAGAACCCCGGATTTGGCTCAGAACCCGTTTTGTATGTTAATGATGCAAAAGTGCAGGAACTTTGCAGATTCTTTGCAGCCAGAAACAACTGAACTGTATACTTACGGAGAAATCAGCCAGGCTCCCACTAGTTAAACTGCAGTGGAAGAAAAGTTGCACATGTGGAACTTGACTCTATTTCCATTGAAGTCAATGCATTTTCATTCCAAGAAGAATAGGATCAGTTTCGTTTTTCCTTTCAACATTGGAAATGAGTGTCTCACAGATTCTGAACTTTGTGAAGCATTGTTAAGAGATTTTTTTTTTCCATTTAGTATAATCTCTGCTTCCACTTTCTGAATCTTTGTTTGTTTGTTCAAAATGATTATTGGCATTGTTAGAAAAAATATATATGCTACATTGGGTGGGGTGGTGGTTAATTTTTAAAGAGCTATTTAATTGCCTGATATAATTGCAAGAGTACATTTCTATATCACTAAAGGCATCAGTCAGAAAATTGTTTACGCAACTTTAGATAGAACTAAAGAGAATGTTTTTGTGATTTTGGAGCTGGTTTTATGACAGTATAAATACATGGCTCCCCTACAAAAAAAATCTGAAAGGGTATGGTTTCATTGAATGTTGCCTGTAATTTTTGTGTGGCAAAGAACCAAAACATCCCTAGGAAGCTGTATGTTTGTTTGTCTTTTTATTAACAAGCTGTTGGCTAAATAAATTTCCATTGTTGAATGACTAAGTCAAATATTTCCGATGCAGACATAGGGCAGTTCCTCTTAAAGGCTACGTAAGAAACATCTGGCCAAAGGACTGAACATCTTTTGTAACAGGGAATTTCTGGGATTAATGGTCAAGGATTCTGACTAATTACAGTCACTAACTCTTAATGAGTGCCAAATGTGCACCTGTTCACATGTCTCTAGCCCCTCCATAAATGATGATGTTCTGATGGGCGGTTGTTTTGTATTGTACCTTGAAGGTCACTTTTCCTGCAGCTCTGTTTTATTTCACACATCTGGGTATATCATGCACACAACAGGATGCCAGCGCTGTTATTCAGCTGTAATCTGGTGGCCCTACATATGCACTAAATCAGTTCCTTAGGCTGTCCTTAAAAATTCTTCTTGTACTAATTGCTCCGTATTAGACAACATAGTCAACTGTTTTGTCAGTATTTATCAGTTCTTCAGAATTTCAGTGCTTCTGTTCTGAGATGCCTTCCATACCCTCCAGCGCATAACATCACAGCCTAAACAAAGGCAAAAGAGTTTGCGCTGACGATTTAGGGTCTGGATCACTACTTTTCTAGTTTTAGATGGATTTAATGCCACTGCAGGGAAGCGAGCTTGGGGAGGAGGTGCTCTACAAATCACAGCCCATGTCTGGCAATGAAATTTGCAGAGAAAACACCTCAAATACCCCTTCAAAGCCCAGTCAGCGCAGATCTCGCCCTGTAACCTGCACTGATTGCTGAGGTACCTGTGCTAAGCTGTGCCTTTGCCCTCAAGGTGCTAAATAGGCTTACAGAGTGAAATTCCCTCATCTGCACAATCCCTATGGGCCAATTTAGGCCAGGGCCTTCCAAGGTGTTTGGGAGTTTTCCAGCAAACGTGCAGATTTGTTGCACGGAGAACCTACAGCACATGTGCAGTGAGTCTCACTGTACAGAGGCAGCGGAGTGTCACCCCACGCTTGCCATGTAGGCTCCCGTGCACCTGCGTAGCAATAGGTCTCCTGGCTGTAGGGATCTTCAAAGATGGAGCCCCAGAACATTGGGTTGTGAAGATGTCACTGCCTGAGTCCTCAGGAGACAGATAGAGTATGGCAGGACCTCTTACTGACAGCTTTCTTCAGGTGCAAAGTAGCAGGAAGGCAGTCCTGTGAAAATGTTTGGCTTTAATATTTTAATGCAGATACACAGAGAGATAAAAGTGAAACGACAAAATCCAGAAAGGACAGCCTGTGGGCAAGTCGCTTGCCGGTAAGGAAACTAATAAATGGGACATCTGGTGAGCTAAAAGTAGTGGCCTTTATCCTCAGTTTAGGATTATAATAAATGAGTTGTTAATAAAGTGAAACTTTCACTTAAATAACTCTGTAATGACTGCTTAAATCCATAAAAACTTCCTCTGTCGTGAAATATGGTATGGGATAGTCTGGGGTATGACTTTCAGAATCGGGTACTTCACAGGACCTTTGTGCACATCTCCTTTCCCTTTTGCACTTAGGAATGTAGCCCTTACTGTACTTGATAATACTTACAAAATACTTAAAGTCACACAGAATAATGGTTTGTTTCTGAAGCCCAGACAAAACAAATTGAGATTATTAGCACCTGTGTAAATGTGATAGATTATGAAAAGCAAGTGCAGGTCCTAATTTTGAAAAGCCAATATATTGCTGTGATGTTTTCAGCTTGTTGCTGTCCAGCTGCTCTGGAAAAGCAGCAGCTGCAGTGTTTCATCGCCTGCTTCTTTCCTGGAAGGTGCTTTATGATTTAAATCACTTCTTTGGGTGGAGAAAAGCAGATCTCTCTAATTCAGCAACAGCCGTTTACATTGACTTGACACCAAGAAATAAAACCAATTGAAAAGGATCACTGCAAGGATAGAGAAGAATAGGCTTAACTAATAAAAAGCTGCTGAAAGCAAAATAAAAAAAAGATGACATGCTACTGGGGTTTAACGCTCTACTTCAGAACATAAAAAGCATACATGCAGTTTCATGCATTTAAAAATAAAAGTGTTGTTTGGTGGTTTGCTTTTGTGGGTTTTTTTAAGGAAGGTTTTTATAATATGCATTGCTTATAGGTCTAGAATAATCTCTTACATCAGAGAGCAGCATCCATGTGCTATGTGGGCATTTTAAGCAAAGAGCTGACTGTCACCACATGAAATCCTTTTGCCTTTTTTGGCTGGAGAAGAAATGCTTCCAAACTTGGTGCAAAGGCAAGGGGAGGACCAGACCATACAGCCTTACATTTGTGACTCTTTATGCCATGTGCTTTTAGCGGAGTGTGGCATGGCTAGTGGGTAGCTTCCCCCTGCCCCAAATCAGATTATCTAACAGTTAATCTGTTCTGTTGATGTGCTGAGCAACAGCAGCTCATTCAGGAACAGTCTCGGGGTGGGAGGGGGGAGCACTTCTGAAGGCAAGCTGTTTCAACCAAACATTTTCCTTTTAGTGATTCGTAGGATTAAATTTCAGGCTGTTGCCTATGGAACTTGGCATTAACAGCCAACGCATTCATCATGTTAGCTTTTCTCCTCAACTTCCCTTATGGAAAAAAATAGAAACATAGTTTATAACCATCAGTCTCCCTTGACCAGCTTATAAGGCTGTGATTACCCCTTTTCGTCACCTTTTAATACTGACCAAAACCTAGGCGGTTAAATTCACAATCCCCTCACCTTTTTTCTTTGTGTCTGTGTGTGTTTCTTTTCAGCATATACAGAATAGTTGTGAAACAAGCTGGAATTGATCTATGCTTCTGTAACTTTCTTCCTTTCTAGACAGATTATTATTATTTCTTAGCATATGTGTGTATGTAACCATCCATATTCAAGCTATGTAACAAGCCTACTTCCTTCTCACCTGGAGGAAAGGTGGGAATATGTGTCTTGTTTTGTCAACGTTTATTGCACTGTCTTTCTCTTGTTTCAGTTAAGTCTATTAGTCGGTAGATCTTGATACGGCTCCTGAGTACGAGTTTATATAGTGCTTGGTAGTTTGTGTACTGTTTGAATGGTGAAGCCTCTTGTAGTGGTCTTTCTCTCTTTTCATTACATAAAGGGGGGCAGGAAAGACCTAAGTCTAATTAGAGTGAATGAATCTGTGTCTTCTATGTGCTGCTCAGAGGCTTTGCTGTCTCTTATCCATATTACTGTTGCGGCTGAGTAGCCCATCATGAGGGCACCCTGGTGCGGACCACAAGTGCTTCAGCTATATAGATTACTGCAGTGTGTTCGTGCAGGGTGAATCCAGACTCTGCAGCTTCAACTTTCACAAAGCCTCTTCACAAGGGGAAAACAAATTATGTTAGCTTACACGCAGCAACTGTCAGGAGGTAAAAGCCTAATGAAACTAAGGCAATGTGCAGTTCTCACAGGTTACAGCAAGTGCTATGAGGAAGCTAAGAGATGATCAGAGCCTGGTAATAGGCGCTAAAACTACAGATACCTTGACTTTTCCAGAACTGCATTTTACTTTAGTCTATGTGTAAATGGTGTAAGAACATATTTTGACGTCACAGAGACAAGATTTCAGCCAGTACAGACAGGGCTGAACTAATAACAGTGTAGGGGACAAGCCAAGAACTAGACAATCTTGCCAGGATAACAGGAAACCTCAGCATGGAGTCACAGGGTCATAGTGTGTGTATTTTATTTGGGAATGCTATGTTTGCTTAGCTCGACCTGCTAAACTTGTCCTAACCACTGTAGGGAAGCATCCTGTCTCATTATATACCTGTGTTATTTATGTCTGGATATTTCTGTCCATGGAGAGCATATAAATTGCGTGATATTTCTCACCATGGTGTTGAGAAGATCCTGAAGGCAACGGATTGAGAGATGCCAAGTGGCCTTTTGGAAGGGCTCAGTGGCACAAAATGCTGGGAGAAACTCTGATTCTGGTGGTGAAAGAGAGAGCATGGTGTCCATGTATGAATGTGATGGCTTCAGGGACTGTCCGAGGCTGTGAGTAATCTGGGAGCTGCCACAGTTAGGAAAGAGTGTCCTTGGGCTAATGGATCAATACAGGTGGATTTTTTACCTTCTAGACAAAGAGCTAGAAGGGTCGTGAATAAACCTTCTCTGTCTGTGCTCAAAGGCGGTGGTTTGCCATCTCCATTCCACTTCCAAAGGATGGCAAACAGCAGTGGCTGGAGCAGCCGAGGTTCTTGAACCTTCTATTTGATCTCTCTGAGCTCGCTTTTTTCCCCATGTTGTTTTTTGGGTCTGCTCTGTGTATGACTCTTGACTCCTGCCCCAACCCTTAGCCATATTGTAAATGTAACCCTTTCACCCCTCTTTGATTATCATAATCAATCTGTTTCTAAGTTAGCATCTGTCATTCTGAAGGGTTTGAACGTGGAGCGGCACATCGTACAGTGCCACATGGTATCCAGCCCCAGCCCTCATTCCCTCCAATTCAGCAAGCTGTTCTGAAAACCCCACTGAAACAAAGCACCCATTTGGCCCTGTGTGGTTCAGGCACCAATTTTATTTTATTTTGAAGCCCAGCGCCAGTCTACCTTGGCCCAAGACACAGGACTACTAAAGCCTTCTTTCTTTACAGTTCCAGGTTTCTGCCTCTTTTGGGTCACTTTCTCCAGTTCCTTCTAATTAGACTTGTGTAATTCCAATAAAACCAGTAAGGTTTTGCCATCAGAGCGTTTGACTAATACTGTATGCCAAAGAAAGATATTTTGAAGATTAACTATCTGCATGTCATGAGTATGTAAATACTTATTATTTGCTTATGTAGCAGGTTCTTTTAAGTGGCGACTTCTGACAGCTACAGTTCAATTTGACCAACTGTTTCTTTCTAAAAAGAAAGAAAATACAGTATGGCAAGAGCAGAAACGATACTTTTTAATGTAAACAAGTTGGTTTTAGGGAGTTAATAAATGAAGCAACTACTGAAAGGTGTAAAAAGCATTGTATTAGTGACTAGAAATGTAAAGTCATGTATAATTCAAAACCAAATCCCCCAGGAAGAGTTCACGTAATGTACATGAACTGTTGAGCAACGTAATAAACAAGGAAACTGAAAAGGGCAGCATTTGCTGTAATCCAGACATCTTGTTAATGCATACAGGTACTTGCAGCCAAGCAAAGAACACTGTATTTAACACTGAAGTGTATCTGAGTGAGAAGCAAGACAGGGAATTGATAGTACCACAGTGGTTAAGCACATTAGAGTAATACAGCAGTCCTCTATTCCTAAAACGCAAGAAAATTTTATCAAACCTCTGAAACCTTTTGGGATTCACTTTCCCAGTCTGGAGTAGTGGTATAAGAGTTTCTAAACTGAATGTCTGAACTCGCTACACTCCAGCAGTATTATGTGTTTGTAACTACAGAAGCCATTACCAATATACAACCTGGCAGCATCTGGCTTATTTTCAACCAGCACTGTAGATATCACGTAATAGTGATTTGAGAGTTTCACTTCCTTCTGTGGTAACTTCTTCCCAGGATCTTGACAAAATGGAGAGCTCTAAAAAACTTCAAAGCTCCAGTGAACCAGACTTTGCTCCAAGTTAAAGAGTAATGTCATTGATCCGTGGAAGTCACTTTGCATCATTTGCCCCAGATGTTACTACTTTTCACGGCTAAATCTGAAATGGGAATCACTATCGCAGCAAAAGCCACTGATGTAGATCTTCAACACGATCGCTGAACTGCTTTCTTTTTTGAAGGGTCCTACTGCCCTTTAGCATTTTTGGTAGCACTCTCAGTCAAGCTTTACGTAGCAGCTATCACCAACTTGCATAGGCTACAGCTTCCAGTCAGAAGTAGGACTCCCTGCCTTGGGATGACTGCTCTGCACAGTTTCTCTGGGGCTAGGTGAAAGTCCGCTTTCATTTGTCTTTTTGTGCTGTCTAATCTGCCTGACACAGGAGAACTGATTTAAAAGCTGCTCACAGTATTTCCTCCTGGAACAAAGTCTGAAGAAATCAGACTGAAAATAACCTTGACTTTTTGCATGCATTTTTTTTTTTGTGTATTTCTGGATGGCTGTGTACCTCCACACATACGGGGAATGGAAATATAATGGACTGACACAGATTTCAAACCTCTAGGTCAGTACGGCTCACTGTGGTAATTGCCTCGTGACCTCCCTTTTGGATCCTTGGCAAAGCCTGTCTTTTTAACAACACTCACTTCTGCTCTGGCCTCTGATTACGGGTATAAAAAAAGTATTCCATTCTTGGTCTTTCTCTCACTTCTTGTAAACAAATAGGTGTTGACTAGTATGGTCATTATTCCCTGAGGGCTTTCTGTAACGACTTTTCAAATAAGTCTACTGAGACAAACAGCTTTGTGGTTCGGGGCAGCTGTCAGTGTGTGGAGATAGAATTTCTTGGTCTCCCACAGATTTTGTTTAATGACAGTGGGTGGATTGCTTTGGAGGACATTCATCCGTTTTTTTAACCAAAATTATCTAAAAGTGAGGCCACTAATCTGAATGAGTCAGGTGGGCTCCATTTATTGTTGAAGAGGAGAGCAAGGCATCTGTGGAGGGTTGAATATCTTGTCTTTTTTGAGTGTAGGAAGAGCCTCGAGGTAGCTAACTTGTTAACAAATGAGTTGAGGTGATTTAATTCCATGTTATGATTTTAAATCAGACCACTCATTGATTTTGATGGGAGCACACCTGAGCACCCTTTTATTTCCTTTTCTGGACACTGACTCATCCAACCTGAGACATCCCCTGTTCGGAGTATTAGGTTTAACTTTTCTGTGTTTTTCTTATCTTTCCTCTAACATGTAGATTGCCATATTCAGGTTTTGAGATGAAACTCACAAACAACTGATCTACAGAAGTGTCAAGCAGACTGCATTGTTTCTATGGGGGTTTTCCTACTACTTTTTTTTTTTTTTTTTGGCAACTACATTTCCACTAAATATTTTTAGGAATGACCATGATGCCTGAAAGTGCTACAAACTAGTAACTGAGAGAATGACTTCAAAAATAGAATCGGAAGAGGCCTCAAAAAGTCATTTAGGCCATCTCTCTACACTTCAAGGTAGAAGCACCTGTTCTTACGGGGCACAAAGGTTTGGTTTGCATCTTTATAAACCTGAGTGCTGTTAACTCACTGGCGCCCTTTCTGCACCAGCTTAAATGTTTTCTACAATGCACCAGGATTTTCAAAAAGGCACATCTTTCATTAGGCTGGGTGCATTTTACTTTGTTTTGTTTGTAGATGGGATAAATACTGTCTGAAATGGCTGTGCCATATGCGTGGGACTCCATCTTACATTGTTAGTAACCTGACAGTGCTTCATGGAGCAAAGCAGTAAGTAGTCCATCTGCAAGGAGGAAAGAAGGTCTAAAAGAATTCACTAACAAACCTGAAATCTTTGTTGATTTGTTACTTCTCCAGGATATAGTTTGTTTGCATCTCAGTGCTGTGTTGAAAGAACATTAAAAAATTATTACTGAAAGTTTGGATAAGAGAAGAATTTCATTCAATTTTGGGTCTTTTTTTATTCTTTCTCTTTTGGCTTCTGGAAGTGGCTGTCCAGGTTAAAGTGTCTGGAGTATATTTTTGGCGTAGAAGACTTGTATGTGTTGACTTTTAATGTACCAATCTTTGTGACTGCCAGGCTCGCCTTCTGGGGAAATTTTATATAATTGGAGCATCACATGGAGTGTGGTGCTTTTTGGCTAAATTCCTTTAAAGTCTTTGGTATTTCCCTCTTTTATTTCTGAAGTTCTTTCATTTCATGTCATAAATAACACTGAACTTGCTGAATTTCTGCCCATGAATTGCTTCAAGACTGGGTGAACAGAGACAAAAAGGGAAGTGAGAGAGGATTTATTCAAACTTGAGATTAATGTGAGCAAGTGGCACTTTGACGCACTGCCCTACATGCTAAGAACTCCTAAACATTTACAAGAATTACAGAACTGATATGCTACTTTCTGCTTAGGTTCAGGATGGCTTTAATCAGAAAAAATAGCAGGAAAGACTGAAGGATAACTGTGCTGCTGTCACATGACACAGAGATTTAAACACCCAAGCGCTCAGACAGCAGTGTTATCATTGTTAAATGTGTCTATAATACAGTAATACAGTAATTTTGCATTAAAAAAATCCATATTCTTGTATTCTCAGAATTATCATCCTTTAGGAACGTGGGCTCTCAGGAAATCGGTTTTGCTTTCCATGAGCTTTGGCACCTCACGCAGGTGCAGCTTTGGTGGAAAGTGACCACACGTTCCTTGGTTTCTGCTGCCCTTACTTTGCATCACAGCTTGCACCAGTGGTACCCGATCAGTTCTTCCTACTTTGCAGCCACTCTGTGCTCCCATGCCTTGTGCGGGTGCAGAATGATGCCGTAAAAGCCACAGAATCGTATTTTTGAGCCTTTTACATTAACTGTCAGAATAATGCCGAGGTTTTTGCAGACTTTGTTTGACATTTCCAAATGAAGTATGGAAAAAACATCTATATTCTTTGAGAATCTTGTATCTCTTCAAGTAGAATGTGACGACTAGGTGTTTCCTCCATGCGGTGGTTGCAAAAACAGGCTAATCCCTGGGTAGTAGACAGGAGTGATGCAATAATTGCCCGATTAGTCCAGAGTACCGCCTCATGGGGCAGGAAATACTGGTTTATTTCTTGATTTTGTTTCCAGCCTTTTCTTAGTAAATGTCTTGAGAGCCTCTGAATAAAGGTAATTCCAGGAGTAATGTACTAAAAGTGCAAAGAAAAATGCTTGAAATAAAATTGCTGGCTGATATTTTCACTGAAGGAGATTACTTTTAGCTGCCCTGGTGTTATAAATAGTGGTTTTAAGAAACACAAGATTTTCTTTGCCCAATGAGGCGTATACCAACAGAAATATGCAGTTGTGTGTATATCCTTCACATCCTAGTGTGGTTGGAGATATTTCAACTTGAATTGAATTGTGTGTTTTCTTAAGTCTGCATTTCCAGTGAGAATACTTAAAAGGCTAAGCATTGCGTGTAAGCATAAAGAAGATTAATTTCTCTGTATCGTTCAGTTATGAAGCATACAGCTCTATAGGATTTGATAATGGTGACATAAAAAGAATGGTATCTTTAAGGAAATTTGGAGATGTTATATCTGAAAGGCACATCAGAGCTATAACCTTTTTCTTCTCATTATGCCCACATGCTTTTGACAGGGGAAAAAGGATGCGCTGAGCAGATGAAGAGGGATTTCTTTGTCTGCAGGGGGAACATTCTTTAATAATTATAACTCCGTTTAAGTAACTCTTTGAAAGTAACATCTCTGAAAGGAGATTGTGGAATTGCTTTAGCTAGGGCATCTATCTGGCACTGATTCATTCAGATGCCATTTAAAATGGCTTTTCATGAAGTCTGCAGTTCTGCTTTGCTGACAATGACAACCCGTAAAATGTTGGGACGTACCGTAGCATTTTAAGAAAATGTTTTGCTCTTACACCTGCCAGGACATTTGGGGCCCTGTTCCCTTTCTCCAGGATGTCTGTAACTTCCATATATAATCAATAGGAATTGCTCATATCCTGTGCTAGGAAAATAAGACCTGTGAGCCAGTCTTTTAAAACCTGTTGTTTAAAGAGCAGTGTATAAATACCACCAGTTTTTTCCGTGGTGGTAGATGTTTTTCCTTCTTTTATGTAGACCTAACATAGTTGGCCTTATGTACTAAGGGTCTGGTTCTGCATCATTTTAAGCCAGTGGGGGATTTAACTTTCATTTCATTGTGGGGAGAACTGGCCTTATGGAGAAAAGGTGCATGACTTCTGAATGGAAACACATACCTTTCCTCCCTGGTTGTAAGGTGGGAAAATAAGGTTTATAAGACATTTGCTTTTCATGTATTATAAATGTGCTTTTGAGGTGTGTATGTTACTGTCATAGCAAGGCATGCATTATAAAGATTTTTAAAAGAAGCTGCATATCCAAGCTCCACATAGATTTAATAATCATAAGGTCCCAGAGCATAACTGTTTCTCTGTATTGCATTAGAAAGCATTCCAGTGACTTTCTCCATGTGAAATCAGGAGAGATAAACAGTGTGCCTCTATAGAAGTATAAATATTTTTCTCCAAGACATTTAGACTTTCACATGCTGTTGAGGGTTGTTTTTCTTTTTTTCTGCTGTGAGAAGGCCTGCATATTCAAAACATTTTCAGGCTTGATGTGTAGTTCTAGCTAAGGGTGGGTGTATCTTGCAGAGCTTGAGGTTTGGTTAACACTGCCAACTATTTCTGGGTTCACACGGTTCATTCGTCTAGTTGAAGCCTGAAAAAACACTTTTCCTGTGTTTCATTTGTGGAGTTTTTCCTCTTTTCAGTTTGTTTTTGTTTGTTCTGTTTCTTGTTTTGAATTGGGATTTCTGCGCTGTGCTTGAGTTGGAACATCACCTTACAAAAGATTGCATGTGTTTTGTAACATGTAGCTTGTGATGCCTCTCCAGTCTCGCTCCTGGAGCCAAGGATGACCAGCTCAATAATAAATATTAAGGAATTCTTTAGTGAGACTGTTGCACGTGAACAGCAACGTTTGGCGATCTTGAACTTCCCATCAAATAATCTCATTTCAGCACTCGGGTTACTTTAAGCCGAAATGCTAATGGGAGTTACAGTTGCTGTGGCAGGTATTGGTGACTATACCGAATAAACACACACACGTACAGGTCCTTGCTGAACACTTGTTTGGACTTCTGTCCATGTGGAAGGAAACCCAGTAAAGTTGATATTTTGTCAAACTTCGGTCTCCAAATAGCGGAGTACGTTTGAAATTAGAGCAGGTAAGTTTACCATCCCTAGGTCTCCAAGCTTCTGGGAAGCTGGGATGCACACCTAAGAAATGACAGAGTCATTTTTTACGTTTTTGTGATCTGATCTGTTTACTACAGGTAATCAAGTTTCAGTCACTTTCTCCTGCACTGCCTGAATAGGTGATTCAGCTCAAATTACATGTACCCCCCAAAAAATACTTTTTTCCCCTGTCTAATCACCCTCACAGTTTAAAAATTTGTGAATTAATTTGTGGTTTATTTCTGATTTGAAAAGACTACCTTAAGACTCCAGCTATTGATTCTAGCTATGCCTTTTTCAAGGTAGGCAAAGACCCTCTTACTAACCATTATTTTCTCTCATTCAGAGCATGTGTACATATATATCTGGAGAGAGAGAGAGAGATGTGTATACATATAATCAAGTCACCTCCTGGTCCTCTTTTCAATAAACTAAGCTCCTGGCATTCTTAAGGTCTCCCCGAAACACTTTCTCTGCAGCCGTGAGCAGTTGCATTATTCTGCTGCTCCTCTCAGTTGCTCTTTGCGTCTGCTCACTGTTTCCTGTTTATAAATACCAGGATTGTACTTTTTTTTGCCACAAGGTTACCCTTGAACTCCATCCTGATGTGGCACTTTTTTGTTTGCTTGGCTATCCTGCCAAAAGAACTGCTTTCCAGGTTTCAGTGTCTTTATTTTTTCTTTTTTCTTTTTTTTTTCTTTTTTTCCCCTCTTTCCTTTTTTCCCCCTTATTTGTTTGCCCAGTCTGGCTTCCTCATTCCTAGAAACGCTGCCTGGCTTGTAGGTATGTATTAGGAAAAGTGTGTTGCCTCAGGTGGCCAGGTGATCCCTGGCAGCCCTCCCCTGCCATTCAGTCCACTTTGTTACGCTATTTCATATAAGAAACAGGCTCTCTTGTGGTATGGACGGTTAGGCTGGGTTTTCCTCGGGAGCATTACTAGGTATGCGTTGAGGAGTTATACAAAGCAAATGTAAGAACTAATGTATCAGAAGATGTTCCTTATTCTGTGTTGAGACATTAGTGAGTTGGATTGCTCTCTCCTGTGCTTTAGTGGAGCCGGAAAGTGGGACTTGCAGACTAGAGCATGGGTGAGTCGGGGAAAACAGCTGTGTTCCCAGCTCTGCTATTGATTTTCTCTGTGACTTGGACACCTTACCCCACTCTAAGCTAATAATATTTACCCACGACATTACAGCCACTGACACTACAGCTGCAGAGAACGACATTCAGCATTTTGGTGGGATCAGAAGCAGTCATTTCTAGACAGCGTCAAATGCAGAAAAGCCGAATCCATGGTGCTAGCCAGGTTAGTTCAACTCGCTGGTGCTGCTAAAGACTGGCACCCAGAGAGCTCAATGGATGTGATGGTAAACGGAGAATTCTAGCTGCTTCCACACATTCTTTTGCTATGTGAGTCAGGGCTCAGGTTGGTTATTTACTTAGGCTGAACAGAAGCAGACAAGGTTAAATCATCCCTACCCTAGACTACAGAGCTGACAGTTGAATCAGTCAGAGGAATGTTAGCTAACATCAAGATAGCTCACTTGGGCAAAAACAAACAAACAAAACAAAGCAAAAATCTGGGAGTCTCTTTAAGCAAACCCTCCGGCGCCCCAAAACAGCATTTTTAGGTGGCTTGTTCTCAATTTTCTCTATTGTTCTTAATTATGTCTCTCTTCCTGTTATTCTGTCTTTTTTTATCATATAAACCAAACTGTTACTGAATTTTGTCTCTAGAAAACCCTGACACCATAGTTAAAAACGGAGTTTGTTGCCTGCCAGACCTTTTCCATGATTTACAAAGAGGCCCTGGGAGTTCTATTTTACTCTAAAAGCTCTCACATTCTCTGAAGTTGATGTTCTTAAAAATGATTTTAACCTGGTTTGCATTGGTGTAGGTAATTTAACTATATCAGTTTGAAATCTAATTTTAGTTAAGCTTATAATTGTTCATAATGTAGGAAAGACCTAACATCATCTGCTTGATTTTTTTTTTTTCTTTTCATTAGACATTTTCAGTGTTGTTTACCGTAAGGGATTGTAGGGACAGCTGGAGAATTGCAAAACTAACAGTGTTAGAGACTAATGAAATAAAACTTGATTTCTTGAGAAAGGAGGTGAATTTTATTATCTGAATAATAGGCTTTTGCCCTGATTTTTGTCTGATTTATACTAGTTTTACCTTTTTGATTTCCCCACGTGGAATAGGTCCCCAGTTTTAAGTGGCTTTTAACCATACTACCTGAAAATGAAGGCCAAAGGTTCAGCAGCTCTGCCCCATCCTCAGGATGGAAGGTTTCCCTGACAAGGTTCTTGAGCAAACAAGATCTCTCCAGCAAGAGAGACTTTATTATTCCTGTCTATGTCTGAGGTAAAACGAAGTAAGACATGTCCCCCTCTATTTTGAGGTGTTTGCTTGATTTTTGTTTCTTCATTTAATTCAGGAAGTCACTGGCATTTTGGATTTTAAGAGCTCATAAATAGAGGCTACAGATGTTCCCCCCTAATTGGTGTATGGCCTTGACCGGGCTGGGGGCAGTGGAGAAACCTTCTGCAGTTGGGTTGGGAGGCATTTCGAGGGAAGCAGCTGACACCGCGCTGCATGTTTCCTCTCCTTTCCTTCCTCTGCTCCTCTTGCCGCAGCATGCGGAAGGTGATTTTTTTATTTTTTTTTTTTTTTTAAATTTTTTTCCCCATCCTCCCCAGACCTGGAAGCCGTGCGGTGCTGGGCTGCTGGTGTGCAGAAAGGTTGCTTTGCAGGCGAGATGTGAGGCTGTTGCTGGACCCATAGCAGTGTGCGTTTTACCAAAGGGTTGGGAAGGCATGCAGGGAAGGGCTACTTGAACTGAGAAATACGGACATTTCCACATTTCTTTGTCGTTTTCTGAATGATTTTGTTATCGCTGATTAAAAACAAATAAGGGCTAATTCTACATGAAGGCTAGACTACGCTTTTGCAGAAGGTATGAAGACTTGCGGCATCGGTCATCCCTGTGACACTAACGTGAGGTGACAAAGAAGGTTCAGGCTTGTGTAAGCTTGTGGCTACAACTTACACTGCGCGTAATAACTGAAGCCTTTTTCTTCCTGGGAAAGTCTTTAAGATGGCAGCAACTAGGAAAAAGCGATGGCAAACATGCCACTATTAATCAAACCTATCTATCCCCTATATGGAAAAATATGTTCAAAGGTATGGAATGGCTTCCATACGAGGAGCGGCTGAGTAACACGGGGATAATTCAACTTGGAAAAGGGGTGACTAAGGGCACATACTATAGGGGTCTTCAAAACTCCTGCAAAAATCTAACAGCGCTGAGGGATGTTCAGCAGATTTGGAGGGTTTGGCAATGTGTTGGTGATACTCTGCCTCAGGCTTGGCTTGTTTCATTCTGCTGATGTGTTCCTGGCCCGCTGCCTGAGATTTGGCTTATTGGTCCTTTTGTTTTGTTTTTACCATTCGTTTTCACTGTTGTCTTTCTTTTGTCCATTTTGATTCATTGTTCTTATCAGTTATTTTTAATCCCATCCCCCTACACAAAGTGATAAAAACAGTGTTTTTGCACCTCGGGGGAAGTTTTATCTGAGTGAGGAAAGAGGAAATCCCCTGAAGTAATTCTACAGAGTTCCCAGATTGCTGCTCCAAACCTGTTTCTTGCCCAGCTAATTTGGGGTCACTTGAACTGGAACATGCCCAGCAGCATTGCTTAAAACCACACCAAATGTGCTGTGCTGTTTCCTAGCTCTTTACTCTTTCAGCTGCCTGTGCTTTTTAAATAGCAAACTGCTCCGGCCCACACAAAGCCACCAGGGTTGTAGTATGTGGCTTCAACCAGAGTTTAATCTCTTTAATCTCTTGGTTTGGGGATTTTCTGTGTTGGATTTGTAGGCAAGAGTGTCTGAGGGCCGCTTCTGTGAAGCTTCATCTTCTCTGGAGGACAACGGGTGCCCTGTAAGGCTGCTGTGACAAGCAGGTTTGATGGTGCAGGAGAAGAGGTGCACTGCGGTGCCTCTCCGCGCAGCAGACAGCGTCGCCCGGTCCCCTTTCCTCCAGCCTGCAGCCCGTGGCACCCAGTCCTCGGCTCAGCGTGAAAGGGTGGAGGGGGTTGCAGGGAAGCTAAGGCAGCCTCGAGCTGTCCCTGCGTAATAATTGGGGTGCTGAGGCAGAGGACCTTCAGCAGGAGCTCTGCTAACTGGTGGGGTGACCTGCTGCACCTAGGAGGTGCTGGGGGAGATGGGGAGGGTGCAGGAGAAATCAAGGGTCAGAGCAGCACTGCGGCGGGGGCTCCGCAGTCCCCTGGGAGGGTCCTCACCAGCCCGCGGGTGCTGTAGTGCCTTTGAAGCTGCTCGGACTTGCGCTGAGAACTGATGTAGTCCCAGTCGTGGGGACTGGTGATGAGAACCAGTGATTAAGAAACCCTCATCTGGTCCCTGTCTATTTCCTTTAATGAAAAGTTTTCGGCCAGCGTTGTAGATGAAGCCTCATGGGTTTAAGAGGTATTTTCAGCTGTGTTAAGAGTGTTTGAAACACCATTTTAGAACACAGGCATTTCAGCTGAAATGAGATTTTTGCACACATGTCCTTCTCCCTCTGTTTTTTTTCTTTTTTAATGGCTTAGAAAGTTCCTAATGATACTTTACTCTCCAGGGTCAAATGTTGTTTATTTTGCATATGGCACTAACATTTTTTTAACACTCTCTGACGTTATGAGTAAATGGGCAGGATTTGTCACTACCTCAAAAAAAAATTAACTGATTCTGTCTCTAAATTCAGATTTTAAACTGTAATTAATCTGCATAATAATGGCTACATTTTTTCTGTGTATAGTGTCTTGCCTACTTCCTAATGTTCTGTGGGTTTTCACTATTCTTTGTTCATGGAGTTTGCAAAACACAAACAGCACATAACTCTATTAGCAGGACATAATGCCATACAGGTTATTTAATTATGCAAACAGCACCTCCATTTACTTCCAGTGTCGTTAATTTGTTTCCCTCATTTTATCTTCGAGTATTCCATGCATCTTTGCACACCTGTAAGTTGCATTTCTACCGAACGTGTTCGTGTATTGTCCAGGTATGGGATTAAAGTTTGGAAGGAGGAGTTGCAGGTCCCTGCTGTGCTAGAGGTAGCTGGCCTGGTGTTTGCAGCGGGAAGCTGTGCTTCTTGCTGGGATTCACCAAGTCAAGCCTCTCCTGGCTGCCGGCACTTCCCCGTGCAGTGTGTTGTGGGAGCAGTCACAAACAGCGAGGAGCACTGCCTTCCTAAACCATTTGAGTATGATCAGCCGACTGTTTTTATGCTGTATTCTGTGCAAGCATCCTGATTCACCCAAATATGGGCTTACCTGGGGAGGGATCCGTAGTATGAAGGGAGGAGGGTTTAAAGCAGGGGTACGGTGACAAACTCGGCAGGGAGTGGACAACGACAGCATCTACCAGATCTTGCCGAATTGCCCTGCTAGCAGAGGGAAGGGCATCTCGGGCAGGCAGGGCTGTGCTGAGCGCTGCCCCTGTTTCCAAGGAAGACGTGAGCAGCTCCAGCCGTTCTGCTTATTCATCCTGCCTTTTTGGAGGAGTATCGGCCCTGCTTGCCTGTCGGGGATGAGGCTGGGATTTAGATGTTCTGCCCTTATCTTTCGTGACCCTTTATCGAGCCGTTCAACACACTTGCTCTGGTTTCCCCATTTGTAAATGAAAATATATTTATACCTGTTCTTAGAGCGCTGGGCACAGTAACTAGCTTGTGTTTGCATTGTACTCTACCCTGACTACGTAAGATGCTATTTAAGACATATTTTCTTCTGGCACAATTTCAGTGAAGATAGCAAAGCAGCTTCTGCTTTAAACAGTGGGTGTGTTTTGCCACAACTCTGAAAAGGTGGTATTTTACTAATAAATTATCCCCGTAGCATATTTTGCTATGAGTTGAAGCATATCCTAGCCGTAAGGCCTGCATGAAGGAGTCTGTCTGGCCACTTTGTACATGAAAAAATCATAAGGCATTGCAGTGCAAATTCCAGAACAGAAAACTTATTACAAGTGGCATATGCCATTAACAGTATATATTGTTTTGAAACCAAGGGAGATTTCTAGAGAAGACTTCAGTACAAATGATTAGCAGTTATAATGAAGTACTATCCTGGTTATGATAACAGAGTCTTAAAAATTTGTGCGTTGGGTTGGGGTCTGAGGAAACCCCTGGGAGAACCGCCCGTTTTCTGTAGTTAAATGTGAATAAGTAACACCACGTTGGTTCATTAGCATTGGTTAGTTCAGCAGACTGATGAGCTGACACTGTGGGAACCAAGCCCAGGAGAAATGCAGCTATCATGCTGAATTTCTTTTCGTGAGTTTTGTAGCTTTTTACTACATTTTCCTTTGCTGCAGTTTCGGCATAAAATCAGAAGAAGTCAATATATTCTGAGCTCTTACAGCCTTGGCAAGATCAGCATTGATTACAAAAACATGAACAGAAATTTCTTTGTCCCTAAACAGTAATAAACAGTGGCTGAGACTGCTTTTCACAGGAAAGATCACAGGCAGAAGCATCTTGACTCTCCAGGTTTTAGCATTGAAAGAAATGAACTGAGAGCAGCTCTGCTGGAGGTTATTGTTGTTCACCTCGGGACCAAATAGAAAACTCTTGTATCCGTTACTTAAATACTGTAGCCAGTCATTAACATCAGTAGGTCTTTTTTCTTTACAGGTCACCTAATTTTCCTGCTAGATATTTGCGCTTCTGCAATGAAAAGCGTTTCGTGACAATAAGGTTGTCAAAAAAAAAAAAAAATAGTTGGTGTAAAAGATTTTCCTCCTTTCCCTACAAATGCTGTAGGGAAAAGGTGTCGCTCCTCTCTCTGTGGTTGCTGCATTTGCCTTTTAAGGAAACCTGATTTACAGTTAAATGTTTTGGAAGATGGGCAAAGGACCAAGGCGAGCGCTCACGGTGCCAAGGAGAAGCGGGAAATGAGGGAAGGGATAAGTTAAAGGAAATATCTCTCTGCTTTTAAACAGAGAAGGAAAACAAATTGGAAAGGTGGGCGGGGGGAGATGAAAGCACCTACGTCATTGCAAAGCAAGGGCTCTAGACTAAAAAAGATTATATGGTGAAAACTTGTGTTCTGATAACTTCAGTAGCTTGATATCCACAAAAACGGGGCTACGTGCTGCTATGCTGTCTTTGCTTCTGGCCGTCCTCTGCATTCTTTTTCCTCTTAGGCTGGGCACCCTAGAAGGGGGTTAGCTCTGCCTGCCTGGTGTGTCTCAGTTTTGGCAGGGGGACAGAGAACGGTCACGCTCTTGCTTTCCTTTCCCAGCTGCAGCTCTCCTCCTCCCCCGGGCAGGGTGCGAGGGCAGAGTAGGGCTGCTGTGTGGGGGGCACCTAGGGGCAGGCACTGCCTGCGGACCCCCCCCTCCTGCCTCCACGTCGGAAACACACCCTTCTGCCTTGGGTCAAGCCATAACTGGGGCCTTGAGGAGGAAGAGGCAGCAACTGTCTCAGCCCCCAGTCCTTTCTTGTTCATCACCAATTGCAGAAACAGGTATGGTTTCCCCATTCCGGCTCAGAGAAGGACTTTTTGGCATAATCAGACCTCTGAGTTTGGCCCTGTTGTTTTGCTGTCATGACTTGACTTAATCTTTTTTCTCTCCAGGGGAGATACAACTTCCAGTTCTTAGTTAATGTAAAAGCAAGTCTACGGTTTGAGATCAAAGGTCCATCTGTCCCAGCATCATGTTTCTCGTAATGACACACAGCAGCTGCTTGGAGAAGAGTATAAGCAGGGGGTGAACATTAGTCCTGCCTCCCCAGAATTGCTCTCCCAGCCTCCAGCAGTTTGTGGTCCCTGGGTGAGTTTGTACTTGGTGGCTCTCTGATGTTTTGGAACACCAAGATCCTGGTTTTTAACCCCTTATTTTCTCATGTGAGGCCCTTTCTATTTTATTCAGAGCCACGTTTTTTGCTTTAGAGTCTTTGGTGAGGAACCTCACTGAATAACTTTGGACAACCTGGTCTGTAGTTGCCCATATCTGTTATGAAACCTCATTAGAAATTGGTGTCCTTTCTAGTCCTCTGGCAAAGAGACAGTTTATGCAAGAGATTATAGATGACAGTTTGTAGTCATTTCACCTATGATATATGATGTATTGACTATGTATTATTGTTACTTACGATATATTGCTCTTCTCTTTGCCAATTTTTTCTATAGTCTCATTTACTGATACTTCAATTTGAGACCAATGTCATGAAAGCCCGATGAAGGAGAGTTCCTATGGGGAACAGTCCTTTAACCCGGTTTGATTTCTTACTGGTAGTGTTTCCCAGCTGGCCTATGGAAGAGTCTAGGACGTTGTTTAAACAATATTATGCTGCTGCTTCTCTGAAATGGGTGAAGCTCAGAAATCAGCTTTTCTAAAATATTGCTTTGGTTTCCGAAAGTAATTTTTGAGTTCACAAAAATGTAATTTAGGCCTATGTTTATTTTTAAAGGAGAAAAACAGGCAACAGCTGATATTCTGGTCAACTTATAATTGCACCATGCAGAACAGAAGAACTGAGATTGAATCTCTCATCGGATGGTCTTAAAAGACTTGGAACCCGTGTTGCAACTATGAAAATACTAGAAAAATTTACATGGCATTAAAATTCAATTGAAATGCCATTTGATTAACCTATATACCATTTCCCATGTAATTTCATTGTAAAGAAACCAAACACGATTATAAAGCAATAGTATTTTCAAAGAGAACAAGGTCTGTAGCAAAAGGTAGTATAGTTCAATAGCCCAATAGACCATTCTTGGTTGTAGCTTAGACAGTCACAACCACAGCACCATCACTGTGGATTCCTTTTCATTCTCTTCAGTGTTAATTTTTCAGCTGAGCTGTTGTTCTGGAGGAAAAAATAAAGTAATCTTTAAAAAAATAACGTCTGTGCTTTGCTCCAAATTTGCTTTAAAATGTTACACATCATCCAGACCATACCATAAAATCCATTCACAGAGAGGCAGGCAGCAGCAGGACTGACGGCAGGAAAGCACTCGCATGGTTGGCGGCACAGTGAGTCCTTGTGCGGAGTGAGCGCTGCTGAGGTCGCAGGAAGCACCACCGCCGAATTGGCTCACACTGCGTGGGGCTGGCAGGACCCACAGACCGCGGGCTGAGCCCAGGGAGGGTGCTACAGAGCTGGGCACGGGCAGGCTGTCGAATGGTTTAGATTGCGTTTGGTTTGCTTTTTACCAATAGCTGGTAGTTACCGAAACTGATTCCTAAAGATGAAATTATTTCTTCAAGAAGTAAAGGAAGAGTTGCTTAGGTTCTTGCACCCTCCTGCGAGGTTTCTGTTCCTGGGCTCTGAGCAGGACTGAACACTGTCTGTTTTATCAGGGCAATTTCTGAACTCTAAAATAGTGTTTGAGTTTTCAGTTACAAAATCTGTAAAAGGTAATACTTTAGTACTTGATTTTGGTACAACATAAGAGAAATCCTTATTTACATCTTGATAGGATATCTTGGTGAAGCCTCTGTATGCCTCCCAAATTGGAATTCTATGCAAATACTTCAATTAATTATTTCTCTAACTGACTTCTGGCAGTTGCCAAGCATGAAGAATTAAATCGTCTCTTCTAAGATGTGTCAGAAACATCCCACTTTTTAGAGCCTCCATTAAAAATCGACAAAGCATTAGAGCAGCAGCCTGCTGCTGCTGGGCCTGACTGCTAATGAGGAGAAGAGAGGACCATTTTCAGTGTCACCACTGAAGCTCCCAGAGCAGAATCAAGAAATATCACAGGTTTGTCAGCACAGCCTGTGGCCAAGGTGGAGAATTCACGTACATCTTCTGACCGTAAAATCTGTTCATTTCTTCTACAAAAGCCACTGTTACAGAACTGAAGTCTTTCTTTTCTTCTGTCACCAGTGAATAGATTGTTACGCTTGAAAAAGTTTGCAATTTTGCATAAAAGCAGCCCAGCTGAAGTGTATTTCCATAGCTAAGTACTGTGGGAAGGAGGAAGGTTTGGAGAGGGTCTTCCCGATCTTTTTCCAAAATGCGCATCTTGCTGTTGAAAACACTCTCTGACTTCATTGCGGCTTCACAACTCTGTCGTCCGCCGCCGAGTGTAGGTGTCGGAGGGTGGCCGGCGCCTGCTGCAGACTCGCTTCCATCTCCCCTCACTCCACAGTTCCTGCTGTGAGCAGTTCGTTAGGAGACGGGACTCCTTCTCCAGCAGACTGGGGTGAGGAAGAGCCCGGGGTGACCCACGCAGGAAGGTACCGTGCTTGGGGGATTCGGTATATCAAGGCCTATTAAATCCAGAGCAACTCTTTGTAAGTGAACCAAGTAGCCACAGCTTGGTGCAGCTCTTGTGCCGTCGATGGATTAGCCATAGGGCTGCGCGTTTTGGCCCAGTGACTGGGAAAGAAGCTGAGCCTGTCCCCAGCTCCATGGCCCCTCTGGAGCCAGCAATGCCCGGGCCTGTCCAACGCCCACCGATCACCCTGCCGATGGCCCTCCTGCCATGGGATGCAGAGCCCAGAAGCAGAATAGCTGCCTGAAGACCGGCAGCACATTTTCTCCACCCAGAAATATTTGATTAGGCGAATACCCTTCAGCAATTTAAAGTGACTTGAATCATCCCAAATTCCTGTAAGTTCTACCTTACTTGTTTTGTTATTGGCCTATAAGGAGAGAGCACTGATATGTTAAATGTTTCCTAAGCCAAAAAAGAAGAAAAAAACCACATTCACTGCAGCCTGAATACCTTTGATTTATGAATCTCTGATTCATCCTGACAGCTACTTAAAAATTCATGTCAAACTGCAGTAATCTTGGCCAGAAAAAGAAAAGAAATGTGTTAGGTAACAGAAGTGCCACAAAACGCAGTTACCATTGTGGGTGCGTTTAATGAAAGGCATCATTAGCATTTAACTCTCCAGAGAAGCATCAGTACATATTACCAGATACTTTCTCTCTTTTGAAGTCTGTTGAGCAAATGTGTACTTGGGCATAGAAATGCACCGCCAGCATTGATGTCTCACTACATTATTTCCCTTCTTTAATGTGTATAGTTTTCATGTATGTCAGAGCTTCTCGTGTGTCGTTAGACACTGAAACTGAGACAATACAAACATTTTGTTGTATAAGGGAGGAAAGGGAAATAAATTACTTTCTCTTTCCTTTTTTATTTTCTTCCCAATATTGAGCATATTTGAGATTAAAAACTTAGCTTAATGACTTGATTGATCAAATAGCGTTCTTGATGGTGCCTTGGAGAAATTATTGTGAACTCAATAAAATGTTTTTAAAAAAATTCCTGATTATTATTTGTTGCTGATTTGGTTATTTTTTTTCCAAGAATGCTTCATTACAAATGGTAATGTTTTTCCAAGGAAATAACCAGATAGCCTGAAATTTGAATATATTAAGGGTTTGAATAAATAAAAGCAGCTGCTTTTCTCTTGCAATAGCTGTGTGTTCTACTTTGCGTTTCTAAACGCAATTTTACTTAGCATATATCCATGGCAATTTACGTAGTATCTTGTGTTTTTTAAAGTATCTTAAAAGGCCCTAAGGCCCAAGGTGGCAGCAGACCATCCTGGCAGAGAGATGTAAGGAGGAGAGAGCAGAGAAGGGAGGCATGTGGCTGCACCCCTATTCAAAACCAGTTATGTTTCCACCATGAATTGAAGCCAGAAAGCTGCACTGTAGCTTGATCAGAAAGGGCAGGTGATGAAAAACAGGAATGAGCTTCAACTTATGCAGGAGAAAGACAGGACGTTACTGTGGGGTGCTTGTTTTATTATTACAAAAATATTAATTTCATAATTGAACAATTGAATGTGATTATTTGTGATATGTCATATCTTGTCTGTGCCCATTATTTACAGTTCTCTGGAAATATACTAAGCTATATTCAGTTGAATTAAACATAATTAAACGTGTTGTTAAGATTTTTAAAGAAATTTAAGATTCAATATAACTAAACAGTTAAGATACTACCTATATTTTCTACTGAAAATGGTTTTGTCCATGTCTCCCATTTTTATAGGCTTTCAGGTAACATCATTCATACAGTGTCCCAGGTTGTACTGAAGATGATGTTAGAGGTCTGTGCTGGACAAGTGAGTGGGTCAGAATGGTGGCTTTTGAGAGGAATTGGTTAAATTAATTTCAGTATTTTTGGCTGTGGGATTTTTCACTATGGGTTCTTTTTGGCTATGTGTGAGGTGGTTGCTTTGGTTTTCTTGTGGAGTGATTTTAAAATTTTTATTTTCTTTAAAGAAAGGGAAGAGAACAAAGGAAGGCATGTGGACAGCTAAGCACTGTTCCAGACAATTTGTCTTATTGACTGCAGGAAAATTACTGGCATGGCACCAGTGCCCTTCTCAGCCACTTTGAGACTTGGCAAATTCTCCCTAGGCTGTTAGGGTAATGTTTGCATTAGCCTTTTGTAATAAACAGGTATCAGAAGAGTTGCAAAGGTAGATTTATCTTGGCTGCTGCAGGTGGGCTCTTACTAGACAAATAAAGGGAAATAGCTGAAAATGATTAATGCTTTATGGAAGAGTATCAGCAGAAAGGTTACGTGTCCAATCATGGATATCTAAAACTCTTGACTGAGCCAAACTATTGATTTCCCCCTATTCGTTGACTGATCTGTTCGTGATCAGGAAGGTGTTATGACGGGAAGTCTCACAAGAGGAAAAGTGGTGCAGTTTGCACTTCTACTCCAAGACTTGAGAGAGGAGGGTTCAGTTCTCAGCTTTGCAGCAGATTCCGTGTGTGAGTAGCAACAGTGTGTCATAGCTATTTCAGTACCTCCAATTGATCCAGGCACCCAGCAGAATTTGATAAAGTTTCCACCATGGTTAGCATTTTCCATTGAATGCCACCTAACTGTCTGCTTTAGTATATCCAAAATCCTGCTAGACACCTCGTGGTCTTTAGTATCTAAATACCTTTGAAAACCTGGTTTATACCTCCCAGGGGTTTTCAGTGGAGAAATGTCTGCGCTGGACTGTGAGGACCAGGGCACAGTGCCTCACTGGTGAAGCTCAGGTTGGGTATCAGCTTGGAGAGGGACGCTGTTGGAAACGCAAGTCACCTTCTCACATCTCCATTCGCGGCCGAGCAATCCCCTCCCACCTCCACGAATGTCCCAAGGCAGGCAGCACTTTGTCCTCCTGCCACAGTCAAAATACAGGTAGCTGTGGGGTTAATAATGTGCTGGCTGATTTCCTGGGATTTCAGCTGAAATTCTGAAACCCCACCCCAGCATCATCTCTCTGACTTCAGACACCCCCAGTTTGTACCTCTCTTTCTAAATGCCAGTTTGTGATCTTTTCACGTGCTGTTGTTCCTGGCACGTTTCTACTTTAAAACACATCCTGTTTGTCCTTAGCCGCTTAGTATGATTCAGGATTTGACTATTGCAAAACATAGCTTAGGCGTAAAAATTGTCTGCATACTTGTTTTGTGATGTGGAAGAACAGAATAGCCCTTATATTAAACCATAAAGCAGTGATAGTTTATTTATAAAGCCAGAAAAGGCATTTAACAAGCTGCCCCATCCCAGATAATTTCAGACTATATTTGTCATGTACATAGGGGGACGTAAAATTATGAAAAGAAAATGGTTTCAGCAGCATGTGATGTAAGTAAAATGAAGCAACACGGTACAGAAAGGAAAGCTGGTGCAGAGTTGAAGTTTGATAGATCGATGGAGAGCCCGTTTTACAGGGTCGTGGCTTCAGAAGGATGGACAGGACTGTAGGAAGTCCCTGCCCCATCCCATTAGTGGACACCCCTTTGCCGCCTCAGCTGTGCCGACTCACCTTCTTGTGGGGCCATGCTGCAAACTGCGTCGGGGGCTGACCTGGGCTGCAGTAGCATCTTTTGTGGAATAAAACAGTACTCTTGACTTCAAATTTGCATCAGTTGGCGAGTCCAGCTCCCAGCAGGGGCTCCCAAATGTCTTCGTGGGCTCGGGCTATGGGGAGCCTTGGGCGGCGTGGGGCAGCGGGTGAGCTGGGAATGTGTTGAGCTGCTCTTGTCCATGCAGGTTGCTCCTGTTGCCAGCCTCAGGCGAGGGTGGTAATGCTTTGGCACCTTTGGGCTATGAAACCATGTGGGGATCTGTGATTGAAAGTATTTCTGGTCTGAATACAGAGTTTGGAGGGGCTTCTCTGACAGACTCGTGACCCTGCAAAATGAGCTATGATAAATGTATATGGAGTGTTGGACGGAAGGATGCTGGCTGCAGCAGGTCTCCCTTTCTGCAGTGCTTACAGCAATATCTTCTAGATAAGCCTCAGTAGCGCTGGAAATCTGTGTTTATGTCAACCCATGAAACACATTTTATGTATCTCACCGAGATTAGTTCATAGAAACACACTGTGTGGGTGGTTCCAGTTGAAACCTTCACCAGATCCATCTGACTTACCTCTTGGGTGAAAACCAACAAGAGAAAGGGGAGTTCTTTTGTTACTGTTTTGCCTTTGTTTTTGTTGGGTTTTTTGGCCTTGCCACATCCTCTTGTCATTTTATTACATGGTGATTACTTGTTTTACTTAAGGTTTCTTTTCTCTCTCTCCTGTCTGACAGGCCTAGAAGATGTTGTAGCAATAATGATTCCTGAACCCAAAGGAAAAGAGATAGTGAGCCTCCTGGAGAGGAACATTACTGTGATGATGTACATAACCATCGGGACACGCAACTTGCAGAAGTATGTCAGCCGGACCTCTGTGGTGTTCGTCTCCATCTCCTTCATTGTGCTGATGATCATCTCGCTGGCATGGCTGGTCTTCTATTACATCCAGCGATTCCGCTACGCAAATGCCAGAGACAGAAATCAGGTGAGTAGTGCTGGAATGGCTGTTTGTGTTTCCAAAAAAATCACCATGGGATTCAGCTTAGTGGTAAAAAACTCAAACCAAACCAAAAAAACAAGAAAGTGAAAAGAATAGGGATATAAAAATGCCTGTGTTTGGAAAAAGCCAAGACTTCTGTCAATATAGATGGGATTCAGGAAAAAAGAAATTAATAAATATAGTGTGTATATATATTCTGGGGTTTTTCCCCTGTGCAAAACACACAAAAAATAGACAGAAAGTTGATAATGTTTATTGGTGAAAAGATTGCCTTGGTACATATAGCCAAATGACATAGAAATGTATATAACTAACGACCTTTGAGATCAAAATGGTGACTGAAATATAGCGAGGTATGTGAATGTCTATGTGTGAAACAAGGGTTCATGATAAGTGAAGAAAGAAAAAAAAGAACAGAAAGTGGTTTCATTTTAATACTTCTTTAGAAGGGTCTTGGGCTTGAAAGGCAAACATGTCTCTGTTTGACAATGATCCATGAACGTATCAGTGCTGTAGTGATAGTCAGCAATATTATTAAACCATTACTTTTGGTTTTGGCATCTTGTCCAAACCCCCTGAAAGAAATACAAAACCTATAAAGCTGGAGAGAAGTCAACAGCAGTGGGAATGAGCCCTAGGTCCTGAGGCCCTCTGGATTTATAAAGCACTGTGCATCTTTATGGTAGTTCAGCAATGAATAATAATAGCAATGATAATAAATTTAATCTTTTCTTGTCTGGATGCAACTATCTCGGCGTCAGCAGAACTGTGGAGCTGAGGCTTCTACATTTCATTCTAATGGTACAGTAGAAAATGTTATCAATGTATGAAATCTGAGGAGATATCTATTTTACTGCAGGCAAAAAATGTACTGAAATTCAGAGATGTTTCTGGACCCTTAATAAATTGCTGTCAGGGCAGGGGGAGGGTTGCCTTGCTTGCTCTGCAGAAAAAGTAAAACTGAGAGTGTAATAGGCATCTGGTAGAGAAAAGTACTGCCACGCACTCTAACGTATACTGAATGTATAGGGATCCCTTACCCTCCCCCATTGAAATTCAGGCATCCTCTGAGATAGAGAGCAGCTGCTCTGTATTTACAGACAGAAAGAATGTATTTTCCTTTTAAATATACAATATGAAATTTTGGATAGTAAGAATGAGACTATCCCAGCTGGAATTTGAACATCACTGGCAGCAGATTCGCTGTGACTGTAACGGCTGTGATAATTTTTAGATGCTTTGGCTGCAAAAGCTCATGTGTAACTAATTTATGTATGTAAGTACAGTAAGCGTGCTTTCAATCAAGTAATTATACAGGCAGATTAGCAGTGTAAATAGACATACATAAACATGAAACCCAGCAAAATAAGAAGCTCATTCAGGTAGTATGCTATAGTTTGGAACTGATAGGTTTATATGTTCAAGCAGGCTTCCTTTTTAGTATTTTCTTTCCAAAGTTTGAACAAGACTAACATGTGCACAAGCAATCGTCCTGTGCAGAGGTTTTAATAACTTTGTTATTATACTAGGTCTGTTCTTCAGAAGAATAAGAAAGCGTGACTCCTAAGCAATTATTTATTACTAATTTTTTGCCAAAGCTGTAGTAATGATATGGGGCAAACTAGAATTTCTTCATGTACTTTCTTCATCCAGTTTTGCCTGACATCTCCTCTAATCTCTTTATTAGCTCTTTTCAAGTGAAAAATGGTAGTGATATACAGACAAAGCTTGACCATTTGTGTTAATGAGTTGCTGTGGCTTGTTTTTTTCTCTTTTAGTCTTAGCTATGGAATATAATGATGTAGGTAGTTCAGAAGAGCTCAGCTTGCTTTTGTCCTTTGCATGAGGGTTCCTCTCTGTTTCCTCTAAAGTTCTGCTTTTTTTTTTTTTTTTTTTTTGACACATTTTCTTGTACCACAAGGGTAGGATCACAAAGTTCTATGGTAATATCTTGGCTATTCAGATATATACAAGAAAAGTTGTTTGTGTTGCTTTGCTGGAGCAAGATTCTTTTGTCATTGCGCTTAAAAGCTTTTGCCATTATAAATTGCGTGTCTGTTTGTATGAAGGTGTTGTGCATACTTGTTGGAAAGCCTTGCATGTGTTGTAAGCACCTTCATTGCTGGCCAACTTTAGGAAGGATGCTTCCTTCTATTTGTATTTGATGTACTCAGGGTAAAGTTTATCCAAAGGTTGAAATGTTTGGATAAACAGAGCATCAGATGAAGGGCCAGCTGGCCTATTCAGAGAAAGTTGTGCTATCAGTTCCGACCCCGCAATACGATAAAATCTGAATGATGTAAAATCCCACAGTTTTAAAACAAGGACTTGTGAGGGCCTATGTTTTCTGTGTCAAATAAGAACCTGTGCTCTTTGTTAACCTCTGTCATGCATGCCCTTCCTAGGTTTGGCTGATACTGGAGTTGGTACCAGGAGCAGTTCAGCCTCCTCTGGATTGGTAGTTTGGGCACTGTGCTGAGGGAATGGGACAATGTGGATGACTGCAAAATATGATTGGCAGAAAAAGTCGTTATGTCCAAGCAGGAGGGGTGTTGCACTGTTATATGAAAGCAAGATTTCTGAACATCTTTCCGTGGTCAGTCCAAGTCTCCCTAAGTTGTCTTCCATTTTGCCTCTTCTGAGCTGACCCATTGCAGCTATGTCTTCCTTTCATGAAAAACATGGTGTGTCCTTTTGTCAAGCCTCATCCCCACCTTTGCCCCCTTGTTCTCTTTTATATGGTGACCCTCCTTTCCAGGTCCACTTCCCTTCTTGCACACAGTGTAAGTTGCTGATCAAGCAGTAAACCCAAAAGGAACTGATTTAATTATCCATCAAGAAAGCAGCGAGTCCAGGTAGTGAGAGAGGCAGCTAGGAAGACTGAAGAATCTCCGGGAATCATTTCCTGTGACTCCCCAGTGAGATGAAACATGGACATACAGCAAGTACACCTTCAACCACCACTCTTCCTCACCACATGTGCAAAATGCAGGTTCGTGTGCCAGAAGCAAGACATAGCTCACTCCAGTTAGGTGCCTGATTTTGATGAGCGGAGAATCGGGACTTCAAGGATTCTCACTGAATGCCCTTGCCCGTTCGTCCCAACTTGGCTGGAAATTAATGCAGTGGAGCGCAAAACTGTCTTCCATTATGGGCTTGTGCACATGCAGCCAGGATGTCGGCTACAAATATGTTGAGATTTAATTTTTTATTTTAATACATCTAATTCTTAAGAGTATCTCTAGCACAGACGACTGTATGCTACGTGTGGAAGTAGAACGTAGGTAGTAATATTCACATGGATGAAAATCCAAGGCCTCCTCTCTTTTTCCCGCCTAACAAGATGTCCAGGAAGTAGGTGGTTGCCCTGATGATAGGCCCTTTTGATCTGAAGAACATAAATTTGTGTAAGGAAAGCATAGGCAATCTGCTTCCTCAGCAGCTTGTTCTGGAGCCCTCCTGAAGATGAGAGTGTTTCTCTGTGAAAGGCTGTGGGAATTGTTTGCATCAAGAGACATCAGGCTGCAGAGCTAATTGAAAGCAGTTTGGAATTACATGACAAGTTAAGTCCTGGAGATAATTCAGCAAAATGTGACTTGCTGTCTCAGCCCTGTAACAGCCAGGACACAGGCTTAAAAAAAAAAACACCAACCAACCCTGTCAGTGTGTCAGATTTCATATTTCACCAGTAACAGTAGAGTTCTCTCTTTATTGTCTGTGAGACACAAGATGAGAAGATGGCGAGGGGATGATGTTTAAGTGCCAGACCTGTTGACCATATTTCTTCCGTGTCATTTCTTCCCATGGGTTTCATGTTAAGAAGAATCACAGAATCACTAAGGTTGGGAAAGACCTCTAAGATCATCAAGTCCAACCATCAGCTAACACTAACAACTGAGAAGTTTTCTGTAAAGTCATTTTGAAACCAGGTGGGCTCTGTGAGTTTTGCAGGATAGTGAAAGCCAAAGCAGGCAGTGATCGCACTGGGGCTGAGGAGGGTCCTGTGTGTCCTGGGTTAATCTCCAGTGAAGGATCTACTTTAGTATGTGACTGGCAGCATGTGGAGGGTCAAGCAATTATTTGAGAAGGAAGACTACTGCCTGTGGCTTTGAGTGAGAGTTTTGGGCCATTGAATAGAGACATCAATCTTTGAGGCAGTCTTGGGAAGATACTTCCCATGATGGAGTCTGCAAACTTTATCTGTGGTACAGGAGGCATGTCTGACACCTCATCCTGATGGTGCGCTTCATTCTGCACAAGGCGGTCTCCTCCCTGCAAAGGTGACAGTTTAGTAAGGCCAGTAAGAGAGACACACTTACCATGATTCCTCTTCCACAGCATCTACGGTCATCTACTTCCTCAGGAACAGACAGGTGATGCTTTCCGTGCTGCTGTGCTTTCTTTTTAACTAGTATCACCATCTCCACAAGACCACTGCATCTGATATGCTTAACTCCTTCCACTCCAGTACTGAATGTTGCAGCCTTGCTAATGAGATTATGAGATTTATGACCGTAAATCTCTAAGTCTCACTTTAAACCCTTAAACTATTGTAATGCTTCTTATCTTTGAGGGGAAATCATTAGGTAGTGATAGCATGCCTCTCGTTCAAGTGAAAGAATCCTTTGAAAGTATGACTTCACTCCAAGATATTCCTGTTCTTTCAAAAACTAAATTATTCTCATTTGCATGTAAGTCATGAACTTGTCTATTTAAGATAGAGAAGCGAAAGCAAACATGAAAACAAGCAGATCAAAGATGTACATGAGTCTTTAATCTTGTCCTTTCCCCCTGAAGAACGTGCAAAAAACCTGAGACATTTCATTAGTTTAAGTAATAATAATGATAAAAAGGAATCACAAGCAATTCCTGAAGCAGGACATAATGGCTCTTGTCTTGCTGTATGTTATCAGTCTGTCTTTGATTTACATTAAAGAAACAAATAGCTGGCAAGAAATGTTTCCAACTCTCGTCTGATCCCTTTATTTAAGGGAGACTGTGAGAAAAATGTACCACAGAAAAGATGTTGTATAACTACAAGATATTCCCTCACATGTAATAATTAGTTATGCTGGAAAGCTCATATGTAAATCTCATATGACAGCCCAGATCGTTTTCACCTCTTTAGCCAGATCTGAAATTGCTCTCTGCTTTCAGTATTGCATGCGTTTCGTCAGTCTTCCATGTCTTCCCAATCCAATAAGCTTACTCTCTAAATTTAATTCAGTGATTTTAATTGAATCTGAAGAACAAAGTGGTAAATTATTAATTGTATCTGCATGGTGATTAAGTCTCAATTTACAAACTGCATCCAGCTTCCTTCCATTTTTGGCTTCATGCTCTCACCCCCTCCAGCTGGAAACCCTTCCTGCTGACAGGCCCCTCTGAACTCCAGCACAGCCTGAAAAGTTGAGTGTCTTCTGAGTCACCAAAGCTCCTAAGGCTCCCTCCTAACAACACATGTCTGGAAACATGGATGGGGAGGGGAGGTGAAGACAAGAGTTTAAGCCATTTATTGGTGGCAAATGGGGATGCACTGTATCATGAACTGTTATAAAACTGACAAGAAGACATTGGAGTAGGTGTTGCTGTGTGAAACTGTACGAGAAAGGCACAAAAAAAACCTGGAGAGACCCCAGAGGAGGGTCACCAGTATGGTCTGGGGACAGGAGCACACGACATCTGAGGAGAGGCAGAGGGAGCTTGGCTTGCTAAGCTGGGAGGGGAGCAGAGGAGGAGGAAGGGCTCTGCTTGCAGCCTTCAGCTGCATAACAGTGAGGAGGCAGAGTCAGACTCTTCTCAGAGGTGCACAGAGAAAGGACAAGGGTAATGGTCACAAACTACAACAAGGGAAATTCCATTTGTATGTTTAAAAAAAAAAAGACTGTGAGAGTGGTTAAGCACTGGAACAAATTATCCACAGGCATTGTGAAATCTCCCTTCCTGGAGATATTCAAAACTTGACTTGACACAGCTCTGACTTTGAAGCTGACCCAGCCTTGAGCAGGGGGTGGGAGTACATGACCTCTCAAAGACCTTTCCAGCCTGTGAGTCTGTCTCCACATCGCCTGGTTGTTGGGTTAGCCCAAGTGAGCAGCGAGGTCCTTGGAGCACTGCTACAGGCACAAGGTCAATAGCAGAGGGTGCAGAGGTAGCTCTGCTGAGCAGTGATTGTATGAACTGCCCCATAATGTTCTCAGCCTCTTGCAAGAGGCAGGCATCTCCATCTTCAGCGTTTGAGAACAGGGTGTTTTGCGTCAGGCTGTTATTACATACTTCAATCCTGAGTGGCTGTGACCCTGCCAGCACAGTAACAGTGTTTTGGAAATATGGGAGAACAGTCAGAAACATCACGTGGTAAGCAATTCATGGTCCACTGGAGGGAAAGATAGAATGGCAAAGAACAAGCAAATGGTTATGAATGGGTAGGATGTTATTGCAGGACTATGTAGTGCTTTACCTCTAAGAAACTGCAGATGCTTTTGCCTTATTTTTATACCTTGCATTGCTCCTATAAAGTAGGCAATTCTGTCTTGGAGGAAAAGAGAACAGCAAAGAAGATTATTCATGTTTTTCATGGCTAACAAATTAACGGCTCGCTTTCAGTACTTACATCTTGCTGAAGATCATGAACTAGTTCTGGAACAACGTAAGAATAAAGACCTTCTGAATCTGAAGTCCAGTGTTCAGTCTGCTTACTAGCCTGGGCCTTATTCAATAACGTATTTTTTATAAGTGTCATTTAGAAAAAAGAGAGGTAAGAAGTAGGATACCCAAATAGTGGACTTGGTACATACATTGCTACTCACTGGAATAGTAAAGGTGCTGTAGTGTAGCATCATGATGGGCCCACATGCAGTCACCACTGGAACTCCATTAGAGTAGCTTTGCCTCGTCAGCCGTGGGTTGCCAGCGAGCCTAGAATACCTACTGTGCCCTTGTTGTGACTAACAGCATGACTGACCTCATCTGTTTGTATTTATACAGCACTGTCCTGTTTCATGTACAGTCACTTCAGATTATTAAGAAGCCTAGGGAGAAAGGGTGATGATTTCTGCATGAAGAGACTCTTTGCTTAAGAGCAAATTTTGTGTTACAGCGCCGGCTTGGAGACGCTGCAAAGAAAGCAATCAGCAAGCTGCAAGTCAGAACAATCAGGAAAGGTGATAAGGTAATTTTTCAAATTGCTCATTACCAAATGAAACTCTGTGCTGAGGATTCCTTCAGACCACTGGGATAATGAGGCAGAACAGAAATGGCAATTGCTTATTTAGCTGCTATGTGTCCTTCAACCGGGGAAGGAATACTGGTAAGCAATTTATGGACGGACTGGAGTAGAGAGAGAAGAAGGTGATTCTGTGAAGATGCAGAAAATTCTGAAAGTTAAAACATGCTAAATAAATCTGCATGCTTCCCCGGGCAAGTTTCCGACTGGAAACGTGGTGGAAAATCTGACTTGCTTGTCTTGAAATGCATTATTGGATTTGCAGCCTGCACTGGTGACCATTTTACTTTGTCACATAGGCTCTTGTATGAAGAGATTAGCATATAAAATCAAAAAATGAAAATGATGAATGTTCTCTTCCCTGCAGGAGACTGAGCCAGACTTTGATAACTGTGCTGTTTGTATTGAAGGCTACAAGCCCAATGATGTTGTCAGAATTTTGCCTTGCAGGTAAGTTGAAGGTGCTTTTAGCTCTGATAGTCTCTCTACTTCAAGACACTCTCTGTTCTCACAGTATCACACTGATGAGATTACCTGAGAGCTTGGGGAGGGAAGGGTGAGTTTATCATTTTGATTTATTCAAAATCTATTCTGTAAAGATACCTGAAATGCCTCTTTATTCAACTTGAAGTGAAAGTAGTATTCATGGTGGTGAGAACCTGAGTTTAGCATGATAGCCAGAAATTTTGTCTGATCTGGACCTATTACAAAGTCTTCAGTAGGATTTTTAAACTAAAGGTTTTGATTTCTCTATTTTGCTCACTGGTTTTATATCAGTCCAGAATAACTCCGTTAAAAGAATTTGCCCCTGGCTTCAAGGTGTACCCTGAGCACAGCAGCCAGGGGTAGAGCAGGCTCCTGCTCCCCATGGAGCCACTTCTTTTGCTGTCCTGGGCCATGTCCAGGCGCTGAGAAAGGGGTGACTTCTATCAAAAAAAAAACCTCAGCCACATAAAGAGATATGCTGAGTAGAAACAGTAAAGCAAAAAGGGAATGTGATAAAGATCGCATTATCTGTTGCTGCCTTGAAAATATTCTCAGGCCTGTGGTACATGGAGGTGACAAGAAGAGCTTTTGGGCTTGTTCTTTCTCTTTTCTTCCCCTCATGTGAGTGTGCCCTGTGCAGCACATACACTCGCAGTGACATGACACAGGAGCGCAGCCTCTTGCCACCCGTAACAGCTGTATTCATCTCTCTGTGCCATTGTATTGTCATCTGTGACGTGTTAGCTAATGAAGGATTTCTCTAAGGAAATCAGTTTCTTAGGAAATTTCCTAGGAACAGTGGTTCCCCTAGGAGAGCAAGAGCAAGTGTTTGATTTCCCTAGAAATAGGAATCTCAAGTGCTGTACATACAGAGCAGAGATTTTTTTTTTTTTTAATAGAGTTTCTTTCTTCTCCTGCAGTCATGTTCACTGGCTTGAGAAACTGAAATATTTGTTTCTTTTCCTGCTATGTTGTTCCCTAATAGATATTTGACTGTTACAAGCTGTCCATTTTTGTTCGTTCATGTGACTCATTAAATCTGTTTACTGCCATCACTAAATGGAAAACAAAAAGCAAACAGATTAATCATAAATTTGACCTACTGTAAATCCCCCAGAATGGCAAATTGCATGTGAACTCTTTTATTCTACAGACACAAACGCATCACTTCATGAAGCAGAAATACAGAAAAATGAGAAATTACCAGAAAATGTGGACCTTGGTTTGACATCAAGCCTATTTTCATAAAAGCATAATAAAGCTTGGAATTTTTGCATGATAGCGACAGGCAGTTTTTGGAGGTAGTTATACAACAGAAAAAACCATGTCTGAGCTCTAGCTTTCACTTGTGTCTCGCCTCATAATTCAGTGAGGCTCCAGTCAGACTTTGTCATCCACAGTGGTGAGTCAAATGGAGTGAATAGGAAATACATAGTTAACAGGTGATGTTCAGTTCTTGGCTGACTTAAAAGGTCGCCTAGAAAATGACTCATGCTAAAAGGTTAGCAGCAGCAGAACTGTCTTGTAAAATACTCACAGTTTGAGCCTCAGCAGTTTTGAATTATAAAAACTCAAAGATCTTTCTCAAGCAGCTACTTCACAAACCCTGGCTTTCCTGCTACACAAATTGTGAGGGCAGTATTTTACACATTTGCATGGGTTTGGACTTCCAAAACAGGAAATGGTAGTTACGATTCTTTCTGCTGTTGTCAGTCTCATCTCCTCATCCAAAAAAAAAAAAAAGTGGATTAATTTCTGTCTCGTTAAGTGAGTAGGAGAGTGTTATATCTTGATAAAGACCTACAGACCCTGTAGGTTTCTTCCTCCAGCATCCTCAGTTAAACTGTGTGCAGTTTCTAGTATGGGAACCTCATTAGACTGCTGTTTAATAAGAGGCTGGCATTTCACCAAGCCTTACAGAAGCCAGCACCATATGACACCAGTGCTGGCTGACCTTAGTGTTACTATCCAGGAGGTGCTCAAGATGCAAAGCCGAACACACCCCAAGAGCTGCACATAAAAGATGCTGCTTTGTCCTGCAGGCAGTACCGGGAAAACCACCGCTAGCAGGCACACTCTGTGTAAACCCCTGTGTATCTTGAGATTTCTTTTTAAGGCTGGTGGAGCCTGAATCTCCTAAGAAATTGGTACCAAAAGTCCACCAGCCAATATTGCAGTGGATGAGCTCTGAAGTCATATAGATACATGTTTACTAGTCCTTACCCTGTTTCCCCAAATGTCCTCTTTTCTCTTGGCAGAGAGCAGGCACTGGGATAGCCTGTTGGTACATATCCCACTCTGGAGAGCTAGGAGGATAATTCCAGTTAACTTGTGCTTCTTCTTCTCCCTCCTCTTTCGCCAGCTCCCACAACTGACTGTATTAATAAACTTCACTCTACAGAATGTATTAAATAAATAAGGACTGACACTTGATAAAAAAAAAAGTGTTGGCTTGCAGCTGGTTTTATGTTTAATGGTAGCAAGCATCACTGAAGTTATCTTTGAGGGCACTGACACAACATCAAATGAAACCAAGTTCATTGTTCCCAGAGTGACATCTCTTGTCATAGCCCTAGTTCCTTCTGCTTGTCCTCCATCTCTACCTTCAAAATGCCTTCATCTTTTCTGCTCCGGCTTTGGAGAAGTTGCTGGTGCTGCTGCTCCCAGTGTGTGCCTTTTACCAAACGTTTACTACACTTCTACAGAGAGACAAGTCAATTCTTTCAACCTCATCTCTACTGAGTTCTTCATAAGCTTTTTTTGGTTGTTTCATTTCTGTCACCAATAAATGTGCTTTCTGACCCCATTCCAGCTCGTTCCCTTCCCCTGAACCTTCACTCTGTGAACAACTGTGATTTCAGAGACTGCTTCACTCCTCCTTTCTCTTTTTCTTAGCTTCCTGTGAAAATAATTTCTTCACACACATTCTTCCCTTTGATTCCTTCCTCTCACTTACCCTCACCATCATCTTTTGTCCTTCCTTCTTCCTCAAACAAATAGACAAATAATACCGTGCATGCACCCCAACAGCCCAAACCTTCATGTTGGATACTGCTGCTCAGTCTCTCACCAAAACCCTTCTCAATCCTCTGCTTCAGCCCTATGTCTAATCAAGGCAACTGATGCTCTTACTCAGGGTCCCTGGGGATGTACCTCACTTTCTGCTTTTGCCTCCTTTTCTCTTAGCTTATGCTTTTCATCTGAGAAAAATTACATGACCGCTAGGTTTGATGGCATGCCGTTTGGAAAGTTGGGACTAGGAGTTAGAAGGTGGGAAGAGAATAGTTTCCCTTAACCTGGAAAAAAGTTTCTCAAAATTGTTGGCAAGCTGAAAGCTTTGCAGTAGTTTTACAACCACCAAATTATTATTATAATTTTGGGCTGAGCCCGAAATGATTTTTTTTTTTCTTGTGTGACTAAAATTGCAGCTTTAAAGAAAATTTAAATACATTTCAAACAAAAGTAATCTCCAGTTAAAAAACATGAAGTGCTATTTAGAGACTAGTAAATGAAATACTCCGGGGTTTTGAGGTTTTTTTTCTTTCTTTGTGCTCTGTGAGCGTTACACAGCCTCATGTAGTTGCAGAGTCGCCGAAGAGTGCAGGAGGGATCCCAGGAGGCCAGCACCTCTGCAACGGCACAGGGGCACCGGCCGTGCACGTGTTGTTCTTGGGAGATTTTTCCAACACACTCTTCAGTCTCTTGGGATGAAGACTCTGCAAATTCCCCTGATAATTTATTGCAGTGCTTCGGTACCCTGACTGTGGTGAAGCTTTTCCTATTGTGTAACCTGGATCTCACTTGCTGCAGTTTAAACACATCATCATCTCTCTTATTCCTAGGAGAGGTGAAGAACAGTGGTTTCCTTTCTTCTTATGGAAGCCTTTGTTTTGTGTGAGGATTGTTACAACATCTCCTCTCGCCTTCCTCTCTCTCAACTAATCACTTACAGTTCTTTTGAGAAACTTTTCAACCCATCCAGATCAACATAGTTTTGCAATGCATGTGGTTACACACAACAGAAAAAAAACATATTTTTTTCTAGCTCTGACTTTGATTGTCAAAGCCGTGTCCCGAGCCTGTGCTTGAAACATCTCTCTTACTGTCTCCCTGTATGGGCCATTATTTCTAAACTCCTCAATGGTGCCTCTACCCTCTCTTTCCTTTTAAAACTTCCATCAATCAGAACTGCAGAGGGAGAGGGATTTTTGTTGCAATTGATCTTTTTGTATCTCTGTCTCACCATGTGGCAGTGAAATATTGCAGTTGCTCTCTCATCTTAATTCGTGCTGACCCTTATTTTGCCTGAATGTGGATGATAAACTTATCAGGACATCAAACAGTTCACAATTTGTGAAGCCATAAGCATGTATATAGTGCTGTAGCTAATAAACTTTCGAATCACAGTCTGCAAAGCCTGCCACCTCACTTCTCTGCACAAATGTTTATGTGTTCAAAAATAGATATTATGAGTGCTCTAATTAAATAATGTGGTACAAAAATTTAAAAATGCAAATCTTTGTCTGATTTTCACTAACATTCCATTTTTCTGTAGTTTTCTGTCAAATAATCAAGTTCCTTCTGTTGCACATATTAAATCTGAATTTAATGGAGCCATGCTAATTTAGTATTGAGAGGTGCAAAGTGACATGATCTGTCATGTATTTAAATTACTCGACATTGGTAGGATTTCTTTTAGAGTATTGTTTTTTGAAGCCAACTTTAGGAACACTAAACCTCAGTTTTTAAAATCTTCAAGGCATGAAGGTTCCAAGCTTTTGGTGATTAACAAACATTATGAAATGCTGTAATATGAACCACAGCTTGACTGAGGCTTGCAAAGCCTGAACTTGAAAACAAAAGGAGACTTTCTAGTCTATGGTAAAATGACTTGGTAGAAGTTACGTATGGTTTTTTTTATCCGAAACAGATTTTGGAAATCTGTTTTTTTCAAGAGAATAATAAATATCTCGCATTTTGTAAATGTACTGATTATTTTGGCACAAATGTGCTTCAGATGTTTGCAGTTAAACATACTTGTTTATGAATTTGAGTATATAATTAAAGAAAACCAATCACTGTCAAGAAATTCATAGTTATTTCAAAAAGCTGAAAAGCAAGACATTGACTTATGGTACCCTTCGAGAATTAATACACCCAAAGAATTATCTTGGTTAGACTTCTAAATGTAAAATTACACATGCCTGAGGACGGTATCTTTATGCTTTCATCTGTTCAGAATGCTTGCCTGATGCTGTGCTGAATATGTCCCTCCTGACATAAAAGGAAGGAAGAGTTATGCAGGACAGAGACCAAAATTTGGTGCGCTGTGTTTTTACCCAGTAAAGCAAGCCTTGTTTGGAAGGGGGGTTGCGAACGTTAGTAGCCTTAGTAAAGTAGTGGTTTAAACTTCAAGTATTACGATACTTCATTTGTGTTAATCATGTTGATGTACAGGATCAGATGAGGTTTGACAAAGTTTGGTATTGCAGCCAACTGATATAATTAGACCAGGTGGAACTTCCAAGAACAGATTTGCCCTTTCCCATAGTTGTGTGAAGTCAGACCAAGTACAGGAATGTGATAATTTTCCATGTAGCTTTGTTTCACAAAGGACCCATTTCTTCTAGAAGTAGTGAGAAAAAATATCGCAGTGAAGAGAATAAGATTCTGAGATTTCACACAGTTTTGGCTTTGAATTTCTAGTGTTATTCAGGACTGAAGCCAGCTAGTCAGCCAGCCAGCTAGTATGCGGGCTGATACCGTGTTAGTAAGAGCCAGGGTTGCAAATTGATAGTGGTGAAAGTGCATCTCAGTATCTTCCATCAAGTTGAAAGGTCGTGTGTATCTTGTGTGAGAGAGGCCACGGCACAATACAGCAGCCAACCCATCAGCTGAATAAGTACCACTTACATATTTAAAATCATTTTGGTGCATTAACTGATTCTGGCTTTCTCAGAGATTGCATTTCCTCGTGGAGGCTGGAATGTGCCCTGCTCCAGGTGGAACCTTGGGCGGCTGTGAGCCGCGTCCACCTGCAGTTACCTGGTGGGTTTGCATGGCCGTGCTGTACGGGTGATGCACGGGGGGTGGTGACGGCACAGAGAAACACGGGCTGGGGTCTGCTCAAATGTGAAAGTTCAAGCAGACTGAAACGTGGCTTTCAGGCTCTGCCAAGTGCAGTGTGGGACACCTGTTGCAAGCCTTAGAAAGGAAATTTAGGGCTGAACTAGATGGTGTTTCAAAAGAAGCAAATTAGTCTTAGTTTACACCTTTTGGAGCAAGACTGTGTATGTATATTGAGCCTCAATATGCATTGAGGGACTAAGGTCCCTTCCAACTGAACTATTCTGTTCTATTCAATTAATTGATTAAAAAAGATTTTTGGGAAGGCAAGTCAGTTTTCCATTTCCTCCATGCCAGTGTAATTTCTGAGGCTATGTGCATGGTAGGATACTTTCCTCCTTTTCTTCAGAAGGAGTGGGGCTGAACAAACTTCACTGCCTTGGGCTGAGCCCCAACTCCTCTACTTGGCCTACTCAACAGCGTTTCTTAAATCCCGAGCCCCACGTTGCTGCATTCTATAATATTTGTTCCCTATAACCACAGGGTAACAGAGTATGCTCGCAAGAGAAAATACAATCTGTCAGGCAGGTACACGCACTAAATATCTCTATATTCAATCTCAGTTTGTGTCAGGTGAAGCTAGACAAGAAGCTTTCGGTTCCTCCACCTGCATAATGTCTAAGAAAAGTGGCCCCCAGCAGCCACAGGGCTCAGGTGGTGGCTTAGTGGCCACTTCAGACCAAGGACAGGATTAGCAGCAACTCCTTCAGGGCTGGAATTGTTTAGGAGCTCACTCTGATGGGCAACTTCTAAAGAGCAGGAAAGTCAGGGAGAATGTTTTAAAAAGCATCATCCTGCTTTTTCCATTGAAATTAAAAGTAGCATTTTTTTTAATTCACTTTATTTCCTTATGCTGCATCCTGAAAAATACCAGACCCCCGATGGCTTCACATTTAAATTATGTGTAATGAGGTTTGTCTGTAGAACCATCAAGAAATACTAGTGTGATTTTTACCTTTGCCAGCAAGCAGCTTTTGTTTACTGACAGCCTTATTAAAATAGTTCTTATCTGAAGAATATGGGTTTTGCTGATGCATTTTGTGTATTTTTCCTAATTCTCTAATTATGTACGTGTCATCTTTTCCAAACTCAGTTGAGCAACACTGTACACATGTGCTTGAGATACTGCAGAAGTAATTTTAGTTTTGTGTGCATAGGATGTAGTGTTGCAGTCCTTGCAGAGGTCACAAACCACACCATTTGAAATACTCTCACTTTACTGAATTCAGAAGAAGCATCTGGTACTAAGTGGTAAATTGTGCTGTGGTGGATTTTAATTAAGATATCCTGGTTTTCATTGCAGGCATCTTTTCCACAAGTCCTGTGTAGACCCCTGGCTGCTAGACCATCGTACCTGCCCGATGTGTAAAATGAATATTCTAAAAGCTCTAGGGATCCCGGTAAGCACGTCGCAGAGCAGCCGGTTGGGGTAGAAGGGAAGCACCAACTACTTGGGTATATCCCCAGCCCTTTGGCTGTCTGTTCCTATCCTACTCTTCTTGCCATGCTATTGATTTATTAATTGGTTTATTAAGGGGAGTACAAGCTGAAACATCTGACTCTACCTCTCTCCTGCACCCCACTTTTATTAGCAACAAAGAATGTGTATGGGGGTTGGTTGGGTGTTGGGATTTGTGTTTCTGTGGCTGCCTGCTTTTGCGGAGCAGAGGATTGTTTACTGGTGTTTTGGTGGATTTATAGATTCTTTCACATAGCTTTTGTTTGTGTTTTAAATCAGGACTGGATTTTTTTTTTTAATCATGCCCTCAGTTCAAATCTCAAAGCAGAAAGTCTGCAAATAAAATTTTCCCTGCTATAGAGATCAGGGACAACTAATTGCTCATTCTGGGGAGCCAAAGCTTTTTTCTGTCAGATTTCTCTAAAAGTCTGTCTGTTGCAAGCTCTGTACTCCTAATTCCAATTAGGGAGCATTTCTCCCAGTAACTAAGCATGTGGTGGACCACATGACATACAAGAAATTGTTAAGCTCTTTGTTATTTGGAAGATTCAGATGTGGTTAGAAGCTGCCAAAGCAACTGATCTTTTTAGCTTGCATGTTTACATTCAGATAGCGCATGTCTTGCCTGCCATACAGTTTCCTAACCACAGTTATCACAGAGATCGGGGCCTCTCCAGGAAGAAGTGAGTCCCTTTCTCACACCGTGCGAGGCTTGCCACGTGATAGTGAAGTTCAATACTGAAACACCACCGGCTGATGCGTTAACAGGTGCTGTAAATACCCTCCCCAGTTACAGATGGTGACATGCCAGCTCATATACGAAAGAGCTATATAAAGTAGTATAGCTCATGTGAACATATTAGGGGAGCTGATGCAGCCATTCCCCAAGAGTTCATTTTCATGGAGACTAGGAAGCCAAGCAGGTTGCTGCAGAAGAGGTTCCACAGCAAGTGGTGAAGTATGTTTTTACTGAAGTAGGCAGATATGTTAATCAACCTAGTATAATCCAAGCTAAAAACATGCAATGGGAAAAAAGAAGTAGAGCATTGTAGTTAGGGTAACATGTCATTACAGTTGGGCTACTTTTTCTGCTAAGCATGTATATTATCTTTAGAATATTAAAAGATGATACAGTGTTAAATCAGTATTTGAGACGTCAGGAAAGGCCGGAATGAAGGCTGGCTTCACCATTCAGCATCTCTACACCTAGGCTTAAATACAGAATTTTTTCCCCAGGTTCCATGTCTCAGTTCACAGGCCTGCCACTGTGCACTTACCCAGGATTTTGACACCTCTTCTCCGTACCCAGTATATTGTTCCATGGCTTTCTTCTGCAGCATGCAGGACCACACGATTTCTGCTCTCACACTGGTCCATTCACGTTTTTGCCCAAGCATTTCATTAACATGCTCTTCATCCAGCTTCATAATCAGGGGATATAGACAAGTCAGACCTCCACTTTTTGGAGGCCTGCGGTGATATGTTAAGGTCTTCCCAGAAAGTTTAGTACCGTTAGTATTTACATCCAGAATATGGCTCTCACTGAGTTCACTGGCAGCTGCTGAAGGCTAAACGTGTCCTTAGGCTGTCTGAGGCTGGGTACTTCAAGGGGAAGGGAAAACATGCCCAGAGGCCATGCGTAAAGGTTTTGGTTTACATGACTGGCTTTTACTACATATGAACAGCTCAGTAGTGGCAGGTATAGAACCTAATTGCCAGGACTAATTAAAAGCGCCATTCAGTTTCCTCAGCCATCCTTTCTTTTCTTGCAGCTCCCTGTCTTGTTCTCTCTACTGTGCAGCAGAAGGGGGATCCATCCTGCTCTGCTCACTGAGAGCTTTCTGCATGGAGCTTCTATGGAAATGATTGTACTGGGCATGTAATTAAAGATACTGCTGTAACCAACATAAACAACTGGGTCAAATTAAGATTTTGGAATCAGCCTTAGTGCTGGTCTGTCTTAACACTAAAAATCAAGCACAATGTTCCACTAGCAAATTTTGTTTAGAGGATTTTATTGTATGAATTTCTGTAAAAATTTCCCTAGGTTGTTCTAAGACAACAAACTGAAAACAGCCCGCTCCATCATTTGGAGGAAGCATACTGGCTCTCACCCGCATGGATCATCAGTTAGGTTCATGAAGGGAGAGCTGCATGGTGGAGCCTTACCCTTCAAGGTGACTTACAGTCGGAGCTGTTGTCCATGGGAACTGGGAGCAGATGGCAGCCTTTGTGTCAGGGGTTTCCTCTGGCTGACAGCTAAGGAAGTGGGAGTCTAAGAGCATCTGGTAGCTTGGGGGTTAAAAATTCCTATACTGCTATCAGTTGCTCCTCTTACTCTGTTTTCTCTGCCTTCTCTTTCTAAAATACACCTCAGTCCTGCTTCTCCCTGTCCTACTACGTGCCCTTTCCTGCTTCTCCTCTGCATAAGCCCTCCTGTCCAACCATTATCCTTTTGAGCTCCTGCCCTGGTGTCGCTGCGCGTGCTCCCCGCTCAGCTCGCAGGACCTGTTCTCCACCCACACAGAAATTGTGCATCTTCACCCTTCTCGCTGCAGGCACCAGCTGAGGGCAGCCCGGGGTGGGCATCGGTCCTGTGGGGTTCTTTCTGGTGCCACCAAGCTTGCAGGCACCATCCAAAGCCCTCTTCTCTTTGGAGAGTGTAGTTGTCGGTCCTGAATAAGCCACCAGTCTCTGTTGGCACACATGGACTGATATTTTCAAAGGCTCATAACTTAGCCACATGTCAGTAGGCTGTTGTGGGAAAAGACATTTCCCTGGAAGAAGCTGTAAAGCTCTAGGGCTTTTCAGTGAGAGGTGGCAAACATTTCGGTAGAGTGAATAAAGCAAAATGCCGTTCCCTAACCACATTCTTGAGTCTTGCTGAGCCATCTTAGCTGAAATTTCCACACACAGAAAAGCAGCCATAGGCAAGCAGCAGTCTCTGATGGGATACTTGAGCGCAAATTTGCCAAAGTCCTTTTGCAGGCTTTTACAATGGGAGGAACGAGGAAATCTTACCATAGGCAGGGCTAGTATGTTTTTTTTTCCTGCCAGCTCAATGTTTGTCCTCTGGTTGTTATTAAAGAGCGGGCTTGTGTGACTGTGGATATTTTGTCCTTCATTTAGCAGGAAGACTCGGGATTTTCCAGGAAATAATTGGTTAAAACCCAAATATCTAAATGCTTCAATTCAGTTCACATCTAAACTCTCCATTTGCTTTGTAACAGAGACTTCAAATATTATCTGCCCTAAAACCAGATTCCCCAGGCTGCCGTGAGGCACCAAAACGACTGCGCTCATTTTCACGGTGGCTGAGCACCCTAGCATCTCCGCTATTCACCATGGCTCTCTGCAGCTCCAGAGGATTATTAACTATCTATCTATCTATCAGCAAATGGTTGGCCTAACCTTTTCCACTGTCTCTTTGCTGGTGAATCCAGCTCACGCTATACCTCTTTTGGCTGTAATACTTGAAGTGAATTACCAGTGAAAGTGTCATTCACTTACAAAGAGCTACATTGCTATTGGGATGATCATATCACATAAAATAGTTTCCCTCTGCTTTTCCCCCTTTTCTGCAAATATCTGCTGGATATGCAGACAGCTGCATTTTTGGCAGCAGATTGGATGACTTGAAGCTATTCACTAAGAGCCTTAGCCAAGCCCTCAGAAGTCAATACAAAGCCTTCCCTTGACTTTAGTGGAATTGTGCCCTCAAAGCACTTACATGCAGGGAATGAGTGAAACCAATATAATTAAACAAAGCAAATGTATCTGGGTCACTCTGACAGCAGAAGCCATAACGTATTTTTTTTGATCAGTATTTATATCGTTAGTTTTATAGTATGCTGCTTGGTTCGGGGTATTTTTTCCAACTAAAATGATCAGGAGTAAAGGGATTAATTATATTGAGCAATGCTATTTTTGCATCTTTAATGTTTGGGTTGGCTTTCAATTATAATCCCCCATTTTTAAAGGTTTAAATATTAGTGATAAAACCCCATTCTAGGAATAACTGGAATCAGAGCAAAGGACAGACAACTGATCCCCTGAAAAAAAATTTGAAATAGTTTTTCCTAGAGTAGAAAAAAAAAACCAGGCTTTTTTATTTAAGATACACTGCCATCAAAGCCAAATTTAAGTTAAAAATGAAATTCTGAAAGCATTTGTTGTAACAGCTAAGGGTGAGGGAAAGAGTGATAGATCTAAGGAGTAATTTTGGATCCAAGTCCTACAGATAAATGATTGGTATTTCACTTAGAAAAGTACAGGTTTGATGAGTTTCATTAAAACCTGCTTGTGGATTAGACTGGAGCCAGACAATGACAATTCTAATTTTTATCCCAAACTTCAGTTTGTGGATACAGGTCACCTGAGGATTGTTTAAAATGCCTGCCTTTTTCATGAGGAACATTTGTGAAAAAATAGTTATGAGGTGGCAACAATCAGACAGGGAATGTATGGGGAAAGAGAAAACATGTGAAGCTCCTGGTTCTGCAAAAAATGTAAGCATATGGTAACCTTCTATGCCTGAGTTCAAAGGGATTACTCTTGTGCTTAAAGCTAAGCCTCTGTTTAAGTCTTTGCTGTACCATATTTGCTTAGTTTCTAGGTGCCTGCTGTTGGAGATAGGCAGGTAGTGAGATTTTTAAAAATGCCTTAGCAAGTGAGACAAGTAAGTATAGCAAAAATCAGATCCACAGGGCAGAGTACATCTCCTCTGACTTTAGTCATCCAGACATTGGATTTCCAGGCTAGCAGCTTAAGCCCCATCTCTGCTTAGTGCTGAGCAGTGGGAAGGCAGAGGGGGCAATTCATACCACGTACCTTAGGGTAGGATGAATCACACAGCGAAATTGTCTCAAACCGTTGAAGTTAGAGGAAGCCTGAGTGACTGATCCAAATTAGCTGTCTGACTGCTGGGCAATAAAGGTAAATGGGAACAACTTAACTTTACATTTCCTAACTTAATAAGGTATCTGCGTAACTGCAGCTTAACCTTGCTATGTCCCTCTGTCATTTTGGAAGATTTGCACCCTGACACACAGCATCCTCATTTTTGAATTAGCCTTGGTTTTGTTACAAAATGTTAAAACTTCAAAACCCAGTTCTTGAAATAGTTATGGAAACAATTTTTCTCCATGCCTTGGGGAGAACTAGACCTGGTTCTATGGGCAAATGGTGCAAGTATCTGCTTCCTCTTAGAAGAAAAAGAGCTTTTTTTACTCACATGTTTGTCACCAGTGTTTATGGGAAGCTCTGTAGAAATTACTGCTGTATAAATGGGAGCAGTGCCCCAGAACAAGCCCAGAGAAGTGCCTTATAACAAGCCCAGAGAAATAAAGGGTAGAAACTCATCTGACTGTTTTAAGTGCCCAGTTTGGACATAGTGTTTCTGGCCAAATGATCCTCTTTGCCGCCCACTGCCCACTTGAAGTCTCAGTGCTCTTTGTGAACAGGCGCTCAGTGCTAAGGATACTGTGCAAGAGGTGGGCACCATAACCCCCTCTCATCACTTCCCTGTGAGGTCAATGGAAAGGCAGACACTTTGACTTGAAGAGCTTGGCTTGTTCTGGAGGTGTTGGTGTGTTCACTATGTAACTGCAAGAGAAAAGTGTCTAAAATTCCCCAGAACTGGGTTCCATCCTTGGTCTCTCTGAATCAGAAAGCAAGAAAGACTATGGATGGCATAATACTCTTCAAATACCCGCTATTGCTTGTTTGTTTCTTTTCTCTTAAGTTTATTTGGTAGGAAATATATCATTATCAAAGGAAAAGATCTTTTGATGTTAAAAAACTTGTTCTAAACAGCTTTAGCTTCTATTTTTGCACCCCACACATAGATGCGCCCACAGGCAGTTCCCTTGAATGCCTATTCCTGAAAGCTCTGATACTGGCTCTATAAAATGTATATTTAGGGAAAAGATAATCATTCCTCTTCAGCTACTGTCTCTGTTTACATTTGTAATCTGACTCAGCAATCTGCCTATGTTGAGCAGATCCTATCAATAAGTGAGTTACTTTTTTAATATGCACTCTCCCAAACCCTTTAAAAAGTATAAATAAGAATATTTAGAGATTGTAGGTGACACAGTTTAATACTGAGTATTTCCAATGCATACTTTCCAATGCATACTTTGGGTCTCTCTTGCAACAGATTGTGTTAAGAAGTTTTAAGTACATGAAAACAAGCAAACTGTGCATGTTTGTTCATCATATGTTGCCATTTTCAGTACTGAAAGAAAGTGAAAGACCCTAAAGAAGTGGGAGCAGGTAAATTAAGTCTTTTTATCAGGTAAAAGCTCAATTTTCTTCTTTTCCATCCCATTAGCCAAATGCAGATTGCATGGATGATATACCTCCAGACTTGGAAGCATCTATAGGAGGACCGCCAACCAACCAGATAACGGGAGCCAGCGATATAACAGTGAACGAGAGCTCCGTAGCCCTGGATCCCCCGGTGCGGACTGTGGGAGTACTACAAGTCATCCAAGACGTAGACTCCTTTCCCCAGGTTGGGGAGGGTAACTTCACAACAAGCAGTAAGTTCCTCTTTCTGGCAGAATTTGCACTGAAATAAATGTTTTGAAACCTGAATCTCAAACTGATCTCTAGTGCAGGAAAAATGGCCTTTGAGGGCTTTTTCACTGGAGCAATGGCTTTACTTTAAGCCCAGCAGAAATCTACAGGGTAAGTAAATTTAAATATCATGTCATTCTGCTGTACTGCAAACACTTCCAGCCTGTGTGCAAATCAGTGTGTTGAATAGCAAACTCTAATTGGAGTCCCCTGCATGGACAGAACAAGCTATTTCAGTCAACACAAAACAATATAAACTTATGTTCATCTTCAGATATGGCTTATAGTAAGTGATCCCATCCACCATGATAACCCGCCATGTATCATCTGGCTTCTTTGTGAAGCAGACGGGTGCTTGTCCTTTGGCCTGCCTTTCCTCGCTGGGCTACATGTCACTATGTGGAAGTTACTCTTACCTGCATATCATAAAATAAATAGTGAACGCAGCAATTGCTTTTACTGCATTCGGTCAAGAAAAAAAGAATGTTGAGTTCTGGTTTTGCCTTTCCTTTATCATCTTACATCAACTGAAGCTTGTCTGGTTATTTATTCATACTTGAACTTCTCATTTCAGAAGGATTGATGGTCAGAGTTCCTGTACTTGAAAACCTGAGCATAGTGAAATAACACTGCCAATTTGTACAAAAAAAGGAGAATTTTGGATGTTTTCAGTGTGTTTTCACTTATTTAAAGGGCACCATTTGAACCAGTAACTCTCAAAATGTCTGCATGTCTCTCTGTTCCTAAAAATTATGTTCTTTGTTGAAAATCTACTTCTGACAGTTTAAAAAGAATGTTGTCAGCTGTTTTGAGTGAGGATTGTACTAGTCTAAAATTCTCATTTTTAGGTAAAATAGCAGATCAGTGGAAAATACATATCTGTTTGATACCAGTTGCTGTATTAGTATTGGCAAGACTACTGTAGAAAATCACTAGATATACTTGAAGGGAGGTAGAAGAATGTGATAAAATATAGGTTTGTGTATGGAGTAGGTCCTGGAAAAAATTACACATTTTCAACCATTTCTAGGTACTACTGTGGGCCTGGGCGTGAAAAAGAAAGCAAGTAATAATGTGATGTGTAAAAGGTAGGAGAGAGATGAGGGGACTAGGCTGAAATGATTTTACATTAGTCTCCTTACTCCATGGAGAGACTTGATAATCACATTTTCCCTCACATTGCAGCCAGTGTCATGGCAGTGAAAATAACTTCTGGAAACGCTGGACTTGCGACCTTAGCCACAAGTGACCTAGCAGTGGATTTTTAAGTTCTCGCCTTGTGGATTAGGTACCGGTTTCAGGTTTGGTCCTGGTCCTGGTCAGGTCTAATTCCTGGATCCAGCAAGAGGTGAGCAGCAAGGTTATAGGCCCAGCTGTCATCCGCGGCCAGCCTGTCAGCTGGTGGCATACGACTTTCTCAAGCCTCCTTGAGTGCTGGCAAGAGCTGTTCAAAATAAGATGTTATTTTGTTCCTTCCAGTAATTATTGTTAAATGCATTTGAGGCTGATTTAAGCCATGAAGGAAAGATTTTACTTCATAATGTAACTAAAAATGGGGCTAGATGCTGGTCTCAGCTGTACCCCCTTAACACTCCTGAAGTGAGTAGCTCCTCTGGCAGATAATTATCCTTGTCCCGCTGTTCTTTACAAGGTCCGCTATTGAAGTTGGGAAGGAGGGCCATGGTCTGCCCTTTACACCCACAGCTGCATGGCACATGCTGAGAAGAGCCGGCAGCCTGATGCAAAGCCCAGCACTAGGGGTAGTCTGTGCTTTTCGTCCCAGCATCTTGGCACACCGAGAAGCAGTTCTTCTGGTTTGTCATCAGGGGTAACAATGGTGTTGAGGCAGCCAGGGAGCACAAGAGCTCAATAACTCTCCAGCCACTCCCGTCTCCTCCAGTTTTGTTTCCAGAGTCTGCAGAAGGATCAATGTCAGTCCAAACACATTTGTTCTTCATTTCCAAGTTGCCAGCTAAGTAACTGGGTGAAAAATTTGCTCTGAGCCAGCAGAGTACTGCAGAGACTGCAGAAATGCTTCATTTTGCCTTGGTGCCCTCTGTTTTTCCCCTTACCTTTAATAACATTGGTCAATAGACACTAACACTGGGCAATTCTGAGGGCTGACAGCAGAGCCCATGGACAAAGAGCTCGCCCCAAGACCAGTGGTCTGTCCAGGCACATGGGTAATGAGGCAGCAAACCATGGAGCTTCAGGAGATCTCCATCACCTGTGGTCTGGGGAAGGACTGTGAAAAGGGGTTTTCCCTAGTTATTTGAGAGAGAGAGGAAGAAGAGAGCAGGGAGGGGAAACTGGCAGATAGCCTGAGCTCTGTGAAGGTTGCGAGCCTCACGCCATCACAGGGGTGGCTGGGGACCCACTGCTAAAAACAGGCCTTTCCAGTTGTTTTGTGAGGAAAGAGGAGTCCTGAGAAAAGCTCAAAGAACCTTGGGAGCTTCCAAACCATGGTGTGTGCCTGCCTATGCTGCGCCTGTCACACACAGTCGCTCAGGGAACTCTGATCTAGTGCTTGGTTAGCTGTTGTCACTCACCCATCATTGATATGTAGACCTGAATCTTCATCTGGATTTCTCATCTCAAAGTGGAATACAATACTTGAATGTTAGTCAGTGGTAGGCGTGCAAGTTTACATGCTGTCATCACCACATCCAAAGTGGTGCAGTCTGCAGTAGTTCCCAGAAACAGAGCCGTTTGGTCCCTTTTTGCAGGAGAGCTGCAGCAAAGAAGAGATCTTTGGTTGGGAGTTAGGGGCTGAGTTTCAGCAGTGATAGGGATTTGTCCCTCCAGCTGCCTTATGTGGATTTGGGGTGTTCAGGCACTCTGAAAAGTAGAATTTAGCATCTTAGGCAGCCTGAACTCTTAAGCCAGTGAAAGGGGAACATCCAGGACCACTGTATAGTTGTGGTATGAAATGAAATGCTAACTAAATCAGAGCGCAACTGTAGGCTAAATAACTGGGTCATAGCTGTCATATAGATGGGGCTTAATAGGCATTGTGTCTGTTTATTGTATTCAGGCATTGTATTTCTCATTTCCAGAATCCTCATAGTTACACAACTGCAGAGCCTGCTGAGCGCGCCCTTTCCGTGAACTAGCTTGCCTGGGAATTTGTAAGCGATGACGCTGATTGCTCCTAGGAATCTTTGCTGAAGTTGCTAGGTTCTGGCCTCTTTATATAGCATAAGTGAATCTGTGCTAGAAGTTGTTCTTCCTCTTGTTATTGAATCTGTGCAGACTGCCTCCAGTGCAGTCTTGACGTGGCACCCTGTACCCAGCATCACGAGTCACCGAATCACAGAGTCCTTGCATCCCTCCTATTCCTGACAAAGTTCAGTGGTCCAGGAGGTGAAGGACTTGCCTTTTTCTTTCCACCCACTTCTGCAGTATTTTTTGCTTAATTGTTGTTGCATCCTTTTTGTTTGTTGATTAATCATTCTGGTATTGTTGTCTTGGTTTGGGTTTAATTTCCCTTTCTGTGTTTCCAGTGAGTATTCAGAGCCAGAAGAGCTCCCACAGTGTGTCTGGAGGGAAGATATTTCCAGAGTACTGTTCACATCGGGTGAAATTCTGTCTCCATTGAAATCTGGTGGCAAAGCTCCCGCCAGCTTCAGTGGGGCCAGATTTTCATTTCTGGAACTTGGCCAGTGCTTTTCTTTTTATTTCTGTGTGTGTGCTCGGCAGACATTTCCTCTTCTCTCCCTCCCTTTTTTCCCCATGCTCCTGAATAGATAATGTCTTCTATGGGACCCTTGGGTGATGTAGTGTACTATGAACATCTGGATGGGACTTCATTTGGGGACCCATCCCTAGGGTTCCTTGCTAAACTAAGTGTCTCCTGTGTAGTAGCACTGATCACTTAAAAATGGACCAGCAGTTTCTCTCAGCTGGCTTCTACCAAGATCCAAGCCTTCATCAAGTCCCTTGGGCGTATCTACAGCCCAAAGTCTGTTCAGTATTTAGTCTTAGTGACTGTTTGCTCTCTGTGATGGGATTTTGTGCAGGATCCTGGGATAGTATCTTGTAATGTGATATTTCTATAATCAGTTGCTGAAAATGGATGGATGGAAAAATGGAAAAACTGGAGTTGGAAAAAAAAAGGGGGGGGGTTGGTGAAAAAAATTGTGTGAAATACCCAAGAGTTCATCTCAGCTGAGTTTCCTGCTTTGACCCTATTACTTTTCAGCTCTCCAGAGGGTATGAAAGAAAATAAGATAAGGATCTTTTTCCACAATAATGCATCACAGCAATCTGTGTTGCCTAATTTTTAGTAGTGAGTTATGCAAAATGCTAACATCTTTGCAAATTTCAGCGCAGGTGGAATTTCCTGCTCTACAGATGATGTGAGTGTGAGCTGAATTTGGCTAAGATCTGAACTTGAAGAAGCTCTGAGCTACACCAGCTTTGGAGGAGTGGAAGGTGGATTTGGGGTTTGAGGAGGTCAGGCTCAGCTGGGATTGAATGATATGGTTAAAAAAGGTAGTTCGCTGGGAAAGTAGCATCTAGATAAAGGTTGTTTGGTGACACTTGCAGGGGAAAAATTAGTTACTAATTTTTTTCATCTTTTATAGAATCCATGGTCATTCATCTCCCTCAACCCATGTGGCACTTGCTAATTTCTGCAGTAGATAATGTGCACTGCCTGAGTCTTTGCCCTCTGATGGTAAATACCTCTAGTTTTTCAGTTTAGACAAGCTTTTATATTCTCTTCAGCGGCATGTCTCATCACACTGCATAAGGCCTCAGAAATCCCACCAGCACTGTCTCTGTAGTTGGAGGAAGATCCATAAATAATTCTACTGCAAACATGGGCAGGAGTTTTATATGAAAAACCACAAACTCTCCCCTAAGGCGTCATATCACCTGCAAAGTCCACAGAGTTTGGTGGGCTGTACAGCAGTGGGGGCAGTCTAGAGAATACCAGCAGTTCCTTTTCTGCCTCTCATTTTGTTCTTTCCATAGAACCCTGCCAACGTGTAGCTCATCGGGACTGTTAGGACCCTTTCAAGTCTCTTTGATTGCTCTTCATTAAATCTATTAATATAACTTCTCAAGTAATTATTTTGATCTGTGTATGTCTAAAATGTCTTTGTGAAGAACAGTCAGCCTCTGGAAGTGGATGAAAGTGCATGATAAGAATCTGATCCACTGTTGTCTTGCAACCACTTGACTTCTTCCTCGCTATTAATAGGGGGTTTTTTAGACAGAATGTAAAGGGGGAGGAAAAGGTGGGAAAACTCCCTAGACAGTAGTTAATAGGGAAAGTTATTAACACATACATTAGCACCTAACACTGTCCTGGAGACAGAATACTGATGGGACATAGTTAAAGATTGAGCAGATTGGGTCCCATGTGCCTGGAGTATGGCATAAGTCCCAGTGGCTCTATTAAAAGCCCGTGCGGATGTTGCACTAAATAGTTATCGTGGACTGAAAATTCCAGTGAGCTGAGGTCCTACCTTTGTTTTGAGACTCACACCAGTGCCAACATAGCATTGGTGGTTAGAAAGAGTCACCAAGTGAAATCTAACTGGCACTAAAAATGTGCTCCGGATTACTACATACACGTCCAAGACACCTGCCAGGCTCTGTGAATGGACAGTGAAGTGTTCCTGTTATAAAACTGTTCTTCCTTTCCATATGTTAAGATGTGAAACACAGACAAAGTGTTTCTGTACAGCAAATTGCAAAAAAGGATGTACAAAAATGCTGTGAAACAAGGAGCAAACTTGAAGTCTAATTTTTTTGTTTTGTTTTCTGTTTCACGTCTGCTATGTATATTGACATTGTGTACAGAGCAAGGATGAAACCAGCGGTTCCTGAATCTCCCCTGCAGACACACTGAGCTGTGTCTATGGCCGAGTTGGGGGACACAGTAGGTACACAACATAGTCTGGCCTAACCTAGGGTGCCAAAAAGGCTGCAGGTCTTAAGAAACTTTCTTAATAATTGACTCTAGGGTGAGATTTAGAAGAAAATGTTCTCCTTCAGTAGTGGAAGCTCCATGTATAAGTTTGTCTCTACATATAGATGCTGTGGCTGTTACCAGCTTGCCTCTCTCTGTCCCAGATTACTTGTTCCTGCCTCTGTGTTGCCCTTCTGTTGTGCAGCTACCTTGTGAGCCCAATCCAGAGGCTAACCAATTTCTTCCTGTGTTTTTTTTTTTTTCATTTGGATCAGTTCCCTGATCCAGAAGTAGTTGTGCCAGTACAACAGGAGGAAAGAAATGTGGAGCGCAAGAGAAGAGAGGGACATACAAGCCAGCTTTCACAACACTATTGCCAAAAGCGAGCATACTATCTCAGGCACTAGACCCTACACAGCTGCCTGTTTTGCACAGAAATCAGGATAAACAAATAGGCAAAGTAAGCATGAAGTTTCAAATCTCATTTGAATGCTCATATCTGAGTATATAGGTATTTTATTAACGGTCAGTGAATATGAGGGACACAAGGGATTTATTGACGATGAAGCTCAGTAGGGAAAAGTGCCATTGTAAAACCTGTGCTGGCACACAAGCGTGTCCTTAGATACATCATTCCCAATTGCTCTGAATGTGCATTGCATGTGTGCAGGGGAAAAGGGAATCTGAGGACTGGGATCAGTGATAACATAGCTTATATCTTTCTTTATACTTCACTGTCTTAAGCAGACAGCTAGATAAAACATTGAACAAGAAAGCTTTTAAAGCAAAATGGACAAACAATGTAAAGTGAAATACAAATCTGAACTGCAGAGAGACCAGATGACTTAATACTAGCTGGTCTCTTTGAATTTATACTTGAGAATGAAAGCCTTGCCTTGCAAGAGATGTTCAGCATCTTGCATGCAATCTGCTTGATTATTTAGGACTCGTTGTCACATCTCTCATGTCTGTGGAGTTTTTCTTCTCATCAGTTTTTACACAAAAGCCTCCACTGAAATTGTCAGGAAGTGCTGTTTAAAATACAATGTGCTACTCTGATTCTGAGTCTTTTTCTGACCAATTCAGGACCAAAGACAAATGGGAGACACAAGGATCCAGCTTGGATCAGCACCTGAAAGTAAGAATTAAGAAGTAAGACTCTAGCCAGGCAGGCAGAGGAAAGGCAGGATTCCCAGGGTCAGTCCTGCTGGTTGCTGACACCATTTCAGATAGATAAGCAATGCAAAAGTAATGCTCGCCTGTACTGCGCAGACCCCAGAGACCCCTACTAGGGTCAGGCTCTGCTGTACCACTCTTTATATACACAGAGAGTAATGGATGGACCCACTTCTGAAAAATTCACAGGTAAGAGCAGATTATAGCAAGCAAACAAATCTGATAAATTTAGTGGGAAAAAACAGTGAAAAGGCAGCTGTGCCTATGGGAGAGTGAAAACACAAGGCTGAGATACAGGAGGCACTCACAGAAAGTAGTGTAATTTCTGCAGCAGTCACCCTTGATTCTGGTGGCATGTATTTTGTTCTGGTTGCATTGCTCCATAATGGAGCGTACATTTGCCTTGGTGCTCCCATAGTGTCATGACCACTTTGAAGGTAACTCAAATGAAAGAAGTAAGCCAGGCAAAAGCTCTACTGATGTACTGTTTCCAGCCATTGGTATATATGGTTTTTTCCTTATTCATCGAGGCTTTGAGTCTGTGAATGTGCAAGAGAATCATTTGCACATGGAAGCCGTCTGGTTTCTCGCAAGCATTTAAAGGATCCCGTGCGTGCTTACACCTGTACTTCTCATGTTGTAACCAGCAGCTTTGATTTCTCAAAAAGCGTGAGAGAGTTGCATTTAGAAGCAGATTAAGTGAAAGAGGTGTGTGTGCGCGTACCTGTGTGATTATTTTGTATGATAGATAAATAGTCTTGCAGGAGATGTTTGGCCTGCAAGAAGCGTCAAAAACTGCTCTGCTTTAAGTTTTCTCCAGATCCTTCTAGGGGCAGCAGCTTAGATTTCCACATACGGTGTCTAGTACTTACGATTTCAGCCTGGACCAAAAAAAATTGGTAGTAGTATTTGCTCATAAAATACCGGTCGTGTCACAGTGTGTTTTTGAAACAGCTCTTTCTTTTGTTACTTACCTTCAACACCAGCAGAAATTAGGGTGCTTCAGGGATCCTTTAGGGTTACCCACAGTAACCAGGTCACTTCATCATTAAATCTTTAGTAATTGGACTTATCTCTATTGTGCTGGATGTGGGCAGTTTTAAGGGAAGATAGTGCCTGAAACTAATGCTTTGAAACTGATAGATGGAGAAACTGGCTTATGAGTGTTTATAGAAAACATGAATGATCAGAAGAAAAGTAGGCAACAGGTCAAGCCCAACATCAGAGAGGAAATACCCAACTATTGGCATGAGTGTTAGGAGAGGATTTTTCTCCCTGTGGGGGACAGGGGAGATGGGTAAGCCCTCGCATTTTGGGATGCTGAAAATAGGACCCGCATGGTTATATTCTAGCCCAATTAGTTGCCATCTTTACCACTCCAGTGACAAGGCTGATATCCTGAGGAATAGACTCAGGCTCTACTCAGCACAGTAGCATCAGAGTTGCATTAATGAATAACTGGGCTTCCAAAGCGCCCACGAGATATATGATGGAATATCCACCCAACCTGGCCTTTTATTGTGACTATCTTTTGCAAACGCCAATACCTTTGACTGTTCTTTTCATTTTAACTCATGTTAACACACCTGAGGCACTCAGAGAGTAGGCAAGACCATATGCTCTTCTGTGGCAATAATTAAACCCTATGTTAATACACATATTAATGTGCAAAACAACTTACCTGGAGATCTCTGTGGTGAATTTTTACTCTATTTGCCACTGTCTAGGTAGCACAGTACTGTAAGACAGTGAAAAACCATACTTCTACAGGAAAAATGCATAGAAAATGTATAGAACAAAGATACCACTGGCAAAGTCAGAATATGAAAAGCACTTAGCTAAAATAGCTTTATTAAATCGTAGCATCTCAGTGTGGAAAAAGAAAAATCACACAAAGGAAGTTTAAAATCTGCCAGTTCCTTATGCGGATAGCTAAATAACACAATGTTTTCAGCTGCTAACATTTCTTTGCAAGACAGCCACCAAATGTGGAATGTCAGGTATGCATGACAAACCTTGCTTCAGATTTTGCCCCCATGTGCATGGGATGTTGAATTCAACTGAGCTGTTACTAAACTTTATTACTTCTTTATAATTGCTTTTCGAAAAGGTAGTGGCACCAGCAAATTGTCTTTCTGTGCACGAAAAGCTATCAGTCTGCAAGACCAAAATAGTCTCAGAGTAGGAGAGTTTAGAAGAATGACCCTCTGCCAACCTGCTCTGGGGGATGTAACATGCGCTCCCAGCTGCTGAGTAACCTCCAGCCTAAAGATACGCTTCAAAGGAAACAGTTTAGAAGAAAAGCTATGATAGAAAGATTATATTTTCAGTTGTTCACCCTTAAAAGTGCCTTGTTAAACTACTGTAATGGCTGTATATTCCACAGGGTGGGAACAATTACATTTGTTTGTAGTAATTCATTCCTTCTCACTTTTTTTTTTTAATTAATCCTTCAGTTTTTGCCTGATTATGACTGAAAGATGCAAGTCAATTTCCCTTGTAAAACTGAAAATTTACTGTAAATTTATATTCAGCTGCTAAAAGCCCTCTTTCCAGACTAGATAAATAATGTAATAATATTTTAATCTTTAATTTTTTCTAAAAGCTCCTGAGGTCTAAATATGTTTCCAGAACTACCTGGGAACCTTCTGGAAACTACCACTTTTCAGTGAGAGGAGTTAAAAGTGAAGAACTTGAATGGAAAAGGAAAAGCAGAAGGGGTTAAAACCAAACTTAATGTCACAAAATTTTGACTCTAATTTTACAGTAGTGTTCCCAAGGGAAATAGTAATGAACCAGTGCAAAAGCATTGACATTTTTTGAAGTTATGTGGTTGGTTTTCAGAGAATTTTATTATTTTCACTTTTCCAGGTACGTATTGGTGCATAGGGTAATATCTCTTTCTTCTGCCTCTCTGAAGAGTGTGAATGCTCAGAACTCAAAAGAAGGTGGAATGGGAGTATATATTCACTGAAAAGATTGAAACAGAGACAAAATGTTTTAATACAGAGAAACAGTGTTTAAAATTACTCTGTTCCCATTTGAGTTTCACTTGTAGAATGTTAGGGAGGTCTTGATGGTAGCGGTGGTGTCCAAGTGACCTAGTAAACATATTTTTTTAGTAAAATTCCAGCTGCAATTTGTTGAAACTTAAATTGACCTTTCCCTTCCCCTGGTCCAAGAAGAAACTCGGAAAACGGATCTCTCTGTCTTGGCCTTTCTCATGTTCTCCTGAGCATTTCAGTAAGAGTCCCTGATAAAAGCAGTGGCTTGGAAGGGATTTTCTGATGCCAGAGGTTGTTCACTTGAAACTGGATCATGACTGCAAGCTTATTTGAAAGGAAATGCTAAATAGCCCTAGATTTATATAGCCCAAGACCAGTTTCTATTGATGTCCCTGCTGGGGGACCAGCCAGACCCAGGCCTTGAAGGGCACTTGGCCAGTGAGAAATTATCCTGGGTGCTAGGACCAAGGCACCCTTTAGGCACCTTTAGGGGCCTTTAGGTGAGATTGAGTTCCCTCTTTAGCATTAGCCTTTTTCCGTATTGTCCTGGTTGCCCCTCTCTGGGTTTTGATTGTCACATCCAGCATTTTGTAAGCAAGTAAATGGAGCTCACTTTTTTTGCAGTGTTACTTGTATGAGCCACGAGCAAGGAAAGCAAAAGGAGCTAGTTAAATAAGGAAGGAGCACGCTTGCACTCTTGCTTTAGGCTGGTGAGATGAAACTGATGGTTTCACATCTCAGGTAAGGAGTCAGGTCAGGAAAAACTGTGCTATGTTCTTTTTCATAAAGGTTCATTTTAGGCAGGCAGGAAGCAGACAGGAGATCAGAGGGAGACTCACATTAAACTAATTTAAAATCTTTAAATTAAGATGCTTGTTAGTTTGGTTTCATTTTTTTTTAAAGGCTGATTTCTTTTCTTCTTTACATAAGCCATTTTTATAAATGTATTTTCAGACAAGATTTGAATGTAGCAGGCCTGGTCTGGCAGAGCAAAGATTTGTTTTTTAATGGGAAAAAAAACCAAAAATGTTGAGCTATATCAGCATTGTCAAAGAAACATTCCAATTAAAAGGAGATTGGCATCAACTGATTTAAAATTTCTTAAATGACCATAACAAGAAATAAGCTGTTGACCTTTATGAATGCTTTTCTTGATTGTTGTTCTCTACTCATGTGTTTCTCTGTGAATGCGCATTAATATACACAGCCTAGCTTGTTAGAATTTTATCTGGTGCACTAGCCCTGCCGCAGGAAACAATAACATTTTGGACATTTCTGTTCAAAAAGACAGTGGTTCTGTGTACCTCCTATTCATATTTTAATCTTCATTTCATGTGCTTGTGATGTGTTTTAAATGTGCTTATTTTTCTTCCTTATAGAATGCTTTTGGTTACATCAAAAATATTGCTAAATCCTTTAAGCAAACTGTGAAAGCAACCTAAAGGAGATCAAAAGACATTTAAGAGGTTTTACTTTTCCAAAAAGAAAAGGTTTTGATACAGTCCCTGTTTGGGGTTTTTTTTTTCCTGATTTCGAAACTGATGAAAAGAGCCACGTTTCTCATAAAAACAACTATGCGTAGACAGATTAAATCAGGTTTTTTGCTTAAGTTTGCAGGAAGTCCTAGGAAATGTTCCTGCTGGAAACTATGGGCTGTTTCTGGCTGCATAGATCTACTTTAATCTTCCTGCTAGTACTCAGGCACAGTTATACAAGATTTATAGATTATACCAGCGCTGACAATGTCATATCCCACCTGCCAATCCATAAATGTCAGCAGCAGTTTGAGTCATTTTGCAGCCTGTGCAAAAGGCCGACCCGCAGCCTGGCACAAGGCACGTGCTGCTTACAACTGCCCAGTGGCACACAAGGACCTTCCTGGTGCACAGACCATCCAAATAGTGGAAAGCTCTCATTTTAGGAAGTCTTAAGTACAAAAGTTCACATTTTGATAAGGAGATTTCTGTTCATGGCCATGGTCAGATTCCCTTCTCAATCAGAGAACTGGCCACAACCGTAGGTAGAAAATGTTACTGAGAGTGAAATTATTGAGTAGGCTGCAGGGAGGCTCAGAGCTGGAATAATTCCTGTTCAAAAACTGCATAATTACACTGAAATGTTTAAACGTGTTGCAAGGTTTGATAGGCTTGTGAGGTTTAAGAGAAAGGAGTGTTAGCACGTGAACTCATCTGTCATCACAGGATGTAAAAAAAAAATATTAAATCTCTGTGGGTTGGTGTTGCATGAAGGGTTCTTTTGAAAACCAGATATTATAGCTTTTAACTGACATCCGGCTGCAGTTCTGCACTGGCAAAGAGATGAACTAAGTAGCTGGGGAGCTTGTACAGTGAATGATGCTAATTGCTAGCAAATCTGAAAGGAATTATATCGTGCAGCCACTACAATAGTGGAGAGTAGACTCAACTACCCAGGACATCCCTTCCAGTGCAAGTCTCCTAAGGCTTCCTCTTTAATAAAAAGAGAAATACTCCATGAGTTAAAGAAATTGTTCTACTGAAGCTATTTTGAAGTATGGTTTCTGCACTATCCGCCCTTTCTTGCTATTGTTTTAAAACAACATCATCAGTTAGACTCCAGAGAAAATGAAAAATCTGAAAACAGTGAAGCATTTCGGGTTACTTATTTTAAAGGAGACATTTATGGTAGCTCCAGCAGTTGGTAGTGACTCATCTTAAGTGTTTTCCAGTGCTCAATGAAGGTAAAGGCTGTCCTTTCTGAGTGTGTATGAGGGAGAATCAGACACAAGTACCTACCAAGAGTGCATCTGAACACAGGGGACTAGAAGTGTATACTGTTTTCAGTTAGGGTAAAATTCCCTTATGTGAAGATTTCTGCGAAACTGGATATTAAAGAAAGCTTCCTTGCAGAATTTTTAAGTTATCCTGGGGGCCTCAAAAGAGAAGTGTTTGAATGCTGCAGGAAGCCCATAGGAAGGAGATTCAAATTAGTAGAATATGTTACTTTGAAAGCATCTAGAATTTATTTTAAAAAACTACTGCAATTCTAATGAAATTAAGGGGTGACACTTCAGCTTGTCACATTATTTTTCTTCATTGCTGATGCACATATAAATCACTGAAATTGTTTCTTCTGTATGGGAAACTGGATGTTCTTATTTTATTGAACTGATCATTCTATTAACTCTTAAATATTTTGCGTAGACATAAAAAATGCCTGGCTAACCAATTGAACCATCCCCTCTGCGTCTGTTTACCTATGTGCCCATCTTAGCATAGCAGAAATAGTATAGCTATAGGGTACCGTTGTAGTCATCTGTTCAGGTTCTTACTTTGTTCCAATACGTACATCAGATCTGGCTGCAGAATGTTGTACTGTTGCTGATGCCACACCATCAGGAATGACTACATCTTGCAGTAGAGAGAGAGAAACTTTGCTTTTAAACAGGGGATTTCTTACAGAGTCACTGAGACACTGTACAGTTGAGGCTCCATGGTTCTGCTCTTTTTATTATTTTTTTTTTGTTACAAGAGATTTTTCTACAGCTGAATTGCACTTAAGTCAATCTTTATCTTTTGAACTACAGTACGTAGATAAGCCATGGCCTATGACAAAATATGAAATTTAGCTGTCCAATTCAAATCAGGTTAGACAGTCCTTTAAAGTTCAAGAACATATTTTCTCTGGGTTGTTGTGCTGGTTCTGTCATGTATTCTGTTTTTATCGACTTGTGACAATTGATCTTTAACCTAAGCAGTGTACTTTGGTCAAATGTCTGCCAGTTATTTTGGGGCATGTACCTGACAGTTCTGTAAGAGCGTGAGCATGTGACAGGAGACTAGAAATGGTCAAATCCTGCAAGTCCACCTGTGGCTGGTGGGAGGCAAGATGCTGATTTTGCTGCAAGTCGGGGCAGGGGGGAAGTGTGACACACAATGTTATGGTCTCTTCACATGTCTGTTGTTTGTGGGCAGCTCTTGGGTAGCATGGAGGATGCTGAAGCTGTGTGGATGGATGACAACCAAATGCCATAATAATCTGCCCAGACTTGGCAGGCACGGTGGTCCCACAGCTGTGCCCTGCTTCAGGCGTTGGAGCTGTTGCTGCAACAGAGCCAGGCCCGTTCTCAGGCATGTTGTTTACTTATACTGAACAAAAAGGAAGACTGTTTTCCCCTTAAGGTAGTTGCACTGTTAAGAGTTGTATTTTGCTAGTGACAGCAGTAAAAAAGACATATCCAATACGCAGGTTCGTCCACCACCACTGTGGGAGTTTTCTCTTTTGGCTTCATTACTGTGCGCATTTTTTTCATATCTAATGAGAAGACATCCCTGGGTGAAATTTTTATTATGGACATTTCTAATGGAATTAAATTTCGGCCAAGTATCACCATCACCAACATACATGGTGAGGAAGGGGTTCCTAGCGACATGCACAAAATTCAAGAGCCCAGGAAGTGCTGGGCTAATGATTTGCCCCTTTATCCTGGAAATGTTCTGGAGCTCTCAGGTGGAGCCCAGTGTTAGCATTATTGGAAAGGAAGGCAAGACTGTTTTTGAAAGAGAGGGAGAGAAGATGCACATGCACGTTATTCAAGTAATTCTGCCACCGTTGAGCTTTTCAGCCACCTCCTTGTGCGTTTGCTCATTAAATCCTCTAATATGTGCACAGGCATTTTTGTGACGTCTTTGCACAAGGATGTTCGTTGTAACTGCTCTTGAAAGTTCAGTATGATTCCTCCGTACTGTGCTTTGCTAGTGACCTAGGTTTTTTGAGAGCTTATGCAGTAAAAGGTATTTAAAGAGACAGATTTGAAAATCGTGTACATGCTGCCCTGACAGACAAACTCAGCCAGACTAATGTGAGCTTTTCCAACTCCCTCATTCAAAAATTAACAGTAGTCTTTAAAGCAAGCTGTTGTTTTCTTTTACAGCTGTGTGCATACTTGTAATTGAGGAACCAGTTCATAATGATTAGGCAGAAATGGGTTTTTTTCTGCTTGTCACAGCAGCCTACGTTTCACATCAAGTTCTCAAAATTAATTGCCCCCATGCAGATTTTCACTGGCTAGTAGCAACCTTGTACATGAGCTGAAGTAGGAGTGAGAAGCTTCTATGATCCATGAAGAAAAGCTGCAGTAGTCTGAGATCTCTTAGAACAGTGTCGTGCTCTGCAGGTCCGCTTTCATGTCCTAGTCTCGTTGCGCGCCCTTGGTGGGTGTCTCTTCCGAGCACCAAACACCCCTTCTTGCGTTCCCCTGGGTGCCAGAGGTGCATTCCCACTTCCCAGGAGGGCCGCGGTTCTGGGTGCTTTTGCAGGATCCAGCAGTGCTGAAGGTGTTAGGCAGAGACCATAGCGATGGACTGCAATTTCCTCCATTGTGGAGGAATGTGTGCCAGCAGACCCTGCTGAGCCATGGCCACCACCCAGCCACGGGTGCTCTGGGACGGGCTCTTCGGTTGCTGCAGTGGGAAGGAGGGTGCCTGTGGGTTGAGCATCCCTTTTCTCATTCCTCCTGGCCAGGAGCAGGGTGCAAAAGCAGAGCTGCTGTGCAGGTGGGGTCAGCAGGGATCTGCAGTCCTGAGAAGGAGCGATCTCGGGTAGCTTTGTTGCAGCTGCATCTGCCATGGAGTCCCCCCAAGGAGAGGTCACAGCTCTGCAGCATATTCAGACCAGAGAAAAAGGTTTTGGAAACCACTAGCTTACAGTGAGTCTTCTGGTTTAATACTGTATCATGCTTGGGGGTATTGCAATACCTCTCCGGTGTGACTGCTCTGAGGGATTTCTGTGGTGTTGGCCAGTACATCTGTAAGAAAGGATGTTTCTTCCTTATGTTCCTTAAGAACAGAACAGAACTGAAGCTTCTCTTACCATTACACTCTTGCTCGGTCAGTCCAGTGCATTATGTGCCTGAGTCAGGCTGTAATTTCCTTCTCCTTTCAAGCTTGCAGGAAGCAGAGCACACTGCTGACACGGGTTTTTAAAATATAAATAAGAAAGTTCAGTCACAGTAGCAGTCACCAGTACAGCCCATGGAAACTGAGATGCACATGATTAAATTGTGTGATTATACTTCTTAGATGTAAAAGTCTCTTTATTATGACAGCCTGTCAATAGGCCATATAGCGTATAACACATGCATTTAACTCTACTTTTGTCAAATACCTGCTATCCCTTCAGATTTTTAAATGGCTGGCAGCGTGATTAAAGATGTTTGCTCACTGTGCAAAGGGTGTATGTCTCTCCACGCTTCTCACCTTGGCTACTGGAAGAATCTTTGCAATATCCCTTACACACCATTAACATGATGAAACATGATTATTTTTAACTTTATCACTTAATGCTGTTTGTTTTGCAGTAACACCCAGGAGCCCTGGTCGTTTAGCAGCTGCTAAGAAAACCAAGTAAAAAAAGTAGTCCCCATGCCACACCTGACGTTTTAGACGTATAACATCATGGTACCACAGGGACAGCTTGCAGATGTTGAATGCAAAGCGGGGGGGTCCCTTCCCTTCCTTTCTTTCTGTAGGCTTCTTACCTCAGGTTGGCTGCAGTACTCCCCTGGTGACTGAGCCAGCCTCTTCAGCTGCTAGCCTAGCAAAAAATGTTTCCAAGGTAGTTTGCAGACATTTTTTTTAAATTAAGTCAACTCCCTGGCCAAAGGAATAGCAGAGCTGCCTCAAGATAGGTGGCAGGAGGGTGAGCTAGGGCAGGGGAGTTGGCCTTCCACTTCTTGGCTCTCATGGTGCTGGTACACAGAACTATACTCAGCTAAGTCAGAAACTTGGTCTGCATACAGAGAAATTAAATGGAAGAATAATAGAAATTATCAGAGAGTAATACCGGCACACAAAGTGTTTGTAGCAATGCTTGGGACTGCACGATAATAGTGATTTTAGTTCAGTCTGGGCCTAAGAGACTTTTTTGTGAGTGGGTTTGGTGAAGAGTTGAATTAGACTTTTTGTTTAACATGAAATGGAAAACTTAATGTTTCTTAGGATTCTTAGTGGTATAGGAAATGGCAGGATGTTACCAAAAGTAGCTAAATTCTTTCAGAATTAAAGATCATTGACTATTTAATATATTACCAAAGATAGCGAAGATACTTGAGAATCAAAACTGTCATGTAGTTACAGCCTTGTGCTTCAGTATTTTTGAGTATTTTCCCTTTTTATGGGAGATCTCATTTCCTGATTTTCAATCAAATACATGAATAATTTTGCGTGTTCTAAATAATAATTTCTAACAGGCTATACATTGAATGAAATACATTCAGATTTATTTCTGAAAGTTACTGTGGGCATCAGAAGAACATGCTCTCCTGACCAGAGGTGCATCTGGTGCAGTATTTGGACACTGAGGATGGCTGGTGGTCAACGGTAAGGAGGGTGTGCAGCAGCATCCCACTGTCGCTCTCCCCTTCCAGACAGTGGGAAGGCTTGAAGGGAGAAAGGAAAAGCAGCTTTGCAAAGGTTTAAGAGGCTGGATGCCCTGTTGTGAAGGAAGTAGGGTGGTTCTGGTCTGGCAGTCAAACAAGGGGAGAGTATGAGACTGAAGAATGGGGTCAGTCAAAGATGGAAGAAAATACTTTGTAGTGAATAAGACCAGATGTGCAGATAAACTGTGAAGAACCTTGAATGTGGGGATTAGCTGATAGGAGAGCATAGAGGTTGGTGCAAGAGACCTTAGTGTGATGACTCCATTGACTGTTCAGGTAATCTTTCTGATAGTATTTTGACTGAGTTTCCAATAGGAAAGAGGAAAGACTAGTCATGGAAAGAGGAAAGACTAGTCATGGAAAGAGAAAATTATATTGCAGTATCTAGGCCACAGAAGGACTTTCCCTGCTGGTCCCAGGGCAGGAACGTGATGAGCACGACCCATAAGAGTAAGGAGAAGGAAGAAAGTGTAATGAAAGCAAAAATATTAGGTTTTCTTGTGTCATACTTGGCAGAGGCATGTTCATTGTATCACAGAGAGACATGGCAGCTCACCGCTAAGCCAGCTGATCAAGAGTTCCCAAAACATCAGCCAGCCTCTCATAGACAGAAGACAGATCTCCAAAGTGTTGACTCCTAAAATAATGTTAATACATGCTGTGAATTTCAAAGGCCTTGTGTTCTGATTCATGGACAAAATCCCAAGAAGCTAATATACACTCATTAAAGATATATATATATATAGGTAGATATATAGATATATAAAAAATGAAAAAAATGCATTGCTTTTCCAGCCAGTCAGGTCCAACTGTCTCCATGCAGTAACATCTGGTGTGTGTTCTTCCCCTTTTGCTTAGCTTTCTGCAAATGTGTTTGCTATCTGCTCCGTGTGTTTTATATCATACGTCCTTATTTGGACAGATTTTTTTTCCCTTTTTTTTTGGAGAGAGCATTTGGGTGCTGATATTTTCTACACTGTTTATGAAAATGAGTTTATCAGTCATGTCAAAACATAAAATGTCTTCTCAGGGTACTGGTGTTAAAGTTTATTGCTTAAGTACATGTTCCAAATTTAGGCTTCAGAAAATTGGTTGTATTACTAATAATTTCCCCTTTGGTTTTTGATGCTTGACTTGAGATACTGGGATATGATTTCCAGAAGTGCTGAGTACTTACAGCTGTAGCTGAAGTTAGTAGAAGATACGCTTGGGGCATACAATGTGCGGGTTAATGCTGTAGCTGAAAAATCAGGTTTACGGTGTCTTAACTGGGCACCCAGAATCAGTGAATGCCTTGAAGAGTTGTGACTCTCCATCTTGGTAGCTCGTGTCTAGAATGATGATGTTAGCCCTTCGTACTGAAGGATGTTTGAAGACAGGGAACTCTGTCTTTGGCTCTTTTCCATTAAAAGATGCTGTATGTTTTCCCAAAACATATATCCTAGAGAAAGATTAAGGGAAGAAAGTTCGTTGCCTTTTCACTCAATAAGAAGAAAAAAGCAAGTTTGCTTTGGGAGGAACTGTAGTGTTTTATGTCATATCCAGGCTCATCTATCGAGTCTCTCAACTGCTTAGGAGTTTGATCCAGTTAAACACATTTTTTGAAATGTTGTCTTGAATGAATCTTGCCAGGTCATGGCATTTGGTTCTTCCTGGTGTGCTGATCTTGGGTGTTCTTTGCAATGTGTTTCAGATGTCATCTGCTTTATCCTTTGGATGAAGCCCTGTTGCCGTTAATACATTCACAGGGCTCTGGCTTGTTATTTATTGAAAAGACTCTAACCTTTTCTTCCAAAAGCAGTTACCGTGCTCAAGTACTTTCTCCCCTTGCTGCTCAGATAAGTCTCTCTCTGATGATAGGGAACAGCAATAAAATATTTCCTCAGTACTTTGTTCTCAATTGTAGCCAGCCAGACTTCTTCATCCATTTTATTAGCCTCTGCGTACAAAAGGACCGCGTTAGTAACAGGTTTTATATAACCTTTTCTCCTCAAACATATTCCCACTTTTTCTTCTGCATTAGCGATTTTATAGGCATTTTTTTCCATGTGTTTTATTTCATTTGTTTTGTTAGTGCAGTTATGGCCTGTTCTAAAGCATTACGATTATCAAGATGGTATGGAAGGAATTTGAGACTTACTTATAAAATGATCCGGTAAGAAGTATTGGATGGTTAATTTGAGAACAATTTTAAGAATCAGTAGTCTTTTTAAAGAAGAGGGTCTTAGTAATAAAACAAATTTGATTGGTACTGTTGTGGAAGGAGTTCCCATTTGAGGTACTAACCTCATAGGGCCGTGCTCCTCCTCTTAGACTATAAACAGCAAAGTGATGCTGTGGCAAGGCTGCAATAAGAGGGAGCAATAAACTCTGTAATGGTAAAGTGCATTCTTGGGCAGACAAAGAAAAATAGAGGGCTCTAGAAATGTCTCTCTCTCCCTGTCATAAATCAAACGTGATGAATAGTGTTCTGGTTGTTCTGATACTGGAAACAAAATCTGAATAGCGCTGCTTGCCTTGGCAGTTAACTATGTCTTCATGCTGAACAGAATCCATTTTGATAAAGGTCCTATATCAATGCCTCTAATGACCCTGGATATATTTTCTTCTCAGGTCCTCAGAGCTCCAGGAGATGGTCACATTTCTGGTTTCTTCTGGAGCAAAATGCTTCTAGACACATCTGACTGGGTGCAATGCTTGTTTAGTAGAAGTGAGCCCCTGACTGGAATGAGGTTCATGCTAACACATAAATTTTAGATATTTGTCTAGATCTGAGAGCATACCTGTTTCATGTTTTGGCTTAGTTCTGTCTTCAGAAAATGAAGAGTTCTGAAGTAAGGTGTATTTCACAGTGGTGAGAATGTGAAATGAATAGTGAAATCAAGCCCAAGTTTTGCTGTACATTCATTGTCAAAATGAGGTTTTAGACAGAGTCCCATTGTCTGCTGTACAATTTCTGCCAGCTAAGGATGGGATAATAGCTGATAAATTTTTCACAGCGTTTCATTAGATGAAGAAATCAATAATTACTCATTTCTCCTCAAAGCTGGGCATCTACCATCAAGAATGGAAGATCCGTGCAAAACAAGACTTGTTTCTTGTGCTAAATGCTCAGCTTTATAGCTAGGCAAATAGGTTACACCTAAGTCAGTAGCACGGTAGCAGCTTTTTCTTAACCCCTGATTCCTGTGACTGTCACAAGATGAAGAAAACCATTAGCAGCTGCACAACTCTGTGCAACAGTTTAATTTTGTGTGGAGCGGGACTGAGTATGCTGAATTAGTTCACAGAGAGCTGATAATAAATGAGGGAAGGGAGACTGACTCCCAACTGAATAGTTTATTGCTGTGGCCCATGCTTTTAATCGCCAAGAATAGGAGATTGCTGGCTTTAGTTACACTTCCAGTAGATGAATTACACACTTGGTGGCAGCTCTCATTTGACATGTAATAATCGATACTTTGCTGCTTACTCCCAAATGGGTGTAATAGCAGAGAGCTACCTGAAGGTCCAGAGAAGGAAAAAAGTCTCTCATCTTAGACAAACCTTATATGCATTCGATGCTGGGAAGCTTTTGCTGTATAACATTTTAGTATTCTTATTTTTCTGCTGATTTCCTGGATGCAAATTGCTTGTGGACCTTTTAGCCCAAGCATGGGGTTCTGCAGCTTTTCCAGCTCTGTGAGCTTGGGGTAAATCTCAGCCTCTGGGGCAAGCAGGAGCAATTTTAGGAGAGCCCCATGGTACTGCCCATGTCCTAGGGATGTCAGAGCACAGTGTTGGATGTGGCCATCTCGGGAGGAGCGCAGTGGTGAGCAGGGGGTGAGGCCTCTGTGAGTGCAAAACCCACCACAGTTACATCAGCTTGTTCCTCATCCTTGAATGGATCATTACAAGCATATCTCAATTTGTGCCCATGCCTGTATGCTTACCTACACATGGCAGATGAATGGTTTTGTAAATGCACTTTTCACTCACTGTTGAATGCTTAGGTCCCTCCCAAGACTCTTGCAAACAGTATCAAATTCCTAGAAACCCATCATCTGACCTTTTTCTTTTGGAATATTTATTAGCATACAACAGGTACAGACTTACTCAAAGTGTTAGGAGTAGCAGCAGCAGTAGATAACTATTACTAGTGTGCAGCCTTACTGTTTTTAAAGCACCAGAGTAATTAGCTTATTTTCATCCTTGTTTTGATTGCAATTATACTCAAATATAAACATCACTTAATGAACTTTGCAACAAGTAAGGGCTGTACCACTATTATATAGGGCAGTTCCATATCTACGTGGTGATATTCTTCCTGCATTAGCATAATTAAATTTAAAGTAATATTGGCTAGAGAAGGAGTTTGTTTTATTGCACCTCTCAAATGAATGTGTGTCAGGGCATATAAGTGAGTGGAAAAAGTCTGTCTGTCTGGAGGTAGGCAGCACGCTGTGGTGTATTGCATTTCGCTGACATGAGAGAAATGTGGCAGTGAGGTCTACAGTTGCCTGCTGTAGGCACTAGCACTCAGGCTGAAAAGCAGCTTGGGATGTGCCTTGTGCTTTATTAAGCAAAAGGCTTTATGCCTGTGGCATGAAATGCTATAAGACACAGTAAAGTATTATAATGTATGTTGTTAGACAGGATTGCCAATCTCAAACATCTAAAATCACAAGTTATATTCCAACATAAAATCTGTCTAGAAATTAGGGATATGTTTTTTAAAGTCTTTATTTACTTTTTACTTCTTAAGATTCATTTATTTTTAAGTGAAAGCTGAGATCTTCACTGAAACTTGAGATCCTCACCTGACTTCAGGGCTTTAAGAAAAACACCAAATTTCAAAAAACTTGCAAAAAGGTCATAAAAGTTCTTAACAGTGAGTCAGGCATCTTCTGCAGAAGCTGTGTGATTGTATAAGCTTTGTCACTGTAAATAGGATCTAAAAACTAGGGATGCAAAATGCAGGCTAAGCTCCTGGCACTTGCAGTTTACTTGAGGTTTGCTTGCCTTTAACAAATGTCACTAGCTGTGCTGGCTCACGTTGTTGAGCAGCTGGCCAAAGAAAAAAAACCAAACCACCACAGTCTAGAAAGCCTGTGTTGTGTGTGGGAGCCACGGTGAGGCAGTTGTAGACTTTGCAGTCAGTTACCTACAGCTGATCCATATCTGGTGTAACTTCTGCAGCCTCCCAGAGTTTCATCCTGTGCGTGTTGGGGTCAGTAGTAGGACTCCTGTTTATAAGAGCAAGGACGTAATGCTGAGGGATGCATTAATTTCCTTGTGTTGTCTGTGTCTTCCAAAGAAATGTCAGTGCTGACTCGTTCCCTGAAAGGGAAGGTGTAAGGGATGGTGATGTCTGAGATTTTTTCTCCCCACTCTGCTGAAGCGGCAGGCTGTAACTTCAGGATTTTGACCCACCTCACTGTTAGCAAGCAAGGAAAGTGGAGCTTTCATCTTTCTGGGCACTTTCGCAGCGCTGGAAAAGCAATGCCAGGGCATACGCATGGGCATTTTTAGGATCCTTTGTTCACTGCTCCTACTAACCTGCACTTCAGTCCCAAAGAAGACAAACTACAAAGACCACACTTTGGAAAGACTAATTTGAATAATTGTATAGGATTTTTAATGTAAAACTCAAGTTTGCTGGTTTGGAAAGTGGGTGCTCCTATACATAGGTTAGACAGTTGGTAGATGAGCTGCAAATCTGCTTCTGTTCTATCTGCCTGCCTTGAACTCAGTTGAGATCTTTTTCTGCTGTGCAATCCTAGGCAGAATCACAGAATCACTAAGGTTGGAAAAGACCTGTAAGATCATCAAGTCCAACCATCAACCCAACACCACCATGCCCAATAAACCATGTCCCACAATGCCACGTCGACACGCTCCTTGAACACCTCCAGTGATGGTGACTCCACCGCCTCTCTGGGCAGCCTGTTCCAATGCTTCACCACTCCCTCATAAAGAAATTTTTGCTAATATCCAGCCTAAACCTCCCCTGGTGCAACTTGAGGCCCTTTCCTCTTGTCCTGTCACTTGTCACTTGGGAGAAGAGACCAACACCCACCTCTCTGCAACCCCCTTTCAGGTAATTGTAGAGAGCGATGAGGTCTCCCCTCAGCCTCCTCTTCTCCAGACTGAACAACCCCAGTTCCCTCAGCTGCTCCTCATCAGACTTGTGCTCCAGACCCCTCACCAGCAACAATTCTTGAAATAACATTTCAGCTCCAAAACCACTTCTCATGTGACGCTCTGACATTTGGTGCTGGCAGCTCAGCCTGCCTCTCCAGCATGTGTGTGGCTGTCACCATTCAGCTAGTCCTTTCCTGCACAGCTAGTTCAGATGAAAATCACCTTTCTCTCAAGAGTGCTCCAAGCAGCTGTTTAACATGGCTAAGCCTCAGGAGCTCTGTCATGCAAATACAAACTTGCTCTTAGGTCAACATTTAAAGCATCATTTTCATTGTTTTTAAGAATCCTATTAGTTAGAGAGGAATGATGAATAATCCAGAGGTCTGGAACCACATCTTTCTGGCTCAGGGAGCTGTTACCACTACAGAAGATGCTTTAGGTCGTGGAGGTGTATGTGATGCACTTTTGTATTCTTGGATCTAGCAGTTCACCTTATGGTTCAATGTAATTGAAGCCCACTGAAGTCTGCAGGAGATATCATTCAGTTTGTAAGTACATCCTCCACCTCCAGTGGAAACATTTATAGTTAGAAGCAATGCCTTGAAATGTTTTACTACTGTCATATTGGTAGGGAAAAAATATACAGATATAAAGAGGTTGTGTGCATTAATTATTTATCTTGCAATCAAGAAAGTATAAAAATAAACCAGGGTGAAAATTGGGAAGGGTTGTAAAGGAAAGCACTGACTCTTTCAGTCTGAATAATGCAGACCCTGCTCAAGCTTTCTCCGCAGAACGTGAGGTCTAATCCCAGTGCAAGTAAATACATGTTTTTTTCTCTAAAATAGATTTTAGAATCATGCAGCTCTTGAGAGGAGACTAATTGTGCTCACTTAGCTTCAAGTGAATAATTAAACTGTGAGGAGTTATTATTTTCCTGGCTCCTCTGTAATGTTTCTTACTTATTAATTCTTAGATATTCAACTTTCAGACTTTTTAGCATCAATCAAGCTCTGCTTCTATTGTCTGAAAAATAAAATACGTGAAGGAAAAACTGCCACAGATTTCAGTAAAATGTATTGTTACAATATAAATATCGTCATTGTAATTAAACCACTTGCAAATATGAACCATCAACTTTTTCTCTCAGGGACTCAGCCACATATGGGATTTTTGTGCCTTTGAAAATCTCCCCAGAGATCCAGTGTTCTTTGCTTCTCCTGATTGTTCTTGAAATAAAATTAGCTTTTAGTCCTTTAAAATCTGTTGGCTTTATCTGCTACTAAATACACACGTAGTAAGTGCTGTGGGATCAAAGCACAAACAAGTTACTCCTCCTACACTTGTAGTTTTGATGGAATTTGCAGTTTGGCAAAAGTCAATAATCTGACTCTTGCGGTATTTGGGATCATGGTGGATTAAGGTAGATCCCTTCAGCCTGGATCAAGAACCTGCAAGGTATCTTCAAATCGGAGGAAAGGGTGAACAGAAGAGAGACTGGAAAAGGATGAGAGAAGGCATCTGAGAAGGCAGGTAGCCTGGTCCTGAGTCCTGGGGCAGAACTAACGACACCCATGTTGCTCCTTCCAGATGTTAGCCTAGCGCCCTCTTAAAAGTCTCCGCTAACAGAGATTCTGTCACCTAATGAGGGTTTGGGCAGATTTTTTTACTGTTAGGAATGTTTTCCTGATGGCTCCACCAGGTGCCTGTGACTTTGTCCTTATCTTGCTGCCTTTGTGGGGACAGGGAGGAAAGTGCTCAGGCAGTGGGAGGAAGGTCATGGACATGAAGGGCCTGGATGGAGAGCCCTGGGAGGATTAGGAGGAGAAGAAAGTGTACCCATCCGGGCTCCTTGTCTTCATGTTTCTCGCTACTGATGGCTTGAACTTTCTGATATTTTTGAAATGCTTTAGACAGATACTGAATAAGAGCAAAGTTTGGAATCTAAACACAACCTCAGTGGTGGAGAAACCTCTGGGTCTCATCAGCAGAACTAAAAAATAGTAATACGTTGACAGAAGGACATGACCATAATGCCCTTTTCCTGTCTTTTCTACCCTCACAGATGAACAGGAGCCAGCAGTCAGCAGCGATTCAGATATTTCATTGATTATGGCAATGGAGGTTGGACTGTCCGATGTGGAGCTTTCCACTGATCAAGACTGCGAAGAGGTGAAGTCTTGAAAAACAAACAGAGATCCAACAGTAAACTACAGGGGAGGGTCACAGGGCGGGACCGAGTCAGCTTTCTAGGATTTGGACCAGTCATGCACATGCCTCCAGAGCACTGTCACTCCTGCGCACTCCATTCTGAGATGGTCACGAAAAGCAATAGCAACAGTTGTGTCTACCTGGATGCGGTTTCATCATCTACATACGTTCATTTTGTTCACATGGGAGATGAACGCTTCCAGTTTACCCACGTGCTTGAGAGCAGTCATGTAACTCTTCAGTGGCTCATAAATACACAACTGAAATGACAGCTTGAGTGTTTTCTACACTTGTTCAATCGGGTTTTTGTTTCTTTTTTTTTAAAAAGACATGTGTTTGTTATGTTTGTTTGTTTGTTTATAGTTTGTTATGGATGGACACTCTGTTTTTGTTGACTGACCCCAGCTTTTTCAAGAGTTCAATCCGGAAATCTGAATTCCCGTTCACTGGTCACTTCATGATCCGACTCCAGGATTTATCATTGCCTTGTTGTTTCTGCATGAAGTACCCATGGCTTCAGAAGGATGGTGCACCAGCACCCTGCATTAATGTGAAGCCTGCTTTCATTAATTGGGAGCCTTGGAAATGGTATATTCTGAAGGCCTTTATTTGTAAGAGAGCTCTGAAATAACAGAGATTGCTGAGATTTGGGTTAAAACTGCATTATGTTGGCTTTTACTTAGAGCTCTGTTCCAGACAAGTGTCGTCCAGTGAAGGAGAGAAAGAAAAGCTTAAAGCTTCACTCCGTCCTTGTAGTCCTTTGCTATATTTTATGCTATTAGCAGTTGTCAGTACATTAACGGCCTCCCTTCAAGTCACAATTCAGTAGCTGGAAAAGAAGATCTAGTATAACATCATGTCTTTTCTTAATTTTACAGACCAAAATCTGACCCATAGGCTAAAGGAGGGTCTGAGGGGTTTCCAGAGGCTGCTTGTTAACAGCTGTGCATTATGCAGATGACAATAATATTCTTAGAAACAGAAGTAACATAAATCAAAACACCTAAATAATAGTGACCTGTGATGATTATTTAGTTCATCCTGAGCTCTGCTTTCCAGGGAAAAGCTGTTACTTGTTCAGTGTACGATTTTGGTTTTCAGTCAAAATACTCAACTGTGAAGAAGTATTTTTAGCTTACTGTTATATAAGAGTAAATGGTTTCTGTTGACAGTCAGATGATTTGAATCACATTACTGCCTCCTGAGTAAGTCCATAGAATCAACAAGTCATCTTACATCGAAATTTCATGGAGGGGTCAAACATTTTGACTTGATGGTGTCATGGCAGCATCTCAAAATGCAACTATTAAGGTTCTTGCTGCATATAATCTCCTTGTGGATTTACTCATGAAAACTAACTTCCAGCCACAATTCAGTTTGTCAGATCTTATTCAGGAACAAATGTGTTTAGAAGTATCCCTAAAATTTTGGCCAGCTTGCTTCATTAGTACAGGAAGAAGGAAAAAATATATTCCATGCTTTTCGGTCCAGTTAGAATTCAGTTCATTTTGCAACTTAATTTTTTTTATGTTCTTAGTCCATAAATTGCAGGGTAACTTTGAGGCAAAGGAGCACAGCCTAATCATCCTTCAAAACCATGATCCGGAAATGTGCCGTCACATTTTTTATAAGCCATTTGAAAGGACATCTCTTTTTAATTAAAGAGATACAGGCAGCTGGAAATCTGCTTGATTTAAAAAGAAAGTTAGGGATCGTTCCAGAGAGCGCAGCTAGGTCAGTCTTGCCAATATTTGTGGTTCTGTAATTGTATTTTCCTTATTCTTTAATGTCTTCTCTATTCCTTGCTGCTATGGGAAAGGCCCACAGCGTCAGGGGAACCGATGCTGAAATTCACCCCTACACAAGAGAGTTTGCACAAGGTACTGCATCAGCTTCACTTAAGCTCTGGAAATAATACCGAAATGGGATTTAAGTGGTGCTTACACCAAATACTGGCCCTTCACACAGGAATGAAATTAACTTCAAATTACTGCAGGAGAAAGAATGAAGCTGGTTATACGTAGTCAGGTCTCCCTGGTACAATTTCTTCTGTAGGGCTGGAGCCTGGGTGCTACATGTCACAGGAACATCACGAACATGATGTCCGAGTTGTCGGTGGTCCTTTAACATCCGCCCACTGCAGCCCAGCACACAGGCAAAAAAACCCCTGGCCGAACTCTTTGGGTGTCAGAGGAGCTGTCGCAAAGTCTTTGTTTTATTTCACAAGCTTAATTAAGTTAATCTCAATGGATAGATTGACCAATTCTCTGTTGCCATAGCGGAGTCAGCCACAGCACAGCAGAGCAAGCGAAGTCTGTGGAAAAGCGAGGCAGGAGGTGAAACTCCCAGCTCATACTGAAGTGGGTCCTTCGCCCAGCAAATTCATTAAAGGGAGCTGTGCTCAAAGGGGCATCACATAGATGGTAACTGAAACCCTGCCCATATATCTAGGAGTTAGTGAAGGATTTCGGAGAGGGATCGCACTGTGCATGCTCTTTTCCTCAGTATCCCTACTAGATGTTCTCCCTCGGGGTCCAGGGGTGGCCACGGGCAGAGGCGGGGTGTGAGGCTGGGTGAGATGTTTTTGCATATCACCATACTGTGGTCTTTCAAAAGAGATGTCCTAGCAAATCTGGGTCAGGAGTCTTTCTGCTTTTGTTTTCCCAGTTCTACCCGCAGTTTCACTCAGGAACGATGTTTTTCCATCCCTGTTCTCAGGTGTTCTGCAGCTCTGAGCACTGTTAAGTGATAACGAGTGCAAAGCCAGGTTACACATCACTGAAGCCAGAACTTAGGAAAGCACTTAAGTAAATGTTTTATTCCGTCCTTTCTTCAGAAAAGCACTTACGACTAATTTTGGACTTGTACCAAAATCACATTATTTTCAACAGGTCTTCTATGAGAATAATTAAGCTCCTGTGTCAAATGGAAATGTTTTCCTGAAGTAGGACCTGGCTGACAATATTCTTTGAATATATAAACTGGGAAATGCCTTGGGAATTTGAGGTGCTTCATAAATATTAAGATCCCCAGACGTATGTTTGTAACACATAGGAAAGCCTTAATTCTGCAGATCTGCATGCCCGTGCACATTTTTGCTTACATGAGTCTCTCCACTGAGATTCCTCACAGGGTAAAATTAAACCTTTGGCAAGATTAGTCCCATCCTGAGCGTTGTGTGAGTCCTCGATACCACTGCCCACTAAACCTGGGCTCCAGCATTAAATTCGGATGACAGGGACACAGCACTGCCCTGTTCAGAAGGGAAAGCAGCCTTTAGCATGCAGCCAAGAAAAAACAAAATCCTCTGGTGCCCTCTGACGAACAAGTGCTCATGCACATAATTCTGCAGGCTCGCGCCGTGCCTGCCCACCCGCGGCGCGGGTGGCTTTGCTGCCGCTGCCAGCCCAGCGCAGCCGGGGCAGAGGGGCACCTCCTGCCCAGGGCCGGTGGCCAGAGGACGGTGCAGCTCTCTGAGAAAGGCGCTCTTGTCATTAAACTGATCTTGTGTCTCTTCGAGCTCTTGCTGTCCTGTCATCTGAGGCTCTTTTCTTTTCCATGAGCGAGTGGTAGGTGGGAGAAGCATTCACCTTAGCGAGACTCATCTTCACTCGGGCTGGGTTGCAGGATGAAACTTGGACAGACTTAGACTGCACTCTGAGTATCCTTTGGTTTTCATGGGTTTCACTAAACTGCCTTCCCAAAGGTCTGTTCAATACTTAGGACACATAAAAAGTTATACAGGCAGAATTTTGCACTCACAAACGACCTAATGTGTGTGTGCAGATGTGCAAGGCACCGTCTCTGCATCCCTTCCCCATGGCTCACCCATTCTACCAGGGATACAGATCTGGCACTTGCTGAGAGTTTGGGTTTTTTTATTTTCTGACTGCTTTAGAGCCTCAAAACCAGGATCAGGACAATCATAGCACTGCAGTTCATTCTTCAAGCATTCTATAGAATTAAATTGCTGTGTATGCATATGAAAGTACATTGATATGACTATGGAAACTGTATTGTAGTGAAAACAGAAGCAGCTGCCAATTTTAGACTTCTTATATGAGGGAGATTGTGGCACTGAAGAAAAAGGCTTTATAGAGGCAATTTGGAAAAAAAAATATTGAAATCACATAAGGTAAGAGGTCCCTTGGATCTCACTGCTTTAATGACCCCTGGATCAGATCCAGAGGAAGTCACTGCAGTACTTTGTCTCTTGTTAAATGACTCGTTTGGGATACATTCTTACTTTGTTAACAAAGTGAATCCAAACAGCAGAGACGGATCTAGCTCTGAATTTAATCTTTCTCAAAGAATTTGCATTTTGTGATCCCAAGTTTTTGTTGTCAAACCTGTTAACCCACCCTCTTTTCTCCCTTGCTAAATAAAAAGAAATGCTTGTCCAATTTGAAAAATGTCTAGCTCAGAAGGCCTTTGCATATGGACGGGTTGCCCTGGCAGGTATCTGCAGATCACTTAACACTTCTTTATACTTCTAGTCATCAGTACAACACAGTTACAGATTTTCTATAAAATGAGTTTTATGTGCCATTCTTGTTAAACCTGGAGTGCAGTCGTCATACAGATTTTCCAGAGTTTTGCCTTACAAACTTTTTCCTTTGAATACATGCCACAGCCCTTTGAGCGGATTCTGTGATGAGAAGGCAGAGATCGGGGCACAAGTCTTTAAATATATAAATCTTTGGACCGCGAGTCCTTGTTGTGACAATTGGTCTGTACTGAAATGACGATAGAGGTTATGCATAACAGCGGGAAACGCCTTTCAGCCCGGGCAGCTGGGAATCTCCCAGGCTTGCTTTGTAGGAGGCTCGTTCCTTTGTGGTCTCTGTCTGTAGAAAAGCTCGTGACTAAGCATATGGTTTAAAATAAGCCTGGAGTAGGAATTTACAGGCTGTGCAAACCAAGAAAACCAATAGTCATTTATTGATTTCTATTCGTTAGCAATAATAGACTTTTTTTAACTGTTTGTTGTTCTTGTAGATCCCTGTTGTAGGGCCGAAGAGACCAGTCTGCTAGGAATAGGGGCCAGGAGAAGGTGACTCTCTGAACAGAAGAGGGAGGGCTTGGTTTGCTGTTGGGATGCATCCCCTTCACAGGACTGAAATGGCGGAGAAATCCAGCCTGTTCCTTTCCAGCCCCTCTCACAAATGTTTGCTCTAGCGTGAGCCTTTGTTGGAGGGGAAGGAGATCCTGGGATCAAACTAATGCTGCGCCGCTTCCTCTCTCACATTTTGTGCTGCCTCCATCTCTTGTAGCAGGCTGGACCGCCCTGGTTCAGCGCAGGGGAAAGGAGCCAGCCTAAATTCAGCTTAAGGGCTTGGTGAAAGATAGGCCCGGGGGTTTTGGCAGATTCAGGGCAGCCGAGCTTCTTCATCAGCGGTGCTGACCGGGATCGCTGCTTCATTGAAGAACACTGAGCATTGGCTCATTTGTTTTATAGATGTAAAATGTGTGAGCGGATATGGGGCAACCAGCAAGACAGAAATGAATCAGCTTGCTTAACACAAGCGGTGAAAAACAATGTCACGAAATATTCTAAGGGCGAGGGAAAATGAGGGTGGAGGTGGTGTTTTAGCAGACTTTAAATAGGGACAATGGATCCAACACAAGCACTTTTATTTTACCAAGCTGTTACCTGAACTAATTGATAGTTTCGCAGTTGGAAGAGGAACACCAGATGGACTTTTTAGTCTGGATTTGTTTGCGTAGCAGATGGCAGCTGCGGGCTGCGACGGCGAGCAAGGGAGAAGGCTGCTCTCGGCCGCGCAGCTTCCCCCGCCGGGCTGGAAACCCGCTCGGCTCCCTTTCTCTTCTTTGGCACTTCTTTTTCAAGGAAAAAACCACCTGAGCAGGAGCTATATTTCAAAGGGAGGAACAGAGAAGAAAGATGAATGAAAGATGTTGTGGATTTTGAATGAAAAGCCAACGGATGAATTTTCCATCTGAAATTAATCTTGTCTCTCTCAACTATTTTAACTGTGAATCAGTGGAAGTTATTTCTTTCTGGAGTGAATGTGAGAGAAAAAACAAATAGCATTTTCCCTTTCTTGTTTATTTCTTGATTCTTCAGTTCTGTGTAGCGTTAAAAACAATAGCAAGATCCAGATGCTTGTTTGCTCTGAATGTATACAGTTATTTCAGATGTCAAATATCTAAATGTTTTGTATGTGTACGTAATACCATCCTTACTTCTTGTTTCATGTTAGGAACCTGAAATGACTGTACTATTTTATAATTAGAAATGTAAAGAGGGGACAGTGGGTGGGAGGGTCTGTTATTTTTATAGCAAGATGTTCCTTGTATTTAGTGAACATTTAAAATGGTTTTGTACTTGTCAAAATATACATTCCATCCATTCCAGAAGAGAATTATTTTTATTTAGAGTAGTTTATAAGCAAACCAAAAAAATGTGGCGACCCATTTGTACGCGGTTCATGAACAGAGCAGAAGTATCCTGGTTTTCAGTGATGGCTCCAAAGCTTTTTCCAGCCATGTCTCTTCTCACACGCTGCAGAGCCATACCAGCAAATGCCAATGTTAAAAAGGGAAGAAAAATCCCGAACAAAATAAATACCGTATGGATCAGTGCACAGCTTATCGAAATAACTTCCAGTTCAGAGACAATGGTCTATCCCAGTGAAATTCTCCAAGGTCATCCGTCCTGCTCTGGACCGGAGGAATGGGTTTACTGGGACGCCTTCAGCCCTGCCTCTCCCCCTGCCCCTGCCCGGCGGGGCTGCCAGCCCTGGCAAGCCGGGGGTGACAGGGTTGTCACACTCATGCACGGCGGCTCTGCTTGTGCTGTGGCTCCCTCGGGATGGGAGCCTATTTTTGGTTGAAGTTGTTTTGCTGGTAAGGCAGCCAGTTTCTGCAGGCTGACCACGTCGTGTTTCTTCTGACTGTGGAAACGACCCTTCATCTCCACGTTAAAAACAAAAAAAAAGTTCCTTTCTCCAGACAGCTGCGCTTTGGTTTGTGAAACACCTAGCGAAAGACCACGGCAAAATCACACAGTGGCATTTGCATAGGCGGTTCTTTTTCTTGTAGGTAGCTCTTTTTTTCCCCCTCCTGCTACCTGTGACTTGCTGCCGAAACAGTGCAGTAGCAGTTTGTGAAGCGAGCCTTTTTTTCTAGCATAACTTTCTGTGCAGTATTGCAAATATACTTTAACTCTTTGCTGATATTTTATAACATATACATCTTCCCCTCCAATGCACTTTATCTCTCTTGAAAAATGTGGGAGTCGGAGAACTACCATCTTAAAGGGATTTGCCTGAAATTATGAGGCACACACGTTTTGGTTTTTTTCCTTCTTGCTTTGTTATAGACTGTAAATGCTAAAGAGCATGGACAGTGACTCAGCTGGGGGAAGTACCGAAATGTTGAGGCTAATATTTGGAAGCATTATTCAGTAGTACAACACGGCTATTTTTGTTATATAGAGGATTATAATGTAAATATGTGAGACTGTGTTATTATGTACTAGTAAAATATTGCAACTCTCAAAGTTAAGATGGTGAATTCCAAGGAATTTTATTGCAAGTTTTTTAATAAAACGAATCTGATTACTGTGTCGTACATATTTTCTCACAGACTGCGTAAAACTGGCGTTTCCTGATTTGTGAAACCTGCGGATTGTTTCCTCCTGAACTCCGCCGCTGCAGACGTTGGCATTCACCGGAGGCAGAAGCTATGGTGGGAAGGGACCCGAGTGGCAGCCTGGCCTCCGTGCCACCTCTCCAGCCCCAGTCACTGCTCTCGTCCCCCCTGTCCTTCAGCTTCTTTTGATCAGAAAGCAGCGGTTCTGTGGGAGGTAAATGCCTCCACTTCCCCAAGGGAGAGCTGCAGCCTCACCCCAGAGGCTGGGTGTGATGTGTTAAAATAGCTTTAAAAGGTGATGGCTCTACCATACCTGAGTGGGAATTGCACCGCCGGTGTGAGGGGTCGTCCGGCTGCTCTTCCCTCGCCCGATCGGCTGCCGCTCCACATCCCTGGGAGCGGGGACCATGGGAGAGCCCCAGGTGTTGTCATGCCATCCCGCATAGCTGTGCTGCTTACAAAAGGTTGGAGGCACAGTAAAAATCCTGCCTAAAAGGAATTTAAGAGAGTTAAAGAAAAGTTTTCCAGTAGATGCAACAGAAGGCAGACAGAAATCCCTGAAGGAGGGCCAAATCCTGGCTCAAGCCGCAGCCCCGCCGCGGGGGCCCAGCCTGCCCCCATCCTGGCCCGCATTCTGTGCTCGCTGGCCAGTGCCACCAGCACGGGTGCCTCTCTCTCCTAGCTGCAGCGGTGCGTTTGAGGCATCAGCATGCCGAATCAGCTGGGGCTCTAACGCGGATTTCACCCAGGAGCGAGGAAGGCAGCAGCCATGGGCTAGATCACCCCCAGCTCCCCGGGGACCCTCTGCCTCCTTGCTCCCATGTGCCCACCCTCCAGCTGCTCTTGCTGTTCACAACGGAGGGGCAGCAAGCTGGCTCAGAGCAGGAAAACCGCGTATGATTTAATGTGGCTTTATCAGCAACACTGGGAATTACTTTTCCCCTCCCAACCCATGTCAGCTGGTTGGCGGCACAGCCTGGAGCACCCCATCCCACCAGCCCTGCTCCAAGGGCAGAAGCCCTCCGCACCGAAACAAACCCTGGGCTGCCTTTGGAAGGAGATTTTAGGTTTGCGAGCCAAGGAATCTGGTCTCCCTCCCTGCCCGCTGCTTTGTTCTCTGCCTTCATTTAATGACTGGCCAGGGGAGCAAGTGAGCAGGGCCGGTTTTCCTTGGCAGGGAGCGGTGCGCAGTTGCTATGTGATCTGCACACACAACACAGCTGCTGCCGGTGCTGCAGATCTGGCGGGAGGCAGCGCGCTGGAGTAGTGCAGCCGAAGTAACGCAGTGTGGAGCTGCTGGGAATGGCAGCAGGGCTATAAATAACAAGGGGCGTAAGGCAATTAATTCCAGGATGCAAGTACATACTTAGGGCTTGGATTACATCACTCTTTACTGTATATGGGATTCATTTCTGGTCAAAATACACAAACAACGCTGGGCTGCTCTACGCTCTCTTTGGGTTTTTTTCTCCAGGAGTAAGGCAAATTGTATTCGCTCCTGTGATTCAAGGAGGTGACCTTCAGACCCGTCATTGGAGACGACTCGGGGTTCAAAGGCTATTTATCCAGATTTGCACTGTGTAGTGATTTGCAAGACCTGGGGTCCCTTCTGTCCCGTGATACCCAAACCGTGCTAGGAAAGCAAGCAAGATTTGCACTGCACGTTTGAGGGTGCCCGAAGGGGAGCCGCAGTCGTCTGTGCCGGGTGTTGGGGAGCTGCTCTGGAAAAACCACTCTGAGAAGGCAGTTCTGTAACATGGGGAGATCAGGTCTGGGGGCATCCCAGAGGGAATTAGAGGACTTCATGGCCCAAAAGAAATCTAAGGGGTCGGTGTGGTTATCCTAGATAAGCTGTAGGAAATCAGTGCTCAGTAAGCAAGGGTGTAATTTTGCCACACGCTCATTCCTCAGCCTTTGATCCCCGTGCAGACGAGCTGCTGGCAAGCCCTGGCAGCAGCAGAAGGGGGCAAGGTGTCACCGCCCCATGTGCCCGGGCCACCCTCTGCTGCAGGCCATCACATCGCTCCTCCGGACATCCTCCTGGGCATCCGCATCTCAGCAGCTTGGCTTTGTAGTCCACCCTCTCACCTGAGAGCAAAGACAGGCGTGCACAGGAAGGCCGGCAGCGACTCGTGGTGGCTGAAGCCCAGGCAGATGTCCCTCCTCCTGCTCCAGCTAGGAAGCGTGGTAGCTGCTGGCAGAGGAAGAGAGCAGCCATCTGGGAGCGGTAACACCATAGCTGCGTTGGCAGAGCCCCAGAGCTCGTCTGTCAGAGCCCGTAGCTCAGATGAAGTTGTTCCTCTGTCCCTGCTTGGGGCAGCTGCGCTGGCTCAGACCAGCAGCCCGCCCAGCCCGCGCCTGACTCAGCCGAGGCCAGGAGCAGACACCCACGAAGGAGTAACACCAGGGCAATCGCCCCGCTCCACGTCGCTCCGGGATTTGCAGGGGTCTAGGCTATCCCTGTGGTGTCAACGCTTCGCGGCCGCAGGGCCTGAGCTTGTTCAGTCGTGGTTTGTGGGATGCAGCTCCCTTCCTTGGCACGTCCTTGCTGCCTTTTTCCAGACCCCACTGCCCTTTCCTTACCTGCCCGGCGGTGGGGGGCCCCGGCCGGAGCACGAGGCCAGGAGGGGAGGATGGAGGGACACAGCCACGGTATCCCCCCGCACCACGGCGGGAGACAGAATCACACACAGAATCACTAAGGTTGGAAAAGACCCGTAAGATCACCAAGTCCAACCGTTACAAAAACGCTCCCAGCTCCCCCGGGTTTCGGGGTTACCCGCATGCCCAGCCCCCGAGCGCAAGCCGTGCCCGCGGGGCTGCCCGGGGGCTCCCCCGAAGGCCGGGGGTGCCCGGGGCTTGGTTGTGCTACCTGCTGTTTTCTGCCAAGCCTCAGCCTCTGGCGGCGAAGGAGCGAGGGTTAGAGGGGAGCGGGGGCGAGGGAGGGGTGCAGCCCAGATGGCTGAGAAGACAGCGCTTCAAAAAATGAGCGATAAAAGGCCGTTTGTGGCTCCGGGGCGCGGGGTGGGGGGGGGCAGCGGGGCGGAGGCAGCGCCTTCCCCTCGCCGGGTCTCTCCAGCAGGAGGCGCCCGCGCCTCGCAAATGCGTGTCCCGGCCCCCTGGCGGGCACCCGCGTCCGCCGCGGACACCCGCGCGGTGCGCGGCCGCTCCGGCACCCCGCGGGGCTGGCTGGGTCTCCACCGGGTCAAATTAGCGTAAAGTAAGTGACAGGCACCGCTGGGGAGGTTTTCCCTCCTCTTCCTTGAGCCGTGCCCCTTGCCCGCGTCCCCGCCGTCTCCCCCAGCCGGGGAAGCAGGCGGAGCCCGGTCGGGCTTCCCCCCGTGGGCATCGTGTGGGTGGGGAAAAGCCCTCTGTCCCCTCAGCGTGAGGAGGCCCGGGGGGTGCCCCCAAACGAGCCCCTCCAGGCCTGGGGCGTGGGTCGGCATGTGCTGCGGCAGCACGGCACCCTGCGGGAGCGGGAGCGGGAGCGGGACGGAGGGCCGGAGGTCACTCAACTAACGGGCTGCAATTAGCCCTTGACGGCCATTTGGAGAGGCCCCCCGCTCGCCCCGGGTGTATTTGCAGGAGAGCCCAGAAAAGCTGTAAGGTCAGCCGGGGTTGTGCTTGGTGGCGTGTCCGGCCGGCCCGGTGGCCAGCAGAGCTGGCGGAGGGGAGCAGGACTGCGCCCCTGGTTCCTAGACAGGAAAAATGAAGCAAATCCCCCCAGGGACACCTGCTGCGGTGGCTTTAGCAGCAGGACAGGGACAAGAGCGGGGCTGGAGACCGGCGCTGCAGCCCCCACCGCAGCCCAAGCCCCTGGGTGAAGGAGAAGGCACATTTTAGCCACACTTCAGCTAAAGGAGCGGGTTTAAAGCACATCGGTTGAACTGTTTGTGCACGCACTCACACCATTTAAAAGCAGGTTATTTTGGCGTGGCTTCAGCTATGGATCGGTCTGTGGAGGAACAGCCCCAGGCGTGACCTGCCGGAGTCACCCTGCGTGGGGAATTGCACTCGAACGGGAGTGGGACTTTGTGGGGGGGAAGAAATCCCAAATTGGAGCACGATGCCCATTGTAGGGTGCTGGATCTCACATCCTATTCCAGCCCAACCATGAGAAACCCCATCGGTACACAGACACCTTTAACTGGAGAATTGACCCTGACCGACTTTCAGCTGTGAAGCTGCTCTGAAAAGGATCGTTGGGGGACGGGGAAAGGTCTCTTTTGCTTATGCTCTGTTAAGCCCTAAATACAAGCAGCTGCCAAAATTCCCCAGATGTGTGTGATGACCCATCAGCAGTGACCAGCCCGGGTCACTCCCGCTGAGCCGGGGGTGTGGGAGGGGGGATGCTCTGCAGGCTGGGAGGGTGGTATAGAGCAAACCCACTGAGCCTCCAAAAGAAAAGTGCTGCTTCTTTGCTTTCCTTTTCCTTGCTGTGCCTTAGGGGCTTTCTTTGCTTTCTTTTTGGTGGAAGAAAAGGACTCAGAGTGATGCTGGGGAGCTGTTCTTCAGGGTGTGAAGAAAGGACTTGCCTGTGCTTTGACCGGTAGGAAAATGTATTTCCCTGAAGCTGGTTGTCCCTTGCAGGAGGGGTCCGCCCAGCTCGTGGTCTGAAATGCTCCTTGAGCGCGTCTGGTGCATTGCTGCCTGGGGCCCTTCACTTTGCTGGGGTTTGTTGTGCACCGCTTATTAAAAAGCAAATTTCTTTCCCCAAAATAACTTGGGGTGGGGGAGTCCCTGGTGGCTGGCTCCTTGTCAGGGCGAGGAGGGAGGGTTACTCTGAGCTGGGGTCCCGCTCAGCGGCATGACTCCTGGGGGCCAGCCGCAGAGCTCAGCTGTGCCAGAGCCCTCCTCCGCAGGGGGCTCGGGGGGGGGGGGGGGGCGAGCGGGCAGTAAGGGGGCTTTGCTAAGCCTAATGATTTCCTCAGAGCCCTCCTGCACCCCGAGAGGGAGGCATCCACCACCGGAGGTGATCGGGCTGATGCAGCCCACAGCAGAAATGTCCACTCAGGAGCAGTGATGTTTTAAATGCCCTTGGGAGCGAAGCTTCCGCTACAGGTGGGTGATGTGGGAGGGCTGTGTGGGCAGGGGCGAGAGCCACAACATTGCTTTTCACAGGCGGATGGGTGTTAAAAGGCTCTGAGGACATCAAACCCATCTCAGCTTGGGGTCTGTAGGACCTCTGACAATCCTTGCGTAGTATGAGCTTAATTTGGGCAACTTGCTGATGGAGTGTTGAGTGAACCGACGGAGCACATCCTCAGACAAAGGGCACAGAAACAGCAGATGGCCTGGGCGGGGCAGGGGAGGGAGTGATAGTTATTGCTTGAGCACCGTACGCATGTTTTGCGGGCAGCCAGACTCCATCAATGGTGAAGTAGCTTTGCTCTGACCACGAGAGTTTCCTCTCTCCTGTATTGAAGATGATAATCTTACACAGCGGTGAGATCATCTCCCTTGAGGTGGAACCTCGCCAGCGAAGGAGCAAATCCATGCTACTGAATCTCGCTCCTCAGGCATCTGAGATGTTAAATGGAACAACTCAGAAATGCATTCGACCGTCTCCGAGACGTGAAGTCTGACTCCACACAAGCGACACATGAAATACAAAGTGCATGTGGAGCGTAAATACGATTTTGCCTTTCTAGCAGAACAATGTCAGCTTGCTTTTTGGGTGCCCTTGATTGTAATGCCAGAAACCTTCCTGAATACTGTTACTCTTCCTGGTGTTAGGAAACATGATCTGTCTTGTTTATTCTCTAATTTGGATGGAAACAGAGATTACTCCTGCCTTTTGGTTTGTGTAATGCTTGGTGATAGCCAGGGAGTCAAATGCTTTTCTTTTGCTTTAAATACCTTACTGTAATTGTGGTCATCCTTGTTGCTCCTTTCTCCCTAACTTTGTTACCCCCTCTCAAAGGACTGCGGTCCTCTGACACTGAGCAGGGGGTGCAGAAACTGCAGTTATTCCAAGGACCTGACTGAGAGCTTGTATTAAAGTGTTTAGAGCTCAAACAGCATCCTTGCTTCCATTATCTCCCCTTCAGAAGGAGGCGATGCTGCTGACCCTCATTTTCTTTTCTTAAGAAGAGAAAGAAAAAAAGCTTTTGAAAGCAGCATGTTAAAAGACTTCATTTTTTATAAAGAGCTCCGGGGTTCAGCTGGCTGAAGGGAGGATTTGGTGTGGGGGGTGTGTGTGTGTGTTAAGGAAGAGGTGTTTGGGGTTTCTTTTACGGAAACCATTGGCGTTGGGAATCGAGGGTCTTGGACCCGTGGTGTGAGCTGTGAGAGCACGGGCTCAGCGGGGCTGTGCGGGAGGTGCTGTTTGGGACTGACCGGCTGGTGGCCGGCGGAGGAGACCGGTAGCTTGGGCTGGGGCAGCATCTCGGTGGGAGAGACCCACAGGACGGTTTGAGTTTGATGGAGGAGAAGGCAGCAGGAGCCAGACCTACGAGCTGCTTGCAGACCTGCTGGGTGCCTTTCTTTCCCACACATGTAAGACATGATAATAGATGGGTCCCCTAAATTTCCCTTCCTTTGCATGATTTTTTTCAGCCTGGAGCCTCTTGCTCAGACCCAGTTTGCTGTTACAAGCGCACAGGTGTTGATGGCTTTATTCCTGCCTCCCATTCAGTGAGGTTGCAATGGGGCCTCCTGTTCCTCAGGTTATGCTTGTATTTCCCGTATCATTCACTTCTGAAGAAGTCTTGATGATCAGGAACATTTCCCCTCCTTCCCTGCCTTTTCTTTATTACTGCAGTAATTTCTGTGTTGACCTGACTTTGAGCTTGTCACGTGGCAACAAATTATCACGTGGAAACAGCTGTAAATGAGTTATGCCTTAAAGAAATGCCTCTTAAAAATAGCTTAAAAAGACAATGGAGCAGGATATTTAGAAAGTCTGATCTATGCACTGCCTTTTCTGAGGTAGACCAACTTGCAAAGCAGAAGTGAAGGAGGAAAGAAGGGGGCAGGACATGGAAATGGCAGAGAGGTGATGCTGTTGCACGTGGACTGACTGGGGAGGGAAAAGAGGCTGCGGAGTTGCGTGCTGGGGCAGTGGTTTGGATAAAGGGCAGGTCAGAAAGTCCGGGCGGTGGTGGGTGCAGCCCGCAGTCAGCAGCAGAGCCATGTGCTTGTCTCGTGCGAGCGTTCAGAGTTGTGTATGTAAGGGACTTCAGAGTGTTTCTGGGTGCGTGCGTTCGTGGGAGAGCTGTGAAAAGGGAATTGGGAATGGGGCTTAGAAAACATAACTGAACAGCCATAGCTTCACAGCACCCACGCTAGGAAGTGCTGCATCCCAGGAAGCTGCCCGGCTTCTGCCGCAAGTGGCACCGCTGGGCCCGGGGCTGGCGCGGGGGGCACCCAGCCCCAGCCTCACCCGGGGACTGGAGTTGGTGTGGAGGGAGAGCTCGGTGCCGGGGAGCAACGGCGATGAAAGGCAGGAGGCTGAGCTGGTGGCCTCAGCCCTGCCCCGGGGTGCCGGTGACCCCCTGCAGCGCTGGGGAAGGCAAACCCCTCTTCCCATCCGCCGCGGAGCAAGGTTGCGCTGACAGATGGCTCTTACCGAAGAGCCCAGCGGCATCCCCCGGGAGGTGGCTGCTGCAGTTTGGGGACACCCCTCTCCCTTTGTGGCATTGCTGGTGGGTGCAGCAGATGCCGGTCCTCCAGGACAGGGTATGTAAAGGTGGTCTCCCTCGGTCTGTGCTGCTGGTGCTGCTTTGGCATCTGTACGTACACGTGTACCCGCTGAAGCTGGAAAGGGAGAGCCGCCTCCTCCGCGTGGGTCCTGGGCACGCCAGATGACACAGCCTCCTTGTTTCTTTACACCCCACCAACGTGTATGTGTGCGCAATGGCTTCAGCAGGGAATATGCCCCGGCGGGTGGTCAGGGCTGAGCCCTGAACCGCTGCTGTAGATCGCTCACCCACCCTCAGGGATGCCCAAAGCCCAGGCCTGCCACGTGGAAGGGTTCGTCTTCCTCCCCGTGTCCCAGCCCAAGGGAAAGTGTCCCCTGTCCTGCAGATGATGGCCATGTCTGAGAAATCAGACAAATGCAAGCGTCATCCAAACCAGTCCAACAGGGTGTCGGGCACCGATGGGCCTCCCAGCGCCTTTCCCAGTCCCTTTTCCTTTGCCGGGAGCAATCCCTCAAAAGAATTTTGGGTGGCGCATGAAGCGGGAGGGCAGGAGTCCTCTCTGCGGCGTCCCTCTGAGGTATCCTGGCCAGGAGCTAGCAGCAAATCACTGGTAAAAGGCAGCGCAGTTACTTGGACGTATTTTGCAGTGCATTCTTTTTTTTTCACCTTTTAGTGCAAGTTTTCAGCTATTCATGTTCTGATCGCACAGGAGGAGCTATTTTCTGCAGTGACACCTTGCTGTGTTGGCTGTGCTCCTGCAACTCTGGCCTGGTTTTTGCTCATCACAAAAAAGGCGGAGGAGAAGGTGGTTCTCTGTCTTTGGGGTCTATACAAATGAGCTTGAAGTATGGTGGGTGTTTTTTGGGATTACTTTCTTTTTCCACAGAAAAGCTTTGCTCTTGGGCTGTGGGGTGTCTATAATCTCTCTATAGTTTGTGCCTGCAGAAGTTCAGCCCCAGCAGCCGCCTGCTTCTCTCCACAGTGGTTATCATCCACCTTCGCTTATCATCTGCTTGCCCGCACGCCCAGGGCACCGGGAGCCCAGCTTCCCGGGCAGCGTGGTGGCAGGGAAGTTTGCCCTACAGGGATGCAATACAAAACCCGCGTTGGCGACGCACGCACGTTAGCGAGGGAAGTCGCTCGCTGTATATTGAGGGCTGTTCCTCTTGCAGCCTGTTTTGGGAGCTGCCCGCCAAGCTGGCTGCTTGCAGGGGGCTGGAAATAACACCGGGGTTCGTGTTAGCTGCTGTTCAGTCCTCTGTCTGCAGTGCTTTGGGCACTTCTAGTCAGTCCTCAGGAAACTGATATCTGCCATACGAAGCACCCACAGAGTCGCAAATTTTGTAGGCTACAAAGCACTTTCTACTGCCGTTAAAGATGGATATCAAAATATGTGTTACTTGGTTTGTACAGGGAGCTTAAGGGATGTGTAAAATACCATTTCAGAAAACAATTGTGTAGTTATTTACTCCTGCCTGAGATAAAGGCATGAAAGATATGAAACCTAAAAGCAATGGAATGAAATGACATAATGCAACATCCTATTGATCTGTGGGATTTGCTGCTGCTTAAGATGATGGTGCCACGTGTAACATTTGTAGTTGTACTAACTAGAATTAAAATAACTATAGGATGGAAACAAACCAAAACACAAGCTCCTTAGGCTTAAAGCTTTCTACTGCTCACTTGTTGGCTGGTGGGGTCCAGAAGAAAGCCTTTCTGCCATCCGCACGTATGACTGCAGTGCCCAGGTAGACGTGCTATGAGTGTTTTCTGTCTCGTTCTAGAGCCGCTTGTACCATCTCTTCGGGAAGGCTGAGTGCCAGGCCCTCGGCTGATGGAAATCGATGTAGCACCGCTGACTTAGGAGACAGGCTGCTCCTGCCACGGGCTCAGCCAGCTCCCTCCCAGCCCAGCACTGGCAGGGATCTCATGCATGCAGTACAATCGGAAGATGTCCAATAAACAGGGTAAGAAATGAAGGCAAACCATGCTTGGGGGGGGGAAACCAGCAGATTGGCATCTCAAAGCAAGCAGGGGAGCCGACACTGGAGACTTGGGTAGCACAGGGTGGTGGGGAAGGCACGGTGCCTGGCCGTGCCGGCGGGGAAGGCAGAGGCAGCGGGAGGGACGGTGTTTTTAACAGCCCCTCTCCTGCCGATGCCTCTGCCCTGCAACGTGACAGGATGGCTGCGATGGCTTAGCGGCAGCCTGGACTTGTAGGAGTGACACCCATTTGCAGTCAGGGGTAATCAGTAGCACTAAGTAAATGATTATTTTCATTAGGGTGTGTCACAGAGCTGTAGTTGAAAGCATTTTTCTGGATTTCAAGCCCTAGTTAACGCACTGCTGCAGTAACTAGCCCAGCAAACCCTGATGGCGGGTACCAGCAGGTTGAGCGAGCGTGAGACTGGGGACAGGCGATAGCAAGGAGACCGTTCGACCTCTCCCTAAGCACCGCTTCTGTGTGCCTTATAACAGCTTAGCGTTGTGGATGCCTCTACAACAGCTTTTATTTCTTCCTTTTTCAGAGCACAGAGAAGGTCAGGCTCTTCAGGAGCTGGGGGGTGGGCTCCTGACCTCCCGGTCCCTGCGGAGCTTCCTGGCTACCCAGGTCCAGACTGGGCACGGAGATAGCTCGCTGCCTGCTTGCACTCAGGTCAGATATGTACTTGAGGGCATTCATGCCAAGCAATAGATAACTGCTTAGATGATTTCTTTCCTGTATGCAGCCAGAGTTTCCATTGCACTTCAGACCAAATACACTTTCTGCTATCAGAAAGAAAAAAAAAATTTAAAAATAAAACCCCGGGACTGCAGGAACCAGGGGTTTGATTCTTGGAAAGTTTTGACTACTTTTGACTTGCATTAAAGCTGATCGATGGGGTCTTAGGTTGCATCATCCTTCATAAGAGAAACCCACCTTGCAGGAATAGCCGCTTCTCCAGTGATGTGCTCCTTCAACAGGCAGGTCTCGGAGACCACACAAGGATTTAAACATGTGCAAAATCTAGCCCCCAAGGATATCGCCATCAGCCCTCTTGGAAGTGATGCATAATAAAGTTATGCATGAGAACAAGGCAGCTCACAGAAGACTGATGCCTCCCCCCCACCCCAGTAGCTCCTGTATCCTTGGACCCCACCAAACAGAGTCACTAATCGGGTCTGTGGGTCTTCTCTTCATGACGACAACTCGTAGGGAGACTCAAGCAATGGACTTTGGCACAGGCAGGGAAGTGGGGGCTTCGATTACCCGTAGGACTGGCTGTGAAAAAAAACCCTCAAAATTTCTCTTCTGGGTTTTCCACTGCGTATCTAGGAGCGGGCACTCGCAAGGCTCTAGCTTTTCCACCAGCCCAATAATGCGTGATGGAAATGTTCCTGTGAGAGCCAGGTAAGAGGATTTCCCTTCCAGTTCCTAATATCCCACTATGTTGCCATAACACGTTGTTTCCCATGTTTACTTGCTTTTCTAGAGTCCCAAAGGCAGGTGAACAAAAGCCTTTGCCCGCTTTGACTCCCTTTCCCTCTCGCGCGATGCTTCAGCACCGCTTTGAATGAAGCTCCAGTATCAGCCCACAGGGACTTTGCAGGCTCCGTAGCGCAGTGTCTGAGTCATACTCTAAAAATAGCCAGGAAAATGTCAGCCCAGCTAAAGTCATCGGCTGATTAACAATGAAATTTCATGATTCCAGCTACCTCCAGATACACTCCTGATCTTAACTACATAGCTGAGCTTAAAAAAAAAAAAAAATTAAAAAGCAATTATGGGTAGGTACTTTATATTTAAAGAAAAAAAGTGTTAGAGGTGATGCAGAAACAGCTTTCCCTGTCCTCACCAGGAAGGTATGTGGTTACCGCAGTGATTAGGTAGCAGAGGACTAGAGGGACTGTCCAGCTGGAAGTGCAGCATGTCCCTTCTAGCAAGAAGAATGAGAAAGAAATTAAAAACTGGACAGGACTGAAGATGAAGCAAATCTTTGGTGTAGGAGATGGTCTGAGGTGGTCTGTGGATGACCAGAGGCTGGGCTCTGGGGCATGGTGGAGGAGCCGCCGTGGTGCCCGTCCCCAGCCCTGGGAGCTGGTGGGAAGCCCCCTTGGCCGGAGGAGTTGGGCTTCCCCAAGGGGCAGCTCCGCTTTACAAAGAGCAATCCAGTTTAAGTCTCCCTCTAGTACTGGTGCGCAGCGTCATCGTGGTGCCTGCGGCCGGGCTCTGAGCTGTGGTTAGACGCGAGAGCTTGGCCAGAGGTGCTGATGGAGGCAGGAGAGAACACCCCAGGGCCAGAAACCTCTGTCTGCAGCAAGGGCTGAGGGCGTACCCGACAGAGCATGTAGCAACCGCTCCTTCAAGAGCCTTGGAAAATAAGTAAGATGAACCTCATAGCTCTAAAAGCTAACGTGGTGCCAGTGCAGGGGCTGCAATACTGCAGCAGCACCTTACGATGGCCACATGTCCCTTGGGCCGGGCACACCAAACGGCTTGCAGTCCAAACGTGGTGCGGACAGAGACCCTGCAGAAAGGAGCTGAAATATCTCATCTGGAGAAACAAGGGAATGAATCGACAGCGAGCAGATCAGGCACTGGTGCCTGACAGCTATTGCCAGGCAGTGAAAGCTTTGCTGGCTGAGTTACCTGTTCTCGTATTAATTCTGGAAAAGTCTTTGCTCATGGTTGCTGATTTCTTACACAGGGGCTCCACCAAAGGCTGCTGCCTGCATGATCAAGGGGAGGAGAGGAGGGATGCTCAGATATAACCAAGCTGTTGGAAACGGCAAGGGCGAGGGTGGTGACATGGACACCCCATCCAGTAACCGGTCTGCTTTGTGGACCAGGGAGGGAACGTTATTTTACTGCAGCTTTGGCAGTCCCATCACATCCCCCCAGGAGCTCATCACCAGTACAGTGCCCAGGCTGGGTGTACTGGGAGTCAGGACCACAACAACAGAAGTATGAATGGGCACACTGCCCCTGCATACAGCCCTGAAGTCGTCCTGTCAAGTAAATGAGCTTTTCTACAGCTTGTTTTCAGGCAGTGAGCATGTGAAGTTACATGAAAAGTTGTCTACCTAGGGTGAATAGGTAAACAAAATCGCCGTTAATGGCGAGGAAGGGAGGGGGGAAGCTTTTAACCTGATATTTCTGAGGAGCTTTCCTTCAGAAGAGGAGGGAGAGGTGACTCCCTGCCAGACCTCATCGCGCCCGATGCCGTGCAGCAGGATGCTCGCTGCGGGCACATGCTGCAAATAGCTTTTCCACCTCAGAAGCCATCACCTTCCCACCCCCCCGCACATCACAGCTCTGGCGGGCCCGTGGGGGTGAAACCACATAAAAGAAGGAGCGCTGGAGGGGGGTCACCCTGTGAGAGGCCCTGGTGCCTCCGTGGCGTGGATGTGCCTCGGCATCCAGCCCAGCAGATGCTGGTGGGAGAGCTGCTGACAGCCCCGGCATCGCTCCCACGGCTTGCCCTTAAGAGATGGACCCATGGCATTACCTGGCTGAGCCGGTGGGTGGGAGGGCTGGGCTGCACCCTTCGGGGTCCCCACCATGGGAGTTTCTTGTACCTCCTGAGCTCACTGCCTCACTCCTTTTAAATTTCAGGTCACTGACCCGTGGAGGAGCTACCTTCTTGTCACCTTGCTGAGCCTCATGGACGAACCAGCTCTGCCTCCAAGGCTGATGCTCAGCTGCTTGGCGTGCAAAACAGCGAGGATGTGCAGCTTGCCCTCCTGGGTCTCTCCTTTGCCAGGTAAAGGTTTCCATTTCTTGCAGAGGAAGCCTGACTCCTCTCCAAAAGCACCTCCCTCCCAGTGCACCACAAAAAGCTTTGTGTGCCCCGGTGAGGGAAGGCAGCAGAGCCTGGTTGACCCTGTTCCGGGATTTTAAATCTCTACCCCTTGTTCACAGTGCCGTCGAAAGGTAAATTTTCACAGTAAGCGGAGTGGTCCCCCTTTTCCAGCTCCTGTCCAGGCCTAGCTGCTCTTGAGGGTCAAAGAGAGGTGAGAGAGCAGCAATATGCTTTACAAAGAGGGTGCAGAGATGGGGCGGGGGGATTGCTTGATGGACTCTGAAGTCCAGATCCACTGGAACAAGGGCAAGGCTAGGGATGTGGATCGAGCAGTACAGGAAAGCCCGTGGAAGTCACCCGGCTGGTATCTGAACTAATGTAATTATTAGAAAGAGGTTTAAACGTTAAAAGGGATGAAATGTTTAAATCTTTCACTGATACTGCTTGCCACAGAAATGTGTGCTATGAAAAAGAAAATATTTCTGCCGAGGGACTTGTAAATAAGTATTCTTCCATGACCTCTGAGCTTTAGTAGATGCATTTTTATAAGCTGAATAAATGCAAATTAGCAATAATGTTTCCCTGATTTGGCACTCCTTCCTCTTGCACTGAGGACAAGAGAGGCACAGCAGATAATGGGGTATGTTTATCTCTGCTAGGAGAGGTCTCTTTCTTCTCAATAATCAAAGAATAAGTTTTCATGCCATCTTGGTGTGATAATATGCTCTCACCATCTATCAGTCTTCCCCTGCACTGTAACCCCACCTGTCATCCCTCATAAATAAGTTTGAAAGATGTGATTGCTTAAGCAGGCAGTGCAGCTTTATCAAATAAACATTTCAGGGGCACAGATAATAAAGCAGAGCGAGGCAGGGGGAAAGAAAATCTCCTCCATGATGGGCCTTGCTCTTCTGGCCGTTACCAGAACACCTTCCAGCTGAACATGGGGGTGAACATCTGGAAACAAACATGTGGGCACCCCTGGCTGCCCAGGCCCTCAGCATATAGGGAGACGGGCCGAGTTGGGATGCGTGGAAACAAAATAAGTTGTTAAATATAGACCCCGATAGTCCAGAGGCGCAGCTGAAATACCTCGGCATCTGTCTGTTGACATGTTGATTTGCACCAGGTGAAAGCCGCTGTTGTCTTCCCCATGGTGTCACTCCGGTTTCACCCTGGTCTGGGTCTGTTGGACTAAGCAACGGTTGGCGATCGATGGAAAATCCCCAAGCTTCCGAATTATCCCTGCTGCCGTGTTCATTAACTAAGACGCAGCCGCTGAAGTATCATTTGGAAATATTTATAATAGCAATAATTTTTAATTTTGTTCTTCTGCAAAGCACAGGTCTACACATGAAAATTAAGGTAGGTTATGGGAGGTTGTGGATTTATACTGTGATATTTGTATGCTGCTTTGGAGCATAATCTTATTCTGGGGGGGGGGAAAAAGGAGTCCCTTAATCCAGATCAGTATAATCCACTTTCAGATTTATGCTTGATGAAAGCAAAATTATACTTAAATAAACGTGTCTGAACATGGAGTTATTTTGGAATGATTACACAGGTTATCCATTACGTTGGAGTTTTGTTCTTTGAACAGATTACCCAGATACCATTGATTTTATTTATTCCCTCCCTATTTTTCTCCTCCTTCTCCAATTGCTTTGATACTCAGCTACTGAAGAGCACAGGGGAAATGCTGGCAGCCAGCCCATGAAAACCTCACCCGGTCAGAACAGTTTTTCTTTAGTACTGTTTTTTTCCTGCTTTTTGAAACTGGTACTGGCACTTTATTATCAAGACTATCTGAAGGTAAATGCCTCTCTACAAATCAGCTGGGTTTGGGCTTTGGCTTTTTTACAGGAAAGGCGGAGGAAAGAGGTGTGTAACTATTTTGCAGGTTCTCCGTCTGTGACTGGACCTCCTGTTTCTTGAATATCTTAAATGTCATGGAGTGACTACGTTACCTTCCCGTCAGCCTGACGAGGCCCCGTACAGAAGAGCACTCTTGAGGTCCTTCTGCATTAGGAAGGCACCTTTCTGAGAGAGACAACTCTAAATTTAAACAGAATTTACCTTGTTGTGGATCACCCGTTACAGGAAATTACCAGCGAGGCTGGTGGTAGTTCGCGGATCCCTTCAGTGCTGTTCTTGCCCCGGTTTGTGTTTGCTGTCTGAAGGTGTGAGAAGTTCCCATTGTATTTTGGGGAATGCTTAACACCCTCACAGATTTGAACCAAGGGTGTCAGATACTTTTTCAGGCACAATCAGCGGGTTGGGCTCTAAAGCAAGTGGCAAAGCCCCGTTCGACAGCTCGTGCGTTCAGTGTCACAGACAGCTGAACTGTTGAAACTTGCAGGGTTGGCTCCAAAAGGCATTTTCAACTACATCATTGGTTTTTACGAAAACAATCAGAATGAGAAGAAAACACTACAAAAAATGTAGATGGGCAAGAAAGGCTGTGACTGCCTTGCTGAAACATGCATGCCACAACAGGACCGTCAGTTACCCAAAATTCAGCTGTGTGCGCGTTTGTATGAGCATCTTTGTCTTCTATAGCAATTTCCTCCTGTCTCAAGAGTTTGCTTCCCTTTTTTTTTTTCCCCTTGCTTTTTTAGGGAAGAAAATAAATCAATGTCTGATCAAGACACACATGACTTTACAGTCTCTGAAAAGCCCCATGTCTGTTCTTGCCTTAAGAGCAATGACACTTCATCTTTTCAGAGCAAACCACAAATAAAATAAGTCATGAAGCTGTACAGAGAATGAAAAGTATTCCTGGCTGCTTCTCTCTCAGATTTCAACAAATTGGCTTCTGAGATTTTTTTTTTTCCATTCAATATATATATACACGTGCATTTTGAAATATGTTAGGACTGTAACTGCTTTAATGACTATTTTATGTAAAATCGAATCAATCTTTTCTTTTATGAAGTTGATGTGCCAGATTACCTTCAATACTTTTCAACCCAAAGCTGTCTGACTAACTTACTTGATTTCCCATAACTGGTTTTCGTGGCTATAGAAATCTCACTTCTGTGCATAGATAAGCTGTTGGAAAAATTGAGTTCTGAGATATAAAACAGTTATTTCTCCTAAATTACTTGTTGTAAAATTTTGGAGATTGAATGCTCAGGCCTCCATCCCATACCACAAAACTGATATATGCAATGGCACAGACTTTGATCGTTATGTGGAAGCCATCTGTGCTTCCACAGGGAAAAAAAAAAAAGGTACAATATATTACGGTCAGTATTTTCAACCCTAATTTCCTGTTGCCTGCAGCTGCTGATTTGTAAAGGGCTATGAGCTGTGGACTTCTGAGATGCTTGCTGCACATGAATGCTTCGGAGTGGGGAAGAGAGGGGCTGCCCACTTCCCTGCCCACACAAACACCAGGCTCGTTACACCGGCCGAGATGTAAGCAGCACCACCACCATCTCCGAGGATCGGAGTCACAGACAAGGTAAAGATGCTTTAGAAACAAAACTGAATGTAGGGGTTGCGCATTAGTCATGTTTGTGATTTTTTTTTTTTTAATTTACTTTTTTATTATCATCTTTTGTGGTTTTTTTGTTTTTTGGGTTTTTTTTAAAACATGCATCCAAGTGATGCCACAAGTCCCAGCGACCAGGGGTGCAGAGGCCGACCTTCTATCCCTGCGAGCAACCGCGTGAAGGGCAGCGTGCTGTGGCCTCCCGGCCCTCCTGCGGGCTCCGGGGATCATCAGTGTGCGGCACCAGCAGTGTCACCACCCTCCTGGTGACACCATCTGCCCTTTCACTCCCAGCGCATAGATGATGGGGACAGGAGCTCCTCCAGGTTATCCACCGCTTCTAGGTAAAGGATGGCATGACCTCTTTGGGGGGGGGAACCACAGGTCATCAGGTATTTCACTGGCGTTTGGCAGCTTCTGGAAGGGGACAATACCAAAGCCGTTAGCATGGGCTTACAAAGCTGTTAATAATGTATACACATACAATATACATAATAAATAAATTCTACGGAGAAACTGATGGAGTTTATCAGTGGGGGACCTTTAAAGTAGTATAGAGCGTTATTTCAGAGTTTCTAACTGGTAAAAATGTTCACTTGTTAAAAAGCCGTGGGCTGTTGTTAATAGAAGATTTTAATGTTTTGTACCTAAACTTGTTTCAGCCTTGGAATTGGTTTAAGATAGATTATGAGTTACTTAGAAAGGAGTTTAATCTTTTTCTGTGTTGGTGTATCTATGAACTGCTCTGTCTAATTCATAGCTAATATTTTATGGGATAGTGTTTCCAAAATGTCATTATATTTTCAAAAATACGCTTAACTATTCAGCGTAGCTGAAGACTAAGTAATGTCTCCGGTGCTCTACCTGTTGTGAAACAATTTCATACTTAGTCATACCTAGAAAAACTAATGAAAGTGGTTTCCTGTTGTGGTTATGTGCCACTAACAACTCTGCTTCCGGGGTGCTGCATCGGAAAAAAACACAGAAGCAGCATTTTTTCTGTTTTAATGGAGCATGTAATACTACTTTAAATGTGTATTTCTGAGAAATTATTTTGAAAGATTCATTCAATACATCCCTCGTTTTTCTTTACTTGACAAGATAGAGATTTCAAGAATAATTAATTTCAGTAAGACAGCTATGGTGTGCACATTAATATACTTACTAGCTGTGAGATAATGACTTTCCTCCATGAGTCTGTAAGTAAATTCTTCCACTATCAATCTTGGGTATTGGCATATTTTATTCACTTCCTTTTTCATCGTTGTTATCATCTTTCATTTATTCTGTCTTCTTTGGTCTGTTAACTGTTTTCTTCTGTTCTTTCCAGCGATACTTTCGTTCCTCCTGATACGAAACCCTTTCTGCTGTTCCCCTGAGTTCAGTGGCGCTCCCAGGACAGTACAGTATTTGGATACCTTGCTGGTATAAATCCAGATAATTCAGCCCTCATACTTACCTAGGACTGGTACATGGCTTGTACAGACACAAAACAAAATTGGATGATCCACAGCTGTAGTGGCATTAACAGTAACATTATCTAAGAACAAACACATTCGTTTATGATTTTTCTGTGATAAATTACCATTTTTCTTATTACTTAACATTATTCTCCACATTACTTCCAGTCCCTGTATGAAAAGGTGATGTACAGGTGAAGTTTGCCGCACCTGTGTCTCCATAGGCAATTTTCAGAATCCCCATTCGTCACCTAAAATAACCACAAGTAAATGCTGTCTTTGGAGATGCAGTTCAACAACACAGAACTTGTAACTTAGGGCTCTGTACTGGATCAGATTCTTTGGAACATCTGATTCTTCAAATCTTGGCCGAAACCTGTGGCCGATTAACTTTGTGACAGGCTTGGGGCTGGATCGAATATTTAGTCCTTTGGAGCCAGCACAGGGCTGGCATTACTACCACGCTCAGACTGATGTGACGGCAAAATGATCCTGTGTGGATCAGACCGATACCACTGGGCAGGCTGGTAGTGCCGGACCAAGAGTTACTGATCTGGGGAGTGCAGCTCCTGGGTTAGGCTCATATCAATTGGAAGCTCCATCATCTCGCAGGCAGGAATGCTCCGCACGGAGGCAGCTGCCTGGGAGCAGGTTTCCGTGAGGTACAGCCCCACAGCCTGCCACGTGGAGAAAAACAGCTCCTGAACGGGGCAGGGGTTGTTGACACCTCTGTGTGCTGTTCCAATGTCTTCTAGTTGTGTAGGAAGGCAAAGCGAGGTCAGGCTATGGGGCGCATACTGATGTGGAAGTAAGAGTACACGGACCCAGAAAAATGAGAAAATACCTTCATTTACATGTTTTTAATTTTGTGGGGGGAAATCTGGCTGTTTGAGATGCTATGGGGACCTGGTTTTCTTCCATGCCTTCATTAGAGGGTTAAGTAATACATGGATTGCAAACTAAAAAACCAAGTTAATGAGTTAAGTGAAGAGCTTCCATTCCTTTTTGTTCCTGTTCATGTGTGTACACATTCAGTCATGATGGAGAAGGTGAAAAATAACGCAGTGATGGAGAAGACGGAAAATAACACAGTGATGGAGAAGACAGTGGCACTCCTAGGGAGCCATGGGCCTGTGCAATCACTAGCCAAAGTACCAAGAGATTTGCCTTCAACCGAGGTTGAAAGCCACAGCCAGAAAGAAACCACCCTTGACAAAAGGAGCTGCCTAGAGGAGCCAGGAAAGGAGACGGTTTGAGCAGAAAGCGATGCTCTGGCACTGCAAAGCACTGGGCACATTGCTCTGGTAGCACTTGCTGGGGTCCAGCAGAGTTGGCTTTGCATACACCTTGGCATGAATTACCATGATGTTTTTGTCGACTGAATTCTCCTGTGATGCAAGAAAGCAGGTACTAAGGCACTGAAAGAATCTGCCAATGTTAAAACACTGTGATAGTTTGACGCGCTGCCTCAGTCCTTACTTTTATTTCTTCCTTTTTGTCTTTCAGTTCTTCTCTACTCCTTCTTCCATACACTTCTATTTAGTTGCTTTTCTTTCTCTGCTTTTTATTTCTATATTTACGTATCTTTTTCTCTTCTTTTTCCTTCAATGTTAAACCATTTCCTTCTGCATTCTCCTTCCATTTCTCTCATCCCTTTCTTTCACTTTCGTTTGTCAATAGCCAAGTATGGGTTGAAGAATGGTGCAGCCTTCCTCTCTTAGCCCCTGGCAGAGATTACTGGAATGGCTCGAAGGCACAGGTTTGCCCTGAATTCTGATGCTATCAAGCAATGACATATGAAGGTGTCACCACTGACAGCAAATTGTTTGCATACTTGCATCCAGACAGGGTATGAGCCTCCATCAAGCACGTTTTTGTTGGGTTTAACAGTGCTTTTGCTGTTTCTGCATATGTGTATGGCAGGTAGGTACCATGGTGCTTTATACTAATATGTTTTGATCCAATGCCACAAATAAGGGAAAGCTTGTTTTTGCCTTGGGGGAACTGTGGGAAGACCTTAGGACCTTTATGGATGCCTGGAAAGCAGGCAAGTACTGAGCAGAATTAACCTGGAGCCTCAGTTGCCATGCAGCTTACAGCCACTTAGGCTAGGCTAGGTCTAGCTCAAAACATCTCTTGTACCAGAGGCTGTCTGTGTGACGGTAAGGAGACCGGTGGAGAAGCTGGCCGAGCGCCCGGGCTCGCGCTGCAGCCAGTAAAAGTAGGCATTTTGTGTGGAGACAGAAACCCTGATGCCAGATCCTCAGCAGCTGTTTGGTAGGCAGCCAGGAGGAGTGGGACAGAGCAGCAGCCAGCGGCCTGCCAAAGAGCTGCTTTTGTCTGCACTGCTCAGATTGTGCGTGACTTACTGCAGCTTAATTAACAAAGAAACCCGAATGAAGACAAGCTCCCTGTAGCTTTTACCATGCAGCAGCTGGGCTGCTTCGGCAGGCCTTCTCCATCATGAGAAACAACAGTGGGAGCTAGTTTTTCCTGGGGTGGCAGGCTAAAGTGGCAAAGACTAAAGCTGTGATGATTATAAGCAGAACAAAATGACAGATATTAACCTTTTAATTGGATATTACCTTAAAATGAGAGCTTTAATTTTACCTTGGAGGTACCTCAGTTACATGAGTAGCATACATGGCTCGAAGGTCTCCCAATTCTTTCCTTCTTGCATCTGACTTTGACCTTCCTGTTTGTCTCAGGTTTCTGATACATCTAAAACTGCAAATTTCTCTGAAGTGTTGCGACTCAGGACTGTTGGACCATAGTATGTATACTGATAAAGTCCTTTAAAAAGTAAAATTAGCAAATGGTTCACTAGATATTGACTGTCACTCTTTATTATTGGCAAATGCATATATATATTTATATATAATTATACATTATATATAAATACATGCATATAGATTAATAAAATGTATATCTATATAGTTTATAAATGTTCACATTATTTCAGTGTGTTTTTTTTCCTTTGCATAAGTTGTTATAATTTTCATGAACCCAAATCCTTACCACAAACCGGGCTACTTGTGGGTTCCGTCCCCCCTACTTCCCCCTCTGCCCCGAAGTGTTATGTGTAAAATTAAAGTTTAAATCAATATATAAGGTTCTACAGATACAGCTTAACTTGCAGTGGCAAGCAGGGTGGCAGTTCAGCTGAGAGTACCTATCATCTATGCTAGATTTCTGAAAGGGTTAAGAACGTATTTGGGTATGTGTGGTAGAAAGCACAGGCATGATCCTCTCTGCTGCAGGCAGATTTAGTTTCTGTATGTCCTAAGGGCCTTCTCTAGAAAAAAACCCTGACTCTAACACAAATTTCCAGCCAAAAAAAAGAGAAGCTCTTCATACAGAGATACTTCTTCCTCACTATTGATTTCTAACATCTCTCTCATGTGTTGCCCTCTAAACTATGTAAAAGTGTGCTGGGATTCTGCAACAAAAACAGTTTTAAAACTTCTGGCATGTTTAACAGGTAGAAGTTTCATTTCTGATACAGATCAACTTTTACATAGCCTTTCTGCTACTTCAGGGTAAGTGAGCAGAGAAGAGTAAAAAGATGTCAGAATTACTATAGGACATTTAACAAACCTACACAAATCACTACAAATGCTGTTGTCAAGACCATCTTGGACGTAATAGTCCATGTGAATTGCAAATCAAATGGACAGCAAAATAAAATATTAATTGTACTGAAAGCTCTTGGCATAGTTCATGTTGTAGTTCAGGTTGTAATCCAATTGCCCTAGCTCTGTGTGTTCATGACTTGTCAGAGAAGTACGACTTTCTCAACAGATTTCTTTTAGACTGATATTTTCCATGACTGCTCTCAGTGACAATTTTCAGGCAAAAGAGAAAAATTTGAAGAGATTCCTCTTCTCAGTTTTTGAGGTCTGCACTACTGGGAATATCCATCTGAAAATGATTCGAACCATACTTATCTACAGAAAGCTACTGCTCATACAGGTAGTCAACTGCAAGACTAGATTTACTGTAGATAGTTTTTCCTAGGCAGTGGGATGGAAGGGAAATTGTTATAAATGACTGAAGAATCATTTTTAAGTATTTCTGAGGGGCAGCTTATTCTTACTAGCACCTGCTGGTCCCTTATTCCCTCACTCCAAATTCTTCCTGTACAGCTCCATCAGCACAGGAAGTATAGAGCAACTCCTTCCATAGGAGCCATTAGCACAAGACATAATCACGAGCAAATGCATGAAGTAATTGCCTGGCCCGCCACAGCGACTTCTTCCGGGGGGGAAAGGAGGCTGTGAGTTGTTGTATTCTGCAATATAACACTAGTTTTGCATTTTTATTTTCAAACAATCCACTTCTGTATTTTTCCATACCTTGCACAATGAAACGTGCATGCTGGTAATGTGTTCCTTGGCCAGCAGGGAGCTGTGCAGAAATTGCATCAGCTGTGTTCGTTTCTACATTCATTTAGGTAGACACCCTTATTTGAGCTGTTCACTATGGATATATTGTAATACCAAAACAAAATGCCCCTCTCTCCTGCCTACAGGGAGAAGAGGTGGTTGGAAGAAAGTAAAGAGGATCCTAACAAAGAAATAGTGAATTTTACAGGCTGGGACTAGAGAGGTGAGAATGACCAGATTAAACAAAAAAGCTGAGGGGTGAGTTGTGACTAGATCCACTCCCTAACATTCACCGAAGCATGGTAACAGCCCCCTGTAGTGACCACTGCAACTCCAGATAGCTCAGGGGCCAGCCGCGGGTGCTAAGTTGATGAAGCAGCATGCCTGTGGCCAGGCGTATTTCAACTCATTTCCCCCAGCTACCGCCTTGGAGGGAGGTAGGTTAAATCCGGTCACCAAATGGAGATGGAGTAGGTCTGAACTTCAAGTCAGGGATGGGGGGGCAGTTGGGTTTTCTCATTTGTTTGTTTTGAGAGGAATCAGAGTGGGCCTTCCGTGCTTCTTCACAAAATTGTTTCATACCTTTCCTCTTCCTGTGGTAATCAAAGACTTTTTATCTCACTCCACCTAAATATGCTTTTCCAAATTTCCTAAGAATTACAGATTTGTTATGAGTCCTGTTGGCATCACATTGTCTTGCACCGAGTACCAGCTCATCCCAAAGTAACAGGTGTGCATTTCAAAGCATGCCACGCACAGGCCCCTTTGGCCACACTTTTTCATGGACACTGAAATGTATGTTTTCATTTTTGATCTACAAAACCAGTAATAATAATAATAACAAAAACTTGTATGCTTTCTTCTTCTAGGTTTCAGAGAGCTAAACGCACAACATAGTCTTGTAAGCCTATGATTACGTGTAGGCAACAGTGCTCCAAGAAACTGAAAAGTATCTCAACGTTATCCAGGTCAGTGTTTCTTTACATGGATCATTCAGGAAATTAGCACAAACCAATTAATGTATTTGGTTTTGCAAGGCTATGTGGATCAACTGCTATGGCAAACCTGGCCTCCTGGGTTACACCAAGTACGATGACATTATTTACAGGGGATTTTAATGTGTTCAGCTGGAACGGATGTGATGTTTTCAAAGAAAGTCAACTCTTCGGACTTTAGTATTGTAACTCATCTTGGTGTTGTCTATGTTATTTTCGATAAGCAGACAAGTAACTGGTAAACAGTTTATTACATGTCATTTAGATGTCAAATTAAGCATATTTTATCAGCATTTCAGGAACCATCTAGTTCCTTTAAGATATAGAACAGAAATTTCTAAGTACCAATTCAGATACCAGCTGCCACATAATAAACTATTAAGCATTTAGTAACGTAAAGCAAGATTCCCCCTTGATGCATCTTCACTGATTGCACTAGATTTTTATTAGAAATTTTATTTGATGTACGCTGCATACTCTTATAAATGAGCGTATATTCTTATACTTCATAAGTAAGTAGAGGACATCTCAGAGGCACTTAAAAAGAAACAGACAAAAATAAAAAAAGTAAAATGAAACAAAAATACACTGCACAATAATTTGTGAAATACTTAAGGCAGTGCTTGTTCAACTATACCCTATTATCACAACTGATTTTTAAAAAGGGCACTGGTAAGATCATCAAGGAGTTCAATCTAAAACTTATGTCACCTGTTTGACCCATATTCAAAAGACTATCGTACATGTAGCACTGCATCAGAAATAAGTATCAAAGGTAATTAATTTTCTGAAAAGCCTGTTCAACAAGAGATATTAGTAGAACCCAGAGCACAAATTTATATTAACCTCTTATTAAAAAACAAAAACAAAGCCCACAAATAAACAAAACCCCACCCTCGTTTATACACTCTCTCTGAACAGACACATCCACGCCCACAAATTATGCTACCATCTCTATGCCAGCACTTGCCAAATCAATATCTTTGTTGCTCCCTCCATAATCTCATTGAATTATTTAGTAAAGGTCATCACAATTAAACAGAAGAATTGCAATGATTACAATATGTTACTGTGATTCTCATTTATTAACTCTGAGTTTGTAAGTGAAACCAAGGGGGAAAAATGCTGCATTCTGCTTCATGATGTGTTTCTGCCCAGCTAAGCTTTGGAGATCTCTGAGCCAGTTTTGAGGTTTCTGGTTTCAGCAACCAGAAATGTTGCTGGAGACCCCAGACTAATGGTGAATAAAACGCTATAGTAAACTAACTGCAAATTAAATTCACTCCGTAAATCATTCAACACACAAATAACTAAACGGACAGACCAGCAGCCCATCTTTTCCCTGTGTTTCCATAGGTCTGCTGTAGGTTCAGTCCCCAACTCCAATGGAATGTTGCTTCTCTAAATAATTTCAAATCAATTATGCACTCTATTTTAGCATAACACGGGTAACAAAAACAATGCATAGAAAAGCAAGGAATGTCATGGGAGAGTAAAAAAAATTTATTCTGAATTTAAGGATAAACAAACCTAACCAGTTTATGAATGGGCAAAGTTAATTAAGTCTTATGATACCTAATAATGTATTTAAATTTAGGTACTTATCATAAGTAAGTAATGAAGAGGTTCTGGGGTAAGTAATTACTGAGTATTAACACTCTTAAAGCCAAATTAAGTCCAGCATTTCTTTGTTGTCCAACATAACTTACGTTGTCCCTCCAGAAATCTATCATCTCCAACTGGTACACGTTATGAATTACAAGAGCATGTAATGAAACCATCAAAACCTTTAAAAGAAACCTCATTCCTTGCCAGTGTTTTTCTTCAAGCTTTCTCACTCCCGTCATGCTGAAGAAGCTGTGCCAATGGAGCTGCTTGCTGAAGTGGTTCGGTGAGTTCTCATCTGTCTGACTGCTGGTGGCTCCCCAAGGTGCTAACAGGAAGGTGCAAGATGAAGTTGGATCACTGAAATTGAGAGAAAGGGGCAGATCGTACTGTTACCAAGACGTATACCTCCCTCTTTTTTTTTTTTTCTAGCATCTTGCTGAAGTATGGTAACAGTGCCTTTTTCAGGGCACTGTTGCATTTAAAATATCAGCTGCCATCAAATGTTTATTGGCTTTCCACTTATGATAGTAACACTGGCGCAGCTGTGTGCAACCTCCTAAGGCATATTCAAATGGGCTGTTGTTTTTCTTCTCAGTTTTATGGTTACATCAGGTTTGGTTTGTTGTAGGAAATGTTAATAACTTCTTCGGAGTTTTAATTCTTAAGCTTTTTCTGTTTTCATTCCACTGGAAGATAGCAGATATTGAAATTTTGATACTCTCATCCTGATGTAGTTCCCACACTTAAAAACAACAAGCTTTGTTAATTAGTTAGTTAGACCTAACAAACTATGGACTAATTAGTCTATCACTGAACTTTGTTACAATAACAGGATGATTAATCAGCCATGATGTTAACAAATAGTTCCAGGATGAGAATATAATTATATTTTATCTTGAACAGTCGATATATGGTCTCATGGAAGTAAGTCCTGTCAAACAAAGCTTGCTTTTTTTTTTGGCAGGGTAAAAGCTTTGGTCAATAGAGGTAGTAGAGTTGATATCGTATGTCGGGATTTTGCCAAAGCAATTTTAATTGTAAAGACGGATCATATATGGAACTACCTTGGTCGTAACAGCTGGGTATAAAATGAACCCACAGAGATATTTCAGAACAAGGAGGATAATAGTGAGTGGGATGGTTTGTAGCAGTCCATATATAATTTTAATATTCTACACGATCAATACTGTACTAAAGGATCTTTAATGACAACATTTCCAAATTACATAGGAATTGACAAGGTAATAAATAGTGATCTAAGTTCACTGCTGTATCAGGACCCAGATCATTCTACTACAGCCCAGTGCTTATGTCCAACCAGATATAAGGCAAAGAGTGCCAGTTACATCCAAAATATGGGTGGTTGCTTTAGAAAGCTCTTCCTATGTGAAGATTTTGGATAAAGTGCTCAGTGTGTTCCCAGTGCAGTGCTGTGTCAGAAAAGGATGATTCAGACAGTGTCTCCAAAGTAGCACAGACCTTGCTTCCATCAAAACAAAACAAAAATTGGTAAAGCTCTGTTAAAATACTGTCTTCAATTCTGATACCTACACTTCAGAAATTATCAGAGTTCAAAGGATAGTACAGATGTGACAGGAGAGCTGGAAACTGTGAGTCTTATCTGACACACCTTATGAAGCAAGGCAGGCCACAAATGGATGCGTGGGTTGTGGGCAGGCAGCTGCCTTACCTGGGGAGAGCCTGGTACACCAACAGTGCTTTGTAACGAGTAAAGTAGTCATTATGATACCTAAGGGTAGTTAAATACAACATCTTGCCGGAAAGTAGGGAACTGTTTTTTTTTCAACCTGCAACAAGTTGTCCCTTTGCTGTGGAAGACTCGCAGAATCTAACAAAAGACTGGCCTAAAAAGCTGTCATTCACAATGAGAGAAAAAGTACTAAGTGACATATTCAAGAAGGGCCGTCACAGGGGAAGTGTAAAAAATGCATCACAGAATATGAAACTGTTTTATTTAACCTTCTTTGGAAATGTGGGTTCCTCATCCAGACTGAAAGCTTGCAGTCAGTTTGTTTGTCCTGAATTTGACAGTCATCCCAGGCAATGAAAATGTTCTGGGAAGAGAAACAGGCAACTGGATATTATCTTTAAAGTTGATGTTTCCTGTCAGATATACAAACATAAAAGAATGCAGTTGTAACAGACCTCCTGGTAGGTAGGTAGCTTTAGTAAAAACCTCTTGCTGAATAGATTAGAGACTTGTCAAAAGCTCTTGCTAGAGGGTCGGGTGCTCTCTCTCCCTGCTGCCTTGCTGCATGCCTGAGACCATTCAAAGTTAACACTGCTCTTCTGTTCCACCTCTGGTGTGCCAAGCTCCAAAACGAGCTGCTAGAGCTGAGTGAAGATCCACCCTGCTGCTCTCTAGGTACCCAGAAGAAATGCCAGATATTTCCCTTCTAAGAAACACCACATTGATGAGAACGAAAGGCCCTGCTGCTAGCCTGTTATTTTGAAATCACCTTTCCCTGGAGTTAGATTAATGCAGAAGCCAATAAATGTTTTCATTTATGGCATACAAGGCAGGCAAGAAAGGTTACAGAAAGGAAAATGGTTAAAAAAAAAAAAAGTGAGATTTGTTCTTCTGCAAAGCAGCAAATCCAAAAATCTTCTGTCAGCATCCTTTTAATGGGGTGCAGATGCTTATCTAGCCTATGCAGTTAGGGCAGACTTTGTCCTCTCAAATTGCTTTCATGCTGGTAAACATGCCCCCACCTCTTGTTGCAAACTCCTGGGGCTTGTTTGGGATTCTTTCTGATTCCTTCTATCTCTCTGACCTTGAAATATTTTGTTTCCGGATTCTCTTGGGAGAGACATTTTGACATTGTCCTCCTGGGATAGCAGATGATATTTCTGGTGGCCTGGTACTGAATAGCTGTCTCAATCCTGCAGAAATTAACTCTTTCTCATCAGGCAGGTCGTGTTCCAATTTGGAGTAAAGACTTGACAGGCATTGAATCTTCATACAAAACGTACATCTTGCAGCAGGCAGTCAACACAAATGGGACTCATGTATGCAATCGATCCGTTAATGGCTTTTGAGACTAGACCCAAGGAGTATAAAATTATTCTGGGATGATAAAGGGCTTGAGAGTGACTAACCTTGGTCCTGCCTTTGAAGGATACTGCGATCACAGCTGGGAAGTGGGGAATTGCAGGTAGCGGATGCTGTGATTTGATTACTTTTCCTCGCAGACTTGCTGGACAATCCAAAGCAAGAATTACTTTGTATGGTTAAGTTTGCTCACCTGTAAAAGTGCTCATAATATGTACTTGCAGAAGCATGGTAAGTGACATTATTTTTGAATGCTTTGAGTTTATTCAATACAGGATGTTACGGGCATATAAAGAGTAAGGTTTGTGGCACTTGAGTTGACCACACACTAAGAAATCTCAGATCCTTTTTTTCCCCACTTTCTGTTTCATCCCACATCACACCTCAAGCAATATCCTTCGGTCTTTTAAAGCTTTAGTACTATTTATAAAATAAAACATTTCTCACAAAAATCTAAACACCCACCTCTCCCTGTACAAATAAGGTATTGATTTACAGCAGTTGAAGGCTCTAAGCTTATAGGTAATGATGGCTAGGTTCTTCTCCGTGCTCAGGTAAGTCCTCATGTAGGACCTATATGACTATTGTTCCAACCTGAACAATGTGTGCATTTCTCAAAGATAATTTTTGACACCCTGATATTTTATCTTTGCTCCTAGTCAACTGAACAGCTGTCCTGAACCACTAGCAAATGCTAGTTGGCTGCATCTAAAAAAGAGGTCCGTTGTAAGAAGGTCTTCCAGGGAATAAATGGTAAAATGTCTGCTTTATTTCATCTTTTTCCTGCTTGAGTATTGTCATTGTCTGTTAGTCTGATGACATTGCACAGAATGGTTGTCCTTCTAGAATGATGTTTATTTTCTTCCCTGAGAGGTTTATAATACAGCATTATAAGAAATAACTCCTTAGTTTCTATTGGTATTTGCTCCTTATTTCTTTAATTCATTTTTCAAAATTGAATGGCATATGTTGAAGTTTTAAATCTAATGGCATAGAGATCTTTAAACAGTCCTGTTCAGTGTTAAAACCACACTGAGGTTCCAACCTGATAAGTTTTTTCAACAAAATATTACAAAACAAGCTGAGGCAATAATTCCTTTATTTGCATCTAAGACTTTTAATTCCTATTATAGCTCATCGGGCTGGCTAGAAGTTCTTTATTTTGCTGCCAAACTACATGATGAAAAAGAAACTTTTTAACGGAGCCAAAAAAATATCCACATTTAGACAAGCATTTTACATGATGGATAAAAATATGCGATGGGCATACAGGAGAAAATGTTTGCTTTGGCTTCAACAAAAAGGTCAGCCATGATAGCACACCACCTATTTTTCATTACTGTGAAAGCAGATCAGGTTTTCATTTAAAAATGCCTTGATACTATCTACAACACAGCAATAAAAAGACACAATATAACCTCATTTCAAATGCCATATACTTGAGTGATGACATTTTATTTCTTTCCAGTTTAATTCAAATGTTTTAGAATGCTTAATGGAAAATAAATAGGAAGGATGTTAGAAATTATGCTTTCGGTGTTCTTTATGCCATTAATGTATATCACCCTACTCACATCTAAAACTGACTAATTGGCACTAATAAGGCCTGGCAGCTGTTTTCAGTGCTTACAGTTTTGCATGCATAACTGTCTGGGCCCAGTGTTGAAAAGCAAGTTAGGAATGGGAAGCAGGAAGAGTTCCCAGCCTCTGATAATGCTCTTTTTCCTTCTTGAGGTCAACTGCACAAAGAAAATGAACTTCTTCACCGGCTCTGAATGCAGCAGAGTATCATTTGGTTATTCTTTCCCAAAATGTCAGCGTGGCTTTAGTAGTTCTACTGCAGGTCGTTGGCAGTGATGACATCACTAGCGCGTAATGCCATCAGTACTCCTATGACAACGCAGGAGCATTGATGAGCCTTGTGTGTGTGACACTCTGCCTTTACAAAAGGAAGCGATGAGGAATTTTTGCCACTACTTTTAGCCAGGCTAGAATTTAACTTCCAATCTACTTGGCATGAAGGTTTTAACTAGAGCTGGTTTAAAAAAAAAAAAAAAAAAAAATCCTGAAATTTCTTCTCAAAGCTACAAGAAATATGCTTGTTTGGAGAATTTCTTTACAAATACTACCCCCTCCCAAAATCTTCCAGTTAAAAGGACAAGGTCATTTCAACAATACTAAAATTCAGAATAATCAGATTCTGTGATACGTGTGGAAAGGGTGAAGAAGCTCTTATGCATTCCCATTCAGATCACAGTCCTGCCTTAGCGACAGTGACAAATATTCCCCAGGGTGTAGTGGGACCAACGGCACTACTATCAATTTTAAAGTGTTCATCAGAGACAGTCACCTCCCTCTCCTGAACTTTTTACCTGCACAGTAACAGCTGCTTGACCACTACCTCAGACGAAGAGTCATTTCTCCCATGACCATGCGTCCGTCTCCACAGAACGAGCACCGGGTCTCCCACTCCATGCCAGCACCAGGTGATGAAAGGCTCAACGCTACTGTAAGGCTACGGCCTGCATATGAAAAGATTGTGCTTAGAACATGTTTTTAATATTTTTTTGGGGGGTTAATTTACTCTTTTCAACATCTTTAATAGACCAAAGTAATTGACCGGGGAGTAACTGTTTTCTGGCTAAAGGGAGGACAGCGAGTTCAGTCGTTTCCTGACAACCTGGAAATCAAATAGAGGGTTTGACTGTATCCCAGTTCAGAGCTGGGAGGATACAAACCATGTTATCTGTACATACTGCTATACCCTCCGAGTGTGCCTGGCATACCTGCCAAATAGACCGGTTTATTTTAGGGCTTTTCAGGCCCTCAGAAATTCCCCCCAATCTTAGGCGCGAGCACGATGCGGCCTTCAGCAGCAGAGGGGAACTTCAAAGGCCGCCTCAGGCACGGCAGAGAAGGGGTACGCCGAAAGGGCCTGCGGCAAGCGGGCATCCTGCGGCCGGTTCCCCCGCAGCCCGGGCCAGAGCCCGCCCGCCCGGCCTCCCCTCAACACCCCGCTTTACAAACTGCTCCGCGCCACGGGATGAAAGGCCCGACCTCTCCAGGCCGGCGGCTGAACAGGGGCCTAGCTGGCTGCTCCCCAGCGACCCCGCAGGCACGGGCCGCCCGCCAGCCATGCCCGCTGAGGGGGCAAAGCCCCTCAGGCGCCCCGAGGCGCGCGGGGGAGGGACGGCGAGGCGGGGCGGCCGCGTCCCCGCCCCCGGCAGGTAGGACCGCCCCTTCCAACGGCCGCCCCGAGGCAGCGCCCGCCGCGGCGCGCACGCCGCAGCCCCGCCCCCTTGCCCAGCGCGCGGCGGCCCCGCCCCACCGCGCGCGCAGGTGCGGGGAGCGCGGAGTGCGCCCCCCTCCCCGCCCGCCAGGCAGAGCGAGCGGCGGCGCGCGGGGTGCGGGTGCCCGGCGGCTCCCGCCGGCTTCCTGCGGGGAAGGCGAGCGCGCGGCGGGCTGCGGGGCGCCTCCGCCGACGGGTGGCGGGGCCGGGCCGGCCGCTGATGTCACTGCTGCCCTCGGCGCTGCGGCGGGTGCTGCCGGGGCCGCCGCCGCCGCCCCTGGCCGCTGGGGCCGCCCCTCCGCGCCCGGCGGTGGGCGGGTAGGCGGCGGGAGCCGCGGCGGCATGCGGCTGCCGCCCCTCCGCCCTGCGCCCGCCGGTGCCCGCGGGGCTGCGCCGTCCGCCGCGGCGGCCGGGCATGGTGGCGTCTGATGCGGACGGTGCGTGCGTGAGGCCCCGCAGCCAGCCAGCCGGTCGGGCCGGCCTTTGTCTGCGCTGGGAGCATGTGGGTGAACCCCGAGGAGGTGCTGCTGGCGAACGCCCTGTGGGTGACGGAGCGCGCCAACCCCTACTTCATCCTCCAGAGGAGGAAGGGGCACGGAGGCGATGGCGGCGGCGGGGGACTGGCGGGTAAGGGCGGCGGCGGCCGGGGTCCCGGGGAGGGCGGGGCGGGGCCGCCTCCCGCGCCGGCTCCCTCAGCGGCTCCCGCGGGGCGGCGGTGGGTCCCCGCCGTGGGGCGGGGTGAGGGCCCTCGGGGAGCGGCGCCCGCCGTGGGGCTGCGGGGAACCCTCCCCGCTCCTCGCCACCTTCCCGGGCCGTGCCGGGGGGCACCCGCCGTCCCTGCCGCGGCCGAGGGCGGCGGCTGATGCCTCTCCTGCCGCCGTGGAGGCGGTGGCGGGGGCCTTGGCCCCGTGCTGGTGTCTCGGTGCTCGGCGGGGCGCCTGGAGTACGCCACGGTTTCCCTGAGGAAACGCACCGTGAAGCCTTGTGCGGGTGATCGCCGGTGCCTTCGTACTCCAGGGTGTGACTCGCCCGGATGCTTGCGGGGTTTTATTTTTGAGCCTCTAACGCATGTTGTTTAAAGTAAGACCAAGTTGTGATTCAGAAACGCATACGATGAGAACAGATTTGCTTCGGGATGTCCTTGTGAAGTATGTTCCCCTGAACGCTTCGGTTTTGTCTGCTGGCGGCTGGAGGCACTTCTGTAGATGTCTGGGTCATGCGCACCTCGGTCTCTATAATACTGTGCATATACGTTTGTCAAGACCTTCCATCATTTTTAGGCAGTGTATACGCATTTCTGTGAAGTAGGAGATACAGAACCTGCCGGTGTTGCTACCGGTCCTCCTTGAATGGGCAGAAAACAGTCAAAACTCGTTCTCTAAAAAGCTGTGGTTTCTTCCTTACCCACTTGCATTGCAACTAGTTCTTCAGGCTAATCAAAATAAACATATAGGCTACATCTATGTTTGGTTCAAGGTCCTGTGCATATTTACCAGGAGATTAAGTGTTTCTTCAGCCTTTGAATGCTCTATGGACTTGTAAACAATTTATAATCTAAACTAGCACACCGCTGTAAAGTGTGTTTTCATGTAGGCTCTTGAGGTCTTCAGTGTTGTATGTTGATAAAGCGCCTCACTCTTGCGTGACATAGGCTGTAGGGTTTTTTGTTCTTGTTTTGGGTTTTTTTAATCTTTTGAATTATGGACAGTGATGGCAAATCCATAAAAAGCATGTCTTGCCTCAAATGTTCACCCTTACTGTATTTACTGAGAAATTCTTTGCAGACTCTCCTTTCGTGGATTACCCTCTGCCCTCATAAGGATTTCTTCCTCTACCTTACTGTAGGTGGTCTGACAAGGCATTCTTGTACTTTTCTGACTTTGTTGTCTTTGAATTAGAGATCGTTTGAGATACCCAGTCAGTTTTCCAAACATTTCTCAGTTACTGGGGAAACATTTCAAGAATTTGGGGTTTTCTCTTCAACCTGTTTGCACAGTGCATGTATATCTAAGCCTTCTTGCAGTTGTCTGTATGATAGTCTGATTGACGATACCCGTGTACCAATGGAGAGATCACTTCTGAAGATTTAGTCCTTGAATGGGAGTAGGATTCGTAAATGTGCACTCCTTTTTTTGTGAAGGTCAGATAAGCCAGCAGCATTTGGTAGGAGTTCAGAATACAGAAATAGTTCTGTCTTCCCCCCCCCCCCCTTGGAATTTAAGTTTTTGTGCACTGCATCCATTATTTCAGTATGTGAATGCAGTCTGTATAGTGAATATTGATTTAGAATGCAAAACGTCCATGCGTATTTTGAAAACTGCTTTCCCTGTAGCTTTTATTAGTGCCCGTGCTTTGCCTGGAATCGCAGCTGCTGTGGCATTGAGGTAGTAGCAACAAGTAGCTAAACAATTTCTAAGGGGTTTGTTTGTATGGGGAAGGGCTGGAAAAAAGTTGTAGCTTTTTTCAGTATGTTGCCAGAACCGTAACTAAACAAACACCCATTACTAGCACGCAGAAAGTTATTAGCGCTGGCAGTATTTAAAGGGCTGTATGGCAACTTGTCAGACCTTGCCATTTCAGCACATGGGGTTTTGACACGGTGGTCAACAAAAGGTGGGAGAAGAAGACCAAAAGGGACGTAGAATGTCCAGGCCATTCCCAGCTTGGTAGGCACGGTAATAAGTGGAACTTGTGATTATTTGTTTTTCATGGAAATACTGGAATTTTGCTGCTTGTTCTAACAGCTGTGGTCTGCCCACTGAAGGCCAAGGCAGGTGAAGGAAGCCAATGGATTGTTCTTGGTAGGTAAGACTGGCTAAAAGCAAGATATTGAAGGACCTAGCTGATCCTGAGCGTTCAAAATAAATAAATCAGCTGAAATGGTCAACAGGGTACATCATTTGTAATAATGATAGCATTTAGGATGACCCTGTGGAAGTTCTGTAGATCATAACGATACAGTTCTCGTGACGGAGGTGGAGGTTAACTGGTCGAAAGTATAGAAACAGAAAAAACCCTTTTGTGGGTGGTTTTTGGTTTGGGGTTTTGTGGGTTGTTGGGGTTTTTTTTTTGTTAATTGCCCTTTCTGTAGTGACATAATGCTGAAACTTGCTCAGATATAACCTAAAAAGTTACCCACCCATGAATGTGGTATAAAATTTGGCCTGGTTGCTCTGTGGGAAACCAGATTGTGTGTCCTTGAAGTTGACTAGAGATATTGTATGTAAGATTATTCACTGTGGTGGGAGCGGTCTGAATTTATATATGCAAGGGAGGATGTAAATACAGCTGTCGCTTTTTTTGTGATCCAACTTCTGCTGACTTGTACTCCCCCCTTATTGACTCCTGAAGTCGTTTGTCTTAAATTGTAGAATGACAATTGACTTTCAAATTGATGAGGCTGTGGACTTGATGATATGAGATGGCTTCAGTCTGTAACGTAAGCAGTGGTTCGACAATGAGAAGCATTGATTCTCTGGCATTGCCCTCAATTCTAGGTTTGCTGTGAAACTAACCAGTCAGTAAACTGAGCAGGGTTAAGTGTAATGCCCTTCTCTCCATCTGCGAACACATCAAACTTCAAAGAGCTTAAGTTGGGTCTGCACTGTAATGCAGTTGTGTTGGCATGGCTGAAGGAAGAGATAGAGCGCTTTCCTGTGGATGAATGGGAATGAGGCGGGAAGGCTGGGGACAGACCTCTTCAGACAGCAGTGTGGCTGGATGCTGTGACTGAAAATGTGGCTGAAGGCTGATGATTACCTTCAAAGCAGCTCCCAGGGTCTCAATGTTACCTGTCCTCCATCACTTATTTAATACCATCCTTTGGACGGAGGTTACCATCACCAGAGCAAAGTCCAGAAGACTGGATCTTGTAGGTCTTTTGACACATCTCAGTCTGAAAACAAGTAGTTTATAGAGCCTTGGGGGTGGGTGAAAGTAATTCTGGGTGGCTTTATGTTGAAGCAGAAGAGCAGTACTTGCATTACCTGTTCTCCTGGATGCACTCAGAGTACAGCAACCCTTTGCAGGAAAAGGAGTATCAGTCACTTTGGAGGAAGGGGTGAAATATCAGCCCTTTCTGCACTGATTCTTTCCTCTTGGCCTCAATTTATGTAATTTAGTTGAACAGAGAAAGCTCTCTTATTTAAACACTTGTTCAGACAATTTCTGCACTTATTTTAATATTGGACTGTAACAAGTTAGAAGCACGATGATTGTCTTGTTATGTGTTAGGGTAGTGCCTAATTAGTGAGTCCCTAGGAGTCATCTCTGCTAACAAAACGTATCTGATAAATAGTTTACTTAAGAGATACAGCTTTTCTGCTAAGCAGTGTGGATCCGTTTTTATACTGAATTAAGGCCTGGACTCTTTTAAATGATTGTGTCTATGTCAGTACCAGTCATATCAATGTAACTTTCCTTTGTAAGCATGCCTTAACTGAAGGGTTGTTTGGGTTTTGTTTTCCTTTTTAACAAAAGAAAACCAGGAAAGACTTATAAATTGGATTTTAAATTGGATTTTCATAGCTGTTCTGCAAACTCGCATTATCTTGCATCACTGCGTTAATCTTCCAGACCAAAAAATGTACTTTTCTGCTTTAAAAGTATTTTATGGTTGGTAAGCTTTCTCCATAATGAAATTGTTTCATGCCTTGCACATAATGCCATGCCTGTATTATGCTTCTGTGTGACCTTCACTCAAGAGTTTCATCTTCCTTTTGACCATCAACAAGGGAAAAAGCCTTTTCTTTCCTCTTATTAGTTTTCTCAAAGGTGCCGGATGTTTTTAACCCTCTCTCCTTCATACCTATTCTGCTTCCTGCTTGCCACCTACCTTCCCTGGGCAGCCTGGTGGTTTGACTGGTATGAAGTAACTTCCTTCTCCCGAGGGATCCGGTGTGCTGTGCGGCAACCTGCATCAGGATTGCAACCTGCATTCAGGACAAGAGGAAATGGCTTCAAGTTTCGCCAGGGGAGGTTCAGGCTGGATATTAGGAAAAATTTCTTTACTGAGAGAGTGGTGAAAGACTGGAACAGGCTGCCCTGGGAGTTGGTGGAGTCACCATCACTGGAGGTGTTCAAGGAACGTGTGGATGAGGCATTGTGGGACATGATTTAGTGGGCATGGTGGGGTTGGGTTGATGGTTGGACTTGATGATCTTACAGGTCTTTTCCAACCTTAGTGATTCTGTGATCACCTGAAGCAGAGGCATTTGGAGAGAGCACAAACCCAGGCCTCTCCCATCATTTGGGCACTATGCCCTGTATGACCGTGTTACTTTCGAGGATGTAAGGATCTTGAACATGGCATAAAGTTTATAAATAACTAAAAGCTCATGTTTTTGTGTTATTAAGTATATCTTGCATTCTGATGCAACAAATAGGTTAAAAAAATGTCTCTAACTGCTTTCTTCTATACTATGGTAATGCTTGCCCAACTCTTTTATTTGGAAACAATATTACAAGGAATTAGTGCTACTAATACTTGGCTGCTGAGCAATGTATTCACTTAGAGCTTGCAGTAAGAGCGATTGAGGGTGTGGTACAATTAGCTTGTGACTGCTGTGCTCCTTTTGCGTGCGTGTATTTGTGTGTGAAGTGGTGATGAAATTCTGAGCAATTTTGTTTAAAATGTTATTGTAAGATCTCTTTGAATCCCAAGGCAAATAAATTGTTCTTAGCTTGCAAGAAAAGTTTTTGGGAATGAATTATTTTGCAGATAGGGTATATATGCTTACAGCTGAGACAGTGCATGTCTGAGAGATTCAGTACGAGTTTGTAAGTCCATGAGATGTTGCCAAAGATGATTCAAATGCTTAAGCAGAAGAGAGCAGATGGAAATTTGCTGACTTTTGGTGATAAAAGAAATTGATGAAGTATTGTCTTTCTCCCCAGATACTTTTCCAGAAAGGGTTACCATGTAATTTCCACACTGGAAAGGCAGAAAGGAGAGGTTCTGAGTTCGGCTGGCTGATGCAAGCCTTCAATGTCAAATCTAATACAATTTTTAGTAACGTAACAGTGTTCTAACTCAGAACACTTTTCTGCAGCCTTGCTGGACAACACAATTAGTAGCTCAAGTTTGGAGATGAGATTCTGTCTTGCTCTCAACCTCTCAATTCAGAGGGTTGAGGAAGAGGTTGCTTGAAAACTGTTTATGCATAAGATTTAGAAAAGCTTTTGGCCAGTATATCATCTGCCTGATGAAAAGATGGTACATGCTTTAATAAACTTGATGTTTTCTGTCCTTGTTGATTCAAGCAGTTAAGATTTTGCAGACTTGGTACACTGGAGTAGAAAGCATGTGCTTTTTGATACTTGAAATCTAGCATTTGTCAAAATGCATGCAGTTGGCATAACTGACATGAGTGGTCAGCCTATCCATCAGCTTTCCATGTTCATTTTGGTTCATGGGGTGGAAACTCGTCTCTTGGGCTCCGCTCTGTCGTTTGGTGTTACACCAAATCTGCTCTGATGCTGCTGAGCTTCTTGTTAGGATCAGCTGTGGGTGTGTTTGCTTCTTCACACTAGTAGATTTCCACTTCAAGAGGACATGCAGGTGTCTGGGGCTGAACTGCTGTTTGATTCTGCAGATTGTCTCACCAGTCTTCCTGTTGAATTCCCAGGTGCTTTCACAGGTACTTAATTGGAAGGTGTCTCATTTACTGCCTAATGCTTGTCTTGATCTCCAGTCCTTAACAGGCAATGTGCAGTTTGCACAGATACGGTGCCTGAGATGTTGCTTGGCATAGCTCTGCTTTCTGTACTGTAATGCTTCTTGGTCAAAGACTTGATGTTACTTCATCTTTTACACTTTGAGTAGTGTGATCTCTGAGCTGAGCTGTCATTTGCCATTTTTGCCTTCTGACATAACGTTATTGCTTGACACATGAAATTCAAGGATGGCCTGCTACTTCTCCTGAGATCTCTGTTTGTATGAAACCCTGTTGGAAATGTCACACGGGATCGCAATATAGTAAGCAATAAATGTCTAGGCCTCTTAGTAATTTTCTGCGTTATACTGGAGTTTGTATTGCTTACAGGGTTTTTGGTATTACTTTCTGGTCCCACGCTGAAAGGTAAGAGAAAGTAGCACTTCTTCACATCAGTTTCCGTATTTCCATCACTCCACTGTCTAGTTATACATTCTTGTAAGAATATATCATATTTCACAGAGGTCTGGGCCCTTGACAGTTTCAGTTAAAGTTCTGTAGAATTAAAAAAGGTTCCACAATGTATGTCTGTAAGAATTACAGACTTAAAAGGGAAAAGGGAAAAAAAATGCTCAACTTCTCAAATGCTTTTGGAAGTCAGTTAAAACATATGTATTCTCATATGATTGTTCTTCTTGTGAATATTCGGTGTAGGCAGAATCCATTCAGCTTTCTCTGTTCTTCCCTAAGATTTGTGACCTCTGCTTTTCTTATCCTTCATAGTATCGCACTGTGTATGGCTTTTTCCTGTGATGGACAAGAGTTGTTGCTGCCACTGACTTTGCTAAAGTATGATGGCACAAGGTATATAAAGGGCTGTAAGCATGTGACTGAAATCTTGCTTTTCTTTAGCTCTTTGATCGCTAATCCTACTTCTGACATCTGATCAGTGTTGACATTCAGTAATCTACATTTGCATTTTGCCTTTAAATCTGGTGCTGAGGTGGGTTTAGGTTCTTCTGGAGGATTTCTTCAAAATCTTTCGATTTGTTTTCTTTTCAAAAGAAAGGTTGTAAGTATTTTCTAGGCCTGATTTCTGATTGTTCTTTTTGTTCTTTTTTATGAAGTTTCCAGATAGGGCTGTATGAATTCCTACTACAGTAGCAGTCCTAATTTCAGCTAGTAAGCTCTTAATGTGGTTTTGGTTCTTTCCTCACGGTCCTGCCTTGTGCTTCCCCTCTGCATTTTCCAGTATTTTATTAGCCAAAGTTCTTGGGATTTTTCTGTTCAGCATTGTTCCTTTCCCTGGTAAAGTGTCTTCTGTGACAGCTTATTGAAATCTGATCTATCTGCAGGTATTCAGTCAGAACAGTTAGAATCTGAATAATTTTTTTCTGAAACTATTGCTTCTCTTCAGATTTAGCTTGTATTTGACCATGCTGTGTTTCAGGACTGTTCCTTAGTTCAAGCTGAATTTACTGTGCACACTTCAGTTCTCAATTTGTGCCACTGATTTTGTTGGCTAGATTCAGTTTACAATTATTTTTCTTAGCTTAGTGGTGGTGGGTTTTGTTTTTCTTTTTTCTTCAATGGCTCATACTTACTTGATTTGTTCTTTAATCTTATAGTTTATCTGAATCTTGTATTGGTGCAGATGTAGTTGATTTAAATTTTGCTCTGGATTAAATCTGTTTAAGTTGCTTATGCTACTCTGAGAGAATGGGATACTTGAAGAATTAGTTTTGAGTGAAGTTCAGTGATTTTCCCTGCTCTTTTGGTCAATGGTACTTGATCATGCTTTTCCTAAGTGTTTTTTTTACAAACTTATGAGTAAATGTTTATATTATACCTTGAAGGCATTTGTTAACTCCATCTGTGTTCTTCTCACTGTTTCTCCATCATTTCATATAGCCTGGTGTGATTGACATGTAGTATAGAATTTATTTTCTTCTGGTGTGTGAGATTATTTTTTGGGTTTTTGCCCAAATATCAATTTCCTCTGTGTTGTAAGCTTTCACATACCTGTTACTGTCTAGCATGTCCTGTCAGTACTCATATCTCTACTCAGGCTTTTCCTGTTTCTGCTAGGTTTTTGTTTCAGGTCAAGTCTAGTGGGTTTGTTTCTGGGAACTTATTGTTTGGATGTATTATTGTGTGAGTTTCTGCACCTGGACATTTCGTCATCTGCCAACTGGGCCTCAGTGGAAATAAAGGCAATTCTTTTGCTCTGTGTGTGTGTACCTATACGTAGCGATAGATACAGATTGTAAAGCACATTCTGGTTTCCTCTCTGTTGAAGAGAAAAATAGCAAAGTTTTACAACCTTAAAATATTTTAAATATTGCTTAGCAGATAACACTGACAAATGTCGTTACGTCTTACAATGATTAGGGCTTAGCAGACAAAGTTACAAAAAGTTCTAAAAGCTGAAAGTCTAAACCCAGTCAGATTCAGGTTTGAGTTAAGATACAAATTTTTACAGGGATGGTCATGAGTTGTTTGGATGCCTTGACAAGTACTGTGGTAGACGTTCAATTGCTGATCACTTTTAAGGTATTTGGAAGATAATCTAATTCAATCACGATTGTTAAACTTGAAGGGAGGATGAAAGCTTTATCCTTTGTTACTGCTTTATCCTGCAATACTCAAGCCAGATCATCACATTGGCCCTTCCTGAGCTGCTTTTTTTTTTTAAGATTAGTGGTTAGGTTTTCAATCTTCTCTCATTTGCATTCATCAGCCTGAAGACAGAAAAAGCAAGTACTGTTTTTGCTGCTTGTCTTGCTCAATGTCAGAGTGAGGGTACTTCCTCAAAGGCAGTTTCACTAAACAAGTTTGAAAACTTGTGTGCAAGGGAAACGGTGGCTGGGCAAATCAGTGCTCTATAAAGCTGCCTTGGTAGAAAGAGAGAGCAACAAAGGCAGGTGTTGGGGAAGGCTTGACAAATCTTAGGCCTTAAGTTCAGAGGAAGAATTGGGGGTTTTTTTGATACCACATTACATGTCCATATAAGCCAATGCTATATAATTCACATAAGAAAACAGTTATCAAGTAAATATTTAGAAGTTATTTTGCTTTTGTTTATATGAATGAACACCTACAAAACAAAACTGTTTAACTCTTCATAAAGTTCCAAGGGTGGTGTTCACAATGAAGAGGTTATTTTCATGCTTTTGTGGATACTATTACCAGGATTGGAAGTTTAACATTGTAATTATTTTTGAGTGGTGTATAATATTTACTATTCATTTAGCCTCTCCCATGAAATGAAATCAAATAGAATTGACCCTCCCCTTTAAAAGGATTTGTCCATAGTATTACCCATGGAGTTCAGATTGTTGCTCAGAAAAGTAATTGGATGACCTCATCCTGTAATAGCAAATGAGAGAGCTAATCACATGGACTGTTTTGAGAAAGAATGGAAGAGTAATGATTCATTACAGTTACTAGGGAAAACAACAGCTTGTACTGTACACTTTAGCTCTGTGTTGTTATGAGTTATTGTTTTTATAGTCCAGGAAGTAACACTTAGAAAGAGTTTATTCATTGTCCGTGATCTTAATACAAAACTGAATGCCCAAGGTGCAAACATGACTTAAGTCGACCCTGTTGATTGAGGCTTTCTCAGAAATCAGCTGACATCTACAATCCAAATAGGTCCCTTAAATGTTTCAGGTTTATGACTGGAGCTCATTATGTGTCCATCTTGCCTTAGTGGAAAGAGAAGGGGTCGTCAGCACACTTTAAATACTAGGAACCGTTTAAGCAGTGTGTGTTTCATTCAGTGTTGGAATGTCACGATGCCTGTTTTGAAAAATTCTTACTCATGACACACATGACATTGCGAGTTTTCCTAGTTGTGGTGTTGAGCTCATATACAAATAGACTGCTGACATCCATGGGACTATTTGAGTGGTAGCTCATGAGCATGACTCCCAGAGTCACCGTCTGACCTGTATTAAATCTTAGCTCTTTTGGAGGGTATACTTCTGTATTTGCTCTACATGCTAAAAAGATGTATGCTGTTTGTTTAGGCATTTTTAAGAGAAAAATCTCTTAATAGAAGGTGTCTTGAGAGACTGTCAGGCTGTAGATTATATTAGTGTAGAGCTGGGAGAAGGATGTGGCATGGTGGGGCTCGGCTCTCAGGAGCCAGGTGAATAAAACATGCTTGTCGTCTGGCAAACTGGAGGAGGGGAGGGTGTCCCTGGGTGGCAGTGTCAGGGACAACAGTGGCACCAACTGCGGAGTGGCCTCCATCCAGCTGTAGGCAAGGTGTCATGCAAGTTGCCTGTGACACTGAAGAATGGCTGTATTGCAGGTCACTGGTGTGCGCTGAAAGCACCTCGGCTCCGAGGACTGCATGGTTAAAGCTGAATGGGAAGCGTCACTGTCTGATATTGTACCGAGCTTTTTGATAGTGTTTGCTGTGCAACAAAGACATGGCTGCTGGTAATTTTAAGGTCTGAAGTGTTGTTATTTATTATCATTCATAAACAGTAAATAAATTGGCTTTGGTGTTTTAATAAGGTACGCTAGAGGTATATATAATCCAGGTCTTCACTCTTGAATATGTAATCCAATTTACTTTGAGAATCCTGTGTATTTTAGCAGGTAAAACACTGCAGGCTCACAAACATAATCATAAGATTGCTGTCAGCGGGACTGTGGAAAGGTGATGAAGACTACTTGATCTTTGTGTGTGTTTTATTTAAATAAAAGTGTGGCTTTTTGTGAAAGAGGGTTGCTGTTTGTCAGTAAGAAAATCTTTTTATAGTAAAATAGATTGTTCATGTGTAAGGTGCATAAATTTGCTTTTCCTTTAAAAACACCAGTCATTGTTATTTTGCAAAGAAACTTGCAAATTCTTATGAAAGATTAAAAACAAAAGAAATCACTAGTTATATTTTAAAAGAAAGAGGGGGAAATATTCCCGCAGCAAAGATCTGTGTGACGGATATCCAAACAGCTGAAAACATTGTGACTTATTACCGGTATTTGAGTCCATATACTCTAAAGTATTTGTGTTTTCGGTGCTGGTAACTTACAGTGTACCAAGTTGGTTCTACTGCAGGTCATCCCTTCATTTCCTTACCGTTTGTGGGCAATTTGTAATCAGTCTGGACTGTAAGCAGTCTGGAATGTAGGTCCCCAAAGAGCAGAGAGTACAGTGGTGCTTGGAAGAGTCTTAACTGGCTGAATCAATTGGCTTAGTTTTCAAACCAAGAGGACCTATCTCTCTGGAAAATATCCTTTGGTCAGATAGAAATCATTTGGCTTAACAGGGGTCTGTGTTATGCAGGAGGTCAGGCTTCATATGGTCATAATCCCTTCTAGAAAAAAACAGTTTGAAAATTGGTTGCTGATGTAAGAATGCAAGTGCAGTACATCATAATTTAATGCATGAATTCAGACTACTAATCTATATACTTTGTGCAATGGTTATTGGCTCCCGCTCCAGCTTACAACTAAATGTGAGGCACAGTGGTCAGATAAGTAAAATGTAGTATGGTTTCTTCCTTCAGCATAAATTGCATCAGGTAACTGAACCTCTTCCAGTAATACCCTCTAGTGCATTGTGTGTCCTTCCAGTAACACGATGCAAGAGCAATTGCCCAGGCTCCCTAGCCAGTTGTGGCTTTGTATTCCCTGGTTTCAGGTACTAGTCATATACTACATTTCACTGCTTTTCCTCTGCTAATACCTGTATTTTACAGAAAAGAAAGAAAATTTTGAACGATTTTCTGGACCTTTGCTTTAGAATACGAGTTTGCAAAAGAGCAAGCTGACTTTATTCAAAAAGCTGTATCAACCAAAATGAAGGCGTTATCCCCCCCCTTTTCCCCTCCTGCCCCCATATATAGGTATGGTCCTGGTGCATTTGGCATGTGTGTCTGCTGGGGCTGTTCCTTGATGTAAGGTTACTTGTGCCTGAGTGGCATCAGTTAGCTAGATGCTAATCCCACATACTTTAACACGTGCTTTAAACCTTTGCCCATGAAAACTGCTTGCTTGAACAATGGCTTGCAGATTTAGTATTCTTACATTGGGAATTCCTTCCCTTATTTCACTATGCAGCCAGAAACCTGATGAAATAATGAGAAAAAAATTTGCAATCAGTATAGTTGCAGGATTCGATGCCTGGATAATTCACTGGCTCTTGCCCAAGGACCAGCCTAATTTAAGGAATATGATTCTTTGTTGCCTGTTCTGTTTCTGTAGAAACTCTCGGTTACTTAATTCTTAATCATGTCTCAAAAGGTACTTGCTATATGAAGAATTAATGAACAGTATTAAAATAAATTGTTATTTAATTGTGATCACTTCATGTAGAAATGCCTCAGATTATCAGTTTGAACTGCTCTGATTTCATTCTGGTTGCATCACATGTCTGCATTTAAAAAAAAAAAAAAAAACAACCAAAACCAAGAAAACCCACACAAAACCCCAAACCCAAAAAACCAACACTGACCTACAAGGAAAAACAGAACAGTTCCCGAAGGACAGCAGTTGGGGTAGTTGCATGATTGCAAGAGTAAATATTAATTGGCTTTAACGTATCTAAGAACACATCAATATTTTTCAAATATCACATGTATCATCTATTAAAACAGCTATTTTATGATATGAGTAAAATTTTACTGATAAACTGTCTGTTGCAATTAACTTGGTAAGCTAGACTTTGAATTTCCATGGGGTCTTCCGGAGTTCTGTGAATTTTCTTCCTTTAACCTCACTGCATGGACATTTCGACAACCTGTTTCCATTGCTGAAAAGGCACTGGGCAACTCCTACTTGCTGCATGAGTGGCAAGTATTCTTTCTTTTGTTTCCCTTACCTACCTCCCATCTGTTGTTTCAGTGCTGGCTAGTTTTTTGGTTCGTTTTTTTTATAGCTGTCTCCACATTTCTTGAATACATTGATCTATCCTACATTGTCTCTCTTTGGCGGGACAGGGGGATGTTCCGCCCCTCCTATCTCCAGTATCTCAGGGAGAAGGAGGTAGGATGGGAAGCTCCTCTTGACTTGATGTCACTGCACAAGTCTGTAGGTTTGTTCTGGCTTTCTGACCTTAGCTGTGTATCCCACTTTTTACAGCTGCAGCACCTTCCTAGAACTAGTGGCAGAATTGGTTGGTAGGACCACCCACACACCAACAGGTTTGGAAATACAGCAGGAGGGAAGAAACAAGCATATTTTTAAAGATTACAGGGACTTAACAGTGTATCTGTACCTCAGAGAAGACTACACTTGGCCAGCATACAACTTTATTTAGATATTACATCATGCCTATTGCATATTTAATACTGTCAGTAGACATGTGAAGCTGCAAAGCATGAAGAATCTTTGGCAGAAGCTCTGCTACATGTTTCCAGCAAAGCCAGGTGATTAACGCAGTGTAGTGTCTGCCTTGGTCTGCACTCCAGTTGAGTAATACTCTTGACCTCAGCAGCAGCTTTAAGCATTTGAGGATCTTTGCCCCTGGTTGAAGTGAAATGTGCATGTGCTTTCTGGACCAGGGCCATACTAGTTTTGTGAAGCTAGAATGGAGAGTATACGCAACAGAAAAAAATGTTTAAAAGAACATTATAACCTACTTCAGTCTGCTGAGTTTGAAAGTACCTAGGAGGGCTGGTGGAGGATTGATCAGAGGCAGCTTGTCAGCATACAACAGTAATCAAAATGCATGAGAGATGAGGGTTTAAGATGGCAATAGGAACAACTATTAGTTAGCTAGTCAGACTAATGAACATTGGGATGTTTTACAATAATATTTTGTGTTCATATCCTATAGTCAGCAGACAGCTCTCTAACACTGCTTGCTAACGAATGACCTGATGTTGTGTCCAGACTTCTGTCTCATGTATTTCAGAATTCTTGAAATAAAAAGTGGTTGATATTAATGCATCGGGCAGGAAAAGATTACGTTTGATCTGGCCTGTGAAGATCTGTATAAAACAAAATACAAATAAAAAACATAGGATAGGGGAACACAAAATCACTGGTAGGTGGGGTATTTCCAAATATCAGTTTCAGTTCAGATTTAAGGGATCTACTAAGATGGAAAATGGGTAGTGCTTTTATATCTTTGTGATGCATGAAGCAAATCTGAAAGAACAACAGTGAGGGAAGCAGTCTTCTGTACCAGTTATGACAGTGCAGAATGAGGAACTAATAAAACTATTACAGTAAAAGATGAAAACAGCCACTTGAAAGCAGAAGAGGATTTTAACAGGAGTGTTTTAGAATGTTTTTTTGGTCCATGCAGTTTATTTCAGCTGTTAAAAAAGCCCTTATTTTTACCCCAATAAATATTTGCAGAGAAAAAGAAAAAAATCTTTGAAAGTTCATCCATCTGTTTTCAATATGTGAATTTGCTGAGAACTTCAACATGAGAATTTAAATCCTACATCTTTACATGGAAAATGAAAATTCTTTGTGGAGGTGAAAAGAGGGAAAACTTTTACATCTTTTAAAAATAAATAGGGCTTCTTGTGGGAGAGGGTTTGGGGGGTTAGAGTTTGCTTTGTGTGTAATTCCTTATTAAAATAGGATCTAGAATTTGTGGAAATACAGTTAGGAATTATTGGTAGCATTTGGTATGAAACTGTTGATGGCCCCCTCCATAGCAAAGAATTTTCAAAGCTACTTTGGGAAAACAGTATAGCTTTGTCTTTCATCAGTATCCTTTCAGCTGGAAAACAGCTTGACTGTTAGGCATTTTGATCCTTTCTACCCTAAGAATCAGAGTTGGAGTTTTGAACCCTTCTAGGGTGTATTGTCTGGGGTTTTTTGTTGGTGTTGCAGTGGGATTTTTTGTTTGTTTTTTCCCCAGGGCTCCAAAAGTATATGAAACAGAAAAGGACTAAATAACTTTTAAACATGTTTTTATAAAACAGCTACCTTCTGCTTTGCTTCAGTTTTTCTGCCTTTGTGCTAGAATCAAGGTATGTTTAAAAGTTGAAGTCTTGTTGAAACTGAAGATTTTTCCCTCTTGAGTCACTTTCCCTCTACAACATGAGGCAACAAGTGTGGAGGTGAACACATAGGTCTGCATTTTGCTGTGGAGGGTGAAAGAGAAGGGGGGCGGGCTGCGAAGCTCCCTCCTGTGGGATCTTGGCTGATCCATCACTGTGTATTCATCAGAATTTCCTGTTCCATAGGTCTCCTTGTGGGTACTCTTGATGTCGTGTTGGACTCCAGTGCCAGAGTGGCACCATATCGAATCCTCTACCAAGCACCGGACTCCTTGGTCTATTGGACTATTGCCTGTGGTAAGGACAAACATACTGACATGTGGGGTTTTATTCTTCCTGGGTACTGTGCAACATAACTAATAGAGCATCCTGCCTGCTGAGCACAGTCATTTCAGGACAAATAAATGGGTCAGGATGAAAACCTGCTCTAGTGGTTAAATTAAGAAGCTCCAGAGCTTCTAATATTCAGACCTTGAATGCTAGCATGTGTGTATGTGTTATGCACAATGACTGAGTAAAACCAGAAATGGCCATGGAACAGGGCAGAAGCCTCTGTTATTTCCCACCCTTCATCTCCCAAATATGTTCCCAGACAAGCAGTCTAGTATCCATCATTCCTTCTTGCATGTTCTTCTCCATGCCCATGGCTCACTCCTACAGCACTTCTAAAGTGCAGCATTCCTGGGTGATGGGGTATCTCTGAAGAGTGTCGTAGGAGGAGTACTTGGGTTATAGCCCCCAAAATGGCCCATACTGGGCACCTGGCTTCCCTCGAAATGAAAATCAGGAAGATAGTGCAACACCAGCTCTCACCTGGGTACTGAGTATCGGTATGGCATTTCCTGGATAGTGAGCTCAGTCTCCTCCAGGATAAATACCATCTAGATGCCAGGGATGCCCACGTCCTGGACGTTTATTTCAGATAGTGTGTTGTCCTTCTAAATATGTTGTACTTAGAAATTCAGTAAGACGATAGCCAGGTTAGAGTGAAATACGTTCTTACATAGATGCAACAACTCTTAAGAGTTTTGGTCTTTAAGGCTTAAACTTTGACAACAGTAACTGTAAGACTGTTTCTTCTGTCATTATAGTAGTTGGTGAAATCAATGAAGTTGATATTTTGGTACACTAAGTAGGATTTTCGCATGCATCAGATCCTGTAAATACTAAATGCTTATTTCTGTGGTCAGGTACCTATTGCAAGTAGCATAAAGCAGTATGTAGTTAGTCTCTGGTTCTGTTTGCTGGGTCTGAAAATAATGTCTGAAGCTGAATGCAGAAGGTCAAGGTTATTTAGCTTTGATTGGCCAAGATTGGTCAGATCCTCAGTTTGATAGTATTGCTTTTAATCTTAGCAAATGAAAATTTTTGAATGCAACTCCTCTAGCTCTAAAGTTTCAAGCACTGTTTTAGGCAGCAGCCAGAACTCTGTTCATTTGAAAGAAAATTGAGAAAGAACAAATAAGAAGTGCGTACATGCCTGTTGTCATCTCTTTAATAGACTGGTAACTTCCAGCACCCCCAATGCTGCCTGACATTCAAAAATACTAGTTAATGAAGCTGTAGACTTCTGGTCTAACAGTGCCCTCTCATCTGTGCCCATTCTCCCAATAAAATTTTACATTTAGATTATTTGGATGACTTTTCCTTCAGACAAAACCCTCTCTTTTGGGAAGGGAAGAGGAAGAGGAATGGATTGCCATAGATCTAATAATTTTAGCAGTTCAAAGCAGGCTCTTTTCATATGAGAATATGATTTGTGTGTCTGACAAAAGTGATATCAAAGCTGTGTCATGTTCTGAATCCAACAGGAAGTTTCTGAATAGCTCATCTTAGCACAAGTATTTCTTGCTACTTTTGATGGTATCAGACCTGAAAGAAGGCATCGATTTAAACAGCCATTTTTCCCTCTGCACCTTTTAGTACCAACTCACTGAAGATTTTAAAATTCATATAACATAATTTGCCTTTGGTGACACTAGTTGTAAAACCAGGTATTAATGAAATTGTCAGTATTATGAAGGTCGTTTCCAAATCTTCATTTAACTGCTTGCTTTGTATTGTCAGCTACTCTGCTGTGACCATAAATATTGGGACGTGGCATGCCAGGTTTCCATGGATCTCAGTCATGAGAAAGAAGGATAAAAGTACTTGCCAGTATATTTACACTATTTGTGCACAAGCAGAGGTAGTTGCAAGTGCACATACAATCCCTTCTTCCCTTTATCCAAATGTCAGCGTGCAGCAATTAGTAACCACCTCTGTTCCATAAACTTGAAAGGGAGCAACAGAGGGCACAAATTTTCTTGCTGTTTGCAGACTCCCTTCCAAAGAAAATAACGTATCACAAAATTCTCAACAAAATAGTCTTTCTTCAAAGACACTTGTACTGTGCATATATTCAGAAATGAATTTTTAAGACTCTGGAAGTAGGCCATGTGACTTTTCTTTAAGTGCATTTTCAGTTTTTTTGCATGACACCTATAGATAATTACTATAATTTTATAGCTACAGTGTGTGTCCTCAGATAACCAGGGGCAGAAAATTGAAGAGTTATGGCCCCAGAATAAACAACAGTAACATACATGTGGAAATTTATGCTGCTGCTGAACTGTGAGGGTTTTGTTTCTCTTCTGTGACAGGTATTGCAGGTTTTATGTAGAAATATGGTGCTGTGTTTACATTTAAGCTAGTTTTAATAAGCATGCTCTTCAATTATGAATCTTAACCCTAATTGAAATTGCTAAAGTAGTTAACATATATATCTGTGCTTCCATTTTGTGGAATTGAATTTTTAGTCTCCTAATATCTAGCTGGTTGATTGGCTTACTTATTTTTATTAAATTATAAGACTGCACTAGCTTAGTCTCATCCCCCGAGGAGAATAGTGTGGCTTTTACAGGAAGGTAAAGTTTTACAGAGAGCAAATTATTTATCTAAGCAACCTTGAAGCTGAGCAGCCCAGTGTTGCCTAAGGCTCTGCGCTGTGGTTATTTTACGAACTTACAACTAAAGCAATTCCTTCTGAACTGATGAGGGGTTGTTACCATTATACAGCTTACTAAGGGATTTGGCTGCATTTAGCTATGCAGCTCTGATTTTTCCTGCATTGTACAGCTGTCCCTCCCTGTTCCCTAGGGGTAGACTGCTGGTTATTTGGTACTTGTAATCTCTTATTTTTACAGAAATTTGTCATATTCTCGTCTGCCTTCCATAAAGCAATAATCTCCATCTTCAGTAAGTAGCTATACAGAGTGACTGGAACAAATGTGATTGTTTCCTGGTTCATTCATGCTGTGTGACGTTTGCTCTTGTTCTGTATAAGACTATTCCGAGGGTAAAAAATAATCCAAGGGGTTTTGTTTGCTCTAAAATGACTATTCAAGTTATGTTTAGACCCCAGATTTGTTTATAATTAATTTTGGATATGAATTTTCTTGGTTATTAACTCTACTGATCTAGGCTGTATGAGAATGCTAGCTGGTAGATCTGAGGCTTTATAGCTCTGTAAGGGAGGCTTCTTATCAGCACTTTCTCCAGTGCAGTGTTGTGTTGAACATGTCACGGGTTAGAGTTCTGTCTATTGAACTATATTGGAAAGATGTTTTGGTGATTTTTCAAGAACAGTTTTAAGCATATTAATTTTTTATTGGTCTAGAAATCCAGAATTTTGCACATGATCAGCCTTATATATTTTAATAGCCCTTCTGTGTCCCATGTCAGTGTCCCCCCCTAGTCTGCTAGTGCTTAATTTAGGGGGAAAAAATACGGTATATGTAAACTCTGTTTGGAAATAAACAATATTTTTTAGATCCTTCTCCACCTATAAAATCAGTCATTCTTACTATGGCTTTGTGTGTTTTTCAGATACAGAACCAACCATTGCTGTAGGTTTTTTTGTGGTAATGGTAGTTATCTGTATTTCTGTAGAAGTTTCTAAATCTGCATTTCACATGTGGAAAAAAAAAAAAAAGAATTACTGATTATTTTAAAGGACCAATCTTGAAATTTTATTACATGCCTTGGAAAAGGTTTTCGAAAAAACCCATGTGCTTTGGTTAAGAAAGGTGCAAGTTTTAGTTAGAGTGCTGTTGAGTTTACCAGCCCTAACTATTTTCTCTTCCCTCTCTGCACAAATTGAGGTTTTGCCAGTCCACTCCTGAACCTGCCATTACTGGCAAGAACAATTTTAGGCCCCCTGAAGTGTTACAGGTTCTCTTTCAGTGCATTCTGTTAAAGCAGCAGTTCAGGCTGACTAATAAGCATCTCAGGTAGGTATCTACCTGGGAGGGAAGACCGGACACGACAGCCTCATCCGCTGTCTCAAGTTAAGCCATTCCTATTCCTCAGTCACTGACTGAAACAATACTGAGATTATACTTCTGAGTGTGTTTGAAAGCATGTTTATATCACTTGTTAATTTTCTTCTCAGTCCTGAACTCGGTCACATTCCCTCTCTACCTTCATCTCTTACCTTAGACAAACCAACCCAGATGCTAGAAACCTAACGCTCACATGCAGAGATGTTCCCATGTTGCTCATGCTGTTACTTCACCCCACCTGCCAGGCAATTGCCCCTTCTCATCCTCTCTCCAGCACCATGCATCCTTCCTCCAACCAGCTCTTCTGGTCTAGACCTCCCTTAGCTCTCTAACTTCTCTTTAACACGCTTATTAGTTTTCTCCCTGAAGATTGAGGAGAATAGCTCAATCCACCAGGGATGCTGGCCAACATTACAGCATTTCAGCCATGGAGCACACCATAAGCTGAGCGTACCATTTAGAGGACGGGAAGGAGTGATTAGTAGCTTACTGTATGCGTTGTAGCTATTTTCCCTTTTATTTCCTGCCAGTCTTGAGGGCTCTGTGTTCCTAAGTGCAGTGGTTTAACTGTTAAATGTTTTTTTTCCTTCCCTGAGAGTTAGAGATATTGCTTAATTTACCTAAAAGGCCAATGATGGCAAAATGGTGAATGCTCCTAATATGCTAAGATAGGCAAAGACTTGCCAGCAGCAGAGTTATAATAGACCTGTAGTTTAAAACATCTCAGTAGAAGTTTTTTAATCCTGAGTAAGTAAAGCAAAGAGAAAGATACAGACTGTGATGATAAATTGACGAGAACTGGGGTGTGGGTTTTGGCCTGATTGCATAATCTGCTGTAGATGAGACTGGGAGAGTAAACAGTAAGATAGTGGAGACAAAAAGCAATGGAAACAGTGAGATGAGTTGTTAAAGGCTGAGAATAATCAACCAAAGCTGTTTCATGAGAAGTGATGAAAAATAATTGATGAATTGCAAACAAGAGATAGACAGCTTTAAGAAATAGTCCATTGCGATAGTTGTCACTGCTCTTCAAGAGATGAGCCATTTTTCTGATGACAGTCTAGTTTTATATACATAGCTCATGTATTTCATCATTGCTTTTTACAGCAGTGTAAAAGCCAAGAAGAAATAAATTAGTCTTCAGACCACCTCCTGAGTTCCAGAAAGGTCTGGTTGCATCCAGTGGTTTTAAGGAGAAGCAGCAGTGGCAATCACTTATGGTTCTGAAATATTTGTTAAATGAGCAAGCTATTCTGCAACATGATTTATGTATCCATACTACAACTAGAATTGTGAAATTCCCCTGGAAGTTGCACAGAATATTGCATTCTGTTGCTTTCATTGGAGTTGTGTAAAGCTCTGATTGTATACTGTAGAAAGAATATTTTTCCCCATCATTTGTTGCTGAACAACAAGGAAAACGATTATTTGGTATGTATTCAAGATGGTTGCATTGAGTTCTTCTATAAACCATGGAAACACTTATGTGCAGACATGTGACAATTTGTGCCTGTAGTGAAGCTGAAGAAGTTATTAGCAACAGCTTGTTGTAATTTAACCTCTTTGTAATGGTTGCTTCACATGAGCCCCTTCACTTTGTTAGGTTCTGTAGGCATTAGTTAGCAGATAGGTACATTTACTTGCTAGGTCTGAGTAAAATGAGCCAAATCTCTGATTTGAACAAAAAGATGATGTAGTATTGATGCTATTTCCTACCGGGATTGAGATACTTTTAATCAAGCTTCAGGTACAGATGTTCCTATGTGAACATATCATGTTTGTTTTCTGAAAAGACTTACTTAAAAGTCCCAGTTTTGACATAATTCCCTCAACATCCATTTTTGGGGGAACAAATTTTTGTGAGTGCTTGAATTTATTCTTCCTTGAGGGTGGGCACAGAGAGATCCTGAAGAGCACCAACAATTTTATTCGGCAAGATGTTGAGAACGGTATCAAAATGGAAGTTATATTTATTATAATCCATCTCAAGTAAAATAGAAGCAAAAAATTTGCATGTATAAACTCTAGTTCATACAAGAAGCTTTTTCATGCCTGTTCTGTACTGCTTTACAGACTACAGGTATATTGGTTCTTCAGTAAGCCAACTAGGGTCATCGAAGTTTAGTTTATTCTTTCATCATTGAAAGTAAAGCACTTCTGACAACCCTTTTCCCCCAGCAGCTTTCTTAAAGGTTCTTCAGCACTGATCTTTTGAGGAAGAGACATCGTAATAGACTTGTCAGGAAAATGATCCTTTTCAGCTTTTACTCTTGAAATTTTATCATTGTTTCATACTTTATAGATGTATACAACGGGGAAGACTTAGGAACCAATGGTAGAATATACAACTGTTTGTTTTTTTGTCAGTTCCTAACAGATGCAGGTAATACCTTTGCTAGCTCTTTAATGTGACATTGGGAGCTTAGTGTTGTTATTGTGGTTAGAATTCTAAATGTAGGACGTTTTTGCTCATGATACTGACATAAGTAGCTTGTGCTTCTCACAGAATAATCTTGAAGATTGCTGCCTATTTACTATGAAATTAAAGACTATGGGAGAAAATTTTGGAACCTCCAGGGACACAGCATCTGGTGAAATATTGCATCTCCAGTTACTGGCGAGTTTTATTAGAGTCTTTTGTTTATGATTAAGAGGACATTGACATTGGTGGATTATTTATTTTGTGACTTTGGGGTTTGTTTTTTTATATACAGGTTGCTCAAGGAAGGAAATCACTGAACACTGGGAATGGCTTGAACAGAATTTGTTGCAAACCCTTTCAATCTTTGAAAATGAGAATGACATAAATACATTTGTCAGAGGAAAAATACAGGTAGTTAAATATGTTATTATAAATGTTGTTAATGATAAATGTGACTGTGGAAGGAAAACTGATGTGAATTCTAAACAAATTTGACCTGGTATTCCCCAGGCTGCTCCACCTTTTTGAAGGAAAACCAGATTCTAAGTAGCAACATGTGTGTAAAAATTAGGCAAACTGGGATTAGCACACATAACTGCAGCAGTGTGATTAAAAAAAAAAATAGGCAGGTCTTCAAACATTGTACATACTGAAATTAATTGCACTATTGATTCTGTCTTAAACTTTGACAGTTTTCTATGTAGCTGCTTTTCCAGTGCAAAGCTTTAATTTTTTTTTTATGCACTCATCATATAATGTCTCCTTATCCTCTTCTGTGTAGTTAAATCCTGTAGTGCTGGCGTTTACACTTCATATAGGTGTTACAGGTTGCTGGTTGATTGATTTGTTTGTTTGGTTTTTGTTGGGGTTGGGGTTTTTTTTAACAGAATTTCTTTTTCTCCTTATAGGAGAGATAGTAGCTATACTGGTAAAAAGTACTTTATCCACACTAAGAATTACCTAAAAATAAATAATTTCGTAAAAGACTGATTGTAGGCAAGATTACTGAACTTACTTGGTGTGTATTCTAAGCATTGGCTTTGTCTCATTCCTCTTTTAACATTTCATGTAGTACGTCAACTGTCTTAAGCATCCCCTAGTTGTTTGTGTTTTACTAGTGAATCAGGTATGAGGGCTATAGATGATGGAAACACCTTATGCAAGAAGACACGTGTCTTGTGAAATATAAACCTTTAAGGAAATTGTTACTTTTTACAGTTGGACAAATATTAAATGTGAATGGTGGTTCACTGTCTTATACTCTGCTTTCCATGTAAATAGAGCAATTTCAAGGCAAGAAGTAACTTTTCTTTTTACAACTTTAATATAGAAGGCAATAGAGAAGATTTATAAAAGAGATTGGGAAAATAAGTGAGTAGACCAGAACTTCAGTATAGAACAGAAGGAACTGTAGTCTTTGAGGTATCAAAAAGCAGCTTTTCACCAGACTGCTGCCACTTCAAATTTGATGAAGGTGTTCTGCACCTGAAACTGTGAATGATTTTTCCATCCTTCCAGTTAATCTAATAGGAGATATTTCTTTTTTTCCTCTTGCTCTTCTCTGTTGCTCAAGATCCACTAAGAGAGGTGATAAAAGTTGTTTGGTATTTTCCCTAATGAATAGCAGATCCTTTTTTTTCCTTTGATGTTTTTCCTTTATTTTAGAAGAAAATTTTCTGGGGAAATCCTATCCCTGTCGCCTCGGGGAGCATTGGTAATAAGGATGTCTGATACCCCATGGCAACTAACATGCTATGTACTACTTTCACTCCCTGCTAGGGCATCATCGCTGAGTACAACAAAATCAATGGCATCAAGGAGGATGACGATACAGAAAAATTTAAGGAAGCCATAGTGAAATTTCACAAGCTATTTGGGATGCCGGAAGAAGAGAAATTAGTGAACTACTACTCCTGCAGTTACTGGAAGGGGAAGGTTCCCCGTCAGGGCTGGGTGTATCTCAGCATTAATCACCTTTGCTTTTATTCTTTCCTCATGGGCAGGGAAGGTATGTTTAACAGTGGAATGGTGGTCTGTGCATCTAAGAATTGTTAGGAAGTCTTCTGTAGTTTGTTACAAAGACACTGCTGAGGAAAAGAGGAGCAGGGAGCAATTCCTTGATGGTCACGCTGCTTAACTGTGTGCTTGTTCCCTTGTCTGTTTTGTATTTCTCAAAGTAGTTCTCTGTAAAACAATACCTGGGCATCACTTAGAGGCATGGTTCACTTCAGGGACCATGCCCAAAAGGGAATAGGGATGAGATCACACCGGTTTGGGCTCCTTCTGCTCTTGTACAATCCTCCAGTACTACTCTGGCAGACTTTGCAACCTCAAATGCCCCATTTACTCTTGTACAACACCAGAGCATCACAAAGGACTCAGGAGACCCGGGATCAACAACTAGAAAGTGTGACTGCAACCAGTCTGCTCTAGAGTTCTAAGCAGTGTGGAGGTGAACGAGTCTGTAGTACTTGGTTACGGGCAATGGATCAGTCCCAGGTCTTTCTATTTAGCTGTGTAGACATACCCTAGTGAATTACTGGGTTGGTTTTTTTTTTTGACAAAAATAAATGTAGATTTAGTCCCTGTTTTTAAGGACAATATCCTAACCTGTAGTGGTGTTGGAAGAAAAGCCAAGGATCTGTCATTACTGCAATATTTGAAACTTTTTAATGTATAAAAATAACGCAAGTCTGTCTGATGTGTTTAGACTACATTTCTTTGCTTCCATAGGAAAAGAGGACATCAGAGTCTGAGCAAGTGCTGTGGCAATGATAAATTATATTAGCCTACCTAGCTTTGTAATGCTTTTGTGTGGTGTTCTGTACAGGAGTAAATGATATTTAAACTCTTTTATCTGCTGTTTGTCAGGTTATCATAGTTTGTTTGTATGAGCTGGGTCTATTTATGCTGTCCTCCCAACTGTAAGATGCAAGAAAATTTCAGCTGAATACATTTTAGAGTAAGAGGAAGATAAATGGTTTTGAATGTGCTAAGTTTTGTACTGAATCTTTTTTTTTGTTTGCTTCTGTTCAGCAAAGTTAGTTATCCGCTGGGTTGATATCACTCAACTTGAGAAGAATGCTACACTGCTCTTCCCTGATATGATCAAAGTGAGCACAAGGTCAAGTGAACATTTCTTCTCAGTATTCCTTAATATCAGTGAGACATTTAAGCTAATGGAACAGCTTGCCAATATAGCTATGCGACAGCTTTTGGACAATGAAGGATTTGAACAAGATAGGTCATTACCCAAACTGAAAAAGAAATCCCCCAAAAAAGTATCTGCACTAAAACGGTAGGTAGCACTGGCTCTTAGTCATTTGTTTCTCCTCAGTCCTTTTACTTGCAGCATTTTGTCCAAAAGTTTTCTAATGTTGCTGCCATTTACTGTTACTCCAAAAGGATTGATTGATTCCAGCAGTGGCAAAATGTGAATAATTATTTAAATATAATTACTTGGTCTCCTGTTGAAATAGGAAAGGGAAGACATTTTAATATGAACATGTTGCAAAAATAGAAGAAACATATTTGAGCCAAATTCTTGTTTGTTTAGAAGTTCTTCAGTGTATCTCTCCACACTGGCTGTGTTAGGTATCTGTTGTAAGGCCCTTTTATGTTACCAGGGGAAGGTAATAAAGTGATTTAAGTGTTATTATGAAATGTGCCTAACATTCATACTTGGTCCTATAACTGGAATTGAAAAATTACTTTAGATGAGGAATTTTATTTAAAACTTATTTTAGGTAACAGAGATACAAAAAATGACATAAAATTCTAAGGTATGTAAAATAATCTGGAAAATATTTCTGCTTCTTTTATAGATATCATACTGCAATTTGATAATTTCTTGTTATTTTTTTCATTATTTTAATGTTGATCATGTTAGTGAACCGTACAGAATTGTAACCAGTGCTTGTTTATATTTCTCATTACTTAGTGACATCTGACATGCATTATATCACTTAGGATTGTCTGTCTTTCTAACTATTCAGTGTTTTGCATTGAATGCATTATCAAGACTGTGTCTTGAAATTGTTAACAAACTTTAGCCCTAAGGATTCTATTAATAAGCCTCTAAGAAGCGTTTTTTGTGTAATATTACATGGGGTCATGTGTTATTTAATAATAAATGGGTTCACTGTATATATTCTCAGGAAGTAGGGCTGAATGGGGAAAGATCACCCAATCTGTCCCCTCTGAGAAGTCAGGATCAATGTATCTAAGTCATTCATGGCAGAATTTTTTTTTCATGTAGTTTTAGAATCTTCCAGCAGTGGAGACTATACATCCCCTATGTGCAAACTATTTCCACTGTCTCACTGTACACTCGGTGCTTAACTGAGTTGTATGTTGCCGGTAACTTGCAATGATTTGTATAAAGCGTATCTTAAATTGTATTATGTATTTCTTAAAACAAGAAAAGCTTTCTGTGGGTTTTTTTAGGGATCTTGATGCCAGAGCAAAGAGTGAGAGATACCGTGCATTGTTCCGACTTCCCAAGGATGAGAAATTAGATGGACACACAGACTGTACTCTCTGGACTCCGTTCAACAAAATGCATATTTTGGGTCAGATGTTTGTTTCTACGAACTACATTTGCTTTACTAGTAAAGAAGAAAACTTGTGCAGCCTTATTATCCCTCTTCGAGAGGTAAATACTTGTATTTGTAAGTTTATAGGGCAGATAATAAAGCAATATCCTATTGGAAGTTGCATCCTAGCTTTGATGCTTTTTTCATTATTGGAGAAAAACTTCTTTTCATCCCTTTCATCTCTTGTGAGCGTACTATTCTGATGTGTTCTAAGTAATATTTAATGACTGTGTATCTTAGTTCAAAATTCCTACTACTAAAATTCACAGGGATTTTTCTCTGTCACTTTTTACAACCCTCCTGAGTCTTTCCTCTCCCATAATTTATGTTCTGATTTAGAGCCCCATGGTATGGTTTTTTGTGCCTCATAGGGACGGATGGACTATAAAACTTCCTAGATTGATGAGTGGAACTTCTATTAAAGAATCTGTCAGATAAGATTGGCTTTTGTCAGATGTAAAAAGATTCATAATCCTAAATATTTGAATTGTCTCTTCACACAGACTTGCAGTCATTTATTCCTCTATATGGAAAATATTTGTCACCATTTTACAAATTGGTGTGCTTCCCTTTTTAAAGCTGGCTGCTTAAAGCAGTTGTTCAGTAAAAAGAATTTGAGTTTGATGCAATAAAAAAAATTATGTTGGGGTGGGTTTTTTATGATTGACTTGATTTGTGGGTTAATGGAAAAATGTGTAAAGTAAGTCTTGGAAATAGTAGCAAAGCTGATGTAACCAAGGACAGTTTGACTTGACTGAAGAACCATGGAATATTTCAAGGCACTGTTTTCCCCCACAAATCATTAAGAGTAAAAACAAATGGTATTTGTTTGGAAACTTTGAAATACAGCTTCTCCACAGTGTGTTGCAATGACTTTGGTTATTTGAGGAGAGACATTCAATTATGGTTGCACTGTTTGTCTGGAACTCCAAGGTAACAACGGTCCTCCAGGTAAAGTGGTGGTGGAGGAGAACAAAGTCTGCATTTAACAGGACCTCTTTTCCTGGCTGCAGATTCAGCAACTGTTTTTGATAACCACAGCCACAGCAGCGTGGGCTTCAAAGCAGCTCTAAAGCTTTAAGAGAAGGAAATAGCTGAAGGAGTAACTGCTTTTGTGTGAACAGGTTAAGTCTCAGCACCAGCAAGGAGAACAGTAACACACTGGGTAACACCAGTCCTCAAGAACAACTGATCAGCAGCCTTAATAATTAAAGGGAAGCTTTCTATTTAATTAAAGCTTTGGGTCAGACCCTAACCTAATTCCAGTATTCTGTGATATCCTGGAGATGTTTTGACAGGTGAGACAATAACAAAGCATTGATTCAGAAGTGATGATCGGAAAAGATGATTTTCAGTGGCTGACTGCACTGCTCACTGCACCCAGTAGATGTAGTCTCAGAGATCAGCACTTCAGATATGTGTGTGTCTCTACTTGAATAGGAAATAAGTGGGTATCGGCTCTCATTATAGCAGAGCATGCTTGCTGTAATGTCTGTCCTGTGCCTCTAGAACTTGTCTTTCTTTTGTGCTGATTATGCTCACACAGTTTTTAAGTGGAACTGAAAAATTACATAGGAACACTTTTTAGCTAATTTCAATATGCTGTTAGTGAAGGGCCTTTAGGTTAATGAAGAACTAATAGATTTGTAGTTAAGAGAAAAATAAAAGTAAGTTGGAAGGGTAGAGAAGTGATTTAGCACCTGAGCTGTGCATTGCAGTCTTCAAATACATCTTCAAAGAAAATGCTGTGTAAAAAATGGTTATCCTATCCTTTTAGCTAGAAAAATATTAATATTATAGAACTAATGTCTTACCATTGATCTCTGTTTTAAAAAGGGTTAAGAGTAAGAGCAAAAGTAAAGGTCCCAGTAAACTGAAATGTGCCCTTTTCTATTCTGAAGGCAATAAGACAGTTTTCATTACCTAGGAAATGCTTTTGTCATAAAAGCGGTGGTTAGAAGTACTTATAATTGTGATTTGTGTTTCGTTCAATGTGTGAACGGCACAAACTTGATTGATTGGTTTATTTGTTTTTAAGGCTAATAATTGGCAATGTTTAGCTGTTACATAATTCATCCACAGTATATGACGTATCCTTGACGTTTCTGTGTTTAATATGCTTTACCAAAAGCTCAGGGAACTAGTGCCCTGTACTCAGACTGTGGTGTGAGTGCTGTTTACAGGTTGGAGTTCAGTTAGATTAGTGACCATTGCACTAACCATTGAAGGCCAAACAGAAACCTCCACCTCACAGGGCTGGATGTTTTCCTTTGTAAGGAAAGACATGGGGTTAGTTTCCCTTTGTTGCAGGTTTCTGCATACCGTGAAAATACAGTTGCAATAACAGTTGTTATCACAGTATGCAACTATAATATAGTAGAAAGGAGTGTTATCCCTAAAATGGCTTATTCACATATATTGGCAATAAAACGTAAGCAAAAATCTCTGTTGATTCAGCCTGTACTGGTGTTGGGGAGCAGGAGAGGGATTTGGAGGTCCTACAAAAAAGCCCATAGATCTGCATCCCACAGAAGAAATTTTGTTCTAATGATTCTTTTAAAATAAAGCCTGAGGAAAATAAACTAAGCAGTGCAAAGGAGTTTTGCTGGAGAATGTACCAAAGCCAGTTGTTTTGAGGGATAACAGTCTTCATCTTTCAGACTTGTAAGTCCTTGTATCCAAATGCTGTTTTCCTGTAGAGGGATGTCCGTAGTGATTCGATATAAGGTGGGAAGGGGTACGGGTTTATTGTATTAAGATGGTTTCTTAGACCAAGCAACGTGATTAATTAAAGACCTTAAGCTGTAACTACTGTCTCTCCCTAGGTGACAATAGTCGAAAAGGCAGACAGCTCCAGTGTGTTGCCCAGCCCGTTATCAATCAGCACGAAAAACAGAATGACATTCCTCTTTGCCAACTTGAAAGACAGAGACTTTCTTGTACAGAGGATCTCAGACTTTCTGCAACAAACCACTTCAAAAATATACTTGGAAAAAAATATTTCTGGAAGCTATATCAGCTCAGATGATGAGGTGTGTGGAGGAACATGAATTGTTTACTAAAGAAGGGGATTTTTAACTGGTGTGGGGAGAGAGAAGCTAGGAAAAATCTTTTAAGTTTTTGTAAAGCTAAACCTTTGTACACAGAAATGTTACTCTCTTGTGTTAATGCCTTTAGCTTCCTTAAGCTGAACAGTTAAAATGTTACCATTAGAATATCTATTTTTTTTCTTGTTAGACCTAAGAGAAATCACCATTGCTGTGGAAGAGCTACTCTAACTCCTGCTGCCACATTCTGAAATTACAGTGTATCTTGTTGGAAAGTGTCATACTTAACTAACTGGTTAATTGAATAATACTGTTTAAAATCTATTGACTTGACCAAGTCAGAATGTAATTGTGGAATTTTAATAATCTGAAGAAATTATCAGTTGATAGGAAACTCCTTTTATTCAAGACTTTAGCTGCTAAATCTCATCCTTTGATTCTTCAGGAAACAATGTCTGAGCTGAGCAAGTTTGCATGTGCACTGCTAGCGAACTTTGGAACACCCAAACTAACATAAAAACCCAAAACCCTGTTCTGGACATCAGATGGCCCTATTCTGAACCCCCTCCCTATTTACCTGTGCAAACTAAATGGTTCTTAAAATATATAATTAGAGAAACTTTTCTCAGGCACTTTAAATATCAAGGCTTCTGCTGAACTTCTAGGTTTTATATATGAAATTTACGTGCTTTGTATCACAACCTTATCAGATCTGTTAAACCCAGCAAAGTTTAGCAGTTCAGATGTTAAAGCAGAAAAGGCTTTTGTGGTGTATCATTTTGGTTTTACGTAGGTAGGTCTCACATTGTAAGTCTGCACTAAGCCATACCTTAGTATTGCGCTGAGTAGCCCTACCCTGTTTGTCATGTAAATCTTGAAAGTCAGTTTTTTACTTGCTTTGTTGATGGTGAGGTATAATTGGTGTGTTATTGTAGTTGTATACCAGAGCACATACGCTGGTGTACATATATAATGCTGAAACTTTGTCTTGCCTTTTGCCCTAAATGGATCTGCGTATTCTACCTACTGAATTATAACCACAATTGCAAGCATTATTATTACATTTAGTAATATGACTACGTATGTAGACATGCATGACTACTCATTTCAATTTCAGGCATTTGGTGTGAACTGCTCTATGAGATCTTACTGTGATAAATTTTCAAAGCTGTTTGAGAAGTCAGAAAATCCTTTTTCTTCAAAACATTTTTCTTCCAACTCACGACCTGACAGTGTTGAATTTTCTGTAGAACTTTTTTTTTTTTAAGTCAGGGGAACAAAATAATTTACTTTATGTCTGTATAAACATATATACAGATATAAAGGTGTGTGTATATGTGTACACAGACACACATATAAATTTATGTTTTATATAAATCTTACATTCTGGACAGTCAAGGAGCCACTTAGGGAGTCAACAGTCCTATGATGTTGACAGGAGACCAAGGGAGCTGGTTTAATTGCCCAGGGCTACTTAAAGTTAACACTACCTTAACAATTCTAATTATAGGATTTGATTACTTTGGGGGGGTGGGGGGAAGCTGTTAGAGAAAGTGGAAACCATTTCAATATTCTATGCTAGTTTAATTTTTGCTGTCATGTGCTCAGCCTGTGAATGTACCTGGGTGATCTAGTTTGCTCAGTTTTTGTTAGCTGTTAGCGTGTATAAATTTTGAATTAAAATGAAGTAAAAAGTCCAGACTCTGGCTCAGCCCCATGTCTGTATTGCTTGTGATTGCTTTCTACAGGTGTTTACAAGATCAAGTAGTTTAATTTCTGCCAGCCCTCATAAAAGCCTCAGCTCTGAGTCGGAGGGAGAGCGACAGTTCAATCTCAATGACAACGGCATTCCAACAGCAACTCAAGCTTTAATGACAATGTATCGGCGGAGGTCACCTGAGGAGTTCAACCCCAAGCTGGTAAAATACACCTTGGAGTGCTGTACCTGACTGAAAAAGTTGTTAAATTACGTTTTCTTTAAAATCCGTGTTTCTGACCCAGAAGCATTTCATTCTGCCACAGACAGTTAAGATGCAGAATTTCTCACAGAAATAAAGCGTTGAACATGCTGTCGTTTTACCAATGCAAACAACTTCACTACATAAAAAAGCAAAGTTGGGTGTAAATCAAGGAGAGGTTGTATGCCTGCTCTTAAGTACAAATGCTTCAACAATATTCTTTTAACAGCAAGGTCTGCTGGGATAGAAACTAAGAAATGGGAGGAGGCAGCCCATTAAGAGGAAAATTGGACTGTAGCCAAGTTATTTCTTGCTCACTTGGAAAGTTAGGACGTTGCAGGCTTTTTAGCACTTAGCATTTCAGTGGGGTAGTGTTAGAAAGAGAAGCTGCATCTTTACGCCTGCCTTTCTTTGCTTTTAGGCTAAAGAGTTTTTGAAGGAACAGGCCTGGAAGATTCACTTTGCTGAATATGGCCAAGGAGTCTGTATGTATCGTACAGAGAAAACCAGAGACCTTGTGCTGAAGGGCATTCCAGAAAGCATGAGAGGGGAACTTTGGCTACTATTTTCAGGTAGGTGGGATATAAGCAAAAGCATGAGGGAAGAAAGGATTTCAAAGATGTTTAAGGGTGCGGATAATAAGCGTCTAAAAATATTTGGAGCCAGTAAGACTGTGATTGTTAGCAGGCGCCAGACTGGTTTAGACAAGAGTTCTGTTTAGACCAGTAAATACCCTTTCTCAAACAGGCTCAAATAATTAGGGAAGAATATAAAAAAGCAGAACGCACACTCTGTTACCAGAAGCCAGCAGTCTAGGGGCTTCTAGATGTTGAACAACCACCAGCAGGCCTACTTCCCATTTGTTTAATCATTTCTGAATCCAGTTAAGCTTTTGGCCTTCACAGCAAGTTGTTGCAAGGAATTCCAAAGTTTAAGCATGTTGCATGGAACCATTATCTTTTTTTTAATTATAAAAAAAAGTTGCTTTATCATTTTATTAGGTATGTGAAAAATGGTGAGAAAATATTTGTTTGCCTTCTGTGCCATCAAGGATTTTCTAGATCTGTGTCCCCTTAGGCTTTTTTTCAAAGTTGAAGAATTTTATTTATTTTATTACTAGTTATATGGAAATCAGTCCATACCCCAGGCTTTCTTCATAACCTTTCACTTACTGCATGCGTTCTCTAGCTCTGCCCCTCCCCGAGACAGTTACCACAGCTACCCACACCATTTAGGGTATGAGCACGCCAGGGACTTTATATGATGACCTAACTAATGATGCTTTCTGGTTTGTTTTCTATTTCTTCCCTAATAGTGCTTAATCTTGTACATCTTTTCTTTGCTGCTGGGCATTAAACAAATGCTTTCAGAAAATATACACAGGAATGCACAGACCTGTCCTTTGATTAATAGCTAGTTTGGACCAATTTTCGTGGTGTGTATATATAATTAGTATTTTCCATGTGCATTACTTTGTGCTACTGACACTTGATTTCCTTTGCTGCTGAGATTTTCATTTCCAGCGAAGTTTTAGAGTCAGCAGTGAAATCTCATAGGAAGTCTGTGCGTATGCGATAGTATCCCTGAGACGGGCCAAGTGCCCTGCCCAAGACGACAGTCATTTCCAGAAGCAGGAATAGAGCTCAGGAGGTCCTGTCTCTTGCTTTTGGCTGAGAGAGTTTCTGCAACCAAGCATTCATCTACTCCCTCCTCAGGGCAAGTAGCTTTCTCAGAGGCGTGTTTTGAGTTATTTAGGATAATCAAACCCACAGCCAGCTGCAAAGAGAGCTCATGATACTGTGTGACTGCATGGCTGGTTTGTTCTTCATGCCTCCTGTTTCTTTCTGGCTGAAAGAGAGAGAGGCTTTATCTTCTTTTTTTTTTTTTTTACCTCATTATAAAATGCCTCTAGAGGAGAAGACAAGAAGGGGTGATACCCCAATCACCTAAGCACATCCTTTTTTCTTTTTTTTAGCACCTTTGCAAAAACAACATTTCATATTTGCTTTCAAAGTGCTTGTTGGTGACATTCAAGATGAAAGGGTAGCAGAAGATCATCATGTTGGGATACTGTTGGGATACTGTATCTGCTAACTCTTGCTTTTTCTTTCTGGTTTTAATACTGTTCTCCACCTCCCAGGAGCCATTAATGAAATGGCCACTCATCCTGGCTATTATGAGGACCTGGTGGAGAAATCGATGGGGAAGTATAACCTCGCTACAGAAGAGATAGAGAGGGATCTGCACCGCTCCCTTCCGGAACACCCTGCGTTCCAGAATGAGATGGGTATTGCTGCTCTAAGGAGAGTCTTGACAGCTTATGCTTTTAGAAATCCAAACATAGGATATTGTCAGGTAATTGAAATACCTTGGCACTCCTTCAATTTCTGGAATTCCAGTTCTTTCCTTATACTCCTATTTTTTCAGTCATGTACACAAGTATTTGGCTGTGTAGAGTACACAATATATGTATAATGCTGTGAGGTAAAGCCTCAGTGCTGCAGAATTACAGTAATGCTGAGGTCGGAGGGATTTGACGCAAGGACCTGCTCTAACAAAAGTAGTAGTAGTGCGTGGTGAGAGATGTGCATAGTTTACCGTAAGCATATTTTCTGCCCATAAATCTAGAGATTGGACAGAGGATAACAGAGCTGTCCTGAAGTACATCTACAGAAAATGACAAATGGACCCTCTTTTAAGCAGGAGAAAAAAAAAACCCAAACTTTAACTGATCAGCCTTAAGTTTTTACTGACATATTCAATGTATTAGTTGTAATAACCCTCCAGAACCTCCTTTACTTTTCTTCAGTGATGCCATTCAATCATTCAAAATAAAACTAAAAAAACCCACAAAAAATAAAGCACCCTAAAAGATATCTTATTACTGCGCATCACAACCATGTATCGGTAGAGTTAATGCTGACCAGTGCATGGTTTTGGAGTTGTTATGCCTGTGATTCAGGTTACTTTAGTTTCTGGTCCCAAATCATTCTTTCTTTCTATGTAACTTTGACTTATCACCTTGGCCCTTTTTTTGCCTTCCTACCTATTTTTGCAAAAAGGAAACTTGATTTCGTGAGTATTAAGAAGCCTGATTAATGTCTGACCGTTAGACTCCTAGATACAACATGAGTAAGTGAAAGTGCAAGCAATTGTAACAGATACCATCAAATAAATTATTTAATAACAAATATAATACTAAGTAGTAGCTACAGTAACTTTTTGTAAAGGTTGTTTAACAGAGGAAAGACACTGTGATTCTGGTTCCTAAACCTGTCTCAGTAATTTTTAATAGCCTTGAGACTTGGTCCATGGCATTCAGGATGCTGATTCACAGTTACAGTGAGAATTCAGGCACGGAAGTATTTTATACGTGTTAGACAAGATAAAAAGGAATAGCATCGACTTTGACAGAGTTGTAACGTTGTTCTGAGTTGCGGTTGAAACCTTAGTTGTTGTTTCAAACAGGTAACGATCAAGCTGGAGTCTTAAAATGTTACAGGATCTGAAATGAGCAGCTAATTCCTTAGGAGGCAAACTGAGAAGAAAATGGTACCGAAAGACTTCATTTCTTCAGACTAAGAGAGGTCTAGTCAAAGGCAGTAAGCAAACAATTCAGAGGTCATTGTACAATGCTGTGATACTTGAAATGGAGTGAAACAGGCCATAAAAATCTGTCATGTACACAGTCAAACATGGAGAGTGAGCAACAGCAAGAGGCTTTTGTTTCACTGTGCTCTGGTTGTTTGTGACTGACACTATTACAGGCATTTGCCTCAGCTCACAGATGCTGTGTCTTGACCTTTTCGTAGGAGCAGACAGCATGGAGAGTGCAGACTGCCTCTGCAAGGAGTGGTACAGCAGTGGCCATCATTAGTGCTGTAGCAGGCATTTTGTCTGCATCAGACCCTCGTTCCCCAAGAGCACCTATTGGCAGAGTGTCGGTAGCGATGTAACCAGATGCTTGCAGACCTGAGTAGGCCCTTGATTATGAAAAGAAAGCTTGATTTATTTTTTCTTTAAAAAAACTAAAAATTTTTTGTGGTTTATTTGAGGCTTTCTTAAGCTTCCTTTGAGCACTGGGAAAACACTGCCTGCTGTTTTTACAGGAAAATACTTGAACAGTTTGGGGTCTGCAGGGGGAAATGTAGCTAATTTCCTAACCATAGTAACCACTTACTGGCCCAGTTACTGTGCTAGATATTAAATAAATGGGTCTAGCAATTTATATTTCTCTTTCTTTTAGGCTATGAATATTGTCACTTCAGTACTCCTCCTTTATGCAAAGGAGGAGGAAGCTTTCTGGCTGCTGGTGGCTCTGTGTGAACGTATGCTACCTGACTACTACAACACAAGAGTTGTTGGTATGTTATGGAGAAATTTTCCAAAATGACAGTACAAAAACTAACCAAATTAATTGGTGGTATTTGTATTGAAACAAGCATATGTGTAGATGTACGTGTGGCATAGATACAACTGTGAATGCTCGTGGCAAGACAGCTTGTGCAGGAGCATAGAAGCAATTCCCTGAACAGATACCGTGATAGTTAAGTTTTTCACCTACTTAGGATTAGATGGCATTCTAAAGTGGGCTTAAACAAAGTAAATAAAAGAGATAGGAGGCTAAAATCTGAATTTTATATGATCCAGTCATCTAATTAAGGTAAGGTGGAAACAGGAGTGTTGGCAATTTGCAGTAGAAGTCTTTGTGTCTGTTTACCTCTGATTTGAAAGCGCACAAGTATCTGAAAGCTATTGTTGTCAGATGACAGTTTCCTTGTGTGTGTGGAAGTGAATGGCTCTTCAGTTTATCATGGAAACTGTCTTTACTGTAGCTCACAAATGCTTGAGATACTCATTCAGCCTTAGAAATTATTCTTCCTGGCTTGCTTAAGACACTGATTTTATGGCATAGATATGTAAAGCATAGAGTTCTCTTGAAATAAATCCAAACCCTCACAGACAGTCACCCTGGCCTCCTCCAATAGATGATGCTGAGAAGTATTATTCTAATTAGTAATGGTAAGTACTAAGTCAACATATAACTTCTGTAGGTGCTAGACCAGATTGACCCTATGTTAGCTCCTATGAAGTGTATAATTAAAACAAAAAAAACCTTATTACAGTTCAATTTGTACGTACAGCTCAGTAGTGGAATAGAATCTGTTATTTGTCTGAAAGTGAGAAAATGTGTCTAAGCATCATGTAGAATATTCTTAGGTTTTGTATTTATACATGTATATATATATTTTTTTCTCCCCTAAATGGTGATGTGGTCATTTGCTCCTGAATTAATGGACATCCAACCTTATTTATTTTCAACAGGAGCATTGGTGGATCAGGGGGTCTTTGAAGAGTTGGCTCGTGACTATGTTCCACAGCTTTATGACTGCATGCAGGACCTGGGTGTAATATCCACCATTTCCCTGTCCTGGTTCCTCACTCTTTTCCTCAGTGTAATGCCATTTGAGAGTGCAGTGGTGGTTGTGGACTGTTTCTTCTGTGAAGGAATAAAGGTGATATTTCAATTAGCGCTCGCTGTCCTCGATGCTAATGTAGACAAGCTGCTTAACTGTAAAGATGATGGAGAAGCCATGACAGTCTTGGGAAGGTATTTATTACAGAAAATAAAGTCTCTTCATTTTATTTTCCTTTTTGCTCACTTTTCTGATTTGTGTTCTATGTTGAAATAGTCAATTTAAACCAGTATAATACATGTAAATCTTTTACATGCTTATAGTCCCTTTTCACCCATATAAGGTTCTCTTTATATTATCTTAAAATAATGTTAAGTGACCAACAAGATATAAATTCTTCTTTCAAGACATTCAAATAAACTTCCCAAACCTGGTTATAGAAACTTATTTTGGTTGATTATTTTAGTTGATTACATGGTTTTTGTAACTTCATGTTTTGCCTGCTACCTTTTAAATGCTGCTAAGAAAAAGCCTTGATCTCAAGGGAAATTGTTTTGGCAGTGGACTAAATGGAACTCAGAAGAATTAGGTAGGCTCTTGAATTAATAGATTTCAGTGAAACAGGAGGCTAATAAATAGACTGGATTGAGTCATTTAATACAAACTAATACTGCTGAGTGCAGCCTCCGGGTTCCTCGTGTTTGGTAGTAGTGTTTAGTTTTTAAGATGATGCTGAAAGTTTGGAATTTTTTTCCCTAATAAGTTTCATTAGTATAGCTTTACTGAATTCTGGTTTTAATTTCTTTGGGACTAAAGAAGGCCGTGGTTGTGTTTTCTCTGAAGTAAGCCCCAGTGCTTGCTGAGGATTTAAGTGTTCTGCAGCTGCAGGGTAGAAGACAGATGATCTACAGCAGCTGCACTGGTTGGAGGAACAAGCCTTTAAAGCCCCTTGCAGCAAGGTTGGGGAGTAGTAGGACAGGGGGGTATGGAGACTGAAGCACACTGACACTTGTTTCCCATGGTGTCATTATTCCCTTAGCACATTTAAACAGCCAGAAGCAACAAACGTGTTCAGTAAGCCACTTGTTTGTGAGTAGCTATATCTGAGCAATTTCTTGATAAGGATAATGAATTACCAGGGTTACCTTAGCTCTATTTGAGAAAAAGCAGTGTTAGGATTTGGCAAATTACTGATGTCAAAAATCATGTAGTTCATCAATAGAGTGTGGCTTGATTATTTTTACGTTTAATAATCTATATGTAACCCTTATTCTGTTAACCCTCAGAAGGGAGGGTGTACAAATGAATCTTGGGTTTCTCATTTCTTTTTTTTTTTCCCCACCAGATATTTGGACAGTGTAACTAATAAGGACAGCACTCTTCCACCCATTCCTCATCTTCACTCACTGCTCAGTGATGATGTAGAGCCTTATCCTGAGGTGGATATCTTCAGACTAATCAGGTCTTCCTATGAGGTAAGCTAGGATTTCTTAACAGGAACTTGCCAACCCACACTAGTTCTGCTTTACAGGAGAATTTGATACTCTATAGTTTGTCTTTGCTTGGAACTGAAAGAACACAAAAGAAATACAGACTCATCTCAGAAGTCTAAAATGGGGCAGGGGAGAGGGGTTAGTCTTTCTTTTTCTTTTAACCAAAACTTGTAATTGGAGCTGTTTTGTATAGAAGGCTGCAGCATCAAAGGAGAGCAGCCCACAACCAAAAAGTGATTTACAAACAAAAGGCTGAACTTGTAATTCAAAAAAGGTTAATTCTCATCTAAGTTTTTTTTCATGCTTTTCCAAACTGAAATGCTAATGAAATCTGTATGATCTCAGAAGACCTTTCTATTATCAGTGGAACTTTGTTTCTTTTACCTTTTTTTTTTTTCAGCAAGTGCTGATTATGACCATCGGCCACTAGCTTCTGTATTATCACCAAAGCTAGAAAAATTTCAAGTGAAAGGAGCTGGTAATAACTAATATCTATAAAGCATAGGACAAAGTCTGCAAAAAAAGTAAAATTTGCAAACCAGTTTCATTGTCCTTAAATTTTAAAAATAAGCCATCAATTAAAGTATCCCTGATGATTACACTGACATATTAATTTTTTATAAAAATTAAAGAAAAACTTTGAAGAGTTATTCTTCTTAATTTCCTTTTTTCCTTCCATTGACATGCAGGGTAAATTAGTATTTTTAGCTCAAGGTGTAGGTTCATACTTAGCAATATGAGAGCTGTTTCAGAGGCATTTCCTATGTCCTTAAAACCTCCCTGCTTTAATAAACATGATATCTATTTAACAAGGAAGTAGGTAGTCCTTAGTTTATTCTACACTGAAGGACAAACTGAATTAAGTTAGATGTATAGTTCTTCTCCTTCACACAATGTTAGAATGGGGAGAAGGACAGACGTTTATGTGAAATTCTGTTTCCCTTGTATTTTTCTGATTTCCTCATCATGAAGACAGCTTGCATTGGCTTGACTGCTTTTAGATGAATAACCTGACTTTGTACAGAACCTTTCTGGGGCTTATGCAGAACAGAACCTTGTAGATAAATAGCTCAGCTCCTTCTAGATAAATAACCAATTGTACTCCAGTATAATTAGGCAAAACAAATAGCATGGGGAGTGAAGAACTGCGAGGAAAGCAGGAGTTGGTTGCAAAGAGAGAATTAGTTTCAGGGCAGTCATTGTTGATTTGATTATTAAAAAAAAAAAAACCACCCAACAATTCAATAGTAAACTATCAAGATAAAAAACTTCAAAGCATCTGTTATTCAATGACTGTTACATTCCTCAGTTAGTTGTGTGTAGTCGGCGCTAGGCACTCACTGTGTTAGCTTTGCTGCGACTACAAAGAGCAAAATATTGTGTAAGTGAGCATATCTTTGCTATTTTTAGAATTTAAGCTGTTAAAAGTACTTGTTGGGTAGCCATCTATACTTAATCTTCTAGTCATTTATTGTTTACAAAAACCAGGAAGACCTACAGCTGAAAAAAATGCTTCACCCTCCTTCAATCACACACACTCACCCCCAAAGCAGGGGAAAACCTTGTCCCTTGCAGTCTGTCCTAGATGTTTGTCATGGGAGCATGATGAGTCTGAGAACTTGGTGAGGAGTAGCACTGGAAAAAGCACAATATTTGGACTGTTTTATGAAGACCTATTTTCCATCACTCTCTGATCCTGTCCAGCTCTTAGGTAATCATGTCAGACGCATATATGGGAAGTCTTCAGTGAAAGCTGAAGTGATGCAGAGGAATTTTTTGGTAATTAAGTGATTAGCACCCCTCTCTGATGATATTGAACTGACTTCCTACTTTTAAGAGAGAAACATGCTTGAAATAAGAGAATATACATAACAAGTACATTTTACCCTACCAGTAACTGTTTCATTTACTGAAAATACTTTTTAGTAAGAAATGTCTTACCTTTTCATTCAATTTTGCAATTAATTCAGAAGCCATAGATCCTGGTGTTATAATAATTACAATAGAGTGGCTGAAATAATGCATAATAACTACAGCTTTAAAAGCCTGTGTGTAGTTCACTAGCTGTCAATGGAGTGTAAACTCAGATATTCAGAGCTGTTATGTGCTTAACTCCCTTGATTTGTGTGTTAGTTAATTTGGAAAAAAAATAGGCCTTAAATAGTTAGGCTACATCTATAGTAGTATCTGGATCTTGGCCATTTTAACTTAACAACTGACACTCAAAGGTTTTTGCTGTTGAAAGGTTTGATACAGTTTTGACCTAGAACAAGTGACATGCTTCCAACAATTTCTTATGTGATTTGGAAGTTAACATAGGCATGGAACCATTCCCAGAAGATAATTGCATGCAACCTTCCTTTTCTGTAGGCTACATGAGTTTTAATTGTATGGATGTGAACAGACCGTCTCATTTGGCCTCCAGACCAGAGAATAAGCCCTGATTACTGCAATAGATGTGGCCTCAGAGCCACAAAAGACATCTCTTTTTCAAGGTTTTGTGACCTCTGTGATGCTTAATATTCATGGATGTTTATCTAGATTCCATTTTTTCAAAAGCCTTCTTTATTTGCAAAATGTTCCAAGTACATAAAACATCTTTTTACTCCCAAGGTACATGATAAAGGTGCACAGCTTTGCAGATAAACGCAGCTTTGGCGTTAATTTGATCACACAAGACTGTGCAAGCAAATTATGACCTGCTTATGTAGATGCACTTGCACTGGAAATATAAATCCATCCTGTATGAAAGTGTATCTTGCCACCCCCTTTTATTTTACATGTGGCATACTTGATGTCTGGCATTACTTTCCTGCTGGTCATCTGTGCTTTTCAAAGTATGTGTTTACAAGTGTTTTCTTGATGGCAAAAACCCCTTCTACTTATAGTTCACAAAAAGAAATCTTAGGGATTAGGTATTCCTCTACATATGAAAACATGGAATATTATTCCTAGTAGGTTTTCCCCTGGGATGCTTCTATAATATATGCAGGAGTCCCCTGAGACTGTTATGTGCATTGTGGAAAAAAACTTCTGAAAATAAGACTTGCACACTTTAGAGAATCTTCTTCCTGATGGAAGTTGCATTCTTGATGCTTGGTTTCAGATCCTCCTGAATTTAAGGCGTACTATACTGTCTCAGCCATTAGAGATCAATTTGTCTAAATATCTCCTCTCTCTGTAACAATTAAGAGATATTCCAGGGCAAGCTGAAATAAAACCGTGCAGAAGGAGTTACGAAAAAATCTATTCATAGAGCCAAGGAAGAAATCTCTAACTGCTGAGATTATGGTTTGAAATGTGAGGATTTGTAGCTTAATAAAGACCTTTCAAATTAAAGGAAAATAAGTTATTGGGAAGAATAAAATCTAGCGATACATTCCTCAAGTCTTCGTAACTTTGTCACATGTTAGAAAAATGCCTTAACAGCAGTTCTTTAAACATGCCATTTGTGGTATATCACATAATTAAATTAATTTCTTAAATACATTAAAGGCAAGCTAAGTATTCCAAATACTAATGCACAGAGTATCCTGTACTTTTTCTCTTTTAAGAAATTTGGAAGTATCCGAGCAGATTTAATTGAACAAATGAGATTCAAACAAAGGCTGAAAGTTATCCAAACCCTTGAAGATACTACAAAGCGCAATGTGGTAAGTACTGAAATAATGTTCTTTGCGAAGATTAAGGTCAGTCAGTTTCTGAAATGTAAATTACCTTTTCAATGAGACATAGATTTCAAATCTGTAACTGTTACTGTTATGTTTCAAAAGGTACGAACTATTGTGACAGAGACTTCTTTTACTATCGATGAACTGGAGGAACTGTATGCTCTTTTTAAGGTAAAGCTAAGTGAAGATACGATCATGTGCCTGCGGGGAATGCAAACGTTTATTTTTGACATGGACTGGGTCTTTTCTAAAGACCAGGTTGAGTCTGTGAGTTACTTGCTATCAGGTGTCTTAATACAAACTTGAATTAGCTGCTGTATTATAGAATATACCAAAAAAACCCACCCCAACCTGTTTTTAAAAGCTCAGGAAATAAATAATTCACTAAATGATTTGTCCATGGAAAAAAAGAAGGTACTGACGAAAACTATTATAATGAAAAAGTGAATAGATAGAGGCTTTTGATCAGTCTTTAGAAACTTACATATGTCTCTCTCTACCTGACCCAAGTTTTGGAATGTAACATAGAAATGCCTTTATTCTATTATCTCAGACAGTTAATACTTCCATATCACAATAGCTGATTTTTGCCATTGTTAATGCTTTAATGTCTACTGTATCACATGGAAATTTAGTGTCACAAAGTGCTATGTCTTTGTAAGTTGATTGTACAGCAATACCATCAGATCCACAAATTTAAAGGTGAGCAGTTAAAATGCTTTAGTGCCTTAAAACAAGATACTTTCTTCCTGTTTTGTTATAACAGATTTTTTTCTTTTATACCATGAAGAATTTCTTTCCTTTCAGTTTCCCATCTGTAATGTCAGGTATTACGATTATCCAAATCCTGTGGTGCCTTCTTTCAGTCTTCCATGGAATCAGTGAGACCAAGTCAGACAGTCCACCCCAGTTGATCACTGTGCAGTGCTAGGTTCTCTTTCTCTAAGCTTCTGAATCGTTTTGAATTAGATTCTGCTGAAATTAGCTCCAGAACTTTCACTGACTTCAGTAAGACTGAAAGAGTAGGACTTTATACAGTATTTTTGAGACTATACAGTTCAACAAAAACCATTTCAAATAAACAGCTATTTTCATGTGCTCTGAAATTAAGGATGTCGTGAGAGTCCCCTTTCTGACTTGACTGTGTGGTGAGGTTGAAGGGGGTGACTAAGCACAGCAAGCCTGTGTATATATGCAAGTTACAGCTGCTTACTGCTCTGTTCAAAACAGGTATTTCATGGTCCATCTGCCTGGGAGGCAGAAGAAGTTTTGCTTTATCTTCTTTTTTTGTAGAGGGATGTCTTTTAGTGCTGGTTAGAGGAGGAACCTCTTGCAGAACTGCAAGGGCTAGGCAGATGCAAATACATCTGCTAGTCTTGTGGGTTTTTAAGAATGTGTGTATGAGTTGTTTGGATTTTTTTTTAATCATTGATAGCGTGTTTACAGAGGTGATGACAATCTCACAGCATTTGCCTTCTGTTCAGGCAGAACATCTGACTAGCTGCTACTGGGGAGGAAACAGTAATGCTATTGACCGGCATGATCCCAGCCTGCCTTATCTGGAGCAGTACCGTATTGACTTTGAGCAGTTCAAGGGGATGTTCGCTCTCCTCTTTCCTTGGGCATGTGGAACTCATTCAGATGTATTAGCTGCACGCTTATTCAGGCTTCTTGATGAAAATGGAGACTTGCTCATCAACTTCCGCGAATTCGTCTCTGGGCTAAGTAAGGACAATTCATGGCACTCTCAAAATATTCTGACCAAACCAGTTTTTTTCTAAAAGGGATCCAGTCCTTCAGAAACACAGATGTTATATTAGCTGTCAGATAATGAATTTGAGTTTGACGTATGCCAATTTGCATGAGTCACCTTTGTTTTAAGAGCTGTTCATGCTACCATTCGGTTCATTTTATCATGCCTGTGACAGTGGTTCCCACTGGGGTTTAGGCTGGTCTCAGTAGGTGCATCTGCATTAGCCAGTGGTGTATCACACTGGGAGAGGGACCACATGTGAACTACAAGTCCATTAGGGTCTGAGGATTTCCCTGACAGCTAACTCTCAACACAAAATTGACCTGCAACTTGTGTGCTTAATGGTGTGATTACTTCTAATCAAATTATTTTCTTTGGGAAAGTCTTTTGTATGTTCTTCTATAGTGTTCCTCCCTCAGCGACACTGCATTTTGTTATCTGCTCCTTAAACTTTCGCTCAAAGTTGGGAATTCATCCCTTTTGTCAGCGCTACCAGCTCTGGAAAGGGGAGAGAGGCAGGATTTGCTCCCTTGGTTGTTCAGGAAGAAGACTTTTGAGAAATTTACGTACACATATAAGGGGTGGGGGAAGGATTGAGCGAGGATGCTAGTTTTGTTTGCCCCTGAATAAAAATGCTTCTCTTTAGAAGTCTGCTGACACCCCACATACATATGTCCCTGTGTGAAGGGAAGGTATCACACCTCACAGTATGTGTAGTGAGAGGTACTACATGTATTACTTCTGAAATCAATAACCAAGACTACAGACTAAGAGAGAGAGCAGGCTGGAAGTAATCTGAAAAGGAGAAAGTGGAGGTTCAGGTCAGATAGGGAGGCTGAATGTTTTTAATGGAGATTACAGCCCATGCAAGTCTTGAAGAAGCAAGATTTCAAGACATGAAAGTCAGTATCGCAACAAAGGGAATGTGCAAGCCCCAGGATTAACATGACGAAAAAGATGAGGCAGGAGCTGGCCACCCCTTTTTTGAATATAGCAGGAATTATTCCCTGTAAGTGACCAACATCTCACCATCTATTGTGTTATTTCATGGCAATTCCTCCAGCTTTACGTTTTGATCCTTTTTGAGAGAGAAAAGATTTCCCTCTCTGGCTTTCAGCAACTCTTTGAAACAGTATTTTTAAGCATTAGGGCTCCAAATGCAGCCTTGCATTGAAACCTCTGTACAGCAATGGTAATACCTGTTTTCTTGCAGGTGCAAAACAGCTCTGTGACAGTAAAACTGATCGCACACCTCCCCTTCACACTACCCAAAAAAACAGTGCTGTCTATGATGCAGTTCTGAATTGTATTTGAGGAACTGTTTGCCAGGTAACACTTAATGGCCTTTTGAGACATGACCCATGGATTAACTACTCTTGCTGCTTACAGGATGCTGTTAAAAACAATCAACCAGTTATTGGTTGAGACAGCATTTTTTAGAACCAATAATGAGTAATAAGAACAAGGAACAGAAATAAGAACACTGTGAACAGAAATGAATGTAAAACGCACAAATGTGGCTATAAGCCGACATGACTGAACTAAAATCTTCAATGGGCTAAACAATCAAAATCGCTCATTCTGCAAAACCACATTTTTTCAGAAACTAAGCCAAATGTGGCATAGCTTGAAATTTTATTTTTTTGAAAAGTCAACACCCTGACCCCTTTTTTGTTTAAGAAGCACATGAATGTTAGCAAGGACAACACAGCCACCCAAACAACATGGGATTTGTTTGAGCATATTTCACTATGCCCCGGGACTTTTAAAAACTTCACAAACATCAGCTGCTTCAGTCTGCCTTACCAACCCAATATGCCTTGGCTAAGAAAATCTCCTAAATGAGAAATATCTTCTGTTGGAGCAAGATGCATCTGCTCAACAGGGGACTGTGTTGCCTTGTCCTTGTGGCTGTCCCGGAAAGCATGGTCAGAGGATGAGCATTCTGGAGGTGACCTGTGGGAACCGTCCTTTCTCTTCTTACTGTGTCTAAACAGCAGTATTGGACTCTGGCCCTGGTTACTCAGATCTGTCTTTCCTAAAGGAAGCGCCTTATTCAAGCACCTGAAGCATTTCTGTTTCACAACTCTTTAAATGGCCTTATTCCATGTAGCCATAAGGATTTGTTCCCTCCAAGCCTCTCTTTGATGCCACTGACTCCTTCTAGGAGTGCCATTAAGAGGAGGTGAAAAGGGGTGCTGTGTGTCCCAGCATGGGCTCATAGCGCTTTCTTGTGTCACATGAAATCCATGGGACATGAGAGGACTGTAAGTGCAACTGGGAATCTCCATTTCCTTTTCATAGCCCCTACAGCAAATAGCTCAAGAACCTCCTCCTTCAGGTGCCTCTAGGGCCTCAGCTGAGCAAAGACGGAACAACCTGGCGTATTCTTCTGTACATTTACCCTGTGTCCTGTTACTGCAAGTTCAAATAAAGGATTGATCTTCATCAGTTTGCTCTAGGAGTTGTGCTGCTCAGAAAGGGTTGTCAGCCTTTGTTATGAGCTCTATGGGGTATTCACTCGTGAAGAAGCTCACCTGCACCCCCATACCACAGTGGATTATAGCATGTCAGTTGTTGACTCAGGCTCCAAGTAAGGTAGAGAGATTTCCACATAGACCCAAGGCGGTCCCCTGCCTCCCGTCGTGTTTTTGCAATACTCCCTTCTCAGAGCATGCAGCTCTTCCACCTCCCCAGTGACTACTGGTGTCTGCAGCACTCACTACAGCCTTGTGCAAAAGTCGGCACCATGAAAACTGTGTCTCTCAAGGAGTACCTGAGTGTAATTTTTTTTTTCCTGAAAACAGCTTTTCTCCAAGCTTGGGTTGCAGGAGGATGTTCAGAAAGCAGAGTGTTAACCTCACCACTCCTCTGATGCTTTCAGGAAGCTAAATACTATACAAACACTCCACACCCCTCCACCTGTGTTCAAGAGAGGGGCAACCGAAGCCAACACTTTTATCTTGCTACTAAGTTTTGTATTAACAGAATAAAGTTCTAACCTGTTTAATTATTTTGTTAATGGCCTCAAAAAAGACTGGGGGAAAACTGTGCACATACGACGTTATGCCCAGAAAAGACTTGCCACCTGCACGGCGTTGACAGAAGGAGAACAGTCAGAAAGGGGGCTCAGTGAAGGCTGTTCCTAGTCATGCCCTGAAAAGGGGTGCGTGGTCAGGCCCTGAGAGGGGTAAGAGCAGGTGTGCGTGAGGACAGTGGTTGCAGTGTGAAGGTGACAGCTTTCACTGCTGCTCTTTGAGGTAGAAAGATTCAAAGGGTATAGTCATGTTCTTTTCCAAGCACAGTTTCTTCTCCTACCACAAAGTAAATTTAAAACTTCTGGATAAAAACTGGCGATGCATCATCTGAGACTCGTACTGCAAAAAGATAAGACTTGTTGAAAGCTGTTGAAGGTTTTAAGACCTGTGACTCCAGAGTGCCAGGAATGAAGTATTTCTGGCTGGGACTAAGAATGGTCTTACCACCTCCCCGGTGCTGTTCAGAGGTCCTCAGCAGGTTCATCTGCTGTCTGTTCAGGGATGCAGGAGGCCACTGAATTCTCTGGGCTCTCCTATGAAATTATCTCTGTACAGCAGTGTGCAGGTCAAAATGGTGGCTTCAGCTGAGGTATCCACCCATAGAAAGATCTCCCCTAACTCTCCATAATAGGGGCACACCTGATCCTCTGCTGTTGTCTTTATGAATGTAACCTAATTTTTTTAATTCTTTAACACAGCATCAGTCCTCAGATCTTGGGTAGCGCACTGCAGCTAACTGTCACGCAGTTCCTGCAAATTGCCAGTGGGCTGTTCTTCCCTTTGTAAAACTTTCTGACCTCTCCCATGGGAGACCCGGAGGGTTGTCTCTGAGAGAGCACAGATAACATCTTTGGTAGACCTGTCCCGTGTTGTGTTGTCTTCATTCATGTACATTTTGAGGAGGAAAAGGGCCTGGCATTAGGAAGCACACACAGATTCATCTCAGGCAAAAAGTAAAAAGCAGTAGTAGTCAAGATTTTTCAGTTCTTTTCACATCTGGGGACAAGGAGAGGAATAAGCCTACGTGTGTCACTAGATACCCTGTGCCCTGAATCCTATTTTGGTGAATGCATCCCTAGCTGTTGCTGGAGGATGCAGAACTGCAGCCCATTCTGTGCCTTGGTTATTTCATGTCACCTTTAGCAGGGGGGCACTTCACGTGGTACCTGGGTGCATAACCTAAGACATGGTTTTACCAAAAGAGAAAGCATTATCTACATGGTGTGGTACACCGGCTAGGAACATAAGAAGGTTTTGTGCTTAAAAAGGACCGAGTTGAAAGCAAAATGACTAATGTAGATGTACTCAATTCTTTGGCTTAACATCTGTATTTATTGTAGTCTTGAGCTGTGATTGTTAGTATTTGCCAAACCACGCTTTATAGTTTGCATAGCAGAGGTAAGCTGACATGGTAGCCTGTAAGGTAAAATAAATCTCTGTGTAACCTAAATAATGAAGATTAATTCATTTGTTTATCAATTACATGTCATAACAAGATTTATGAAGAAGTCTGATTGTTTGTTATTTCAGTACTTCAAAATTAACTAATATCCATTTAATTAACTGGAAGGAGGGACTACAATAGACAGCTTGGATTTCATACAGCTAATTGTAGTGTAGACCAGAAAGTAATAGGGGTTGGGGTGGATAAATCACTAGAAAGCATTGTCTGAATATCAGTTTAGTCCGTGGCTAAGCTGTGATAAACGCTGTTTACTTGAATTTCTCTCTCTTTTTTTGGTAAATACCTTATTGTTCTAAATCATGTGATGTTGTTATTGGATCCTCGGATCAGAAAGTTTGAAGTCCACACAAAAAGGTCGTCTTAACTTTCAGCTGGAGGCCTTTCTGAGTGGTAATGTGATGATCATAGATTATTTTTGAGCGTTATAAAATAGACATTTAATGAAGGAGCCAAGGCTGAAGTACAAAATTCAGGGTAAGGTGGTCTGTGTTCTCTTGCTATTTTCGCTGCAGATGCGTGATCGTAGAAGTCAAGTGACTGCCTTATGATCTCAGGCTGTAAAGGGACTGCAGTGCTTCCCAGAGTGAAGGTTGCAGCTTCTAAAATGAAATATTGTAGCAATAATAAATAGAATGGCATTGAATGCTGAGTATTAACATACTGCATATAATGCTGTTTAGGTGCAGCATGCCATGGAGATCTTACAGAGAAGCTGAAGCTACTGTATAAAATGCATGTTTTGCCTGGTAAGTAAATGATGTTAACATAGCTGTCGTCTTGTTGAGAACGGAAATTTGGAGCAGAGTTGTTTATGACTAGCTTTCCCAATTAAAAATTAATTTGTGGGAATTACTGTAGCTGTTTATGCAGCAGTAAAATAAGAGAGCTTCTACCGTAACCAAACATGGATTTGGAAAGTCTGAAGGCAGCCATGCAGCCCTCTATTGCTCTGGCTGCGAACAGGCCATTTGTATGTGTCTCTTGCCTGTTTAGCTGGGGTTGGTGACTTCCCCCATGCATAACAAACACAGTGTTCTTCAGCATTTCACAGAATCACTAAGGTTGGAAAAGACCTGTAAGATCATCAAGTCCAACCATTACCAAAAAAAAAAAAACAAAAAAAACCCAACAAAAAACAAAACACCACACACACCCCAAAAAAACCCAAAACAACCCACCCACACCACACAGCACCATGCCCATCAAGCCATGTCCCACAATGCCACATCCACACGCTCCTTGAATACCTCCAGGGAGGGTGACTCCACTACCTCCCTGGGCAGTCTATTCCACTGTGTTACCACTCTCTCTCATTTGTTACCATAATGCACTTTATTTAACAGTGAAGCTAGCCTAAAATGTTCCTGCATGCCCGGGCTACTCGTTTCTGCCCCCAGGATTTCTTCTTAGTTCCCCCTCTGGGCTGATAAAACTGTTTGCAGAGGGAAGCTCGAGATCATTTCATAGGTGTGTTTTCCAGGGAGCTGTACAAACTGTTGGTCTCAGCTGGGTGAGAAAGGCAGTCTAGGGTGGAGAGGGGATGGAAACATCTCAAAACAGTTTTGCCCCTGACGAAATGATGTCCTGGAACTATAACCTCTCTGGCTTGTCACATGTGTGCCATAAAGAAACTATTGCTGACCTCACTGAATCTGTGATTTAAGTATGTTGCAGCTGTTTGGGTAGTTTAATTCTTGTGCACATTTACATCCTCTGGTTAAGATATCTAAAAGCTTTGAGAGGACATTCACCTTCATGTTCTTTGAATATGTGTCCCTGATTGCTCCCAGCTGGCTTTGCTGGAGGTAGGCTTGAGCGATCCACTAATTTAACAGGAAAAAAAAAAAATACAGTTTTGTTGAACTATAACAGAAGAGATCCATTTTTAATAATGTAGCTTCCGGTATTCGGGGACTGGTAAGCTCATACCAAATCACAACAGACTGTTTCCAGCTAGGAAAGGGTTCATTACCTGCTTAGGAAATGCTGAACTGCACAGAAGAAAGTAACGGAAGTAGACATGGGAAGATGGACAAGCCAGCCTCCAAAGGCAAACAACTACTTGTTAGTCAGGCAGTATTGGAGATCGGGGAGGAGACAGTACAGGTCCAGTTGTCATCTCCTGTGAGCTGAAAAGAGATGATTCCTAACCCATTACATCCTTAATTCTAGAAACTGACATTCTAAATGTATCAATGGAAATATGTTCTAGTTTTTAATTAAAGGGTGGAATTTTTAATGAAAGAATTTTATTATATTGCTTAGATCCATCCCCTGAGCAAGAAGAGCCAGACTCTGCTTTTGAAGCTACTCAGTACTTTTTTGAAGACATCACACCAGAATGTACACACGGTAGGCATCTTTTGTCTCGGGAGTGAAAAGATGAGGTAATGCATTTCAAACAACATGTCTTTTTAGGAAGCTACTTTTTCATTGGATTAAACTTTGTAAGTGAAGTATTCTCTGTAAAAAGAAGTGTGTGGTCTTCGTATATATTTTGATATCCTTAGAGTTGCAGGCGTGTGTACGCTAAGAACTCCCCTGGATTGTGCATTGCAGAAGTACTCTCAGAATAATGTCATCAGTGTGTTGCAATAGAAGTAATTTTGTGATAAGTGCAGCATATATGCCTTGATGGAGAATGAGAATAAATATATTGGCTTTCAAGATATATTTGGATCAGAACTTAAAATATTCTACAAAACTGAAGCCAAAAGATATATCCAAATGTAGTTCAGCAGTTTGAAATCTTTTTGTGCCCTTCCGAGAACCTGGGTCTCATCATTGTTGTCTTAAATGGCATTCTCTTTCTTGAGATATTTGATGTTAGGTTTCTCTCTGATTCAAGAAAAATATTGCCCATCCTTCAGATTACAGGGGGAAGGAAGGTTGTTTGAAAATACAGATAAGAATTAATAGACTAGAGATGGCAATTTTAAGTCCTGATAGACAAAAGAAGATACACTAATAACCACCAAACATAAAGCTGTTTGTGTTGTGGTAACACATTGTACTACATCATTGTACTACATACGTAGTATGTAGTACGTACTTACTACAACATCATTGTACTACACAAACAAAACCTAAGATGGTCCCTGTCTTCGTATTTATATTATTAATTATATGGAATTTGTCAGCAGATTTAAGAATAAGCAAAAATCATCATTTAGTCCTATCTTTCTTACTCTGCACTTTCTGCAGTGTTAACATTTTCTCTATTTTGCACTGTACACATGAAAAGAATGTATATATCTAAAACCACACTGATCTCTCTCTCCCCCCACCCCTCCACTTCCTAGTTGTTGGCCTAGACAGCAGGAACAAACAAGGAGTAGATGATGGGTTTGTTACAGTGAGTCTGAAAACAGACAAAGGTATGCATGGTGTCTCCATTTGAATTACATCTTTCATTTCTTATAAAGATGCTCCTTTTGAAAATGGAGAAAAAAGTATTCATTTAAGGTTTCTTCATGGACTTTTCCTGCATCTCTGGGTATTTTTTTGACAGTAGGCAAGAAGAGCTCACAAGAGAATAGAAATTATCTGAGAATGTGGAGCCAAGAGAATAAATGCAAAGCAAAAAATACAAAGGACTTACCCAAACTGAATCAGGTACTTCTGCTGACATTTACTTATTTTTCATTAACTTTAAACTTTCTTCACATACTTACAAATATTCAATACATTAACACTGAATAAAGGTTTCATTTTGAGGCAGATACTTTTTTTACCAGAGCAGCAGTCAGCTGATTACCAAAGTTAGTTGTTTTCAGCATACTGTAACTGGCATTCAGCTCCCAAAACATCCTAAAAATGAGATACACACGTACAGGAATGATAACATATTATTTTGATCTCAAGACAAAGGGTGATATGACATTGAATATCACCAGCTAGCTCATAATGTCCCATGCACATTACCTGAAAGAAGCATTTTATGGTTTGTAATTTATACTGTCAGTCTCGTTCCCCTTAGATCCATAGCTGCTAAGGAGGAGGAGACCCGTGGGGACAGCTGTTTCCTCCAGAGCATGTTGGGAAGGTTTATTCCCTGTAGAGCAATGCGTCTTACTTAAGATAGCCCTGAACAAATCTCCTTCCTATTTAATTCGTGAGTTTTGAGTTCCAAAAGGCTCGCATCCAACTGAGTTATCACTGTCAATTAAAAGAGTGCTGCAGGTTTCTCATTTCATTTTTCATTACTTCTCATTAGTTTTATCAGACCCCTAGTTATACTTAGCATCATTCCTACAAGAAAATCCACCAAAATGAATGCTAAGTGTCTCACTGCTCACCCTCTGTTGCCCTCCTGTGGATGCAGAGAAATAAATTTGTCATATGATGGAAGACCAACATCCAACAGTTTATTCTGTATAGCTTTGAGAGAGGCAACACATCTGGCTGCCCAGTCATAGAAAATGCTTTCTAGACTGCACCTAGATTGTTTCCAATTTCGGTTTACTCACATAAACTATTGTATCGTACCTCCATTCCAGACTTTTTAAACTGATTTAGTAGATCTCAGTCCGATTTGATTCCCGCTCTCTCATTAATGTTTCCTCTCTCTGTGTTCAGGGACAGTTCATTGAACTGTGCAAGACAATGTACAATATGTTCAGTGAAGACCCCAATGAACAAGATCTGTACCACGCTACCGCTGCTGTGACAAGCTTGCTTTTGGAGATAGGTGAGGTTGGCAAGCTCTTCAACGCGCAGCCCACAAAAGAGACAGACAGCAGCAGTAACAATTGCAGCAAAACTATTCAGAGCGAGCTGTTTCAGAAGAAGGAGCACCAGCAGTACCCCCTTGAACAGCACAAGCCGTTCCAAAGCAGCCTTGTCACCAATGATGAGGAGGCCGTTTGCACCGACAGCACCCTGGGCATGCAGATGGAAGACATTAAGCTCGAAGACTCTTCTCCCAGGGACAACGGAGCCTGTTCTTCCATGCTCATTTCCGACGATGATACAAAAGATGACAGTTCGATGTCCTCTTACTCAGTACTGAGTGCAGGTTCGCATGAAGAAGAAAAGCTGCACTGCGAGGACATTGGTGAAGACACCGTTTTGGTACGGAGCAACCACACCACTTCTCTCCATAGAAGCACTAGCATTGACAGAGACTGGGCCATTACCTTTGAACAATTTTTAGCCTCCCTTCTGACTGAGCCAGCGCTGGTTAGATACTTTGATAAGCCTGTATCCATGATGGCTAGGATTACTAATGCTAAAAACGTAAGAATGATGGGTAAACCAATAACCTCAGCCAGTGACTATGAAATCTCTACTATGTCGGGATAAAAGGCAGTTGGGTTTTTTATTTATTTTTTTTATTCTGTATTTATTAGTACCTGGCACAGGCCCTGGTATTTTCAAAACATGATTGTTTTCACTAATGTGAAAATATTGGGGTGCAAACTTAACTATCTTGAAGTATAATCACTCTTTCTGTGGGAAATGTTACACAAATGCAAATTTTATTCAAAATACAGAAAAAAATAGCAGTTGTCAGTGAAGTGTGTGTATAATTAACCTTGCTGTCAATATAAAATGGTAAAGATTAGTTTTTAATTTCTAAATGTAAACTTAATGCCGATATTTATGTGCATTTTTAAAATAGACATATATAGAGATCTGATTCTTGGGGAAAAAAATGAACGAAACAGGAATTACCTAAAATTTAAAGGGACACTGTCAACCTGAATAGGACCTCAGGTGAAATTAAGTTCCAGGCAACATCCCTGAAGGATAATTTTATTTCATATAAGTTTCTTTTTTCAAAGAGGATAATGGGTTTTAACATATGCTTCAGTTTTGTTTTTTTTTTTAAATATGAAAGATCACCTTAGTGACACCTGCCTGGCTCCTAACTTCCTCTGCTTGAGATTGGGATGCTCAAATAAAAGTGAGAAGTCCATGCCAAGCCTAGCTGACACATCAGGCAAACGTGGTTGAATGGGATGATTTTTGCTCTGACAGAAGGCAGAGCCCGTTTGCCTTTCCCTGGGTTCCGCGGCCTCCGGCTGCACCAAACCCAGCAGAGAGAAAGCCCTTTTCTGGCTGCGGCCGCCAAGGGAGGATCTCCAGCATGACCCTGCCTGGGGCTGTATTCCTAACCAGTGGACTTGGAAGCCCTGCTGGTGTGCTCCAAAGGCAGTGTATGCAGGTCCCAGAGCAGATTGGTAGAGTCTCTTTTTAAAAATTGAAAGCTGTTTTTAAAAGTTACAAAAAAATACATATATATACTTCTAAGGCTGGATCTACAGCATATATAGCTTAGCTCTTAAAACTAACCTTTACCACCAACCTATTATATCCTTGTTAGATTAAGAAAAAAACAAATGTATTGCATAAGTCTTCATTTACAACAGTGTAAAGTAGCAGTAATGAAAAAAATCTGCAAGATAATGTAACTGAATGTTTAAGTCTTACTGAGAACACTGTCACTTTATATAAAATGAATAGTATCCTGTATGAACTTACTGAATAATACGGTAAAATGAAAACTGGAGCACCTGCACTTTGAATCCTTGCTTCTTTTATACAGATATTCAGGATTTTTTTTAAATTTTGTTAGCTGTTTTTTAATTCATATTTGTTCAGTTCAGGATCATGCCTACATGCCTAATCTTTATTTGCTGTTTTGAGAATATTTTCTGTAGAATACTGTTGATTTTTTTATACTCCTGTATATTGCATCCATGTAACTTGCAAATTTTTTTAGCAGAAGCTATGTTTAATTCTTTTGTTTTAAAAGAATGCTTTTAAACTGTCAGATGAAGTGGTGTTTAACCACAAATAGGTAATGTGAACAAATAAAGTACACTCTGCACAGATTTGATTTTTAACTATTAAAGTCACGCTAGAGGGAAAAGTAGGTGATTGTGGTTTATTACACAGACAAATTACTTTGGATCTTCAACACCAGGTTTCAGAACAAAAACATCTGTTGTTTCCACGCCTGGTTTTCTTTAACACTTGAATGTGTTTAATTCCATCTGTGGCAAGCCACCCATGCAAGCTTCTCTCACACTACCCAATTTCATTAGACAGTTTTCCATGCTACACTCACATTTGGTGACAACAGTTGTTACTATTTTTTAAGACCCCCAGATCCTTTATGACCCATCCGTGCTTTGCTATAGCTCATTAGGCATGCTTTTAAGGCTTTAAATATTAGAATGTTTCTTACAGGGTACTGGTAAGCTGAGATGTCAGCCTCAAAACCATGGCAGTGACAGAACAGACGTGGATGCGCTCTATTCAGTGAATGAATTTCTGAAACTTACCATCTATTTGCGTGTCTATAAAGTTAATTTGCAAAACACAGCTGTTAATTTCTGAGGACTGCTCATATATCCCTTGTCTCAATCAGTTTACTGTTGATTTTTTTCTTTTGTTGGGAGTCGAGTTCTCTCTTTTACAATTTAGCCGTATGCAGACTACATATAACAGCATGAAAAAGCAATATAGTCTCTCTGCATATGAGACTATGCAGATTGGTTTACATATATATCAAATACTGATGTTCATTTGAAGCCATAATCACCATTTTTAAGAATGTAACTTTGTTCTAACTTAAGATGCCAGGGCCAGAGCAGGGTGCTTTATTGCAATGCCTGGCAGCTGAGTAAGTTACACAGAAACCTTCTAAAGGTTAACTTCCTAAAGATTAACTTCCTTAAGTGGACTGTTGACCTTTTTAAGTTTACAGATCCCTAAAATATTTCTCTTCTAGGTGTCTGTCATGGTAAAGTGCATTTCAGCCTATCAGCCATCTTCCACACACCCCTAGAGATGCACAGAGCACAGATGAAAAACATTTCCTTACCTTAAAGGGGCTTGCCAGCTTTGCTCCATACCCCACCCGCAGAGCTGGGGGTACAGCATATCACAAAAATCATTTTGCTGTTACAACTCCTGTAACAAGAAGAGGCATCCTCAAGTGGATCTCTGGTCTAACAGGAGCCATTTTACAAGGCAGCTTCTTTTTGTTTTGCTCCAGTAGCCTTCCTTATCTTCCTGATCATGTCAACAAAGCCCCTAAGCGTAAGCCAGGTCATCTTTAAGAATGGCTTTGCTATAGGTAGCAGCCAGGTGAGCTGATTTTCTCCAGATTTTTTTGGTGAGGCTGCTCACCTGATTAGGGCCACACCAAATGCCCACCTGACAGCTGCCTATTTAATGACAAGATCGGCTGCAACCTGTTCTTTAGTAGCTGGGTGGGAGCTGATGAGAGAAAAGCTGCTGAAGAGTTCAACTGACCAGCATACAGTGATGTGAAACCTTCAAAAAAACGTGAGTGACTATTTTTAAAGTCTTACCTGTATGTGTAGGCATGTTATATGAGCAAGTCGGTAGGGCTTTAGAAGTGCCTATGTCTTGTGCTTTGTATGCTTTGAGATAGTCTCTTTAATCTGTGAACTGTAGAGTCTAGTGAAGGCTGTTAGTCTCACAGCCGGGGCGGGGGGGAAGGGGACATCTTTTTCCTCTTCAGAGCTGAAATCTGTGACTGGACACTGATACGTGCTGTTTTTCTAGCTTGGTAGGAGCCTGGTGGCAACAGGGTGCTGCCTGCCTGCCAAGAGACAGGCAGCAGATAATAGAGGAGTGGGAGGTTATTTTGTAGAGCTTTCTCTATTTAAAAAAAAAAAAAAATTCAAGTTTTCTTCCAATCTGCTTTTCAATTATTCAGATGCTGATAGCCTATGAAAGTTCAATGGTACTTACTTCCTTCATTGTAGCATCTTACTGCTCCTGAATTCTAGGTGTTAGAGCTGAGGGTTGTGCTTGAGACTTGTGGAGGTTTGTGTTACACGTGTTTTGGGCAAGCAGACAGAAAGCTCGTTATGTGATGTATTAAACCTACTGAAAATTTGACATCAAAACTGTTGTAAAAAGAAAAGCACCTTAGGGGTTCTTTTACAGTGATGCTGGAGCTTCTGTTATAGTAGATGTCATATGTCAGCTGTTGTGTCACAAATTAAGATGGCAGAGGCTGGTATGATCTATACGGTGTGGGGGCTGTGGGAGAGAGGGAATAACCTTAAAGCAGTTGCTCAAGCAAAGAGATGGTGCTTGTGCTTGGAAAGCTGTGCAGCCGGGTCTGGTTCGTCAGCTGGGTGCTCTCCAAGCTTCGGGATCCCTCCTGCCACAGGGCCTTCGCTCCTAATCTTCACTCTCGCAGCAGCATTTTGAAACTGTGGTAATTGGGTCTCTTGACAGTAGGTGCAATACAGAAACCAACAAGAAACTGTTGGGAAGAGTTTGAATTCCATCAGGATACTTAGAGCAACAAAACGAAGGTGGTGCATAAGCACTGTAAGCTTACAACCTGCCTGAATGGAAAAGCAGTGGGTCAGAGAAGGCACCCATGGCCGTACCACCAGTGTATTACAGGTGGGGAGCGCAGCTCGACAAGTCCCCGCCAATTTGGGTTGTACGCGTGTTGATGAGTTCCAGTGCTGTTACTCGCCAAACTTCTGGCATCGCTGGGAGTGACTTAACCATCATCTCTTGTCTGTTCCAGTTCTTGATAATGCAGTAATAATGAGGTACACTGTAGCTGGGAGGTGCCTTTTATCAGAAATGAAATATTAACTGTAAAAAATACTTGATGCTGTTGTATCCATTTTTGTAAGACAAATGGACTGGCTGGGCTTAGAGTAAAACACCTGGAAAAAATGAGAATACTGAGGTATAGCATAGGGGTTGGCAGGTTAGTTCAGCCTATGGTGGAGTGCCTTAGTATCCCAGCCTTTTGCTTAGCTAGAGCCCCAGGTTCCAGCGTCTGGGGCCTTCCTTCGGGCCCTGGCATCAACACCTGAGGCGACAGGAGAAGGCTGGTCCGTGACTAGAGCTCACCGGTTCAGATACACACCGAGGCGTAACGTTATAGCAAGAACGAAAGTGAAGCAGTCACCTCTGTTACTGAGCCTTATCCTCTGGCTGGGGGAAAACCTTTCTTTTATGCTGTTTCTATTTCTTTCCACTAGAAGATAGTCTTGAGTCAAATGTTACGTACTTCAAGTGGCAACTGTGACTTTTAATGCTTATTTAAACTGCTGACTTATTCAATAGTGAAAATATAAATGAGCCCGACAACAAATAATTAGAACAAAACTGTGACAGTGAACATTACATCAGAATATGGCTAATAATAGAAATGCGTGACACGCTGGTATCGGCAGCATGGCTGCGTAAGAGTGCTTCAGTGCTGGGAGTACAAGGGGTGAAATACAGGAAATCAGGCTTAATGGCAGAGCAAGATGCTCCCAATAAATGGTGGCAGATAACATCTCAAAGCGTGTCACATTGGAAGGTAATTTAACTCTGCTTCTTCTCTTTTCTGCGGTACTCAGTATCTCAATTTAAATTTCCTGAATAGCTGCTTCCTCATCCCATTTTCTAAAATAACTGGTACTTGCGTAAGTTGACATTTGGGGTTTGGAGGAGTGGGATGTTTCCATAGTGCAGGGCCTGTTCTACGCTTCTGAAGAAGTAAGAATTGCTATAGGTGAGATCTTGTAGCTCTCACGTAGTGCCGCTTTGGTACATTAATAGAAGCGTTCCGTCTCCAAAATTCAGGAGTAGAAACAAAGGCTACCCCAGAAATACAAATGGAACTGAAAAAACAAGTACATTATTTAACATAGCTTGTATGGACATGAAGACATGGTGGAAGATACAGAGGGAAAAATATTTTCTTGGTAAAAAACAAAAAGACATTAAAACATATCAGGGTTTCTCCTTCTTTTTCCAGAACTCTTCTGCAACTCTCAATTTTGTTCCTGGAGTTTTGCTCTCCTGAACAAAAACGCTTGCACTTCAACTTAACTCACAAGAGCTAACTCCCAGGTCCTTCAAACAAAACCCTTGTTTTGTTTCTTGGGTTTTGGTTGGGTTCGGTTTGTTTTGGGTTTGGTTGATTTTTTTTTTTTGGTGGTTTGGTGGTTTTTTGGGTTTTTTTAAAAGCTTAAAACTGAGTTGCTTTTAAAGAGAAGATTTCAAGAGGGGCTGCAATAAAGTAGTAATAAACCTCTACCACTTGCAGCAGAGTATGGCAGCCTACCTGTGTAACATTCTCTTACATTCTGTAATGAAAATTCTGGTCCATCACTAAAGAGAGCAATGTAGTACTCTAGCTAAAGAAACTCGGCAAAACGACTCTGCCTCCTTCCAACCCAATATCCTTTTCGTGTATGCTATATATGAAGGAAGAGAGGTCTGCTTTCTGTGGTACAGACCAAGAGAATTTAAAAAAAGGGATGCCGCCACCTTTCCGGTCAGGTGTCGAACAGAACGGCAGCTGGGGAAGGCCCTGGGCTGGCGAAGCAGGAAGCCTTTCCTCTCGCCTGGCACTGGTGCTGCTGGTCTGTGCAAGATGCTGTAGCTGTGACTTCTGTTTGGAGTAGCATGTTGACGAAGGTCAGGGCAATGAGGGAGTGTTAAAGGCCATAATACACACAATTTCACATGTGTGGAACTCAGACTTTCCTGTTGTACCAATACCTGTTACAATAGATGTGAGGTTTCAAGTGGACTTGTATGTAAGCATGTTTTTCTATGGTATCAGACTAATATTCAGAGTTAAAAACAAACACTTTTTGTATGGATCTTACTCCTTTCTTCTGGTGTTTAAGGTACATCTCTTGGATGACGATTTAAAAACTAGCAAATGTATGTAAGCCAGCTAGCCTTTGTTCTAGCTGTTGTGTTTTCCAGTTCAGCTTCCATAGACACAGATGTTCCGCTGCCTGCCATTTCGACAGTTTGTGCTATAGCGTTATTTCCTAATAAAGCCTTTCCTGGGCACATATGCAAGCCCAGTACAAGAACCACAGGGACCTCTAAACAAGTTCTCAGCGCTGGAGGAAATAAAAAAGATAGGGTAAAGCTTTCTCTCATATCACAGTGCATGTGCATGAACTGAGAGCGTGGCTAACTGGAAATCGTTACGTTTTCTAGCAGGCCGCTAAAGTTGACAATATTTTGGAATAACTCGTTCTTTATTTGCTACCACTGTAAACATCTCTTTCCATTACACAGACATCACAGTTTACATTATTGCTTTTATATTGTAGTAAACAGAAATTTCTATTAGTATGCAGCTATCTAAGCACAGTGTGATAAGAAGAAACTGCCCCCAAGCTGCGTTGGGCTGGTTTTTTTCTTCCCTAGAGAAAGACAATATATAGACTGGCACAAGAAACATCAGCCCAAAGACTGATCACCATTATACTACAGCAACACAAAACAAGTATGACGGAAAGAAACAACAGGTTACATCTTTACCACACATTCACGAGCAGTATTTTCAAGAATAGTGACTGCTGAACTCCCACCTAACTAAATAAAAACCTTTTCATCACGATAATTCTTAAAACAAGGCTAACCAACATTTTTTTTGTAAAATATTTGTTATTTAAACTAGGTATGGAAAATCTGGAAAATGAATGCTTGGGGCTTTGTGTGTGTGTTTAATTTTGTTTACATTTTTTGTTTTGTTTTTCAAAAAGTGAAACCCCAAACCTATTTATCTGTGGTGCTTAAATTGGCCCCTTTTCCTATTGTCCTTTAGGACAAAATGCCCTACTCTGTACACTGCTGTATCAGATGACAGAAGCACAACCAGTTTAAAAACATTCTCAGTTTCTGTCTTCTGAAGTAGCACTGTCTTCAAATCGCTTTCCAATCAAGTTGGTTGCTTATGAAGCAATGTGTTTACTTATTGAAAGGCCAGATTATTGCTTGTGGTAAACTGCTTATCTTCAGATTAATTTGTTCATGGGGTGGCACCATGTTTCAAGCAAACACTAAACAACAAAAGTGGAGGTAGTTTGTTAAACAGTTGCTACAGCAACAACAACAAAAAATTTAGAGAACCACCTTGTTGTCTGCAGTTTTAGATTTTTTTCTAAAATTACCATTGCATATAAGCTTTCACACAGTGAATGCTTTAAAGAGGCAGCAAGTTAGAAAACTAACAGTACTTGCAAATTCTGATAAGATAATACATACTTTAAAACATGACAGTTAATAAATAACAAGAGAAATTACCAAGGTTTTAAGACTCTTGGAATAAACCATGAGCAACAAATGCTGATGTTACACAAATTGATTATATCAACTTGCAGAAAGGTGGCCTACCTCCATTTTGAATCTTCCATGACCTTAGGATTGTCGCCCTACAACAGAGTTAGTATAAAATACCGCTGACTAGTAGAACATTGTTCTTCCCTTCCCTAAACACAATTTTACCTTTTTCCATGTATTTTCTAGCTACCACCATAATACGATTAGCCTACCACTGGTGCAAAACAGGGACACCCAGTACTAGTCTACGTAGAGTGAGTGACTCCTAGACAGGACTGCGCTACTTAATCGCACAAAACGACATGCAAATTCTAACTGTTTACTGGGAAGGTGCATTGGAGCTTAACAGAAGCATTCACCTTGATTACTACATGCAAACTAATGCATTCCCATATATCTTACTCATCTGATGATGGTTGGGTTTACTTTTTTCCTTGTATACTGCCACCGTTTACTCCTAGCTCACACTTTGATTTCTAAAAGGGGGGGAAAAAAAAAGCTAATGAAGATGCATCTCACATTGGGCTCAATCTACATTCTACACTAAAATGTCTTTGGTGTGTGATAGGAAATCTGAAACTTGATGGTCAGGCTTTAGCCTCAGCAGTAATTAAATGTCAGTCTCCTAGTGAACAAGGAGCCAAGGGAAAATTTCAAGGCTGGAAAGAGGGTGCAGGTTATTTTTGCAACTGTTGCAAAAAACCCAAAAGTTGCAGACTCTAGCACAGGAAAGTGTTTGAGAGAGATGGCTCAAGCAATTTTATTACTTGCTAGCCAGCAGTAGATGAAAATAAAGAATGGGATCTCCTTTCCTGCTGCTGCTGCTAAACATATTGGGGTCACTTCTGAAATTCCCAATGTCAGTCTCATGTTGCTTGCGAAGGAGATCTACAAGTGAGAGCAAAAATTATTAACGAAGACAAACGTGACAGAAGCTGGGGCTAGAAAGTAACAGACAACTGACTTCTCAGCTGCTGGGAAGAGCCTGCTTCCCATTTCCCTCCAGTGCCTACAAGGGTCAGAGGAACAGAGCTCCACCACAGGACCTGAACCCCAGAACACTCTCCACCCAAGTAGCTGGGAGCAGCGAAAGAACTGGGCTTCCTGGGGTCAGTTTTGTATCTATCTAGTCAGTTTAGCTGTTCAGCTTACAAGCCATGGCATAACCATAAATACTCTCCCTACAAGCATCTTCACATTACTTTTTTTCTTTCGTAGAATAGCATCAACCCAACACAGATGAGATGAACCCTTCTCCACCCTACATGTTAAACTTGAGAACTGTTTAACTCTCCTCTATACCTAAGGTATCATAAAAAGAAAACAGAACTTCATTACCTCCTACATATATACTGTCTACCCTGATCAGAAGCTTTCCCACAAATAAGAGCTCACCAGCATTTAAGGAATCAAGAGCAATTGGGTGGCTGCAGTTCGAGTCACTGGTTACACGATACAGGCTCACAGAATTACCGAGGTGGGAAGGCATCTCCAGAGATCACCTAGTCCAAGCCCCTGCCTAAAGCAGAGTCACCTAAAGCAGGGTGCTTGGGACCATGTCCAGCTGGGTTTTGATTATCTCCAAAGAGATGCAGTATTACATATTATAATAATACATTTAATACTTATGTAGTGTAACCACTCATTACAAAAAGGTGTTTGTCTTTTTTTCTTCTCCTCGTGTTCAATATTTGTATTCTTCAGGAATCTCTTAATGATTAGTCAGTGACTAGAAGTTAACTAATTTACCTGAGATGATTTAAAAAAAAAAAGCATGAAAGCTTCTATTAGCATAGAAATTTTGTGCCACTGTATGCTATTTAGGTATATACTAAAAGAGTCTTTCCCAAATAACTCAGGCTTCTAAGGCTATGATCTGGTTACAGAATCAAAATCAAACACTGATTGAATAAAGCAGAAGGCACTTATTTTAATAGTAGGTTTTAGAAAATGAAGTGATGGTCATACCAAATCTGCTTAAAGTTGCTTTAAGCAATAATTAGTCACAATATAGATATGAAGTCTTACTGACTAGATTGTCTGAGGATGCCAAGATTAAGGAACATGTCACAGTTGCATCCCTTCCATGGAAAATACACCTTTGTTAGAGACATGTGCTCAGGTGTGAATTTATTTTCACAAAACAGGGACTGCAGCTGCAACACAGGTTTATAATAAGTGAACTCTATAAAAGGGCTAAACTCTCTTGTACTTCCCACTGAGAATACCCCATCAGCTGCTAAAAGAAAGGGCTGACAACAGATACAGAGCCAAGCAGCCTGAGCAGCTGGCAGATTAGAAAGAACTGAAAATTTTTACAGTAGGAATATTTTTAGAAGGAGTAGCTTCAGTCTGAGGATCTGATCCTCACACTGATGATTTGTGGTTCTTTTTGTTTGTTTGCAAACTAAGCTTCTTCCAAACATAGGAATTTGTTGGTACAAATCCATAGATAAAAAAACCTCCTTAGCCAGAAGTAATTTCTAGTAAGTACATCACTATGTTGATGGATTAAGCCTCTTCTCCAAAATTGTTAAGTGACTAATACATCCCCTTCGCGGACCTCTTCATTACAGAGAAATTTAACGTTGTTGAGTGAACAATTGACTACATGTACAGAACAAGAACCCAAAAAGTCTAAAACCAGAGTAATTTCAACTAAAAAGTTTTAAAAAGACAATTAAGTAAGTCAAACCTATTCACAGAAAACATGATGCGGCATAAATACCTACTTCATGTTCCTACACCAAGAAGTGTAAAAGAAATTGTGAAAGCCAGTCATCCAGAGGCTCTTGAGATTTGTGGGTTGTTTTTTTTGTTGGTTGTTTTTTGTTTCGTTTTAAAAAGCTGTCCTTTGGAGAATAGCATATAAAGACCTGTAAACAGAGATTGATTGTCCAAGCTTTAACTGAATTTTGATATTTTTTTAAATGTAAAAAAAAAAAAGTCCTGTTGTTATACAGTATTTGGTGAAACATGTAAAACTTCCATCCAAATGCATAATTCCACTTTTGATGAAGAACCTTATAGACTGCAGAGGAGTTAAGGTTTCTTTGTATTTTGTAAGGTTAGCATCACATCACAATCCAGTAGAAGTCCCTTAATTTTTTCATGGAATTTCTCTCTGTACTGGTTGAAGTGCATAATGCTTTCTGGTTCTTCTTCAAACCAGAACTTGTCAAACTCATAAACCAGATAACCTGTGAAGAAATAAAATACAGATCTGCAAAAACTACCTCCACAATTTTCTGCCTTGATCTTGCTAGACCTAGAATGATCCTTTAGACTCTGTTCAATCCCTTAAAATGGGGAGTGTCCCTCCTGGTCAACAGCAAGCTTTTGGACATTGTAATAATGAATAAAAAAATAAATCTGCAGGCTCTAACATAGAAAGCCGCCCAAATTTATCCCTTAAATATACATTTCTGTACCACAATGTTTAAGCATCAGGTGCATTTCCAATACCTGATCCAGAAGATAAACAGCTTGCTCTGGCTAATGAGAAGAGTGGAAATGCACTCCAAAAAACCTAAACGCTACATTATAGGCCTCCCCCTGGTAGTCTGTACTAAAGAAACTACAGATACTTACAGTAAAACTGATGGAAGTGCTCCATCTGTGGCAATCCAGAGACCACGTTGTACAGATGAGACTTTAAAGCACCATTCTTAAGTAAGCTGTATGCCATTTCTGTCAGATTGATTCCAACTATTGCATAAGAGTATCTGCAACACCAATTGTAGGTCACGTTTTACCTTACAGATCGAAGGACTTAAAAGCTTCCCTGAAACAGTCTGCATTAGGGTAACTGTAAGACTCAGTTTTTCCTATGATACTTGTGGAGAAGCTGACTCTAGCTTACAGACCACTCTTTCTGTTCCCTGGTGCATCCAACCGTGTAAAAGTTATTTAAAAACACTAGTTTCCTATACAGAAGTATGGCAAATGCCTCCATTATGCAATAAAGAGTTGGGAAGGCTTATCAACATTGACCTCAATTTCCTCATTTGAAATCATTAAATCTGCTGGAATATGAAAAATTGGGCATCAAAAACATTGTTACAGTATAAACAGAACCTGTTCTTCAAGCTGAAAAAATCTGGTTTTCTGTTGCATGGTGTAGAAAGCACCACAATAGAAATTCTTAAAGGACTGTTAAAACAAGTGTTTCTGGGGAAAAAAAAATAAAGTATTAATTTGTGTCAAGGATAGGGGTATTTAAGTGACCTAAATGTCCCCGATAGCCTGTTCATGACCTAGTTGCACAGGGTAATATTATTTACAATTGAAGTCATGAAAGCCTCCCATTCTTGGTAGGTGATTGAATTAACTGGGGACTAGATGGATCAGATGATATACAAAGGTTTACCATTTTTCGTCTGTATCTGACCGGTTTTAGAGTCCATTTCCCTGTAAAATGAGCTAAATGTTTCAATATGCAAAGTTTTCAAAAATGAAGTTAAAGTTGAACAACAACAAAACATCTATTTGCATATACTTATTACAGAACAGAAACCTAGCAAAAAAAGGGACCTTAAGAGACAATCTATACCTTCCCAACACAGGATCAGTAAGAAAGCAAAAAATAAGTATCCATTTCTAAACCTAATCTAAGCCTATTAAAAATAAAGCTAAGTATGATGTTAAATGTGTTCACTGTGTTAACCAAAGCCAATACTTTGCAACATTTTTGTCCCAAGAAGTCTATTCTGAAAAAAGGCTGTGTTCAGCTTCTCACGCCTTTCTACTGTGGCCCTTTTTTAATCCTTCAATGGAAAAAACCACAAATATTTTCCTCTTTATTTTCAGTACACATACTTGGCAGTCTTCACATGAGCTCTTACACAGAACAAGACAGAAAAAGTCATATAGTGACTTACCCCAGCTTTGGGTGATTTGAACGAGAAAGGATCTGACGAGCTTCGTCGGTGTAATGCTTACTAAAATACCTGTCAGTGTAAAATAGGATCTTCAGGTTGTTTTTTTTAAGTTCACATAAAAGAAAAATTGTGTTCAACATCAAAATTAAACTACTAATTTTTAAACTAAAGCTGAATACTACTCTGTACTGAAAAATGGCACAAAATAAAAACCAAGGGAAAGGTAGCAAATTAAATTATATTCAGCATGAACTAATACAGTAAAAAAAAAAAAATTTAAAAAATCATTGTCATCTGAACATCAAATATGAAGTTCACCCAAGTCCACGAATTAGCTTAGCAAAGTTATGCAAACCTATTTATTTTTCATTACAGTGATTAATTCAGGAATTTTGTAAAGTAACTTGTCAAAAACTTTTAAGTTATAATCTATCAAATCTACTATGACAACAAAAAAAATAAGGCATCTTGGGCAACTTTCTGTTCTTCCCCTCACTTGTTGGCCTCTACCCAACCACATGTTTACAGATGTGCAGACGCTAGAAATGTTGACTTATTTAGAAAATACTGGTTTTCACTGTACAGATGCCACCATTTTTATTTGCTTCTATTTGGTCTTTATTAGAAATAGCACTAACTAGAGAAAAATACGCAGACATTGAAAATTAGTTACAACAGAAATAAAATACTTCTTTTCACTTACACCAGATTCACTAACCCCAGCAGGCCCATTCCTCTGAAGTCTGTTTTGGGATCATCGCCTTGGAAGCCAATGTCACACCACTGCTTGGTGATTCTGGCCTTCAGATTCTCATGAGGCATCAGCAAATTCCAAAGCTGCACAAATATGCTTCCATGTTACGCACAGCTGCTAAAGTATTCCAAGTCACATAATTCAGAACACTTGCTGCTGCACGTTAGAAACCATTCACCAAGGAACAGGATACAATCTGCATGCTGTTTTCTGTTAGTGGCAATCTGGAGTCATACCACAATGGCTTATTTCAGCAGTTATGAAAATTATTACATTTAACACTAAACGTGGTAATTTCCCTTCACGGACAAAGCCACTGTATCAATACTAAAGAAACAAAGGCTTGTTTCGCTTCAGAAAGTTAATTTATGCATCATTTTCTGATAGGACAGCTACAAACTGAAATACAAATTCTCAACAAATATGTCAATGTTGGGGCTTGCATAGCAAGTTGAGATAATTATGAAATGCTAGGAAAATTACACGCTAATATATTTGCACAGTGGAAGCTATTTTAAAAAGCCTCAAGCAGTATTATATTATTTGCTATTATTTATTGTTACCTAAAATACATTACTGATGGTTTTTATCTTCCAGCATTAAACTATCCTCTTTGACATTGACTGAGTTGCAGTAGTAAGAAAACATTGCGCCTTTTTTATTTAGTAATTATTGGTTTACAAAGTTAGACATGTGCATAAGGTTAAATATCTTCTTAGTTACAATTCTTCAGTGACCTGTTACAAAATTATTTTGCTACTTATCTTCTGTTGTTATGTCTGATTTCACACCAAATAATCCCAGTGCAAGTAACTCTAGTTTACTAATTTGTTTTGCTTTGATGTTGTATTTTAATGTGCCGGTTCTATAATGGCTTAACAGTTCACAAGTAGAAAAGAGCTTTAAATAGGCCAGCTAGTAAGAATAGTACCAATAAATTAAGTTCATTCAAGCTGTTGGACTTGGAGGGAGAAAGCAAACAAACAGGTTTTGTATTTAAAAGATTATTTTCACCTCAATTAACTGTTCCTCATGTTCTTCGTTATCCGAATCATATGGGACCTTCCTCAGACTTTCCACATTCAAATAAAGTTTTCTATAACCTGATATCTGCAGTAAGGATATATGTAGATTTGTCTTAAACCTGAAATAATAACAAAACACCACACAGAAGCTATTAAGAGGCACAGTAAGCTATAAATTCTTGCTTGGACTACCAGATAAGACCTTTCTTATGTTAATGCAATGTAAACGCTAGAATTAGCAACTGCTTCATGTTTATCTTTCAAACTACAGCATATTGTTTAAGTATACTGTTATACTGATCTTATTTCTACTTCAAAAAAAAAAAAAAAGCTCTATCCAATTCCAGTGCTGCACAGTCAGGCTCTATTCACTTAAATTATGGAAGAAAAAAATAACTTAGCTAAAATCTGTGATGACATGAGAAAACACCATATATCATCCTGACCTCTGTCCTTCACCTACTCCCAAACTTTCTGTAAGTCTTAAAGTGAAGCTTTGTCAGAAATATTTATAGCTTCTCAATCACTCATAACTACTTATGCAGATGAATCCAAGCATTAATCAGCCATCACTCTACTCTCTCAAATATATCTAACCAATTACACAGTTCATGAAATCAACCTATGCGATAATCATATTACTTAGAAACAAGGAGTAACAGAAGGGACCTGCAAGACAGAGATGCAGTTATCCTAAATCCACGTCAATGAAAACTTTGCTGTTTGTTTTCTAGAACTGAAGAGGACATAACCACACCTTGTTTTCTAATTTCATTCCAAAAGATCTGTGCTGAATGGCCTAAAAATTTTATCAGATGAAGCAACTGCAAGAATGCGCCAAGAAGTCAGAACTATCTCATGAGGAACTTAGTCCGGGTTCCAAACGTACCCTGTATCCTTCTGCTCAATTTTCTTTTCTTTCATTACATCTCTGACGCACTTCTCCACTTCGGCCTCCTCAACATGTACAGCATTTCTTAAAACCTAGGAAGGTAACACAGTAGAAGACCTCATGAGGAATGCAGAAATCTTTCATCGGCTTTATTCTTGTTCCACAGCCTCTGTATACCTGCCACGTTATGCATTCTTTACTATAAAAGGAGAACAATTTATTGCAAATGCTTACAATAAATGGGCTCAAATCGCATATAAAAGATCTGCAATAATTACATAAAAGCATAATTTGTAACTTTGTCAGACTTATCAAGGAGCAAAAGTGATAAAACTTCCCTGGAGTAAGGAAATAATGCTTCAGAATTAGGAGACAGTCAACTAACAAAGCTGAGGTTTCAATGCTGGGGTGGAACAATAACTTAATGTAAGATACTGCTTTTCTGCAGTCTTGATAATACTTGGTAATTACACACTGCCCACCTAAATCACTTCACAACAATTTGTCTTCTAAAGTTTTTATGGTTGCAATGCATTCTTTAATACAATTCATGCTACCACCAAAGCAGCTTCATTTCAGTAAAGCAAAAGGTTAACGCTTTTAAAACTGAACATTAATATATTTGCTATAACCACTTAATTAAGAGAAGCTAAAAGACCCACCCATACTGTGCTCTACCGCAACAAAGATGCGTTACTAATTTGCTCTCAACACCATACTTCAGTCATCAGCTCAGAAAAGGGAGAATGCAGTCACCTCACTGTCTAAAGGGGAACAGTTTTGTTCAAGATATACAAATTTGAGGGTTTAGAGTTTTAGCTTATGTCTAACTGCCGCAGAACGATTGGAACGAGCTTGTCAGTTAAATGTCTACCTGCAAACTTGCGTTACTTTTTTTTTCTCAACAAACCAAGATGCTATTGTATACACCGCATTTAATTGCTTTATCCTTATCATTTATCTGTATCACGCTTCTGGTTTCTATAGAAACAGGGAAAGAGATTGTCGTGACAGGGAGAACTGACCCTCGCCAAGAACAGAAGCTCTGTATAACAACTTGTCTGACTCGCTGCTAAAGAGCAGGTAATCTTTCAGAGAGATGGAAACAAACATTTGAGGGGACATGAGCTTATTTTTGAGAAAGCTTGACTAACCCTAGCATACAGAACCCAAAATTCTCTTCTCTCCTCTCTGCCTTTTATTCCTCTACTTTCCTCCACCCTCAAAAAATAAATGCACGTGTTCTTTCCTGGGATCTGTCCTGAAAGAAGGTTTTATTACAGTTTAATCTCTAGCATCTTTTACCTTATTCTTTGATGATTCCAGTGAATGTTCTGCAATACAAAAAAGGTAAATGTCACAGTTAAACTGAACCAAATTGTTTTAAATAATTGACAATAGGTGTTCTTGTGGCATGTATTAGGAAATTTTGCATTCCTTTTATACATGTAATTAATCAAAAATTACTCAATCTTAAAATTAAAATCAACAGGTAGCAGGTAACTAAAAGTCTTAATTTACACAGACTTCTTTTTTTAATCCTCAAGTACAATGCTGAAAAGAGACTCGGATTTTTTTAAAACATCGATCAATTACATGTACAAAAACAAAGACAAATTTGAAAAGGTGTCAAGACAAAAATACGTCTCTTGATGTTTTTCCATTCTTAGAAACGTTTTTGTGTTTATTATTGAAGAACAAGGAGGAAAAGTCACTTCCTCAAGCTATTGTTAAAACGGCAAAAACTACGAACTAGTTTCTTAAATTACTATTTTAGATCAAAATTTGCATCAGGCAGAATTGTGCATTTAATCGCTCTTCCTCCCTCCCCCAAAAATGCATTCGTGTCTGGTCTTTGTGGCTTTTTAATAACAGGAAGGTATAAAAAAAAAATACACGAAGTGAGGGGAAGACTGTGGGGAGAAATGTAAGACTTCGGATGCACTTTCTGAAGCTCACTGGCGGTACCTCAGCAAGCGGGCAAGGGAACCAGCTCTGGCACTCCGAAGTACAGCTCTCGCAGAAGAGCGGGAAGAAGGGAACAGTGAAGACGGGACCCAGGGGCTGCACTCGGGGCGGGGACAGGCAGGGCTTTCCAGAGACTGCTTGTCAGGGCGCCCCTGAAGCTCTCGGCCGGCCCCGGCCCCGGCCCCGGCTCCAGCACCCTCCGTTACCTATGCTCAGCGTCCGCTGCGCGCCGGCCCTCGAGCCGTCGAAGACGCGCTGCAGTTCGCACTTCCGCGTCAGCAGCCGCAGGACCCACTTCAGCCAAAACCGGAGGTAGTTGCTGTACAGGAACCCCCAGAAGTACAACAACATCTTCTGCGTGAAGAAAGCCCCGCCTTAGCAGCAGGGGCAGGGCGGCGGCAGCCCCCTGCGTGACCGGCCTCCCCGCCCCGACACCGCGGGCCGAGAGCACCCTCCTTCGGGGGCGCAGCTCCCCGCCGCAGCACCGCCACCACCCGCCCCAGGCCGGGTCCCCCTCAGCCCCGCGCCGCCCTCACGAGCCGCTAACGGTCAGCGCCCCCGCGAGGCCGCGCAGCCGTTGGGCTGAGGGCGGTACGCCCCCCCCCCCGCGGCGAGGGGAGCGGGCACCTGCCCCAGCAGCGCCGAGCGCGGCCGCCCCGCGCCCACCGTGGCGGCGAGTTAGCAGCGCCCGGCCGCCCCCCGCATCCTCCCGCCGGAAGCCGCCTTCCCCGACCTGGAAGTGATCGCGGGGCGGGGGGGCGGAAGTGCCGGCCGGGCGAGGCGGGGGGGGGGGGTCCTTCCCTGTGCCGGTGGCCGTTACCGGCCGTGCCGCGCGCTCCTCGGAGGGCCGTAACGGTCGCCCGGCTCCATTCCCTCAGCCGGCGGCGCCCGCCCGGACGCCTGCTGCCCCGCCTTGGCGGCTGAGGGTCCGGCCCCGCTGCCGCCGCTCCGGGGCGGAGGAGCGCTCCCCCTCCCGAGGCTGTCAGGGCGCGGCTGCCCGCCCCGCTGGGAGCCGGAGAGAGCCCCGAGCGGGGCAGCCGCTGGCGGCCGCAGCTCCCTTCCCTCTGCAAGCGCCTTTCCTTTCCGGGCGACGGGGGAGCGGGCAGCCAGGCGCTGCCATGGGCTGGCTTTGCGCGAGCGGGCGGCCTGGCTCGGGTAGAGCAGCTCCAGAGCCCGGAGGCTTCGGCTGCTAGTCAGGCGTCAGCGGCGCAGGCCGAGGTGACAGGCGGGCCTCCCGCGGCGGTGCCGCCCAGGCCCTCACACCGCCGGTTATGCCTTGCGCGGGCCTGCCAGCCGGGACACGCCACTCCGGCTTCAGGGCTGACCCCAGCGCTAACCTGGCACGGGCAGCCCAGCTCGTACCTGGGCCAGAAATCGGTGTACCGTCTCGCTGGTCAACACCCTCGACTCGTTCGTGATGCCTTACAGTTGGGGAGCGCTTGTGCGTGTTTACGAAACTGCGCTTGAAGGCTCGTTCCTTGCCTCTGCCACAGCTGAAGGCAACAATAATCAGAAAGATGTTATGAATTTAGTTGGGCTGGGTGCTTTTAAGGAGGGGTGCTTTGCCGTGGACCCTGCTTTGCCATTGCTGAACGGAGGTTCAGCTTGAGTGTTTTCGTTTAGTTCCGGTCAGTACTTCCATTGTGTTTTAATTACCAATTATTTCAGTAAACATGGGTTGAGCCGTTCCTTTGAGGACAGCAGGAAGGAATTCCTATTCCTCTAAATCATATGCAAAATTTGGAGGGTTGAAAGGGAGCTGACAGACTTGCTTGACCACATTCTGGTACATTTTTTAATGTGAGGAAGTTGAAGTACCTTTTACACAGAATCAAAAGCCACACAGCAGGTCTGGTGGCCTGTGTCCCACAGAGGATTTCAGAGGGTGGACCAACACATTCGGCATCCTCCCTTTGGATTTTTACACTCGTCGGGGTGCAGGGTTTCATGTGGGGGAATCACTGGTGTGTGAACTTCAATTGTTCGCAGATCTGATTCCTACTCTTAAATATGAGGAGAGATGGTGCACGTTACGAGGCAGCAGGTGGTCAGTTTTTTCAGTGTAACTTCTTAAGTGAGTAATCTGACTTTTAAAGCACTGGAGTGCTACTGGACGAAAATAAACTAAAAAATATTTCTCTCTATTAGAAAGTATTCTTACTTGGTGACAGGATAGCAAAATAAACTAAAAATACTTCTCTCTATTAGAAAGTATTCCTACTTGGTGACAGGATGGCATGATGGTTCTATCACATTACCTACATATAAGTCAGTCCAAGATAGCCAAAACCCAGAAAATGTCTTGAAAAAATATCAAAGATCCAGTGCCTAAGAACTGATAAAAGAAATTGGAAGAAAGAAATTTGTCTGCACTGCAGGACCTGGGTCAGCTACAGCTCCCACCTAGCTTGTATGGGAAACAAAAGGGAAAAAAAAAGATTGTGCTTCACCTCCCATCTGACGATTTGGCAGAGCACCGCTGCTGCGGTATTTAAACGCAGCCAGGCTGAAAGCTGCTCGTCAGGAGACTCCTGGCTTCGGCAGCAGCCGGGTGTCACAGTTTGATGTTGGGAAGGCGGAGGAGTTGTAACAGCATGAAGTGGAAGGGTGGTCAGGTCCTTACTGTCAGTCTTTATGCCCATGCATGGATTGCTCTGAGATAGTTTGTTAGGAGCATGAGCTACCGGAATTACTTAGAAAGTCCAGCAGATGCACCCTTAAAGTGTGGGTCCGTGCAAACAACACTGAGGCACATTTGTAGTTGATGGGACTTTTGTTGATATATACCAAAATAAAACCTTCCTACTGCTTCAAGAGTTTCACTTTCCGTTGCATCTTTTAATTGATTAAATAGCTTCATATCAATATGAATATTTTTTTCTGTTATTTATACTTGAATAGAAATTCATTTTTGTATGGATTGTTAAGAACCAAAGAAACTTCTTCTACTACAGGTTTTGGAATTTGTTCCACTTCCTGTTTGGGTTTATACCAGTCTTAAACTTTACCGTAACAATAAATACACACAGTATACAATAGTTGTTTTCTCTGTCAGTTCTCTTTGCTTCCAGTCTCCAGGACTGATGCATAGAGTATCCGGTGTTGACAATACATGGCAACATACTTCTCTGCTTTACAGTTAGACTTGTTGAGGTAAGCTTGAAAACTTTTAAGGTCTTGTTTTAAAGCACTTCTGAAATCTGAGAGTTTAAAAGACGCAAATTTTAATCTAGTCTATACTTTTTTTGCTTGTACAATGTTTTCTTTACTTAAGTCTACATTTTAAAGTAAAATCTGTAACCAATTACATTTCTTTATTTAAAAATATTAAAGCAAGCATTTTTGACAGGTTTTTTCACAGCTTTTTATAGCTTGTTGGTAAAAAGATATAGATCTTCTCTACTGTGAAGATAAAGGTGATTATACCAAACTTGGTAATTTCGGGTGCGTTAATTTCTCTTCAGATTCCAAACTTGATCAGTGTGTAACAAGCAAGTGTAAACACTCAACTTCAAGCTTCCTTGGGTTCTTTACAGAACCGAGTGATCCAGCTGTGAGCATGTTTGATTTTACACAGACGTCAGTACTTGAATCATGCAAGATGCTTCCATACCATCATGTTCAGACAATTCATAAATTATATTAGGACAGTCAAAAATATAAAGCAGTAGATTAAGAAAATAAGTTCTAGCTTCCTCTCTTTGTGTTCAGTAGTTGCCTTCCACTATTAGCTTCCCAGAGACTTTGGTTGAAGGAAGGATAATGACCTACTGTTTACCTTTTAAAATCACATTTCTTACGTGACAGCAGGGCAAATAAAAGGGGACTTTAACTAACAATATCAGTTGGGTCTCTACGCGGTCAGAAAACTTTCCATGGCAGCGACTATCACCTATTGTTACTGGCAGTTATTCTTTGTTCGTGTACCCTTGTAGATGAAGGACAGCTGCAACCCTTGTGCAAAATTATCCATTCTTTGTTCCACCCATGAGCCTGTATTTTGTCAAATATTTATTTTAATCTTTCTTATCTCTATTCTTGCTTACACACAGATGTGTGAAAACGGTATCGAAAATGTGAGACAATCATCTTAGCCAGAAAAGACAGTCAGTTACAAAGCATGAGGACAAGCCTAGAAACTCTTTCTTGCAGGTAAGCCACCTCGATGGAACTAGGCCATTGAATGACTTGCTTAGTGTAAGTATTAGAGGTTACTCAGCAACATGTTCTATATAGTAATTTTAAAGATGATCAGTTTGCAAAAAATGCAGAAAGTCTGCTGCTGGGATGTAAAACTGGTCTAAAACGTTTAACCCCTCCCAAAAAACCCTGTGCACCTTATTCCAGTTGTGGCTAGTTGGCCTATTTGCAAGTAGGTCCCAAGGCAGTGGAAGTTCACGACATTTTCAGTGATGAGGTATTTCGATTTTTTTTTTGAGGAACAGTTAATGCACTACCTCATCGTAAGTTAGTGCGCTGGCCTAAGAAGTCAGCATTAAGTAAATGATCACCACAACTCAGCGTGGCTGAGTAACTGCGTCTGCATTAGAGTAAGCCTTGATAAATAACATCTAATGCATTCAGTGGCAGTCTCCACAGATGTTCCCTGTACAGAGTGTAGGTTTGTTATTAGTTTCCGGCAATATGTGATGGGGTTTTTTTCTTACTGGGTCTGAAAATAAGCTAAAATTAAGTGTGTGTTAGATTTCTGTTATTCTTATCTTCAGTAGCCCTCCTGCTTGACCACATTATTTACATGTTCACTTTGGCTTCGTAACAGATAAAACACCGGCCAGTCAATTAAAGGGCATTTTAGTCATTACACGTGACATATTTAATGTTTATTTGTTCCTCTTAGTTCTAAATCTCTATTTTACTGCAAATGTGCCAAAATCTACATTGGTCCTCCATTAAAAGTAGTGCCTTGAGCTTTTTTCAGTTTGTTAACTTGTAGAGGGAAATGGTGATGAGGAGACAACAGCGTAAGAGGATCGAGTCGTAATCACATTGGTTAATATGAACAATTACAAATACATGTTCAAAGTGTAGCTTAAAGAAGATTTGTCAGTGAAGATATCAAAGACACAGAAACAGAAGAAAGAGGGAAGTTTAGAGTGGATGAGTACAGATCAAGAACAGTGAGGTTTAACTCGAGGTTTCATGGTGATTCACAGGGCCATACTCAGATTTGTAGTTCTCCATTTGTATACTGATGCAGGCTACTAGCAGTCTCCTGCATTATTAACGAATGATAACATTTATAATTCAAAGTAATTAGTCAATAGATAAGTAGACCCATCTGTATCGTCGTTCAAACACGGGAGGTTACACTAACCTTGCAAGAGCAGCAACGTACAATTTGGGGAGTCTGAGATTAACTTTCAAAAAGGAACATAGTTACAGTGCTGGTAGTATAAAGAGGACACGTAAAGGCAGCGTGCACATCAGGACTCCAGCATGCTTGTGTCCGCACACCAGTGTTGTAGGTTTTTGGTTTGCTTTACACAACACTGTTCCAAATGATTTAGGGTTTTGGTGTAAGATGAGATGCAGCTGTTAAGTAAACAAGTAGAGAAAAGGAGGGAAGACATATTGTATTAATAATACAACCGTATTTTTATACACCGAATTATATAAAATACTATATCCTTTGGGTAACTAAGGTAATACGTTCCATATGCTAGTAATAAAGAAATAGGTAACAGCTAACAGTAAGCAATCAGCTTACTGCTGTTACCAGCTGACCAAGTCCAGTATGATTTCTGACACTGTTCTTCAGATATTTGCAGTGCACAATGGGAAACCATATTTATTGCAGGTGTGGAATGGGATTTGTGAGCAGGTAGTGAACATGTCCCAGCGAAAGCCGCTGTCGACCTGCTGATCAGGTGTGAAAAGGAAGGCCTTCTTCCTCATAAAACAGCTGGTTCTGTTAAAACTATGTCCCTGTAAGAGATTCTGGGAAGCTCTGTAAATAAGATTTCCCTTTACTAACTATGTTATAGAAGATGTGTTCTAAACAGTGACTAATTTTTTGTTTGCTTACAGATTGCTAAGGACCCAAAAAGAAGCGTGCCTGCCGTAACGGGAGGGCACATGGGTGGAGCAGGGCCCGACAGCACACGTAAAATACCTTTACCAGCGTACACAGATTACATCAGGTTAGATTTTGCAGCTGCTTTCCCTACTTTTTCTTTAAAGATGAAGTGAAAAGCTGTGTTTCTTTATCCGACTCTGCTAAATGCGTGTATTAATTGTACACCACAGCTTGGCTTCCTGATACAATCTTACAAGCAGTATGCAAACAAATGCACCATTGGCTTTAAATTAACAACATACTCGTAACCATGATGATGTTGTGACTTGGGCTAAACAGTACCTGCCCAAGCGCTGAGCCGAGACGGTTGTGGCTGTGAAAAGAGCCCGTACTGGGCGGCAGTCGAGGGGGTTTTCAGTTCGGGTCCTAGCACCGGGAGGGCTGATGTCGGGGGAGGGCTCTGCCCAGGGCTTTCGGCTTTGCAGCGGAATTGGCGTGGGCACTCGTTCACGAGACTGGTGTCTCCGGTGGGAAGGCCCGGCGGCGGGCGGAGCGGGTGCCAGCGCTGCAGCCTGCGGCTCCCTCCCGACGGGCGCCCGCTCCCCGGGCAACGCCGCTGCGAAGCGGGCGGGCGCGGCGGCTCTGCCTCGCGGGGCAGCGGGGTGCGCGGGGGCCGGGGCATGCCCTCCCCCGCTGCCCCGGCCCCTTTCGGCGCCGGGGGCGGGCGGCTTAGCGCGGCGCGGACACGCCCGGCCGGCAGTTGCCCGGGCGGAGGCGGCGGCCGGGCGGCAGAGCCGCGGCTGGGCGAGGAGGCGCCGCGGGGGGCGAGCGGGCAGCGCCCCGCCGGGAGATGCGGCTCCGGCACGGCCCGCTCCTGACGGCGCTGTGCCTCGGCGCCGCCTTCCCGCTGCTGTGGTACGCGGCGTGGCAGGGGAGCCAAGGTGAGAGCGGGCACCGGCCGCGGGGGGCGAGGCGAGGCGAGGGCCGCCCCGTCCCGTCCAGCCGGGGCGCGAAGGGCGGGCGGCCCGGCGGCACCTGCTGCCTCCCTCCCGCCGGGCCGTCGGGGGCACCGCGGCGCTGCGCTGCCTTCCCCCGGCTGCGCCCGACGGCCGGGGGCCGCCCGCCTGTAACGGCCGTCTGACAGCGGGGCCGTCCCGGGACCGGCGTGCGGCACCGTCCCGGCGAGTGGTACCCAGTCAGGCTAGGGGCGGGGGCCAGCGGGGAGGTCGGGGCGCGGGCGGCGTCGGGTCGCCCCGGGCCGCTCCCGGAGCTCCGGCCCCCCGTGGAAGGAGGGCCGGTAACGGCCCCGCTGCCGGCGTGGGGCGCGGAGACGGTGCCCGCGCTCCGCGGCTCAGCCTCCCGGGTCAGGACGCCAGCCTGGGACGGGGGGCTGCCCCGCGCTCCCGCCCGCCCTGGGCTCGGCGACCCGCTCGGCTCTCACGGGGAGGGGAGGGGAGCGGAGCCGGGCGCGAGTGCGGGGCTTGGCCCCGCGTAAGGTGGAGGGTGCGGGTCTCGCCTGTTCCCCAGGGTCATGGCTTAGGGGCACCGAGTTACCAGCTTGCCTAACAGCTTGCAGGGTTGGATCCTCGGGTCAAACCTGTCCGATTAAAAATCTCCCAAGTTTAAGAAACCATTTTAATAAAAGTTTCTAACAGCCGTCCTGCATTAGGATGGAGAGAACAAGTCTAAAGCTGATTGCCGTGGCCGTGTTCTTCTTTTGAATATTACTTGAGGAGGACAAAGTAGCGTTATCTATTCTGCAGTTGTATTTATGCCTCCTGTACAGTCACTTTTCCGTGTGTATGTTTCCAGCACCAGAACGCAATGTTCAATCCAGAGAAAAAATACCTCAGTTTTTATATTTGTATTTATAAACTTTAAAATTACATAATATCTTTGATAGGTTATGTAGTTGTCACATGTTGGATAGATCTCCAGAAAGCCATGTCTAAGGTTCTCTGAGCCTACATAAGAAAGATAAAACTGATGCTATTTTCTGAAAATGAATTAGAAGATCTCTCCAAATAGTACCTCTGAGGCCTGCTGACGTGGCTGCTTGTCTGACAGTTTGTTTGGGGTGAGGGAGTGGATCTTTCAGTGCTTCCTATATACACCTTTACAAAAGGTCTGGGTTTATAGATCCAGAAGAATTAGAATAAGCCAATTAGTAATTTCTGGAATGATCACAGAACTCTGACTAGCTGTTAATTTATTTGTATTAATTGTTTCTGTAACAAATAGAAGTGGCAGTAGAGATCTTGGCCTCACAACGGAATATTGAATAGAGTCAAGACAGTGCTGATCCTCCTGCCTTTATCATTTCTTCCCAACTATACGGTTGTTTATCTTTCAACACTTGACACTTTTCTCAGTGGCAATCCTGCTAGGAGCGGGGAAGGAGAAAAAGAAGTAAAAGCAGGGTGTGTCTTAAGAAACTAAGATGGAAGAGACGATAGCGTTTGTCCCACCCGCAGTTACCACCCCTATCACCATTTTACTTTGTGACTCCTCGTTGCTGAAATTCCATTTTCATTCTGCTTTTTGGCCTTTCTCTGCTGGCATTCCGTGCTGGGGTGTTTTGCTCTGGGGTTAGGTTTTTTTCTGGGGGGAGGGGTAATACATGGTGTGGTATATATGTATATGTGTTGTTTTAACTTTTCTCTTTCCACAGTTGTAGTCTCCTCCACAGTAAACAGAGTAACTAATTCTTGTCAGATGGTATCATTTTCCTAATTATTATTATTAGCACCTGTTCTCTTAACAAGCTTTTAACCACTACAGTTGTAAATATGTAGTGTTCAGAGGCACATTCTCTCTTCAGCTTGGTAAATATCACAAATGCGTAAATAAAACAGTTGATCCTAGTAACTAGAGGAGGAGGTAACAGCATGTGGTGAATGACCTTGTATTAAGTTTATTTTGCTGGAAAAAGATGGTCTTTGCTCCTGAGTGGTGTTAGAAGATGGAAGCCTTTTACCCATCCAAAAAAACCCAGGAACAGCCCTATGTTGTTACCTTCTTCCACAGAGAGAGAAGTATTGGGAGCAAAGCGACCAACGGTCTGTTGTTGTCACAGAGTATCTATTTAAGAAGGTGGTTTGAAATTAATGTTTTCCTCTGAAAACAGGTAGATACCTCTGCTTAGATATTGTTAAACCTCTCTTCTTCCCTTCTGTGCTGCTGAACTTGCCTCTCCGCTGATGTGCCTAGAGCGCTACAGGAGGTCCCACTCATCTCAAACTGCAATGTTTGTTGTCTTTTCTAATGCCCTTTTCACTTATCCCACCTGTTACTGAGAGGTCAAGTACTGTCTTAGCTTGTCAGCTCCCTTCTCTTTCGCTCATTTGTCAAATGTTCTTCTCTGGCTCATTTTCTTCCACACATTTGTTAAATCTCCTCTTACTTCAGTTTTCTTCTCTGTTTTGCCCGTTAAAATGTTTAGGCTGCTCTTGATTTTTGACTACAGCGTGTCGCACTAAGCAGCAGTAGGCTGTAGTATTCCCTCCAGTTCCTATCCAGTTATTGTTTCTTGGATTGCAGTGATGTTGGGATAGCAAATAGTCTTTTTTGTTTGTTGTACGACTAGGACAGGGCATCCTAGCTCAAGAACGGTGGTCTTAAGTGCTTCCATAATGAAAAGTATAAAATAGCCCTGTAAAATGTTGCTCGCTTTGCTTGCAGTCTCGGAGCCTTTCAGCCCTTGAAGTGTACATCGGGTATTGGCTCTGTCCTGATTTCTGTGCAAATAAAAATCAATAGCTTAAGCCAGCGACCTTTAAAGGCCTTATACTAAGGGGCTAGCTAGCTTGAGAGATTTGAGTTGAAATGTGTTTGCGGTCAGTGACAGCAGTAAATAATTGGCTGTTTGGTGCTGCTTCTAACTACTCAGTGCAGCCTGAGTGTTGATGTGCAGTTGGGAGACTTAACTCGAGTACAGGTAACTTGAACTGGCATGGCAGGGAAGATGCTCCCGCGTCACTCATGCACTTAAAAGTGAAAGTTCAGAATCTACCAAAGCCACTGGACTTCAGCTATTGTGGATAATATTATATACATTTTAACTATCCTTACAAAGATGTTTTCATAGTCATTTTTTCCATTGCTTTATAAATATAAGCAGAGGTTTCGTTTTAAATAGGCTGATATTTTTGTGGCCAAAAAGAGCGATAAAAGTAATTACGGAGACAATTGGTAATCTACCAGATCTTCAGCAAAGCCTGATACTGTCTGTCTAAACTTGCATGGTCTGTCTGAACTTCAGCAGCCTCTATAGAGTGCTTGGGAAGACAGGCTGCTATTAGCAAGTAATCAGCTGGACTGCTGTAGCAATACCTATGTTCCATGTCCTGCATGGTTTTGCTGTGAGCTTTTTGGTCCCTCCCCAGGCCGCAAGCAAAACCTGTCTGAAGCAAACAGTTTGCATCTGGGAATAGGGAAGGCTGTTGTCAGGATGATGCAGATGTTCCTACTGTTGTGCAATTGAGTTACAATCCACTTGTTAATTCACCTAACCAAAAGTATTTGCTCTCATATAAATCCGCTTCATATGGATTTGTAGCTATGGAAAGTAGTATACAACTTACAATATATGTTGTGATTTTCTCATGCAGTGTCAGCTACTGTTTTCCATGTAAATATTACTCAGTAAGAAATACCACAGGTATACAAAAATATGAAAGTAAACGTAAGGAGGTAGCAAATCTTGAAAAACAGTAAAAGAGGAGGCAAGAGTGCATCATAAACTCATTATGAACTTACATAAAGTTTCTTCAGAGGAACGACTATTCCTGAATAAAAAGAAACTTTGGTGTCTTGGCTGCATAACAATGAGGTTTTTAGAAGTCACAGCAGTGAGGTAAATCAGGTCATCTCACATGGCAGTGCTGCTTCATGTTGCTTGTAAGGGTTACAAGATTAGATCGCTTTGAATTGATTTGTAACATGTTGCTGCCCTCTTCACCTAAATTTGTGGGATACTTTATCCAAGTAAATTAAAACTGAGCTTTGTCTGTAAGTTAGGAGAAAGTGATGCTAAAATATGATGTCACAAGGACCCAAGTATGTTACTATATATATGTTGAGTCAAACATTGTGAAACCTGGATTTCTTTAGTTATTCCTTTGAGGTGGGATGAAGACGAGAGAAACTGTACTTAACTGCATTCACAGAAGTATGCTTAAGGTTTATCAAATTGTTTAACATTAAATTTTTGACAAAACTTTTAATCAGTAAAAGGGGTACAAAGGGTTAAAAAGGTATTTCTGATGAAAGTAATTTTTTTTACAGTTGAAAGCCCAAACAGCTGATTACACTTTTCTTTTATTTCCAGTAATCTTTTGCCCACGGTGTGATGCTTTGCTTTGGCTGGCCAACCCCTGCTCCTGCTGTGCACCCAAGCACAGGTCCCCAGGAGATTCTGTCATTTGTGATGGAGTTCTTTGCAGGTTTCCTGGCCAGACCCAACTGGCACACTCTGGCTCAAAGCTTCAATTAAATAGTGGCAAATTGACAGATTTGATAAGGAGTCTTGAATTACACCATTCTCATTTCAGCCAATACAGCTTATCCAGATTTATGAACATGCAGAAGCCAATTTCCCTGCCTTCTCTAGGCCTGGTAGGCTGTGTTTAACCACCATTTTCCCCAGTTGTTCCAGTTGACTGGTAGGCTACATCTTCCCTCCTTGCCTTCACACGTATATTTCCTTCCAGTGGACCTGAGAGCATACATAGGTTACTGCACATCCAGGTTTTGCCCCAACATGCAGTCAGGATGTGGCCAAAACTCACAGTGCAGTAAGGGAAGAGTTTCTCCAGTCCAGTGATCACTTACTTAGTTTCTTTGCGTAGTTCTTCATTTAGGCATTAAACAACAACTTCAAATGGGACTTAAGACTTAGTATTTATTGATCCCAAATTTTATATCAAAATTCACATCCAAGACTTACAAAGGCTGTATAGTTTTACTGGCTTCTAAATGGGGAATTTACTGAACTAAGAGTCTGCTGCTTCTTGCGATTACTGGAGGCGGAATAGTGGCTGCCTTGTCCTCAAAAGTAGAGGAACTGAGTCGTAAATCCTATAAAGATTCAGGTACAAAATGAGACTAGTTACTCCTGGTTTTCGTAGAGAAAGGGATAGGGAACATTTCAGACCTCTCTTTGTTTGCTGTGCAGTGTCTCATCACAACCTGTACTTAAGCAAGGGTAAACATACGACCTTCACGCTTTCCTAATGTTGCACACTGACTCTTGAGGAACGCAGTTTTATCCAGAAATACTTTAGTTAGTAGCTAGGCATTTAATTAGATGTGTGTATAAATGAGTGATTGTTGCTACATCAGGCAGAACAGTAAAAATATTTAAAATACTAACCAAGAACCAGAACCAAGCAATAACCATTGAATGAAGTGAATGAGTACTTTTTATTTAACTGATAAAGGCCATATTCAAATCAGAATTTTCCACTGCTATTAAGAACCTATATCGTGTTACTAACGTTACTATGTTAAAACCAAAGTATACCAGTTATGGGCAAGCACCATGCAATATCCATTCAATTTGTACATTTTTCCACTTATTTTAATACTATTGCTTTCCTATATAGTGATGTTCTGACTGAATGTTTTAAGATCACTTTTCACTACATTCTAATATAGGAAAAGACTCGGATCTAAAATGAGGATTGTTTGCCAACATTTAAGAAAATATTATTGGAAGTTAATTGTATTTTCTTTGAAACAACTTTGCTTATCTATTTTCAGTTAGATACAGTATGTAAATGGTTCAGTACAAAGTATTCTATGCCAAACCCAATAGCGAGTCCATGTTCATTATACAATTGAATATGGTTTTAAAATTCAGGTATTAACTTTGATCTGCCTTTAGCTTCGTAAGGTGTTTGTATGTTTTAATACTGGAAAGCCATTCTGATTCTCTTCTTAGTATATTCTCTGTATGGGCACAGAGGAACCCTAACTCCCCTCCCAAATTGCTGGCACACTGTTTTTCTTTGATGTCACTGGGTTAATACAGTGTCTCTCCGCTGGCCTCCACCATCTAGAAGCTCCTCATATGGATACTGTCAAAGACGAGTAGACCTACCAGCAGAATGTACTGCTGCCTGGTTCCTCTGCTTGCTTAGATGTCTACATAGAGAGCTATAAAAACATGGTGAGAGAGTCCTCGCTGCACGTTGAGCCCTGTGCTTTGGCTTATCAAGCCTGCGTGTTTGATACTGCTGCGTCACAGCTGGGCAAAGGTTTCAGCCAGCTGGCTGAGAATTGTGCCTGGCTGAAATGAATCTTTCTCCTCCTATTTGTAGCCTCCACCATCTGCCATATCAATAGCCCCTGCAGCACAGTCCATGAGCATGGCCAGGACAGATGAGTGGAAACAATTAGAAGCTTCTTAACCTGCTCACTTAACCTTCCCTTTTCAACTGTGTAAAACAAACCAACCTCAGCACTGACTGACTTCAGAGGCTCATGAAGATTTAAGATACGCATTAAGACATGCTGTCTCCTATGCTTAAAGCTCAGCAATCGAAGCTACCCCAGTTCTGACAAACATTAAACATTACAGGTGAATGTACCCAGTGCAGGTGAAGCAGCTTCTGATTTTATGCTAGTTTATCTTGGCTGTCTGTAACCTGTTGGAAGACACAAATAATGCTGTGCTTAATGCTATAAACAAAATATTTAAAGATCATGCACAAATTCAGGAAGGCGTCCTTGCCTGGAAAGGCGCTTAAATACCCTTAGGCTTTAGCACATTGTTGAATTTAAGTGTTTGCGTAAGAACTGGCTGTTCTGAACTAAGACAGAGGCATTGTTTGGGGGATTTTTTTTCCCAACTTACTCTGAGAGAACAAAACCCAAGCTTGCAAAGCATGTAACAAGATTTAGAAAGGTCTCTCTATTTTAGATCAGTTACGGGAAGATAACAAACCGCCACAGTTATTAGTGCAGTTACTATCCCTCCTTTCTGCCACTCCCAATTTGCCTTTTATTTTCTTTTTCCTTTGAATGCTACGAGGAGATAGTGGTGAATTGTTCCACAGCTCTTAGAAATTGCCAGAAATCAATTGTTAATAAAACTGGAAGCATTTATGATAATAGGAAGTATGTGTCTGTCGAGCTAAGAGAAATAATCGGTTGACTTTCAGAATGAGTATTTGCTTTAGAGATTAGTATTGTTTCTAAACAGTTTCAGTTTCCGGGGCAGAAAGTTATATATATGTATCTATTAGGAGATAAAACACAAGATTGCATTTAAAACCGTTTTAAGTATTGCCATCTTAGAATTACAGTAGCCCTAAGTATATGTGACAATGTGTAGTAAACAGTCAGAGGAAATGCTGTGGTAAAGCTGAAAATTCATTGCAAAAGCTTTGAGTGCTATCACTGAGTCTGGCTGGTGGTGGGGTTTTTTCTCCCCTGGCTTGCAGCCAGCATAACCCCATTGAAATGTCCTGGTAGGGTTTCCTTAGCCCAGCAGAGTGATTCGTCTGCAGCTCACCAAGGAGAAAAGAAGCCTTTACCTTCATTTGCTTTTTGTAGTTTTGCCATAGGTCCTCACCTCGCCATTTCCCGGTTTTATCCTGACGCTCCCCATTGCTGATGAACCATTGGTAGACAAGGTGTTGCCAAGCCAGGCTGTCGCTGGGAATGGACAGTGTTTCATGATACAGCCGAAGCTCCTTTCTCCTGGCCCTCCTTGCCAGAGTGAGCTGTATTTGTGAAAACGCCCTCTCTGCTTCTTTCCAAGCAAGCTATTGCGAGCAGCTGGTGTAGTTCTCTGTAGATCCTTAGATACTTCAAGAGCAACACTTTCCACACACACACACATACTAAAATCCATTTAAGCTTAATGACCATTTAAATATTTAGAGTATTTAGCTTCATAATGCTTCTAATTCTATCTTCTTAGCTTGCTACAATTATAGCAGTAATACTGTTCATGACAGTACCTTATTGCACAGCAAAATACGAAAAGTTCAGTACGGCTTTCCAAACACAAATTTTTTGCCAAAGGTTTACTAGTAGTTAATATTGCTCATTTACATACACTCCAGTAACACTTAGAACTTTTCATGTTCTATTTCAAACTATGTATGTTTATAATAACAAACTTTTGTCAGACCCTTGCTTCCCCAGCTGTCAAAATCGAATAAGATAAGCCGTTACTAAAAGTCTTGCTCTACTAAGTGAACAGAGGCTTCAATTCTGAAAGACTCAAAAATGTGGTTTCCCTCTTCTGGCCTGAAGAAATAGACAAGGCCAATTACAAATGCCAGCTTCTTTGGGTGCACTCAGTGATTGCTGAGTATTGACCTTTTATTTGCCAGAGGCATCTATGGTATTTTGGTAGACTCACCTGTAAGTAAGCAAATAAAACTGCAATTACTTGGTGCTTGCCAAAATGTCAGCCCAGTAGTGACACCGGTGGTTTTGAGTCACCCTGATGCTGGACAGCTGAAAGAATTGTAAAAAGAGGGACTACAGTGCTATTGTTCATCTGCAATTTCTTTACTGATTCCTCCTATAATATAGCTGTACCGAGGGGAATTTTAGTTTGGTTTAGCAAAATCTTATGCTATTACAGGACTGGAAATGTCAGTGGAACAACACTTTCCAGCATTTAATTATGAAACACCTCCATTACAACATGATTGATTCCCTTTTCAGAAGCAGGAAGTTGCATCCTGTGATAACGTGTATTTATCCGAAGATTGCAGGCTTGCTCTTTGTTGTTTGCATCTTCCCATGAGCATGTGGAACTTTACTGCAGGTTAAACCTCCACTTTTTCTTGGTCCTTGATGCTATCTAACTCCTAATAAAGGCAATTGGAATTTAAAGAAAAATGCACATCCATTACTGTATCTTTAGTTTATACCTCTGAATTTGTCTTGGAATTGCAAGATAAATCTCCACCTTGTTTACATGTATTGATGCTCTATTTGGAATCACTTTCTTGCTATGAAAACAGTATGATTAATGTCGGTCAGTCACTAAACCAGCTTAAACCTTCTGTTTCCATTTTATTCGTATACATTCTAAAGCAAAAAGCTAAAGATTGGATTGTGGCATTGGACATATGGCTGCGAAAGAAAAGCATAAAACAAGAAAGTGTATTCCTACATAGTAGTTGATGAAAGGGATCTTCCTTAGGTGCTCCAATAATTTAGCTTGTTTGGGGTTCTAGCTCTGTAGCCTGATGCCTCATGACAGATTTGTACTGGAAATCTATTTTAACCTTTCCCCTGTGGTTGTTAAAAGATGGACTCTCCGTCTGTTTCCTCATTTGATCTTCTGTTTATTTATCTATTTACTTACCCTCTGATTATTTGTTAGGGAAGCCTACTTCAGTAAAGTAGAACTTTCTTGTTGCACGCAGATGAAATAATCCAGTTTTCCCCTCCCTTCAACAATGCTAAATTTACATTCATGGCTGCATAGTACAGAATACTTCTAGCTATGGCTGCCTTTCTTGCAAGTCAAAACATTTCTAAGACTGTCAGAAAATTTCAGGAAGCATTCATTTTATGGGCATTTTACTAAACATACTTTAAATTTTGAATGAGACCAATAATAATAATAATAGTATGTTTACTTCTTTTTTCTAACTACTTTCTTCCTAGATGTTTTAAACTTTGGGGTCTTCCAATCATACTTTATTGATTAAATTAAGGACTTGTGTTTACTGTAAATAAAATAACCCTGTTTATCTAAAATGCAAATTAATTCCAGTTTGAAATGGCTCTGCAAATCCTCACAAATTTGTATTACCTGCGCATTTTGCTCTTTGTCTCTTTTACAGGCTAGAATCCCCAGGAATTCACTTTTGCTGAGAGATAATGGTGGGTCCTAGAAAATGAGTCCTGCCAAGGATGGGACTCAGCACAGTCCACAAATACAATGGGAGACGTGTCTAAATAACAGCATGTTACTAAAAAAACCCAAAAAAACCCCAGCATTATAAAACATTTTTCAATGAAGTACAAGTCCCCTTCTGCCCTCTCCTTTCTTTACTTCCTGTTGCAAAGTGAGTGATGTTATTGAAGTGTTGCCTTATATTAATTTTAGTAAGTCTAAGAATCTTGATTCACGTGGCAATGAGGCAGTGGAGGCACTGACAGGTATAAGTCTTGTATATCATCTGTGATAACTGAGAAGTTCTGACAGTACGTGCTTCTTAGAAAGTGGATGTTCTGTAAAAGTAATGTTGACATTATCTGAGAATACTATGCAGAACAGCAGAGCTATCTGATAACCATGACTGAGAGTACAGTGTTTCTAATGTCGATATGATTGTAGAGTATTTCATCAAAGGTGGGCTATATGTTATGAAGGTATCCTTCAATCCAGAAAAGTTTCTGTTGTCATCTCATTAAATACATTCAGGAGTTCAAATAACCATCTTTACTAATGGTTCTTAATATACTCCAGACGCTTTTTAACTCATAGATGAAGAGTGAATACCTTACTATCTGTATTTTAATCTTGATAGTGTTTTATACAAAAGACAAGCTATTACATAATTACACTCTTCAGTGTGACAAGGGTCATCAAGATTTGTCACTAAGTGAAAAATGTTGTTTGCTTTACTGGAGAGCACCTTCCCGTGCAACTCACAGTCTTTCACTGACTTTTTCCTTATGATGGATGTCATAGTCATCATCTTGTCTTCAATTGCAAGCCTTTACCCAGCTATGCTCCCTAAACTCTACTTCTTAATACTCTTCCAGACTTCTTCATTCCATGAATAAACTTTGAGCGGCCTCTTTTATTACTGTTTATACACTCCTGGTCACGTCTTCTTCTGGACCATCTCCTATTCTTAAACTTTCTCTTTGTTCCATCATATAATTCACCTCTTTGAAATTATGTTCTCATTGCAGGGAATGACTCAGACATGTACCAAAGCCAGTTTCTGGAACTTCGGCAAAGATTATTGTATGCTGAAAAGGAAAATAAAAAAAGATCGCATGAACTGAGCAGTGCCCTAGATGAAATTAAACGTATAGTTGCAAAAAGAATGAACTTGACAACAAATCATACAGGTTTGTATGTATAAAAAGGTACTGTGTTAAGAGTTCAAAGTTTTTTTCTTCATCACTGGTGTGGGGAGAAAAATCATGGATTTGATTATATTAGTATTAGGTAGAAGTTCCTACTTTTAAAAAAAAGAGTGGGGAGGTAATCTGTAGCCCCTCTTTAAATAGGATCAGTTAGTAACTAAACAAATAAGGAGAGGAAAAAAAGGGGGCACAGTAGACTGCAGTGGTGTCATAGTGGCAAAGCTGTACATACTGCTCATCAAGTTTCTGACAGGGCTTATCCCTCTCTTGCCAACTACAGAGCACTGAATAAACTATTTTTATCAGCTTTTACTATGCAGCTACACCCTGATAAATACTGGGGCTGTGTCTAACCTGGAAGGCACGTACACCTTCTCAGATGTCCCACAATCCTGGTCCTCCTCCTATCTGGGTGGAGTGACTTTCGGGGGGGAGGACTTTTTGACCGTGAGTGCTCTGCCACCCTGCCAGCAGCCCCCAGGCACTGAGGTGCACGTGGTGGCTGCGCAGTCTCATCTCAGCAGGCAGACCAGTACAGCTGGGCGCTTGCTTCAGCCCAGGAGCTGAGAAGCCCCATGAGGTCTTGCTGGCTAGATACAGCCTAAGGATGTTCCCTCTAGAATTTATTTGTATCTTGCAAGTAGTTTGTTAATCTGAAGGAAATGTGAATGCTTGTAAGTGATGCCAATTAAAAGAAAACCTTTGCGGGGGGTTCTCTGCCTTTTTTCTTTTCTCTTTTTCTAAGGGACACCAACATGCAATTAAGTTTACTCTAGTGATCTGGCTTCTTCCCATTGTTTAATTAAACTTCTTATTCATTTAAAAATATAGTAGATCCTTGCCTTACAGACTGTTGTACATCCCCATCTGTCTGCACACTGTAGTTGCAAACAATAGATTGGACAGTTTAATTCTGTCCCCTAAAAGAAATGATGTAGTAGTGCAGGATCTGCCTTCCTCCCTGTTCAGATTGGAAGAGCTATTTCCCCGGGGAGAGAAGGGAAACTAGAAGGGGCATTCCACAGCACACCCCGACTTCAAAAAGAGCCTGGATGCTACTGAAAGCTACTTTTTTAAAATCTTTATTTGCATTCAGTACAGCGGGCTAGTATCCAATTAAAATAGGGAATTAACTAGGACTCTTACAGGAGAAGCAGGAACGACGTGCATTGCTGCTTAGTGTAGTCAGCTTCATTTCTTATCCTGTTCTTCCCTGCCTCTTTTTGTCTGTTTATTCAATATTAATTTGGCGGGACTGTTCAGATGCGGATAGACAAATGCTTGAGTGTTGGCAGGGTTGTGGCCTTAGAAGCTTTAGAATAGAGACTGTGTTGTCAGCTACCAGTAGTCCCACATACCATGGACAAAGAGTTACTGCCTAATGCACGTAATAGCGGTAGAGGAGCGTGCAAGTTCCCCTTGCCTCTGCTCTTCATTCTTATTGGAGCCAGCTGAATATCAGAAAGTCTTAAAGCTGTCAATTCACAGGATTCAAAGCAGAAATAACTTAAAATCACTGAATAGTTTTCCTTTTATTTTTACTTACTCTTCTGCTTCCCATTCCAGCCAAGTTTTATTGTATGAATGAAAAGGTTTATTGTACGCAATAAAACTGAAGTCCCTTGCCCAACCCTTGATAGGTACTACTTCCAAATAAAAATGGGAAGTCCTTGAAAAGTTATGAAGGTGTTTTTAAAAAAAAAAGTTTCTATGTGGCAAAATTGCAGTATATTTAATGGCAAAGCAGAGTAGGAGGAGTTGTAGGTCTCTCATACACAAACGTCAGGACATACAGAGATATATATATGTTTGTTTGGGGTTTTTTTTATAACTCTTTTTTGTAAGGTGGGGAATCTCTGTTGAGTCCTAATTTTCAGTGGGAATATCTTTTGGAAGTTGAACAACTTCAAATAAATATTGCCCATTCAGTCAACCTCTGCTTTCATGGATCTAAGCTGAGTGAATAAAGCTGATGATGGTCATTTGTAAGACTTGTTTTAAGTAACTTTGAAGGGTGGTAGATTTGGGGAGTTATCTTAGATGCATTTCTTAGGAAAAATAACTTTCCATCTAAATCAATAAACCTTCCGTTGCCTTGCTGACTGCGAAACTGAGTTTTCAAGTTTTCTGCAGTTTGGAAGGCTGTTAACATGATTTTCTTGGCTAAAACTGATTGAGATGGTGTTCAGATACCACGAAGTGCCCTAGTACCAGCCTCTGCACAACTGATAAAGTGTCTGGAGGAGGCACCCACTGAAGTATGAATTACCTTAGATAAATTCATAGGAGCTTTATTTTTCTTTCAGGACAGAAAGACATACATGTCGTAAGTAGCTAGTAGGGTATAGAAAAATTCAGCAACAGAGAATGACAGACAAAAATCTAGTATAAGCGCTATATGCTGCTTGTGTCAGGAAAGCAAGATTTAAGCCTTTTGACAACTGGAAAATCAAATCTGGAGTGATCTTCAGTTTTGTTTCCAAGCAGTTTTCTTAAATACTAGAAAGACCATTTGCTATCCTTCGTAAATATAGTCTTCATTTTAATCTATTCAAATACATTTTTTAAAATTGCATGGTACATATAATCTCTACCCCCATGGGTATCTTACATTAAGCACAATTTTTTTTTGCAAGCTTATAATTGATTTTATAATGATTTTAGAATTAAGTTGCTCAAGTTTTTATTAGATTTATTTTAAAGAATTTTTACAACCACTGGAACATTCAGGAATGTTTATATCAAGGAAGATAAACTAGTAAGTTAATGGTATCTGGGTTTTGTATGGCTTATTTTTTAAAAATAGGATTATTTTTATAAGGTCTCACTTGAGTTATTTCAACATGAATAAATATTCTAATTATTTTAATCTTTACTTTAAACTAGTAAAGAAAAAATAAATATTCCCTACTTTTCTCTTAACTGCTGCAGTCATTTGTTTCTTGAATAGTTTCTGAAGGCCTGCATCTGGTTGTCCTTTTTGCCATAGGACTTTTTATAACCTGAGAACTTCTGTTTGAGCCCTGAAAACCACCACATGTTACATTTTGGGGAAAGCATTTAAGTTTGTTAAGTAATTAAGAAAGTTACTAATCAGAATCTGTGTTTCTTTTTATTTAAAAAGTTGCTTGCCAACTGTGCAAAAAACAGTTGCTGCTTTTAAAAAATAACTGCTTATTGTGTTTTAAGATGGCTCAATCCTGCATCTGTTTAGGCACAGGGAAGTGCAGGCAGGGTTCCCAGGGCGTTCAGGCTTGGAGCTCTGCACCGTCACCGAGGCGGGGGGGGTTGTACGGGGTGATTCTCAGTTTCTTATGGCAGGAGGGTATATATGTGACAGATAATCACTTCTGAGAAATAGTTCTGATTGGAATAACCTTGTGTGTGGTAATCCGCTAGTATTCAGTTGAGGAAAACAGTTGAAATAATAGGCTTCGCTGGTGGCTTTTTATTTTATGTGTATATGTGGGTTTGTTGTTTCTTTCAGATGATATGAAGTGGAAAGTGTTAAACCTCACCAGAAAACTCCCTGTGCATCTTACAAACATGTACTACTATCTACCTCACCTTCAAGAATATGAAGATGCCATTTTCCCAAATGTTATTTTTGGGCAACAGAGAACTGGAGGTAGGAAATAAAGTTTGGCTTATATTTTCTATATGTTTATATTTTATATTAAGTTCTAGCAATGAAGCATTCTCAAAGTTCAGAGGGGGTTTTCTCCCTAAACTTTATATTGTTGCCAAACTGAATAAATTTTTATGGGGATGGCAAAAGCACTTTTACCACTCCCATCCCAATTTCAAGTCTTTCCCAAAGTATTCTGATAAACCTTCTCAAATATCAACAAAAAAATAGTTGTAACTGAAAGCAATGTTATTTTTGTTCTTAGTCATGGATTCATCTGGCAAAGATGCATTAGCTGACACTTTTTTCCCACAAAATTAGTATAAGTAAGGAAGCCAGGGATAATTTACAATTCACACAGTTTGCTAAAGTTAGAAACAAATGGGAAGGTGATGTAATCATTTGAAGGATATTAATAAATCTTCAGTGTAACTTTTTCATCCACATGAGAAATCAGCTGACACCTGCACAAATCATAATGAATTCCAATGAATTATAATACAAATGATTAAGTTACATCTTCTTCTAATTGGTGTGCGATAGGTAAAAAGAACATTCAAAAGCAGTAAGCAAACAAGGAACTAGTCAACTATTTTGCTGAGTTTTGCATTTTGTTGAAATTCTGACTTTTCTCTAGGGTGATCTTATATAAAGAAACATTGGCAACACTTTTGATTTAACTAAAAAAGTAACTTGGCCGTGACCATGACATGGGCTAGTGGTTCTACTGGAGCAGTGCTGTAGTTCTCACTGGAGTGACATCTATGAGCCCATAGATCAGTGTGAGCATGCAAAGACCACAAGTAGTCAGCAAACCATTTTGCTGACTAACCTCAGAAAACCAGACACATTCACAAGGAAGCAAAGAAAAAAAAAAAAACAAGCCCAAGAAGAAAAGTAATAAAATAATAAAAGAATGCTGCATTTGCTGCATGTTTAATTTTCATTTATTTGTACCTGAAAATCACAATAGCAAGACCACACTTTAACAAGTACAGGTTGACCTTCAGCGTGTAAAACCAAACAAAACTCCAGTGGTTTAGCAGGTTATGTGCTTGGAAGGAACATTGGAACTTTGGCATTTTTGAGCTGATGCTGGCACAAATGATGAAGTCTGGAGCAAGTCACTAACTGCACCTACTCCTTTCCTTCAAAATCTGCTGCTTCCTTACCAGCTCACGAGGTTTTGGTAAATAGGAATCTTCTGCAAGGACTAAGAATTCTACACGTTTGCTGAGCCATATTAGGTCACTGACTTCAGTAATGCCCTCACCAATGAAAAAAGAGAGGTACTGCGTGCAATCTAGTGATGAAATATAGCACAGGTTTGCTACTGGGGGATCTTTCAGTTCACTAGGAATTTCAGTTCCTTTCTTCTTAATCATAGTAACATCTTAAGTTCCTTTCTCCTTATTATTGATTATGTCAAAGCCATGGATTCGTATCACTTAAACTGCTCAGAAAGATTTTTGAGACTCTGATTTGTGGATTCCTTTCTGAGATACACAGTGCTCACCTCCTGTGACAACTCGCTCAGTAAAGCAGTGTTGGTTTAACTCTTACTACTCAGATCTCCAACTCCATACCAAGAGCTAGCACTTCTTTTGCAATACCCGCTTTTGAAACTCAATAGCAGATACCTATGTGTTTGCCAGAGGTAGCAATACCCACCAGTTCTCAAATGTTGACAGTCTACACAGTGTAGACCTGGTGCTTATAACACAGACACAGGTGTCTCTAACCTAAACGTAGCTGGAGGCATCTCTCCTTCCAGGTAGTAAAGCTAATGCTGTCACAGTGCTATAGGAATATTAACTGTCGCTGAGTCTCGTGGTCACATCAACTAAAAATTAAAATGTAATTTCAGTTGCCCTTTACCTGACTTAAAATTACGTGGCTTGTGCACTTCTTTTTTTGCAGTCTCGCTGGTGATGGGTATTCCTACTGTGAAAAGGGAAAAAGGACATTATCTGATTAATACACTGCATTCCCTACTGTACGAACTTTCTGAAGAGCAAAAGAACGACTGCGTAATAATCATCTTTGTAGCAGAGGTAAGTTTGCATGGAAAGGTGCAGTATGCTGATAGAAAGACAATATGGAGATTTATGTCTTAGTGTGATAGTGCAGGAGAGGCAAAACACTGTTAGCTAGGCCTTTGGGAGGGATTTCTTCAGGGCTGGAGGAGATAGTGAGCAGTTAGTGCCCCAGTGTTCGTACATGGAAAAAAACCTTAACTCGGATGATCGAAGAGTAAAAAGTCATGTTACATTTACAAACACAGTTGTTGCAGTCAGATTTTCAAATAAAACTGTATGAACTTATTATTTCTCTCTGAAAGTATTCTACTTCAAGAATGAAATGTAAATCCTCCATAGAAGAGTTCCATAGAACTTGAAAAAGGTAAACTTACTCAGTATAACAAAAGTTCAGGTTATTTATCTGCTGGTTTGATATCTTGCAAAGTACCTTGATATGCTGGAGCCTTGCCTTCTGCATGTGTATTGGCATTGCTTGTGAAAAAGAAAACTCTTCAGAGACTTGAACTGTTCCATGTTTTGGAGAGTAAACAGTGCTCAAGGTAAAATAGTAGGGGTAAATGATTTTTTTCTCATTCCAAATGTCTTGATCACATTGGAAAAAAAGCTACAGAAGGGAATCAGCTAGTGATAGTTACTTGCAGGTAAAAAGACTGTGCAATTATTCAGACGTCATATTTTTTCTTCATATTTCTTTGTCCTTCCATAAACAACATTAAAGTTTATACATGTATTCATTACAGTTAAAGTTTGCTTTTTTAGTTCAGTCATCACTTAGAGCAGCTTTTGCACCTGTGACGCTGTCAAACAACATAGTTCACTTTATTAAGTTAGGTCATGTCTTCCACTTTTCTGTTTGGAACACAACGATAAGTAGATAGGCCCAATTTTACTGGCTGTATTTCCTCTTCAGCATAATTTTCAGGAGCTGAACTTATTCTACAGTTGCTATTTCCCAATGAAGAGCCCTGGCAATGATGAGCTTTGCCTAGCTGCCACTCAGATAAACCTTCTGTTACAGGGCTTCAGAGAGTTCTTTGAGTTTTTAATGGTTAACTTCTGAGTAGTACAGTTGCCCACTGTGGACAGCCCTAACGTGGCACTTTTAACAAACAGTAGCTTTGGTTGTAGTAATAGTCCGTTTCAGCCAATTTAGGATTAAACTGCCGTTGTAAGAATCAGTCCTGTCCCCAAAGTCATGTTCTTGCAGCTTCCATTTTTCAGCCATGCAGTAAATTAGAGCCAGTTGACCGTGCCGATATGAGAGGTGATAAGAACATTTATGAGAGGGGGCCAGGTGTGTTCACTGATAATGAATCCACACCTTCCTTTTTCCCAGAAAGTTTCAGAAGACCAAGTTAAACGTTTACATTATGGGTTAAGTCAGAGTAACTTATTGACTGAAAGTGAGTTTCAAAGTTGTTGGTATTTTTTTCCTACCACAGTTCTTATCACATTGCATCTTTTTTACTTATTACAAATTTAATATATATCTGGTAATGATTATTTGTGTATTTTAAAAAAATCTGAAGTGCTAAGACAGGTATTGTATTGCTTTCGAAATCCATAAAACTTAGCACTGTTTAATATAGTTAACAGATGTGTTTTCCACACTAAACCTGTTATTTTTATGAAACAGCAGCAATGAATAAGTATGTCCTCAAAATTTCCAGACTAAGAGCCGTAAGTTTGTTATATTAGGAAGAAACTCTAAATAAAAATTTTCAGTGTCGCTAGCTTTAGAAAATTTTGCTTAGGTGACTTTTCTCAACAACCGTAGGCCTCTTTTGTGATTTTTGGGTGATTAACCTGAAACGGCACTTTTTACTGACAGTTATATGACTGAGCTCTTCTGGCATAAGTGAAAGCTGTAGAACAGAATTTTATGCAGAAAATGGCTTGGCCTCCTGCAGAAGCAGTGCAAAAGCAAAATGCAGAAACCATAGCTGGAGGTAGTTCAGTTCTACTTTCAATTACGTTGAAAGTTCAGTTGGCTTGAAAACCTCATACTGTCCTTTAGTAGAAATGCTGCTATAACATATTGCTTTTGTTTGGAATGAAAAGAATTGAAGAATAAAAATGAAGTTTTTTGCATGTAAATATTCCCTACAGAATTTTGCTTAATACAAAAATGGGTGACTTGAAATGAACCCCCCCTTCTTTTCTTTAGGTGAATGCAGAATATGTTAACAGTGTGGCAGAAAGTGTTAAAACCAGGTAAGTCCCACAGAGTGTAACACTGAGCAGCCAGTAAACACATCTTGAGCTTTTATGGAAAGAATTAGAGCATTTCAGCAATAAATTACAACTCTACCGTACCGAAATGGAACTGCTAAGAAATGAGGCATAGGTACACTCTTAATATGTGTATCATAACACACTGTGAAATTCGGAACAGAAGGATGTATATCAGTTTGTTTTGCTTTTCTTATTTCATAAATATGCTTTAACTAATCAGGCAAGGTCTCAGCTTAAGCCTCTGATAAATATTTACTTGAACCTCAGCCTTTTCCCCATGAGATTAATGAAGCAATTCGAGGCCCCTGAGGCTAACGTGTATTAGGTCCCCACAGACCTCACGGCCCTGCAATGTACGCTGATGTCTGTCATGTTTTCTAGCTGGTTTTGTTTCTCATTTGCCTCTTTTTCATGAAGGCAAGGGATTTTGGACAGCAACCTGATTCTATTTATAAACGGGTAACATGAGACGGATATTCTTTGCCATGCCAAATTAATGTTAGAGCTATCAAATGAAGGCTGGAGTCCCACTGCAGTGTGGCTTGCTCTTATCATTCTTTCCCATAGACATTTATGGCATCATGTGCATGTGAAAAACCTTAGAGCAGCTTAAGAACAACTACTAAATTAAAATGTTTGGCAAAAAAAATACATTCATTGGTAGATTTCTTTTGTCTTACAAAAGCTGCTTTTTAAGAAATGGTATAGTGTAACTAACAGTCACAAAACAGGGAAGGCTGAAGGCCCTGAAGGGCAGCTGGCTGAAAGGAGCAAGAGATCAAATCTGCATTGTGCTGCAGTACTGGTGTTGCTGGTTTCTTTGGTGCACAAGCTCAATCATGAATTAGTTACTCTGACAGAACCTCACTTTGGCCAGTATTTGAAGTGAAACAGCCTTTCCCCTCTCTTCTTTAAAATGACTACAAGAGAGCTCTCAACCTTTGTATCAATGTTTTTTAGAATATTAACACCCCCCCCCCCCCCCCAAAAAAAAAAGTTGAACCAGATCCCAAGGGAGGTTGCCCTTCTCCTTCGCTTTTGAGGCTTTGCTGCACATCCTGCTCTGCTCAAGGGTTTCACAGGCTGTATTTCGGGTGCCGGTTTCCCCCTGAAGGCTCCCCAGGCTGAGCCCGCTAGCTAAGCACTAGCAATAACGTCCTGCCTGCGGAGGGTTCAGCTCAGCTGGGAGTACTGCAGCTAGGACAAGGCGACGAGGCAGTCCTCCTCGGTACTGTTGAGCACCACTGAGGTACAATGTGTACAGCAACTTCAGCACTTAAGTAATTTTTATGATTTCTTTATGGTTTTTGAAAAAATTACTGTGGAGTAGACGCTTTGTCGGTGTTACCGAGTAGGACTGAGATTCTTTTTCAAAAGCATGCTTGTGCTGTGATACGCTTGTTAATGTTAGCTTTTTTTCAGTAATCATAGGAAATGGGGAACTCGGGTCTGAAAACTCCTTCTTTCAGTGATTCTATACCTATTAAAAAATGAAGAATTTTTATTATTTTTATTCTGGAGGAAGGGGGAGATTTGACTTCCAGGTTTGGCTCCCAAAGTTGATTATGCATTTTTTCAATGACTTTTTAAATGGAAAATTTAATCCTTGGAGCAGAGACTAGACCCAGACTCCCCATACCAAACCCCCACTCCAGGACAGTATCATTTTGGCTAGAATGTAGAATTAAAGTTGGAGCAAGCATAAGGAAGCTAGGAGCTCTCATGCAAGGGGGAACAGGTGTGTGTAGTTCTAGATAGTGGATTTGGTTGTGAATTACTGCTGCGTTCTGGCAACCATCTCAGGATTACAAGTAAGCATCTATAGATGCAGGAGGGGCCGGAGTTCCGAGACACACGTCTCCTCAGTGTTTTCTGTGCCTTTGATGAGTTACAGTCCTGCCTGTTCTGATGGTTGTCAAAGACCCCTTCTTGATTCCTAATTTACAACCTATGTGACTTAGTTTCTTTGCTAGAGTTGTGAATTCCACTTACGGAGGAGCAGACCTAACTGTGGGGAGCTGGTGTCCGTGGTTGCCCTCAAATGTCTTTTTGAGGAATGGGGTCTCACTAAGCTTCTCTTCACAGCTTCCCCAGAGAAATCCAGTCTGGAGTCCTAGAGGTTATTTCTCCTCCTGCTTCTTACTATCCAGATCTTTCCAACCTGAAGACAACATTTGGGGATGCAGAGGACAGAGTAAGGTAAGATAGCTGTATAAAACCTAAGAACTTTTGCTACGAGTATAAAATGGAAAATTCTGCAAAAGTCAACATCGTTTGAGCTGCTAATATTTTTGTATTTCAGAGCTAATGGACCTCAAGTGTACTTTAAAAAAAAATTATTACACAAGGGGATCTTGGGAAAAGCTATGCTGCACATCAGCTTCAGGGTGAGATCCAAGGCTTCTCCTTTGGGTCTTGACTCTAGGCATCCCACAAGTTTTAAACTAGGTGGATAATGCCAAGAGATGATAAGCTAGATGATCTGGTCATAAAGGAAAAAACAGGAAAATGTTTTATGTTACAGATACGGGAGAGGCTCTGTGAACACACAAAGGAAACCCCATGTGGCCCCACAGCTAACTAGTAACAACTACTGTGGGTTTAATTAATGACCTAACTTTTGGTGATCATGGAGTTTTTATAGTACTATTAATAATATATCCTAACTGGTGATTTCATTCGCTCATGTGCTCCAAATTCACTGAGACAGAGATTATAACCTAACAAAATTGATTCATTGGAGGAAAGTAATTTTCTTTTAATCAACAGTAACTAATTTATCAGAAGCTACCCCAACAATGCAGCAAGAGAGCTGCCGTACTGAGAGTTTAGGATTAGATTGAAGGAAATCAGCAAGTGTATGTATGCGTGTATATTGGGTTTATAGATAAACCTTGTCTCTTTCAGAGCATAAACATATTTACATACTTATACTTAAGTTTCAGATATGATTAGATTTGAATCAGATACACTTTTATGTTAATTAAATACTGATAAATTACTCTCTAGTCTTTTAGCATTGGTTATCAAACATCAGCTTCATCCTCTGGTAAAATGAGAGACTGTACTTTGTAGAAAAAAATCTATGCTTACATTTAAACCTGAAAATGAAGTTTATCCAACCTGTATTCTGTGCTGTTCATCAGTAAAAGCATAAATAAGTGCTTTTGTGATCTTTAAATAATAATTGTGTGTTGATCTCTACTGTTCATAATACAATGAGTAGAATGTTTAAGTCATTTGACATGAATGTACTTGTTAGACACTTTGTTTCAGGCTGCATTGATACAGATCAAAATTTTTTGCTTAGTTAATGTTAACTTTTATAGGAAAGTAAAGTTATTTACAAACGTTTACACTGATCATAGAAGAATTTTTATTCACTTAACAATGAGTTAGAATATTCAACCTTACAATTTTACTGTAGAGAAAATATTGCAGAGCATTAGAAATGCTTTTATTATTAGAAATAACTCTTGCAACCCCCCAGAAAAGCTTATCAGAATTTGCTGCTTATGTTTAGGTGGAGAAGTAAACAGAATTTGGATTATAGCTTTTTAATGCTATATGCTCAACCTAAGGGAACATTTTATTTACAGGTATGTTCATATTATCATTATGTAGCTGCAATACATCTGTACTGATTATTAGCTTTGGCAATTTTAATTTGTTTCAAAGGCCTCAATAAAAACAGCAATCTATTGTAATTTTCGGTGTATTTTGCCTGTGCTCTTTACAAGCATCCACGTATTTCTGTGTTTATATACATCTTGCAGCCAGGTACCATTTGTGTAAATCCATCTGTACCTTCCTGTCATTTGTGAGGTTGAATTACAAGGTAACTGAAGTGCAAAACCCTTATTATTAGGTTAAGAAAGTCAGAGTTTAATATGTTTTCACTTGGTGCAGCAAGACAGAATAGTGGTGGTAGGTCCAAGTTATAGCCCAGATCACAATGAACCAAAAAACCCTTACAGACAGGGAGACACACCAGTATGGTGATACTGGAGACAAGGTTAAACTGCAAGTTGATACAGATCCTAAATTCTCCAGAAGATTTAGAGTGTTAGACTTCAAGAAGATCCCCATGCAGTCAGGCTTAGGTTTAGCCATCATTCTAGATTTGTACTAATTTGCACTCCATAAAGACGATAATCACCACCAGAGATTCCAAAATTTATCATGACTGTTCAGTAACGGAACAGATCCAGAAAATTTCATGAATCTCATGAATCTCAACAGTTTTAAAAAAAGCTCAGAACAGCATTTTGCTTAGTTCTTAGTTTTCCTGGATCTTCTCCTGCTCGAACAGGCCTCTGACTCTGTATCACATAAGTACATCACAAGATTCCCAGAAGAGAAGACCGCAGGAGCAGGCATCTCATATAAGTCTTGTCAGCATTTAACACAACTGCATTTGAGCTGGGCTACTCAAAAGTCTATGCTCCGTTCTCAAATTTGGCATAGGCACTGAGAAGGCAGGTGGACAAATAAAGTATTTTCCGTGACTTTTGTGTGTTTTTAAGAACACCACCCAAGTTTACTAAGTGCATTAGAGCATTAAGGCATGGGAAACGTGGTGAAAGGAAATGTTAAGCATGCTGACAGACACTTAATGGCCCTTTCTATTATAAAGTTCTCCAAGCATTCATGTTTACATGGAAATGACTTCCTTATGTATTTGTATTTTTAAAGAAATTTGAGAATATGTGTTTTCTTATCTGGGACATTATATAAGGACTGAACTGTGTTATTCAGAGCAAAGCCTGGATTGTGATGGTCTGGTGGCAGGTATGGCTGCATTCAGAATTTTCTTAGGAAGAAATTGCTTTCCTCATACTGTTACCTAGTATATCCACTTCTTCATCTGTGCGTCCAGTCTGCAGCTGCTTCTGTAGCACAGATGCTGGTCTGCCCAGAAAATACTCTGTAGAGTACAGGTGAAAAGAAGGAACACATGCTGCCATAAAATTAGTTATGATCTCCCTCCATTTGGAAACCTGGTATTAATGGAAAGCAAATAACTTAAAAAGCCCTTTCCTCAGCCTGGTACAAAGATTTACTTCAGTAATCTGAGGGAAAACTTGAACTAACTTAGATTTTATTTACTGTTTTGTCAGAAATAATACCATTTGGGTGACTGATACTAACTTCTGACTTTTGAAAGAAGATAAGCATATGTAATTTCTCTTGATATCTACATATCTTAGCTGAACAAACACGCAAAAAACTCATTCTAGGATACTGCTGAATCAGGATTTAAGCAAGTAGCTTTGTGAAGTCCGTTGAAGCTAACGGGGTTACACTGTGGATGAACCTACTGATCAAACATAATCTTTGAAAAAATCCCATCAGTCACCTCATCTCATCTCATCTCATCTCACCTCTTCTACTTGAAGCATCTCTTCTATTTTGCTTGTCCTTTTTTTTTTCTTTTTTCCCCTGAGCCAGCTACTGCTCCTTTTGGGCTTTTTTGTGAAGTTTTCTTAATCATAAAAAGCTAAGAGAACTTTGAAATACTTGTTTCTGCTTTCACTATACTTCTTGGAGTCCACCAGAGCCCCTTGAGACGCTTGTAATAATATCAGAGACAAGATAATGGGATCTTAACATAGCCATAAAAGCAGGCATTCGAATCCCAACCTAGTAATGAGGAGATGCATTTGTACTTTGTGTTCATATAGGCTTAGTTCATTCTGAAGTGATTAAACATTTCAAATCTGAAAGCATCTTTGAGAAACTCAGATACAGCAGTTTTTGGGAAGTGTTTTCTATTAGCACTCAGGTGAACCAAAAATAAAACATTAAATAAATCTTTTAGTATCTTCAGTTAAAATCCATTATAAACGTCAAACTTGGTTAACTGAACTACTGCTATGCTTTTTTCACCTCATGAGTTTTCTCCTTATGGAGGCTGGCGGAGTTTTGTGTATTTGTATATAACATATATGTATATACTGGTAATATATATTGCAAGCAGCACTCACCTGTACACCATTATTACAATTTCTCTGGTGTGTTTCTCTAATGGTTTTAAGGCCTGAGCAATAGCTCAGTGAAGTAATTAGAGTCTTTGTACTGATTTTTATTCCCGCCGCCCCCAGACTCTAGGTCAAGCCTGTTATTTGGTAGAGTTCCTAAAAGGAATAACGTTCATGAAAGTGCATTTTTAGCTGAAATTTTCTTTATGCTTGTACTGAAAAAAAAAAAAATCTTTATGGAGTGAACTATTGGAGGTTTGTTTCCTGTGGAAAATGAGAGAATAAGATTTTTCAGCTTAACAGTCTTCACATATTTGTTGAATGGTGATTCAAAATATAAAAATACCATAATATAATTTAGAAGGGAAGATAACTTTCCTGTCTGATGCCTACACTTCCATTGTATGCTACCACTTTTTTGTTGCTTCTTCATTTTTACTTCTCAGACAGATAACCCACATAAGAAAACCAAATGTAAATGCATTTATTATCTATCATTAAGGAAATCTACATAGCCTTGCTATTGTGCACATATCTTTTTTCATCTCAAAGTACTGATGAGTGAAGGGAAATTAGCTGTGATCATGTGTTCTGCTGGCCTTCTCATGGCAATGGGACAAGTGGACTAGACAGTTCATATCTTAAACTTCCTGATCCAGCTGTGTACAGCCACTGCATAATCTCCTTTGTTAGATAAGAGCATATGAAAAACAAGTGGCTGTAAGCTGAAGCCAGAAAACTTCAAATTAGAATTTGGGTACCATGTACTAAACGTTCAGGATAATTACACGTAGTATAACTTACTGAAAAAGAACTGATACTGAAATCTCTAAGCAATGGCAGATGCTCTTCAAGAAGACGTGCTTTAGTTGAACACAAATTATGGGGCTCAGTACAGGGTTAAATAAACAACTTTTAATGGCCTGCGCTACACAGGTTATCAAACTACATTCTCCAATATTCACTTTTAACTGTCAGCTTCAGAAAAGACTGTTTCAGACTTCTCACTATGCAAAGCTACTTTCAGTTCATAACCACATTCACACCCACTTTGCATCGCAGCCTCTATATTTTTAATCTTTACCACTTTTGTATGCTTCTTCTAGTGTTTTTTGATATGGTGGTCTCACTAGGTTTTTGAGATACTCCGCTTTCTGCCTTTCATCCTTTTTTGGGTGCCCTTCAATTTCTCTTTAAGGATTCTCTGAAACTCTCTTTGCTTCCTTGCTCTTCTCCCTTTACATCTAGCTACTGGATAATCCTATTGGCTCATTTAATTTTATGCAGGATTTCTTTTAAGTTCATGTTTTGGGTTTTTTTTTTTTGTTCTTTTCTGCATAACTGTCACCTCAGCTCAATCCCCAGATCTCAGAATCTGTTAATAAGCGTTCATCTTGATCAGTTCATCTCCATCTATCTATTTTTTGTTATCTGACCATCAGCAAAAGCTGACAGGATCAGAACAAGATCTCTTAATGCTGTCTTTCAAACTTCATTCTACTTCCTCCTGGGTTCACTGCTGACAACGCATTTCTCCCCCACCAGCCCTACACTGGTAGTAATGGCCAAATTCAGCTAAAAGCTGTGGGCCTGCTCTCTCAAGATCTTGCTGCTGACTGCGCTCAGTCAGTTGAGGACACAAAACCAGCAGGAAACCATGCTCTTTTTTTCTCATAACATTAATTTTCTATGTATTTAGCTTTCTGAATCAGGTTCCAGCACCGCCAGACAAGTACCAGGGCCAATGAAGTACAGCAGTTAGATCAAATTAACAGTATCATTACAGTGCACCCCAGCAACATTCTCCTGAAGGCTTAGCTGCCTCTTCCTGCGTTTTTCACCCCCGTACTGAATTCAAACCCTCAATTACTTGCTCTTTAATTATTTGTCATTACCTCTAAACTCCTTGTTTGGACTCATTATACTCAGCTTTAGTAATTGGAACAGCTTCTGGTTTTTTCAGCTCCTCCATTCTTCTCTGAAAGCCATGCAAAAATGCAGCCAAGGCCTTTTTCATTTCCTTTTTGGGTACCTTTTCCTTTTGGGTCACCTTTTGGGTATGACAAAGTCTGCCCAGGCTACTCTATGGAGCTTTTAACCATCTGCTTTAGACGCCTCTCTTTTCAAACAATTTGCTCCTGCTGCTTATCAATGCTTATACAACTTCAGTACCAACAGCCTACTGTCTTCTTCCTTAACCTCTATCTTTTTGCTTAACGTTTTCTTTTAAGTGAGATCTTTTTAAGGTAGGGACTTCTCCTTTCTCGAAAAAGTGAGCAGCACTCATGGTGTTATAGTCACTCCTGTAAATGAATATTTAATGAATGATACTGGAATAGAGAGATATGTAGAAGCGAAATAGCAATCCACTGTAGTTTGGCACAACTTCAATACACGCCGTACAGCAGTCAAACACAATGTAGTTATCACTTGCATGGGGCAACATCACCACCACTTGCCTTCTGTTTTTTTGTTGCTTTTCTTTTTCCCCAGCTGGAAGATGATATTATAGCCAAATCTGATTATATTCAAAGTATAAAAAACTTTGCTGCTGAACAGTCCCAAGAGTGGATGATTCTCGAGTTCTCCCAGCTTGGATTTATTGGTAAGTATTAAGACCTCAGCAGGGCCAATTGGATTTGGAGCTGCATAGGTCAAGTAGGTCTCACTCAGAATTACATTTCAAAACATGGAAGGACTCACACATCAAAACTTCCTTGGTTCTTCAGGAAAGCTCGCACTGAAAGTCTTTTACTTTCTGTGCTCTTTAAAATTGTCTTCTTAATGTAGAGTCTCCTCAGCACAGGATCTAGTAGTTGGGTTCCCATAAGCAGCAAATTTTTCCACCTCAGGGCACTATGTGCCCCTGTAGTGTGTAGTCTTCTTTTCAAGAATGGAATTTGAATAATCTATAAAAAATGGGCTTCCTTTCCTTTGTGGAGCAGAACATGCATCCCATATCACAGGGAAGGGTTTTTATTATTTTTAGTAGTAAATTTCTTTTTATATTTTTTTCTTTGATTCTAATACAATTTACTTGCGATAACACCTTATTAAGTGTTAGGTCAAACAAAGAAATCTAACAAAATCTGCTAATACAAATAGCAAGAGAACTAAATGAACAGTGATAGTATTTTAAAACCAACATTTTTCATATCTAGGTCTTAACTGAAAGATATTCAGTAGAGTATTGCCAGTAAAACTGCACGTGTAGCATTTTGAGGAATTATTCAGACTTCGTTTCGTCTGACACGCTGATACAGGTGACTGGCAGATTTGTGTTTGGAACTAGGGTATAACTGCATGCTTTATTAGTCAACTGCTTGACTATGTGAGAATATCTCCAGGCATGGAATGGAAATCTTTTCAAAATCCCAACAAGCTGGAGGATAAGCATATCTCCAAAGCTGGAGTCTGTGTGAAATGTCCACTAAATATCAGAATTACATCCATGTGTTTAAGGCTGGAGTAAACATAAAGCTGGTGATTTTTGTACAGCAATAAAAATGTCTGAATATGCAACTTCTTGTCTTGCTTTCAGGAAAATTGTTTAAATCAGAAGACCTGCCACTCATAGTGGATTTTTTTCTCATGTTCTATAAAGATAAGCCCATAGACTGGCTTATAGACCACCTGCTCTGGGTTAAAGTGTGCAATCCAGAAAAGGATGCAGTAAGTATGTCTATGAATTTATGAACATAAGTAATATTCAAACAGTCTCAGTGACAAAATAATTTATTTTCAAAAGCAGAATAGAAATCTATCAAAGCTGACTTACTTTGGAATTGGTGGGGAAAGATCTGCTGTAGATCTGCATAGAGTGGCACGGCATTTGAGCCCATTAGGGCATATGGAGATGCCTGACTCACAGAAATTCACGTTTCCACACCAGAGCTGTTTTGCCTCCATCAGCTCAGAACATGTGCAGCACAAGCTCCCATCTGCCTGCAGCTGGTCATGTAGGCAACCCTGCAGCACCAAAGAAAATTTTGAATATGTAAACCTGTGTAGACTATCACTTCTTGTAACCTTCTGCTGACCTTCTACTATGAAAGTCAGTACAGCATTCAATTTTACAATCACAGTTGTTCTGAATTTTGCATACCAATTCCTTTCTTTAAGGAAGCAGAACGTAAGTGTTTTGCTTTAAATCTTTTACTACCTGGGAAAAAAAATTGACTGTTTGCCTGAAAAAATAATAAATGCAGGGAAACATGTAGATCGAATGAACTAAATAGTACTTTTCACTGAAAATGAAAGAAACAGTTGTGTTGAATTGCAAAAGGTGCCATTTCTAGCACTACAGGTGAGCCCAATGATATGTTAAGTATTTCTTCGTGTCCTTTTGCATTCTTTCCCTCACCAGTCTGGTGCTGGTCACTACTCACACTTTTCTTGTACAACAGACTATGCCACAGAGGACTGACCAGAGTTTCTGCTCCTTCTTGGTTTTTAAGGTTCAAGAGTTTTATTTAATTAGTGTAGCCAGCCCCCTCTCCAGGCATTCGCACACGTTACTTTTGTGTTGATAAAGAAGAAAGAAGAGGCAGATAGGAGTTGTGCAGAGCAGGATATTGAGGGGAGCAGAACAAACAAGCTTCAAGTTTTACCTTGCAGCAGAGGTGACTCCTGGGGATATCAGAAGGTCCCTGGTTTTACACTTAGTAAGGCGTCTCAATTCCCACTTCCTACAGATAGGCGTAAGCTTTGAAATCCTACTCCATGGGTTAGGCCGGCTCATAGGAGCTAAGAGTGAACCTCAAGTACCTCTAATTGAGGTTCTTGCCTGCCTGTGATAACAGAATAAAAAAAGATACTATTATGTTAACATCACCCAGATCTGTTTAACGTGCGCCAGCTTCCATTCCATAGACGAAACATTTTACTTTTATTTTCTAAATGACTGTTCTAGCTTGTAAGACCTGATTCATACCTAAAACGAAGCTGTGTTCCTGAAAGGCAGGTAGGCAGCTCCTGCAAGTCTGCTCTGGCCAAGCCAAAGCAGAGTGGTACCGCAAGTTTCTAGTGAGTTTCACTTCTGTAATTGCAATTTCAATTGCTGTGAGTAGCAAAAACCTATTGAGACAAGACAGTCTCGTGCCGCCTTTGGGTGGGAATGACCAGTGGCATGACCTGCTGGGACTGTTCATGAGAATGCAGAAAATGAGGCTGGAAGAAGGGCAGAGATCCCAGCTGCTGCTCCTCCTCTGCTTGACAGATGAAAGCAGTGGACTTCCCTAGAGGCGCCAGAGAAGGCAAGCTGACAGAAATCCTCACGCTTTCCCCTTTCCAAGCCACTGAGAGTGTCACTAAGTGATCACATGCTATGCCTCACAGGAGGGTCAACGGGGCACCTGTTTGTGGCTTTTTTGTGCCATCCTGTGGTGATGGGCGTTTGGCACATGTTGTCAGCCTGGGTTGAGTATTAACATACCGAGATTCAGCTACAGCTGCTCACCGAGTTGGAAAAGAGAGTTTGTGATCATCAGAGCCATCAGATCTCTGCGTGGTTCAGAAACTTCATCATGTTTACCTCCTGTGAACCATCATCCAGTTCTGGGGTCCCCAGTACAAAAAAGACATGGACCTGTTGGAGCAGGTCCAGAGGACGGCTGAAAAATGATCAGAGGTATGGAACACCTCTCCTATGAAGAAAGGCTGGGAGGTTTGGGGCTGTTCAGCCTGGAGAAGAGCAGGCTCTGGGGAGACCTTATTGTGGCCTTTCAGTACTTCAGACTTCTTACCAGGGCCTGTCGTGACAGGACAAGGGGCAACAGTCTTAAATTGAAAGAGCGTAGATTTAGATTGGACACAAGGAAGATCTATTTTACGGTGAGGGTGGTGAGATGCTGGAACAGGTTGCCCAGAGAAGCTGTGGATGACCTATCCCTGGAAGTGTTGAAAGTCAGGTTGGATGGTGAAAGATGTCCCTGCCCATGGCAGGGGGGGTGGAACTCGATGATCTTTAAAGGTCCTTTGAACCCAGACCATTCTATGGTTCTGTGATCACATGCAGTGGCATGTATCTATCAAGTGTGGTGGGGACTAGCAGGCTGCAAAGATGGGAGCCCTGACTCAACAAGGAGCCTTATCTCAGTTTCTGCACAAACGACCACACCAGTCCTGTGCTGCTGATTATTCTGTGCTGACTCTTCTCTGCTGTTACCATAAGTAGCTCCTTTGGTAGTGCTGCCATAGCATAAAAGGAGACACGCTAGAGACTACGTTGTTATTATAGAGGATGAACTGCAAACCCTGTCAGTAGAAAGATCACACATTTATTTTCTTATAATGATTTTTTTCTAGCAAAAGTGTAGTGTGTTTTTTCAAAGGAATGGCTGCCAGTAAATCAATTTGTATGTATTGTGTTTTTACATTGTTTTGCTGAAAATCTGCTGTGGGCAAACATAAAAATACTTCATTCTTTTTATAGTCTTCCAGCTGGTTTTGAACTTTTAATTAGTACTTCTGTGGAAACCATAAATCCCCATGATTTTTGGTGTTTAAGCCTGCTGAGTGAAGACTCTGTCACTTCTAGCTTTAGAAGGCATTGATATAGTTTATGTAACATTTTTCTTTTATAGAACTGAAAGCACTTGATTGAAGAGGTAAATGCATTATCCTCTCAAATCTAAAGATGTGAGACCTGGGATACAGAGAAGTTAAATGAGATTCCAAACTCATACAATAATTCTATGGCAGAACTGAGAGTAGAACCCAGGGAGTCTCATTTTATCTCTTTGCTCTGTTCTATGCAATTATGCTTCATTATGTCTCATTAATTATTGTAGCATGTTTGCTTCATTGTGTCAAACTATGATGCTCTATAGATACAGAGCAAAACATTACATTTAAAGACGTCATTTGCTATCATTCAAAAACGAAGAAACTCAGAAATCGGTACCAATTACAGTTATTTAATTCCCTGGTATATGTCATGTCACAAGGTGTACTAAACTGGAAAATCAGGATTGAAATATCCTATCTAAAGGCTTTATGTAATTATAAGATAAAAGATACATAACTTACAGTATAGTACGTTATAAGCCTCTCAAACATAGCAGAAAGAGCCAAAATGATAAAGATTGAAATATAACCAGAATCTATCTCAAGAAGGTCAGTTTTGGTCAAAATAGTTTAATTAGAATGATATGGCAAGGCCAAGAGTTGAAATGTGAAATTTGCCAGAAACAGTTGAAAGAAATTCAATCCGTTTCAGATTTGAGGTCCATTTTTGTCACTCTGAGGTGTGACTGACAGTATACAGTGCAGAAATCCCTGAATTAGTGGTGGTTGAGCCTTCAAATCTATGTAGCACCACAAGTGGAATTACGAGTTTAGGTCTAGAAATGGTGTATTTGAAATAAGGTGACTGTTAATCTAAGGATTACTCATTTAAATATGGATAAAAAACCTGGACCCATACCCTCAACTACATAATGAAACTGTCTTATGGAACTTAGTTTGTCTCTCCTTTATTTAAATAAAACTTCACTCCCTTTTACTTTCTTTCCAGATACACTGTGAAAAGGAAAAGGCAAAGTTACGTATCCGTGCTAAACCATCTCTCTTTCAGCATGTGGGAATTTATTCATCATTGGCTGGGAAGATACAGAATTTGAAAGTAAGGATAAGAAATGAATGCCATAGTTCTATATTATATGCTAGTCTTCGGACTTGTTTCTCAAATCAGTTTCAAGCATTGCCTTTTTAGCATTAGATGGCTTTTCCATATCCAAGAATGTTGGTTTACAGATCTGGGGGAGAATATTGATCTGGCATCTAAACTGCAGGTGGGGCACACTGCTTCTGCACAAACATCTTTGCATCTCTAATCTGAACACTTGTACCAGCTGTAGTAGCATTTCATGGCATGTAGGAACCCTCTTCACAGCACAAGGTTTCATGTGCTCTGCACCGTACAAATACAAATGGCTCTGATGGTTTGTTTTGGCCGAATAGTCCACAATCCCAATACAAGGGACTATTAAGAAGGTGTACTGGTAGGACAAGGGTGTGGTTATCGTGATGGCCATAGATTTTTAGGGACAGTTTGGAGGGCGAACAGTGGATCTACCACGTATCTGATAAGAGCAATGAAGCACCAGACTTCAGGGATGTCCTGATGGCGCCACTTAGACTAGTCATGACATCATTCGAATTGCTGTATTGGATCAGACTACAGGTTCATGTAGCCTTTAGCAGAGACCGATATCAGACGTTCTGGCAGAAGGCATAGTAGACAACTATGAAATAGCCTACTGTGGAAAAGTCTATTATAAAATCTAGGCAACTAAGAAAAAATCAGTACAGCTCTGTCTACAAACTGTAACGTTGAGTCTCAGTGATTGCACTGAAATGAATAGTCTATTTCTTTTAGAAAGAGATTGCGCATTTTTTGACACCAAGGTTGTTATTTTCTGGAATAGCTTCCTGTAGTAATTCAAGATATTTGAGCACTTTTTTTTCATTGAGTGAAATTACATTTCTTTATATCCAACAGGATAAAGATTTTGGAAAAAATGTGCTACATAAAGCACATAATAATCCACCTGCAAAAGTGTATACAAACCTAAGAATATACCAGCAATATACCTTGGAAAAAGTTTATGAAGGAAAAGACTGTTTTTGGGCTTCAGCTCCGGTGGCAGGGGACTACATCAGCTTCACCTTTTTAAATCCACTAAAAGTTGAAAAGTAAGTATTACATGATATGGAATATGGAAGCCTACAAGTCTGTTCAAAATCACCGGTGCTCAACTGTTCACATAAACCATAGCCTTGTTACTGACAAAAAAATCTATGATTTGCTATTTATCTGCTGCCCCTCTTGAATTCCCATCCTGAAATACATTTCCTCCTTGGTAATTGCAGAGCTTCTTACATTTTTTTCCTCTTATTTCTTCAGTTAAATATTTTACATTCTCTTATGATAGTTCTTAAAGGAATTTGGTTTTAACTAATGAATTTCATCAATGGAGTCAGTGAAAGCTTTATTTCTATAGTTGTCAACAGAAAGGCTGTTTGCATGATGTCAAGTCAAAGGCCATGTCCCAGACCAGACACTTATCAGTGTAGGTGAAAACGAAGAGAAAATACCACTATTGTGGGAAAATAATGAAGAGTGAATTAGTAAAGGTGAGATTCAGTTGAAGATTCAGAGACTTGAATGTAGGAGTTTACAGTAGAGATGTCTATGTAAGGTAGGTGTGTAAGCTCCTACTATACATGACAGATAGAGATCTACTCGACAGTCAATGGAAGCTGGACAGCTATTCATCTCATTCTCTATTTGGTCACGTGAGTCGGTTGCTAAGTTTCGTTGACTGGATTGAGTATATCTCCATTGCCTGTAATGAGAGCTTGAACACTTGATCACAAACAGATTTCTAACTTCACATGTTTGGATCTACAGCCAAGTCCCACCTTGAATGTTTTTTTCATTCTAAAAGATGAAACTATCTTCTGTGTTTTCATATCATTCAGCTTGGGTGTCTTTGAAAGGAAGAGACACCCATAGCTTAAGATAGAGAAGTGTTTTTCGGAAGGACTCACTCTACGAAAAATACAAATTAAGGTTGGCACCAAAAGAAGCACTCCTGCCTGGTTCAGCAAAGTTTCTTCTTCTGTGTTAGACTGGAGAACAGATCTGAGTTAAAACTAACCTAGCAAGAAACATGGTTCCAGGAGAGTGTCTCTGACACACATTGCCATAATTACCATATCCCTGTAATGATATTCAGAGAGAAAATTCCTTCACTATTGTTACGCTTCTTCCCAAAACTGGTCACAAAACTAAGAGACTTCCATTTCTGCAAAGACTGTAGATTTCTCATTTATTTAAAAAAAAATCTGAGAAAGCAAGTCTATATCTCCATCTAGTGAGCTGCAGTAAATGACAGTTGTTATAGTAAACACTGGTGTTCTGTGATCAACACTGCTAATTAACTGGTTTATGCTTTGGGAAACTTGGGTAGCCTATATTTTTGCATCATTTTCCTGTTACTGGGAAGCTGTACTGGATGAAGCTAACTTACATATGGTATTGCCTAATGGCCGGTCCCAGCCCCATCACCTTGCTAACCTGTGAAAATGTATAGTTAATCCTAGAATATTTGGTGGTCGTCTTAGGTATTAATTGAAGAATTATTAGTTCTTAGGTATTAATTTCGATCTTTTTTGGGTCGAAAAAACTAAGAACTCTAATGCCAGAAATTTAAAACAAAACAGGGATTTTTTTTTTTTTTTTTTTTAAATCTCATAGGTGTTTTTGCTTGGATTCTTGCTTTGATGGTGCTGTTGCTCATTGGCTATAAAGGAGATTATTTAGAGGAACCTGAATTGATCAGTATTGGTAAAAAGGGGGATTCTCTTAGCATGTAGCATATGGTCTAGTAGAAACAGGGATTTTTGCTGCCATTGCATTCCAGAAGTCCATCTCACCTCAGCCTTAGGATGACTGGAACAGATCAGAGGGCAGATCTTCCTTAGCCATTTAAACCTGGGAAGTTCATTTGTTTGGAACTTGAGCACTGAAAAGGGGGAACACTTGCCTTCGTGGTTCCAGAGAAAGATGGTTTTAATGCTTGTTCTTTTAAAATAAAAAGCCTCTGTTATGGTTTGGTCACACATCGGAAAGTTTCAATGCCTGTTTCTGTTCTCTGTATCCCACAACTAATTAAATAAAATGTATTTGAAACTTTCCTTCAAAGCTGGAAAGAATTACTTCCCTAGAACTTTTTTAAAGTATAAAATACCTGGATATAATATACCTTTATCATCAGGTACTTCTTCAGAAGTGGAAACATGGAGCACCCTGGTGATAAACTGTTTAACACTACCGTGGAAGTGTTGCCAGCTGACGTAAGTCTCTCATTTCCAACTGTAATACACTGTGCTATTTCATTTTAAGAATGATGTTCAGCATAAAATGGCATGCCCTAGAAAATATTTCTGGAGATTTTATTGTTTTATTTTTTACAGGAAATGATAAGAAAAGAACTGGCTGACAATGGAAGTAAATTTAACTCCTCAGCAACCAAAGATGGGTATTTAAAAATAGGTAAATTTTTTATTGTCACTTCAAAACCAGAAATTTTTTCTTACATATAAAATGTTTCTGCATTTGAGAATTTCATTAACTCTGTAATAAATACAACACTCCAAGGTGAACTAGTAAGAAAAAGAAACCCTTTGTGCTACTGCATACTATAGTATATGATGTTTGACCAATGACTATCCTATTTTGTTTTAAATAATGACGAACCCTACCAGCAGTGGCAAAAGCCAAGGAATCTAATCAGAAGAAAAACGAGTTGCAGTCTCCGCAAGGTCTTAATAGGATAAATAGACTGTGGTTTGGATTTTGCAGCCTTAGCTGAAGACAAGGATTTCTTATGATTATGACAGCACTAACCTGTGCTCCAACCTGAAATAAAGATGAAGCATAATGCAACGCACCTTCCCCCTTTTTGCCCCCAGCCCTGCTTCCCCTTCTTCCTTCCTCAGGGTGGTGTGCCACTGCTCTTAAATGAACTGCAGATTCTCCCCATGCTTGCCAAGGCCTGGTTTCTACTACTACCTAAACTAAAAACGCCACTATGTGAACAAAAAATGGACTATTGGGAGATCTGCTTTGCTTGCCACTTTCTTCTGTCTCTACCACGTAATTGCTCTTTCCTCCCCATGAACCACTTCCACCTCACCAGTGCTTCTTGTTTGCTTTGATTTGCACCCCTCTCCCACCTCCTCGTGGCTGTTTTGCTCTAACTAGAGATCTAAACCGAAATGCTGCCAACTCACAGCTGCATATGCAAGTTGATAGGAAATGAGTATCATACATGGGATGAGCGGTTTTCATTTGTCTGCAGTGATTTTATGCCACTTTAACAAGGTTAGTTAAAAAGCATTGAACTGGTGAAGAAATGTGTCAGAATTGGTCCATGATTCTTAATACATCTTTTTAAAAATAATCACACTTCTCAGAAAAATTCTTTTAGATTATTTAACATGACCTTTTATGCCATATGTATAGTGTATGCCATATGGTCACTACTAACATATCTGAATTTATTTTTTAACATTTGTAGCTATAGGTTCTTTATTTTCTTGTATTCTCCAGCTCCTAGTTGCTGTAACTGAAGGAATGAATCCTTGTTCTTGCTTATAGCTTTATCTTTTAGTTGCTATTGTTTGACTTTTTCCAAAAGATTTTTTTCCCTAATGTTGTATCCCTGGAGTTAATTTATAATTTGTAATTTAGAGCTTTTGCATAAGTTCACTTGGAAGCATATTTCATTCTAATATATGTTTGTACGGGTCTTGTTTTATTTTTTATTTAGGGGCTTTTGAAAATGGAATTGCAGAAGGCAGTATCAATCCGTCAATAGGAAAAATACAGGCTATTCGTTTATCAGTCAATTCTGATTCTCCTGTATGGGCAATACTTAGTGAGGTAAGCATGTTAATAAAAGCATTTTAATTAAAGCCTTATTAAATTAGTTTCAGTTCTTCCTACCATATAGTACTGATAACCATTAATTTTTATTTAACTTTGAATGGGATTTTGTGTGGGAAAACTCACGCAAGTGGAGGACTACATTAATTATTCAGGGAAGAAGGTAGATTTACTTCACAGAAGTAGTGCTGGAAATGCTCAAATGGGATGATTCTCCAGTTTTGCAGTGCTGTAAGTATAGCCACTGGAATCTGAGTCATGATAAACAAACCAACCAAAGGAGACAGGGAGGCTTTTCTAGCTTTTTTCAGTCACCATCTTGGATATTAATTATAATGTGCAAACATTTTCAGATTAACATGTGATTTTTTTTTATTCTTCAAGTTTCTCCCAAGTGTCCGAGTAAGTGCACCCGTAAGTAGAAAATATTCAGCAGAAGTCACTGAAGACAATTGCTACTGCCTTAAACTATAGCTATAGTTGGAAGGAGGGAAAAGCTAATGTCTTAGGCAATGCTTCTGCAGATTTCAGAAAACAGTATATTTTGTTTTTTTCAGGTACTTATCAAGACATCTGAAAACTGAACAAAAAAGACATTTTTGACGTGTTGCTTGTTACAGATCATTTGAAAACTAGGCTAACAACAACAAAAAACTGGCTGGGTAAAAAGAACAAATCCAAACCCATATAATTCTTAATACTGTGTACTAGGAAAGAGTTGAGATAACTATTAAATCTTTATATATTGAAAGCTATAAAGAACCCTGTTACGTTAGTAATGTCTATCAAATGTTCTTGAGTAAGGTGTCATATATAAAAATCTCACCTTAGTTTGGCAACATTCAGTATATATTATTATAAACAATGGATAAGGTGTTACAGGCTGTCTCAGGGTCTAAAGCATAAAAGTATGATAAGTTTCACCAGAACCAAAAATATGGACATTTTTGAAAAATATTAAGGACACAGTTTTCAACTCCACTAAGAACACTGGTCAACTTTGGAGAGAAAGTAGAACTGAAGGAAAAGTTGTCAATATTCATTGCAAATATTTAGACCAGTCCACAGAGATAGGAACAACTTAATAATATGAAAATGGATCTCAAACTTAACAGAAGTGTGTTTCAGCCTTAATGTAGCATAAGTTATGTTTAATATTTTTTTAAATGGGAAGTGCCTACAAGTTACCATTTGAATAACTTGAAACTTAAACAGGTATTGTTCGGAGGATTATAAAACTCTTCAATGAATTGTGCATTGAATTAACTACAGGAAATAATAAGGGTCTTATGTGTAACTATATTTTTGTAGAAAGAAAATCTATTTAAATAAAATTTTGGATCCTATGATTTGATAATCAGCATGTACTGATACTTAAATCCTGGTCCCTAGGCAAAACTCAATATAAATTTGAAAATAAAAGGTAAATCACAGTAGTCTCATTTGGAATGTTTTTGGGTAATGACAATCCACCTTGGACATCTACCTGTTAATGTGCAGAATTCCTGTATCACTTCCTTCGCACTTGAAGCATGACTGCGCCCTCATTCTCCTGCACACACATTGCATCCTAACAGCAGACAGTGAGAAATAAGCTGCACTGTACACTTTTGCATGGATTTGTATTAAATGGGTTAAATTAATGTAGAATTTTATTCTTAATGCAAGAGTATTTTTATTTAGAATAAGATGAAATTAATTTTCTTACATTAAAACAGTTCAGAAGGGTGTTTTTCTAAAGACCGCCTCTAATAATATTTTGATAATTTACAGTATTATTTATATACTGTGGTGCTATATATATGTGCGTGTAGATACATATATGTACTTATGCATGCATGTATTTCTTGGACCAAATATTGCAGCCTTCGTTAGGCTAAGAGTTTAATGCAGGTTAAGAGTTAATGCAGTAATGCAGCGTGCTTACAGATACACAGAGGGACACCTTTATCCACATCAGCACTTACAGTAAAAAGAAGGGTTGAGTGAAACTGAGACCAGTGGATCGTTAAAAAGCAGCGGCTAAAACTGCAGCTAGGGAAAGAAGGGAAAGGAAATGGCTCTACATCGAACTACCTTGCATGAGAAGGGCAGAGCTGCCTCCCTCTGACCCTGCTGAAAACCGCCTTGCAGATCATCTTTTTCTCTGCTGATACAGGAGTCTGAGGCATTTAGTCACGGAAACTTGTACTAGGGAATAAAACACAACTTTGATGACGTTAAGGGAAGACAAAATTGAGTTCTCTGAAGTCATTCTGTCTCTTAACCTGACGTGCTTTAGCATCTTTGGGGAAAAACAAATTGAAGTGAGGAGGGCCCTCTACCCAAAAAGACAAAGCAACAGACAAGCTACAGAACACTGTTTTTTTTCCTGGAGAACTTTAGAAACCTGTATGAGTATGAAAATGATTAAAGTGTAGGTCTTCTCCTAATGCCTTAGTTCAGTTCTTAGCATATCATAGTTTTTTGTACTGTCATTGAAATCGCATCGTGTCACGGGGATTTATCTTCATCTTCAGGATCTTGTCAAACGATTCAGAATAGCAAGTTCTTGTAAATGTACTGTAACTCTATAGTCTGAATTGCCCTCTTATAAGGCCTGTTCCACCTGCCATCAAAAGATGAAAGTAGACATCAAAGTAGAAAGAGCATTTCTTGTAGAACGTTTTACTAATTAAGTGCGTGATCCAGTAAAAACTTAAAATCTTCTTTTGCCATTGGTTTCACTGCAACAGAGTGACAAGCTGGGAGCAGTGTCTGCATTCAGGCTGCCTTACACTTGCTTGTTACAGGGAAGTGTCATTGTAAGGAGGAAGTTTCAGAGTGATCATGAATCAGTGAACACACAGAAAATACTAAGGTAATAGATTTTGTTATCAAAAACTCTTATTTTCACAGTGAAATGAGATTTCCCTCTAACTGTTGAAGCGTAATTTCAAAAAGCTCATCAGAGTACCTGAAATTATATTAGGAAGTGACTGGACTTTTTGTAAATACATTTTTTTCATTCTGTGTTGCCAGCTTTGTGCTTCATTCATTCCGTTTCTATTTTTACATATTTTACATAACCATTGCAATCACAGAATACACTTCCCATCACTTTGACGTAAATGAGGTTTTAAATGTTGACAGAGTAAATACTGAATGCTTGTATGCGCACCATTAAAGTAATATTTTGCTTAGTCCTGATTCTTCCCTGTGCTTTGTGGAGTGCAGAGGTTTCTTGCACAGTCTGCAGAACCACAGCTCCACTATGAAATGGAAGGAACCGCATGAGAGGAACTGTGGATTTTCTCTGAAGAAGTGATAGCTGAAAAGTGAGCGTTACAGCCCCGGGAAGTTTAAGACAATGGAGTGTAATGGAAGTGCACTTACATACTTTTGCATGTTAATGGTGAGTGAATTAGCTGGGTTTATTCATAACAGTCTCTGCTAGGCAAGGAGCAGTTACAGAACACGGGCAGCTTCTTTTCCACCCTGCAAGCAAGTTGCTACCTGTGGTTTTCCATTTCATAATCCTATGCACACGCCTTCCCACACCGCAGCTCTGAGGCCAGTTTAAAGGCTGCAAAGAGGCCTCCTCGTGGGAAGCTTCAGTTCAGGTAACGGATCCAGGGGATAAGGAACATCCTCTAACTTTATGGGTGACTGTTTTTTGCAGTGTAGGCATTGTGATTGTAACTTACAAAAACAAAGGCAGTAAACCTAAGTCAAAAAACAACTATGAAAGGAATTTCAGATTCCATACCAGATCACCAAGCTCCTTCAGGAGGAAATTTTACTTCAGTACTTTCATGTGGTTTAAAACATTGTCTCGAAAATATTGACTACTTCAGGCTCATTGTATGCATACCTAATCAGGTTAAATGCCTGTGTGGGAAGAAAGCACATTTTTCAAGCTAATTCAATATTAATGATGGTTTATTCAACCCATTTTATTTTTCACTGGAGCACAGTTATTCATTTCTCTGAACGGTGTGTCTCCATTCTTGTCATAAATCCTTTGAGGGACTATTGAAAGGGGAATGCTAACATTTCTCTTCAATACAAAAGGCAGTTATGAACTTGGCTTTACCGATTTTTTTAAATGTTTTTATTTCCATTAATTATGTGGCCCCCTAATCTCATCAGTGTTACAATGGCTTTTTGCACAGCTTAATACAAGCACACATCTACTGTAAATGCTAATGGATGCTAAGTGTACACTGAGAAGAGACTAGACTCTTTAACAGGAATATCTGTTAGATTAATTAGGAGATATTTAATCCGAAGTTGAAGACGTATTTGCTTATTGAATTGAAAATCTTCTCTCTCACATTTGAGGAAGTAAGTGGATAGTGACCCATACACAAGGATCCCAATTTTCCCCAACATTTACTTTTTCTGTTACTCCTAAGTCACACATTTGTTAGCTGTATTACTGGTTGCACAAACTAATTGTCTTGTCTGAGAGTGTTTTGGGTTGTGTTTGTTTTTTTTTTTAAACTATTATTTATTTGCATAAATGTAAGATTCCAGATGAATCTCTCATAGATGCCTTACAATGAATCTAGGAATATTAACAATGAATTCTGCAGTAAGCAGAAATCTTTAATTGTGTGATCGTTTCTAAAAGGATTTATGTGTATTTCAAGCTGCGAGGATAGTTTTCATCTGTCTTTGTTTCATGATGGATTGCTGAAGAACATTCCTTAATTATTTTTTTTTTAGCTAGAGATGTCTAAAGATTGACGTTTCTGTAAGACTATGGTACCATTTCTCAGTCGTATGATTCTATGATTCTATGATTCTAATGCTGATCAGAAAGATCTGTTATGCCTTAATTCAAACCCTTAATTAATGTACTTTTGAGAAGTACATTAAAGGAGCTGAGCCTTAACGAGAAGAAATTGTGCTGCTTTTCTGTGACATAAATATGCACTGCGTTTAAGTTATGAAGTTTACATTGCTCTTTGGAGCTTGTAATTGTAATAATCTATGGCAATCTTAAGTTTTGATGACACTATCAAAAGAGAAATATAATCAATTTAAGTTTTAAGCTTGTGCATTAGTTTACAATGACCTTGTAATACTTGAAAGGCAGAATATCACAAAAATAAATAAGAGCATTTGGATTTGCAATGCATATTACTCATTCTAATGGTAACTCCAAACAGTTCTGAGTCAATAAACTAGTATGTGGTAGACATAAATCAAATGGAGAAATCTATAAAAATTATCATTCTAAATTATTTTAGAGGGGGAGAAGCTTAGCTTAATGGTATATAGGCCATAATTGTTATGTCCAAAAGACAGTTTCCTCAACATGGTAAGAATCAAATAACGTAAAACAGATTCTTGTGGCCTGAGCGCTGGCTGAAAGAGGCTTAGAGTTATATGAGAGAAAAGTACTACTTTTTCTTATGGCTATCACCATTTCTGGTATCTCCTTCCTTCTTTTCTTTCACAGACCCAGTTTCATAGGCAGTAGAAAGAAAAGCCCTGTGTGTGCCTTAACAAGGATTTCTTGGGCAGTGAAATCTGCCTGCGTTCGAGGGGATGGCTGATACTGCAATGACACATGTCCTTGGCTGCATAGGCGACTGCTTTTCAAAAGCAGTCTTCAGTGAAGAGTTACAGACGCACCCTTCAAAGAGATTTAACAGGACGAATGAAAGGCAGTGGCTGTAGTTATATGGTTCATCTCACAAATATTGGCGTGACAGCTGGTGTCCAGAATGAACGTTGAGCTTGAAGTGAGGACGGCAAGCACTACAGCCTTTGGCTAGGAGGAAGGCTTTGATGATGCGAGTCGTCGACGCCGTGTCACATGCAAATGTACCAAACCCTGACCCGGTGTGTCAGCAGCTGGGCAGCTACAACAGCTTCTACGTCCCTTGTGATCCCTCAAGGAAACACTTTTGTCTCAGCCCTCTCCTGCACATTTCAAGTATCGGTGGCACGGATAACGTTTTATATGCTCCTGAACTGTATGCTGCCCAGAGTGTAAGGATACAACCCAAGCTGAGCCAGAAGGCTCCTCAGGGCGGTAGCCCCGTAGCTGCTGCGTTCAGCAGGCCTGCCTAAAGCTTCCGAAAAATCAGTCTGGAATAATGCAATAGCTGCTCCACTTAGCCAGCCCTCAAATGCAGACTGGAGCGCTAGTCTGAGTCTCCAATTGTAATAAAGGCTTTGTTAATTTGAGCTAAATTGCTTCAGTTAGCAATGGAGAAGCCTCCACGTCTTTACCCTGACCACAGGTGCGTGGAGCAGGACGGTACCGCCACGGCTAAAGCTAAAGTCCCTCTGACCGTGGCCACGACGGCAAAGTATATCTGAAACACTCCACCCCGGAGCACAGACGAGTGCGCCTCAAGCCCAACACAGCTGAATTTGCTGTCCCCCCAGCAACTTTTCCTCAGGGGGGCAGAGCGTTTGGCGCCAAGGCGGGGCAAGAGGCAGCTTACGGCGGGGGCTGGCCCGCACCGCCTCCCCGCGGCGGGCCGGGGCGCCAAATGGCGTCGCCGCGGCGAAGCCGAGAGGCAGCCTGGGAAGGGGCTGCCCGGCGATTGGTTCGGGCACCACGTGCGGGGAGGCTGGCATCCGCGGGCCGAGCCGCGATTGGCTCACGCCGCACGGAGGGCGCCCTGGATTGGCGCGGCTACCTGCCCGCCGACCTCGCCCCCACACACACACACACACACACACACGCTCCGTGGCGGCTCCTTGAGGTCGTGGTTCGCGCGCGGATTGGGCAGGGCCGCGCCTGCTGCGCCTTGATTGGCTAGGGCGGAGCGGCAGCACCTGCTCCTCGGCGCCCGCATCCCTCGGAGCGTCGGAGGAGGCGGTGCGCATGCGCAGCCGGTGATGCCCTGGGAAAAGCGGCCGGGTCCGGCTAGCGGGACGCGGAGGGGATCTCGCCGCCGGTAATGCGCCCGCCGCGGGAAAGGGGGTGTGCTGGGCCTGCCGCTGCGGCCGCCTCTCGCCCCGCGCGGGGGCTGGCCGTCGGCGCCGGGGGGATGCTCTCCGCGTCGCGGTGTTCGATAACTGGGGCGGGGAGGAGCGGCGGCCGCCCGGGCCCGCGGCGGCGGGAGGGTGCGTGTCGGCCCCCCGCAGCGCCCGTCCTTTCTCCGCCGCCCCGCAGGTGCGAGGGCGGGTGTCCGCCGGCGCTCTGTGGGTGGCGGGGGGGGGGGCGGAGGTCAGCGGCTCTCCTGCCCCCCCCCCCCCTCCCTTCCTCGCGCGCCGGCCGTTGCTGGCCGTCAGGCTGCCCGCGGCGGGAGGGCTGGAAGCGCGAGCCCGCTGTGGCGCCCCCGGCTGGCCCGGCCGGCGACGGGGGCCCGGGGGTGGGTTTCGGGCGGGGGGAGCAGCCGCGGGGGCGGCTTTCGGAGCGCGGCCCCGCGCCTGAGGAGAGCCGCCGGGCGGGGGGAGCGCGGCCCCCGTGGCTGGGCGCGGCTGGGCGGCGGGGGGGGCTCCTGCCCCGGTCGTCCGCCCTCCGTTGTCTTCCGGAAAGCGGGTTCGTTTTGGGCACTGCCTCAGCACCGGGTGGCCGCTTGACTCCAACTTTTTTTTTAATGGGAAAATAACCTCTTCCCGGAGGTTTTACTCAAGCTAACTATAGCAACAAAAGAGCTCGAAAAGGCACCTGCACGGGTACAGCATTGCGGCTTGAGTAGTTGCTGAATTACACGTTTGGCATTCGTTTCAGTACAATGTTTTTAACGCTTCAGCAAAAGATAGGAGAGTACAATTTTCACACAAAATAAAGGAAAAATAAAAAGTTGGGTAAGAACTCCTGGGTGCTTTTCGTGGAGCAGTTTCAGCTGGATGCTGTCTTTAGTCAGGTGGATGCCCGTGCAGCTGTATGGGGGAGGAATGAGGCAGCACATGGTTATGGATGGAAGAAGGGATGGGGGAAAACCACCGCTTTCCGTTGGCCTGGATGGAATTGGTATTTGGCCCTGGGAAAAGCCCATGTGTTGGTACTGGATGCAGGAGCTTTAGACCTCTGAGTGAGAAAGACCGTTAATGGCAGTCTTACTCCCTTTCTGCTTGAGAAAGCAGAACACCGACAGTTTCATGAAAAAGGCATGATCCTCTTCAAAGTCCAAGGAAAAGTTATAATGGACTAAAAGATCCTGACTTCTATTTAGCTCTGCATCAAATAGGGTAACAATGCCATTAATTCAATGGCATGTGTAGAATATGTGAAAGGCCATGGTGCAGAGGTCTGAAGATTGACATACTTGCTCTGTGCAACCGTCTGTAGAAATCAAATCATTTGGCTGGGAAGGGACCCCAGGAGGGCTCTACGCCAACCTGCTGCTCACAGCAGGGTCAGCTCTGAGGTCACTTCAGGTGGCTCAGGGCTTTACCCAGTCAGTCCTGGAAAACCCCAAGGACTGAGGCTAGGCAGCCTGTACCACTGCTTGCCTGCCCTCGTGGGGGGAAAAAATTGTAATATCCAGTCACAATATTCTTTCAGTTTATGCCCGTTGTCTTTCCTAAATACTAGTATGTGTCTCAGAAACAGTGGCTCTTTACTTTAGGTGCAATATTGTGCTGATGTTGCAGCACTGTTGCTGGTCCCAAGGGAATGCTTTGCAGTAGTACTGCTGGCTTAAATGTCTCTTCTGCTGTGTAGATGTGCTGTGGTTACCCGTGTTCCCATGGTAGAGACTGACCAAGCTATGCAAAAATTAAGTTTAAATTTACAGGTCTGAAGTTATAGGTATTGACAGAATTGTCAATATGTTTACCTAGAGAAAGCTGAATATAAGCAGCCCATCCCAAAAGGAGCAATTGGGAATCCCATTTTGGAGGTGTAGTTATTACTGGATAAATTTCTGTGACCCAACTTCTATGATTACAGCTTGGCAAACTGAAGAACGACTATCCAGTTCTCTCATGGGTCATACTGTAGCGATAGCGTATTCCTAACTGAAACTACTGTCAAGATATATGGTTTTGCGATTACCTATTTGCTGTATCTCCCCAAAAGATGGTTTGAAAGTCACTGGTCTTCGGCGTTTAGGCCAAGACTGCTAGTAAACATGTCTGGCGTTCGTGTGAGTGCCATAGACTGGGATAACTTGTCTTTTTGTGCTGAGGAACTTTAAACATGTGTTGATTAGGGAAGTTCAGTAGGTTTTAAAGACAATTAAATTTGTAGTGTGGAGTTCTGTTTTGAGACCAAAAACTCTTTGGCTAGTTGAAAGATTTATTTTACATTCTAAGACTGTAGTGCTGGCAGAGTGCACAAAAGTAAAAGATGTGATGGTCTTGTTTTAAAACCATCTTTGCCTGGCAATTGAGTGATACCTGTAATAGTTCTTGATAACGTATTTCAGTGTTTCTGGGATTATTTTAAAAGTGTGTCAAAAGGTCAGAGGTCAAAGTGTGCCTTCTCTTCTTGAAGGGAAAAGTAAGAGATATAATTGAAGACTGAATGAAATCAGGCATGTCCTAGGCTAGGATCAGGGAGTAGTGGTAAGACTCAGCATGAATGAAGCGAAAGCATCAGGAGTTTTGGAAGAGAACTGTGTGGAAAGGTGAGTACTAGTCTGATTTCTCAGCTGCCCTTGCTAGTCTGTGTATGGAACAAAAGTGGATGGGGCTAACTACAGTAAAATTACAGCTATGTAAGTGAAAGGCGTTTTGGATCGTACACAAAATACACCTGAAATGTACTGACAAAGAAAGATGTAACTCTTCATCTGCTTTAGGAGAAGAGGAGGAGACCACCTGCATGACAAACTAGCTAAAGTAAGGTAGGCAAGTTTTATGCTAAAAAAGCAAGTCGAATACCTGATTAATATATGCCACTTTAGCTAAGAGCTAAGGCGTCTTGGAAAGTATTAATATGAAATTCTTCAACTGCTTGTCCCAATACGATGATTAAGAACAAGAAAAATGGGGGTGGTGAAACTAAGTGTGATAGCCTCCAGACAAAGGTGTTCAAAAGTACACCATAAGATTGCATGTTCATGTGTGATAAACTGAATGACTTTTAATCTTCAGGGCAAGATTATTTTAAGTTCTAGAATTGGCCAAGGAGGTCTACAATATCTGTAGTTTTTAACTAGAATTTTAAAAAATAAATACAAAAAACATAGTAAAATTTGCAGAGAACTTTTGAGATGTGTCACGGTGTTAATAACTGAGAAAAGAGGGAGTCATAGACTTGCCATCCTCAAGCAAAATACAGAGCAGCATGAAAAGTCCTGCAGAGAATGGCATGGATTGTGGATAATAGTGGGGGAGAAGAAAAGAATGGTAACATAATTATTGTAGTTTTATGGAAAATAGGTGTTTGTCCCAAGAAGGGAGGCTTTTGATGATTTCCTGATATTGACATAGTACTGGTGTGTGAAACACTTTACTACTTTATGATAATTCTGGGGTTTGACTCTAAATATAATTAGTACAGTCAATATTAAATTAATAGATCTTAAAAGGAATAAGGAAAAAAAGATTAGTTTTCTTTTTGGACATGTCTGGTACAGTCATACTGGGATGTGGGTTTTTTAGCCCTGATACTGTTTGATCTCTGTATGTGTTGCTTGATAGAACTTGCAGATATTATCAATTGAATGACAGATAAATAATTGGTGCAATTCTAACGTTTGAATTGCTTAGCAAATCTGATAAAGCCAGGAAAAAAGAAAGAGGCTCACACTTCCAGTATAAGGTGGTATCTTGAATTGCTGGGATATTCAGGGTTGTAGTGGTAAACAATTTACTCTCTAAAGAGCGATAATATAACTAAGAGGGTGACTGCTTTCTCATGTGCAGAAAGCACCTCAGTAGCAGAATATTTTGTATGGCTAGTTGTGGCTAAAAGTAATGCAAGGTTTGAAAAGGTCTTACAATAGCAAACTAAATACCAGTGTTTGTCTTTCTTTTTGAACTTACTGTGGGTAGAAATTAATAAGAATCAAAAGATAAATACCTGTGCAGTGGTATCTAGAATCTGTCTTCCTTCTATTTCCAAATTCAGACAAAAACAAATTCAGAGAGAAGCATTTTTGGCAAGACCATTGAGGAAACTTGCATAGGCATGTGCTTGATACTACACTGCTCCAGACGACTGGATACTCTAATATAACACTGGGTTTGTATGTGTTACAGATGTGAAGCAAAAAATACTGGGCAACAATCTTTTCTTTTTTGCAGCAGATTAGACTGAGAGGCTGGGGTAGTTATCTGCTGTTAACATTCATACTTACTCGGATTAAAGATTTTCAGATTTCCCTGAAATTAGAAAGATGTTTGCATTAAGCTTAAACTTTTGCGCTTATTGCATAATTTTGAAACAGAAAATGTTTTCTGAAACAATCTTATACTTACTTTTGACACTTACAGCTGGAGTTGATATAACTCTGCACTCCTCTAAACATAGACGGTGGAAGAAGAGCCAAATACAAATGAGTAATTCTGGCAGTGGATAATAATATGTCCTAATTCTATCAATTTTATTTTCCCTGATGAAAGGGATGTTACTTTTTGCTACACTGTAGAGACTGATTCAATTTGATTACTTGTTCAAATTATTAAGGAATGAGAAAAAGAAAAGCAGTCTTACTTAGTTCTTAAAAACGCGTATATACTGCAGTCAAGTTCTTGCTAGATCTGTGACCTAGCAAGATAAGGGAACAGACTACAAACACTTCTGTAGGGACAACAGGAGGGGAAAAAGAGTCTGAGTCAGGGTTATGTAGTAAGAAGTTTTTCAAATTAAGATATAGCACTTTAGTAAAGTACTATAGTGACAATACTTCATTATGTTTATTTCTTATTATTTTAATGTGTTTTTTCTCTTGTAGACAAAGTCTGGGGTAAAACTGAAATAGTATTGATAATATCCTTGCAATGATATTTAAAATCTAAAACTTCCAGTTCTTCAGATAACCAGGATGCACTTCCAGTGGGACTGGCTGTGCTTGGGTATCCTGATAATTAGCTCAGTGACTGCAGAAATTGAAAGCCAAGACACTCCGGATGCAGATGTTGAAGTGGAGGATTTTGACAAGCAGTCTCAAGAAGCTGATATTGACGGAGAGAAATCTTCCTTAGAGGTAAGGTTACAGAAGTCTTTAGTTAAAGCTTGTTCAATTTTAAGATACATAGTTATACCTAGTAGAGAAATTGATGGACAAATGCATTTAAAAAAGAGCAGGGTAACAGACAGTTGTCACTGAGTGGGTGTCAAACCCACCAGTCTGAGTTTCTTAGTTGCTGTATGTGACGTGTAGGACAAGCTTAATGAATGATTCTGCTATGCCAAAGTGTAAAATCGGATCTCCTGCCTGTGGTGGATAGTCGTGAAGAAGGTTTTGCTAGTCTGTGCTTCAGTCTAGATACAGAACCTGTTGTTGTAAGTCCTAACATGCCATTTCTAGAGAAGAAAGCAGAAAGTATCTTGGTCTTATTGAGACTGACTTTAGACCAGTTTCTTGATTTCATCACTCACAGCTGCCTTTTGACACTGTCTTTATTCCCAGAAAATCTTTCTGCATTTGTTATGCTGTGCTGCACAATAAATGTGGGCAATATTCATAAATTATGTTTTCAACTTTCTGGTTATACTGTGTAGCCCAGCTGTAATGTGCCAAGCAGATAGGAAAATGGAAGAATGGAAAACTTGTATAGAAAGAAATAGGGAGGAAGCAGAGAATTGGTGCAAGTTCAGAAAATTTTCAGGGCTTTTGTAACAAATAAGATGTGTAACAGTACTTTAGTTATGAGCTTTGAACACAGGAAGCAATTTTTAAAATTCACAGATGGGAAATTGCTCACTGTTAGAGGGATGCATCCAAATTGTAGAAATAAGAGAGGCATGGGGGGGCAGGGAAAGGTGTTTTATGCTGCTAGATGTTTCTAATGAACAAAATCTGGTGGTCTGTCAGGGTGGACTACTTCTGGAAGTATGATAATGTATTTCAAATGAAAAATTGTAATTTATGTTAGAGCGTTTATCTGTATGTGTCTTTTAGGTTGTGTACCAGACTCCAAAGCCAACTGGGGAAGTGTATTTCACAGAAACCTTTGATGGAGTATTGGCTGGGTAAGTTTATGCCTTAAAATTATAAACTTTTACTTTCGGCAGTTTAACTTAGAATGGCAGGACTTATTTTGTATTCTTTTTTCTGCTAGTGTCTTTATAAAAATTAATTTTTACAGGGGTTAGAATTGGAAAGGCTGGTTAATGGTTGCTCCACATACATCATAATGTTAAGCCAGACAGTTAACATTTCAGGTATGTGAAATTCTTTGTGTTTTATATTTTTTGTATTTTAAGGAAGCTTTTAATAAACTCTGGGTGTATGGACATTAAGAAAAATAATCTAACTTTGAAGTTTTAGCCAATTGAGTTTAACTAGCTGCAAGGTGAAGTGCATAGCCATTACACTGCAGTAGCAAACTCTTTCTTCCTCTTCAAGTGCGCTTAGGTATGTGTAAGGAGGCAGTGCCTTCAGCGTTACAGATAAACCCTCTATTGGGGAAGACTTTTTTTAGCAGATTTTTTATTAATTTATTGTATTGCTTCCCATACTCAATAAGAATTAGATATTTGAGACTACCAAAGTGTTCCTAGGTAGTTTGACCTTACTGCATTGACATTTTAGAAAAATCTTCAGGTGTATCTCAACAATTTTTAAGCCAGAATTTTTTGTCTTTTTTGTATCTTACAAGCTTTTTTCCAACAGTATGGCAATGTAAGGTATCACTGCTACTGGGTGGCTTGTGTTGCTCAATGAAGAGCTGTGTATTGTGAGCTACAGTCAGTTGCCACCCATGCACTGTCAATAAGAGTGAATAAAATATATTACTTTATATTTTTGGAATAGGCTTCCTACTTTTAGTTGGAAAACAACTTGGCTTTCAGTCCCCTTTCTAGCTCAGATGTAGAATGTGTAGAATATCAAGGAAAAACAAATGAGGAGCATGTAAATGTGGTCTGTATGATCACTGACTTTTCTTTTTTGAATCAAGCTGGGTTAGCACACTGTCACTGGCTCAAGTTAAGTAAGTGTGCATCCAGGTAGAATCTGTGAATGCAGTAGAAATCTCTTTAGTAAGAGCTGGTGCGATGAGTTGTTAGAGTACTTTCTTGCTATGAGAAAAGCTTTTGAAACATGAAAGTAAGTCTCTGTGTTTTAATGACAAATTGGGTCTTGTTACTGGTATATTTTTTCCTGTACACTTTAATGCTGTCGAACAAAAGAGCTATGTCTTAATTTGTGAAGAATCATGAAAAAAGGTGTTTTCATATGTTACTAAAATTGATGGAACAAAAACTAAGTCTCCTGTGAACAGCCGGACAGAGAGGTGAAAGGAGATGCAATATGATACATTCATTATGGTAGAACTTAAAGCTGCCTATTTTTTACTTGTGAGAAGACTGAGATCTAACTACTATAGGAGTGAGGTTTTGCCACCGTAAGACATGTATGTCTGTTGAGGATGCACGATTTAAACTGTAAACAAAATAACATGGTAGCAGGCACCAGTAACTTTTCTAAGATTGAATCTTACTCCCTTTTTCCAATTGTTTGTAAACTGTTCTCTTCTGTAGAGTTACAGGGAACTTCAGGCCACTGAACATTAGTCTGTCATTACTCACGTTATGTTCTTTCGTATTTTTTTATTTTTTGTTACATATTTATACTAAATGTAGAAGGAAAATGAGTTAACAAGTTCCTGTCTTCAGTGTACCACTTGTCTTAATGATATGTCACTTCTAAATGTTGAGAAGTGCAATACAAAAGCAGTACCAATGATGATAGGAGAGATGTTTAAATAGAAGTGGTGATATCAGTTGTTAAAAAAATGCAAAAAAACAAACAAACAAAAAAAAATCCCCAAACCCACAACTGAAAAACTTGATTAACAAATGCAAAAACTTAACTGGGATACTTGAATGGTATAATTCATCCCAATTTCTAGCGTCGTGAGATGTGTGCAAAAACTAGTCCTGCTAAACCTAATATTTAAAGCTTTAGCTACAATGCTTGGGATTTTTTGGTCTAGTTGTATGTAATTTACATAAGAATAACAAATATGGGACTAAGATGTATGAGAAAATACGCAGCATGTTGCCTTCTTCCCTAAAATTGGGGAAGAGAGTACATATAAACTAACTAGGTAGATCACCAGAATAGAGTAGCTTTTTTGAGAACGGGCCTTGAAAATCTTCTGCATGATTGTAGAGATGTTTTATTTCCTCATTGGTCTTTCTCCTGGTAGACCAAGGATCTAGTTTGCCATTTATACTGTGAAGCTTTTGCAGCATCTCTGTTAACAGTGAACAAATCTGACTGAAATTCAGGCAGAAAAGAAAAAGTATTCATCCCTGAAATACTCCACGCAGAGGATAGTTTGGAATTAATGAAAATAGTTCTTTCTATTAATTAATCATGAGAATATAGTATTGTAATTGATATAATGAAGAGTTCAGTAACACTGTTGGCTTAAGATATTCCTCTGCATGGCTCATGATATAACCACTGTATGACCAGATGAGGGTGGACTGCCCTTTTTTCCTTTTTTTTTTTTTCCCTCCTCCTCCAAATGAACACTTTGTGTGTAGGGTGTGTGCATATCTTTTTGGTAACCTCGATTTGATAAGCTGAGTTTGCCTTGTTCTTAGTATCAAAGAGATCAGGAGTTTGTTTGCCCTGTTGGGATCCCCTATGTGCAATACATTTGGAATCTGTTCAGTGCATAATTGCATTTGTCATTTGAACACTTTTACCTCTTCCTTTTGTCCTCTGTTATGCATGTGTACTCTTACTGTCAGATAGTGTTCAGGTTTCTTGGGGTGATTTTTTTTCCTTATCATACTGAAGGTTTTACACTTGAACCTTACTATTTCCCATTTATTTTTGACATTATAAGTTTACGTAATATTCTTACATTCTGCCAAACTCAGCTTCAGTAAAACTGAAGTTTATTCAGAATAATTTAATTACTTTAGAGTTATAGTTGTATATTCATTTACATTCTTAGGAAGTATTTTGAAATGTTATATTAGACTAATCTATTTTAGTTTTTCTTTTCATGTTCTTCGAACTACACAAAGTTCCGTGATGCTGACTGTCAAAATCATTATCACAGATTCACAGCCTGGAAGCAAAAGCTGGTTTTCCTGTGCTTGTTACATAATACAGCTTTGCATAGATAGTTCAATGACTAGTACACTTCTTGTTTTAGGTGGGTGTTGTCTAAAACCAAGAAAGAAGACACAGATGATAACATTGCTAAATATGATGGTAAGCAGTTTTACTGTTTACTTTCGTTATATAGTTTCTGATGTTCTGTTGCTCTTTGAGAAATAACTACCCCTTACACTGCACTTATCTCTGAAAACCTAGATGACATAGGTCAAAATGTTAGTTTGTATAATGACTGCTACCCTGGAACTGACATGTGAAATGTTGCTTGTTGGGTTACTTATGTGAAGATAATTTTTTTGTCATCCCAACAATCTGTTGCAATTAATGATACTAGAATACCCTCTGGGTACTGATTGTTTATGAATAGTCCTTCTTGAGAACTGCCTTATCTGAAATCATGTCAGAGAGATTTACCACTTCAATTTCAGTTGTTAAACATGTTTCTAAAGCAGCATGTTCCGTGTTGCTGCATCTGTCCTACCATGGGTTGATCTCCCACGCTAGCCTCTGAAACAAAAAAGTTAAACTGAATGATGTTTTTCTTAAAAATACTTTTTCAGATTCTCTGTGCTTGAATGTAGGGTTCTCCAGTGGTTCTTGTACAGTTCATTGTTACAGTAGTCTAAAAAAATTTGGAAGTTAATAATGAAAAAGGTGTGTTAATGTTTTTTTAATCATTGGGGTTTGCACTTGACTTATAAATTCCTAGGCTAGAATTGCCTGCTTGAATTTAATTTTAAATGTTTGACAGATGTGTCATATGTGGCAATAATTTTGCAACCTGAATTTACTTCATTCAAGAGAAAGTGGGGAGAACAGAAAAAGTTTCTGCTGCAAAAGCAAAGTATTTGCTACTGCTCTTATGTCAAATGAAATCAATTAATGTTAATAGAAAGTGGTAAGCACACATAACTTGTAAGACTTTGGTGTGCAAAACAGTACAGAACAGATGTTTTTAGGTTTAGCAATTACCAGGAATAACTGGTAAAAATAAAGAAGTTGCAGAGGAGATATCCATACAGATGACATGCTTGTAAGAACTGACATTTGTCTGATTACTTGGCCTCATATTAGACAGGAATTGTCTCTAAGGTCAAAACAGTCATATTAAAGTCACCCAGACAATTCAACATTAACAAAGTCTGTGGTGAAAATACTTTTTTTGGACTATTTTCCAATTTAATATTTTTTTGTCTTGCTGTTTTGCCTGGCATTATTGCTTGGTCTTAGTTGCCAGGAAGGAATGCTATTGAAAAGGACGGAATTCTTCTCCCTCCTGTTTAGCAGACTAGAAGAAACTAGGGATTTGCTGTTGACATATCTGCCCTTCCTTAATGACCTTTCACAAATCGCCCTTCAGTTGAATAAAAGTAAATAGCTGTTTCGTTCAGATTTCACAGTTTATGAATCTTCTCTAAAATACATGCTGAAGAACTCATTACGTTGTCTTCCTTTTGTTCATGTTGACAGGCTTTCTTCAAGATTACAGTGAATTGTAAAAGTAGTCTTTCTCTTGTGCTGTGTTCATTCCTGGGGGGGGGGGGGGGGCGGAAATCAGTGACGCTGCTGCTGCTAATCTCTGAGAAAATAGAACTGCCCTTTTAGAAATCTTGTTCTTTGGATATTGCCCACATGTGTAATCAACTCTATTTTTCCCAAACTTCTTGGAAAGACTTTGCGGGGCGGCCGCGAAGCTTCATCTCCCATGTGATTAGATTTGACCTGAAAGATTCTAATTCTATATAAGCGTGAAGGGAAGAACCATACAGGTATCTAGCTTACACAGTACCTTGTGAGTGATGCTTTTTATGTGACGATGGTAGGAACAAATCTAAAATCTGGAGAAATACTTTATGTTCCTCTAGGCATTGTGGGATACCACAGTCTAAAGATACAGATCTACAATATGAAAGTTTTCTTGTAGATTTCTGTAAATTTGAGAAGAGCAAGGAATAACATATACTTTACACATGTGCCATCTTCAAAATACTGAAAGCTAGCACTATCTTAATTGGCTAGAACTAATATCTTTTTGGTGGAATGGGAGAGTGGGCTTTTCCGTGTAGAGCAATGCATACCCGAAGTCTAGGCATCTCTTTAATTATCTGTCGGTTTCTTAAGGCTGAAATAGATTTTTACAATAAGTCATTAAATATGAACCAGAGCTTTGAAACAGTCTCTATTAGCAATGCAAGCATTAGGCTTGAATATCTAAAATGTGTTGATTCTTTCATATAATATTGCAATTAAACAGAAAGCCAGTGGATATTCACACATCCTACAGGTTTGTGCAATAAACTTAATTTAATTTTGTGATGTAAAAATGTTTTATGTTAAATAGGTGCGCTTTTCTATTCAATTCCATTGGTTTATGGTAAGGATGTCGTTCGTTCCTACTTTGGAGTCCATGGCTGAATTTTTTTTTAGTTGGTAAATTCTGTTTTACACCTAAAAGTGAGATTTTGATAAATTTCTTTCTTTTGGCTCTAACAGTTATGAAACTGGGATTTTTACTGCTGTAGAAACAGCTACTTGTGAAAAGAAAAAAAGAAAAAGCTTGTCACTTCCTGTTGTTACAACTACTTGCACTCTTTTTCCCTAAGCTTTCTTCCCTCCTTGCTGTCTGAGCCAGAACATTGGGTTAGATGGATCTTTGGCATGACACAGTTTTTATTTTATCATCTAACTGTGGAGCTGGAATTCTAGTGGTTTCTAATTCTTGAAGAGTGCTGGTTAAAACATTCTGTCACTGATTTGATAGAAAGATGTGAGCAGCAAATTTGTGTACCATGAATGCGGTGGTGGTGGTGGTGTTGTATTTGAGTGCTGTAGAGCAGTTAATTTGGGGAAGTGTAAGCTGGGCTTAAGTGATGTTTTGTATCCACAGTAGATTTACCAGTAATGAATTGGATGATTATTGTTTAACTTCTTTGACATCAGATGTCAAAATTTCTTCCCTACTTTGGCAACTAGTCTTTATTTGCTGTTAACTCTTTGCTTTCAACAAGGCTATGATTTCTTTACTTCAGCCTACATTTTTTTCAAAGACTCTGTGTGTGTGTTCTAGGAAGATGGGAAGTAGAAGAGCTGAAAGAAAACACAGTGCCTGGAGACAGAGGATTAGTGTTAAAATCGGTGGCAAAGCATCATGCAATATCAGCTATGCTAACAAAGGCATTTATTTTTGATAATAAACCTTTGATTGTTCAGTAAGTAATTACTCAGATTTTAATAATAACAAATATTAAGTCAAGAAAGTAATGTGAATCCCTGCAGAAAAATACTGACTTCCATATAGCATTGACCTATCATAGCCAGAGCTATCAGAACTGTAAGTATGAATGATTTAATAATCAAGTAAGATTGTAGTACAAGTGTTAAGTGATATTTAAACTCTTTTGAAGTATTTTTGGACAGAAATCTAGTATTTTACAGTATAGCTGAAAAAGCTAATTAATTTTCAGTCTTACTTTAAACTATCTAAGTCATATGTAGTTTGAGTACAGTGTTTTTCCACTTACAGAATACTTCCGTGTAGCTCTGTAAAAGCAGCTTGAATCTTGAACACGTTATAGCAGTATTAGTGATGATGAGCACCATGGCAATAGAACTACTTTTTTCTGATATTCAGACTTGCTTTGTTGTACTTACAGACATATCCAGATAACTCCTCTGGCTAAATTCAGCGTGTCATACGGACAGTTTCAAAGATGGCACAAACTTTCTAGCACTCTTGTCCATTTTTACTTTATTTTGATGTTTGCATGCTGGTTGATACCACCTTGAAATTTTTCTTACTGGTGATACCAACTGTAGCAGTTGCTACCGTGGCGTTTTTTGACTGACATTGCTGCTGTATTAGCTTGTGTGGCAATTAAAACCTTTTGGTCATGTGGAAGTGTTTTGACAGTAGTGACTAATACACAGTCTTAATGTATTCATAATTAGAACTGCAGATTAGAATTTAATTTGTATTTGTTTGATACTTGGAATGTTCTCTTTAACTTGCTCTTTATCCAGATATGAAGTGAATTTTCAAGAAGGCATTGACTGTGGTGGTGCATATATTAAACTTCTCTCCAGTAGTGATGACTTGAATCTGGTATGTCCTCTTACTTAACGTTTGCTATGAGTTGTTCATTTGAGGAATGCATAGTTGTTCTTCTGAAATGTCAATAAGAAATTAATTCCCAATGTATCCTAAATTCTTAAAAGCTTCCCAAATGTTTAAGCAGAAAATTAGGCAAGATAACAATATACATATAATTTTTATATATACATACACAAAACCCTTGGAGTTGTGCACTTTTTTACTGGTGGAATATTTGATAATGATGTTACATTTTCCATTTATTTTAATGAAAATTATAGGTAGTCTAAAACTTAAAGTAAGCTGTTAAGAGCTGTATTCATACAAGAAATCTCAAACTGTGAATTTGAGAAGGTTAGAATGAAGAGTTTGCTGTGATTAACATACTCTTAGTTCTGCATGAATGATGTCTTATATCCAGGACAAAGAACTTTTGTATCTGTTTAGTCTGACTTTCTGCAATAATATAAGCCATAGAATCTCAACTCATAACTTGTGAAACAATTTTTTTTACTGCATGGCACACAACGTGGCATCTTATAAAGGGTCGTGACTTGGACTTAGAAACTGAAAGTGATGGAGGATCTCTGTTCCCAGGAAAACGTCTAAATCACTAGGTGTGAAAAATTAATAAGTGCCTTAGTATGTTGGATCATTTTGTAGATTGTTTCTCAATATATTGATGGAACTTGCCTGCCCTTTCCAAACTTGTCTGCAAAACTCTCTATTACTATGCCAACGCAGTCAGGTATTCCTTGCTTAAAATGCTGCCTTTTCTAGCCAAGTCTCAGTTCTGGCGCATGCAAGCTGGTTGTGGCAGCTTTTAATATTTCTGCTGCTACCCTGGAGTGTAGATACAACCTGTCTAGCCTGTCATGGAGGATATTTTAGCAACTTTTTTTTTTTACATTCAGAACTGGCAGTGAATTGTGGCCTAGGAGCTTGTGCAACGCAAATGTTGTGTTGACAAGAGTAGGGTTGGCTGATATATACAACAGTTGCTGTAGCTGCTTCAATGGGAGCTGGTGCGTTTGGTACGTAGCAGCAGTTACAGAATAGGATTATGCATTTGGGCAGACTTGGAATGATCAATGCAGATTCAGAATGTTACATCATGAGCTAGGAGGAATTTACGTTGACTCAGCAGTACAACCATGAAGGGATAAGTAAGATCTTAGTAAGATGGAAGAGGTATTACATAGCTCTGCAAGAGTCTAGGAGATGACAACACGCATAAGAAGTTGCTTCTAAGCATTTCTAAGATATATTAATAAAAGCTTCAGTGCAACTTCCTAGTGCTCTTCCTTTTTCCTAAAATTTATATGCCAGTGTATGTTTTAAGCTCAAGCAACTTGACTACTAATAGATAAGTATTAAAAATACAGACTGCGAGAAAGTAAGTAGAGGCATGACATCTTTCGTAATGGAAAGATGTGTAAATGATAGTAAAACTGAAAATTGAACAAGAAGGTGTGAGACCAAGATATTCAGCTCAATTACACATGAAACTGTAATTCTCCAGTATCTGTCGTCTTACTAGAAGGTAAACCAGAGGACAGCAAATGCAAAATTTGCCTGTTTACGGCCTGGCTCACAATTCATCCTGTACTGTTTTTGGAGTTTCACTGGCTGTGGGATGAGGTAACTTAGAGTCAATGTTCTCTCTTTTTTGTTTTTCTAACTTTAAAATTGGATGTGTCTCAATGCTGTATATATGCTTATTGCTATTAGAATAGTCAGTTAATTATTGTTAATTCTTAGCAGTGACATTTTCCTAAGACTGTTGAGTGTTGTAAAAGGGACCAAACTTAAAATATATGCAATTCTGTAGTGCATAAAGTGAACATGTTTTACTTTGCATTCAAAAAATTTAAAAATACAGACTCGTTTCAAACAATAGGTTTATGTCAGAATATATCTCTCAAGAAGAAAACTTCCAGGAGTCAAGTGGTCTTCTTCCTTCAAGCAGTTGCCTAAGAATGTAAGGCAGCACATTACTGCATATTCCAAATACAAAAATCCTGTAAATAGTTGAAAAATACTGACATACCTAAACAGCTTACTGCAACATACTCTGAAGGAGAGTAATTATATCTGTTATTTTCAGGGTGGTTTGTTGTTATTGTTTAATGTGGAGTAAGACGACTGATAAAATACTGGAAAATAATATCCTGGGTTTTATCTTTATTGAAAAATAAAATTGATATGAAGAACAGTAACTATTTCCCTTCCGTCTTTTAGTGTAATATTTGTAGAAGGTTATAGATATTTGGGTGTTTTGATTTGTGACAGGCATTTCCACTTACCGTAAGGGTAAGGTCTAAATATATTCACCTTCCCTTGAAGAGGCTTAAGTGACCTCTACGGTTAGTCCGTTCCTTGAGAACAGAGAGCAGCCAGTCACTCAAGAGGACTGTTCAATTCCTTTCATGACTTACCCTACCAGTTTTCAGTTACCTTTTAGAAAAAGGTAACTATGCTGTATGCCACAGCATCAAGGAAAAGAAGTACCCCAAATGACTTCATAAAACGTACAGTATAACACATGCTCAGCTTTCTTGCTTTACAGGAATACTTTTTTGACAAAACACCTTATACTATTATGTTTGGACCAGATAAATGTGGAGAAGATTACAAACTACACTTTATCTTCCGACATAAGAATCCTAAAACTGGAGAATATGATGAAAAACATGCAAAACGTCCTGACGTAGACCTAAAAAAATTCTATTTGGACAAGAAGACGCATCTATATACTCTTGGTATTGTTTGATTCTTAAGTTTAAATTGGAAAGGAGAGATTAAAGATGTCTTTCTGTCCACTGAAGCTTTGTATTTGAGTCTGCTTTTTTGTTTGTAATAGTCTGTTAATTCTGAGGGGTGGTTGCTTAACGATTTGGGCTTAAATGATTTAATGACTGGGCTTAAATGATTTAATGACTGAGCTTAACTGCAGGACATTAAAGTGGCTTTGAAATGCTGCTGTTTAATATTCAATTACAGGAAAAAACCGTATCAGCCCTGGCCAGCCTTTAGTGTGAAGAATTGATTAATACTTTCAGTACTTATTATGATAAAAATACTCTTGTTAAGATAGATATTAAAAAAACCACAACCATCCAATATTCTAAGAAGGCATCAGAGTTCAGAGGAATTCAGTTAAATCTGCAGCATGCTGCACACAACTCTCCTCCAGATATTAAAAGTTCTCACTAACACTGGCATCTGCAGCAGTGTGCATGAACAGATATGTTACCACATTCTCTGAAGATTAATGCATATAGGCTGGTTTTAATTCATGTGACATCTTTCTGTACCTATGAACAGTATAGCAGAGACAAAAGCTTGATTTCTTAGTTCTTTTTTCCTCCTCTTTCTAATTTCTGAGGAAGAATAAGTAATCAAAGAATGGGCTAATTTGTGGCATACTGCAAATCCAGCAAAATTGACTGCACTTTTGAACTTCCATTGAATAATAATGGAAGGCATGTTCAACTGCTGTGCCATGGGCAAACTTTCACTTTTGGATAATAGGAATAAGTGAAACAAAACACTGTTCTTGTGGTAAAGGGATGCATGTGTTCCTGTATTTGGGCTGTTCATTAGAAATTATGATTAAAGATACTTAAACTCAGATTGCCTTTATTCTGTTCTAATTGTTCAAATAGACTCCACAGAGCTGTATGATTCTAATGCATTATGTGACTGATAATGTAAGTTTAAAAGTCAATTATTTGTATTGTATCTAAAGTGATATGGGGGTTTAATTTTTGCATTTATGGGTATTTTGATACTGTTGAAAACTTAGGCTGCAAGAGCTTCATTAGATATTATCACACTGTCGTTGGAAGACTTATTCTGGTTTTCATCACCCATTTTTACAAAACTCTCATAAAAGTGGAATAGTATTTACTTTGAATTAATAATCTTTGTTGCATTGAATGGACATTTGAATATACTTGTTAAGCACTTATAAATGTGCTCACTGGTTATTAGAAATGGATCTGGATACAATGTCTGTTACAGAGTCTTGATGCTGCTCAGTTCTGTGACCCTGGCTTCTCAGTTACTCACGCTTGCTAAAATACTTAAACATTTAAAGATAATTCTCTGTATTCGCAGTCTGGCAGTTGAGGGAAATGGCTGTCAGATTTGAATCGGAGAAAATACTGGTTTGATGATCCTTCAGCTGTGTTACTGACACAGTTGTGTTTCCATGCCTTCAGGTGTGAAATTGTAATTTGGTAGCAGAAATGCCTTTTGGGGCAGAGGTTTGTCTTTCGTTGTCTGTGTTTTTAAATAAATAAACAAAGCAGATTTTTGGCCAAGTGGTAAGTTTTTGAAAAATCTCTTAGAATGTGCTTGGATGTGTTTCAGCAATTGAATTTGCTACAAGTTTCATTTTTGGGGGCCTCATACTGATTATACATCCCCACAGTAGAAACGTCAATGTTTTGTGTCCAGATCCAGCACCTGGGTGGGGAGTCTGTTTGCCATTTATTTGTCTAAGTCTGTGCTGATTATATAGGTTTTGGTTAAAGATATTTGTAAAATGAATGTTTCCCTTATTTTTTTCACACACATTTCTTCAATTTAGTGCTGAAACCAGATGATACATTTGAAATGTTAATCGACCAATCAGTTGTCAGCAAGGGAAGTCTTCTTGAGGATATGGTTCCTCCAGTAAACCCTTCCAAAGATATAGAGGATCCTAGTGATAAGAAGCCTGATGATTGGGATGAGAGACCAAAAATACCTGATCCAAATGCTGTCAAACCAGATGACTGGTAAGGAGAACGTTTTTATCTCTACAATACCTTTTACATGCAGGTTATTCATTTGAAAGATTTGACTGGGTTTATTCTGGTTTTTTGCTAATGACAATCGGGGTATGTTTCACTACTAAAAGCACTGAAGTTTGAAGACATAATTGAGGTGGGTACAAGGATCTGGTCATCTCCTAAGGAAAGGAATAATTGTGCTTTTTCCTGATTTGTACCTTCCATGGTTGCAATTAACTAAGATTACTATACCTGAAAGACTAGGAAGGGGGGGGGGGGGGTTTCACCATATAGTCTTAATTTACATTCAGTGATTTCTACTTCCTTCTGTGTGAACTACTTGTTTATACAGCAACTGGGGAAGAGTAGGGGAAAAACTTAATGGGAAGACCTGACTGACACCTGCCAGTTGATGGCAGCAATTTCTGGACTAAGTAGTACTTTGAAACAATGTAAATAGAATTCAAATATTTATAAAGAGATAATTGGATGTCTAATTCTCATGATCAGTGTGTCTAATTCTGTTGTGCCTTTGAAAATCATCCTTTTCATGCCAGTTACAGTCCTCTGAACAGAACATTGGTTCAATGCCAGGCTGCTGCATTTTCTAACATAAGTCTGTAATTGAAGGGATGAAGATGAGCCTTCCAAAATAGAAGATCCTGATGCTGTTAAGCCTGAAGGATGGCTTGATAATGAACCACAGTATGTTCCAGACCCTAATGCAAAAAAACCGAAGGACTGGTAAGGACTTGATCAGTAAGTGCAGGCTGTTAACATATCTTGTAGATAAGCTTGCCTATTCTCTGGCAAAATTATGAGTTGTGGATCAGAACAATCCAAATCTCATTGTCTTTTGAGGTAGTAAGTTGGAATGTGTAAGGTATGGCCAAATATTTGTGTTGTTTTGGGGGGCTGCTTTTAGAAAAACAGGAACATGTCAATTGCCTTTTGTTTTCTGAAGATAGATAAACAGAATATGAAGGAACTCTTTGAGAGAATTTGCTACCATGTTAAACCATGAAACAGTTTAAGTTGATAACTTGAAATCATCATATAATAGTCTCAAAGGGATCTCCAAGCATCTTACGGAGAAGTGTTTCAATTTGTCTGCAGATGCACGAATATAACTGCATTCAGTCATGCTGTGGTAGTTATGAACATGTGACCTTTAAAAAAAAAAAGTGTAGCACTCCTTAACAAAAAAAAAGCATTTATACTGTCGCGTAAAGTTCTGTGAGCTAGTCAAAATTCTGAGGTTGTTGTAGCAAAATGTGTATGGACCCTAACTTCAGACTGACTGCTAGTGTTCAGACCAGTCCGATCTCAAATCAGTTGTTTGTAACTTTTTTTTTCTCTGTAGGGATGAAGAAATGGATGGGGAGTGGGAGGCCCCTCAGATCCCCAATCCGAAGTGTGAGACTGCACCTGGTTGTGGACACTGGGTGCGTCCCATGAAGAATAATCCAAACTATAAAGGAAAATGGAAAGCACCTATGATAGATAATCCTAACTATCAGGTAATAACAATATTGTAGGTCATTGTTGAAAGATACAGAGTTCAACAGAGCAGGTAAGTAGTAGTATATTTATCTAGGCTTTTTTACAGTATATTTTTATTTTAGAATGAGTCTGAATACCTTCATTAAACATCTTGAGCTTTTTTGTATTTAATTTGCTTTTTTTTCCTGGTCCTAAGCCAGAAAATTGAGACCCATCTGCCAAAATCCTATAGGGTATTTGCAATTCTGTTTTTATGTAGGTTAAACTCTACTGGTTTGTCTCTTTAAATAATGCATTTCAAATAGTCGTGAAGTTCTAAGTATTTTAAAATTTCTTTCACAATTTGTTTTTTAGTGAGGTATAGGTAATGTGATTATATTTTTTTCCTTAAAAGGGAATCTGGAGCCCTCGGAAAATACCGAACCCAGACTATTTTGAAGATCTTCACCCGTTCAAGATGACCACTGTCAGTGCTATTGGTTTAGAACTCTGGTCTATGACGTCTGATATCTACTTTGATAACTTCATTATATGCTCAGAAAAAGAAGTAGCAGATCGTTGGGCAGCAGATGGCTGGGGCTTGAAGAAATTAGTAGCAAGTGCTAATGAGGTATAAACTTTACTATGTTCTTGATAGCCAGAAGTAGTGAGGAAGACGTGCTATTGGAGGAATTTTCTGTTAATTAATGCTAACAGAATATTAATTTGTTTGCAATTAATAATCTTGCTGAGTAACTATGATGGTTTTTTTCTTGTAGTTTGGCTTTTTACCTTTCCCAGATCAGTATCCTCTTGAAATTAAAAGGGTACAGCATTTTACTTAAACACCTAACGAGAAATTGGTTTCATTATAGTTAATGAGTCTTCTGCTGTTCACGGTGATGCTAGAAATTCAGTACCTGTCAGCAGATGGAAGCTGAGTTACTTACACTCAAAGATGTCTTTCTTCTTTTTTCTTTTCTTTTCATTTGTGGCCAGCTCCATTCTTTAGATGTTTCCTTCTCGTGAGGGATGGATAAATAGTCATGTGTTTTTTCTGTTTAGTAATTTTAGGCCTTTGGCTGCTCATATGCAGATTATGCAGTTCTGAAAATAATGCACGTATGTTTATGGAGCTGCATCTGTCCTTCTGTTTCTATGTGTGCATCCACGTTTCGTTTGTATACTCACTTGGCCAGCTACCACAGCTTTTGCTAGATCTCTTTCCCATGCTGTAGGAGGAACTTGTCCCAACATGCGGGATCGTGAGCCCCTCTAGTGGCTGCCTTCACTGGCTACAGCTTCTTTCCAACAGTCCTGTATTTCCTTTGACTGAGTGGCACGAGCAGGCCTGCAGTTGTGGGAAGGAAGCGATGGGTTGGTGGCAAATGTGGCCAATTCCTGATGGCTGCTGTTTGTCACAGCATAAGCAAGTGTCAACAGCATATCCGCCCGTGCAATTAGGAAGGCCACCTCCTCCCACAGCCTTTCCCTGAAATGTTTGGCTTTATGTCTGGGCCTGCATCTATATCTGTACACACAATAGCAAAATTGATTCCCTCGAGTCCCCTCACTCCACTGTGCCTCTCAAACTTCCTACCTTAGTTGCTGATGTTCCCTTTCTAGAGGTCTTACTGGACCAGGCGCTTGCCTGCCTACTTCTGCTGTGTACGTCAGGACTGGGCTGGGAGGACAATTTACTCCCTGATTAATTGGCTGTCAAAGGAGAGAACGTGGTAGGACAGATGGAGCAAGCCATTGCTCTTCAGGAGGCTGGCTGCTGCTCTGAGGTTCTTGATACCTTGGGAGCTTTCAGCTGAGTTACCACAGCACGGGGAAGAAATAGAGTAGCTGCGAAGGGTGTAAGGTGTGAGGTTGCTAAGACTCCAAATGTTGCTTTACAAAATTGAGTAGTGGCCAGTCTAATATGTTTGGAGTACCAGGTTTGTTCCTTCTTAATTAGACCTGCTATTTATTTTCAATCTGTCAAGTTGTTACTTTACTAGTATTGAAATCCTGTATTACTGGATTTCATGATATTTTATGATAACTAATATTAGTCATTAAAAAGCAAAGGTGAAGAAGGGTTTTCTTTGGGCAACATAAAGCTTAAAATATATACAGTACACTTTATGAACATACTGAAGTGTTGAGAGGGATGTAAATGCAAATTTTTTAATTGTTTTTAATATAGCCCGGTATGTTTAGTCAACTGGTGACTGCTGCAGAAGACCACCCATGGCTCTGGGTTCTTTACATCTTGACTTTAGCTCTCCCTGTTGGTCTAGGCGTGTTGTTCTGCTGGCCAGCAAAGGTTAGAGAAATTTACTATATTTTTATTTGGTTTTATTCTTAATATTTTATTTGTAAACTCAGCATCTCTGCAACAATACGCACTTTTAATGTGCCATTGTGTCGCGTTAAAGGGCAAAGCAATTTGGCAGAAAATAAACCCCCTTGCGTTCCAGCTTGTCCTCAGATATCAGAGGACAGGTATTCCACACATTGATATTACTTAGCTTACAGTGACTATTGTGTTTAATTCTTAATTTGAGTTTAAATGTAAATTGATTCTCCGTTTGTAGAAAACAGATGAAGATGTTGACTTCAAAAAAATGGATATATCTAAGCCAATTACAAAGGGAGAACTAAACCAAGAGGAGTTAGAAGATGATGAAATAGAATTAGAAGCAAAAGAAAATGAAGATACTGCTGAAGATGGTAAGATGAGCCAGCCAGCTTGCATTTTGATTAAAGACATGAATAGGACTAGTTCATGGATTGGATTGCCAATAATTACAACCAGTTATCTTAGAATATGCAAAACCTGCCTTGCTCTGAGTCGTCTTTTTTCTTTGACAACCTCTAGCAAGTGGCATTCCATAGCTAATAGCTCTTTGATAAATACAAACAGAAAGTAAGGGTCTCCTCAGTATTTTTTCACTTTCAAGAAATTAATGTGCTTCCAACAGTCCTTTTATGTTTATAGACAGTGATGCGTATTTTCTCCCTTCTAAATATTTCATATATTGAACACATTTGAATGGTTCAGATATATGTACCTGAAGTGGTTAAAGACACATTGTTGTCTTTAAAATGTGTCTGGAACAAGTCTTTCTGCTTAGTCCTCTCTGGGAGGCTGTACCTTGAACTATTCTGTTGGTCACTGATTTTAGTAACTTGTTAAAGCCTGAAAATACAGTAGACTTGAAGTACTGAAGTCTGCTGCTTCCTTTGTGTTGCTTTCTAGCAATGTATTGCATGCCTGCAGAGGTCTGTCCTGCTGCCCCAAGGGAGAAATCGGTGATTCAGTAGGTTGACCTGTATTTCAGCATCCAAGGATAAAATCATCTTGTGTTACTGTATCAAAGATTACTGGTTCTATTCAACTATGGCTTTGATGTTCTGTTAGCATTTCCCTGAGTCTATAGTAATGAATAAAAAGCAAATCACCTAATTTGTAGTGCGTTATCTTGATGTCCATGAGAAAGTCCTTAGCCTCAGACCTGTGCAGGATTCTGCCTCTTACTTCACTCTTCTTTGGTAGGAGGAAAGAAAGTGACAAGTGTCTGGCATGGAAAGGTAGAAACCTAGCAGACATTCATAGATTTGGTTTTTTTCTTAGTACTGACATCACTTTGTATTACTGACTGAAACTTTGTGGGTTTTGCCTGACTCTGCACTATGTTCTGTGATTGGTGATGGCTTCTGCCTATATGACTTAAAAGTTTACTCAGCATCAGATGTTCCTGTGCCAGTGCGTACAGAATTGAGTATGTTGTTTGGCACAGTGCTTGTCACACCAAACTTAGTCCATCTTACCATGTGAGAGCCTTACCTAGGCATTTAATTATTTGAATTATGCTACATATATTTTTTAATTAGCATAAATTGCAGGTACAGCATTTCAGCATTCTCTCTTCCCACATTTTCCTTTTGATCTTACTCTACTCTACCTGCTCTTTGCTCCTGAATTAACGAATCTGTTTTCTTTTACCAGTCTTGATGCAGATCATAGGTACGTTTTGTACCTACTATGCTACTATTGCAAGGCTATCTGAGATACCCGAATTCCAATACTCTTCTGTTAAGTCAGTCAGTTAATTTAGTTAATTACAACACATCACTTAATATGTTAAAGTGTGTGTTTGAATGTTAGAAATAAGGTCCAGGCAATCGCAGAGGAACACTGTTTAGTTTCCACAACTTTTTTAAAGAATTCCACTTGGAACAGATGTTCATGATGTTTCAAAAGTAGGTTCCATTTTAGACCTTTACTTTTAGTTACTAAACTGAACACAGAGTAAAACTAACATAGCTAGCTTTGTATGACTATTCCAAGGTTTTCAAGTAAATTCTAGGCTTCAGAGGGAAGGATTATACTTTGGTGTCATATGACTTCCCAGTTTCTTAAAGAATTGCTTAGCTTCCCTTAGCTTCCTGCCACCTTTTACATTTGCACGTTGAAATCTTCCCTTTTTTTCTATTGCTCTTTTGCCTCTTTGTATCTGAAAGCATTAGAGAATTTGTCTTCTGCCTCCTTCTGCTGATTCTTTTTGCTACAGAGAGAAGAGAAATGGAGGAGACAAAAAGAGAACTTGTAAAGGATACAAAGAAGATGGAAAGGGAGGCTCCTCCTTCAGGTACTGGGAAAGGGAAGTAATTTGGGCCAGGACTTGAAAGTGGTCTCTCCTTTCTGGTTTTTTCCCACTGCTTCCTTGTTGATGGTAGAACTTCAAGCTGGTGGATGCCAGCTTTCCTCAGATATGAATGTGAGTTTCCTATGAGATTGCTCAGTATGGTATCTGTAGTCATAAATATTTTCTACTAGTCTCTTTAGAGCCTAATAATTTTTACAATTCCTTTATAGTAATTATCTGCTTCTTTGTTTTCTGGAGTTGACGGTAACAGGGTTTGAGCTGTGGAATACTGAATAACTTCATACCCAGATTTTATTGTGGGGCCATTAAAAAAGAGGGAAAAAAAAAAAAGGAAGAAAAAGTGTGGCACAAAAACAGATTTCAGAAACACTTGTAGATTTCTCTGGCTCCAGTGAGAATGAGTTGTTGGCAGAGTGCTTCTTGAAGGGCATAGTCCATGGGATCTACTGTTTTATTTTGTTCTATGTTAATTTTTGTGGCATTGCTAAAGGATGATGTGTTCTTGACTTGTCTACTCATCTGCTTTGTCTCCTTGCTTTTCTTGCCCTCTAGAAAAATATTCCAGGAAATAAAAGAATGTTGCTAAGAAATGGAATTTCAGAATTTCACTTATTTGTGAAGTTCTAAATTTATTTATGTGAAATACTGTTTAAATTATTATTAGACTAAATTAAAATTAGTAATTTTAAATAGTGTAATTGTCCAGTTCTGGCTTTTACTACTTCTGATGTCTGAAGTTTTTTGGTTTGGTTTGTTTTTCCCCTCTATTGAAATTAGTACTTATGTGAGGTGCTGGATTTGCATCACTTAAAATTTCTACTTTCTTTATTAGAATATGAGCACAAAGGCTTTGTGAATTTTTGCCAAGTTCTTCTGTTAAGGGCTTATTTTTAGAACAGAAATCTTTGTCTACGTCTATCTTAAACTATGATCTCCATTTTTTTTGTCATATTTCTCCTTTTGATAAGAGTAGAGACATATTATTGTAGACATATATCAGGTATATTTGCAGATGGGAAAACTAATTTCTTAGAGCTTTGCTAATTGTTACGAACTGTTTGGCTCAATTTATAGCTATACGGCAGGCAAAGTTTTTTGGTACTTCTACGGAAGTCTCAAATACTTTAATAAATTCGGGTTTTCTAGGTTTTCATCACCAAGAATCAGGAGAGTCACATCTTATATGTGCTTCATTACTGTTTTTAGCTGAGCCACTGTCAGACTGTTAAGTTGTAAAGTGCCATCCTATATTCTTTCTATCAGATTTAGATATGATTTCTTGTTTACTTTTGACAGAAAGTATTGCAAAGGGTACTCAATTTCTAGAAATTCTCACTTCAAGACCTCATTTTGAAGTAAAGGAAGAGACTTGCCAAACCCCAGTAACTTTGCTTTGAATCATGCTGTGGTTGCTGAGGTTTCGTTCTTATAATGAGCATAGATACCTAAAATGCAGGCATGGGAGTGCCAGCTTGTAAGTACTGAAGCCCAAAGTGGAAATCAAAACAGTTGGGTGCCTGGCTTCCTTCACAAAATATGCAGAATATAGAGAGTTGGTTACCCTAGAAGGGAAACCTCCATGCTGGCCAGAGAGCAGCCTAGAATTCACAATACTTGGTCCATGCACTGCTCTTCAGTGCAGTGAAATGGCCTCAGTAAGAAAGTAGAAGCCACCTCTGGGTGGCTTAGCCTATGGTTTGTCCAGGGAATTCTGGAGAGTAAAAAGGTACCTTTTTTTTTCTTTACTTTTCTTTTCCTCTCCAGTCCCTGTCAGTTCAAAGGTCTAACTGACACCAGGTCTCATAGAAAGCTTACTGCTTTTTGAGAGTAGTTTTATCCTAGGAATGCAAGCTGGACATACCTTGAGTGAGCTGAAGGGAGTACAGTGCTTTTCTGACTAGTTTCTGCATTGCACTAATGCATAAGAAGGGGGTAAGCACAGAGCTGCTTTTATCCCTCAACCAAAACAGTATGTTAAAAGAATTCCATGCTGAAATTCCCTGATCCACTCGCCCATGGTGGATGACTGATAACTGCAGTATTGTACTTTGCTATTTAAGTCAGAATTTAGTCAGATTTGGCATGCCTGAGTTGTCCTATTTTGGACTCAGGTCTCAAAACTGTCTAATACAATACTTGGCTTTAAGGACTTTCCTAAGGGAAACCAACTTAAGGTCATTGTTTTAGTCGATTACTTACAAGTCTGAAGAGAGTATCTGCTACTGTGAAAAGAGGCTATGCTGAAGCTGTTAAAATTGGTTATTAAATCTAAGAGTGATCAATTTCTACTAATTCATGAGAATTCTACTCTCTGTATTGCAGAGATGTTTTTATGGGTTACTGTAAACAAGCAGTTCACTCTAAGAGTGAAATTGGCTTCTTACTACTGTGTCTGGATATATTGCATTTTTTAATATAGTTCTGCTTATAAAGTAAAATTAATTTCTTCTGCAGAAGATGAGGGTGAAGGTGGTGAAGATATTGATGATGAAGAAGAAAATGAAATTGCAGATGGAAGTCAAGAAGAAGGTGATAAGTCAAATAAATCTGGTTCAGAAGATGAGGTAAGTTTGAGTTTTTTGCCCTCTTTTGTCCTTGCCCTTGTTCAACATCACACTTCTAACTAAGCCCAGTTACCTACAACAAAAGTTTTTCTTCTGTTGAGCCATAAAACAAATCATGAGGTGGGGATATGTTTTCATTTGAGTTTGACACCTCAAATGCTATGTATAGGTTTGTGAAACATGTCTCTTCCTGTGTAATTTTGGCTAGGAGGTGATATTTATTGTAAAATGCAGGTATACTATAGGAGTGATCATGCAGGTCTCTAAACATGAAAGTTTTTTACAGGAGTATAGTTTTTAACAGGTTATTAAGTGAATTGCAAGTCTTGAAAATTTAGATACTGCAGTAGATGTCAATCTCTTTTTATCGTGCTACTTAATTGATGGAACATGTGCTTCTAATCGAATAGCCTTTCAGTGAGACCTAGAAAAACCTTAAGCTTTCAGTTAACTCTTTTTTTAATTCCAAAATAAGGTTTTAAGCAAAATGACCATACTGGTTTTGAATTCAGCACCTGCAGTTTCATTTTTGTTGTGCAGATTAATCCAGTCACCAGATAATCTATAAAATGTTTTTCAGAAAACAACATTACGGAATGGAATTTGTGTGTGCTTTTTTCTTGCTCGTCATTATTCTTTTCATTTAGAAACCCTGGCATGTCTGAAATGCTTTAGATCCACCCATAGTATTTCTGTTGGACATCTTGTGCTTGTCACTCCCTAAATGAGTTCCTTCACAAATGAAGGGAGTTGTTTAATGTGATGTTAACTCCTTTTCATATAAAACTCCTCTAGGAAACTGTACCTTGCATGAGGTTGCATTGTTTCAGCACTGAAATTCTTCATTAATTACCCCTTATTCAGTACTTCCCCTTCTTCTTGTAAGAAGTTTGTTGTTTTTTTCCTTGTACATTTACCTAGGAATACAGTATCTGATGAACCCCATTTAAGATGCATATGACTCTTTGTGAAAGTAGTAAGAACATCTGAGTGTGTGTATGCCCTGACACGGTATCACAATGAGGTTATGGCTTGCTCTTCTCTGGGTATTTTCAGGGTGTACAAGTTTCTGTCATGAGTTAGCTAGTGACCTACTTGGGAGGTGTCACGCACACCATGTCCTCACTCAGGTTGTGCCACATTCTGCGAGCTGTTACTCCTGAATGAGGTGCTTGCCATTAGGTGATACAGGAAAGTGAGGAAGCAATGCGTTGTATGAGAACAGAGTTCATGTTGGAAAGACTTTTCATGCACCTCTGTAAGCTAATCGCTTTTAAACTGAGAAGAACAAATCTGATTTAAGAACAGTTGTTCTATTTGTAGTTCTCCAAAGGTGGCAGATAGAATGTTTTAAATGCTTCTTGCTTAAGAAGTGAAATTAAAATTAGCAGAAGATGCACTTTAAAGAAGTTGCTAAATTCATTAAGAAGTCGCCGCTTTTAAACCAGTGAGTAAATGGCAAAACCAAATTTCTGACATCAGTTTAGATGTACTATTCTCTTCCTTCTGAATACAGAAAGGAAAAGTCTTCTGCCCACTTTATTTATCATTAAGTTAGTATCGTGGAAAAGAAATGTCTTATCACTTAAGCGTTGCTTTTAGTGATAATATGATTGGGGGGGGTGGGAGGAAGAATAAAGTAACATGCCAGTTTCAATAATTAAATTAAAATTAGTTTAAAATTTTAATGCTGAATTTTTATTTTTTTTTCAGATGAAAGAAGCTGATGAAAGCACAGGTTCTGGACGTGGTCCACTGAAATCAGTGCGCAAAAGAAGAGTACGAAAGGACTGAGTTACTTCCAGCTAGTATTTGTAGGTCTGGATAATATAACTTCTGGTATGCCACTTCAGTAGGCCTGGCAGCATACAAGTTCCTGAGATTTGAAGGAAAAAGGGAGACTCATTGCTACTTAACCTCCTGTTTTAATTCTCTAACCTCTTTTCACCTTCCCAAACTTCCTTGATTCCCTTTTTTAAGGAGAAATACTATCTGTGAGGAGTTAGCTGATGTTTTGAATTCAGAATAAAAGTCGGCCAACTGATTTTAAGGTGAAGATAATCTTAAGATTTGAAGATTCCTAGAAATTAGTATTAGTTGGACATAAACTAAATATTTTTAAAAACATGAATAAATTAAAACATTTTTGCAGCTCTAGCACAAAATTAGCTGTTTACACTTTTCAGCTAAAAGAGGATGATAGTATAGATGTAGCATCTATAGCAGTTCACATTGCTGTGAGAAAAGGTATCTTCTTCTGTGCAGAGCTAAATGCAATAATTGTTTTTGTATGATGATTTAGTGCTAGCAACAATTTTTATTGTAAATTATTTATTTTAGTTGATCTTGTTACATGGGTGGTCACCTGTTCACTTTAGACATTGGTTACAGTAATTTATTTTTAAAAGATATTTTAAAATAGAATAGTCATGGAAAAAGTGGTAATTGATGTGACTTGTTTTACTTTTGAATGCAGATATTACATCGGCAGAAGTGATATACAGATGATTTTTTCAAACTTTTTTAGTTTTCATGTTCCAAGCCAGAGTGGTATAACCTCTGTTTATAGAATACTTGCTAAGTGTACATTGCCTCCTAAAAATATTTAATAATTCTTGCTTAACATGAAATTTATTAATATAGATAAGAATTTTTGATGGATTAAGTTTTTTACAGATGTGAGTAACTGGGCATTCTCATAATATAGTTTAAATAAACTGTATATTGTAAAAAAAATTTGTTTTGTTAAAGTTCAGCTGTATATTAAAACAAACAATAAAACTGCAGTCACCAGAAACCTCTTGCTGCTTGGCAGCTGCCTATAATATTAGTGGGATGTAAAATGCTAGCAAAAGTAGTCATATATTAAAACTAGTAGTAGAAATACATTAATTCATAAGGAACCTAATAGATTTCCTTGTGCCTGGCAAGTAGTTCACTTAAAAAAGAAATATTTTCACAGCAAATTGAGTCAGCAAAGATTCCATGGAAGTCTCTAACAAATGAGTGCTTAATTAACCCTAACGAAGAAGCCAGTGCCTTCAAGTGCTCATGTTGAAGTGTTCAAAAGTTAATTATATTGGACTCAACTTTGTGTGAACTACATGGAAAGGCCTCTAGGTTTTTGTTTGGGTTTGTTTTCTTTTTTTTTTTTTGAAGTTAAATGCAAGTTCCCTCCTCTTTATTTAGGGTCTACATACCACAGGTAAGAAGTGAAGACTTCAGATTCCTCCTCCTGCCTGTGACTTTTCAGCAATAGATAGAAGTTGTTACCAATGCGGCATCCTGCTAGTAACACTACTGTGAGCTGTCAGGAAGCATTTCAGCACGCCTTTTGAATGAATCTGGTCTGAGCCTGGTAAAACTCCTTTGGAAGTGTTACAGCATTTGGGTGTGGGTTTGGGGTTGGGTTTTTTGTTTGTTTGGGGGTTTTTTTTGTTTGATGTGAGGTACTTACTCCAGGGATTGGTCACCCCACAGGGGATGCTAGTCTTCCCTTAGGGTTTTGAACTTAAGGATCCCATAAAGTCTTGCTTAATGCCCCGTCAACATCTTTGCTTGTACCTCACTTCAGTTAATAAGGAGCCATTTATTATGGGTAAAATGGTCTTGTGAGGCCATGACTCAAGGGTGCTGTTTGCAATAATACTGGCTCTGGAAGACCTATCTCACTTCAATACTGACTTAATGACTTCGATTACGTGGAACCTGGAGATAGAAGACGTCCTTCTGCACATCTGCTTACTTGGACCTAGTCTTATGCTAGTAATTAGGGGAGAAGTATCAGAGCTTTGGGGATTTGAGGCTCTAAATCTAGAAAGCCAGGCAAAAGGGGAAACCCCCCTTTCATAGACACTTGCAACATTTGAGATTTCAGCCGCAGTTCCTGTGTGTAGTCCATTTATATCTGAACAGGTATTTTGGGAAAAAATACTTTATCTTGCTATCATGGCTGCTTGAAAGGGCTTTGAAATTAACAAACTTAATGATAATCCACTTCCAGAATGCCTTGCTATTAAAACTGTCAGTCATCTTTGGAACTCCACGAGTATCTGACCTCTGCAGCCTGCACAACCACCGGCTACATCATAGCTTAGTAAAAGCCGTCGTACCGAGGACACCAAATCCTGGACTGAGAATTTTCTATATTCAGGGAAGGCTAAGTAGGACTGAAGCCTTTTTATTTCATTACATCTGAAGTTACTCCTCAGTTAGCTTCTACCTTCATGAAGGTATGATGAAGTAATAATTCTGGTTTCTGTCTACTGTAGAGCTCGTTACCTATGTAGGAAAAGGTAAAATCTCTTTTATTCTAGCTTGGCTTGCACCTCTCCCTGTGGGAGAACTTCAAGTTGTAGCTTTGACAACACTGGATGCAGTCTACCAATCCTTTTCCTTTAGCCAGAACAGAAAAGCATACAGAAATGTAAGATTCATGGGTGAAAATACCAAGTGAGTCAGGAACTAGAAGCTTGCTGAAAATAAATTAATTAACCCAGGCTTAATCTCAAAATTTGCTAATGACATCTAGTCTTTCAGGTACTTCAGCTATGTAGAAACAATTAAGACGATGGCAAACCCTACTACTTGTCCACCTTTTGACAACAGGTACTTATGAGAAGTTTTAGGGTTAACAAATATTAAACAAAACTGATAGAGACAAATCAAAAGTTTTTATTTAGTGTAAAGGCAGAAATACAACATCTTTAAAATGTTCATAAGTTAAATGAAGGCCACAGTAGTGGGATGTGAAATGGTATCTAGATGAAATGACTACTATATACACACCGATGGATAAAATACCACTATCCAATCTTACAATACAAAACGATGATTTGAAGATTACTTGATCTTGGGCAATTGCTGAAGTCTAACATGCGCATGCTCTGTTACCACCTGATCTCCTGCAGTGCAGATGGAGATGTGCAGTGACATGGCTTTAAAGCTAGGATGGCTGTAATGCAATGCAATCTTTAGAACTCAAGTGCTTAGTGTGATTGTTTTTTTAATGCTCAAACCCTGGACTAACTAAGTGATCTACTCTACCTGCTAGCAATTCTTGGATGTATTTAGAGTTCCATTTAGGCAGTAAAGTGAGACAGTAGTCCATAGAAGATTAAAAGTAATTTTGGATGTTCACAGGAGCCCGTGGCACAAATGATGTCAGTCATTTGTGCCTTGGTGGGTAAAACTTTTTCATCATCAGGTTTCTTGACTCCAACTTGTAAACAGCCCTCGAGACTGAACTATTAGTGCTTTGTTTGCAATCGTCAGACTTTGCTGACACTTCAGTGAGCACTGTATAGTCATCTTAATTGGGGAGACATGGGAGACCCCTCCTTCGGGACGGGGGAACCTCACAATGCCAGCCTACACTTGAAACACAGCAGTCCTTAGCTGCCAAGAAACTTGGGAGTTTGAGAGGGATTTTTTCTACTATTACATCCACTCATTCAGTTCCTGCAGCTATATTTTATAGAATCCATCACAGCAAGGTTGAAAGAGAATCTTGAACTAGTGGTTTTCTTTTGTTAAAAGGCAAAGTACAATGGCTTCATTAGTGAAGAGACAGACCTCAGTTCTAGTTAACAGCCATAGATAAGTCTGCAACGCTGCTGTATGGCAAGATGAAACAGATGCAGCTGAGTACTGCTAAAACTTACATCATTGTTTGTGCTCCAGCTTCTGCTCTCCCTTAATACTGATCATGCTAGACATGCCGCCTCTATGGGAAGTGCTCAGACCAATAATCTGGCTGAGCTCCTTTACAAAACTTGCTAACAAACAGCCAAGCCAGTAAAAAACAGGGCAGCTTGACATTAGGCATTGCTCAGAGCAGCACAGATCTGAGAGGCAAAAGCCAACTTTGTTCCCCTGCAGTCTTCTGCCTTAGGTGTTTTTGTGCAGTGCCTCAAGAGGTATTTCACAGCTCAGGCTCTGGGGCAGGGAAACAGTTGCTGTAAGGCCTGAAGCAAAGACAAGTTTGGCACTTCAGGAGGAAAGTAGAAGGTGGCAAGGAAAGACTTGTTCTCATTTCGTCTCTGCAGATTGTTCACAATGAGCACAAGGAACATTGTTGACCTTCTGTTCCTGTAAAGCTTATTACTTGGGTTTTTAATTTCACTCTTTATCACACCACTGAAAAACTTTAGGAATATCATACATCATGATGCTGTGCCTGATCATTCTTTGAGGAACCAGGAAAGTGAAAATGGTTTGAAGCGTACATCTTACAAACTACAAACACTCTGATACTGCATCAGTTTGGTACTTCCCTGATGCATATTGCTTATCTTTGTTCCTCTTCCCTTACCCTCCCCATTCCCAAAAAATCTTCACTGTTTTTCTGTACGCAAGCCCTGCGAATAACATCATACTGTTATTACTTCATAGAAATTCCTAACTGGTTTCTAGGTTTTTGTTTAAAGTTGCTTTGCAGAGTTATGGACAGTACAATACAGTAATCTAAATACATTTGAGGTGAAAAAGGTGATGCAATTAGACTTTGAGTATTTTTATCAAATGAGGTTTCCACACAATATAACAGCTGTATTATTTTGCTAGTCAGAACACTACCCTAAGACCTCAAAGAGCGCCAACAGACTTTTGTTTAACCTGACAAACTGAATCCAATTTTTAACAAGATATGCTCATTTTTAAAACAAATATGAAAGAGTTTAGTTAAGTCTCTACACTACATTTGCACATTGCTTAATCTTAACAATACACAAACTTATGTCTCCTGTTCATGGTAATGTTCTTAATTCTGTTTATCACCAAAGTTTATAATCTTCAGGTATCCAGTAAAGCCACAAACTAAGGTATTTTAGCTCATGTAGCCTATGCCAATTAAACCAAAAAAAGACAGCAGCAATACAATGACATCATCTGTGAGTCAACCCTTACTTCCTTTTGCTTTTTGTGTCAGTTGTTTGGAAAACACTAGACGCTGACATCAGATTTTCTATATACTGTCCAAGAACTTGGTTTTCTGATTTCAGTTTCAAGTTTTCTTCCTTAACAGCATCTACTCGTGCTGAGAGATCTGCGAAGGTGATATTATAAGAAAAATATTAGACACTATTGCATACAATAATGAATATGTTCTATGTGCCTACATCCAACTATTCACACTTTTAATGCGGGAAACGTTGCCATAAGGTATTATCTTATAAAACACTGTGCTACTCACAAGTTTTATCTAAAGCCCATTTTTCTTTTATTATTTTGTAGTACAGTATTTTGACAAACTTGTTACACAATCTTACTGTTAGTCTGTCTGTTTATTCTTTTCTTGAATTTTTGGATTAAGCTGTTGCAAACTAAAGTATCTGGAAACAAAAGTTCAGTGATGAGCAGACTTGATGATGTACGTCAATTAAGGAGCCTGGGAAAGGGAACCACATCGCCCCTCCTGCCTGGTGTCTATTACGAGAGTTGAGCAAGCATTATGTTGCATAAAGAGGAAAACAAAAAAATAGTTCTGAGACCTTGCTTATGTACCTTCAACTGCGTATCTGACATACTTCTGGACATCTTGACTGAGGTAGGGCAGAACAGTAAGGCTCTCTTCTTTTGCTTATTATTGTGTGTTTGTAAAATAAATCTGATGTGTCAAATGGCTAACCTTCAAGTGTGTGCTGCAGTTCCAAAACTTGATTAATAAGCCGTGTTTTCTCTTCTAATTCCACCTGATTCTCAGCCTCAACAGCTGCAATAAACCATATGAGTTTTAATGCACCCTCTGTAATGGTTGGAAATTAAGTAGAAAAAATAACAATGAAGAACAAGAACATTAAGAACTTATACCATCCATGTCGGCATTCATCATTGTAGAAGGGGCTCTTTCCACTTTTGAAGAGCGTCTTCCTGAGTGATGCTCTGCTTAAAGGGAAACAAAAAAAAGAACAGTGAGGCAACCGTTAATGTAACGGCCTTTATATTTGGAGTTGAGATGCATTTCTCTCATTGGTGTTGAAAAGCCAGCACTTAAAAAAAAGTTGTTCTGCCTTAGGCTTAACATTATTTTTCTTAGAGCCTTATGTGGTATGTAAATATGATTCTTCAAGTAACTACGCTTCGGTTTACAAAAACAACTCATCCAGATTACTCTCTTAACACATAAAACAACCCTGTCTTCCAATGATGCAACTGCCGCCTTCTCAGCACCGATCTTTCTGGAATGGGCTATTAAAGAAACCGAGGAGCAGAGGGGCCCCCTTCATTGCCCGCCCCCTTCCGCCGTTATCAGGGGCCGCCGTGCCACCGGCATCAGGCCTGCAGGGACGCGCGCCTTCGCACCGCCGCACCCCCTCCCTGCCCTTCGCTGCAGGACGGAGCAGGCACGGTTAAACGGCAGCGCTCGGCCGCCGGACCCGCTGCCGGGGGGCGGCAGCACTGCAGAGGGCTTCCGCGCAGGGCCCGCCGGCAGCTCCGCGGCCCTGCCCGCGCAGCGCACCCCCCCCCGCGCCCCGCGGCCTAGAGCATCCTGCCTACCGCCGCCGCGGCCCGGCCGCGCCGCCCCGCCCCGCCTCCTCACCTGCCGCCGCCGCCGCCTCCCTGCGCGCTGCGCCCCGCGCCCCGGCCCGGCCGCAGCTGTGCGCCTCCCCGCTGCGCCTGCGCCGCCTCCCCGGCAGCTGGCCCTGCGCGCGCACAGGGCTCCGTCCGCGCTAGCCAATGGGGGCGGCGGGGCGGGGCCGGCGGGGCCGGCCCGCCCCGCCGCGCGTGGGGCAGGGGGGCGTCCTCAGCCCCCGCCTGCCTCGCGGGTGTTTTTTAGTCGTCCGCGGCCCTTTCCCCTTAAATCCCGCTGAACTGTCGGTAGAATCACGTCTCTAGGTAGAATCATGTCAGTAACCAGTAAGCACGCGGTCGAGCCAATACGCGTTTTGGCGAGACGTTCGTTTTGTGCTCGCGCAGCGGTGCGCGCGCTGGGAGCGGCGGCCCTCAGCCGGCGGCTGGTGGCTGCGCCCTGTGTCGGGAAGAAACCGAGGCCAGGCCGGCGTCCTCCGCGCCCGACTCCCTCGGCTGCGGGGAGGCTGGCAGAGCCCCGGGAACCTCCGAGCAAACCTGCCGTGCGGGTGGCTCACGGGGAGGGGTCTGGAGCACAGGTCTGATGAGGAGCGGCTGAGGGAGCTGGGGGTGTTCAGTCTGGAGGAGGCTGAGGGGAGACCTCATCGCTCTCTGCAGCTGCCTGAAAGGGGGTTGTTGTGAGGGGGGTGTTGGCCTCTTCTCCCAAGTGACAAGTGACAGGACAAGAGGCAAGGGCCTCAAGTTGCTCCAGAGGAGGTTTAGGCTGGATATTAGGAAAAATTTCCTCACTGAAAGGGTTGTCAAGCACTGGAACAGGCTGCCCAGGGAGGTGGTGGAGTCACCGTCGCTGGAGGTGCTCAATAAACGTGTAGACGTGGCACTTCGGGACATGGTTTAGTGGGCATGGTGGTGTTAGTCGATGGTTGGACTTGCTGATCTTACAGGTCTTTTCCAACCTTAGCGATTCTGTGATCTAGTAGCTCCGAACCAACGCTCCTGTTGCTGTGTTCTTTCCCTGGAGGGAATGACCCCCGCAGAACATGCTGCACAGGGTACTGCTCCCTTCGGAACTCAAAGGACAGTTCATGAGACATAGTAAAGACAACACGCAGGACCCAAACTAATGTTAGTGGCTTCACTGAAATGACTGCACTGCATAACCTGTAGTATCTGTATAGGTACTATATAGCTTGAACCACACCTTGCACTGTATCTGTACCTTACTGTATCTGTATGTTGCTGGCATATACCCAGTTATAAGTGATTTGATGCTGTGCAGATGCTCAGGAAGAAAAAGGCATTTGGGAAGTGTGCCCTCTACTGTTTTTTTTTTTTTAATACGCTTCAGAAAACACGTCTTTCTAATATCTACATCTTCTGGGTGCCTCCACAATATTATTAACACCGTGTTAATAACAAGTTAAACCTCACAATCAGATAAACTCAGATTAGACTGAATGCTGTTCAAGTTATGAAAACATATTTTAATTAGAGTCCTACAGTCTGCCTGTACTAGAAAAATGAGTCTATTGTTTTCAGTTGCATTAGCTGGTTTACTTAAAAGTATATCACCTTCTCTACATTAGGCATTTTTAACCCAGTAATCCTCCTTAATCCCTACAAGAAGTCCTCTCAGGTGGTGGTTGAGCTTCAGGAGCTTGTTAGTAACTCTCCTTGATTGCTGTTTTTAAAATGACAGGTGCTTCTCACCCTGTTATAATTGTGCTTGCTGCACTTGCTCTGTGGCAAGCCTGGCAATCAACAGGTTCTCATAATTCTTTCTAGCAAGACAGTCTCCAGCACTTTGATTAAGGGGAAAAAAAATACCGTCGGAGTCTGCAGATGGATACAGATGGACGGAGAGCTTGTTCACCTGGTAAAGAACTTGCTGTGTTTTATACTATAAGAAGGGGAAAAAAATGATTGAGGCCTAATCTTGGGGGAATACATCTCTTTGCAGAAATTCCAGTTTGCTTGCTGAATTACATTTGCAGTTTATTGTCTAAACTGTCCCAAAATGAGCCAAGTGGTAAAATCCTTGACATTAAATTATGGGATGGAATAGAAAGTAGCTATATTGGCTCCTATGCTGTTGTAGCCAAAACAGAGTAGTAATTCCAAGCGTTGCTGGTTTACCTACTGTTCCCATTTTGGTACATATACTGTTGAGGGTTCGTTCTGCTTTGCATGGCTGTAGTTTCTGACTGTAGTATTTTCTTTTGATTCTTAACTCTGATGTTTGAGCTTGAGCACTAGGCTGAAACTCCTTTTCAGAAGTTAACCTGTGTGAGAGGTTTTTTGGTTTTCCTTTAGAGAAAATTGTCTTTATCTGAGCCTCCCCTGTTAGCATTGCAGAGGGGCCATCAGCAGAGAACAGATGGCGTCTTTAGTCTACATAGTGCTGTGTGTTCCTAGGTTAATGTTAAAACAGTTGCACAGATGCTTCCTTAGGCTTTTACCGCAATATGCTCAGACATATTGGATGTCACACAATGCATCTTCCTACTGTAGGTGCTTAGTATGAATCCCTTTACCCTAGTATCTGAGATTGTGCAGCTGGCCCATGCTCCTGGGCCCCAACGTTTAGAAACTGTTTCTGTGTGACCTGGGTATGTCCTAACCCCTTATTGTGGCAAGATCCATGCATGTTACATTTTTTCTTTCCCTGTCCTTCATTCCCTATTCTCAAGGGAAGTATACTGAGGTGCTGAGCCAGCGGGAAGCAACCCTGCCGTGCACAGCCCTGGTCTGCACACTCTTGGATTGATGCTGCTGGGTGCAAATTCCACAGAGAGAAAGCCTAGCTCATCTTGCTTTCCCTTAAAAAGTTTTGCCTTCCTAACCCTCCCTGTATTTTCCAGCACAAAGAAGTCAGGCCCAGGATTCTAAATATCTGATGCATCACCAGATTTAAACAAACACAAAACCCCAAACCCAACACACCACAGAAAAAAACCCACAGCCCAAAGCATTTTTTATGAGAAATCAACCAAAACAACAGAAGCTTAGCATATCACCTGACTTACCTATTTGTTTTTCAAATTCCTTACCTCACCTGTCTTGCATTGGGTAACAGAATGTTAATTAAGTTGTGCACTTTAAATTTGAAGCTTTAGGGATTTAGAGTATATCCCAACCAATAAGATTCCTTTTATAATGCAGAACGTGTCCCGGGGAAGGCATACCTATGCGTGTGTAGAGCAAGCAAACAGCACCTTGCATTTTAGGGGTGTGCTTGGTGTCCCCTTTGACTGGAGGAGGCCAGTTCAAGCTGTTGTATAACAATTCTTGCTTTTATCAGCCTGTAGTATTTTGTTAACTCTTGTGTTAGAAAGTGTCATTTCTTTGTTCTTTAAGTTGTTAGCATGGCAGGTCTTGTCTGGGGACTGTTCCTAGGAGAATGTGAAACAATCCTTCTAAAAACTGGCTTCTGTTTGACAGGGATCTGGCAGCATTTGCTTCTCTGTGGTTTCCCCACTCACTGGGAGCAGCAAAATTAATGGGGTAAGTACTAATTACATGTAAGTGTGAGCAAATCGGCCAATGTTGCGATGTGACTGCTTACTTTGAGTCTTTGGAATATACAGCATGAGGCTGAGACACTGGGCACAACCCATGTTCAGAGATTTTTTTTTTTAGTTTTGTTTACAAACGTACTGCTCTCTACTTTAGAGAACATATACCTTATTGAGAAAATTAAATAATATTCACAAATGCTGGAAATTAATTTTCTTCTCCTGTGGAGCAGCGTAACAATGTACTAATATCCACTCTGCAGTTTAAAAGAAGAAATAAGAGGATTCTCTTTATTACTGGAAATACTTGAACACTGCCCTAAGTAATGTTCCACTGTTTGGTTTATTAAAATGTTTTTTCACCACATACTAGATCACTCGCTTCAGGTAAGTGCATTTTCTGACTGCAGAGTTATAAAGAGAGCTTGTCATTTTTAGCAATGTGTCAGAGCTCCTGAAGTCAAAACTGACTTAGATGTAACTAAGAACAAGTGTTAATCCCTTTCTTTCTTACTGATTCATTTTATATTTTCTAGGGCATTTGGTTAAAGCAGAGGAGGCATTCATAATATTGTCACCTATATTAAATTTATAGCAACAAGTTTCACTTTACAAATGCAATGATGTATACTTACCTGTACGTTAAGTTGCAATTAAGCTTTCCTAAAACTACCTGACATTGCTGGCAAAAGGAATTAATTTATTCAGTTTCACTGAAAGAGTAGTTTTTGCTTAAAATAGCAACAATCTCCCTAGGAAATAAGACATCATTAATAGTTAACCTGAATGCATACATGCGTGCCGTTACAAAATGACAGGAGAGAATTTGATTGCTCTGGACTCGGATTCTAAGTCACTGCTGCTAATGACAAACACTTTCAGATGTTTTCTTTCTAAAACTCTGGTGGACAGCCTGTTTTTTCCATGGCACACAGTGCAAACCAACGAGCCTTTCGCTTCCTTTTTGGCACCGTTACAGGCGCTAGAAGCGCCTGCGTAAGTGGGCTGATGACAGAGGCTTCACTGTTCGCCACTGGAATAGGGATGTATTCTTCTTTTCATTAACAGAAGAAGGTATTGTACATATTTCTGAGATGAGTTTGCTATTTGCACTGTACTGTTTTCTCCTTTAATTATTGCCTCAAAGAAAAAGACGAAAAGGAATACAAATGGCTTAATTGTTTTTCCTTGCAATACTAACTTGCAAGACCCTTTACATCAAATCTTCATCATTTTGTTTCTCTGCGGAAATGACAGACAGACTCTGAGAAGATTTTTTTCAAGTAATGTTGCTTTATGCCAGAATTCTTTGCAATTCATGTTATTCTTTCCAAGTAACCTCCTGCACATCCTTGTGCAAATTTACAATTACAGACTTCTGTCAGCTGCAGAATTTGAGTAGTTCTTAGTTTTCACTTTTTCCAACCAAATCAAATTGTACAAAATGAGCAGCTATTTTGGCTTATATTGATCTAACTATTGTCTGTGTCCTTACTTATTGTCTGTGTTTTGGTAGTGCCTTAGGTCACAAATGAGAATGGGACCTCATCAGATTACATACCCTGTAAGCACACAGTTGGGGAAAACAAAAATCCTACAAAAAGAAAGCCTTAGAAAGTTGTATTTTCTCTTTAACCCTGAGGAGGCCTGCCCTCTAACATAACTGCATCCTATCTTTTGCAAGATTGTGCATGAGTGCAAATGTTCTCATTTCTACTCTGACTCCACAAAAATGCATTTTCAAGTAGACTGAGCAACTGAAATCTTTGCAGCTTTAGGCTGTGAATACCAATATATATGACATAATGTTGGCCTGTTAACAGTTTGATCCTCCTTGTAATCATCAGCTGTAGGTTTGCCACCAAATTTTGTGGAAGGACATTTAACAAGGTTCCATAAAGCTTCACTGGTAGCTTAATGAGATGAAAAACTGTTTTGCCTTTCTGTAAGTTAGGCGTAAACATTTAGGGGTTTGTATCTACTTTTTAAAAGGAGGGGTTTACATGAGAAATGTAGTTCTTAATGTTGGCTTTCTGCAAAGTGCGTTTGAAAAAAGAGTAAGAGAATTTCTAGGTTTTATACAATGAAGAAAGAGAGCCTTGATATACAGCATTGATCAGAAGAACAATAAAGAAATGTTTGCAGTATGTTGGGCATCGTCTCACTGTTTTGTTTTTATTTTTGGTTTAATTTCCTCTATGCTTTTGCTTGAGTAGGTCATTTTTTGAGGGAATGTTATCCAGTGTTATGAGTTTCTAAATTAAAAGGTATTTCTTTTATTAAAGGTGAAAATATTTTCACAAATGCTGTTAATGAATGCCTTCCTTGATTTCATGCGCTTTTGATATCGCTATTAAAATACTTTATCGAGAAGTTTCTATCTTGCTACTGTTTTGTGTTCATCTTGATTTACATGGAAATTATTTATTTTTAATACCTGTGTACTTAAAAAATAGAGAAACGCTGCTGTTTTGAAAGAGCAATAGCTGTTAAATATTCATGCATTGCACTCAGTTAATCAGGCTCAGGTAACCCCTGTTGCTTTGCCACAATGGCTTTTCACAGTACTAAAGAAACTTTGGTATGAAGACTGTATTCTGATTATGCTTCAGATTGTACATACATAGCAGGTTGTTCTACTTGTCTGTTTAGTATCTTTTCCAGTACATTTTGAGAAATGGGGGGGAAAGCCTTACACAATTACAAACGTACTAGAGCTTATTAAAACCAGTGCATCTTTGTGATCCTACTTAAAATTTAATCATGGAACACTTGCTTCTAAAACATCAGGTCATCCTCAGGCAAAGTCCACTTATGATCTACATATTGCAAGTCTAGTTCCCTTATTCCTTGCTTGAACTTGCTGTCGTCCATCCTAAGGAATCTTTTTCTCTCTCACTGTGTTAAACTTTTCTTTTATCCTCCCTGCTCTTCTGGAATTGATGTTCTTCTCCAGCCTTAACAGTTACAGCTATAAGGCCCATTCTGTTTGTTAGCTTCTGTGCTCCAGAGTTACTGTAATTAAGCTTAACTTCCACTGGGAGAGATAAAGACGACTGTTTCCTATGAAGTATATGATAATCTCTTCCTATTATAGGTTAGGAATTTTGTTATACCTTTCTCTCTAGCTTCCAGGTGTTGCCCTCTGGCAGAAGAAATGGAACAGGGTTATCATGTTCACTATGAATCTTACTGTGTTCTCCCTCTATGCCTTCAAGCTAAAAGCTTGCCTGAAAATGGCACTTATTTTCAGTTACTCTGAATTGATCTCTCTACTTTTGAGTGACTGTCCCCACCTCTTTGCTACTGGGAGATAAGCTCTGATATTGGTAGCAGATCTTGCATAAAGAAGCCTTGTTTATGGTCCTCTTTGTGTTGTGAACATGAGCCCCTCATCTGTTCTTGCCGTGTTATCAGCTGTGCAGCAAGTCCTGAAACAGTGTCCTAAGATACCTTTGCCGTACTGTTCTATACCTTGCTACAGCAAAAGAGCGAGATTCGCTGTCAGGAGAACCCTTCATTACCACACAACTTGGACCCAGGTCTGCCAATTTATCTTATTGTGACTAGTTTGGGTCAACCACATCCTGATGTCATTAGGCTATATGCTGTATAAAAAAAGTGCATGCAAACATCCAGTTCAGCAGCATCACACTAACCTGAAATTGTGAAAAAAATGTGTTCTATAAATAAGATCAACTCCGTGGGTTTTTTTTGTATGGGAGGTAAAGATAGCATGTACAATAACATTCTTTACACTTTAAAAAAAAAAAAAAGGGGGGGGGGATAGGGTTTGTATTATTCATTAATAAGCAATCCAGATTCCTAGCTACTGTAAATTAGCACAGCTCTACGGCAGCCATGCTGACATGATCAAGTTGATACTCTGGCCACACCTTTCAAATAATTTATTATCAGTTCATATTAACTCACTTAGAGTAGAACTATCCTACTTCACATTCCAAATAATTTTTATTCCATAAGCTAGAAGGGGGGGCAGTCTTTGTTTTTTGTAGTTTCTTTTAAAGCAATTAAATGCTTAATAATGGGGATTTAAATGGATCAGCTTATTTCAGTTACCAATTAATTTGCATCACTTCTTGTGAGCTCTCACTAGAGCATGTCAAGGAGATTATTGTTCCGTATTCAGGAGGAAAGGCCAGCATTATCTACATTTTCTTTGATAGTAGTAACTACTGAGTTAACATTTCTGTAACTTCTTTCTAAGCAGTGAAAGGCTATATGTGCTCATGTAACAAAGGTATATTACAATATGCTATTATATGAAAACCATGGTAGCTTCCCTAGCCCCAAAATCTCAATTCTTAACTAATCACGAGACTTATTCAACTACACACCTAGAGAAGTTTACTTGAGGGCATTTGCTAATTACCAGGTACAATGTATTTTTAGGATCTACAGATTTGCGTGCTCACCCAGTACTACTATTCAGCCCATGGAATTTGTATTGTATCAGTAGATTACTGTAGTTTCTTACCTGAATCATCTGCCAAAGAAATGTTGGTGAAAGTGCCATCCTCCTCATCCAAAGGTAACTCCATTTTGCTTCCTTTTTTCACAGTTTTTGAGACGTGCATTAAGCATGGCAGTTGTCAGCCATTTTTCAGTGTGCACGTGACTTCTCTGGTTAAATCTTTAATGAGTCCAACACACAGGTGTTATTGCATACTGTTGGCAACCACACACATCTTACTCTGTGTGGTATCTCATCTGAACCTTGAGCTCTTTTCCGGAAATTGTTAAGCTAGAAGGTTTCTGAGTTCTAAGTGCTTTGTCAGATACGTGCTGAGCAAACACGGATGTTGCAGGCTCTTTCTGTGAAAGAACCATGTATTCACCGTAGTTGGGGGTTTTTTGTTGTTGTTCTTCATTTTCTCTAGGGCTGTGTATGGTTTTTTGTTGGAGGGTTTTCTTAATAGAGAAAAGAGGGAAAGTAACTTAAAGTGTTCAAAAAATGTTACTTACAGTCCAAGCAAGCGCAAGGGACAGATTTGGGAGCCACAAATTTAAAATGTAATCTTAAAAACTTAGGAACGTCAGTAATTTTTCTTACACGAACAGTCACATCAAAACCAATCAGGTAATGTGAACAAGTGACACTGTGTAAGTGAGTGTGTGTGATGGTCTGTGATAGTAGATGGGAGGAAGGAAGAGAAATCGAGTTCAAAGAAAACCCCACTTTAGTCGTCTTGGTTTGCTTCTTAACGGAAATTAGGCATAGTTTGAACATATAAACTAGAAATTCACCTCAAACTATTTACCTCTTTAGAAATAGCTGTCTTTTGTCCTCCTGGAATAGAATGTTTTCTTGCAATTAATTTAAAAGTATAAATGGCCCTGGTCTTGATTATAGACAGTATAGTGAATAGTGGATCCAGTTCATTTTCAGGGGGCTGCATGTTCAGCATCTACCTGTCTTTTAATTTTTTAATTTGTATTCAGAAAAAGACTGTATGTTTAGGGTGTTGACAAATAATTTTTTCTTAATTGTAATTAGGAATCTCTCTGAAGTCTCACTGAAAATTGAATCTTAGTTTTTGTGAAGCACTGTCCGACTATAGGATGAGAGTTCTCAAAATTCACAGTTTGCCTTTCACACTTTTAGACATAATCTTGATTTGGACTCCTGAGACAGCTTCTATGTCCAAAGGTAAATGCATGTAACTTTGCAGGATAAAGGGCATAAGACACTAAGCACTGGAATTGGTGCAGCTTACAGAAATGTTAAATGTAATGCTGCTATTTAGTAGTTTCTTCTAACTGCTTAGTTCTATTTAAGCTTTTCTGTTGGTGTCAGTGAAGTTGCTGGCAGCTGCCTTCAGAGATACTGAAAACCAAGCACATCTTGCATTTTCAGAATTGTGTTGAGAGTTACTCATTTTTGCTGCACATTGATCAGAACCAGTTCAAAATCTATCTTACTGGTCTTGAGTAGTCTGTGTAAAGAGACCTACTGGTTTCATTCCAAATTCTTGAGTATCACAAGGGGGATCTGGATCAGTTGGGGTTTTTTCTTCTTTCAGTGATGCAACAGCATACTTCAAAGCTCTCATGATGATAATAATAAAGCTAGAAAACATTTTGATCTTTTGTCTTGATTACGTCATTTATAGTTCTCAGACGTTACGTACAGCAGAAGCATTTAAACAACTCAGTTTGGAAGGGCAGATCCTAAAAACTTATGCAATTACATAATCTGTTACCTTTGAATTTTGTAAAACCATGCGCCTGTGGAACTAAGGGTTGTATCTTGTCTGAACTGTGTAGCCCTCATCTAAAAGGTCTAATTAACTTTTCTTGGCTGTGTCAATATTGTTCTATTATATTGGCCGTACGGGCTCCCTCTGGTAGATACAATTTCCATGTAAATTATTAGCTGGTTTCAGACAGACTCCCACAGTAGCCTAGTGAATATGGATGTTGTGCAGTTGTTATTCATGTCTAGATCAAAGCCATTAGTAAAAGTGATGCAGAGTAAAAGCTGTATTTTAATAAGAGCCAGTAAGAATGTGATTCAGGGAGAAGTTTGGCTGCCTCACATGAGATGTACTAATCCCTGCAACTTTTGGAGTCAGGCTCTTGCCTTTGTGCCAAGTGCATTCCATTCCACGTGGCACAGACGAGGAGGTTACCTGAGGAGTTATTCTTTCTGCCCTACAGAGTCAAGGCTCAAAAATGAGGCTGCCCTGCAAGTGTTTCACAGCTCATTAAAGCTCCCTTTGAAAGAACGGCCTTTGGACCGGTTGCTTGCTTCGTTTCCTCAATCAGTGCCTCTACCTCTGAAGAAGGGGAGAGGGGAAAGTATAGATATTTGTCTCTGGGTGCAGGTATCTAGTTGTGTGCATGTATGTATAAAGAGAGAGCAGCGTGGGACCCTAGAGCTGCACTGTTTTACAGAAGGCCTTTGCTTTTCATGAGGACCTGGGAATCAGGTTAGGTTTGTGGGAGACCTACACAGCTTGTTTGTGGAAATGGAGACTCATTTATCAGCAGAGAGAGGGATGGGGTTTAACTAAGAGGACTCTACAGACATGATCTTGTTTCTTTCTTGCCCAAAAGATTCTTCATGTTTAAACATACACCTCTGTTCTATAATTTTAAAGGCATTGTAGAATTCTATCTGAGGCTTGCTTGGTTTTGTGAGTGTTGTGGTGAGAAACATTTTCTTTGGTGGCAACCTGATATTTTATTAGTGAAATAAGGTCTTTGGCTAGGAGATGCCATGTAAATGTAAAGTGTAAGTACCCATTTCTCCTTGTCACCATGTTTGTTTTATAAGGAAGAACATAAAGGAGCAGCAGCAGACAGAGGAGCTCTGACCAGCTTAAAAGAAAGCTGTGTAATGGACTTAACTGTCAGAGCACAATGAGTTTAGCTGTTGCCATGTGTGCATCACTTTCACTGAAGAAATGGACATTAATGTAGAAGTTAATTTGGTTATAAAATATCAGTTCATCTTTCTGAGGGTTTCATTGCTAAGTTGAACAGAGGTTGTGGAGTACCTAGCAGCTCTCTGGCTGCCTTTTAAAATAGGCGGTATAAACTGTCCGAGGAGGTTGAGGGTAGGGGAGGTGAGCAGACAGCCTCTCCTACAGCCACTCCTGTAAGCCCTTCGTTTGCGTTCACAGCAATAGCACCAGTTGATGTAGCCATGTGCTAGCCTAGTTTTGATGAGTATTGATAACAAACACATTAGCAGATCACTGTCTGGATGTGATGGTCATGAAAGCAGTAGATAAGTACCCAAGAATGTCTTCAGGTTTGGTGCTGAAATGATTCTCCAAGCGCAGGATTTGGTAGTTGGTCAGGCAACTTTTGTGTGAAGTACACAATTACAGGAGGGTTTAGATCCTTAGATTTAAACCACCGTAGCTAAAACTGCCTGGTAGTAGGTTCACATTTTTATTACTGTAAGTACCATGTAACTATTTCCTAATTAAAATGATTTAATAGTGACCTGAAAAGGAAGTTGGCTCAGAGTTAAGTACAGATGTATGGAACGTTTTAGCTAAACCACAGCACATGCTGTGACTCCCATTTATACTGACAGTGGAACAGTGCTTATCGCGCGGTTGAGGCAGACTTCAACACCACTCGTTTTTTATAGGGTTGAGCCTTGCACTATGAGCTGAGCTGCAACATCAGAACATTCAACAGCCCTTTTCACCTGCTTCCCTTGTTTCCTGTTACAGTGCTAATTTGTTATCTCTGGAAGTCCACAGCTGTGGCGCCTTTTGGAAACGCTTTTCAGTGGTTCTATTTAAAATATTTTTCTAACTTGGAAAGGCAAGAGGGAAGAGTGGGGTCAGAGACAGGAGGTTAGTCAGTTGAGAGGCATTTTTGCTGTCTGTTCCACTCGGCAAAACCTCACTGACTCCTTGTTCTGAAGGTGTAATTGTAGAGAGATGCCTGCTGTTGCTCTGACACTTTCTGAGTATCAATAATAGAAAAGATTCTCTTTTTTTAAGTCAAAAACCCACTCAAGTAAAAGAAGATTTCTGTTGATTTCAGAGAATACTGGGACAGGGTCAGAGTACTCTGGGTAGGTTAGATCCCTGTTGCAACACAGGTGTAATGGCTGATCTTCCATCAGGTTGCACTGTACAATCTTAATGCACTCATTTGCTTTTGCTATACAGTGGTTTGATCAAGAGTCCAATTTGAAGGCAAGTTTTGCAGATGTGGATGTATATGATGTAAGCAAGGCAGTATATTAAGTAAGCCACTAAAGGATTCTCAAATAGGAAAACTATGTTTTGCATTCTTAGGAGATATTGTATCCTTCTGCTTTTAGTCAGCACATTTAAAAACAAAACCAAAAATATTCCTTTTGATTTGCATTTTTTTCAAGTAAGACAATAAGCTCTGAGTGTGCAACTGGGTAATACACATTTGTGTAAATTTGCTGGTACTTTTTAGCATACAACAAAGGGTTTGGAATTATTTTTCTTACACAAAACACTATAAAAATGCATCCAATGTATCAGTTTCACACTGTATATAAAACACAGCATTTCAAAAATATGTGTCTTGTTAGGAAATGACAGCTGCCAGCATATTTCTGTTTTAATGAACTTTGACAGAAAGGAACTGTGCTACGTGTTTAGTGCACGCTAATAAAGCAATAATCATACTAGTAAATTCACAGGGTGTTCAAAGCTAGTCTGACTGACACTGTGTGCCAGTAACCTACTTGCAGAACAACAGTTAGTTACTAAGGTGGTGACAGAAGTGTATTAAATGTAGAAATCTGTCATTTGCAGATTTAAGCTGTAAACTGGGGTATATTTATACTTGTCAGTAAGTCTCCTAGGTGTATATTCTCTTCCCCCCTCTGCTTCCCTCCTCACTCACCACTTAGCAGTTTAAGATACTTACAAGCCATGTTGTGGCTGAGATAGTCCTGCAAATTTTGGGATACACTTCGAGGGCATGTTATACAAATGAGCGTCATTATTTGCAAATGCTGCTTCTGAAGCTGCATCCAAAATCGGCCACCTGGAAACCATCCACAACAACTGCCCACTTGCATTCATATCCTCTCACTACGTTTAATTTTGATAAATGCATACATGTTGTTCTTTTCTGCATCAGTAATTTTTTAAAAATTTGGATCTGCTGTCTGAAAATGAGTGACTTGTTCATAACATCTGGTATGTATGTCTTAAAATAGACCTACTTTCCTTCACACTTGTCCATTCTACTCTCGAGTTTCCTGTCATGCATCTGCCTAGACTTGGAGAACATTTGCCCACTAAATTAAAAAAATTTTAAAAAAATCTACTGCTTCACACTACTTCAAATACACCTTAAAGTTTAATTTTGTTATGATTCCTGTAAAACCAGACAGTGACTGGGCAAGCCTATCTATATTTTACTAGCGTGTCCTCTTCCATTCCCAACTCCTTTCTCTTTCATCTGATACATCTTCTCATAGTTCTTAACTAGGTGACTCGGCATGTGCAGCGTGCAGCAGAACAGGACTCTTCACTGGACTGTGGAATGATCAGTCTGCTTTTCCCTTTGAATGAAAGCCCGCGTTCTCCATCACTCCATTGCTTTATAGTTCTAGAGATGGCAGTCATTCAGGAATAGCGTTGGATCAAGTAATTTCTACACCTCTAACAATTTTTCATTGTGTTCATTAAAGATACTAGGAAATTATTGGTTAGCTCACTCATTAGCAGTGTAGAAACTGACATGACACCGGGTTTCTTTTATCACTCTATAGTCATACTAAATGTTTCCTCCACCTCTTTGTAATACAGAGATGCAGTGAGTTTGGCAGTGCATACCCTGCCCCAGGGTATGTGTTCCTTAGGCTTTTGACAGTGTTCTCTAATGGGTCTGACCGCTAACATCCTTCTAAAGTGAGGGTGGCCATTCAGAACATGGGAACTTTTCCTTCTTGGTCCTTCCTAGAACCCTCCGGGTCTGTAACCAGCTAACCTGTGTGTTTCTTCTCTTGCATAGTGCAGTTAAATGCAAAACACTTCAGATTTTAAATGTGTAGTCATTAAAATTGTCCTTGTTAAATGGATGGGGGAGACTTAATCCCATTAAAGTTTGTTGATTAACCAACAATTAAATTCACACAATACTAATAGATTTTACTTCATGAGAGGATTGCAAAAATGGGTGGATCTCAATACAACCATAGAAACTTCCTGCACGACAGTTCAGGTACCGAGATAGCCAGTTTGAGTACTTAAGCAGTCTAGCTCTAGCAACACAGATTTCAGTGCTGGCTTCAGAATTACCGCTCACTTCAGGAACGGAGTAAGTTGCCTTTCATAAGCCCTGAGCTGCAGCGGCAAGGCGGATACTGGTAAGCAGTCCAACAGTGTGTCAGCCCACCGGCTCTTCTGTGTCTTCTCTCGGAATCTTAGCGCTTAACAGGGGAAAAAATAGGGGAGATATTTTAAAGTATTTTGCCATTTCACACCTTTTTTGAAAAATCAAATGCGGTCTCCTTATGGCCTAAATTCTGCCTGCTTTGGGCTTGATCAGCTTCATTGCAAGTACTCTGACGGGGGCACCTGCTGTTGCTGCAGGCTTTGAAAGAGGGTCCTGCAGAATCGCATATGCTGGTCTTGGATGCTTTGCGCACCAAGGGCACTTTTTCAGTCACAGGGTATTTTGGCTTGTTCATAGCTCTGTAATGTGCAACTGGTGAAGAGGACTGGGTCCAGAGTACCAGGCAGAATTCCAAAGCCCCGACGATTTATTAGCTAAACCAAATTTGGCATTTGTGAGTTTGCTGCTGCCAGCCTCACAGTCTGTATCTGAAACGCTCCCCAAAGCGCATAAACAGGCTGCTGTGCTTCGCCTACTGAGCTGCCAGTGGAGCATTCTGCAGAATAAGGCGTTCCTCAGTCAGCAGACAGGTGCTAAAAGGCTGACAATGAAAAGGGCAAAGTGTGTGTGTATATCTATGCATGTATATATTTTTATTTCATATGCATGTAGATATTTTTATTTCAAAGTCCCATACTTTAACAAATATTACTGACATTTCCATACACATGCCCCATTTGAAGATCATGCATTTCCTGTTGTCACATACCTGGTTTCCAGAACTCTGAGATTATTGTGTGCTACTCACAGAAATCCCCAGTGGAATGTAATCATGTGACATGTTTGCGCAATCATTTTTGTCTTGCTTATTCTTGGACATTGTCTGTTTAAGCTGCAACTATGCTGGCTTTTCTTTAGTACAAGTCTCCTGGAAGGTTATTGCTGATGGCATCTGTGGCCAAAGCTAGTCTGGAGAGATGAATTATTTAAGGTGACTAATGCTTTTAATGGACTTGATGATCAATAATGCTTATAGTAATACAATAGGAGAGAAATGTCAGTTGAGAAAGACCTCATGTATGAAAAAACAGTTTCTGGAGGAGGAAGGGATCTCTGGGCACATTTTTGCCCCTATAAAATAGGCTATTTCCCAGTGACTTTATAGATCTTAGTTTTATCATGAGTCTTACAATAGTTGGTGTTTCCTTAAAAAAAAAAAAAATCTTAGATTATGTGAGAATCTTTTTCCTTTTTTAATTTTTAAAATGCAAGACTTCTGATAAGGAATGAAAGTTTAAAAGAACAATACCTGTGAACCCTGGCAGAAGCTGAATACAAATGAGAAGTATCTGAATGTATTACGGAAAAATTCTATTGCTTTATATCTAATTCCTTGAGTCATAGCACTTAAATGGTGCAGGATTTACTTTGTTCCCATATCTCACATTATAAAAATGTTTTATCAAGGTGGGTTTTTTCATTTAGGAGTTTAAAAAAAAAATTGAGACTGTGGAAATGGTTGTTACAAGGTATTACCTCCTACATTTGTGTTTGAGGGGCTTCCCTTGCCAACTTTCCTGGGTGGGAATTGCATCACAGCGGAGTGAAGGTTTCCAGTTTTGATTTGGGAAAGCTGAAAGTAGAAGGGGAAAAGAGAAAACAGTAAGAGTGTAGTGAACAAACCCAATTTCCAAGCCAAGTAAACTATTTAAGAAGGAAAGAATGAAGCTGTGACAGTAATGCCAAACCCAAAGATTCAAAAATGCTACTCTGTAAATGGTTCAGCCTCAAAAAATAATAAATATTAGGATCGTTTTATTAGCCTTTGCATTCTTTAGCCATGAGCATTAATGCTGCTAACATCTCTTCAGGCCCAAGCAAATCTTTTTTTTTTTAATAGACCAACAAAGCTAAGATGTTATGAAAGTATATCAGTTCAGGAGCTGAGACTGGAAGAAATACACCATGATGTTAACACAGTCCAGAATAAAATTGCAAGAGGTGTAACTATACCTCGTTTAGTGAGAACCAGGTGCAAGGCCCATGCAACAGTAACATTACGTATTGTACGTGAATGTCTGTTACCAAAAAAATTCACCAAAAGCCAAGAAACAGAAAAGTTGCTCTCAGACATTGCAAGTCTAGAGATGGAATTATCTGGCATGGGCCAAAAAATGGACCAGCTGAAGCAGCAGGAAGAAGTCTTGCTCTGTCTGTGCCCCAGTTGCAGTTCCTGTGTAACGTGCGATAGACCTAAAAGCTGTTCTCCCGTAGTGAAGGGCCAGGGACAACGGCAGGAACACATCTGTTAGCTTCCCGTGGTGTTGGGTCTCCTGTTTCACTTGAGGAGATGCAGTTTTAGCCACTGAGGGGAATCTGACCTTTAACGCAGTTTTGCAGGATTAATCACAGAAGAGCGTTGTACCTACCCAAATACAAGGCAGCCCTGAACACCCCTAGTTTTAGCTGTCTTAGCAAAGAGTATTTCTGAGGACTCAAGCAAAGCTGTGACATCTGTTTCTCCCCTTGTTGCCTCATTCTACTGCACACTTTTCTCCTCAGTACCCCAGCTGCACGCTTCCTCCCCAACCCTGCTCCGTCCCCCTTTCTGTGTACCTTTACCTTTTCTTGCCTTCTCAGCCCTCTTTACTTGACCCTGTTTCTGTCGTAAGTCACTTAGTGCAAGTCCTGAGTCCTGCTGAGTTCTGGCAGGCCCAGTATAGTAGGCTGGCTCTCACAGGGGCAAAAAAGATTATGATTTGATGGGCAGTAGCTCACCTCTGTGCTGTGGTTCACAGCTCCCTACTCTTTGGTCATAAACATAAGGCATGAGTCTAGTATCTACTCCGGGGGCGGAGGGATGCGTGGGAAATCTGGCCTTATTTGTAGGAAAACTATACTGAACAACTTCACATGAAGTCTGGAGAAGAGGAGGCTGAAGGGGGACCTTATTGCTCTCTACAATTACCTGAAAGGGGGTTGCGGTGAGGTGGGTGTTGGTCTCTTCTCCCAAGTGACAAGTGATAGGACAAGAGGAAATGGCCTCAAGTTGCGCCAGGGGAGGTTTAGACTGGGTATTAGGAAAAATTTCTTTACTGAGAGAGTGGTGAAACGCTGGAACAGGCTGCCCAGGGAGGTGGTGGAGTCACCGTCACTGGAGGTGTCCAAGGAATGTGTGGACGAGGCATTGTGGGACACAGTTTAGTGGGCATCGTGGGGTTGGGTTGATGGTTGGACTTGATGATCTTACAGGTCTTTTCCAACCTTAGCAATTCTGTGAAATGATGCCTTCATAGTGGAAAATGAAGAATTGCTTTATAATTACGGTATTGTGAGTTTCGTCCTGTGGGAGTGAAATGCAGTAACTTCAGAGGTGGCATCCAGTGGAACAATTTCAGACAGAAAGTGAAGGTTGACTCTGCACGTACAAGAAATTATTGGATAAACAGCTTTCCTAAGTTCCATGGATTCTTTGTAAAAAAGGCTTATTAGTTCTCTACATCCAGCTACTGTATGAAGAGCCAGATCCTAAGATGCTTACTCAGTTTTTTCTTTGACAAACTGAGGAAGAATTGGTTGTGGTTAAAAACAAAACAAAAAACCAGCACCTAAGCCACCTCTCAGAATGTGACTTTTACCAGTACTTTTCTCATTAGTCAGATCAAACTGTCAGGGGGTGTATTTGCCTTACAAAGGGGAAAAGAAACACGTTTTTTCTTAATACTCTTTTCACAGAAGGTCCCCTTCATCTTTGACTTTCCCAATAGACTTCAGTCCCTTTCCTTGTATTAGTTCCCAGTGGAGTGGTAGTTCCACACTCCAGCGGTGTTCTGAATCAACAGCCAGTCTTCAGTGATAAGTTTGACATTCATTAATGATAATTATTCATGCTCTTTGTGTTGTATACTTTGCATGTGCATGGAAACCAGATCTCTATAGCTATTTTCTTTGATTAGCTGAGAGTGCTACCTACATGTTTCCTAAAATCCATTGGTTTGTATGCAAATTATCCTCTCTACTGAAAGTGGGGAAGACATTGCCAAGCCATTTTGTAATGTCCCTAAATAACTGTCCAGCAGTGTTCCCGTTGTCATTCAGATTGGGGCTGGTTCCAGGGAGTACTGCATAAAGTGTTGAATTTAACAAATATTCCCATCGCCAGGTCCACGGCAAACATGGCATGAGATGTGTGGGTTTTGAGGGTGATACCTTTTAGATAAGATTTTAAACCATGATTTTTTTTTTTTTGTTAACTTTTGGTCACTGATAGTTGTGCCTATTTCTAATTTGGTTAATTATGGTTTATCTAGCTTCCATCTTTCACCTGATTTTTAATGATCTTACATAAGCTGTTTTTATTTACATACAGAAATAGCAGGCAAAAATTCTGTTTTGCTGTGCCACTTCCTTTTCTCTTCAGGTATGTCTACATCTTTGTAAAAATTATTAAAATGGTTCTCAGTCTCTTACAAAAGCAAACCAACAATATCTCTCACCTTTTGCTTTAAACTACAGCACAATTGTACTCTGGTATTTTAGAACAAAATGTGGCCCATGGTTTGCAAGGTCTATTCCAGAAGAGATTTTCCTGCTGTATTCTAAACTGAAGAGCATTGATGTCTGATCCAAAGGAGGGCAGTGTTTTCTCTTTTTTTAAAGGGAAGCGTTTCTTACAGTTTGTTTGAAAAAGAAGTTTGATTGAGAGACTTTTCAACTTTTTTTTTTAATTGAAGTTGCTGTGATAGTTGTTGCTTGGGTCCGCAGAGAGCATGCTCAGCTTCCAATTAGCAGCAGCTAATGGAGAAATACATTTTACTAAATCATTGTCCTGATATACTGTCATTGATTTTAAATTATGGATGAGGCAATGAGTATTTTCATATGCTCACAGAGCAGTTCACAAAGGTGAGTTAAGCTAACGCATTCTGCAACGTTGTTGTGGCATACTGGGAACGCATCTAATCATCAGTTACTACAGTCTAGTTTGGAAAGTCCAAGGGTAGTTCAGTTGCATTTCATTCTGCTAAATATACCTAATATTTATGTAAAGTTTTTGTAAGTATTATTAAATTAATTTCTTTTTTACGGAACGTATTTCTGAGTAGAATAGAAAGTGGAACTAAACAAATCTATAAAAGCTCCTGGTTTTGGAGGGAATGATTGCTCGATTCTAGGAGTGCCAGAGCACTCGGCAACGAATTCTTACACACGCAGACCAAGGAAGTCAGACCTCAGCATTTCTACTTCTGCTTTTTGTTGTTGTTCACACCTCATTTTAGCACTTTTATGCTGTGAATCTAATATCCACAGCACACATCCCTAATTTAAATCAGTTTTGTGTGATGAGGCTCAAGTAAGCAATGCAGTTGTCATCTGTGCACACAGATTTGAAAAGTTAGGCTTTGGGATAGATGAATAAATAATAGGCATTCAAGCTCTTCTGGTGGCTAAGCTAACTTAGCACAGCAACTAAGAAGGTGTTACTCTAATGATGGTAGGACACGGAAAGCCAGGTTTCTGTGTAAAGCCATGATAATTTACTTGCTGTAGTGCGCGAGTGTCACTGAGTCACATCACAAGCATGGACTACTCGCAAGAGGCCATTTAGTGGAGAGGCATACGCTGGCTTTCCCCCTCTTTCTGTCTCGGTGTGTATATCGAGGCAACGCATTCAACGTGCAACAGCTCGCTGTCTTTCTGTCCATACTGATTGTAAGGCTCTTACAGTTGCACGTAGGCCATCGCTGTGTGGTTCTACTGGATCACAACACAGGACTCTCACTGTGGCGCAGGCTTGAGGCAATCTTGCAGTTATTTTCCAGTAGCTCAAGCATGTGGCCATTTGTTAAATATGGGGATAAGTAATGTACAAATCTCTTAAACACCATGACTGTAACATCGTTTTGCTGTGACCATTTTTAGGAGGGCATGCAGTTTCTTCTCTAAATGCTGACAGAGTGTATGGAGATTCACTACCTAAGTATTATGTGTAATGTGGCAATAGGACTTACCTTTTGGAAATAATTTCAGTGATATTTGGAGTCTTAGGTCAAGTCATTTTGGACAGTATAATTAAAAGGGTACTTTTAACAATTTTCTTCTTTTTCTGGAAAAGCAGTAGTATGATAAAGTTAACATTATATCTGATAACAGAGCTCTGTAACCTAATGATGTTAGAGAGCCACCCTTTCTAACTCAGCACAGTAGCTCAGTAAGAGAAAGGCATGCTGAAGAACACTGGATACTTCTGCTTGTCCTCTTGTTGCATGAGAACAGGCAATGGCAAGGGAAGACGAGTGAGAGGCAGGGAGAACAGTCACGATGTGTCTTGGAAAGCGACACAGCATTTCATATAAGAAAAGAAGAACGCTGAAGTTAGCAAGGGATTTAAAAAGAACTAACGTGCATTTACGGAACTTTGAAACAATTTCTGTGATGGGTTCCCGTTTAAGAGAAAGGGATATAGTTCCTTCCTTAAGTTGGAGTCTGGCAGCAGAACTGGGAACTTACTGTGAGTTTCCCATGTCCTAGTCAGTGCTAGATCCGTTATGAAACACATCCTCAGAAGAAGTATTATTTATGAGGAGAGATTAGAGGACTTTTTATGGCTTTACCGTAGCAAAACCACATGCTTCTGGATTATTTGGACTAGGTAAGCAGTGAGGATGGAGGAGCATTATATGGAGTGGTATGCTAGAAGTAAAAGGATGAAATTTAAAGGGGTAAAATTTAATCCAGATCAGACTGCTTTGACGACAGAACAACTGTAGTCAGGTTATAACAAGTGTGCAAACCTGCTCGATCACCAGAAATTCTGAGAACCAGGCTGGATAAAATGATAGGAAATGTGCTCTTGGGGAGGGCTGGACTGGGTTGCGTAACTGGGTGTATTAAATTCATTCACATGGAACAAAGAATAAAGAAAAGCTCTGCAGATGGACAGGTGAGATGCTTACCTCAGATACTTGAACTCATGAGACACAGGGGAGAAAAAAGGGTTTGTAATGCTGAGTTTTCCTGTACCATAGTTGCCTTCATAGTAAAACTTCCCTCTGGATTTAATCTAGAGTGCAGTAATTTGTGAGGTTCTTGCTCACAACTGTGCCAACAGCCCTGACAAAATGCTTTTTCCTAATTTTTTTAACTCATTTTTAAATAACATTTTGCCAGAAATGCTACCGAGAAATATTATGATGTCCTTTAGAAATAAGAAAGTGTGCCAGCATAATTTACGTAAATGTAGTCCTCCGTACAAATACGACTCGAGCTTACTGGCAGCACCTCAGGCTCTGCCCTGCAGTATCTTCTCAAAGAAACCGCGAACCTCTTTAGTTTCGTTGTTTATATTTATGTTGTGTACCTGATCCTTAGCCGCAGATGGGGATTTCACTGTGTTCGATGCTGTACAAATACAGAACAAAAAGATCACTGCTCCAAAGAGGTTGCGATTAAGACAAACTAAAAAGAAGAGGAAACATGAGGAAACAGTGGGATAATGTTGGCAATATGCCAGGCAGTATTTTCAGCACACTGACAGTCTGACTTTTCTCAAAGCTTTTCTGTAGGGCATCAAGGGAAAGAGGGTTCTGAGGGGAATTGTGGAGAAAGATAACAGGGCAATATTGCCGATATGTTGCAACTATGTTTAGGGATCTCCTAATCACCAGGGGAAGCATGGCAGAAAGCTCGGGAATGTAATGATGAGGCATGCAAGCTTGCATCCCCGTGTGATCGGAATGGAGCATCTCGGTAAGGCACAAGAAGATGAGGGAGGGAGGGAGAGAACTGGGAAGCCTTAGGAATCAAAATGAGTGAATTGAGTTTGTAGTAGAGAAGCAGCTGCTATTTGAGAACTACAAGGAGAGAGATGGCCCGGTCAAAAGAATGAGCTGAAAGAAATCATCTTTGCAGTAGTATTTTGAATGAAATAAGACAGACAGGATTGCATCTGTCAAGGCCATAGAGAAGGATGTTGTGGTAATCAAGATGAGAATCAGTTTCAGCTGTGTGGATAGATAAGAAAAGTCATGGCTTAGATACGTTGTACAGAAAGAACGTACAAGACATACAGGTAGTCTGCTTGTGCCGAACAAATTAACTTCTAACGGAAAGTACAGGTCATCTCTCTCAAGCAGGTGTTTATTAAAACAGTTATCAAACTGCTCATTTGAGAGGAAGTGGGAGGAAGGGTGAAAAGACAGATGAAAGGGGTAAACAGTAAACTGTAACAAGGTTTTTCAAAGCACTGCTTTCATATGGCAGCATACTGCAGCCGGAGTCTGTCTGCATAAATCCGATTATATGGTCAAAGTTGGTCTTTTTCTTCACCGTTTCGGTGCCGCTCAAATCAGCAGTCTTAGTACTGTAACCTTGCTTCAGTATTGTGTGTCCACCCTTACAGGTGATGATTCTCGTAAGATAAACTGAAACATAAGGGCCTGCAGGACTCAATAAAGACACCACTGTCTCAAACACCAGCTGACTGGACTTAAATTATTAACCAAGCCCTGTTTACTGATTTATGGGTTTTCACCAGCCCTGTGTTGCACTAACAGTAACCACTTGACTAGTCAAATTTGGCTTGATTCTCTTTCCTTACTTGATAACAATGTTTGGGTCTTTAAGTGTCATTTACTGAAAGATGCCATTGGCTGTAGAAACCAGTTCATACTTTCCTCCCAGTTCATGTACCAGTAAACCAGTTGGTTCATTAGAGTTAAGACTATAGACAGACTCTGGCAAACAAGTGACTACAGAATTTGCCGCTCTCTGGAAATTTGAAGGGTGATAATTGAACCTTTTCTTCTTCTGATGTTCAGTCTCTCGAATAAAGCTTTATTGTAAATTAATTTATACTGTTAAAAAGATACATAATTCTGTCTCAATATTATACTTCACAGATAAAAAAAAAATCCTAGCTGAGCCATGTTCTATTACTGGGGATCTTTCTCACATGTTCACCAAACACGTAATAAAATGTTAGTTCATGTGAAAGCTAGCTTGTAGCTCAGAGAACTTTCTTGGAATACTTCCCCATGAAATCTTGTCGAGAGTTAATGTGAGGGAAGGGTGCTGGCTGCTTCAAACAAGGTGATGTTTTGATAGCTACTCCTTTTACTTGGTTGGGTGCTGATAATAAGTCCTTAATTCACAAAAGTTGCAGTTGCTTGTAGTGAGGTTTTAGAAATACAAGAGAACAATGCCAGGACCTGGGAACCTTTTGGGTAGAGTGACTTAGCTACTTTAAAAAAAAAAAAAAAAAAAAAAAAAAAGCAGCAGACTTGTTACCCAGGGAAGCAAGAATTCTGGTTCTGAATAGATGTGTGGCTCCTTCTGTTCCTGAAGAGCTCAAAAATCATCTAACCTGCCATGCAAGGTTATAAGATGACATGATACCTCTTTTCTGTCAACACTATCTGGTTAAGATTTCACAATCCAAGGAGGCAGAGAAGGTCTTCTGCAATCATTAGAGAAATTAAAATTCCCTTCCTGTCAATCGTGTTACAGCAGAAGAATGTGCTGTTCTGAATTATCTTCAAGAATCTCAGGATCCCAGGTGTAGTATAAGTTTGGGCAAGGTTGTTAATGGGTCTTGTGCTCTTTTACCTTTCTCTAATTTGAGACTATCTTTTCTCCGATCATCTCTCTGGCTCATCTGTTTAGACTGTTAGTCCTTCTCTGGAGAACTGTTTGTTATTGTGTATTTGCACAATACCAATTTTAGTTAGGGTTAGTCTATCCCATTACTCATCTTGGTTCTCATTTAATGTTCAGTTGCTTTTCCTGTTTCAGTACTTGTCAAATACTCACTTGCATTTGTTATAAAAAAAAATCTTTAAATTTTAAAGAGAATATCTTAAGTTTTGATTATCATATGTTAACAAAGTTTGAGTATGCTTTTCTTCAGCACCTCATTTCCTTGAGAATAGATAACGGACCTTGTTTTAGAAGACAGGTCTGTTTTGAGGGCTATAGCACAATACCATAAATCAGACTTTACCTGAAAAGGATCTAGCCATTATTGTATGACTGTCAGATTTTCAGATCTTCAGATTTTCAAGAAATGTAGAAAAAGCCACCTACTTGCCCATATTTTCCATTTGCTTGTGTTCAGATTATCACGTTTTTTTGGTGCTTTAAAATTAAATTGAACTGTGTGGTTATTCGTTTTGGGAATAGGTTGTAAATTTTCAGGCCCCTGATCTTTTGATTTAGTATTTCAAAGTACAAAATATAAGCCTATCTAGCTGCTTTTCCAAAGATGTGGGCCAGCTGCCTGCATCTTGAATCTAATGTTGCCAATGACTTTCCTAATTACATTCCGCGTTCCCTCCTGAGTAAGACACAATGCTCATCACCATATTTTTACCATCCAAGAATCTGTGTTCTCCCACATTCTGTTGCATAGTCTTTTTTTCTTTCTCAGTATGATCTCTTTTAGAATGGATGTTTCTCTGTTTTACAAGATCTTAATCTCCTTGCAATCATGCAGCCCAGCTAGGTGCATTGTTCAAGATACGGTGATTGTAACTTGATTTCAGCCTACCTCTGGAGACTAGTTTGGAAGATAAGTAATGGTATCTTGATTTCTTTTCACTGTTGATATTCGAAGCAGAAGAATTTAGGAATTTTATCTCAAAGTGAAGTTTCACAAAACTGGAAAGGTTACAGATCGACGTAAGTGGATGATTGTGTGTACCAATCTAACAGAATATTTAAAGTAATTATATTGAAGCTGATCTTATTATGACTTGGTATGACAAAGAACAGGAGGAGGATGTGTCTTTTGTGAGCTGTTGGCTTTAGTAGGTTATGGTGACTTCTGGTTTTTGCTGAACTGCATAAATTAGGTTTTCATCACTGGGGATCATCCAGAAAGTTCTTAAGTATAATTGTTTACCTTTTTAAAAAAAAGTAAAAATAAAATCTATACTCAGTAGAGGCAGACAAGCAAGGAGAGCAGTGCAGAAGTTTCTGTCAAAGTGTCTATTTGAGTGTCTGCTGAAAAGAAAAGCTATTTAAACTACAGGATTTTGTTGATGCAGAAGAAATGGGTGAAGGTTGGGAATGAAGAAGTTATCGTTAGCACGAGCAGAGAATTTTGGCTTGACAGCATTTTTGTGCTCACTTGCCTGACGAGAAACCTGCTGTAGAGGGTACAAGGCGAAAGAAAAGTATCTGAGTGAACGACATTTGCTTTATAGAAAATTGGTCTTAGGTCCTATGGCTCTTTTCCTGCCTCTTCTTCTTCTGGAGACAAATGTATATGACTTTTGCTCTAGATTTGTTTGTTTAGCAATTATTAACACTTTAGTAGTCTGTAGTCTTGGTGCTGACTGTTGATCGGTGCACCTTTTGGCCACTGGAGAACATGAGAGCTCAAATCAAAGAAGTGAGCTCGTTCTCATCACTGTATGCTGGAACACTGAATACTTTGGCTTATTTTCTTTGAATAATATTCCTCCTCTTGACTTGGAAGTAGCAACAGGTGGGGTACATAATCTGCTCCCTTCTTTGATTAAACAAACGATTTTCTTTTCAAACAAACTATGCCTGCAAGAATGGTTTAAACATGTATAGAACATGCATTGTTTTTATTTCATTTATTTTTATTCTTAACGTCTACTCAAATGTATTCTGATCAGACTGAAGTTATTTGTGCTTATGTAAGTAACAAAAGAAAACTTGCACATTTACAAAGCAATAACCGAGTGATAACTCGGTAACTTTACAATTTGCTTTTGTTATTTTATTTGCCTGCCTGTGACTTTCACATGAGCAGCATGCTTCTAAAATGCTTATTTGCAGATGTCACTTTAAATATTATTTTCCAAGAGTTTATTTTTCTTAGAAAACAGATGTCTGTAATTATCTTCTTTGACCTTCGAGACTTATCAAAGTCAAATAGGTAATCATCCAATCAGACGGGCTATCATTATCAGAAGAAAAGTAATTATAATCTGAATATGTTTGAACATGATTATTACAAGCCTTAAAGAGTTACACTTCTGATTGGGGCAGAACTAAAGACATTATCACTTCATAATTCACATGATCTAACTTCACTTATCCTTGTAATTTTGGAATATGAAGAGCTAAATTTACTGAACAGGGTAGTTCTTTAAACTTTGGAAAAAAAAAAAAAAAAAGTAATACCCTCTCTAAAGCCAGAAGAAGGATTCTCAAAATCTTTATACTGAAATTAAGGAAAACTGTATTTGAGAACATGAGAACTAAAACACAATATTAGAGAAATCTCTAGAAGGGCTGAGGAGTAGAGCATGTATTTGTGCATGAAAATGCACTTGGAATGAAATGTTTTACTGCTCTGGATCCAATTTAACAAAGCACTGAGAGTCTCCTTGGCTCTAAGCATTTATATGATGAGCTCTGTGCCTCCTGGGATCAGGCCCAAAGCTAGTCTTATCTCCTTCAGTGCGTATCTTCTCATACTTAGGGGAGTGGGAGTTAAAGCGTCCTTTGCTGAGCGCAGCTTGAAAGGCATCGCGCTCGAGCTGTCCTTGGCCGAGGTCAGTGATGGGACGGCTGTGCCATTCCAGAGGGGATGGCAAGTTCACCATGGGCTGGAACCAGCCGAGGCGGGAGCTGCTGCCATGGGAGAGGGAATGACACTGCTGTTAAGTACAGCTGCAGGGAAAGATGGAAGCAGGTTTTAATCTCGTTCATGGCAGTTTTGAAAATCGTGCGGATAGGGAAATTTGTTCTTTAAAATGGGGAATTGCGGTAATGTGAAGAAGTGCAGTGAAGCGGAAAAAAAAAGTTGATAACTGGAGGATGGAGGGAAGAAAGCGAGAAGGAGAATTCTTAAATATACAGCGTTGCCCGTGGTAGCTGTTTTGATTGTTAGGGTTGGATGCTTTTACTGACCTGACAGGTAAAAGCTCAAAGCTCAGAAGTTACACAAACTTCATAGTGAGAGAAAGATTTATTTTAAAAGAAAATCCTGAAGGTGTTGTACCTGCTGAAGTTTGTGTGGGTCTGAACAATGACGTGATCGTGTTCAGTTGCTGAATATTCCTGGCTGCAAGAAATAACTGCGATGGTTGCCCTCACAAAGCGTGAGCTAGCAGAGCTAGTACCAGCTGTACGTCCAAATGAGGTGGAACAGAACAGTCTGAGACCACCTGCTTAGGGATCGGAATGTTTTTCCCCAACATAACAAAGACACAAATTCTATTATACTGGTCCTACACAAGATGGGTGTGTGGAGTAGGGGCTGGCTAATTAAGCAGTTTCAAAGAGGGCAGAAGCTTTTCAGATCACTGGGGAAATCTGTCAGAATAACGACACTGTTGACCATTTCTTGGGTCTTGCACATCGTTGGGAAAAACTATCAGCATTAGATTCTCTGTGGACCATTTGAAAATCAAATCATTTTAAAAGATGAGGAAATAGAATCTGTCACAGCAGAGTATGGCCTGTGGCAATATGAATGGGATTTGGTTTTTTGCTTGGGATGTGCTTCATGGCTTCATAGAGACTTGGAAGGAGTCTTTTTACACCTAGAAGATGTCTTGGTGCTACCACACCTCTGAAGAGGAATCAGTACTCTCACAGATGATTTAGAATAACCCGAAGGCTGGTAATTAAAGCAAAAGAAATGACAGTTACTCTGTAAAGAGAAACGCTACCTTAGGCATAACCAGCGAGACAAGAATTTGCTTGGAGGAAGGGGGGGGTCAGGAGGGTGGAAATTCTGCAGAACTATCTAACTCCCCCAAAACTCACAGGTCTGCAGATTTTTAAAGGGCTCGATTCCCATTACCGAAGGTTTATCTGTATGCTTACCCATATTTCAAAACCACTGCATAGGCTGGATGAAAAAGGGAAACCATTCTGGGAGTCAACAGCATGATTTAACATTTTTCAGAACTGAAAAGGGAGTTTGTGGCACTTTTAGCTCGTCCATGTTTCAGAGTCCTCTTGATGTTGGACTCCGCTTTTAGGACTTACTGGCTGACATAGGACACAAATGATGCTGCTAACTTGCTAGAGGAGGGGTCTAAATTCTCCATGGAGAAATTACTTGCAATATCTGAAATTTACAGCAGTGATTAAACCTACAGAACTTTTTCACCAGTAGCTGTATGAAAGAAAGTTTGTAGGCAGGAGATGAAGTGCATCACTGCGATGGGGACTTTGGATTCAAGAGGTCTCAGGACACGCTGTCGCGTGACTGGAAAATTAGTATTGTGACGTTGCTGCTGCGCTTAAGTCTAGGCATAAGCAAAATAATGCTGCTGGTGTCTGTAGACAGTGTTGCGAGTGGTTTGTTATCTTTCCATGCAGGAGGGCAGGGAATTGGCTGTTCAGTGAAAAATGTGGCTGCTGGTAAAAGCATGGTGGTTGTTTTTTCCTCCTTGCTTGTCAGAAGTGGAAATATCCTAGTCCCCTGGAAGGAGGAATACGGAGACCAGAATTAGTCTCTAGTGCAGTTAAAAGCTTCCATGATACTAGAATAATGTATGGTTTGCAATTTTAATTTCTAGTAATGAATTAGAACAAAATGTTCATATTCTAGTCTGGCCACTCCACATCAGGGATGAACTGGAAACACCCTCTCCTGATTTGCTAAAAGAAAATTGGGAGAGAAAAAAAAAAGCTCTAGAGTGACTTGGACAAAATTAAAATCAATATGGGTTTTTTTCATGAAAATGTTCTGATAAAAATTAGGTAAATCATTGCTTAAGTCAGTTGTTGAATTCCTCCTTTTTTTTTCTTGCTGGGCTAAGCCACTCTCAGAACTGACATTTGGGACCCAGCTGGGGAGTGTGTCTGATATCCCAGGCAGTCACAGATGAAATTATTGGGCATGCAAAACCATGTTTTGCTTGGGCCTTATGGAATTAGTTGCTCTTAGCAGTAAGAGAAGTGAAATACTAGAAGCTGTCACCTGTGGTAGCACGGTCTTTGTGGCAAAGAACTGTGGAAAAGCCAACGGAGGAGATGAGAGATTTCCTTGTTGCTGATTGCTGATGTAGGGTGTAAGGCATTGAACTGGAGATGTGAGTGACTCTATTTCAGAAGCAGACAGTGAGAAAACCAATGAAGTGTAGGTTACTTGAGAGGCAAGAGAGACAGCTCGTTAGAGCACAGGATTGATTAGAAGGCAGGCTAGGATTTCTGAACGACTGCTTTTTGTTTCTAGTACATTCAGAGAATCACAATTTTATAGATATATTTGTAGCAGACAAATCTGTCTTGCCAAATAAATATTCAACTGATTATCATCATGTTGCTCTTGCAGTGGCCTTATGAAGCAATATATTGCGGTTTGGCCTGGGATAAAGGGGCAAAATGTATTTAATCGACCAGCTTCCTCTGGTTTATTTTTCTGAATTTGCAGTAATCTTGAATTTGTTTTACTAATGCCATCACTTAACAAGTGTAACCTGGTATAAGCTTGGAGAGTAAGATATTTTCAGGACTCATCCCAGGATTGCTAAAAGATTCAATCAATAAAGTTTGGCTGTTCCTTCTAACTTCTTTCCTGTCTATACATCAGTTTACTTTAAAGACAGTCTGTAAAATTCTTGGGTGAAAAGGAGGTCTCCACAGACATTTCACTCTTCACAAATAACTGAAACCCACATTAACAATTTATTACACAATGAAGAATTCCCTTCTTCTGCACTGTCCATTTTCCAGCCACTTAACTCCTTGATCAAGATAGAGATGGGATGTCTCCTTTCAAACACATATTCATAAATTCTTCTTACATCATCTTTACAGAGTTTCTTGAGCTAAAAAAATTTGTATTTTACAGTGTTATTATGCTTCATCAATTAAAGCTATGCTGTGTATATGAAGACAACTTTCCAATTGTTGATTAGAAAGACTTTTGTCTTATTCAGAGCTTTTTCACATTTCTTTCAAGACCATGAATATTTAGATTAAGGAGGAAAACATTTGGGTTATGATTGAGTGGATGGAAATTATTTTACTGACAGTTCTTTACATCTTTTTTTTCTTTTTTCTTAACAAGCTCAATACCTGTTCCTATCTTTCAGGCATTTTAAATTCCTTCATGTGCAATTTCTTCCCTTCCCTCTCACTTTTTATTTATCAAATTAAATCACAGAAGTCTTTTTTTGCAAAACCTCACCCTGACAACTCAGTGCAGCCTGTGGCTTTTGTTCTTGTTCTGCCTCACTACATGTCCATAAATTCATTTACCTGACCGGAGCTTCATTTTGTTGGAGGAATAAGCCTCTCCCTCTCCCTCTCCCTCTCCCTCTCCCTCTCCCTCTCCCTCTCCCTCTCCCTCTCCCTCTCCCTCTCCCTCTCCCTCTCCCTCTCCCTCTCCCTCTCCCTCTCCCTCTCCCTCTCCCTCTCCCTCTCCCTCTCCCTCTCCCTCTCCCTCTCCCTCTCCCTCTCCCTCTCCCTCTCCCTCTCCCTCTCCCTCTCCCTCTCCCTCTCCCTCGATTTCATTGTCTTACATGATGGGTTACAGCTGCTTACCAAGGATTTTTTCCACAAAAAGATACTTTAATCTAGTCTGAAAGATTCCACTGTTTTTATTGTCTTCCCTGCTCCTTCTTGCCCCCAGAGCTACCTGTGGCTGCACACTTCCCTTCTGAAGAGGGAGTCCTTCTGGGCATACAAGGAAAGTAACTTTAGAGATTTACTAGTAACAGTACTATAATTAGAAGTGACTCCTGTTTTGAATATATTATCCTACAGGCAGTTGTTGAACTTCTCTATATGGTCCATTCTGTAAACTACTTACATTACAGGTTACGCAAATTAAATAACTGATACCACCTCTTTTTTTAATGTTAACACTTTGGAGTCCTGAGCTGTGACAGCACATTGCTGTTTGTGGACAGCCAAGTGTATTCATGAAGCTCAGTTAATTGAGTAATAAAACTAGTCTGTGTCTCCCCGTTCAAAAGCATTCATTCTTTGGAGCCAGTGGTATCTGCCTCAGAGAGCCAAACCTTACATGCAGTAGTAGGGCTTGAAATGTCTGGGTAATGAACATGTTGTCCTTTAACTTAGAATAATGTAATGTCTTTAATTTAAAATAATCTACAATTCAAACTGAAATTTAGATTCAGCAACAGTGGGATTCCTACAGAATTATTTAATCACCAAGAGAAGAGTATTCCCTGCTCAAAATTTTCAGCAGCTAAAGGCAGCACAAATTTTGTGAGCTAACTTCTCTGGAGAAAATTACTTGGAGAACATTGAGGGGACAGGTTTCTAGGGAAGTTGCACATGTATATGATTATATGTTGGTGTAAGTTAAAAGAGAATTTGCCTACAGTTTTTGTCATATAACTCTTATACAAAATAATTAGTGTTCTCTGAGAAAGTTACTTTCTAGTTCTTATTTAGCATACATTTACTTCCTTTCAGGGTTTTCTTATGAACTACTTAACCTAATCTTGAAATATGTCTTTCAAAAAATTAATCCCCTCATCCCTTTCATTCCTCTATTCTCTATTCTGTTTTCCGTTTCTTCCTCAGAACTTAGTCCATTGTACCTGTGCATAAAAGACAGATAGTCTGCTTCCATGATAATCTTAAATTAGGGGTGCATTTACGTTTGTGTTGGTCAGATTATGATCACCCCCACTTGCTGGGATTTTTGTTCAAATCATGGATTGCTCTGAGTGTACAAACTGACTTCCTTGTGGATGAAATTAAATCAGCTGGGCACCAGGACCACACTTCAATATACTCCAAATGCTAACGGGCATTCAGTCTATAGAATCGACCAGAGCTCGTGTTCTGCACATGCCAGAAGAGACAGAGGCAGTGCAGGATTCTTTCTGGGTCTCAGTAAGAAAGGCCTGACAACAAATGGCTTAATAAAATAGCTGGTTTAATAAGGTAGACTAAAAAGAAGAATATAGAGAGTAAATCTTATGCCCTTCAGATGCTGGGAACCCCCCATTTGTGCATCTGGAGGGACCCTGGGTGGATTTTTCCCACAGCACGCTGCACAGATTCTGTCTGCGGCGAGGTTCCTCTTCCCACCCATGCCGTGGTGCCTTTTCTATTGTGGACCAAGCAGAATCACATGATCTTCTCCTGACCGGCTGGAATGTCATCTCTGCTCCAGCATCCCCCAGCGCACAGCACAGGCTGGCATGGGGCACTCCGTCATTACCGAGGCTACTCGTGCTAATGTACAGCCTTCTCAAGCCTGACATACCAGGCCCAAAACAGCAGACATGGCTTGCTCAAGATCCCTGACTCCTTGCATATAATGCCTTCTGCAAGGCTCCCAACACAGCTACTCCAAAGTAAAAATGCTCTGAAATGCGTACAAGGTAGCTGTCAGATTCTTAGTGCCAAATCTTTTATTTTACAGGTATGTTCCTATCAGTCCGTGGTACTACATATTGTAGGCAATAGCCTTGATGTATTAAAAAGGAACTATTTCTGGTTTTGCAGACATCATAGAATCATGCATCCTAAAAACTTCCTTGTCTTGTCTAAAAACAACAAATTTGTCTTGGCGTGAGCAGCAGGGATTACAGCAGTTATATTTACATTGGATGCCTTTAGCTTTCTCAGAAGTGAGTGAGCTGATTTTGCAATTTTTTTTTAATCTGCTTTATCTCCAAAGTTATTGACCTTTCTGTCATTTGCTGAAATTAATCATAATTTACTAGTTCTGGATGGATTTTTCTGTTATCATAAGAGAGAGATTCTTTTTCACCTTTCCTTCTAATTCTAGCATTGACTTGACACTGTGCATGTCTACTTCTACTATTGCGGAATTCTTTACTCTGTTTTGAACGCCAGTAGCTTTCCTAAGGAATCTGAACTCACTTAATTAAGCAGCTTATCTAATCCTGCTTCGAAAGTTCATCTGTTCTGCATCACAGCTAATCTTAAAACTTGGCATGAAACTATGCACGATTTATTTTGCATTAGCATGCTGTATTCTTCAGAAAGCATGACAGGAAGGTTAGTGTTCACATAAAAGTGACTGGACATATTTTTCAAAGCACAAAAGACAGAACTACTAAGCCTCTAACTTTGGCTCAAGGAAGTCCCTGAGCTACAAACAATTTACGAACATGGCAAGTACATAGCGATACTCTTCCTGTGTGTACTCTATTGGTTGCTGTTGGAGATACAGCATACTGGGCTGGATGGACTTTTTGTTAGCTTCTCTGTAGCTGTTCTAAGGTATTTTTATCAAAAAACCTGTATCCAAATTTGAAAAGAAGCTGTTCATAGCATGCTATAAATATTGCCACTTATACTACTATTGAAGTCATAGCAAGTGGATGAAAGACAGTGTTAATTTTCTTAAATGATGATAGCTTGGTCTATTGGAACAAAGGCATCTGTTAGTTCATTAGATACTCTGTAGCTTCCATCAGTTCTCTTTAACTTTGTTGGATCTGAATGTTTGTAGCATCATAAGCACAGGCAGCATTTCTAAAAGAGGAATTCAGTTGAATCAGGACTGATACACATGTATCTTGGCTCAAATCCCACAGTCTCACTTAAAATGTGGGCCCTGTTTTTAAGTGTGCTTATATCATTACATCCTCGTGCTTCCAGACGTCTTCATCTTTCACTAACTGGACAGAATATCTTCTCTTCTGACCAAGTTTGGGACAACAGGATTTGAAACTCTGTTACATATTCTAATATCAATAGCCTTGTCTTTCACATGATATTTACTGACAGCTCTTCAACTTAATGAGGATTAAGAACCTGTCTCAAGGAGGCTCTTGTTGCCCTAATATGTGTAGCTGACAAATAAAACAATCAGTTGCTTTGGAATAATTTTCAGCTTTGAGAATGATGAATATTTAGTAAATAGTTAGCATTAATAAATCCAACATTTAGTTGTTCAAAATAAAAGTATTTTTTATAATAAAATATAAACATGTAAGGACACTAACTAATTAAATTAATTTATTGTTTAAAGATACTTCTTAAAATCACTACATTGAGCATACTGTTTCTATTGACCCTCTTTTGTGAGAATAATTTTTATGTATAGATCTGTCCGTACCCTATCCACACACAACTATTTTGGAATAACACCATTATGACTGCAAAGTCAAGTATTCAAAATTAAGGAGTGTCATAATTAACACCTTACATTTAACCTATTTCATTTTCTCATTTTTGTATTTCTTCATTGTGTCATACAATGTACGTATTCATTGTATTCTGTTGTTTTAGTGGGGTTTTTTTCCTATTAGTCTGTCTTGGTGTCTAGCATGGACAGTGTTAAATGGAAATAAATCTGTGCATCAGAATACAAGTCTGTAACCTGGAAGGTGCAGGTAGCACTGACAACGGTGTAAGGGTTCCCGTTTTGATATAGCATAACCTAAATGTGTGCCTGGCCTCCCTAGAGGATTTGTACCATCTAGCACTGAACCCTCTGCCACATTTCCATGGCTCTTTGACCTACCCAGCAGGGTTATGGAAGTGCTTATTTGTGATACAGCCACATGCTCCTTTTGCTGTAAAGACTTATTGAGGTTGTTGTTTGGGTGTTTTTTAAATGTTTTGCCTATTTATTTGTGCAGTGTGTGGCCTTCCTTACAGGTGTGCATCCGTAACATGCCTGAGTTGTTTCATAAGCACAGGAGTTGATATTAGAGAATGTTAGGGAGGTTGCTTGTCAGGGACAGTTGCTGCGCAAGGGTCCCATGTGTGAACAAAAGGATGCCTTAATACTGTTTTATGGAGGACAAAATCGGACGTGAAGATATTAGAGGTATCCATTAATTACAAGCATCTGATTTAATGCACATAAGATCTGAGTTTTAAAGTACTTTATAGCACTTCAGTAAGTTGAATGCACAAGTTCCACTGGCTACACCAAAACTGTGAGCGTGTCTGCAAAATTGATCACAGGCAACTGGAACTAGAATTACATGGAAAACTTGGGGCAGGAATAAAAGTAGCATACATTTTACCAGGGTATTCTTCAGGTGTCTTAACTGTGACATATTCCTTTCTCTTCCTGAAAGTCTCTGCTTCACTTACTGTTTTCCATTTCCAGCAACAAATGAAGCAGAAATTAAATGGAGAATAGCTTTTTGTGCTGTACAACTCTGTTTGCCACCGGAGCCGCTCTATTTAAGCAAGGGGATCGTGCGAAAAAAGGCTGCATGGTTCTGGCATTTGCTAATATTTGAGTACATAGTTTGGCAAAGCTTCCTGTTGTCTTTGGGAGATGCTATTCTGTATTTGTCACATAGTGTCATACTGGTATCTATACATATCATCTGCGCTTTCGTAACTTTAGATCTCTTGCAAAAACTTGAATTGGTTATGGTGCGTGTTCTCCACGTATACTGCAAGAGGGCTTTGGCAGTGGGTTCCACAGGCAGTTGGGATTCGGGCATGGCAGGGGCTGCTCCAGGCTTTGCAATGATAGCTTCTGTCCAAAGGACAACTGTGACCCTTTATACCCAGTCTTCCCCAGCCTGTCCTCCTAGTCATCCTTTTCTTCTCTGCCCTCATTCCAGGCTGCTGCTCTTCACCTACTCAGTTTTTCTTCCTAGTGATTCCTCTCTGTAGCTGATTCAAGAAACTGTATTACCTAACTCGAGTTTGTATGTTTGTAATTTGAGGACTTTGATTAGGTACGAGTTTTGGTAGAACTTATAGAATCGCTTTATCATTGAATTGTACTGTTATGTGGTGTCACCTAGCCAGAAAGTATCACTGACTGTGACCAGTGAAGAACTGTCGATGCAAATGGCTTTGCACACCAAAAGAATGTTATTGAACAGTAGTAAGTCGACAGAAGCCAAGGAGAACTGACTCTCACAAATTTTCCTGCTGAAAGGTTTTGAAGAAGGTTGAAGCATTTCCCCAGGTGCAGAAGAGAGATGGCAGTGATAGTGCTACCACTTGAAATCTTAGAGAACTGCAGAAGTAAAGGTTGAAAGTCACGTACAGTACTAAATATTGAGCAGCCCCATTAATAATATACTTGATCATCTCTCTCTTCTCAACTTCTACTCGCTGTTGTGATTTTATTTATTTTTTTAATAGCAAAGGCCATATATGATACGTCTGGCAGAGGAGGCTTTTGATAAGCACAAGTAAGGGTTAAGTGTCTGACTTTCCTTGACTTCCTATGTAGTAAAAGCATTTGATTGCTCATCAAATCTTTGCAAAACTTTTCCGTGCATCTTCAAATATACTGGTATATAGAGCAAAGTAATCAAACTCCTGTGTAGAACTCTAGCTCTTAAAATAATACAAATATGCTTTTAAATGTAGTTTGTAATACTTGTCTTCAATTTTAATAAATGAGAAGGAATCAGTTTAAAAGCAGTGCTGTAAAAAAAGAACAATGGAATGTAGCAGCAGTTCTGATGCAATGTCTTTGTAATAATAATTTTTTTAAGAGAGTGAGTTGATTGCAATTGGTTTTGACTTAAACTAGATAAGAATTAGGGATTTTGCACCTCTACAAATAATACCAAATGCAAGAGGTCTCTTGAGAGCTGGAGAACTTAGAAAGTATTAGTGACTTAATCATCTCAGCAGCTGGTATGCTAAAAGGAAATAATTTTTCAAATTACTTTTCCAAGATTGTGTTCTTAAACATTTAAATGTAGATGCACACCTGAGGAACAAGGTGTAAATCATCCCCGTCACTTTAGAAAGCAATACATGTATACACGTGCTTAGAAAAAATGTATGTCAGAAGTGGACTCGAAAATGCTGTCTTACAGTGCAAACAGCCGGAGTAAGGATTAAGTTCCTGCTGAGGGCCAAGGGGGGTTTTCCAACGTTTTTTGATAGGCCTCGCACTGATGTGTGCCATAGCCCATCACTGTCCCTCTTGCTTTCCTGTGCAGTTTCTGTCCTAGACACTGCCACTACGCCTTCGTAGCCCCCACCCTGGTACCCCAGAGGAACGGGGCTCTGGGAGTCTGTGTTGATTGCTGAGAGAGGTGGCTGCCAGGAGAGCAGGACACTGGCATGGCAAGAAGGGGCAGAGTTTATTCTGGGTATTGGTGCAGGAATCTGCAGAAAGGAAGAGCTTGTTATAAGATGATTAGAAAGAAGCGTCTGAATAAGGCTTTTAAAAATTACTTTAACGTGGATCAACATTTTTAGTGGATCTGAACTGCAGCTATCTCTCTGGATTACACAGTATGCTGTGCTTACCTGAATTGTTTTTCTTTAAATATAAACCTTATTAACAACAAATAATGTTTTAAAGTTCTAGTGACTATAAGCCATTGTTGCATTTTGGAAGGGAAGTAACAATGAGGTCTTTCAGCTCTGCTTTAGTTGGACAGGTCTTCTAAACTTTCACTGCTAGTGTTGGCTGTATGTGTTCACTCATTGTTTTGGGGAGGTAGATTTTTTTCAGGAGACCTTTCAACTTGCATAAGTGAGCAGAAAGGATCACTGTTTCTGGATTAGAAATTTCTTCTGGTGACATTTACATGCTAAAAGAAAGTTGTAGTAGTATGAAATGTAACGGTTAGGGTTTGGGGTTTCTTTAACCTAGAGGCATTTCTCAACTTCAGTGTTCTATTAAACTGCATGAACTCTGTTTTGTTCCTCTTTGGGAAGAGCTGTACTACTGTTACTAGTAGAGATCACAGTGTACTTAGCCTATAAACTCTTTGAAAAGAAAGGAAAACAAATTACAGTATTTAAAGCAGTCCAAGCATGAAAAAGAAACTGAGGGTCTGGAAGTATTTTACATTTGCATGCCACCTCCTTTCCCAGGATCCACAAGATTACAATAATGCATTATGGACTCGCAGTATCCTCATAAATTGTGTGTTACCACCTCCGTTTTATTGACGGGGAGCTGAGATACAGAAATACTGGTGGTTTCTCAATTCATGCAGTAAGCCAGTAAAAAAAATGGAAATAGTATCCCCCTTTTTTGAATCCTAATTGTGTTTGAAGCAAAAAAGCATTTTTTTCTCTCATAAAATAATAGCAGAAATGGAAGGGATCTCTGGCTGTCGTAAAGTTCATCCCCATTAAGAGTTCCACTCTGTTTATGTCAGTCTTGTAATATGTTTGTTTAACTTGTTCTTTAGTGACAAATATACCACAACCTCTCTAGGCAATATGTTTCAACATCTCACTGTGCTTATCATTAAAAAAGTTTGCTGCAATTTAAATCTATTACTTGTTGTTTATGACGGGCATGGAGAACAAATTACTCCTTTCGTTTGAAAACTGTGACCATATTCCTCCTCCGTCTTCCTGTCTGGAGATTAAACAATGGCAGTTCTTTTGATCTTTCATTGTAGATCGTGTTTTCTAACCCTCTGATCATTCTGATTGCTCGCTGCTGCTCTCTCCAGTCATCGACATCATTCTTGAAATGTGGTGCTAAAAACAAGGCGCTGCACTCACGGCTGATGCCTTAATAATTGAGGTGCTGGAGTGCGTCCAGAGAAGGGCGACGAAGCTGGTGAGGGGTCTGGGGCACAAGTCTGATGAGGAGCAGCTGAGGGAACTGGGGTTGTTCAGTCTGGAGAAGAGGAGGCTGAAGGGAGACCTTATCGCTCTCTACAATTACCTGAAAGGGGGTTGCAGAGAGGTGGGTGTTGGTCTCTTCTCCCAAGTGACGAGTGACAGGACAAGAGGAAAGGGCCTCAAGTTGCGCCAGGGAAGGTTTACGTTGGATATTAGGAAAAATTTATTTATTGAGAGAGCGGCGAAACACTGGAACAGGCTGCCCAGGGAGTTGGTGGAGTCACCATCCCTGGAGGTGTTCAAGGAACGTGTGGACGTGGCATTGTGGGACATGATTTAGCGGGCATGGTGGGGTTGGGTTGATGGTTGGACTTGATGATCTTACAGGTCTTTTCCAACCTTAGCAATTCTGTGAATAGTACTGAATAAAGTAGAAGGATTACTTCACTTGTCTCACAGAGCAATTTCCTGTTACACACCAAATATGATGTTTGCCTTTTCCCCTGGAGAACGACACCGCTGATTCATACTGCTTGTCCTGTGTTGGAGGTCTGGTTTTCTGCAGAAAGGCTGCCCTACCCCTCAGGCCCCAGCCTGCTCTCTGTGTGCCCACCTTCCGTTTGTCACACATGTCAGTAGCGGCTCCCCCCATCTTGTTTTTGCATCGTGCCTCTTCATCAGTGGAGAGCACTCAAAAGACATTTGGTTTGCTGCTTTAGAATTGGGCTATCTCATCCTTTCTAGACTGGATATATAGAGATAACAGGAATGTAAAACTGAGGCAATCCAGGCTGTTACTACTGCAGGCAACACCAGAAAATAATAACTTTTATAAATTCTTCAAATGTAAGTTATCCTTCTTGCCTACACTGTGTTGATTGGAAGATCATTCCAACCTCAGTCACCACCTGAGTGTGGTTCAAATATTTGCTCTAATGTCCGGTTTAACTGTATTCACTTGTTCTCAAAGCAGAACGTTCTCTGTGGTGTTGATAGCTATGTGAGGAGCAGCAGCCCTGCCCTCTCTCTCTCCCGCTAGGCCCTGTAAGCCAAGGCGTTTCAGTCCCCTGTCATGGGACGGGCACTGTGATTGTCAGGGCCATCCTTGGCACGCTGCATGTTTGACTTGGGTGTTCCTGGACTGGGGTGGCTGCGAGAGAGGGAAAAGGACAAGCTGCAGCGTCTGGCGGGTGATAAACAGGCGTTGCATTTCGTCCGATTTTCTACTTACCGTTTTCATTTGTTCTCTTCAAAACGTTTTTAATGAAATTTTACTCAAGTGAGAGCTCATCCTCTCCTAATATACGCTGTATTACGTTCCGTCTTGCCCCGCCAGTTTCGGGGGGAGCGCTGTGTTACAGCTCTCGCCGCTAGACCCGTCCCCGCTCCGCCCGCCTGCCCGAGCCGCTGCCCCCGCGGCTGCCAGGGCTGCCCGCCGGCGGCTCCTCCCGGCGCGCCGTTCCCCGGGGGAGGGCGGCAGGCGGGACGGCGGCGGGCCGGGCCGGGCCTCGCCCCCCGGCGGGCTCCGCGCAGTGCCGCCGCCCGGCCCCTAGGTGGAGGGCCTGCGGCGGGCCGCGCCCGGCTGCCCTGCGCCGCTGGGCGGCTGGCGGAGCCGGGGGAAGCGGGGAGAGCAGCCTGGGAAGGAGGCGGCGGCGGCCGGGCCAGCCCTCCGCAGGCCGCTCTGCCCGCAGGCTCGGGCGCTGCCGGCGCAGCCCCTGCCCTGCCGGTGACAGCTCCGGCCTGGCGGGAGGAGCCTGCCCCGCTCCTGCCGCTGCTGCGGGCGGCAGGGCTGCCGCGGTAGCTGCAGCTTTGTGCAGGGAGGCGGCGAGCGGCCCTGAGGGGGCGAGCCTGGCCTCTGCGGGGCCCGCGCCGCCGCTGGAGTCCGGGAAGCGGGGCAGCGGTCTGGCGGGAGCGGAGGGGACGGAGGGCTGGGGGGGCGACAGTCGAACGCGAGGGGCATTTTGCAGCTCTCGCACAGGCCGCTGTTTCAAGTACTGTGACCCTCCTGCGGGCTGAAGCTGCGGGAGACTTTAGGTGGTGATTGTCCAGGTCTGGTCCTGCCCTGCAAAGAAAATAACCGTCTGCCCGGACACGGCCGGTGCGCCGCTTCCTCTTCTGGGGATCGCGTCCGTAGTGCGCCAGCAGCGCTCCCCAAAGCTGGCTGTGGAACGATAAGAGAGTTTCCACCCTGCGTTTGTGGCAGGTAGGTGACGGCTGCGCCGGAGATCACTGGTCCCAGTATAAGCTTGCAGGTTTCCGAAGCTGGGAGGTGAGATACAGACGCCCGTACGGGCACCTTTCCCTTACAAAGTCCCCTGCGGGCGTCGGCCGGTGGCACTGTTTGAGTGAGTAAACGGTAACGCCGCCGTCCTCTCGGCCTGAGCCGCTGCTGGGGGCCGCCGGGCTGGAGGAGCGCGCCCCGGTCCCGCGGGATCCGCTCCTCGGGGTAGCGGTGGCAGGCGGCGTGCCGGCGCCTTCTCCAGTTGGACTTCCTCTGGTGCGCGGGGGCTTCCAAGCGCTTTGCGGTACCGTCTCCGTTGGGCAGCGGCACATTTAAAGGGCACTTTGATTTTGGGCAACAGCGGAGGTCGCTTCCCCGGCGGTGCGCGGGCGAGGCGAGCGGCTCGGCGCGGGCTGCCCCGCTGCCGGCGGCCCCGGGGAGGGCGGGGAGCGGCGCTCGGCTGACTCGCAGCAGCTCTCGGCACAGGGCTGGCCCGCGGAAGCGGACGGTCTGCGCCCCGCCGGCGGCCTGGCCCGCCGCCTGAGCGCCACCCGCGCTTCGCCGGCCCCTGGGCTCCGCGGGTCCTCCCGCGGCGGGCGGCAGGAGGGAGCGCGCAGCTGGCGGGAGCGGCGGTGGGGAGCGGTGCGAGGCACGCTGCGGCGGTGGGCCTGCCGCTGCTGCCGGGGGGGGGGAGGCCCGAAGCGGCGGTGTTCCTTTCCCCCATGCGCGGCATGGGCGTGCCGGCTGTGAAGCCGGCCGGCAGGATTTGGGCTTGAGTTAATGCAAGTGCTGAAATAATCAAGAGACTGACTTAGGGCGGAGATAGAAAAGAAGTCACTGCCGAGCAGGACTTCTAGTGTGCATGGTTTTGCTCCGGGTTCTCCACTGATTTCCTAACGGTCTTGTTAGTTGGACCATCAGTTTTGGGAAGGGGGCTGTTAGAGGGGTGATGGCTACGTCTGCATTAGCAAGTAGCGTGATGCAGTGGGAGTGGATCTGTACACTGACTCTAGCAGATGCTGAGGACCATGCTATATGCCTTTCAGAACGCTTTGCTTTGTACTAGCTTTGGTCTGGAGCAGTGGACTGCATGTCTGGTAATGGCTGGAATACATCTTCCAGTTTAGCTTCATTTGAAAGTAATCCAGCTTCAAACCACTCCATGGCATGAACCAGCCAGGACAAAACAACCAGGAGAAGTCTCTTCAAAAGCACACTCCTCGTACAAACTGAAATGGTAATGCTGATGCACTTTGTGCATGTATTAATACATTTTCATCCCGTCCTACAACCCTTACTAGTGCCATTTACGTAATTCACCTGTTCCATGAAATTTAGAGGGACTGTTGGCCCAATCCTTGCTACTCACCTGTGTTCAACTGTGATGGAACAAGAGCTTTTGAAGAACAGCGTGTGTCTTTGTGGATTTCAGAAGGGCAGATAACTGCAGCTCTTTCCAAACCTGAGATCAAGACCAGGTAGTGGTCATTTTAAGTGAAAAGAGTAAGATTTTCAGAGGACTCTATGTAAAACATATCACCTCTTTTTTTTTTTTTTTTCTTTTTCCTTTGGCATCAGCTCAAAAAAAAGCAGAAAGTAAGAAAGGTGTAAGCCTGCCTTTGAAAGTTCACAGAATCTCATTCTATCACTCTTCCTCATGCTGAGCAACATTATAAAAGTACCTACAGAATCTACCTCCATTAAACAGTATCGGTACAATTCCTATTCAAAATTTGGAAATCTTAATGTGAGTGCCCAGGTTGAACACATCTGATCCCTGCTCTAAGTACAAATACAATGACTCTTCACATTTTTAATGTGTTTTCTTCTCATCGTACTGTAGAATATTCAAATAAAAGTAACTTAAAACATGGGATCTGTTTTCATTCCTGAAGAGCCTTTGCGTTCCATGCTGGGGTGAAGAGGTAAGTTATTCTAAAGCAGAGGCGTTCAACAGGGGATGCCTACAGTTCATGTTGGATTTTGGTATTTGGAACTAGAACTGGCCAGTGGAATTACCACTGAATCACAGAAAGCAGAGATGGAAAAGCCCAATTAGATCATCTGGCCTTTCTCCTTCCTGGGGTAGGATTATTGTGTATCAGATACTTCAGTGCTTTTTCCAGTGTAGTTTTAAAAGCCTCCAGGGATATGCCTTGTGTCTCTTCCTTCAGGCAAATATTCCATAACCTGCTGTACTTCACAGTTAGAAATCTTTTCCTGAGATTTGACCTAAATTTCTCCTTTCTTAAGTACATTCCATTTGCTGAAGATTTATTACCTTGAACCATTCTAAGTAATTCCAGTCAGTCTTTGATACTGACATCTCTAACAAGCTGTGGTCTTTCTTAATGCTTTGTCCCTTCATCAGAACAGCTATCCATGCCTAGCCTGTGTCTTTACAGTCTTACACCACCTCTACTTTGGCCTGTAGGCTAATAAGGATTTTTGCTATATTCGTTGCACTTCCATCTTATGCTCATTTTCTTGAGACTTTTATGAGAGTGACTTTTTCATGATTAACGTGCCTGAAATTGCAGTTTTGGTCTGAAGGAAAATTGTAAAAATGCTGTCATTGGGCACTATGGTTATTATCTTTCAAAGATGTACAGAGAGAAATAAAATATTGTCTCTAATTACCAGGCTTGCAAATTTAGCCAGAAACTCTCTCCCATACCACACTAATAGATTCTGATTTCCGGGCAAGTTAATAACTGCTCATGATGCAAAAGGAGTGTAAAAAAAAAAAAAAAAAAATTCCTACTCTGCTGTGCCGAAACTGCAGTAGTTGTTTTACTTTGCTAAGAGCAAAACCTAACAGAGGAAAATAGTTACCCAAGACCAAATTTTCAGTGAGTGTATGGTGAACAGTTCTGTAGAATTTGAAGGTAACAAAGAAAACCATGCTTTCAAGCAGAAATCCTTGTCGTGATCACCACTGGGACATTTTCTCCAGAACTGACTTGGGGGAAGGGAACGCAGGGCTATTGGAGATGAGGGGTGTTTTGAAAGTTGCAAACTTTTGATTTTAAAACTCTATCAGCTTTTACAAGCTTTTAACTGTCAGCTTTTTTGGGGAGAGGGTAAGAGGCCCCAAACCTGCAACTGCGTTTCATGAAGGTTGGTTTTAGTGATCAAATCGCATTTGTTGAAATAAGATACTTGTTACTTTTCTGAAGTCTGACAACACTGTTGACGATTTTTCATAGACTGTCTGGAAGGACTTGCTGGTACACGTCTAAATCTTGATAGAAATTTACCTTTTGTTCCTTTGCTAAAAATGAGAAAGTCCCTGGTTTATATCACACTTCAAAAAAATAAGATTAAAGGATTTTATTGTTTTCACCAAGCGCTTAAAGGATAGTTTGCTGACTGGTCAGAGTTTTGCAGCTTGTCTTTAGTCAGGGTTGGACTCTTGTTTCACACACACAAGTAAAACAGGAGAAGTTTTTAAGTGGAACCAAGTTGGTATATTTGTAAACATAAAATAATTTAGTTGCTATCAAATAATCCCAGTGATTACTGAGCAGGCAGAGGAACGTAGAGAATATACATGTAAAGCAGATAAACAGAATCCTCACTGAAACAGCTAGATGATGAATTTGCAACTTTAATTATATTGATAGCAAAATGGGAGTGGGGCATGTTTTTATGTGTCAAGACTGAAGTGAAGACCTTTTGTGTTTTAGACTTGTGTTTGTAGACCTTTTCCTACACCATGGTTTCTCCTAAATAAATTATCTAAACATCTGATGGAAGGATATAAAGAAAATGGAGCCAGACTCTTGTCAGTAGCATCCAGTGACAGGATGAGAGGCAATGGGCTCAAATTGAAATACAAGAAGTTTCATTGAAACATAAAAAAAGGCTTTTTCACTGTGCGGGTGACCAAGCACTGGCAAAGGTTGCCCAGAAAGGTTGTGGAGTCTCCATCCTTGGAGATACTCAAAACCCAACTGAACACACCTCTCAGCCACTGGCTTGGAGCAGGGGGCTTCGAGTGGATAATCTCCAGAGGTATCCCCTGCCTCAACTGTTCTGCGATTCTATGATTTGACTGGAGAAGTACTGGGCTGGCACCAACAGAGTGGTAATTACAGGACAACATCCTCTGAGTTTGCACACTCAATTGTTAGTGCTTTATACCATTAGGTGTATAAGAGCCTACACATTTTTGTTCATATATGAAGCTTGTTCATAGTTAGCAGCCTAAGAATTTTCCTTTAGCAAATCCTATAGCTAAGTCACTGGGAGCTGCACATTGCCCAAAATAAGGTCATCTGAGCTTGCTCGTGCTCAAGAAAACATTCAGACTGAACAGTCAAGATCAGAATTTTATTTGAGGTGTGTGAGCCCATTCTTGAAGGTGGAAAAATGGAAATTTGGATTAATCTTAAAGAAGACTAATAAGGAATTAAGTTTCAGAAGGTTATCAGAAATTGAAAAGGCAGAACAAAGAAGTAGGCACTCCACCTGCGTATGTTTATGCCTATGTGGCCTCTCTTGCTATTTCACCACTTCGCTTACTCATCATTGACACCAGGTCACGATAAGTGCAAAATGCTACCACAGTGGCATTGTTCAGGTGTGCACTTTTCCCTGTGCTACCTGTGCGACTTTTAGAAATTACAGCCACCTTTACAGCAGTCAAAACTGGGCTTTTGCGTTGGGCAGAGCCCATCTTCCTCCAGTTCTCTTCCAAGTATGTCTCTTTGTGTACACCTTTGTGTACACCTTTGTGTACCTCAAGCACTTGGGTTTGTATTCTTTTTTTTTTTCCATTGCTATAGAATGTGCGTTGCCCTTTCTGTCCTTGTACTCTACTGTGGTGTGCATTTCTCATGCCTCCATTCTTCTTTCCTCTCCCAGTTGCCTTAGCTTAAAGTGAGACTTATGCAGTCTGTTTAAGGCTCCGAGATCCCACTCCAAGTGTTGTGGCTGCTACTTTGAAATCGTGCAAAGTGGAGTATGTGTAATAGAGAGAAGCGTTCAAAGGAGTAAAGTTGATTTACCAATAACCAAGCTCTTTGAGAACGTTTTTCTCCCTTGCACATTCTCCAACAGCAAAGATGGTTTAATATTTACCACTTTCCTCTCTATCCATCTGCTCATTGCTCATTCATCCCTCTTTTTACCACAATTTACCACCCCTTGCTTCCCTCTCTTGCCAGTGTTAATGGGATCCGTGAAATGAATCAGGATAAGCACTGGCCAAGGCAAACAGCAGAGGGCATTTTCTTAAGCCTGTTTTGGTCCCAAAGTCAATATTATTAACGCAAAACTATAGCCTGATTAGTGAGGAGGATGCAATGCCCCCATAGTGGTGCAGTAAGAGACAGAGAAAGGCCGATGTGTGTGCTGTACAGGCAATGCTAGCGCAAAAGAAAAGTACAGCATGAAAGCTGGAGTGTTTGAGGCATGTTTACACCCATGGGGAAAGTGCAAACAGTGAACCTGACAGGATTCCCGTACAGCTACATATTATGGCTCAAAAAAAGGTCATGACTTTGGAACGACGATTTCATTTGCTGTTCTGACTGTACTCCTCCACCCAGGAAGGAAGGAAGAAAAAAAAGAAAAGAGGTGTAAACACCAAACCCAATTATTGAATTTTTATATTCCCGGAGTGTAAAATCCATCCTGATAATATGTGCTGTGCTCCTAAATCCCTTGGGCACTTCTGATACTCCCATTTACTGTTATTAGCCGTTGCACATGGATGCAGCCGATACTGATGCTCTACCCAAGAGCCCTGATTGTATATACCATGAGTTTATGGGACACATTGTGTTCTCCTCCTTTTGCAGAAATTTCTGCTTGTGAAGCCTCATGAGAGTTCCCTCCCATACCCTTGTGAAGCTCAGTGTCCTGTGAGAGAAAACACAGGTTGACTTTGTTTGGTATAGGATTCTTTCACATGAGCTGTCTACCTATCTGTACAGGTTGAGTCTACAGTTCCATATGTAATACAGTTTTACTGTCTGAATGCTATAATTCAGTAATCCTAACACAGTGTAAGGGTAAGAATGCAAGTTTTGTTGTCCCCAACTCCATCACAGATTTTTCTGTTGTTTTGAGCAAAATGTTCAACGCATCTGGTATTGCTTTCTTTAGGTATAAATTTGATTTGAAGGGAGAGAGTTCATCAGCGCGTAAGAGTTCTGTGCTCTTAGTGCTACATAACCGCAAAACATCATTTGGCAGTTTGTACCATCTGTATATACCTGATGTCCCCGAGTCTCAAACACCTCAGGATAGTGTTTAGGTTTAGCGTGAACTTTGATGACTGGCAGCAAGGGTTCTGCATTTTAAAAGGTAAAATCCTGCGCTGCAGGTGAAGCTCACAGGAGCTTCATTGAATTGAAATACAATTCAAAAAGAGTCTTCATCTTCGTTTGCTGTCACCAGCGGTTCCACAGCTTCGTAACGCGGCTTGCTGCAGCGTTGCAGTGCCTGTGCCAGTCAGGGTGAAGAGCAGTGTGTGCATCAGGAGGGCTGAGAGCAGCAGAGGGGCCATGGAAGGAGGCTTTCTTCCCCTTGAACAAGTGGATTTTGGGGAAGGAGAGAAGAGGGAGGGAGGCTGAAATACCCTGTCCTTTTAGTATCTCTGTTGGTACAGGGAAGAGGAAGGGGGATCGTTGCTCTCTCTTAACTTTTACTACGAGAGCGCGGGAGTCTCCTTGGGGGTGTCCACATGGCAAAGCCTGGGGGTTACTGGCTGGGCAGGAAGGTGCTGCTCCTCCTGCTCTCAGCAGCCCTTGGCAGCTGGTTGTAATTACGCACTGCAGCTTCAGAGGAAGTTTCTGGCTGTGGGGAGTGTGCAACGCTTGGCTGCAGATCCCCTGCCTTTAAGGATACAACGGAGATGGAGAGAGTAAAAACAGTGGCACCGAGTGACGGGGAGGGTGAAAGCCTAATTATCCCCCACTTGAACTAGTTGCCTTGTTGAATCATTACATATTTCTGAAAGTCCCTTGGTAGATGTATATCCTAAATGAAGTCAGATGAGGGAAAGGCCATATTCAGATGCCAGGAACTCCTGCCACAAAGGACTAAAAATTTAGTAACAAAAAACCCTCTAAAACAATCTGGAAAACTATTTATTTTACTACTGTCTAAAAAAAAAAATTAGCCTGATTTACGTGTCTTGGAAATAAAGATTACGTTGAACTGACATATTGCAATGACTATTTTTGGTCTTACCATTTGAAATTACAGAGTTATAAATAGAGCAGTGCAAAATGCAGCTATTTTGATTCTCACTGGGGTTCACACAAACGTTTTCTTTGGTTTCAATCATTGGATTCAGCCCTCCACTCAATGCTGATTCTACTTTGAATGCAGAGGATTCCTTATTTTTTATTTTTAAACAGCCAAATCAACCCGGAGTTGAAGAGTTTCTGCTGACTCTTGACCTTAAGCTATGTGTTGTTCTAACATCACCTAGTAATTGTCTCAAGCTCGCCAAAAGAATTGCAAAAATTTCTGTGAAGGTGGCTATAGTGCTGGTTTTGCAATGAAACCCACAATGAGTCAAGTTTTGTCTGGCACTGGACATGGTAACAAAAGCTCTGGTTATAAATCTCAGGAAAAGAACATTTGTAATGGAAGTGGCCAGTGAATCCTAAATAGCAACAGAATTTGTTGCTATGAAATGTGTATACCTAGAGGGGAAAAAAATGATCCCACTCTTGATAGAAAAGCAGCGGCTTACTCAGAGCTATTCTCAGATGTCAGAGTCAGTCATCAACTCCCTGGCCTGTGGTTACATCCTTCTAAATTTTGGCCCCTCCAGGCAACCGTGATTTATATCTTTAGCAGATGAAGCAGCCAAGGTGCATAGTAGAGAAAAGATGTATAGGTGGGCAAGATTACCTGCTGTGCCGGATTATATCTGGGGGTACAGCAGAACTGTGACTTCAGTCTGGGTTTTTTTTTTCCTTTTATTCTGTTTCTCAGATGTAGACACATCTTGGGGCCATCCAGATGAGTTATCTTATGTCATGAAGTGTCTGATTAATTCAGGTGTTGCCTAATCACATCAGCAGTTCTTTCAAACAATTCCTGTGCTTCGTACCTCGTGCTTCAGTGCTATATGTGGGTACTACATGTAGCTAGGCAGCTACAGCTGACGTGAGTCTCGGGGACAACTCAACGTTATTGTGGCTGCTTTACTACTAGTAGAGGATATTAAAACTAGGATGCTTTGGACAAGCTTCTCAGATGCACTTTCTTCATTCAACAGCATCTAACACCATAAAAGAGTACCAGAATCCATAGTATGAATGAGAGTATGCCTCAGTGGCAATTATAGCTTTTGGGTAGCTTTTATTTTTTATTCCCTAATTTACTTATAAATTCTCACTGATATTTTCCCCAAGCAGAATTAGGAGGATAAAGAAAACAGCTTTCGTTTTCTTTAACATTTCTTGCCAGTTTTTAAAGAGCTTGAAATTTTAACATAAATAATGATTACTGTTGAATGAAGACTGTTCTTCTGAAGCCTGAAAATCTAATAACTTGACTAAACCCAATGACTGTGGTGTAGTTACAACCCTGAGCTGGTGACCCTTCAACCATAAAGCTAAGGTGCTGCTTGTGTGCAAGTACCTGTATCTATACCGGCTTCTTAGAGAGGTGGTCGATGCCCTGTGCTTGCCAGTGTTTAAGAGGCATTTGGACAATGCCCTTAATACCATGCTTTAACTTTTGGTCAGCCCTGAAGCAATCAGGCAGTTGGACTAGACGATCATTGTAGGTCCCTTCGAACTGAAATATTCTACTCTACGAAACAAACTCAATCGCTCCGGTTTCATCCTACAACCTTTAATGATTGCCTTAAACTATTCTTTTCAATGGCCACAAAAGAACCTGCTGCTGGAAGAAGTTCTGATACTAAATGCAAAGGCACATATTTATTAGCTGATATGTTGCAAGAAATTAACTCAAACCTGACATTATTTTTGAGTTATGAAAGCTGAGAAAAATACCTGATGCTACAAAACCTCTTGGCACCCAAGAGCTTAAAAAGAAGATGGATGTTTTTCCCAACTTGAAAAAAAAAAGCTTCTGGGCTGAAACTTTTCTACTAGAACACATTCTTAAGGCCAGCTTCTAAACCTGTAAAGATAGGGGGTTACTGTAAATGGAAGCAGTGGTAGTTTTTTAAATATAGGAATAGTATGGATGCTAACAGAGGTCTATAGTGTCTGGAGATGATGAGGTTTTGTTTGTTTGCATTAGGCATAAATGTAATAATTTGAAAATACAGGAGAAATTCTGCTCTTAATGGTGGGAGTAAGTAATGCTCGTGAAATGGTCTGAATTTATTTTATGTAATACTTTTTTTAATAACAATGTCTATTAAAGACATCTGCTGAAAGTCTGTAACGCTGATTTAATAGGGAGAAAAAATAACAAAGTTCTTTTAGCAATCCTGTCTTCAGTTTAATATTATGGACTGTTAAAGGAGGGTTTATGTGTGCAATGTTATTAACTGAAATTCTGCTCAAATTGAAATCAGACCCACAAAACTTGCTTTTCTTCAGTATATGCTAGGTTTTTAAAACAAGTATTTAAAACTACAAAAGAGAATGAATGTATTTTTACTTTCTTTAGGATTTTTAAAGGCAATCAGGTCAGGCAGAGAACTATTTCTAAACACCTATCCTCTCGCTTACGGCATATGACCTCTCTATCAATGTTAAAGTGCAACAAAAAATTATCAACTTCCTATACTAAGTCATTGCTATATAGAAAGAAAATCCACATCCAAAGTGACTGAATTAAAATTTGTAATAAAACACCCAATATTTTATACTGACTTTGTCAGGGCTGAAAGATACGTGTTTAGTTATGAGAGAGATTGGGGGCAGAGGGAGGTGGGAACCAAATTCTGAAGATCACGGTCTGGAAGAAAGCTTCCTTACAGGAATTAAATACTGAGTTTAAATGAATCACATTGTTGCCTAACTATGGTTGATGTTGTTGTAATTTTTTCAAAACTTAAATTATAAAGATTAAAGTAAAGTAATAAAACACATTGTGTTTTTATCACTCAAATTTGGAGAGGCCTCATGTTTTCCATGCATGTAGCCTTGATGATTCTTTTGGCAGCTCTGCCAGCGATAAAAGGAATAACTCACCACTGTCAGGGAATTTAGCTGTTTCATCACTGACATGAGAGGCCAGCATAACTCCATGGTGATTGCTGTCTAAATGACTTATGTAGTTTCTTCATATACTTTTTGATTGAAGGGTGATAACTCAGGCAATGAGTTATTTGGCATCAGCCTCTGAGACAATCTGTTTTCTTTTTATAAATCCTACGGCACCTTTCAGCCACCCATTTTTAAATAAGACTATGGTGGATTAGGTTCTAATATGCCTGGTGGACTTAGCCAAAGGATGGCTAAATTAGATTTTGCTGTCATTCTTTTGCTTTGTTTATTTTTTGTTGTTAAATGACAGTTCTTGAAGTAGTACTGAGAAAATGAGAGGTGGGCTAAAAGTCTGTCTTTATGTTACAACATAGGAGTGTGACAGGGCATTTCACTGCTGGTGGCAGTGGCACTGTCTCTTCCCAAAAGCAGACCGCATTGTCAAAGAACCCAGAGAGGAAAAAAATAGACTTAACACTAACCTAACTCTATAGTCTTGGATGCAGAAGACACATCCCAGAGGAAGGAAAAGAATAATTAAAAGATTTCTACAACTGAAAAATTTTCTACAGAAAATCACAGCTCAGAATATCTTTATTAGAGATTTAGGTATAGACTTCCATTGTGTGAGGTAGAAAGTAGCTGTACATTAAAGTTAGTATACAACAGGTTGAATTACGCTGTGAATCTGACAGGATTTCATGCAAGGTTTTGGATGGAAACAGAAGCAGTTTCCTTGCTGAGTAACAGAGATGGTTAGATTTGCTGGAGTTTTATTTGCAGGGTTCCCCACATAACACGATGACTGTGGAGTGCTAAATATAATCTGAAGAGCTGCAGAGGTGATGAGTGCTTTAGACATCCCCTTTGTTAATGTCTGCTCTACGCGTGGTGTTGCTGCTTTTATTAAAGCAAACCAGTTAAATCTTACAGAAAGAGTTGCAGCTAGTATTTATGTTAAACCAATCAACCTCTTGTGTTTCTCCATCTTTTTCCTCACCTTGGCTTTTTTTTTTTGTAGACAGAGCACTGAGTGAAAGGTATAGGTGAGTTTTACGGTATTTATACTGCAGTAATGCACAGGGCTCCAGTCAGAATCCATATCCTTTTGTGGCAGATGTTGTGTAAATGAATAGAAGGACATCGTTCCTTCTTGAGAGTTTGTATAATATAAGAACCATCTGCGTCAGGCATGTGTCTTGATTTGGGTCACAAGAGAAAAGATGCCATCTTTTTTCAGTTCCATTTAAACTTTGAAATGCCAGTGCATCATTGTATGGTTACTTTCAAAGAATTCTAACTAAGCAAAGTTTAGTATTTGTCAAAGAAAAAATTATACATAAGGAGAAAAAGTTAATCACAGCCTGAGTGAAAAGAACTATCCACTCTCCTTACTGAGGTAGTTCAGTGGTTGTCACCTGGGTTCATTTCATATGGGAGGCTCGGGTTTGGATCCAAGTTAGTCACCCAAAGCAAGTGAGAAGAGGACTATGACAGATGAAGGGTTGCCATTCTTCACTTCTCTCTCACTCTTATTTTTATCCTTTTCCTAATTTTTTCTCTTTCATGTGTATTTATAGGTTTTAATTTGTATTTCTTTATTGTTCAGGAAGTGCTCCTTCACGGAGAAGAGAGACTCACCATCCTCTTCACTGTCTAGAAACAGACTGTTGACTTTTTGATTCTAGGCAGCACCCCGGAATTCATGGCGACAGGTGAAGCCGAGCTGCTGGCCTTCGCAAAATGCGGGGCGTGTTTGAGACACAAAGCTGCCTGCTGTACTCGAGTGGGCAGTACCGAGAGCTCCTCCTGTGGATAAGAAGACACCGTGCATTTTGAGGAGCAGAGTTCAGGAGTAGTCCATTGGTGTGCAACCATCCTACTCACAGTACTGTTTCGGTGACTGCTCCATTGATGCCATGATGACTGCTACGTTGTGCTTACAGTAGATCTTGCTTTCTGTTCCATTTTTTTATTCTGTCCATGTGAGGGTTGCACAAAGGTCCAGGCTTTCAGCTCTGAATTTGTTCTCTGTGATTCTGACATTCAGATTTATTGATGTTTGATTTTTCAACCTGACAAAACCTCACTTTTATTTTCTAATTCATATTCACTCTTTCTCGACAGCAAAATCTGCCAATCATGGCAAATTACACAAACGATTCTGCGGAGGCTAAACCAAGATTGCTGAACTCATTTTCATGCATGGCTAAACACAGAATTGAACCTCATGCTCCAGAAGTGAAAGGTTAGTGATTTTAGATAATTTTAAAACGATTGTATAGGAGTTGATACAGCTACTGTCAGTCTTCCCTAATCCTGTTCTTTGTTGACTCTGTCCTTGCAGAGGCACTGCTTTCTGTCAGTGATTAAGGGGAGACATTGCTTTCAGTGATGCTGATTCAGCAGAGCTAAGAATCAGTAAATTAGCAATGACTGTAAGGGAATTTTAAATATTGGTAGAGTACCAAACTTCTATTGTTACCGTGTTTTGGAGATGAAATTTCAATCAAGTTACTGTACCAGGCAATGTGGGAGAGATGGCAGTCCTCTTTCTGAGTCACAAGACAGAAAAATGGGGAAACTGTGTATCCAGTTTTTGGCTTCTCAGTGTCGCTGCTATAAAATTGTATCGAAGAACCATGTACAAATAAATAAGTCCGTAGAGCTAGTATACATTTTAATGGACTGTTCATTTAGTAACAGAATGACGTGGACAGCTGAAGAATAATTAACTCTGCCAATTCAGTATCTTTGCTATTTATGGAATGATACTCTATACTTTCCAGGTCTCTCTTTCGGTTTTTTCCTATCTGCACAAAGTTAGATGCTTTCATTAAATACAGTATTCAACTTGATTAATTTTCATGGATCATGAAAAGCTCTTATGCACATAAAGGTACCTAATCCATGCAGCAACTGAATAGTGTGACACTGACATAGAAATTGAATAAGCAGCATGCTATTAAACACCAAAGGAACCCCACCAAAGAAAGCAGCTTTTTTTTTGCAGCTGGCAACATGCATGGCTACACTTGGGACAAAACTGGTAAGATGGGGTTAAAGGGAGTAACTTGCGGGTATTCCAGGTTGAGATGACATGCGACACAGAGCTTGACTTAGCATCAAAGCATTACTAAATAAAACTACATCTAGTGTGTGAGAGTACTGGAAGGGCTGATAAATATTACCCACTGGGTAGTGAACAATTCAACTTTTTCTTCTCTATGGAAGTAAAGTCTGTGACCCTGCTTTAACTGATAATTAACAATGGCCGATAGCGGTCAATTCAGAGAAAAAAGCGTCAAGCTTCTGGTGCCATACTAGCTGCGGCAGCATGTGTTTCCTTTTCCAGAAAGGAAATGTAGATTCAAAAAAACCCCACCAAACCTGTAAGGAAAAGGTACTACCTTCCTATAGTCTATGATTTGCAGGTTTTGACAAGCCAAATTGGTTGGCTAGTGAAGCAAGTAACTCTACCCCCAAAATGAAACCATGGTCAGCGTACTGACCTAGAGCTTAAAATACAACTATGCAAGTTGCTGTGAAAAACTGGTGGAGACCCTAGATCAGTATAGACCAAGATGCAAAATTATTGTCCTGACAGGTTGTCTCCCTGTGAGTGAGGCATGCAAAACGAAGACACTTTTTTACTGAGTTCTGGATGAGTAACATAGATTAATAGAAGAAAGGGTAGTCAGAAAAGTGAAGTGGAAAAGGAATGACTGTACATCTCATAGGAAAAGAATTAGGCAAAAAGAATCTGTACACTTAGGTTTCGATGCTACACCATGGAAAAGTTAAAAATGCTGTTGTGTATTTCCTATTTTATGGGGTATTGTTTATAGACTGTGTACTTATGCAAAGATGGTGCTTTGGTATTCTTGGTCTGTAGTGCTAGATTTCTCTAGAATATGTGCCGCATGAATCATGGGAACATCCATGAGCTCAAAGCCCAAACAACATGGGCTTTGTGTCTGTATCGCCTTACTCAATCAGAATGCCTTGTTGAGCTACGAAATGCAAAACAAGCTTAAGAAACTGACAAGTTACCTTAAAATAGCTATTGCATGGAAATCATGCTATGTTACATTGTTACAACAAAAATATTTGTTACATGCAGACAAAGAGGGACTGAACATAAGGATGTAAACACCTCATTTGGGCATGTTTACCACATAAAATCAACTATAATTGTAATAGCATGATTTGAAAGCAATGCCCCCAAAAATTTGCAAAGTTAGTGGTTCCTAGCAAATAAAGGAGATGCCAATATAGGTAGCAGAGTGAAATGAAGAATCACAGGTACTGCCTTTTGTCACTTCACTGTTCTGTGGCTCGTAATTGCTCTGCAAAGAGGGATAATGACACTTAGAAGGGTTTGAGAGCTACATGCAATAAGTGCTAATTATTATCAGCGTATGTTTCAGGCAAACTCAGAAATGAGATCAGATCCAAATGAACCCCCACGCATGTCTGGTTATATCCAGGAAGAACCAGAGGTCCTGTCACAGTTGCTTCCCAGTTTACCAGCCACATCTGCCCTATATTGCAATTCACACAATTATGTATAAGGAATACATATACACACACGTGTATATCTATCCATATATGCATATATATCTTGCTGAACATTAAGACTGCTCTTTAAGAATGACATAACACTCTTGGATTCAGTATCTTTGGGGAGCAGTAGAGGCCAAAATGCCCACCGCTCTTGTGTTCATTTCAACATGGGGAACTATGTGAAAATGAGAAAGTTTACCAAGAATAAACAAAGAGTGGCACCCAAGACAATTAAATCCATAAAGGGGTCATGATGACTGCAGAAGGACACCAAAGAGGAGGCACAATGCTGACACGCACGATTTACTGGACACGCCTGAGAAAGTAAAAAGAAGCGGTCATGGCCAAACAGCAAAGAGGGACTATTAGAAAGAAGAAGGTGTCCTTCCAAAAGCTAAAGACACATCCAAATGAAAAAACCCAAAAGTATCATAAACACTGACAGATATACTATTAAAATTATTATTAGGCAGACCAAAGATGAGTCTGAGACCTAACTAGCTAAGAGAATCAAAAATAGTTCAATATCCTTCTTCCAACATATCAGGAGGGAAAAAACATTGGCAGTGAGTCTGAATATGACAAGGGTGTAAGATGAACTCTCGGGGAGGAGAAAATCACTGGAGAGAAGCTGAACCATTTGCATCCTTGTTCACTGTGGAAGAAATCAGGGAGATTGTCCTTCCAGAGCCCTTTTGGGGCATTCGGGGAACTTGGCAGAGAATGTCTCTGAAATTGAAGTATCTGAAAGAGGTAAGGGTACAAAAGGCAGATGAATACAGATGAATTTCCAGGGTCTGAAGGATTTACCCAAGAATTCTAAGAGAACTCAGGGATGAAATATCTGCTAATAGCAGCATGTAACCTGTCCTGTCTCTCCAATATTGCTCAGTACATGAAAATCAGAAGGTGTCAAATGTGATGTCAGTCATTAAGAAAGGTTCCAAGGGTATCCAGCAAACTAAAATTTGACATCTGTTCCAGGTGAATGAGTAGATATTGTAATGAGAGAGAATTAGTATCTACTTGAATAAGTATTATCTAATCAGTGAGAGTTAAGAAAGCTCTCAGAGTTCTTTGAAGGGGTCAGGGATATGTAGATGAGGATCATCTGACTGATAGAGGCATCTTGGATTTCCAAAAGACGTTTGACAGAACTTTTTATTGAAGTGTCTTAGGACAAGAATGTTGCTGGCATAAGAAGGAAGGCGCTGGAATGGATGAGAATATGATTTAAAAGATGTGAACAGAGGGTAGACCATCACTGGATGGAAGTAAATGGTCAGTTCTTGCACAGGAGGGAGATCACTAGTGAAATTCCATATGGTGTCTATCTTGGGACCCGTACCGTTCAATATATTCTTAAATGACGTGGAGAAGGGAAGTGATCAGTGAGGTGAGGTGCTTTGCTGATGATAGGAGGTTATGCAAGGTAGTAAGGACAAAGGAAGACTGCATAGCTTGCAGAAAGATTGACTGTATAATAAAATGACAGGTGCAATTCAGTGTAGGTAATTGTAAAGTGATAACATTTGGGGAAGAATAATCCTATCTTCACATCTTGGATCATTTCCAAGCTGGCCCAAAGGTCTTCAGGAACAAGACCTTTGGGTTATGGTAGATAGCTCCATGAAAATATCACTTAGTAGTAGTTGAACAAAAAAAAAAGTAATAGGTTAGGAATGATGAAGAAGCAAATAGAGAACAAAACAGAAAGGATCATTACACTTACTCTTCAAGTCCATACACTACTGTAAAAATCCAAGGTTTACACACTTGAATACTGCATGCAGTTCTGGTCCATTTATCTCGGACAGGACATACTAGAACAGAAGAGTATTCAGATGACAAGGATGATCAGAGGTACACTGTGACTGAACTCCATCCATTGAATAGCCAAGAATCTTCGTTTGGAAAAAAATATGACACAGGGGGAATGTAAGAAGAGGTCTGCAGAACTGAGAGGTCTGGAGAGAAGTGGAGTGGCATTGGCTTTTCACTGTCTCTTCTAATACAAGCATTAGGGATATTGGGAGAAGCTAGTAAGAGCTTCATTCAGAACAAACCAGAGGAACCGGTTCTTCAGACAACTTATGTGGACTTGTGGTACTCCTCCTCAGATGACTTTCTGGATCAAGGAGTTTATAGAGTTGCAAGGAGAGACTGGAAGAAAACTTGGAAGAGACGCTGTAGAGTCTACTAACTAGATAAATCACATAACCTAACTTGAAAATGTTGGAAGGCTGGGAGGTATGTGCTTACCCTCTTCTTATTTTTCTTGAGCGCCCGCTCCCATGGTTACTGGGAGAGATAGAGCTCTGTGCTAGATGGACCTGTGGTCTGAACCAACGACTAAGTTCATATGTAAACTTCTCATTACACACCAAAGTCAGAATTAAATAAATGACATTATTAACATCTTGAATATATTTATAACTTTCAAGCTCCCTAAATAACTGTAATGTTATGAAAAGTTAGGACCAGAAGGAACCTTAAGAAGTCATCTAATCCGTCGCACTGTTCCGTGGCAAAATCAATTACATTTGTGGCCTTGCTGACAAATTTGTCTAACCTGTTCCTGAAGCTTTCAATGATGGAGACTCAGCAGCCTCCATAAGTAATCTATTTAAAGTCTCACTATTCATACTATGAGAAGGATTTTTTTTTCCTGTCTAACTGGAATCTAATCAGCTGTTGTTTGCTGTAAACCATTAGTTCACTGCAAGCCTGAGCTAAGATGGGAGGCGTTCTAGACTTCTGATGAATGTTGTCCAGTAACTTTAGTGACTCTGGAAATAGCCTGAATGCAGGCTTGGTTTTTAATGTAGCTAGTAGTTACTGGGGTTTGTATTTTGGTTAACATGACCAAGCATGAACAGGGATCTTTTCTGTATCCTTTTGGGGATTTTTCATGTTATTTTAATATCTTACCTCTTTAGCATTTTCTGGCTTCAGGGAAACTTCTGCTGAGCAGTACTTTTTAAACCCAGCATGTTTTGACTTTGCTTCAGCAAAGGCTATTTGAAAGGTCTGTCTACAGGAAAAAGTGGGACAAAAAGATTTCTTTTAAAATATTACTGAAAAACAGTATGTAATACTTTCTTTCCTATAAGGTCTAATTTCTGGTTTTGCCTGTAATTTACTGAACTCTATGTGTTTGAGATGAAATGTTTGAGCTGTCTTAAGTGATGCTACTTGATTCACGTAAACTCTGCTTCTTGCAGATGATCACTAATTGCGTTCCTTGTTTTCCAGGTACCTGACTTGAGAAGAGGGTTCCGCCTAGCAGAAATGCTAAGCACCTACAGATTCAACTGAAGTTGATGTGGGCTGCTCTTATAAACCACAGTGTACTTTAAGTTGTTTCTTTCAAAAAAAATCAGCTCAAATGAGGCATTTTAGCAAAACCTTTTAAGCTTAATTTCTTTGTTTCAGTTTCCAGTCTCTAACATGAGTAAGAGCACTGTCCTCTCGCTTGCAATGAATTGTGAAAATCAGTTTATTGGTACATGTGAAGCACTCAGGAGCAGTAGTGGTGGCCGTTCTGAGGAAATGAATGCCTGTGAAAAGGGTTTGAATTAGTAAATAGACATGAGGTGATATGTGGAACAAAAAGGGAAAAAATGTACTAAATAGCTGCTCACTGGTGAGCACTGACAATTCTGTGTACAGAATGAAGCAAACATCCTGGGGAAAAATAGTGTGCGAGGGTGTATTTGAAGACTTCATCATGCTGTGGATTGCGCAAGGAAGCCAAATAAAGATTGCACAAGCGCTCCAATTTTGGTGGCTTTAAACTCATTGACTGCAAGACTGCAACCTCAGTGATGTACTTTTAATATAGGTTCTTAAGTATATGCTAGATACATGTAGATTTGTAAACTATAGCAGTTTCAGTGAAACAATGGTGCTGTCGGTCAGCACGTTGGCACAGGGAGGAAAAGATAGTATTTCTCTATCTTGAAGACTGAACTTATATGTATCTTACAAAAAATTACCACTCTGGAAAACGACCCTTTATTTCTCTTTCCCTGTAATTTAAGAACTTTCAAAAATGTTCTTGTTTGAATATTAAACTTGATTGGTTATGCCAAGGCTCGCAGAACAATCGTCCGTCTCCCGTATGAAGGAGGATAAACCATCGTTTTCAATAGGTGCAGGCTCTCTTCTGGCTCAGAAAATTCAAAGTGATCATGTTCACTCTGAAGTTCTTGTAAATGGCTGACATCTAAACAGCAATTGCCTTGGAGAGAAAAAATAAAATTCCCGCAGCTGCTACCTCATCACCAAAGTTGGCACGCGATTTTACTGATGAGGGATTTTTTGTTTGTTGCCCTGTTAATTCAAGCTAAATGGGAATGGGGCAGTCTTTACTGAGAAGCAGTGGGCTATTCAGTCTAAGAATGGTTAAAGAAATGTAGGTTGCTTCATGTGTATTTCTAGTGTAAGCTGCAAGGAACCCCCAGAAGCATCTCTCTGGGATTTTTCCTGGTGTCCTTTGTTATCGCTCTCTCCCCTCCACCCCCCTGGCTCCTCCGTTCCAACCCCGTTATTCTCTTGAGATCAGCGTGACAGATCAAAGGCTTAGATGGGGCCTGTGCCCGAGTGATGATTTTCCTTTCCCCCCTTCAAGCTCCCTGCTAGCTCTCTCCCTGGGTATCTCCTACAGGGCATCTATTAGCTCCAGAACCAGATTTTCAAAATAACAGAGAGACATACTGTGGTATATCGGGACTAATATCTGAGTTCCGCTTTCTAAACTAGGATGTGTTTCCATAACATTAATCTGACAAGATAGTGCACGGGTAACAACGCCAATTGGCCTTTTTTTTTTTTTTTTTTAGTGTTCTTGTTGTGACCTATCTGTAATCAGAACAGGAGAGAACAGGTACACATTTTGCCTTCCTTCCCCGTATTTTTCCAGCCGTTGATTCAGCAGCGTACTTAGGTAAGCGTGTGTCTCGATCCATGTGCCTGTCCTGCTGGAATACCTGGCTGAATTGGAGCCTTCAGCGTTGTTCACAACTGGGAAGATTTTGTAAAAATTCTGACTTGGATTCCCCATGTTCTACAACTTGAAATGCATAGGCTGGAAAGTGCGTCGTTCTGAGGGCGGTTTGGTTTTGTTTGTATTTACACATAGTGATCACTCCACTTCCTGCAATGCCTTAAAGCTCTGACTTCCGCAATTTTAACTCGCTTTCTGATTTTCTTTGTTGCTTCCCCTTCCTACCTTCACTGTTTGGTTCTTCTGTTCCTTTGCAGCCTTGATGACTTTTTCATTAACTAGAGCAACTTTCTTTGCTCCAGCCTCGGTTTATCCCTTGAAGAATTCCTGCAGCGCTGGACAGCCGTAGCTTGTGGCCACCCCAGCTGTCACGAGAATTTTTGCCATGCTGTAGTTGGATTTCACAGATACATTCACGGAGGTTGTGGGGTTTTTTGTTTTCAGTCAACCCTCAACTGTATGGCTTTGCTTTAACTACTCTCTAAATGACATTATTGTTCTTTTTTGACTACGGATGTACTAGACAACATGCACTTAAATAGCTTGCGATAGTAACTGAAGTACATCCGATTTGCTCAGTGAGATAGCACTGTGTCCAAGAGAACCTTCAGCAGAAATCTTCCGAAGCCCTTTTCGCCGTGTAAGAACGCTGCTTCTGGCAGGCCCAAAAAGTGTCTGTTAGCTGGTTTTCAAAGTTATATTCAGTGAACGCACTGCGTGGTTGACTCGAGGTTCGCCTTCCAGCAGATGCCTGTGTCACCGTGTCATCCATGGATTTAGACATAAACCATTTAATTATAGCAGGAGCTTTCAGAAAGGTTTCTACCCAGGCGGCCACTCTGAAGGTTAGTCTGTTGCCCAAGATGGTTTGAAACTCGCTGCTGCAACGACTGCAGTTTCCAACCTGACTGGCAGCGCCGGGAATGAGAGAGGGGTTTGTAATGGAGTGGGATTCATATTTATCCTCAGGGTGGTATTTTTGATGTTGCCCATCTACTGGATAACCCCTAGCTCAGCTGACAAAAGGAAAGTGGTTTCAGTATGTTGCTCTGCAAAGGCGTATTTTCGGTATTATTTATGGAGCCCCTCCCACTAATATGACTAGCTAGATTATCTGTAAGGCTGTACTTGTTCTGAAACCACTATTGATTAAATGCTGAGATGAATTTTTTTTTAGAAGCTGTCATTGGAACATGCTTAGGCTGCACTTGCTGTCAGCTTAACAGTCATGTTTCTGTGTCTTCCTCTAAATTCCTCTCCCAGCTGGGCTCTTTCATATCTTAGCATTAAAATAGATTCTTCCTAATTAGACAGATCTCTGTCATGATAATCATCTTGAGAACGTATGCTGTATTTTCATACTGCGTATCTTTTCACAGATCAGGCCTGTACTTTATAATTTTTGAAAATCGTAACTCGTTGAATAGATCCTTTACCAAGCAATCATCTCCTGTAACTAGTAATTAGTGTCCTGTCAGCTGATACCAGTAGGCATTAGTGTTCAACTGCTGGCATCAGCAAGTTCATCTTACATCGCTTACAATTCTGATATATTTGATTCCTTTGAAATTCCAGTTGTGAAGGTAGTCTTCTATAGCTGATGTGCGGGGGGGGGGGGGGGGGAGGTATAGAGCAAATATACATGTTTGTGCGTGCAAAGTAAATTACTACGTAAGAGGTGAGTGTGCCTTAAGTCCATGGTGATAAATGTAAGTGCACACATCTGTCACGAGTGAGTCTGTGCTTGTGTCCGATCACAGAACAGAGTTGTTTGGTCAAGGTTGTGAAGAGCATCTGTTTTAATGACAATAATCAGTAGTAGGACGACGCTGAGATCTCTCTATTTCTTGCATTGCCCAGGCTATAATCTCAGGGGTTTTTTCCTGTTTTTAATTATCCAGACTCAGTGACTTAGCAGAAGTGTTGTCCTGCACAAAAATTGAATTTAAATAGTTCCCTAACTAGCTCATTTTGGCCTTAGTTTTTCAGAAGCTGGTACATGTTTGTTTAAGTATCCTTAAAATAAAAGTGGTGGAAAAATGACCTGTGAAATCTTACCTCTGCTATGCTATTTTACAATTGCCATTCAATGCTTGGTTTTAGAAGAAAACTCTCCTGTTGGATGAAAATTTTCAGCGAGCTCTTAGGTGCTGGATGACAGCTGTAAAATAACATTTTTTATGAAATACTGATTCTGTTGATTGTTTTTAGATATAGGGGATAGGGCTTTATCTTATAAAAGGCTGTACTATAGAATAATGCAGGCATCACCACTGTTGCTGTTAAAATGAGTGGGAAAACAGGCAGATATGTATTTGCTCATCTTTTTTGATTGGCTGAGGTTAAAACAAATATCTTTTGGTCAGAATCAACTCTTTTTAGAATGCGTTCCGATGTTTTTTCACAAAACTGGTGATGGATCTGTTTGCAAAAGTTCTAATGCTAAGCACCGGTCACTACGGAGCGTTGTTACTCAAATCATCACCCCTGGGCCGTGCGGCCTGGCAGAACTAAGGGGCGTAGCTGAGAGATAAAAAGTTCCTAAATTGTTAATAGGCTGGAATTTAATCCTGTAACAATCCAGCATGTGCTTAAAAAATACCATGTTTGCTGCCAAAGTGATGTAATGAATCATAGAATCACGGAATCATTTAGACCTTTAAGATCATCAAGTCCAACGGTAAACCTAACACTGCCAAGTCCACCACTAAACCATGTCCTTAAGCGCCTCATCCACACGTCTTTTAAATGCCTCCAGGGACGGTGACTCAACCACCTCCCTGGGCAGCCTCTGCCAGTGCTTGACAACCCTTTCGGTGAGGAAATTTTTCCCAATAATCCAGCCTGAACCTCCCCTGGCACAACTTGAGGCCATTTCCTCTTGTCCTGTCGCCATTCACTTGGGAGAAGAGACCAACACCCACCTCACCACAACCCCCTTTCAGGTAATTGTAGAGAGCGATGAGGTCTCCCCTCAGCCTCCTCTTCTCCAGACTGAACAACCCCAGTTCCCTCAGCCGCTCCTCATCAGACTTGTGCCCCAGACCCCTCACCAGCTTCATCGCCCTTCTCTGGACACCCTCCAGCACCTCAATGTCCTTCTTGTAGTGAGGGGCCCAAAACTGAACGCAGTATTTGAGGTGCGGCCTCACCAGGGCCGAGTACAGGGGCATGAATGATCACCTCCCTGCTGCTGGCCACACCATTTCTGATACAAGCCAGGATGCCGTTGGCCTTCTTGGCCACCTGGGCACACTGCTGGCTCATATTCAGCCGGCTGTCGATCAACACCCCCAGGTCCTTTTCCGCCGGGAAAGGAGTTGAGGTATGTTGGTGTGACTCGGGATAGATTGACAAACGGTATTTGTCCTACTCCTAGGAAAAGAACACAACTTGTGTAAAACGCACCAAAAAGCAGTCTGAAAAAAAAACAAAAAAAACAAAAAAAAAACAACAACAAAACCAAACAAACCCAAACGCACTGCTTTTACGTGCATCTCTGACTCCGCGGGCAGAAGAGACGTTCTTTGCGGACTTGGGTGCTGTGGGGGCTGCGCACCCTTGGCGCGCGGCTGGCAGCCGGCGGGCTGCAGGGGGCGCTCTGGCGGGGCCGGGGCCGGGGCCGGGCCGGGGCTGGACAGCAGCAGCCTCCGGCCCGGCCCGGGCGGCACTTGCCCTTTCGATTAAAGCCGCGAGCAATCAACCCCCGAACGAGCAATCAGAAAAGCAACGAACAGTCAAACCCCCGAACGCACCAGAAAACCCCCTCCTCCTCCTCCTCCTCCTCCTCTCCCCCCGGTCCCTGCGTTCCGTCCCGTCCCAGGTACTCCTGCACGGCCGGGGGATGCTCGGGGGCCGGGCGGGGCAGAGGCGCGGTGACCGAAGAGCTCGCAACGCATCCCCCGGCTCCCGGGGAAGAGATGCCCGTCTTCGTAAATGACGCAGGGTTTGCCGTTTCCCCTCCCTTAGGCGGCTTCTCAGCAGAGCTACAATTTCCCCCCGTTTGCTTTGTGATAAAGCGGTAACCGGCGATCGCGAAGAGCAGTAAGTAGCTTCACTGCGGTTCTCAAACGGGCACTGAAGAAAAGTTTTAAGGGGGGGGGGGGGGGGGGGGGGGAGACGTGCCCGTTAGTCCCAGCGCAGGGAAGGTGCCAATTACCGATTCCATTTGCCCACTATTAATTTCCATCTCAACGTAGTCAGGGGTTGTTGCAACAGGAATGAAATTTGAACCCAATTTCATACCGCTGAGCACTTAAGGAGGACAAAGACAGCCTTTTGCCGCTGTCAGCGGCGTAGAAATAGTACCCTACGCTAATCTGCGATGGGAGAAATGAAGACGGTTTAAATCAGATCTCATGACTAATGTATGAGTTCCCAATTTTCTTCGTCTCCAGCTGCGCGTTGGAGAAGAAGGGTGTCTCCCTGAGATAATTCTCGTTTCTATAGGTATACTAAAAAGAAAAGGACCGGAAGGGCCCGTCTCGAGCGCTAGTTAGAAAATAGCCATCAACACCCTGCGTGCAGGAGCTTTGTCCGCAGCGCGGGTGAACGCTCGGTTCGCGGGACGTTGCTCCGGGTCCGGGGACCGGCGGGCGCTGGAGGGAGGCAGCCGCCCTCCGCCGGCACCGGCGTTCCTGCCCAGCGCCTCCCGTCCCTTCCGTTGTGTCAAACACAGCGCTCGGCCCGGCGGGCGCAGCGCTCCGCGCGCCCTGCGCGGTCATTGCGCGACAGTTCACACAGACGGGAAACCCGGCGCGGGGCGCAGCCCGCCAACAGCCGCGCCCCCCCCCCCCCCCGCTCGCCGCCGGCGCCCCCCCGAGGGCCGGGGCTCGGGACAGGCGCTGCGCCCCCCCCGCCGCACCGCACCGCTCCCGCGGGGCGCGCAGCCGGCGCCGCGGCCGCCCCGTCCGCCGGCCGGCCGAGGCGGGCGGCCGCCCCCCCGCGCAGAGGGCGGTGCGGGGAGCCCCGGCGCGCAGCGGGAGGCCGCGGGGCGCCCCGGGGGCGGCGGTCCCGTTCGTCGCCCTCCCCCCCCCTTCCGCGGCGCTCCCCTCCCTCCCCTCCGCCGCCCCGCGCCCGCGGGCGCCCCGCGCCGCGGCCGGGCGTGAGCGCGGCGGCGGGCGCCGGGGGTGGGGAGCGCCATGTCCGCTCCTGCTGGGCGACGTCCGTGCCGGGTTTTGCACCTTGTCCCCGGGTCTGCCTCACGGCCTGGAGGAGCCGCCGCCGCCGCCGCCGCCGCCGTGTTTACCGAGCGCTCCTGCCCTGGTATCACTCCGCTGGCATGGAGGAGGCGGCGGCGGAGGAGGCGAGCGCTTGATGGCGGTGACGGTGGCGGGAGGAGCGGCGGGCGGCGCGGCGCGGCGCGGGAGGCTGCCGCAGCTCGGCGTTCCGCGGGGACTCGGGAGCTCGACTTTCCTCCCGCTCGGCCCGGATTGCCCCTGTGTTTGCTTCCCCCCGCCCGAGGATTTGCGATTTAGGTTCCTGTTGAAATGCAGCTGAGCGGCCAAAGTACTTTGCGAACACGGTGCGGCGTAAACAGCCAAACTTTTTTTCCAGAAGGAAAATACAATAAGAAAGCGGCTTTGCCTGTCCTTTGATGCCGGGGAGCGCGAGTGAGCGCGCCGGGGGTGCCCAGCGTGCGCTTGTGCGTGGATGTGTGTGTGCGAACGTGCGTGTGAGCGGGGCTGTATGTCCCTGCGTGTGCATGTGGAGGGGCGCGCGTGTTTCTCTTTATACATGGGGAGAGACGGCTTTTGGCAAAACCTCCGGAAATCTCACGGAATCTATTCCGAAATAATGGATTATAAAAAAGAAAGAGGAGGAAAGGAACTGCTCTGATCTCCCCGGAGTTTGCTACCCGAATTGCCGCCGCTGCTTAGTTTGTTGTGCTGCTTTTTTCGGGTGTTTGTTGGCCGTGTCGCTGGCGATAACCTTTTAGCACCTTCGCCCTTTATTTCCCTCCCCCCCCACCCCTCTTTTTTTTTTTTTTAATGTTTTGGAGCTTCTCGAGAGGGATTGGCTGGGGGGAAAGAGAAACATTTGCTTGGGATCGCTGTTTCCCTGATACATGGTGGTGCCCCCTCCCCCCCCCCTCCTCCCGTTCTCTAAAAAGTATCCCATCAGGACCCCGGAGGAGACTGTGCGTGTGTGACGGGTAGGATAAAAAGTTCTTCCAAAATAGTGTGCCCGGGGAAGAGGATGGGGGATTTTGCAGCCCCCGCTGCCGCCGCGAATGGCAGCAGTATCTGCATCAACAATAACCTGAACAGCAGCCTCGGCGGGGCCGGTATCGGGGTTAACAGCACTCCCCACGGCCCTCCTGCCGCTGCTCCCGGTAACAATAACGCTAACGGCGGCGGCGTTCCCAAGCACAGCACGGTGGTGGAGCGGCTGCGGCAGCGCATCGAGGGCTGCCGGCGGCACCATGTCAACTGCGAGAGCAGGTACCAGCAAGCCCAGGCGGAGCAGCTGGAGCTGGAGCGCAGGGACACGGTGAGCCTCTACCAGCGGACCCTGGAGCAGAGGGCCAAGAAAACGGGCGCCGGCGGCGGCGGCCCCAAGCAGCAGCACCCCAGCAAACAGCAGCAGGATGCCGAGCCTGCCACGGCCGAGCAGCGGAACCACACTCTGATCATGGTGAGGGGGCGCGGGCCGGGGGGGTCGCTGTCCGCTCCGAGGCTCTCGCCGGGATGAGCCGGAGGTCGCCCCCGGCGCTTTCCGGGAGGGGGGTGGGAAGGGGGCTCGGCGCAACTTTCGGCGGTGGCAGGGCCGCGGGCAGGCTGGGCGAGCGGGGGGGGTGCTGCCGGGTGGCTCCGCAACTTCTCACGGGCAGGGGCGGGGGGAGCGGACAAACTTTTTCCCCCGTCTCTTTCAGAAGGGAAGCGCTGCCCCGGGGGAAGAGGGAAGGAGCGGTGCCGGGCGCGCGCCGCGGGCTGCCGACAGCCGGAGCAGGGTTTTGTGTGCGTGCGTGCGTGTTTTGCCACGGCTTTTCCGCGGGGGGGGGGGGGGGGGGGGGCGCCCTTTTAAACCCCGCCGCGGAGGAAGGTGGAAGTTGGCTCCGCGGGCCGGGAGGAAAAGTTGGGCCGGTTTCTCGCCCGGGCTGCCCCGGCGTGCAGGAGCCCGGCTCCCCGCGCCAGCCAGCAGCTCGGGCTGAGTCGCTTCCTAAAGTTTCCTTGGGTTTTAAGGAGCTTAACGCGGGGGGGGGGGGGGGGGAGGGGGCGGGGGCTGAGGCGGTAGGAGCGTAGCGGCGAGTAGGAAGCGGAGTTTCCCACTCCCAGGCTGCACCGATGAATAATAAGAGGAGGTGCGGGGGGAGCCGGGCCCCGCGCTCCGCCTGAGCCTTATTTACAGCAGGTCGCGGCCGCCAGCCGTGCGGGGCGGGGGGCGGCGTGTTCGGCTCGGCCGGCGGGGGCAAAGCGGGCGACTCCGCCGTGGGGGACACGCGTGCGTGTCCTGACGTGTGTCCCCCCCCCGCCCCGGACCGCGCCGTGCCGTGCCGTGCCGGGGCGGGGCGGGGGAGCCCGGCAGCCCGGGGGCGGGCACGGGGCAGCTGGCTCTTCGCCGTCTGCCGGGCGCACAATGGGCGGCGGAGAGCGGCGGGGAGGAGGGAGGGGAGGTGCGACGGCAGCGTGTGGCTTACGAGCCTCGCACGTCCCTCCCCCCCGCCCTCCCCTGCTGCGCGGAGAGGCGCGGCGGGGCGGGAGGGTCCGGCGGGGCGGCAGCTGCCCCGGCCCCCGCCTGGGGAGGGGGGTCTCCGTGACAAAGCGGCGGGGAGGCGGCCGGCCCGGCGGCGGCTCTCCCCCTCGCCCCCCCCCGCATGTGAAAGCAGGGAGCAGCGTGTTTATCTCGGGCCGCGCCGAGCCTGTCCTCCCCGGGCCCTGACGCGGGCCGGGCGCCTGCCGGCTCCCCCCCCCCCCCGCGACGCCGCGCGGTCCCGCGGGCAGCACCCTTCCCCTCCGCCCCTCGCCGTCCTACCGGGCGCTTTGTCTGCCCCCCCCGGCCCCGCTTCGGCACGGTAGGGCGAGGAGGCGGGGATCGCTTGGCCAGCGGCAAACAAAAGCCGAGCGCAGCCCCCACCGCCCGCCCCGCCGCTACGGAGCGGAGCGCGGCTCCCGCCTCCCCCCGCCGGAGAGCGGCCCCCGGCAGCGCGGCGCGGCCGGCCGGGAGGCGGGGGAGCGGGACGGCTCCCGCCGCGGCGGGGAGAGGAGGGAGCGCCGGCAGCGGCCACACAAAGCGGCGGCGGGGGGGGGGGGGGTGTGCGGGGGGGCCGCTCCGCAAAGAGGAAGCGGCGGAACCGACGGTACCAGCCGGGCACGGCCCCGTCGCTCTCCCCGCCCGCAGGACTGAGGCGTCGGGACGGGCGCCTGACGCGTTGCCTCGGCTCCCTCCGCTCCCGGGGCGGTCAGGGAGCCTCTGGTCACGCTCCGTGAGGCGGGGACTGCCTCTCCTCAGCCAGACTGCCCTCAAACCCCTGTTCGCATCCCGCCTCGCGCCCACCCGATCCAGGAAGGGGGCCGGAGGCTCGGGAGGGCTCCGAAGTGCCTCCCCAGGGAAGCATGGCGGGCACACGCCTGCCCCCCGAGCGGCTGCCCTGCTGCCAGGCCCTGGCTGGCGGCGGGTTCCCCGTCCCCTTCCTCCCGAGGACAAGCCCTGAGGGCCGGGGCTCCTGCGGGGGCCTTCCCTTGAAGGTCTGGGGCAGAGACCCAAAGCCAAGCCGGGATGTGAAAGTTGTGGAAACAAAGTAACAAAAGGAGGAAACGCAGTTACAGCTTTCACTGTTACTGGTTTGTTTCAGGTCGGGACGCTGGAAGAGCTGAGAGTAGCCTAATCAGAGGGTAGTTTGCTGAGAAATCCGTCGTAACCCAATTCTGGTGCTACGGTCTGCAGGCTGTTTAAACGTACTCCATGTGCGCTATGCTTTTCACCTTAAAAAGCGGAATTCTAACACTTGATAAAAAAATGACCCATTTCCATCAACCTTTTCGTTTGTTTGTTTTAAGAACGCGTACGCAAATGTTGCCGAAAAATTTAGAAAGGTTATCTGCTTTGTTTCACTTGTAGAGTGTAAATTACGATTTTTGCCTAGTGTCTAGGAAGGTTAGGGAGCATTCACAGGCACGTGAAAGCAATACTTAAAACCTGAGAAATCGCTCCTTTTAAAGCAATTGAAAAGTATTTTCTTTGAGAGGTTTATGCTTTTTTATAGCACAAACCCCCCCAACTTGTTCATTTCCAGCAGTCAGAACAGCTTGGTAAGTTTTGCTGTTTGTGTGCGGCATGGTTTTTATTTACCAAAACAGTTCAGCTTTATTTAACGTTTTCTTTCGGCGTGAGAAAACAGTGAACTACATTTCTCTCTTTCTTTACTCCCTGGTAGACTCCAGCTGAGAGGTTTGCAGTGGAACAGTCGTGTGGATCTGCCACCACTTTACTCTTCACACAAAATCATTGTTAAATTCTTCCCTCAGATTATTAAACCGCACAATTTGGAAATGAAGCAGTCAGGATTAAACGACAGCAAACACAAGGAGGGTAGGAAGAAGTAGTGTTTCCAATTCTTTTTTACCAGGGCAAATCAAAGGAAAGTATTATCAGGGTGCGTGTCCCTCTCCAAATCGAGGGGCGCTGAGAAGGGAGGGGAGGTGTGTGCCGGCTCGGGGCAGCAGGCACCCGGCCAACGCGCCCGGAAGCTGGGCTGACACACGTGCTGAGGTGCCCTTTTGGCAAGCTGGGTAAAAACCGTCTTCGGAAGATGATTGTCGTTTGAAGACGTGCCCCCTGATTTTCTTCAGCTGGTGGAGTACAAACTCTCCGGTCCGTACGGTGCTCCTTGTCGCCACCCCCGGGGTTGACCCCCTGGCTCCCTGAGTTCGTGACAGGGATTGTGCCGTTTCCACTGTTTAGGATTCTGTGTCAACTGACAAGCAGTTATCGATGGGAGCCTTTTTTTTCAAGAGGGGGTGTAGGAGCACGGGCTTGGCCGTATTTCATGAGTTGCTGATCTACTCTGAATTTGTGTCTTGGTATAGACCAAGTTTTCACTTGCTGCGTTTTGAAATGATCGGGATTTGTAGCCATTTCAACCTCTTCTACTTCAGGAGAACAGTGGCTTTCACAACTAGTTTAATCCCATCCCCAAGGCATTGATTGTGGGATGTGCACAAAAATTAAAATTGTTGGACTTTTTTTTTTTCCCCTCGCCCCAGTTCAACCTGGCAAAAGCCAAAGTTGTTTTCCGTGCCTTTGAGTTGGATTATTCGAATGCTGTACCAACTTGGTTCTCAAAGGAAGTATTGGGAAAATTTGCAGCCCATCCAAAACTCCGCTGCTCATCTTCGGAGTGGTTCCAGGAAATATCAACACATTATTTCAGTTCTTTGGTTCTTTGTGAGCTCATCTGCCTTCTTGTTTCCTCCTTGAAGTGCAAGAGGCTTCTGGCTCTGCGTCCATGTCGTTGTGTGTGGTTCAGAGATACTTTGTGTGTGTGTGTGTACATATACACACGTTATATATAAAATAGATAATAAATGATGTATATTTAGTACATAATAAATACCCAAGTATAGAAGAAATAGCCAAATACATAATAAATATCTCAAGTTATATCACCCCCCGTTTCTTACCCCTGACACGGCTGTTCTTATCGTGCATTTTGTGTCATTTTTTTGCCCAATGAAACACTACATCTGTAATTACCATACTGACTTTCTACTGCACGTTTATTTGCATCTGAGCTCTACTATGAAGTATAAAGGGGCTGGAGCCACTTCTTCCTATTTTAAAAGCTCTTCAAGACTTTTCTTATTTAGCATCATTATGGGTTTGAGAGCTACTGTCATACTGACCATTTCTAACCCTAAAACCAGTCCTTAGGAAATTGAGTTTTAAACATAAAATAACATAAAATGTTATTTAGATCACAGAAATTAGTGACGGAAGTCAAATGACCTATTAGATCATCTTTTCTGCTCCCCTGCCAAAGCATACTAGGCCAATTCAGAATTACTTTCTGAAGCTAGAGAAAACACGGCTGGCAAATACAGTATTTTCCAATACTGCTTTTTACCCATCCTGGGCTGATGCACTGCCTCGTGGAAGTTAATGATCACGTTGCCCTTCTACCTGAAGGGAGGGAGGCGGGCAGGCCAGTCCTTCCAGCTTGCTTTGCGAAGGGACAGAATGACGTGCTCAGAATTCTAGAAATCTGGTTATATCTCTTCCTTGTTGGCAGACAGTCCACCACAGACAAGTAGTTTCCCCTCTCCCCCCCAGTCTCTCCTTTTTGTTCAAAAAGGTATCCCGAGTGAAAAGAGTAACTTCTTAGTTTGTCTTGGTGATTCACAGATAATGTCAGTAATGAAACTGAGTGCCAAAGAATGCTGTCAGTCTTGTGAGTAGTTTTTTAAAGCGTACACCTGCTGTATTTAATGTGTACCTCTGTGTATGTTCATAAACCTCTGCACATTTCTTGTGTTCTTTCTCATGTAATATTGCTGTTTAACTTACTTTACAGGTGCTCGGGAGTTCATCAGTTACACTATAGGAAATGTCTCTTTCTCTAGCATTGTGAAGATGAAAAAGAAAGATGATTTTTCAGATGTTTCTTTTTATTGTCCACAAGAGGTCAAATACTGCAGCCCTTACTCACGCCTGATGACTAAGTAGGATTAAGCATCTCTTTAGTTAATAAGCTACATCTGATCTTGCTCACACTGGGGTAGAGTCAGTAGTAAATGCAAAACTGGGATGATAGCGGAATTAAATCCCAGGCCAGCAATGCTCCTTCTCTCTCATATGCATCATAGACGGAGTCATCCTGTAAGCCTTTTTATTTTGCTCTTCCTATAAGGGTGGATCTCTCTGTCTTTCTTATTCCGCAGCCTCTCCCATTTTTCTTTTCCTTTTCATACCAACTCACGCCTGATGCTCCTGTGTGATTACTGTCCTCTAGGACGAGGAGTTTTTGTGTTGACCTCCTTTTGCAGCTAGTCAGCACAATAGGTTTCAGCTTAGCAAACTGAAAGGCATGGAGAGACTCTTCACTTCGAGCACTCCTAGCCTCTGATGACCTTTCTATGCTCTGGTAGAAAGTGTGTCCCTTTAACAGACAGTGGGTTGGGTAATGAGGGGCCATAGCTGGAGCGGGGCGAGCTGTATTTTGACGTAGGGTAGCCAGTCAGAGTGACATCGAAGCTTCAGCTTGACCAAATATCCCGTGTCGAAAGTCCTGCAGTGAAGTTCTAGGCATTGTCAAGTTCAGGAGGAAGAGCTTTGGCTGGAACATGTCCAAAATTCATGCTGCTAATGTAAAGCCAAAAATACTAACACCTGATTGTGCTAGGACAATTGGCTGCATTTAGGTTAACCTAAATTTACAGTAACTTGACCTAAAGCTTAAGGCTTCACCGGTGGCTTTAGCTGGTGTAAACCTGAGCTGCCACCACTGAGGAAGTCCCGTCTTCCATGCTCTTGTCAGTGACGTATTTTCCTGCTGCCTGCCTGCGCTCACGCTAGCCCTTCTCCCGTGCCTCAGCTGGTCACCGAGCAGGTAGGGAGGACAGACGCATTCCTTCCTTTTCTCCTGGGTTAGTTTTCTGCTGGATCAGATCCATGATTTGTTTGACTGTCCCTCCCATGGGCAACTCAGTCTTGCAACACCTTAATCGTCTTGTGAAACTTCACCCTTATCCCAGGATAAACATCTGGGACCTATTAGTTAAAACGTGCTCACCTGGTAGCGTGCGTTTTGAGCTAAGTAACACCTGGTTGGTGTCAGTGCACATGATTCTGCTCCTGAACGCGGGCCCTGAGACAGGAAAGGCTGTAAGTAGCAAAAGAGTTGGAGTTCACTTTTACTTAAACACTTGCACGTACGTGACGTTTGGTTGCGTATTACTCCAATATGCATAATTCACGTGAGGGATTTAGCAGAGGTTTAAGGACAGGTCTGGCAGCCAGGAACTGCTGGCTGGAATCCTTCAAGTGTATTGGTTTGTGAATTGAAACGTGAGCTACAATCTCAGACTGAAGTTACAAACCTGTAATCAGTTTTCCAGTCTGGGATCTCACAGGCTGTTCAGATAAGCAACGTACTTGTACGTTCAGTGGGAACTGGGGAGTCTTAGCAGTTTGAAGTATTTATTTTCCTAGTTTGTCCAAGATGGTGAATCACAAAATCACGTAACTTTGATTACTCCTTTGCTTCCCCCTCACACACTTCAGTTTCACAATGTCTGTAGCTCAAAAGTCATCGTTTGCTTTTTGAGTACTTGAAACCCAGTTTCACAGGAGTTAAGAGAAAATGCCTTTTTAAACTTGCAGTAGTTAATAAGATAGCAGCTGCTGAAACTTTATGCTTACAGGGAGGGCTTGAGCTGCCTTCTTTCAAGACTTCCCTCTTTCGTATTGATTTTGTTTGCCACCACATACAGCTAAAATTGGCGAGGAGATAAGAATACTTTAACGTTTAGTTGACCTGAGAGGAGAGAGACGCGTGTCCGCCCATAGGAACTTTGTATTTTCTGGCCGTCGGTGTAACTGCTGAGGCTAACGCCGCAGTGCTGTTGGTAGCAAAGCTGATCTGTTGCTGTTTGCTTGCTGTCAGTTCTGCACAACCACAGCACACATGGAGTAGAAAAGAGGTTTGAATTCATGACTTTTGGAATAGTTAAGCTAATAAACAGAAAGACCAACAGGTCGAGGATTTTCTTTCCCGTGTTTGGTTTTTATCAAGGCCACTTTCTGTAAGGTTTTCGTATAGGGCTCTGTAGCGTTGTATGAGGTTCTCGGCTCTCAGCGACTGAGGCTGGGTGGAGTTGCGTTTGGACTGATAGAAGGTGGGGCTGTGCCTCTTCCCCTCCTCCCTCCTTCACACTTCAGCCTCCTCCCTACGTTGCTTTAACTACGTGCCATCCAGGAGCAGTTTGGGTTTCATACAACAATTCCACTTCATTTTTGTCGTGGTCTTGAGAGTCCACAAACAGCTGTGAAGTGCTGCAGTGAAGGCGTAGCTCATCTGCTTCGTCTTTATGCTGCTTGTGAAAATCTCAGGCCTGTTTGAAAGTCCTTGGATGTCGTGTACCCAGGTGAAGAGCAGGGAGTTGGTCCTTAACCTTACTCTGACCCTGGGTGTTATCACGACAAGAAGCCTGTATGCGTGTTTCTATAAACCGGTATACGTACATATACGCTGGTTTTTAAACTGCATTGACAGACAAAGCGAAAGGATTTATCAGTGATCAGTTTTGGTGGTGAAAGGGGATATACTAGTCCCAAAAGTTTAAGAACCACTGATATGCACCCGTTTTCTATATTTTCAGCCTCTTTCCTTTAGCTCATATCTAATCCGCTGTGATGTTTTGGCATTGTGTTTCATCTAAAGGAGGAAGGGAGGTGGTTATGGCAGATGAGACGCTGGAAGAGTTCTGGAAAGTATTGGAATTTTTTAATCGTTTAAGATACTCCCTTACATTAAGGAGGACAGACCAGCACTTAGCCAAAAGAGAAATTGTAGCATTTCCTCCCGCTTCTGTTTATGTGGAATATTGTGGTTACAGACTCTCTAGTATTTGAGAAAATGACTTTAAAATACGGCTGCCTTAGCTGGCAGTGGTTGTCTTTAGGCTGCTAAAAAGATTGTTACGTTTCAGCTGTGATTTTTGCTGCGGTTCATTTTTGTCTCTGAAGCTGGTGGCTGTTGTTTTGATTCCTCTGGACTGCATTCCAGTGCGTAACTGGGGCAGCATAGGGAAAACTGCTACTGGCATTAGGTAACTGATTTTTAATGATGTTTTTGGCAAGCAGTATCTCTCTTCGTTATACGTATTTTTAGTTGTCACTGAAGCAGGTAATGTAGCTTTGAAGACTTTAGCGGACTCGTACAGAAGACCGTAGGCTTCTGTAACTGAACGGTGGCCGCATTGTCTGAGCTCCAAATTGGCTGAAGCGTTCTGGCGTGCAGTCCGTGGCTGGATGTGAAGTAATGCTTCAAAATAATCTGTAGGTCCTTCTCTTACAGCACATTTCTGGGCTGAGCTTGCAGTCTTTGCCTTCCAGTAAAAGTGGAGATACCATGCTGAGGTTGCAGTGCTATCTTTTTTCCTAATTTGATGACAAATAATTTGTGCTAGCTAGTTTGTAGGCTGAAAGATTATTTAAAGGCTGGATTGCTGCAGTTTGGAAAATTCACCTGAGAGAATTTGGCTTTACCTTTTTTTCACCCCAGGGGAGTTGACTGGAGCTTATTTTTTCTAACACGCTTTAATATGTGTTCTACATCATGCAAAACAACAAAAAATCCATTTATTTTTTCTCCTCCATTTCATTTACAGCAAAACAAAAAACTTTATATTCACACTAGGGTTTAGTGCCCTTCTCGCTAACGTGTTTGTTGTGGGAAATGCCAGCGGTGGGTAGGGATAATGGAGATTTGTGAAGGTAGCATAGCAAAACCAAAATTGATTTTGACCAGCGGCATTAAAAACTTCACCTCTCCCTCACCTGTTCCTGGGATAAAGTGTATGGCAGTCTAGCTACAGCCGGAGAAGGCTTCTGGGAAGTTGGCATGGGCCATCTTTCTTACAGTTGCTATGGATATTTGAATACAAGAAACACGGTATTTTGTGGGTTTCGTTTTGTGTCAAAATACCAAGTATCTTGAAAAAGTGATTCCTCAGGAATGGCAAACTTGTCTCTTACTCTGTTTTTACTGTAACATTTCATGCTACTTAAAGCCAGTGGTAAGAACACATTACATTTACGTGTCTGTTAAGTAGTTTATCCAAATGAAATATCTGCATTCTCATAGCATGCTGCATACAATACAAGAACTTTGTTATGCAGGTACTGAAAACATCCCCGCCTGTGGAAAACCTAACTCGTTAACCTCTTCATGGTCTCTGCAGATGTTACTGCTTTAGGGTTAGTTAGGTGAGGCAGCTGAAGCAAGTTAACAGTTTGCTGCCATGAAATGGGGTGGTCTCCTCCTCTTCCCTCTGTGCTGCAGTCCTATACCTGCGCCGGTGCCGGCCTGGCGAGCCCGTCTGTGGTAGGAAGATAGTGGGGAAATTACCTGTCTAGGAGAAAAAGGGTGTTTATTTTTTGTCGGGAGGTGAAACTGCCCAGTGCGGTACCGAGGAAGAGGGGCTAGAGGAAAGGGGGGGCAGAAAGCCGTGTCAGCAAAGCTGTGAAACAAGCTCTGCCTGTCCCCTGTGACCATGCCCGTGTCCTCGGGTCAGCTCCCTGGTGAAAGCCTGGTCGTTGTGGTGCGTAGCTGTAGTTAATTGGGGAGTGAAATACTGCAGCGGTTTATGGACCACCAGACAGAGCATTATAGGAAGTGTCTTTGGGAATACTGATACAGTTACTTGTAAGGATGAGGTGATGGTCCAAAGGGTAAAGAAGGCTGAGAAGAACATCTTTTCACCCCAGTCAAGTCCAAAGAAGACGTCATGCTGGCCACAGTGTGGACTTGTGTCAGGTAAGTGACTGCTGGCCTTCCTGGGAGGAAAAAAAAGCGCTTGTGTTCATATTTCTTTTGTTTCCTAATGTCCTTCTGAAAATTGATAAACTTTTGTTTGTGCCTCTCCGATAAAACAAGGAAGAATATGACTTTGATCTTTACAGTATGGTAACTGCATATTATTTTTTTTTTAGGCTACTTAGACATGTTTATGCTCATTTTAATTTCATGTAGAAAAATAAACTAGGTAAAATAATTATGAAAGGCCCACGTAAAAGGTATCACCATGCATGGAATGTGGTATCTTGACTTACATATGGGACTTGAGGTAATACTCAAGTGAGCTGCTGTGTCCAAGATAAAGGCACTTGCACGTAGTTTTATTTTCCTTTTGTCTGAATCCAGCTCTGAGCCATATGATAGTAACTTTTATTCAAGTAGTCCAGGAGAAAAAATCACAGGTGAAGCAACATCTGCCAACTTTGCTTTGCAATATGAGAATTAGTAAAGATGATGTAAATTATAATTCTCTGAATGGATTTTTCATGAAACTGTACTTTGAATGCTGGTTGGTGTAGGTGATTTAATTGTTTTTTAAATAAGTTAGTGATGGGATGTTCAGTGGGATTTTTTTTGTTTGTTTGTTTGGCTTTGTTTGTTTGGTTGTGTTTTTCTCCTTTCTCAGATGTTTTATTTCAGAATTAGCTCACCTGTTAGAATCCCCCCTGTTAGCACAACAGATAAACAATAGCATTAGCAATATTTGTATTTCTAATGTCCTGTGTTCCATATGTCAAGTTTCACTAGTGGTTACTTGAGAAGACCTTGTTTCTGGTTTCAAAATTATTTACTTCCCAAATCTGTGACTTATCTGTTGTAGATAGTGAATGCATGGGGAATATGTGTCGTAAAGTCACATAAACTCTTTATCAGAACAGATTTGGACTGGCTAGCTTGCCCATAAAGGTAATGGCAGGAGTGAATTGTGCTGGTCTCCTCAAATAACAGTAGAATATGTAACAAATTTTAAGCAAAGTACTTCACTTTTTTTTTTTTTTTCCATTTTTAGAACGCACCTTTTTTCTTAAGCTTTTCTGAGCTCTTCATCTACAAACTTTGACGTTTGTAAATGTAGGAAGATAACTGAGGCCAGTAAGTGGAAAAAACAGTGATTAAGGCATATACCCAGGGTTCTGTAGAGGAACACAGCATAAACAAACTCATATAAAATATTTCATATTATTCAGAGATTTTTTTTTTTACAAATGTACAGTTCTTACATGTTTTAAGATTCAATATTTACACTAAAAATCAAATGTCTTCCCTGTTGTGAAGGGAGGAAACTAAATGCCTACAGTTGTATAAAACTTCCATCAGTGCAATATATATTTTTTTTAATTCTTTTTTTACTAGACAAGATCCATATACTATTAATTTTATAATGCACATTGACAGAATTTTTGCAAGAATTCACTTTGGGTAGGATTTTCTCTTGCTTTTGCCCTTGGTTTAATTGGTTGGGGGTTTTGTGGCGTGGGGTTTCTTGTTATTCTTGTTGGGTTTTTATTTTTTGGCTGGTTGGTTTTGCCTGTTTCTGCTTAAAAAGGTAGAATGCCAAGTACAGTTGTCCCTACGGTTGTCCTAGTGGAGATGGATTAGTAGCCTGAGTGCAGATGAGAAAGTCAAATGTATATGTTATTGCAGTTTATGACAGAGTTTTGTAACCACCTGTCTGGATACCCCCTCAGAGGCTGTGTGTTGCAGCAGGTGCGCTCACATGTAGATCGTAAGGCTGCCTTCCTAGGGCCGTGTGGTGTGGGTTTTTAAAAAAAAATAATAAAAAAAATCCTGGTTTCGGTTGCTTATATTTTCAAAGCTGGTTTTTCTTAGTTGGAAACTTGGGGAGAAGTTTGCCTAAAGTGGTTTACTTGTTTAATCTGAGATTCGGATTAGGGGAAAATACGCTGTTTTCCCTGCTCTTTTTGGACGTTCTTGAGACCTTTACAATGAGAAACTGTAGCGCATCTGAATTACGCGTTGCGGTCTGCCGTTTGTGGTCCCTCGAGCAGCAGTGGGAGTAGAGAGGAGAGGGATATTGGCTACTTTATTATCAGGGGGGAGGAAATATACCTTTGATGTGCTTAGCATTTGCTTGCTAACATGTGCTGAAGACTTCATCCACATTGACTATAGTCTGCCTCCTTGTAGCCCTGATAGACCAATTGGAAGGTGCCCGTGTGGGCCCAGAGCATGTTCCCACCTACGGTAGCAGGAACTTGGTGGTTCTTTCCCCCAGTGCCTCCTCCCAGCTCTCAAGGACCGCTAGCCCGTTCATCCTGAGAGCGGTAGATAAGAAAACTTGCCTTCTCTGCGCTGCTGGGTCCTTCCAGTTTGGAAGGAGAAACAAGAAGGCGCTGCATCAGAACTGCAGAGACCTGGGGAAGTGGACGGGAAGAAAGTGTGGGTCAGGAGATGGACAGAACCCGGACTAGGGTAGGTAGAGTTGGACAGAAACACATCGGCTGCGGCAGAGGCGCAGAAACACCGAAGAGGGTGTTGGCCTTGTTGAACCAGGCTGGAGAGTAGAACTTGGCTTCCGCCCGTGTGCTCGGGCTTCACCAAGCGCTGGCCACAGCTCGTCAGTGAGAATACAGGTGCTTGGAATGAACGCAGCTTTTGCTAGCTTGAGTAGCCAGAGTGTGATGCTGGGGCTTTTAAGTGGGCCGTACTCATGGTTGGCCATGAATATCAGGCAAATCAGCCATTTTGGAGTTGGGTTTTCTTGCTTTTCCAGATCTTATGTCTATCAAAGCATTACAGTGTGTTCTGCTATCTGATTTTCTGCTTTGTTGTTAAATTAGGTGGTGACTTGTTTTGGTTTTGTTCAGATTTGAGGAATTGGAAAAACTTTCCAGTGGCACGGATAATGAATTTATATGACAGTCGTTCGGTAAATGTAAGCCTGCAGGCAGCAGGCTTGTTTTTCTTAGTTACCTGTTGCATATTGCTTGGAAGTCACCAACAGACTGCAGCAGTTCATGTGAAAACCATTGCCCAAGTGACCTCTTGCACATTAGTAACAGACAGATGTGTGTACATTAAGTCCTTTATGTCCAAATCCGATTTACACATTTCTAAAGTTGGTTAAGTAAGTGGTGTGGGTTTTTCTCCTGATGGATTAGCTTTGTTTTGCTAAAACAAGCTACATCTCGATACTTTTTTTTCCCCTGCTGCGTATACATTCACTGCTAATATAAACCAATTTACAGACTTGATTGCTATGGCAGGTAGAAGGCAATGCATATTCCTCAAACCAGTAGAACAAGTGGGAAGTATTTTAGGTACGGTGGTTTAGTGGCTGGCTGTATTCCTGTTTTCTGATGGATATAGAGAGAAATGCCGAGGAGCGCACCGCAGGCTTTGTATTACTAACCAGCTATGAGAGATTTCCTTTCCCTTGGGTGGTAGCATCTCATATTTTTGGAAGGGAGGGAATGAGCTTCTGTCCTTGAGGTCAAGCTACACCACCAAACAGCCAGGATTTTCAGAAAGATTTACAGATGTGATAATGCAATAAGCCATAGTTATAATCACATCCTTGTGTTGGCTGAGCAATCCTGGCTGTGCCATAGCATGTGAAGTGGGTGGTTAGCACTTCAGGTCGTTGGAGTGGTTAATTGAGTTGCATACTGTTAAACAGGTGAGCTTGAAAATTAATCCTGTGTTTCATCAGGCATACTTGGACCTGCACAACTTGGGCCGTTACTGTCTCAGGCAGAAGAACTGAGGTTTTTCCATAAGAATGTCTTAAGAACTCTGAAGAGTGCTTTGTAATAGGATTTGTATGATCCAAAAGTATGCCTTCTGCAGACTTAAATTGTTTGGGGAGTTGATGGAACTAAGTTTTGTCTGCAGTATTTCATGTTTCAGTCCTAACACTGAGATGTAAACATTCATAACAGTGAAGTTTCAGTAAGGGACCTCATGTCACAGAGCTGTCCTCTTTCCTCTGGGGGGGTGGCAGAAGGACACATGTAGCTGACTGTGTATTTTCAGCACAACGTTTTACCTGTCCGAGAAGTATCTGTATCCAGTTTAGGTAATTTGACCTTGCCTTCATCACAAGAAGTTTGAATTTGGCTTTGAGGTAAAGAGAAGAATGATAGGGATGCTTAATGTTGCAAGAGCGTGGGAAAATTCCACAAGGAACGTGTGGATGAGGCATTGTGGGACGTGGTTTAGTGGGCATGGTGGTGTTAGTTGATGGTTGGACTTGATGATCTTACAGGTCTTTTCCAACCTTAGTGATTCTGTGAAAATCCATCGAGTTTCACACCTAGGATGTAGGATCCGCCGGACTGTGAGAGAGACCCTTTTCTTTCTCCTAGGACTGTAGAACTGCACGGAAGGTCTCGTGTGTTTTGGCAATATTAAGCAATGGTGTGCTTATTTTCCTCTCATTCTTAACAGCTGTGTTTTTATGTATTGCTTCTGTTCCTTTTGTTGTTCTGTATATATCAATATAAATCAATCTCTTACTCTATGTTACGTTGTAAAGAGATTGTTTGTATAATGAGGTATTAAAGGGGTCATTTAACTTCATTTAGCTCATCTTTGAGACACAGAACATGTAAGAAAAGAAACAAAGTAAAAGAGATCCGTGGAGACAGCTGTGGAAGCTTTGTGGTAATATTTAGAACAAATTTGGGGGGATATCTTGGAAAGTTACTACTGACAGGCAGAACCCCATACTTGTGTAAAGAACTACGCTAATTCTTGTAGTAAACTGAGTTTTGGCAAACTGCCCCCAAAAAATAGAGATTCATTGCTTGTATTTGAGCCATTTAAGAAGACAATTTTATTCCTAACTTTTTTTCTGTCGGATGTCAGCACTTCCAATGCTCCCTGTGTATAGTTTTTTTTTATTTCTAAACTCTAGAATTCAGAAATCCAGAGCTGTCACTTCTCACATATTGTCTGCACGCTTTTGGGATCGTGCAATGTTCTGTGAGTGGCAGTTAAGAAAGGCAATTTGTGCATGGGAAATTTCTGAGAGGTACCCGCATCTCTGCCGGGAAACCCCCGCTCCCTCCCTGAAAGCTGAGGATCCACAAACTGTAAGCTATTAAAAACTAATACAGACATTAAAAGCCACACGTCAAATGCAAGATCTTGCTGCAAGTTGAGGAGAGATTAGATTTAAGCGATTGTTGAGGTGTGTGGGCCGGGCTCTGGCTGAAAGAAAGAGGATAAAGGATTTGTGAGTGCAAACCAGAGCACTTCTGTTCCTTCCAGCGGCAGGGCATGTGTCTGCCCCTCCAGGGAGGGAGACCCGAATCTTCAGAATTCTCAGCGTTTGTGCGTGAACGTGACTTCTCTGGGTGGTATAACTGACGTAAAAGCACATAAATATACTGTATTTCTGCTTCCTCACAGTAAACCTGTACGTTCATTTCGGGTATGTGTTTATATTTATGTGCAGTGGCTATATGATTGGTTTCATTCAGCGTAAATGATGTCCACTGATGGCTCGGTTTTTATTAAGAAAACATACTTTCACAAGTGCTTTATAATAATAAATACATCGCATTGCTCTAAGGTTATCATTCCTTGTAGCAGAGGATGTTGCATTAGTGTTTTAAGTATCAGGGAAGAGACGTACAGCTAGCCTTTACAGTTCAGTAACCTCACGCCAAAATTGCTCGTAAGACAGTATAATTCATATAGAGAGAACCTTGCAGTGACTAATGGATTTATTTATGGTAAATGTGTGTTTTGACAACTGGGACCATACTTTTAATTTCCGTTTGTAAGGTGGAAGTTTGAAGAATTGGAGGGCTCTGACACTTCAAGAAAATTATGTGATTGGAAAAAGTCTTCATTTCCTCCAAAATCATTTTTCTGCGAAGGCCTTTCATCCTGGCACTGCTAAGTTAGTTTAATTCCTCCAAAGGGGCGGGGGGGAACCCACAACACAACTCGCTGTTTCTGCAACAGGGTTTCACTGGCCGCTTCAGTTCAGTATCCCAAATTACTGGCATGTGGATTTATCTCAATAATGGCTCAGTCACACATGGGAGATGAAGTTTCAGAACTAGGCTATATTTAAAAATTTGTTTAGTGTTGGCTTTATTCTTTCTGGCTGAAACTTTTGTGAGGTAGAGCATTGTTTCGTGAAAACTGGATTGTAATCTTGTCATCTCACTGAGCAGAATGTATGGGAATGGAGAAGTGGCAATCTCCTTCCCAGTGGTGGTATGTGAAGCTATTTTCATTTGGTGTGATGTGAGGAGAAATACATTCTGACCCACACAGTCGCGAAGGCTGCAGGTTTTCTTCAGGACAACCAAAAAAAAATACATCTTGAATTTTTGTAGCAAATAGCTGTTGACTTGGAAGGGCTAATTCCGCACAGCCTGTCACGGCGTGGAGACCCTGATGGGCCAAAATAGGCTTTCTCCTTTGACTGCCTTTTCTCGAGGTGCTGCCAGCTCGATATTTTTTTTGAGCAGTAACACCTGCCCGTGTTAGTCTAGCAAACGAGGAAGCACTGGGAAAAGGGCATTAATCTGCCCTTCGTGCTACCAGCAGCACAAGGTAAAAAGGAATGAGGAGGCTGTGCTGTTGGCTTGTGTTCCCCGTTGTCCTGTCAGATCCATCCGAGCACTCCAGCTCGAGCTGGAGAAGGATGATGTGGAGAGGCAGAATCCCACTGGTCCCCAGTCAGCATGTGCTGAGCTCTGGGTTAATCCACTCGTGTGATTTCAGGGTTTCGGGGTTTTTCTGCAGGATAAATAAGAGCATCAAAAAGCTGTTTTCTTCCGTATTTAATATTAAAAGCATTTACTAGTTCAATACATTCATATGAGCAAGTACATTAGGTACTCTTAAAGAATTAACCAAAACAATTATAAATGCTGAAATTAAGACTGTTCTTAAAATACAAGTTAAGGGGAGTAAAGAAGTTACTTAAATCTCTCAGAAAGTGTAAGATGTTTTAGGTGTATAATATCTGGAGCCCCTTCCCACAACTTAAAAAATAAAAAAATCCTTGGGACTGCTGCTGTGTGCAGGGGAAAACCTTGGTGATAAGCGCTGAGCTCACGCGCCACCCTGGACATACAAATAGCCAGCCGTCCTGGCCACGGCAGGGCTGTCGGGAGGCTTAGGCGGCAGGAGGAGATGTGCGCTCTCTGTTACTCGTTCCTTGATGTGCTGGTCAGCAGCCCGCGAGCGAGAGATGGGTTTTACGTAAAAGGAAGTAAGTTTAATTTGAAGGAAGGTTTTATATTACCTCTTTTTGTTCATTAGCTGGGATATTTATTTAATCTTTACCCACTGCTGGAAACTGAGTCGGACAAGAGAAAGAGGACAAACTTCTCTGAAAGCTGAAGGAAACGGAGATGAGCCGAGAAGTCCTTCTGGCTCCCTTCCCGCTTGCGGGGAGTCCCGTCGAGCTGCTGGAGCACACACACTCACGCGAGCGCCTGTTGTGATGGCCACCGGGCAGATCCGTTTGGCTGTAGCCCGGGCTTCTTCCCATTGTGCCCGGTCGCCGCCGCTGATGCGGTTGTGGAAGGGGAGCCACGTCGAGGAGAATCCGGCCGCAGCCCAGCGCGACGTGCGGGAGAGCTGCCGCTCTGTCCCACGTGAGGTGGGCTGGAATGGAGCTCGGGATGGCCAGAGCCTGCTGGCGCCCAGCCCTGAAGCAGCTTCCGACTTCACCTTCGCGCTAAGAGCGTGGTGGTTTTAATTCGAATTGCCTTGCTTTTGCGTGTTTCTACAGAGCCGCTAAGATGGCTGGGAATGCATAACTTCTTTTAACTGGGGGTTAATGTTTGAAATGTCTCCTTTTTTTTAAAATTATTTTTTCGTAAAATAATACATGCTGTTGGTGACTATCCGACTGAGATCTGCTCCAGGTGTTAAAGTGTAATTTATTAAAACAAAGTAATGGCCAAAGTACTAGTATTTCCTTCTGGGGCTAAAATTCAACTGTTCAGTGAACTGTTTTGTGGTAGGGGGGCAAATGCTCTAAAAAAGATACTGTACGAAACGTGTCCCTTTCATATGACACCTGGTGTATTCTGATTTTATTTTTTTATTTAATAATTTTCTGCAGTGGTTTCTTTCAGTGCACTTTGCACAGTCTCTCTCACTCACTTTGTGCAGTGGGAGAAAGATTTGACAACAGCTTTAAAACAAGCATCATATAGTATTTCTGCATTTGTTTTTCTTGGTTTGGCACGGACTGATCCGTGAGAAAGGCTTGCAGATTCGCTGTGTACTTTAGCCTTTGATCGCTTTTATATGCGTGTATTACTGAGCACCCTGTACTCTGCCCTGTTCGCTCAGCTTCTGCCCCAGAAAGTAGACAGACAGAGGCGGCGAGTGAAGAATTCACTAAGAAACACAGGGTGGATAATGCTGGTAATAGTAGCAATTACGCTGTGTCTTTTTCTGAAGAACTGCTACTGTACTTAGTAAAATAGATTAGACCAGGTAAAGGAAAAATCTGCTGCCTTTTTTTCTGCAGACATGAGTGATCCTGTTCCTTGCAAGCTGAAGAAGGATAGACAGAGACTAAAATTAAGCCACATCTATTGATCACTAGAGTTGTCTGAAGGGTTTCCTTCACGTTTCCAGTAGCATAGTCCCTGTCATAGTGAAGAAACACGAATAGCAGCATCGCTACCCCTCGCGTGCACTTTCTGTCTGGATTTTCACATCACCCACCTACTTAGAAGGAATTAGAATAGTAAGACAAGAAATTTTGAAACAAGATCTTGATATTTAGAATATCTTTTCCTAATACTCCTTTTCCTCAGGTCCATAAAGCACTCTTCCTCCCCCAGTTTTTGAGGTTATGCTGTTGTCCCTCTGGTTACTTGCAGTCTACCTTCCAAAAAGGTAATTCAAAACTGACCAGAATAAACTGATGGATGAGGGGGGTTTGTTTCATACGTCAGCTGCGGTTATTCTTTCATGAGTTGTTTGTTATAGGGCTTCATTTCCATTTCTCTGCTCAAGCCCTTGTTTGGCGTGTGATTTTTTTAATTATTTTTAACACCCTCCCCATAACATTCCCCCCCTCAATTAGTGTTATTTTTACCCAGTTTTTAATAATTTAGACTTGTGAGCTCAATTAGTAAACTTAAAATTAATTTTTTTAAACACAATTTAGATGTGAAAGTAGGATAACTGATGCCTAAACTCCCTGTCACCTGGTAATCCAACCATAAATACGGCGCTCGGTCGCTTTTTTTGTACTGAAGTTTTCAAGGGAATTGAACGAGCAAAGGTTGACATTTAGGAAATAGTCTGGAACAAGGGGGTCCTAAAATTCTAGCCAAGACAATAGGAGTCTTCTGCGTGGGTCCTGACACGGTGTCTTCGTCGGTTTGCTCAGCTCAATTAGTTCATTTAAGGCTGAAAGCTGATTGTTGAGAGAGCAGGAGGAGATTTCTGCTTCCCATGGGGCAAAAGACAAGGTATCAACTAATTTTTATAGCTCTTTAAATACAGAGAAAAAACAGTTTGATAAACTTTTATTCTTGCATAACAGAAACACTGAATGTATTTTTTAAAAAATTAATTAAAAAACCAGTGTTTTGCTGTATTAGAATTTCACTTTGCATCTACACGTGGCTTTGTAGCAATTGCAAACAGAAAGTTTAAAAGAGGAAGAAATTGTCTTGCAAGAAATATGGCCTTTGTACAACAGTATAGTCCTTCCACATATCAAGAAAAAGTATCAGATATAAAGGACACATGGATTTGCCAAGTAACATGTTTTAATAGTTACCAACCAGTAAGAATTGACCCTTCCCTAGAAAAACAATTACAAATCCACAAATGCCCCCAAACTGATTTATTCAGATCAGGGTTTCCTGCCTGATAATTTAAATCCTGATTAAAATCAGCAATTTAAATCACTTTGATTTATATCAGCCATTCTGCCTTCAAACTAAGTGGGAACAGGCTGGGACTTCAGACCCTCTACCATTTAGCACTACACTTACTCCGCCCTATTTGAAGTCATTGACACGGTCTGTCTGATGTCTATCTGCGCTTCCTTTGCTATGCTCATCAGTTAAAACATCTTCCTTTGTGCTTTTTCAACATGAATCTTGTATCAGAATAAGGAAGGGTTGAGCAGTTTAACAGTATGATTTAGATGATAATGCAGCACAAATGTGTAATTTCTACAGATGTCCGTGAGCGGTAAATATTTTGTATCATAATGGAACTTGTCTATATACAGTTAATTTCTTTTAAGCTTTTACCATTTTCATTCTGTTCTTTTCATTTTTACTGGGCTAAAAATCAGTGGGACCTCAATGAGATTTTTTTCTTAACTAAGGACTTCAAGCTCTGTCCTCCCTGTCCCTTTGCCTTTAGCTTGAAATCATAGGAGAAAATGGTGCTTTTTCCACTCCAGCCTCCAGATCAGATGGGTTTTGTCCATGCCAGGTGGTGAAGGTGTGTGGTGTGGTCTTCGGAGCAAACAGACATAATGAACACGCTGTTCTGCTAACTAGGGTAAACGGATTACTTCTATTTACCCAAGTTAACTGTGTTTTATGAGATACCATAATGGGAAGTTTTCTTACATGCCAAGTGCAATTTCAGAATCATTTGTCATTTTAAGTGTCAAAAACAATGAAGAAAGACAAAATGTTTAAGTAAAACACAGAAGCTGTTTTTGTAGAAATTGAATTGTAAACTGGTGGTCTACTATTTTAGTAGGTGTTAGGAATGCAAAGTTGCTTTGGTGGAGGATTCCAAAAAGCACTTTTTTCCTTTTCCCTTCCCTGTTGACTAACTAGTGTGCAGACATAGTGACAAAAGAAATATTTGTGTTTAATTTAAAGAGTAATGCCCCAGGTTTCGTTCCACAATGTTTAGAGTTAATTAGCAGACGGGCTTGAGGGTTGTGAAATGCTGGTATCATCTCCAGAGTCTTAGTTTCAGTGCCTGGACTGGTAAATGGCTAGTTTTCGTGTTCTTAAAGGGGGAAAAAATCAAAGGTAATCAAGAAATTTTAAAGTCCTAGTAGAGGTGAGTTCAAGTTCCCAAGTTATCTTGTTCAGCTGCTGTTCAGTATCTGTTGGCCTGTCTCGTTGGAATGCATCTTTTTACCTAGTCTCCTCCTCCTCGTTATTTAGTTGTATCGATGACAATAAAATCCGTACAGATTGAGACCTGTTTCCATCACCAGTGAGTTTTAAGTCTGTGTTGGATTTGCTGGAGACCTGATTCTGATAGCGCTTTATCCCTTAGAAGGACGTGGGGGAGAAATATGAGGGTGCTTGATAGTAAAATTCCGTGAGGAAATGGGTATATGTGGGGGTTGGAAGAGATTGTTTGGCAGATATTTTACTTTTCTGATTGTACAGATCTTGCTGCAGTAGAAAGCAAAGGGGAAGTTACGAGGTTTTAACCTTTCCCGGTAATTCCTGGAACAAGGAGTCTGTGACTGTTTGGGAAGTACCTTGCACACCTGGGATGCGACATGGGTCCGAGTGAATGAGAAGCGTGGTTCACTGTGGTTTTGGTTAAGAAGTCTGCTTCATCGCAGTGCATGGAGATGCACAGGGACAGAGACAAGAAACGGAATTTGAGGTTGTGTTTATTAGAAGTGACTGAAATGAACAGTTAGTTTAAAGATTGTGTAACAATATATAGCATGACGTGCAGTTTTGCCAACAATGCTAATGTACGTCTACGTTTACCTAATGAAAATATAATTGATACTGTTGCCAATTCATCAGGCCACAGAGATCTTCTGGCAAATGCAGTAAATGCTACTTTCTGTAGAAAAGGACAACCTTCCTATCTTGGGACTAATTTAAGTGTTGTTTGCTAACTGTAACCTGGTGGACCGTACTGGAAAGCGCTTAGCTGGAGATTGCTCGAATATCATGATAATTTTTAATTTGTAGATACGTATGTAAGAGAGAGCTCTCTTCTCTTTTGCTCTTTGGAGTTAGATATTGAGTGCAGAGTAATAAAATATATTTGCATACATTTTTTTTTTCCCCCCCAGATTCTGTGATTAGGAAAACATTAGCAAATCTCAGCTGCGACCAACCTTTCCTTTCTGACCATGGAAAAAGATCAAATTCTGATAGACTAAAAATAGAATTTCTAAAATTGGACTGTGGGAAAAATGGGAAAAAGATGACATGCAACAGACTAATGTAGGAACATTTATGTGGCTCGATCTCCTTTTCCCAGTTACATTTGTGTTAGAACGTAGACAGATACATCTAGGCCATTTCTTTTCAGACCCACGTGGTGCAAAACTGGAAAATGAAAAAAAACATAAGTCTTGAAAAATGAGTCGTCATTGGTTATTGTGCAGGAATAAAAGTGGATAACTAATGGAATAGCACAAAAGTAGAAATGGTCTGCCACACATTACGGTTGTTAATAAATAAATACTTGCAGAGTTTATTTCTGTATTTAATGATATCTGGAATGTTCGGCCCAAATCTGACTGGCGTTCACAGTTGGTTCAAAGATCTTACCTTTCTATGAAATTCAGACTGGATTTCCACTGCCACCCCTCCTTATGCTGGAGTAAATAATCTATACTCTGATCTTAATTATTTTTCCTTGATTGCTGCAACTGAGAAACAGTACTGGAAAAAAAGCCCCCATTCCCCCTCTCCTCCCTTGGTGAGAAATTATTGCAGTATTTGCTAGAAAACACTTTTCCTGCTGTTTGAAGCTTCAGTTAAACATAACATTTTCTCTAGATACTGGTAGGCACAGTAACTCGCAGGTAATCAGATCTGAGGACCTGATCCAGCGAGGGCCTGGAACAGACCGTACGGATGGCTACAATGCATTCCAGACAGAGATTAGATTCAGTACTCTCACACCTGTAGGCGGGTTTAGGGCTTAATATAATAAATGTTAATGAGAAATATGAAAAATCCCTAAGAGGGCAATCTATTATGAGAAGGGAAGGAGAAGAAGGTGGTAATGGCTCCGATGTCAATAGTGTCTAACTGTTCATTAAGCCAGGGTGGAAAGAGAAATTAAACAGATTTATTTATGAAAATTTATGGTCATAGCTTTACAAATTGTGGCTCACTAAGTAAGAATAAAAATACAGCGCCTATTTCTGGGTGAGTTTGGAGTATTATTGAGCGATAGAGAGGGTTCTGTTGGTTTCTCCCTAGTCAGTAGTTTGTTGCATAAGTCTTCATGTTCCCTAAAAGCTGGGCTTCTTCAGGGGAGGTGTCTGTGGCAGCCTGTAATTTAATACCTCTCATTACTCATTAGCAAAGGCATCCAGGTTCACATTGTAGGTGTTTCCCTTTAGTCAGGCTTCACTTTAGAAGACGCAGTTGGTTGTGAATTGTGGCTTTCTTTGCAACTAATATTAGTTTACTTGTTGACATACAGGAATGGCTGCTGCATTTTTGAGCATGACATAGTGTCTGTTTTCATCTGGCAAATCTGTTAATTGTTGTATCTTAGAAAAGTAAATGTTTTTATTAATCCTTCTCTGCTGCATATATTCTTTAGGATTAGTCTGATGTCTGCAGTAGGGAGATAGGGAAATAACGCTAGAGAAGGAATGCTGTGGCTTGCCTTTCAGGAAGGTGAAGATCTGTTAGGGGATTTCTTGTGTTTATTCCTGAGGAAAGACTGAATACTGATTCAAAGTTACATGGGTTGGATGCTCACCAGACTGTGTACAAGTACTAGTTCTACAAAACAGTAGTTTAATGAATATGCTCTTTTTTCTCTTATTATTGGCAAAACCATCCTCTTTACACATTTGAGAAAGAAGTAGTGAAAGGGGATTTCAATCCTGTAAGTCCGTATCGTTTGTAGTCTACTAAAAATGAAGCCGCATTACATCAGTTCTCATTGAAGTAGCTGAGTTTCTTGGTTTCAGCAGGAGGTCAGCACTGTGAAAAGCACATGCTTGTTGTGAAATAAACTAGGAAAGTATTGGGGGGATTAGTCCCAGCTGCTGTAAAGCTTCCGTTCTACATACCGCATCTAACTGGTAAGGCCACACCACCCTTGGACTTCAGGTGAGATCTTGAAACACGCAGGAACCTGCAGGATAAGAGTTTAAACTTAGTTAGGATCTTTTTTTTTTTTTTCCCTTTAAAACAATAGCTCTTAGACAACACAAGTTAGGCATGTCTTTGGGTTGATGTAAAGCCTGGCAGACAGCGCAGGATCCTGCATCTGTATGAAAATAAATCTGAATAAATTAAGCCTGCAAGGATAAATAAATAAATACCAGAACAAAAATGCAGTTAAATACTTACTAACGTGTGCAGTGACAATGAAGCTGGAGATGTCTAACTGACGTGTCCAGTTGAACATGAATGTCCAGTTAAACATACGACTTGCTGGTTGTGAACGTGGTGGCTCATTAGTACAGAAGCAGTCAGTGTATGCGAGTACTAAATGTGCAGCTGCATCCATGTCTGGTGTGTCTGTCTGAAAACACCTCATTTGGCGAAGCAGGTATCGAGTATTATACCTCTCCTCTTCAGCATGCTGCCAGCTACAGCACTAGCCTGCAGCTTCAGCTGAAGGCACCTGTGCTTCTGGAGGAGACGCATGATAGGTGCGGAAGCACATGATGCAGAGGTACACAGGTCTCTCTGGTCACTGTTCTTGGTGTTTCTCGGATGCTTCGCCTCACTTCTGAGTGGGATTCACATTTCTGTTTTTTTCTCCTGCCTGCTGTGCTCATCACATTTTGGCTTCCAATAGTCTTTATTTAGATAGCTATAAATATATATAAATCTTTATATATAAATATATATAAATCCAGATAGATGAGACCTTATCTAAGATTTTTCTGACCCGTGTCACTTTCAGTGGTAGGATTTTGCTCTTCTGAAGGCTGAAGACTCATTGGGTGATGGTGCTTTCCCTGTAGGTTTGAAGTCTTTGGCTCTCAGCCACAGGAGCAAGAGTATTAACAGACCGAATGCCTTGGAACAGTGCGAGAGGAACAGAACAGCGGAGTTCTGATTTTGGGCATTTGTTTTTTCCACCCTCATGTTTCTGCACTGGGTTTCTGCTGTCAGGTCACCAGACTTGCTTCTCCATCTGGTCCTTTCCAGCTGGCTCGTTGTCAACGAGCCGCAGTGTAAAGACTTCAGTGACTCTGTGCGTGCAGGAGATCCCAGCAAAAGCAGTGTGCCCTGCTGTCCTGTTCCCCCCACACCAGCCCATGCCACACTTGATAAGGAGTTAGATCCTTGCAGCAGCTGTAGATGTGAGTGAGACTTGGGGAGCAGAAGACACATCACCATGTAGAAGCCTGGTGTTTGGACAGTGGGTATCTGGAAGACAGGGAAGCTGGCGAAGGAGCTTCCCAGCTGCTGTTCCTCCCATTAGCTGAACTGCACCAGACACACCGAGCACCAGAATGGCTTGATTACTGCAAAGGGAGACTTGTGACCTTGCCCTGGCCTGTTTCCAGCGTGATGGTTTTTTTTCACTCCAGACTAGTTGTCCACAGTGCCGGAGAAGATCCTGCATGGTGGTGGTCATCTGTGGCTATCCCCCTGTGGCTGCTTTCTAGCTTGTCCCCAGGCACAGGCCTCTAGACATCGAGATGCTTTGCCGGGTGTGTCAGCAGCGGATTTCACCTCCTGGTATCCAGAATTTATTAGACAAGGTGCTTTCTGACCACGTCAGTCTTCAGTGAAGCGTGCTGTTGTGGCCCTTGGCTCACTGGGGTCATTCCTAAAGTCACCCCAAGCAGGGAAAACACTCAGGCAGTTATGAATGAAATTAGACTATCCTTTAGAGCTATTAAACAGTTATTAATGCTAATTTTTCCTGTTTTCTGACTTTGTAGAGTCCCAATGCTGTGACCAGAGCTTGCTTTTCATTGCAAATTTGTAATAATTAGAGAAATTCTTGTGTAATAAAAACCGGAGCGTGAAGAAATGAGGAGAACCTAATCGTCCTATTTAGCTAAACCGTTATTCTGTTTTACTGGATGATGCTTTTAGCTTTTGCGGTGGCTATGGATACCTATTCATTTACCGACCGTTTCATCAACAATGGCAGGTGGGTTCTATCAGACTAATTCAACTTCTTTGTCTTCCTTCTGGCCAGCCTGTGTGTCATGTATCCTGCACGGGGATATTTATCTCGGATTAGAGTTGACGGATAGAGCCGGCGTGCTTCCGTAAGAGCGAGAATTGGTTTTCAGACTCTACCTATTGGCTATGCATCTCCTGGATGAATTAACAGTGGTTTAGTGGGGTTAAAAGCAGGAAGGGAAGCGGCACCTCGCTTCTAATGCCTTTTCAGAGGTCAGACGTTGCACACCCAGGAACTCCAAAAGATGTGGCTCATGGAAGGGAGAAGACATGTTACTTGAATTCATCTTTCCCGTGGAAGGGAGAGAAAAAGGAATTCGGGGCGTAAGTGTGAGGGGCAGGGACCAAGTCTTCTTCGAAGAAGTCCTGAAGTAAAGCGTGTTTGACGCTGAGGTGACTTCCGCGCCTCTTTTTTTAAGATGGTGCGGTGGTTTCGGTAGCGCTGACGTGCGAGCGTAGTGGAAGAGGAAACGCTGGCAGCGCAACAGTAAGACCCCAAGGAAAGCAAGGCAAGAGTCCGCCTGAGGGGCCGCCCCTCTGCGCTCCCGCAGCGAAAGCCGCCCTTTGAGGCCGTCGTCCACGCTCTGGTGGAGGAACCGCCAAGCCTCCACTGGAGGCGGCGGGCCCGGCTAATCCCGCGGCCGAGGCAGGCCCCGGCGCCGGAGGCCGCGCCGTGCGCAGTGCTGTAGGTGGCACCCTTCCCTTTGCGATGCCGCTGAACCGGTGCCAGCAGGAAGGGGTAGGCCGCGCTGGCGGGTGGGAGCCCGGCCCGGGCGCTCGGATGGCATCCGCCAGCCCGACCTACGCCAGCTGAGGAACCTCCCCGCCCGCCTCACGACGGCCAGCCCAGGGCCCAGCCTTGCCTGCTCGTCATCGCTGGAGATGCCACCACTCGTGCTCTCGGGGGCCGGCTGGGCTGAGCCCTGCGCCAGGCCGGGGGTGCTGCCCCCCGAAAGGAGCCCTGCAGCTTGAGCGGGCAGCGCTGACCGTCCCCAGCACCCAGCCGCAGGGGTGGCTGCCTCTCCGCCTCGCGTCTGCCGCCACGCACTCCGTACCCGCCTTTGGGAGGGAGGCGCAGCCCCGCAGAGGCTTAGCGGTACTATTGCCTTCCTTGGTGATAACGTTTTCGTTGGCCCGTCCGCTAAAAACGAGTGTCACTCATTAAATCACAGCGTCGCTTCTCTTCCAAGTAATTTTGCCATGAACGCTGGAGGTAACGCAAGTATTCAGATGCACGCTTGAACTACGCTAGGGCTGAGGGTCCTCAGGCCTGTTTGTGTTCCTGTAAGTACAGACCCAAAAAGACTGACTTTTTATTTACCTTGTGGTTTGGGAGTTGAGAGCGAGGACTCTGGGGCCCGCGCGTACAGTCGAGTTACTGTGTGTCAGCTGATCCCTGGTAACAGCGTATGGCAAATGCAAGTAATCTGCTGTGAATGAAGCATTCAGTTCCCAGTGCTGACACTGTGGCCTAAAGCATCCAACTAAAAATACGTCTCTAAAATGGGCAGTCATCTGACATCTTTATTTACTAGTGTGGTTTGGACATGGGTGGATGAAACATTCTAATAAATTACTGGATCTTTTTGTCTGTCTGTTTCTGATTTATCGTATTTTACTAATTCAAGAGGTATTACATGCCTAATGAATTGGAGCTTTGACATTCTGACCGATTTGCATTAAGGTGCTTGGAGGAGAAGGAAGGGTTGGGACAAGGAGTATCAGGCAGAAAGAGAACCTTCTTTCATTGATTATGGCTGTGACCTGATCCTCCGGCACCAAGTTCTGTGCCGGAAGGTATTGTAATCATATCTCCTGCAGGATGAGGGGCCGAGGCACTTGCTGTCCAACGTTTGCCGTAGTCCAAAGTCGCTGGTCTTTGTTGTTGTTGTATTCCGCTCTTTGCTGCGGCTATCCTCTCAGTTCCCTGTAAGGCAGGGAAGTCATGTCCCTGTTCTACAGATGCAGACTGAGGCAGGCAGGGGAAAATTAGGCTGTGCTGGGGCAAAGCGCTCGATCAGTCCGTCCTAATTATGGCTGTGGCCATAGACAGAGGAATAACGGTTTGGCATTTTCTGCCAGAAACGGAGAGAACACAGTGATCCTTTAGGGACGATGATCAGAAAGGATACGGTTCTGAAGCTGTTCCCTGCGCCTCTGCTTTAAAAATGGAAAACGAGGGGATAGCCTGGAACTTTGTTAAAGAGGGTGAAATGGAGAGGAGGAGCTGCCGCTCAGCCGTCTCAGGCGCAGGGTTCCCTCTCTGTTTATAGTGACATGATCATCTGAAGAGCCATGCTGCTCGGTGAAGCTGTTGCTGCCGCACAGTGCAGTATGGTGCTTGTTCATTTTGATAGGAAGTTTTCCAGGAAGGGGAGGGGAAAAAGAGGGCAGCTGATATCCTCTCTTCACTTCAGTGCAAAGCCGAAAGGATCTTAAGTGATGCTCTACGAATAGAAGAAAAATTTTCATTTATCCCTATTAGGCGTTGGTACATTCTCCTGCTTCTGATGAGTCCTTCGGCACTGCAAAGAGACAGTTTTCTCACACTGCTATATTTTTTTGTATCAGTCACAGCTTTGCTTTTCTTTTTTTTCTTCCTCCCAAACCCACTTAAGGTTTCTTTCGTGGGTTTTTTGTTTGGTTATTTTTTGGTTGTGTATTTGGTTTTTGGTTTGGTTTCTTTTTTTGCAAAGCAGCCATGTGAGAGGAATAAAATAATTTTGAAGAGCATTATATGGCGAGAATTTTGACAATGAGTGGAAGATTGTAATTACTCTCTTCCATTAGACTCAGTGGCTTTGGACAGATAAGCTGTATTGAAACGTGTGACCAGGGCATGGGATCATGGATTGTCTTTCACTGTTGTCATGGCGACAGTGATGCAGGTGGCCTATAACTGCCTGGCTGTCAGATCTTATACATCAAACTGGTGCTAAGTGAAAATATGTTAGAGGCATGGGGGAAAAATTGCCAGCAGTGTTTATAGGATCAGGTGGAAGAGAGCTAGACAGCGTTAAAAGCAGCTTTTTTTGTGAGAGCTGTAGATGGCTCGGGGATGGTTCTTTAGAGTGTTTATGCCTCCATGTGAGCAAAAACAGTCTTAAAGGGGGAAATACATACAAATATACGTCTTTATTATGTCGTTGATGCTTTCTCAAAGTCAAGATGATGGTGGTGTTAGGCTGAGATGGAAAAGAATTGGGAAGAAAGGCAAATACTTCTAGCTGACAGCTGGAGCAGACCCCAGAACTTCAATACTAACTGAGGAAAGTACGATGTATTCACTGCTGTATCTCAGGATGTAATTGCTAATAGGAAGTTGACCAGAGGTGGAGATGTTAAAGGGATATCAAAACTTAAACTGGGAAATAACATTTTAAAGTCAAGATGGCTAATAGAAAATGTCCATTAGACTTGCTACAAAGTAATTTCTTTTTCAGAGCAGTTATCTTTCTAATGGGTCTACATGCCATGAAGTTCCGAATAGATTCTGACTCTCATCCCCTTCCCTTTGCAGCTGACAGCACCTTTCAAACTGTTGAGATTTACAGTAGTTCCTGACACTAAAATTAGTTCATCTGTGTAATTTTGCTATGTATCACTGCCTACTACTAGCTATTGACCTACCTTCATCCTCTAATGGAGACAAACTCTTTGCAAAGAGAATAATGGAAATGATGGTGAAAAAAAATAAACTTTCATTCTAGTCAAATGTTAAGTTTCCTGCAATACTTTGTCCGTGGGAATTCAGTTGGGTGGCTTTGGGGTGGTTTTGGTCTTGGTACTTCACTCTGATCTGAAGTGGAAATACTACTTTGTCTAGTTATGGGAGATCCTATGGAAGATTTGCCTACCTCTTCCCATGGTTTGTTGAAACATGCTATCTGTTAGTTCAGATATGCCTTTGGTGGTCTGTCCAAAGCATAAATTCATGTCCTCCGTGCTCTTTTGGCTAAATGGTACATAGAAAAATCAACATTGCTTCAGAGAGCACACGGGATAGTTTGGTTTCCAACTTTCTATCCTACGTTTCACTTGCTCTGTTAGACTGCCAGCCAGCAACCGGTAACACGGTGAGGGGGAAAGTGACTTCATCTCACGGGGGCGGCCAACATTTGACAAGCCCCACTCTCATCTACTCATCCTGCCTCAGCAAGGTAGGTCTCACTATTTCAAATGCAGAGGCAGGCAGGGGGAGCATTTATGAGGAAAAACCCCAAACTCTGCTGATGCTGTGAGTACTGAAGACTAGAGCTAGTAGAAAAAGTAGAGTTGAAAGTAGGCAGGCATTTGAAAGAGTGCTTCTAATCTTGCACTTGGCTAGGCTTTGTGGGTTTCTGTATCATCACCTTTGGAATCACGGCACCTTTTTGCAAGATCATAAACAGAAAAGCACTAAAAACGAAGCGTAATAAAGAACAGTTTTTAGGGTAAGTCTTGCAGTCAACAGCGAGGCTGGAATTGCTTGGAATTGTTAATTGCATGGAATTGTGAATTGGAAGATGTCAGCCAAGCAATGTAGATGTTTCGGTTTTTGTCGGTTGGAAAATATGATCAATCCGGTGTGGCTACAATTTTCAAATGGCGGGGGAAAAAGAAAAATTTTAACTTCTTGGCTTAGTGCTTTCTGAGCTAGTATTTGGCTTCTCCACACTCTGGAACCCAGGATTACATGTTTTTGTTTGATGTATCTCTGGGTTTTTAGATGATACAAGTGTGTTTATTGATTGTAGGAGGAGCTTTTATTTTTCACCAAAGGTCCCTATGAAGTGTTTAACTGCAATCAAATACTGACTTATGAATCAATCAAGGATACTATTGATGTAGGGAGTTATTTAATATTTAGAATGAATTAGCAAAAAAAAACACCAAAAACCCAAGATCTTGCAAAGACACATTGTATAAAGGAAAGTTCTGATCTGGGTGAGAGTGGAGGACCTTCTGGGTTCTTTCCTTTTTTGGTAACTGATTTTTTTTTTTTTTTTTTTTGCCGCACACTTGACCAACGTTAGGTCTTTGCCCCTGTTCTAAACATTTCGGTGTTTTAGACAGAAGTGAAGGATGGGGTGGGAAAGGAAGATCCTACAGTTTAACAGTTGGCTCTGGGCAAGCAATCTGTTCTTCCTTCTCTCGAACGGCCAGTATGTTTGCAAGAATTTTGGGCTTTTTGCCTACTTTATCACTCTATTGATGGAAGATGTTAGGTAGGTTAAACATTATGCACAAATACAAGATGAGAATAAAAAAAGTTTGGTATAGTATTGAGGGAGTAGTGTCTGATGGTTTGAGCACATGAAAAGGCACTGAGCACTATGGTTTCTGTTTCAAGCTTTGCTGTTGGTGAGCAGTGCAACACAGAGAACGAAATCGGCCCTTCGAGGTTTGGTTTCCTATACTTTAAAACACAGATAAACAAAGAACTGTAAAGATGAATTAGTGTTACTAAACTTTGAGATCCTTGCTTCCGAAGAGCTGTGAAAGTGCATCCTTGCCTCTGCTTAAGTACTTTACGGATTCAAAGCATATGTAAAGTAGTGATGTTCTTTACCAAGTGCTGAATGTTAGGTAATGGTACTTGAGTAACTCAATAGGCATCCCAATAATCCATGAGATTGCCTTCAGCGTGTGTTTACAGATAGGGGGGAAAAAGAAAAATCTTCACTGAGATTTTGGCTTCATCTGTGGTTCTCTTCAAAAGTAGTGTGGTGTCTTTAGCTTTCATTCAGACCCAAAATGCATTAGATTATCTTACATAAAGATTTGCATCTTTAATACAGCTTTGAGATCATTGAGAGCAAAAAAAGGCCCAGATGTATATATAAGGGTTTTCTAGCTTAAGATGAAAAGAGCAGTGTTTTAAGATGATGCCTTAATTCATGTGCTTGAGGTGCTTCATTGTTTTTTAATCATAGGTTGTTGGTACCAAATTAGCATTTGTAATAGTTTTAGCATTAGTATTCAGGAAAAGTCTGGGTAGGAGGGGGTTGTTTTTGGTTTTTCTTCAGTGTTTTTTGTTGTTGTTCTTTTTCTCTTGAAGCTGGAACATAGAGATGGTTTGATGTGTATGTTTACAGTAGCCGTACACAACTTTGAAGAGCAAAAATAGGTGCAGAAATGTAGCTCCTATAACCATTTCCTGACTAACAAGATGGCCTGGCCAGCGAACTAGACTCTTGTTTCTGGTATTGTGAATCTGATAATGCAGTTTGGATGTTAATTTGGAAGTAACCACAGAGGCTGTAGGCTGGGCAGAGTTATTACCTCATTATCCACTGCTCAGGGTTAGCTGTGAGGTTTTGACCATCTGCGCGCACACAGAGAGGAGGAGGGAAATGGACAGCACAGATTACGTATTTCAAACCGATATGGATCCTGATTAAGTTTGCAGTTCATTACAGCAGGACGGATCTCTTTGGTTCTGTCTCATCTTTTCAGCTCGGAATAGTGACCGCAGCTATTGCTTGGTATAAACCCATGCCTTTTAAGAGGTATTTTACTAGGTTGCCGACGTAGTGCTTTCTGTTTTGAAAGTAAGCAGTGTTTTTGCATGCCAGTTTTTCTGAAAAATTGGACTCCTGGCTCTCACAAACAGTTTAATCATACCCTAGGTCAAAAATAACTAAATAAAAATACTATTATTCCATCCTCAGGTTTTTTTGATACAATGCTAGACCTAAATAATTAATAAGAAACCACTTCAACATTAATCCCAGCACAAACAAGCTGTACCAGTGTTGGTTGCAGTTTGTAACTGCAACCAGTTTGTACTGTTGTTGCAGTTACAACAGTACATGTTGTTTTACATTATTAGTAAAAATGCAGAAGCCATATGGTGGCGTATCGTAAGTTTTGTACTATAGTGTTTGCTGCGTTAACCCGTGGGAAATATTTTTTTGTAATATCTTGTTCACTGTCAGTCCTTTGAATTAAAGAAGGCATTTGTTGAGTGAGTTGAAAGATGCTGCATCTCCGAGATGTTTCTCATTTCAACTGCTTTGCAGCATGTTCCAGCAACTACTCACCGCGAGCTCCTGCGGGGGAAGCAGAAAAGAAAAACACGGGTGGGTGCCTCTGACAGTGGGGGGGTTTCCTGTTGTAACAACAGAGCCAACAATCATCAGGATGCTTGTCTGCCATGGAGGAGTGTCTCTGTTTGGGTGTGAGCTGTATTTCCTGCCTCCCTATGAATCAAGAATCATTTATTTTGGATCTCTGAGGGTTTCTTTCCCCCACCTCTGATTAAAGCCTCCCTCCCCCTCCTTCCTGTCCGCCCCCCCCAACATATTTCTCAGTGGGCAGGCTTTATGTAATGAAATCCTATGTCTAAGAACAATGGCATTTGCAAAAGTCACTTGCAGGGTTTCAGTGCAGCTGATGGAGATGTCTCTTGTCGTACTAACACCCAAATAAATGCAGCAATATACTTCTTTTAATTGGGTGGATGGAAGTAAGTTTTGGCTCTGATGCTGTGCGAAGGGAGAGACTGAAGTGGCACATCAGTCCTCTCTACACATCCTTAGCTTGTGAGCTGCTTGGGATGGAGATACAGCCTTTTGTCTCCCTGGAAATGTCCCTTGCGTGTTAGATAGTACTGGAAATAAGCGCAGATCAGGGCATGTTTGAAGGTGAGGCTATACAAAGGCCATTCTGGGCATTCTTGAGTTGGGGATGGGGAGGAAGAAGATCAGAGATGTAAGTTCCCAATAAGCGTTTTTAGCCTCTGAGATCATTTGGTACATTGCTGTATTGGAGCATATGCAATTCCCTGCATTAAACTCGGTGCCGAGTGTAGTGTGCCTGCCACATCCATTTGCAACTGCTTAGCATGAGCCTTAATACTAAGACACGTGCCACTTAAACCAAGTGACTGTGTCTAGTGCCAAGAGCCTGAAATCCACTCATGGTTAGTGTACTTTCCTGCGCACTTAGCCCAGCCTAGTTTAGCTTGTTTACAAAGAGATAAGGCAATACATGCATTGCTAGGGCTGGACTGCCACAGGGAATGAGCCACTGGATCTGTCTCTGTTCACCAAATCCACGCTTTCTTGCACAAAACTGTAGGGAAAGACGGGCTTTTATGAATGGTGAGCCCCCAATTTCACAGATGCCAGATAGGCAGAGCCTCCTCCTTTAAAAATTACTCCTGGCCCAGGGGCATCCTTTCCTAAAGTTTGATCTTTTAAATCTTTTTTTTTTTCTTAACATTGCTGCTTCAGGAGCCCAACAAAGTCTCCCTCTCCGGTGTCAGCCTTTGTCTCCTTTGTTCTGCCAGTGATGCCAACACTGACACGCTGTCAGTTTGAGTGCAGCTGTGCCACAAAACAAAGGGGATCAGAGCATGTGCTTTTACATGTGCACGGTCCTGCTGGTCAGCATGTGCCCTGGACCAGCCAGAGAAAAGCCAAGACTATTCACACGTTAACAAGAAGCTGTAGTTGTGGTGTAGGCTAGCATGATTTATCCTGGCTTTAATATAGCTGGCACGGGTAACGGTGGCAATGAAGATGGGGTAGTTACTTAGTCCGTTCCCAGGTCTGACAGACATGCTGTGTCTCCGGGAGTTCCTGTGCTCTCCAAAAGCACGTACCAAAGCTTGGGCTTTAGTAGGCCATCGCTGCCATGCTAGCTTGATGGGTCTTCCGTATCATCTGCTACAGAGAGCAACTCTTGACTTAATGATCTTGAAGGTCTTTTCCAACCGTAGTGATTCTGTGATTCTTCTTTTCTGTTTGGAAATACCCTTGCACAGCAGAGGAAATAATAAATATGCTGAAGAAGAAGAAAACACACCTGCCCTCAGGGACCAGGGTAAAGAATTCCGGCAGCAGAGTCTCTTCCGTTCCTTCTAGCAGTAATGGAAGAAAGGTAAAAAGGCCACTGCCCAAGTGGTAGAGGAGGTGATGATGATAGTGATGATTTCTGAAGCTTTTGTGCAGCTATTTTTGAGGAAGGCCAGCACAGGTAATGGGACCAGTGTGTGCTCCCACAGGTTAGTGTTGTAAGTGGTCAAATCTATTAAACCTTTCTGCGGTTTCCCTGTTACTGCTGCTTTTAACTTTCTTGAATTACCAGAGTATGAAGAGCTTAGCCAAAGCCCAGGGCTCTCTTATGTTGTACAAAAAGACAGTTGTGTTCCAGGTATAAAAAGAGGTGACGGATGGGTAGCGGGCAGAGAGCAAAGTGGCAGTGACAGGATATTGAACATGATAGCAATGGTCTCAGTACATTCTCCATCCCAACACTGGAGGAATTTGAGGAAGTACGAGAGTTTATGGAGAGATTCTGACAGGCATGAAGGAGAGCACAGAAAGAGATTTGTTTGAGAGTGTAACAAGTGGAGAGGGGTCAGTGTCTGCCATGGGCTGATCAGAGGTGAAAGTCTAAATGTGATTTGGGAGGAAGAGAGAGGCTATGAAGAGCCTTGAATGTGAAGAGAAGTAGCTTCCTAGAGAAGGGAGTGCTTGAAGAATGAATGTGTTCTGTAGTGTGTGTGGGGGAACCCCAAACAACAAAACCTAATACAACCCCTTTGCAATGTGTTTGGATGGGGCTAGTGGGGCTGGACTGTTTGTCAAGGCAGGAGAAAAGAATGCTGGGCTTCGTTGCCTCTCCCTGCTCCAGCAGTGCAGGATACTTTTTCCAGGCAAATACTTTTAAGTGCCTAAGTACACTTCTGGGAGCTTCCAGAACCTAACTTCAGGCACCCAGGTTTGAAAATTACTGAATGAAGTGTTTTATAGTAGAATGTCAGTGCTGGAATTGTTCTTCCATAATAAAAACAAGTTGGTGTACCATATATGGTTGATTTGAAAATTCTTACAGACTTCTGTTTGCTAGGAAAAAATAATTTTCCTGAGTTCCCTTGAGACAGGGAACTGGATGATGAAAAGTAGGAGCATTCTCTGCTGAACTGTACATTTGGGGGAAACAGGTAAAAAAAGCAGCTTTAAAAAGGTGTGCTTGGTGGGGCACTTGCTACTTCACAGATTCTGTAGCCAAGTATTATATGTGCAGGTGAAAAATTATATTGAGCCTTTCCCAGGGTTTGACTTTACGTCCTTAATTTTCTTTTAATAGAGTTTACAGTGCACAGTGTAGTGCTGCTTTGCTTATGGGTTTTGGAGTTTTTAAGACACCTCTTCTTCATTTATGAGTATGCATTAACTGTTGGGATTGAAGAAATGTTTCATCCACTATGTGTAGTAAGTATTTGAACTGAACACGTTGGCAGCGAGGGTGTTGAAGCATGTAGCAGAGACTTGTGTTTAGTGCCTCTTTTGCCTCCACACTCTCCATATGCTCTGTAAGCATCAACATCTTCCACCTCCATCTAAATCCTATTTCTGCAGAACTGGAATAATGTGTGAAAGAAGGGTTTAATTACAGAGATCAATATTCAAACTGTGCCTTTGCTGCAGTGGAGGTCATGATACCTATATTCTGAGTTGCTAGCTCCCCCAAGGGTGACCTAGTTCTTGTCAGTGCTGTATTGTAAAATATTATTTGTCAGTTGAAGTGTTTAGAGTAATAGCACTAAATAGCCAGATCGTCATAGTATGTTCACTCAGTGTTTGTAACAGACACGCTTTAGCCTGTGACTTTGGGTCCACATAGTTTGGCTAAAGACAACGCTTAGCTCAAGCTCGAGCCCCACATCAATTGTATACAATCAAGCTATATTAGTTACGGCTTGAGCTACATTACGTTGAAGATCAGCTGTAAGGGTTTCTACAGTAGATGTAGAAGAGCAGAAAATGGGGGGGGGGGGGGGGGGGCAGAACTTCAAGCAAAAGAAGAAGCTGATGACCCACAAAATAAGACACTGATGGGGGGTGTGTGGAAATCCTGGAAAACAGGCCAAGTCTGAAATTGAAATATAACCCAGTTGGTGCCAAGCACCCAAACTTCAATGAAGTTCCAAGATCGGTGAGTGCTGTCTGCCTCTGGAAACCTGGCTGATTGCTTACTGTCAAGATGTAAATTATAGTCAGGTTACTTCTGCCTGCTGTAGCAATTAATGATTGCTGTTAATTAAATTGACTGACCAGTGGGAGGGAAGCTGAAATGTATATGTTCTCAGCTGTTTCAGATGATATGTGCACATGCATGCATGAGAAGGAGCTCTGCCTCTGATGCAACACTAAATCACAGTCCCAACAGAGCAGTGTTTTGTCCTGTGTGGGTTAAAAAAAAAAAAAGTAGTTATTTGTTGCAATTCTGCCTGTGCTTTTCTTATTACAGACTTCTAGAAGACTCTATGCAATATTAATCTGAGAGCTGGATTTTTCATACTGTCTGACTCATTGTCTTTGTTTGGGGATGTGGGGCAGGCAGAAAGGAAACTGGCTGTATTATGCATCCTACTTCAAAGTGGTCCAGGATTTCAGTGGAATTTGTCTTGCTTTTTATAGTTTAACATTCAAATAATTACTGCCACTCAGCCAAGGCCATAGTCTATCTCAGTTGGGAGGACCCAGTATACAGCTGTCATAACTTAACCAGTCAGGCTATTGTTTTGTCGGTTGTTCATGCTGTCTGGTGTTCAGATAGCATAATTCTCTGACAATTCAGCATGAAGGGGTATTGTGCATGTGGAGATGGTGGTGATGGATACTAAAACAATGAATTAGGCTGATTTAGAGAAGATCTAACATCCTTTTGGAAAACTACACGTGGAGAATGTTTCATAGCTGCTGGTACACGGAGGGTAGATACTGTGTGTTCTTAAGGGAGCAGTCATCTCTGGGTAGGACGGGAGCACGTACATCCCTCAGTTTGCATGGTAAGGACACCAAAATGGGAAGCAGCAGCAGGTTTGAGTCAAAGCTCCGTAAGCAGTGACAGAGGCTACCACAAATGTGCGCTAATTCTGCTGATGGGAAGCTGAGCCCTCCATGGCCAAGATCTTTTAGCTATCTGAGAGCTGGCTGGGCTGGTTGCTAAAGGTGGGGTTAACAGGGTAAGCCTGGAGCGGAGCATTTGGGCAGAGTCATGTGGAGCCAGCCTTGGTCTTTAGCTACTGACCAGACTGTCTTGCAGTGTCACTTTGAGAAGCAATGTCAGTCAGCGAAGTCATCCCAGATGATTCCAGCAGACTCTTCTTCCCCAGCTGTCATTCAACTTGTCTTAAGAAATCCCCTCTGTGGAACTCCTTCTCCACCGAACAGATTTGATGCCTGGATCAGACCACTGTTCCACTTTTAAAACTACAGGGAAAAGGCATACTTCGCAAATGCAGATTTTGAGTTTGGCAGAACCAGACTGGTAAATCAAGAAACAAAAGGCTGCGTTACATTTTGTAGCAGAATAAACCATACTTTAATGATATAGAGATACTTTAATGATATGAGAACACAAGGTCAGCCAAGCCAATATGAAGTGAACGGCAGGACGGCACTATTTGTGCAGTGGTGGTGTTCAGAGGCAGAAGGCCTGAGTCAGGAGTCGTGCGGACTGTGGTGGTGGGAGTTTTTGTTCCAGAGACCCTGTTTCAAACCCCTGTTTGCTGTCTGGCTTAGCATTTTTGTTCCTGGTGATAAACGGAAGGTTTCCAAATCACCATTGTGTTGTGACTCTGTGCAGGGGGAGGGGGAGAACTTATTCCCCATAAAAGTTTCTTTTGGCTTGGAGACAAAAGAGAAAAGAGCAGTTTGTTGGCTGAGTTTAGCAGATATGGAGCCAGTAACTGATCAGCTTATTAATACAGAGGGATTCAAATATACAGTCAGCCAAAAAAAAGCGTTTAAAAACACTTAAAAAGAAACAAAAGGAAGGGTAAATTACTTTTGTGCTGGCCTTCAATTAACCATAGTTCATGCTCTGGCTACTTACTTTTTAGAAGCTGCTTTGGGTTATTTAAATATCCTTTCCTTTTTCTCAAAGGAGAGAGGTCTTGATGGCAGGGGAAAATAAGCTCTGTGTGTGCAAGCTTTACACACATGTGCTTTTCTTAATTGGGAGCAGCAATCTAGGTGTCACAGCAAATCTTAGTCTTCTGTTGCTTTTCTGGTGGCTAGTTAAGAAGAAAAGACACGCGGTGTATTTTTGTTTTGGTTTGATTTTTATCTCTGATTTTCTTTGGTTAGCATGGAGCAAAATGCTTCTGAGATATGCTATGGGTAGTTTATAGCCCTATGATTGCAGCTCATCAGTGACAACCAACCTTTCCTTAACACACTCCCAAGTAGGAGGTAGCATTTGTTCTGCACTTGCTGGCTATTTGTATCCCACCCCATTTGTGCAGTGGGTGGACAGTCTGACTTGCCCACAGATTTTTTTTTTTTTAATTCTCTCACTCATGGGGAAAACCCATGGAAATGCATCTTGTCAGCAAATCAAACCGATGGTTCTGTACATCTGATTCTTTTTGGCTGCAGAAATCGGAAGAAATCCCATGTCAGTTATAGAGGCCATGTTGAATTAGATCTAGATGGAGCGGTTCTTCCCTCTCCGCAGGGGTATCTGCTGCACCTTGTGTGGTGATGAGATGTCACCGAGTGGGCTGACAAATGGAGGCAGCGCTGGCTTTTCTGTCACCTAGGAAGACTGATCCCTGACCTCCAAATACTATGAAGTACACGGATGGTTTCAAGAGCTGAAACCCCTCTAAAACTGGGTGGTAAATTTCAGTTGTGATACTTTGCAAATAGGCAGGCTTCACCCTTTGGGGACGGGAATCCGTTAAATATTGATGAACTTACATGATACTGTCTTTAAGCTGTGCTGTCTAGGAAGCAAAGCAACAGGTCTGAATAGCTGCAAGTGCTGTGTTTTTCGTCTCCCCTCCGCTCAGTACGCAGCCAGCAGTTGCCCTCTGGATTTCCAGCCTCCCCGGTCTCATCCTACACCCTCTCGCATCTGCTCCCAGCTCTGTGCAGCCGAGCAAGTAATAGCACACCATCAATGTGCATCATGGCCGTTCCCTAGCCAAGAAGCTAGGAACCCTGGTTCCATCCTCGTTCCTCCTTGACCAGTCCAGTACCTTCAACCTGCTCAAGTACGCCGTCCGTTCCCTGGTAGGGATTCCTTTGTCCCCCCTGACTCTGTCCACTCCCTGTTTTTCCTCTCTCTGTGATTGCTTTTTTGAATTTGTGCTTTAGAGATACCTCTTCATTCCACTCAAGCTTTCTGTGCAGGTGTCCTTATCTCCTTCTGTACCTCATTTCAGGGCAATCACATGTGCAAGAAAAAAATCTGAGCCACTGTCCATAGTACGTGACCTTCATGTCTGCTGCTTTGTGATTATGCCGCCGCCGCCTCTTCCAAGTTAAAATGTTGGCCTTTAATTCTGCCATCTTTCATGGAAGTGGCTTAGCCACAGCCGGTTGTTCCCCCTCTAAGACAACTAAGCTGATACACTGTCATCTTGCTGAAGATACTAGTTTCATTTCTGGACACCTCAACAAGATCTTGTTGAGGCTCTCATAATGTCACTTCTAAATTGTTGTGACATACTTTTCCCTGCTTTTGCATTTTCTCATGCAGAATGCAGAGGCAGGGATATATATATATATATTTATACACACAGAGGCGAAAAGAATTGCTTTTATGGCCAAGATCCTTCAGCCTGGTCCTTCTTGTCGTTTTCCTTAAAGATCGTCTCCTGCATCTACCGGACCCATATTGCAGGCTCCGTTTCTCACTTGTTATGTTTTCAAGAAAGGACCTTCCATTGCCATCCCTGAGGCGGCTGTCTTTCGCAGCGGCCAAGCCAACCTGTCCCTCTCCTTTTTGGAGAGCACTTTCCGACTCTTTCCTGTAGACCTCCTGTGCCATTCTTGCACGGAGGGCGTGCGGCGCAGGCTGCTTCTCTTCCGCTGCTCGCCAGCACCCAGCGTCGTGGGCCTGAATGCGCGGCCAGTGCTTGGAGGGGCTGCGGGAGCAGGAGCGCTAAGCCCGAGAGCGGTGAAGCGCTCGGACCCTGCCTGCCACGCCGCTTTCCAGCGCGGGTGAATTTTGAGTAGAAAATGCAAAACCCATCACCGGGAGACGCGCCGGGACCGAGACTTGCGCAGGAACGGGAGGCAGCACGCCTCTGTCGCCCGTGCACCGCTCCTGCGGACCTCCGCCGGGGCCTCCTGCGGGCTCTCGGTTTCCACCGGGCTGCCTCCCGCCCCGGCGGTGCCGTGGGCCCGGGCGGGCACAGGCAGGACGGCCGAGCCCCGCTGCGGGCGGCGCCCGCGGGGCTGCAGGCGGGGGGCGCGGCGCGGCACCAGCCCGCCCGGGAACCGGTGGGCTCCGCCGCGTTTCCTGGGGCCGGAGCCTCGGCCCTGGCTCCCGGGGCAGGCATTGAGATGCAGATGAAGCAGTAATTGGCGAGAGATAAACCGGGCGGCGGGGAGCTAAGTGCCCGAGTGACAATGAGGGCTCCGCGCCCTCCGCATCCTGAGCAGCAGCCCGCTTTGGTCTCTGCTTTAAAGGAGACGTTAATTGGAGTGCTCCTCTGTTCGCATGTCTCACTTAGCTTCTTGTCTGATTCTGCTTTAGTGGGGAGGTGGGGGAAGGCTTCTCTTTGTTGAGGTGGCTGTTTATTGTTAAATCCTATTGAAACGTGTGTCATTTGTCATGTCTCTCCTAAGATTGACTAGCTGCCTTTTTTTTTTTAAGGTAGGAGCTGTTAGGAGAGAAATAATAAAGGTAGATGTAGTATTAGCTGCAAGTTAGAAATAGGTTTTAATATTCCCGATAAGCTGTAGATCTCAATGCTTACGAATAAAAACTGTACATTTCGCACTGACCGGTTTAGGGGATGACATACTTCCTTCACATCTGAAGAACAACGCTGACAGCAGTAACTTAAATGGATAGAAGATATACAAGTTTATTTTACCAGGTAGTTTCTTTTTCAGCATATATATCGCTTATCTTTAATTTGGAAATTATTTTTTACAGCTTGAGATTCAACACGAGTCATAGCGTGGAACACCCTGACTGGGCTTCCGCAGTGTGTTTCCCTCCTGCCTTGCACTATGAACAAGTGAAAATGGTTCATTTGCTAACGTTCATAAGCGACAACCCAAACTTCCTTCCTCACTAGATTTTAAAGACTGAGCAGATGAGAGTCCAGGAGCAAGAGCCTCTGATGCTTTTGCAGAGCAGAGTGGACTGGCAGGTCTGAGACACAGTGTGAGCAATGAATATTGTAATACTGGCACATAACAAACTCTGTAGAAAACACAGGTTGTTTTTACCCGTGGAAGAGTAATGCATTGCATAAAAGATTCCAGGAGCTTCCTTGCAGGAGTGTTTCAGCGTGAAGGACTATAAAGTAGAGAAACGGCAGGGATAAAAATTCCAGGACAGACAGTAAAGCTGCAGCAGTAAGTAGTGTGCTGTCAGTCTCTGGATCAAAGCGGGGATGGCAAGTGCAGCATCTCAGAAGAGTTTAAAGAGCCGGCAAAATCAGCCAGAAGGGCAATAATGGCTCCATCTGCCTTCTAATGTAAACAGGTTGTAAATGATACAGGACATAGCGCATAGGAGTGGGTAAGGAATCTGTCAGGACCCCAAACAATAACATTTTGCTATGGGGTTGGTTTTAGTTTTCAGACGTATTCAAGAGAGAGGCTGTCTGGAGTTTTAATGCAAGATTTCATTCCAGAAGTAACTATGGCTGACCCATTTCGATGGCTTGGTTTATGTCTTCCAGTAACTATCTTCAGAAAGGGATGTGGTTACACTGTACTGTGAAATGCTGTCTCATCTCATCTTTAAACTGTTAAGCTGGGCAGGTCACTGTTTGGTGGGAGATGCTAACATGACTAATTGTGGGGGGAGAAGGAAAAGGAAAAGTGATAATATTACTGAAAAACATGACCCTCTTACAAAGCATAACACTTGGGTACCTACAGCTTAAATGCCTTCAGCCCATGTCCGGGTGTTGTAGTGTTAACTGCATGATGAAGAGTAAAGGAAAAGGGTAGCTTACATGGAATGTCTGCTTTTAAGAAAGGTGCAGGATGAAGCAGAATAAGACTGCTCTTGCACGCTCCTGATCTTGGGCTGATCTGCAGCTTGAAGCAACTTCAACATTATTTACACAGCCTAGTGGTCTGACGCGTAAGTAGAGATGACTTACAGTAGGATAACTGGCCGAGATGTCACCCTGAGCTATTTGCTGCACTTCTGCTGTATGGGTGGCAGAGCTGCTCACGGTAACTTTTGAATCTGTGGTTTACAGCCTGGTGTGTTAGGTGGGTAGACACCAGATTCAGTATGCCTAAAAATGGGGTTGTTATTACAAGTCATGACTGGCTACAAGGCATGCAGCCATCCATGTAGCAAGAAACACGATCAGCTGTCCCAAGTAAGCCACCATACGCTCATGAGTGAGCGTGTGCCCTGCGAGCCTTTGCATCGGCCACAGGACCACAGCACTACCACAAGGTCTGCAATCCTGTGTGGTAGGGGCCCACTGAAATGCATTTCTTGAGATGCTTGTTTTATATTGCAGCTTGAAAACTCCTCCAAGGAGGACCATGAAGCAAGCTGTAGAGCTGGCTTTTACTGTTGCCATGTCATGGGAGCTTTCATGGAGGAGAGCTTCCCTTCCCTTTTCCCCTGGTACACAAGCACTGGAGCGAGAGCTGAAATTTCACCTTGTGTATTTTGGATGAAGTGCTTACTCAAGAATTTGAAAAATGTTACAAATAGTAGCTATCCCATGACACTTTTCCTAGAAAAAGGGTGTTAATGGCAATGTCCGACCCAATTCCAGGTGCAATAATTATATCTTATTCACCTAACTTCTCCCTCCATTGTCAGTTTGCAACTCCCACCCTATTGTGTGCCACGTTTCCATGTGCTGCTCTACAGCAGCTGTTGATCCTCCTTCTGGCTGAGTTACTTCAGTGAATGAAATTGTACAGAGTTTCCAAAGCTCTTTGGGATCCTTCTGGATAAAAGATGCTATGTCCACTGAAGTTATTAATGTTAATGTGATGCCTAGCATCAAGAAGGATTTTTTTCTGGAAAGAGAAATGAAAGAATATCAGGTTGCCATTACCAGAACAGATGACTGAGGAAACTAATTGGGAAGAGCCTGAAACAAGGTGGAGTAATCCATTAACTTAATATGAGGAAGACCAGCTTCTCTCTTAGTCTTTGGCTGCACAGAACAGCTCTGTTTTAGCCCATTTTGAGGATCTGGCCCAGGAAAAAAAATTAAGAACCGAATTGCTTACTCCATGGAACTGATGGCTGCAGGGTATCTTTGCATCCATCAGCTTGGTACTACTGAATGTGATTAGATGTTTATATGAATAAAACCGTCACACAGAATGATGACACTTCACTTTATAGTGAAATGGGAGAGAAAGGAGCAGAAGGAGAGAAAAATTAAAAAAATATGCTTAAATGAGAAGGGACAAGAGTGCAGGCTAGAGAAACAGCTTGGCGAGGGGGAAGTAAACTTAACATGAGTCATGCAAGGAGAGTGAAGTATATGCTTTTGTAGGAAAGCTAGGGACCAAGATGGATGAAAGGAAGTTAAAAGGACAAATATATTAAACAAAAGAAAAAAAAAAAACAAACCAAAACAGTAATTTCTTCCAGAACAATATTGGAAATCCACTGGAGAGCTGATGAGCCTGAATAGCTCAGGAGGCTCAAGGGACAATTAAGAAGAGAGAATTTAAAATGTAAAATACTTCTTACACTGGTCTTCCATACAGAGGGGTACTTCTTGAGCTTAGCATTACTTTTAGTAAAGGTAAAGAGTTGGCAGGAGTAGAGATAGTTTTATTGTTAATAAGACACCATTGAATCACATGATTTAGCAGACAGTGATACAAGTATGAGACTTGGACTCTGCTTGGAGCTTTGTTCCATAATGCCCTGGTCTGGGCTTCATTTTCCTTGTCTTCAAAATGGAGATAAAGACATTGGCTTTATTTTTAAAGCAGTTTGATATGTGTATGTAAATGTAGAGAGTATTAATATTTTTAATATTTGGACTACATTAATCTATGAAGTCAGTAGTTAATTTCTTTAGTATTAGCTGAATTACCTCCCAGGAAAAAACAACCCCAAAATAAATGTGATTTAATTTATCATTACAGCTATAATAAGAAGAATCTGGAAGATTGCCAGCATTCTTACTGAGGTGGGAAAGATGATCAGGGTGATCCAGGGAATTATAAACTCATGACCCTCATTTAACTACCTAGGAAAATTGTTGAGAAAGTCATTACAGATGTCATTATAAAGTACCTGAGGCGCAAACCAGTGTAGCTTTCTGTAAGTGTAAATTCTGTCTACTATATTAGAATTCTTTGAAAAAGTTAAAATAGTGAATAATGGCAGAAATGTTAGCTATGCTGTAACTTATTTCCACTCCTAAAAGGTTCTTGTTAAAGTTTCTCAGAAGAGGCTATTAGGGAAAGCTGGTAATCACGGGGTGAGTCTTATAGTCGTACTACAGGTTTAAAAACTATTTTAGATAGCAAGCAAAGAAATGGCAAATTCTCACCAGGGGAAAAGGCTGGTTTGTCATCCTGGGAAAATGTTAACAGCAGAGCACCTTGGGGCTCATACTACTGTACTGAACAGTACTAATGATCTGGAAGAGGGGCTAAGCAGCCTGATTGCCAATCCTTAAAAGAGATACAACATTGGTTTTGTCAATCAAGCCTGTATAGAAGAACTGGGAAACCTTCCAAGAGGAGTTTCCAAAGCGCTTAGTCCGGCTGAACCCTCAGTGTGGGGAAACATCCATTGAAGTGTAAGGACTTTGGTGGTGCCCAAAGATAAAGCAAAACTAGGCATATCATATAATAAATACTTGACAATATGTTCAAGTATTTGTGGCGTAGTCGTGTGAAAGCCTTTTCACAAGGCTCAGTGGTGAAACAGTCACCTTTGCATGAAAAAGTCAGCAGTGGTTATGTCTAGTTCTGATCCGTGCTTGGAAAATAGCCTTGTTCTGGAAACAGCTTCAGCTGGCTAATGCAGGTCTGCTGGCCTTCCTGGGTGGGACACAACTAGTTAAAATCAGCGCCTTCTGGGGTGCTTTTGTGCCAAGTTTTATTTGGCCTTCTGATTTTTGGTAGTGGCCATTGGCAGATTCCAAGGGGGAAGAGAGTGATCTTCCTTATATCCTGCCTTATATCCTTCCAGTTTCTGATAATCAGTGGTCAAGGGATTTCCTCAGCCAAAGACCTTCTTGTTTAGAAACGACTGATGGATCTACAGTCTATTAACTTGTTTTAGTCCCCAGTTAAGCCCATTCCTAGTTTTGGTCTGGAGCCACAATTGCCCAGTTTTCTGCAGCTGCACAGCAAGCAGCTTTTTTCTGTTGGTTTCAAACCTTCTCCAAAAGGCTCGAAAATGGCTTGCTCAAAAACCTGACAAGAAAAGAAATACTTTTTCTGTGTGCAAGTTTCTCTCCCCACCATTTCTAGCTTTTCCTGGTCTCTACTTCCTCACCTTTTTGCCAACTGTTAAGCCATCTCGGGAGATTTTATTTTTTTCTTTTTAACTCCCAAACCCACTGGAAATCTATGTAGCTTTCCTGCCCCTTCCCCCCAGATATTTCTACCCCTTTAACAAGTTAAAATGGCTCATTGGCAGATACAAGAATCAATGCCACACAGAGTAAGCTTTATGAGCTATGGCTGGGAGGAGTGAGCGACAGGAGATGGCAAGAGAACGTGCGAGCTCCTCTTTTCAGTAGCTGCGAGCTGGTAGGGGGTTTTGTGCCCTAAGTGTGACTTTAAAATCTCCTAAATATTCATCAGTACTTCTCTATGGTTGTACATTCTCACATTCAAAAGAGTTGTTCCAAAAACTAGAAATTTTTACAGCTTGTGTGCAGTTCACAAGAAACGTGAGGGATGCTGAAAACCTGTAGCAAGATTCTATCTGTTGGGAAGTTAAGGTGCGTTATTTTCCTTGACTGTTGTGGGGTTCCTCTGGATACCTGCTCGTCTTTGCATACACTTTTTTTTCTTTAGGGAAGAAATGGAGACGTATAGGCTAAAGTATGATTGAACCAGTGTCTCCAGATGTGAGAAGCTAATGCATGCAGGAACCGGTTTAGTGAACACTTGAATATAAAGGAGACACATTGGGGGAAACACAGCAGGAATTCTTTATATTCTGCAGCTTCCCAGCCTGTTCCTTATGCTCACGCAGCAATCCTCATTGGACAGCTACTCTCAGGCTATTTTTTTTCCCTATGGGAGCAGTCACTTCAGTTTATCCCTTTGTTGCCATGGCTTCTGCTTTAACTTTACTGCTCCTCTAGCCGTCTTGGAGCGGGCCTTCAGAGCAGAACAGCCCATTTTGCAGAAAGGCACCTGGCAATAAACTAGGTGAGGGTTAGTGTGGGAAATGTAAATCTGATAGAAGGAGCGATAGTTGAAACAACTTCAGCCCCATTCCAGAAGGGCCTTTGATGGTGATATGCCCTGTTTATTAAGGTGGGAAGGGCACACAATGCCCGTCTCTGGGACTGTGGAATAGTTTCTGTACTTTAGGCTTCTGCCTGGGTGAAAAAGCACATATAGGCCCTGTTTAGTAGAGCAATGATGAAATCTGATCTGCCAGAATTTGGTGTGTTCTTTTACCAGGCAGAAGCATTATGGACTTAATCCCCTTCCCACTCTCTGCCCCGGCGGTGGCTTTCCCCTCCCGGGGGACGTGCGCTGGAGCTGGATCCCCTCTGCCACCGCTCTGCGTGATGGCACCAGCAGAAGTTTGCGTACGCGTGTGGCTTTATCCGCTTCAGCCCAAAGGACCAAACACGGCCTCAGAGCCGGGAGCTGCCTGTTTGGGTTGTAGCAGAGGGCTATCGTTAGCCCAGCGCATTTCTGTCGGGCTCTCTGTGTTACTGCCTCGCCTCCTGCCGTCTCCGTTTTCATCTTGGTTCCTACACAGATCGCTTTTTTCATATTTTTTTTCATAGTGGAAGGGAAAAATATTACATAGCACTGAAAAGAAACTTAAATGACTTGGAAAAAAGTTTTCAGAAGTGATTTTTATTTCACTATCATTCCTTAAAAACTTAATAGCTATTATCTTGGGTATTTCAAGTTCGTTCATTATCTGGCTGTATATCAGCCAGATAATGAAAAAAAAAAAGTTAAAAGTGGTGCTGGGGCACCTTTCAATTCTCAGTTGAACAGTTCTTTTGAAGTCTGTAAATATTTTTAATGAGTTGTTTGGGTTTGGTTTTGTTTTGCTTTTGTTTGGTTGTTTTGGATTTGTTTGGTTTTGGTTTGTTTGTGTTTTTTTTTTCTAAACACATGCCTGTCAGTAGGATATCCTCACACAACTGGGAAGAAAATTCAGTTCTAATGCTTAAAGACTACTTAAAATGTTGCAGTTCTGGTAACATAGTAAACTCCAGCTACATAAGCGGTCATTATAGAAAACGTGAAGCCTGACCATGTGAAATTAGACAAAAGGAGAAGACAAACAAGCTGACAACCACGGTCTTTAAGAGGACATAGTTGACGTGAAATCTTGTGAGCTATATTTTGAAAAAGAAAGAGTAATAATAAGTAGTAAAAGTTGTTTTGGAGACAGCACTTGCCCAAACTTGCCTGCCACATAGTGATAGCTGTTCCCGTGCAATGAGTCTGCAGTTTCAGCAGAAGTTGACTGTAGAACCGCAGCAAAGCTGGCAATTTGCAAACAGCCGAAAAGGCATTCTGAAAAAGATATTTTTCTTCATCTTTAATGTATTTCCATCATAGTGCTTACAAATGTTAATTGTAAGACTAGCAAGTGTGAAAGAGAAAAAAGAAACAGGTAATGTGGGTCTTAAAAAGGGAAGAAAACCCCAACCTCTAATTAGGTACAGCTCGTGTTGGAGTTTTGCCTGATTAAAGCCAGAAAGATGAGATGCATTGTTTTTCAAGTTACTTAGCTCTGCTCTATCTCATTCTTCAGTTTCATAATTTATATTCAGATATACCTGAGAAAGAAATGAAGCATGATTTTGAAGCACTTGGCTAAATTCATCCTGATATAATCAATCCAAGTGGAATTACGCCGAGGAAGAATTTGGTCCAGGCTTTCTAAACTTATTGAGAGAGAAATTGCAGTCTAACCTGGGAGGGAAGCATGGAAAAATCTTTATCTGAAACAGCACACCATTACCAACAGCCTTTCTAAAGCACTTTCATTTGTCTTCCCTTCCCATCATTTTATGCTGATTACATTTGTGCTAATTACACATGTTCCCTTCTTCTTTCCTGCAGATTAACCATTGCAGGAGAAATGTACTTGCACACAAATATACTTAAAATATAAAAACTTTGATTATAGTCCTGTTTAATGACAAAGCTAAGCATTGTTTACAACTACAGATATATACTATTTAACCAGATTAGTACTTAACCAGATCTTTATAAACTGAAAGAAAAAAATAGTTGAATTACTAGATTTGCTTTCCAGATTGGAAAGAACTAAAATAATATAAATAATATGGTGGGTTTGTTTGGCTTTTTTACATGGTATGTGCATAGAACTGACAGTATAGAGTTCAGATAACTTCTCTTGTCTTCTGTAAGAGACTCTGTATTCCTTACCTTCTCTCTACTGGCTTTTATAGGTTTGGGCATGTCATTTAGATTCCTGGTGCATCAGGTCGTATCGTCAATGGGATCTGTAGAATGAATATAAATTTACTTTCCTGGAGGGTGTTTTAAACATCTGGACCAAGTTGAAAGTCATTAGTACCAGCGTAAGTCCGTATCTGCAGGGGCCTGTTGTATAGGGCTGCTCCAGGTTTCTTTTCTAGGGCGACTGAGAGGAAAAAGCATTCCACTGGGCTCCATCTAAGAACTGCCAGATTTGATTCGCCTTGCGCTTTCTCTATTTCATAGCGATGTTACCTCTGTGGAAGTTAGTCAGGTAGTGGCAGGATAAAACTAGGAGCGCCATGCCATAGAACACTGCCTATGGGCAGTGCGTACGTTCACTTTGGCCTGGCCAACAAGGGCTGAGGTTAGACATCCCTGAGCAGAGCCGTGGATGTCAGCTGCTGTCCTTGCACAGTGGTCCCAGCCCTGACCAAACTCAGCAGCAACTGCATCCTCTTAGCAGGTCAAACTGCACTCACGAGCGTGGGCAGTTCTTCAGCCAAAAAAACCCCCATCACACACAAAAAAACCTCCAGCAAAGTAAATCTGGACTTCTACAGTAAAATGTTAGAGTAGTAAAATCTCCTTTTTCTTTACCACTTCAAAAGGAAAAAAAAATATCCTACTTCATTAACAGTACATAACAGAAATGACATCTGTGAATAAGAATTTAGCCATGCAAGGAATTGATGGTTTCGGGGACCTCTCAGAAGTGTGACTTACACTGTCATCCAGTTTAGCTAAGCTAAACCACAGTGGATCAAGATATTCCTGTTCTGCGGGGGGATACCCCCAGTTGCAGTGCTTTAGTTTCACATCCTACCTTAATCTGAACTAACGTTCAAGTTCAGGCAAGTACTTTTGCTGGAGGAAACAGACTCTGTTAAAGTAGACAGAAAACCAACTATTTGCTGTATGTGATTAAACGTAAGTTAATTTCAACATAAATACACCCACACGCTGATCTTCCTGTTACACAAAGTTCGTAAGACTTATCATTAGAAAGTGGAAACGTTGCTATCCCAGCCCTGCTTATTGAGGGACACAGCTTCATGTCTCAGCCTGATCCCAGCCCTACCCAAGCTGCTTCGTGACCACAGCCAAGCCTTGGCAACAAACGCAGCTCCAGCGCAGGGATTCGAGATGCAGCAGCTACAGGAACAAAAACCAGCCAGTCTGCGTGGCGCGGCTGTCCCCCCTTTCTGCTGCGGACTCCACCGGAGTTTGCGCTCTGCCTTGCGGGTGCTGAGGGCGTGAGCAGCGGCCCCGCAGCAGTTGCTTGCCTCTGTAGCTGAAGCTCCCTCTCCCTCCCTCTCCCCCTCCGACATGGCGGCAGAGCAAGCTGCAACGCTGCTCTGAACTTGTCCTATCCAGTTACGCAGCCAGCCTGTTCCTAGAGATACATTCCTGTGGCTGCCTGAAGCTTCACAGGAGGAAAAACCTTTTTGAGCTCCCCTCCGCCCCTCCCAAGATGTTTATAGGCAAAGGTCAGATCATCTTTTCTTCTGTTGCCTGTTCCCCAGTCTCACACTAGCTCTCGTGGCACGGCTCGGGGAAAAAAAAAAAACACCTTTTACTTAAGTGTGTGTTTATAGGGGAAGCTATGCAATGAGAGAGGGTAGAATTTGTCATCCTAATTTTTAAAAATGTTTTCTTTCCCTCCTCCCCCAATTAAACATTTTTACATAGCAAAAACAAATGGTCGCAGGAATGAAAGGAGAGGTGAGCGGAAGATTTTACAACTCTGTCTATAACTTTCTTCAAGAATGCAGAATTTCTTTGGAGTCCCGTGCTATGGGGAACTTTCACTGAGGTTGCTGATGAAAGCGAAAGTGTATTTACCACACCCGATGCAGGGTAAGCAGATGACAGCTCCATTAACCAGCAGCACAAATGGCCCAGGACACCGCTAACCAACAAGGGATCATCCTCCCCGTTAGCCCTCCTGGAGGAGAGCTGGCGGAAGCGGTCAGGCTGACCAGATTAGTCAGGGTGCAGGGGGCCAGGGTTGGGGGAAGATGGTCTTGTCCTCAACTCCTTGTTGTTTTTCGGCATTCAGGCCGTGACGGTAAAGCACCCCTCCTTCCTTCGTGTTACGGTTATTCTTTTGGTCCGTGCTGCTGTGCAACTGCTTACACTGTGCTCGTGGTGGGCTATGAAAATTCATGCCTACAGAAAAATGAAGATAGTGACTCAGTAGGCCTTACTCAGTGCAGGTTATTGGGAAGATGATGTGTTGCGTTCACAGCTCCGCGTGAATAAACGGTTGGAGAGGTATCTGTATCCCAGAATTAGGCTGCTGGGTGTTTCAAGTCAACCACAGACGGGTAGCAGGAAATACTTGCTCAGGGAGATTGCGAATAAAGGTCAGTCAGGGTTGATGAACGAGTATTGTTAAAGTGGCAACAGCCACGTTCTCTAATAAGAAAGCTGCTGTGAATTGTAATTGTGGAAATGTTATACAGATGCTGGGGCATAATTCTGCTCTGAAGCCTGCAGAATTCAGGTTCTGCTCCTGGGCATGTTCCTGCTGGTGGCGGATTTTCTGTGTAACAAGTACCTCATCGAGGGACCAAATCCGGTTCCCTCTTGCTAGCTGAGCTGGCAGAATCACTGCGATGAGGGAAGGTGGAGGGAAGGCTCTGGGAGTCGCTGCACTGTAGGGACGAGAGGTGGAGGTACGGGGCTCAGACGTGATGTAGCTCAGCTGGCCGTTCACTCTGCTTACGCGAGGAAGAATTGGGGCTCCAGGACAGTGTTATCGGGGCTGGAACAGGCTCTGCTCTGCGGCACGGGGAGAGGAGGTGTGTGAGCACCCCTGCACCTCCTTGCCCAGCAGTCCCGGGGCGTGCTTTGTCTCTGGTGCTGTGCATTAGAGGGAGATGTCAAGATGTGATCTTGCTTGAGGCTGCTCCAGTAGTATGCACGGTCCTGGGTACCTGATCCCTTTCCAAATCATCCCTAAGAGTTCCACTACCACAAGAAGGCGTTAGTTGGTAATTAACTGTAAGCTCTTGCCCACTCAGACCTAAGCTTGGCAGCATCTGGCTCGGAAACCTTCGTCGTAAAGTGTCTTTAATGTTTTGGCTGAAAGAGCGTAAATCAGGGAATGGAAGAGGCCTTCTCTTTCTGGGTGATCACCATCTTGCTGTCTGGGTGTGGATGCCCCCACAATGGAGAGGGCAGTCCATTTGGTGGAAAAGACACCAATAAGGTCTGTTGGCCACTAGCTCCTATCTCAGATTTCAGTCCACGTTTTGCTTAACAGCTCTTCCAAAATGGCTGCACCCCTGAGTAACAGCAAGCAGGGTACTGAAAAGCAAACCCATGCCCTGCTATTCGGAAACAAAGACTGCCTAGCAACCAGGCTCCTCGCAGCAAGGGAAGATGTCGTGCGAGCCTGTGGCCCCTGCTCTTTCAAGGAATGAAACCAAGATGTCAAAGGAAGCGACCCTTTCAGTATCAATCACATACTTGGGGTCTCACCTTTACGGAGGCCTTGTAGTCAGCAGAGCAGCATAACGTACCGCTGGGTTGTACCTTTGCCCTTTTGCAGCGTGCGTGCCATCCTTCTCCGTGCAGTCGCAGTGTAAAACCGGGTCAAGTAGTTCTGTCCCGAGGCTGAGCCATACCAGTCCTGGAAACAACTCGACCACGATGACTAAAAGCTACCCCAGGAAATAGATTGGATCCTTAACAAGCAGGTGTTTTATGAGCTGATAAAAATGATCTCAAAGGCCAAGAATCAACCGCACAAGTGGAGAGAACAGAAATGATCAGTGGTTGTTTCTCCTGCTGTTGCAAGTCAGAAATCAAACTGAGGGTTTAGTGCAAAGAGGGTTAAAACACTAGTAATTCAGTGCCTACCAGCTGGGAAGAATAATAAAGCCTGCGTTTCTGTGTTGGTACGGGGCGAATGCTGCAGAAACAGGAATTTTATTACATAATTATGCCTCCTACATAAAGCTTTAGAGGGGGGGAAGCTAGCAGGGCCGTGCATCATTAAAATGACACAAAACATGCCACCACGATCGGAGTCCTGTGTGTGCTTAAGACTGTACAATATGCACATATTCTTTGTGGCCTTGCCGCATTCATGAATTTCGGTTCACTCGGTTCACAGCTGGGAGGGTGGCTGCCTAATCGAAACGTGTGCTGTACTTTCTGCCGTGGAAATGGAAGATGGGAGGGCGGGAGTGTTTTCTTGTTTGTTATTGTTTTACCAAAGATTTAATTAAATGATTGAAAGGAAAGGGAGGGCAAAATGCAATTCCTGACTCAAAAAACGCTGACTTGAGCACACTCCCTTCTAAGGGCAGGGAGGCTCAGGAGTGCCACAGCGTCCATGAAGCCCTTTTGGATCATCTGTGGTTGCTTCGTGGGGCCCCCTTTGCCTTCTGTAGGAGTGCTGCTCGGAGGTATTGGTGGAAGTTGCACTCAGCTGCTGTCAGGAGAAGGTAGTCCACCCACAGTAGGAGGCCATGAACAACACTTCGAGACTCAGGAAAAAAGAGGTTCTGGTAATTTTAGTATTGGCATAAAGAGGACTCTCTATCTCAAAGCATTGGGCAAGCAACAAATCATATTAATGTCTTTTGGAATGGATTGAGCAGCACTTTTCCTGTTGTACAAGTGAAAACTCTGATGTTGAATGATTGTAATTCTGTTCCAGAAATGGCAGCTCCATGGATTTTTCTCTCAGCATATGGTTAGTGGTCTGTCTGATGAGATCTGTAAGTGTCTTCCGTTGTCTGCTCCTTCTTTAACATCCAAAGCACAAAGCTGAGAGGAAGTGAGAAAGGTACGTCCTTTTTTGTGTGCTGTCAGCAGCCAACGATGCAGCCATGAAGAGCATTCTTCTACCTGATATTTAAATACTGTGTGAGCCAAAACAAAAGCATTCTTTCTGTCCTGAAGAGCTTACAGTTAAAGGGTTTCATTCAGGAAAGTATTTAAATCATCTGTATTAATGACAGCATTTAAGTAGGCATTTAAGTACTTGTTTGGATTGTATCCTAATAAGGATGCTTTGTTGAATGGGGCTGAAATAGAAGAACTGAAGGCAAGGTATGGAGTATATTAGCGAAACACCTGGTGACGCCTGGCAAGCATTTTGCTGCTTCCATTTCACTTCATCTTCTGCTTTGTTTTAATTGATTCCATTTTTATTGTTTAGTGGGTTGGACAGGGTTGGAGGGAGGCGTGCAGGCACAGCACCAGTGGCCTAGGGAAGAGAGAGGAAGCAAAAGGGTGACATAGGTGACGTACCCAGGGCTATTCTATGGGGGAATGGCAGAGGTGTGAATGAAAATTGGTTTTTCATGGCTTCTTTTTTTTACATATAAAGTAAAGACCACAACTATGTTAGTTCCCATATAGATGGGAGGCATGAAAAGCTGGGTCTCCTTTAATATTGGGTTCCTTTGGGTGTTCACTTGGCTGTTGGTACCCTATGGGATAATCATGTGTGACTTTTGGCAGTACTGGAAAAAGAAAGCCAACTCGGAAATACTAGGTTAAATTCTGACCCTTATCAGTCCAAGCAAAGTTAATGGGCTTGCATTACTTTAATGAGGAATGCAAAGGTTTAGAGGTTGCTTAGTTACTGGGCCTGCTGAGATTTCAGACAGTAGGACATAACTCATATATCCCCCAGCTATATTTTTATCACCGCAGTCATGATAACATGATATGTCAGGCTGCCAGTCTGCCACTGTAGATGAAACATTTCAGCTGGTGGTCTGCGTGTTGCACTAGACCTGTAACGTGCTTCTGTGTGGCCTCCCACTTCTTCCAGAGGATGTGGGAACACCTCCTCCCACATTTGCTGTGTTGAAAGCCAACCTTTGTTGTGCCATCTCTATGTTTAAGAACCTTTTTCTTCTCCTGTATGTGTGCAAGGCCCCGCAGATGAGTACATCAGAGCATCAGCACAACATGCAAGGTTTCCAGACTGGAATACAGCTGCTCTCCCAAGGTGAAACCACCTAGTTGATTCCCTCTGTTTCAGCAGATCTTTTCCCAGCACATGTAGCAAGTCATAACTATTCATTTCAATTACACAACCAAGATTTTACTTCTGTTGGCATTGCTGTGTCGGTGGAGCAGCAACGTTGGTTCTCTTTTGCCCGAACAAAATTGTCAGATGGTTCCAGCACTGCAAAGTCCTCAGTAGTGGCTGTAATGTAAGAGGCAGAGAAAAGCAAACTTCACAGTGGATCTGTGCTGAGCTGACAATAGCAGAGGTTGGAATCGATTGAAAATCATTGAGAGAGAACAGAAAGGCTGACTTAGTTTTAACCCCATTCTTCAAGTGCTCTCTCTGCCTGACTCAACATGCAAAATCCCAAGAGCCCAACTGAGGTCAGGGAATGGAAGTGAATGCAACTGTTTTAGCTGTCTTGTCCACAGAAAACATTTCATGCCTGACTGATTTGGGTGAGCCATGAACAAGTTATTCGATTATAAACTGAACATATTAGAAGCAGTGATGTTTTACAAATCTCCCTGTAAGTCTGCAGTTAACTTAAACAAGAGGTCAGCAAAATTTCTGAACAGCTGAACCGTTTGCACAGCCTGGCCGAGTATACGCTGTCTTTACAAAGTCTCTGCCTGCACAAGGCAGGCACGGGAGGCCTGTTCCGTGTTCGTAACATTCACTGAGCCCTTCTGATGTAGTGTTAAATATTGAAATTAGCTTGCAGTATTATAAAGCTGTAGTTAAAACTAGTATGGCTGGTATGATGTAAGTGCCGGGATAAAGCCAAGGCAACGTGCACATAGGTGAAATTCTGATGCTGGTAAAGAAAGCGGCAGGCCTTGTGGTGACTGCAGTGAAATGCAATTTCACCTGCAATGTTTAGCAAGTTGAGAGTCAGGCCTGGACCCTTCATTGTTTCCCATTTCCCATCGCCTTCACTGTGAGGAGACAGATGCAGCTTTATTTTTCTTGCAGTTACTGTGAGCTGAGAGGAGCAACAGAGGGCTGAGGATATATGAAGAGAGCCTCTCAATAGTCTGTGCAGTTACATATAGAAATACGATCTAACATGCAAAATACCCATGACAGATACTTGATTTACACATTAAACCACAATCTGTGATGGGTTACCGGCTATATAAGCGTGTATAACAAGCATCTTGAATTACTCTTTGCTAAAGCTTACAATGCAGAACACACAAATTTTCCCTGAAGACCCTTACAGATGAAAGGCTAGAGGAAAACAAAAAACCCGAGATGAAGATGGAGCTGAATAAGCCACGAACCACAATGTGTTTGCCATCAAGCTTTACACAGTTCCAGTCAAGTGTACCTTTATTGCAGACAGACCGTGTCCCGTGCTCAATCTGATGCTGCCGTGCTGGTACACACAACACAGCACTCCTGGGTGCAGCCCAGCAGCACGTGACCTCTTCTCAAGCCTTTACTTCCCTTCCACTGAGTAATAAACTTTGAGTTACTAGCTAGCCTTTCAAGTGACTGACTTTCCCAACAGTGAACTTGTTCCCTTCCCCTGAATTATGAAATGAGAGCAAAATTTATGCCACAGATATTAAGCAGGGGGGGAGGCTGGGCAGTTCTGTGTTTTGTAAGGCACCCTCGGCTCCGAGACGGTGTCCCAGTATTTCCAGCAGTTCAGAGATCCTTGCTCAGTGCGAGGCAAGGTAACTTTGAACTCCATGCCCAGCACTGCCTGCTTTCTGTTGCTCTTTTGCTTGTGTAAGAACACAAAGTGTGAAGAAGTCCGTTTCCATTCCTCCTCCTACGATTTTCTGATGGCCAGAATGCAGCCACGCTCCTCAAGTGCAATTGAGGCGACAGGTCAGGTAACAAATCCCTAAGAGAGGGTTACGTTAGAATGAGTCAAAGAATTCCACTGGGCAGAAAAAGGGGATTCAAGTTCACAGTTTTCATAGACCAGACACACCAGTAAAGTTGAAAAGCAGATTCTGTTTTGCATTATCACCACCCACTTTTTCCAAAGATGTTCTACTTTTCTCAGTAGCCTCCCTATTGCTGTAGCTATAAATAAGTATGTATCTTTATGTGTGTGAGAGATTCAGGTTTAAACTTATGTTTAAGCTGCAAGGTTATATATAACAGGGCTGTGTTAAAGATGACAAAATCCTCATTGTTCTGCTCGTGGTTTATCTCAGTGCAACGTGAACGTTCATGGCTGTGTGTGCATACAGACATATATTAACATATGTAGGCAGGCATAGGACAAAAAAACCAAGCCAGATTTCTCTACTCCATTTCTGTAGTTGGGTGTTGGTGTAATTAACTTGCATGATGTAAAGGGAGTAATTCTGTTATAAGGCTGGAGCAACAGCATGGCAAAGCCCTATCTGTTTGCACACAAAGACTAAGATTTAGATATGTACATTCTGTGGTAAAATATGTAATTACTAAGTTTGGGCATTCCGGGTTTACTTTAAGAATCTCACTTTCTAGACCTTGCCAAAGCATTTCTGAAGCTGGTTTCCTCTTGGTGTTTGGAAAGTAACCATATTTTATCCTTCCAGCAAGTTTCACAGTGCTTTTTTATTAATTAGAAAGCTTTGCTTTGATCATTGTGTAGAGCGGCTATGCTTTTCTGGACATGGAAATGTTGGTGAAGTTTGTATAGAATAAGGAAAGTAGCTAGCCTTAAGGAACAAGAGGGAGTTATTAATGTTAGCTGGAAAATATTTAGATTGTATGGATCACTTGCCAAAAAGAGCATGGATCTGGGGTGCTCATCCTTTGCTCAGAGGAGGCCCTTTGGCAACTCACTAGGGATGTTCCTAATTTGCTATCTGTGGAGCAGTATAATGATGTAAGTCCACGGGAGACTGTAGTACCTGTAGTACGTTTTGCTGGTTATAAAGAGCTCAACACAGGTTTTGGAGTGTCGTTTCTTCATTGCTCTTGTTCTCTGCAGACTGTTGAGGGAACAAACTAAACCAGCTAGAAACTGGACATTCACCTCTGTAAAATTGTTGGAGGACACCCTCCCTGCGGTGTTAACTCGGTCTCTGTTCAAGACTGCTTCAACCAACTTGGCTGTCAAAGGTTCAGAGTGCTTCTGTTGGGTGGAACGGGGGGATTCAAATGGCCATAACAAAGCTGGCTGGCATGGAGCTGCACGGGCAGCCTTCGCTCCTATGCCACGCTGCGTGGCGGTGGCTACCGATAGGGGTTTTTCCACGTGGAGGATGCTTTCCCTTGTGAACATGGGGTTAGTTATTAGTGCTCAGCTCAGGGGTCGTGCGCCTGAGGGAAATTCATGGCTTTGCAAGCTACCTGGCCTTAGCTGAACAGTTAAATGCCTGTGTGCAAGCTCTTAGAAAATACCAGGTACAATGTGTTAGTTTATACCTCAGTGGGAAAGCTGTAAGTTAATGAGCCTTTACCTCATATTTGCTATGATCTAGGAATGCACAAACAATTACTTACTATGGCTCATCTGAGTCCTGGTAATTTGTTATCCTTGTAAACTTGGCTACTTCTGTGAACTCCCAGACACTAGTGAAATCCATAGCCTGCCTTTTTCTGTGGGTGTTTTTTTTTTTTTTTCCATTTTAGCTGACTTGACATCTGTCTGTTAGGCAAACGTATATGTTTTTTAAGTTAATAAGACGTTATGGTTGGGCCGGCCTTTTTTGAAGAAAATGATTATTTTCCTTAGATACTCATTGAACCCAGGGAAGGAGTCTGTTATTTCTCTTTTCTCTAAAGTTATAGGTAGCAAATGCTTTTTCTACTGGGCATAAATAATAGCTGGTTTCACTACTGCTTTCATAAAGGAGTCCCATCTTGTGGGGAGTATTGGTGTTTCTGGAGTCTGAATGGCAAAGAGAGAGGTCTTAGTCCCTGTGTATTTGCACAACACTGGATTTCCAAGGGCGTTTCTTTTTGTTAGTGCTGTTTGCTTGTTCTTTTCAAATGAACAAGAATGGAAGTATTAGTGAATGAAATCCAGCACAGAATTCACCGACAGCCACTCGATAGCGTGGGGCAGAGGAGCAGTAAGGAAGTTTCCTCACAAGCATGCCGGGGGGATCAGCTGAAGGATGACAGGCTTTCAATGTTCTGCCTGAGTGTCACGTCTGCAAATGGGATTACAAACCAGTGACAACTGTGATGGCTGGTATTATGTGGACACCTGTTCACCCACTGCTGGACGCAGGCTAGCGTACCACATAGGATGTTGAACAGTCACCAGATGGTAATGGCTTTCAGTTACTATGCATTTTTTCTGGATTTGAGCCAGCAATTTAGACAAGATGCTCTTTGCTAGCGAAGCAGCACTAGAAGGGACGTGGAGCTCTCAAAGGGGTTCAAATAAAAAGGTGTCTTAATGAACCACAAAACTCCCTGTGTTTAGATTATTGTCACTTAAGTTTAACCTAGTGCCAGAGTCTAAAGTAGCCACTTAATAACAAATGGTTCCACCATCCAGTCCTTAATGAGAGCTGCTGCATAACACAGAAACTTATGCCAGTAAAGGTAGGACCAAAACATTGCTAGTGCCTGAACAACTCACGATGGGTTAGTATGTCTGTTTCTGGCTGAAAGTCTCAGCTCGGATATGAAGGTATTCTGGGGGGGGACACCCTGTGTCTTGTGAGCACGTCTCATCCGTTCTTTTGGTTAAATTGGGTAAGAACATATGTCATTGTGTTACCGCTATTTTTGTTGGTGTGTTTTACAAGTTGTTTCTTTCAAGTCTAATGGGAATTATTTTTCTCGCTGGAAGCCTGTATTTATTTCACTGGACACAATTTGGACCCTGATGGGGACTCACCCAGGCAGGGAGGGTGGAGATCAGTTTGAGTACGAATCTGTTGAGTTTATTCTTCCAGTAAGTAGTCTGTCTGCACAGCCTCCTGCCGCACACTGAGCTGCTCAGGGTTCGGGAAGTCCCGGCGTCCAAACCTGCAAGCGAAGTGGGGAGGGAGCCCCGCAAATGGCCTGGACTTAACAGAGCTCCTCCAAAGTCACTGCAGCATGCCCTTTGCTGGCATAAACCGCTCTCGCTTCATCAGCATCATAGGCCGTTATCCTCCGAGATGTAAATCAGCATAGCTCCTTCTGGCCCTAGGAGTGTTTCAGATCACTGTGAAATCCGGAATGCTTTTTAAATGGGGAAGAGGTGGTGATTTATAATAGCCAAAACATACTCCCACTGATACCGGTGCTGCCCATAAATCTCTGCTTCTTAGGTACAATGGTAACACTGTTATGTTTCTCTGTTCTTTAAATTGTTCCATTCAGCGCTCAGTTCACAATAATTCTCTTGAAAACGTTACTGTTTCTTGTGACACTATAAATCCTCTTTTAATTTTGGCCATTTATTGCCCTCTCAGTCCCGTCTCAGGTTTTCTTTCAGATTTCTCATAGTTTGATCATAGATTTGCTACTGTGACATCTCTGTTTCTTGGTGTCATGTGATCAGCACATTAAGTTGGATATCTGTCGTGATTTGCTTCCAAACTGTCCTAAGGATTTGTTGTACAGGGAAACTGTTTATATTGCATCTTTCAAACATTTTACAAGCTTTCTTCTATTATTTTATGGCTTTTTTACCCTTAATTACAGCATTATTTGCTTCATTTGGACTTCCTTGCATGTAGATGACATCTTCAACTCTTACATCATGTCATCTGCTTGATGCAGAAGGTTCTTGGGACCAGTCAAGCTTGGTAAGAAATGTTGGGTTGTTGGAATGTCACACACAAGATCCACGCTGCAGTTGTACTTATCCTTTATATAGCAGTGTTTTATCCCTGTTCTAGAGAAGGGGTTAACAGCTGCGCTTGTGTGGCTAAAGAGAATTACTGGCCTGGCTGCTAATTATCTTCTCTGGAGGGTCAGTCTTTCTAAGAATCAGGTTATTAAAATGAGAACAGAATGTCTCTCTTGCCTCTCTCTCTTCTCTTTCTCTCGTGTGGTTTTTTTTTTTTTCCCCCCCTAGAAAAAATTGCACAGGGCATGAAAAATCTGGTAGATTGTTTGAAGTAGAGGAATAGTTTTTGCATTATAGGTAAAAAAAATTCAGTGAATTTCTCTTTGGGTTTTATTAACAGAAGTTTTTACTTGTATAGCTAAAATGGATAGATAAGAGCATTATCTGGATGGTTGTTCCTCTTGCTTCATTGTATTTCTGCTGGGAAGTGAAGTCCTCCCCTCTTCATACCTGGGACAGTTTTCAGCTAATGATACATAGGCAAGGTCTTTGAGCCCATCACTAGTTCCTGCACCCCTAGTCCGTGTGGAGTTCTTGTTTGTGCCTCTGTGTTATCTCGGTTTGATAGTAAATGGTGGAGAGGAAGTTTTCTTCTTCAGTGACTATGATATTGTTAGGGTGATTAAAGTTCAGTTCATTTCTTATGTCGTATAGAATATGGCTGTTCCTGCACACTTTGCCATCTGTCAGTTGTTTTAGATTTTCCAGTTTCAATTACTGCTCAGTAACTTTAGACTCAGACTAGTGAAATGTGTAATTGTAAATGCTATTTGGGTGCCCTTGGTAATTCTTGCCTTCCCAAACTTAAAAGGTCGACTATTGAATTGTTACAGTTGTCACTAGAATCTTGTTTTGGGTTTGCAGGAAGATACCATGTTTGTCTCCTTATAAGACTTAAATTTTTTAGCGGTTGTTTGCAGGTGTCGTTTTGCTCCATGTGAAGTTGATTTCAGGGACACATCCTTTTGCCTGCGTGCTGCCACTGAGGGTATCGGAATGCCAGGCAGGGCTGCCTGGGGTAGCTGCATCTGTGGCCAGGTCCTCCCCCTTGGTTTCTCACCAGGGGTAGGACCCTGGCAGAGAGGTCCAATCTCAGGTGGGAGAAACTGTCTTTCAGGTAGTAGAGGACATCACACTTGTCTAGCATCCTGATTTATTGTTTTGGTTCCCCTGCAGTACTTAGGCTGTTTCACATCCTGACTTTTATTATCTGAGGAATATTATCAGCAGCAGATAATTTCCCTCAGTCATGGAGACAGATTTTAATTCATGCCTTCTTGAGTTTGAGACTGGGTTATTTGATTCTATCTGTTTCCACTCTTTAACTCTTGTAAGCAAAATCTAAAAGCTGCAGGAAGGCTGATGCCAAAAATCAGCTTTTCAGAACAGGGGAAGTCTTTAGTGTTCTCTGTTCAATGGTGTGTCAGTTGTAAACTCTTCATACTGATTTATAAAGCTTTGCGTGGCCTTCGACTGTCTGATGAAACTGTCTTGATAACCACCTGCTGTTGCTGCCTTCCTGACTGTCTGTGGGACTGGATTTCACTCTGCCAGTCACAGAGCGTTTCACCATTATTCGTCTGCCTTGTGAAATTCTCTTCCCATGGTAAGAGCCATCATACCACCGAGGCTTTGGAAAAGAAGTCCATTTTTTGGTGGAACCACTTGACACCAGCAGCGAGACTGTCAGCTGGCGTTCTGTTACCAGGGATGCGAGTGACATAAAGCAGCAGTTCTACCAAATGGTTCACGATTGCTTGTAAATGTTTTGTAATGATAACTTTGTAAGACTTCTTTTTTTTAAAGAGGTAATTAATGATGTAATCAGAGGAAGTGTAAGGCCAGGAGTTGACTAGTTGAGCTTTTCATTGTCATGCTGCTATTTACATATTGTTTGATTTAGCAGAGTTATGTCAGCTGCCTCAGTTCCCATCTGTAGGAGAAACGGGAGTATCCCCCTGGATCCTCTGCCCTAGGCGTGCCGTAAACGTGCTGTGAGAGTAGGTCAAACAGTAAAATGCTTTGGAGGTGCAGGATCTGGTGATCCACCCTGTGAAAGAAGGGTGTGACCCCACTGACATGTCTAGAGTTGCTCTGATAAAATGAGGCAGCAGGAAAGGCCTCCCATGAAGAAGTGAGAAAGTCCATTACAAAAGCAAAAAGCCAGAGCGCGGTGGTTTAGTGCCAGGTCATGTTTACTGAGAAGGCCTCAGCGACAGCGTATAGGGTGTGCCAGTTAGCAAGATGACATCGTGATGTTTTGCTTGCCAACTGTCTGTCAGCAAAACGCCATCATTCTGTGTATTGACTTAATTTCTGTTCCCAAAACCAGTATGGACATTTTAAAAGCAGGCTGTTGCTTAAAGAGAATCTATATAAAATATAGGTAGACCTCAGTTTTAGAAGCAATGGGGAATTCCTTTGGCTGCTAAGAATTCCAGATTATTTAAACTAAGAAAACCTTTATGTAAACCTTTCTGTTTAGTTTACAAAAACGATTATGCTAAAATCAGTGGTGTGGAAAGGTGGGAGCTTACAGCTAGCTGTCATGTTCATCACAGAAATAAAGATTGTTTTGGCAACGTGGTATGGGCACGAACAGGACTAGGGATTGGGTGAAGAGTGATACCCTCACCCCCCAAAAAAACCCTCCCAAAACAACCAAAACTGAATCACGTGCAAAGAGATGGAGGATGTGTACTTCAGTTGTTGCTTTATTGTGGTGTCCTGTTGGCCTGAGCTGCTCCTCCGTGGCCGCTCAGGAAGGACAGAAGATAGCTGGGTTTTGGGAGCGAGATCCAGGCCCTTTCTAAAGTGTTTTTGTCCTGTAGGCTTTTTCTTGTTCTCAGCACACATTTCTGCTTTTCCTTCGATGTGTTGAAAGGAGCGAGTTTGTTTATGAAAATCTTGTCTGTACAGAAAAACCCTTCTCTCTAGTGTGCTTAGTTTTTATCAACAAAACAGAAACTAGACAAAAGGAAGGGTTTTATTCTTCTAAAGAAGTATGTATTGTTTTCGTTAAGGCAAATCCCCTATTCTCCCTTACCAAATAAGAATCTTTAACTCCAAAGAGAAGAGTATTGATTTGTCTCCTACAGTGAAATTGCTGAAGCATATAGGAAATGCGATGTTTGTGTTTTTTAAAAAAAAAAAACAAAAACACTTAATGACTCCCTTCCCCCCGCTTATTCCGGTAACTTAAAGTACAAATTAAAAGACGGGCTGTTAGCAGACACAGTTCTTCTTCAGGTCATGCCACTTCAGAGCTGGGCATGCAAGTCAATCCTTAAAGTGCGAGCTTTTAAATTGTGTATGTGTAATGTGGAAATTGTGGGACAGCCCTGAGCCTGTGCAGACACCGTGGGATACGGTCGGTATCTCTGCAGCTTCCTTTGCGGGTGGGCGAGAGAGCGCCTGCTGCACCCCTGCTTGGAGCTGTGCCGGCTGTGTTATCGCCGTCCCAAGGTCCAGCAAATGGGCTCTGCCTCTCCGCGAGGCTCGGTGCCTCTCTGAGGGCAGCTGCGTGACTTCAGTCAGTTCAGAGAGGGGACAACATCTGCAGGTTGTCCAGCCAGACCGTCTCGGTGCGTTCAGGGGCGTTGGAATACAGGAAGGATTGGGGTTGTGCTGCTCGCGATAGGTACCAAACAAATGAAACCGCTCCTCGCAGCGTGAGCAAGATGGATGAACGTTGTAGTCCAGTCCTTCTGGCATCGCTTTGCCTGTGGGCACGAGGCTCTGTGCTGGGAAAAGCAGCTTGAGGGGTAGAAGAGAAGATACCTCAGTATGCAGTGATTCGCCCCAATACACTAGGCCACGCACTTTTTATTTTGAAAATTGGAGCACTGCCACTGTCAGGGGATAGAGGCCAGTGAGAGAGAATGGCCTGCTACATTTGAAATGCATTTGGTACCATAATTCCTGCAAGCACTGTGCAGCAGGCTGCCTTGAGAGGTGCTACTACGTCTTGCAAAGCAGGACACTACTCTTGGCTCCCAGCTCTTCCCGAGTTCAGAGCTCAGCAACAAACAGGAGCTGATGCCTTCCGCAGAACCGAGTCCTTGCCTTCCGCAGGGCTGTTCTTCCACGTTACGCTTTTCGTGTTACTGGTGAAGAAGATCAGTATTTCTTTTCTTCAAATTACAAAATCTGAACAATTAAGCAATTTTCAGTAAGGGGGCATTCACATTCCCACTGGCCTTGGTAAGAGTTTGACTGAGGCACAGGAAAGGTGGCCGTGCCAGGGCCTCCCTTCTGTTAGGCGCTTTCAGCCGTAAAGAGCTGTGAAAAGGAGGACTGATCTAATGTAAGCAAATGCGTGAATTTTAGGAATAACAGGAGGCGAAATGAGAGGATCACTGATGTTTGCATCTTCAGGACAAGTGTTCATACCTCTTCCTATAGTGCCTTTAATTTATTCACGTGGATGAGCAATGATTCAAAAACTAATAAAGGTTAAAAACCATTATTAGTGCAACAATAAGATGCAGTGAAAAAGCAAACGCGTGGCAGGAATGAAGAAAACCCTAATATAAAGCAGAAGTAGTGAGCAAAAATATATCTGAATTGAAAGAAGAGGTGAAGAGATGTTAGAAGAAAAAAATAACCCAACAAAAAACCAAGCAGCTGGTGAATCCGATTGGAAATGCGTTAAAGCCTCTGGAGGTAACGGTGAAGCAGCCGTGGGTGAGAGCCCAGGTGACCCCGCGGGTCGGCCGGGTCCCTGCCGGCCCTGCTCCCCGTTGGCGCCGGAGCAGGCCGAGGCTGACAGGGCCGAGGCTGACAGGGCCGAGGCTGGCAGGGCCCCGCTGGCTGGCACCAGCCCTTGGCTCGGCTTTCCTGCCGGACTGACGGAAACGAGACCGTGAATTGTGGTTGCAGAGGTTGCTGTGCGCCGGGAACGGGTTACGCAGCAAGGTAGGCAGCTGCCTCCCACACAGCTTTGTTTCGAAAGGCCCACGGTTGGGGAGGAGAGGAGCGGGTGGGAAGGCCCCCGGGCCTGCTGGGCGCTGGGCCGGCGCCTTGCCTGGCAAGGAGGCCCCACCTCGGGGATGACTTCTCCCTCTTTTAGCCAGGGCATCCTGAAAATCGACCGTTTTGCTGCTCACTGGCGTATTCAGGAGGTGCAGAAAGGAAAGCGGGCATTTCCCGGGCCCTGCCGCGTTTGCCGCTCTGCAGCGTGGGGAGCGGCAGCCGTGCCCTGCGTTGAGGGGTCTCCTCGGGGGGCCCAAGGAGGCCGTGCTCCCCGGAGCTGCTGCTTGCCCCCGGAGGTGCCGCGTGTGCCCCACTCTTACTGATCATCTAGGTGGAGGTGTGGGGCGATACCTTTCAGGTCACATTTGTAGACACTCATTTTCACTGGAGACCAGCTCTAATTCTTTTTTGTTCCCATCTCTTGAAACTATACGACAGCAGACTTCAGTTTTGGCATTGCATTGTGTAGCTGTGATTCCTACCTGTTGTTTGGATTCTTTTTCATCTTTGAGTTGTTGAATTTTTACAGTGCTCTTTGGTCTTCCTTGGGCGGGTGAACCTCTCCGTCTTCTTCTTTTAATTCTTTTTTTCTTTTCTTTTTTTCTTTTATTTATGCCAGACTGCCTCTCATAGTACCAATGGGCTACTCTTGATAGCCAACTTGTTCCACCTCTGCCCAGTTCCCGTGAGCTGTAGGTTTTGTTGGCGAGGTGGAATCCTTCTATGGAGGACATAATAGGAGAACTGGGCCTGCAACCCATGTTCTAGTTCTGTTCCTTGAAAAACATAGGTTCCTCTTTAACAATTACATATACGCTTCGGATATATTGAATCTAAGGAAGTACCGTTTCCTTTCCTTTATTACATATCCATTGTATCGTTGAATATAAGGAAAACATAATAGAATTGTCACACAAAAGAGGTGAAAAGGATAAAACAACACACTTGGTTGCTTTTAAGCTCCCCATTCTAAATAGCAAGAGGATCCTGGTTGGTTTTTTCGACCCCATCTGTTCAGAGCTGTGAAGAACTGAAGTACTTGTTCAGCTACTGTATTTCAGTAGGCTTTGGCAGTTTGCAAAGTGGGTTTGCTTTGAGAGGTTAGCTGTTCAAAGTTGGAAGGACGAGCAGTGATACACTCCACACGTCGAGGAAGTTACATTCAGTTTTAAAATTAAAGTTGAACAGAAATGTAGAGCAGTTGGGGAAAAAGAATGGGGTCAGTTACATTGGCTCCACAATTAATTTATTTAGGGATGGGGTGGGGAGGAGGGAGACGTGCCTTACATATAAGAAAATGATGCTTTCCCCAGTGTGTGCTCAGAGCTCTTCCACAGCAGCGTCGGGAAGGAAAATATCTGATGCCAGTCGCATGGGAGGGTTGCCGGCTGCATGTTCCCTGTGGAATGATCTGCATGAAATCTCTTATGTCACTCTGAATGGGAGCATGAAATAATCTCTCTACTCAGTAATCTCTCAACACAAGTCTCTTGTGTCTCATAGAGGAGCTAAGATCTGTGAAATATGTATTTCTCCTGTCTACACCTTCCTCTGCTATTTCTTTCCCTTCCCAGTAAGAAACTGTTGTTTAGAATTAGCTGCGATATAAGCTCATCCTTCTGGAGGCTGAATAACACTACAGACAGCATCTTACTAAAATTCGTTAAGTTTTGATGTTTTTGCCTTGATGGACAGTGGGAGAAAAGGTAGATAGGAGTAAACAACTCATTTGTCCTTTCTGCGTACCCTTAGCTCTGGCTTCATTCCTTTCTCATCTTTTTTCTTCTAACACACTGCCTTTTATATCCTTATTGTTTCAGGCACAGGAGACACTCTTTACGACTTGCATTAAATACAGGCTTTATTGAGACTGTCTGTTGTTGTTAGTAGGCTCTAATTAAGCTCCTATATTAAAAAAATGCAATATGCTGAGCACTCCGGCGGTTCTGTGGGTGGGAGGCAGTGGGGTGCAGAGCACCGGCACCGGTTGCTGCCACCCCTGGAGGTGCACAGCACTTCTGTAGAGGGGACCCTCCGCACGCAGCAGCGGAGTGCATCACCTAAACCATTCTTTCTCTCCTCCTTTCTCACACAGGCGCACACACACGTAGCTAGATGGTTTTGCTGTCTGCCGCTTCTGCTTTCTGTTGCTAAGTGAACAGCTCTAGCTCACACACAGAGCGGAGCCAATAGCATCCTGACCTCCGAAGGCTGGTAAAAGCTGAAGAAAGGGAATCCAACGGTGCTGTCTTTTTCTTTGCTCTCCTCCCACCCCCCTTTCACAGCAAAGTGGGGAGGGGAGAGGCAGAACACAGGATGGTGGAGATAATTCATAATAGCCATTCATGTTCTGGAGATAAATGCAGTAATACCTGGGGAAAGAAAGAGAATATGATGCTCCTTTGTATTTATACGCACACACAGGCAAAAATGGTTTTCCTTGTGCTGTGAGCTCCAAGCTGTGATTAGGGAATGAGTTAACACTGTGAAGTTATTTTGCTGTGGTCTTCATAGCTGTTAATCTGTTACTAATCACTGATACTGGAATGTATTGTGAGGCTTATCTTTCCCTCAACCAGAGAAACACTGAGTGGGGCTTCAGCCTTCCCCTCACTAATTATGACACATTTATCACCTTACAACTATTGTTTCCCTGCTCTCTTTCCTGAGTATTTGGGGAGGGGGAGGTTGCTGAGCACACTGCAGGCACTTGTGTGATTGTTGCAGTCCCAACGAGCAAACAGCCACAGGGTCAGTAGCTATAGGGATTGGCCATCTTGTAGTTATATTTTGTAAAAAGAAAGAGGTAATGGCTCGCTTCTCACAAATGGAGCACCATTTTTTTTGCGATTCAAGTGATAAGCTAAAGCATGTGCTTGGTAGCCTAATGTTCAGTATTAACCTACTGTGGAGTCTTCTTGCAGGTTATTTTTCTTGTATTTGAAGTTCTCCCTGTTTATACATGTTTGCATCTTGATCAAAGTTTTCTAGGCACAGCAAAGAAATGAGTAAATTTTATCTGTAAACCATCAGTGCCAGTGACTAAGTGCCAGCGTAAAGTACTTGTGTTTGCCCTATGGCTGGCTTGAGCCTGCTGTCGTACGTGGGAATATAGCACTCGTCTAGCCTCTAAGCAGCAGCGTGTATGATTGCAGTTAGTTCTGGACCTGGAAGGAAAAGACATAGCCTTCTTGTTAAGTGTAAATGAGAGGAGAATGTTCAACAATTATTGTTTGGGAGCCACAGCCACCAAGTTTCCCCAGCTGAAAATCTCAAGACAAATGGTGGGTAGATAAACGATATCTGCAGAGGGACAGTGGTTGGGTGGGGTGAGTTGCCCCTCGGAACTGGTGGTTGGACCTGATGAGCAGAGTAAGCCTGTGAAACGCAAATATACCATTAAAGAAATAAGATTTTTTTACAATGACTGTACCCATAAATGACAATTGATCCACTTAAGCCACATCATGATCGTTAACAGATGGTTTACTGATGGCTCTGAGCAGTAGCAGTGAAGGGTTTCCTGATAATCTAAAAGGATCAGCATAGACCTTTCTCTTCCTCAGCTCTCACCAGAAGACGATGAGCAAACAGTGAAGTCCACAATGTATCACAGTGCATAATGTAACCTACAGATTGTAGGTAATGTAATAAAACACGTAGACCGGACCGAAGGAGCGTTGAGCTTTCCACATGGTGGGAAACTGAAGGCAGGGTGGTGGTTGGTGAGGATGTCAATGTCAAGGCAAGGATTTGGGGGCAAAGACTGTTCTCCTGTCTGCAAAGGAAGAGAAGCGTGAAATTTGAATGAATCCATGTGATGCAATAGTTTTAACATAGGGTCACCAGTGCTTCTCTGGGTGTTCCTTTAAACCAAAGGTTGCTCTGCTTACAGTCAGGTGCCATGTGAATCAGTCATGTCTTTTGCCTTGACATGTCACAGCTGCTGCTGTGCCACCGAGCAGGGACATGACACTGGCCCTTTCAAGCCAACAGAAACCGTCTGTTAGAAAGTATCTGGCAAATTTGTTTAGTGCTTTGCAGAGCTAAGACCGTGCTTGCCTCTTTAACCCTGCTGACTACTGTAAAAGAGTGATAAAACTTTGAAGAGCTTGCCACAGTCAATAATTTTGCATTGTACAATGAAATATAATGTTACAGCTGTCACTTACCTTTAATTAACAGATGACACGTTGTCAATCCACAATTGTCAATCCAATTTTAATTTCCAGTTTTGAACAGCTCCCTTTGCAGGATTACCAGATTAACTGCCCTTACATAAAAAAAATATTACATAAAAGCACGGAAGTGTACTTGATTAAAAAATAGTTCTGATCAGCAGGTTTCAAGAAAACAAACAAAACACCTCGGGGTGAATGCTCATTTGTGCCTCCGCTCTCAGAAGTGTGTGTCTTCCCTCATGCAAAGCCTCAGCAAATTGTGAAAGGTGTAACAGGTACCTGAGCCTGTAGCCAAGGCCAGGGGAGCCTTGTTCGATGGAGGGGGTCTCCTTCCCTCATGCGGCTTGGCAGCAAGGCCACCGGGGCTGAGCTCTTCTGGGCCGGGGCCACCTGCAGCGGCATCCCTCCTCTGGCTGCTCCTGCCCGTTGCTTGCTGCTGCTGCAGGGCGGGTGCTGGGAGAGCCGGTGCAGAGCAGGTGCCTGGCACCTATTGCCTGCCTGGGTGAAACTCAGTCTCTGTCCTGCCCCGAGCGCCTTCACTGTTCCCCTGCCCCAGAGCCACCATCGCTATATACATAGGGTTTGCACAGGAAAGTCCGTGCACTTCTGAAAGGTTATTTCTGCTTGCTTTAAGTCGTTGAGATCTCTGTATAATGCTGCATGAGAGTATTTCTTACTACTTTGGCTTGTTCGCTCACCAAAGGTGTGAGTTTGCATGATAGGCCTGTTATGTTTTACCACCTTTGTAAAATTCCCATGAAGGTTGGTGTGGTTTCTGCCCCCCCCCCCCCCCCCCCCCTTTGCAGATTTATTTTAATTCTTTTGTACAGAATTCACTGTGTGCAAACCCATTTGTCTATCTCGGCTGTCGTGTTGTGTGGTGTTCCCAATGTGCCTATCACCATGGCATCTAAGCACTTTTTAATATATTCCATCCGAAATTTGCCGTGTGTTTCAAGCTTAACAAAGCTTCAATAAAAGGAAGCACTAAGGAAGAAATAACAGTTTGAAAGAGTAGTTGGAGAAGAAAAACAGGTTCACATCATCCTAGTGGTTGCATTACTCCTTCCTTCTCCACAGAGGATTTATACAAATGAGATTTTGGTATGCAAACTGAGGCCGACTTTTGTCAGTTCAATTTACCCCCTGAACCTGGAGTTTATTGATTGCCCTGTCACTTCCCATAACTGCACTGTTCGCTAATCTCTTCTGCCTTTCCCCTCTTTTTCTGCCCCAACGCAGCTCGTTCAGGCTTTGTTTGTGTTAGGCGAGTCTGTAGCGTAAATAAATTGATGTATCAATAGCTGCCCCATTGTAGACTTCTCTTACAAGCACCCTTCTGGCACAACAGGAAACTCAAATTGTTTCAAGTTGGTTTGTCAATTAACTCCAATTAGGCTAATCTGGAATATAGCCTTGCAGCGTGCCAATTTAAAGATTTTTCACTGGTGTAACTAAATCAATTCAAGTGCCGGTGTAGTTTTTTCTTGTTGTAGCGCAGATAAGCTGTTGCGCAATCCAGCGATAGAGACTAAATTTGAAATTTAGCATCAGGTCGTTTGGTCCGTCAGCTCAGGGTGCTGGCATTTGGCAGTGCCCTCCTGGTGTTTTAAAGACAACTCACAGGTCAGGGGTGGCTGTGGTCCAGTGCTGGGAGCGGTGGTCCTCGAATCCCCTCCTTGCCGGTGCCGCAGTCCAGCTGAGTTCCCCTTGCTTTACGGTTGATATGAAGGACTTTGGGGTGCGATCCCATTGAGATCAGAGCACATTTGAATACACCATTGCATGTATGCATGCGTGTTCATACGGCAAGTACTCTCCGTCCCAAAAATCTTTCTGGGAAAACCAAATATTGACTTCCCCTTGCCTTGCACATTACACAGGTGGTTGTTTCTGACCTGCCAGATTGGAAGTTAAGCCACTTTCTATAGAGTCAGAAGAATATACTTAAGGTGAAAGTGGAGAAACAGGCTGACTTAGTTTTGCCCTGCTAGTGTTCAAACCCGCACTGGATCAAGAGGACTCTATCACTCTGTAACTGCTGCTCCCAATTACTTGAATTTATACAACTCCTCTTGTCTGGAGAACTCCAAATCTTGTAAAAACTATTCTTGGTGCAGGAGAGTTAATTTCAAGACACAAAATAAGTGTATGTATTAGAATGTAATATAAAATCATCTGTGGCTCTTAAAATATTTAACAGCATAAAGTGGATCATTCCTCCCCGATTTTACACAACTGTGTAGAATTCCTATAATGTCATACGCTCGCTATTAATCATACAGATAGAACTGTCATCTTTGTGGGCTCCGCTGGAATTGCTAAGGTGCCCTCTGCAGAAGATACTGTGGCTAATGTTCTCATTACCAACTAATTGGCTAAAGAGACTTCTCTCACATTGCATTTAGTCTGATTGATAGTTTTCTATCACCTGATGGGTGGAATGGACAGCCAAACCAATTATCACAGAAAAGAGTGCTATATACCCGAAGAGTTCAGGCAGAGACAAAAGACCCTTATAAGATTATGTCTAGTCAGTGCCAGCTGAGATTTTGTTACACTATTAAAAGGGTTTGGGTTTTGTTTTTCCTTTTTTTTTTTTTTTTTTTTTTTAATAAAAGCACAATTCAGAATGCCTTGAAACTTCTGTAAGTCAGGCAACCCCTGTACTGATGTTGGCTTGTGGTGTTAGTGCTTCGACATTAAGTGACCTTAACTGGGTCTGGAGGGTTAAAAACAAATGGAGGCACCGTGAGGTGTTAACAGACAGTATTCTGGAGAGATTCCTACCTGAATGAGCCTTGTGATTCCTAAGTGCTGGGGTATGTGCTATTTAGATAGTAACCCTTAAACACAGGCATTATTCAAATTCTTTTTGTGCTTATTTTCCTTTCATGTAGCTCTAACAGTTTTGAAGGAATGTTTGTGCAGTAATTGAGATGGAAAGGTTTGTTTGTTTTGGTTTTTTTTCTTTGTAGTTAGCGCTTTAATTTTTGAAATCTTTTCTTGAAATGAAAAGGCAGTTTTCTGGAGAAAGGGAGAACATGTTGTACAATTCTCTCACAGGCCCAGTTTCCAGCGCTTTGGGAACGTTCGCTATTTTGCCAGCATCAGTGGCAAAGCTAAAATTCCTTCTCTCTCTGCCCGGGAAGGCAGTGTGGGCTCTGGAGCGTGGGCTGTGCCCCATGGCCAGCCGGTGCTCCTCAGCACCCAGCGCCCGCGGCACAGCACCCAGAGCCCGCGGCACAGCACCGCTGCCGCCCCCCGAAGCCTAGCGTGGCCCTGGGTCCAGCCTGCCGCGGACAGAGCCGCACCAGGAGCAGCGCAGCTCTCTGGCTGGGAATCCTTGCGTTGGTGGCAATGTCCCGAACTGATAAGAGAAAGGAGGGGTGCGTCATGCACTTGAATTTTGGTCAGCTCTGTAGGAATTTTGCTGAAGAGAACATGGGGACTGATAAGAATCACTGACCAGGGCAGAAGGTGCCAGGAAGGCCAGTGCCCCTGTGTGGGGTTTGCTCCCGCAGTTTTGGGAGGAGTGGCTGTGCGGGGCTACTCTCCTCTCCTGCCCTGGCACTGTTCACCCAGCCCTGCAGCCCTCGGGGTGGCACCGTGCAGAGCTGCCCTCCTCTTCCTCCAGCACAGCAGAAGCGAGGCAGTCCTGTCAGGCCCTCCGTGCCATTCAGGTGTCTCCTGGAAGCAGAGGTCTGCCTCCCTGGAACTGCACTCCCTGTGGATTCTGTAAAAACACCCTCTTGGAGAGTTGGCTAGGAGGCTCACCTCTAGTAATGCATTACCTTTTTTTTTTAAGTCAGCTCATTTGTAGCAGAATGATTTTAAATAAGCTTTCCTTGCTTCATTAAAACTATAATGAGAACCAGAGGAAAAGAAATTTCTCAAATAAGGGCAGGTGATACAGGAGGATGTGGATTCATTTTCATACACAAAATGGAAAGCATGTGCATGCTGTATTCCCTTTTTTCTCTTAACCTTACTGTGTATTCTTGCTCCTTCATAGCGGGGCGACTGCAGAGGATGTCAGGTAGAGGGTTTGGGCTCCGTCCCACAGAGTCTGTAATGTGAATGGAAAAGGGGAATGGGAGGAAGGGCAGAGGAAAAGAAAGGAGAAGGTTACCGTGAGAAAATCACGTGGCTGTGTGCATGCAAGTGCATGGATTGCGGTTTCTTTAAGTGTTCAGTTATTGAGAGCGTATAACCCAATGCTCTTAAAGAGCACTCCAAGAAGGCTGAGTGGAGCTAAGGGAAAATGTGTTGGAGCGTTGAATCCTCTTTAAATCTCATGATGTACTTTGGCTCTGCATGGCTGGCCCGCAAATTATGTCTTTGGGCCGTTGCAGTAGTGAAGTAAAAGAAGCACTGGGCACTGCTGATCTACAGCTATTTTGAGAAAGACAAGTTTTAAGCTAAGCGTTTCTTTCATCCTCGGTTGTTACTGACTGACAAGGACGATGGAAGCTGGAAGCATTCTCGCCCCGTTTTTTGGGTAGCAGTAGGTTTGTAGAGAGTCTGCACCCTCCCACACACTGGGAAAAGCCAAAGAACATGTAACTCAACGTGACACAGGGCTTGTTTGTATTGCAGAATGTGTCCTCTTGCATTAGTATGTAGATTAATCGAGAGCCCGTCTAGGAAACATCACAAATGTGCGTGCCAAGTGTTGATGCTTTGTTATTTAATGAATACACCAAATAAAGCGGACCAAAGGGGTAAGTGCAGTTAGCAGCCCCAAGAACAACAAAATACTGCTACATTACAGTGACAAACCACTTAGAAATGCAGTAAGCCTCATCTCTTAATTCTTTTTGCAGTTTGCTTCCTTGCATAGACAGGCTTTGTTTCTTGCTTCAAAGTTCAATTCAGTTCATTCTTGAATATAATGCAGCTCCTCATAGGCTCCTCAATAATAAATACATCAGAATAAAACTTTAATGAAAAAATAGGCACTGTTCTGATCAGAATTAGACCAAAGCATTTGCTTTCAAACTCAAATGGAGGAAATTCGGTGTTAAACTTTATTGTTCTATTAGCATTTTAATGAAAAGACTTCCAGGCATTCCCTAAAGGTAAAGAAATGAGCTGTCTCTTAAAAGCTGTATTTTGTTAAGAGATGCAAACCAAGATGCAATAATTGCACTCCTGGGTAAGGAAAAGGACCGTTTGGGCCAAGGCTGAAATTACAGTCAGCAAAGAAGTATACATTTGCTTCTTTCACCTGCTAATAAGGTGCGATTTTTCCACAGGCTAGCCATAGCCAGCTGAAGTGGGGCTTTATTCCGTGTGAGCATCTGCTTCTCATTGTTCTGTGTGAGCCACCCCAACCTTTTCCTTTATTTTGAATTTTATTTTCAAAGTTTCATTGCAAGTTTCTGTCCAGCCTGCCTTGACTCTAGCATACACAGCCCTTCAGTGTAGATAAGATTATGCTGCTTGTGAAGGAATTATTCAAGGTTTCATAACCCAAACCTCCCGGAGATCTTAAAGTGCCAGCCGCCCCAATGTCAGTGCGATGCTCCCTTCAGACAAAATGGCATGCCTCTTCGGTCCCAGCGCAGCGCTGGAGCTCTGGCCTGTGGAGCGGCCCTGGACTGCTGCTGCAGTGTCCCGGCAAACATCTCACCGGCCAGGCCCGGCGAGAGCTGCTGCCGTACAGTTACCAAGGTTGAATTAGGAGAGGTAATGCTGAGGCTGAGTTACCTTTTGCTATATACTCTCTGCTTGCCCTAATACTAATATAATAGTTTTCACTTTGTGTGTGTGTATGTCTTGTAATTGTTAATTACGTGCATTTTCTGTCACAATTGTAATTAGCGAAACAGATAATGATGTCCTCCTTGAGACATTGGTGCTCTGATTCAGACCTATGAACTCTGCCATTTATTTCACCGTGTCCAGCTTGTACTGGGTCAAGTTTTGATTTTAAAGTTTGTCAATGGCTTGATTTTTTTTATATAGTTAGCTAAATTGAATGTCTATAGGACCTGCCAGTACCACAGGATGGGGTTCTGTGCTCTCGGCACCTGTGCCATGTGCTGAATATTCCTGGAATAATGTGAAAACGTCTGTCCTTGGGATGCGCTGCTCACGTCTTCAGTAATCTCAGAATGAGCAAATATCGTCCTTGATTATTTAGTCAAATCAGGTGAAAAAAGACCAGGCAGAAGTACCCATGCGGAGAGCTAGAGCATACTAGCACTGAAAATGACTTTAAAATAATTCTCTCTTTCAAAATATTTACGTAAGAATTAGATTATCCTCCCGTCACATTTGCAGTCAGACTTTGCTGTCCTCTTCTTCAGTACAAGTTTACAACGGTGTCCTTAACTACAAGGCAAGTTCCTTGGGCTTTTGGATGCAGTCGCTGTTTCACTTTCATCTAGTACGAATCTGCACTATGGCCAATAGTGGAGATCCTGCTTTCGGACACTTATTCCTGCCGCCTTCTCATGCCAGCACCAAATTTCCTACAGCCGCATAGTAAGTTGGCTGGTAGGGCTGAGCCAGCAGAAAGTAAACTGATAAAAACAAAATCCAGACTCCTGCCGTGCTTGTAACGACATGGTCTTAAGATGGGTTAAAGTGGATGTACACTGTGAAAACGTAGATCTATATCTGGCTCCTAGTCTCTGCTTTTGAAAACTTAATAGTAATTTGAGGATTGGCATTGCATCCTCAAAGTAAACTCCAGATGGCAAGTTCCTTTCCCCAGAAAGCTGGTGATTTGAGTGACTGTAATTCAGAAAGTGTGGGTGATTGGATATAGTCAAAGACCATGCAAATATGTAGATAACTCTTGTGTAAACACGGGAGATTCTTATTTTGCTTTCTCTTTAATTTTAATAATACCTTGTTTTGAGTTGTAGTATGTATTTCCTTGTAGGCAAGAGGTGAGAAGAGAATGGATAGCTGTGGAAGACTAACCAAGAAAGCAGAGTATTAGCATGGCTTCAAAGGCAGGATGACCGGGTATCTTAACTTGCAAAGACTTTTCCAGTCATAAGACACCAAGTGAAATGTTCTGTCATGAGCTGAAGAAGGATGTTTTATTGAACAGGCAGAAATGGCAGTAGGTAAATACAAAATGAGAACAGAGTTGTAGGACAGGCACCCCTCTAGCAATACAGGCTGGTAGCTCAGTAGAGTGAAAGCTACATTTACAGCTCAAAGTGGATGCAGAAGGGGTGTTAAAAGTGTTTGTGGTTGGAACAAACCTTAGAATCCAGACAAGGTCCTGAGGGTCAGGTCAGAGTGAGAAGGATTTGAGCGTGATCTTGGCAATAGGACAAAAAGCACAGGTAGGTCTTCAGAACTGTTTTTGAACTAGGAGGCAAGGAATGGAGGTGGAATGGAAGGCAGGACTTATGCTGTAACCCAATATACAACTTTGTGGGATGGGAAGATAGAGCATTTATCAATTGATGGATTAAATTGTAATTTTTCAGTAGAAGACAACTCCTGTTCTTAGCAGATGTGGAAGGTTTCTCACTTTTGTGTTCAGATGTTTATTTTTCAATACCTAGCTACTCTACCTTGAACGTTGCCCACGTTTGGTTACCAGGGTGCAGCCCTTCTAGAGGAATCCCGGGATCAGGAACTAGTTAATTTTCTCTTTAGAGTGATGTTGAGAATGGAGTATTGTTTGGTGATTGCTAAATGCGAGCTCAAATCCCCTGTCTCCCCCAGAGGGGGAGCTGAGCAGGAGGCTCCTGCCAGAAGTCTGGCTAGCTGAGCAGGAGGATGCTGCGGGTGTGGGACTCCTCTCTCCTTGCCTCTCTGCTTTGCAGTGCCTAATCCTCTGCAGCAGAACAAAAAGCTGAGGTGGTGGCTGGAACACAGCTTGCTGGGGCTTTGTAAGGTTGAGTGTGTTGTAAAGGGCTAGGGGGGAGCTGAGGCTCCCAGCTGATCCGAGGGAGGGCAAGAGAAGCAGCCGTGAGGGGGACAGAACATCTCCTCTGAGCTTACTAAAACGTGTCTGGGGCTCTCTGCTTTGTTCTTGTGACCCTTTTGAGAGGGTTGTGAGAGAGGAGCCGACCTGAAGGTTGATCTTTTCTTGTCTCCAGACAGTGCATCTCCAGCTCAAGGGCTGGGTAAGCTAACAGGCTGGCAAGGGGCCGTAGGCTGCTCGGTTACTGGTAGGCTGTGGGCAGCGGGGAAAGCTTGCAGTAGCCTCACCATGGGATAGTTACACATTTTTTCACGCTTCTCTGTGAGTTGAGCCAGTGCTGTGCATTAAATGACAAGTGAATTACAGTGGTGTTGCAGCTCAGATACAGACTTTTAGTCTTTATTTTGGCTGATCAAAATTTCATCAACTTTTATAACTATTTTTAATACAGGTTTTGGTAAAAAGTCATCATCTGGTATAGGGATTTGTTGCTGTGCTTTGTGTGGAGAGTGATGGAAAAGAAGTGTTTGATAGTGGGGAGTGTCTGTGGGGGCTCCTGCACAACCATTTCAAACAACTTCTGTTGCTGCAACAGTTTAGTTTGGAAAGAAAAAAATGTTTGTCCTAGAATAGATTATGCTTTGCATGTGGCTTAAACCTTTAAAAGCACAGGCAGGGAAATTATATGTGGTGAGAGAGAATATTTAGACCACGGCTACATCTCTAGCAAACTAAAATAGACAGTAGCAAATCAGCACCTCGAATGGGTCTGTGTCCAGGCCTGCTCAGTGTGGTCTGCCTGACTTTGGAAAAGGCGTCTCACCTTTTCATGCCTCCGTTTCCTTCTCCATGAAGTCCGAAGGCAAAGTCTCTGGTTTGTAAAGCTCCCTGCTGCTTTTATGGGAATGGGAAAGTGTTTCTAGCAGTGACGAGATAGAAAAGAAAGCTGGTCTTACCAGCAAGGGAGGGAATGAATGAGCAGGATAGCAAATACCTGGGCGTAAGGGATGTACAGGTGGGAGAATAGGTGGGGCACCAGCATACAATACGGGTGGTCCCCAGACCACGGTACACACTGATGGGGTGAGGCTGCAAACATGCGGCACGGCCAGGATCAGCTCCGGGGCTGGAGAAGTGCAGGGGCTGGCCAGCCTCTGTTCCTGCTCTCTCCAAATGAAGGAAGCGCATCCCTGGGCTGCACACATCACTTCCAGTGTTTCTCACAGCTGAGGAAGCAAGAGGCAAACGGTGATGTGACAGAAAAGAGGAGAGTGGAGTGGAGTGGCTAGCATTGAGGGTCTCTAAGAAAGAGCTTCACAAAAGGACAAATGGAAGAAAAGGAGGGAAGAGAAGTAAAAGAATAACACAGTCTTATCAAGCAAGTTAAACAAGCCTTTTTAATGCTACTTCTTCCTCTGAGCATCCTTAGACTAAACAGAATGGGGGAGGAAAAGCTCTCTAAAAGAGGAGATAGAAGGGAAATGGATGCTTTCTGCAGCTTGTGCTGTTCAAAGGAAATAGGAATTCTGGGTTAAAAGTCAAATCTATTGCAAAAGAGGTATTTAGATTGATTTATGTGTAATTTACAGAAAATAATAAATTGGTGGTTTGCTTATTGCATTTTGTGAAGAACACGCACAACTGTTGGGCTAATGTAAAAATGGCATTTCAGTAATAATTATGGATATCTTGCTTCAGCCTCATTTAGAAACATGTAATTGAAGTGATAGATAGATAGATGTAGTGCTTATAAATAGTTTAGGTTTGCTAATGTAATAATGAGCAGTTCTCTCATTCTCTAATTTTTCCCTTTCCTACATACATTTTTTTGCTTCTGAAGCATTTTTTTCGCATTTACTCTTCCCTGCCACTGACCAAGAGCATTCCCAGGGCATGCTCTACACTTCTATGGTTTTATGCGCTGGGAGCATGGTCCCTTGCTGCTGGGTGGGTGTCACGAGCGCGTAGAGGCTAAATGGAGCAGATGTACCAAAACAATACAGAGTTGTAACGGACTGGGGAGGACGTGCGCGGACGTGTGCTGCCTGCCGGCGAGCGGGTGGGTGGGTGGAAGTGCGGCTGGGTGAGGGGCTCCTCGCTGGTGGAGAACCGGTGGGAGGGGATGAAGGCTGTGGAGAAAGAGGGGTGGGAGAGGCAATGCAGCGTGTCATGGGTTAGCAAAGTCAGTGTAGCAGATCTTGATAGTGAAGAGAGTAGTGACAAACGGTGCAAGAGGGGAGGAGTAAAAGGATAATGTGCATCATGTATGCTGAAGTACTAACAGAGTCCAGGGAAGAAGGAGGAACTAGGAATGAGAAGCTATGTGTACAGCAGTGCTGTACTCCCCTGCAAACAAACCTCTTCAGACAGATGACTTTCCATGTATAAGTGCTGCCACTCAGATCTCCCCAGATGTAAGAAAAACTCCAAGTTCACTAGTTTTTGCACTTGCAAAGTAAGGGCAGATGAATACAGGCCTGCCACCTCTCTGTACCAAAAGAGTGTGTTCAGACCAGCTGAAGGAAGATGGCATGATACGGGCTGGGGAGCTGCTGGAAAAGACTGTTTTGTAGGCTGTCCACAGCATTGCCTAAAGGGCTGTCTGGGCCTGTAACATCTGAAGATTTTGGTAGTGTTTTCCTGGTGGCTTAAGAGTAGCTGATGTCTTTTTTTTTATATACTACCAATGAAGCTTGTAGCTTCTAACTTCCTGCTACTTTTAACATCTGTCAGGCAATGGCCAGTAGTCAGGTAGCCATAACCTGTAGTACTGATACTGCATAAACATTCCTGAAAACTTTCTAGGGACTTCTGTCCAAAAAAATGTTTCTTTGCTCTCATCAAATTCTGATGGAGGAGTGCGTTGCCACTTAGTGGTCTTTTATCTTCCAAAAGCTTTTCCTCCCCTAGCATCTTTCATTTTGTTTTCTTGTGCATAGGCAGGTTAAGGTCTGGGTGGTTGTTATGTGATTTTTGTTTTAACTGAACAAGTGTAAACAGCATCCAAATATTAAACTGAAGGACAGAAAGCTTATAATGGCTGGAAATTAACATTTGTCTTTGTCTGTTAGTAGTGAAATGGTTGCAGGTGGAATCTGCATGTGACAACACACTCTTCGTAGCAATGGCTCCCGCCGTTATGTCTGTAAGGAGGATGAAAAATCTCCAGAAGCAGGGACAAAGTACAAGCAACATAGCAGTACAGCACTTACATTTTTGATGTTGAAAGCAGTTGTTAAGGTGACTTTTGCTCTTCCCTGTCATTGGTGGGGAATGTTTTAAAATACTGGCAGTATCTTAGGTGGTTTGTTTTGAACTGCAAAACTAGTGACCTCTTGGACCTGCCAATGTCAAGCACTAGCTTAGAGGTCTGTTAGTGAAATATTGAACATGGACTAACACAGAGGACGAGGCAGTCTCGGGGCAGTCAGTAAAAGTAGTGTTTCATGTGTAGTAGATCTTACGAGGGGAAAAAAAAAGAAGTTCTAAAATATTTATTATTCTTAATTACAAAATTGCTAAGGAAAAACTTAGAGTCAATAGGATTTGTGTTGCTTTCTGTGATGTCTTTTTTTGGATTGGTTTCACCTACAGGCTTATTGCTTAGTAACTGTATGTAGACAAGCCAGGATCAGGCCTCTGGTGCAACCTCTTTCTACTCTCACTGAAGTAAATGGCAAAGCAGATTTCCACTGGCGTCACTGAAAGTGTGATTGAACCTGGATTGTCTTTTGAAAGCAGTGGCAAAAAGGAGGTGGTGGAAAGAGAGGTCACTGTAGATTTTCTTGATGGGTAGATAGCTCATTTATGTGGGGTGGAACAAATAAAGTTGGGAGAGAGGTCAGCATTTGAGATCCGAGTAAGCAAGTATGTAAGTGTGGAAAGTGTGACTTACTTTCCTCAAGCTGTGAAGAATATCCCCTTCTGTCTTTGTTTCAGAGCAAGCTGACTAGTTTTCCTAATGCCTCAATTCCCCAGACAAAAATTATCAATGAGAGGTTATAGGTGGGAAAGAAGGGTAAAACAGAGCATTTAAAATGGGAGGAGACTGAAAATGTAAATTCTGAGTCAGATGTCTGTCCATAAGGATATTGTAGTGTTGGGGGGGGGAAGCTACCTTAGTGCTGCTGTGTGACTTGCCAGCTTGTAACCGTGGCACCTTTGTGTGCCCCGATGAAGTACGTGTGCATGAAAATGATGGCTCCAGGATGTGTGTGTTTGGGGTTTTTTGGTTGGTTTGTTTTTTGGGGTGTGTGTGTGTTGGCTTTTTTTATTTGTTTGTTTTAAACCCCCAAGAAGGAGAATAGCTGTCCATCACATCCCTCTTGCCTGGGATGTAACATAATGACAGACCTTTTATGTATAGTGCTATAGTTTCTTTCATTCTGTAAGCAGAGCTGGTTATTCAATTTCAGTGTCCACCAAAGCAATCTCCAAAAGCAGTTAAAATAAAACTCATTACAGTGTGTATGTGATACGGTATGTTTAGAATCCTGAGAATGTGCTGCAATAAACTTTCACTGGCTTTCCCTCTCCACAGCAGCAGATAACAAAATTTACATTTCCACTGTGTATAAGAAACTGAAAAGATGAATCCCTACAGACTAGAGTCTGAGGAGCATTGTTTCTTTGTCTACTGAGAAGTAGTTATTATTTATTTGTTAGAGAAATCCAGAAGTCGCCTCCAAAGGTGAAATCTTCCGTATTTCTTCAAGATGGAAATAAGCATTCTGTGACTGACAAACAGCTGAGTTTTCTACAAACACGGATTCCACGCACACCCCCCCCAGCTTTATTTTACCGCTCAGTGGTTCTAAGCAGCATGAAATACCTTTGGCCTCTTTTCCCTGTTCCTGGGATGCGTTATCCTTCCCAGAGGCTGGGCTGGTGTTTGTATAAAGCCACTTATGCAGGCAGATCTTGCCTAGTGAAATATGGCCGTGGCTGAGATAGCACAGGCCTTGTTAATACTTAACATTGAGTAAACAAGGCAGGTCATATCCATTGTTATTACTCACATCCAAATGTAGTGCAGCATCCTTAGCTGACAGAGGTCAGGTGAAAAACAGGTCTGCTCTCTGTGAGAGGGATTTTTTTTTTTTTTCTTTCTGTAAAAAAACGCAGAAACACTGGATTCCCAAACTCTTGAGAGCTGGCTTTGTCTAAGCAGAGCGTACTGCCTAACAGAGAGGCTATATGTACTAATTACCGGTTAAAGGGAGAACTCCTGGTGCCACGGTTCGTTCTGGAGGCTAGCAACCAGAGGTATTTGGAAGGGGCAGAAGAAGTAAGGGCATGGCCTGGTTTGATTTGGTTGGAATCTTGTTTGGTTTATTTTTACAGTGCAGTTGCTTCTTTATGGGTCATCTATTTTCCCAGTGCATGATAATCTTCTCCTTTGTTTTGTTACCTCCTGGATAAGGTTGCTACACTTTGACATCACTTGCCTCCTAGAAATGTCAGCTTTTTTTGTCACACTTGCAGAGTTCGTGGCAGCTGTTTGAAAGAGAACTTTGCAGAATAAATTAACAGCCTCAGGAACTTAAAGTATCTGTAGTGAAACACCTTGGATTGGGGTTTATTTATTACTTGTTTCAGCATATTGAAAAACATGCCTCTCTGGTGCTGTATGTATCTTGGCTTTCCATTAGAAATCCAGTCTTGCTCAGTAGAATCCATTAAAAATACAAAGCAGCTGTTCCCGCTTCCATGCCTAACTACTCCGACAGAAATTAAATGCCAACCCCACAACCAGAGACTTTGTCCTGGCTATGGGGCAGACCGTCAAGAGAAAAAAACAACGGAGTCCCATCCCCAAGGCCCCTTACAGAAATTTTTCCTCTGTTGTAAACCTCCACCTTCACAGAGTAGAAGTTTGATGCACGTAAAAGTATGATGCTTGTGTTAGGGTGGCTCTCAGACCAGTTGGAGTTTATCAGTTAAAAAAAGTGTAGTGACCTGAGGTCTGCTCTCGGGACCGTAGATGAGAAATACCAGAGACTCCGCTTGTGTGTCGTTTCTGAGCTGCAACACCTCACAGGATTTGCAGTCTTGACAGTAGTGTAGGACACATCTTGCTGAGTGTGTTTCATCAATCTGAAGATGGCCTGGAGATGGATTGTGTTGATGATGTTGTATCCCAATGAAAGCTGTATAGCCACCAGACTTGAGTAGGAAAGTGCCCTTGTTGCTTATGTGTTGAAGTAAGTCTCCAAAACAGCTCCGATCCTCACTAGATTTTCAAGTTGTAGACTTTACTAACAAATGAAGTGATGAGCAGGCTCCTGTTGGTCAGCTAACACGGGCTGCACATGACTAATCCTCCCAGTCACCTCTATCTAGTGCAGAGCGGGCATCAGCCACCTCGCTTTCACCAGGACTTAAGTTTTGCCCAGTGCTGAAGTGTTGCTGTATGTTGTCAGCTGCTGACTATGTATCAGAGGTGGAAAAAAATTCTTCATGTAAGTGTTTAGGACCTACTCTTGCAGGTATCTGGCTTCTTCCAACTTGTAGGCCTATCAAGGGAGAGGGTGGCTGGTAATTAAGTGCGCAAGATCCAGCTTCAGTCTAGCAGCACTTCAGGATCCTTTGAGATAAAGGATGCTATGCATGATTGTTATAAATTATTTGTTTGAGTTCTGCATAAATACAGCTAAACCAACAGTGTAATCAAGAGGTGATCTGGGCTGCCTTGCAGGTTTTCAGAGAGCTGTTTTCTGTGCTTTCCGGCATCGTTTAAAAAGTGTTCTCTAGCTCGCGGTTATGAGCGTAATCTTCCAAATGTGAATGGAATCTAAATTGGCGCAGAGCAACTTGTCAGAATCGGCACCCAGTCTGCAGCAGGAGCTCAGGGAGGGATGTGAATCGCCTTTGTTCTTTGCAGTGGGGGTGTTAACGCTGAAGTTTATGATAATGTACTTGCCAGCATTGTTAATTATTCCACTGGAAGGAAGGAGCTGGAGAGTCTGCACAATTTGCTATCAGTACGGGTCTTGTTTCGGCGTTCCAGTTTGGCATCTCAAATAGGTGCTGTCTGGGAGAGTCCTGCTTTCTTGGGGGGTGTGGTGTGGGAAGGGCTCTTTTCAGTCCCTGATTTGTGTCCTTCTCATTCCTCTTTGATACAAATAGGATTCTTCTGGAAACCTGGATAAGCAACCTCTCAATGCTTATGATGTTAAAGAATTGTTTTTTTTTTTCCCAGTGGATCCTCACAATTGTGGAGCTCATTAACCTGAATGGCTCGATTAGCCAAATGCTAGCCTGCTGCCAATACTGCCACTACCGTCACAGTCACCACTTAAAAAATGTTGTGTTTCACACATATACTTTAAATGTGCCACTTCATCTGTTTATCTCTGGGGAAAAAGATCAAGCATATACATAAAAAATACAGGTATATAACCTTGCAGTAGTAACTGAGATAATACTGAGTAGTACCTGCCATAACATGAACTGTCAATAGCTTGAACAATGATGTGTTCCTGAGGTATTTGGAGTAAGAAACTTTGACTGTAGGGTGGGAGGGTTACTGCAATTAGCAGAATGAAATTCCTGTGCTTCTCTTTGTCATGGTGTTAATGAACATTTTAATTTTATTTGAATATTTTAAAGCACATTGTGAAATAGCTGTATAGACATCTGGATTAAAACTTGTTGGTTTCACTCATTTTATCTGTGCCCTGTGTTCCCATTCAGATCCTCAGCTGAGATGTTACATCTTGTTTGCATTATGGTGCCTGTGCTCAGGACAGAGTAGTTGCGTCTTGGTTCAGAGGAGCGGGCAGTGATAAAGAAAAGCCCTGAGCTCAGGCATAGTGCATGACTCTGCAGGCTGACCGTCAGCATTACATTTACGTGGGGTCTGATCAAAATAGGGCTTTCTCTTATCCAGTTTCACAACATGATTTTAATTATGGGGGTCTTGGCAATTATCATTGTTGGGTAACTGCCTGAAGCATTAATTTCTTTAGTTTATCCAGTGAAGCTGTAAAATGAGCATATTTAGACAAACTAGCTTGTGTTTCAGGTTTCAGAAGACATGCTGTATAATTTGCGTGTTTGACATGTGATTTCTCCATAACTGACCAACAAGGCAGAATGCATATGGTTTGTTTGGATTAGCTTTTCCTCTCTTTTTCTTAGAAGAACAAATAAAGCTACCCTCTTTTTGTACCTCAGGACTGTTCTGTGTCACTAGCCTCTTTCCCAAGTGTTCCAGGATCTCTCTCAATGTAAGCTTTTGCTTTAGAAAGTAAAATAAAAACGGGAAAGTAAGTTTATATTCCTTTGGTTATGAAAATAAGAGTCCAAATGTCAGTTGGTATGCTGACTGATTTTCCCAAATATTCAGCATGTGCCTTCACAAATAGTAGAAGTCATATTGTATGCAACACCATACTGTACAAAATGAAGCTTTTGAGGACAGAGAAAGATGGCTTACTGTAAAAATTGTGGTCTGTTCACATTCATCCGCCTCTAGACAAGGGGGTGGTGGGTGAGTTTCTGCTTTTGCTTACCTCTACTTTGTTGAAGCTTCACTAACTCTTCTGAAGTCTGACTCTGCTCCCATTCTTTCCTGTGGGAAAAGACAAAGCATGAAGGCATTTGACGTGGCCAACAAGCTTACTCTCACTTTTTCAGATAGGCAAAGCTGAGTATCTGAGGGACTTACTAACTGACAGTACACTCCTTGGGTTTGAGAAGTAATCAGAATGGAGACAATTTTGCTCTGGGACGTTGTACTGACATGGAAAAATAAATTTAAAAAAATCAAGGAAGGAGGTGATGCTCTGTGCACGTGACAGACCAAGCTTTTAGTCAGGTGGAAGCCCAAGAGAAGAAAGCCTTTGCTTCCCATTGCCCTTTGCTCTGGGGCGGATGGAGGGTGATACTGGTGATACCTTAGTGGGCCTAGTTCTGTCTCCTGTCCTCTGCATAAGCCAGCAAGTCATGTCAAGTAATCCAGGGGCTTTGAAAGGGAAGAGAAACACCTTGCTCCTTGCGTGCAAAGCCTGGGCCCTGCTTGCGGCGGCGGAGGCAGCAGCTGGGTGTGCCACGCAGCCAGGGCCGTCAGCCCCGAGCGAGAATCCAAAGGATGCGGTATTTGTCTTGATACCAGCTGAGTACGTAGGCAAACCCTGTGGGCTGGACAGGTTTGTGTGTGTTAAACCTACTGCAGTATATGCCATAGCAACGATCGGGTGCAGCCAGCCAGGCAAATGTGTTATGTGGTACCAGCCACAGATGGAAGGGCCTGACCCTACAAGTTGGAGCTAGGTAGTGAGGGAAAGGCAAAGCTACCTTTGTCCCTTGGATTTCCAAGTCTGCAGTATCTGCGCTGGTCTCGATTGTAAGAAATATTTTCACTTTTGAGTTGTCCCCCTCTCTCCTGACCTTACTCTCTTGATGTGCACTCTTGCTAACCGTTTAGTTGGCAGGCGGATTGGGGAAACAACAGCACATTAGGGGTTAAGGCTTTCCGTTCATTTCTCACTCCAGCCATGCCACTATGCAGTACAGTACATGTGGAACAGCCTGTCGGCTGCTAATCTCCATTTGTTCTTTCTTACAAGGCATGTCATTTAAATTCACCTCCATCCCACGCAAACCAGGTCCTAGTATTACCGCGCTGCATTATTATTGAAAATTATTTGCATTAGCAATGCTTTATCTTAAACAAAAGGTAAAAAAAGACTTCTATGATGTGTCGAAGTGTGGCACTTCATGTCAGCCTTCCTTGTCTACTTCTTTTACAGGGGATCTCTTACCTGGGTTCTTTATCGCCCATATAAAGGGCAGCAGCAGCGGGATGGACTCCCGTGTGCTCAGCAGGGACTCAGACCTTTGTGCAAGCTGGTGCAGTCACAGTGGCAAACAAGGATGGAGTGAAACCTTGTTTCTGACTTGACTTGGTCCTATGTGTTGTTTTCCAGTCTCAAGTAATCTGTTTTGTGGGGCAGTATGGAATGTAACAGTTTAATTACAGTGAAACTATTAATGTCACACCTTCCCTTTAACTCCGCTCATAGCTGATATAGGATACAGGTCTCATTTATTTTTACACGTTTATAAGTTGAAAGAAATGAGGTGGGGATTTCTTGCTGTGTACTTATCTTGAGTTTGCTGGTTTGAAGTCCGGAGGACATGCTGACCTCTGAAATGCTCATTGTGTATTGCATGTCCCCAGAGGACGGAGGGACAAAGCTGGCGGCGCTTGGATGCAGCACTGCTTTCTGTGCGGGGTGTAGCTCCCGTTATCTGCTGGAACTGCTAGTAGCCACCAGCTACTAGCTTGTACACAAGGAGCCACTCAGGGCAAGGTAGTCCTCTCTGCCCCCGGGGCAGCGCAGGGCTCCATAGACAGGCATTAGCTGAAATCTTGAAGAAGGTTGTCTGTGATGTTTTGCACAGATTCCTGCCCCACACTGCTCCCTTCTGTGACGTGCAGCTTCTGAAATGATCCCCTTCAGCACCAGAGCTCTGCCCCATTCCTTGGGGCACAGCTTGGGTCTGGCGGTGGGTTTCGGTGAAGAGAGGCGGGGTGCTGGGCACCCACAGGATCCCAGACTGAGTCAGTCAAACATAGTTCATTTCTGTTATGTTTTCCAGTGCATCTCCACTCATTCACACCCCACCTTTCCTTGCACTTTATCTCACCTCATCCTGGTAGAGTTATTTATCTAACCAGTTTAAAAATGAGTAGAGAAGATACAGTGCGTTGTATTTTCTGAACAAAGATGGAGACAGATGTCTGTAGCAGAGCTCTGAACATGCCATACAGCGAAGTAAAATAAAGGCAGGGAAGTGCCCACCTCTCCCCTCAAACTTTAGATTATAAATTGAGCTAAAGAAAATGAGTTAATTCCTTGTCCGGTGGACAGCTCTGATTTGTTTTAAGGCTGTGCACAGAAGCACTGTCGCTAAGAGCGTGCCAGGCTTTAATTGCTGGTTGGTTGGATATTTATGTCAGGTTGCCAGGCAAATTCATACACTGCTATGCTGCAGGCAAGGTCTTGGGGGTGGGGGAGATGGGTAAACATCTTAGAAAGATCTAAAGGTGTAGGAAGAGGTTTGGAGGAAAAGAACGAGGAGCTGGGTTTGCAAGTTGTAAACTTGCATCTATTTTTGTCCTCTGTCGCTGGAGCAGCGGTACACAGGGCTGAACTGTTCTGCAGCTCTGCCAGGCTAGCATCTGTGCAGTTCTGTACCCTTGTGCTGTGAGCAGGCAACATCTAATGGAAAACTTCACAAACTAGTCAGTCCCTGCAATGCGATTTGAGTGTGTGTCACTGCTTGGACAACTGCATGTTTATGGAGTCCTGCATACTCAAAACGTATAATAATTTCAGTTAAAGTCTCTTCTGCCAGTGCAAACCACAAAAAGTAATTAAATAGACAATAAATCTATCTGTGCTCTATGCAAAGTTCCCTTTCTCACCCTCAGCTGCTGCCTTTCTACAGCCTGTGTGTCACTCATCAGGTTCAGACCTGCAGTTTATGATACAGGAGGATTTTTTTAATCGCCATTTGAGTGCCTGGGAAAAGCTGGAGACTCCCTCTGTGTTTGTAAGTGCATGCTGTGATTTACTGGAAGACAAAGTGTGTAAGCCAAAGCAGTAATGTTCTGAAACAAAAGTTAAATCAGGAAACAGAAATAAAGGCCAATATCAATCTTTTATATATTTAGTTACCAAACAGCATCTCCTTTGTCAGCAGCACATGTAACAACCACAAAATAGAGCTGTCCCTCGCTTTTAGTTACTGTATATGCCAGGGCATTCTGTTCTTGTATACAGCCTCAGAAATAGCTGAAATGATTATAAATGTGTTTCAGCAAACAGCAGCTTTTTTTCTAGCAAATGTAGTTGCTAGATAAACTTGGGGGTTGCAAAATGCTGAGGTTCAGCACTTCACTGGACAAGCTGTGCGCATTTTTGAGACAACCAGCATATGGGAGACTGTCAGCAAGCCACTATCAAAGACATTTGTGATTCACAGGAATGTAGAGTTTTGAAAGGGAAATCGTCTTAGGTAATCACAGCCTTAGCCATCAGGGAAAGCGTGTTTTTCATTTATTGCTCTTTCGTCCTTTCTGAGACGTGGTTGGAAATCAGTTTGGTTTCATTCTCTTTTGATTGAGAAATAAGAAATTTGCGTTTTCAATCTATCATTACTTTTATTTCTCTTTTGGAGAAAGGCAATAGGAGTTTATTCGAAAGGCGGGTTATGAAAGATTCACGTTTCTCGAAGTATGTGAGAAACAATCTTTTACATTTTGTATAAAGTTGTGAAATGCAAGGAGGTTGGATCTCTAGGGCTACTGAGCAGATCCTCACAGGCAGGTAGGGCAGGTATATAGAGTTAGTTGCTTTCAGCAGAAATAAAGAAGTGGTTTCTTGTGTGGGAAGATTAGAAAGGCAGGAATTTTTACTTAAATTCTGGAAATAGCCAGCCCAGGAGAGAGGTAGCTCCCAGTTTATTTATGGACGCTCATAATGAAATGGTAGATAACAAGCTAGCATGATGTACAATCTGGAGGGATGAACCTGTACTTGAGATTTGACAACACTACTCGTAAAAATATTTACTGCTGCAATTTAAGTAGAGAGTACCAAGAGAAGCAATGTTTTATTTCTGTCAGTTGGCCTTCACTATAACATAAAACCAAGTAATTTAAATAGTAAAGGTTCCAGTAACTATCATGCACATTAATATTCAACTTAGCACACACCCAGACAGGGCCTAAGCGTCCTTCCTTTGCTTTGAGTGGGAGGCTGGGTCTGTGCAGCCCCTGCACTGCCATTGTATTTTCCTTTCCTGCAAGTCCAAGCAGTAACCACAGCGCAGCCCTCGGATATCTGGGGAGGATGTCACTGCTTATGTTCGTTAACAAACCAGGTAGGCTGGAAGCAGGATTGTTCTGTAGCTGGACAAGATGCTTTCTGTTATCTTTGTTCTGGAATATATGCAAACACCCAGATGTATTTCTGCGAAGGAGCAGTTCTGTCCTGGGGCCGTAATTGGATTGCAATTACTCAAATAACAGTTACATGCCTTTCTTCGTATGAAAGGCAAAGTTTATATGTGTGGCAGACAGTATGAACAACATCTCTTACTCAGACTCTGGTACTTGGAGCATCCATTGAGACCTGAAGGTCCTGATGCAATTCGTACCCAAGTGTTATTCAGCTCAAAATTCCATCAATGCGGTAACAGGTATGCATGTTAAAGGGCAAAACTTGTCTTCGAATGCCTTTTTTTCTTTTTTTTTCCCCTCTTTTTTTTTTTTCCTTCCTGTTGAAGATAGGAGTGTAAGATTCATCATTGCAAATGGTGTCTCCTTCACTTTAAGCTGCTGATAAAATAAAATGGTATTTTTCTTGTGACCTGGAAGTGGGCATTGGCAAAATTGTACCTATTAGTTGCTTTTAATGGCTCTTAATACTTTCTGACATTCTTTCTTCCTCATACTTTCTTATTACTAAGGGCTAAACAAAATACTCTGCTTTACTGACAGAGCTTCTGATCTTGCAGTTTTTCTTTTGCAAGGAGACTTGCTTTGTAGCTGCTTGGCATAGGGTTGCATTAGTTCATCACAAATATTTGTAAGTTTGTTTCACTTAGATCCGTTTGAGCCCAGAACAGGACAAAAAGCAAGCAGTCTGTGTGGGCCAAGATCAAGAACTGGAGAAATCAAAAGGTGCACCATTCCCCAGATCCAGGTGAAAGCGTGGTCAGAGACCAAGCAACAGCACAAGGCAAAGTATTTATTTGATGGTACATCCAAGTGCCAGGAAGCCAGGGAGTCCCCATGGGGAGGAGATAGATAGAGCCAGGGACAGGCAATAGGAAGGGGGACCTGGAGTGCCACTGGAGCATGAAGAAGGCGGTCCCTTCCCTCAGACACCCGGCTGAGCCAGGCACTGGGGCGCAGCATCTGCCAAGATGGTTTGTAAGCAGCTCGCTGCCAGCAACGCCGTGGTCTGAGTGCAGCCTGGCAGAGGCTAGAAGACTGAAAGTAAGCTTCGGGTGTATAACCTCCATTTTGAAACAACTGTGTGCGTGGCTTCCCCACAACTGCGGGGTTGCTTCCTAAAATTATCTGAGATTTTAACTTTTTTTTTTTTACTACTATTTTTTGAAATACTTTTCAGGAAGAGACATTAGAAACCAAGAGCTGGCTACTTAAATTTTAGAATATGAAGGTATGTCTTTCCATCTGGTTTCCCAGCAGTAGTTCAGTAACATACAGGGTCTAATTTCTGAGCTACTGCCTCAGTTTTATGTGCTGAGATCAGTGCTCTCTCACCCTCCCACTTCCCAGATCAGCAAAGGATTTATTAAAACTAGCTACCTCCGTGGCTTCTTCGAGTCTGTTCTTCTTGTCACAATTCTGCTTAATATGTTGGCATTATTAAAAATCTAATCAAGCTTGCTGCTCAGTGTGACTGTGGTTACCTCAGTCTGGTTTACAGCTTTTGCTATCTGTCCTCTCACAAGTGTGAGCTTAGCAATCATAAAGAACAAAACTCTCACAGGAGAGTGTACTGGAAAAAAGCCATCAGATGAAAATGCCTTGGAGTTTCAGCAAGGGGGTGACTCTGCAACTTCAGAAAAAAGGACAAGGTGAACTGATCTTAATTTATTTGGAGGGAGGGGAAGACAGAAATCTTTTCTGGATACTCTTTTTTTCAGGTCAGTAAGACATTTTGTCAGGCTGCATCCCTTTGTTTCTACATACACAAGCAAAGAAATTCCTAGGAGTCTCCCTGAATGAAACACTGCATCATCTTCTGAAAGCACTGGTCTTGGAGAGGGATGCCTGGTATTTATTTAATTAAAACTGGGGATGGAGCAAATTCCATCGTAGTTTAGGTGAAGGACAGAGCCATCATGTGTGGAGGAGGAAACCTAGCAAAACATTCCCAAACAAATAACCCTGCAGTCATGCTTAGTTAGGGGCCTCGTTTTGGATCCCCTCTCCTAGTCCCTTCCAGCACTGCTTTCCAAGGGTCAGAGACAGAAGGGTCTTCCCACCACAGTACTGAAGGGACTGCCAGGCAGCTGTGCCAGTCAGTTGTATGAAGTTACTTAAAATCCATTGCAGAAACAACTTTTTATTTAAAAAAAATGCAATAAAGGCATGTGGCTTGTGTAATTTTACAGCTCAAGTTTCAGGAGGTGCAGGACAAGTGGAGACTATCTTGAGGGCAAAGCTACCTTTTAGGCAGATATATCTGGGGAGTTACATAAAAGGCCCCGGTTAAGCCTGGAGTTCACATTGTTCTTTGCAGATATTTTAAGCAATGGCTGAAGGTTAGGTGTGAATTCAGCCCCTCCTAGCATTAAGGCAGGCAGATTTACTGCATTTTGAATTTGTCTCAATCCCAGGACTCCTGTGCTGCCTGTTCCCGCATCCTTGTCCTTTCTGGTGTCAGAGAGGTTGAGGAAATACTTGTTACTTTCTCATTTATCCTGCCATAGAGTAAAGCTCAAAGGGAACTTCTTTGGAGTCGCTTGCCATCAACAATGCCATGCTGCTCCTTGAGGTATCTCGCTCAAGGTGGGAAAAATTCTTGCAGGATAGTAAAAATGATTTTAAGGTGAACTGTTAGGAGTTAATTCCTCAAGTCAAGCTCTGTTACAGAAAATGGATGGAAAAATCAGCCACTCCTGGGCTGCCGGTTTTGTCACCTCTGTAGCTCTCGGAGAGGGGTCTGGTCATTGTTCTTTTTGATTTGACCAGTTTGGACTTTTCAGCTAACGGGTGAGCTGGGCAATGTTGGGAAGTGGGTGCTGAGGAAAGAGGGTGGCAGGGAATGATCCTTTGGGCTTCACGTAGCGATCGGCAGGTAGTGGCTGTGCGTGCGACAGGAACACTGCCTGTGCTTGGCGCTTCCATTTGAAGTTTAAGGCGTGTTTAATGGCAACCTTTTGCCACCCAGAGAAAGCAATGCGATAGATCTGTCTGATTTGCCTTGGTTGTTGTTGATAATTGAATTTAGTTAGAGCAACACTGCATCTCTGCTGCAAAGTTAAGCAATGGCTTCTGTTTTAATCCCATGGTACCAGCATTCCTCTCTCAGCCTTCATTGTTCCCTTGTGAGTACCGGGTGTTCTTTGTCTGCAGTTGCTTTCTTGTCTCGCAGGCCTACTATTTTCATTCACTTTCTAATTTCTTTCTCTCCCTTTCTTCTGTCTGTCTCCCTCCAAATCTGCGTTAGGTGATGCATATGTGCAGAAGGGGCTGTTTCTAATGAGCTCCTAGGCAGGGAGAAGGCAAGATAGATCACTTGTAAAATTGAAAGAGAAGGGTGGGGGTGGGAGTTTACGCTGAGGGGCACTGTATTTTTTAATAGATTCTTATTTAATTAAGAACACTTCTGGAGGGATGAGGGATGATGGTGTCTTTAGTAAAACATTAGAGAACAGCAGAATAGTTGTTTAGATATTTTTTTCCCAAAGCATTCTGGGATTTCTCTCTTTGAGAACTGCCTTTGTGCTTTTACTTTACGTGCTATGGTTAATAAAGAAAAGAACACAACCATAAACCCATTGTGAAGTACCTGTGTTGTCTGAAATGCATTGAAATGAGCTCTTTTTGATGCACATGTGAAGTCTGATGCCTGTCTGAATAGGCAGTAAAAATGGGGAGGAGGTTCCAGGCTTATACTGACCTTGATTGGATCAGATTGGCTCCCTTTAATAAAGAAAAAGTATTTTTGATTAAAAATTCACAAATAGAAAAGAAGTATCACCTAAAATTGAGAATTGCCACTATAACAGATGCAACTGAAATACCAGTTTGACATAGTAAGTCTTTTAGTGCAGGTCATGATTTAAGAAAGAAAGAAAGAAACTGATCAAACTCAAGGGAGAATCCTGATCCCACCTAAGTTAGTTGTGGGACTGGTTTGACCTCATTACTGCCAGTTCATCCCCAGTATCTAGCATGATTTGTCAGGGTGGGTAGTTAGAAAAGGTCCTTTTATCTGTGTGCCACCCAGAAGTGAGTAAGATGAAGTGAGCCTTCACTGTACCCATCTAGAAAATGGTGAAAATAGTGCTTGCAGCTTCAGGTATGTTGCATAGCCTTAGTGGTGGAGGCAATGTTGTTGTAAGAGTAAAGTATCAGCAAAGGCCTGAAAAGGAACTGCTTAAATTTCCAGAAGAAACAGCCAAACACTCAGAACACCCTTGTCTTATGCCGTGGGTGTGCAGGATACTGAGATGGACCAAGCAGGCTGTTTTTATACTGGTTTATATTTCATAAACACAATTCTGGATGTCTCTAGCATAAATTTGGGAACGGTAAAGAGGAAGAGGGTTGGTTTATGGTTTATGTCATCTTTATCCAAAATACCCCATTCCCAAACATCTTCCAACCCATGTGACAGCAGAATGACTTCTCCCTCCAGCCTTTGCAAATGCAGGAAATTCTGAGCCGTATTCAGAGCCAGCATATGCAAGCTGAAGGTAGGGGTAGGATCTTCAGAGAGTTGTAATGAGTTATAAAGAGTTTAACCTGCAGCTCTCACTAACGCTTGCAGGGGATGAGCGTGCCTGCCAATCTGGGTTGGCACTGCTCACATGAGTGCTCCTGTATCCACTTCAGTCAAAAATCAGCTGGCTTCAGTTAACTGAGTTAAGTGCTTGGTATTTACTGAGCACAAGTGGGTTTTAACTGAAAAAGGTTAGGGAGCTCTCAAACAAGGGGTAGTTTGCAGACCTCCTGGTGCCAGACGGATGCCGGACAGCTGGTACCTTGCTGAGCCCGGCCATGCTTGGATGCCATGTTTTCCAGGACTGAGCGATGAAGTTTGAGGCTGAGAGTTTCTGTGGCTTCGCATCAGTTTGGAAGCTAGGCACAGTGCTTAAACCTACTTCTTTTTATCTGCCCTGTGTCCTTGCTATCAATTGTGATTTTGCTATCTACGCTGTCTTGTTTTCTCTTGTTAAAAATAAGAACAAAATCTTCCCAATCGCCATCGCTGCTGTGTTAAATGTCAGTGTAAACCAAAAGAGAGCATTTGAGAGCAGCAGCGGGAATGCCTGTTACAAAATACTGTCTGATCCCTTCCCACCATGACAGAGAACAGGCCAGTTACTTCTGATGTCGCCTCAGAACAGGATGGTTAAGCAGATGCAGTTCATGTAAAATATATGGGAGTTCCTCATAATCACTTTAGAAAAACAGGAGTTTGTTTATTTTTGAAGCAATGTTATTAGCTACAGGTCCCATTGTATCCTAGCAATTTAGCTGTGTCAAAGATATGATTAAGCTGCAGCTATGGGATTCAAGTAAAACTGCCAGATCACATTAGTAATATAATTTCTGTTTGTACAGCAGCCGTTTCCAGTTTTTTCTACATAAGGGTCTGCTGCAGATTTGGTTTTCATTCCTCCCCGCTTTTCATTGGAGGGACACAAGGGATTATAAATTGGTAGTTAAAATTCCTATTAGTTGGAATTTAGGAATTAAGAAGTAATTTTGACTCTTTGCATTAACGTTTGGACTATGGTTGATGGCAAACCTGAGTTGGGGCCAGATGTGTTCTGATTTCCTATGAGCCTTGGTTTTCAGGGCTTTGGCTGTGCATGCAACAGAATTGGCATGCATAGTATCTGCACTCCGTGTAAACCCCATGCATGAAAAGCTGTGTTTTAAAGATGTGGTCTCCATTGAATGTATTTATACGTAGTTCAAGGGAAGATTTTTCAGAAGCATGTAAGGCAGGAGGGGCCTTCTTCCCTCTTTTTTTTTTTTTTTTTTTTTTCTTCAGTGGAAGTGAGGTCCTTACCAGTGTGTATTCCCAGATCTCTCAAAAGGATCCTAGACCTGCCTGGGACCACAATGTTCTCTCTCTCTACTATTTAAGCAGCTGCTTAATTTTTACTAATTTTTTTTAAAAAATTGCTATGGATTCTAGCTTGTTTAAATACACCAGTCCAGATCCACTAAGCACAGTAGGAATTAGACCAAGGATGAGAGCAGTCCATTCAGATAATTTTTCTAGAACCATTAATATTTTCTTTTTAGCTGTATCGCTTTAAGCTTCCCAGCCTTACGCTTGCTGCCTTATCAAGAAGCTGGTTTTATGATTTGCATTCTTGATCGTGAAGAATTGCGTGATTTTTATTTAGCAGATTGAGAGATGTCATAAAGAAAAAAATGTGAGCAGGCACTACTTAGCCACGTGTTACTTTCCTTCAGTCCCACAAGTGCTGAATTCTGGTTTTAATTTCATTATTGAAATTACAGGACCTTGCAAAGATCTGGCTGCATCCCAAAATGGCCTCTTGAAAAAACAACTCTGAAGATGCAGCCATGCCAAGTAACCTGCTGCAGACAAAGGGCTCCAGGTTATCACCGGTAGCAAACAGTAATTGCTTGTTTGCAAGGACAGCTTAGTATCTCTCTCTCTAACGGATTCCTTGGGAAATGCAGACAGGCATATATGTGTGCCGTCTGCACTCTCTTAGCTACACCGACTGCAGTGAGGTGGATGAAGCATCCAGCCAGACCTGTGACTTGGCAACGCTTCAGAGGGACCAAGCCTGGAACTGGCTTGGATCTTGGCCGGTGCCATCTCAATCATGACCCATGCAGACACTGCTTGATGAACTGGCCGTTTTGGCCACCTGCACAGATTCAGGCAGCATAGGACTTGCCCCAGTGTGTCCCTTAGCTGCTATGGGGCTCCTGAGTCTTGGGGCAGCTAGATACCTGCCTGAGCCTGAGCAGGGCAATGTGTGGTTCAGGAATGCTGGCCTTATCTAAAACACACTTCAAAGCGCTCCTGCCCACACAGGAAGAGAAATAGCTTCTTAATTTCAGTTTTTGATTGGCTTTGGTGTTTCCGCTTGGTGGGTATGAGAGAAGGCTGTGTATTCTGGTAGGGTGTACTGCAGGTAGCATACTACTCCATTTGAGATGAACCTCAGCAAAGACTGTAAACTTCAAATGTAGGAAGTTTTCATCTTCAGTTCAGAAGTGCCACCCAGTTCTGCCAAAACTGCAGGCACATTGCAAGCAACAGCTCACAAGTGTTCACATGAACGCTTTTACTCTTTGTACAAATACACAGTAAAATCACAATTAAAAATGTAAGATGGGGGCCTTGGAGATGCAAATACTGCTGCCTGAAGATTTCCATTGATGGAATACTGCAAATAGCTGAGCCCCGTTTAGCCTGGGTAAGAGTAAGCTGAAGACGTGCGAGAGCTGTGTTAAAATCGCAAACGGGTGCAAAAGGCAAATGTAGAAACTGCAGGAACCCGAGGTGGTGCAAACGAGAGAAGCAGGGCAGGTAATGAAGCTGTGAAACGTCACCTTAGGCTGCAATAATGGGTGAAAGTCTAAATCGGATCAAAAGAGATGTTGGGCAAATTCTTGGAAGGATGGACCATGTCAAGCTATGATGGTCTGGATGCCCTTTTCAGGCCCACGGGCTGATTGTGGGAAGCTGGGTAGGGCGTACAAGGGGAAGGTATCTTCTGTATTTGCCTTGCTTCTTGCCATCTTTAAGCACCCATTGCTGGGCACTGTCAAAGAAAGGATACCAGACTAAGTGGATCTGTGATCTAGTATAATGGGGCACTTCTAGTAACAAGCCTAAGAGAAGATATTTTGAATAATTTTGTTTAATTCCTTTAAAAAAAGGTCAGTGAGACAGTGTCTTGGGAGAACACACAAGCTAAATGTACTGCTGTCAGTCAGTATGCAGTTCACAATGCTCGGGTTTGATATGAGCATTGTATTTATCTCCACTGGAAAGGAGGCACTGGATAATTCTCAAGTGCCGTAGCCACTTGATCTTCTCACTTGCGAAGATAAAATGTTGTAGTAAGGCTTAGCTACTCTGCATTGTGTATGTGCGTGCGTGAGCATACACACAGGGTTTGGTGGCTGGTAAGAGCTAAACAGCTCATACTGATCTGTATAAACTCTGACCCAAAGTGCCGTCCTCCTTTTATGGATGTAAAAATGTTAAATAAACTGGCTTATGTTCTTACTGGACGGTGCTCACCTGGGCAGCACACCCAAGTACAGGACGCTGCCTACCATTGCATTCCTTGACCACCATCAGCTCATGCCACCCAGCTAAAAGCCTGACACTAAACCATGAAGGTCAATATGCTCCACATCTGGAACATCAGCAAGGGAGCTGCTTTCTAGAGAGCTCACTATGAAGCTGTGCTGTGTCTCTCGGATACCTGTAGTTGCTTGCGTTGAGAAAAGAACCATTTTCCTTTCTGTAAGAGCCCTTTTGAAGTTAAAACATGATGCCGTCGTCATTGCCTGGAAGCCATTATCTCCCCTGCTCCCTTGTGTCCTATTTGGGAGCCTAGAAAAGGCAAGTCTGAAGCCAAGGTGCTGCTCTGAAAGCTTCCTGACACCACTTCTCTGGCAGCGAGCATGTGTGAACTAACTGGCGCAGCCGCTGACAGGGAGGAGAGGCTTAGTCTGGGTATGGGGCCTCCTGAAGGCAATCCCTGCCTCTCCGCGGGGTAGGTGGAGGGAAGGGGAGAAGAGCTGGCCTTCTGCTGCGTGTGCCCTCACTGGCTCAGGGGATGCACGCTGTACCTGTTGGCACTTGTGGGGTCAATCTAGTTGCCTCTGCTAATCCTTCTCAGCTAGTCGCTCCTGCATTTGACTTTGAAAAATGGTCATTAGCTTCCAGAGTCAGATTTGGATGCCAGCAAAAGCAGTCACTATAGAAGCCCCAAACCATTATAGGATTCTGGTTTAAGTTTAGATTAACTTCTTTTACTTTGTTTCCTTTATGCTTCAAAAAGGTTCTAGACACGAGTACCTGCAGAACCTTAAGAGAAAAAAGCAATCTCATTTTCAGAAATACTGAAGTCATATCGCTGCTTCTTTCTAATTTGTTTTTCAAATGAATAATTCCCATGGCGACCAGGAGAAATAAGGCAAGAAGAGATTGGGTGCTAGTGGTAAAGTGGACCTACCCAGCTCTACCACGTATCAATTGTCTTTTCAAAACTATCAATTGTAATTTTCAGATCCCTCAGACCACGTGAGTTATTTTTGACAGATTCTGCCGACCGCATCCTTTGACATCTGAGAATGAGGGCAGTCTGGCAGTAGCTTTTGAAAGAACATTTATCCTCATCAGTAAGATAAAGCTGTCAAAGGAACCCAGAGACATCCATGGAAATAAATAAATGATTCACTATGCAAAACTAGTTTTCTAGTCCCAGAGAAAGGTAAGAGAGGCATATGTCTTGAGAGCAACATTTGAGCATTGAGATGAATGAGGGAAGGGAGAATTGGAATGACACAGTGAATTAAATATTCTGGAGGACTTAAATGATAGGAATTATTTTATTTCTGAAATGTTTGCTCGAAATACCAATTTATCAGGGATAATGTCTTTGTGGCATTTCAGGCGCTTATGTATGCAACTTAGGTATCTGATGCCTAATACTGTGGAGAAAACGCTGATGTTTCTGATACTGTATTTTAGTTGGGTATGCGGAGTAGCCAGGAGAATGAGTACACTGAGTGTGTTACAGGAAAGAATTAGTTTATTGCATTTTTTTGAGAGGTGAATTGTGTAATGGAATGCAATAACAAGTTACTAGTAATTGCCTCGAAGCAGCCCTTAGATGGAACAGACGGTAAGAACAAGAATAATTTAATGCATGGCATTAGCAAGTTGCATTAAAGTAGCGACCTCTCTGGTGAGTTCTCAGAAGTTTGTGGCCAACAGGCTCGCTGGGAAATCATTCCAGCTTGCAGAATACAAACCTCGTTGGTTTAGTATCTGCTCACAAGGAGGATAGGATTTGCGTCCCTGTTTTTTGCCTTTTAATGTACTTTAATTGAGCAGAGGGTGGTGGTTGTTGTGGGTTTTTTTTCCTTTTTTTGTTTTTTCTTGAATGTGTGTGTTTGACAGCATATGTTGGAGTGCGTTCCATGCTAGTAAAAAGCACCTGACTAACGTCCTTCAAGCTGGCAACAAGCTAGTGCTTGTTGTGGAAGTGCTTGTGAGCCCCAGCCACATATCAGGATCCACTGTAACGGCTGAAGGTATCCAGACCTGAGCAGCACAGATATAGCAGAAAAAAGATACCCTTGTGCCTTCAGTATTCACAACTGAAAAAATTAATTGAATATCAATAATGAGAGTGCCTGTTTCTCCATTCTCACCTTCCAGTGCTCTTCTATTCTGCTGTATTCCAGGGCTAAACAGCAGGAGGGGATAGGAAATCTCCAGAGCTATGTAGGTCCTTCTCCTAAAACGAGCATTACTGTGGAATAAGGATAATGTAGTTGAAGCTCTGGAGGTCATCCAGCCTAGCCTCTGCTCAAAGCATCAGGCTGCTGAGGACCACGTTCAGTTGGGCTTTGATTATCTCTCCAAGGATGGAGAAGCCACAGTTTCTCTGGGCAGCCTGCTCCAGTGTTTGACTCCGCTCACATGGAAAATCTTTTTCCTGGTATATAATTGCAGTTTTCTGTGTTGAAGTTCGTGTCTTGCCCCTCTATTTACCACTATGTGGTCCACTAAGAGACTGGCTACATCCTCCCATTCATGGAAGACATCAAGAAAACCTCCCCTTTGCCTGCTATTTTTAGGGCTTAACGAACCCAGTTTGCTGCCATTCTTGTAGGCAGCAGTGGGGAGGGAGGATGTAACAGTTTGGGTTGTAGGCACCTGTGTTGGACCTGATGCTGTACAAGGTCATTTTGTGCAGACAAAGTTGTATTTGCCCCCAGCAGTGTTGCTTTATGTCATGAACTTGTCAGTCTCAGGCAGCACTTACTTGAAGGCTGGTACATGTGGAGATATGAGGAGCTGTTCTCCTTCTGGGGTATCTTGAGCCCTAGAACTGAGATTTTGAAAACGAGCAGCTGCGAAGGATTCCTGTGGCACTTTCTGCAGGAACAAATGAGGGAAAGAAGGGATTAACCATCACTGCTAGCATACTTAGAGCTAGCTCTTTCAATAATGAATAATTACTAACTAAGTAGGGCTCTTAGTACAAGCTTCTTTCTTAACAGTTTAATGAATCCTCACTGTGCATTGTGGTGAGGATTCTTCTTTTCATTCTACACAATGAGCAAATTTTAGCTAAAAATCCAAATAGTTATGCATTCTGCCTGTTGAAGCTCCCCCCTGCTGTTCCAGCAGGTATGGTACACACTGCCTCATGTCCTAGGCTGATGCTTGCTGATGAGGTAACCCCAGAACAGATGAGCAGTAATCTTGGCACACAGTTTGCAAAAACAAGTTGGTGGTACAGATCTGCAGTATGTTCATTTGCTGGTTTATTATTATTTGAAAAGTAAGACATGTTCTGCAGTTAATTTCCTGCATTCAGAGAAAGGGCTGCCAGGGAACATACAGTTATCTGCAGGACTAACTGTTACAACTTCTCCTCAGACTGTTCTGTTTGGTAATTTCTTCACAATTTATTTTTCTTGTGGTGATTAAATGCAGTGTACTTGTAAAGACATTTTTGAGTATGTTCCATCTTGCCAACTGATCCCTGTGGTCAGTCAAAGTGTTGCTATGGGACTGTCTGCTGTACAGTAGAAGGAGGAGTGATTCCCAAGGGATGAAAAGTTGGTTTCGATGCCCGAAATCCCAGTTCTGGGAGCTGAGCGCAAAGAACCAGTCAGGGGATTAGGTCTGGTCTAACTTACTGCTTCTCTTAACAATTAGAGAAGTGATTTCCTCTGTCAGTTAGAGTAATACTTTTTTTAACCCCTTAAAGGAAGGGTATTATCCCCTAAAATGAAGGGTATAGTCTCAGTTATGTATAACACTGTCTTACATCACTGTGCAATGAATTATTTTTCTGTATAGGAATAGGGAATAACTAACCGGTACAGTTAAAGCAGTAGAATTTTTTTGTGCAGGAACAAGACCTTAGTTATTTACAAAAAAAAAAAAAACAAAACCAAAAAACCAAACCACCACCCCTGCCCCAACCCTTAAAAGAGGGAGTTGACTTTTAGGATGCCTGAGACAAACTAAGAAATGTTTGCCCTGATCTTGCACTCTCTGAAACCAGTGGCAAAATTTTTTACTTTCACTGGTTGTAGAAGCTGGAAAGAGATGAGCATTTTGAGCTGATGATAATGACAAGGAAGCCAAATCACCCTGGATCATAGGTCAAGCCTGGGAAGTAATGTCAGGAGCCAGGCGGCCTGTTACACAGACCTCTGGAAGCCAACACCTATGGTGGAATACAGGAATAGACTTTTTGTTTCCTGTAACAAGTCATTCTTCAAGCAGTGGTGGGGTCCCTCCATGGGAACTGCTGGCCCCAACCTTTCACAGATGGCCATAGCATCTCTAAAGTGTATTGTCTTATGGGAAAGATTGTGCTTACTCCTAAGCAAATATTTTTTTATAATTTCAGGCGGGGGGCAAAGAAGGAATAAGCTGTTTTTCTTGTTGACTTTGAGGATTTTGCTGGTACCAGCCTCTTATTTCATCTTGCCCGTGGGTAGCCTGTGTATTTTCCAAGTGTCAGGATGGTAGCCCTCAAGCTGCCGAGTGCTAAGTGCATTTGATCAGTATCATTAGCAGCCCCGAGTAATTGATTATTGTCCATAGCTGAGTATTCAGAGCAAGCACACAGCCAATGGCAGTCACTTAATCTGTCATGCCTGCGTGTTCTTGTCCTCCCGAGATCTATCAGCTGTGTAGCATCTGACCCCATCAGGAAAATCATTGATGGCTGCATCGTATTTACCGTGTACCCATTATGTCGCCTGTATTAACCACCTGAACTGGCTGCAGTGTACATGGGAGAGGGATGTATAGCAGGGATGGCAGAGTTTGTAGATCTTATTCTAGTCTTCCTTTTCATGCAAATCTAAGCCTGGATTTTTGTAGGAAGAGGGGGTGGTCTTTAAATGTACACTGTTCAATTATTTTTCTGGTGTTAGTATTAATTGCAAGACTCAAAATAGGTTGATTAGAATAAGACCTCACAGAGGTGTTTATAATTCAGATTTTAGAGATGTGACTAATGAATAACAACCACAGCTAATCAGTTCTCAAAACTGATGGTAATGAGCAGAAAAGGGGGAGGAAGCCAACCTATATCTCTGCTAATGCATTTTTTTCAGCACTGCAGTGGAGGGTGGCAAGATCTCTTAACAAGTGTTTGACTCAGATGTAGTTCTTGATTTTTCACGGGAAAAGCCATTTTTGTTAAAGCAGTGCTTAAAGATGAATTTTAAATAACCAGGTGCCAGTTACAACCTTTAAAGTTAGGGTAGTATTTAATTGTTGGAACCGTTTGGCGACTCGAGGCTTGTTACGGCATCCTTGTGCTTTTTATTTATAAGTTGGGTTTTTCTGCATTCGTAACAGCTACAAAAATGACAGCAGTGAACACTGGAGTACTTTATTCACAGAACTGGCACCACAGGGGCATTGGCAGTGCATTTTTTTCTCTGCGTTTCCAATATTTTTGACCTTGATCAAGGTCATTTCTTAAAGATGAGAGGATGTAGTAACTCTTCTGCTATAATCTGGTCAGTCCTCTGCCTCTGTGCACGTGTGTGTTTAACCGTGTGGTGAATTTGCTGTCCTGAATAGGAAAGAACCTGAAACATATCAGATGCTCCTGAACTGGAACCTCAGTCAGGAATGAATGATCCTGATCCACACGGGAATCGGGGTGGTGTTAGCCTTGGAAAATGCCTCTCAAATCAGAGGCAGACATCTTCATGTCAACTCTCTGTGTTTCTGCCGTGTGCCAGAGCCTTGTAAGGAGAGAGAGTATTCCCTACCAGCCCTTCAGGTTGTGCGTTTTAGTTTGGGGTGTTTTTTGACGCTGAAGGACATATTTATTATCACAGTGTGTTCCCTGCAGTTGAACAAATAATTCCACTGACACCAGTGAGACTGCTTGTGGAAGGAAGGCAAGAAAAGAAACTGGCCCTGGCTGGTGAGGCGCTTGTACACATTTCAGTGCACTCAGGGAAGCTCTGCGGATGCCTACTGCCTATTTAAAAAATTTAAAAAAAAAAAAAAAAAAAAAAAAAAAAATCAGGAGCCCAGTTTTGTCATTTGACATACAGCTGAGCTGCTGGTTTGTACATTTTGTCTTTAAATAATACCACAGAACACAACTCAGTGTGGGCATGGGGATGAGGTTCCTCTTTCAGCAGTGAGCAGTGTGGTTTCTAAATAAAGTTAATGGTGGAAATTAGTTGTATTTAATACTTCAAGTACTGGGGCAAAGAGTACCCTAAGGCCAAGGTTATTCCAGTCTCTTATGTCCGGCATGAGGCTTTGGTGAAGCGAGACAGACAGCTCTACGTGTCTCTCGCCCTTCGCTCCATGTTCCCCCTGCTTATCTTGCACCAGCAGTGGGGTTCGTGAGAGCTGTCTGAGGAGCGGTTCAGCTGAAAACTTACCTTTTTTGGGGGAGAGCAAGTTCAAATTGGGGAGCACTGTGGTGCAGTCCATTGTGCAACTACATGAACATTACTGCTGACATGGGGGAAGGAAGTGGAGAGCACTTGTAAAGCGGCCAGGTAACCCTCACCTGAGAAACAGGTCTAGTATGTTGATGTGTGGACATACGGTGTTTAGGTTCAAGAGAGACCGAGCAGTCATCTTAGAAAATTTTCTATCAGCAATAATATTTTCTGCTTCAGAAACGTTTTAATGAATAATTTCTGTTTTCTGCAGAAAGTTGAGCCTTTTGTTGGACAGACAACACTAGGCAACTTTCTGTAAAGTCTCTCTGAAACATTTGAGACGCACAAGCATACATACATTATCAGTCAATTTATAATAGAGATGCAGAATATTCTTAAGTCATGAGCAGTTTTGCAGAAGCCTACAGTTTTTCTATGGTTTCCTGAATGTAATAAAAATTACAGCTTCTTTGGATGACACTAGCCCCTGCAACATCTCAGTTTTTGCCCTGTGTCAATGACTTGATGTGGCCATTGAGTCCTGCAGGACGGTTCATGATACCTGATGGAAATTGTATCAGTCTTAACAGGACTTCTGAGTAACTTTTCCAGAGTTCTTCCAATCCTCTGCGTTATTACACTCTACTAGGGTTCAAAGGCCCTAGTACCAACTTACTGCAGTGGTGCCAACTGCAGCTTAACTTCCTTTGGGTGGGACCGCATGTGCGTAATCCTTCCACGGCCTCAGCTTTAGAGTTTGCAGCGGCAGCAGCATGACTACACGAGCATAGATCCAGCAGTGCTGGCTTCCTGGCTGAAATTTTTCATGAGAAACAGGCTCATCGCTCAAAAGGCTGTTGTGGGTGCACATTGCTTTTAAGTCCGTATCAGTTCCTGGGCCAGTGCTTGCTATGAAGACAGACCTTTGTTACTGGAATGTGAATATCATGTCTTGTGAATTGTAGAGAAAGGAAGGTAGATGTTGGGAGAGAGGAGGAAGAAGGGAGCCTTAAGCCGTTTTTCCTCCTTGGCTTCAGCTGCAGGGCTCTGAGGAAGAGAAGGCCTTTCTTCATTCTTTCAGCCTCTCTTTTAATTTTGCTGCCAGCCCTGGCAGAATAATCCTGCTGAACAGTTAAAAATCATATATTTTATATTGCAGCCTCGATCTTCATGAGAACAGAGATCAGAGGGACAGAGCAAACTAGTGCACGGAGCACCTTTATAAATGCACAGGGCTTTCATTTCTTACAGTGGTGTGGATGTGTGAATGCTGTCTCGAAAGGGAGCAGCACAGCCAGCATTACCCTGTATGCAGGAGGGGGAGAGAGGAGAGATGGAGATGCGGATCATTAGTCAATTATCTGCTCAGCGAGCTTCATCCTCTGCCAGGGCAGGCAGCTAGAACTGGTTGGGGAAAAGTCCCAGAGCCCCGTCATTAGTGGAAGCAATCCCGGTGGGCCCACGGATAGCCCTCCTGCAGCCTTGTATACGCCTGTCCACGGGGCTCCCAGGTCTGCAGCCCTCTTCGGCACCTCCAGCGTGCCCTGGCTCCTCCCGCGCCTCCTCTTCCTCCAGCCTGTTGTGTTGTGCACCTGCTTGGCTGGGCTGGCTGCACCACTGGGGCTTGCCTCCAGCCTGCCTGCTTCAGCCATGTCCGAGCACCGCCGAAGCTTTGAAAGCATTTTTACATTTGTATTTTACTTGGGTTTTCCTTCCCAGAAGTAATGCCTGTTCAGTTTGGGTTTATGGTTGCTGATATTTTTTCTAAAGTTGTCTGTTGTCAGGTGTCTGGATCCATCATATAAACCAGGCGTCTTCAAGAAAAAAACAGTTTAATAAAGGTAGAGAAGAGATTGGTTGACTTTGTCCAAAGTAGTTACACTTAAAATGGTAGGAAATTAAAGCAATGCAGAGTTTTGCATAGAACCTCTTGGCATGTAACTCAAAATAATATGGTCTATCAGTATGTGTTTGAATCCTCACAATCACCACCTTCTTTTAAGCCAAGAGAAGATGGGACAGGAAAGAGAAGGACTTTTTTTTACATGTTTTTAAAACGCCTGCACTTAAGCACTGAAATTTGTATCTTAGCACCCACATAAGAGGCTGGATGTTTGTACGATACATGTAAATGAGCAGTAAATGGTGACATTAAAGACAGTTTATGTGCCTACAAATAGCTTTGGGCTTGAGTCTACTAACAAAATAGAGCTCCTTTTATCTCGGGCTCATTCAAGGCCAGCGTAGTAAAGCCACGTTGGCAACGGCGTGTCAGTCTGTAACATTCGCTTGCCCTGCTAGTATTGTGTGAGAGGGGCTAAAATGCGTCTGTATCGGCACTAAAGTGGGATAATCAATTGAGTTAAGGCAGTTCACTGGAAACAGCAATTTTTCCCTAGTCTGAACAGTCCCGGGGGAGTTTTTCTAAAGTTCAGTGTCTGACACTATGCTCTTGAAATGGAGGCAGCACAATCCTGTCTTATTTTTGCTCCTTTTCTGAGCATGCAATGAAAGTAGGTTAAATTTGGCCGTGCAGGCCGGCCAAGTGAACTGGCTGCAAATAAAGCTGGGGTGTGGAGGGCTTCCCGGCGGCCGGGGCCGTCTTTGCCGAGCGGTGCTGGGGTGGAAGGTGGCAGCAGGGTGCCCGGCGGGGGCAGCTGCAGGTTGGTGGCCAGCTGACACGGCAGGCTCGCAGAGGCACGGGCCACGCTCCCGCTGGCGTGTCGCTCAGTCTGGGGCGTCGCTCTGGGCGATGCTGTTAAACCAGCAGAAAGTCGGAGCGTACTTGTAGTGGTGCCAGCCAGGAAGTCCTTTTCCGGGGTTTGCGTCTTGGTTGGAGGAAATGCTCCGTAAGCTGCACTTTTAAAATAGTCCTTGGCTGGTGCCCGCGCTAGCTCTGCTGGCAGATGCTTTTGTGTGAGTGTGCAGATCTGGTTATAGGGAATCTATTACATGCCGTGTTTAGGCGGTAGCTTCGCTGTCTGCATTCTCTTTTCCGTGCCACTAGCAACGGAGAGACTATGCTTGTTTTGTGCCTAAATCCTCTTTATATTCTTTATTCTCTGAAGAAGCAGGATAAAACAATCTTGATGGTAGTTAACCACTGAAGCAGATTTTTATTTTGTCTAATTCTGTTTAGGTAGCAGGATAGGTACTCGGATGACAGGAGTGTAGAAATCCCTAAATTGAACAGATGGATTTTCTTTTTTAAATGAAAAACTGCATTTTAGATTCTAAAAGCATGTAGGCCTTTGGAATTTGACTACACCTGGGTTACAGTTGACATTAATGTGCATAACTGGGGGCAGAGGAAAGTCACGGGTCTCTGAAGCAGTAATTTACTGTGCTTCAGCTCTGAAACAGTTTTATCTGTCTATAAACAGGAAGGCACAGAAAGCTGAGGAACCTTTCAGAAATATTTTTGTTCTACAGCATGACCACGAAAGAAATTCCATCGTTAGGACAGATTTTGCTGGAAATTACAAATTCGTTGATGTAAATCATCAGCTCACCTTTTAACATTCTGTTGAACTACAGTGATGCCCATGAATTCCAAATGCACCCAGAAAATAGAGAAGCGAGAACACAGACTCTTGTTTTCCTTTGATAGTGGTTCCCTTTTACTTTTTTTGTTTTATTTCCAGCAGAAGAGCAGATAAAATCAGGGCGTACTAAGAAATGTTAGTGGGACGACTGATACTATCCCATTACATGTCCTTGGAATAAGCTTGCTCTTCCTAAATAGAAAACATGAGTAGATTTTAGCTGGGATTTACACCAGTATGGCTGAGACAAAAACTTGGACTTTCGTTACGCAAAAAGTCAGTTCCATGCGAATATGAACAAATGCACTTAAATACCTGTTATATGTTCCTGGCATTCAGAGCACCAAAACTACAATGGAAGGTAATACCACTGGGGGAAGATTTATTTGTCAGCCTTTTAGTAGGACACTTATAACGAAAAATCTATTTATTTCGCTTGTCCATCAAAATACGACTTGCCTTGAGTGGATGAGTAAAATTTTGCAACTCTGCATTAAAGTAATGCAATTCCCGACGCAGTCCCAGCGTCAGTTCCTGCCTTAATGTAACTTGTGCTGGGGGAGGTATCTTGTTTATGCTTTGGTTTATTGCTTTTAGCTGGTGTGAGTAGCAAAAAGACGCCTGCAATATCGTGATTTAGACAGTATTGCTCGTGTTAATCCCATTACTTTGCCAGCTATTTTTCACACATCTCTTCACCTCCCACCCCTTGAACCGCAACTTTCTTTGCTCTGAGTCACCCTGGAGCCTCGCGTAAGGAGCAGGTGTGGCTGGCCGTGCAGATGTGCTCCCGCAGCCTGGTGCAGCCGCCCCGGAGAAATGTATAGGAGGAGGGGATGGCTGCTCTGTGCGTGCACATGCAAGTGAGAGGGAGGGAGGGAGGGAAAGAGAAGGGCGCACATGATTTTCCGGCATGTAAATCCCTGAGAACAATGAGCGCTATGGTCTGCTCTCACTCCCAGCACAAAGGGGAGAAAAATACAGTGACCGCAGTCACACAGGGCAGAATGCTGTCAGGCTAGAGGAGTGGAGCTTCTGCATCATGCCACCACCTGTGCCCAAGACTAACAGAAGCTTCTGTCCCCGCAGCGTGGTCTTAGGTTTCAAAGAGGATTTGGGATGCGCTGGTTGGCAGCATCACCCTTCCTTCTCCTCGGAGAACCTGCACAAATCCTTTAGACTTCCCTGTGGAGTATAGTTATAACATTGCTCCTGCATGCTTCTGAAACGCCCTCAGCGTGCATGGGGAGGGCTGCGCTCCGGGCAGCTCAGGTGCTCATGGTGAGGCAAAAATGTTACACAAAGGGACAGGAGATGAGTTTTCCTTCCTTGTACATGCTCAGGCACTGAAAGGAGAAAGCCCAAGTCTATTATCCTTTTCACAGGGCTAGTTGCCTTTCTGCCCACAGGGAGGGTAAGTTGGCTTCTTTCCACAGAGATTTGCATTTTGACTGCCATCCTTCTGGAATCCTTTATGAAATGAAGGGGGGGTGTTGGCTGGCTGTAAAACGCAAGCTAGGAGGGCAGGCCTGCAGCGTGCTCGGCTTGGCCATAGCAGCCCTGACTGCTGGAGAATGGTCGCTGTGAACCTCAGATTCTGGCTGTGCTGGGCACTTTGCAGAATGAGACCCTCCTGCATTTCTGGGATCAACTCAGGCCTGAAAGTGCTGAAGTCAGGCAGAGGAGAACTGGTAAACTATGGCAATGAGTAACTGGGCAAAAGATAGAAAGGATTTGTGGTGGGAAGCGATCAGTAACATTAAAAGCAAACAAACAAGCAAGTATCATAGTGTTTTGGATTGCTTTGTGTTAGGCGAAATTCCTTAGGCCAAGCAGCTCCATTTATACATTCTTGTTGTAATTGCACAAACCACGAAGCTGTAATTTAAAAAACAAAACCAAAAAGCCAGCGGGGGGGTTCCTTTACTTCTCTGGAAAGAGGAGTCAATTCTAAACTTTTGTTCCTTTGCAACAATACGTAGGGGCTTTACAGTGCTGAGCCGCCTCGCCTGAATGTTAAATTATGGCACTTGTTTTACTCTTTATTTCTGTGTCTTGCGTGATGCAGTTTGTACCAGCAACGTCTGAATGCTTTGGCTTACTTTGAAAGACTAAGAGAGTTAAGGGTCTTTCATGAAATAAAAGAAAATCCCCAAAATAGCCTTCTGTAATTTCTGAATTGTATTCTTAGCTGCATTAGCATATAGCTGGAGTTAATTCATTTGCATTAATGAAAAAGTCAAAGTGAGAGCAGAATTAGGCCTGTTTGAAAATCAAGCCAGAATCATATCTGATGCAACTCAATCTCAGCTTTGAATTGGAAGCCTGTCACGTTGCTTGTGACCTGGAGACATGGATGTTTCAGACTCATCCCGAAAGTAGCTGCGTGACATACCGAAGGAGGGGGTTGTCTTCAGCGTTGGACTGGGGCCCCTGGTTTTCCAGCCACCCCAGCAGCGGCCAGAACCAGCGCACAGGATTTGCCGAGATGATCCAGGCAAGTCTGCGCTGTACAGTGCCTCGGGGCAGAGACCCGTCCCCGCTGCCCTGCCACCACGCTGCACAGAGGCACCGGCCCCACAGGCACTGCCAGCCAGCATCACTGTCCGCAGAGCCCACGCTGAGCTGGGATCTCCTACTCCCACAGCTAGTCTGGTCCCCCCAGGCTCAGGTGTTGCTTGCCCTTGCCTGTTGCCCCATGTAGGCATAGTTTTAGATGTTTGAAGATGTAGGTTAGTGTCTTTTGGGGGTGGTCAACAGCGCTCTGGGATCCGGGCACCTAGCTCCCATGGATTTCAGAAGGAGCTGGGTGCTCAGCTTGCACAGGTGCTTTTGAAGTCCTGAGAGATGATACAGTGAGGTCTCCAAGGAGGAATTTTTTCCCCTACCTGTTACCACAGTTATCTTTTGGCTGAAGCAGGAACACTGATAACCCATACAAACTTGTAGCAAAACTATAAATCTTTTTAGCAATGAACATGTATTATTTTTTGAAATCTTTGAGACCTTTGTCTCAACAAGGCATTGAGCATTATTTTTAAACATACTGCCCCTTAAATATATTTTCCATTAAATGACTGGGTCCTCGTTTTCTTCTGTTTAAGAAAAAGGGAGATAGGCACATTTCTGGGACCTTCCTTAAAGCATGTACTATGTGACATACTTTTTATCAGGTCATTCCTGACCTGAGTTCTCTCTAAACTTAATAGTTATAATCTTTTAAATCCTTCTTCAGATGGGAACTTCTCCATGGCTGTAATAAATTTTGTTCTCCTATATCCTTTTTGAAATGAGGTAGCAAGTACTTGAGCTTGAGTGTGCATGAAGGCTTTACATATGGCTTTACATTTTTTTTTCTTTCCCTGTATTAACACATTCTCCCGCCCTGTTGTCTTGTTTCTTTGCCACTTCTTTGTCCTTCTGCACAGAGCAGGTGTTTTCACTCAACTGCCTACAGAGATGCCGAAGAATTTTTCAGAGCAGTTGGAGTTAAGATAACATCCATCAGCGTGTATGAGAAAACTGCTGCTTTTTATGTGCATTACCTTGCATTTGTCTACACTAAATTTCAGCTGATCAGGGAATATTTCCTCAACATCTTTGGAAATTATATAGTCATTGACTGAGGGGGAGAGAGAGGATAGAAATTAAATGGTCACAACATTTGCTGAATATTTACTAGCAGAGAGGGAGGGCTCCTTCGAAATGAGACCAGTTTCTCACAATCTCATTGCTCTGTGCTGTTCTCTCTCTCTCTCTCTCCATATCAAGCAACAGGATTAGGGAAGGCATGAAAGAAATTTCCTTTAGTCATCTTCATTTTGGGAAGATGAGGCAGCGTGAAGTTAGTGTTGCAGGAGTTGTGTGCAGGGAGTGCTTCAGGGCTTCTGTTTGCTCAGGGAAGGGAAGGTGGGTCCGGGCGCCTGGTCAGGGTTGGGGTGGGGAAGGCGAAGGGAGCCGGCGGCATACACTTGCCCCAAAAGTTGTGAGACCTGTAAGGGCAGAGCTCACAGCAGGCTTTTCAGCATGCAAGAAAGCCTCCACGGTTAGGAAGCTGCCTCGTGTTCCTTGTGCTTATAGATTGATTTCTCACCAAGACAGGATTTTGGGAAAACCTTTTCTTCCTTGAAAGAAAAGCAGGTAAAAATAATACACAGGTTCTCAGTTCTAATGCAGAAAAAATATATTGTTCCCTTCTGCAGACATGTGCTTGCCTTATGTTAGGAGAGGCACTGCTCTATCACTCGATATAAAAATGGTCAGTGCAGGGGCATCTATCTGGGGCAAGGGCTGCATTTGCTGCCACTGTGGACTTTTTGGATCACATTAAATAAAGAGAAGGGGAACTGTAACCCCCATTGGGTTTGGTTGCCTCTAGTTGTGAACACCCAATTTTGAAAGTCTTAACCTGATTTTTACAAACAGAAAAGCACTACCCAGAAAGTTCAATTCAATTTGTAATTGTTCTAGCCAAAACTCAGATCTGTTTTCCTTCCCAAGCATCAGGAGCTTCACGGTTGTCACTACTGTTTCCTCTCTATACCACGGTACATTTTATTGAAATATTGACCAGGAAACTCTAGGGCATGTGAAAGTTCATTTTCTAAGATGATTTACACATAGCCTTTTGTTGAAACTTCATTGATGTTGTGGATTGATATAAGTAAGTACATATGTATTCAGGATCTGTGTTTGTAAACTTTCTAGGCAGTCTGTGGCAAATGAAAACAGAATGTTTCAAATGTGTTTCTATCTTTAAAGACCAAACACACCAGCTGAGCCTTCTATAGCTCCTGTTGCCATCCAAACCCTGAACTCTGCATGCTAAAGTAGTCGGGGTGATCTGGTCTTGAGTACCACCTTTAGCTGCAGATTTGGCATATGAAATATAATTTATGTTGTGTGGGCTACTTTAAGCAAAACTCTAAGCATTCTTCAAAGAAGGTTTCTCTTGTTTCATACTGGCTGTTCTTGTGTTTGATATGACACCAGAAGGTAGTAAAGCATGCTTTTAAAAGCATCTTTCTCTCTTGAATGTGCAGTTTTGTTCATGCTTGTGCTTCTCTCTCTGCGCACCCATCTGCTTTGGGACTTGTAAGTGGCACACGTCACTTTGCAGGCAAGTGGCAACCATGGAGAAGTGCCCGTGGCTGCTGGCGAGATCAGGACTATGCGTGCAGAAAGGAAGGTTGAGCTTGGCCTCTCTCCATGGAGAAGACCAGCTTGTCAGAGACCCACGGATTTCAGCTGTGGCCTTGACTCTGACAGTGAGCTTCCAAGGCTTTGGGGGAACCTTAAACACCTTTAATATCTTTGTGTTTGTTTGCCAGAGCACCTGCTACCTCACCATTTCACTATGGCAGATACTGGGCTGAGTGAGCTTTGGAAAGCAGAGTAGTGATCAAAATGGTGCAGTGTAATGTTTTCATTAAGTACCTCGTCCGCTTTTCCTTTTTCCTTTCTGATTTAACATTTCTGCCCTTTCCCCCTTTTTCTTCTCCAAGAGCAACCCCTCTCTCTCATGATGTACTACTGTGTTGTCTTGTTACCTTTCTAAAATGCTCTCTGAGCATATATGACCAGGGACCTCTCTGCATGGTATTAAAATAGTTGGCTGCTTATAAAGTTATACCATCAAAGTGCCTGCCTGTGGCCTATTGCAAAATGGGCGTTCAGAATGCAGTATCTTTTCATCAGGGAAAGATGAAACATGTTCATTGCTAGATTACTATTTAAAGAGAAATCACTTAGGTGCTATAATTGGAATACCCAAATCGTGGGCTGAGTTCCTTCTCCTGGGGTCCTGTTGCAACTTTGATATACAGACTTTGTCAAAAGGTTTTGAAGGCAAAAAGCCTGCCAGGAAGAATAGTAGCAGAAAGGGGGAAGATCAAGATATCAAAGGGGATGGTACTGACGGAGAAGTCTGCAGTGATGAGGTTCCCATGGATCTTTTCCTTTCTCCTTCCCAGGATTCAGGAGCTCTCTCCCCCCAGTAGAAATCCAAAGGGGAAGCAGTGGGCATGAATACTTTCCTCTCGTCAAGATGCGAGCCAGAGGGAAGGGAGGAGGGAAGAGAGAGGGAGGTGTAATTCCCTTCTTTTCTTGCTGGCTTCAGTGAACTTGGCTCACCATGGGTCCCTCTCTTGCTCTTGTAAAATACATCTGAATTCGGTAGCAGCATAAATGTGATGAATTTCTGGTCTGTGTTGAAGGGCACAGAGTGGTGCTGTCTTGCTCTTGGGCTTGCTCAGATATACGTTTCATGTATCACTTACCTACCACGCAGGGTGGTTATGAGGATTAATTAGTTAATGTTTGTACAGCACTTTGAAGCTGTAATGCACTATTAGGCTCTAGTCTCTGCTTGATGCATGAGTAGAACACCCATTAATGCTAATGGAGGTTGCATGCATTTCTCAAGCAGGGAATACATAAATGCTAAATATAATTGTAATTATTACTGTATTTCACAATATTACTTGATCAGGCTTTTGTAATTTAGCTTAATTTTTTTAATATATAACTTGCAGGAATAAAAAATGTTCTTAATTTTGAATCGTGCTTTCAAGAACAAACTCCTTCAGCCTGAAATAAGCAATCCTTCATTCCTTGTGTTTCATTGTTTTCTTCTTCTCTTTGTATCTTGTGTATCGTCTGACCAGAGGTAGATTTCTGCGCTCTGCAGTTGGCAGAGGTATCTTGCTAGCTAAGGAAGCAAACTCACAACACCTAGCACAAATAGTATTTGATTACTGCTAATTACAGTGCTGTCACATAGACAGGGGGAAAGAACGACGGCTGGCTTTGTCAAATAGCAATGAAATAACCTGCTGTCTGTCTACTGACTTAATGTCTTTAATTGCCAGCGCATAATCAAGATCTGGTGAATTTGTTTGAACATATCAGCAGGCACCAAATATTTCAATTAAGATCAAGTTGTATAACTAGTGTTGCTCTAGCTAGAGCAGAATTCTGGTAAATTCAGATTTTTGAGGCTCACGAAAGGGTAACCGTTGGCAAGAGCCAGAAAGCAAACTGACAGCTGGTTTGGGGTTTTTTTGTTTCAGACTTTGAGTAACCTTCTCATCCTCTGATCCTACTGGCTCCTTGTAGGTGGTTCCCTTTTATTTTCTTTCAGTCTGTTTTCTTGCTGAGGATGATGTCCTCCAGCAGAGTCCATGCACTGTGGGCTTTCTACTGTGAACCCGTCCCCCCAGTCCACCTCAGGCACAAGATGGGAGTGAGGCTGTGCTGTGCCACCAAGACAACTGTGTTGTCCCAGAGGAGCGTCTGTCCCAAGCTCCAGAAGGAGGCTCGCTGCAGCAGCACGAAGCGCAAGGCAGTCTGATTGTCCTCACAGAAAAGCCATGGCCTAGCATACCAAAGGTGGTCTTTCTCTTCCATGTAAATGATAGAGCTTGTTTTTTCCTTTTGTCCCTCATCCTCTTACCAGAACAGTCTTTTTTAAGAAATCAGTCCCTTTCTATAGCCAGTGGATGTTACAAGAGTTTGGGATGAATGCTTGAATTACGTTCATCTTTGAGAGCTGAATTTGTCCCAAACTATCTGAAGCCACTTTATTTACATCAAAGCCTCAATCAAAGAGGTTTGCTCTATCTTTGAAGGATCCTTCCTTTAGGGATTCACGCCTATTCAACCAGATCATTAGCAGCTTCTTAGGCACAGAAGAACAGGTCCTAGTGATAAAATCTGCAAGGCCATGACCAGGACTTGCCTTTGCTCTTTCATTAACCGCTGACATGGGAATCTTGCACTTCTCTGAGGCTGCTTTGAGCACTGGATCCTGTAGACTACCTTTCCCTGTCCCGTTCATATTTAATCATGACATTTGAAAAGACCCATCTGTACCAAGTTATGCATATTTACCTCATCAGTTTTCATTTAGCTACTATCTGAATTTTCTGTTTTGTTTGTGAGGTTCCTATGGCTTGTTACATGACAGGCGTTAGTCTGGATTGGTGGATGGATGTTCTTGGCGCTAAGCACTCTACCTCACTTTAAACTGATCTTCTTAGCTTTGGTGGTTATAATTCTTGCCTTGACATCAGGAGAAGTGGCCTGTACTTGTCTGTGTATTGTTACCTTTTAGCTTTATCCACATACTGTTCAGTGCAGCTTTGCGTGACCCCAAGACAGAGCTATGACCTATCTTCTCCTTGCCCTCAGGAGCCCTGTAATTTTAGGGACCATGCTCAGCAGGCATGAGCTTGAAAGCTGGCATGTAGAAATTCGCAAGTTCTCTCTGTTCTGAAGGACCTTTAGAAAGTTGTACCCACCCCCTGCTTAGTTCTGGCAAAGCTGGAGTCATTCGTGCGTGTGTTTAGTGGGAGCTGTCAGCGCTCTACAACTCTCTAGATCAGGCCTGGAGTCTGAGAGCTAAAAACAACCCCAAAATGCAGAGATGATGTATGACAGACGTATTTACATTTGCAGAAAGTCAGAAAATTAAGCTAGAGTTTTCTTTCTCCCATTTTTCTTTGAAGTCAAAGAGGAGAAGCCAGGACCACTAAACACTCTGGTACTGGTTTTGCTTCTTTTGGATGTGTGTGTGTACATGTTTCAATGAGTTTTCAGTCTTCTAATGGGTTCTATATATGGATATTTTAAAGACATGGATAAGCTGATATTGTAATAATAGGGTAAGGCAGAGATGCTGGGCAAGGTCAGTGGGCTTGGCTTGCATATTGATGAAGCCAAAGAGTGGGAAGAATGAGGAGGGCTTGTGAGAGCACATTCTTTGTGCTTGCTACCCTTAAATCTAAATTTAGCTGAATTCAGGAAACTTGAATCACAAAGGAACCTGCACCTTTTTTTTTAAATCAGATTTTCCTTAAATTTTTTTTTCCCCAGCTTCTTGATTGTATTGTCCAACTTAGGTATCAGTCACACGGTTGTATTACTCCCAGTGATATCACAGAGAACTAAATTGCTTGCTGTGGTTATGGACTTCCCATCTCTACCTATGCAGAAGATAGTGGGACAGCAGCTGCCCATTACACGTAAAAGCCACAACTTTGATGGACAGGGAACAGTCAGTGTTCCCTATTTCTTCAGGGAAAAAATAACAGAAGAAAACAGAGGTTTTACACTTTGTGCTTTTGCTAGTGTGCTTTTGATTTTCTGTATCTTACTAGTTCTGTCATGTATAGGTAGCCCGATAAGAACTTACATGTTATGAAGTTCATCTCCATTCTCTACTAGGTAAATATCTGTCCTTTGGAGGATGCTGTTTCTGTTGGTTCTCCATTTCACTGGCTGACTGTAGGCATGGGTGCTCTTAAAAGTAGAGGCCAGATGCTTGGAAAGGGTAAATCAGCATAGCAAAGCAGCTGCTTCCACTTAAGCCACCTGAGGACCCCCTTTTTATCTTTTTTTATCTACCCTTTGTGCATTTTGTAGCTCCAAGCAAACTTTGCTAATGCTGTTATTGGCAATTATATCTTCATTAGTTTCTGTCTTGCCTATCGTTTTTCCAGCATTCCCGTCTTGTTTACTTCTGCTCAAGAGCTGTGAGCTTTGGTAATTTTCCAAATTGTCATCTCACGTTTCCAAAATCACCAGATTTGTTTCATTTGCAAAAGTACAGTCTTTGAAGTGTCTTGTACTTCCTGCCGAGGAGGTTACATCCAGCTTTTTTAAAAACTTAGAACTCCTGTTTCCTTCTAACTATTTTCCTCAGTACGAATTAGTGCAAGATGTGTGTCTTCAGGAGCTCTGCTAGGTAGAGGTGTAGTTAAAAGTTCTGCTCTCAGTCTGTATCTTCTTTAATATTAATGAGATGTAGGGATTGCTTGGATAGCAGATGTGTGAAATCCTGAAGGTTTTTACATTGCCTTTTAAATTCAGTCAGAGATAGTACTCCTGAAATGCTCCTACCATAAAGAATAGCTGGGCATGTGTGTGCATCGATGGTGAGAGAGGTAGCGGAGAGCTTGCAACAAGTGACGTGGAACAGAGCGGTGATAGGCGCTACTGAGGTCAAATTCTTCACTGTTCATTCAAGTGTGTTGATTATTTTTGTAATACTCATTTTATTTTTGCTGATAAAATTTCTTGTTGGATGCCCTTCCATAGAAAACTTAGTAATTTTCCTATGTAGTTAATATTCAGATATAAAAAAACTATTACAGTTTAAATGATGAATAGATGCTAATTTATACATATATACTTATACTCAGAATGCCTAATTAATGATCTTCTGTGTCAGTCACGGATATGCAAATGATTATATTTTGTGACTCTTATCATAATTGTGTTGCCCCGTCTGGTTTCAGTTTGGGGGAATGTTTTTACTGCAGTTTAGGAAGAGACATGAAAGAGACTGAGCAACAAAACAACCCACAGTTAGTTAATGCCTCACCACTGCAGCTGATGTGGCATTTTTATCGTGCTTTTAGTTTTAGAAGTTGAAATGGGAAAGGCAGCAGTAAAGAACGTAACTTTCTAGCTATGCTAATCAATCAAACCCAGGTAGATCCTGGTTGTTTTTACGCGTGCCTCTGGCAGGCATGCAAAGGAAAACACCTTATCTTCCCTAGCTCTCTAGTGAAAGGACCTCAGGTTTAGCATGATGAGCCACTTTTGACAGACTAGACAGAAATGTCCACCTGATTGCAGGGTAGGTGATGTGCTTCGCACGTGCCATATTGGCCTGTGCTGATGGGTGCTGAGAGCTATGTCAAGCAAGAGCCAGGTTGTCCCTGTTCCTGTGCTAGAGCGTTACAAGCTCGTTCTCTTCATGGTGGGTGAGCTCAGTTCCCGTGAGGAAGGCCAGTGTAAGCCTCTTCTGTTGGGCAGAGGCAAATTTCAGATTCTGTAAAGAAAGGTGGGTATTTGCACCATGTCTGAAGTGTCTAAGAGGAGCGGTTCCTCCAGAGGCACGTTTGGAGCAGAACCAAGTTAGAGGATCCGAGCAGCAATCTGGAGAGCTCGCCTATCCCTGTCCGCTATCCAGGGAGCTATATTCACTATACCTTGCAGTGCCTAAAGTTAAGTGCTGTTGGAAGCTCATCGTGAAGCCATAATCTCTCATCTTTCTTTCTCTTTAAAAAAATGTTTGCATTCATGGCAAAGTAAAAGATTCACAATGTATTTTGTTAGGGCTTGTGGGTACATTTTGCTACGCAAATAATTCCACCTTCCATAATTACAGAGAACATGAATAAAATTTATGATTTTCAGCTGTGATATGTGCTTGCATTGAAGTTGGTCCAAATTTGCGATTCTTGGGATTTGGACAAAGGAAAATGGACAGGGTCAGTTATTTTTATGGCTGTCTTTCTGGTATCTTGGACTGAAAACAGCTGGGAGGGGAAAAAAGATCTAAACCTGACAAATTTCATGCAATTACTGGCCTTGAAAAACATATTTTAATAAAATAATTAATGGAAGCTTGTTTCTAACCCTCCAGCACTTGTGTCGGGGTGCTGCATGGGCCAAGGGTTTCCTGAGGCTGGGGGCCGCAGGGGGTCCCCATGGGGGTCTGCCAGGGCAAGGCCGGGCAGCTGGGCCCAGCCCAGCCCGGGGCAAGGCAGCCCCCGGCATGGGGCAGCTCCCTGGGGACGGGCCAAGGCTGGGCCGGGACATGGGCCCAGGGGTGGCCAGGCAGGGCTGTGGGGAGCTGGAGACCGGCCCTGCTGCGGCATCGCAGGGGCAGCGGCTGATGGCCCTGGGGGGCTGCCGTGGGGTCCTGGGCTGTAGGGCCCAGGTAGGGGCTGGTCAGGGCCATTGGAGGCCGTTAGTGTCCATCAGGCCCCGAGAATTACTTCTGCATCAGACTAGAAAAAGACTCTTGTTAATATTTTCAACTGGGCATGTAAGGAAATTCGTAAGAAATCAGAAACCCATATTCTGGGGGATGCTGGGGATCTTCTTTGTGTTGCAAAGAGAAAAGTGCCTATAGAACAACCTTGGGGTTTCTCCCTCCAAATGTTTTTCTTGCTGGCTGTTTTATCGGGTCCCGGGTACGTTTTGAAGGCCTCCCCTTGCCGCCTTTATTCTGGGCCGGAATTAGTTTGCATTGTTTCGCCCGAAGCTGTGTGTATGAATGAGCGCTCAGTGCCTGCAAGGAGGCCGCAAGCTGACCCCGAGGAGAGGGGGAAGGAGCAGCGCAGCCGCTGCAGAGGGGGTGCAGCCAGGGCACGCCGTCCCTGCCCAGAAGCCACCCAAAACTGGCCTGGATGGGGGGAGTGCTTATGCAGCCCGGCTGCTTGAGTCCGGGCTACGTGGGGTGGCCGCGCTTGCCGTGTTTCACTCCGAGTCTGGCATTTGTAAGCAGATGGTGGTGGTTGTGCACAGCCCAGGAAAAGGTTTGGGCTGAATGTCACTCCGGGGAAACTCAGATCTTGCCTCCAGTCAGGAGAGTTCACGGCTCTGCTCTTGGCACCGCTGGGACTTGCAAGGAGTTCACAGCAGCGTAACTAGCAAATCATGCCTCCGAATTGATCCTGTAGGCTGGGACCTCAGACCCTGGCTGGGGAAGCTATTGATTCTCGCCAAACAGCCTCACAGGACGGGGAGGCGGTGGGATCTATACGGTTGTGCTCCTTCCTCACTCGTACAAGTTACGACCATCACGACATAGGCATCCAGCAGCTCCATGACATCGAATGCTTCATTATAGCTGGATGTGTTATTCGGCTCTCTGCACAGGGAGGCAGACACAGTGGTGAACTTTGGATGAGGAGAACCCAGTCAGTAAAGACAGGAGAGATTGAGTGCTCCCTGTGAAAGCACCAGTGTACAGAGGAATGCGCTTCCCTTATTGTCCTCTTCCTTACTCTCTTTTCCTCTGCAAAGGGCTGGATCTCTCTTACAAAAATGATGACACTTAGGCACTCATTTCCATTATATATAGATTAAATCTGTAATTGGTTGCAGCTCTTCAGAGGCACGTTCAGGTGCCAATGCTTTTTCAGTACTTCTTATTTGGATGCTATGTGGTATGTACATTAATCTTAGCTATAGTGACCCCAGAACTTTTTGTTCTGATGTATATATGTCTATTAGCATTGGAAATACTACCCAAATAAGGAAAATCAGGGAAGTTTATTTAATTCTGAGCAAGGTTTCAAAGTGTAATAAACAGCTTGTTTTGCAGGTTTTCTTTGAATTTGTGGTACTTAGCATCTGTCACCTGTAGTGTAACTGACATGTAAAAATGGAGAAATACTAAACTTAAGGAGAAATGGAAACTTCTGCTACACGGGCAACTTTTCATGTGTATTGTTGCAAGTTACTATAGTAAAGCTTTTCCACAGAGATGGGCTTTTTCCAGTGGAACGGTAAGAAAATCTTCATTTGGTTCTTTCCATTTTCTAAAAAATGGCTCTGCATCAGCTTGGGAGTTACAGGAAACAACGGCCTGTGTGGCTTTGATCTGCTTGTTCCAGCTGCTTCTTCTAGACAGAAGGGCAACTCGGAGAGGAGGGCTTGACAAGTTTTGCTTGTAAAACTAAGAGGAAGTTGTTATTATGTAACATCAGGTTAAGAAGTGCTTTTTATGCCTGTCCTGGTTCATTAATACTTTTGCTTTTGCACGGAGTGTTTTAAAATTCAGGTATAGATATTTAAAATCTGCATGTATTAGTTTACATTCCTGTACCTCAAAGGCATGGCAAGCTGGGGACCTAAACTTTGTCGTGATGTTTCTAAAGTCTCTCTTAATCATTCTCAGGATGTTTTCAGGCACTGCGTTGTTCACCTAGCTTTCAACTGCTGCTCAGAAATAAGCAAATACAAACCAAAAATTGCTTTTGGAATTAAACCGCAGAGGAGAAGTCCATGAAGCTGCTGGAAAAACAACCCAGCCACCCTGAATGAGCCAACAGCAGGGAAAGAAATATAACACTTGTAGTGTGAAAGGCGCTCTCCTTCGCTCTTTGCATGCGTCAGCCACAAAAATAGCAACATCGGGAACAAAGCTCTATTGGTTAATGAAAAAGGAGGAAAAAGGTGAGGCTGCTCTAAGTTGTGCTAATCACGTTCTTTCCTGTGATAGCCAGGTTACCTTGGTAGTTATTGCTGCAGAAGTGCAAAGTTTGAGCCTGCATCTCCTGACATTTCTACTTCTGTTTCTTCTCTTCGCCTGCTTGCATTGGCTTTGTGGTCACTTTTAGCCATGTCAGCACGCTGAAAATTGCTGACAGTAAACACCGAAGGCATGCATGCATGCTACTGAAAAAAACCACAAGGAAAACAGCCTTGGGTAGACGGTGGATTTGCTCACTGTTACATGTTCACAGCTTCCAGGCACAGTCTGGAGCCTCTTATAAAATACAGGGTTTGGAATTTTGTTTTTAAAGGTAATTGATACAGGCTACAACATTGCTCACTTTTCCATGTGAGTTTTGGTATGTGCAGTAGGAGAGAGGTTCATTGGGCATCATGCTGTACAGAACAGGAGAAATCCTAAGACTTCCAAGCAGAGCAACAGCCACAGGCATGCAGGATCCTGGGGTTTGAGTCAGATAAGTTGGCCATCCCTGAGACAGCCTGGGAGGGACGCGCAGGTTCGATGTTATATGTCATCATTGCCATGCCTACCTTCAGGAAGATGCATGATGTACAAACTGCACAGTGTGCTGATAAGTATTAAATACTGTGCGGTGCAGTAGGCCTGCATTTTACACAGATTAAATGCTGGGCAGGAGAGGGCAGAAAAAGGTACAGCGTTGGGCTCATCTGGGGCAGTGTAGACTGGGGAACAAGGCTTCTTGTGTAAGTACCGGAGTGGACTGGCACTTGCTAGTATCACCAGGGTATCCCCATGTTCCTGCCGCTTTCCTGTAGGTTCGGTGTGGCCTGGTTAGCCGTCAGGCATGGAGCTGAGGAGCTGGATTCGCCTTCTACCAAACTTGCCTGGGTGCTGCACCAGTCAATGAAATGGGATGCAACCCCCAGAGCCCAGCGTTGAGCTGTGTGTTGCCAGGGGCTGGGCTCAGTTTACAGAGCGTGGGGAGGGAGCAGGCTGGACTCAATCAGAAATGGATTTTGCTGGCAGCCTGTTGCTATTTTTGTAGGAGTTTACCCAGCTGCTATGGAGCCATTGCAGCTGTCTGAAGCAGTTGCAGTGCACACCTTGTTGGAAATGCTCGTCCTGCCTGGTGTTGTGCTACCTCAGAGCCAAGTCCACCTCTCCAGAGGCTCTCGCCAGGAGCCAGGCCACTTACCCACCCAAGAGAAGCTCCTGCAACATGGGCACTGCCAGGGAGGGCGACCTGGGGGCTTCCTTCCTCTTCCCTTTCCGCTGCAAAGGTGGTGCAGGATGCAGAAGAGGCCTGCAACCTGAACCAGAAACACAAAGATAAAACACAGGCCAGAATCTCATTTCTCTGGAGTTACAGGATGGTTTCATTGTGGAAATTATTAATTACTCTGCCTTCAACTGATGCAGTTAGGATCAGGGCTTGGACCTGATCTATTTTAAGAGTATCTATTTAAGAACATGGTTTCCAAACTCTTGTTTAAACTTGGTGTGGTCTCATTCATGCCAGCTAGCCAAACTCTGTTTTAGTATGAGCTTGCCTGAGCTGGCTTAAATCTCTGCTTTAGACTGAATTAAACAAAGACAACCCAAAGCTGATGGAGTCGTTACTGCCTTGCCAGCTCAAGGTAAAATGCCATGAGAAACAGGTGCTGAAAGCTGGGAAAAGAGATTGATGTTAGGGGAAAAGTCAAGGGATTTGTCTACCCTTTGTGTTCTGGGTGTGTGCCGCCTGCTCAAGCCGTCAGGCCTGGCAGAGGCTGCGTCTTCCTGCCTGTGTGTAGTGCCTGCCCTACTCCAAGCGCTGTGTAGGTAGTAAGTAAACAAACCAAGTTTATTTGTTTCTTGACAGTAGAGATTACATTGAATCCCTGCTGTAAAGCTCCCTGCATTAGAACCCAAAATATTTTTAAAGAATTCCTAGGAGGGTGCTGGCATATAATGACTAATTTTGTAAATCTTGCATTAAAAAAAGGGGGTTGTACATTGGAGAGACTTCTGCTATATTTAGAATAAAACTTCATGCTCCCGCTGTCAGGATGTGAGCTTAATTACAGCATGCTGCAAACTTTGCTTTTGTGAAGGATATTTTTCTGCACTGCTTGCTTCAAAAAGCACAGTTTTGCTGCTATTTTTATGATGCTTTTGTAACAGCAGCGGGAGTTGAAATGGGTTCGGTGAAACTTGAGAAGGATTCTCTGACAAAACCAGTGATAGTAGTTGTGCAGTTCCCAGCTCGTAACTTCTCACCAGCTGAAATGAATCAATGTCAGGAGGAAGGCATAGCTGGTTGCTGTTCCTTCGCCCCCCGCCCTGTAACTTGCAATTCACTTTTCTATTATACCCCAAATTATCTGTTAAGATTTTAATATGGATCTGCTTTTGCTGCTGTGTTTACGATTGGGTACCTGCTAGAGGATTGCCATAGAAAAATAAAACTGGGAAGTTAGCAAGTTTTACATCCAAACCCAATGAAAAAGTACGCATGATTCAGCCTCCATGCCTGAAGAGAGAACTGCTAGCTCCTTACAATAACTGCCAAGCTGTTAAGGAGACTTCTGTCCTTATCATGGAGTCAGGACGTGGTTTGCAGAGGCTGGCACGCTCTGCTCCGGAGAATAGCAGAGCTGTTGCACCTGAGGTGTGGTGGTAGAGAGCTCGTGATGTGTGTGTGTTGTACCTGAACAGCAAAGGATCTTAAGGCTGCAGAGGAAGACGTTTAGAAATCAGGAAACGTGGAAGATTTGGGGGGAGTGGGGGCTAGTGATGTGTGCTTGGTTTTTTTTAAGGCCTCTTTCCCTTACTCAGCAGAGTTGTTGTCTGTCTCCGTGCACTGTGTGTATGCAGCGTAACTCATGGTGCCCGTCGTATGTAGGGAAAGAGTTTTAGTTTAAGCAGCGTAAAAACTTGACCTCTCCCCAAATGGTGCTACATTTCTTATTCAGGTGGCACAACTTGCATATCCTGAATGTTGCTGAGGGTGCGGATTACAGTCTAAGTTGCATCCGTAGCTGTGAAGGACAGCTGGCACCTTTCAGAAAGTTCTCAAATGCAATGCAGGACTGAGTTCCCATTAAAGTTACTCTGAGAGAACTGCATTGCTGTAAACACTCTGCTGCTCCAGGAGAGGGTTTCAGTGTTTTGCACCAGCCAGATGTTGGATGCTTTCCTTGGTCACTGAGAGACGTGAGCCCGTGGTACCTCTGTGCAGTTAGCTGTCTGTGAAGTCCTCAAGCCTAGAGCACCTGCAGAGATACAGAGGATGGAAGCGTTACCTCCTGAAAGCATCTCGCTTGATTTCAAGGGTCATTTCATACTGAAGCAGCAAGACATGCGGAAGCCAAGCACGTGAACCCCGTAGAAGCCCAGGTGTGGGGAGGCAGGTGGCCGTGTGTGGAGGGTCAGGTTTCAGAGGGATTTCTTTGAAAATAAAGAGAAGTGCGCATGTTTCTCCTGCCAGCACACTGGGGTGGCATTTGAGGCAGTAAGAGGGAAATTCCTAGGCAGTACTGCGGAGCGTACTGCGACAGAGGGTGCTGGGCGGACAGGCGGCAAGGAGCGTTTGGCTGTGCAAAGGTGCGCTGCCAGGGGGAACCCGGAGGGGATCTGTGCTGGGGGAAGTAAAGCAGAGCCAAGGTATGCTTTGCTGTCTGGTCAAACAAAGGCATTTTGAAAGTCCAGATTCAGTCTGCACCTAGGAAAAGATTCCTAAAAGAAACTCAGTAATTCAAAGTGAGCAGCATCTGCCCTCTTTTTATTTTTATTTTTTAATATTGATTGGAGCTGTCATAAATTGGGGGGAAAAACCCACATATTTTTAATGGTAGTGGAGAATTTTTCTGCAAAATATTTAATTTGTCAACATGTTACACTAAAAAGTAGTGACATAACTTGCTGGAAGAAACATTATTTCCACTTTCGCAAATAGTAATGTAAATGTTAAATTCGCTTTTATTTCGCCCCCTTGGTTTTTAAAAGGAAAATAAAATAATTGGCCAAATGTCTTTGAGATTTGATGATAGATTACACAGTACAAAAGCTTGACACCTGCTAGAAATTCTCCTTTCTGCAATGCTTTCATAATGTAACAATATAAATTCATGTATCTAAGGTAAACTGTTTTCGTACCCCCATGGGACTCATACAAGTTTCTCCTATTAGCATGGTGCAAGGATTCTATTGAGACTGCTCACCTGATGAGCAGAAATCTACACAAGTGGCATTTGCAAAATCCCAAAAGAGGGAGACTCTAGTTGGAAATAATAATAATTGAAAACATTTTTAATTTAGACAGGACCATGCTCAAAGACATTCCAGCATCTTACTAGAAAATTACTGCTACGATAATAAACAACCCCGATGGCTGAGTGTGGGTAAAATAATTCAAGATCATGAGGTGGTATTTTGGCTATGTGCTGTGTTTCTCAGCTTTGTTTTAACAGTAGCATGGCAGCCCTCCCCTGAGAAGGGTGCTCATTTCCTATATAAAGGATGAAAAGCTCCCTCATTTTCTGAAACACTGCAGGTCCCTCTGTTTCCAGAAACTTGCTTGAGTAGCACTGCTATCTGAGAGTCGAACAAATAAACCTCACTTGTCCCTGCTTTCCCTGGGATTTGGGACTGTTGGCTCAAGCAATACTTCTCACAGTGAAGGAAAGAATTTGTTGAGCTGAATTCATTAATTATGGGCCAAATATTGATGTTCCAATTCCCCACTTACCTATTCTAAAAAAATGTAAAAACAGAGCCAAGACCTTTGTAATTCTGTTTTTGTTTTATTGACAGTGTGCCACAACAAAAGTGGCATCATCTGGGAAAGTATAATGAATATTTTGCCTAGAGCAACTTTGGTGTGTTTATGTTTCTTTAACCATAATCTAAGACATTAAAAAAACCCCTTTCTGTCAGTGAGATCTAAGCATTAGTCTCTAGACAATTCTTGCTGCAATTAAGAATTACATAACAATCTGATTGTTATGAGTCAAAATTATAAACTAGTAAGGATTAATGGAATATTTGGCTAGAAAAAAAGGAAACTGAGTGTCTTGTCTTTCTGTGGGCTGTGTAGAGAAAAGCTCTTCCACAGAGGACCAAAGCTTTTGGAAGAGAAGGGACCGAAATGGATGATTTAATATACCTTTATAGAACAAATGTTTTGACTAATACCTTGCCCAGGACATTAAGTAAATGGCAAAGCAGAGAATTTCTTTGCTAGACGATGTTCTATTTGCATGAAGGTACTTCCTCTATGAATTTGGGCTGCTTGATGCTGAGAAATACCGACTTACTGAGGCAGACTGGGCAGAGGGTTTCATAACCAGAACATTTTTACCTACTGGTGGTCTCTCTCCATCCCTTCTCTGCTCTTTAAAGGCTTCTGTAGCATCTCTGCGTAAGAGGTAGTTTTAAGTGAGAATGCTGTGATTTTTTTTTTTATTTTTTTTTCCCCCTGAAAGAAATAAAATCTCCTTACTCCTAGTCCCAGTATCAGTATGCTGCTTCAAGGAGAGCTGTATTAATTCTATTAATTGTATTAATGCTATTAATTGTCTCTTTAATGTATTGCTACTTCGTTGCAAGGTGACTGCTGGCACCTGAGAGCATGATCTGGCAGGAATGGCTAAGTGGAAAATAGGCACTTTGAGACCTTCTGTCCGCCGGCTCCCTGGTGAAGTGTAGGTGGGTGGAGAGGAGCAGGGAAGCACTGGAGAGAATGATGGTCCATCTGCCTCCTTCCTCCGAAAAGCAGTAGTGCTGGAAACTTCAGTCTGTTTAGAGTGTAAGTCTTTCTATCAGAGACCAAAATCATGACGGGTCCAAGTTGAAGGTCACTTCTACCGTCTTCTCTCCCCAGACCCTAATGCAGTAACAGCAAGGCTCTGGTTTCACAACACACCCAGGATGGACCTCAGGAAGCAGAGAGGCACGAAAGGTCAACAGCCGCCTGTTACTATAATACGTTCATGAGACCCAAAGTTTGACTGGGCAAATTAGATCAGGTAAATCTTTAGCAGGCACAGGCTGCCCAGCCTGGAAACATTGAGGAGTATATCATATATGACAGGGCGTACCACTAATAGCTGGCCAAAGGCCCAGCAAATGCAAGGACAACAGTGCAGGGCATTCACTCCTCCGATCCGGGGCACGGCCTCCTTGGCAGAGCCCCAGCTGCAGAAGAGCCAGCGTGCGAGGGGGCAGCCAGGCTGGGTAGGGGGCTGGCCTTGCAGACTAAATGGGGGAGAGAAGAAAAGGACGTTCTCCTTTCTCTCCCTTCTTAAAATCAAGGCTGGGTGATGTTTCTGTTATTTCTGACATGTTTCAGAAATAAACATCAATAGGAGCTAGAGAAGCAGAGCTAGCACCAGCACCGTCTTTGTGTAGTTTCGCTCCACGGGGTTTCCTTTTCCCTCCTGTCACTTATTCTTCTGAGGAGACTTTTCTGACTAAGACAATAGCAGGCTCCTTTGCTACTGGCTCTCTTTGTGTCAGCCCACCAGCGGGGCATGCTTTGTAAGCCAGGATGAAGATAAAGTCCCGGAAGACCAAGTAATCAAAATGAGGCGGGGGGGGAGCTACCCACAAAGTACAACTCAAGTTTTCTCTAATTTTGTGGCATTCACAGCTGGGTTGTGGTCACGGCTGACATGAGACAACTGGTTCCTGGTGGATCTGAGTCTTCACCACTGCGTGTTACTTGCAAAATCTGCCAACTTCCTGAGGTCGTTCTGGCCAGCGAGGAGTGGGTAGGCAGGAGCTGCCGTAGGAATTAGTTGCCAAAATGAGGCAGCCCAAAAGGCTGCCTGGTTGGCCTACCCGTGATGTCTGTCTTGGTTTTGATTTGCAGCTTTTACCCAGGTAGGGGATTTATGTGAAGTGGAGATCAGAATCTAGAATTATATTCAGTGCAGGAATATTTCAGTTCTGGGAGTTCTGGTTCAGAGCGATCACTTGTTCAAATTGCAAACAAATAATCCCTCAACTTTTATTGGAAGGGCTTCCAGGGAAGGCCTTGAACAGATTTACGCTGTTTCTTTCAATCTGTACAACACTGCTGCTACTAGAGTCTGTGTGCTTGCTTCCAGAGAAGAATGGCAGACAACACAACACGTACATACAATGCAAAACTTGTCAGCTCCACAGGCAGAACTATCAACCCGGCTACTCATATAGAAGTGCTGAGAGGAGCATTATATTTGTCTGGATTTTTTTTTTTTTCTTTCTTGAAGCTTTCTACAATACCTCCTTGCACAGAACAGATGCAAGGCAAAAGTACAGCTGAACAGATGCAAATCGTGTAACTAGCAGAGATCTGGAATGTGTAGTGAACTTTCTCACACATCCATATGCTTCACGGTGCATTGAGAGAGAGAGAGGAGGCTGTTATGAGCAAAGAGGTATGTGATGGTGTTTCCAGCATGTCCGAGGAAGCATAAGCTGGAGTTCTCTGGGCCACCATGGGGCCTGAGTGACTTGCAGGGGGCTGGGTACCTGTATCAAGGCTGGGTGAGGTTTCCTGGGAGCACCAGTGTTAGTTGTCTGTGAATAGCCCGGCCTCTGACAAATGGTTTTGAGATCTTACTTCCAGGTTGGCATGTGAGTTTTGATCGCTGAGAAGTTACTGTTGCCAGCTACTGGAATTGCATTACTCTGAGCAGTTCAGCACCGTTGATGCCACATTCAACATTAATAACCATTTCTCTGATCGCCTAAACTTGCAGTAGAGAAAAGAGAAAATATATGCTACCAGATGACCGTAAATCTACATTGTAGGATTGATAAATCCTGGTGCCTCAGGCCAAAAAGGACAGTTGTTCCATTTAGTTGGTAGAAAAGTGCCTGGTGCCCTGATCAACCACAATCCTTTTTGTAACTGTCAATCCTTGCAATCAACTGGCAGTGCTCAAGACACCAGGAATATGCTGAAAATACCACACAGCTGGTAATTTGTTTGTCCTGCTGACATGGGCACCAAGAAAAGCCACCTTGCAGGCCAGATCCAGTCCTTATGCCACAGACTGGCCATCCCCAGTCCTTAGCATCACTGCGAGTGAAATGTTTTGGCTCTGTCACCCACACTTTATTTATTGGGGAAATACCAGAATCCATTTTGGAAATGAGGCTGAGGACTGTGCTAGAGAATCAAAGGCCTCTTGGTTTCAAATGGCTGACAGAGGTGTCCCAGAGGCACCTGATACTTCAGCGCCTGGCTCACAAAGCTAACTTCAGTGAGATTTCAGTGGGGAATTTTAAGGTAAACCTAGCACAGTTTTCAGTTTATGTTAAACGCTGTACCGTAAGTTGCGGGGATCTTAGGAGTTGGTTGAGGTCCAGTGTGGGGCACAGCAAATGACCAAAAGTGGGGATGTTTTCAGCTGTTTGAAAGCGAACCAGCCTCCCTTGTGCGTCAGTGTCCCGAAGCCCCTCAATCCCTTGTGTGCTTTTCAAATTCTGCCCTCTGGACCACTGTTGGGGTGTTCTGCAAAGTGCTTTCCCATATGAACAGCGTCCAATTTGCCTCCATTCTTCAGGCTTCTTAAAGAGCCGAACTGAAACCAAATCTAGTCAGCAGCTTCTGATATAAGTTTATTTATGTTTGGGCATATAACAACATTCCCATTAGATACATTCTTTGAAATAAAGTACAATTGATGACTGTTTTGCCATTTTTGTGCATCATTATGTGGTAGATTTGTGTGGTTAGTGATGGTAAATGCCAGTCTAACATTGCTGATTTCAAGGCAGTGACTATTGATGTGAGCTGGCGGGAACAGAAAACATTTCCCAAAATGTTTTTCAAGTTTGGAGTACCTGTATGTGCAAAGGTCTGATGTTTAGAGATCTGATACTTGGCATTTTTCAAAACCTGTCTCCTTTATATGTGTAATTGAGGCACCCTTAGTATTTGAACTGTTCTGGACATGAAAAGATAGGTGGTTGGGGTTTTTTTCTTTCCTGTTTCTGTAACTGTTAACCTGAAATTCCAGCCCCAGGCCAGTAACCTTGTCTTCTGTAGTGAAGCCTGTACTTGCCTTACTCAGGGCCTAGAAACCACCATCGGAGGTGACAACCACCACTCTTTACTCTTCACATCACCAGCTTCTCTTGCTCCCCTTCCGCTTTTTGCCGCACCTTCACGGAGGCAGAGCTAACCCACTGCCGCTTGTGGCAGGGTACTTCCCTTGGAGGCCTGGGACTGCAAACAAAACATTTAGTCTACATGTGGTTGTTTGGATTTCTAATCTGATGAAACCTTGCTCCAGATTCTCCCTGGAGGAAATGAAGCAGGAAATGGCATTTTCTCCATTTCCTTTACCTCAGCGTCACCCTGTGCATCATCTGATGAAATGATACTGTGCTTGAGAAATACTTTGGGGATTTTTTTTTTTCTTTTTTCCCCTAGGTTTTTATCCTGACAAATGTAGGCTCTGTGAATCCTTCCATTTATTTCCCTTGAAAGTGTGAATTATAAAAACGTTCAGGTTTTTTATCTAAGCAGATTACAGACATTGGACGTACAGACATCAATTTATTACACTTTTCTTCCGCAATATGGATTAATAGGAAACTATCTCCATTGTGTAGGCCTATGTTCTGGAAAAGGCTATTTTATTCTCAGGAATGATCCACTCAAATATATAGCTATGCTATCATGACGCATTTTATTCAAAGGGGATGGGAAGGAGGAAATTCTTGCTGCTTTAAACCGTACCGTGGTTTTTGCGTGTCTCCTTGAGTCAGATCTCAAAGATGGAAACCAATCAGTCCCTTCGGAAGTACCATTTTAAATCAAATAGTGAAATATGTTTTAAACAAGTAACAAGTGTGCAAGGTATGCCTCCAAGTAACTGAATCTTAAAAACTAATAATAATTTCATCCTGAAATGAAAATCTCCACGGGAGTTCATCTTCAGTGGTCCTGTCTACACATCTGTCTTGTCGCTTGTGCTGGTGCATGTCAGAGAGCATGCGTGGTGGGGTCCAGGGCCGGCTTGGTGCCCAAGGAGTTTCTGGTCTGAAGGGAACGAGCAAAAACTGGAAGTCCCTGAAGTGGGAGGAGAGCTGGGGGGAGGCAGACCTTGAAGCTGAAGGGACCATTGGGTCCCTTCCTTGAGTCCCAAAACATCTCCTTAGTGGTTCACCAGCAACAGACGGGAAGACAATGGGTGGCAGATCCTCTAGTCACTGTGCCGGAGTTAAAAGAGTGAAAATAACATCTAGGACACTTTGCGTTAACTAAAAGCCTAGTCTGTCTTTCATGAGGTAGCTCCCCATGCATCTCAAATCTGAGGGTATGGCTTGTGTCAGGACTTGCTTATCGGCTTACCAGCTTGGTGAGGTCAGGAGGCAGGGAAGCCTGTTGTGGTGTTCAGGGATGAGCAGGACATCAGGATGTAAAAGAAGAATGAAAAGAGCCTCATTCCATCTATAGGTGATTGTGAGAGTGCAAAGCCCTTCTCTGACTGGAGCAAGTGCTGATGCTCCTTGTGGGATGCTGTGGCTGGACCCTCCCGCAGGACTCTGTCTGCAACTTCCCCTCGCCTCTGAATGCAAGCAAGTGGGAAATCTACCTTTCCTGTCAATCAGAGAGCTTCCCCAAGTAACAGCAGGATGACAAAATTGGCAGGATTCTTGTTGGTTTTGCTGCTGCCCATAGGGTACTGATTATCATTAATGAGTCTTATTGATTTCACTGTGCAGCTTCTTGGGAGCAACGGGAGAAGCCTATCTGCAGACTCGGAAACAGCACGGCAGTGGGTCATATTTGGAAAGTTATCTGTGCAATCATGAGGGCTGGATTTTTTTGTTGTGTTGTTTTGTTCAAATTAAAGGCTAGATTCTGCAGAAGCGGATGATTTTGAGAGCCACATCCTTCCCCAGTCTCATCAGGAAATCATTCCATTTACCACTGGTGAGTAGGTGAGTGGGTTTCTCAAGCCCTCACAGAAGCTGTATTCTCAGCTTAAAGAGAGGAAAGGAGTTGTAATGTGACAAGAGTCTCTCGGGGAATCTCTGGGTCTGACGCCTTCAAGACAGCCTGGGTTTTGTTTGTTTTGGTGTTGGTTAGCTCTGGCTGCTGCATCGCTCCACCCACGAGGACGGTGCTCTTTGCCCTGTCTTCTTAGTAGTGATCCTTGTTGTAAGGTATGGAAATTAAATCTCCAGATTCAAAGCCCTGACTGAAGGGCAGTATGTGGAAGGATTCCCCCTTTACCTAGACATTATGTCTCCAGCTCATCCTCCCCCCACCCCTCAGCCCTGGCAAGGAATGCCAGCAAAAACAAGTCCTGTTTGTTTGTTTGTATTTTGCTGTAAAACTGGAAATAGGAAAGTTACTGTGCTGCTTTTTTTTTTTTTAATTTTTTTTTTTAACAAAACAGATGTTTCCCAACAGTTTTTTCCCCTCTTGGTTGAAAGCCCCTAATTTCTGTCAGAACACCCATCAGGCAGTCGCTCTTTAACTAGCTGAACTCAGGCCGCCAGTGGCATCCTGTTGCCTGCACTGAGTTTTGAGTTCACAGGGGCTTTGCGGCTCCCAAACTCCGGAGCACAGAAGGCGAGATCTTGGGATTAACCCCATCCTCTCCCCACAAGTTGTTCTTTTAAATTGTAAAAAAAACAAATAAGGAAACAATCTCCCCCCACAGATAGCCCTTTTTAAAACTAGACAGTGCTGCTTCTCCTGCCCTCCTCGGTTCAGTGTCGCGAACGGCAGCGTCTCCAGACGGGAGTGATGGCAGCCCGGTGACATTTATCCTTTGGTAATCAGTTAATTGGCGCAGACCTCTACCTTTCAGCCTGTGCTTCTTAGGATCACACCGGATTTCTGACCTGTGAGAACTTTGCTTTGAAGGGACAGCTTGATCCTTAAGCCCATTAGCCAGACGCCAGCCCTGGCTGGGGCGATGACGGGTAGCTCTGGGCACGGGCAGGTGCCAGCTGTGCACTGCCGGCCGTGTCCTTCCCCGGGACAAACCTGGCCCACACGACTGGGAGCTTGGCTCTGAGGAGGACAGGTTCCCCCTCAGAGATACCTCCCCTGATTCCCGGCCGTACGCACGATCCCTTCCCTGCAGTGTGGAGGGGAGAGGAGGGGTTCAGCCCCCTCAGCAGCCGGAGGTGTGGGGCGCAGCTGGGGCACGATGCCAAGCCTGCTGGCTCGCTGGCCTGATCTGGTGTGGCAAATCCCCTTTTCCTAGGTTCCTGAGGGGAGCTGTGGCCATGGCAAGTGCTTGGAAAACTTTCCACGTCATTTGCAAAGCTGCCCTCAGAGTGAGGCCATCTTAGAGTCTGTTTAAAATTAAAAAAAAGAAAGAAAAAAGTATAAAATGGAAATATGCCTTCGCTCCCCCATCTCCTTATCTCTCCCTTAAAAGTAAAGGAAGCAGAACATTTGGAAGCAGCTTTGTTTCTGTGGATTAAATGAATTGAAATACAGCTTCTTCCTCCCTTGATTTTCTGCCCTCGGCCAGCTAAAGAGCTGGTCCATTGAAATATTGACTATCATTAGTCTGAGATTTGGATTTTTTTCATCTCTTGATGAAGCACAGATCTTTTTTTGGTTACCGTCAACCCTCTATCATAGATGTTCCTGTGTAACACTTCCCCTTTGATATGACAATGACTTTGTACAGGGGAAGGACCTTTACCAGATGAAGAATTGTTTCAAGAATTGATGAAGGGTGAAAAGAAATTGGCAGCATATCATTAAAAAAAAAAAAAGGAAAGACAGCACACCTTGGCATATAGACGAAGGGGGAGCGAGGCGGCTCTGTGAAGGCAGCAGAGAGCATTGCTAACAGGCCAGCTTAAAGCCCTCTTAACAATGTGCAGTTGCTCTCCCCAGCTCGTCCATTGATTTCCTCCTGCCCTCCATGGGTCTGGCTGCAGTTAAACCTTGTGTCCTCCACGAGATGCTGAACCGAGTCAGATTTTGCTTTTAGTTGTTCGATCAAATTTTCCTTCCTTGAGCTCAGAAGGCACACTTGGGACTTTATAGTAATTGCCTCCCCACGCTGAACTGCTGATACCTTTATTGGATTGGCGTAGGGTTTCAGAGGACTGTGTTTAACATGCAGTGAGCCGCAGCAATGCAAACAGCTCCAGTGTTTAAACAAGCATCCATTAGGCCAGGAAACAAGACAGTGCCAGCCCATTTGGTGCTCTTTAGAGCTGGCAGCTTCAGGGGAACGGTGCAGCAGGGCTTGCTTGGGGAGGGCAGGATGGGGGAGACACAAATGCAGTGTCAGGAAAACAAGCAAAGCATCTCTGTAGGTCTGTGAGAAATGAGCTGGGCTGGGGGGGGAGCTTGCAACTGGGGACATGTGCAAAGCTCATTAATATCTCATTATGTTCGAATTGCAGTCTCCCAGCAGATTGGCATTAACATGTGATGTGCTGGAGGAAGGGGCTACAGGAGAGCGGCAGGGATATTTTAAGCAAGCTTTTTTTTTTTTCTTTTTTCCTTTACATTGAAGAAGCGGAAAAAATAGTGTGCGCGGGGCAAGGTGCCAGCAAACCACAATGTTTTGTGCATCAGCCCAATACAGTACACTTCATCAAACAAGAACAGTGCTCAGTTGGGCTTATCATAGTACCCACTAGCATCTTTCAGTATTTCTAATAAACTTCCTTTATTTTCAGGAGTGCTTAACTCAGCTGTAAAATTTGGCTCAATGTGAAGCTTCCAACATTCAGGATCTCAGCCCAGGATTAACTCTCCCCACCCCCAACCAGACGGACTGGGGAGTGCGGGGGGTACTTTGACATTTTGCTCCCTTCTGTAAGTTTGTAGATAGAATGATGTCTGAAATACTTTTTCTCATGCTCCTATACTGAAATAGCTTTTGTTTTATCCTTAACTGGAGCGCTGCAGTCATTAGCTTATCAGCTGATAAGCTGCAGTCATTAGCTTATCAGCTGACATCAGTGCCCGTACTGGCTTCTGCAGGACCACATACATTTTTCTGATAAAATCTTGGCTGCCATGTTACTGGGAAAATACCCATTAGTTTTAGGGCCAGTTATTCCTTGACTTTCTATACCTGAACATATAAATCTTCTTAAAAAATAAAACACAACTCCCAACAATGGCTTATCCAAAAAAACCCGAACAATCAAGGACTTTCTGTAGCAGGCTCTCCTCCCTGTGCTCCCAGTTGCTGAGTTGCGTGATTTGTTTTGATAAACTTTCATTGAGAAGACTGGAGTCACGAGTGGGATGGAGAACGTACTACTTTTGTACTCTGCAGTGCTGGGCTTTCATGCAGAAGTGTTTTACTGACATGTACCAATGAAACCTATGGGTTTTGCTTTTCTGCAGACACCTAGTCATTCTAGTATTGCGTACAAAAATCATTTTAATAGGTGCTGTATTTGAGGAGATGTTTATAGCCAAACTGTAAGAAAATCATTCTTCAACTCCTTTTGTGCTAAAAGAGCAAAACAACGGTTAAATTAGCTCCGACTCTTACGAAATGCTTGCAAGCCCATAGATCTTGGTTCAGACTAGGTATTATGTCTGAACTTTATTGCCCAGGCTATTTGTTTTGTGTTTATCCTTCCTAGTAAACTTTCTTTTGCTTTTATGGAACAATATTGGAGCCCTCCAGTGGCCAAACTAATCATTCGAGGAATGGAGTTCAAGTTCTGCCAAGGAGATTGATTTTTTTTTTTTTCCCCCCCTTCCCTATTAAAAAATTAATTTGGCAATCTTTTTATATTCAGAATTTATGTGGAGTTTATTTGAGTCACAGCATCATATGTGAAAAGTAAGGAAAGCTAGGAAAAAGAATAGTCTCTTTGTATATCTAGGATCTCCATATATTTATTCTTCTATATTTTCAAGAATTTAATGAGTTGATTGTTTAAATAAAATCAATTAGATTACATTTTCTGAGAGGATCCCATTATGCATATGAAGCAGAGAAAATACATTTCGAGTAACATGACAATTCCCATTTCCTTAAGTGACTCTATCAGTGCTGTGACTTTTTATCTGTGGTGTGGCTGGTCTGTTCTCTAGCAAAGCCTAATTTTTGTACGCAACATTGTCATTCGTATCGGGGGCCTCGGCAGGTTAAAGGTTTCGGCCTCAAGGCTCCCTTGTCTGCTGCTCCCACTGGTGTCTTTCACTTTCCATGGCCTTTCACTGCGATACCACTCTGTGTATGAAATAATACCTTTTATTTATATTGTATGCCCTGGATATTAGTAAGAAGAGTTCTCCTTCTAAAGAGTGTTGAGATCCTCTAGAAAAATGAACAGCTAAAATCACTTACTTCTGCCTCCTCATGTTTGGTGTGATGGTTATCACAGTTCTTCCTTTCAGATACTAAACTGCAATAAATAGTCTTTAGGAATCCAAAATCAGATAGGTAGGTCACGGTTATGTTGGAGCTGGGAGTTTTGGGAGGAGGTGGGGGATGACCAGGGGAAGAGGAGAAAGTATGGTCATTTGTTTGTCTTTTAATGGGATGACGTCAGTCTGGCATTCAGTCCATGTTCAAAAAGCGGTTAAGCAAGTGCTTAAGGTTGTTATTCCTGCACCGACCCCTCTTTATTTAGGGGTCACTGGAAAGGAGTTTATACCACTTTGCGTTGTATAGCTGCAGCTTTATAAAATCATGTATTATCATCAAAATGCTTCAGAACTAGAACATTCAAAAACTGGTAGAGGGAGGGTTCTGTTTGTTTCATTTTAGTAAAAAGCTTCTAAGTAGCTTTTCTTCTGCAGGCACTGCGGGTATGAGAACAATTGTACTGGGTCATCTCAAAGGGGCATTTAGCCCAGTGTTCTCTCTGCAACAGGAGTCAGTAAGCAGAGTGTAAGAAACAGAGCGGGCGCAGAGTCAGCCTTCCCTGGCATGTCTTCCCATCTTCCAGCCATCGCAGGTGTAAGGATCACTTGCTGACCCCAACTGTAAGCAGTTTGCTTTTGCAGCCCCCTGCTTACGTGAAGAAGGTTTCTTCTTGTCCTTGAAGGGCAGGGTGAAAATGAGGAAAGCCAAGAAACAGTTGCAACTTGCACTGCAGATGGGGTCAAGTTATGCAAGTTCCTCTCATAGGCAGTAGCTGGAATTCCTGGAGCAACCCTAGGCATCGTTTCCTTTTGTGTTTTTTATGTGTTTGAGAATTGCTGTAGGAGGTGGACGCTCAGCTCCAACTGACTTTTTGAGGAAACTGCTAATGAGGTCAATTTTTCTCATGGCTTTTTCCAAGACCCATAAGCACCAGCAGAGCTGGGAAGAAAGAAGTCAGATAAATGGGGAAAGGCTGATCACAGAATATGAATATGCACTGAGGGTGGGAGCAAGAAGAGGCTTTGTAACTGTCAGAAGGAAGGCTAATGCTCTAGAGCCACTTTGCCTTCTGCAGCCCCTTAACTTATGTGTGAAGCTGTGAGAGCTGAACTGTGAAAACAGGGGACACAGTGACAGGAGAGGAAAAAAGATGGGACTATGTAACGTGGGGGGGGAAATGTTCCCCACCTACCTGATGCACATTTCATCCCCAGCTCCCCGAAGCCTCCCGTCACCGCATAGAGCTGCTGCCACTGTTGCTAGCTTGCTGCTTGTTTGTCTTTGCCTCCTCTGATGGCTGCTGCCACCCAGATGAGAGCTTCAGGGGTCCGGCAGAGCTATGGGAAAGCAGAGGAGACAGGGACCAGTTGTAGCTCGTAGCCCCACACAGGGCAGCAGCACGAGAGCAGCTTTATCCCCAGGCACTCCTGCCTGCTTGCCTTTACCAAGAGAGACGTTGGAGCGTAAGCCGGGAATGCCAGAGCACACAGGCTGTCTGCAGCAGCCCTGCTGTGCTGAGACCGAGAGGCGAATCTGTGTGGTTCTGTGGTTTAGTCTGAATCCTTGTGGTTTGAACCTCTGCTAGACAGTGGCTGCGTGGAGAGACGGCGTTCCCAAGAAGGGCGCTGTGCCCTGCTGTGTTCCCCCGCAGCTCCTCAGGGAGCCTTTCACCCAGTACCCATTTAGTAGCTCGCTGTCTGGTAACATTTCCAGGCCCTGTACAGACAGAACATCCTTGGGTAGTTTATGCTGCTGTACAGAGACATAGGGAACACTTGAGGGGAAAAATATCTGCTCTAGTTTCAGGCACTGTGGTCCTTTCTCATTAGTGGGGAGAGAAGGCTGGCACTACTTTGCTGATGAGTCAGGGAAATCTCTATGTATGCAGTGTCGAATGCTTTGAATATGATTATTGCGGGTCTGAATTTGGAGTTTGGCAATACCAGACAGCTTTGGGCTTGTTTTTTTGTGGGGGTGGGGGGAAGGTAGTGTCTTATGTCCCCAGACGTACTGAGACCACAGTGTCCTGCAAATCCTACAGCCACCAGGACCCACCATATTCAAGGTTGGTTCTTGGCCTCTTGTCTTCCACCTGGCATTGAAAAAAGTCAGTCTCGGGCAGCTGTGCATTTTAAAAGCTGGGCCCTTAATGTAATTCTGAAATATGCTAATTGCCAGGCTTTTGTTTTCATCTGACAGTTTTGAAAAGCTTAGAAGAAAGGAGGAAAATAAAGGAGTATTGTAAATAGCCCTAGGAAAACCTCAACCTGCTGCCCATGTAATTTCCTTTAAAAACAAACTTTCGTACTGTGGGAAGCTTTATCACACAGCAGATTTGCACACAATCCTATATGCCCGATATCTACATGATTTTCCATCATTTCTTAGAGCATGCTTGCTCATTGTTAAAGTCGTTACTAATGCTGCTACAACTGTTGTTTAAGAAGGAAGAAGTGCTTGCTTACCCCAAAGCCTGTCTATATTTCCCTGCTATCTGTGGATCTAATTAAAAATACTTCTTTTTCCTCTCTACAGGCTTTGCTTAGACCATCATGACTATAACATTACTATTATCTGGAATTCAAACTCACAGCCCCTCCTGCTACCCCTGCCCTTATCCTTGCCTCTTTTAAATAATCCAGAAGTGATTAGGCATGTAAGTTACTAAGCAAGAACTTGGAGCTGCACAACCTTCTTTCCCTTGGCGCTACAAGAAAGTAAGACTCTTTCCAAGAGCAAGCATAATATCATAATTACAGGCCAAACTACAAAGATTTCAAGCTTTTTTTTTAGAGTTTAGTGGGACAAAACTGAAGCCTCTGGAAATGAAACTGGGGGAAAGACCCGACCCACAGACAGAAATCTTTATTAAACGCAGATGTCAACAAAAGTAGCATGTAATTAGTGCCCTAATTGTGACTGGGCAAATAATGCTGGTGGCTTGGGGAGGGTCCAGATGCAGGCATCTGAATGTGGATGCCTCTCTTTGAGCTAGTTACCAAGGCTCCCTTTAAGGTCAGCGAAAAGAAAAAGATACTTCTAGAGCATGATTTATCTCATTCCTATCTCTGCCTGGTGTAGGGGATATGAGTTGCATCCTTAAGACTGGAATGAATCAACTTGTTCTTGCCTGCAACTTTCTTACGGTGCCTACAGGAGTTCCCAGGCTCTTTCTGTCCTGTTCATAGCTCCCCCCCCCCCCGCTTTCTTCTTCCTGAATAAGAAAAGAAAGAGAAGCAAAACCACCTATTGATCTGAGAAGATAGAAGGTATTTTGTATTCCCATTGGCTGGGCACAGGATTTGGGAGATTTGAGTCCAATTCTAACCCTACCACTGACTTCATACACAGCTTTAGGCAAGCCTCCTGCTCTGTCGTCTTAAGTGAAATTCAGAGGTTTAATATATGTTTGCATTTGAATGACAGACACCATTTAAGTGCTAAGTGATGGTTTGTGGGGTTCTTTTGACACACAAATAGTTGTGTGGGGTTTTTTTCTTTTTAGATTCAGCCCACCTCTGTTTTTCTCTGAGACCAAAATCCACATAATTCTGGTAGTAGCCCAAGAGTACTTTATCTCCAGACTAACAAATTAAAAAGTGCCTTAGTACTAGGTGGCTCATCACTCCTAGAACAGGAGAAGGTGGGAATGAGAAGTCTTTTAAGAAGGAAAATAAGATTAGTGGAAGCCCATTATATGAATGCACAGCTGGCTTATGGTGCACTTCTATGGCTTATCTAACAGCAAACTATAATGTCTTGTGCTTCATACCTCCACGGTGTTTAAGAAAGAACTGTAGCGTTCCCAGTGACTCAGTCTTACCCACAGCATCTAACAATAGCAAATGCTTTTTTGTCGCCTTGTGTTTGACACTGTTAAAGGCACAAACTCTCAGTGGTGAATGGGACTTGAAGTCTAAATTTAATTTGGATTAGCTGCTAATATACGCTTAGTAGGCATAGATTGCCGAGATGAAAACCCATGTGAGTATTATGGGCAGCAACTACATGTGCATGCGTGCACATGCGTGGAAAATGCAGGGAATCTTTTTTGCCAGCAAAAGGAAAAAGTAAAAAAACCTGTGTTGTGCACAATGGGCATGTACAGACATATGTAGCATTATGAGTTGCAGTTCCTTTCCTTGGAGGGCTGTTTTGAAAATACACAAATAGATGAAAGTGTCTGATAGTATTCTGGTGCACAGCCACAACTAAATGGGGATTTGACCTGTTTAGCAGAGCACTGACCACCTTTCTTCTGGTCATCTTTTCGGTTTGCATGGAGACATCCTGAAGCCTTACACACCTTTGGGGTTTTGGCAAACTTTTCCTGCCATTGCTACAATGAGTTCAACCACCCAACAGCTAGGAGCTTGGGGAATTTGCCTGCAGACAGGTTGCTGCTGCTATACTCTGGGACACTGTGTTGCTTCAGACAAGCTCTGAGTAGAACTGAGCACCTTTATACATAGATGGCTTAAGAAAGTAGAGATGTGGTTTCCCCCTAACAGTAGCTAATGTTTTTTCAAAAGCATTCAATGATAAGATACCCTGGTGATAAGGTATCTGCAAACTTCACGTAACAGCTCTAGGAGGAGAGCAGAGCAGGCAAGCATGGGGCGTCTATTCACAAGGCTCTGGTTGCTGCTGAGGTGGGCCCTTCCCCGCCTGTCAGTGTAGTTCATTTCGACTGAGCACAGGCACCTTGTTTCTTGATGTTACTCAGACGTCGACAGAAGGAGGGCTCTGGGCCAGGTGATTTATAGGTGCTGCTAGCATTTGCTCCTGGCAACCATCTTTTCTAGGTGCCTCGCAGCCCATTCCCCAACACTGGCATCTGTGCCCACCTTGGGCATCGTTATCGTGTGACAAGCAAATGTGCATTCACACTGTTGAGGAAAGTACTGGGGCCACTGGGAGAAACGGTCCACACTGCCCACTGGAAGGGTGTGAAAGCCGCCAGCAAACAGTATGAATTGCTTGGGCAGGTTTCCCATGGCTCTTGTCTTTCCTAGGTGCTCCAGGTATGCGCAGGGAGTGAAGAGATTCACCAGATTGCAACAGAGTGCATCCTTTTTAGGATCTGTCCTTTGGGGAAGCATGAAGGCAGGTGCACATATGGAAATCAATTACACTGTGTATGTATATTCAGAGTAGCAACGGGAGAGTGGAAGAGGTTTATCCTGGGGTGGAGACAGCTGCTGTAGATGAAATAAGGAAGGTAAGACCTGAGCAAAGGCCTTGGTCTGATGAAGTTGTTCATTGCATAAATCATTCTCTGTATTTTAGGTTGCTTAGAGTACTCAGGGTATGTGCTTAAATATTTGGCTGAGTCAGAGCCTTGATTTGCTTCAAATCTCTTTTCTTCTTCCTTACACTTTGTCAGTAGACTTAAATACTACATTTGCTGTTCACCCCACACAGCAGGTCCAGCCTTGGGACTCTGTGACGCTGATAATCGCTGGGATCTGGGAGACCAGACACATACTTTTCCATTAGTTGTTGTTGCATGCCTGTGTGAGACCCAGGGTCAGCTTGAGGTGAAGATGCTGAGGCAACAAAGAAGTAAAGTTTGTATGGTTTGCTTGGCCATATTTAGGGCAAAACTGCTGTTCAGTACTGTCTGGCATTTAGTCCATGGCAAATAGCTCTCAAACTGTGCCCAGAATCATTCAGAACATGTCTGGGGCATCCTTTACAATCCCTTGACTCCTTTAGTCTTCACAGATCTTCAAGGATCCTGCAATATTTTTTATAGTGCTGGCTGTAACTTGTATTAAAAGCACAAAAGGAATGTAAAGAAGAGTTGTTCCACCAGACATTGCGTCCATCTCTGAAGAAATTTTGGTGCAGAGGAAGTAATCTTATCAATGGACCCCTAAGTGAACTTAACGGGATCTGTGGGCCTCAGCACCTCTCATGATTGAGCTATGGGTTTTGTACAGGAGTCTTACAAAACTGCTGCCGCATGCATTCTTTTAAATAGATGTGCAAAGGCGAGGCAAACAAGCAGTTCTAGCATTGCTCGTCTTTCCTGGAGATGGATCAAGCTGATTGTGTCGATCAGGGAACGTTTGGATGAAGGAAAGACACAGATCCATTTTGGATGTTTCAGATATCTTTTCTGTTTTAGAATTTTCTGATAGTTGTGTGGTTTGTTTTTTTTTTTTTGGTTTTTTTTTTTTTTATGGTCTATAGTCTAGCACTATTCTACTTTCAAACTCATGTGTCCCAGGTTTTTTTATTTTCCTTTCCTCAAAAGACAAGGCTCAGGAGCATAATGAGAATTAGGACTTCAGAAAATACGAGTATTAATTAATCAGCATGCAAAAGATTTATTTCCTTCCCCCTTCCCCCCATGCTTGGGTCTCCTTTCCAATGCCTACTGCACTGTTAATTGTTTAACCTGTACTTAGATAACCTACACTCCCTTAAAAGTATTTGTCCTTGCAAGGAAATCTTCAGGTCACCTACGTCCTCAGACAAGATCCGCAGTCAGGCACAGGGGACAGCTAGGGAAGAGGAGGCAGGTTTATGGAGACAAGCTGTGGGATAAATTCACCATTTTGTTTGCAGCACGGTATAACTTGTCCTGTTGTAGATTCACAAGATTTTTCTTTTTTTATGTGTTAGTTGTGGAATTGTGTTAATTCTGACCTTTAAATTATTTTCAAATGGAAGTTTCATTTATGATGATGTTACCCTAAGAGGGGTAACTGAAATATGTGGGCTTGAACAGGTACAGTGTATAGACTACCTGGCTCCTTCCTTTTCTGATTGTATCAAACCCTTCACTTCAAATAGCATGAACTTGAACTTAGTCGTGTGGAAGAATCCCTGAAATTACTTACCCCACATTGATTTGAGGAACTGGAAGATGCTACTTCATGCAACTGTGAAATAAATATCCATGTTGACATGAAGTGGTGTTTGTGGGGAGTTAACACCAGTGAAATGAATGGGAGACAACCGTAGTGTTTCTGAGTTCAGCCTTCTGACAGCTTGCTATCGGTCATCTAGAGATCATAAACTAGACAGGCTTTGGTAATAAGAGATTGACTAGAAGCTCATCGTCCATGGAAACCAACAGTGTGATCGGGGGAGCACTGTCATGCCTCCACCATCCCTTGTCTCTTCTGGCTCCTTCGGAGTTTCTCCAAGAATATTCTGGAGTATTATATTATGGATGTAGATTGTGCCATGGCAGTACTTCACATGCAGCTGGAAGGTAGCTTGCTTGGTCTAAGCATAGGAAGGGCTTTTCCCTTACAGCAGTTAGACAAGATTTTAGTCTGTTGGTTCTGAAGTCATAAACAGAGCTCATACTGTACTGGTGCCTTAATGATGAAGGAAAGCAAGAGGCTGTGTCAGAGAGCTGCTGCTCCTTTGCAGAACACAAGAATGCTTTCCTGTCCCAAATGCCCTTTCGCTAGGCAGGCAGGGTGGCACCAGTGCACTTCACTATCTTGCTACAACTTGTGTCTATCCAAGGATGAATTAGGGCAAGATTTTCCCCAGGAGACCATTTCTAGTGTCGCATATGCAGTTTATAGACCTAGTGAGTAGTGAATGAGTAGCTATGGTGCATGTGCAACAACACTGGATATGTTGCTTTGCTGCTTTTTAGTTTAAAACACAAGAGGTTCCTGCATTTCTTTTCTACCCTGATTTGCAGGAGTTTTTCAGGAGGTACAGCTTTAATAATTTGCAGTGTCTGCTTTTTATCATTAGTTTCCTCTCCTGTCCAGATACAAAGCAGATTGGCAGTGTTTTCAAAGGGTGAAGATTTATCAGCACAACTCCCAGACAAGTCAATTAGAGGCTGCCTGACTAAATCCTCATAACACGCTTTGAAAATTTAGCTCCTGCCGTCTGTGAGGACAGTTGCAGGGAGAGCGTAGCTCAGCTTTTCCATGTGAGAGACAGGAGTAGGCACTGCCAGCTAAGTAGTTTAGCTCTCAGGGTCTTAGCACCTTCATTAAGACTTTTGCACAGACAGAAGAATGCTGGCACCCCCTAAGTCATGAGGTTACAGCTTTGCCAGTGTTCACCCTATTGGGCTAAAGGGGGATTAAATTGGGTGGACCTGAAGAGGAGGAAGCCACGTAGATCATACACTTGCACAGGAAGCCTGGTGGACAATGATGACAGCATTTCATCCATGAAATAATTCGTGCTTTAAAGTCCAGTTAAACTTTCCAGTAATTTTGTAATGAGAAAATTAATTGCATCCATTGCCTGCGCACCCCTGCGCTGCCTGCTTTGCATCCAGACAGCCGGTACTCTCACAGCTTGAGACAACAACCCTTCCTGTCCAGCCAGCCCGGCTAAAATGTGAGGAAGTGGATCACTTTCCTCACCGTTAGCTCTTTCAGGTTTAACCGGTGCCCTGAGCATCTTGTACTTCTCATCGTTAACGGGAGTCGGTTTGTTCTTCCGATGACTTTGTAAAAACAAGGGTGATGACAGGGTCCCCAGCAGCCCGTAGCAGCTTGGGTAACAGGCAAAGGTTTGACCTCCTTCATGAGGCAGAGGTTACTCTGTGAGCCTGCAGCGTTGAACAGGTTACTGGCTAGGTTGGCAGATCAAGATTTTACCAACTTCAAACAGATTTCACAATGTGAATTTCCTGCGTATTTGAAACATTGCCCTGGCCAACAAGAACCAGGCAGGCAGGCCCAGCATGGAAGAGCACAGCATGTGCTTTAAGTGAGCAATTGCGATCCAAAATCAATTTGCTACGTCAGGCTTCATCCTGTGAGTTAGCAGGCATTGGTGCAGTGCTTTCAGCAGTGTGAAGAAATTCGAGTAGTAGGGGAGTGGTTTGATGCATGAAATACTTTCATTTGTTGGAAGCAGCGGTATGTAACCCACCTCCGCTTTGCTTGGCCACTTGTCTGAGTTCAGCTCCAACGCAGCTTTTGAAAGGCTGTCCTGTGCTCCCCACCATCTCTGCGTGACACCTGCAGCAAGTGTCATTAAGAGGCCACCGTGGAGCTGATGGACTTCAGACACGGGTCACAAGATGTGGCTGTACCTCAGGCAGTGGCGCCCTTGGGCACTGTTGTCTCTTTAATGGCCATCGCGGAAGTGGTACAGCAAGGAAGGATGTGCAAGAAACGAGGATTCCTTTCAGATGTTGAAGCTGAATTGCTGGCATGCAAATGGCATTACTGATTATTCCTTATTGATCTCAGATCAGGTCTTTGCTTAGGAGAGCTGTTGCATCAAATCAAATTGCTTAGTGTCGCTTCGCAGCAACCCCTGGGACACTCGCTAAGTTGTTGATAGGAGCTGAGCGCAGCACAAAAAGTTAAGGAGCGAACTTGACTCAGTTGTCAGGATGGAGGCTGGAGATGGCTGAATTGGGTGGTGGTTGGCAGAGCTCGTGGTGAGCACTCCCTGTCAGAGGTGGGGGTGTGTGTCAAGATCTCTCTGGAGAAGTTCAAGGAGAGGAAGGGAGAAGAAAGGTGGGACAAGCTCAGGAACACCAGGAAGAAGAGGTGCTAAGCCAGACAGGCTGATGAGAGGGAGAGTAGAAGTCCTGCAGAAAGGGCCAAGACTGAGTCATTGCCCTGGAAGGGAACTGAGGCCCGTTTGAACACGGGTGGCTGGTGGGCCGTACCGTGATTCAATGTGAGGAATGGAAAAGATCAATTTTTATTTTTAACAGAAGGAGTCACAGAAGAGCAGTGTGGAGAATATGATAACCCTTGCTTTGTGTAAACGTGCGTCTCTGAGGAAAATGGACTTTGGGCTTTGGCTGGTTTCTCTGCTTTCCCATGGAGAGCAAAGATAGCTACGGAGCAAGGTGTGTCCCAGCACAGCTGGGGAAGGAGCGTGCCGGACCTCTCAGTGGTCTCCCTTGCTTTGTATTGAAGTGGCTGGAGCTGCCTTAACAAGAGAAAAGTCAGTGGCAACATGTCTGCTATGTAGCTGGTGCGTGAAAGCATCTGTCCAGGTGACCCCAGCCCTCTTGTCTGTGGGCTCACAGATCATCCGGCCACCGAGTGGAAGTGGACCTGTGTTAGACCCTGCGAACCGTGCTCAGCCTCTACAGGCAGAAAGAGAATTCAGCCTCTTGGCTTCCCTGCCCCTCTTTTCTTTTTTTCTTTCTTTTTTTTTTTTTTTAATTAGAGAGCAGTGAAAGGACTAGGCTGCTGCCACAGCCCTGGTCACTCCCCGTGGATGACTGGAAGAGCCGCCCACCAAAGGCAGCGCGGCGGTGGAGGATGGGCTGGCGAGCGGCTCGGCTGTTGCTATAACAACAGCACCTCGGTCTCATTTCTTTTGAAAAATGAACTGCTGCTGGTGGGATGAAGCGGAGCAGCTTCTCCCCGCAGATGAAAGCCCTGCCGACAGCCTCAACGCTCTCGTTTATGTATTGGGTCTGTCGTGGCATGTCCGAGCAGCTCTGCCGAAAATTTCAGGGCGGGTTGGATTAGGGCATTCGAGTCTGCGTGTTTGCGTGCACAGCCTCCGTCCCCCTCCACCTCTCCCCCAGTCGAGAGGAATTTAAAAAGTCAACCCGCCAAAGTTTGACCTTTTCTTGCTCTGCAACTAGAGTTTCTCCAAAAGGCATATAAAGAATAGCGAGTCCTGCTTCCCTCTCTTCTGCTTTGGGGTAGAAACCTGCTGTGAAATGCAGGTCCATTGGCCAAGTATTTTGTGTGAATAAAGCTAAAGGCCTATGAAACTGGCAAGGGTTTTATTTGAATATTTTTGTTTTATTTTAATATTTTCCTTTTTATTTTATGCAGCAAGAGTCTTCTGCTCCTAGACATAAATCTCTAAGCTGTTCTAATATCTTAACGATGCATACTGTAAATCACATGCACAAGCTATACACTACTTCTTAGAATGAGAGAGAAGACACTTTACAGGAGAATATTTTACTTCAGACATTGTTTTTACAGAGGGAAGGGGAACTGCTAGGATTTTAGTCTAAGACACTGAGGAGTCCTGCTGGTGGTAAACTGTTTGCCAGTATATGATCAGTGTATGATATTCAAGCCATCCAGTAGTTGACATGGTGATTGGGAATGAAATCAAGATATGAAAATAAATGTTTGCATTGAAATAATTTGATAAGAATATTTCTGTATTGTACCCCAAAAAGAAGAGATGCATCTATTGTTATGGCTCCCAACCCCTCCAAAATGCCGGAACCAAGGTGCTTCCCCACCCGCAAAGGTTGTATCCAGCATGTTGCCTTCAAATAAACCTTTCGTGTTATGTTTCTGTCGAGCTACAGTTGTTCAATGAGCAAACAGAGAAAATAAAAAGATTAGTTTTTTTCTAGTGCCTGTTAACTCCCCAAATCCTAAAACCTCTGAAGTGGAATAATATGGAGCCATAAACATAAAATAGGCTTAATTTTGTTTTCATTTGCGACAAGGCACGATTTCTGTGCATTTGATATTTGATGGAAAATCGTTTCCATGTTAAAGCTGCTTTTTGTTGTAATGCATGATAAACACGATTATTAGTATTTATATACTGGGCCTGCTTTTACTTTTGCTGAAGTCACTGTGTATTTGTACAGGGGGACATCCAAGTTTCAGCACATGATGAAATCTTTAGGGGCTGATATTTTTAGGGCTGGTTATTTGCCACTAGATAGTTTTGATTCTTTTGGTAAACATTCATGTGCAAATAAGTTAATGATTCAGGATAAATTAGTAAATGATGTGAAACCTGAAAGTGTGTCACTCTGACCGATATTCCGTAAGGGATGCCTTTAAACTGTTGTGAAATGTGTGGCGTTAGTTCTCTTGTATTTCTCAGGAGATAATCGCTCTCACTAATCCCTGACTTGTCATTAAGACAAATTAATTTTGTTCCCATCTCTTCCTTATATGAACTTTTCTTCACAACTAGAAGCCTGTCACCAGGTCCTTTGGTATGTCTGTTCTTACTTTAGTCCAGCATTTGGCCAATACAAACTCAGGGCAAAGGGCCATCGCAAGTTTTGGACATTTCTTCGAACCCTGTTTTTGCATCTGCGTGCCCGTTGAACTTGGTCTGAGTCACTTGCCATTCGGTGACTGGTTTTCTGATGTGGAAGGCAAAGAGGGATAGTGACTTTGTAGTGAGATGGCTTAGGAGCTGAAATGGGTGATTTCAGCTGTAAATTGTGTGAGTGGCCCATTAGGGACAACATTTAAGTATCCTATTTTAAGCCATTGTATCAACTGTGTTACTGACCACCTGCACTTGAAGCCAGATTGTGCTCTTTCTTTTCTTCCTCTGAAGAAAGGAAACTTGGAAGCGACTGTGCTCCTGTGCTTGTGAAGTGGTGCCATTACCACATCTGTATCGTCCTTTCCTCGTCTCCGGGGTCTGAACTAGGGTTGTATAAAGATCAGTGAAACAAACTCAGTGGCTCAGCTATAATCTACAGCCGCACACCAGTTACACCGGTCACAAAGCAGCAGGGAGCTGTAATGCCATACAGCGGTGTTCAGCTTAACATAGGTTTTTAGGGGAGGGAATCAGCAGAGGTGAGAGCCATATCATAAGCCTCCTTGTGGGATCTGATTTTTCTCCTTCACACTAGGCCTGGGTGTTGATTTACCTTCCACATTGCTGTTAAATGGCACAGATGAGGCAATTACCATCCTGGGCAAGCACCTCTTGCTAGAGCTCGCTGCTGCCGTGGCATGGAGAGATGAGAAGGTGATGGCTCTGCTGCGGGGCTCTGTGCTCTGCAGCCCGGTGTGCTCCGGCAGACCGTGGCTGATTAACGTGACTGTGCGGAGTTTTAATCAAAGAGACCACCGGCACGGCGTGCATGCCCACCTGCAGCTGCTGCCACGTGCAGGACCCAGGTGTCTGTGGAGCTCATGGGAGCAAGAGCTGTTGTGGTCGGGCAAGGGGAGAGGAGTGGGAGCTCCCTGATGGGGACTCCACACAGGCAGGGGGGAGGCCCAAAACATGCTCACAACCTTCCTGACCCCCACCTTGCCGCAGGCTGGTTCCCCGTCGCAGCCTGCGGCACAGGGAGAGGAACTTCTCCATGCAAACCACTGGCCTCGCTCTTCCCTGATCCCCAGAAACCTTTGGTGGGGAAAGACTCGGGTTAAGGACAGCTCCTGTGGAGCTGTGCAGGTATCTTGCACTGGAGGAAGAGCACGGCCGAGCAGCGGTCCGTGTGGCAGAGGCTGCTGTCGCAGAACAGCCCATCTCTCTGCGGCGCCACAGAAGCCAAGAGGAGAAGGAATTTCAGCCTTTGGGAAGCTTGGCACGCACTGGCTTTGCGCAGGGGGAACAGGCAGCAAAGTCTCGGGCACGTAGGCCAACAGGGACCCACTGGTGACTCTTAGCCATGTGTTAATCATTTTCCCACATAAAAAAAGCTCTTCTGCTCCAGTACAAATCAAGGAGTTGATGGTCTGCTTAAGGTCTCATAGATTTGCCTTTCTGCTTTGTCATAAAGGTCACATCTCTGCAGAGGACCCACACATAGCTTAGTGTCCCACACATGTTCAGCTGGGACTGCAGCAAGGAGTGCGTTTTCCACATCCTTCTGTGTTGCGTGCTGAAGAGGCCACGCAGGCCTGAAGGGCGAGAGAAGGGCACAGCCTTCTCAGAACCACTCCCTCTGAAATGGGGATGAGATATGGATTTGCTTGCCTGTCTTACACATGGGATGAAAGGGGAACTAGTCCTCTGGGATGGGAGAAATAAATGGGATCTGGATTGTGGGAAGAAAGAAGGTTGAGGACCTCTAGGTTAGGGAAGGGGTGGGAGCTGCATGTCTGGGATTTTCATACCAGTAAAAGTACTTTAAAAATTGATAAAATCTTTCAGTATTTTGTCTTCTATTGTTCTAGTATCAAGGATGCAAGTGTGTCCTGAAGACATTCGCTAGAGCTGTGACCTCTTTGCTTCCTCCCCTCCCCACTATTGTTTTTTGCCTTAGCCAAAGAGGGATGCTTTTTTTAGCCTGGTACATAAGTGGAGGACTTAACGTTTAGTGTGATAGGAGAGGACTATAGGTTGTTACAGTGCTTTGCTGTGCTTCTTTTAACCTGAGTTAAAGCTTATGTTAATACACTATTGGGGTTTTTTTTTTGTAACATTCTTATATTCTAATTTAATTGCTTTCCTGGAGACTTGTCTTGCTATCATTTCTGTTAGTTATTTATCTTTTACGTTAGCTCCTAGCACACAGGTTATTTCCTTTTTTTTTTGTTATTTGATTGAGATAACATTGTGCAAACTGCCTTCTATTTTTTAGGGTGGATATATTTTTTTCTCACTTAAAACTGATTCTCAATATGTTTTGTAGCCAAGAACAGAGGGCTAATGAAATGAAACGATGTTAATGAATTTTCTCAAAAAATTGTAGTGTCGACAACACATGTTTCAACACAAGCAGTCAATCAATTGTATTGTGGATATTTTTCAAGAAGTTTCTAGAAACTTCCAAGAAAAAGATTTTCAGAGTAAATAGTAAATTTTAGTAATTCCACTCCTCACTGTGCTAGGCACTGTTTAAGTCTCATCACTGTGTTAGGCAGCAAAAAGTTGAATTAGTCAAATTGCTCCATAAAATTCTGGTAGCTTGGAGAGCACAGACATATTTTACAGTTCTGCCTCGTCAGGGGCAGGTTTGGTTTTGGGTTTTTTTGGCGTTTCGTTTGTTTGTTTTAGACCGTCTTCTCAAATCAATCAAGGCATAAGAATGAAATCAAAGAAACTTCCTAATCATAGTTTTTAAAACTTATTGTCACTAGTAGGCTTGATGGGGAGTATCTGTCACAAGGCTCATCAGCACTTTTTTTGTCTCTGCAACTGGTTAAATTTTTTTTTCTCTTATTTTTCTTTAAGCTTCAAGAGACGGTCAAAAGGAAGTTGGAAGGCGCACGTTCACCCCTCAATGGAGAACAGCAGAATGGAGTTTGTGATGGGAGCTTTTCTCCAACCAGCAAGCGGATACGGAAGGATGTACCAGGCATCGAGGCAATCAACAGCTTGCCCAATAATTTGCCTTTGCCCGCTGTTTCTCCTCTTCACCAGCTTGACATGAAAGCTCCCCTGCCCCTGCAGAACAGTGGAACTCACGGTAGTGGTCTAGAAGACTTGGGTAAAAACGGTGGGCTTTCTGAGATAAAGCTCCCCGTTAATGGTTGCAACGAGCTAGACGATAGTTTTAACATCCTGCAGAACAAGGAGCTAAAGCAAGAGCCTTTGGATGACCCCAGCTGCATAGACACTTCTGAAACATCTCTTTCAAATCAGAACAAGCTCTTCTCAGACATTAACCTGAACGATCAAGAGTGGCAGGAGCTAATAGATGAACTAGCGAACACTGTTCCGGAAGATGATATACAAGATTTGTTCAACGAAGACTTTGAAGAGAAGAAGGAGCCGGAATTTCCCAGGCCTGCCACAGAGACTCAAGAGAGTGCAAGCGTGAAAAGCGATCCATCTCATTCTCCGTTCGCTCATGTCCCATTAGGGTCTCCCCAGGTGAGGCCTTCTTCTTCCGGTCCTCCATTTTCAAACGTCTCCACAGCCTCCAGCATAGCTTCTGTGTCCAGCGCCCCGCCAGCCCCAATCCCTGCCGGCTCACCAGCGAACTGTGTTGTTCAGTCACCTCAGACTCCCAGCCAGGCCCACACTCCAGGCCAGACACAGACACGGTCTGGAAATGGCTATCTTATGAATCCAGCGGCAGCAACTGTGGCAGGATCAGGGCCTGGGCCTGTGACTATGCCAAGCGCTGACTTGTCTCCAGCTGAACAGCTCAAGCAAATGGCAGCCCAGCAGCAGCAAAGAGCTAAGCTCATGCAGCAGAAGCAGCAGCATCCAAATCAAGCCTCAAGCTGGTCACCTGTGGGCCCTCCGTCTAGTCCGTACGGCGGACCCTTCAGCGCAGACAAACCAAATAGTCCAATGATGTATCCCCAAGCCTTTAACAACCAAAACCCAATAGTGCCTCCTATGGCAAACAATCCGCAGAAGACCACAATTAATAACTACCTCCCTCAAAACCACATGAATATGATCAGTCAGCAGCCAAATAACCTGGGCACGAACTCCTTAAGCAAACAGCCCAATATGCTTTCTTATGGCAACACCAAACCTCTGACCCACTTCAATGCTGAGCTGAGTCAGAGGATGACCCCACCAATGGCAAATCCCAGCAAGAACCCCATGATGCCATACATCCAGCAGCAGCAGTCCCAGCAGCCGCAGATGCAAGCTCAGATGGCGCACCTGAGCGAGGAACAGAAACGCATGCTCATCATGAAGCAGAAAGGAATGATGAATCAGCCCATGGCATATGCAACACTTCCTTCCCTTGGTCAGGTAAGCACGAGTGCACGATATGCGGGCAACCAAAAAGAGGCTGGTAAAAAGGCTTAGTAACTCTTTATATGGTATCCTACTCACTCCTCCTCTTTCTCCTGGAAAGTATGGAACGTCTTTGCAGACACGTCTTGGACTTCCCATGCGGTATTGGAGGTTGATCGTTTTAAGAAATGGCTGAAATGATGTTGCGTTATGCTTTAGATGTTGTTAAATGGCTGTTTTTCTGAACTAGTGCTCTTTCCTGTGCTTCTACTGATGAGTGCTCAGGGCTACTCTGGGAAGTTTTGGGTTGGAAGTTACTCCTCCTTGGAGGGTTTGTTTCCTTTTTTTCATAATGTAAGACTTGATGCTTTTGGATCCCAAACCACTGCATGGCTTAGTTCGCACAGTGTAGTTAGCACTGCAACAAAAAGACAGAGTGGTTGCCCCCCCGCCTTCTTGGGGCAGGAATCCAGTCAGCTTTCAACAGCATGTTTGGCATTTTGGCTTAGGGAGCAAAGGAAGGATGTTTTGGGTGCTGAGTGCCTTTGGTTTTCACTAGAAGAAGTAAGCACAAGTGAATGCTTTTAGTGGTGCTTGAACCATGTGTGAAATGAGATGGTTTATTCCAGGACTTTCAAGCAGTCTTAGCAGCCTCAAGTATTTTATTGTTACGAATCTGTAGACTCTTTCAGCAAGAGGCTAAAGCCATGCTGGCTTGAGCGACTTGGCATCCCTGTCTCGCATCTATTCCATGCTAACCTCTGGAGTTGCAGCTGCCAGGCTTGGGGAATGCTTTGGAATGAATTAATAATTGATTTGAATAATGGTTATAGTAATGCCCTGTTGCCTCCTAGGGCAGCTGGGTATTCTCAGTTGTGCAGCCCCTGTAAAGATCTGCACACTGGTGTTGTGGAAAGGCTTGAGAATAAGTTTTCTTAATGTTGTTTTAAAGTTTTTAAAAAGAATTAAAGTTAATAATAAGTTCACAAAGTAGGTGATGCCTTCACAGAAGTTATGTGCCACCCAAACATGTAAGGAATTCTGATAGAATAGTACACTAATAGACTTATTGGTTGATAGATGTAGTGTACAGCTTTTTACCAAATTAGCTGTTTCCACACCACCTACAAGGAGTACTTCCTTCTGAGCATGGTTTACCTGTGACTCACACTGTAATGCCTGGAGAAATACAGCAAAATTTGTCATTCCTTCAGCCTGTGGAATTTGGGGATCTACCAATAGGAGGAGTAGGAGCTTTACCAGGTCAGAGCCCATCACATTATTTAAAATTAATTGCAAAACAAAAAGACATGTTCATCTGCCTCCTGGTTTTGGATCAGGATGTATGGTGACAGCTCCAAGGTTTGTATCTCAATTTTAATTCTGCTTGCCTATTGTATTAGAAATAGTTGGTCTAAAGCCTTTTCTTTTTGTGAAGACTTTTCTAGAGAAATACTGCAATAATGATATAAAACTCAGACTGTAATCTGAGCTACAGAATTGGTTAGGTTGTAACTGAGAGGCAGAGGATGTTTGGTCAGGCTGTCTAATGCTTTATTGTTTCTTTGTTTTTGTTAAATCTGTTGAACTCAACAGACCCATCAAACAGTTGAGAGGACAAACTGCGTATGTGAAAGAGTTAATGTCATCTCTTCCGTTTCATAAGTTGAGAAATTCATGTTAATATCTCACTGCAGTTCTCCAGTGTGAACAGGAACCCAAGACTTCATATATCTAATCTCATTCAGTTCCTTTTTTTTAATGTAGGAAAAACTAGACATTTGGATACAACTAGACATTCTTCCAAAAATAAGTCCAGCTATTCAGTCATTTCTATATCTTATAAAGAAAAAACTTAAGGCAAAGCCATACTTTGTTATATAATATATGCAATTCACATTTAATGACCCCATCAGGATGAGGGACCCCTTGCTTGTGTGTAGTTGTAGAAAGGTCCCTTCACTACTTGTGAAGCCCACTTGTCTACGCCAGAGGGATTTTGTTTGGTGAGGAAGGTTGAAATAATAGATTTCTAACAGTAATGTATTTTTTCATTCCTTCCCTTCCTGCTTCCCTGAAAAGCATTTTTATGTGGAAAATTGGAAAGCTTATTATTGTAAGATGTGCTTGGTGGAAATGGGTTACTTTTGCAAAGGTGGTAAGAACGATATTTTGATGTTGCTGAGTTAAATCCAGACTGATGCAGATTATCTGATTCTAATATTTACTGCACGATGTGGACGGTCAGACTTGCCAGATCATATATGGAAAATAAGGAGACTGGACTCTTCAGTTTGAAACACATTTCTGAATGTAACATGAATGTATCTTTCAGTCAGTTTATATTTCCTACTTTCATTGTCGTTTTGGTCTTTGATACACAATTGTAAAAGTGTGTGGGTGTGTTAAATAATCATCAGGATTTAACGAATGGCATTTAAGGGGAAAAAAGTTCTAGCTATTGCATCTCATGATTAGCACTGACCATATATTTCTGTCAGGTGACTATTACAAGGGCATATTCGAGAACCAAAAGATGATTTATGGAACATCAGACATGTACAAAAACACCTCGTCTTATTTTCTGTGTACTGCTGTAAAATTCAAGTATGGCTAATTGTGTGCATACATGCACTACATACACTACGTACACTAATTAAACCTACGTCTATTTGGGCCTAAGGTACTTCTGTTGTTAATAAGCAGAATTTTTACACGTACTCATCGCATCAGTCGTTGAGGATGCTTTAGAGAGGCACACCGTTTTTTCAGTCCAGCTGGGACCTTGCAAATGCTCTGTGGAGGTCAGTCGCCCATGACTGTCCTGTTAACGTGTCAGTACTGGTGCTCTGGGCTTGTGTCCTCGGCTTGCTGAGCATCACAGCATACTCTTGTGAAGAGAGGTCGGCAGCGAGAAAGGAAGCTGTGCAACTCAATATCCATGTGAGTGGTTGGACAGGCAGAGTGCTAAATTAGCAGCTTCGCTAGCAAAACTACTATGCAACAGAAGTAGGATTTCTCAAAAGGCTTTTCTGCACTGTCGGTGTTGAAACTCTTCCTGTCAGATGTATTAGTCCTTTGCTTTGCTGTGCAGATCCAGGACTGGTGCTGGCACTGTGGTTGTAACCTCTGTCACGCTAATGCTGAACAACCCATGTGCCCTGAACCACAATGTCCTCTGTTTTATACTATAGCTTGTTCTCTGCAAAGGAGCACTGGATGGGGTATTTGTTTTTCCCCAAAGCAGATACCAGTTTGGTTTTTTGAGTCGGGGATTTTTCTGGGCTTAGCCTGAAGGGAATTCAGACCGCTTTTTGTGGAATTGACTGTTAAAACCATGGTCAGATCCTGACCCATCTATATGCAGCAAAACCCATGGTCGGATCCTGACCCATCTACCTTCAGCAAGGTTCTGTCCTGCTACTAGTGTTCCCTCATGCCTGACCGTTCTCCACGTTGTCAGGCTTGTACTTACAAATTCCTGCTCTTCGCCTTGCCCCACGTACCCTGATCTACCCTAAACCCAGTTGTTTGTTAGTGTGGCAGGCATTGCCCTTTAGCCTCTTGCTTTTCCTGGGTGGTTCTTTCGTTCTTGCTTATCTGGAGCTATAGGCTAAAACAGCAAGTACACATTTTCACTGGGGCTCGTAACTTGTTAGGTGTTTGAGGGCTAGAGGTCCTCTGCTATTCTGGTTCCCATGCGATAATGAAAGAAATTGGTTTCACACCAAGATGCAACAGGGGCTTTGTTTAGGCTTTGTATGGGATTTAAGAAGTAAAAGCCAGCAAGCTTAAACCAACCTCCTCTCAAAAATTAGAGCTTTGTTTAATCTAAAATGTTCCATTTAGTTTTTGAGGTGTATGTAAGGTTTTATGGGAGGCACTTTTTTCCCTTTCTTTTTTTTTTTCTTTAAACCAAAAAGTAATTTCAAATTGGGGAAAAGTGAAAACGTTTTCTTTGGAAAATTTCAGAATCATTAATTGTGCCTGTCCTTGGTTCCAGCTGTTCAATATGTATACGTAATGGTAAGAGAAGAAAGCAGCCCAACGGAATAGATGTTGAACGACTGAGACAGAATTTGATGTTTGGAGCCAAGTGAGTGAGGGAGAGTAATGAGAGGTCGAAACAAAACAGAATTCTCCATGGGTGTAAGAAAAATAAAACTAGACTGCAGATCTTTGCCTGCATGGGACTGTGAGGATGCTGCAATTATAGTTCCTATTGAAATCACTAGTTATGTTGTTTGAAATTGGAGGGATGTGAATGAAGGGGAGAAATGACACCATACTGGAAGAGTATCTTCAAATTCTCTTTTCTGTCTTTTGCTTTAATCTTACAAATTCAAGATGCGTCATCTGCTCAGTCTGGTTTTGCATGTGAAGGATAAAGGAAGGTCTGTGTCCAGAGAACATTTCCAAAATGTAATTGTCTTTGTCCTTTCTAAGTGAAAAGGTGTGTTTCTCTCTGGAATTGTAAAAGAGATTTTATAGTTTTTTGAAGGTTATCTTTGGGATAGTGAGAAAAAAGAGATTGTTGATCTTCTGGGATTTGGCCTTTTTTAAAAGCCTACCTGAAAGTAGAGAAGAAAGTCTACAGATTTGTATTCCCTGCATGAAAGTGTGGCAGAAACACAACTGTTTTACCAGATTTTGGGGGAGACAAGCTGGAATGGAAATAATGACTGAGATCAGTGAGGATCAGTTGCTGAACAGCCTATAGAGATGTAATGAATGCCCGTCTATGCTATGTTTGACTCGTAGCCACTGTTTTCCACAAAAGGTTTGCCCTGGAGTTCAGATGCAGTGCCTGCCTTTTACAAATGCCGAAATTTGCTCCCCAGAAATCAGACTTTCATAGACTCTTAAGGACAGACGGGTAATTGAAATGTGCTCGCATGGATTCTGACCACCTCGCCAGGCAATTTGTAAACAGTAGCCTGGCCTTCTTACCATTCCTGCTATCATCTACCCATTGTGTTGGGAAGGAGGTCATGTTAGCATAAATCACTAGAAACAAATGATGGGCAGCACTTGGCTAAGGTCAGATCTCCATGGCATAATCCTAAAAACCAAATTTTGGCTTGTTGGTATTTCCTTATTTTGTGACCTGTGCGCGTGTACTTTTTAACCTAATACATACTTTGTTCATTCCGCATGGTAAATGTTTTTCTGCAATACTAAGGTTTTTTTCTAGTCTAAGCCTTGCAAAATTGAAGTATAAGAGCAGTGCTCCCATGCCCCAACTGAACCAGTCATCTTATGGTAAGAAAAACATAGATGTCTTTGGTGAAACCTACCTTCCTGAAACCACGCTGACCACTATTCCTGTTTTATCCTCCGAGTCATCACTGGTAGAGAACTGAAACCAATTGTTCTATTGTTTTGCTGGGGAGTGTGTCAGAATAACTGGTCTTTTCCTCTTTTTAAATATCACAGTTGTAGTGGTAAATCTTTGGTTCTCAGAAACTTCTCCACTTGTCCAGGATTTGTTAAAATACATTGTTGTGCCATTTGCTTTTTGTCTAGTTTCTTGAAGACTCAGAGTGTGAGGAAGTTGTCCTACGTTACTTTTAAGAAGCAGAAAATTTGTATTACCGACTGCACGAAGTTTATATGAAACGTCCCCTATTTTGAAGTCACCATGATAGCATACTTTTTCTTCCTACATAATCTAGATTGCTGTGTAAAGAGCACTTTGTCCTGTTATTTAGCGAGGCCTGTTAGTCTGATGATATAACATGTGCCAACCAACTCTCCTTTAGTTTTATTAGTTATGACTGCAATCGCGAAGCATTGTGATTTTGAAATGTCTATAGCCGGTAGCAGCATATTTTTACATAAAGTGCTACCCTTTCCTGGGGTTTTTTTGGCCATTTTCTCCTTAAAGTGCAAGTTATCATCATCAATTTTAGTTCTCCAGTCTCATGACCCATTCCACCTGCTTTCAGCAATACCAGTCATAATCCATTTCTTATTGTTCATGAGCCTCTCTAACTGTTCTTGTTTATTGTATATGCTCTTAATGTTAATATACAGATGGTGTAAAACTGTGTTCTTTCTGCCTGCTTTTATGGTTGGACCTGTCATAAGCTGGCGACACAGCACCGCCGAACGTACCGGGATGTTCATACCCTGCTTTTCCCAACACTGTGCTCCTCCACAGGCTAGTTTGCTGCCCTCTGAGCATCAGCATAACTAATTTAGCACGAAAAGGCCGATGCTTTCAGTGCTAGATGGAGACTGAATGATCCACGTAGCCTCTTCTTTGTGTAACAGTGTTCTGGTGTTCTCTGGAAAATCAAAAGCTCTCCTTCCTGTCCTGCTTCCTCCACCCGCGCGGTCACCTCTAAGAATCAGTGTATTCGCTGTGGGAAAGCTATAGGGGTAAATGCAATCATCCGCTGGCGCCTTTACTCTTTGTGGATCAGGAAAAGTGTTTATTGCAAAACAGTACCTGTCGTGTTTTGATGTAGACAGTGGGTTCAGCTCATGAGTTGAATTCTGCTGTTCTCTGTTTTTATTTTGAGAGAAGACTTAATCCAAAGACTAAGAGTAAGGTTCCCATCCTTGGCAGTGTGCTTTGTCTATTTACCGTGTAGGGCCTCACCGCTGGCTGCCAGAGCTCGCAGAGCGCTTGTCTGAGCGCTTTGGTGTGACTTTGTCTGATCCCTTTCTCTCCAGTCTGTGGCCTTGCGTGGCCCAACCAGGATGCAGGTTTGATCACAGCTTACACTTAGATAATATTTTGGAGTTTTAAATTTGTCCTTGTCTCACAGTCTCTAAGACCATGACTGTCCTTACCTTTACTTTTTTCTGGAGTTCAGATGTTTAGAGTACTTCTTGCCCCTGTATTTTCATTTTCCTTCCATAATTCCCAAGTTTGCCAGTTTGCTTCTCAACATCTCAGAAATATTAATTAGACCTTAATTTCAGAGGAATCTATATTCCTGTGTTTAAATTCGTGAATATGTAAGTCTGAATGCCTCAAAAAAGTCAACTCATGCTCCATAACACTGCTGGTCGTAAATATTCAGAAATTCTAAACTGGCTTTAAAATAATGAGCTCATAAAAATAATACATGTTGGGGATGGTGGTGGCAGTTGTCTTCCTGGTTTCTGAACCACCTCTTCTTGCTCTATCTGGGACAGAAGTTTACTTCTTAAAGTGAAGCTTTGATTCTCCCTTACCCCTTTGACTCTAGAATATGAAAGTGAAAGGAAAACATGTCAAACAATAAATCTTACAATAGCACTGCAAGATAATGTAATACTGGGGATATTCCCTACCCCCATTTCAGTGTCATCTGTTCTCGTGCTACCCAGCTGGACAACTAAGGTTATGGTGCAAGTCCAAACCTCTTTCTTGGAAGCTTCTCTTTGGTCGTGTTTGTATTTCTAACATGTCACGTAGCCCTTTTAGAAAAGTCACCTCACAGAAACAAATGACATTGTTTCCAAGTTACTGTCTGTGCTGAGGACAGGGGTGAAGTAATTGCTCAGGGTGTACTGAAATTGCTTCATTTGCCACCGACAAGGAGGCTGCGTGCGCATTTTCTGCGTGGAGTGGATTTACTAGACCTTGCAGCTAACAGTAGTAATAAAATCAGCAGCAGCTCCTGACCAGATTTAACAGTACAGATCCAGGGCTAGGGAGGCCTCTATTTCATCTCTGTTTCGGAGGCACAAGGAAGATCTCTTCTTCTTTTTCTGCCCAACCTTCCAGGTCTCGCTCTAACCCGCACCGAGGTCAGTGGTCAGCTTTCCCTTGCCATTAAAGGGAGTCAAGCAAGCCTTGTAACTAATTTTGGAAGAGAAGAGGCTTTTCTGGAAAGACCAGGGAAGGCTTTGCAGCTGTCCACCCGTTTCCTGCGCTGCGGGCAGTTCTGCAGGGGACACTTTCCAAGTCAGCCGACCGTAAGGAACAGCAGACATGCGTTGTACGGTGCGTGCCTCTGCTGTGAGCGGGGGGGGCATTTCACAGTGCCCTTCTGCTTGCACTTACTGTTGCGTTTTGGATCTGAAGGTACCACAGAAGAACCATGTAAAGTGTCCTTTTTTCCTATCATTTGTAAAGATCTGGTTTTAAATAAATAAATTATTAGTCGTCTTCAGGCATATAACAATGCACTTTAGATTAACGAGAGCTGGACCCTTACCACTTGCTGTACTGATTGTAAGCGATGAACCAGACTGCCTCCTTTCAGGCTGCATTTCCACCCTTAGCAGCGCTTCTAAGCCTGAGCGTCATTTCGTGTATCTCTGCCAACGTTAGATTTAAAATTGCCTTTTGACTATTCTGTTCTACAGGGAACAAACTGTTAGCAAATCCCTTTGCTAGGAAAGCCTCTTCCAGGTAGCCTGGGAGTTCATTCTCCAATTTAAGTGTAGTCTCATTGTCTTTCCCAACCTTTGTAAAGAAAACTGGAGACTGGATTAAAAATTAACTCTTTTTCCATCTCCTTCCTGTAGTAGGGGCTTATACAAACTGAGATTTAATTCCAAGTGAACTTGTAAATTTTTTTATTAGTATTTGAAGAAAAGGTTCATTTTACATATAGAAATATTCTTGCAACAAGAATTTTCTTGAATAAGCAATACCTTCCCCCTGTGCTCCCTTTACTGCAGGAGGGATGGAATGACTCTGCCGCTTAACTCGGTTAAGTAGATTTCGTGCAGTTTCTGCTCTACGGTGATCACCCAGCCTGCTCTGTCAAGGACCTTTTTTCCCTTCTCTGCAATCTCTCTCTGCTGTGATTTCTGTTAAGGAGCTTGCAGCAAGCAAAAGTGCTTGTCAAATAATCAATTGATAAGGGTAAAGGTTATAGGGTACCCTGTAATTAAAAAGCCTATTTTGAATTATTAATAGATTGTGGTTACGTTACAAGTAAGCTCCATCCTCCTCTTCTCTTTTTTCCCCCCCATCATCTTTTTTTTTTTTTTTTCTGTGACATGTAGGTGACTCCTTCCCTGCCCATAGCTCTACACTCAGGTAAACAGAAGACGAGACACCCTCAGGGAGGTAAATTACGGAAAGTCAGCATGGGGTCTGCCTTCCCCCAGAGGGCTGTTTGCTGGGGGGAGCATGGGCAGCAAGCCACACTGTATGCATCCTCCTTTGCTGTCTCCCGCACCAGCTCCTCTTCGCAGGCTAACTGGGAAAGGCGCTGGCTTTTGGGGTGGCCGGGCCAGAAGGGCTGCTGTGTTTCTGAGGTTGAGCTTTGGTGCATGTAGAGAGCTAGCCTGGGGAGCAGGGCAAACCACTGGGTTCCTCTCCCGCTGTACCCATCACCGGCATTATCAGTGTAATGGGGAAATGGGTTCCTTTGCGAGTGGGAGGGGAGGTGGGGGAATAAGTAGCAGTCCTTTCCAACTGCTCTTGGAGGCAGTCACGTCCGTCTGATCAAGCTGACAATGTTGCGAGGGAAGAAAATCTTAGTATTTCTGCCGTGGTGGTGCTCAGTCTGGGCCTTTGTGTGAGGTGTGGGAGCCACATGTCAGAAGAGGTAGTACCCGCCTCAGAGATCTTGCAGCTAATTAAAGATTACACTCAGTAACAGCTTCATTTTGGGTAGCACTGTGAAGAGCTCAAAAAATCAGAAATGCCACAACTGAAGTTGTCCACAACTATCTGTGCTATTCTGCAAGGTGCAACTCAGCAAGGCTGCGGGACCATGGTTTAGTGGGTATGGTGGTGTTGGCTTGATGGTTGGACTTGATGATCCTACAGGTCTTTTCCAACCTTAGTGATTCTGTGAAATGGCAGAAGAGGAAGAGGGACACAGGGAGAGAAGCTAAAGCATACAAATACCTTATGGGAGGCTGAGCACTGCCAGAAAGAGAAAATCCCCTTGTCTGTCATAATCCCCATGTTCCTTAAACGTCTTCCCCCACTCAGTAGCATTTCAGTGACACTGAAAGAGGCTGTTTGTTTATCCCAAGCGCATGAATATAGCTCAGCTCTTTTGCTTGAGGAGAACATCAGTAAGGACCGATGAATGTTCCAACCAGGAACTTAGGACCAAGTAAGACTCTCGTATTTTCAGAGGAAAAGTAATAGTCCCATCTTTAGTGGCTGATTTTCACTCACCTTTGTTTACTGCGGTTCATGGCTTGTAGCTCAGGAGTGTTCTGAACTTGTGAGCCGACAATGTCACTGTGTTTTGTGGAGTTACAGAGGAGCCCAACAGCTCTTTTAAAATTTGCATGTACATACTCCTCTGTGGCTACCATACCTTTTTGGACATATATTACCGGGAGCTTTTCTGTCCCTTCTCTAAAGCAGTGTGGCTTACAGCCTGCTTCCGAGCCATCAGCAGAGGGCTTGGCCACCCGATCCCAGAGCAGCACTGCAATGCCGGGACCGGTGTCGGCGTGCGTTCAAAGCCTCGAGCTGAACTTCTGCTCTCTGTGTCTCTGCCTAATCTGTGTCTGTGTGAAGGAGTGCTCTTTGATGAGTCGTCTATGCTACCTGGCTGGCTATGATGTTCCAGCTCAACAGTGAGGTGTACCTTGCACTTCTGAATTCCTATTTTGTCTTTTATTTTATCTATGTGGATCCTTGTTCTGGTGCTTTCCACAGCATTTCTGGATATTCAAGCCCAGTGCTACCTAGAAGTGTTATGCTATCGGCACGTGTGTTCCCTCCAGAAATATTTCCTAATGTCTGCGATGTGTATGTGTCCGTAATAGGAATGCTTAATACCTCTTGAAAGACTGTCCCAGTAAGTGGTTAAGTGCAGATTTGGAGTCCTGCATTCAGGAGGTTCTGCCAAATCCCAGCTGATGCATCTAATTTGCTAAAGAATGTGGCTTCTGCTCTCTCAGCAAAGATTTCATTCCTCATGGGCAGTGGGAAACTTGCTCTTTTAATGTTATTGTTCACCAGCTTAGTATTAAGTCTGAGACAGCCAACTTTGTTACTAAGGAGAGCAACCAGTCTGTTGGTCCCTATGTTCTTCATTCTCATGTAGTGCGTGCGTACGTGTATTCTTGAGTCGTCCCCCCTTATTTAGCCCCTTTTCGTGTGCGTGAGGAACGTTTTGCATGCATTAGCCTGCAAGCATATCTTACACGTTGGGAGGAAACCACCCATTCTGTGTCAACACATCTTCCAAACAGGTGGCTTCCTCATTTACACCCAGTGGGAGCTTGTTAGCAGCTCTTGCTCTACAGTAAGAGTGGGAGCTGTCTAGACAGGGTCAAGTATTTCATAAGAAAGCAAGCCCAAGTCCAGCAGCACTGTCGCAAAATCATGTTTTAATGTTTTCTCTGTCTCTTTTTCACTTCTGTTTCACACTTGTGCAATATTAAAGTCTATTCCTCACTCCAGAAGCTCAGTCTTTGGCTGCTCATGCTAGCATCCTTCTGTAAAATCTGTTCTGACAGGTTGTTTGCTGCTAGCTGAAAAATCTCCATTTTTGAAAAACAGAGGAATACCTGTAAGCTGTCTCTTGATTCCTTATGCTATTTGGAGAAACTGAGGGAAAGACAATGTCTTGAAAAAACAGAAAGAAAAATAGTTTGAAAGGGTCGGCCTAGAAAGAGTTTAAGGTCTGCCCTGAGAAGATGCCTCTTTCTTTTCTGACACTATGTTCCTTGCAGGCTTGAGTTAACATCCTCAAAAGAATCTGCATTTTAAATTGTTTTTTGTACATAGCATTGCCTAGAGAAAGCAAAATTCCTGAGAGTACCCAACATGCACTTCCCAGGGAATTATTTTTCCAGTGTGTACTTCTTTCCCTCTGAGTCTAGCAGGTTAGGTTTTTTATTTTTTTACAGTCTGTCCTATATTATCTGTCTGTTCCTTTTCTCACCATTTTTCTTTCTCTCCCTCTAAGCTCCCTGCTCAAGTTTACCCTCTGTTTCCCCTCATCCAGCTTTTATTTCTCTGCCTCCCCTTCTTATCCATTTAATCGCACAGGACTGTTTTTTTTGGTATTGTCACAGTGTGCAGGAAATCACTGTAGACACCATGGCTTTCTGTGGTCTGTATACCTCCGGCAGATGGAAATAGCATGAAATATTTGTTGTGGTATTAAATGTTTTTTTAACCAGTCATGGGACAGATGAAGGACTTGGGGATCTTAGCTATAATCTCACTAATGTGGTGGCACCATCCATGTGATAAATTTGGCCACTCCACCTTCAGGCTGCCCACTAATCCATCTCAGCCAGGACTTCAATGTTCCGAACTATGGAGCAGCTTCACTGGATCAAGATTGTTTGTAGTGTACCCTTATCACAGACAGCTAAAACAAAACTAAAGAAGGAGGACTTTTCTATTGTTAAATTGCCAGTGACATGTTGTTTCCCACACCTTGAGGATTTGTCTCTGGCAGAAGGCGGCAGTAAATTAGTCTTACAAGCCCTTGCATTCTTACAGATGGAAAAGCAATTTTAAGTTTTGGGTTTTGGTTTTTTTTTTTTTTTTTTGGGTGACTTTTAAGCTGTATTAATGATACTTTCTCTTGCCCTTCATGTCGTGTGAAACTGGTCTCATCATTTGAAGACAGCTTCACAGTTCCCACGGAGAGATGCATAGAACCAAAATATTTAAAGCCTTTTAAGACATTTCTGGAATAGTTACTACGTACGTCATCAACTACACAATGCACACAGATGTATAGTAAAATTTAATGTATGTGGTCGCTCTGAGACAGTATTTACCTCATTCATCTTACCACATGGGGGTTGCTAGTCCAGGATCAAGAAGAAACCCAGCGCCTGCTCACGTCCACCAACCTTACTCTGTGCACCAAAAGAGAGCACAGTGGGGAAAACGTATGGGACAGTACCAAAAAGCTTGTGTGTCTGAAGCGGGTGAAGCTCGACGTTTCAGATGGAGATGTCAGAGATTTCACACCATGACACAAGAAAAGTCACCGGCTGCGCTGCTGCAGAAGTTTCCATTGGCACTTGCCCGGTTCCTGCACCTGGTTTGCAGACAGCACGGGGATTACATCCTCAGTCCTTCCCAGGCCGCAGATAAGAGCGAAAACCACTACCAAAAAAAATAATCCTTGACGCCGGTTACATAAAGGGTGGGCTGTTTTCCAAGGGCCCTGCTGAAAGGGACCCAGGTGTCACCTGCAGACACACTCGCAGCTCGAGGGAGGCTGTTTTGGCTAGGGATGGCCGGGGCCAGCTGCACTGCCAGCCTGGGATTTTAATGCTAATGAAGCAGTGGAAAAGGCTCCAGCGGTGGCGATGACTGGGGGTTGGGGAGGGTTAAAAACTGCCGTCTGGCACAAGGGTACCAGTGCAGCCCTTCAGGAGAAAGGAGCTCGTGGGAAGAGCGGGACCCCTAAGCTCTACTGCCTTGGAGCAAAAGCTGCAGTATTTGCACCCCTGACTCTCTCTTCTGTGCCTGTCACTGTGTGCGTGTGGCTGCGAACGCCTGTGTACGCGTTGCTCTGAGCAGGATGTCTCCCGCTGCAGCTGGGCAGGAGAAGCCGAATAAAGACCAGCAGAACCCAAACCCCTTACAGCTGATTATCCGGTCCCCTGTCCCGAGCATCCTGCTTACCCGCTCCGCCTCCCAGCCACCCCGCTACGCCTCGCATCAGAGAGGGTTCGCGAGCTTTGGCCCCGTGCAGTATAGGTCGAAGCGGAGTGGAAACGTCGGGGCTGTAACCTCAGCAGAGCTCCCAGCACTGCGACTGCTGTACCGAACAGCAGCTGTGGGGTGGCCAGCGCAGGCTGGGTGCTCCCCTGGGTGCACTCCGGCATTGCTGCTTTCACCAAAGGCAGCTTAGGTGTCTGCTTTCCTCTGCTTCTGGTCAGGCCCTCTGCTCTAGGTACAGTGTACTCTGTAAAAAAACCCAAAATATTAATGTAGGTAAATGAGCTGTTTCACTCGTGCTCCTGAGAAGGACATTCCTCTGGAAAAAGCATGGACTTCTGGAAAATCCTCGTAAGCAAGTCTGAAATCCATGTACTGCTGAGGGCACTGAATGGCAGGGCACTGTTTTGTTTTTAAGGTGGTCTTTTATCACCTCTCAGATTTTTCAAAGAAAAAAAAAAAGTAGGTTATTGTGATTGACTTTCCATTAATTGAGAATCATGTGGTCTCTCTCCTCCGTTTTCCTTACCTATTCTACAACACTTATTTTCCTATTAATAGACTGTGCTTTGCCTTTTCAGCTTAGTGAGTGCTTTCTCACCTACACAGCCCTAGTCAATGGGAGCACTTATGTAAGGATTGCACGGTATACCCCCCGTGCGTCTAATGAAATTGGAGAAATGGTTTTTTTCCTAGTTCTTTAGGATTAGATTCTTCTTTCTCAAAGGCTTTTTTTGGCCTCACAAAATTAGATCACCGCTATGCAAAAAACAACCCACTGTGATCACAGCTTAATTGCACAATGCCTGCGTTTTCTTGAATGTTGTTCCCATCTCTTCAAGATTAAGTAAGATCCAGTGGGTTGGACCTTTGATCTGCATAATAAAGGACAAGGAGGCAGTTTGTAAATCCTTCCTCTCCATCTTTATTCTTTGCATTTTTGGGACCCGAAGGCTTGAAATAACTTTTGCTTGCTAAGAGGAAACTTTATGTAATATACGTGGAGATGCCATTATGCTAATTAGTGTTGTCAGGAAAAATCAATGTATGTATGTCATCCAACAGCAAGCAATGATCTTCTCACAATCAGCAATTTATCATGCATTGCCAATGCAGTAGGGCTAGGACTATTTTATTCAGATAAATTTCTCATTCATTTAGTCAGTAAATCATGGTGCACTTCATGATAGTCATTTTTAATGTGATTGCATTTTGTTAAGTTTTAATCACGCATAATGGATTTTATCTGGCAATGAGGTCAACCTGTAGTCTCTCCCTCTGTCATCTGTATCCTACCGTCCCAGCATGGACAAACTCTCAGCCATATGTGGATGCCCCAGACTGAGAGGGGATAGGGAAATACAGGAGGCACAGGAAGACGAGCTGTTAAGATTGGTTTCAAGCATCTGATGCTTAGCTGAAGATTTACCCTAGGTGGGATTACACTTGCTGTATCTTTGCCTCCGAGTGTAACTGAATTTCCTTGAAAACTATGTTTGCACGAGCTCTCCAGTGACACTTTTGAGCTGACCAGTTTGAGTCAGGGCTGCAGGAGCACCTTTATTCCACTGGATACCCTGGTAGGGATGCATCCGGTGCCGCTCCTTTATCCGCAGGCTGTGCTGAGCTTTTTCATTGGCAAAGCAGTGGAAGATGAGGTGTGGGAATGAGGCAGGGAACCATGGCGGTTTTCAATGAGAGACAGGCTCTTTTTCTTTGGTTTCTTCATCTTGAGTCCAAACTCTGCTGTGACTTGCTCATTCTTAAGCTGGTAGAAAAAGTCCTGTTGTCTTCATCTACAACAGGAATGTGCCCTGGATCTCCCTTGCAACCTCAATACAATCGTGCTGTTCTTGCTTATGTTTCTGAATGGCTGTGGAGCGTTTCCATTTGCTTCTTACATACATGGTTTGACTTGATGTTCTGCCCCACTGAAGCAAGCCTAACTGTCTTTTCTCTTTCCTTTTCTGGTGGCTTCCCTATGTTTTGGTCATCCTCTTCCCTCCTGCACCCCCTTGCAATCTTTGTCCATTCTCCTTGTGCTCTTGCCTTCACACTTTTTTCCTTTCTTCCTTTTTGTCAACCAAAAAGACTCTTTCTCTTTGTTCACTTCTTTATAAAGCATAGTAAGCTCTCTCAGCAATCCGTCCGCTGAAAGGGGAAATGGGAATACAGGGAGCAGTGTTACAGAGCACTGGAGATGCTGTTCAGGTTCTAGTGCTGTGCTGTCGATGGGGGGGGTTGAGCAGCCTCTGATGAGCTGTTTGGATTGGATTGCTTGTCCAGGCATGGGGAGGAACACTGTCAGTCCTTGCTGACTGCTTCAGCAGTCCCCCATGACAGATAAGACATCACATGTCTCTTCTCTTGGGACTCACAAGTCTGTGGTTCCCAGTCAGGCCCAGGCTTGTTAAAGCCCTGGGGCAGAGGCCCCGTATCTCCTGTGGGTGCTCTTCTGTGCTTCTTGCAGCACAGTCCCTGCCCCTCGCTGTCACCTGTATGGACGTGGTTTTCTCCGCTTCCTTTCAATGGATGTCGTCTTCATGCGAGATCAGTATATCATTTAGAAAGGTGTTTGAGTTCCTTTGGGATGAAAGGTACTATATGAGTATAAAATCTTCTTAATGTCCCAGAAGGCCAGGCATTGATCTTGGAACAGCCATTTCAATTCTCCCTCCAGATTCCCTGATTTCTTTTGTTGTTCTGCTGAGAGAGTGACAATCTGGGGACTGATGACCCTTTCTCTTACCACAGTACCAGAGCGGGGAGAGGGAGAATTAATTGTCCGTGAATTTTGTGGGAGGTTTCTCCTGCTGTATCAAACGATCAGGATACCTTGTGTGTCCTGATGCCATGACTCCCTACCCTGCTATGACTTCCATGCGGAGCCTGACCTGCTCTTTCTAGGTTGGACTCTCTAGTGACGCTGGTGCAAGTCAGGAATATTCATTGAAGTTAACGAAGTTATGCAGAAGCCATTTTAGAAAAGAACTGGGTCTTTTGTTTGGTAAATGGCAATTGAGTAAACCTTTTCTGGTTTTTTTGTTAATATTTAAGAGAGGAACACCCTGAAGACATTTTGTATCTTAACAGGTTTTTAGTGTATCTCTCTCTGTCTTTCTCTGTCTCTCTAATGCAACTTTGCCTACAGCCCCATGCATTAGCAATGCAAAGCAGATTTTGAAAGCCAAGGGAATCCAGGCTTTTCCAGATGAACACTGTGATTTAAAAAAAATAAAAATCTAGAAAGAATAAAGGTTGTCCAAGTGGCATATGGCATGACAGTGACCCTGCTGTAAGGACAGACGTACAGAGCTAATGGTAATCCTATGCTAGAGCCAGATAACATCCTGAGGTTAGGAAATCAAAGCCCCATGCTTTGGCTTAGCAGAGAATTAGCATGTGGAGCTTGCATTAGCTCTGGAAACAGGGCAGTTCAGTCCTTAGTCAAGTTGCATTTGGGGCTTGCAGCCTTGGTAGCAGCAAGATCCCACCTTATCCTGTGCAGGAAAATCAGACCCTCGTAGTTTGACCAGGGATCAGAGTACGTTTAGTGAAGCTTCAGTGTTTAGATGGGTTCGTGGAGAAGGTGTATGCTGTTTCTGCTAATTAGTTCAGGGAAGTTAATGTCTATTACTGCAGAAACAGGTCATAAACTGCTTGGTCATATGCTGCTTCAAAGCTGTGTGAAGTTGGGGAATAAGTGCCGATACTCAGAGCAGAGTACAATAAACGACTGGGGCAGAGGTTGCAGTGGTTGGTACCCGAGGGACGTTTTCAGGGCTGTTTTACATGGAGACCCCAGGAAGTAACCTACAGCAACCTAAGCCTCAGGCTTGTACAAGAGCCACCTCCGCACACGGGAGTTTAATGTCCTTTAAAGACGCACCCAAGTCCCAAGGCTTGTTAGTGGAGCCGTAGCTCCTGTGAGTCCCAGTGCAGGCGATCCTCCAGCCAGCGGAGCTGGTGCCCTGAGCTGCGCTCCTGGCACCCGCGCTAGCACGACTCCCTTGAGGAATTTTGTGGGGCGATTTCAGGTGGTCAAGTTCTGCGCAAAGGCATGTTTTTCTTCCAGAGAGAAAGGGGAGTACACGTGATGTAATTATTTCACTTCCCAGTAGTACACAGGCACAGCTTGGCATCGAATGAGTGAATCCCTTGTTACATAAATGCTGTGCCCTTGTTAAAAAAAAGTTGCGGTCAGACAGTAATGAAAACCAAGAATTTTTGCATTCTCTAGCAAACTGCCTCTATCTCACCCAAGCCCACCTCTTCTCTGCTCTACTGCCTGTGATTTCCCCCTCCCTTTTCTGGTTTTTAAACGTATTTAGCAATGAGATCTTCCTTATGGTTATTTTCTGAAAGAAAGTAGACCATGTCTTCCAATACACAGTATTCATTATCGATAGCAATTCCTGGAAAACAGAAATTAATAGGGTAGGACCATCATTTTTTGGTGCAGTTTTGGATGTCTTAATAGCATTCATTTAGGCTTGTTTTTTTACAATGGCAAAACGATCCCTGTTATAACTGGTGTCAACAAAAAAGATGATCAGCACTTGAGACGTTTTGAGCACACTTACAATATTTGGTTTTATATTTGTTTTTCCACAAAGGAAGAATTTGGGTACAGGACAAAAGCACAAATCTTGGTCTAAAAACAGCATATGATTTTAAAAAATCAGGCTTATTTTGGAAGGAAATCTCCTGGCTCAGTTGCAGAAGGTAGACAAGGATTTAAAGAATTTGTCGTCATTGTTCTTAGAAGCATATGCACATGTTTTGTATTGGATCATTATTGGTCAGGAATGGGGATCTGTCCTATTTTGTTTTCCCTATTTCATATCAAATGATTTCCAATGAGCTTGTCATCATAGTATCTGGATTCAAGTACAAAATTAAGGTTATGACAAAGTTAAAGTATCTCAGTCACTCCAAAGTTGAACTGCTTTATTTATTTAAAAGGCACGTATCAGATTTTTAAATACCAGCTTTTTGAAGGAATGTGGGGCTTATTCCTTCTTTTAGAAACAAGTTTGGGTATTTATTGTTGCTTCTCTTTGCATTTGGCATTCAAATGTTGGTGTTATTAAAAAATAGTTTTTTATTTGGCCTCTGTGCCTACCTGTCTCTGCTTTCCTGTCACATCATCTGCTGCTTTTCCCCCTGCCCCCCACAAGTAGAGTTACATTCTCTTCCTTAGAATAATGCAGGAAAGGGGAAAAAATGTAACTCATTAAAATACTTAACCAGGAAATAGTCCACTTCTACAATCCCCTCTTGTCTTTGACAATGTCTCTAGAAGTTGGAGCGCAGAGTTAGTAATTTCTGCACACCCAGGCAAACAGCCACTGTGAATATTTAAAATCCAGGCTGTTTACAGAGAAGCTATGTTGGGTTTTGTTGCAAGTGATGGATCACTAATAGTTTAAAACTATTAGTTTAAACTATAGTTTAAACTATTAGATTGGGAACTTCTTTTGTAAATTGGAGAGGATTATTTCATGTTGTTGAGCGTCCCTGTCAGAATATAAAAGTCTATTAGCAGAGATGGGATTGCACACCCAGGGGTTGCTTGCAATATGTAATTTACTAAACACACGCACATGTAGCAAAAGTCAGACCCAGCAGCCAAGATTTTAGCTCTATGCTGCTACTTTCGGATCAAGCATGTGAACAGAAAACACTACATAATACCCGCCTTGCAACTGTGGTCTCTGATCAGGTTTTTGCCTTGTGAAATACGGTTTGGCTCAGCACCTGATAATGTTGTTTGTAATACTGAACGGCTTGCTCAGTAATGGCACTGTGAAAACCCTTTTTAATTATTATATATAATTGTTTATCTGTCTTCATGTCAAAGAAGGTCTTTCCTGAACTTTATGGTATTTCTGCTTGGAGAGTTAAAAATGAATGTAATAGAGTCATAAGAATTAAGCCAGTACGTCTGTTCTTGTTCCGTACTCTTGACTGTAGGTGTGGTATCTCGGTTCACATGACTGCGTTCTTCACGTGCAGAGGGAAATTTTCAAAAGGGCAGTGATGCCCCCAAATCCCACAGCAAGTGAGTGCAGGTTGGATCACTAATTCTCATTTCTTCTTTTAAAAGTTTCTATCTGCATTTTTATTATTTTGCTCTGACAAGAATGCCCACACATCTTCCCAGAGTTGGTCAATCTCATCAGAAACATTGACAGATAAATATAATCCCTGCTATCCTTCCCATATTCCTGGTGTCATAGACATTGGCTGTTAGCCCCTAGGATTATGAGACCCAAATTCAGAATATGAAAAGAAAATGTAATAAAACTTTCATTTCACCTGTTTGTCACCTTGTTTCTATCAAAGTCGTGCTAAAGGGGCTTTTGCTCCCCATGCCACCTCTCCACAGCCTGCATCAGGACTTGAGGTAGCACTGGCATATTGGGAAATTCCTGTACTTCTGGGGACTTAAAGACTGGGCCGAGGAATTGTAGCACTGTTGCTTACATTAGTGGCCTTACTAGAGAAACCTAGATACTCTTGGAAATGAGGATGTAATTCTTTAGAGAAAGGTGGGCAGCCAGCTGGAGAACACAGTTTTTTCCCTAGAACAGATGAGCACTTAGTCATCAGAGTAGAGAAAGAAGGCTCCTGCGTGGCAATGCTGTCTTGGCAAATGCGTTGTCCGTCACAGAGCAGAACTGCTCAGGATCCCTCTGAAATAGGTCAAGTGTTTGTCAGCAACTCAGTCTTTGACATACTCAAATCTTATCCTATTTTTGTGCATATGCATTCCTTTAAACTTTACTTAAACATCCCACTGTTTCTTTGAAACCTTGAAAGGGTGAAGGAACCTACTGCTAAATGTTACTTTCTGCTGAATGATGCCCTTGAGCATCTGGTGAGAGAGAGAGATAGATAGCATTTCTCAGACATATCGCCTTTTTGGTTTGGAAGGCCCCTTTGTTCCCCTCTAGGTTAATCAGGGAGGTATGAATGTCCTTGGGCCTCTTGCTTCTCAGCCCAGGATAAGGCTTTGCTCTGTTCCTCTGTCTGACAAAAGCACGATGAATGGAGGGGAGACTGAGGCATGCACAGCTGACATAGAAACCTTACAAAATAGTGACGCTTCCTTGAATATGGAGTTGCTGGGTTCTCCGCAGTTCTCACACTGATGAAGAGGGGGAGTCAGTTCTTAAACCATAGAGAAATTTCTTTCCCTCTCCACACTAGGTAATTTTTGCAAAGAATTAAACAAGTATGAGATAGATAAATGAGCTGAGGACTAGACATCATCATCTTCCAAGGTGACCAATATTGCAATGCTCATCAAACCCCAGCTGAGAATGAAGATGCCTTTTAATGCCTCATCTGTGGGTGTCCAAGGCCTGATGCCTCCAATCTCCTTGAGCTTACCTATGATGACTGCACATCTTTTTCATTTCCAGCAGCATCTTGCTTTAGGAAAGAGGAGATTTGGTCCTGACTAGCTGGGAGACTGGCAAATAGCAGAGAGCATATAAGGGGTACAGACACAGGGAACTTCTGATCTTTCTTATTTGTGAGTTGGGATAATGTGTGGCATTATTGACAGCTTCATATCAAAAAGTCTTAAAATACCGAGCTTCCTACTGGGTGTGCATTGATCCACACACCCTCCCAAAAAACAGCCTTCCACAAACAAAGCACCAACAGCTTCAGCTGGACACTTAAATTTTGCAACAAGCTTTTGAGAAAACTTCCGGGAGAGTGTACATTTTCCTGGACACACGGATTCCATTTTTTCTGTCTAAGGAAGAGAGGCTGCAGCAACAGGAATTAGAGGGAATTTTCCCCCATCAGTTGAGAGATCGCTTTAGAGTTCCACCTTGTTAAATGGCTGGCTGAAATCGTGCATGATTAATGGACAAAATGAAAATTAGATTATGTGTCTTTACTCTTCCTGTGACCTCTACTTTCTCCTGTATCAATTGCAAGCAGTCGGGGGGGGGGGGAACCTTAAAAATCCTGTATAAATATTCAGAAGAGTAGGGGGAGAGGAGAGGAAAGGTGCAGAGCCCCCCTATAAATTGTACGCTGTCCCCAGAACTCATGGCTTCTGAGGTCTGAATCCTACAGTACTGAAGTTTGAGGCATTAAAATGTGGAACAAATACCAAAGTTTCAAGCTGCCTGTCAATAGTCACCACGTATGTCAATCACCCATGTGGAACTGCATCCTACGGGGAGTTTGGTTTCCCTGCTGCAGCTGCACGCAGGAGATGACCTGTGGTTCTGACACCGTCAGGCTAGTGAAACAAATGCTTTCCTCCTCCCGGAGGGAGGTGTTAGTGTGTTGCCCGTCTTTGGACTCCTGTTTGGGTGATAAATTTGAAGATACGAGTCTTAAAGGCAGAGGAAAATCACTGCTTGCCTGCAGTCATGGGGTCCTTTGGCAGTTGTGACGTCTTTCAGTGCTGCCTTGTGATCAGAGCATGGATCTCTGCACCCACTCAGGGAACCTGCATGTGTGGAGGCACCAAGAGCCTGTCCTCCTTTCATCCCGCAACATGCTTCAGCCTGTAGTATCAGAAAGCAAAGTTTTCCGTTCCTGTTACAGACCACTTTGACAGAACAAAATGTGTCTTGCAGTGCCCTCTACATCTTCATTCTTGGAGGGAAAAATGCACTTATAAATCCTATATTCACTTAAGATAACTAAAAATCAACAGGTTATGTGAATTGCTACCCCAATAACCTTAAGAGGAAAGGCTAGGAGGGGTGTATAACTTCTTGCTACCACACACTAAGAGCAGGACTGTAATACCAGACTGTATGAAATTGTTAATTCCCCCGTTTTTTTCTGTGTGTGGCCATTGGCCTTGGGAACTCAGGCAACGCGGTTTCATTTGAAGAGACCTGGGTGTAAAACCCCTGCGTGGCTTCTGCCTCTTCCTGAGCCTTAGAAGGGTTGATGAGTGAGCACTGTGCTTTGAGCTATAGGGAGCAATCCATGTTTTCCAGCTCACGTTTTAGCATGAAGTTGATATCTGGTGTCTTCTTTGGAAGGCCGCAGATCCTGGAGCCGCAGCATATGCAAGAGTCTTGGGTTTTGTGGTTTGAAAAAAGCATCTTTAACAAAGGAAAGCTTGAACCTGGTACCTGCAACAATAGGCAAATGGAGGAAAAAAACCCAAACCCTAATGGTACTAAGAAGAAATCGAAAGGCCAGTGCCATGATTTTAGGGATTTGCTTCCTGATTTTTAAATATTCAGGGTTGGTTGCTCTGTAATCGTGTTTTAGTCTCCCTAGCATAAGAGTAAGAAAAATGCTATAAGAGACCTTGGGGTTTCCCATGGGAAATGATAACTAGGTCATGGGTATGCTCGCTGTGGAGGTACATGTAGTTTCTTTTAAATTGATCTGAAAATCGGAAGCGTAAAGGAAGAGGCGATGGTTCTGAGCAGAAGCTCTTTTTCAGGATTGGTGTGTTTTTCCTTGCTTTAATCAAGTTGTTTGTCCAGTCTTGAGAGAAATGTGCTGATTCAGTTCCTTTTTTGCTAGCATTTGGCACTGACCCGAAGTTGGGCAGTACAAAATCAAGGTGGGTAATGATACCCTTAATGAGGACCTTACATGACCTCCTTATGCCTAACATTACACGATTCCCAACAGGTTGGTTTGGCCACCTTCTGCCTAGTTAATAAATACAGGACCTGCTGCAGCACTGCTCAACCGTTGCTCCCAAGGCTTCTGCTTCGCTCACGTAAGCCGCAGCGGGAGGTCCCCTCTCCGTGGTGCTACACTGCAGTGGCACGCTGAGGGACCGAGGACGTGATGCACCCTTGTTCTTTGTCTCGTTAATGCCATTTTTTTCCTCGACTTCCACGTCAGAGTTTTCCATGCATATCTTGTCATCTTCTAATGGTTCCTTTTGTAAAGGGGGGGAGCCCGCTGAGAGTATGTCGTCTCTGCTAGGGCTGTCCGTTTCTACTGCGAGGGACGTAACTGAAGTGACCCACCTCTGCAAAACCATAGTGGGAGACCATGCGGTGTAGTTTTTATCTTGATGTTGTTTGTCAAGCTCAGCCTGGTTCCTGAGAAAACTACCTGTCTCCTGTTTCTGCTACAGTTTTACGGTGAGCTTGCAATCTGTAGTTCAGTTTGCTCTCTGTAAAAAAACATCCCCTTGTTTAGAGGGGGAAGGTAGAGCCTTAAAGAGTTGCAGAAAACAGTGGCACAGATCTTAAATGAGATTTTTGAAGCCCCTTTGTAAAGGCTACCATTTTCTTATGAAACCTGTTGACTTGAATGCTTTAAATGGCAAGTTAAGCACCGCGTTCTTTGCAGAGGTGTAGGTGGTCTTGATACGTGGATGAGAATTGAATACATGTATAATTGGGCATACATTTCTGCACAGGTATTTTGACCAGACAGTCAGCTAATAGCTCCAAATAAGATACTCTGCCCTCTTATATCAGTTCATCTGCCACTCAGACATGCTTAGCAAGATATATGCTGCTTTTTATGCATATAACTCTTGTTAATGCTGAGGATCGTTATAAGTGTGTGTGGAGAGGTGTCCTTGCTATATCCTTTCAGGATATTGTCTCTGAGGAGAGGGAGTTGCTGTTCGTACGACGTGGCTGTCCAGAAATGCTTGCAAATCAAATGCTCTCATTTCCTTTTTATGCAGGGGCGGGGCGGGGAGCTGCACACCTTAAATCCTCTCACCCAGCATCTCACTTTAAAGAACAAAGTCCTTTTAGATTTGCAGGAGCTCAAAAAAGCATTCAATCACAACTACTTTGAATAATTTGGTATGAACCTGTCTTGCCAGTTAGATATCTGTCTGCAAAGTCTGTTTTTAAAAAATGAGTGTTGGTTTGACACTATCTCCTGTCTAAAAAGGGAGGGGGTGTCAGGAAACCCTAAGTTTGTTTCCAGCCTCTAACACAGCTGGCCGCATGACATACAGTGAGTCACTTAACTTCTCTCTTTCTTCTTCTTTTACTGGTAGAACAGTTTCCCAGTGTATCTTGTCTTTTATGTTGCCCATCTGTTCAGTTCTGTGCTTTTTTGGACAAGGATTTCCATTATTCCTCCAGCAAGGCATGTAGTCGGGGCATAAGGCATAGCAAGTGGTGATTGCCTGTTCAACGTATAGCAAATGCAAGCGAAGAAAAGCAGAGCTTTATTTACACAACAGTTCCAGTCTGTGCCATGGCACTACGTTAAACGCGCAGGAGGCTAGCAGCGACACGGTACACATGTTCTGTAATATGCGTACTCCATGTGTTGTTTTTCAGTCTCCTGGGAGAGCTTGCCTGCTAAAGTTCTGCAATCTGGATCTGCTGTGTATTCAGTGTTATTTTGGTACCAGCTGATAGCATAAAGGCTGAATAAATTTGCTTCATGTTAGATGTGGCCCTCTGCAAATAAATGTGCATGTTAAGAAACCCCTCCATGACATAATTAGTTGCCTGTAAGCCACGGTGCCATTGTGCAGAGTAATTAGTTCTGTTTATTTAAAGGAGCCCCGGAAAGCTATTAGCAGTTGCCAGCGGACCAACAACGAGAAAAAGAAAAGATAAAAACCCATGTGTGGTGGTTATTAGTCTCTTCATCATACTAATGGACAGCTTGTAAGAAATTGGACTTGCTATCGGTGGCACTGAGTAACAGCAATCGTGCGGGGGCATTGTTTCTTCTCGCTGGCGATTAGGGCAACTTGTGGCGGGCTTTGATAGGATGCTCATTTTTATCTGCTAAGTGCACGATGCTTGTAAAAACAGCAGTGGCCTTGTTACCACTTGACATGACACTAGTTTTAGCTGTTTACGGTGACACGCCACTACAGTCTTTTAAAGCTTCAGCCTGGGGTCAGATTCATTAGAGTACTTCAGAAATGATACCGATACAGCATCTGGCCTGATTTCTTCATGCTCCCTGCTCCAAGCGAGAGGGAGAGAGTCAGTGTAACCCAGTGGACGGTCTTCGCTTGCTCGTCAGATTTACTTTCTGTGGTGAAGTAGTCCAAGGCTTTCGGAAAAGCAAATGAGGTACTTCATTTGTCTGTAGGTGTGCTTACATGAGGAGAGGGAAGGGAACCCTGCCCGTAACCCCTGAGGGAGAAGAAGGAAACAGGCTCCAGCATGGGTTGTGTGCTCTCAACGTTTCTGAGAGAAGAGCTGCGGCGATGGCTAGGCTCAAATAGATCTGGCATAGATCTAGGCCTGCTGAACTCAATAGGGTTAAAAAGAGTGGCAGGTACGGCATTTACTTCTGAAACCTGTGGCATTTAATATATTGGAGTTCTTTCCTACAAGATTTCTAAACCACCTTATATAGGCTATTAGTGAATTATTTCCCTATTCTGTAATTCTCTAACTTGGCTTATAAATTTTACAGAGAGGTTATTAGCTATAAAGGGTTGTGACAAATGACCCGGGAGAAGGAGGGAAACTTAGTTAAACTTTTTGTCCCCACCCCTAGGTTTGGCAGCTGTGCTAAGTCTAGGCGTGCTCTCGGTCTTTGTAACGATGGGTTCCTGTGAGATCAGTGACTGATCCCAGGCTCCAAGGAAAGGGTCTCTCCCGCGAGGGGGAGAAAATCTTCTGGAGTTCCCCACTGAGACTGCAGTAACTCTTATGTGATGAGCCGCCCCAGTCAGCTGAAGTAGAGACTGTAGGTGATAGTAGGAGCCCTGGCCTGAGCCTCCGTGCTGAGAACGTGTCCGTTTGCTACCGTAAGTCCACGTGCAAGTTCGAACGGTTTTGATGGAAGCAAAGCTGCATCTCCCAAACCCCATCAGCTTTTGCAAGAGGACACTGCTGCCTGCAAAAAGGGACAGTCCTCAGAAAGTGTTAGGAAACCTCTGGCAGTGGTGCATGACTATAATCCATCTAATATCTGTCAGGGCTCCTTTGTCTGAACTTCTGCAGAAGCTCATTTTCAGATCTCTGCTCTTCAAGGTGTCCTGCGTAATTCCTGTGTATAAACCAAACCTCCATTAAATACATAACTAAATCCCATCTTCTCAGTACCCTCAGACTTGGGTCATAGGTCACATTATGTATTAGGGGCTGTCCCTTAGATTTTCTTTTACTTGTGGATGCTGTCATTTCTACATATCATGTGATATAAATAATACTGCTAGGACTCTAAAAGCTGCAGGGTTTTATGGCCGAATTGCTATATTATTCTCTGAATTCGTGCTGCTGATTTTGCTGCTTGTGGCTTGCCTCTTGCCCACCTTTACATGTGGCCATCCTGTCCTGTTCCACAGTCAGCCCTGCTCTAGGATTGCTGCATGTGTAATGCATCTGTAATCATTCAACCTGAAGGTGTGGGGGAAGGTAGCCAGCAAAACATATGAGTAAGATTTTTGCAAGCGTATTTGAGTCATTTGTCGTGAGTTGCTTGTTTCCATGGGAATTAGCGAGTGAGAGAGGCATAAGTGAATCTTATTCCTCCCTTTAGCCTCAAGTCTGGCTGCATCAACCTTCAGGACCTATAATTTAGACCCAGGGGCAACGGGGAGAGCTCGTTTTCCTTTTTAATTATTATTGCAGTGAATAGATGGTGACCTGTCAAGGGAGGAGAGGAATTGTGTGCCTACTTGTTAGAATAGCCCAACACTGCAGCCCAAACTTCCTTGCGTGGCTGTAAATATGCCAGATCTGCCTTTGTGGTGAACCACAAATGCTCTCAGACTTTTGAGGAGCCTGGGGAGACAATTCCAGATCCTAAGGATCATCTCTTTCCCCATCCCCCTATACACACATACACCATCCCCTTGTCTCTTTTTAGGTCATTTATAATCAGCAGTCATGGAGCACTGGCCTCATTAGTGATATAGCCATTCCTTCAGTGCTTCAGAAATAATCATTTAGAAAAAATGCGCGGTTTTCTTCCCTTGAGAGCCCGTGAGTGATGAATTTATTTCAGTCTGGCTGTCTTGCTCAGCCTTATTTCCATATTTATTTCAACAAATAATGTACTATGGGAACAACAAAACACACTCTGCGAGGCAGAGAGGATAGCCTGGGCAGGGAGGGGTTAACCAGAGAGATAGCACTCGAAAGCTGGGGCTGGGGGAGACGTGTTTATTCCCAATCAGTTTTTAATGTATATACTTTCTGAGTATTTGTGTTTGTAGAGACTTAGAAGCCCTGGGATTTGGACATTGATTTATTCATAGGGCACCATTTAGAGAACAGACATTGTCCCCTGAGCGGTCCCAGCCAACGACCTTTCTCCTGAAGGGACCGTCCCTTTTGTAATGGTGGACAGGTGATTAACTTTCTATGCCAGCTAATGATTCGGGTCTCTCGAAAGCAAGCGCCGCTAATTGTGACCAGCCGGGAGGGCCGGTGTACTGGGACCCATGTACTCGCCGAACGAGGCGGTGAGCAGCCCCGGCACACTCAGGGTCCAGCTGCATATTTGCTCCATCCCCAGGAACCGGCACTTGCAGCTACTGTAAACTGGCCTCACGGAGGGACTTAAACTCATTATTTTTATTCTGCCAGCAACCGTTTCAGTAATTGAGTGTTACGCTCTGGAAGCCTAAGCGCCAAGGTCAGTGGCCAAGGACTGGGAGGGAGAGCTCCCGTCTCTTCCTCCCTGTGCTTCTTCAGACATCCCGGGCAGCCCAACTGTGCCACCGCTTCCTAGTGTGCCCATCGTGCATAAACACAGCCCTTTCCTCCAAGCTACCACAGTCACACTAGGTTTATTTGAGTAACACGAAACGCTCTGAATTCCTTGAAATATGCTTTCTAAGGATTGACCTTCCCAATGGGTAAGCTCTTCCAGTTAGGCCACTTAGCACCCCTGCTCTGCCTTGCCACTGGCCGAATAGATCTAAGTACGTGGCATTGCTTCATGCCCTGTGGTTGCAGGCACAAGTCAGGTATGTGTGCCATGTGTTATATTTGCAGTTTGGTTTTATGGGTACTTATGAAAAGGAACGCTGAGCCTGTCCTCTGTCAAAATATAGCCCCTCTACTTCCCTCCTCCCCTCTCTCCACACTCAGGACATGCAGGCTCACATGTGAAGTGGTGTTTCTGCTATGGCTTGTGTCTGCGTTTCATTTGTTTCCTGGGATGGCTTTTCTGAAGCATCTGGAACTTGTCACTTCTGCATGCATCTGTAAAGTACGTGTAATTTGCCTTGCTTTACGTTTTCAAAAGCAGCTCCTATTCAGATTTACTTACAGGTAGCATTTGTGCACAGAAGACCTAGCATTTGACTGCAGAGATCCAAGCAGTTATGTGTGTAGCAACCCTGTATATTTTGTGTATGTGCACACATATTCTTAATGCCTCTTCCAGGCTTTGTTTTCCTTAGTTAGCATGGCATTCATTTACCTAAAACTCTTCCCCTGTTGGCTTGTTAATTAATAGATAGGCCCGAAGTTTTCTTTTCTTCTCTATCCCTTTTATACTGAACTTTCAAAGGCCCAAGCTAACCAGTTCTCTACCAGCGTAACTCTGATAGGTGAGGGACTAATATTGTAAAGCTAGTTCAAATGCTGCTTGTGTCAACCTTCGAATTTAGAGACAAATATTCCTCTCCAGTCTTTTCCTTTAAGGCAAAATGATTGTTTCCTTCTTTTCATCTGGTTTCTTAATGCACTGCTGTCTAATCACCTTGGTAGCAAGACTGTAACCAGGTAATGGGAAATAAGTAGCAGTTGGCTTGCTGTCGTCTCCCCTAAGAAAAATCAGTGCATGCATCTGCCCTACTTCAGGGATAAGTGTCATCAGCTCGGGAAATCCAGGGGGGCATAACCAGGAAGGCTCGTAACGGTGGCATCTCTCTGTGAACAGGGAAGGTTCTCAGGGGGCGAATTTAGCGCTTTGCTCTTTCCAGCTGCTGGTTGGGAATGCTTTCAGCTTTTGCAAAGTCATACCTCCCTTTGCCTTTGAAGAATTTACCTAAGAGGAAGCACAGAGCCGTATCTTTGAAACCCCGTACTGGTCACCTTTATTTTACAGTTGGGGAAAATGGCTTAAAAAAGCTTTCACATCAGGCCACAGTAGGGGGAGAAGGGATGGATTCTGAAAGAGAGCGGGTAGATTTCACTTTGCCGTATAGGCCTCAAGGATATCTGCGCTTTCTGACAGAAAAACTCCTGAAAGTCTCAAAGACACTTTTTTCATCTTTATTGAAGAGCTGGAAGCTTTGCATTTACAGAACAGATGTCCTTTGTTACAAATTTTTCATTCCTTAATGAAATAGATACGAGCAAGAATTCACACCACACAAACTCAGGAGGAAGCAGCATTTTGAATGGAATGATTAAAAACCCTGCCTTCTCCCATGGCTTCATTTTTCACTTGTGACTCCTGTGATGTCACCCATTTGCTCTTCTCCAGTTGTCATAGCTTTTGCTGGAGAAGAGAGGAGAAACTCACCTTGGGTGTCCATATACATTGTGAAAGGAAAGTGAAAAATAAAATAGAGGAGGGGGAATGTATCTTTTAATCTTTTCAGATCAGAATGAACTCAGGATCCACCCTGGGCCTGCACCTGATACGCTTCCTTGATTCCCATTAAGTTGAACTTGTGATAACCTACTGTAAAACATTGAGGCTTCAGACACAAGAGCAGGCTAAGACGCTGTGCAGACCATCACGCCCAGATGAATGATCAGAGGTGATGGGTCAATACGTACAACAAAAACATGGCTGAAACGAAGTTCATCATTAAGGCAGCGTGGGGAGGAGGTTCCCTCTGCATAGGCAGGGAGTGAAGAGCATAATTGAGGTTGCTGGAGCTTACACCTAACGTGTTAGCCAACTAGATCACAGTTTACACCAAAAGGTTACGAGCTTCTATGAGCTATGTGGTTGCTGATGGTATTAATTTACTACAAATCCTTCCTGTAAGCTCTTTGTAGAGTTACACACTGTGAGCTTCTTTTTCTGCTAATCTTTTCTTTTGTGAGGCTGAGTTCAGTGCTGGTGAGGAAAGGCAGCCTGATGTCCACGGAAAATGAAATCCTGTATTTATCCATAAACTAAGCACCAGCTGTTTCAGCAGAGGAACCCACTGAAAGATTGAATTCAGCCCACTCAGCCCTCTCCTTCCCCTTGGTCTGCCTTCTCCGATTGCCTGTTGTGCAGTGAAATTGGTAAGATGGATGTATCATCCATTCTGAGTTAGACTGACAGCGTTCAGTTGCCCAGATGCCTTTCAATAGCTTTTCAGGTTTTGTCAAGTACAGTGATACTGAGCCTCTTGCTTTAAATCTGTCAGTCAAAGCAGGTGCTTCTGAAGAGCTGTGCTTTACCTCTGAGTTTTGCAAACTATGGTATATGCCAGCCACTAGCGGAGCTCAAAGGTGTGGGCATCTACCCATGGAGAAACCCTTCAAAACCCTGGCCAGTCACGCTGTCGGTTACGAAGACGCCTCTCTACTCCACACAGAGCTACGGTGCCGCTGCTGCTGCCTTCACGCAGGAGAGGGAGGTTGGCCTGGAGACATCGCTCTTCCAGCATCCTCGCGTCCCAGCAGCAGGCCCACGGCCGGAGCTGCCCCCGGCAGAGCACAGGGCTCTGGGCACGGAGGATCCCTGCCTGGCCACAACCAGACATTACAAGCATCGTGCAGAGGTTACTGCCAGAGAGTCTGTGACCTGTGTTTCACAAGCGAGGTGACTGTAAATATTCATTCTGGCCCTCAGAAGTGTTGAAGCCTTTGTCAGGAAAGGAAGATTAAAACAGAAACCACAGCTTGCAGACCAAAAGTTGGAGGAAGTGGTAAACGTTTTAATGAAAAATCCATTAAACTTTCCAGTTACTTTTACTCCCAACCTGGCAGGAACACTAGGTCCTGATCCTTTTTTCCCTGTTATATTGGTTTGCCAACAGTTACAGAGGCCAGTTTTAAAGTTGGAGCAAAACCAGCATGCTCACACTACTTTTCCTGATGCTTCAGCCTCAGGTGGTTTTGCTTTAAGCTGTGAACACAAACCAGCTGCCTACAGTGCTTCCCTTTTTCTGCATCTGTTTGTGTACCATGTAAGTGAACGTAGATAAATTGTATTTTTCTTCCCCTCTAGATCTGACCATCTTGAATGGCCATAACACCTGCAGGATATGGTACAGTCAGGGATTCAGATGGATTAATATGTCCCTTTAGCCCATAGCCAAGTACAAGAAGAAATCCCATCCCAAAGCATCCTAGCTGTCTTTAGTTTGGCTGTTGCACTACTGTTTTTAGACCTCATCAGATTTCTACAGCTTCGGCTTGTAGACGATAGGAGCAATCCTCTTTATCGTCCTTCCTTGTGCACGTAGTTGTGCTTATATTTTGGGAGTGAGCAGTTCCTCGCACTGAGCAAATTATGCCCAAATACGTGAGCTGTGATTGCATTAATGGAAAAGTGATGCTTTCACCCAGAAATCCTGGAACAAAAGCAGTGCCCCCGGTTACAGAGCTGGTCAGTTGTCGTTGAGCAGCCAGTCTTTGTTTCTAGTCTGTTTCCACCCTCTTCACCACATAGCTATTTTTTTAAATTGCCACCTTAACAGTTTGACCGGCCACTTAACACCACCCCAGTGCTCTGTTCACCCAAGTCACCGAAACATAAACTTTTGCAGAAGTCTGTTCAGCGGGGATTGTGGCTGGACACGGGATCAGAAGTCACCAGCTGATAGCTGCTGGTAGAGCCGCTGCTGTGAGCGCTCTGCGCTAGCGTCAAGCAAAGCCGCTATTCCCCTAACAAAAGTTACTTTCAAACCTTTGCAGCCTTTGGCTCATTTGATGTTTAACCCAGCTTTACTGAAGGGTTTGCAGGTTTTTTTGCCAGACCTGCTAGGATCAGGATTTTATGCTTGTTAGCCGGTATGGTGCTGAATGCCATACCTTGGCTTATATACTCCAGGTCTGGAAATATGATTTGCCTTGTGTTATCTGACTCAGTGGCTTGCAATCACGCTTGAATGCAAGGCCCATTTTGTTATGTAGAAAACTTGAGGCAAGATTCATTTCCTTGCAGCTTCCTTCAGATTTCTAAAGATCTGTGGGAGGTGGTGGGAGATGAGAAGTCCTTGGTTTTAATTCATCTCAGTCTAAAATTAAATTAGCGTATAGGAGAATAGCCTCTAACAAAGCTGTAGGACCAGCGGGTAAGGAAGATAGAAACAGCAATGGCAGAAATGCTGTAGAAACCTGCAAGTTATGCACGCAGATGCAGGTCTGGTGTAATTTCTGCTGCTGGCACCATCTCACTCCCCCTGCACAGGCAAAGGTGGGGAGCGAGGAGCTTCGGGTTAGAGCAGGCAGTGCAGCCCTGCATCAAAATGGCAGCGCTCTGTTAGGGCCTTTCTTCTAGAGTGGCTTGCTTTCTCCTCTTGCCCTTTCCCAACTCTGACACCAAACTGGTAGGAGAGACGCGATACGTTTTCCTGGTCCTTCGCCTGTGCTGCTCTCCCATTCTCCCTTCTCCATCCTCCCCCCTCCCCTACTCCCCTGCACTCCTCTTACTCCCCACTGCCCACATCGAACATGTACAGATTTTACGGTTCACTGGAGAATAAGTGGCTGTCATTTCACAGACGGGCCAGGATGTAATTAGCCACAATGCATCGAAGTAATGGAACAGATGTCTCTTTGTAAACTGAGTTTGCTGTTGCACACTCTGTGTGTGTGACCTGCCGAGTGCTCCGGGCGATTCCTCCCAGCCCCCTCGGCCCCCTCCTCTCTCCCTTTTGCTGAGCCAAGGGCTTAGCTCACATCAAGTGTTTGTGTGTTTGCGGGTTTTGTTTTTCTCTCTTTCTCATGCACTCGTCTCTCCTGCTGTAAGGCCACTGATTATGTGACAAAGTGTTAGCAAGCAGAACCTGCATTTATCGATGGAGTCATTCAAAATAGAAAAGGTGATACCCCTCTTATGAGATAATTGGCAGTTTCAAGTTGCTCTTATTACCCGATGATAATACACCAGTAAAATCATAAATTACTGTTATGATGCCAGGCCTCCTCCTTTCTTTCTTTTTTTTTTTTAAACTGAAAATAAAATAGCTGTGTTCTCCCTGAGCCCTGAAATTAGTATTTATATTTTAGATAAGAGATGGGCTATTGGACTGATTACAACGTGATAATGCACACAAGCTAACAACAAATGTGGCACTCTCAGAAAGATGTCTGTCTGACTCAGCTAGGAACTGCAATCCAAACTTAAAAGGGGCAAAACCGGGATCTGACTTCCAGAGTCTCATTTTGTAGAGCAAGCTTGTCTCTGTCAGGTACAGAAACTGGATAACTCTAATTAATGGCATTTCATCCCCCTTAATATTCTTGAGACATGTTTTCAGGCTACATCTATGCAGGTTTTCCATTCCTTTAGTTCATTGTGTCCATGCGGCTCCTGAACCCTGTACATCGTATCACTTGCAGCTCTCCAGCTGTGGTGTTTCAATGGAGGGTTCCTGCCAGTGCCCCGCACCATGGGTGGGAGCACAGGGAGCTGCTGCGGCAGGCTGGCTCTTGGCCTCTGACGCTGAATTTGGCTCGGCTCACAGCTCAGCCCGGCCACGGAGGAGCTAAATGCCACGACCAGGCATCAGCTACTAGTGGCAGAAACCTAATGGTGGCACAAACAGGGAGGATATTTAAAGAAAAGGCATGCTTGTGTTCTTGGTGCCTCTGGGTGTTTGCATTGTACAAATAAGTTTGTGTGTCGGGGCACTCATACTCAAAATTGTGTATGCAGTCCCCGTGTCTGTTTGTATGCTTGTCTGCATTTACGGTTCATTTTCACAAATTTCCTGACGAGCTGCATTGTTTTCCCCAGGGCGGTTTTGATGACAAGGTTCCCATTAGTTCCCCTGGTTTTGACCCAGCAAGCTTAACTTCAGATTGCACATCTTCTGAGTGTTAACAGCGGTGAGATACATTCAATAATGATGGTAAAAAGCAGGTCTCTTCTGTAGGGAGGACTAAGTTTTTACCTCAAGCTAAAACAATAAAGAGGCTAAGCAGCATGATAATGGAGAGCAGAGTATAAATACGCTGGATATGTTAAACTTCAGAGAACAGTATTCTAACTCAGAATAATCCTCTGCAATGTTTAACACTGTGGACAAGGCATTGGCCTGGTGCTGTCTTCAGCTCTTCTCTTCAACCCACGGAGTGGTTGATTAAAGATTTCAGAGGACACAGGCATTTGGGGTTGGTCTGCAGCTTCACGTATACTTCTTAGGAAGAAGAGCCATAGTGAAACCTGAGAGAGAAATAGCAATCCAGTTGGTGCCAGCCCTCAGAAGCAAATTCCTCATGCAGTGGGTTCCTCTACCCTAACACGGCTCGTAAAGCTCTTTTCGCTTGCGTGGGCATGTGCACTGAGCCACTCCCATGCTGGCTTGAAAGTCGGGAAGCACAGAACCTACCAGCCCTGCAAGCACCCATCACGGAGGGCACCGGAGCTTTTTTTAGTAGTCTTTACATTCAGGTCAGCTGGGTATGTGCACAGGATTGACAGTGTTGGAGGAGTCTTCTGAGGCATATCAGGCTGGCAGCAAATTTTACAAACACAGTACTGTGTGTCGAAGTCCAACACAGACCGTGTCAAAGACCACGTTATGAAGGGTGAGAAGTAGCCTGTACTGCAAGAATACCTGTGCATTTCCAAGGAAAAAAAATTAAAGCAAATTTTGTTACAGAGTTGAGAGTGTGGCTTTTAATGTCATCTGACATTTTAAGCAGTAGGTATTTTGTGAGACAGAGAATAGGGGGTTTCGACACTGTTTGTAGCCTTCATCTCTCAATTGAAATGGTGGCTGAAAGCAGCATCAGAAGGAGAAATGGTAATTGAGAGACTCTTCACAAAACATGGGTCCTCCATGGAAGAGGCTCAGTGATTCCCAGGACTTTCCAGAACTTACAATGCGGTGTATTTTATCACCTGTAGTGATATTGCAAGGTTCCACAAAACCATTTAATATGTTTTCATTCTTGGATACGGTGCTTAGGGAAGCGGGGTGCAAGAACAGCTCTGGGCAGCTACACTGCAAGCCACCGCTTGCTCTCTTTCTCTCCGGCTGTGGGATCCCAGCAAACCTGGGGGGCCCAGCAGAAGACACCTATGTCTGTGTTTCGCCAGGGGCCCTCGGAAGGATGCCCATCCCAGCCGGGACTAGTTCTGGGGTCTTTTGGACGAAACAAGACCAGAATGAGGCATTGGCTTCAATTTCACTTGTGGCACAACCCACGTTCGAACCAGTTTCCTGAGGAAAAAGATGTGTGCAGTTACTACGGGTGACTTGCAGTCTGACGATGGCACGTTGGTTTTGTTGTGCTGCTATTTTTGGTCACTGCTTATTTCTGCGTAGCAAATAAACAGTCAAGAGAGTAAGGCACGAGAGTGCAGCCCAGGCCTGCGACCTTGCTAAACTGACTGACCCAAAGACCTGCAAACAGGATTGAGCATGAGGGTGTCACTCTCCAGCGGAGCTGTTGATGTCTGAAGGCAGATTTCCTTTAAGTGGTGTCGGGGCTGGACCCCTGCAAACCTCATGTCCTCTAGGGAGGACTTCCCTCAGCTTCCAGCTTCTTTTTTGGGGGGTTGGTTTTTTTTTCCCTTCTGACACTCAAATCCACATGTTGATCTCACGTGCATTGATGGAAATTACTATTAACCTACATTAATGGGAGAGAAAAATTTGTTATTTGTTACTATTTTTCAAACTTGTTTAAAAAAGGATCCTGTGGCTTCCTTGGGTTTCAGTCAACATTATAGTCTGCATGATTGGTCTGTGATGAGGTTGATACGTGCACAGTATTTTTGGCTGGTTTCATCTGGTCCTTGCCTTTCAAGAGACAAAACTTGGGGTTTGTTAAGTCTTCCCAATACAGTAAGATTTCCAAGCAGGTACAGTAGATCAATTGAGCTTTTCCTTTGCATTGTCTCAGAAGAACCAAGCCTAGTGCTGCAAATGCAGGATGATCTAGAGTTAGGGAGCAAGGGGAGGTTTCTGTTTGGGTCTAAATGAAGGCAGCCTCTGACAGCCTAAACTCAAAGTGGCTTGTCAGTCCCTGAGCAACAGGCAATTGCACAATCCTTGGGAAGATACTGTACAGCAACAAGTGTTTACGACAATGAGGTATCCCTAGTAAACTCTTTTTTTAAATATATCCAGTTTATTTGACAAGAATAATTTTTTACTGTGTAAACAATAGCTTTCTTGCTCCCAAAGTCCTTTCTCAGGCAAAGCTCCTGCTGACCCAGCAGAGTGAAGACTGAGTTTAAACTGTGACAACAGCTATGACTCATAATAGCACATAGTATTTAAGCGTATGTTACTTGATTTAAAATGAACAGCGGGTTATCACCAAGATGCACGGATGTCTTTGCAAACCCCTATGACTTGGTTCACACACCGTCCCAAGATGGCAGTTTTGCTGTATACACTGCTGATGTACCATTTATGTGCAGGGCTAAACTGAGGCAGGGGGCAACTAAGGACCTAATTCTGTCCCCAGCACATACCAGTGAGAGTCACAAAGTGCGATTCTGTGGTTCTGGATGGTAGGACGTGCATTAAATGTGGAGGATCGTGGCTTGTCACTGATATTTAATATTTGGGTTGTGTTAGTGGGAAGAGCTGGCCTGTACATCCCCATGCTACCACGTTGGCAGTGTGTGTGTTTCTCTGCAGGGACCCTCTAGCTTGTTAGGTAGTGGTGGGCTCCCTGGCACTGCGGTGTCGGGACGGCTGCTGCAAACTGGCAGAGGTGCTGTGAGCAAAGCCACTTATCCTTGACAAGAAGAGTGCAACCTTACTTTGCTGTGAGGGTGACCCAGGAGAAAACAAGCTCAAATGCTCTTAGTGACGTTGGTGCACAAGTGCCACTGAAGGCTGGCATGACGCGGGCTCCTGTGTAGCTTTGACATGTTTAAAAGTGTGCCCCTAGGTCGGAGGGCAGCTTTATGTCCCTTTGAAAAACATGGCCCGGCCCTTCAGGACAGTGGAGTGGCCTGGCTAAGATGGGGTTAATGAGAATCTGAACTCTGGAGGCTTTCTGCCAAAGCAAAGGTCCTGCTCGCTGTGCTGCACTGGCAGCGGGGAGAAGGGTGCGGGTGCCAGGAGCGGGCAGCCCAGGAGCCAGCCCAGCGCGGGTGGGCACAGAGGAGGCCTGTGTCGGCCGGGCGGATGAATGCTGGGCGCAGAATAATGGTCCGTCAGGACAATCGTGCAAGAACATGCATTTCTGTCTTTCTTCACATCTGACTGGTTATCTATTGCTCCTCTTTACTGCAGTCTGCTTGTAGGGCTTCATAGCTTTTGAAGGTAGAAGAATAGGGCTCTTTTTTCCTTCCCCTTTTTTTCTTCACTTGCCTTGAAGTAATCATCTATATTTAGGTCAGTGACATGATGAAAGATGTTTATGTGTTTTTACCTAAAGCTGGAAATTGCCTTTCCGGATATCACTGAATGGAAAAAAGCTAATGGAGCCTTGTTGTGCTTTCATTGCTTTTGCAGTGGTGTTCTTGTTTTAGGACTATAGCATGCGAAGCATCCTTCCCCACCGCACGGCTCTTGGCTTTCAGCTCCCTCTGCATCCCCCCGCCGGCTCCCCTGCACGGAGTGGACTCGGAGAAGGGCGAGGGGAAGGTCACAAGAAGTTGTTTTATTCTGGCATCGCCAGCTCTGCCCTATCAAGTAGAAAATGTGGCACTGATAAATCCTGTCCGCTAAGGAGCCCAGCCTTTTTAATATGCAAGTGCTCAGTCAAAGAAAGTAAACAGACATCTCCTTCTGCAGGGAATTACTAGACAAACTGTCTCCCTCCCCTTACCCTCCTTCCTTCCTCCTCCCTTCCATTTAAGTGTAGGAAATTCTGCTTGCTTTATTTGATAAAGAGGAGGAGGGGAAAGGACATGTACTGAATCATGGTTAAGCTGCTGTCTTCTACCCCAAGACCTTTCAGTCTAGATGTGCTTCATTAGTTTGATAAGCAGACACCAAAAAGGGGGAGGGGTGTGGGGTTTGCATGAGGGGATCTGCCTAGGGGCTGCCCGGAGGTTTAAGAAGATGAACTGCTAATGATGTTGAAGCTGTACCTTTTTGGGACCTTGGCTCCTGGAGGAAAAATGGGCCCTTTTCACTAATTGTGTTGTGCTCAGTAGTGTGATGGAAAGGGACTCACAGGGGAGCGAAAGGGAATGAATATCGGCTGGGCTCTTCCCCTGAGCAGCTCCCTCCCTGCTCCTCCCCCAGCCCAACTCTCCTCTCTTTAGCAAGGTATCTGGCATGAAGTCATCCTAAATATCGGGAGATAACATTAGGAAAAGAGATTAATTCGGTGGGTCATTTATTTGGACAGTCTGGCATGAGCCTCGCAAACTAAACATAGATTTTAATGAATGTTGTCCAAATTGGCAGTGCAAATGTTTTGATGAATAGCTACCAGAAAGACTGTGAACCTTGGATCTGGCCCCGTGCGTGTGCAAACACAGGATCTAAGGACTTTCGAGCTTCACTTGCTCTAATCCTGTGCCAGCCCTTTTCCTCTCTGGCAGGTTCATGTCTCAGAAGCGGATAACTGTATCCCCACCATGCAGCGGGTATGCAGTTTTTCACCCGAGGTGCAATCGCGTGTTTCCAGGTGTACTCATTCTCCTTTCAGCAGCTCCCTTTCACTCAGACGCAGCCCCAGTTGAGAAGGTAAAGTGCAATTCCCGGGTGTGCTTGTGGAGCGCCCAGGCTCGCAGTAGGTCGGCATTTCCTTTCTCCTGCACCAGCACCTAGCCCAGCTCAGCTAAGTGGTGTTAAACTGCCAGCGTTTCAGCTCATAAAGCCTGGCACACTCTGCTTGTCTTCTGGGATGGTGGTGGACAGGCTGTGCCACGCTAGGTGTGGGAGCCCCTTTCCAGACTGCTGCCGAACGCCACCCCAATCAAGCCCACGTCAGCCGGGCACCTTCTCCCGTGGGCGAAGGAGCCAAAGGCAGCTGGAGGTGCTGCTTGGCACTTTGCTTTCTCAAACACCGGTGGGCACAGCAAGCCCAAACCATGCAAGTTAATGGGCCTCTAGGCTCAAAAGGGACCTTTTTAACTTAAGCGTAGCATCGTCTTAAAATTGTATATGCCTGCCACAATTGATGGCTAGCTAGTCAGCTACAGACAGGCGGGAATCGCTTGAAAAGCCATTCAGCAAAGGGGACACAGGTGGAACTTCAGGAGGCAGGTACCCAGGGAACTGCCCCAAATGTGAGGTCTCCCCACCGTCAAGGAAAAAGAGCATGAGATTTGTAGTATCTTTGGAGCACTCCAGCAGCACAGGAGTGGGCAGCAGGTTTAAAGCAAAAGGATGGTTGGTTTGGTTTTCTGCACATCATCTACTTAATGTGCCGAATTCCCTGCTGCATGCTGTTGCAAAGGCTGCATGTAAAAGGAGTTGGATAAATGCATGAAGGAGAAACCAGTTTGCAGTTGAAAATGAGTGTGTGCTAGATCGACGCAGTCTCTAGCACAGGATGCTCCTAATCCTCTGATTGCTGGAAGCTGGGAGGGATCCCAGGGGAAGGCTCGCTGTATATTCGTCCTTGTTCCTTTTATGCTTTCCCTAAGCATTCATGGCTGGCTACTGTCAGAGACGGGATACTGGGCTAAGAAAACCTTTATGTGTAAGACCATTACGTTACGCTGACAGGACAAGGGTGGGATGAACGCCTGTGTTGGGACATGATGGGATAACCTGGGCAGCCCAGGCTGCGGAGCAGAGCTTTGTGGAACTGCTGCTGGTCATAAGCAGTCCCATACGTGATTTCCTCAGCATCCCTTTGATGGGGATGGTCAAAGGAGGAGCGCTGGCAGACAGCGCAATAAATGCTGATGTTATGTGTGTTGTAAACCACTTCACAGAGGGAGGTGAACATTTCCCAGGGTATGGTGTGGCAAGGCCAAGAGACAAGACTGTTTGAAGTTGTGATCAACTGCTTCTCTTCTTTTCTTTTCGGAGATGACTTTACGTAGTGCGTGACACAGACAACCACAACAGTAATTTCTTAGTCCAAAGGTCATTCGAGAGTTTTTGCCTGCCATCCACCACGCTGTCTCCTGCCTCAGTCCCATGCCTGTCCTCCACCACTCAGAGCTGCAGAGAGGGACCGATTGGGGCAGCTGGTGGCTGCTCCCACCCAGCCCTCCCATGGAAACCTCTTGTCCCATAGCGCTGCTGGTCCTCCCCTTTGCTCAGCGCCTGTACCTTGACCAAATTCCCTTCTCTGTCAGCTCCCAGCAGCAGCAATGGTGCAGGGAGGGGGTAGGATCACCCCCGCTCATGGGGGGCGCAGGGCAGTCTATTCCTGTAGAGAAAACATGCATTGCACGAGGTGGTGGAGAGGGGACTGTGCCTTGGTCCCTGTAATTATACCCATCTGTTACTTCTCTGCCTCCTCTGCCGCCGAAGCAACACACAAAGCATCACAAGTGTGATTTAAGCCCCTGGAGAATACAATGGCTTCATTTGAACAAGCCGAGCTGGCCTCTAATGCCCCGCTTTTACTGCCCCACTGCTGCATGCTGGGCTGTTGAGGGCCGCTCTTTTACAGAGCCGTCAGCTCTCGCTGCTAGGTCATTATTAACTCCGTGCCTTTTTGTTGTTTTTGCTGCTGTTGTCAGACTTGCACGGAGGGGACAATGTCAGAGCTGTTCCTCCTTTCCCTATCAAAGTGACTGGTTTGGGAGTTTAGTGCCTTCCACATTAACGGGACTGGTAAACTGGTTTTGCATTGCAGTCGCTCTTGTTTTCTGTGCCCTCTTGTCATTGCTGTTGACTCATCAGGCTGAAGTGTCTGAGCTTAATTGAAGCAGTAACAATGCAATCAACATTTCTCTCTATTTTTATCTGCATCTCCCCCTCCCCTCTGTTTTTTCTGCTGCCTGACATGCTATTTCAGGGCCTGAGAGCTTGGCAGCCTTGCAAAGGGTTGCACTGGGAGGGAACTGAGCCACAAATGGAGCAAAGCCCGCTGAAGGTAACAGGGGTTCATTCTTTCTCTCGGTGATGCTGGACTCCCTGCATTATACTCATCATCCTCACTGTGCTCCCCTTGTCGCCTCCCCCATCATCCTTCCTGCGGTGTGGAGAAGACCTGGGCAGAGGAAGTAATTCTACAGCAGGGCAGTATGGATGCACCTAATTAGCATAAAATTAACATAACCCTCTTTGTTTAACAGAGAATAACCAGCTCTCCTCCTTTATCCAAGTGATGTGACCAGAGGCAGGGTGGCGTGACTGGTCCTGGTGAGATCTTTAAGAGATCGGTGGTGAAGATGCTAGCTTGGTCTTTGAATGCCAAAGTGTTCACCCCTGACTTCAAGAGGAGAACAGAGTGCCCCTGCCAGCTGCATGCTTAGGTGGCAACTGTTCTGCAGCAGATGACTGATAATCACATTTTCAAACACAGGTCTCCAACGTTAGACAGCTGTCTATATTTAAGTAGCCTGATTTGTCAGGGATGCGAGTCCTGGGAGCAGCAATATCTTTATCAGTCAGAGATGCTAAGAGCTCAGAAAAAATCCACCACTTTTCCTCAGGTGCTTAACTACAGGCTCTGGGATGTGACTGCTCTTATGTTAGCTTTGAGAGCAGGACTGGGATTTGGGCACCACTGCTGAGTGTGCTGCTTTGACCAGGGTAACGGTGCTTCCAGCACCCAACATGGCCAACCAAAGAGCCTGGTGCAGCGAGCGTATTTACTGAGAGTGCGATAACGGACAGATCCACAGCAGTCAGCTTCCACTGGCTTCTTACATTGATTTTATTTTCCTCTTCCCTCTACGAGAACATCCTGCCTGTGTCAGCCTTTATTTCCCCCCAGCAACAGCTGAAGAAGACACATCTGTGCATACCATACAGCTGTAGCTGCACCGTTCCTTACCGTACCATCGGGAAGCTAGAGAAGCCAGCGCAGCTGAGTCAGGGACTTGACAAAGGCATGTTGCCACTTTGCAGAGAGGCTGTATTCTCCTTTGCTTTCTTGGTGCTTTTTCCATATCACTTCTCCAGTGCCAGGTTTGCCTGGGGATGGGCAGAAAGCCTATAGCTGGGAGAGTGAAGCCAGGGCATGGAAGCTGGATGCTCTTAAGCTTCTGTAAACATGCCCAGTTACAGGAAAAGTAGTGATGGGAGTCAGGAAGAAGTAAGAAAATGTGGCCATTTTGTAATACATGAAGTAGCAACACAAGTGCAGCTTCTTTGGATTCAGCGTTAAGTGCTGTGATTCATCCTGGGCCCACTGTGGAGAACTTCTGATCCATGGCCACTTTATTGGACGTAAGAGCATTCATGGGGATGTTAACGTGCTTTGCTGTATGAGCAGTGAAATACAAAATTAGTTTTGCCCGGGTGTTCCTGAGTGTCCCTAAATCAGCAGGCGCCCAGGCAAGTAGACCTAGCAAGACAGTTTGCATTGCAGCGTGTGGCTATAGCAGTTTGGTGATCTCTGGTAGAAGCTGAAGAGCAAAAAAGGTCTCTGAAAGGAAGGACGCTCTTGGACCAGTCTGGCCCTATCTAGCTGGACCACGCTTCTGACACCTGTGCCAGACGGGTGCACAGCAGTTTGGGTGGGCAGAGCAGCAAGAAACAAATGGATCTTAAAGGTTTTGCATCTCAAAGGGATGCCAACTGGCTTTAAAACGTCTTTTCTTCTGAAATCGAGTAGGGTTGCTGTTGATGATGGCAATACTGAAGGTGTCAAGAGGAGAAAGTATGAAGGAAAACAGTGTTTTTTCTTTTTCTCCTGTCTAATGTCGTGGTGCACTTAGTAGCATACGCGTGTAGTTGGTGTCCGTGTTTTTTCTGTGTGGTTCATTCCCCAAAATGCATGTTTAGCTCTTCCGTGAAGTGATGGCAGGCAGAGAATCATCTGAAAATATGAAAATGTCAGTAGAAAAAACCAGAAGCTAGAGCAGGCATCTAGGTAGGTGAATTTGTTGAAAATACTTTAAACTTGTGTCTGGGAAATGCCTGGATTTTGGGTTGAGAGAGCCCTTTGCAGTGAGACACGCCTCTCCTTTGTGTGAATTATACTGCCCTGCATCCTCTTTCTGTCACCTTTTTAGTGTTGTTGTTGGACTGCTCATCTCTCTTTTGTAATCTTTTTCACTTTTTTTAATACAAAATTAACATACTTTTCTCCTCCCACCCTGTGGTACAGAGAAAGACTGATGCTTTGTGTCAAAATCAGAATTGTTTTTAAGGCAATACACACAGATCTAGACCTCTCAGCATTGATGCTGTAATCTCCGCTGGCATCTTCAGTAATTTTATGTCCTCGTGTTATACTTTACCTCACAAATATATATATATAAAGCCTAAATTGTGTTATCTAGAGAACAAATGCTTTCAAATATGTTCAAAGGGTGCGCAAGAGCCAACCACTAAGCAAAGGAAGGCGAGAGGCAGCTGACTTTGTTAAATACTCGTTAGTACCTCTCGCTTTTGGCAGAGCCTGAAGTTTTAATCAGCTCTGTCTGTGTGTCTGTCTCTGCCTTCTGCGTTTGCATTTGCCTTTGTCGGCACGTTTTTGTGCCGTGCGATTTTGTCGGTAGCTGCGTGCCTGTTGGCGTGTCTCTCGCGTGTGCGCCTCGCTTCGGCTTGTGTTTGCCTGCGTGCTCCATACGGGCTCTGCTCCGGTGTGTCCCAGCATGTCTGCCTGTGCCTTGCTGGCTGCGCGGGTCTCTCCGAGTCAGTTGACGTGCCGGCATCTGCCTCCCTGCGCGGTCCTGGCTTTCAATATCTGCATCTCCCAGCGCGTCTGCCTGTCTGCCGGCACGCATCTTGCCCCGTGCATCTGTGTGCCCCGGTGCGTTTGCGCGCCTGGCCGCGGGACGGTACGTGGGAGGCTTTGCGTGTGGTGGGGCTGGCAGCGTTTTACACTGAACTCGGAGACTGGGCTCTCGTTGAGATGGAGACTCCATCGTTTCCCTCTGTCAGCCTAACAGACACTTGTACTGGGAGGAAAAGCTGTTGCCTTGGTGGCTTCAGTGAAGTGAAATAAAATGCTGTTTCAAGTCGGTGGGAGTGGGGATCATTCTCAGATGTCAGCTCCTTAAAAACGGCCTCACTTAAAATGTATATGGAGAGAAGAGAATGGATTTTTCTCTTACAGGAAGGGCTCGTACCCTTTGCCTGGTGTTGGATTTTCCCCCCCAGATCCAGGCAGAATGCCGCGCTCCAAAGGGAAGGTCTTTAAAAACAAAACAAAAGGCAGCTGTCAATTTAATCCAAGCTCCCTGATAAAATTCCAGCAGAGTTCCTTTTTTTCAGAGATGAAATAAGAACCCTGGCAGGCCCTCTTGACTGGCCACATAAATCATTCCTGGTAATTGCTCTGAGAAAGACGAGTGCCTCTTAGGTGCAGGGAGGGGCGAAGGCGCCCGCTGCAACTGCGCAGCACCCCAGGTACCCCAGCTGGCGGGGACCATCGGCCCGGGGCTGGGGGGCAGCTACCTGCAGCAGGCGTGGGTGCTGCAAGCCCAAGGGGAGAATGTGCTGCAGAGGGTAAATAATGGGGTTTCCTGTCGCCTTCCCTTTGTTGTCGGTCCTGCTTTAATCACCCTGGAGGGATTAGGAGTCAGATGGGGGATTTTGGGAAAGGGAGGGGGGCTGAGAAGGAGGAGAGGGGGAAGCAAGGATGGAGGCGTGGGGAAGGTGGAGAGAATGAGATGGAGGTGAGAGGAAGAAGCAAGCGATTGATTTAAGTGACTAGCATTTAGTGCACTGGCGGCACAATTTCAATTAGCTAATATCTCTTTGGGTCGGTGCATGACTCTGCATGCTCCTTGTCGCTCCGCTTAGAAGTGGAATGGCCATAAAAAGCATAGCGCTGGGGTCTGGTGTCAGCTTGCCGGCTGCAGCGATGCAGGAGGACAGCTGCTCCGGGAAGGCACAAAGCTGCGATTGCTCTTTCCCTGGGCAGTCATAAAGACAGCGATAACAACATAACAGGGCTCCAAAGCAGCCACCAGCCACAAACCAAATGAAGAGGGCGCTTCTTAATTCACCCCTTCACTTTCACAGTAGAAACAGTGGGGTGTAGTTGTTACTGTGTTTAGTATATATCTGTAACTGCTGCTATCAAAATGATCTTTTCTTAACTGTTTGTTAAACCCCAGTGGTCTGAGTAGTTTTGGGTGCATAGCTGCAACTAAGAATAAATATGTAAATTATATATAAAGTCAAATTAGTACATATGAACAAGGGGGCTAAAGGCGAGGGGCACGGAGGACCAGAGCGGGAGCCTGGAGGTCTGGCTTGTGTTCCTGCTCTGCCACTGGGCCACGGCGGGCCAGGCTCCTCTCCCCTGAGCCCACCATCCCTCCGAGCCTGGCCAGAGCAGTCTCCACAGCCTGGGTTATGTGCGGGGGGATACGTGAGCTCGGCGGCAGAGCTGCATGGTGGCATGAGAGCCTCTGCTATGGGACCCAGCAATGTGCTGGCTCACAGCATCTCGCAGAGGTGCTGCTGGCTCTCTGTATGAGCCTGTGCCCGCTGCCTTGCCAGCGAGTCATGTATTGCTGTTACGGGCCATTCAGTAGTGATACCTGTCGGTTTTGAAACACAACCTGCACCATTTGATTCTGCAGCACCCACTTATTTCGCTGGCCGCCCCAGGGGAAGCCCACTTCCATTTCCAGTGCAGCACCAGAGCTGACATTGCCTCTTTTCCTTGCAGCAAACAAGCTGCTCTGCCACTATTTCAGACATCTCCTTCCCTTCTTTCTTTGTGGGCATGGAGCCCAGCTGCTGAGCACACGCTTCAGCCTCCCTCTGTGCAGGGCCCTAAGAGAAAGACTGAGAAACAAAGGAGTGCAGCCAGCGTGGCTGACTGACAGCTAGAGTCTCCCGGGCAAGTTGCTTGCACTGTTTCCAGCAGAGTCTCTGGGCTGAGAAGAGGGAATAAACGTGTGCCCACCGCACGCTCTCCTGCTGCTGGCTCCCAGGTGCCAAAGTGTCAGGCCCTGAGCACGGCGCTCGGAGCCAGCAGCATCCTTCCCTCTTCGGATTGCCCCTTCTGTGCGCTACAGGCACTTCTCCCTCTCTCTAAGAAGTTGCAGTGAAGTGAAGCATTTGGAACAGTGAGGAAAAAATAGGTTATGGGCTACAATCCCTGCATGTGGGTGGGAATGGGATAAGGTGTATGGCAGCAAAACTGCAAAGAGATGGCACACAGCCATACACATGTAGGTGCCACACACATGTATGTACCTGACGGGGTCGGTATTGAAACAGACTGCGACCCGTGGAGTCCCTCGGTGACCCTCCTTCCTTCTCAGGGCCTTGACCCGCAGATGTTCTCGAGTTAACGTGCAGCAGGGAGGAAGTTGCTGTGCCGAGCTGTCATCCGCCCCTAGTCCCAAAGTAGCTCCCCTTGCAGCGAGAGCAGCTTCATCATTTTTGATTCAGCTCCCGAGCTGCCGTAGCTCACAGCCCAGCACATTAAGGTGAACTGGCACAGACTGCAGTTTGCCTTAATGGACTGCAGCCGTGCAAGAGAGGCTTTTCCAGCAGCGAAGCTCTCCCTACCACACAGGTAGCCCGCTGTGGAAGTGCAGTGGGATGGACACAGCCCCAGCTTCATCCGTCAGCGCTTGAGAGCTAACTGTCAACTGAAGATCAGTGAGTTTGCATGCTGCAGGGAGGTGCAAGGATTTTGGCGTCCTACACAGCAGTGCCAAGCTTGGGGAGCCCTCCTGGCCCAGATCCCCTGCTGCGGTCAGCGGTAGGTGTGCCGACAGCACCAGTTAGTGACAGGGATCGGCCTCCTAATTATTAGGAAGGAAGCAGTTGTGATTTCCTTTTTAGGAAAACTGGGACACAAAGAGGTAAAGGGCCAAGGGTCAGGAAGAAGGGACGTGAAGTGCTAGGGATAAAGACCTTTGTGTCAGCAATGGCATCCTGCTCTCTCTAGTGCCGTACTTCTTGCTTTCTTAAACCCTTTGGTTCATGCTAATCAGCTCTGCATGAAAAGTACACACTGTTTTGCAGATACAACATTCAGTTTCCTGTTCCATTTATTCTCCCAATTGCCTATATTTTTCCCTTTCTGTTCTTACCACTTTGGAAAAACATATTAAACTACATTTCCTGCTGTTTAAAAATGAAGCAGAGTTAAAAAGCACCTTGCCTTTGAGGTGAAGATGTTAAGAATCATAAAATGGAATTAAAATATCTGCATGTGCACCCTATTTCACAGCAGGTCTCAGTTCTAAGGCAGCTGCTGACTTGGTGGAAAAAAAGGCAGCTCCTGTGTGGAGTGATAGGGGAGGGATGATTTCCTGCACTGAAGCACTTGCCAGAGGAGGTGATGAAGCCCTTGTGTCGTTCAGTGAGGACTGTCACCTCGAGAGCTGCACTCCCACACTGCAGAGTGGTTCATTGATCTTGCGGGCTGGCACGGGCGATGAGCCCCCGCACGGGAAGGGGAAGGTGAGCTGTCCCTGCTCCCCGATGCAGCCCCTCAGATAGCCTCACTGAGTGCCATATTGCACCATTTAGTCACTGGCATCCCTCGCCAGCTCTGACTGACACCGCGGGAGTGGTTCTGATTTCACTGGAGGGAGAGCCGGAGGGTGAGGGACCATGGGAATCTCCAGTCGGAGGGGAAAGGAAGATGGCCTGGAGAAAGGGCCCAGCTCTTCCTCCCAGCAGTTCCAAAGAGCAACCCCAGGGCCAGCTGCCAGGTGTTTCTTTTTTCATTTGTTGCATCTGCTGAATACAGGGATGCTGCTTCATAGGATGGCTGTCCAGAAAATTGGACCAGATTCCCGCTTGAGAGCCTGGTTGCTCAAGTCACTGTTCCTGGTACCTCCCAGAGAGCTAAACCAGTAGTCCTCTGTGACCGCAGCTCTGGGAAACCTTAGTTGAAAGTATAGAAGAATCTGCATCTTTTTTGCAGTCAAATGTGTGGTTATCGTTCTGTTCACTTTGTAGCCCTTGAAGTGCTTCTGAATCATGGTAAAGTTTCATTAACTGCTTGATTTTAAAATAATCTTCTTCGTATCTTCCTGTAGTATTTACTAGGGGTCTAGTTTGCTCATCAACACTTCTGTGAGGGATGCACTAGGAAATGTACGGGTAGAGAGATTTCAAAAAAATATCAACAGATAGCAGCAGCGTTGTAGGTGTGATAGATGGGTGGCACTGAAGAGGTTAGTGCAACGTTGTACACGCATCGCTTACGATGGATAGTCTTGTGTGAGCAGTGCCATTTCTGAGGTACCAGAAATAATTCCGCTTCTGCTTTTGTTTCTTTTGGGAAGGAGAAGCAGGGATCGATCACTTCCGGGGAGCACGTGTAGTCAAGGGCTAGCCTCGCTCACAGGTTCTCCAGTACTGCTCGTGCCTGAGAAATAACTCAGAAAAGAAGGTGGTGGTGGTTTCTCTTCTCTGTCAAAGATTCTCCAGACTATTAGAAATATGCAATTTTTCTCACTTTCACTCTTCTTATTCTACCCAAGCTCTCTTTCTTACATGTCATAACTAGACATCAAGGTTCAGATGGTTCGGTCTAGCTGAATCCCGCTGCTTTGGGGAAGGGTGCAGGTAGGAGCTCAGACTGCCAATGGACTATGCTGCGGTTACTGGAAGAGTTGGTTGCTCCTCTCCTCAAGTGTGCCGGCATCGCTGCTTTTGTGAATATTCCCTGTCCTGCTTCAGCTAAAAGGAGCAGATTAGGAAAGACTTGCTGTTTGTACTATTTAACCCTTTTCATTTGGACTGCAGTGGAGTAGAAAGCACTTACACAAGTTTCTGCACGGGATGATTTGAGTGAGTTGTCACTTCTCATTAGAAGGCAATGGAAAACAGCATAGGAACCGTGTGGGGGAGAGGGAGCTTTTCAGTCAGAGCAGCTGGATTTGGAGGAAGGTGTCTGCTTGCCGGCAGAGAGGGCAGGATGCGTGCCCCATGCTCAGAGGTGAACAAAACCTGCACCGGTGCCAGTTGTGTTTCAGTAGCTCCTTGCCCGTTTCTAGGGCCGGATCAGAAATGGGCACATCTCTCTAAGCCTCCTGGGAAGTTGGGTGTTCAGTATGTTGAGAATTGCCTTCCTTATCCATTACCAGTCAGCTGTTGATGTTGCAGGCCTTTTGGGATGGGCCAGCTGGAGCTTGTCTGAGGAACACATTGGTTTCTACTTAGCTAGCTGAAATGTCTACCTTACTGCCGTCTTTTCAGGTGAAACATATAGAGATGCTTTCTATTCCTGAGCCCTAGAGGTAAAGATTCACAAGGGCGGGTAGGATCCCATAGGGTGCTTAGATACCTGTGTAGACATTAATAGCAGTTGTCAACATGCAAGCTAATGTAATGATATAAAGGTGAACAAGTGTATGCTCCCAGGCAGAAGCTGGAAGTTGCCCACAGAGAATAGGATAGGATTTTTGATAGTAAAAGCTGACTCCTTTTGCATCTACAAGCTATGCAGGTGAGTCCTGGTTGCAGTGGGAGCTGCCCTCCCTTAATTCTCCTGGACAACACAGAAGGTAGAACTGAGAGGAAACATTACTAAAGGCAACCTCATATGTGCTCGGGGTCAGACAGAAACATTGTACTGGCATTAACCCAAGCCCCAGTCTCGTTTTTAACCTCTGCTGTGTGAAATGCATAATCCAGGGTTATCTTTTACTTAAATGTAAGCAATTGCTAAGCTAAGTTTCCAGCTGTGAATACAGCTTACCCTGTGACTGCAGCACTTGGATGCTGACAGATGTGTGTGTTACCAGCTGACACTTGGAGAGCCGGATTGATTGGCTCAAATAGGAATTCATGATTTAGCTGAAGGGTTACGTAGGTTCTTCGGAGCATCTCCTCCGTTCAGGCTGTCAGTTCTGCCTTATGAGCACGTCTGAAAGGTGGCTGTACAGCTACTGTTTAGATGCAACACGGCAGAATTACAGTTTGTCTTTAATTGTTTTACAGATACATTAAAATAAAGTTTAAGGTTTGTTTTAGTTCATTCTATAAGGTCATCTGTAAGCTACAGATCTGAAAACAGCTTGGTTAGTTCAGGGTGATACACTGGCACTTCTAGCCCCTCCTCTGAGGCTGTGCGAGGTATTAAAGCAGAAAGCCTCAGAATCTAAATGGTATTTTAGCACAATATATTTCATTCTGTTTTCACTGGAATGTCTTTTTAATGACAGTACAGAAATGTCTGTAAGGTATACTTCCACCCATATCGTCATACTCAGGTCTCACACATTTATACTCATGAGGTACATCCACTTTGTTCTTCCTAGCTTAGATCAAGCAGATTTTATGTGAGCACATCTCTGGCTGTGTTATTCCTTACACCTGAATAATCATGAATTGAATTTTCAATTAGCTTGCCTTTTGCAACTAAAATCCTGTTGATTTCAACAGTATAGTCTGGTTTAAAATACACGGTGAAACCGCTCTCCCAGTACATCCCTGGGGGACCTTGTAATCTTATTAGATGCACCTGCTGCCATTTTATTTTAACCTCTCAGTTTTTCCCTGCAGTATAATGAATTCAATATTCCTCTGCCACAGAAAGCCATCCCAAATGTGCTTTACTGTCACTGCTAGGGGGAACGGCCCTGCCTCCGCGGAGCTGCCAGCAGCACCTCCATCCTCCGCTGCCCAGCCCGGAGCAGCCGGGGATCGCCTCCACCTTCTGCAGCTGCCAGCCGACCCTTGCCGGACGCGGCGCACGCGGGCACTCGCACGAGCATCCCTGGCGTCTGCCCCAGCCCGGGATGCGGGTGACAAAGCTCCCCTTGGCCGGGCAGCTGGCACTGCAGGTGGTTACGCAGAGCAGCGTGGTCCTCGCAGGCTGCAGAAACTTGGCTCTAAATCTTTTCCTGTGGCTGTTAAATCAGTAATGAAGCGGGATATAAAGTGCTTTTGCAGCTTCTGGGATATCGGGCCTCTTCACTGCTGGCTTCACAGCTGTTACTTCTAATCAGCTGGGCAGGCACCATAGAAATGTCAATTTTAATAAACAGTCTTTCATTTCAAATGTGGTTTAGGCTTTACTGGTGGCGAGGGGGGCTGCTGACCTTGCGATCTCCCGTGTCAGGGCTGCTCACTGAACACATGTAACTTCCTCCCTCGCCGCCCTCCCGTGCGCGCTGCTGGAAACGGTGGTGGTGGGGACGTTAAGGACGGTGACCAGCATCAGTCCATGGAGCTGGCGTCCTGTCCTGGACAGTGGGTGTGAGCCGATGCCTCGGCAGGAGCGTGAGGGCAGGAGAGGGCTGTGGAGCTTTCCCTCAGGAGACCCTCTGAGCTTTCAGCAGTCTGCAGCTCAGGGACTTCCAGAACCACCGGTCATGTTTCTGTGTTTAATTAGAGGTGTTTAATTAGCAGTGGCTCCGTTTGAAGCACACTCTGCTCTGAGCCCGGACTGCGCCAAACTTGATAAGGCTCAGTACTGTAGTGCAGCCGCTTTAAAGTCTGGGAATAAATAAATGGCAGAGTCTGCACCTTGGCTTGAATCCCTGCTTGGAGCCTGACATGGTGGGACTGAGGCGGGCTGAGACCTGGGGTCTTGCCTTTGGGGCTTGGGTACCTCTCTGCAGCTCCAGGTCTGTGCTGGGCCATGAGCTCTCCAAGGAGGAGGCCTGCTCCCGGTGCTGCTCTCCTGCCCACCTCCCACCCTGCTCCCTGCTGCCGCTGGCACCCATGTCCCCCACCCTCACCACCTCCAGCCAGGTCCCCCCACCCCTGCTTTGTGAGCAAGAAAACCACAGGCATCCCCGTAACATTTTTATTGCTCTTTGTTGGTCTTGCTACGTCCAGGAAAAGTCGCCGGTGTTACCCGAGGCTTGGGGAGAGTAGCTTCTTGCAGGTGCCATTTTTTGGCAAAGCTATGTGGGTTAAGGGAAGAAAAAGAAGAGGAAGAATAAGATTTTTACATTCTTCAGTCACTGCTGTGGAGTTACAGGCATGGGCATGAATCCATTCCCAGGAAGCCACCAGCAGAATTTGTTAAAGGGCACGAGATGAAGTATTTGCAGCAAGTGGAAGTAAATCACGCTGGGAAGGAGACAGAGAGAGAGGGAAGGCCCCCCTGAGCCTCATTGCAGATGCCGCCTGCTCAGCCCGGGAGCGGACGGCAGCATCCCGGGGCGGACACTGATGTGGGGCAGCTCGCAAGGCTGTGGGGGATCCAGGCGCCGTGCCTCCTAACACCATTTTAGACCCAGGAAAAGCGTGCCCCTCTCAGTGCGCTGTCAGAAGCAGTTGTGCGAGAGACGACGCGTGTCTGTGTGCGTGTTTGTGCGTGCACACCTCCGCGTGGAGGGAGAATGGGGAGCGTTTCATGCTGATCCTGGGGAGTTTGGCTTCCTTTTAACTGAGGATCTCTGCTCGAATGCGTTTTTTTCCCCTAGCAATCCCTCATTGTCAGGACTTCAATATTTTCTGGAAACATGTAATACGTCTGGCCATTTCTGTCTGTTGAGGAGAATCGACGTGTGGGTTGTAATATATATTAATTCCCCGAAGGGACATTGAACTGTTTCCTCTGCCCAGGTGGAAAGGGATAAACACAGCCACTGACATGCTGTTTAGTCTGAAAATAGCCCACTGAATGCATAATGAAGAGCCTCCTGAGGAGTTACTCTGCATGTTAAAATGGTGTTCAGCAGCCTGTGCTGTCACACAACATAATTTGAAGATGAATGTGCATCCAATCAGCCTACCAATAGCTGACTGTCACCGTCTGGCCATTAGTATTACCTGTCTGTTCAATGGCAGCCGCGTCTCCAAGAAGCAAGAAGTTTGTCGGTCCCAAAACGTGTCTTATGTGTGAACGAGACAAATGAGGAACTCTGTGTCTTGGCTTTGTGCTCAGTGCCCATTTCACGCTGAACAGCCACTTGCCTTTAGCTGGCGAGGACAAAGGAAAATGAACATTTTTCTTCAGTGGGAGGATTTCTGAATGATCAGGGGAAAGAGCACCCCGCGTCCTTTGTAAGCCTAATGGAAGGAAAGCGGCTGAGGGTCCTTCAGTGAAAGATGCTGTGTCTTCTGGTGCACACAGTCCCTGCCTGCGCTGAAATAAAAATTGTCAACCTTGATCCTTTAAAATGCGAGCCAGCGTTTGAGCAAAACAGCTCACGTTGGAGTCAATTGACAAGTGGCTTCTGCTGTTTAATTCACACCCTGGTAACAACACTTGCATGAATGATGTGTAGACACCACTTCTGTCTCTGAACGTTTGACAGCAATTAGGGCTTCACTCCAGGGGCAGAACATCATACTAACACTGGAGTGCTGTAGGAGGAGGTTAGGGTAAAGAAATTAGCCATCTGTCTGGTGGAGACTGTATCCTCCAGGAGGCAGTTAGATGTCAACAACAGGCAAAATGTTTCCATTCTCATTGTCCTGAACTTCAGTTGTACACAATGGCGTGAAAGGCGCACAGAAGCCCCATTCACTTCCAGTTATATAGAGGTCTGCCACCAGCCACCCTGACAAACACTCCCTGGCTATTGTAGGTAGTGGCAGCTGAGAGCTGCTCCCCTCTGCGCCGCTTGCAGAGATGCCTGTCAATTTTGGATGTCCCATCACGGAAAGCCGGGAGGCAGGGACGTAGGTGTTTAGCAGTGGAAAGCAGAGCCTGACTGCAAATGAGGAGGCAAAGTGATTTTTACAGCCCTTCGCTTCAGGCAGGAGGAAGCCCGCACCAGTACAGGCTTAGGCTCTGCAGCATGTTCCTGGGCTGTGAACCTTGAATGCGACACCGCGTCCTGAGAGGGAGAGGAGCAGGTAGATCTAATCAGCGCCGCGTGGCTGTTTATCAGCTCGCCCAGCGTGGCCGTGCTCCACACCGCTTAGAGCAGCACATCCATCAAGTTGCTGCTTGGAACTTTGATTTAAGAAACTCCCTGTCACCAGGGACAGTTACTGCTAGATTAGTCTGGGCGAGGGTTTAGGGAGCGTGTGTTGACATTTGGTCGTGTTAGTCACACTGAGCTACACAGCCAGAGAGAACTGCCAGGTCTCTCACTGTCTGCTCTGAAGGACTGTCTTTATAATTTCTGCTGCACAGGCATGCTACTTTTTTCTTTTTTCCTTTTTTTTTTTTTTTTTATTTAAATATAAACCAAACAGCTACAGCATTTTCCTGTTAGGAATCTAGATCTGATACACAGAGTGCCCTTGGACAAGTCCCCTAGCATGACGGTTAAAAAAATTCAAGTTTAAGAGCATTTTTGTTGCTTTGTTTTTACACACGTGTGTGTCTATAGAGAAAAGTGCTTGTGGGAGAACAAGGGGCAGTGTTAACATGTGTTTCCATTGTCTGCATTGGTTGGCTTCAAAAGGTAAATTATCAATACCATAACTTGATTCCAGACTACTGTCACTGTAAAAAAATATAGTTCGCAAACAATGCTGTTCTGTATCTAGAAAAGGAACCACCTCTATGAGCCTTCCTAATGTGCAAAGAAAGGCACATGTGATGGCAAAGGTAGGACTCTGGTCCCCTGATGTGCCCCAGAAGGTAGCTGGTGTCTCCCTTCCTCCAGGTCCTTCAGACTAATTCTATACGTTTGTTAAGTGGAAGACTGTCATGAAATTCAACTCTTTGAAGGTTCCAAATCTCAAGTGAGGCTTGGCACAGCGGCAGAGCCAGTAAAGCTCCTCTGTTCCCTTCCTGGACTCTCTCAAGCCTGTCTTGCAAGGCTTGAGCATCAAGCTTTTATCTTTCCCAAGGCTCATATCTGAAACCCTCCCACTCTTACACTGGGCTGTAGGCTATATACTCTCTTGGGGTCGACTGGACTGAGTTTGGACAAATCTGGTTCTTCCTCAGGAACTTATGGCCGGGGGCAAACAAAGTTTTGTTTATTTTTACAGGAGGGAGAGACCCTATGGATAAAACGTATTTTAAATCAGTGGTGCACATGCACATCTACCTGCCCAGCAGATGGTAGCTTGGGCAGACTTTTCAGGACATCCCAGCAGATGTCCTTCCCAGTCGTCTTCCCCCAGCAAGTCTTTTCCTCTTTCGTAAAGTCCCTTTCTGAACTTCCTTAGTTTTTGTTCTTGTTCTCACCGAATTTGTGTGGAGTCCTTTCCAAACCATCTGTTAGCTGGCTAGAGGCAGGAGGTAGGATCTTCAGTGCTAATAGTGCAAGTTTTGTCTCTCAGCAGACCCGTGATTACTAACGGATGGCTTGTCAGGACTACTTGTTTCCTTCCTGGTTGCTTTTTTTGGTAGCCTTTAATGAAATGAGTACATTTATGTAGTAAGCATTACAATAACCAGGTCAACTTATAGTATTCATAAATTGTTACAGAACGGATCCACTTCCGTCACAAAATGAATCAACTTTTGCAAAGAAGCTGTACCTTCTAGAAGTGGTCAGCATGTGCTGTTTAGTTTGCATAGGGTTATTTTTTTTGGTTGGTCTTTTATACAGTGATCTATCAAGTTAAATGCTGAGCCATCAACAAAGCCATCCATCTGACTCTGGTCAGAAGGTTGCCTTTAAGGGAGTGTCACTGGACAAAAATTGGCGCTGAGTACTGCTGGATAGAGTGTAGGTTATTTCTTCTGTAGAAACTAGCGACTCTTCTTGAAAAATGTGAAAGTGTTTTGCTGAAAATGGGAAGATTTGTCTGAAGTGTTCTGTTTTTTAAGCACTTTTTTCCCCAGTATTTGGCAAAACTTACTAATTTTCCCCCTGAAAACAGGAACCTGTTGTGATGAATGTTATGCAGTTGAAATGGTAATTTTCCAGGGAAAAGAAGTCTCAAAAGAAACTTTTTACCCGGTCCCAGTATTTAAGTAAAACTCTGTGTTCAAGTTCTGCCCATCTGTGAAAGCACTTTGTGAGGCCATGGTTCAGAAATAATGTCACTGTTTTCCCAGCCAACAAGATTGCGCATTGCCTTTTTAGTGCCACAAGCGGTGTTCATTTAGTGGCCAGAGGTGGTCAGAGTGAATCACCCATTTTCCTCCAAGACGTGAGCTTTGTAGCACTCCTTACGGTGGCTGTTTTAGGGAACAAAGATCCGGTAATCAGCCTGGCGTACAGATCACACAGGGCTGTTCCTGCATCTTTTATGAAAGTCACAGATTTAGTATTTCAGTCACTAAACACCCCTGCTGAGCCATTCTCTTGAAACTCACTTTTTAAGTCAAATTTGGAGAGGGGCAAGCAGATAGATGGCTGTTTTTCAGGGCTGGAGCAGCCTCTGATCACAGACAGATACATCTTTCTTACGCTTTACTTTGCTCTTTCACCAGCGTTTTCAGACCTATTAAGTATTTTGTCTTGCCTCCACAGGCTGTAATTCTTTCTCGGAGCTCTAACGTGCGTGTACACGGGGTTTTTTGTTAGCTTGGTAGGAGCCATTCAGCCCTATCATGGTGTGAGGGATAAGTCAGCCAGAAGAGCCCACAATGCAACCTTGGTGGTTTCCTGTGTGACTAGCCAAGGAAAAGAGACTTGTCAGCAGACCAGGCACTTTGGAGAACAGACCCGGCGCTCACGGGAGAAGGAATCCGATGGTGTCGTGTGTGCTCATCCTTCAGGCACTGTTTTACTTGTGCTTTCCATTTCAGCAGCGTCCGAGGTGATAGAGGGAAGAATAATAAACTAAATTGGTGTCCAGTGGGGTAGGTATGCCGACTAACATTTATCTGAATAGACATTTATCATCCCTATCCAGGATGAGTCCAAAATGCAAAAGATCTGCAGAAAAGTAAGAATAAAGGTTGGTAGGGGCACCTTCTTCTTACCCAGTTGTTAGGATTTAATTATGTATTCCAGTGGCAGTCAGTACCTAAAATAAGCGGAGGGCTGATGTTGTGAAATCCTTCGACCTCTTAGAGACCTCCACATTCCTTGGTAGAAAAAAGCAGGGGAAGCAAAAGATAAAGTGGACAATAACGACAGCAGAATCCATGGTAAAAAATGGGAAAAGAAATTAAAAGAGAAGGAGAGAAATAGATACGACTTGTTTCCTTTTGTAGTATGGATTGTGTTTGGATGTCTCTCTGCAGCTGCTGCTATTGCTGCTGCTGCCACCACCATTATTTATTATTCATTATTTTAGCACAGTGAAGGAGCAGTAGTTGAAATAAACTCAAGAGCATGACATTTGGTAACAAATGATTTTGAAGACTGTCCCCCAAAATAAAGTTACAGATTCATATTTCAGAGGCTATATAGACGGAAGATCCCACTGTGGATGAAAATAAAATCAAACCAGTGGGTATGTGGATCTGTAAATAAATGCTGGTGCTTGTTTTTCATAACCACTCTTGTTGCTGAACCTTTCAGTAACCTCGGCCTGACCACAGTGCTGCACAGGTCCATCTTCTGACCCGTGTACTTGTTTAAAGGCCTTAACACTGTACCCAGTGATTAAGGATGTGCACAAACATGAATAATGAGTGAGACTTTTATTTCAAAATGGGCAGGTCAGAAATGACCCCAGCACTGCAACAGGACTTTGAGCTGTCCTGTCCCTCCCGGCACCCCAAATTCTGAAATGGCTTCTTCTGGGAAACCGCATTTTCTACAGTAAAATATGTTAGTCATTGGTATAGAAGATTTAAAAATGCTGAGCATCAGAAACCTATTGAAGTAGTTTTCACAGTGTATCAAAATGACATGAGTAGAGATTTTCTGAGAGGGCTTTTTGGTGAAAGTCAAGACTTTTTGGTGACAGCAATAGTTGTGTGTTATTGGGTCATTTGCCACCTTCATTCTGGTTGAGATCTCCGGTGTCTAAAATTGTTGGCTTTTGTCCGGACTGGTTTGTACAGGACAGCTTTCATTTGGGTCAGTGGACAAGATGCCAGTTCTGAGCTGGTGTGAAGGAGAGGGCCATGTGCGTGCCTGCATGTTACGTCCCTGAAAACAGATGTTTCTGTTGAAAAAAGGAACGTGTTGCAGCTGAGAATCGTGGAGTGCTTTATGCGGAAAGTAGGAGAGGGCAAGGATGGGCCATGCCTTAAAACAGGGAGCTGTTGAGAGGGGTGGAAAGTAGTCAGCATAAAGAAGCAACTTGTAGAAGATTTGAACAGAAGGTTACTGTGGCTTTGCTGCCCCAGAAGGTATAAATTTGTTCTTCCCTCCTCCCTCAGCCGGCTGCCCCTTCCCTTTCTTTGCATTGGAAGCGGACACGGCAGTAAAATTCCTCACAAGCACCATTTCTTCATGGAGGGTTACTGCTTACTGCCACGTCCCCTAGGGTCCCGCACCGGCCTGAGGACTCTGGGATTTGCTTCGTGAAATGAGGTAGCCAAGTGAATCTCGCAAGCAGAGATGCATGTGGACAGCAGTTAAAGCTACAGCTATGCTATGTGTACCGTGGCCTAGAGGAGAGGCAGATCGTTTAACAATGAGAAACATGAGAAAAAGAAATAACACCTTTCTCCCAGAGCTTGGTGCAGTCCCTCCCTGCTTTCCCAAATGAATCCTCTTCAGTTTCCACAGAGCGCGTGTGTGGTTGAGGGAAACACTTGTAATTTGTTGTTTTGCAGAAGGGTGGTTCCCTGTGCCCTTGGAAAGAGGCCTTTGCTGAAAATCAAACAACAAAAACTTTCCCTTCAGGAAGCCAAAGCCTGTTTTTTGACAGTGTACGTGCATGGCCATTGCTTTTGGCATGGTCTTTGTGCAAGTGTCCAAGAACAAATTTTTCTCTGAAAGTGGTGAAGTGTATGTGGAAGAAGTAATAGTACTTTGCACATGTGTCTCAACACACTGGAAATGTTTTCCCCGTTGTATAGATAGATATGTTCAGGATCCGATAGTGGATTCTGGGCAAGCAAGGGCTGCATCTTGGATTTCTTGACTTCTAGTGCTCCAGATAACTACTTAAACATTGGGGGGAAAAAAGTCTTAAGAAATGGTATTAAACAAACAGCAAAACTTATCTTCCCTTTCTAAACATAACATTTAGTTATGTTGGCAATGCTAGAAATAAATTTGGTAGCTTTCTACATCGTTCTGCTTTAAGTTTCTGCCTTCCCAGGCTTCTTCACAGAAAACGGTGTCCCTTCCGTTTATCCCTTGCTGAACCTGGCCGTGCATAAGCAGAGCGGTAATGTTGTCACACCTTGGTATTTCTTCAGTTGATTTTTGTCCCAAGACTTTGATTCCTGAATCAAAGGTGATTGAATGCCTCACCTCAGCTCTTGTGGTTTTTTAAGCAAGTTTCTGTACTCTATGGATGTAAAGTTTTCAGTCTGGAGCAGAACCAACTCCAGGTGTATTAATTTATCTCCTTAACTGTCTGGTGGAGGAAGGAGAGACCAGCCCCTGATTTTGCAATACAAGAGAGCTGCAGCACTGAGATTTGCAGCACTCCAGAAACCAGGAGCATCCTGTCCTTTCAAGAGTTCCTTGCAGAAGCAGTGATTGCCACGGTGCCGTGTCTTCCAGTGGTACCTACAGCTTGGCATTGGTTGGTACGTTACAAGTTATTAGAAGCCTGAGTACTTTCTTAGTCTCTTCAGTAGTGTGAGAAAGGCATTTCACTCCCAGGGTGCAGAAGCTTTCAGACCACTTTCTTACCTATCTTCCACCTTCCCATTGGGAGGTTTTTGCCATGCCTCAACAGCACTTTAGAGCTGAATGAAACTCTGAGGCATCTTGTGCCTGTGAGTAGGCACCTTTGATTAAAGGTAAGCTCCCAGTTCCCCCATCTCAGTGCCAAGTGGCAGCTTCAGGGAGCACATCAAGGGAGGATGGTAAAGCAGCACCTTGCTGCACATCCAGGGCTGTGATTTCAAGGGTGGCGACACTGCTACTCCAGTCTGCACCCATGGGCATGTGTTGTCCTTGGGCAGGGAGCCGGCAGGTTTGTGGGTGGCGTGGTTATGGCTTGGCTGGAGACTTGCTTGGGAGACGTCTGATGGAGCTCATCAGGAGGAGGCTTGTGGGGAAGGCACTGTTCCCCCTTTGTCAAATGGCAAAACAGTTTTACCCCAGAGAGCCTCTGAGCAGGCTTCTCTCACAGCAGCCATGCGAATGAAAGACCACAGGTAAAGGCTACTGTGAAAAACACCCACCACATTTTTCCTTTGTAACTGCTTTGACTTACTACTTTCAGATGTGAAAGAAAGCGCTGACAGAGAATGCCTTCCTTTCTCATAAATGAGATTTCAATACCTGAAGAAGTTGACAGTGTCCCTCTCTATCTTACATTCTGACACTGTGGAAGGCTTCAACTTAACCCTGGTAGTTAAGCTGTAATTGTCTGAACTGAGCCGGGGGAAGCTGGTGGAAAGTGACACATGTATCTTTCTTTCTTTTTTTTTTTTTAAATGTCACTCATCCAATTGGCTTTTAACAAGAACACTCTCCAGGCCATCTCTAGAAGGACCTGTCTGCTAACGGGCATATATCACAAAGTTCTTGATCACCTCCTCTTCCCAGGCTTTTCATTGTTTGTTAAGGAGCATTGATGTGCTGTGAGATTCTGTCGTTACAGTAATTCCTGTGCGTTGGACTAAAAAGTCCTCATGGGAGCAACCCCGTACAGGCTGAGAGACAGGCTAGGTGATCTTCTCCATCTCTGCCTTCTGTGATTCTGTCGTTAGTACGTGACACCTCTCTAAACAGTGCCCTTAGAGAGCACTGCTGGCGGTAAAGCTCTAAAACGCCGGGATTATCCAAGGAGAGCCTTTTTAGCTCAAAGTACATCACATAATAGAAAGCGTAGACAGCTTAACCAAAGCAGCGGTTTTGCACTCTAAGCATCTGGTGTGTACTCAGGGGACTGTGGCTTGACTCCCATCATCTGCCAATCAGGTCATGACTTGGCACAGCAAGTTTTTGGGATCGCGGCACGTTGCTCTGCGGAGCTGTCACCATCCTGAAGAGCCGCCCCAGGAGAGCAAGCTGCTGAGCAGCCTTGTACCCTGGCGCGTGCTCAGGCGGCTGGACCAGTGCCTCGGCGCAGAAGGGCTCCACACCTTCTCGAGTTCTTCCACTCATGGGAAATCTGCAGGGTCTCTCCCTGCTGAGGGGTCTCCTGGTTACTGCTGAACTTTGCTTCCTTTAGCAGATTCAGCAATAAGCTGGTGCTGGTAGCGTAGCATGCCGGCGCAGCCCGAGAGGCACCGCACCTCCTCCAGCAAGCAGCACTGCCGCGGGAGCAGCCGAAAGCAGCCGGCCACGGCCAGCCTCGGCCCCCATCTCAGCATCATCCCTTCAGTCTTCCGACGGCGACCCAGCCTTTCTCTGGCACCGCAAAGGCGCCTGTAACAAGGGGCTGAACATGTGCTCGGCAGTGTGTAGCACCCAAATCACACCTGACGAAGAGGAAGCAGCGTGCTGAGGGGGAGCGCACGGCTGTCCGCTCCCGACAGCCACGACAGATTCACGGGGCTCTGCCACTCTGTCTCACCCAGCTCTGGAAATAAGGAGAGGCTTGACTCAGGATCCAGAAAAGCTGCCACTGTCAGCGCCACAGCAAATCCCTCTTTTTTAGCCAAGAAGCCTTCTCACCTTCTCCTGCCTGTTCCTTAACCTATGTTCTCAGTAACATTGCTCAAAGGAAGCGGGTGTCGAATGAAATAGAGAAATTTCTTTCTTTTCTTCCTTGTTCTGTTCTAAGATTTTTGCCTGTGGGTTTGTTCAGGTGCATGCAGACAAGGAATACAATTCGGGACTTTTTTGGAGAAAACGTATTCTCTGAGGATGTAACTAGAGCATGCTGGCACTGTAGCTCCCTGGCTGCCGGCTGCTTTGCTGGGGTCAGGGCAGTCTGGTGAAATCAGAGGAACTGTTGTCGTTCTGGCCGTACAGGTGGGGATGCTGAGGCATGAGGCAGGGGAGCGATTTTCCAAAATTCGGATTGTGAATGCATCAGGCTGCCAAACCCCAGCCTTACAACTAGCCTTCTCCTGTGTAGGGGTAATAAAACCAAAATTCTGCACACTTCCTAAGACTACATCCACCTGCCTACCCCCTCTCCATCAGTTAATGACCTGTCTGGAGGCAAAGAAATTAGTCTGTTCTTGTGAGACCAGTCAGTTGTAGGCAGGGTGGCACCGGCAGCTTTTTGCTTGAAAGAAAACAGGTTAATCTTACTTAGATTCTCAAAGTTGCTTTTTTTGGTATCAACAGCATGCAAGATTCTAAGGAAATACCCTTACACAGCTATTGACAGAACACTTTGTATCCCAAGGAGCTCTTCAAAGAGGGACGGCTTGTTTACATTTACTTCTTTTTGATTTTGCTTCACAAACATACATAGCTGTCCTGTCACGGAGCAAAGAGAGGTGTGCTCCGGCTTACTCGGATTACTTGGACTGTACAAAGCGTTCCCAAAGCTGAGATGAAATGCAAACAGTCAGCTAACCATCACTTGAGAGAAAATGATAAGATAGAGAAAGAAAGCACTTATTAACAGAAAACAAGAGCTGTTTTTACATCTTGCCTTTTCATTATCTCAGTAGAGAATGGTCCTGGGTCATACTGATGCCTTAACGGTGGTGAAGTAGAAGGGCCTGATCCTTCAGCATACCACGGAGCTTTGCTGAGTTAGTACGGTCCAGTGCTTTACAGAACGCCGTGTGAAGCTTATATGATCAGGCCATGCAAACGCGACGCTGCAGAGCAGCTCCCCACGAGTCACGGTTTGCTCCAAGGCCCTGTCTTCCCCGGGCTTCCGTGGTGGTGGTTGCTTTTTTCCACCCGCTGGGTGACTGAACCAGGCAAGGCGGCATGACTTGTGGGGGCACACGGCTGGCATCATCTCGCAGGACCACAGGCCGCTTCAGGTGCTCGCCCGGTGTGCTGACGCTGTGGGCCACCCCCCAGGATATCACCACTGGCTTCGGGAGAGAGACCTTAGGGGTGTGCGTTTCCATACCCAGGTTAATTTTTAACCATTTCAGCATTTAGCACAAAAGTCACCTCAGTAAATTCTTCCCGCGTAACGTGTTTCTCTGAGACTGAGGCATTAGATGAGGCTGCAGCCGAGGTGCCCCGTGCTTGCCCAGCGCTGGAGAGGTGTGCTCAGGAGCCGTGAGACCATCCGGCAAAATGGCACTTAAAAACATCAAGGACGGGCAAGACTGAAAGAAAAAGATTGTCTGTTCACTGGCCCTGGAATTGGTGCCATAACCTGCGTCTAGATTTTTTTAATGGAAAAGAAAAGCTGCATTGGATGCGTGTTCTCTTTTGTGATTTATCTCTTTTGAAATGGATCCGACAACTGTTAAAAGTTCTGAAAGCTTCAGAGGAGGAGATCTCCGTGCTCCTTCAGCAACCCTTCACAAGCATGCAGTCCCCAGCTCTCCCTCCTCAGATTTCTCCCCTTCCCACCTACTCGTGAGCACAAGCTTGGGAATGGGAACGGGACGTGTCAATTCAGTATTATCCCAGCAAGAGAAGAGCCTCCTCTATTGCTATTTTTAGCTCGGCGGGTGCACCCTGCCTGCCGTGAACTCAGTACAGTGAAGTATTTAATCCAGCCTCCTCGCTCATTTAAAAGAAGGCTGTTGAGGACTCTGACCACTGCAGCTCCACTTTTACAGCTGGCTGTAAATTTCCGAGCGTGCCGTGATATCTTTAGCTTTGACTCCAGAGATTTCCTGTTGAGCTGCAAGATGCGGTCCTGCAAGCGCGCTAAAGCTAAATATACCCTCTCGGGCTGACACGCAGCCAAACAAACAAGGGCAGTGTCAACACGAGTTTTTTCCAGTGCTGAACGGGTCGAATTATTCTGGAGGAGGCGGGGCTTAGTTCAATTAATTAGGCAATTAGGTTCGTTTTGGCATTTAAATAATCTTTGGACCCCTTTCTGCGCTAATCTTGTTTGTAGTCCCGTAGAAAAGACCGTATGACCTACATTGCACCGCTGCACTCTGCACTCAGCTTTGACTGCTGAGTCCATTGTGGATGAAGGTTTTCATCCTGTAGGCAATGACTTTGGCTTCAGAAAAACGTTGTAGCTTTTCACTTCTGCTAGTCAGCGTGGCCACAGCCTTTAAGAAAGACGAGAAAATTAATTTTGAAGCAGGCTTAGATTAGTGAGGGAAAATAATAGTAAAAACATATAAATGAGACACACAACGCTGGCTTGTTTCTCTTCCTAGCACCAGTGCCAAACTGGTCCCACACACTCGGAGTGATTCTGCCACGTACAAGCTTGGGTATGGGAATATGAATTTTTAGAGGTGATTCTATTATGATGTGGCGGTTAAGAGTCAATGCGCTCCTCTTAATTTCGCGTAAGATACAGGATGTGTTTTTAGGCCATAAGAAAATGTTTGGAGGGGCGGGAAAAGGCGAATCGGTCTGTCAGGTGGTATACCTTGCTTCTGCCATTGTAAATCTTCAGTCACTTCCTCTTGTAAGCAGATGTGTCCGTGCCCAGCACCTGCTGAAGAGGCAGGAGGCCTTCCTCCTCTGCAGCTGCATGTGGCTGTTGATCTGAGTGAGGTGGCTGTTGATCTGAGTGAGCTGGCTGTTTGGTTTTCAGAAGGGAGGTTGTCACCAGGGGATCTGTAACTGAGGCTGCCACCGCACTTAGAGTCGCTGCGGAGAGCCACGGGAGAGAGGTTCCCACTCCGCGGGGAGGAGGAACAAGAGGAAGGCAGGGGCACTCCGGCAGCTCCCTACACCACTCCCCCAGCAGCTGCTGAAGGCTTGGGGCTCTGCCTTGGCTCAGGTGGTTGGACTTGATGATCTTAAAGGTCTTTTCCAACCTAAATGATTCTGTGTTTCTATACCTTTGCTGATTTTAGTGGCTAGCCAAAGGAGCTGGAGTTTGCTGCAGGATTGTTTCTGAAAAGTCAGGGAGAGGAAGAATGGGGTTTATTTATGGTCGTCTTTTTCCCAGGCTACACCATTCTTCAGGTGGTGGTGTGCTTATGCTTTTTAAGAGAGAAATGTCTCATCATAAGCAGTGAGAGTGCATACTACTACCTCAGCTCAGAGTAACAGATGATTTTGGAAGGAAGCCAGCAAAGAAAACATGCCACTTACAGTAAAATAAAGATAATAATGCTAATTGATGAGTATAGAGCAACAATACACATTGCTAATGTGTTGTGCTTGTTAAGGAGCTGATTTTTTTGCAGTGACAAACCGAATGCTGAAATCTGCCAATTCTGTTACAACGTGGAGTCGTCTGACAATGTTAGGCACATATCACCATGCTGGCTAAGAATCCCAAATCTTTTTATAAAGCTGAACTGTCTTACTAGGGTGCAGAGTTACTCAGATAACGTGGAAGCGTGAGCGCTGCGGGTGAGTTGCCGGCGATGCCCGTGAGGTGTAAGCAGCACAGCACTGGGGAGTCCTGGCGCTTCTGCCAGCGGTGGGGCCTGCCTGCCTCGCCGCTGGTTTCTGGCAGAGGAAATTCCCCAGATCACACCCTGACCGTTGGCCTTCTCTAGCAGTCCCCAAGCTGTCTTGGAGAAGAGGTCTGACAACTTTGGAAAGAACCGGCCTCAGCCCGCCGAAAGCACAGTAACGCAGTGAATATTAGCTTCTAAAGGCAAAACCCCCGCTGCATTTCACCCAGACAAATGGCTGTCGGAACATGAGTGAAGTCTTTCTGTCTGTGTGCCTATCTGTGATAACATTTCCTTATCAGCCTCTTCTGCTACCTGTTTCCCAGAAGTTGCTGGTATCTGGTCCCCTTTGGTGAAGCCCAGGAAGATGCCAGCACTCGGAGGGGACAGTGAATCTGGTGGACACCACAGTTGCCAGTCTGTGTTGCAGATGCTATCTCAGTGTTTCATGTGTGTTTTCGTGCATAATACCTAGGAATCAGGTGTGGGGTCATTAGGTTGAAGTCCAGTGAAAATTCAACAAAATGTTTCCACACAAAGGCTACAGCTCAGCATTTTCAGCGGGCTGCGGTGGAGGTGCCTGCATGCTTTGATTTTTGGGCACTGAGAAGCAGATGCAGGTCTGCAGACACAAAAATTGTGACACTCCTAGTAGCCATGAATGCATCTTTTATTTGAAACATTATGAACCTAGCTTACCAGCTGGAATATAGCACAGGAATTTCACCTCACCTGGTTTTTAGGGGAATATTTGATTACCGAGTTTGCTAACTAAGCAACAGTGCTGCTGAAAACAGTGCCCCAGACCTGTTAAACCTGTCTTAAGTAAGACTCGTGATTCATTTAGGTGCTTCCTACTATGTTCCCAGCTTACTGCAGTGTTGTAGGTAGTTTTGGAGGAAAAGATTTTTAAGATGCTAATGACAGAGTTACAGCTACAACCTGAGGGGAGGGGGAGCTAAACAAAAGAAGGATTCATTAGAGAACAAAAGAAACACTGGAGGCTTTGAACCAGGGAGTCTCCCACACATTAACTAGGTGTACTGCCAATGTGCTACAGATGTGCGTTACATGAACACATAAGGTAATGATATGTCTACAAAGGCCTGAATGCATCTGTTTGATGTTTTGTAGGGAATTATATTTAAGCAGGTGGGAAGCTGCAAGCTCCCCAGTCCCTCCATATGTCAGAAATAAGATATTAAGAGGTCCAAAGATACCTTCTGCAGTTTTTGTAGAATCACAGCTGACGGCCATACCATGTGTTGGTAAATTGGAGCCCTGCTCTACTGTTGGGAAGTACAGCCTGTGATTTCACAGAGGCACCGTTTGCTTTGCTTTGTGAAGGGTTTGAGGTATCAGCTCTCTGTTTTTTGAATACAGGCAGAGGATAAAGTAGCTGGAAGGAAGGAGGCAACCCATATCCCTGGGGATTTCAGGGGCTCTCTTTTTTCATGCCTTGCCGGGTGAATGCTGGGGGGATGCTCAGAGGCGGGCCGGGAGAAGGAGAGCCTCGCTGGGCTAAGTGCCCTCTGGAGCAGCCCTGCAGAGGCAGTGCTGGGCGCCCCGCGTTCAGGACAGGGCACACACAGAGCTCCCAGCCAGCCCCTGCCTCCCTGAATGCCACCGAATCAGCCTGGGGAGCGGGGGTGTACATAGCACCAATTTCCAAGAAGACTGTGCAGTCGTACTCAAAATAATTGGGCCTGCAAATGAGGATTTAGTCACTGAAACATGACTGCTGTGCCTATAAGCCAGGGTGTGGCAGAAGGAAGCCCACGCTGAGTTATTTACACCACAAAGATGTGTTACAGGAGTTTGCCCAACAGTCTGGTTTGTGCTTCACTGCGGAAAATGAAATGACATCCGTATCCACGATTCAGACCCACTCGTGATCAGGATTGGGAGTTACACTAGCTTAACTCTAGTTTCTCTTGTCCTTTCCGAGGAGAGCTCAGCTGGGAGGCATGGATAAGATGTGGCTTCTGCTAATGACTCCTACATCAGCGAGGTTGGACCCTTAGTAGGATGGGGCCAAGGAGATCTCGAGGGAAACAAGAAAAGGGGATGGGATTCTTGCAGCTGCAGAAAGATTAGGGTCAGAATGAAAGTATATTACAGATACCTATTTGTCTGTAGAGATGCAACCAAAATACTCCAGTAAAAATCCAGTTCTTCAGATTTAGTTTTATTTAGCTCTAAGGACATCTGTATAGTTTTTCTCATGCTGTTCCATCTTGCGCTATTGTGCACTGGTCTCTCGTTGAGCATTTGAATATAAAAGGCTAGCTAGAAAGATCTTTAATTGTAGGTTGTTCCCTTTTTCACTGTACATTATGAGAAAACGTAGTAAGGAAATGTGAACACTGGGCTAGAGGAGGTCACCAATAATCTATGCACCTGCCAATCCCATTAGCTCCTTTGGATTTTGCGCTGTATGTGCCTAAAGGAAATACGGCCTAAAAATAGCCATCCAACTTTATGAAAAGGAGGTAGCCAAACCTTCCTTCAGCTGAGCCGCAGCTGCCTGAGCATTCTGAGCAGCGGTAATAGAAAGCTGCAGTATGGAAGCTCTTTCCTGTTCTCAGGAGACACTATTTTACAAAGGATAAAGAATGATGGATGAGAGATCTGCCCTGTTTTCAGTTAAATAACTTCTAATACCACCTAAAAGGAAGCAGAGAGATTCTGTCATCCCATCAGCATTTTAGGTATGTGCAGAGCACAGCCTTGGTTTGGTGGCTGGGATTTTCAGAGTCACCAGTACTCTGCCACTTACTGTTATTTTTTCAGCTCAACGCGTAGCTTTGCATTGGTGCTCCGGGACACGGTCAAATTCACGGTGATGGTAGGGCTAACGGTTATATTAATGAAGGGCGTCATTCTTGGCAAACAGGGTTTTTTCTTAATAACTTCAACGGGACTTTTCTGAGGTTTGCATTTTTCTATTCCAGGTCCTTTTTAAGTATTGAGATAATGAAATTAGAAGGATGAAAGTGGGGGCAGGGGGAACCCAACTCAAAGTCGGCAAAATAATTGCTGCATTTTTTCAAAAAAAGTCTGTAGTCTTCATTCACGTTAGTGATAGCTCAAACGAGGCACCGCAGTTGAGTGGCAACTGCACCAATTAGCAGTGCTGCTGTTGGTTTGTGAATTGCATGTGAAATGTAGAATTTGTCCAGAAGTGCTAATGCAAATTGCTCAACAAAAATGTGCCCTCTGTGTCAAGTCTTCTCACTTGTTCTGACACACTGATGTCTTCCCAGATTTCTCTGATCGGCAGATCCCTCTCTCAGTTGACAGCTACCAGAGCTCATGAAGTAATGGAAATATTTCCTGTTGCCATTAGCTGTGTTTCTGCAAAGAGGGCTACAAGCTGCTGCTAGGACCGGTTACTTGCTATACAACATAATTTTGACTTTTATTTATAGGGTGTTGGACTTCACATTTCTAGAATTAAATGCTAAAAGCCCCTAAATGTCTAAGATTTTACCTGCACGGAAGTTCAAAGACCTGGTTATCTGCCACAACACTAATTTGGTCACTTTGCATGTGTTCAGCATCCTCTGTTACTGTATATGGTGATAACCTTTGTGCCTTACCGTATGAAGCCGAGTTACAATTGCCGTGGGAACTGTAACTTAGCATTTCCTGACTTTTTCAGCATACAATATCTCCTACTAATATCATGTCCTTTAAAAGAAGAAGTGGTGGAGCAAAGGCACATTGAAATGTTGGTGTTTTCGCATCTACAGAATATAAAATAGCATATTTAGCTGTATGCAGATTGAAGTTGTCTTTGTAACTGCTTGCGCTAGGGTGGGTAGCACCTCTGAGTCGTAGTCGCAGTTTAGGAGTCCCATTGTGCTAGGCTCCCTGCAGATGCAGGATGGAAATATTATTTCCTTCCCCCCAAATCCTTCCAACCTAATTGTAAGATAAGAGATAACACAGGGGGACAAACATACCAGAGAGTACAAGGAAACAGAAGGGACTGCTGGACATCACGGAGACAGGAATTTCTACAAACTTCTACAAATGTAACTATACTGGGGGCAGAGTTCAGGGTCAGATTTGTATGATTTTGAGAATCTTCTCCCAAAAATGAAATCCAGCAGGGAGGAAAGCGTGAAGGCACTTCTAGCTAAAAGGTAACATGTGGAAAAGGGTGGGTCATGATGGGGTGATGGAAAGCCACGGCAGTGAATGAGAGATGATGCGTGAGGTGGCATATGCTGCAGCTGGATTTCAGAGCAAGGGAGGGGGCTGAAATCCAAAAGAAGGGGAAGCCGAGAGAGGGTTGCAAAGAGAGAGGTGGCACAGTCAAGACGACAGGCAAAGAAAATTACCTGGGCAGCAGCACTCTGGCTGTCTGCAAGCAGGGTAAGACTGCAACCGTCAGGGTGCGAGGCGATGAGAGCCTGGGACTCTGCAGGGAGGGTTGAGGCAAAGATGACAACCAGGTTAAGGGCTGAGTGATAGGCAAGCGATGGTGTTGTCCACGGGGACTGAAGAAACAGGAAGGAGAGGAGACCTAGGGAGTAGGATAAGATCCTCCTTTGAGCTTGAGCTGACAGATATCCACAAGGTGATCCCAGAGGCAGGGCATGAATTTAGTCGGAACAGATGGGAACTGGCTGGGGACAGAGAGGTAGGTCTGTGAGTAGCTGGTGTAGAGAAGGTCCTTGAATGTGTACGGAGAGTGAGCTTGCTCAGAGATAACGAGTGAGAGGGAAAGGAGATGAGGGACGAGGACACGGACCCACAGAACAGCGGTGGGTGGGAGGGTGAGTAGCGACTAACTAGTCCGAGTAACACTGAGCAAGCAACTGAAGGTGTCGGAGTCAAGTAGGGAAAGGAGGACCAGGTTTCCAGTGGAGTGTGGTCAGCGGTGCCAGAAGGAGCTGACAGGCTATGGCAGCGAGCCTGGCGTAATAGTGCAGAGCTGCAGCCAGACAAAAGGTATTAGTGACTCTGTGATACTGCTTTCTGTGACAGGCGAGAAGCGAAAGCCTGTTTGGAAGAGAATCTGTGTTGGAGATGGAGACTAAATTCAGTCTAAATCATATAAATCATAGGCAGCACACTCGATAAGCTTTGAGATAATACTGAGAAGAGAGATAGGGTGAGAGCTGGAGAGTCACTTGGAGTCAAGGGTTGTTGGATTTTTTTTTTTTTAAAAAAGCATGAAGATGAAGCATGCTTGTGCTGCGAGAGGAGAAAGAGATATAAAGAAGAAGGAGGCAGATGGGGCAAGAAAGATGAGAAGACAGGACACAGTGAGGTCACCAGGACAAGCAGAAGGGCTGGGGACCACTGATGAGGCCACTGCCTCTGTGGCCAGGAGGGGAGAGCCGGGCAGGACTTGAAGGAAAACAAACAGGGGGAGAGGGAGATCATGTCTTGCTTTGTTAAGTCTCTCATGGGAGAGATCAACACAAACCTGTGCAAAGACCTGTCTCCAGTGAAGGCAGGAGAAGGCAGGGCTTGAGGAGTGGGTCAAAGGCTGCAAAAAGGCAGCTGGGATTGCAGCTGTGAGGGCTAGTTAAGCTGGCGAACATGAGTGTGCATTCGGAAGATGGCAGGATAGAAGGAGGCAAAAAAGCATTCATGTTGTGGAGGAAGTAAAAAAAAAAAAGTAAGTTTAAAGCTTAAGAGATAAGTAATTGTCGCAGAAGAGGTATCAAGGATATCCAGAAAGCCTTAGACGGCATGAATAAGGGCTTGATCAGCAAATGAAGCTATGCCTTAGAGACCTGGAAGTCTAGGGATAACGTCAGTACTGCTAAAAGCTGAGCTGAACTGGGCCTTGCAAAAGAAATTAATTCAATAGTGGAGTTTTCCTTAGCCATATAAATAAAGGAGACCTTAGAGAGAAGGGAGGAGCCATGCAGTGAAGAGCATGTCAAGGTTAAAGACAACCTAGGCATAGCCCAAATCGGAATACCTTGTCTCAGTTTTCACTGGCACTGTTAAGATTGAATGTCAAAACAATGGCCGGGTGGCTAATGGAAACACAAAGACTATGTCCAAGGTGTAAGAAAAATCAAGAGTTTCAAGTTCTGGAACGAGGTGATCTGGCTAGCCTGGATTGAAGGATGTTAAAAGAACTAGCTCGTGAAATCACAGACCTGGTGTGCCATCCCAGCCACCTCAGCTTATCAGCAGCTACTTATTTGAAACCACAGCAAAGATAATGTGGCTTTGCTGGGCAGCTGTAGTGGAAGAGCACTTCCCTCGGTCTTGCCGGCTACCTTTTGGAAACATTTGGCTCTTGATTTTAGACTGAAATACCACCTGCAGAGAGGCTGCACGGACACGTGCCTGCAACCGAAGACAAGGGAGTTATTCTAACTCTTTGAAGTCAGTGTCGGACAGGGGAAGGTCATGGAATTTATGCGTGAATTTGTGCAGATAACCATTCCTCATAAGCACCAATGAGTCTGCTTTGGTGCTTTTATCAGTCACACTCATCCTCTGCCAGAGCCCCCCAGAAAACTGAGGTACTGCGTGTACATGGCACGCTCTCCCTCTGTGTTTCTTACAGGCACGGCACAGAAAGAAGTCCTCACTTCACCCGAGTCCTTCTGGTGTGTGATCTTCCTCCTGTGAGGACACGAGGTGAACGAGCTAGAAAAGAGTAGTATTAAAGGAACAGTTGTGCTCTGCAGATTGTTCACTTGCAAAGCAAGTTGTGCCAGGAAATACCGATAAAGATAATGCAGCTTTACTGTGAGCACCGGGGACTTGGCATACGCGCTCCCTGACCCCTCACCGCATTTCTGCCCGGCCAGAAGCCAGCAACAGAGTCGGTGACAGTGCAGGGAGGTCCCTGAAGGCATGCAGAAGAAGGGCTAGTTTGTGGAGAGCCCCAAACCTTTGCTCTGAATTTTTCTGTGGATTTTTTTGCCTTGGCAGAAGCAACGACATGGGGCAATTGCAGCCTCGTCCCAGTTTTTGAGGTAAGGTGCCTTCTGCATATGGGGAGGAGAGCATATGGCCCACTGTGTTTATTTCTCAGCCAGGATTCTTTCGGGCTTGGCAAATTACATGCTGCTTGCTGAGGAGCAATACAAGTGCCAAGTTTGAATTTCTAAAAATGAAAGGGATTTCATTTATCACAGCACAGAGAAAAGGATCTGAAAAACGCCCTTAAGTGTGAAAAATACCTTTTGTTTATGCTCAAACAAAACAACCACGGGGAAATTTAACAAAATTTCACCTAGAGTAAAAAAAAAAAAACCCTCTGCAATTGTCCGCAGACTTCAGGCAGCTTTTGCCAGGCGTGAGCTAGAGCCAGGCTCCGTGAAATACCTCAACAACCGGCAAACTCCATGGGGTACAAGGTGATAATGTGGTACAGGCTCGGGCCATTAGAAGGGAGGGGGCTGCCTGGTAATGGCTTAGTGTTTGCTGCTCGAGAGCTCCATTAGAGCATCTTTTCCTCATACTTTCGCTTTTTCTAGGCCCCACATTTTTCCCTATGTGTGCTAGAAGCTTTTCTTTCTCTTAGAGCATTTATTTTTATTGTGTCATTTTCCCTCTGTCCCCCCTTTTCATTGGCCCTGTGCGACTGTTTGTTTAAACCATTTGCCTGCTTTCATCTTCCATTTTTCTTCTCTTCCCTCTTCCCGGGGGCTCTCCAGCCGTGATTATCCTTACGCTTCACATTAGCTTTCCTCCCTCCTGCTCCAGGATGGACTCGAACGGGGCATTGATTAAAGCTAAAACCTTTAGGAGGAGAATTTCTAAGAGGCACCGTCCTCAGGGTCCAGCCGCGATGGGGAGCTCAGTTCTCGCTCCGCTTTGCTCCCAGACCAGCTTCCGAAGCCCCGGGAAATTTGACAAGACGGGGCCCAGCTGGCACCGCGAGGGCAGTCGCAGCTCCTCCGGAGTGGCCTGATTCGTACCTTTGAAAGTCCTCAGCTATGCCTGTGGTAGAAGGCAGTGGGGAGGAGGGTGGAGAAGCTGTTGTGTGCGCTGGCTGTTCAACTCTCCTCCCGCCTTGTGCTCCCCGAAGGCTGCTGCTTGCTTTCAGAGCGGTGGGGCGCGCTGTGAAATGCCGTGATGGCACAGCTTCACGCAGCAGTCTTTGAGGGGAGTAATTACAGCCCTCGTAATACGCCTAAAATACAAGGTTGGGCACTTGGTGTTTCTTCAAATCCTCGCCCTCCTTCCCTCCCTGCCGCCAGCCCTGCTCAGGGGCCGGAGCTCAGAAATCGGTGCTGTGGGCAGGCGTTGGAGAGCGCGGCTGCGGAGACGGTGCCAAGGGGCCAGTTAGGGATAGCTTTGTGGCCCATCTGCAGCTCCCTCAGACCTCTTGCCCTGAGACACTCATGCCAGGTGGCTGCTCTTCAGGGAGAGGAGGGCTGCTCCGTACTGCTGCGGGGTGGGAGGCGGACGTGGGAGTAACCTCTGAGTAACCGATGCGCTGTAAAACCACAGCCGGCCTTGCCTCACAGAAACCAGTCTGTGCAGCCATTCCTTCTGTGGGTCGAACTGATGGCTTGATTAACCCCGTTAGTTCACTCCTGCAAGAAAACGATGTAAAATACCGTTTCACTGGAGCATGAACACGGGTGCAAACAGCTCAAGAGCCGGTGAGATCGCAGAGCGGGCGGGTTCATTCCCGTTGCAGGGGCTGGGTGGGAGCATCGGAAGCAGCCCTGGCTGCCTCGCAGACCTGCCAGAGTCGCGCGGGCTCTGCCCTGCTCAGGTCTCAGCTCCTCCGGGCTGGCTGGTAGCACGGTCACTAGCCCCTGCCATACGCAGGGGGTATGGGCATATCCATGGGGACTTGCCCCAGACTGCGAGGTTTGCGTCCCACAGGTGACCGAGCAGGTACTAGGTGGTAACCATAGCCTTGCAAGAGGCTCCGCTTGAGCCAGGACTTGTAACTCATTAAAGCAAATAAGAAGAGTTCATCTTCATTTTACACTTCAGAAATATTTTTATATTTGTATACTTCTCCCTTTTTTAAGAGATGTATGTGAAGAGGCTATTTTGGGTTTAATTTGGGCTGATCCATTTTTTCCTCCTAAAAATAATACGACTAACAAAAAATTGCAATTACAAGGAAACTAGTTATTTGAGATAAATGAACAGTTCTTCCTTGGTGCACAGACCCAACCATTATATCGTTACGCTCCATACCTTGGAACTAGCTGGTGAAACGGAGGATAAACAAAACTGAAAAGCAGGAGTGATTTCCCTTGCAAAGGTTTCTTTCTTGGGGGAGGGGAGAAAACGCCAGAGTTGTTATTTGTAAAAGAGGAAATGAGCCTGTTTTAATTATGCTGGTTGAAATTCAATAGCGTTCTGTTGAAACGCTGCATTTCTGAATCCCACCAGCACTGCTCAGGGTTTGTGGAGTCAAACCCCTGTGCTGAAGCAGAAGTGGTGAATGGGGAGGCAGGGCTTCTGGTGCCACCCGGTAAAAGGATGACCCCTTCTGCCGTGCAGTCTTTGAGATGAACTTCTGAAGGTCTTTAGCTCTTAAATGGTATTAGAAAAAGAGTTGCTCATTTTAAAACCCTTTGTTATCTACTTCACCACCAGAAATGAAGAAATTGGTCCCTCTGATGAGCAAACAAAAATACACAGGGGTAATAGTCTGACAGATCCTGTTTGTTCTGTGGAAAGAATAAACTGTATGGAAAACACAGGGAGGAGAGATGCAGGCGAAGGGAGGTGAAAGGAAAACAAATTGGCTGCATGCAGAGGTCTGGTGTCAAACGTCAGAGGGATCTTGTTCGCTCAGATACTATATGAAAGACCATGGCAACCGGGGGCCCGGGGAGAGAGGAGAGCTTTGTAGCCCCTCCCTGAGACTGGATGACAGAGGAAATAGGTGAAGCAATCCGCTCTGCAGAGCCTGCTGCCAGAGTGGGAGTTGTAAACCGGCATATTCCGTCCCTTCGTCCTGTACGCTGGCTCTTTCAAGGCTAAAAAAAAAAAAAGGTCTGAAATGAATGGATTTGTAATTCCTTAGTCTGTCAGATGGTACCATTTTGCGAAAGGTGGCTTTGCTTTGGGCAGCCTGATTTAGAGAGAGGGATTAAGATCCCTGCCAGACACAATAAGTAACAACATTACAAGGAATTTAATAGCAATATTTCTGGGGAAATACAGGAATGTGCTTTCAGGCTGCTCTGAAAACACTGGGTAGAGATGATGCTTTAGTGTATATGGAAATGGAGTAATATTTTTGATCCCAGTAATAGGTTGGAGACCCCCTGTTTTAACATATATACGTACACACAGGCAGTACCTAAGAGCCCCACGATAAAGGAGTAGTGCCCGTCAGCCCAGCACCAGCCTGGCGCAGGAGGGCCGGGTGCCAGGGAGCAGCAGCTCCGAGCTGTGCGGAGGTAAGGGCAGACAGTACTGTTCTATCTTGTACATTGCAGGCCATTCAATCACACCACTAAGTTGTGTTTATCCAGAAGGGCTGTCATCCTTGAAGACATCAAAACATGGAGATCTGCCATTTCTGATGGGTAATGAAATCACAGTGTAAAAATTTGATTCTTCTTTCTGATTTGAATCTGTCTTCAGCTTCCAGCCCTTGTTTCTGGTTTTGTCTTCTTCACTGGATAGAAGAACTCTTTAAAGGATTTCTTCCCTCGTAAAGGTATTTTTATACACCATGGTCAAAGCATCTCTCAGTTTTCTTTGTGGTAAACTAAATGGATTGAGCTCTTTAAGTCGCTCACTGGCAGACACTTTCTGCCTCAAATCATTTTTGTGTCTTCTTTTTCTGCTCTGACTCTAAAATGTAGACAACTGATTGTATACATTTTTCTAGTATCGTTCCTCTAATGCAGTATGCAGGATAAGCCACCTCCTGGCTTCTATTTGCTCTTCCACTCTTTGTATATTCAAGGATTGCATTAATTCACATACCACCGAACGGCTCAGCGAGCTCATGTCTGATAGTCCGTTTTGCACATTAAGACCGTGCTTTCAAGTCTGTGCTTCCCTCAGCTTTTTGGGAAACACTTTGTTCCCAGATGCAGAATACTCCTCCTCCGTCGATTTCTGCCAGCAGTTGCCTGGAACAGCCCCCTTTTCCCTGGGGTCCCGCTCTGCCCTCCTGGCCTTCAGCAGGAGCAGAGCCGGCTCACCACGTCCAAGGGCTCTGATCATCAGGCTGTGCAGGGGAGGGCCGATGAGTAGGCTTGGCCGGTCCCTCCTGCCTGCGCTTACTCACACCCAGCTGCCCGGCTCTCAGGGCATCAGCTGTGGTGGTCGTTCTGCTTGTTCTGAAAGAAAATAGTGTGATTGCTCTTAGCTGTAGTTGGGAGATTGAATGACATACAGAAGGAATAAATCACTGCATGATAAGAAAGAGGCATGTAAGATTTGAGACAAAGAGGAAAATACCTTTTCCGCTCCCCTTTGTTCTCTTTTTAAAGTCCTTATGCTTAATGTGCATAACTATACATATATGCATATGGATCACTCCTGAACTCCTGCGGAGGATCCTCTCACTCCAGTAGATCCCTGGAAATACACTGGGAGGACACAGGATTTATGCTCCTATTGCTTAACTAGGGGTCAGATTATCAACAGAGGGCAACTCCCATGTAGGCGTTAACTAAGCAGTCAGGTCGCTACGGAAGTTCATCTTACTGGGTGCTCTGCAACTAGAAAAACCTGTCCAGACGTGTTATGCTGACCATTTGGAAATGGTGGCTCTTTTTTGGCTCCGTGAATGGCAGCTTGGCTTTTTCAATACCTAGTTTTGCTCCCAGGGGCCGAGCACTCGATTCTGCCCCTGGGCTGTTCTAAAAGCAGGTGGCTGAGGATGCAGAGGCAGGAGGGGTCCGAGCAGGGTTCCTGGGAGGCTTAGCCAGGGCCAGCGTGTGTGTTTGAACTCGCTCCGTGGCACGGCCGAGTCAGGGGAAGAGGCCTTGGCACCGTCCGCCCTCGCATAACCGGCCTCTCAGCTTCGCTGCCCCTCGGTGAGCACCTCGCGGCATAGCTGCAGCTTCCCTGTTCCCGCCTGGAGTGCGTGTGACTCTGCACGAGCCACCGTTATCAGGAGAGAGCTGTTTGCAGCCTCCAAGTAGCACACAGTGGCTTTGGGTGTTGTTGAAAAATCAGAAGTCACACTGTACCATCTTCCTGGATGTAACAGGCTGATGAGAGACAGGCTGAGAACACAGCACGTGTTTCCCATTCCAGGACGTCTTGTCACTCTTTTTAGGGACTACATGCCTACACCCATACAGGGCACCCCTGTGTGCACGTGCCCACACGCACATGAGCACAGGGCCCTGGGGAAAGAAGCTGGGTTGTCCCCTTGCTGCTGTGGATCCCCGGGGATCCCTCTGGAGCGGTGGCAGCCTGCGTTGCCCGGTGAGTCAGGCTGCGGGCATGGGCCGCTGGGTACCAGCGCTGTCAGCTGCGAGGTGATGTGCAGCCAGGAGCTGGTTAGCCGGGGTGCTGATGAGGGTGTCTGGAGAGTGAAGAGGCAGCAGTGCCGGTTGGTAGAGAAAGGAAAACACAGAGGCAAGGCAGAGCCGTGTAGGAAGGAGAAAGGGATGGCAGGGAATGAGGAGGAGGAGCAGGAGGTCTAGGGGCAGGAAGGCTCAGGGCGCAGGAGGAGGATGAGGGAGCTGGCAGGCAGCGCAGGAGCAAAGAGCGTTGTCAGTGAAGCTTGGACTAGTTTGGGTTTGAAGCTCTATAACTGTGTAAGTGCTGCACTTAGCCCGAGTTGCTTGACTCGGTGCTCGGCTCCTGCGGTGAGACTACGTCTGGGCCTGGAGCAGGCGTGGTTTGCAAGAGGCAGCCGTGTAGAGGCCAGCGTTGCGTCTTTCATCACCAGTTCCCAGCCACACACATGTACTCACCCCCCAGCCCACTTCCAGGTTTCACCTCCATGCCAGAGCTCCAGAGGGAACCGTGGAAGGAGGGTGGGTGTGCACACCGGTGGCTGGACAGCCGAAGGCACCCAGAAGCCCATGTGGCCCTGCGCTGCTGCCAGGACTGGGCAGGGCCGTGCAACCCCTCCTCGGAGCTTAACAGCAGCAGTGTCAGGCTGCAGAGGTGCTCTTGGTAAACAGCTCTGCTCCCAGGCACTAGGGAGCATTTCCCGGCCTGCGGAGACCTTTTGCCTGGGCTGTGCTCCTGTTTTCGGGACACACAACCCAGGGCTGCTCCCGGTGATGTCAGCAGGGCATTTCATCATTGGTTGGGAAGAGCTTTCACCAAAAAAAATGGAAAGGCGAAGAAATATTTGGAGCGGGAGGGTGGTGTTCCGGCTTGATGAAGAAGGCCTGGCTTTAAACCTGTGATTAAAACTGGAAACAGGAAGTTTTCACTGTGAGTAGGTAAACTCTTGCACCTTGAAATGACTGAACACACAACACTGGAAGTACCACCTTTGTGCTAATCTTTGTATTTCCTCCAGCTGCTGCACAGTGCACAGGGCTCACGTCAGCTGGCGGGGCTCCCGTCAAAGCTTTCTTCCTTTTAAACTCTGGAATTAACTTATAACGTAATACGATACAGAATAGAGTGCCTTCTGCGGCATTGCTGTGGGGTGAACGTGTCCCTCAGGCGTACCCGTGCGTGCATAAGAGCCAGGACAGTAGTTCTATAATAAGATTGTTTTGAAGGCGATTCAGCGAGGACTTGGGCTGCAGCCCCAAAGGCAGCTGTGCGCTGAGGCTCGGCAGAGGAAGCTCCGAGTGATGTCACTTCACAGCATGCCCTTTGGCTCCCGGGGTTTTCCCCCCCTTTTCTTTTTCCTTGTAGTGGATGCAGCAAAGGCTCCATTATTTGGCAGCATGGCATTGCTTTTGTCTATAAATGGAAGCAGTTGGCCTGTCTCCCAGTATAACACAAGCTAGTCCTGTGCATCGGTTATGCAATCTGTAGCTTGATGACTTCATCAGAAGTCAGGGGAGGGCCGGGGGGGGGGGTAGGAAAAAGCCTTCACTGTCAGCTCCGCTGGAGAGACAGTGTCCCCCCCAAAGCAAAGAAAGCGGGAGCTCAGCGACAGGGGTGGGTGGGAGGGCTGGGTGCAAGAGCAGCTGAGGGATCATCAGCGGGTGCGTCTCCCTGAGCCTGGCTCGGGGAAGCCCCAGCAGCTGCCGCAGCCCTCACCCTCAGGGTGCTGCCGGGACCGTGCTTGACAGGTTGTAGAGTGCAGCATGAGACAGGACTGGGGCAGAAGTGGAAAGAGGAGCAGGGAGGGAACTTTCAAACCAGGGTAGATGTTAAAAAGAGAAAGAAGCTAAATATCGGAGAGCTGCCTTTCAGCAGAGAGCCCCTCAGGGAATAACTGTGCAAAGTAGAGGTGTGGACAAATTGTATTTTCTTGTTATTTCCTCGGAAGGGTCCTTGAAAATGTGACCTTCGTGCAGAAAGGCTGATCCTAATTTCTCAAGCTACACTCAAGCATTGATTTTAACCCTTTCATTGACCGGGTTGGGGTGGTTGTCATAAGATTACTTTTCTGTATGTTCCCAATCACACAGTCATTGACATAATTCAAACCATCCATGAACCAGATGAATCTAAACCTCACCCTGGCATGCTTTGCACAAAGGATCCTAAAGTGATATAGGTCCCTTCCATCAAGCTAGTGTTTTTGAATGAGTACCCATCTCTCTAAAACAATTACAGAGGTTCTAACGAGCAAATGTGAAGGCCGGCCCTGCCAAGCAAGCAGCACTCTGCAGGGCTTACTCTGGCTTGCATAGCCCGGCAGAGGTGAAGAGCGCTGGTATCACCGCAAGCCGGGATGTGCTAGTGGCTTTCCCAATACTTGATAAAAGGTGGTCCTGCCCTGCGGAGCGACTCTTGCGCAGTTTTTTGTCTTACGGTAAGTCAGGCTGAGCTAACCACAGCGTTACTCATCTCTCCCTCGCCAGGCCGTCCCCGTGCGTCCCAGCCCGCGGTGCGGAGAGCTGGGCGCTGATGAAGAGCTAGGTGTGGGACGGTGAGGGCAGGCTGCCCGGCGGCGGGTGGAAGCGGTGCCCAGGCAGGGCAGAGCGTGTGGAGCCAGCCCCACGGCGAGGGGTGCCGGCTCTGGGGCTCCCGTTCTCCCACGCCGGCCGAGCACAGGCTGCGAGCGTGACCCGGGGCTGCGGTTCCTCCTCTGGGACGCGGAGCAGTGCTGCTCGGTCGCAGGGGCAACACACGCAGGGGGCTGTGAGGCGCTCAGGTACTATCATGGGGAAAGTAGATGGGAGAGAGAAGAAAATCCTTAAGCTCCTTTACACCAGGGCGTACCCAGAACGAGGACTGGGGAAGCGGTGCTGCACCCGCCGCGCTGTCATCACCCCCCCAAATCCCTGGGGTTTAAATACGGCCCGAGCTGGCCGTCTGCTTTTGAGCAAGGCTCCCTCCGTAGCGCTGAGGGGAGGCTCTGGGTTGCTGTAAAGCTTCCTGTGTCCCCGGCAGCGGGAGAGCCTCGTGTTCCGGGGGGCCCGAGGGACCCGCCCGCTCCGCGGCAGCTCGGGGGGCGGCTTGTTAAGGCCAAGGCTCTGGGCACCGCCGCAGAGCCCCCTCAGCGCTCCCCGCCGTCGCACGCCCGCTCCGTTGCTGCCTGCGGCGGGGGGGGGGGGGGGTGTCCCGCGGCTCCCCGGCCCCCCTCGCCCGCACCGGGGAGAGGCCGGTGCCGCTCCGCCGGCGGTGCCCGCGCCGCGCCGGGCCGTGCTGGTCCCCCGCCGGGCGGGCCGGGCCGCGGGCGGGCAGCGACACCTGCCGGCGGGCGGCGGCGCCGGCGGGCACGGCGGCAGCCCCGGGAGCCGGGGCGGTACGGGGCTGGGGGTAAACGGCCGGTCCGCCGCCGGGAGAGCGGCGTGCTGCTCGCCGCGGGCCGGGAGGGCTCCCCGGGCGTTTCAGAGGTTCCCAGTGGGAGATGGGAGGTTCTTATCTCATCATGGCTGGCGCCCGGTGGAGGGCCGGCGGAGAGAGGAGGGTTTGAGATTTACCGCCGGCCTTCTGTCGCTTCGTTCTCCGGGCGCTCGAAGGCAAACGGGGTTAGAAACGTCAAGAGAAAGTCGGGTGGGTGCAGGAGAAGGTGTCTGTGGCGCCACACACCCTGCAGCCTTTCGGCTGCGCGCTTTTGGGCCATTGCTGCCGGATGGAAATCTTAAATAAATGCATTATGTGGTTAAACCCTGAGATTCTGGTGCAGTGCAGGGGGAATCAATGCTGCCAGCTCCCGCTATTCGTTGTGTGCGCCCAAAACCTCGGCTCCTCAGTCCAGAAGACTCTGAAACTGCCGTTATGGAGAAAGGGAAACGGAGAGAAAATGTATTTCTTGTCTCCATGATGAGGGAGGAAAAGTTTGCAAAACCATTACTCTGAAGTTACATATCCTGAATGAAAATAGGCTTGGTGCACGACTTTATCATTTTATTATTAATGAATTGCGAAGTGCTCTTGCTTTATCTGAGGGGGCTTTGAACTCCAGGAGAGAAGAGGAACCTGCCACCTGCTCCCGTGGGGGACAGCCCGTGGCTTGGTCACAAGCCATGAGCATCTTTCCGAGGACTCTTACTTTCTTCAAGCTCCAGTCTTCGCCCACAGACACAGTGCTTCTTGTTAACGAGCTGTAATTTCTCTTGCCCACGGAGCACCCTGAGTAACGAGGCCTTCTCTTTGCACAGGAGCAGCATCAAGTGGGATTGTCTCGGACCACAGGGCCTATGCAGCCTTCTGTCCCACCGGGCTCCAGCAGCGTGGTGACAGGCACGAGCTCTGGGGGTCCCTTCCTGGGAAACCAACCTCAAGCGGCCATCATGAAGCAGATGCTGATTGAGCAGAGAGCCCAGCTCCACGTGATAGAGCAGCAGAAACAACAGTTTCTAAGAGAGCAAAGGCAGCAGCAGCAGCAGCAGATCCTGGCAGAGCAGGTACAGTATCCGTTCATCTCCAGTACTGCAGTGCACGCTGGTATGAGAGCATGAGCGCTAGAGACAGTGCAACACCAGCCCTTCCTTTTATATTTGGTAATCCTCTGTGGCTCATATCGTGGTATTTCAGCAATAGTTATCAAAGAAGAGGCATCTGTCTCGGTCCTACCATTAGCTTGGCAAATATTACCCATGTTCCCAGCTGTGGGCTTGACAGTCACATGGGGATTTTAGACACTGGAAAAGTTAGCTCTTAACCTGGTATTTCATGGTGCATTTACTCTGGCAGAAGCAGACTCTGCTGCAGTTACAGTTGCTGGTTCTCTCCCCTACCTCTGACTATGGTCTTGCACTGGCAAAAGCTACGTACAGCTGTGCGGTGGTCTGGGACAAAGAATTGACGTGGGTTAAAAGTAACCTAGCAAAGGAAAAGGTTAGCATTTACCTATATCAATTCCTTAATCCAGTTTATCACATACCAGTACAAGCAATTATGTTAGCACAAGGGAGAGGCAGTATCAAGGGGGGAACCAGAAGCCGAAGTGGGAGAACAGTAAAACCACCTCTCGCAGTGGCAGTGTGGAACTGCTGCACTGGAGCCTGTCACCTGGCTTCTGGAGCTCTCGGCCTTTGCAATACAGATGTTGAATTAACTGGTCTGAATGGTGATGGTTTATGCATGTTTAACTCAGCTGTAGTTTAAAAGCAACCCAGGAGAAAGTGGAAAGTCACACTGTTCAGTTCCTGTAAGCTCACACCCAATTTTAAACCTGCAGTCCCCTAACGCTACCTAGAAAATGTTCTAATAGGTCAGTAGTTGCTTTAAGCTTGGCTTCACCTCCCTGGTTGGGGAAATACAGTTTAAGACCTGGGGTCTGCTTTAATTTGAGTTAGAACTTGTGTACGTTGTGTAACTACAGAAATACCGATAGCCTTCCCCTCTTTCCTGCTTCTCAAGAGGACCATGAGAAATTCACCCTCACTAGATAAAGAAGAAGAGGAAGGATGCTCCTAGAAATATGCAGGGTAAAGATGCATGAGTTTGTTCAGAGGGGAACAAGCGCAGAAGGGTGAGGATGCGGTAATGTTCCCCCATCATGGATTAGGTCGATTCAAGTGCATAAACCCAAGAGCCAGTCACTGACCTGGCTGCTGAAGGCAAGCCTAAAAGTGTTGAAAAACCACAAGCCTGTGGCTGTCAAGTGTGCTGGCATAGATGAAAAGTGACGAAGTCACAGTCCTCAGGTTCCTAGCTTTTGGGTGTTTTGTGCCTAACAAGGTTCCCTTTATCTTTTTGGTAGTTTGTAACACGTGTTTACGCACGCAGGGATTAGTATTTTCGTCTTTCCCATCTTTGCCATTTTCTTACCTTTGTTACACATCCTTGGACACAGCATCTGTACAGCTCCAGATGAAGCACCAAAATACGTCCTTTTAGTAATTGCTTAGTCAAGTATACCCTAGGCTTGGAGAGCTCTGGTAAACACACTGTTTCTATAATCAGCCCTTGATTTTGTTTTAGATGCATGAGTATTCATAGAAGATAACTGCAGAGAAGCTGGGCTGGTGGGCTGGATCAAGGGAGGGAGGAATTTTGCAACCACCTGCTCCCCAAATACCATTCTCTGAAGCACAAGAGGAAATGTGCCTTAGTAGCCGTTTCTGTTTTGGCTCGGGAGTGGCCCTAGGCTGCAGTGCTCAGGTCAGGATGCGGTACTCCTTGCAGCTGAGTGCTTTGAGTGCAGAGGTGGAGGGAACTCTTGTGCCAGGAACACAAACCTCTAGACCTTGGCAGGGCTGGGGGAAGGAAAGGGTGTGTGGCTACAGTTGCCCTTAGACCTAGGTGAGCCAAGTTATCTCATATCCCTCCCTCTCCTTTCAGCCTGAAGACAGTCAAGTTTGCGCTATAGAGGGCAAGATGAAGTGGTTGTAAGTAAGGAGAGATGATGTTAGCCTCAGCGCTTATTCCTTTTTGAACCAAAAGGAGTCCGTGTGCTGAGTATCCCAAGTGCTCTCAGGAGGACTCTTGAAATGACTCTGCTTGTCTCTCCAGAACAGCTTGCTAGATAAGAAACACTGCGGTTCTGCTGCAGTACTTTTTCCACCAGCCCCTTTCTCAGCTCACTAATTAATTAATCATCTTTTTCCCTTCTGCTTTCTTTCCCTCATTCATTTCCAGCAGTTGCAGCAGCAGTCCCATTTGCCTCGGCAGCATCTGCAGCAACAGCGGAGCCCGTATCCGGTGCAACAGGTCAATCAGTTCCAAGGTAAAAGTCAAATTCTTTTTCCAATAATGAGTCAATTGGGCACGTGAAAGTTCATGCATTTTGTGAAGACCAGGGTTTAAGCAGTGTGCCAGAATAGGAAGTCGGGCTGTTGCACATTTGCACATACTGCATATTTTACCAAAGGGGAATGCCCAGGTTTGTGTATTTAGTTAAGTTCCTAATTTCCTTTCTGTTCCCCTCAGCAAAAGCTGCATTTTTGATTTGACATTTGTTTTGCCTCTTTGACATCTGGCTTCTATGGATTTATCTTGACTGCCTCCACTCTCATTACGCTTTTTTTTTCAGCTAGTGTCTCTCACTGAATCTTGGGTTTGCTCCTCTTCATTCCCTACTTTATCTAATTTGATGAGCAGGGAATTTCAGAGAGGTCATCTTTATCTGCAGAAGGGTCTGATAAATGTCAGGTGTGGGAAACACAGTGAAATATCTGAGATGAAAACGGAGATCTTTTAACGTTCTCAAAAAAAGCAAGTAGTATTTCAGTGTGCTCACAGATGACTGAAGAAAGTAAGGACAATCATTTTGGCTTAGAAAAAGAAGTTAATTCTGAGCTTTTTACGTGCAAAGCATCAGCTGAATGTCTTCAGTAACCATGGATTCTAAATAGACATGAAACGAACATGCACTTGGGCTGTATGTTCATGATAGTGTCATGTAGCTGCAACAGAAAACAAGGGAGGCAAGCATAGTGCAGTTCTCATACCCAGGAAGGGAACAGGCAGCCAGATCTTCTGCTGGCATAGATCAGGGTGGCTCCTTCTATAATCACCTGCTCATTCTTACCTTTGGCAGCATAAATTCTATATGAAATGAATTTTTTCCCAATAATTCATCTGCAAAATCAAAATACATGTGCGCACCGCCATGAGACGCACATCTAAAATCTTTCTACGTCAATGCTTTTTTGAAACCTTGCCTTCATATGTATCATTTAAAAGAAATGCAGAAGAGAGTTTAGGCTAATCTGAGAGAGCAAGGAATTCATTTTTGTAAATGAGCTAATTTAAATATAAATATTTCACCATTTTTCCTATTTAGTCACAAGAATGTAATCAAGTGCAGTAGGTTATGTGTAAGTGAGACCAGAAGGTGGCCCAAAATCTTAAAATCTGTTGCGTCTCTCTTTTAACTACTTCTTGTCTGAGCTCTTGCCTCTTATGCCAAGCACGGTGGTTCACCAAAGTAGTATGCGAACCACTTGCCGGTAGTGACTCCTTTGGAGGTTTTCAACTGCCATTTTCAATTAAGAAATAGCTAAAGATGCATTGAGTTTTATCATTATCTGTACACTTAAGCATTTGCTGGAATCATAGCAAAAAGAGACAGCTTCTAATCATGGAAGAAGGAGGTGATCTAAATTAAGAAACTTTGAGAAGACCCCAGTGCCAATCATTAAGAAAACAATTTAGTTGATAGCATAGATAAAGTAGAAGCTGCCATTATATTTGCCCTGTGCAAGTGAGATCCAGATGGTCTCTCTTCATGCTACAAAATGTTTCATTTATCTACATGTTAGAGAGATGAGCTAAAAGCATCTTCCAGAAGCTTATCCTGCTGCAGCAAAAAGGAGACATAGCCATCCTCTGCATCATGTGTGCAAAACTACAGTGATGACACTTCCTTTATTCATACCCATCACAGAAACCAAGCCAACGTACATAACAGGGCCCAAAATTCTTTATTCTCTATGGATGTTCAGGTATGTTGTCTGCCACTGAGGGACAAAATGTAGGGGCTGATTTAAGAACATTCAGATTTTGTTGTACAATTTATGACTCTTAAATAACCATCTTATATTTACATCTTGCATTTAATAATGTTTGAGCTGGGAGTAATTGTGTGCCTCATAGTCTCGGAGTTTCATCTGCAGAGTATTTTATTTAGTTCGGTACGGTAGTGACTCAAAACCACAGCGAACCCGTGGCATAATCAGAGTTACGGTAATTGTTTTTAAATAAAGGTAGTAAATACAGAAGCATATTGGCTTCCCAGAAATCGATAGCTCCCCCCACCCCGAAAGGAAGACACAAGCGTGGTTCAGTTATCTGCCATGGTGTGGAATTTAACAAGGTTAGGATTTTCTGGTTTCCCATCACTGGCCTAAGGTGGAGTAAAATGTGCTTATAATATTGATTCACTAATACACTCTGCCTGCTTTAAATGTCCACAAAAAACAATTTTTCTTCTTTCCATAGACTTAATCAGTAACAGTGATATAGAAAATCCATTCATTTGTGCCTCCTGAGCTATTAAAAAATTGATTGGCCTTCTGAGCCTGACATTTCCATTTTTAAGGCTTACTTTTGAAAGACAATGGAGATATTTAAAAGAGAGCCTCAAATGGTAAACTGAAGTTCAGCTGCTTTGCTGCCATTGAAGAAGGCCAGTGGAAGCTTTCTCATTTGCTTGCTAGAAGCTGAATTAGGCTTATCTGAAGAAGGTACGTGCTACTGAATCACAGTGCGTATGCAACTTTGAAGTCTTAGGGACTAATTTTTTTCATGGAGAGGGGTGCACATTGTCACTGGTCCTGGGGAAAAAAAAACACACGCAAAAAGAAAGACTCACATTTACTTTTGAAAGGGGACTTTGACTCCCAGGTCACTTAAAAATTTCATTTCTGGTCCCAATGAAGTAAGAGAAAGGCAGGCCTATTTTAGCTCTGCAGCTCCCGTTGCTGTGTAGCTTAGCTACCTGAGCAGGTTATTATCAGAGAGGCAACCATGGCTGTAATCATGCATCACACATGCAATCGTTTTGCCTCAATTCTTCAAGAATCTGAAGCCATGAATCCCTTTGGGTACACATCCCAAAATTGTCATAATTGAGAATTACTTAGTGAGTAAATCATTGGCCTTTTAACCTTGCCAGCCTCATTTTAGGCCTTAAGGGAATTTAGGCTGCTCATCCGCATCAATGGTATTCTCTGCTGAACAGTGTCCCGCTTCACGAATTGAATACTTAACACGATCAGTGATTCCTGTTTAGGGCAGCACTTGAGCTGTGTTGACTCTCACCTTCAAGGAGCGGGGACTTGGCAGGTCAGGACAGAGGCTGCAGCCAGAGTGAGGTGGGGAACACATAATCTCTGAAATGCAGTTAACGTTAGGCAGCAAGCAGATCTCCTAAGGATGGATAGTCTTCTAGCTCTCTGCTAACCTTCACATGAAACAATAATTTATTTGCTCAAAAAGCACAGCAATCTGAAATCCTACTGTGATGCAGAAGGCTCCTATGGATTCTCTCTTATGCAAAGGTGTGTTAATTAAGATTATTTACAGGGTTGTGTTTTTTTCTTACCTTCCTCCCTTTTTGGTGTAGGTTCTCCCCAGGATATAGCAGCTGTGAGAAACCAAGCAGCACTCCAGAGCATGAGGACATCCCGAATGATGGCCCAGAACGCAAGCATGATGGCGATGGGTCCCTCCCAGAACCCGAGCACACTGCCCACGACCGCAGGCCAGTCAGACATGGGCATGGCTCCTTACAGCAACGCCTCTTCCAGCCAGCCGGGAATGTACAGTATGAGCACAGGGATGAGCCAAATGTTGCAGCACCCAAACCAAAGTGGCATGAACATGGCACATAACGCCAGCCAGGGAACGAGGCAGCCTGCCTCTGGACAAGCGGTGGGAATGGTCGGCAATTTTGGTCAGAACATGCTGGTAAACTCTGCTCTTCCCCAGCATCAGCAGCAGATGAAAGGACCTGTGGGCCAGGTCTTACCCAGGCCACAAGCACCACGACTTCAAAACCTGATGGGGACTGTCCCTCAAGGAACACAAAACTGGCAGCAGCGAGGCCTACAAGGTATACCTGGAAGGACTAGCAGTGAAATGGGGCCCTTCAACAATGGCACAACGTACGCAATGCAGTCTGGGCAGCCACGGCTGTCCAAGCAACATTTCCCACAGGGGCTGAACCAGACAGTTGTGGACACGAGTGGAACGGTAAGAGCCCTGAACCCAGCGATGGGGAGACAGTTGCTGCAACCACTACCTGGGCAACAAGGAGCCAGCCAGGCCAGGCCGATGGTAATGCCTGCAATAAGCCAAGGGGTCCCCACGATGTCTGGCTTTAGCCAGCCTCCGACGCAGCAAATGCCAAGTGGTAACTTTGCTCAGAGCAGCCAAGGGCAGGCCTACGAGAGGAATCCCACTCAGGACATATCTTACAACTACAGTAATGAAGGAGCAGGGGGGTCATTCTCCAGCTTAGCAGAGGGCGCAGACCTTGTGGACTCCATCATTAAGAGCGGACCAGGGGATGAGTGGATACAGGAACTTGATGAGTTGTTTGGAAACCCCCAGTGAATGGGCTTGTATAGTCTGGAGCTTTGGTTGTTACGTTTGGAAAAAGAAAAGAGAGAGTTGGATGTTCTCCCCATCCTTGGATTGTTGGTTTTTTGTTTGAATTGGTTTGGTTTGGGGTTATTTTGTTTTCTTTTGTTTTTAATCGTGCAAACTGAGCTGATCTGTAGCCAACCTTGGAAGATTCAGGGGACGATGAAAGCATCGGCATCCCAAGACTTCCACCAAGCAATCTCCGTTGTGTGGCAGCACCCGCTGTGTGTTGGGGGGGGGGGGGCGGGAGGGGGGGCGGGAGGCAGGGTGGGGAAACTGGAAAAGCCAGCTGATGCCTCTGGTTGGGAAAATTTGGTCTTTCCCAACTGAAATGAGGCTTCATTGCACAGTGGTATGGGGTGGTCCCAATATCTCCCACCTCATGTAACTGTAAACACTGCAACTTTCAGGGGAGCAGATGAAAACAGCCAGGAGCAAAGCCTAAAGACATCCATGGGGGATTGCACAGGCCCTGGTCGGAAACAGGCTTAACCCCAGGGGTAAGCAGGTCTCGGTGAGCCACGGCCAGGCCCACAGGGCCGGCTCTGGGCTGTCACAAGGGAACATGCAGCACCTGAATAGTCACAGGGAGGTTACCATTTTCATTGCAGAGTGACAAAAATCCAATAAAACTGTAGGAGAACATAAATTTGGCAGTGTGGTGAGGACAGTTTGATTATGGACCTGCTGCTGGAGACGTCTTAGGTGGGTGGGTTAACTTAATGAGCTATTTAGTCCCCTTGGGACTCGCAGTAGCGCTTCCCTGTCAGAGCACTTTGGCGTGTATCAGCTGCCTGGGGGTGCAGAACAGCGGCTACAGATGGTGTTGAAGGGCCAGGAGGTACCAAGAGACATCAGTTAGGTCCTAAGCAGGTGCCTCTCTCTCCTCCCTGCCCAGTATGTTTTCAGTTCACTTCCTTCCCCTCCTATCCTTCAGTGTAAAGCAAGGTGAGCTGGCTGCACTTTTTTTCAGGTGAGCAATGAGTGCCACAAAGGGGCAGGCAGGAGAGGAGAAAACAGGCCTGAGAGAAGGTACAGAGAGGGTTTGGCACGCAGAATGAGTTTCTCCTCTCCTCTTGAAAAGTGCAAGTTTGGCAGGTGCTATTACTTTCGGGTGTCTGGGCTCTCGATGTGATGTTATATGCAACCTGATCTTCAGTTTTAAACAGATGTTTGGTCTCATCTCTCTGGTTTGCTGGAATAAAACCCACTGCAGTATTTGAAGAACAGGAACCAGTGAAGGACTACTGTAAAGATCATTCATGAATGGGTAAAATAATTGATGTAGTTATTACAAACATGGGGTCTGCCCAAATAAGCTTTTAGGTAATAGCGACGTATCACTATCTCCACTGTGTGGACCAGTGCTGAGCAGCACTGTAATGAAGCTGTGATATGTCTTGCACAATACTGAGACGCCAGCCATTCTGAATGTCTAAAGCAGTGGTTCCCAAGCTGCAGTCTGAGGCCAAGGTAAGCTTGTCCTCCAAAACCTATCACCTTTTTAGTGTTTTCAGCTGAGAGCTGCTTATCAGGGTATATAGTGGTGCATAAAAAAATGTTGGCGTGATCCACAGTCCAAAAAGTTTGGGAACCTCTGGCCTAATGCTGGCCTCTGTGAGCCGTAAAATGTGCTCTGCAGCAAAAGTGTCTCTAGCGTACAGCTACCAGTACCAACTGTCCAGCTACCGATTACCTCCTCGTGCGCTGCACTCCTTGGGCCCGGCGATGCGAAGCGCTGAGACGCTGAAATCCATGGCAGCTGAGGAGCTTGGCACCTTGCATTTTCAAGTCCTGCCTTTCCCTGTGGAGCACAGATATGCATCACATTAAGGAGTGGGAGCAAAATGGGCCTGGAACCATCTCAGTGCCCCGTTACAGTTCCCTTCTGCGCAGTAACCCCTTGCAGGGCTTACCTAGACAAGGGGAAGTATCTGTTTTAAATGCTATAACGTAGGCAGGACAAGCTGTGTTTTTAACATGGCCTAGCTAGTCAAGGTGAGCTATCAATCCAGCTTGCCCTGATTGCTGAATTTTTAGAAAACGCTTTAGTTGCATCTCTTTTAGCTAACCCCTTTTTAAAATGCAGTGCAAGGACCTATTCCAGTTCCTACTGAAGATGATAGGGGTTTGCCTGTCCGCTGCTTCAGCAGGAGCCGGGTTGGGCCCTAATTCAGTGAAAGAGAGCGCCAGCCAAAGTTCTCGGTCCGTCTTGCGGGTAAGTGGCTCTTGGTCGGACTAGCCTGAACGGAAGGGATAGGCAGACAATGAGAAATGGTACCCTGAAGGGATGGGGTGTTGTGCATTCGTGTGTGTCTGCGTGAGCGTGTGGGAGAGGGAGCGACAAGCTGGTGTGGCACATACCTGTCCCGCCCCGTACCACAGAGGCGTGCCGGGACGAGGAGGCAGCGAGCCCGCTGCCTGGGGGACGGTGCTGGGGACGGCACAGCATCCCTTTCTCGGGTGCGAATGACTGGGGGTCGCCTGCCAAGGCAGAGCGGGGAGATGAGGGTTTAGAAACACACAGCCATCACGCAGCAGACAAGTGCAAATCCGTGTGCGTGAGGGAGATACAGGCTTTGGTGAATAAATGGTGATGAAGACTGAGTCTCTGTTGTCTTTGTAAAGCTTCCTCCAAATACTCCGTACTGGGACCAAGTACTAGAGAGGCAGATTTTATTAGATTTGGGGTTGTTTTTTTTTCTTTCTTACTATGGTGCTGATGTATATGTAATGTTAAAAAAAAAAGTTATTTGTAAATATGTTTTTACAATTCTACAAATATCACTGGGTCTACTATCTGTAAAATATATACATATAAAAATATATATATATACTGTTTGTTTAAAATAGAGTATTTTTATTTCATTCCTTAACTCATCCTTACTGCAGTGGTATTGCACTTCAGATGACGTCTAATTACTAATTTGTACTGTATCCCTGACAGCAACTTGCTCCATTTTATTCAGATTTTTCTAGTTTTCTGGTTTTACTTTGTACATTAAGCATTGCTTATTTCCTTTTAAGACCTGTACAGAGCTCTGAAAATGTAGAAAAAGACCTGATGTTAACATACCACTTTTAAAGAAAACAAAACAAAACAAAAACAAACAAAACCCCCCACAAATAAAAGATGGTTATCTGAGTCATATACCAGGCTGGTTTGTAGGATCATCTCTCGCCCCAGTCCTGCGCCTCGGTGGGTGATATTCCAGGGGGAGGAGGGAGGCCAGCTCCAGGTGGGCCTGGTTTCGGCCGCGGGGCTTCTGCATCGCTGCCTCACCGCACCCTGCGGAGCTGCCCTCGCCGGCCGGAGTCGGGGCGTTACAGGGCAGGGTATAGGGGGTAGCAGGCTGCCCCTCTTACCCCAGGCTTCTTCAGCAGCCGGTAAACCCCCCGCACCCCGATTAGCCCCACCAGGCACAGCCGAGCAGCCCCCCCTGCGGCAGCGGGGCCACGGGTTGCCGCGATGAGCTGCCGGGCAGGGGGTGCTTCGTCAGGTGTCTGCCTTGCTTTGGGGTCATGGTGCCCCTTTCTCAGGGCGAGGTGAGCTATCAAAACTGCCTGTGCGCTGCGGTGAGGTCTGTGCTCGGGGAGTTGCTGCGGGGGAGCTGGTCCATAACTGAGCTCATTAGAGGTGGCAACTCCAGGCTTTTGCGTTTAGTCCGTGTAGGGAGCAAAAGTAGGGAGTATGGAAGTGCTTTCAGGGGAGGGCAAGAGATGGAGAGCCCAGGATGTAGGAGTCCTCTGGCTGAGATCTGGGAGGTGAGGTGGGTGGAAGAAGGGAGATGCGGGGCTGGATGTAGAAGTTGGAAAGAAGAGATGGGGAAACTGGGGAAGCATGAAGACACATGCTTGGAGTAGTTCCCTATCGCCGACTACTACTGCAGAGTGAGAATTGTGTTGTCAGAAGCCTTTTGGAAAGTGCACGTAGACTTGTCAGATTTATATGACCTGTTCAAAACAAACATGCCGTGTAGCCTTCAAGACTCGACACCGATTTCTCCATGTTTCCAGCCTACTGGGGAGTCGCGGGGGATCAGGCATCGGAGCTCTGTTTGCACAGCTTGCTGTTCGGGATGTCAATGTGGTATGGCTCCACATACAACCTTTAAGGTGAGGTTCCCCTTCTCTCCTTAATGTCAGTCCTTTACCATTCTAAACGTGGATAATGGGGCACAAAGAAGGAGATTGGCCCAGATCAGAGCAGCTTGCCAAAGTTGCACCTCAGCAAGTGCTGGTAGAGGGCTTGCTGAGAAAAGGTGCTTTCAGCTAGAGAGCAACTGGCTTTGAAGCTGCAGCAAGGACCATCATTGTTTCTGATCATGACCAATAGATGAACATCTGCATTGACAGGCAGCGTGTGCTGAATGTGCAGCCTGATACTGACTCCTCCATCAGCAGGCAGGACATGGTGTGGTTATCACTAGAGTTAAACTAAATACTGGTACTGACAGCATCCATCTGTTATAGGTGTATTTTGTTTTAATGATAGATGAGTCAGTCTTTAACACTTTTCGATCATAGACATTCTGTCCTGGCTTATTGGGGGAAAAGTGACTCAGAAGACAGGTAGCATCCTCAACTCTAAGCCTAGTGCTGCCCTCTCGTTAGCTGGTGCAGCTCCTAAGATGTTAGGTTCATGTTTATGCCCTGGCACTCTGGCTTTGTGCTGCTGAATGACGCTTTGCAGCCTCAGACCTGCATTTTTTGACATGTGAAATTGTCCCTGTGCGGCAGCAGTTTATTCCTTTCTGTGGAGTAGGTGGCAAATGGGAAGCTCTTTATAAACACGCCAGACCACTACAACAGGTAAGCTTGGAATGGAGTAATTTCAGATGCAAAGACCTATTTGAACACGGTTAGCAACCTTTGGGCCTCCTCTAGTGTGTATTTCAAAACTACTTATGTAGTTTGGGCCTTTGTCTTGTTTTTTTTTCTTGGTGGCAGCACTTCCTGCTGCCCATGACTGTCTAAAAGCATCGCCGGCGGGTGGGTAGGTGGATTTTCTGTCTTTCAGCCCAAAGAAGGAAAGTTAGTGGAAGAATTCCCGGTGATTTCTGTGGCTGTTAAATCTGGTTCTGTTGTACTTTCTCCCTGGAGGTGAGTGCCAGAGAGTTGCCCTTCCCGCAGCTGCGTTGGCTCCAGCCTGATCTGTTCTCTTCCCCTTGGCAGTCGTTATTGGACCCAAGTCTTGCACCGTTGCACTTTTTCCATTTTATTGTTCCAGATGCCATTTCAGCCTTTGCCCCTTGCAAGCACTAAGTTGTGCCTTTTAATCACAAGTCAACTTCTGCACGTGTCCACCTTTTTCATATGAAATGTTATTATGAACCTGATCCAATACTCAATTATTTTGTGCTCAGGTTATCAACCTCAGTACACTTTTAGAAAGACCATAAGCATGTTCATTGTATAAAGGTGCGGTATTTTTGGCCAAATCACGTCTTCAGAGGCATGACAAGGAAAAATTCTGCCTGCTGGCTCTAGCTAGCATGAGTATATTCAGCATTGCCTAAATAATTTGAATTATGAGGAGCTATCAAAATAGTCAGGCATGGCCTTGCTTCTCTGTTCTTCTACACAGTTTAAATTGACCATCAGCATACTTTGAGCTGTTAGTGCTAAGCCATGACTTCCCCCCCCCGCTTTTAGCAGAAAACTGTTTTCATAGTCAGTTTGCTTTTCATTGTCATTTTGTGATTCCCAGAGCTGTGGCCATGCTGGGACGGTTGTCTAGTCTTTCCCACACCCCAGCCATCTGTGCCTTGGCGGGAGATAATGCAGTAGACCCAATTGTTAGACGAGCATCTGTGCCTTCTTTTTGTCTGGGCTGGCTCTCCCTCTCGCAAGTGCCACGCTGGGGGTACCGCCTGTCTTCGAGAGGCTTTGTGTGAGGACTGGGATCTGCCTACAGGAGGGCCCCACTTCTACGAGCGTTTGAGCGTGTGTGGAGCTGTAAACGTGCGTATAAAATCAAAAGGCCTTCACAGAAACGTAGGGTCAAGTGCAGCTTTAAATGTTTTCCTGAAGAAAGCAGTGTTTCCACATATGCTTGAACAGCCTCCTGCAATGGGATTGGATATACTTGGAAAATTGGGACCTCGCAGCAGCAGCATATTGCATTGAAGCGTGTTTTTACATTTGTGCAGAACGGATGGCACTGCTGGGGGAAATGAAGAGGAGTGAAGGAAGACTACAGAGGCGTTGGCAAAGCTGAAGGACATTGGGTAAGATGGGCTGACGCTTGCAGTGCCAGTTGCAACTAAATTACTTAGTGAATTAATAGGTTTAGTTTTATGTAATTTGTTTAGGGTTTACAATACTGTACGGGAAAACAGAACATTTAATTGCAAGTGCAGATGTGACGTGACATTCTGTCTTGCTGACTTTTTTTCAAGACTGTAGGGAAAGGTGAAAGCGCAAACAGCTCAGGGAAAACATGCATTTTACATTGCAAAGGGCTGTTAGTAAAGAGCTCTGATGCTTTATTCACATGCAGCCTATAATCTTTTTGGTGTTCAGGGAAAGCATCCACGTTATTTATTTATTTAAAAAAAAAAAAAAAAGTCTTCAGAACAATTTACGTAGTTTCTTCATAATGCTGAAGTCCAGGTATTCATCCAGAAAGCTGTTAACAATCCCAGCTGCACCCAGGGTCATCAAGCATATCAGAATTACCAAATTCAAATAAAAACCTGTTAACCTAGAAATGGAAAGCAGAAAAATACTGTTAGGAGCGGTACATGGTGTGTACACCATGGTGTGTACACCCTCCAGTGAGCTGGGAGGTCTGCTGCTGGTTATCACTTTGACTTGGAGATGGATTTTCAGACCGGAAAGGAAGAGCGCTGATCCTACAAAATCAGCCATTCGGGCACTTGCTGGGGATGGGAGAGGGTTGGGTTATTTTATTTGTACAAAATCGAAAGCTCATGCAGAAGAGGCTGGGAAAGCCCTTCAGGTTTGAAACACAGAGCTCACTTTTTGGGCTCGTGTGAGCAGGGAGCTTCCCCTCCATGCACACCCTCCTGGAGCTGTTCTCAGTTGCCTTGGTGCAGACTCTGGTCTGACAGGCGTATTCTGGGAGTTGCTGCTGGGTTGGTCTCTGCCAGCAAAGCAAGCGACGCAAGGTTTCTTTGGAGAATCCCATCACGTTAGCTTTGGAGAGAGGTCTGAGGAGCTTGTCAGCCTTCGATTCATAGCTGGCTATCCCCATACCCAGAGAAGCTGAAGAGGTTGGGTGTGGGGAGCCTGAGAATCTCACTGGTGCCTAAAGAACTGATATAAGTAGCCTTTCTGGGCATGCCGTATCTAGCCGTGGGTTTCAAAATAGCGAAGTACGAGATTTCCTCAGGTTCAGGAGAGCACGAGAAGTCTTTCGCTTAGCCCTTTAAGTATGTGTCAGAGCCAGGTGGAGGGAGTGATAAAGGATACAGGTCACTTGCAAAGGCCTCTCCAGCACAGAAACCGAGCAGAAGGTGCATGTTCCTGTTGTGTTCTTAAAAAATCCAGCCTTGGCAAATCTGAACTGCAATTCACGTAGTCAAGTGCACGAGTATGTGTCGTAACCAGCTGTTTGACTGCGTGGACCAGGTTTGTCTTTTTAACTATCACAGCTGTAGTCAGTGATTACGGTTGAGAATCAGTGCGAAGGCTAATTACCTTCTCGCTACTAGGGCTGCTGGAGGCTTATTGTATGTTTTGGGGCCAGGTTCTGCATGCCCGACTTGTGCTGACCTGTCGCTAGCTGGAGCGCCCGCTGAATGTTAGCACCAGGCAGGCATGCAGCGGCAGGCCGTGTCAGCAAAGCCATTTTCTTGGGCTGCCAGGCCGACTCTCGGCAGCCTCTGTTCAGTGCAGAGAAATTAGAGTCTCACCAGAGTGTAAAGCTCTAATAGTGAAGCCAGCCACTGTTCTTAGGCTTCCTTGAGAGGCTGAAACTATTGGTCTAAGTACTGAAGTAACGCATGGGAAAGATTTCTTGAACCAAGGAGTTTTTAGTTTGTTGATTAAAGAGAAGTCCGTTATGCTCTGCTTGTTCATTTACTTAGACTGTTTTGCTCCCCAAATTTCCTTAATAGTCGCTAGTCTTCTGGTTGGTGTTCATTGCATCATTTGAATTACTGCATCTCTTATTAGGAAATACAGAATTATCTCCACATACTTGCTCTAGAATATGCAGCCTCTCCCTTCTCTTAAGCAACAGCTCTTCCAAAGAGGGTAAAGGATTGGTGGAGACGGGAGTGTGAAGGAGAATGGTAGCATCAGTATACAAGCTATGGAAGATAGCCCTGTAGCATAGTCTTTTGCTGCTGCAGGATTATTCACTACAAAATAGTCTGGTTGTGTTGTATCTTCCTCTAGAAATACACATCCAAAGTCTTTTAATTTTATGACAAGCATATATCATGCTATTTTCTTATGACTGATATGTATGCTGGAAGAGGAGCCTTAGGTCAGGACACAGAAGATAGTGCAGAGGCTTCAGTGAAACAAGAAATAAACTGTGTGTTTGAGTGTTTATAGTGGAGGCGTGTTTTGCCAGTGTGCATGTTTGTTGAAGCAGAATCCACGTTACAAGATGCTGTGCACTTAACATTCATTAACGTATGCTTATCTGAAGCTGTGTTCTCTTATCTGTCTGGTGAAGGTTCATCTGCCTACAAGGCCAGATTTGCTCGCTTCCTTTAGTGCATGTTGTATGGCTAGAGTAAAGGTCTTAATGTGACAATCTAAGGAAAAATGAAAATAGCAGGCAGGCAGGCGCTGTGCAAGCCTTGCCTGAGCAGTCTCCCATCCTACAGCAGGTCCGGAGCTGCAAAACTGCGTTTCTGTTTTCAGACCTCTCCAAGTCTGGTTGCCAGTATGCTCAGTACAAAGCAGCCACCCACAAGGTGAGTATCAAACCTTTTCTCTCTCGTGACCTGTAGCACGTGTACATCTTAACCTAGGCTTCTGCTGTAACAGCCAGCCCTCTTCCCTGAGGGCTTCCGCTTTGGACCTCTTGCTGACACTTTACACATGTTGCATTCAATTATAGTCACTTTTCACTGCCAGTCCTTGGCTCCCAGCCCAGCTTCAGACCACAGCCTGGAGCTTTTAACCTCCATTCAGCTGGTAGCTCCTTACCTTCCTTTCACAGACTGTACGTAACCATGGAAGTACTTGTAGCGGGCAAACACGTACAACACGCCCAGAAAGGAAGCTAATTCTAAGAAAGAAAAGATTAATGGGGGGGGAAAAACAGTTAGAAAACTAAAAAATGAAGAGCGTAGACAGTTAACCACTTTAGTTATGTTTTCTAGTTATATAGCTTTGGGGATTTGCTACCCATACCCTTGGAGGTTATCTTGGGAAAGAATCATGCAAAAGACATATATGTATTCTTAAACATTCGTTACAGGAAGCTCTTGATACGGGTTTACAGATAGGAGTGGGCACAGGACTGTCCAAACAAATCTAAAAGCATTGCCTGGAAAGGAGGTCTCAAGAACTGACAGGAATCTGTAGCCCCCCCAGTTTGGTGGTTATCCCAGAGACAGGATAGTGCGCTGGAGCACTGTGGCTTGACCCAGCGCTGTCATTTTGTATTGTTACAGCAGTTTGTGCTAAAGGGGAGTGTTTGTTTTGGAAAGAGAATCTTATTTATGTTGTTAATAACCTGCTTTGCATTTATATAGCAGCTTTTATCCAAGGACATGAGAGAAAGCTGTAGTGAAGTTAGCTTTCTGACCTCCCTGTGGGAAGGGTATAAAGTCACCTCCATTTGATAGATGGAGCAGGGTGTGTAGGTCAGTTGTATTATCCAGGACTAAGCTGGATAATTTTGTGTTCTTTCAAACCGTGCGAGTGAGTATTACAGAGGACAGCTTTTACTGTGTGCTGGATTAACTCGTGTAAACATATCTGTGGGAGATGCTTAGCTGAAAAAATGGCCTAAAGAGGAGGTTAACATAATCCTTCTTTTCTTACATATGACAGCGCATGTCTGTGTTGCTGGTTAGCAACTGTGATTTTCCTTGATTCAAGTGTCTGTCTATGAGCACATGTACTATCTCCTATCCAGTTTGTTGACTTAAGTGGTGCTACTTTGGATTTACATTGGATCTGCAGTGGAGGTGGGACTCTGGCTATAAGAGAGCACCAAAACAAAATTACTGTTTTGGAGCAAACATAGAAAATGGGGAAGAAAGCTCGTCGTTCAGGAAGGAGAGGTATAGTGGGCATGAGCTAGTTATCCTTTCTCCAGCCCACAGACTTCATGCTTCTAAAACATCAGCTGGGAAAGGGTTAATAAAGCAGAATGCAAAAATTAGGCTCTGTCACAAGTTCTAGCTCTATGAGACTCCACTCTATCATTGTTAAGAGACATCACAGACTCACCTTGGAAAGTCCACCAGAGGTATGAAAGCTCTGTGGTGTTTGAGTTCAGAACATTTTGCCAAAAAATGCCCTCTGCTAGGTGGCTGAGAAAACATAATAGATTTTCCTGAGTCCCCACTGCATACCTGAAGTACAATATCTATGGCTGGAGATGCCACTGTTATGGCTGTGCTTCAGTGCTCGTAATTGTTAGTGGGAAGTATCTGGGAGCTGCTTTTCTGAGTGACTCACCCTGCAAATCCACTGAATGTATGATAAATGTGCCACGTACTGGCTCCTTGGTCTGCAGAGAGAAGTGAAAGCTGGTGGGGCTATGTGAAATGCCACGACTAAGTGGGGATCTCAGTGTGACTGAGCATTCTTCTAGAAAGGCTATACTAAGGTAATGCCATTAAAAGAAGGGAAAAAGATGTCTACGGTCATTTACCTCCTGATAAAACTAAAGTGTTTTGAAAAGTTATGTAAAACTTCTCAGTCCAAGATAAAAACAAAAAGTGTTTACCTTGATTAAAAAACCATCCTGCAGTCCAGAGGACAGTCAGAAATATTGGATAAAACTCCACACAGTTTTGTCTGCAGAATAAATTTGAAAGAACATTAGTCTGGAAAGGAAAAGAACTATTGGTGGGATTTTCAGGGAGAATTGGCTTTGGCCTCATTTAGTTGCCACTAAAATTAATGCTATTGAATCCAGTGGGAGCACAATCAAGCCAGCATTAGGTGCTCTTAAAAATTCTCTTCTTTGTAATCTCAAATATAAACTATTTCAAATACTTGCCTGGTATTTAAACTTAGACAAGGATCTGGATCCCAACTACACGGAAATAAATAGGACAAATGATCCTAAATCAAATGCCTGTGCGGCAGAGGCAGGCAGGAATTCCAGCATGTGGATGTGATGTTAATCACTTATCTCCATACTCGGTACGCAAGTTTTGTGGGTCAGCATTCCCGGGACTGCAAGAGGAAGCACAGAGCTGTGCATAGGCAGCTTGGATTGCTCTGCTGGGGCAAACTGCCTTTATGAAGTGCTGTCAGGCAAAGATAGCACACGATAGATCTTCTTATGGCGCGGACCATAACACCTTTCTTCATGGACATCATCAGTTTTCCCACCAATATTTTCTTAGGATATCATTTCTTCTGAATCAATTTCTTTTAACGAATTAGGCAACTTTCTACATCTAAGGTATTCTGTTATCTAATATGTTGTCTAATGTATACAATGTCTCGTTATTGTTATCCACTACAACTACAGTTACAGCAGATGGGATTGTTTGAAATAAATATAAATACTTTTGCATAGGGTCATTAGCTAATCACAAACTGAAGCCCTTTAGGAAAATGGTGTCTTCTTAGATTGGCTATTCTACCATTATCCACTGTGAAGACAGAGGTTTTCTGTGCTCTTGTCTTCCACGTGTTTGGTGTTAGCCACAGTCCGAGAACTGACAGCACAACTTGCTAGATCCAGAACATCTGAATTCTCTAAGTCACAGTCCATTAGCTCCCAGCCCCTACTTAGGTTTGGGTAATCTGATTGCCTAGTTTGATCAGAATTTTGAGCACTGACTGTTTTAAATGAGCTGAACTTACCCCATTATCATTAAAATAATAGCTGAACCATTCGAAAAGCGATCTGTTCATTATTTTTCTTTTTTTTGAGCAAAGGATGCAAAGAAAAGGTAATGTTTTAAGATAATGTTTTTGCTTCTCTTCTGGACTGAATTGTTATTCATTGCCACCATCTTAATGATCTCCGGACTTACTGTGCACGAAATGTTCTGTCAAATTCTGGAGCTCCAGTGACAGCTGGGGGCATGACCTTGTGCTTCATTCTTGATTTCCCCACCAGCCAAGCAAAATGACCTGTAAGCAAAAATAAGGGCTCATGAATTACACAGTTCCTCGGCTCAGTTGCGTCCCTAACACATCAGTAATTTTTTAAATAGAGATCATTGTTCTTCAGCCCTTTCCATTTCGTCTGATGGAAAGAGACCAATATTAGATAAACTAGTTTTTCCCTACAAAAGTTTAGAGTTTTCCCTACAAAAGTAAGTAAGAGTGACTTACTCATGAGGAAGGGGAAAAATTGCTAATTCAGAATTACGTTTATTCTCTTTTTGCATTTGCTACACTAGCTATGACTTAAATATCCTTCCACCTCACTTGAATCCTAGAACTGCACAGCCTAGGAGCGGTCTGGTCACACTACAGCAGCCGTGTGCCACCTTAGCAGTATCTGAGTAGCCAAATTGCCCTGATGGAAGTCTCTTCCCTACTTGCTTGAATAGCATATGGTCATTTTGTTTTAGTGACGCTAAGATGCTTTGAATTATGGGGCAACGTTACAATCTTTGGAAACAAAAATCTGGTCGCCACCTTTTTAAAGTTATTTACCCGTATCTGGTAGTGCATGCTTTGCCATCTGTTGTTATTGTCTCGGACTCTCAAAGTTCAGTATGTTGGAAAGAGCAGAGAGCTGCCATTGAGGAGGCTGTAGCCTGTTCCTTGCTCTCCGCCTCATCTGCTGGAGAGCTCTGAGAGCTATGTGTTGGAGGACCTATGCTGTTTCCACCTCCACTGATGGGAGCTGATAGTACTTACTTGTCTTGTAAAAAGCATTTTATAGAACTGATGCAGTGCCATGAAAAAGATAGCTTGCTTACTGTAGAGTGACTAAATATCAGTTACTTATCAAAAAACCCCAAACCAATCAAACACTATCTCTGCACTTCTGACCTGTATTTCTAGCATCACTTCTGATGTATATATGTATACCTCATTTTACTGATGTCCTCATTACAGAAGTCTCCCCCTGAAAATTGAACAGAGGCTTGCAAGGACAAAAGGCAATACACAGCAATTTTCTGTATGCAGCAGAGCTATTTGGCATCACCCTGTTTGACTTTAAAACTCTCTAGGTACCTGGAGCTATTTTTCTGGTCGTGTTGTAGCCACCCTGTATGAGAAGCTCGCTATCTACCTTGTACCTAAACTTTACCTGGGTCCAGAAATGAGGCACCCACCTGAGTTCACTAAAAAGACTCTAAGAGGCAAGCCTCGAGCATACCTTCTGTCCTCCCTTCTGGGAGCAGTGGCATTAAAATACAGCTAGAGATATTAGTGGTGCTGCCATGTGCACCTCATGCCTTAGCTTTGTGGCCAATGCCTTTTCCCCAAAAAGCATTTTCCCATCTGTCTTCTCCCCATATAAGTAATTGCGGGCTGTGTTCAAGTGACCTCTTAACCTTCTTCTCCTGAGACTAGTCAGAGCATCTCAGATATCTCTCTGTAAGGCAGGTTTACAGGACCTTTCATTGTATTTGCATCCAGCAAGACCTCCTCCAGTCCCACCCACACATCTCTTGTCGTGCGTGCCTGGTGATTCATCCGTTAGTTGCCACCTTGCAGCCCTTTCAGAAGGGAAGAGTGGTGGCGAGGAGGGTTTAGGAACATGCTTCAGGGAGACTGAGACTTGTGGAAGCACAAGAATTACCTCTGAGAATTATTTTCCCGGAAAACTTAACTGAAAAGTTGCTTTTTAACTTCTGTCGTCCTCAGAACGATCTATTTTTTATGACAAATGGTACGTGCTGGCAAATCCTGCCTGGCTTATCAGTCAAAGTGGTAGGTGAGCCACAGTATTTTGTGCGATGGCGTTTTTAGCCAGCAATGCGTTCCTCATTTTCTGGCTGCACCGAGCCATTCGATGCTTACAACCAGTCTAGGATCAGATTTTTTCTACTGAGGAACTAAGGCAAGCCGAGGTGGCTCATTGCATCCAAATCAGTTGAAAAAAAGCCTTGAACAGATGCTGGACAAAATAAACTTACTGGGGGAAATAAGAAGATTAAGACACTGTAGGGGCCACATTGTTCTTGTTTGTTCAGTACAATTAACCAAAGCAAATCGTCAAGGCCACGGCATAACCCTGGCCTCAGCTGCAATGCGATTTGCCCTTGGTATTGCTTGGTCAGCAAGGCTCTAGTTTGAGGGGCCGAGATTTGCACAGGAGAGACGCTGGTTAACCATACGCAGAAACAGGTTGTGATAGTACGATAGTATGGCCGACCATCATAAAATCTACTTCTTTAGTGGCTTCCGCTGTGATTGATGGAACTTTGCTTCAATTAGGGAGAAGTGGGCTTTTATATGCCAATGAAAACCAAGCTGTGGCACTGTGTAACGGGAGAACAAGAGTCATGTCTGTCACCTTAAAAGAAAAGGTGAGCCCGGGGTGCAGAACAAGACAGATGCCTACCAGGGACTTGAAAAGAGCTCAGATGAGGAATAATTACTGTATTTTTTGTTAACTGCAAAGGACTTGCCTTTTAGTTCCTTTCTGGTGAATGGAAAGTAGTGGTGCCACTCCAAATTTAAGTTTTGTGATTATGGTTTAAGAAGGGCTAAAGTAAATAATAAAGCAATGGGAGAGCTCTTCTGCCCAACCCACTGAAGGTGCTGTCGTGAGGACTCCAGAAAGCACTGCAGCAGGAGTAAGTAAAGATTTTCGTAGCCTTTTCTTCCCCCTGTATCAAGTTGTCCAATTCTAGCAGGCTAAATTACATGACTGAGGTAGTTACAAAGTATGCTTGACTTGCCTTTGTTTGCTTTTTTTTGCTTCCCTCTTCAGGTGGCATTTATGGTTACTGAGTTAATGTCTTTACTGTGAAAATATGCGACAAAGCAGGCTTTCAAGGAACATTACTCTCAAACATTTTATATCTGTTAAAAAGCCTGTAGAGAAGCTGCTACCTGTATCGCAGTGTATGACAGTGCATGTTAATTTGCATGGCCTGGCCTCACAACCTTTAAAAAAAAAAAAATCAAATATTTTTTAACAATGCCTTGCTGGGTCCTGGAATTACCAAGAGTGATTTTAAAAGGTGCTAGTTCAGAGAGATGCTTCAAAATAGAGGAGTGGTGGGACTCCTGTCCTCCCTGTTTTCTCCTGTATCAATGACTGGGATTCATTATGACCTTTCATTGGATTCCCTTGTTTTCCCATTGGTCTACAAAACACTAATCTCTCAAGCAAATCTTATCTGCTTAAAACTGGATTCATGACTGGAAACCACATCCTGCATTGTTTCTGCTCTTTCTTTCTACCCTAGAGCATTTCTTGCACAGCTTAATCTTCGACTGACCTGATTTCTTTGAATAGCTCATGGTTCTGGGACACTAAATCTCGTACCTCTGATGATTGCCAAGTGAAACCTGACTTCCAGCACCGCTTCAGGGAGGTGGTATTGCCCATTAGCACCTTCCTAACTGGGGACCAGCGGCTCAGCAGAATACACAGAAGAGCAAACAGAGCACCTGTGCATGTTGTGCGTGTTTTGCTCACAGCGAGCAGTCACACGCTGGGCTGCTCCCCTTGCGTGAACTGGTTGTAACACATGCTTACGGTGCCGGTTTCACAACATTCATTTGAACTCCCATAAATTAAACCGTGTTGGTTTACCCATGCTAGAAAGCATGCTGAAAGCAAGCCAAGCTGTGATGATTTCAATCAGACCAGCAGATCAGATTCTTACACAGGTTTCTCTTTGGGCGTGATGTCAGATTGCCAGTGTCAATTAAAACCCAGGTTATCTCGTCCTTTCTGTGATTTTAACTAAGATTAACTAATATAGCTTAACCATCACAAAGAAGAACATATGTATTTTCCCCCTCCCTTCGCAGTTTCAGTATCTGTACAATTCCTTGAGCTTCCAAACTGCAGTACTTTTCCGGCTAATGTTTGTTTGTTTGTTTTTAATCCTTCCCACTTTTATGTTAAAAATCAAGGCAGGCAAGTTGAACTTTCACAGAAGTTGATGGTAAATATTGCCACCAGATAGAAATGTTCTGTGAAGATCACAAGGGTATGTTGTAACTGATCTGATAACAGAAAAAGAGAATGTAAATTTTAGGTGTTTTTTATTTGCCTTCTGTTGTGTTGGGCTTTTTTTAACCTGAAAGGGTCACATTCTCAAGCTTTTCTCTGCCGGGTACAAATGTTATTTCAGTAGTTGAGGCTTTGAGAACAAATAAACAAACTATCAAGCCACATAGATAGGTTGGTAGATAAGTTGGCAGTGCTATAGATATTTGAAAAAAAGGCAGAGTCGTTATTTTTAACTTGCTTTTAATCTCATACTAGTATAGCACAAATGCCTTCAAAATGTGTCTTGTTTCCTGGTGTAAACACGACTATATGAATCAACAGATTTCAAAGAAAATAATGACAAGCATTTAAAAAGCTGCTGCAGTTTTTGACTGATACACAGCAAAAAGCGTCTCAGGCTTGCCCCCTTCCTTCCCTAGTCCTCGATTCTCAGAGGCATATCAGCAGTGGATAAAATAAATCAATTTAGATCTTAAAGAAATGTAACGATGAGAACATAATATGGAATATCTCATATTATTGCTGCCTGTTGTAAAGGTTTGCTTTCTTCTTTTGTTTCAGATACTTAGTATATCTCTCTATTTCAGGAAACAGGTTTTACAGCGCTTTCAGTCCAGCATTGGTGTATTTGATTTCACAAATTTATTCTCACTTTTGAGGTTTTCAGTTGTATAGGTGCCTAAATAGGAATCGAAACCAAGACACAATGTGGCTTTGGGGTAACTTTACAGCTAGTTACAAGCTCTCACAATAGTATGATTCCGAAAAGTCAGCAAACAAAATGGAATTGAAAACAAATGCGTTTCTCCCACAGGGAAAAGCAATCTGTCCCACTGAGCCAACTCCCTCTCAGACTACAGCGAGGGTAAACAATGCTCCGGTGAGAAAAATCTTAGGAGTTCTCAGAAATTGAAGTTACAAAGCAGCCAGTTTATCATAAAATAACATCCAGTACTTCAGAACTGGTGGAAACCTCCCCAAGCCCCAGCCACGCAACCCCACAGATCTTACATTGCTGGAAGGCAGAAAGAAGAGAGACAGACGCAAGCAAAATTAAATCACCAGCCATGTTCCCAGCAGCTTCCGTGTGCGAGCAGGATGTGCGTATAGGAGAGAAGAGCTTGAGTGAGCAATAAGGAAAAACAACAGGTGGGAGAATTACAGTACTTTGCAGCATTGCAACAAAGGTCTGCCCTGGAAAGAAAACAGCCCAACTTTTTAAGACAGGAGTGCAAAATTATGGCTGTTTTTCATTCCTGAAAAAGTTGAAATGCAGTCAGCCAGCCCTGCCTGCCTCTTGCCTGTGTGAAAGCACAGAGAGAACAAAACCAGCCTTTCCTGCCTCTGCGGATTCAGCTGTTCTTTTATGTCTTAGATTTCAGTTGCAATCTCTCTGGGGGCGAAGACTTTGTTCTGTGTTTGTACAGGGTCTAGCGCGGCGAGGTCTGCGTCCGTCGCTAGTAGCACCACTCGAAAGCAGCAGGTGCAGGAGATGCGAGGGGGGAGCGGAGCTTTGTGTTGTCCCTACCCTTGATTTACGGGTTTTGCCGAACATGTACAACTTGGGCTCTGACGGGTGACATGACAGCCACTTTACAAGTAGTCAGCATGCAGAAAGGAATTGTTCAGGATAGTTCAAAGGGTAAAACAACGGAGAAAGAAAGAAATATCTCCCCTCATTTTAGAGCCCAGAGTACGCTTCCTATAGCTTATGCCTAGTCCGAAAACTAGGAGATACTCTCTCAAGGAATATTTTTTATCAGCTAGCCCTAACTCACAGGAAGCTTAGTGTTGTTAACCTTTATGATCCCATAAGACCACTGGAACAAAACCTGTGTAATGTTTGTTATGACTCCAGGGTTATCTATCCACTTTGTCTCCAGCTGATGTTAAAGTGGGATATTTCATTGACTTTAGTCAAATTTGCTAATTTTAAAGGCTAACGTAAAAAGGACTTTAAATCACTTATTTTAACTTGACAAATTTTAAAAGGTTAATTCAGGATATTGTTCTTTCTAAAGATTGGAAGAGTAGATATACTGTAGTAACAGTAGTTGGGTGTTTGTGCTTAGTGACTCTTTAATTGCTGATTTATGTGCTTTAATTGTGGTTCTTGTTGTAGTATGGGTTGGCTTTCTGACCACATAGTTTCTCTATGTTTTTAGGGGCTGGCTCAGAAATGTTCAAAACATTGTCACCCTGCTGCTAGAGGGAAGTGAAGGAAGCTGACAGAGCTGGTCATTTGAAAAGTTAAAGCCACAAGGGCTAAACATTTTAAGGCCATGAAGTCATGGGGTTTTTTTTCTGACTTTATTCAAAGCATGTGAATTTCAAAATGGCAATAGACTTGCAAAATCCAACAAAGATTGTCTTAAAAGTAGGCAGGAATACAATATAGGGCAGGGGATTAAATCAGCAGATAGATTATAAGTTACATGGCCGTTATGGCTGAGCTAGAGTCTGCTTAAGTCTCTGTTCACTTTCCACTGGTAGCAGAGAGTTTGTAGTTGCCTATAGATGTATAATGATTTTGGTCATACGTAGTCCACAGGCAACTTGATCTAGCGTTATGCTTCCTCCCTGTGTAGGCCGGAATAGGAAGTCGGCTCATATACAAAACAAGGTTGCATTTATTTATGATTGTGGAAATACAGTAGTACCTCAGATGCCCAGAGTGTGTATGATGTGTATAAGCCCCAATATGTAAATAGATGCTAGAATCAACAAAGAGATTTCTCCAGTTATGCCAGGACATTTTGACAGCTTGTCTGTGGCTGATTTCTCAGCTTGCTCCTGATGATTGTAATTTGATTTTGGATTCCCTTCACTTGCATATATTTCATATGTGCTTTGCTTGTATCTGCTGTTGTAAATGCATGTGTTTTCTGCAGCTGTCCAAAGCTGTCTCGAAAGCAAGAAGAGAGGCTCTGAACAGTGACATGTAACGTGAAGTCAGAGATACTGGTGGTATCTTACCAGACTTAGGTCGTTCCCATTTGGGAACAGTGGTATTTTACTCCTGCGCCGTACTTTGTATGTGTGCTCTACAGGGAAAACAAGTTATTATGGTTAGAGAAACCATAATTTAACAACAGCGGAAAGTGAGGCATTGGGTAGGGAGGGGACTTGCTAGTTTCACATAGCAGCTGTATATCAGAGCTGGGAGTCTGCGTAGCCCCAGGATTTAAGGCAAATCAGTGGTCCTGCCTCTTGCTGACGTGTGCGTCCCTGGCGGACCTTTCCAAAGAGGCTGGCTCTTCTCTCTGTAGAGAAGCTCCCGTTGACCAGCAGCGAAGGCAAATCCCAGCACGGTGGCAGAGCTGCTGTCACGAGAGAGCAGATGGTTGGGGTAGTGAGACCAAAGGCATTTTAAGCATGAAACCAGACTGATCAAAATAAGCTCTTTTAATGGAGTTACACTGTCAAAGCTGCTCAGTTTTTGTCTCTGGAAGAGCTGAAAAGAGCTTTGCAAAGGGCAGTGTTCAGTCTATGCTGGGGTGTAACTTCTTAAAGGCCAGTCACAAGTGGCAGTGCAGCATCTTTTATTTTTAAACACCTTCTAGAAGACAGGCTCTGAAGAACAGAGAGGCTCCTCTGGCTGGAAGGGAAAACATATCTGAACTCTCCTATATTTCACTGGAAACATTTATGGGGTAAATCAAGACTATTACAATGTATGAGGCTAGCTCGTGTATCAAAAGCAGTTTAGCTACAGCAGTAACAGCGGCGAGCTCTGCAGTTTATTAATTTATTCTGCTTTTCAACAATACATTACAAAGAACATGGGCCTGTGTGGCACTGCGTCATACTCAGGCTTTAAATTTATACGAACTATGAAACAGGTGAAAGAAGAAGAAAATATGTTTATTCCTTCAAATGTTCCTATTTCTACCTCCTAAATACCAATTGTAATCCATGTCTGCTGTTTCACATATACTTTGCAGGGGCATCAGAGTAAGGATGAACAGTTCACTTTATTCTGTTCATTTTAAGGTCTGGTTGTTCAGAGTCCCCTGCTTTGTGGCAGTGTTACCAAATGGTAAAACAGATACTCATTTTCTATCCCCATCCTCTGGACACTGGTGGCATGAGATTAGACTATTTTTGATGGTGGTGGCAGAGCAGATTTAAAAGGATTAAATAGAGTAGTAGCCAGAGGTTCGGCTTTTTCCCTGATCTGCACCTTCTGCAGCCTTATGTCACCTCCATCAATATTGGATATAAGTCAGGAAAGAATTGGTTCATGGTGTTCTCATCTGGGTGTACAAAAGATTGATGTGCTTTAACTCCCTTTAGTGTTAATGTGAGTTGCTATATGCACATAAATTCCCACATGCCCACAGGCCTCTTGGATTTCCTTACGGCCTCTGGGTATCATCATATTTTTTTACTTTGGACATTGCAAGAACATATCTGGGATGCAATTCTGGACTGCGATAGAGAAGAATGTATTTTTACATATGTTTATAAAACATAAACTGTGGCAATCTTGCATAATATCCCATTGTAATCATAGCAGGCTTTCAAAGTAGCAGCAAAAAGAGGAGTCTAGATTATTGTAAGAAGTACCTTAGTGTAATTACAGTATGTGGTGGTTTTTTGTTAGAACGGTGCTTTTCTGTTAAAAAACATGGTTTTTTTCTTAAAAGATCTTCACCTGTTCTCAGCTCTGAGGAGCTCAGAGGTGCAGTGGCTTGGGAGAGAGTATCAGAACCCGTTCAGGAAAATGGTGCACACACAAGCATATCTGCACTGCCACGTAAAAAAGCTGTGTGTGTATGGCGATCAGGGAATACCTGGGGCATACAACTGGGTAGAGGCCGAATATTTCTCATCTCCCATGTCTCAGACCTCCTTCTCCTCCTCCTAACCTGAATGTTTCTGGAACAAGCGGTAAATCTCCAGAGAAGAGGTACAGCCTAACACAAGAAGGGAATTCTGCAAGCCCTGCCTCTCCCATTCAGCAGAAGAGGAGGAGGAAATGCGGTATACAAAGCTATTTTCCATTCTTTCCTTTGACTTCCCTTGTGAGAGATTTAATGTGTGCTGCAAAAGCTACCAGCCTGGAGACAGGATGTGGTGGGCCTTGCAGTCACATAACGTCTAAGGAGAGAGTTAGGCCAAGTCACATTTCTTTTGTCAGTGCATGTGATTATGCCTGAAGATTAGCAGCAACTCTCCCAGATTCCTCACCCTATGGAAATCAGCGTGGCTTACGCTCCGCGCCTCGCTCACAGGCTAAAGCTGCTGTGGCCCAGTATGATCATCTTGCCTGACGGCCTGTATAACACAAATTGGCAGCATTTCAGCAATGAATAACAACTCATTAATAAGTGATGGGAGCTGGGAGGCAGCGGTGCTTCCAGACGTTAGAATACTTCCTGCATCGCGCGGTCCCGCTGGCTCTGCGTACGGTATCTCCAGTTTGCAGCAGGTAGTCTTGGGAGAACCGAGGACTGGTCTGCGAGATGCAGATCCTGCACGACTTATGTCTGGATCAAAAGGAGGTTTAAAGATTTTCCTGTTGCTATTGACCAACTGGAAGCAGATCCCCAGGCCAGCGTGACTGCTCTGATATCTGGAATGCAGGGGATTAATGGAGATTCAGCAAGAGATTTGAAGACGTGTTGGTTGTACATCTCTTGTCTCCCTTTGCAACACCTAGTAGATTTGTGACAACGTAGCACTTGCTATTTTTTAACTTGCTAACCTTGGACAAAGAGCTATTTTAATTAGTGAACTACTTCAGCTCCAGGGAGTCTTTTCATCCATATAGAAGGAAGTTTAATTTCATCTTCGTGGAAATCAGCTATGCTTGGGAAGTAGGAGGTGAATCGTGCTCATGTTCAGCCTTATCCGATGCCTTCAGGCGATAAGGCAGATCTTAGCATTCGCTCAGGTAGCTGGCGAGCCAGGCCTTCCAGCCTGGCCAACTCTTCAGCGCAGCTTGCGTTACAGACAGTCACAACCGCGTGCCGTTATTTATTGCCTGCATCTTCAGCTTTTCAGAGACGTTATTGGTAAATGTTGGCTCTCGGTATCAAAGTGATGCTTGCTCAACCCCAGCTACCAGGGGAATGTAGCAGCCCCAGTCATAGTCATAATTGAAAAACTGACAGTTTTCCAAGGTGCCTGCTGTAGTTATGTATTTAGCTGCTCCCAAATTTCTATCAGGTGGGATGCTCCATTCCCTGAGATTCACTTGAAAGTCTTGTGTGACTTGGCTGTGCTAACAGAGGAGGTTAATGGCAGAGACAGGAACCAGAGCAGGTACCTGGCTGCTGCCCTCGAGCTTTGAATTCCAGACGCTGCACCCTCCTCCCATCTGGCAGGTCGCAGAGCATGCAGGGACCTAGACGCCAGCTCCCTCGAGAAAAATAATGTAAGCAGCTGATACTGTGACTGCCATATTTACATGGGCGTGTTTTGAAAAGAAAAAAAACCCTGGAGAGTATCTTCCTTCTGCTATGCTCCTCCATCTCTCTCTCCAGCCGAGCAGCCCCAGTCAGGTCCAGCCCTTCCACACTGGAGGGGGATTTGATCCAAGTGCTGTTGGAGCAGCCACACTCCCGGGTCGGCCGCTCCATCCTGGCTTGGCTTCTGTCTATCCCCTCAGCTCCTTTCTGTATCCCTTCCCGGTGCGATTGCCGTTTCTTCTCTTGGTCTCCGCAGCCTCTCCTCACCAATTAGAGCCTCTGCTCTCACCCCTTCTCTGGCTCGCTCACTCCGCCCGTGTCCGCTCTCCCCTGATGGATCCCGGCTTAGCTTTCGGAGTGGTTGTACGTTAAAGCCAGGGAAGCTTTGTCTGCTCCCGGGCAGGGGAGGGGTCCCCCGGCCAGGGTCTCATGTTGCTTGGCAACATATTTCTCTCTCCTCCGACAGTCATTTCCCCTCGCAGCGCCTGCTGATGCACGCACAACAAATGACAGCAATATTACAGCAGCAGTTGCTCCTGTCGCTGTTTACTTCTTATTTATGGTTATTGCCGTAAAAGGATTCGTAAACATTTCTTCACATCCTTCCTTGGTCAAGATAGATATTATTACATGCTTTTGTGGCATGCCTGCATAATTAATGAATGGTCACTGCATTTCAGTGCACGTGACATACAATCTTATTGGCATTTTCTAAAGTGGCTGCTGGTTCTGGAGGTTTCTATATTTCAGCCCCAAATTGAGATGTCCAGGGTTTTATACTCAGAAGTGCAAAAATCCAATGTAAGAGAGTCCGGCTTAACTGCCTCAAATTGTGGCTCTCGTTTTTAGGTATGTGTACATTGAACAAATTCTGCTCTGAATTGCTTTCTGTCCCTTTCAAAAGGACATTAAGGCTAACACTAAGATTTCAAAATGAAAACGTTTCCATGGACAGAGATAAAGCAGCCAGGGTTTTTCCTGATGTCTGAGTCTCCACCTTATCTCTTTGTCCTTTCCTCCTCCCCACTAACCACTTCCAGCTTAGTCTTTCCGGTTTGCATTTGTGGATGTGCCAAAGAAGAAATATAGCTTTGCTTATCTGTTTTCTCTAAAAGAGCACAGCAAGAAAGCCAGACCACATGTGTGTTCTGATCTTACAATGAAAATCCTGCTGAGGCCTTCCTTTCCTTGATAGACTTTTGTCGCTCAGGACAGTTCTGGGAAGCTTTGTTCATGCTGCTGGCTAGTTATGTGCTGCCGGATCTTCTACTGGGCCTTGATTCAGCTCTAGATAGGTCTTATTCCATTTGTTAGCACGGACTGACTCCCTAGCTTGTGACAAGATGTGACAGGCAAGGGGAGAACTTCGTTCCGTCTTGCTGGGGTGCTCTGCAGGGACAGATGCATATGTACATCTGCCATTGCCCTCTGCTGGGGTATGCCAGAAGTGCTGGTGTGTGCCCTCCGCTCTCAGCCGGAGGAACCCTTTTAATTTCCCGAGCAGAAACCTTTACTTTAAAAAATTACCTCTTGGGGAACTAAAGCTGCCTGCATGTAGCTAGCTGGCAAACAAGGTAGGTGGTTTTGTTCAGCAGGTGATGGTCACGCAGCGTCAGCGCAAGGACAACAAGGAGCTAACCCAGAACAGGAATGTCCACCTCACCGGGGCCCAAGCTGCAGAGCAGCATACAAGCCAACTCCAATGTAAAGCAGAATTAAAAAAGATGGGGTTGTAATTTCTTTTTTTCGCATTCAGCTCTCCTTCTGACCGACCGACTGAGCTGGCTTTACAGTGGATGCTTACATACGGGGTTGGTTTGCTAGTTTGCCACTATACTATTTAGATTGTATATGTAGTTATTGTTTGTATATGTCTGATCTGTTGCAATTGAATGCAGAGACGGTTTCTGACCGCAGCTTTAAGGCATATTGCCTGCTCTACACCCACTCACTTATCTTCATGCTGAGTAGAGACAAATGAAAGTCTCAGTCGAAAAGCTCTTAGATGGAGATTCTGAATCCACTTTAAAATCCGGTTTTCCCATGCCTTTTATTAGGGATAGCCTTTTTGAAAGGGCTTTATAGAATGAAGACCTTTGAAAGGCCCTGAAATGAAGACATTTATAGAAATGAAGGCCCAGTGCTAAGGCACTACAACAGAGAGGCATACCTGCGAGGAGGGGGCAGCTTGCATTTCTATGGGATTGCACCGGTAGAGAAGGAAGAGGAGACTATGGCCCAGCTGGTCCTCAGAGAAAGAAAACAAGCTCCAAATCAGGCTCACTTAGCCTAGGCGGGCTGGTTCTAGGAGGAAGTTCTCTGAAATCAAACCAGGACAGAAGTGATCGGCAGTAACTACCCGCTGTCAGCCATTTCTTCCCTGAATCTACAGCGACCAGGAGATAAGTATGTTGTTTACGGGTTTTTGTTTATTTCTTTTACTTTGCACCCCTTCTAAGCACAGGCTGCTCCATAGGCAAACAGAGAGATCTGAGAGAGTTTCCCAGCTCCACCTACTCAGCAGTGGCTCTGCACCCCAGGTGGGTGCAATAGCTTACAAATCCGGAGTTTTGTGAAACTCTGCAAAGTCATTTGGAGAGAGTGCTTTGAAATTCGAGAATGAGCATAGCCCAGTTGGGGGTAGTTTTCAGTCTTCTTCAGCTTGAAAACCCCTCTGGGTTTTCTGGTGGAAACAGAAGTGGGGAAGGCGTGTCAGCTCAAAGCATAACCTGGTAATGCTCATACGGAAGCTAGAAGGAGTTAAACCAAGTGATGTGGGAGTGCAATTAATGTGTACTTTCATGGGTCACCTTACCCTGGTCCCTGTCTGGATCAGCCCACATCCTTGTGCTGACTGAATTGCCTTTCTCAACTCAGTGAGAGATGATATTGCAGAGTACAGAAAACTGCTGATAAATTAGCAGAGTTTGAGAGTAAAAGCCATTCCAATTCCAGAATGGCCTTATTACTCTTTGAACAACCCAAATGTTTCTTGATGTAGTTCATTTAGCCAGCTCTGAAACAGGGAATGTAGAAATAGGTGGCATTGACTTGGGACGTTTATTTTTAGGTAACGCTTTTTGTTCCCTTTCTCAGCATAAGAACTACTTTCATCTTCTTCAGAGGCAGAGTTATAAATATCTTCCATTGAGATCCGGGGCCTCTGACATGAGCATGTAGCACTTCTCCCTTCTGCCCATGGCAACCGTATTTCCTTCCATTCCACAGTACTCTCACACCCCTCCGACAGAAAAAGCCCCCCTCAGCTCCTAAAATCCATTAGTTATTTTCCTGAGAAGGAAGGGGATGCTTGTGGGAAACGGCACATTCTATGTTGTATCAATATGAAATATAACGCGTCCCATTTCTGCCTATCCCTAATCAGTTATACGCTTCACTTCCTCGGATTTCAGCGGCCTGGTTCTTCTTTGTGTAATCAATAGCATGTGCAAACTGCTCCTGTCCTTGCTCTCCTTTGCTTACTGGTGCCTTACGCCATGCAGTCCTTGCCCATGACTTCAGAGCGACAACACTTTGTCAACATGTGTTATAGAAAGGACCAAGCAAGAAAGACTCGAAAGTCTGTCAGTGGCAAATTTACTTCCTCCTCTCAAAATTTGTCACAAGCCCCAGACAGACTTGTAACCCCTAGCCTGTTTGATAACATTCTCCTCTACGATCCTGGCTGCCCCACTTGCCAGAAAAATGGTGTCTCCTGTGAGGACTAGTGACAAGTGCTTCATGCATTAGCTGCTATCTCTGACCAGGAACAGCTCAAGTGGTCAAGCTGCAGAGTGTGACCCATCTCACAAGACTGGTTTACTGCTTCCACAAATTACTGAAGTGCCCATGGAGACAACGGAAGCGCACAGTAGTTTTCCTTGCCGCTTGCAAGGAAAATGTTAGAATTTCCCTCACCTGCATCTCAAAATGAGAAGGGAGCAAAGCAGAGATGAGAGGCTGCGAGTCCTTTGCTGAAGCTGTGGAAGAGCATCGGCGCACGGGAGTTGGTGCAGATGTATTTCGTAAGCACTGAGGAGGTGAGGGAAGCAGGCAGCGTTGCCCTAGAGGAGGACCAAAACTTGCCTTTTGGTCCATTTTCTCTGACTGGTACTGTTCCTTTAGGAAGCCTTGCTCGGGTAATCCAAAAGAAAAATGACTGGAGAAAATAAATAGAGCAATAAATAAAATGGTAGGGGAATGCCTACCTGCCAAAATCTGGAGGTGCAGGTAGGGAAGTAGCATTTCCACTATCTTAACTTTCAAGTGCATCAACATATAAATTGTGCTTAGTTTCCCTGGTGGATAGAGCTATGTGAGCATTACCATACGTGGGCATGATTGTATAAGCAGTGTTCTCTTATAAAATACTCATAGCCTGAAATAAGCATAGCATGACAACGGGCAGAGAATATTGGAATACACATCAAGTTGTGTTGTTTCAGTATCATTCATGATTTATGCTAATTCAAAAGTAAACAAAAGCATTTTAGGTCATTTTGGAAATTTATCCCTTTTTAATTTCCCATGGGCATTATTGTGTTTTTATTTCTTAATCAGAATTTCTTTTTTGGCATTTGCTAACTTAGTATTATTTTAAGATTTTGGTTCTGGTTTTACCTGTCACTTTAAATACCACATTTCCCCAAAGGGGAGTGGAAGGAGGTCAACTTTTTAATGGGCAAAAAAGATTAATATTCCAAGCATTTTTCTATTTTGAAATTAAAACACTACTTCTACGTGGAGAAGACATTTATTTTAACTTGCTTTAAAATGCAAATATTAAGTTTCAAAATAAATTAAAATTTGGCCTTGCTTGAAATAGTTTTCCTGCTAAAAGCACACTAGTGAAAGTGTTCAGATCAGCGCACAAAACCAGGTAACCCCAGCAAAACATTGCTTTGTTTAATCCCTGCTTTTTGTAATTTTGAGTCTGTTCTACTGATGTTATAAAAAATTTAAGGATGTAGTACTCGTGGCAAATTGTGTCTTTCCAGATTGCAAGCTTTGAAACGAATAAGGCAATTTATACAGGGTAGAGAATGGGTTGCATTTTGTTTTGAGGCAAGTCCCAGTATCAACATGGGTCATGAATTCATGTCAGATCCTCTTTATTTTAAACTTCATGGGCAACTTGGAAGCATTCTCTATAAGGGCTTCAAGGCAGTTCCTTTTCTTTCCCGTGATCCACAACTATGTCAATGTGACAACTTTCACAACTCATTTTTTGGAGATCACCTGGCTTTTAAAGAGAAATGAATGAGTTAGCAGTTTTGGCAATGTATACATGCTACCTTGGGGGAATATGTGATGAGCTGGAAAGGTCCATACATTGATTATTGTATTTTGTATAGTTGCCAAGGCTTTACATCTAAAACAGCAAATAAATTCATACACCCCATTGCTTTCACTCTTTCACTTGGCTGTTGTAGTTGCCTAGCATATTGCAAGAATGAAGTGAAGCGAGAATTGGAATTAAAAAAATACATGTCTGAAGGAAAAACAGGGTAGTAGAATATGATCCAAATTAAACCACTGCCTGATACAACCTGAAACATTATTATTAGGGTGTTGAGCTGACCCTGGTTGAAAAGCACAAGAACCCCTGCCTTAGACTTAAAGGCCTTTGGCTGTTACACAGCAGTATTCACTCTCTAATTGAAGTCAATGATCTCATAGCCTTGGGGATCTGACATGGGCCATAAATTTGCCACAGTCGTAGTTTATAAATGAGCATCGCTATTTTACGTTGATAAGAGACCAGGGCCACTTGTCCTGCTCCCTCCTATTTAAAAGCAAAGTGTTCATAACGCATAGAAAGCCTCGTTGTTTGATTCTAATGGACGGTATCTCTTTCTGCTAACTGAAATGTATTTGCCATTTTGACACCAGACAAAGTGAGTACTTTTCACGCTGTTTCCAGGCTCAGATTGGTTTTATTCCCTTGCTAATCTGAAGAGGTACCCTTCAATCAAGTGAGGCAGTCTAAGAAAATCTTCTCCTGCTGTAAACCTCTGAGCCTGTATTTAACATAGAAATGAATTTCATGAATCAGACTAGGAATTAGAAGGAAACTGCTGGAGCCTAGAAGAGCCTCGTAGTCTCCATGTACGCTGTAGGTGTGTTACAAGACAGCTGGCCTGGGCTGGGGAGCCGTGGGTTGATAGCTCAAATTTGTCCCCCAGCCCCTTGCTCAGCTCTGTCCAGGAGGAAGGTCCCCGGGCACTTTGTTTGCCTCTCTTGCACTCTGTCTTCTGAAATAACCCACTGTGCCACGCTTGGGGACCCAAGAGGCTGATTGCCAAGTATTGGCAAGGTTTTGTCGGTCAGCAGTTTGGTCCCTCAAGAGCCATCCCAAGACACTTGTGACTTGGCTGCATGGCAATCTCTGAAGCACCATTTAGTCACGTTCCTGATTTGTGCTCAAGCTTGTCCTCAGATGTGTGCACAGCTGCAGGGGAGCAAGTGAGGAGATGCCCCTTAGCCTGCAGCTCTGCATGGGGCAAACCCAGGGCCCTGCTCCTTGTTTGCTGGTGCCAGAGTTGCTCGGTTTGTGCCAACAAGAGGGAGATCTCAGGCCCACTGACTTCATTAATATTCAAGGGTTTGACTAAGGGATAGGGCCCGTGCTTTCTAAAAATCAGCTTGTCCTCCAATGCCCTCTGGTGACGGGAACTAATTAGATGTCACTGCTATTATTGAATCCAGTTGCAAAACACTAATGTTATTTTATTCCTGTTAAATATTTTAGGCAAATACTGAGATTTAGCACAAACTGAAGTTTGGGTTCACTAGTTTGAATACAAACCTCTCTCTGTAATTGCTACAGCACAGTGGAAAAATAAGCATGCCCTAGAGACACCGTAACTTAGGGAATCTCCAAAGCTTATTAGGTTGATCCTTTAAATACTTTAGTCCTGATCCTTACTGCAGAGAAGTACACTTGTGCACGTGTGTGTGTATCTGCATGGCTGCAGAAATGCCTTGTGTCACCTTCCAGGCTTAATCGCTTGGGATCGGAAAAGCGGTGGCCCCAAATGATGGTTAGGAGAGCAGGTTGCTGAAATAATCACAACCACTTGCACATGCTGGTGCGCAGCTTGGGTCCTCTGCCGGCCAGGGCTCGTGTGAGTGAAGGCACAAACCAGCCAGGAAGCGAGAAGGATGCCGGGGGGCAAGATGGGTCACCTAACTTGGTACTTGAAAGTCAGTCTGCCTGATAAATGTCTAGACACTTTTCAAAACTAAACTCGATAGAAATGGCAATATGTGACAGCATATCCACTAACTCGTTTTTTCTTAGTCTGACTTTACTGTCAGACCATCGTGATAATAGGGAAGCAGGTAGTAACACTGAAACACACAGCGACTGGTTGGTGAATGATAAATAACATTTTTAAATTAAAAATGCAAAAACCCTGAAATAACTTTCATAAAGCAGATCAGATTTCCATTTTATGAGCCTAGTGAGCTTCTGAGTGTATTGTTGGTTTTTTAATTGTTTCTCTTACTATTTGCCATCTCTGTTCTTAAAAAAAAACCAAACAAAAAAACCCATAGAAATAACCCATGCTTTAAGAACAAAATGCTCCAAGACTTTGCTGCCACAGTGTGCTGCCGTAGACTGAGTGCTTACAGCTTAGTTATTAACCCGTGACAAAGAGACTGTGTAATTGGAACTGCCAGCAGAGCCTTGATTACTGAGGGGGATGTAGGCCCGAGTATAATTTGATAAGCTACTTGTGCATGCAGATCTGCAGCCATTAGTAACTGCTTCCAGCGGCACCGAACATCCGTGCATTACATCTACAGCCTGTCTGCGCCTGTAGCCAGCACCGGTTGTTTCTTACTCCTGCCCTTTCCCCTGCAGCAAAACAGCTGTGGATGCCATGTAGGATTGCAAAAGCACGCCAAGAGTTGTGCTCCAGCCTCCGCGCTGTGGGACGCTGCAGGAGAGACGGCAGTGAGTGTGTGAATGTGGGGTAGCTGATGGCTTTGCACCCTAATAAGGAGATGAGGAGCTTCAGAAGTTACGCCAACCTTCTGGTTTATGCTAGCAGAAGGTCCCGCCCAAGATGGGTGCATCGAAGAACATTCGTCATTACGTGTATCAGGGCAGCGCTCAGGAGGAAGGATGGCCAGAACAAGCTAGGGTGTGCATTAATTTATCCCTCCTGCACGGTCAGGGTTTGCAATTCTCCCATATTTGTGCAGTGGCCTTTCTGATGGTACACAGGACTCTTACCTCCAGCTTCCTTCCTTGCCAACAGAGCCCTCTCCCTGCTCCGAGGGCTATCGAGCCTGTTGCTTTGCATTTTATACATGAAATAACCTTTTGCTGTAGCCATGTGTCTGTCTAACAAAACCACTGGGGCTTTAGAAATAAAGACAAGAGCTAGGCGTTTTATGAGCTTTTTTGAGGAAGGAGATCCATCTTAAAATTGAGCTGGGCATAAGCAGGGAGTATGATATAAACCTGTGCAGATTACCTCACCCCTGTGCAATGGAAGTTAATCTTTTGGAAAGATGGGTGCCTGTTCATTACAAGCAATTACCATCGGTCATAATCCTTCTAGGAAGTACATGGAGAATGACTCAGTTCATTTGATGAGTAATACCCCCAGTTCTCCCTGAAGCACTGGCCAGCAGAATTACCAAGGCTGGCCCTAAGCTTTCTGAATGGTAGGGTATATATCAGTGCAGCACTTGGCTTAGCTCGCAGTAACAGGCAACTAATGGAATGGGACTGACCAAGATAAAAGAGGCAGCGGGCGAAAACTCAGCAGAGGCATGCATCTCCCTGAGTGTGCACCTGCCCACCCCATCTTCCTGCATTCTTTTGATAGGTCTGCAGTCAAAGAAGCTCCTAGCTACTAGCAATACTTCAGATTTATATAACTGAGGACCTTAATGCTTTACAAACGTTAATTTAGCTTCAAAACAGTTATGTGGATGGGATTCCACATCTTCACATCTATGGCATGTGTGAGGTATGGAGAGAGAGAGAGACAGAAAGAGAAGGAGAGTAGCTTTACAGTCAGTGAGAAGCATGTCAAGCACAAGGCTTCAGTCAGGCTTGCAGGAGGGTGAAGCGCAGGCTTTTCAGAAGTACCTAGACATGGTTTGCTCCTTTGCAAGCAAAAGTCAATGACAGTAAGTAGACCCGAGCCAGGGCAAAATGTTATGGAAAGTGTTGCCTGAAATGACTTGTAGTGGGCTCCCTGGGGGGTCTGTCGCACAGCCAAGAAGAGATCGTTCATCAAAGGAGCATTTTGTCTGCCCCCAGGTCCAGTGATATTGCCAACCTGGCATTTCAGAGGAAGAAAGAGATTCAACATATACATTTTTAATTGAGAGTTAACCCAAATTTTGAGTTATTTGGAGCACTGCCTCTGTGCAGGTGGATGTGTGGATGTTCTTGCTAGCAAGATATGGGCACTCTGAATAGAAGGCTTATTTTGATGGCTTTACTGACAGAATTGCATGCCTCCCTGTGCAAACTGATCAGAATGCAGCCCTTCTGTCAGCACTAGATGGGTGTATAAAACATTCACTACTACATTGGCAGCATACATTTGGAAGCATCACTATTAAGAAAAAAGTAGCAAGTGCTTTCAGCAATGTTTGAAAGCAAGTAGTGTGCACAGCTGTTCCACAGCAGTGGCTTTAATTTTCTGCCGTTGCAGGGCATAACTGATCTAACATTAACTGTGAGTTTGCACAATGTCAGAAGAGCCCTGAGAATTTCAGAAGAAGGCTTGTGTATATTGAAGGAAAAAACTGCCCGGGAAAACTCTGCCCAAGACTGGTTGGTGTGAAGTAGTTGGCTCAAAGACCTTGCCTGCCTCGGAGCATGAGCAATAGGAGGGCAATACCAGTCCCCACTAACATAGGATGCCAAATAAGTTGTGTGTTGTCAAGGCATAGTTTCAACAACAGTGTGGAGGGTTTAAGTTACCACAAAGCAGTATCCCACATGATTGGCCTGCTGGTGACTAGAATAAATCCAGCTTTTCACATGGACTCTGCGTACACAGCTGCAGCTGAGGACTGTGCGGATTCACGGCTGCATTTTGCCAACCTGCCTATCGCAGTACTTACATATACATTTTAACATAGATTTGTAGACCAAAGATTAAGTGAAAACATACAGGTTCTTAGCTTCTCCTGGCAACACCATTCTAAACACTAGCCATGCCTCTAGAAATATCTGGAAGAAATTATTTTTGTTTTGTTGAGGTCTGCACAGCCTCTGTTTCAATTAATTGAAAGGATGTGATTAGAGAGTGAGTGTTGCACTATTCTGAACCTCGCCTTTCTTTCTCTTTTGTTAGTAAGTCAGACTAGTTTCTGGAAAGAGTGGTCCTGTGAAAATCAGTGAAAAGTGAGGGACATACATAGAGATAGAAAGCTTAATACTGCACACCTGCATTTTGTGAAACTCAGACAGAATTAAATAGTGGTGCAACAATTTTTATCGTTAGCTGTCTTTAAAAAGATGGGGTTATAAAAATCTGATTTGCTGTAGGAATAGATGTTTGGGATGTTTCATGCATACACTTACGGCATGTTACTTCTATCAACAGAAAATGGAAGTGCTAAGCATCCCCATCTGCTTCTCAGCTGAGGCAGATTATCAAAAATCACTGCGGTAGAGATAAGAGCTTAGAAGAGTAGTATCCAGATGCATGTGCACATGTGTGCATTAACCATGTCAGTTATTCATCCTGTGTGGTATCAGGTTGCAGTTCTGTTGCTTGCTGCATTATCTGTTGAGAGCTATGATTCCTTACATCTCAGAGCCTGAGGTCACACTCCGTGGCCATGCACGTACACAGCAGTTGTTTGTATACCGTGGTCTTGCTGTGTGAACCAAACTCTCAACTGGGTCTCAAGAGGGCAAGTGCTAATTGGTGAACGAGTTAACACGATGTAGTTAGACAAGATTTTGTCCTACCCCATCAGATCTTTACTGAGTTTGCCTTTATACATTATATAGACATCCTCAGGTCGGAGGAGTCTTTTCTCTCTCTCCTTTCCCCCACTGCCATCTTAAATACCTCTGCATCACTTTGTTTAATTTTACAACTGGTCCATGCAGAGACAGGCCAAGGAAGAGCCTATGTGCTGCACCTACAGACTTGTGGTCACTGCATCGTGAGACAGAGCTTACCAGAAACAGCCAGACATTCAGCGCAAGAAGAGAGTTTGTCAGTGCTGTAAGCTGAAGACTCAGCAGCTGGAGTTGTATGTGCTAGCACCTTCAAAGGAGCATCAGAATCCCCATTCTCACTGGCTGGTCCCAGCAGCGCATACAGTTCCCAGAAACAATGACAGGTACCAGTTCTTGAATTGTCTTTTAATGGAAAGCTACATGTTAACCCCACACATCCCGCAGAGAGAACAGATTGGAAAATTGGAAGCAGACGGGAACCCATCTCGTTGTTAACAAGTGTCAAAAAGTTTCTGGTTAGAGTTTAGTCATGCTTTTTACAGTACACAAGTCCAGCATTATTTGTGTGGATCAACTTGGCTTCCTCTCAGGCTGACACAGACGCTTACACACACAACTAAAATCAAAGCTTCTGAGTAGCACGGGGTGTCATACCTTAATGAAGTGACACAAAATCACACAGCTGTTCGCAGCACACACACTAACAAGGGCTTTACAGTAAAACACCTCATTCACCACAACTTCCTTGGAAATTAGATACTTTTAGCAGACTTGTCGTAGCTTTAAAAATCCTCACTCAGTGCTGAAAATTAATCTTCACTTCAGATGGGCAAATAAATATTGGTAAGGGCTTTGTAGAAGCAAACAAATAGCAAGATCTGAGAGTCCCTTTGCCCTTTTTCCTTTGCCAGAGGATTCTTCTGAAGCTCTGGGATTCAACTCCAGCAAACTGTATATGGGGCTGCACTGCAGCCCTGTCAGTAACTCAGGCTTTGGCTGAGCAACAGGCAGGTGCTGTGCAGAAAAAGGGTCACCTGCAAAGGTGGAAGCTGTGAACAAAAACGGGCACGTGCCTTTTCCTTCTTCTTTTAGTCCTCTGCTTTAAAAACGGCTCATTTTGCAAAGATGAGTTGAATGAAGGGATAGGTAGGTTGGCCTCTGAAAAATGTTTCACAGGAGCATCTTTGGCATTGTAGCACCCTAAAAGGTCAGGTAAACAGCTACACCTCATCAGCATCTATGCTCTCTTTGACACACAGAGAAATCCTTGATACAATCAGTCATGCTTGTAGGACTAAAGGAGCATGAGGGATAAGTTTGTGTGTCTCGGATCACTGCTAAATAGCTGAGAGTTGAGGAAAATAAGACAGCTTCAGCAGAAAAGAGGCTTTAAAACTTTTGTGGTATTTTTCCTACCAGGAAGAAGGCTCCAGAGGGGGAGATGAAGTGAGAGTTCTGACTGGCAGAGTACTTCTCCATAACCATGTGTCAAAAACTTGGCTGCTGCAAGACCTCTAAGCAAAGGTTGTGGGATGTGCGTGGTTATTTCTTAGAGTGCCAGACACTGACTTGGGTTGGTATAATATTTCCATACATTAAGCTCTCTGCTATTTTTTTAAAGAAATCTCAGCGCACCCTTAAGGTAATAAAGGGCAAGCTCACCCACTGATACGCTATCCCTATCTCTGCAGACGCCCGATATCACACTCAGTGATGCGTACGAGAACACAACTGTCTTTCTAATCCCTCATCTCTCCAGCCACAAGTGGGACTGGCAGTGGCCAGAAGGACTCCAGCCAGCTTTCGCTCTTCTACTGTTCAGAGGCTTGCAAAGGCTGCGAGACTGTTCAGGCTTGCAAATGGCAACTCACTGGAAAACTAAAGCAATGCTATTTTGAGAGAGAAAATACCAAATACCGAACCCCTACTCAGTGGAATTACATGAGAAACCACTATGTGGAGCCAGCCACTAATTATTTGGCTGATGAGGAAACTGGATTCAAAGAAGCTTGTTACCAAAATTTCAGGTGCGTGTGCTCCCCCATTGCCGCTTGCTTTACCTCTCTCAAAAGTCTAGACATGGGACAATTTGCTGCAATGTAAATCAGAGGCATAAACCCATCCGTGAACTTAGTAAAGTGATGCTGCGGAGACAGAAAGACACATCCCTTCCCTGTCTCTGGGAGAGACCTCTCCACCAGGTTTCCTGTGCTTCCATCTACCTTATTCCTTGTTTTGCTCCCATCTAGTCTAAACTCTTGTGGCCTGTGAAAGTACAAGTGGCCTGGGAAACTACAAGTTTCCCAGACTGAAAAAGAGAACAGCGTATAGCTTGAATGTCATTACTGACAAAATGATGTGGCTTGTGTACATCATCTGGCAGATGCAGAGCCTCTTCAGCCACTAGACTAGGATGGAATTTGATTTAGAAAATGGAATGGCTTCCAGATAACGTGTATATTCAAAAGGCTGGGAAATACAATAAACTTCTCCAATCTTAGGCATGAGAGGTAATTTCAAATGTTAGGGAAGGGAACAGTAAGAAATGCACACACACCAAGGAAACCTTACCTGTTCCACAAGACCTCCTCTACTGATGAGCCATAATGAGAATTTATGGACTAAAAGTTCAAACTCAGCTTTGCACCGGAAACTTTCCTCACCTTTTACTCCATTACTTAATGTGAATGCTTCTCTGTGTTTCCAATACTGAGTTTAGAGGTTTTGTGAGAGGCAGGCAAAGGACTGGGATATAGCCAGATGCAGGCGCTTTTGCTGGAAATAAACTCAAGGAAAGAACAATCTCAAGAGTAGCTCAGGTTTTTGTAGTAATGTGAGATTTATCTGCCTTATTTCTCCACTATCTCCAAGGAAAGAGAGAACTGAAATACAGAGGAGAAAAATTCTGAGACCATCAGTAACCATCTCAGATTAATTTATTATTTGATGCATGCAGCAAGAAACCATAGAGAAAAGATGCATATTGTTGGTACTAGGAACCATAGGCCATCTGCTCAGGAGTGTCACTTAAACACAGTCATCTTTTGTAGAGCACTCAACTGCAGAGGGAAGTCTTCTGTTCATACTGATGAGCAGTTAGGAAGAACAGTATTTGGCTCTATAAGCAGTATGAGGCACAGAGTCTCTACCCTGCAGGATATTAATCTGTAGTGTCCAAGCCTTGAGCATAGCTTGTGCATGCTATGATATTATGATGAAAGAATTTGAGAAGGTATATATATTTCTTCCCCTAGCATCCACTCTCTGGATTTCTCCGTCGATGGGAAGCAATACAACCTATTGACAGGGAATCACCCACATACATTCTTCAAGTTAGTGAGCTCAGGCTGCTCATACAATTTGCACCTGCAAATGGCATTCACTGAACCCGGTGAAGTACCTAAAGTAGCCAGTAAGGCACGGGGGAGGCAAGAGTTGTAAATTATCCCCAGAGAGTCCCAGGTTTCGTGAATAAACAGCCCAACCGCCATTAACCTAGCTGTAAAGAAGTGTCTTGAAAATTGCACATTCGGGATGACGCTTTGTCAGTCTCTCCGATCAAGTGAAACATTCCCAAGGAAATAATTCAATATTCATTCCGAATAAACAACTTGAACATAAATTTGTCTCTTCCATATCTGAGTGTGTCTCAATATTGCTAGGCTGCAGAGCTAATCTACTTTTCCTTAGGCTCAGTGATTCTTTCCCTCCCTTGAATACAAAAGGGAAGTCTTGGGAGTAGAAATTGAAAGAAATCCACTTGCAATCCCCCTGTGACTTGATGATAAGGCTGGACATGAAACCAGGCTGTACTCATGCTTTTTTGCTGCGCAGCTTCTCAGTCAGTGTCCTGTGGCAGAGTTCACAGCTTGCAGTTTGAACCATTCAGTCTTCCCTACATCAGCAAGGCCTGGCTTGAGCTAGACAAAAATTGAGGTGTACTTTCATTGCAGTGGGAGCCCTGGGTCTCCCTGGGTTTGGTAAGATACTTCCTGACCTATCCAGGCTCTGGGGTTCTAAAAGCCCAGCTTTTGTGGCCTTATTTGGGGTAGCTCTGACCCTCCCACTTCAGAGAGACTGGAAAAAACTTCTGTCTAGCCATCCAGTAAAACCCACCATCCCAAGGTGTTCGCACCCAGACAGCCCCGAGGGCCTGACCATCCACAGCAGCCCCGAATTTGGGAGCCTCCTACAAAAGTTTGACACAAACGACTGCCTCTACACGCGCTGACATTGCGACTTTAGCAGATTCACAATGCTAGAGCCCCTCGGCAGATACCCAAGCTGTTACAGCCCTGGCCAGAAATATCAACCACAGCTGCTTTGTTTTGTCTGACAAAGGAGCAGTGATAACCAACTGCAGCAGTAAGAATAAAATTATAGTGTTTTGAATATAAATTGGATTCATAAATTATGTTGCTGCTTTGTTATAGAGGTGCAAAAGTTTTCGTGTGTTAGAGGAGCCACTTCTGTGTTACAAATGTCTGAAGGCGCATGGTTCACAGGAATCACCAAAGGACAACCCGCTGTGCCTCGATGTAAGCCTCCAAGTACTGTCCTTCAAAAAACAGAGTATGTTGTAAACACATAGCATTGCAGATTAAATAAGCAACAGCCTGGAGTGTTGAAAGGGTTATTTCTCATTTTAGCATTTCAAGTAGTTTTAGGAAGCAGTCATTCCCTTTTCTCTCTTAATAAAGCTTGTCCTGCTTAGAGAAGACAAAAACCATTTGTTACGAGGTGGCAGGCTGTACCTGAGCTCTGCTTAGGTTGCATGAGGCAAAAAGGGCAGCCGAGCGGGGCACACAGCCAGGCAGAGCTCAGTACTGAGGGAAGGGAAAAGGACCAGAAGAAGAGAAAGAGGGGGAAAGCTGTAAGGAAGGGGCAGGAAGGCAGACCATAGGGGATGAGCAGAGATTTTAAATCAACAAAACCCACTTCCTTCCAAAATATCCTTAGAGAGACCAAATCTCTGGATTCCTCTTGTTGCTCTCAGCAAGCAGCTCCAAGGCCCCTTTGCAAAACAGTCACTCCTCCTCACCCCACCATCTCCTCCCCATGGGTGGCCATGTCCTGATGCTACCAGCTCCCACATTAATTCTGTGACCTTAGGAGCATAGCTAGGAGTCACTGTGATACTTTCTGTTGTTCTAATTAGGAGTCTTATGCACTTATGTTAAAAGAGACTGTTACTGCTCTTCCAAACCGAAATGCAAAGGAAGTAAAAGAACAGAGATCGCATGTCCAACCTCACCCCATTATTCTGCGTGTTTTGCTGTTCTCTCTTACTATATGATCACGTGCTTGTTTCCAAAAGATCCTTATCACAGTCAGAGTAGTGCAGGGAGATTTAGGCTTTGTTTTACCTCCCAGAGGTTGGCATTAAATAATAGGTAAGGCAAGGGATTGCATAAACAATAATAAGATTAGACTGTTGGATGCAGAGTTAACATTTAAGGAGGGCAAGGCAGCATCAGGCCCCTGCTTAGAAGAAAATAAAAGAGGCAACCAGCTCCTAGCAGCTGGAACAAACTTGAACAAATGCTTAATGATGTGAAGACATACTGTGAGTCCCAACATGTCTGCTTGTCTGTTTAGACGGTTAAGAAAGCTGAACACCAGCCTAGAACCTGCCAAAACAAGTGAAGAAGTCTAAACTGATGAGACCCCTAAACACTGCAGCCTACTAAGCATTTGCTTGGGATTACTCCTGTGGTGGGCACATTGGCTGAACCAAACTGTTCGCAGCTGATCACCGCTTGTTTTCTGCTCCATAAGGGACAGTTGGGAATAGCTCAGCAGATGGCTGAGCTCTCATGGAGCAGCCTGGCTGCGGGTAACGGTGCGAGTTGAGTTTTTTCTAGTTTGATGTTACAACTTTCCCCGCTTCTTAATATCCACCATGAAATGCTAGAACAGTGTGTTTACCATCAATTTCATTTAGCGTTCCTATGCTGTCCTTACAGCTGTATTCGAAGTTAACGGAAATTATGCTTTGAACATGTGAAACGCTGCGTAATGCTAAGAACTCTTGACAACAATCCAGTACTTGATATTTACCAGACACTTTGATAGTCTTAGCCCGAGTCTCTTAGTTCTCCTACTGTAGAAATGGTAACATGCATAGTGCCATTGCTGTGCTGCAAAAGTAAGTTAATTAATGTGTGAGGAAGCTGGGTACCATGGAAGGCAAAGAGCAGAAGCTCTCGTAAGTGTTGCCCTTGTACGCAGTGGAGGATGGTAAGTAGAAAAAGCGAGGCCTGAGGCTGTATGTGGAATGAACAGGGCAAAAGGCAGCACTGAGAGAGCAGAGCACGGGCCCTCTGGAAAAAGAGTATGTGGTTATGCAGTTAAAGGCAGGAGAATAGCTTCTATATAGAGCAGGCCACATTGCAGTTGGAGGTGCATTTCTTATATTCGGAGAATTTGTAACCCTAGCATTTTTACTGTGTGATTTTTTTGGCAAAAGGTAGGGGAACGGGGTGTGCTTTTAGTATAAATGCTGCTATCCCACATCCTGATGAGCTTCTGCAGGTGAGCACCCACCATGTTACCATGTTTAAAGGTCCCGTTGATCTGCACTTTCTTATTTGTGTGTGTAGGTCACAGCAGTGCCCGTTTCCTTGCTTTCTGATGCACTTCCTGAGCGCTTGCTCTCTCTTAGTGAAAAGGGTGCCTACCGTGTGTTCCAGCTCCGGCCATAGCCTCGTCTCCTTTCTGCTCACCAGGTATGTGCTCACCAGCACATCGCCTTTGCTAACTCCAACATGATGTATGCGCTGAGTATCAATTAATCTCTTCAGAGACTCACAGTTAGTGAAACAAAACAGATACATTGTGTAGGGCTTCCTATTGTGCTCAAGCACAATATTACTGTGCTCGAGCACAGTAAAGCTGCAGATCTAAGGAAAACAATGACCATGCCTTGTCCTCATGCCTCAGTTTCCTTTTTGGTTGGCTGAGATCAGAATTGTTTGAAGTACATGGTCTTTAAACCACAAATCCTCTCTCCTAAACAGCAAAACTGACCGACTGTCCTTTAGTCAAATTAACCACCTATGATACAGAAGCAAGACCTTCTGTTCTGCTCAAGCTTTCTTTACGTCTCAAATCCCCTCCAAAGCTCTTGAGGTTTAATATTTTATAAGTTCTCATGTCAATTAGGTCAAATACTAACCTCATTATTCTCCTGTTTAAAGATTTTCAAACTCTCTTTCTGCAGACGTATCTAATTATTTTGTTTCGCTAAGCTGTAGCTGTCCTGTTTTCCTGGTGTGATGTTGTCCCTGACTTCAGCAGCACTGCCTGGCAGCGTGTGGCTGACTCAGCATAGACTCACCAAGTCCTTCAGGTGGGAAGGGACCCCAGGAGGTCTCTACTCCAACCTGCTGCTCACAGCAGGGTCAGCTCTGAGGTCAGATCAGGCTGCTTGGGGCTTTATCTGGTCAGTCTTTAAATGTCCCCAAGGATGGAGACTGCACAGCCTCACCGGGCAGCCTGATACGCTGCTCGGCTGTCCTCACGGGGAGCAAGTTTCTCCTTATCTCATGTCTGATCCTCTCTTGTTTTCAGTAATGCTGGTTGCCTCTTGTCCTCCCACCACCGTGAAGAGCCTGTTTTCTCGGTAGCGCTGCTGTAAGTGCCAGTGGGCTGCTGCTGGCTCCCCCGAAGCCATCTCCTCTCCGGGCTGAACAAGGCCTGTTCCCTCAGTCTCGCCTCGCAGAGCTCGTGCTCCAGCGCTCGACTGTCTGGGTCATCTCCGGTAGGATGGAGGAGATACCTCCTGCGCTCCCAAGACGGCCGGCTGGAAGACCTAGAAACACTCTGACTTTCCTTTAAGGTGATTCCTGCGTATTGGCAAGCTGTGGTGGAGAGTGAGGTCCCTGCAGGACACCGAGGCGTGTGGTGATAGAGGGCCGTCCTCACGTCCCCTGGGTAAGAGCTCACAAATTGCACCCCCCCGCTGTCGCCTTTCCTCCAAAACTGAAATCCAAGAGCCTGTGTGTTTTGGGAGTTAAATCCCTCAACGCCACGAGCAGCAGGTAAGAGTGGTTCTTGGCGTGGGGAGGGAGCGGTGGTGTCATGGTGCTTGCTAGGGGTCCGCAGGGAGGCCTACTTCATGGGGTGAGCTGTACCAATGCACGTTCGGAGCAGCAGTCTGAGGGTGCCGTGCCCGCTCTGTAGAAGGCAGAGCACCCTGGGGGCCCAGCGCTGGCTCGGTTGGGATTTTCCTGCCGTCTGTGCTGCTTTGTGCCACGTTAGCAGCATTCTTCGGCAGAAATTTAACGATTTCCTCGCGCCTTCGCTTGAGCACCATGTGCATCCCCGTCAGCCTGGGTCTCGCACGCGTCTGCGGGGGGATCCGCTTCCCCTGGAGGCGCCTTTGGGCGGCTGACACCCGGCCGAACTCGCTGCTGCCATCTTCGCCAGCCGCCATTTTGCTGCGGGGCGCGGGGGGCTTCGCCCTGAACCCTCTCCGTCCTCGCGGCCGCCGGGCGCGCGCCGAGCGCCTCGGCCACGCCCACACCCCGCCCCTCCTGGTCCGGGGGGCGGGGCTACGGGGCGAGCCCTCCCTCGGGGCGGGGGGAGGCGGGGCGGCGCGCGCGCGCCCGCCCGGGTTACCGCGGCTGCGCCCCGCCCGCCGCCGCCGCCGCCGCCATGGACAGCGACGAGGAGACGCTGGAGGAGACCGTGGAAGGTACCTGCCCCGGGGAGGGGGCGCCGGCACCGGCGGGCGCGGGGAGAGGCGGCCCCGCGGGCCCCGGGTGGCGGCTGAGGGGGTGGGGGGCGCGGGCCGGCGGCGGCGGCCCGAGAGCGGCGCCCGGGGCCGGCGGCAGCGCATGACATCAGCGGGCTTATGCAACGGCCGCGCTGCCGGGCCGCCGCCGCCGCGCACGTGGCGGTGTGGGACCGGCGGGGCGCGGGGGGGCTGCCGGAGCGGGGGGCAGCGCCGTGTCGTGCGGCCGGGCCTGGCGCCCTTACCGGGCTGCTGCTTCGGCTGCGCTGCACGGGCGGGTCCGGCGCAGGGCAGCCCGCGGCCGGCCCCGGCCCCGTGCTGTTGTCGTACCCCCGGCACCGCCAGCCCGGGTGTGAGGCTCCTGAACCCGGTGGCGACGTTGACCTCTGCCCTTAACGTGGGGAGCGAAGCCCGGTCGTGCCTTGCCGCTGCTGCCGTGCCCCCCGTGCAGGCGGCGGCACTCGGCCCGCGCTCCCCGCCCCGCGCAGCCGGTGCCCTTTGCGGTTCGCAGGGCGGGCCGGGGCCTCTCCCGCCGCACGGCGCCGGGGCTGGGCTGGGCTGGGCTGGGCTGCCGCCTCCCTCCGCCGCCGCGCCGGCTGCGAGCCCCGGGCGGCCGCGTCCCTTAGCGCGGTGGTGAACGAGGAGGTGAGCGAGCTCCGAGCGAGGCGGTGGGGCTGCCGAGGCATGGCAGCGCTCGGGGAGCGAGGGGCGGCCGCGCTCGGGGGCTGCCGTTACCTTCCTGCGAAGGGAGAAGCAAACGGCGACGGGCGGGAGCGGCTGCGGTCACGTACGTGGGCAGCAGAGCCCGAGTCGAGTCACCCGTGCGGGAGCGGGGGGGCCCGTCTCACGGGGGGGCCCGTCTCACGGGGGGGGCCGTCTCACGGGCACCGCGCACCCCTTCGGCGCCAGCCCCTTAGGAGGGGAGCACTGACCCCGCAAGAGTCGTAAAACGGAGGCGCGTGCCTCTGGAAGGCATTACTGACGGAAACCTCGGGACGAGCGGCGCGACTCGGCAGCGCTGTCATCCTGTGGGGCGTCCAGGAGCGCGGTGCGGCCTGGCCTCGTGCGGCCCTCGCGCGGAGCGTGCCAGCCCGACGTTCCCGAAGGTTCCTCGCAGGGCACGGTCCTGTCGGAAGGAGCAAGCCTGGATTTTCAGCTGTTGGGATTAAGCACCCGAAGTACGGAGGCGCCTGTGACAAGGTGCCGGTAGTTCCCGTCGTTGGGCGGCGGGCTGCTGGTGCCTTGTGGCAGGAGGGTTAGGCCTCACTGCGCGCTTCTCCGAAGAAGGCGTCGAGCGCGGCAGCTTAGTTTAACAACAGATGCGAGCTAAGCAGCTGCTGCTAGGATCTGGATTTATTGTCTGGGAATGTGGTAACAGAGCCAAAGAGAAGCTTTGCTGGGTAAAACATGGTTGTGAGGGGAGTGGGATTCTTCAAACGCAGGGTGCTATGGATGGGATGAGCCCTGTACCGCAATAGACGTGTCTTTTCCCCTCCCTGCTCCTCAAATCTATGGATTGCAGTTGTGTCTTGGGCAAAGAGTCACAGTTTCGATCTTCGTGTCAGCGGTAAAGCGTTCTGCCGTATCGTGGAGTTGCTTAGCGTTTCTGTGGGCTAGGGAAAGGAGTTTTTAAAGCATACGTTTCTCAGCAGTGTATATGAAAATACGTGTTTTTCCAAGTGACGCAGAAGCAGGGTGCTGTTTGGGGGGTGAATAGGATGGCTGGGTGTTTTTGCACTTACCTGAAGGAAGTTAGAAATATGACAGAAATCAGCATTTTTTTCTGGGGGGGTGGGTCGTTGGTTTAGTGTTGTTATTCCCAAAACATCCATCTGGCATCTTTGTGTCCAGAATCTTTTCTTGATGATGCACACTGTATGTCTTCTGTAAAGTAATAGTAATACTGACAGTAAAAGGGTTTTCATCTTTGCTTTGTATACATCAGTGTTTTTGGTAAGTGGCCCTGTCATGCTGCGTTGTGAACTGGCCCCTATTAGTGTAATTCCTTTTGTTGAAAAGTTCACGGGCTGAGCTTAAGAGGAGATCTTGAGACACCCTTAAAGAAGTAACAGAAGTGAGGTTTTACAATAATTTAAAAACATGTTTAGACATTTTGGATTTGTTTTCACAAATGGAGGAGAGGGGCGAGAAAGGGAAGTGGAGCACACTCTGCTTTGCTCCCACTGAAATAATGAGGATTTTTTCCATTGACTTCATCTGAAACAGAGTTAGAGCCTAAGGCCTCAGCCGTATAGGAAAAGTTGCATCTATGTAATTAAACTTGAAATTGCTTTTTTTCCCCTATTGACTAAGAGAGACTGTCTCTTTTTTTGTTGGGGTGGGGGATGATTTTTTTTTTTTCAGTAGGGGAAAGTCTCTAGCATATTAGAAGAATTGGATTCTTTGTATTATGGCTGAGATTAGGACTCTGTATAGAGGCCATTGCATCAAAGCTGACCATTTAAATCTCTGGGATAGTCTGTATCCTACCGTGCCGAAGTCCTGACGTGTGTGCTGTGTATAAGCATGGCAGCTTTTGTGTTGGGCTTTGCATTCCAGCAAAATCTCGACAAAACTGAATAGTCACAGAGAACAAAGTTGCAAGTTTGGGGCTTTTTTTTAATAGTATAATGTACCAATACTGTCAGTATATTTTTTTTAATCCAAGTGTTTTATAGAAGTTTTGCTCCTGTAGTGAGGGGAAGACTGGTACTGTATTGTTCAGGGTTTGTTAACTTACACCAGTATACCCTTCCCATATTGATAAAACTGAAGACTTTAATTAAAACCATAAATGTCGACGTAGTTGGTTTTGTTCTAAAAGAGGTGTCCACATTGGAAATTTCACTGACCTTTTAGTTAAATTGACATAACTGCTAAAACTTTTCCCTGCTACAAAAAGGGGTGTCCTGACTGAATGGGAGGAAAAAAAGCCTTTCTTCTGTTTGGAAAGAGCAGCGTGCTGTCCCTTCTCTTTTAAAGGGTTCTTCTTCGAAGTTATTAAAAGCCTTTAGTGATGTAGCTTTTCCTCCCCCCCCGGTTTTGCTCCCTCTTTTTACTCTGTTACTTCTCTCAGCTTGGACAGTAAGCAGTGTCTGATTGGTTTTATTGACTTTTTAAACGTTTAACTGTTTTCAATCTGCCTTGGACTGGGAACTTAATTTCAGAGGGCAGTGATGTTTTGGGCAGTGGCTGAACGGGAAGCAAGGTGGGTTGCTACCCCCGAGGGGGGCAGGTGGGCTCCCAGCCACCCGGCTCCGCCGTGGCGGTGGGCTGCGGGGTCAGCCTCCCGAACCAAAAGCAAGGAAGGGAAGGATTTTCTGCCAACTTAGTGACTTGCACCACTTGCAGAGGGTGCTAGGCAAGTGCCAGAGCAGGTGCGAGAGAAACTTTGGGGAACGCGCGTGGGAAGGGTGAAGGAGGGAATCTTGGCTCTTGGATGAGTTCAGATGTCTCGGCGTTATTTTTTCCTGCACACCTTCTTTCTAGGTGCATTTCCATGCTTGGTGTAACAAGCGCAGGAGATGGCTGATGAAGCTGCGCAGCCTTACTGGGTTACTTTGAGGAACATTCATTTAGCTCTTTTTTTTTCCTTCCTCTATCTTTGTCTCTCTTCCTTTTTTTTTTAATGAAATTTTACTTTAAGAGAGACAAAAGTTTGGAAATATATCCTGACAAATTATCCTGTGCTGTATGGCATTCTTCTGTCAACCATTCTGGTATTAAAAGGCTGGGGCAGGTCATGTGTTTCATAGGAGAGGACTTCTAACCAGATGCTGCCCCACATCCTTACCATGCCCTGGCTGTGATGTCCCGGGGGGGCTGTGAAGCATCCCAGGGGAGCAGTAGCTTATGGTGATGTGGGAAGAACACGTGGGCACGTGCGTGCCGTCTGGGTACCCTTATCCCCACAGAGCCCTGCGGACCTGTTGCAGTCGGGGCATGACGAGGTGGACTTCTGAAGCCGCATGGGTGGCTGGCTTTTCCCACTGCAGTCTGCACAGCTCGTTTTCTCTCTGGGCGTAGGGCTCGAGGTTTGGTAATACTGAAGTGCCTCTTGTTGCCTGCATCAGCCTGGGCTGTAACCGCTCCCCCCCACGCTGCAGTTTGTTTATGCCTTTCTATGTGTGTGTTGAACCTTTTCAGTTCAGGGCAAATTCCGTCAGGGAAGAGCTTGACCCAAAGCTTGTAGAAGTGGATGGGTGTGCTGTCTCTCATCTCTAATGGCTTTGTATGCCTCATCAAGAGAGTCAGGGGATGAGAGGTCAGTTTTTATTTAGAAAGGTAGAAGAACACAAATATACACTAGCTTTTATTTATTTGTCAGTTTTCATGCAAAATTTATACCTGCTAAAATGTCACGATGGGAGCTTGTTACACCCGCACCTGGCGTATCGCTGTGCTGAAAGCAGCCCTGCTGAGCTTGAGCATCTTCATTCTGCAGTCAGAGCAGTGTTCTGCTAATGCAGTGCTAAGGACTCCAAGTTCACACGGGTAAACCAGGCAATAGCAATTGTTTAAAACACTCCTCTTCCGTTTTCTTTTGGTTTTGAAGAGGCAGACAGAGATGCAATAGGAACATTATTATGCTTCAACTTAATCAGAGTTGGCCAGCTGTATTCTGTAAAATACAGACCCATGAAGATGAGGATCCAAGTGTGTCATCCCTCTGCCTTCCTCATGTGCAACAGCTGTAATGGGGAAAACTGATATGGCTAGGAAAGGGAACGGGATGGAGAATGTAATGTGAACACATCAGAAAGGCACTGGAGAGCAGCCTTTAAACTATGAAATAGCAAGCTGACTGACATATTGCAAGGGCATAGTATTACAGATATTACATGCTTTTATTTCTTTAAATTCCTGTGGATATAGCTACAAGGTGGCACACCCACATTGCTGTAAAACATGTATTTATCAAAAGAAAACAACAACCCTTTTCTTATGTAGTAGATTAAAGTCTAAATATATTCTGTTCTCACCAGGAAATACGTATTTTAGATAGAGTTATTGTATTTTTGAAGACGTATATTAACACAAGTTAGAATAGTATGAACCTTCTTTCTTTTACAAATATGTCTTTTGCTTATTCTTATCTTCTCTCTACTGTCTGTCATCCCTTTTCTTTTATCCTGACCCTTTTTATTTTTAAGCGAAGCGTTACACAAGTACAGACTTCAGTTGTACTGAATCTCGGATCACTGTTCCTAACAGAAGTGTTTTGATGCGGATTATTGTTTTGTACTAGGGAGCTACCGCATTTCAAGTGTCTACGTAATCAGAACAGGTTTGCAATTTTACATAATGTTTAATGTGTTCTTTTGCTCTTTGTCTGGATTTCATTTCAGGGCATCTAGATGATGATGGGTTGCCACATGGATTCTGTACAGTCACCTATTCGTCGACAGACAGATTTGAGGGAAACTTTGTGCATGGAGAGAAGAATGGCCGCGGCAAGTTCTTCTTTTTTGATGGAAGGTAGACACTGACTCTTCGATTTTTCCTCTATATTCTGCCTCCTGCTTGCAGTGGTACAAAATTAACCTGCATTGATTGTATGCTGCTGAGTTTCTGGATAAGCTTTCTCATTAAAAACTGTAGCTGGAAAGTTTTCTCTACTGCTGCTGTAGCCATACCTTTGGGGGCTTGGGGGCTTTGTACGTAATATGGTGCTTGGAGTTGTTTCCTGGTGGGAGAAGGCAGCTCTTTTAGCACTGTAAAGTTACGAACTAATTGGAGGCCGTAAGAACTGGGAGGTGGTCAGAGCTATTGGAAACCATGCTGGCAGCGGTTTGGACTGCAAAGTTCAAGTCCATAACTGCGAGTGGAATTCTTTGTTTGTCTTATAGCCCTATACAGAGACTGCAGCTGGAGTGGGAGCTCCCTGTGCCAGACCTCGCGCACAGCCGTAGGACCTTGACAGAGAGGCTTACCCTCTGCTTGGTCTTGGAAATTGTTTGGTGGTTAAAGGACTGAGTTCAATATGGTTTTGTTCCCAGCTCTACCTAATCCTCTGCAAGTTGCTTGTGGCCTGATTTATTTTCAGAAGAGCCCCTATTATTTCCCCTCTCTTCACTGGAAATTGTGACAGTGAAGTTGTGCTGGTCGGTGCCTATGCATGTGTTTTCTTCCCAGGTCTTCATTATGAACACCTTGTTCGTCTTCCCCCAACTGCAGCATTTCTCTCTGCAGTTGCTCAGAACTTCCTCCAAAGGAGCAGCAGATGTATAAAATGACACGATTCTTCGTGGTTTTGCAGCTGTCGGTGGCACTATGAATAGCAGCCGTTAAACTGACAGTCGTGCCGGGTCTACTCTCCTCCTGCTCAGAGAACTTCTGAGCAGGAGCGGAGGTATTGTGCTGTCTCAGTGAGTCAGCTCCTTGTCTGTACTTGCCTTTGCAATTGCTTCATACTGGGGATTGTGGGGGTTTTTCATGAGAAAGATAATCTATCTATTCAGTTATGCAGAAATGGATCAGGCCTCCAAGCTTGGATGAAGAAAAATCCCCACTGTTGTTGGTAATGGGCTTATTAAATCTTGTATGAGTAACTGAAAATCAGTACTGCCCAGCAGCTGACCTCTCTAAAATAGCCTTTTTTTTAAGTTGGCAGGCAGCGTCTCTATGGACACATGTACATCACGCTTCTGTGCTTGTTGATGATCTCAGCAGAGCAGTTGCTGATTGTACAGTCAGGGAAACTGACCCACTATTTTGTTTGTAGGGCTGCTCCTCCAAGTAATCCAGGGTACAGGCAGTGCTCTGTGGGAAAACTCAGGCTGCTGCTGAGCCTTTTCTGTACTGCTTCAGTGTTGCCAACTGGTTTTTTTTCCTGTAATTTTCATAACGCTTAAAAAAATGGAACAGTTGGCTACTGTATGACTTCAGGAACTAGCAGAATGAAAATATACAAATATAGTCTGTAATGTGGTTTTGGAAAATGGGATATTTTTATAAACTGCCCTAAGCTTATTTTAATTTAGCTGAAGCAGCCTTAACCAAGCAGTGACTAGTTACTAAAGATGTTGCGATGTACCTAGCTACACCCAGCCAGCACAAGTAAATTGCTCTCTGAAGTGGCTGGTTCAGGCGCCGTGAGGTGTTGTGGGAAGAATGACCTGGTATAAGGCAGGACGTGCTGTTGCCATTAACTGTGCCATGGGCAAGGCTGAATGTTTATGAAGAAGAGAAATGAATCCCCAAAATTTCTCAAAACATCTCTCCCCTTACAGTACAGTGTGCTTCAGGGCAGTAAGTTAGCTGGTTTCAGTGTTCCTGGGTCCGTTTCCCTGACAGGCTGCTGGTAACAGCTGACAGTTGAACTGCTGTGGGTCTGTTGTCGGGGAGTAGTTGAGTCCTGTCAGACGCTGGACTGGCAGCAGTGTAAGCGTTCTCATTTTTTGAGTGTTGGGAAATAGGATCGGCTGCCTGGCTGCCTTGTTTGCCTCAGTGAAAACCTTTCCCCTTACTGGAATAGCTGCCCCCTTCCTGTTGGTTATTTAAGGGAGGGGAAACCTGGAATGAAATACTGGTTGTTTTTTCCTCCCCCTTCAAAAATGCAACAAAAGCCAACATATTCTTTCAGAGAGAGAAGTTTCACCTCTGGCATACTCCCTGTTTTGGATCGTGTACTTGAGCCTTCATTAGTGCCAACGCTTGCTGGAGTGCACTTCAGAAAACGCTTTGCGCAATAACTGCGAGCGTGAGAGCCGTGTTTGGCACGGAGCTGCGGCTGCTGTTCTCCCTTAACTAGAAGCTCTTGTTAACTGACATCTGCCAGAACACAGTACAGAACAGTATTATTTTTAAGAAAAAGTTTTCAATGTTCCCATGTAGAGGGAAGGGTGGGAGATAGGGAGTGGGGGGCGAATGGATCAGGGTCTGTCGATGTAACTTAATACCTGGAAGGATACTGCAGTAAGTATTCCTCCCCCCCCAGCTCTTATCACTGGTTTATTTTTTAGGTAGTGGATATGCTAGATCCCGTCTAGACCTGGTGGATAATGGGAAGACCATATATCTGATAAAACTTGACTTTAGTAAAACTATATTATCACAGGTGTGATAAGATGAGAAGCAAACCGGAGAAATATAGGCTAGCTCAGGGTTTGTATTATCAAGATTTTGTTTATGCAAAACACAGAAGCTGTTTATTCCTCCTCATGCTGGTCAGGTCTTAGTTGCAAGTATCGTGTCTGGCTGCATACTCCATCCTTCGAGAGCTTAACAAGACAGAGAGAGAGAAGAGGGGAGCAGGGTGGAAATAACTCAAAAACTGTGAAAAGTATAAAAGTTTTAGAGAACCTGACTTTCTAGGTAAGGTTGGAAGACATGGAATTCTTTCTTTAGGTATCACAGAATCACTAAGGTTGGAAAAGACCTGTAAGATCATCAAGTCCAACCATCAACCCAACACCACCATGCCCACTAAATCATGTCCCACAATGCCTCGTCCACACGTTCCTTGAACACCGCCAGTGATGGTGACTCCACCACTTCCCTGGGCAGCTTATTCCAGTGTTTTACCACTCTCTCAGTAAAGAAATTTTTCCTCATATCCATCTTTTGATTTCCTCAAATGATACGAGAGTAGGCAGAGATGGACCTTTTGGACATTGTTTGGAGCTTAATACAATGAAAAAAAAACCTAGAGATTTGAGTTACAGTAAAAGAAAAGACATTTTTTCCAGTGCTGAAGCACTGTTGTAATTTAGCAACTTGTTAACTTCAACTAATATCATTAAAGGTAGGTTTTTTGGTCTGTTTCATTACATAAACTGGGGGTGGCTGCTTCTTTTAAAGAGTAATCCTACATGTGGACTCTTATGTGTGTTGCCAGCTACAATGAAAGTCAAATCTGGTGATCTGTGATAAACTAGAAGAGAAAGTGGTGTCATTTATAGTTGAGTAAGTGCCCAGATCTCTGGTGGTTCCCTCATCTGCTCTGCTCCTTCCCTGTGCTGTGGTGCCATAGCTGTCTGTGCAGCTCAGTAGCTACCTGGATCAAGAAATTCATCCGACTGAAAAGTAAAACGGTTTTCCTGCCCCTTCCTGCTCTGCATCTGGTTTGCATTGAGGCTTTTACCGTAGTGTATTGTAGTGTGTTTTCCCGTGGAAACCTCAGCCAGCTTGCCGAAGTTATGTAAAGACAGAGAGTGAAGCTTTAGAAACCAGAAAGTTAATTCTGAGAAAACATTCCTCCTGCAGCTTTTGAATATCTGTTTTGTAAAATTTTGTAAAACATGTGGAATCACATGCTCCCAGGCCTTAGACATCTGCATCAGAAAAAGAATTATGCAGTGAAAGTATGTGTACTGCAGCGGGCTGTTAGCTAAATGTACTGGGGTAAAAGCTAAACAGTTTGTATTTCCTAATGCTAGTTCTAACCTGAGAAAGAAATAACTGAGTAGATCCTCTTTTATGTTTATGCTTTCATTCTGTGTAATGTCTCTCAGCAGCCTTTTTTTCAGAAAGGAAGCGAAGCAGATTGCAAGACGTTACTGCGCCCCTTCTAAAGGGTTTGCAAGACAAAACTGAAGTGAAATGTTTCTTTGTTCGAATCCAAGTGCAGCACTAGTTCTGTTTGACAGGCTGTGTTCCGTTTTAATAGAAATACATGAAGAATGACAGTGCTTTTAGCAAATCTGGTACAGATTGCTGCTAAGTGTATCGCTAGGCAGCTAACACTGAACTGGTAGCAGGCTGGAGTTTGTGCCCTTTTGCGGTCCACCTGTACGGCAGTTCAATTTCATCTCACCAGAGAGACATCAGTAAAGATCCAAACGTAGGAGGTAGAAAATCCTAACCTGAGAGTAGCCTGCTTGGGCAGTAATTTCTTCTTTGACCACGAGCATCCATTTGCTGCTGTAATTTGCTACCCCAGCCTATATAAAAAGCTCAGCAATGTAATTTAGATGAATAATGCTGTGCCCATGAAGCGCACCCTGGTGAAAGGACAGCATAAGTTGTTCTCTGCCTTTGGACGTCTGTAGAAAAAAGTTTGGTTTTCATCTTGGCTTTCTGGAGAAGTCAGGTTTACCTTCCTTCTCCCCTTCCCCTTGTCCCACTCAAATTTGGTTGAAACCAGCGAACGCATCAGAGTTTCAGACATGGGGGATAGTGATGCCTGGCAGGGGACGGAGGAGAGATGCTGGCTGGAAGCAGTGTCCCAGCGAGGGAGCCCCGGCAGCTGGTGCCAAGCCTTTCAGCACACCTTTCAGTCTGCCTGCGCATAGCTCTGCCCCTCCACAGCCTGGGCTTTCGGAGAGACGCCACCGAGAAAAAAGCTGTGATTGTTGCCGTGGTGGTGTGCGTTTCGGGGAGGGTTGTAGAGCACCCAGCAATAGCAAACCAGGCGTCAACAGTTGCCTCTTCCTAGGACCTGACTTCCTTGAAGGTCTCCCCTCAGCCTCTCGGTGCCAGTAATATGTAGAATGACGAGCAGAGGAGCAGGGTTGTGCTGTGCCTCATGTCGAGGCTTTGGGTTCACCTCTTAGAGAGGTGAATAGTCTTCCACTGCTGTTTCTTTCTGTCTTTACCAGCACCTTGGAAGGGTACTATGTTGATGATGCCCTGCAAGGCCAGGGAATCTACACTTACGAGGATGGAGTGGTCCTTCATGGCACATACGTGGATGGAGAGCTGAATGGACCAGCCCAGGAGTATGACAGTGACGGGCGGCTGATATTCAAAGGGCAGTATAAAGACAACATTCGACATGGAGTTTGTTGGATTTATTATCCGGTAAGCCTGACCACCTGCTCTCTTCATCGCAGAATAGTACCATTATGTATCTTTCTTTTCTCCCCAGCTGAAACAAATACCCACCAGCTATCCAAAAGTCAACATGCAAAAATCAGGGTGGAAGTTCTGTGCATTCTGATTTTGGATAATCCAACATACAGCTAAACCGCTTCAGTGTTCAATGTTTGCCCAGTAGGCAGGATTCAGCAAGGCCGCGAGATGCCTCCACTATTTTCATCTTCCAAGGAACCCAGCCCCTTGGAAGTGCGTTCATGTCTATCTCCTTGGGAAAGCTGGGACAGTGATTTTGCCACTTTGTAGTGCTGACTGCAGGTGAGGAGCATGGGAGCTGTGCAAGCTATTGCAACCTGCCGCTCTTAATGAGGAGGGGAGACTTTGTCCACTTCTGCAGGGTATGTTGTGAAGTCTGGCTTCCCCCAACAAATCAGATGTAACTTCTAATTTTAATCCCTGTTCAGCCTTACACAACATTCTAGACTTGAACCTTTCAATCTTTACCTTGTGCTGAGTAGGGGGAAACATCTGCATGTAATCAAGCTGCTGGTCAAAACCCAATCTATTTCTGTGTTACGTATTGCACGTACTTTAGTAGCAGATTCATTTCAAATGCTCACCATTGGCTGTTCATTTTATTTACTGGTTTTCACTATTGCCATTAAGCATGTGTTAGAATCGACAAACGCTTGGTGTACGCTGCCAAACAAGTAGCAGTTTTTCAATACCGGTGTATAAAATACACACAGCTGACCCTTCAAGTCATATGTCTCCTGTTTCATCTTCCAGATGACAAAGTGTTGCTGTACCTTCTGGAAAAGTGGCTATTTAGAGGTCGTTTATCATTAGCATCTCACAAGACTAAAGGATGCAAGGTGTTTCAAAAAAACCTTTGCCATGGAAGCAATTGTTTATGCATGGTTCTGTGCATGATGCCATGTGCACAAATTTTTACCCAGACTTAAGTTTCAGTGTTCCTCACTATGGTATGTTTGAAGCTCTTTCATCCCTGGAGTTGAACAAAATGGTGTCGCTCTGAAATAGAGTCTGTGTGCAGCGATCTTGATCTGAATCAGTCTGTTTCCACGTCACACCTGCTGGTTTTGCTCCAGGGCATTATTTGAAGATGTTTTCTTGTCCTTTTTGAAATAAACACATGAAGTCGTTAGACCTGTGCTAATCTATGCATCTCATTCTGCAATTCTGTAAATAGACCTAACCGGAGTTGCAGGCAAATCCCAGATGGCAAAGCCCAGGGCTAAAATGTGTAAACCTTAGAGAGGAAAAGTGTTGCTGATGATAGCTTTCAGCAAACAGTTGTTCTCATCAAGTATCACCTGACAGTGAGGGGGGGGATGCTGGGACAGAGATACTTCCCAGTCATCCAGCAAATCTTTTTTTTTTTAATAGGCTCAAGTCTTTTGATGTACCATGAATTAGCAGTGAGTAAGGCAGCATTTTAATTTTTTCTTTCTCCAGCACAGTACCATACTAACAAAACTCAGACGAAGTTTGTGTGTGGCTTTGGGCCTTGGTTCGCAGACTATTCACATAAAAATTTTGCCAATTGAAACTCATTATTTGTGTCACATGGAAGGAAAGACCTTGGGTTTTGCCTGTTTTAAACAATACAGAAAACCCCGTTCATTTCTTTTATCAGTTTTATCCTGACTGGAATGACTTCATCCAGCTTCTTCATGTGTCTGTTTCTCACTCCTTTTCATGATCTCACATCTGAACTTACTGTAGCTTAGATTGCTTCTTTAAAAAGTTGGGAAAAATCGTTTTCATTTACTGAAGATAGTAAAATACAACTAAATGCTCTGCCTTTTCTTTCTTGCCTGTGCTTTCAGGATGGAGGCAGCCTTGTGGGAGAAGTGAATGAAGAAGGGGAGATGACTGGAGAGAAAATAGCCTATGTGTACCCAGATGGAAAGACTGCGTATTCTGGAAGGTTCATAGATGGAGAAATGATAGAAGCAAAACTGGCAACTCTGACTTCTGCAGAAGATGGGAAACCTCAGTTTGAAGTAGTACCAGGCAGTAAGTTCAGCTAACACAGAAACTTGTATTCTCACTACCAGCTCTTCGCTGCAAACAGCTTGGTTTCTATAACATTCCCTATTAGAGACTGTAAAGGCTGGCTGTGATGAGATAAGAAGTCTATTAGCGAGAAGCCCTTTTTCTAAATTATAAAGTTGGACCGAAGGGCACGTGGAGCGATCCCTTTGCTCCGGGAACAAATGGGGAGTGACCCACGCGGTGGTGCTGCTGAAGTGCATTTCATAACCCTTCTCTTGCACGCTCGTGGGCACAGTCCTGCTTGTCGCACACACCGTTGCCCTCTGTGCCGTGTTAATGCTGACACGGTTACAGGCTTTGTTTTGTTAGTAAAATAACTCGAAGTGGAGAGGGAGGCTGTGCTTTGGTTGTAGCTCTGTCAGTTGGGTTTGTGCAAGTGAATGTTAGCGCTGTGAATGTTCTGGCACCTGCGTTATGGGGCTGAAAGGGCACAGGGATTGGAATTAGTGAACTAGATTTGGTTGTTGTGTAACAGTCCGATTGACCAGCACCCTTCAGGCTGTCTAGTCCTGCTGATTGAAAGTGGCTATGGAATGGTTAGGGTCCGGGTAGTGCCTTCGACCCATGTAAGCGCTGCTCCTTCTCCGGGGCAGCGGCGGCTTGGGCCTATAGTTCTGGAGTGGTTTTGTTGCTCTGAGGTGTATGTGATGTTTTGGAGGTGAGTGGGTTAAGCTGCGGACAGGGCCATGAGTAATAAACAGGGACGATGCTAACACATTTACTCTTTTGCCAGCAAGGGTTGTCTCGCTCGATATGAAATAAGAACATAAAACTCACCAAAAAGGCGTTGAGAAGCAAATGCATGTGACTTTTTATTTTTTAAATCTCTCAGTTGTGATAGCAAATCAAAATTTAACTTAAAAGATAGCTTCTGAGAGGGTACAGTTGTGCTTTGTAAATAGGATTGAATTACACTCTGGAGGAAGCTGCCTTCAGCCGTGACAGATCTTGGACACCAGGGCAATGGCCTTTCACCAAACTTTGTAATATTGTGGTCTGGGGTTTTTTCCCCATCTTATTTCCACCTGCATCTTAACCGATCTCCCAGATAGTCCTCTGGCACTTGATTGTAGAGGGATGTAAGGATGTAATTAGAGCTGTACCACTGAGTTGCTTATTAATGGCAGGAAATAAGTGACTTTGTGATTACTGAACATTATCTTCTGGCTGACGTTCTTCAGGATTTGGACTAGAAAACATTTCGTATTTAAAATAGTCCAAGTTTTTTTTTATAATTAATGTATTATTGAATATATTCTTCTAAGTTTTGCTTTACTTTTAATTTTAATTAGAGACTCTAGGAGGGTCAGTTTTGAAAGACTGTCCAATCCTCCTTTAAAAGTTGGTAGTTTGAAGAACGTATATATCACCTTTTTGTGATAATACTGCTACTCTAGTATGTTGAGGGGAAAAATAATCAAGAAACAGTATCTCTCTGAAGACCTTTTACAGGTGCAGTTCTGTTTAATACCTTTTTGTGGAAGCATAACATTTATTTCTTGCAGTCATTAAAATTTAATTTTTGAATGTTTTGATTAAGTTAAGGGCTGCATGCTTTCAGTACTGCCAATTAGTTTATTTCTTTTGATTTCTGTTTTTTAGGCCCAGTATACAGTTTTGACAAATCTACTTCATCCTGCATTTCTACAAATGCACTTCTTCCTGATCCTTACGAGTCAGAGAGGTAGGCTTTTTTCTTCTCCCTTCTTTCGATAGTGTCCCTGTTTCTTTGCTGTTATGTATTTAGGGCCTAATTTTGTAAACCTTTTCTCATTTAAAATTAAAAAGTGTGTAAGGGTTTGTGAAATGGAACCCATTACTGAATATCAGTCAGCGTTGGACTTGATTGAATTTCTTTGATTCGCACAATGAAATTGCTCTCTAATGGATAGAACACAGCAATACTTTTTAAGAGATTAAACTGGGAAGATTTCTTAGTGTTTCAAAGACATTCAGTCAAGTCCTGGACTCCGCTAATAGCCCACATCTGCAACATCCTGAGCAAAAAAGTGTGCTGTTCCCTATTTTCCAGATGTGCAACTAGCTTCAGGTTGCAGTGTGCTGCATTCATTGTGTCTCACTGGATGGCACGTGTGCCAGCGTTTTCTCCCTTCCCTACAGATGTAGCAAAGTGGCAAGAGTAAATCATTAAGCTAGAGGAAAGTGAGATACTGCTTGTGATGACCCTGTGATGTCAAAACATGTTCCTCAGCAATTGTCTTATCGTAGTCAGTCAGTGATATCTCTTCTGTGGCTATTCCGCAATTACTCTTTTTACCTAGACTTTTAAGAGGCCTTGCTCTGTCGATACCTCGATTGTAGTCCTTTTCTGATACTCCGAAATATCTAAATAAGTGATTAGTAAAATGCTGGCATTAATTTGCATCAAGTGTTTGAAGATCTAGGATTTCACCTTGAAAACTCTTGGTCAGTGGAGTAATAATCTGTGCATGTACACACCAGCAACATCAGCGTAGTGGGGACCTCTGGGATTCTGGTAGGTTACTGAGAGTGTTCCCGAGTTGAAGGCATCATTGAGGAGTAATAGTAGATTAGCCCTTTAAAAAAAAAAAAAATTTTTCAAACTTACAGATGAAGTCAGCCCCCACTTCTCACCAAATCTCCATTTTGCCAAAATAGAACGTATGGAGGAGAGGAAGGAGAAGGGAGTTGCATTTGGAGGTTTTGAATTATTATTATTATTAGTTTTATTATTATATTGAAGTATTAGTCTTTATGCCAGTTGTGTTGTGATAATACTTCTTGAAAATGAAAACTGTAGCCAATCACTAATTCCATGCCCTTTTCCCCTTGTAGGGTGTATGTTGATGTCTCTCTCATTTCCAGTGCTGGAGAAGGATTATTTTCAAAAATAGCAGCAGAAGCCAGTACAGTTATGTCCTTTTACAACGGAGTGCGAATTACACACCAGGAGGTAAAGGAGAGAAAAAAGTCAGTCTGAATTTTCATTGCTCCTTCTGAAATCTTCATATAGTAGGATTTTACACCCACCCCCTTCCCACCCTTAAGATTTAATGTGATGGCGTTTAATTGAAAGAAAGTGCATGTTCACCTATATATATATATATGTTTTTTATATATATATATATATTAAAAAAAAAGTGGTGGTGGTTTGTTTCTTTTTTTAATGACTTACAGGAAAAGCTTTAGTTGCGTATATTTGAATGTTTGCTTTCAAACTGCTGGCAAAGTTGACCCCTCCACACACACACTGGATTTTTGCCTTGCAAACTAGGTAGACAGCAGAGACTGGGCCCTCAATGGAAATACAATATCCCTGGATGACGAAACAGTCATAGACGTGCCAGAGCCCTACAACCACGCCGCCAAGTACTGTGCCTCGCTGGGGCATAAGGCCAACCATTCTTTTACTCCTAACTGCATCTATGACCCGTAAGTAGAGTCCAGCCCGGCAGTCTGGGCTCACGGGGTGTTTCTGGGCGGCCGAATGAGGAGCAACCAGTGGGGCTGGGAGTAAGGGGTCCAGGCACGGAAGGAGTTCCTGCTTACCTGGGCCGAGTTGGAAACTGGATGGCATTGCAGGTGCTTGATGTCTCTTGGGACTTACACCGTGGAGTATCTTGAAGTTTGCAACTGTGTTAAATTTTGTCATGGACTTTAGGACCTGCCTCTTGATTCTAAAATGCATAAGCATAGCTCTCTCAATCCTAGCTTGGCTAGGACTGCACCATATTTGCTGAACTGCAGATGCTTGACTAGCACCATGAAACGTGCTGTCACTTCTGAAACTCAAAAAATAAGCATCTTGCTGCTCTGCCGTGGGTGCAGAGTACTAGGAAATTTTTGATGTATACATATGCTCGAGGGTATAAATATTTTCATACCAATGTATAAATGAACAGACCTGTGGAGAGATGTACGTAGAAAATAGTTTTCCGTTATTAAATGAGCCAGTTCCCTTTACTGGGGGACCCTGGGAGAAGATGTACAGAAGTGTGTTGTGATTGTTTGGTGGGTAACCTGGACTGAGGAAATCAAGATGGGCAATTTTCCATGCTCTCTGGTCTCTCATAATCTATACTGTTTTCCTGTCATGCAGATGCTTACGTCTGCAAGCCCAAGGCATGTGGCAGTGATTAACATTTATTTATTTATTTATTTATTACAAACAAGCAGTGTTGCAGGACTGTTGACAAACTTCAAAAATAGAAATACACAAAGCTGCTTTAATATATTGATATTTTTGCCCTTATTACTTAAGTCTTTATAAGGTTGACTCAAAGCAATCTACTCATCTGATACCAGATTATGTGGTATTACTCTGAACTGTAAGTGACTTCTGAAACTATAGAAAGGGCTAACAGAGTCTGTGAATTGACAGCTAAGCCTAGCAAAGGTGTTCTATTCTTTGTCTAGGTTTGTCCATCCTCGTTTTGGGCCTATCAAGTGTATCCGTACCATCAGGGCTGTGGAGAAGGATGAAGAATTAACAGTGGCTTACGGATACGACCACAATCCCATTGGGCAAAATGGGCCAGAAGCACCGGAGTGGTACCAGCTGGAACTGAAAGCTTTCCAGGCTGCCCAGCAAAAGTGAAATGGGAGCTCCTTCTCCGTTCAGCAAACTGAAATAGAAATTTGGATCTATGCACTACCTTTATACTGAAAACTGGACAACCAGGGATTGTTCATGCTGTTGCATCATAACTTTGCATTCTGTGTTAAGAGATAAGTTTCTTGCATACTAACTAGGTTTGACTGTGTTACTCATAGCAGATTTAAAATTAGCTAGCGTTGCAACAGTCTTATCTGGAGAAATTATTTAATATTCTATACGAGACGTGATATTCTTTGGTAGCTTCTGCTTTTGCACCATATGCAAAGATGCCAAAAGACTAGACAGAAAACTAAAATGGGTATATCGTTCACTTTTAGTCGGCAGACTTAGTGTTGCGCTCTATCTGCCTAGGCATTATTGTGCAACTGCATTTTGCATATATGCCACTTGTGATGATAACAGTAATATTTTGATATTCTCTAATAGTAGCATAATTTTGCCTTTTTAAACCTTTGATCTGAATCTTGCAATAGAGCAGTTTATTTATTAGCATATAGGAGGCTGGGTTTTAACTCCCCTTTCCTCTTGTCTGAACGTTGTTCTTTCTACAAATCCTCTTTTGCGGGAGAAAATCCTTTCTAACTAGTGGAAAGGCTTGTGTGTGTATGTGAGAGTGCTGTGTGTTGGTCTCTGTGGCTCTCTAAATAGTATAGCAACATGTCCAAACCTAATATTTATCTAGCCTTTACGGCTGGCTTATTTTATTTAATTTATGATTATGACACGCAAATGAAGCTGTTCTTTGCATGAAGATTTTCTGAAAGGAGAAAATGGATTCACTTTTTGAAGGACTTTCAGAAGTACATGTTCTGGAAGGCAAGCGCATTACTTGCATTAGTGTCCATGAGTTGGTTTGTGTATTTCACCTGCTAAAGCGGCCAGTTCTTAAGGCAAAAATTCTGGCAATGAGATGCTTGCATCTCACGTGAATTCTCTTAAAGGAGGTGTATGTATTTGAGGGCAGGCTGTAGTACTTGGTTAAGAAGAGCTGTATCTTTTTTATGTGTTCAGTTGACAAAGAATATAGCCTTGTAGCCGTCTTTCAGTAGTACTGGTTTAAGACACAGTAAATTAATATAGTATGAGATATCAAAATAAGATTTAAAAAAAAAGAAGTGAAAAGATTGTTTTTGAAAGACAAACAATGAATGTAAAAACATCACTCACTGCTCATATTTAGAAACAGCAGTCAGTCCATAGCTTTGTTGCAGCCAACAGTGGGGGCTTGTGAATATTCATCTGCAGGGCTGTGTTCTGGGGTTTTTCAGGGGTAGGGAAATTGTGCATTTTTTCAGATGCTGTACTGGTCTTGCCTAATGCTGTGTAAGAGAGAAATATTGTATCATCTCAGTCTGGATACTGGAGCCCTCCTGGGACTCCGATGCTCTCTTCTGGGTTTAGCAGCTTAGGAAAAACTCGAATGCATTTGCAACACTTTCTTTAAATGTTTGTAGTTTAAAAAAGTTTGTATATATGTAACATAAAGGATTTGGAAATCAGACCTACCTTTCTGTTGCAACACATTTTGGTTGGTTGCTTGAAGGGTTGGAGGTGTCTGGCTGTCTGGGGAGCTAGACATGGAGAATGTGTCGGGTTGGTACCTGCACGTGGAAGGATGAGGTTGCTGTTTTGTGCAGTCGAAGAATCCTTGCTTTGGTACCTGTACAAAGCTAGGAGTTGTTAACAAGAACCTCTTTAACCTGGGGCTCTGTGTAGTCCCTGTGACTGATCACAAACCTTTTCCAGCACCTCACCATTTAAGCTTGCACAAAAGCTACTCTGTGCATGTGCTTGGGGGGGGGCAAGTAGGCTCAGGGCTTTTAACACTCTTCCAGCAGCGATCCGAATGTGAGCTTTGACACCACCCATCTCCTCGCGCTGGAGACTTGGGCCACAGCTCCGCTTCTTGTCCAAGGCAGCTGGCTGGCAGAGGTGACAGCTCAGGGACTCAGCTGAGTGTGCAGAGACAGAACTGAGCCTCACAGGTGAGGGAGAGCTGTCAAAGGCCGATTGGCAGCACAGCTGCAGCAAATGAACCTCAAAAAGAAATACGCATGTCTTGATCTTTCTCTACCTGCCCACAGGTCATTATTTGAGATCAGTGCTGTTCCAGCCGTTTGCAGAAAAGCATGCCTCTCTGGTAGGATGCTGTTGTGTGCAGCTTGTGGGTTACTCTGCCAGGACCGTGAAGTTTGCGAAGTTGAGGCTTGTATTTAAGTGCAGGGAAGAGGAGAGGGAAGATATGTGACTGAACCCTGCTGTGAATGGATGGTAACTCCTTCCACAGTCTTGATAACCTGCTTTGGACTGCTGGCCTCTTTGCCCACTAGGGAATCGTGCTTAAAATGTTCTGATCTCTAGAGCTCCTTTGGCTTCATTCCTGATCCGTCTCCGATTCCTCTGCTATCTCCTCTTTGTGTGGACTTGCTTATGTTTTAATAGGTTTGTCAGTCTTCATGTTGCCTGATTTTTGAGATAAATACAAGATAGGTGCTCTTTGCACATCAGGTTTGAAGGTTGCATCCTAAAATTAGGGCAATGCTAGAAAAAAAAGGCATTGAGGTATCCTCTGTGTGTTCTCAAAAGCTGTTAATTTGGTGACAGTCAAGCGGATTCTCTTGCTCTTGTGTATGCTTGTAGCCTGGTAGTATGCCACAGCTGTGGCTATTGTCTCTGTTAACTCTACTGTCCTTTTTCTCTCTCTGCTCTTCTAATCTATTGGTCCTCCTATAGATCCCTTCTTCAGAGACCAACCTTCTATAAAAGTTGTGATTATAAAGCTGCTTTGGCTTGATTCAGGACCAAGCCTTTTAATTCTTCTTTGTTTTCCTTTTCTTTGTGGTCTGTTAGAGTGGAGATGGTTGGAATGTTCTTCACCACTGGGTAGCGAAAGGGCTCAGGGCTCAGTGTGTCCTTCAGAGGTTTTTGAGAGGTGTGCGTTGGCAACCACAGGTTCAAACACAGGTTAGTTACAGAACTCCAAATAATGCCTTAACTTGGTCAACGTATTGCAGCTCAGCTTCTGGGGCTCACTACATAGCGAGACCAGCTTAGCAAAACTATTTATCAGTAGTAACACGAGACCCACACCAAAACATGGTTTTAATTTGAAGCAGAGGAAGCAGTCATTTTGCAAAGAGATCCATGTGAGTCTGTTGAATGCAGCTGACTATTGGTGAATATGCAGTAAGTAAAGCAGCTCCACTTCTCAGAGTCTGGCCAAAGACCTGTCCTGTCGGCACAGAAACTGGAAGAAGAGCTGATGCCTGTCAGCTGAGCCTGGGTGAGCAGCTGGCTCTCGGAGTACCGTTGTGACTAAAGAATGGCATAAGAGAACCTGGAATTGCTGCTTTTTTCAGGTATGGATCAGTTCCCGACATCTGCCTTTGATCTGCAGTGCTGCATGTGGCTCCTCTAGGGTTGTTACCTGAGCTCCTTTATGAGAAGGAGCCTGTGTCAGCTGGTATTATAGGCTGATGATTGTCTCTTTTTAAAAAAAAAAAAAAAATCTTAAATGGATCTTCCTGCTATGGCAGCACTGTGCTTTGTCACCAAGAATACTGAAGCTTACTTTTCTGGAGAAGCAGTTAATCTTGGAGACAAGAGAGCATGAGAAGTTACAGCTGAGAGCTACCTGCTGCTGGGTCACTCCTCTGGATAAGAGGGAAAAGGGCTTAGGCCTAGGGGGGAGTCTCAAGTTGAGTCTCGTGCTATAATTTGACTTTTGGGGATCTACTAAAATAGCTGATTTTTCTTCACCAATCTGAAAAGGCTTTTTTTCCTTATTTTTTGGTAGTAATTTAAAAATCCTTAAGCTACATAAGTACATATAAGTCTTAACTGTTGAAAATGTCAAAGGAAATACATGGATGTGACTCTTCAGCGATCAGAGTGAGAGCTGTGATAGCTTTTTGACTTTTTCCACAGTTGCAACAATACCCGCTAGGATGGCCCGTGCTTTTCCCCAGGTGCAGCTCCTGGGCGACTCGTGCAGTTTTGAGACCTTAGGGAGGCTGGCTGCTTGGCCTTGCACGGCTGCGTGTTCCGGGAGCGACTAGGCAGCCTTCTCCTTAGTTCAGCCTTTTCGGACGCGGAGCTTTCAGTGTTGCACACAGTTGTCAGTGGCTGTGGTTTCTTTCCCGGGGCTGTTGTAGTACGTTGCTGGCGTGGAAGCAAGAGTGCCATCGGGGATTTCTCGCCCTCTGCCAGGCACTGGAGGAGCCAAGTAGCCAACATAACCCATCTGGTACGAGAAGCGGAAAAGTGGTGGAAACTGTCACTTTTCCGTTTCCTTCCAGTTGGCTGCAAGCCCCGGGGGGAGCCCCGACTGTGGATGAGTTGACCCCGTCACTCTTTGTGGGTGCCCTTGTCCTTCAGTCGAAACCGGTGCTCGCCACTTCGGTTGTGCCAGGAACTGTACGGTGTCAATTCTGTCCCAGAGACCTCTGTGATTTCTATCCTTTCACTCGATTTGATAGTCTTTTTGGAAAATGCTGCCGTTGCGGTGAGGTAACGAGTTGTACAGAGCCGGTTATCTGCTGCTTTCTCTTCCTCTGGCACAGCAGAATTGCTGGAGCTGTGGGTGCCTGAGGAATCACCTCCAAGCGCTTAAAAAACATAATTCCTTTGGAAACAATATTGCTGAAGTGTCTCCTTATATGCTGGGGTGCTGCATTAGATGCCTCTTCCTCACTTTACACTGCACTGTCGTATGCTGAGAGCATTTGGGCGAGGAACCGCGGGCGCAGGAGCAGCTTTACCTGTGGGTGTAAGTGGGCTTCAGGCTCACCTGCACCCCGGGGTGAACTTGTTCCTTTTGCTTTGTGTACTAGAAACATGAGAACTATATTTTTGCACAAAGCATTTCTAAGAAGTCTTATAAGGGATTTTTTTTTCTTTCCTTTTTTTTTTTAAAAAAAAAAAAGGTGCAAGATTGAGTGCATGTTTACTTGCCCCAGATCAAAGGTTTTGAACACTAAGGTCACTATCTGTTGAATGGTCCCTCCTCTTGGCGCTCTTCTGTCTTCAGGCAATTGAAGCTCCTGCCCTCTTTCTCTACCAGTTTTACTGTAACTACTTTTTTTTTTTCCAGGAGAAATAGATATACAAAAATTATAAGCAATTAAATGTTCAAGCCATAAAATCATGAGTGTGGGAAGACCCTCTTCACAAGTTTTAACATATTTGTATGTAAAATGACGTTTGTATGAAATATTTTCATGGTAGAATGAATATTTAAAAAAAAGTTCCAGTAAGATCGAAAACAAATTTAAAAGGAAGTCTTTTTGTAAGATGCAAGTGTAATTGATTACCAATAAGTAGGTTTTTTTTTTAAAGGGGAGATGCAACAAATGATCTTTACAATTACAAATGGTCGTTTCTGCTATTTGGGAAAGTATTTATGCAGCATTACACACAGCTGTCATAAATAGTTGCAATAGCAAGGCCAGTCACATCTTCAGGACATACCTCTCAGCTTGTCCCTCCATGATACTGTACAAACGGACCCATCCCTCCTTTCTGCAGACTTCCTCCTAAAAAACTTTTCCTACTGTAACTGTACTGAATTTAACTCTTGAGCTAAGATCCAGACTAAAATTGTGTATTACTTAACAGTTTCTGCTGGGCCTTCTGCTATTTTAATACTCTTTAGCCCATAATTACTGGGTGTCTCTGTTCTGAAGAACTAAGTGCTAAAGAATAATCCTTGGGGTAAGCTTACACGTGCGTTAACAGTTAACCCCGGAGTATTTAACTTGTATACAGTACTTGATAGGTGTTTTATGACATTTGTACTCGAACTATGAGCCTTACTGAACATCTGTAGGTTTATTCATGACTTTTAAAAAATGGATAACTCTAAGAAAGATGTTTACATGAATGATGATTGCCCTTCCTTTGATGTTATGAATGAGGTTTTTATAGTGTGTTTGGGTGTATGTGCAAGGAAGCAAGAAAAATGTTTCTGGGGAAAAACAGACTTGACAAACATTTGTAATAAGTGAATTTTAAAGATTGCTTTAATTGCGCTATGAAGGCAATGCAGATATTAAAATATTCAACAGAACTGTCATCTTTCCTTGTTATTTGTGTGTCATGGTTTTGGGCATCCTCTGACCTCTCCCCTTTGCTTGTGTACTGTGTGGTTGCTTTGCAGCCGTGGTTATTGCTGATGCACGGGAGCAGGATTTGGCGCACAGGTACCACACTTCTAGGCTACGTTATATTAATAGCGAATGAACAGCAGAACGCTCCTGACACCACTGCCTTGTGGGCTGTTTTTTTTTCTGGTACCTCTGCCACTTCAGTTATTCGGCTCTCTCTTCTCAGTGCACGTAACACGGGCTCTAGTTGTGTTGTGGTATGGAAGAACATCCTGCCGGTGTGTGCCAAAGTGTCTTTACCAGTTGCATTCTAAAGCATGCGAACGTGCACTGGTGTATTCTTCTCTCGCCGTTGCCGACTCTGAGGCAGCAGGAAGGCACGGCAGCACGCAGCAGCGCTGCCTTCCTCGCAGGTAACCTGCTGCTGTGTTGCCAAATTCCACGTACGCATCCTGCGGCGTGAGTGGCGAGGAAAGGGGCACCACTTTGGGCCCTGCCCTGCCCTCCTGTGATCTCTGCAATCGCTGCGGTAACTGACGGCCTCTTGTGCCTATGTGCTGGGTGTAGGCACGCGAAGGCTGTGCTCTCCCTTCTCGAGAAGGGACTTGCTTGGCCTTGGCATTGCTCGTTGAACCTGAAAGGATGAGTGCTTGCGCTGTGTTTGCGCCCTCTCCAAATCGAGCTGTGCGGAAGGTGACGCTTGGGTTGGGGACGCTGCAGCGGGCCCGCCTCACCCCGCCCGGCTGTGTTCGGGTCCCGGACTGGCGTTACAATCCCTGGCTCACACCGCGGAGGTGCTGCGAACGTATTTCAAGGCGGCTAACCCAGGCACCGGTGCCTGGGGAAGGCCGGAGGGCAGGCGAGCCTTGGCGCAGCGCTGGTCAGGGCCGCAGTTGGCCGGAGGCGCTGGGGTGGGCTCCTGCGCGGCCTCCCCGGGCGGAGGGGCCGCCTCCCTGCGCAGCACCCGGCGGGCCCTGGGGGAGCCGGCGCCCGGCCGCGGGCGGAGCAGCCGCGTCCCCTGCGCGGCTCCGGGCCGCTGCCGACACGGCGGAGGCTCTCCCCACCTCTTCGGCTTCTTTTCGCCCCGACTCGGAACTTTTTTTTTTTTCCCCCCGGAGGCGGAGCCGGAGCTTTCCCCGTACCTTTTCTCCGCCCGGAGCCGCCGCCGCGGAGCAGCGCCGGTGAGTGCGGGCCGGGCCGGGCCGGGTGCCGCCGCGCCCCGCCGCAGGTGAGGAGCCCGCGGCCCGGGCGGGGCCGGCGCGGCGCTTCCTGGGTCCCGCCGGCGGCGGGGCGGCGGGGAACGGGACGGGAGCCGGGGCGGGCGCCGGGCCGGTCTCCTCGGTGCCTGCGGGGGGCGGCGGGCGCGGCTGCAGCAGCCACGGGGCTGCTCGGCGTCTGGTAGACGGCGAGGGGGAGAGGCGGGTCTCGGGTGCCGGCGGCCCCTCCGCGGGGGTGCGGGCGCCTCGCCGGCGTTGGGGAAAGGGGGTGAGCGGCTTCCTAGCGAGGTACCGCCTTCACCTGCGCGGAGGAGGACAGCGCCAGCAAAGCCCGCGCCCCTCGGGGCAGCGGACAGCCCGAAGGCAGAAGGTTGGCAGCGGGGTCTGAGGTGGAGGTCGCACATCCCTGCCCAGAAGGATCGGAAGAGGGGTCCGGGCCCCCGCCCAGCAGCAGCCTGAGGGGTTTCGGAAAAGGCCGCTCCCCCGTGCTCGCTGCCGCCGACCCGAGGGAGACGGACTCTGTACCGCGGTGAAGGCCTGCTCCCGCCGCACCGCCGGGCCCCGCACCAACCGCGGCGCGCTCCGCGCTGATGCGCCTCTCCCTTCTTCTGCCCAGGAAAGCTGTTCCCCCCTTCGCTGGAGGGCCGCGACGCTGCTTTCCAGTCTCGCCCGTGGGGGTTTACGTGTGAATGAGAGCAGAATGGATCGCTATCGATACTTCATCTTCAACCAGAGGAACATGGTGGTGCTGGGGCTGTTCCAGATAGCCTTCAGCACGGTGTGCGTCGTCAGCGGGTTCATAGACGGCGTTTTCAGGACGGAGTCTCAGCTGGGCAAAACCAGAGCTCCAGTCTGGGCTGGGATGGTAAAGTTGCGCTATATTTCTATGCTTTGTTTTGTGGGGTTTTTTTCCCCACTGCTACCTACTAGTACTCAGCTTGGGGCTGGGAGGGAGGCCAGGACTTCTTGGCAGCTCTTCTTCGAACCCAGGTAATACAAGTTTCCTTATCGTGGTATAGGCAGGAGAGTGCAAGCAGACTTCCCTCTGAAGCAGCTAAATAAAATACCTTTCTACTGGATAACATAGAAAATAGGGCAGAGTGGCAATTGACAGGGTTTTTGGCAGAAGCGCAGTGACCACAGAGAGGCCACCGAAGATTAGGAGGGGAACGCATCGTCCTCGCGTCAGGTAGATGAATGTCTGGGTGATGATCTGTGTCCCACAGCGCAGTGCCACTAATTCTCTGTACTGCAGCGAGGAGCGGGCAGCGGCATCCCCACTGCCGGGCGTTCCGTACCCTGACATTCCCGTTCGTAGCCCGGTGAGCTCGTGCCGCAAGGCAGTTGTACCGAAGCGCTCTCTTCCATCCGGAGGCTGCCCGCCTCCTTTCAGCAATATCTTTCTTCCATCTACAAGATGCGTAAGGACTTGGGAAAGCAGTGCGCATTTTTACCGCTTTAATTGGACTTATTTAATCAGTTTTATTATTTGGTCAGAGCCGTAAGGGCAGTCGGAGGATTGCTGCCGTGGGGATAGCAAGTGGGCGAGATGCATTTCACGCAGCGTCCTGCCCCCAGGAGATGCCGCAGAGGAAAACAGAAGGGATCAGCAATTCTCCGTCCATTTCTGACGCAACAGTTACTCTGATCCAAGCCTTGAAAACAAGGGCCTTTCATCTGCTCTGTAGTAGTTTATCTTCTGAATCCGATACTTGTCTCCCAGTTACCATTCCTTTTCTGCTCTGCAGGTGATGGGAGTCCCAGGCATCCTGGCTTTGTTTTCCTCTCAGAGGAAGAATCCAGTTCTTGTAAGCCTGGAGGGGGGGTGGACTGTGTGTGTACAGGGTGGGGGCAAAATGTTTTCGGGGCAATTGAAAACAGTTTTGGTAGGGAATGAGCTGGCTGGTCCTTCTGCAGAATCGAGAGCTTATTTCCTTGAGTTATCTTCCTAAAAGCTGCTATGTTCCTCAGCAAAAGGAGAATGCAGCGTTACCTCGCTTTCTGCTGTAGCAGACAAGCGCTGGCTCTAATAATAAGCAAAAATCTGTAAAAACGCTTGCTTTTGAATGCATTTCTTTTGGTGTTCCTTCCTGTTGTTAAGAATTGTGTACGCTAAAATAGGAAACAAGTTAATTGACTTGCATTTCCTAGGCAGGTCCCTCCAGCCATGTAAACAAGGGGGGATATTGTTTATAAGTAAGAGATGTCTAAGAACAAAGTCTTCGGGTCCAACTAGCACCCGTGGTTAAGATTTGGGACTCAGTTGTAGCTCAGAAATTCGGTATCATGGAAGCCTTTACTGCTCTTGTGTTTGGCTTCCAAGTGACTGTTGCTGCCATGTACTTTTTAGTGTTACGAGAGGTCGAAGGCTAGTGCCTACAATGCTTGTTAGTACATTTTGTCTGTATTAATTGTGTGGATTTGTCAGAGGGTAGTTTTAATTCCCGCTCCCCTTCTTTTTCTCCTTTAATTTTTTTGTCTAGGTGAATGTGCTGATAGTAGCTTCCATTATCTCTTGCATTGCCATCCTCATCGTAATAGTTTATAGCTCCCTCACACTGAACTATGGTGAAGAGGAGGAGCTGAGTTCTGCCCCAGTCCATGTTATCCATACAGTAAGTATTGATATCGTATTGCTGGGGAACACGACTGTCTTAATCTGCAGACATTGCTAGGCACGACTTGGAAATAGAACCAGACTTCCCGGGTTCCTAAATCAGAGTTTGAAGTGGTGCCTGCAGCAGGGCACTTGTTAAAAAAAAAATGTGCAAGCCTACAGTTAAGTATCGAGTTAGGTACTGAAAACCACAAATCCCACGCAGGGCTAGATAGACATTTTACAGCTAGCTCCTGCCGTTCGCTGCTGCTGCAGCATGGCTAGTATCGGTGGCTATGTGACCTAACGCCCGGCTCGCCTGGATGCCCGTCTGAGAAGCAGCTGCTTGAGAGCAGCAGCTCGATGCCGCAGGCGTGCATGCTAGGTATGCGCCTGAACACACTGCAGTCGGGTTAACTGCTGCTGCTGCTGAGTGCAAGAGGGTTTGGGTTGTGCCAGGAAAAAATCACGGTGCTGCTCATGAAAAGGGGTCTGTGCTGGCCGTATCCCTGGCCTGGAATGAGACAGCAATTGCCAGGCTCAAATCCTTTCCAGCATGCACCTCCGGTGATGAAGTTACAGCAGTTACAGGTCAGCTGGTTAAAACTGGGTATTATTTCAAGTGTATCCTCCACAGTAAAGCTGAAAAGAAGGAATGAGTTAGCCCTTTTGTACCTCAAACCTGGTACAAGCGATGGCTCCCTGTGGGGATGAAGACGTTCCACGTGGATGAAGCTGTTCGTTAGTTTATTGCAGGACAAATCGAAATGTCAGGTCGCTAAGGTATAGTGAGAAGACATTTCTCATATGCAGTGTGAAGAGGAGCAGCCATTCCTTGGGTTTCTACTCATTGTTAAAGCTATTTCCAAACCTGATGCCGTTGCATAGCGTCTTACATTTAACCAGAAGCCTTGTTTTACTGCTTGCTCTTTTCCTATTTGAGGGTCACACTTGGCTTGTTCTTCAGAGCACAGGAAGAAAAGCCTTAAATAACACTGACTCTGAATCAGTCTCCTACGATGCAATCGCAGCGTTGTTGCAGCCACTAGAATATTTTTTGGTGGAGAGCTTCACTTTTTGAATATGGCTTTAACATTTCTTTTTCTGCTTGCAGAAGTTCGTACTTAATAAAGTAGTCAAGGGTGCTAACGTAGCCATGCTAGCCGCATCTATCTGCAGTGCTTTTGTGGTGCTGGTGATGGCTTACCTGGGATGCCGGAGTCTTCCACGCTGCTCGTGCTACGACAGTGTAACTGGGATGGTGAGTGAGGAGCCCAGGGCACCCATTTGTTTGTACTGAGTGTGGCTGGGAGGGGGAGAAATCGGGGAGAAGATGTGTTTTTCTTCTATAAACCTAACCTCAGCTCTACCTCAGTCATCCAGGGCTAATTTTAAGAAATTAAGTGAGTGTTAGAAGGGTTTTATACTTTTTGTATTTTTCCTTTTACTACCTCCCTGTTATTTACAATCTTGTGTAAGACCTAGCATAAGTTATCTCCATTTTCCAAACCATTAGTGCTCAAGCTACTGTGGTCCCATTTCCTATGAATTTCTGCTCTCCTCAAAAACTGCTCCCTCTTCTCTCACCCTTGAACCCACGATTGCTCCTGGTACAGCATTTCAAAGACTTACTGGTACTTACACACCAAGATGCATTATCCTTAGAACTACAAATTCAATAATAAAAATATCCCCTGTACCGTGTGTGAAATGTAGGGAAGACGACACACCATGTTTTACTGCTTATTTATGAGGACTCTACCTCAAGTGATGGGGCACACGCTGCGTGTCTCTGCTACGTGAGCTCAGTACATACCAGCTGCTTCTCTGCTAGAGTAATTCTGATGCTGTATTTAATGTATACATCCAACTGTCTCATTTGGTAGGGACTGAATGGGTACAGGTTACAAGGCAGCTGTTCTTCACTAAAGATACCAAGTGTGTAATGTCAGGCTGCTTTAAACTTTCAAACTAAAACTTGTTAGGAGGAGTGGACTACACAGACTTTTTAAATGAGTTCAAGTATATCTTCTTGAACAAACTCACAGATGATTTTTTTTGATGGCATTGTTTCATTCATAGGAATGGTTGCAACCTAGTGAGGACCAAAGTCAGGCTGTGGAAATGGTTTGCGCTGTACAAAGTGAGTAACTCTTTCCCTCCGTGTATTTGGATATTCACCAGGGACGTGGAAGGAACATCCTGAATAAGATTTACATCCCAGGCCAAAATCCTGATAACCAAAATACTCCGAGCCATAAGGAACTCAGGATTTTGTGCAAGTGTCTACACCGGGTTTAAAGGTTTCCTCTTTCCTTCCCTACACAGGCCCTGGGGGCAGAATTTTTAACTGCCCAGATCGGTTTCCAGCCCAGGACTTAGATGCAGAGGAAGACGCATCCAAACCTCCACCATATATCAGAATGGCTTGAAAAAGTGGTCGAATGTTTTAAAGCTGCTAGTCTAAAAATGTGGCAAGAAAGATGTAAGAAGTTCTTCGTCTTTAAAGATGGTTAAGCACTTTTCCTTGGCCTTTTGAAAAACACACAGAAAGAGAGAACTATGGAATGCCCGACGTTCAGCAAAGATAACAGTGCGAAGGGGAAGATCTGCAGGTGTTTTTGGACATTCAGACTTTGTACAGTTAAAATACCTCATTGTCTCTGGAAAGCGTGAGCATTTTGTCCTCCAGCTTTTGTACCTGTATCATGTTTTATTCCACTAGAATTCATCATGCAATTCGTCTAGCAGTGCTAGCCTTAGGCATTCAAATATTAAATACAATTAATTTTTAAAAGAAACTGGTTGTGGAGTATTTCCCCCTGCTAACTGCAATCTCCATTTCTCCCCCTCACCCACTGAATTATCTAGATGATATGATAATGGGTGAAGGATAATGAGGGACCCACTTCATTACTGAGCCTCAGAGTGCTTTCCCTCTTCCTCTTGGGAGGGATGAGGGCAGGTGAAGTTTATGACACGAAGCCTTGCCAATGCCATTCAGGTACCTCTTTCAAAACGTGGGTTCTGTGGGGTGTACGTGTGTACATGCAATTAGTTTTAGTGCTGAAGTGTAATGCTGGACTGTGGTAGGAACTGGAGTTGCAGTAGCTCCTCTTACAGAGTAACTTAGATACTCTGAATTCAGTTCAGGTTTTTCTGTTTCAACTTTGGAGACTGAAACTTTTAAAAACCACTTATTTTGGGGCCCATTCTGCTAAAATTCATTGCAGATCTAGACCAAGGTGCTCTGTTGGAGATTCTCTAGAGGACCTCTTGGTCCTCTCGACAAAGGAACTACAGCTTCCAGTCAACTTCCATCAACTCCTGAGGTACATAAAATTCCCATATGTACTTTATGATTCACTTTCAGGTAGGCTTACAGGTGTCTGTCAAGTGATTATCTTGCCTGCAGGCCTTGAGCATGAAGTGGTAGATTACTTCTCCCACGATGTAGATTGACACGGCACATTCATTTGAACAGGGCTTGGAAGTGCCCATCTTGAGAAAGTGCTGTGAGTAGTAGGATAAGTCATGCCCACCACAAGGCATGTAACTCCAGGAATGATCTCAGATAAGATTTATCTTATTGCAGCATATAAGGTGCCTCTCCCATTCCCAAGAGAAGAGGGAATTAAATTGTTCTTGATTTTTTTTTTTTCTTAGAGACTGAAGTCTTTTTCATAACACCAGTAAAGGGAGTCCAACACATAAATGAAGACCTTCACCTGATGAAAGCACTGTACAGACAAAATGCTGGGCAGTCCTCTGAGTCTGTGCTTATCACATGTGTACTTAAAATATCCTTGGTTCCAAAACAGCTTTCCACAGCTACATCATCAAAAATGAGCATTACGGTATGCAATTAATCCTGGCGTATGCAAGTTAGCAAATCCTGTCCAACTTCATAGTCTCTTGGGGGTGGTGAGGTGCAGAGATGGACAGTTAGTTTCTATTAAATTATTTGTAAAATTCCTAGGACTAAACATCTTCAAATTTTGAAGAGTTTGTATTTGAAGATGTTTTACACCTTTGGTTGTAATCTCGAACAGAAAAAGACCTTAAGCTGCATACTGAGGAAGTCCTAATGGACTCTGGCACCCCATTCTATGTAGGGTGCTTACCAAGTGTCGGCGTTACTGACGTTAACCATTAAGGTTGTTAATGGCGGGGATTATAAAGAAAGGTACTGGGACCAAGAGCAGCCCTGACCACCGGCCTGCCTCCGCCTGGTCACACATCGCTTCCTCTGCTGCCTGGCTTCGGCTGGGGGAGCTGCCCCCATCCCTCGGTGCTCAGGCCAGCAGCTTGGCTTGGGCTTGCAGGTCCTGTTCTGGCAACTGCAAGTTCGACTACGCGCCACGGTAGCCAAATTCTTTCTGGCTTTGGCTCTGAATACCTTCATGTGTTTGCCTACGCCATGCAAGACACGGTTGGTGTCATTGCAGATGTCCATTTGAAGGTATCAATGTTTGAATTACTGTACTGAAGTAATTCAGACATTGTAATTCAAAAAGCGATGCTGTGCCTTTTCCTCTGGTATAGTGCGTGTCAGCAAGCATCAAAGCACCGAGCGTGACTACTTTCCCCAACCTCAGAGGCTTCTGGCGTAACTCCAAACAGCCTGCGATGAAATGTTGGGGTTTTTCTCCTTGATTAACATAAACTGCTGTTCTCATACACTAAAAGAAAGTAAGACTCCCTGAGAGGTTATTGTGATTGCTAATAGCTAAAAGCAATGTGGCTTTGATTCTCCTGTAGTCTAAAACAGATTTTGCCTTTGAAAGGAGAAACTTGCTCAAATAGTTTGTTGCTAAAATGTACTGCTCAGCCACTGCGCCGTTTCTGGGTGGAAGCTATGGTCCCATCCAGAAATACTACTCTGTAACTACTCATTACCGTATGAGATGGTACATACCCAGTAGAATTCAACAGCGTTCGACTGCTGGTTGAACAGAGCAATTAGCTTTTATTGCAAGCACGCAGAGAACAGACCTCGCTAGTCCTTGTTCGAACGCGGCACTGTTTCCATCAGCTCAGGAGGGTAACTGCTGAGATGAGGGTGTGAAATCCGCGGCTGTTCTGCAAGGCGGACGCAACCACAGCTGATGCAGGTCAGGTCCTCCTGGCACAGCTCTGCGGCGCAAGGCGAGGACCCGGCCCGTTCCTCCCGGCCGGCTTTGAAAGCGGTCGATCCGTGGTGGGTAGTGACAGGCAGACCTCTGCCAGTGTGGCAGGTACTCCTTTGGCTGTGAAACAGCCGTTACAGCAGATACTGAATTATGAATGTGTAAAAGAGAAGTATGCTCTATGCTACTTCTAAATAAAAATGCATATAATTGATTCAGCATCAGCTATAAAGCCCTTGATGGCCGTATTTCTTTTTACAGTCCTTCCTTCCAATGGTGCAACTGCAGTGTTGCTATTGCAATACCAGCACTTAAGATCACTTATAGACACGCAATTTCAACAGTTCTTTCTACAAAAGGGGAGTTTCTAGAAAAGAAACAGCTGCAATATGGAAATTGGTGGAAACGGAATACCAATTTAATGTCACTCCCTCTAACTGGTTAGCATTGCAGAAAATATATTCCCGATTGCAGCTTCCAGTGCTGTATTTAGTAGCTCGTTCCACATGCCGGTTACGGTGCCTTCCCAGAGCCTGCCCGTATCTCCAGGGACATTTCGTTGTTTGCATCACCCCCGGCTTTCGCTGATGGAAGTCAATTGGATTTTTATTTATTACGCAAACACCCATCTATCGTACGGCCAGTAGAAATGGCATCGTCATTTGTTCCTCACGGACTTTTCCTCGTTGGCAAGATCCCAGGAACCGAGCTGACTTCCCTGTTCCTTCCCAGCACCGCAAAATTTCCCCTTTGGGGTGGGCAAAGGCCCGTGGGTGCTGGAGGGAGGCACGGTTACGCACGACAGGGTGGCAGGCTGTGTCGAGGGGTGGGTGTAGCAGCAGGTACACCTCAGCACAGCGCCTGCAGAATAATGCAAGCGGAGCCCAGGGGAAAATACAGAAACTCCAAGTTCCACCTGAGCCCAGAGCTTGTTCTGCACCGAAACACCCTGCGCACATGGGTGCTGCGCCTTAGTCACAGGCACCTTATGCCTCGCTGCTAAGAAATAGAAATAACTTGGCATTTTGAAGAGGAATGACAGATGCAAACGTGCCTCAGATCTCCTTGAGGCCAAACATCCAGCTCTTTTCTTGGGCATATTAGAAACTGCCAATCTAACCCGAGCAGCCTACGGGCAGGACACCAGCACCTCGCTTCTGACGTGGGTTATGTGGTGCCGCACGACAAAATTCCATGGGCACCAAGCACTTCGTGCTCACCTTGTGTTAGCATTATTTCTATTAAGTCAAAGACAAGGCATTTATGTCCAAAAAAACGTTTTTCTATCTATTTTGAATAAGCTTAGCCAAATGTTACTTGGTTCCCTGCTGCGCAGAACGAGGTGCACAAAATCCCCGGGCTGTAAAAGCGAAGGCTGCCAGCCTCTCTGTTAGCGGTGGCCAGAGTTAATCACAGGGCGTAATCAGCAGGTTAATCGGGGAAGTTGGGTTTGTGAGTTAACGTTCAACTAAGGGCAAAGTATTTGCTGGAAGTCGTTTCCCCCACAGAAAGGGCGAGAAGGTGCTGGGGGAGGAACGGAAGAGGAGGGGGTCTTCATCACGATGAGGATCAGAGAACCGGTTCAGGTACGTTTTTGACAACTAGCTTGTTTGGGAGAATTTGTTTTGTAACTTCACTTGCAGTCTTGTAAGCCAATACTTACACTGTGCGCCGACAGGAACACTTTGCTTTTTTTCTCAGCCTCGTTGAGCAATACGGATGGTTTCAGACTGATGTGGCGTGCGCTGGACACTGTTTGCTGCCAGCATTGGGTTTAGTCTCCCCACTCCTCACCTCTACGGCAGTTTGCAAGCTCCAGATGTATACGGTTGGTGCAGTTCCTCCCTTACGCTGCCGGGCTGCTCGGGCAGTGGCAAGCAGTCACCTTTGCTGGGCACAAATCTCTTTCCCCTTTGCTGGCAAAAGGCAGTGAGAAGCCAGGGGATAAAAAAACCCAAAACCCACAGCTCTGCGTGCTCCATAGAATGAAGTACTTAATTTTTTAAGAGAAGTCAAACTTGCTATAGGTAGATGAACTCGCCTAAAATACTTTGTGTTGGGAATGACCCCAGGGATACATAGGTCTTGCTCATTAAAGAAAAAATATAAGCCACTTACTGCAGAAGGGTACTAGTTTATAGCAGAAGAATTATCATCTGGCTTGCTAAACCGAGAGTTTCTCCCCAAAGCCTTTGCTCGGTCTCGGTGGCTCTGGCACAGCAGTTTCTTGCATCAGCCGCCCCGGCCGGCCGCTGCCTTCGCGTCCGGCACCCTGCGGTCCACGCAAACGTTCTGCTCGCTGCTGGGCAGAAGCAGGCTGCAGAAGGGAGCCTTAAAAGAGCTGGGAAGGGACGGGGGGAGCAGTAATCAATCAAAGTACAGGTATGTTCTGAAAACAGAGAGGGGTATTGGCCTGCAGCTAAAAGGAGGAAGGTTTTCTTTTCTTTTTCATATAGTCGGCAGAAAACACACCTAATATAACCAGAGCACGGCATGCACTTTTTGGAGTTATCCCGCATGATTTCTTGATCCTTATGGGTCCCTTCCAACCTGAGAGATGATTCTACGATTCTCCAGCACTAACAGTGTGTAAGTATGGGGAAAAATCCTTGGACTTAACTCTAGGGAAAGCCCATCAAAGCAAAGAGCATTTCCCAGCCTTCCCTAGCAGCTTTTCTGTGAAGATAGCGACTGCTGTGTCCCGCACCTCTTCAGGTCACTCAAACTGGAACACACTGCAGAACTGCACAGCTTCACTTGCACTTTCTGAGCTGTTGCAGTAATGTCTTTTTTTTTTTTTTTTTTTGGTTACAGCTCAGTACTACCAGAAACGTGTGTGTTCTCTTTAATTGACATGACATATATATGTTGTCTTAATTTAAAAAAAAAAAATTACTTTGGTTTATATTTCATCTTCTGACTTCTGGCCACTACATGTTTTTAAATACACGCATCACATTTTTTTAATCAATATTAGCTGCTGTATAGCTAGTGTTCGTACTGAAACAGTACATGCAAATATTGCCAAGCCCTTGCCCCCCACCTACTAACCATGAGACTGCTTTCGGATTACTGCTGGTGCTCTCATTTGGCAAGTTCTTTGCCCTAGCAGTATCTCATCGCAGTTGCTTCTGTGTCTCTATTTTGCCTTGGGCAGGCAGCCTAGCACCCCTGATTGACCCAACTCTGCTATATCAAACAGCCCATCACCCCTAACGCCCGAGAGCCGGAGCTTGGTAGTAGATGCTGGCGCTGGGCTCCCACGGGTGTCATGTACCACACGGCCACCTCACTGCTGTAACAAAAACTTGTCATTGTGTACACACACAGAGACACACACACCCCCACACGTGGTGCATTACATTGCCAAAGTATGCAAGTGTATGATGCAAAAAAAAAAAAAAAAAAAAAAATATATATATATATATGTGTGAACATACATATTTTCTGGTCATTATTTTCTATAGCAATAACATATATCCAGATATCATCACCTATCACCAGACATAAAAATGAAATATACCTATTTAATGAAAGCTGAAACTTTTGAAACAGATTATTTCAATGCAGTTGCAATTTGAGACCAGCAGAACCACTGAGAGCTTTAGAAGCCCATCACGAGGGCTGCCAGCGTTGTGCTTTTTAATGGCAGTGTCGCAGTGACTCAGATACCAGCTCGGTGTTGAAGTTAGCACTTAGTGGTAGTAATATGAGGATGAATAATCACATACAGGAACTTGAAAACCCCCTCTGATTAGCAAATGTTTTTTTAATCTGCAGCTGAAGCTTTAGTTGCTGAAGCCAGGAGCCCTTCGTTGCCTCTGATTTATGAGCGGGTTAAAAATACCTTGGCGTAAATGGAAAAGCTGTTGCATGGATTTTAGGGTCAGTTTAAGCGTTCTCTCACTGTCTGCCTTTCCCAGACTAAGCAAAGCACCGGGGGACGGAGGACTGGGAAGGGCGAGAAGAACAGCAGCCCCTCAACTCCCCTGGGCAGTTTGTGGGAGGGTGGGGATGGTGGGGGGGCTGACCAGGCGTTTACGTACCAGCACCCAAGAACCTCAACCCATATGTCCACCTTTCTGCAACGGCCCCCAAGCCGAGCATCAGCCCAGCTGGGCACGGGGAGGGGAGGCAGGGCTGGGGGTCCCCTGGGTGGGCAGGGGCTGGAGAGCCGGGCTGGCCACGCTGTGCTCGCCAAAAGCCAAAAAATCCCACCCCAAATGCTTAGGAACGAATGTAAGGGCAGGGTCAGCTCATACCACACGTCCCCCCTACGCTACCACCAACTCCTTGTAGCTTGGAGCCCCCTCCCTCCCATTTAGTCACAGGCAAAAAAGAAATCCTCTTCCATGAACATACGTAGGTTTTTTCCTTAAACCTTCAGAAAGCCCTAGCAGTCCCACCAGCCCATGGCCAGGGCTTCCAGTTGAACTGTGGTGCCTAAAAAGACAACATAATTTTGCTTGCACTCATCTTCTGCCAGCTTCGCTCAGTAGCACTAAGCTTCGGTTGATTTTATTTTATTTTATTTTATTTTATTTTATTTTATTTTATTTTATTTTATTTTATTTTTATTATTTTATTTTAGTTCATTTTATTTTATTTTATTTCATTTTACTGTATTTTATTTTATTATTTTATTTTATTTTATTATTTGATTTTACTTTTTTTTTTCCCCCCCCTCTTGATGAAGATTGAAGATGGGATTTTTAAAGCACTTTCAGCAGTTGGCTCATTACCAACAACACCCTCATGTTAACCTGCTGCTGCACAGGGAGGGGGACATACGAGAGCTGAAGGAAAGCCTCTCCAGCTCCAGGGCTCTGTGCTCAAAGCAACAACCAAGATTAGGCCCCTCGGCCACGGGAGAGGAAAAATGGTCTTCAAACACAGACTTTGCTTTACAACGTGAGATTTAGATGCAAAAAATATGGTGTTTTTTTTTAAATAAACAACTAAAACTACTCATTAAGAGGGAATTTACCATATTGCTTCACAACAGAGCCTTTTTCTGCCTGTGACCTTCTCAAAGAGACGAGGCAAACAGCAAAAAAATAATTTTTTTTTTTAAAAAAAGGGAAGTACTGAGCTAAGCTCACGGTCTTATGACTCGTATTTTTCATGTGCTCACAGACACACTAGTTGCCTCTTCCCTTTTAGTTAGTAAGTGTGTGTGGTGTGTCTGTTTGTGTATCTCTGTGTGTGTGTGTGTGTGTCTGTGTGTCTGTCCATGTGTCTGTGTGTCTGTCTGTGTGTGTGTGTGTCCGTCCGTCCGTGTGTGTGTGTGTAGGCTCCACATTATTGTGTGTGTGTCTGTCTCTGTGTGTGTATATGTGTGTCAGTGTGCATGTGTATGTCCATGTGTGTGTGCGTGCATCTCTGTGTGTGTCCATGTGTGTTTCTGTGTGTGTGTATGTCCGTGTGTCCCCCCAGCGTGTGTGTCTGTGAGTGTGTGTCCATGTGTCCGTGTGTCGTGTGTGTGTATTTGTCTGTGTCCGTGTCTGTGTGGCTGTGTGTCCGTGTCTGTATCCGTGTGTGTGTGTGTCCGCATGTGTGTGTCTGTGTCTGCGTCTGTGTGTCTGTGTGTGTCTGTGTATGTCTCCGTGTGTGCGTGTTGTGTGTCTGTGTGCATGTGTGTGTCTGTGTGTGTGTCCATGTGTCCGTGTGTGTGTGTGTCCGTGTCTGTGTGTCCGTGTCTGTGTGTCCGTGTCTGTGTGTGTGTTTGTCCGCATGTGTGTGTCTGTGTGTGTGTGTGTGTCCGTGTGTGTCCGTGTGTAGGCTCCACGTTGTTGTAATTTTGCCGGTGTGGTTTTGCATGCTGATGGCTACAGCTGTGCAACACAGCTCTGTTTTTCAGGGGTTTGGCAGCAGCTGAAACAGAAAGTCTATTTAAAAAGGAGCTTATAAGCTGTTAGAAAGACAACGCTAGTTCTTTTTTTTAAATTTGACACTCTGTAAACCTCCTACTGAAAAATATTAGGATTCGTAGAAAGAAAAAACCCCACTGTTCCCTTCCAAAATGAAGCTCTGACTCTGCTTTTACTCTCAAACGCAGAGGCAGGGCTGCTGCTTTCAGCTGGCACTGCAAGCTCTTTGCAGGGCTATAAAGAGAATTAACTTCTTTTAAACTAGGACCTGACATCAATTGATGGTACAGAAAGATGGATAATGATGGGCAGGTGAAAGAAGAGAGAGGCACCTTGAGCTCTTCGGTGCTGTCAAACACAGTTGCTTTTCCTTGATTCTCTGGGAGTGAGTAACTACCTGAAGATTCTGGTGGGTTTTTGTTGTCGGGGTGGTTTTTAAATGTGTAAGCAAAGTCTTGTTTTCAAACTTCATCTCTTTTAATGGAAGCACAGACCGTGAGACCCAAGTGCACCCCACAGGTTTCAGAATCAGATGCAGCAAGAAGTCCTGGACTCCGCTAATAGCCCACATCTGCAACATCCTGAGCAAAAAAGTGTGCTGTTCCCTGTTTTCCAGATGTGCAACTAGCTTCAGGTTGCAGTGTGCTGCGTTCAGTGTGTCTCACTGGATGGCACGTGTGCCAGCGTTTTCTCCCTTCCCTACAGATGTAGCAAAGTGGCAAGAGTAAATCATTAAGCTAGAGGAAAGTGAGATACTGCTTGTGATGACCCTGTGATGTCAAAACATGTTCCTCAGCAATTGTCTTATCGTAGTCAGTCAGTGATATCTCTTCTGTGGCTATTCCGCAATTACTCTTTTTACCTAGACTTTTAAGAGGCCTTGCTCTGTCGATACCTCGATTGTAGTCCTTTTCTGATACTCCGAAATATCTAAATAAGTGATTACTAAAATGCTGGCATTAATTTGCATCAAGTGTTTGAAGATCTAGGATTTCACCTTGAAAACTCTTGGTCAGTGGAGTAACAATCTGTGCATGTACACACCAGCAACAATCAGCGTAGTGGGGACCTCTGGGATGCACGGCGCAGGGCTGTGCACCGCAGCGGGGTGCCTGGGTGGCTAGCACCTTTTACGTGCCTGGAAATACCTTCCTGGGCTACACGGTGCTGCCTTCAGCAAGTGCCTCAATAGGTGTGAGCCTCTGCGCCGCTGGCTTTGCAGCTGGGAGGGTGCCCAGAGCCCAGCCAGGCTGGGACCTCACTGCAAACCAGCAGCAATTCTTTCCCTCTCAATGCCCCTTCACAGCCCTCGCTGGCCACGCCGCTCAGCCGGATGAACGAGAGGCCTCCTTCGAGCGTCCAGTGTCAACAGAGGGAAAGAAAAAACCCCCACGTTCAAAAGAGTTTTTTTTTTTTGTGAGTCCCAGAATAATGCCAATTTCTAATGTTATCTACAACTTTAGATTTAAGGTTACATGTCAGATTTCTGTTGATTTGCATGTAAAACCAGACTGCCATTTAAAAAGTAACATTACTTTAAAATGACGTGTGGCTCTACTTTTTATCTGGGAATTGAGATGTTACAAAACACTGGTCAATAGCCTTGAAAGCAGGACACTGAAAAAAAAAGACCATTAGAATGAGTTATTCTGGTGGAAGTGAAAATACTCACCAAGCGGGGACAAGGAATGGGATTTACAATGAATTTTATAAAAACAGCAAGTTTGTAGCTGATCAGTTGGGTAAAATGTTAGTGTGGGGTTACAATTGAGAGATGACAATTGTGCCGTGCCACGCAGGATGGAGCAGGTAATAAGCATCTATGAACAGCTGCAAAATAGAGGAGCTGCTCTCCCAGCGCATGGTCAAATGTCATCAGAGGCAAAGGCAAAACCAGCCATTTTTGGTCCAAGAGTGATCAAAGCCTGGGCAAGCATTACACTGATCAGTTTTGTCTTTATGCAAAGCTGTGGTGTTTGAAGGAAAACAGTTACTCATGTCTTTTCTGCTCTCCAGTTTGCTGATTCCTGGTGGGAAAGCCCCCGTGAGTCACAGATGAAGGTGGCAAAGGCGAAAGAGGCAGGGCTGCCTCTACCTTAATTCTTGTATGGACACCCACGTTACTCCTTTTCATCAAAGTCAGAGCTTAACTAATTTTTAGATAATTTAAGACATAGAGATGAAATAAGATTAAAGTGAAAGATATTACTTTCATTAGGGGGTCCTCATCTATTCTCACTGTATCTGGACAGCTGTCTTTTAAAGTTATTGGTTTATAAAGCTGGAAAAAATGACAAGGGTGGAGCTATTTCATCTTTCAAATTCTTTAATGACTATGTACTTTAGACCCTTTGTTGGATCAGCAGTTTTTGCTTTGGGGAGATTACAGTACACATAAAAAACCCCCCTCTATTTTGATGCTTGAAGACATCAGATGAGACATGAAAAAAAAACCCAAGAAAACCCTAATGCACAGTAAGTATATGCATGAATACTAGGACACATCTAGAGTTTGTATGCCGGCCTCTTGCCTTCCTAAGTTGGAAGTTGCTTGCTTCCGAAGCAGTTTGATGAAATAGCTCGTGTCAATCTAGGACACGGGCTCACAACGCCATCGCACTGCTGGTAGTCTACCCCAGTCCCTCCTGGTCATTCCCAGGGTCCAAAAGCACCCGGTATACACATACAGTAGACACGTTCTTTTAGTCATTCAGTAGAATTTACAGCCTGTGTGAGCAGTGATGACTGCCATCGTATTTAAAGATGCAAATAATCTCTAAAAGGTGTTCTACCTTTTTGTTTTTAATACACTATTAAGTGTGGAACTAGAAGAGGAGCATAAATAGGACAGTAGTGAAACAGTATATAACACAGATGATTGGAGATTTCTTTTGCATGTAAAGGGCTATGGTATTTACCAAAAAGCCAGCTTAGTTGGAATTGAAGCCTTGCTCCAGGTGTATGTCTGCACGCACACGCGTGTGCATGCGTACACATAAGGAAACCTGCAAGGCTGACTTTTGAGATAACAAAGCAGCCCCACCTGTATGTGAAGTTAAGAGCTTTTATTTCGCAACAAGGGAAGAGTAATGGAGAAGACGCCTCTAGGGTCTTGATATACATTCAGGGGTCAGTAATTCCTAGTTCTGTAACTGTTGTATCACTTCACATTCTTCTGGAATCTGAAATAAATCCTGAACAGGCCTCTGAATCATCAGGTGGGTGCTTCAGATGCTTCAAAACAACTCAGAGCCATCACGAGCAAGCAGTGACAGTAGTCCAAGTATTGTGACAGTCTTTCACAAAATTGTCATCCCACACACAGAAACAAGAAACTCTTTTTTCCTCCCTTATAGGTTTTTTTATGGATTTTACCATAAGAAATCATATCATCATTCCTAGTACAATTATTGAAAACAAGGGATAACAGTCTGTGGCAAAGCCAGTTTATTAGGTTTCTGGGATTGTGTCTTGCCCTCCCCCCAACACATACAAAATAACCCAACTTTACAGTTTGGTAAAGTGAAAATACATATACAAAGTATTCAGTACTTTTGACATCAATTTTGTGGGCAGAACATTACCACTGAAAGCCAGGAAGCATATGGCAGAACCAGTAAAACATGCTTTGTGCTGAAGACGAAATTACATACTTAAACATTGTTTCCACACAATTTTAATGACATGAGGGCCATTATTTACAGGTTGTGAATAACGCAAATAAAGCTTAACAGATTTGCAGATGTTTGATATCAAATTTAGCAGTAACATTGTAGCTATATGATTTCGTCACCTCAAGCCCCAACCTGACTGACTGACTTTGGAATTCTTCATTCTGCTTTTTTTATTTAAAAAAAAAAAAAAAATAGAGTGTTTGCTGACATAATTATTATACAAATAGTTAAGATGGATCCTTTTGAGAAAAAGGATTAAGGACATGAGTGAAAAACAAATTGTCCAAGAGGACTGTAAACCATATTTATTTACAATAGTATACATGTAAATTTAAGATCAATCCTTTTCTTAAAAAAATCATTAAGGACACTAGTGTTAAAAAGCTGATTGTTTCTGAAAGGACTGTAAACCAAATTCTAGTCATGTAAGGTTCAGAGTGAATACAAAAGTTCCCTTTTACAAATGTTTCCTAAAGAAAATTACTGTCACAGTTGTAGCAGCTTTATACAGGAAAAAAATACTACCTTTTGTTTAGATTCTTTTTAAACACCTTAATCGTATTAGACCACATTGAATGCTCTTTCTAAATCTAGAAAAAAGTCAATGCGTTTTTCTTTTGTCAGTATAACTTGCAATAGAATTACATCTCATTAATTGTAGTAGCTTGAATAATATTAGTTATCTTGTTTCAACACTTTGTTTCTAAGGTGATCGCTAGGGTGGCAGCTTCTGAACTGGCCCTTCCATTTAGTTTCCAGTCAGCATCACACACTACACATTGCAAATCAAAACCCTTCATTTTTACTTCAATTCCTTTAAAAACTAAGTCACAAAACATTGTTGGACATGGCATATGAATGAAGTCATAGATTGCATTCTATGGCTTACATTTCGCTTTATGTAATTACGTGCAACCTAGCACCGTTTTTGTTACGAAACTTGACCTTCAGACAGAACTGAAATGAAACGGTTGCAATTATGAGAACACAGAAGAAGATGGTTCTAGAGAGGTAATTTCCCTCATCTGACCCAACACATTACTAACTCAGTTTAGTAACGCCAAGGATGCCCCACATACAGCCATGACATTACACAAGCAGGTTTTAGCTCAAAAATCTGTAACAGATGATGTATTTGGCAGCTTTTCTTCACATTTCAAGATCTAATTTATTTTGTATTCAGAAGTATTTCAAGGAAGTCCCATGTTCCTAACATTTTGTCCTAAGCATTTCCATCCCTAAAATACGTTATCAAGTTGGCTGTAAAAAGCTTTTTCAAGATATTTGAAAAGCATTCAGCTTCACCAAAATCCTCTCAAACGCCTATCTTTGAAAACCAGTATGCTTTTGCCAACTTCACTCGATCTTTTATTTACTTAAGTGTTTTTACTTACCCTGGGACACCCAACGCAAATACAGCATCTTTAGAAGTAAATCCTCATTGAAGTTTTAGTAAGGTCAGAGAAGTTATAGACAGTTATAGGCCCAAATTTACCCCAAATCCTGTGCTACAGTACTTTCCGCAAGAAGGAATGCATAGTTTAGTTTTACGTGCTAATTATGAAAAAATAACGAAGTTTTAAGTACCAAATAATTATCCAGAGGTAGGGACAAGTTTGTCAATTCTCTTACCATTGCCATGAAGAAACCGACGAAGTTTACAGTGGAATGACAGGCCAAAGCCAGCAGTTTGCACCTACACTGACAGCCCAAACTTTATCTGACAGTCCTGTTTTTTGTTTGTAAAATAAAAAGGTACTTGCTTAGCAATTTGCTAGCAGTCACCAAATATTCCTTCATATGCCAAAAATCTCCCCACTCGCTGACCCAAAAATCAAGCTATCTGGCTGTCACAAGACACTTTTTCTCATACGTTATTCCAATGCAAGTAGCAACCAAAAATGTTAGTAAACTGGCTTACTATTTCTAACCTTACCACAAGTGATGAAAACAATCTCAGGCAGCAAGAGCTCAAGTAGAATTGCTTTGTCAAAACTTCGCTTGAAAGTTTACTTTCCCGTATATTTATAGTGAAACTTCAGTAATTCAGAAAGTACAATTACAAAGTGCAAGAACATGAGATGGGCACATCTACACCAGAAAAAAAACAAAACCAACACATTAAAGTGCCAAAGAGATTCGCTATAATTGCTACCAAAACCTGGAACTTTGCCAAGATCGTAATTTTGAAGCATTTGCAAACAAGACAAGGTGATACCTGACAATAGTATGACTTAACACCAGCAGGTCATGGCAGGTTTTGGTTCAGGCTTTATATGTATTTCATCGCGATCTGGGGGTTGACTAAGCATTAATGGCTTGTGACTTTTAAGCTTGTGAGCCAGTGTCATAAATATGGCCTCCACGTGGTCATTGTCATTGGGGTTTTTGGCAGAGGTTTCAAATAATGGCATACTGTGAGTATCAGCAAACTTCTGGGCCAAGTCCGTAGGTACCTGAATAGCACTTCTCAGGTCACATTTATTTCCAACAAGAATCCGTGGTATATCATTGGCAAGAAGGTGTTGTTTGCATTCCTCTATCCATGACGGCAGACTGTGAAAACTGGCAATGTTTGTCATATCATATACAAACACAACAGCATGTACGTTCCTGTAATAGTGCTGCACCATGCTCTTTCTGAAGCGCTCCTGGCCTGCCGTATCCCATAGCTGGATCTGAAAAGGGAAAGACAATGACAGAAAAAAATGTTTTATTACTCATGGTGGAAAATAATACAAATCACCTGTAGCTAGGGGAATCACACGATCACAGAAACCCACTCTTCTGAATTTATCGTACTGAAAAATTTGTGGTGAAGAAAACTGTTGCTTTTACACAATTTCAGAAACTTTTGCTTTCAAAGCTGCTCACAACTGAAGCCAGAAAGAAATGATGATGCACCTTGATCACAAATACGAATTTCTGAAAGTTTATTGGAGCATGTGTTTTGTAAGATTTTTACAGAAACAAATCCTGAAGTCTTGGCAGTAGCACTTTTATTTGAAAAAACAACATGTATTTCACAGCACAACTCTTGGCTGACATGATTTTTTTATTGCCCTAAATAACGTCACCTTCCCCAAAGTTTTGTTCTTAGCGTGAAGTTAACTGCTTATTGTGGTACTATATAAAAGTAGGAAGAAATCAAACCATGCCTGAATAACTACACCACCGACAAAAACAGGACAAAGAAATCTTTCTCTGCGGTGTATCTTTTGGACTCAAACCCTCCTGTGATGAACCTCTAACTTAAGCTTATTTAATGCTTAAACGAGGACCATACTGTGGTTTGTGGTATCAAAGCATGCATAAAAGGAATAAAAAAAACTTAGAAAAAAGAAAGCATAAACCTCCTGTTAGCTTAACATACTACTGTTGTTCCCAGGTACGCATCACTCTGTCCCAAATAGACTGAACATATTTGTTTGAAGCCTAGTCAGTGTAACAGACAATTCAATCTGTTCCCATGAAAGGTACAGCCGACATCTTCCCTTGATGAAACTGTTCTCCCATTACCATAGTTCTGCATTCCTTTGATCCAAATGTTTCAGTAAAATTTATTTAGAAATTGCAAGTATCTTGAAAGTTGCCTTGTTTACCATTTTTACCAGTGACTTCAATATTAAAAATAAGGAAACTCAAGTGTCAGGGAAATTTGCTGATGGCAAGAAGCTAAGATGCATCACTGATAGAGAGGAGGATTACAGCATCACATAACATTCTTTTGAAAGGTGGAACAGTAGAAACAGGGTGAAACTGAATAGAAGCAGATGCAAAGTCTTGATAACAGTGACTAATAAACACTTTTCCTATATGTGCAGGATTCATCAGTTTGGAAATTATTAAAACGGATGACGATCCAGATACACGAGTCAATCACAGGACATTATGAATCACTAGTGTTATAGAGTGGAGATAAAAAGAGTAACTGATGTTTCAGGATGGTGTGACTTTTTCTGCAGTATTACGTTCAACCCTGGTCACCCATCCTCGAGAAAAACTCAGATTGGAGCAGGTGGAAGTGGCAGTTACTGGTTTCATCAGGGGAACTGAGAATTTACATGAAAACATCAGAACAGCTTGGCTTCCGTAGTCTAGTCCAGTAATCTGCAGCTTCTGATACACAGACTTACGAAGATCCATGTGCTGCTTCTAAAAGGGTCATTAAGATTATTAAGAAAAGCAAAATTAAATGATTATTAAGTCGCCCTAGCCTCTGATCGCAGAAAATGGTAGTCAGTTGCAATCCATCTCATTTTGGAGCAAACGCCCGCTTTTTTCAATGGTATTACACTCTGAACACAATTGGCTGCATCTCCGTGGTCTGTTAAGGGAGTCTAGACAATCAGATTAAATACAGGCACCTAAGTTTGGGTAAGATTCATTCACCTACCCAGATAAGAGATACTTCTAGTTCTATGCACTTACAAAACATTATAAAGTCAGGAGCCTCATGGAAAATTTTCATTAATTTGGAATTTGACAAATTAAAGACAGAAGAAAGAAGGACAGACTGAAATAATCCTTACGATCAGACAACGTAATGTTAAGGAATCACTATAGATAATCTTGGAAAATGCTATATCAAATTAATTTAAAGAGGGAGATCATTTTAGCTATGAGCTTACACTTCTCTCTCCGCCTCATTCAAAGAGCAGAAATCAGTCATGCTTCAGTCAAGCACAGATCCGCAAGCGTATTGCCAGCCTTCGGTAGAGAAGGGGAAATTAAATTAAAGGTTTACATAACTTCCAAGTTAAGCGTAAACTACAGTTCCTCTAAATTTTATTTACATGCAGCTTTCAAGCTTGAAGGGTATTATCTCAAACTAAAAATGTTAATATTCTTGGCATGGAATCATTTCCACTGAGAGGCAAATCCTTCCCCAAGACTGAAAATTTCACACTTTAGAAGTGTCTTTTTTCCTCTTACCAGGTGAACTTGAGATGACCATTCCATTTCTGGCCCCCCCAAAATATTTGCTCTACTGAAAAACAACACTGAAAATGTTCACGTTAATAGATGTGCATTGATGAATTAACATTAAGATTACTGTTTCATTACTAGCTCAATACCATCCATCTTCAAGGGAGCACATTTTTTGTAACAGCCCTTTAAAATACGTGATTTGAAAATTTGGTTTAACAACATAATTCGCTAATAAAACTGTGGACAGAACCACTTTGTCACACTCCCTAGGAAAGACAAGTGGTACTTGCGTATATTGACTCAGCTATCACCTCCCACCTTCTGACTCCCTTTTGCAGATCCAGAAAGGCTGTTTTCTAAACAAGGACTCCCTTAGCATGCATGGTTTATAACACGCTGGTAAAAACATAACTGGCTTTTAATAAAGATACAACGGCAAACTTTTACAAGATGTGGGAAAAAAACCTTGAAGAGCTCAAAGATACAGAACATGATGTTTGGACTTTCTTCTTTGAATTTAATTTGCATCCTTTGCTCTTTTAATGTAGGTCAGTAAAGAGTGACATCATTGTTTTCTTCAATTTTCAATGCTTAGAACAATTTAGGAAGAGGAAAATTTAGAATGCAAAAAATTAATTTGTTGAAAATTTGAATTTATTAATCTCATCTAGGCATCGGTGTTTCATACGAAGCTGTTAGCCTACTGAACAAGCTACAAAGGAATACGCTTGTCCCCATGTCTTGGAATTCTACACAATTCACGTGTGGGAGACCCCCGACGAGAAGAACTGTGCTTGTGTTCCTGCCAATGACACAGCATTTTCCCAGCTGCGAGGGAAATGCTCAGTACTGTAGCAGCACAAGAACGACCATCCAGCTGGCTGGGGGAAGGGAGAAGAGAGAAAGAGAAGACACTACTTTACAGTCTCCTTCAACGCAAGAGGAAAAATCCCTCTGCTCAGCAAGCCCTTCAGGGCACAGCAAGAACAGCAGCAATTCAGTTCATCTGAGCTTCTCTCTTTCCTGGTTCAGCAGGCATTGCTGGAGCTCACTGCTACAAGCAAGAAAGGTGAAATGAGGGAGAGAAGATGGCAAAAAACCAAAAATTGGTGCATACTTGATGGCACACAGCATCCCCTTAAGAGCTAGAGTCCTGGCCATAATGATGAAGTTTATTCCTTTTAAAGCTGAAGCAGAATTTCCCGGAAAACGATGTGTCTCAAAAGAGCCTCCTTCAGTTCTCCGTCTCCCTCAACCAGAACTGGTATATTCAACAGGCAATATTCTCAAGAACGCAGCAAAACAACTTACCACAACATATATAACAAAATGGCACAATAACCTTTGTGAAACATCTCAGAACTGTGGATTAGGCTATATTCTTCTCCACTTCTCTCCAACAAAAAATTCAGAGATGGTGAAAACGCCAGTCAATAAGATGGTGCTGACAAGAAGATAACCCTCAGGAGGTTCTCTCCTCCATCACGGACAGCAACAGCCCAGGGAGCGCAGAATCTCAGCCATCATCTAAAGGAGTACAGAATCTCAGCCATCAGCTAAAGAAGTGCTATTCAGTGGTTTTATAAAGAAAAAGAGTAACAGCGAGTCTTACACATTTTTCTTCTTTAGTTAAAAAGGAGGATATGAAGTGAAAAAAACACAAGAGAAGGAAACCAAATGGACTTATATGCCCTCCACAATTTCTTTAATCAGTAAGTAAGCAAGGAAAAACTACAGCTTTCAGCTACATGACTGTAAGCTGTCATTACAAAGCCTGGTGGTAACAAATGCAAAAGTACAATTCCAAGAGTACTGTTAATCCCTTTTTCTACACATTATTAAGCTTTGCTCATGGAAACAAACTATAACACAGAAGTAGAAGGGGATTCTGTTTAAAACCGTGTTACTCCTAGAAAGCAAACTGCATTTGTAAGCAGCTAGTAGTCTAATCTGCAAAGGACTGTTAGGATCACCACTAGCATTGATGTAATCTACCAGGCAGATGAGGTGTATTTCATATACTTTTAAAATTTGCTTTACAGTGCAAAGAAGCCAAAAGAGCGTTTTTTCCTCCCATCCAATTTTTCAGTAAATTTAGTTTTGCAAGACTAAGCTTTAGCTAAACCTATAATTGGAGTAAAAAACAACGGTCAAACGTTGCTGTCCAGTTCTGTACCACATTTGCCTAAACATGCAGCAATCTTAACAGAATCCTAGAAAAAAAATTAGGAGTTGTAACACATTGCTATCGCTGATGCGGCCGTTCACTCCTGAACAATGTTCAGTTTCTTAACGGGACATTTTAAAAGCAAAATGCTCGTAACAGTGGCATCTGCACAGCTTCGTGGGCTTGAAGGTTAAGCCAATTAAGCGTGATCCTTGATAAACCCAGAAGTAGAATTTCTGGGAGGCAAGAAGCCGCTGATGCCAGGCACATCCAACACTAAAGTACTGGTAAGTAAGAGATCTACCTAGAAGTCCATTTTAAGGAGAAATTATCGACTAACACCTGCCAAAAGCTGCGCAAAGGCTTGGCCTATGGCAGGAACTTTTCACCACCATAGAAACCTGCATCGTAATTACCTTTCCAATAGGAGCAAGGCAAAATAGTCTTAAACAAAGTTGCGGAGCAGAGGCAGCCGAGGCCACCGGCTACGCGGCACAACCGCACTAACTCCGGGGGTACGGAAGCGTGACCCGAGAGCCAACCCACCACCCCGGCGAGCGGCACGGCGGCAGGGGGGGCCGGGACGTCCGGTCCTCACGCCAACCGCGCACAGCCCCGCCGCCTGCCCCGGCCTTTGGAGGCGAGCTGCCAGGGGCTGGCAGGGGCTCACCGGCCCCAGCCTGACACCCGCCAGCACCCGCGCCTTCCTCTCCCCCCGCTTCTCCTGCCTCCCAGCTGCCGCTCCAGCGACGCTGGAGCCCCGTACCAGGCGCGGGCTGCTCCCTCCTGTCCGCGGCCCGGCGGGTGCACCCCGCTCCCCGCAAGGCCCGAAGCGGCGGGGCGGCCGGGGGACAGCAGCAGGCCGCGGCGGGCAGCGCTCCCGAGCAGGGCTCGGCGGGCCGAGCACGGGGGCGGGGAGGGCGGCGAGCGCTCGCCCCGTCGCGTCCCGTCCCGTCCCGTCCCGTCGCGTCCCGTCCCGCTGCGGCGGTACCTTGATGCGCTCGCCGTCGATGGTGACGGCGCGCTCGCGGAAGTCGACGCCGATGGTGGCCTCGGTGCGCTGGGGGAAGCGGCCGGCGCAGAAGCGGTAGGTGAGGCACGTCTTCCCCACGTTGGAGTCCCCGATGACGATGATCTTGAAGATGCGGGAGCGCGCGGGGGGCAGCCCGCCGGGGAGCGCGCCGCTGCCCGTCAGGCTCAGCTCCAGCGAGGACTCCAGGTCGGCCGCCGCGGCCATCATCGCTCCGGGGGCCCGGGCGGACCGCCTCGGGAACGGGGACACGACCGCGACCGCCGCGCTCTCCTCCCCCTGCTCCTGCTCCTACCTCCCGCGCGGCGGACGGGCGCGCGCCCCGCCGTCCGTTAGCCGCCGCCCCGGGGAGAAACGACCGCCCACAGCGCGCGCGCCGCCGGTAGCGCCCCGCCGCGACGCGACACGTCACGTCCCGTCACGTCTCGCCGCCTCCCGCCCGCCGGCTGGGGGCGGCAGCGCGGGGAGATCTCGCGAGAGCGCGGCGCTGCCCGCCCCTCCGCCAGTCCGCGTGCGCGAGCGTCGGTGCCGCGCGGCCCACGCCGCCAGGGGGAGCCGCTGGCCGGGCCTCAGGCCCTGAGGCGCCGGGGCGGGAAGCGGGAGCGAGTTGCGGCGGTAACCCGGGCACCGTCGGGACCTGGGAAGCGGCGTGTCCCCGCCCAGCCAGCCCGGCGCCCGGGGGTGAAGCGGCAGCGGCCTGCCCTTCCCTCCGGTGCCGGAGGAGCACCTCCGCCCGGGGGTTACGTTTGTGAAGTGCCGGCACTGGTGGCGAATAAAGACCAGAGGCCTTGTGTTTGCTCGTGGGGAGAACGTTCTGCCATCGCCTTGAGGGTCCGCTTGTGGCACGGTGGGCCTCTGGCTGGGGCAGCGGGAAGGGCCCAGGTGCCCGGGCCCGAGGTGGCGGTGGGGCAGCCGGCGTTGCTGGGCAGGCGTTCTGTTGAGGCTGCGTGTGCGCGCCGTGGGGCGGCAAGGGGGAAGCGGATCTCGGCCCACCCCGGTGCCATCGCTGCGCTCCGGCCTGGCCGTTCTGCCGTCCTCTATGGCGGTGAGACGGCAGCAAGTTCATCCCTGACAGGGAGACAGGTGGACCAGAAGCGGTTGGCGTATCTCACAATAAGTATGGCATTGCCTTAAGAATCTCAATAAACTCACCGAGCGCATCAGCCTAGGGGAGAGGTAGGATGTAGGCATCGAGCTTAAGCAATGTCCACCAGCAAAATTAAAAGAGTTTAACCCCTACACTGAAAAGCAAATGTAGATTGCGGTAATTGAGAGAAGCGTTACCCTGACGGTGGCTCTCTGGCCTGCAAACTGATAGCTGAGCCAGGATTCCTGAGGTTTGGATCAGATACCTAATAATAGCCATTGGGAGTCCTCCGCTTTAGCCCGTTACACATGTTTCCGACCAGTCGGGGCTTCTGCCTGCACAAGTGAGAAACGATCCTTGGATCATTGCTCCCTGTAGAGCAACTGTCATGTGGTTGAAGGATAGTGCTTTGAGCAGCCTGTCATTGCTCATTTATAAAAGCAATTGGCTAGATTAAGTAAAAAAAATAAAATGCCCTGAGTTCAAAGCAGCTTTAGTCACAGTGCCCATCTTGTTATTCCCTTTCCCGCTCCCTTGGACCAACCTCATGGAAGATTGCAGAGAAGTGCCTCCACCCTGTAGTCCTCTTCTGAGACAAGATACCTTCATTTATGCTGTCAAATAATTTATTCTGACAAAGAAGAGGAGTAATTTTGTTCCGGTGTGAAAGTAAGATTAAAGGAGGTTGTGCCACGCTTGGGTTCTTACTGTCCCTTCTACAGAATGGCTCCTTTTTGCAGTCAGAATGTAAAACGTGTTTGGCTGCATAGCAAGCATATCTGTAATGGTTAAAGGAGTAGAGAAGTCCTAATTCTAGCGGGGGATGCTCTGGTTTGGGCTCTGGCTAGCATGCTAAAAGGAGAGTTTAAACAGCTGTTTGGCAGGGTCTGCCAGCAGCTCATTTAACTTGAGTTTGATCTGGGTTATGCCAAGAGGGCCAAAGTGAGTTATAATTAGATCTGAGCTCTTCAACAGCTCTGAACAGCTTTTATTTCACCAAGGAAGGCTCTTTAAATGCAGAATCGATACACCATCTAGTGGCCGCAGGCATTCTGAGTCATTAGGTTTTTATACTCCCCTAATTTTACAGACACCCCCAACACCTTGCCCAGGAATTTGCCTCTCAATACTGTCAACGGCCACCCTAGTTTCTGTTTCGTTAGCCATAAGACAGGCAGAACCACCTTCACGGGGATGCTCTGGAACACAGCCGGGCCCTGAAAGAGCAGACTTGCAGGAAATACCTTCTGAGAGTCACCGTCTGCTAACGCTTCCCGTTGGAGAGTGACGATCCCAGGGGAATCCAGCTTCTGAAAACCCTTCACTGGCACGGGCTGGGCAGAGTTTAAATACTGTCCCAGATGTGGACAATATGTAAAGATGTTGCTCAGGGTTTCTGGGTACAGGAAGTAAAGTACTGCTTACTTAAAGTACTCTTTACTTAAAAGAATGCCCAGTTCTTCCAGGGGTCAAAATAAAATCCTGAGTGCAGTTAATGAAGCTCCTCATTTGCTTAAGGTTTCTTGATGGTATTCAGAATTTGCCTGCTCTTCTTGCAGCGGCTTGCCTTAGCTTGAGCTAGTAAAAGTACATGTGGGGGTTTTAACTGTCCTTTTTGAACTTCCCTAGTACACCAGTCATGAGACTTCCTGATGAGCCTTAACAAATCAGTAAGAAATCCGTGATTTGACATGACCCATCCCACCCATTCCTCCTTTTCTCCGGTAAAGCTGTTCCTCCAGAGCAGGAGTTTCGGGGGAAGGTGGCTTCCCATCGAGAGGACAGCAGTCACTGCCTCTGTTCTGCGCTTGACAGCCAGATGCCACTGCCCTTCCGAATTGTGGTAAGATGGAGATGGAAAGGTCAGTTGATTTATATGGGCAGACTCCATAGTTTCAGCCAGAATTCCTAAGCTGTGTAGAGATTGCTTAAATCTCTAAATTGTGTACATGACAAAATTCCAGTTTGTCAAAATTGAATTTTTTTCATGGGAATGTATTTTCAGTGACTAAAATTTTCCCAGGAGAGTGTTCGGTGATTCAAAATGGCATGTCTGGTCAGACCCAGAGCAGGAAAGTAGGAAGAGGTGATGGCTAAAATGCATCAGGTCTGGAAAAATCTAATTTCAGTTTTCAGTCCCATCACAGGGACTTGACCCAGGGTCTCAGATACCGGGTAAATGCCCCAAGCAGGGCAGCTGGCACTTGGTACGGACCTCCCTCTGCCTCCTCACAGAACTGCTCTGTTCTGCACACTCTGCCAGCTGGACCAGAAATCCCAAGATCCCGATCTGCAGAACCGCAGGTGGAACACGCACGGTTTTCAAGTCCAGCTGAGGCTGAGAGATACCTGTCCCACGGTGATCAACAATTAATTGCTAGCCACGCATTTCAGCTGGAGGATAACAGAAGCTTCATGTATGCTGGGTATGCTACACATCCGTTAATGGTAAAGGTCAAAACTTTCCGTTCTCCAGCCCAATGGCCTTTGGTAGACGTCATCTAGTCCATCTGGCAGTAGCTCAAGAGGAAGAGGAGCTATGTTTCTATCCAGTATAGCCCAAGCAGTGTGAAACTAGCTTACATGTGAAGAGCTTCATGTAAACAACTGCTTTAAGTTTGTGGCCTACTGAGTTTTGGGTACGTAAACCCATGCAAAACTGATGCAGTGTTGTTTTGGTATGACAATTATAACTGTTCCAGCTTGGCTGGAGCAAAAATCCAGCTAGTCTGCTCTCCTGCCTGCTGTGGGCAGAGGAAGCTTAAGGGAAGACTACAAGAGCAAGGGGATAAGAGAGCCTGCCTTTACACCCTCATGACTTCTGCTGATCCGTGGTGAGGGACTTCACAAACAGAAATTGCATCAAAACTGTTCCGTCGAAAGTCTACCTTTGTATAAGAACAAATATTCCTGATACACTTCACTTGTAAATTAAAAATTATCTTAAAACTTACTTTAAAGTTGATCCTCTAACTGATTTAAAGTGCTTTACCAACAGCTGTAAAGTAGAAAATCTATTTGTTTTTAAAGCACCTTTTGAACTTAAAGTATATCACAACGTTATAGAGTTCTCTTTTTAAATGATTATTATTTTGCAGTGCCTACATAAGAGCAGCTTACAAATACACTTAATAGCTTGAAGGATTTTTAGATCAATCCATGCAGCTCTTACACAGAAACTCTCAGTATGGTTAAGTCAGAAGTACACCGAACTAGGTCACTCTTGCTTTTTAAGCGTAAAAAAATTTAAAAAATTAACTCGTATGACATTGAACTCCAAGCGGGAGTGAAAAGGCAATAAACAGTGAAAGTTACTTGGTAAAATTTCTTTCCAGCTTTCTTTGTAGGGAACATTCATGCTAGTATTTGAATGGGATTCATGCATCTTCTCCAATGGCTGCTTCTCGCTGTGAAAGCTGCTTATCTTAGAGCAACAAGTGCACATGAGTTACTCTGAAATAAAAAAATCATCAGTGAAGCCCTGTCTTTTAATTCTACAGCAAGGTAGGGCATCCAAAATGCTGTCCCGTAACTGATGCCTCAGCAATGCTGATCCACAGTAACTGAGGTATTCTGTTTTCGCTATGTTTTTCTACCTCAGGGTATTTTGTGCCAGTTGGTAGCCCTGAGGTGAAGTACACGGCCCTTTTTCAGCAGAGAAGGCCAACCCTGAATGTAATACGCCAGGTTACAATGTTTTCCAAATACGAGCCAGAACAGCAGTTTCCAAAATTTTGAGAGATGTGTTTAACGCTACAGGAAGAATGTCAGTTAAGATCTTCCCAATCGCTCTCCCATTTCCCCCTTGCTAGGGGCATGGCCAGGCGGATGCAGCCGCCCGGTTAGCACTGCAGTGGGTGGGACTGCGCTCCTGGAAATCCCCACGAACCAAAGTGCTCCTCACTCTGGCAAATACAGGGAGGTGGCCAAAGAAAGTTGGAGGTACAGTATTTCTTTGCAAATTCTCTATAAAGAGAAGGAGGCTCATACAATTCCTTGGAGGTCCTCAGCCATGAATCAGTAAGGCTACAAGGCCAGATCTTCTTAATTAGTGATGGGTTAAAAAATGATGGCTAATGCAGTAACTCCCATGCAGGGCGATCTCAGGAGAATCTCGTGGACTGAAGTCACTTCTATATGAGCTACTTGAGTGTAGTAGTGGAAATTTCATCACTTCTGATATATATGTAGGGATAAAGGTGTCGATGGGATCATTACATTTCATCCAGCACAGACTATTTCTGGGTGTTCCTTTCTATTATATTTGGAGACTAGCAAATCTAGTTGAATTTATTTATAGTAACAGAATGAATTAAAAATACATCTTGCTATGTAAGCATTTGAAAAAACTTTGGTTTTCTTCTTTTGCAAGGACAAGTACTTTTAATACGGTATTCGGATGTATTCGGTGAATGAATGTACAAGAGCCTAAGTTCACAGTTATTTTTATTTAGCAGATGTAGACGTTTCTAAGGAAGGGGATTCTGAAAATAGTTGCAAGTCTCTGGGCTTGCTCAGCATTTCAAGAATAGTTATTTCTGTCTTTCCTTGAAGACGTATTTTAACTTGTCAGTCCCACGAAAATGCAAACTGTTCAATATCGAAAAGTTATGTCTACTGGGTTTTAAGTTAAGAAACAAATTAGGAAAAAAGTGTAAGTCTAAGACTGTCTCATGTTGCTCGTTACTCTCTGAAGGGATCAAAAAGTTTTCAGGTGTGTCCTTTTGAGCCTGGTAGTTTGCTGATTAAAAATGCTTTTAATGTTTCTGCAGAGATACTGTCCCTCTGACTTCTGAATTCCTCTGGGGGCTTTGTCCTTTCGTGCGAGGCCTCGCATCCTCCATTTTTGCAGGGGAAAGTCCTGTGGTTTTGCAAGGAAAAGTTCTGCTGTTGCAAGACTCGACTTTGCAAGTCTAAGAAGAGTTGGACCTCCCATTGACATGTTCCTTTATGTTAAAATACAGATGGGAGAAATGTTGCAGCAAGAAAGGTCAGCTTTTTAGGAGATAGGATTTAAGGACCCTGTACGTCAGGTTCTTAAAGCAGACTGAAAAAGCAAGTATTAACATACCCTGCTGAAGTCACAAAGCCAAATGTCTCATCTGTCTTTGCATTTAAATAAAGTTTTGACACAGCTGCTTTTACTGCCAGTTACTGGAATGTGACCTTCTCATTCACTTCCGTGCCCTTGTTCTTGTCAAAACTATAGAACTAAAAGCTCTAAGGAAATTAAAAGAAAGAAAAGTTTTTCCATTTCTGTCTTATGCTTGGATTTTATTCTCAGTGCATGCCTGATGAGAGATTGGGGCTTTAGTGTTTAGATCAGTGTATGTTTTAGGTTGTCTGGATGATAATAACAGTCCTCATCCACCGGACATACCACCGTAGCCTGTGTCTGACAGAAGCCTTACCTCCCCTGCCATGAGAATCCCCTGCCAAGCATGGGCAGAGAAAAACTGGACCCTTAGTGCTAAAGGCAGCATCTGCAGCTTTATGAGTGGTAGTTTGAGAGGAGCACCCACTGACCGTCCCTACTCATAGGAACGTGAATGGCTGCGGGATTGCGTCTTCAGTGCTTGAAACACTGCTTGGCCATTTGGGTCTGTACGGAAAGGTAACGCCCTGCAGCTCTTGGATGACGGTAACTGAAATAATGAGCCATTTGGCCTCTCTAGGTAGCCGTGTTGATAACTGAATCACTTCTGCGTCAAGAGCTTATCGCTGAAACACGGGCTCTCCGCACATCCCAAACCTGTACCAACGCAGCCTACGCATCCCCGCTCCGGTGCTGGGCCTGCCCTCTGCCTCCTTGGGCTGACTCACCCGCGGGGGATCAGAAAACCTAACGGGGAGCATCTCGACAGCGGGGGTGCCGACGGCACCAGCCGACGGCAAAGCTATTCTGAAGTGTTTTGATTTCCACCAAGTGCGTGTTAAACCAAAAGCTGCGTCCCTGCTTTCTCTCTCCCTGCAGTTGTACACGCTGTGCTCAAGGGCTTTCTGCCTGTCCCCAAGCAGCACTGCAGAAAGGTTCATCAAATGTCACGAAGCTTCTATATTTACTTGTCTGCACCAGGGCCTCCGATAAATCATTCCCGGGCAGCAAACAAATCCCGTTGTACTGTGCTCTGCCGACAATTTGCCCGCATGTGTAAGCTCCAGATTGAAGACCTTGAGCCCCAAGGCTTTGTTTGCTGTGAGGATACATTGTGCATTTTATTTTCTGGCAACAGGTTTTTCTTCAAATAGTACGATATCAGACTGTGGTTTTGTTACTTATTTCTGCAAGAATAAGCTTTTCTCCTTCTTTTTCCAGGCTCTCATTTGTTAGCAAGGGCATGGTCCTACTCCTGTTTTCATTAAAACATTGAATTAAAAAACCCCACCTATGAACAAAACTGGGAACTGTCCCCACTTCAGGCCCTTTTGGTAAAATCCCATTTACATCAGCAACCTCAGTTTTGTTTTCAGCAAGAATAAGATCGGGGGTTCCAATAAAATCAGCATTAGCTTTATAAATAGCAAACCCTTCCTCTGCTCTCCTCCTGCCCCAAAAAACCCTAAAACATTGCAACTAGCATCAGTTGTTGGTTTCCGTGCAGAGGCTGGGAAGACCCACCAGGCTGGGATGGCTAACCTGGTTCTTTACCGGTATCGTGGTTCCACAGCTGCGCTGAGATACTGCCCTAAGGACATCTCTGAAAGAACATCAGTCTTCAAGGTGTCAGCCACACAAATCTGCTTTTTAAGAGGGCTACGTATGACAGGATATTAGAAAGCAAATACTATAATGTGCTTGTGCTATTGAAAATACTATGATCTCACCAGGAAGAATAATTTATAAGGTATATAGAAAAAGCAAAAAAACCCACCCCAAAACAGACGGAGCCCATGCATCTTATAATATTGCTAACATAGGTACAAGGGAAAACTGCATTTTCCTAGTGGTTTGTGAAGATGTCCTTTCTGCTATCAGATTTTTAAGTTTCTTACTGTATTCAGCGTTCCTACTTGTATTTATTCCAGTGGCGTCAGTCTTTCTTTTGCCCTTTCTTAACATTCAGCAACAGCCCGTGCCTCCAGACACAGGACTCGTGGCCCTGCGCTCAGATGACTTTGCTTCCTCAGTTTTAACGTAGCTGCGGCACGAGGCTTTTCCGCCATTCCCTTCTCTTTCAGGGTTTTACATAAGGGTAAATTTAGGTCACCATACATTGTTCACATAGCACGCATGCAATTTGTGTACCTGTCAATAACTTAGAAAAAGCAGGACGGCTTCACTCTTGGTTAACCTTTTCAGTGCAACCAAGCCAGAAGATTCGGGATGCTCTCAAGTTGTTAATTCATGTTTTTGCCTGGAAACCAGTGTCTCGCATCCCTTTGTGCTCTCTGCTCTCTGGGCTTTTGAGAGACGGTCACGCGTCGGGGCTGGAAGAGAAGGCAGAAGGCTGGGCAGGGGGTTTACCCGGCTTGAAAGTGCTTCGGGGTCGCCTCGCCAGAGGGAAAAAAGCTAAGCAAAGGCAGACTGTGTGAAAAAGCGAATTTGTTTGCCCGAGAGTGACAGGAGCTAAAAATTGTGTTTTCTCTATCCCTGTTTCCTTTCTGTATTTTAGTTTGGAGCATCAGGGAATTCGGGAAAGAGGCGATAGGGTAGGGGTCAGGCTTGCTGCACCTGAACTGTTGCATGGGGAGGATTTTGGATGGATGAGGTGGCTCACAGGACAGCCCGTGACATGCTGTACGTTACGTACAGCAGTATAAAGAAGTCTCAGCCCGGTTTTGCCAGTGTCAAGTTCTAACAGAAGCGGGTAACCATCCTCCACCATCAGGGTCCTGTGATACTAAACAGAAGGTAAAGGAGACGTGGGGGAAAGGTGCTCATCAGGGGACAAAACAGGAATTTAAAAGCACAAACAAGTTTACTCTGCAATAAAGCAAAAAGACTCTTTTCCCAGCTCAAACACAAATATTTTCCAGTTACATTTCATTAAGATATTTATTGATACTGCAAGTGAAGTGAGATGCAGAATTATGAACACTTGGTGATTCCTATGAGGAAAAAAAAATGCTTGAAATGCATGACGTAAACAGCCAGAAACCAACATTGCCCTAAAACTGTCTAAAGATGCTTCTAGATGAAAAAGACAACTGCAAGAAAAATTAGCAGATAATTAATAAAAGCAGTTTAATACATTATGAGGAGTGTCTGGGCTTTTTTTGTGATAAAATCATACAAAGTTTACCTAGTGAAACAGAGCTGGTCCTGCTCTCAGGGGCTGTTAGGACATCACTGTGGGACTCTTAGAAGAATAGAGAGATGGCTCTTAGTTTTGAGAAGTTCAGGAGAAAATGCCAAGCGCTGCAAGGTCCTGAAGAAGCCCTCACAAACCCACGACTTGCACTTGCTTACCGTGGAAGTGCCAGTCTTTCTGCATGAACCACTCAACAGCCCCATCTTTGCTCACCCTTTACTTTCCCCGAAATAAAGGGCATTTACACATCCCTCGGGTTAGCTGCATGAAGGCAGATGGGAATAAAGTAGCAGCTGAGTCCAGTTTTGGAGTACCGCTGACTGCCTCATCTACAGCGCAGCTAAGGTGTAAAGCGAGCGGGATTCCTCCTTCCCTGCTTCACAACAGCTCAGGCATTGCCGAAGTCATGCAATCCAAATGAGAACATTCCTTTTGCACATATTATTTAGAAAAAAAAAAATTAAAGGGAGCAGAACCCTGACATTGCTTTGCCAACTGTACAGTGAGTTGACTAGTTTCTTTTGTTTTAGAACAGTATTAATTCACCTCCAGCAGCATCTGGTGAGGTTCAATAGCTGCAGGAAGGGGACTCGCTAGGCAATTAGCATGCATCCCTCCAGTGTTTTGAGGGACAGAGCGACCCCGAAGAGATGTTGTCTTTCTGCTGCTGCACGTGGGACCTCCAGGAGAGTTTCCAGAAGCATAATGACAAGGTAGGAAGATACCTGATGGAATGGAGAGGTACTGATGAAAAGTCAGTCCTGACAGATTTATGCAGATAAAATAATGTATGAACTGCCAGACTACCTTGGCTACTCATAAATCTTCTGCACTTTAAGACCTCTTCTAGACAATCATGAGGTGCTGTTCTCAGAAATGGAAGGGTGAAGTTTGAAGGTATTAAAAGTTCGAGGCAGGCAGTTACCCAGCGTGAATGCCCCTCGCCTCTCACAGAATTAAAATGAAACCACTGAGGACATTGATAAAGAGGGGATGCTATTTTTTTAGGGGATGTTACTTTTTAGTAGGGTACGATCTATGCAAAGGAACCCTTACTGCAACAAGCTCTCCTTTCACATCCAAAGGGGTGAATATGAGGATATTGCTATAATCACTTCAGTGTCTCACCACCACCCCTGTTTTATTTATTTATAACAAAATACAGACCCTGCAGGTTGCTGAAGCCCTTTGTGCTCACTGTAGAGTGTTAATCAGAACTGTTATTCATTATACACAGTAGTTAACATTTTTTTCCAGGCAATCTTAACTGTCAAGTTCACAACACATTATAGGTTGTTGTAATGCCATGCCAGCTGCTAGCTAGTTAGTTTTGCTCCGATTAGTCAGCATTACCATATTACTTTCTCTGCTGACTGATTAAAACCACAAGACATCCGGGGATGCTGGGGCAGGAAAGCTTTGTGGGCTCATGGGTGGGGAAGAGGCTACTGAGATTTATTATTTTTGCCCCCCAAACCAGATCTGAGGAGAATAGCAAATGCCTCTTCATTCAGCTGCCTCTCAAACCCCTTTTATTCAATCCATCAGTAAGAGCATTTCCCAAATCCCCATATTGGCTCTTTGTAGCTTGAAAGAGCAAAGGATCTTTTTATATGTATGTACGAGCTTGTAGGGTAGGGAAGACAGCTCCCTGCCAAGGTGGTTCTTACCCGGCCCGACTCCGAAGAGAGCCACAGCCTTTGCCTACTGATCTTTCTCCCTTTTGCAAGACCCGCACCCCAATTTACAACCCGTCAGTGTGGATGGAGACAATGGGGAATTAAGGGAACTAGTCAAGGGATCGCTTATTACAAAGCTGGTAGGCATCTAAGGAGGACATTGAACCCTACAAGGAAACACTAGCACTCATTTACAAACAGAACTCAGCATTTTTATTCATTGATTGACTTCCTGCCAGTTTTGATATTTGCTACCACCAGAGAAGAGCGTAAAAACACAGTACAACATTGTTAACCAGTTAGGAAGGCTGGAAGGGAAAGCAAACCCCAGTACAATTGCAAGTAACTCGGTGGAGTTCATAATTAAGATTTTTTTGAACGCACCAGCAATGAAGCAATAAATATGCTGCTGCACTGAACCAACAGGACTTTGACTAAGTTTGTGGTTTATTGCATTACAGTTTAAAACTAAACGTTATCCATCATCATACATTTGTTCACCAACCAGGTAAATGACACTTTTTCATATGTTATGTGCTAAATGGCTAAAGTTATGCAGTAGCTGAACTAGACTAGGACTAGTAGAGGTAGATATTGAATGGGCAGTGCCAGGCAGAAATATTTTGTAAAAGTATTTTTTCTCTTTTGTTATGAACAGTTAGCAGATGTAACATTTTCAATTAAAACAACAAACATCTTAGGAAAGCTATTCCAAGATGCTTTGGATTTTCTAGTAATATTTCTCTTGCGATATTCTTACAAACCCTTTGATATGGTCTGTTGTAAACTGGACAATCTTTGTCCTCCGAGTTTTCTGCCACAATTTACTTGAAGACCAACATACAAAGCTAGAATCTTTGTGAACATATTACTATTTGCTTGTACCACTCTAAAAGTAATACACATTTACAGCTTCCTTGGCATGGGAAGACTGCATTTATAGTATTTACAGCTTCAGTAATCTTTCTAGTAATAAAAAAAGCTATTTTATAGTTAATCTAAAATGGAATTTCTATTATGCCACCTCCTTATAACGTGCTTCAGTCTCCTTTTGCTGAGCTGCTCTATCAATTGCTCCTTGCCATTCTCACTGCTGGCTGTATGCTCTTGGGAAGAAGAGTCTCTGCCCGAAACAGGCATTAAAACTGATGTTTGTCGACTGCAGCTTTAATTTCCAGGAAATGTAATCATGACAACCTGACCATGAGTTTTGTAAAAGTGTACGCCCTCTGCTCCTTACCACATCCAAGAACAGTTCACAACTGGAATGCTCCTGGAAGCCAGTCTTTCCCCAAGCTCAGCAACCGTTTTCCTCCGTCTAGAACTGTAACTTCCATTAATGAGCTTATAGACTGCTCGATTCCTTACTGGTACAACTTTCTGATTATACTACATTTGCATAATTTTCCTCCACAAAATACCAAAGCAGTATGTTATCAGACAAGCGTAACTCTTACTTCCACATAGTTGGAGCTATTTCACATTACCGCAGAGGTACCAACTGCATTTTTAGAGCAAACTTTCTTAGGGGGAAAGACAGGGAAAGGATTTCAAAGGTAGCTAGCTACCCAGTACAGAACACTTGCAAAAACATTTAAAGTGATCATGAAAAAGGAAAAATCATTTTAATTCAGGTATCTTGAGCTGGATTATCGCATCAAGTGGTTTTGTTAGCATTAGTGGCACATGTTCAAAGCACAACTGTGGTGTATGGGCTGCTAGCACTGCAGGAACCATGGCACCATTGCTCGAAGCCTCAAAGGCATCATGTTGGACAAAAGATCTTTTATTATTTGAACTTGCTCACATGACACTGAAATTGTATTTGCACCTCTGGTTTCTCAGGCCTGATTTCACCCTACTCTCATCAGTGTTTTCTTTACAGAAAGACAATGACAATTCAATCTGGCTGAAGAATAAGGTGCTACGCCAACTTCCAGGGTCTGCTGTACAGCTGGTGCACTGCCAGACCTGGGAAAACAAACCAAAGCAAACACTAAAGGAAGATTTAATAGGCTGATTCTACGTACCTCATCTAGCCCTAGAGAGCTCCCTGGAAAACATGGAATTTTCTCCCTACGCTAGGAGAAAAACGGAGTGACAAACTTCATTCTGTATTCTGGCTGACACATCACACATGAAGACATGATTCCTCCCCTGTGAACATGGAAGTATTAAGACCTCTACTGAAAAGAAACCGTAACTGTAGAAGAATATAGAGGCTTTTAAGGCATTTAAGATGCAAAGAAATAAAGTGAGTTACTGAATAGATAATTTTGAAACTATTTTACCTGTTTGTTCACACATACCACATATCTGAATGCTCTGGTCTCCAAATGGAAGAAGTGAATACCTCACCTATCATCCTGGGGCAAACAACCACTCTCAGTTACTTACAATTTGTCCACTTCTGACTTGGACATTGCTTCATGCAATGTCTCTATCTAGGGAAAATTTGTTGTTTGAACTTTTTTTCCTCCCCCAAAGAAAGATATCCATGGTATATGTCATCACCAGTGGCTCCACTGATGGTGAAAACATCATTCTCCAGTGAAAATCATGAAGCATCAAACCAAATCACGTCATTAGTAAGCGACATTCTAGGTCACTCTGACTATGACTGCAATCCCTGCTCACCTGCTTTGGCAGCCGAGCACCAATGATTACAATTTTGGATCTCGGCATGCAAAGGAAAGTTTTCACTGTAGCATGGCAATCTGTGCTGCTACTGCTTCACAAGACTCATTGCATTGGATCATAGCTTCATTTCCAGCTCTTAAAAACTCTTCCCCAGAAGTTAGCAATGCATCTAATGGGAGAGACGCGAAGATGAAGGAATAACAATTCCTTTGCCAATTAAAGAACCTTCTTCTTCAGGTAAACTCTTGACTTGGTTTCATTTCCTGAGACTGCAGTCTTCTGGAAGGGGATGAGGAACCTCTTTAATCCGAAAGCATCATCTCTGAAGCACTATAGATGCCTTTCAGCAAGGTTATGAAGAAGTGTCGTTGGGGAAATCACAATAGATGTGTAGATGGAGGCTTCTGGAAGGCCCACAGAAGTATCCTTTCCCACTTGCATAATGAAAGATAACATGTAACTTCTTGCTTTTAGTTCATGTATTTCAACACAAAAACAGGCGGTGAAAAAGTAAAGGAAATAATCCCATTTATAGGCAGCACCAAAAAACCAGAATTTGGAAAAAAAATTGCTTGATGCAGTTCACAATCTGTTAAAAAGAGTGAACACTCATCTGCCTCCAGCTAAGCATCAGAAGCCAAGAAAAGGGCAGCAATACTCAGAGGCAAGGCCAAAAGCTCATAGCTTGTGCAGGCAAGATTGAACCATCTTCAGTAGTTGCAGAAGACATGCAGTCCAAGTATCTCAGGCTGCAGAAAAGACTGAGATCTCGACATAAATACCAGAGTCAATTAAAGGCTCTATAGGTATTCTAGTCCCTAAAAGCCCAGCAGATTAAATATACAAATATAGCAATACAACTTACATTTCTGACATGAACTACGCTGCAAACATACACAAGAATAGTCTAACCATGAAAAGAAAGTGGTGCTGAATATACAAGAAACAAAAAACTGTTCTTCTGACAGAAAACTACAAACCCCAATAAGTCTTCCTGGATTTCTTAACTGTACGTGTCAATCACTGAATTCCATGATGTGGAAGAGGAAGGCTGTGTATCCACACGACTGATACTCTGTAACTGAACTCCTGCAGCAAAGAAGGCACTCACTTTATAAGCTGTAGTTTATTTTCTGCTCTGTTTTATATGATGAGCCTATAAAAAAAAAAAACATTTGAGCACTTATCTATATTATTAACACAGTAGACTTGTAGACTGAAGCTTGACTTGGAAAATAAAATTCAACGTAACATTGGTGGAACTTAAAAGCCAAGTAGTAAAGCATTCTGTGTTATAGGACTTCCCAGACATTCAGTATTTACATATAATGCATTTGCACTTTATACTCAACAACCACCCATCAGCAGTGACATTATTAGCATAACTGGACAGCACAGTAAGCCAACCCTGAGCTGCACTCTAGTGAACCCATTCATTTCGAAGTACAACAGAGATTGGTTTAAATATTCACACAATTGTTTTTCAAAACGTTTTATTGCATTATATTTGGTACCTTATGTTTGACAAAGGAAATTACATCTGTAACTGCAGGAATAAGAAGCTGGTCTGTTATTGAAAAAAAATCTTGGGCCCCTTAAAAGTTACAAAGTCTTGGGCTTGCCTGAAACAACTGAGCAAGAAATATATTCTTAGAAATGTAGGGCTTCAAGTATTACAAACCTGTGACACTGTGGAAAAGTTCCAGAGGTATCTAAACTGCAGCACTTTATTTTTTTTCTGCATAACGTGAACAAGGCCTGCTGAGGTTTTAAACTATTAGTCTCTTGATCAGTCAAAATGGTAGTCAGGAGTTCTCCTCTTTGCAATTTCAAGCCATAGTATGTTCTCATTTTGTTTTCACTCTATGTGAAAAATGCATGCTATCTTTCTAATTAGTTGGTGCCACATCACAGTGCATAATTTTATTTGGTTCTTGCATTACAGTTTTAAAAAGTTTGGCCAACCTACGCTGATAGGTTCATCTCAAGAACAGCAATGTCGATTCTCCCCACCCCACCCCCCAAGTTAATTCAAAGAGAGATAGTTTTAACTGGTTCCTTCAGTTAAAAACTGTGGTGCAAGAACACCAAACTGATCGTGTACAGTGAATTTCAGAGACACAACAAGCTTATTGAACACACTATGTTTCTTAATTCTGCTTGATATCCGTATGTCCCAGCATCCACAACACAACACGTATGTTGCAGGTTTCTCTGTATATTCTGATTCACATTGCATACTTCCTATGGACAGAATCATCCCCGTATCAAAATCAGTCAGATGCTAAAGCCCCATCAACTCTTTGTGCTCAGTGAAAGAATCCAGTGCTAAAACAGCATTTTTGCTGTCTGAGATAACAGTAATCTCACAAGACAAATTTAAAGTAATATTTCTGCCACACACCTGCTCTGAGGGCTATACGCCTCCAGATTTCATATAAATTAGTTTAAAAACATGGGTAGGTAGGTAAGGAGAAGGAGTTTTTTTCTTCAATTTTAGCAGCTTTTAATTTTTAAGAAACCGAACAACCTATATCCAGTAATATGTTAGATATTTTATATATATACTTTGTCAGCAGGATAAAAAAAAAGTAAAACTATTTGAAGGCAACATTTTTTTTTCCCTTCTGTTCTCTGTGTAAGTTAGAACAATTCAGCAGGTGCGTGACAAAAATATTATACACCAGATATGGTCCAATGTCATTTTTTTCCAATAAAGTTGTTCATATTTCATTGGCCAGTTCTTCAGGTTCTGCAGAACTATCTCCATTAACTGTGATCTTCATATCCTCTTCATATCCAGGGGGCATGAAAGCCAAAGCATAAGGGAAAAGCTTATGACAATTTGCTCTGTAAGTTTCAGATGCTTCTTTACAGTCTCCAAGGCTACCGTCACATAAAGCTTCTAATACCTCCATACAAGTCTAATTAAAGAGAAAAATAAAGAAGCATTATGGTTTCTTAAACATTCATCGGAACACTCACAAACCAGAAATACAATACTTCAAAGAAAACAAACTCCAAGTATTGTTTTTGGGTTTCTATCAGTATCAAATGACACTTTCTTTAACTAGACACAGCATGAAATACCAGTGTCGTCTGATTGAAAATAATGCAGTTTAAAAACCAGCTAGAAATCTTGACTGAAAATGAAAATACTCATTTGTCACTTGTTCCTTATTTCCCTAAAAAAATTTGATTCTTACTAGTTGGTAACCAAGAACCAGGCTTACTTGCAACTAAATGTGTTTTTTTGGGTTTGTGGTCCCTCCCCACCTTGGGATACACTGAACCTTTCAGCAATACATAACATGCATTTGAATTCTAGTGTTCGCAGATAAAAACAATGAATCCAGAATATATACTGTAATTTTCTAATAATGATTTTTGTGAACGTGCTTTCAGATAGAATTGGGAGAATTGTGGAATATAATTAATAAGTAAAAATAGCATCAGCTGAATAACAGTCATTAGATGTGAAAACATTTCTGATAGGGAAAAAAATAATTTACATTTAAGGATATGTGACTTACAGAAGTGTGTCTGTAACTAGTGAATCAAACCAAATTACTCAGATGCTATCACATCCTTCAGATATATCCGCAGTTTCATATCCATTATTGTTCATGATTTAGAAGAGAAAAAGGAGATTTCCTAGGTTTTTTTTTCCAACTCACATTCCAAACATGAGAAACCAACCTGCTGAGCTTCACTAAAGCCTGGCAGCATTTAACATCCGTCCATGTCGTGTATGCTAGCATTAGCATAGTAAGCTAGTCTTTTTCCACTCCTCTGACATTTACCATAGCTTTTATTTGTTCTGTGTATTGAGATTAACTGCTCTGTCCTCCCGCTATGGGGTTATGAAGTCCTCCTCAACAACCCCTTTTCCTCACATTTGCTCTTTGCGACACTGGCATTCACAGAAGGTCAAATGTATCTCGATTTATGCCTGCAATGTGCCCTGAGACAGCTGGTCTTTACGGAAATGAAATGTAGTAAGTTTGATCTCTTCGCACACAAGAATGCCTTTCAACGAATGCCTAGACTCCTTCAGATTCTCATCTTCTAGGGCAATTTCAATTTCCCATCTAAAAGTTCAGTAGAACTCCAACTCTTACTTTATGTTGGCACCAAGAATGCTTAAATTGAATTTTTTCAGTTTTATCACAATGCTGTGTACATCATCTTTATATGCTGCTAAGTCAGTAAATGCTTCTTGTAGTCCTACCAAGGTAACACCTCTAAACCAACCAAGCATTTTTGGTTACATTTTAATCTTTCCCCAGTCCAATTCCCAGAATCCCACCCTCAGGCAAAAAACACAGCTACGAGGCAAAAAGAATGCTGCTGAAGGCAATTTAATTTTTATTTTCTAAATCTATTGATAATCTATCTTAAGCTCTTTGAGACTGTTCAAACAGGAATGCAAAAAAAAAAATCCCAAACAAGAGAATAGTTTATGAAAACTACTAAATATGTATTTAGGGTATGGAAGACATGAGTTTGTGTCCCATAGCCAGATCAGCTAGAGGAAGGATCTGAATCTTTAACACCCTAAGCAAGTTTATAAATCATGGCAAATTGTCTTTTCTTGTCTCTTTTTTCCCCTCTGTTTTGTCAAAAAATTCTATTGTGAACTTAAAATCCTTCACAATTAAAGTTCTGTTGAACCCAGTATATTTCCAAAGGGATGTCTGTTTTTTGGAAAATGCTGATTTTCGCCCACAAAACAAAAATTTTACTACAAAGTTCACCAATTTTACTTGCAATAGATCTAAAAAATTCTTGAGTCCCCAGACATAAAGAGCACAATAAGGAAATAATATGCCAGGGGAACGGAGAGAAACAAAATGTCCTAAAGTTTGCACAGCCTGCCAAGGAATCTCTCTAATACTTAATTAAATGTGCTGGACACTCTCACAGGGATGCCAAAAGAAACGGTTTGACTGGAATACAAAAATAGTTTAGAAAAGACTAGAAAAAAGAAAGGACATTTTATTCCTTCTCTGCTTTGTCAGGTAAGGTTCTGCCAGCGTGTGGTCGTAGGAAGAAAAAACCCCATGTTTATTAATTCTTTATAAGAAACATGTGAAGATACTAAAAAAGTTTCCTTCTCTCAAATACTTTGAATTGCAAGTCAGAACTGATCACCTTCCCAGATGAAGATGGGGGAGCAGGAAAGGGGCATGGTGGCAGTGGCACAGGAAGATTATTTCATGACCACCAGAATGGACTGGAGTTTCAAAGTTTGATAAGCTTTTTACTTAACTACATACTAAGGCCAAAAGATGCATATGCACCTTTTATTAAAACTAAGATAATTCACACAGCTTGCAGGGGGATGAATATGGTAAGCCTTCGCAGAGTCTGAGCCACTCCTAAGTCAATCTTTTTCTTGCCAACAGTTGCCTGTGAACAGCTAAAGCTTGGACAGACTACAATCTTTTCTTATTATTGGGGAGCTTTAGCATCTTTTACCACGTGAATTCTCTTGCGTTTAATAAGCTTTCCCATTACCTGCGGCAATAACATGGTTTCTGCTGCTAGCTAGCTATTTTCATATTACAACAAAACTAAATTAATTTAAATGTGCAAAAAGGACATTAAACATTTCAGTTCAGATGAACCTGATACCCCTTTCTCTCAACCCAACCTCCTTACCATACCATAAGGCACAGCAATCATTTCAGCTTCCTCTTACCTCCATAATTTGTATAAAGCTTCCATAGATATACGAGAAGTTGTTTAAAATTTATAAATATCTGTTACCTGAAGATTTCTGTTAATGAGGGATTCATCCAGGGTCATCGCCAGCTCCACTGCCCTTTTCTGACTGGAAGGATCTAAATAGTACATCATTTTGGCAGCTACAGGAGGGAAAATAAGCTTCATCACCCAGTGGATGACCAAAACCATCTTATATATATAAACATGAAATAGAGATAATATGACTAAGAGGGGATACTGAACTCTACAGTAGTACTTCAAAATGTAACCACTTGAGGCATTAAAGCTTGACACCTGAGCAAGCAGAAGGGTAGCTTTAAGTCTACTATTCAATACTAGACAAAGCATTAAAACAAATAGGCATTGTCTCTACTTCAGGGTAGGAGCATTTTGCAGCGTACCATGGAATCCCAGGCAGTGAAAATAACAAATCAGACCTGCTGCTGCAACACAACACAGTTCCCTCCAGCAACACTGCTCACATCTCCTTCACACAGAAACCAAGGCACAGAAGAGATGTGCACACAGAGCTCTTGTTACAGTATCGTGTCAGGACACAGTTCTGAGTCCCACAGCACAGATGCAGTTGAAGGGACTTGATGCCAGAAAAGATGCAAGAGTAAACTCACTGCTTTTTGTGGCCAGGTCTGAGCCCAGACTGAGCCACAACAGCAATGCCGCTCCTCTGGGAGGTTTACATCCTGTTTCCCACATAGTACCCACTGTAATATGTGGTGACTATTGACAGACAGCCTTTTGTAACAGGTAACCAGCACCATCTAAGTTCCTCTTGTTAGGCTACCAACAGCTCTGGGTGTTACCTGGCTTGCTGAGCACTCAGCGCATCTCTCTTGGCAGTCAGCCTCTTCAAATACATGTATCAAAAAAACCTTTGCAACTTGGAAATACTACTTCACATACCATAGCTCACATGAGCTATTTCACAGATGCATTAAATACAGTTACAGTCTTATGATACGTCCAGCATGCACCAGAAACGAAAACAGGCCAGAGAGGTCTAAAAATGTGTATTTTAGCAGCATATAGAAAAAAAAAGAAAGAAAACCACAGACAACCTGGTGGTTATGTTATCACAAAAACAGACACAGAGAAGAAAAGCATTCCTGATGAAAGAGTGATTTTTACATCACTGGTGCCGATACTGCGATGCCACTGCTAGATAAGCACAGAATACACAGAAGCAGGGCACAAAAAGGATAAAGGCAAAATACCTGATAATCTATGTGGTAGTGAGTCATAGTTCTTTTTAAGGAAAGCTTCATTGAAGTTCTTTGGATTAGTTGCTCCAAAAAGCCGATTCATTTCTTGGTTTAACACTGTTCTAACTGCATCAGGCAGATCCTTACTTTCAGATACTATTGAATTGGGAAAAAAAAAAAAAGAAGTTAATCAAGGTGAGCACAGGTAATCACAGTAAAATCTACTTCATGCATTTATTTTAGTATTTGTTATGTTTACATTATTAATATAATTTTAAAAATCTCAAAATTCACAAAATTCAAAAAGGTAAATAACTGGATCTGGTTGGAAAAACCTTAAGTGTGACAGTTTTCTAATGCTTAGAAAAAGCCAAAGCCTTTTTACTCCCATACACTCTCCCCCTTACTGATTAAAATCTATTAGGCTCAAAGTCATACAAGTCTGCTCTTAAATGTATCTAGTCTGTAGCCATCAACAGGAAGGGTGATCTTTGGGGCAAGGAAGGGAGAGAATCCTTCCAACCTTCTAACAAAAAGGACTGAATTCTAAACCTTCTCCTTGCATGCCGACACAGGCTGCCAGCAGATAAGCCAGATTCCTCACTCTGCAATTTCCATTTCTTCACTCACTCTTTCAGGGGTTCACCATACTACTCCATACTACTCACAGCCTTAAAAAAGACTTACTAATACTTGTTGGAATAACTACTAAATCTAGCTGCAGTCATAATGAACATACTTAATTTTCGCATGAATCGGTTGTTTAAAAAGCTTTCTATTATGTGTATTAAATATTTAGAATTAATTGTGCTAACAGTCTATAAACTAAAAATCAATGACTGTATGTGGGTTAGGCATCATCTGGTAGCATATACAGATGAAGTCATATCAAACAGATACATACCACTGCTGAAGAGATGAATCATACACTCATGAAGCCAAGGATGACTAGAATCAATAGCAAAGGCTCTCTTCACAGACTGAAGCATGAGAAGGAACTTCTCTGGAAAAGAAAGTGTTGGCAAATGTTCAAAAACCTGTGGTTGGAACCCACTGCATTATGTTGCAGGAGTATTTAGTGTTTGAAATTAGAAGAAATTAAAGCTGAGTGTACTGCACAGCCATTTTTTCTAATATGTGTTTATTTAACCAGTGAATTAAGCCTGTTAAACTAGTAAGTAAATTTGAACATAGTAAGTTCTTAAAGCATAATATGTAACCGATACAAGAATTCAAAAGTCGAGTGTTTCAAAAGACCGGTTCTCATTGGCAACTGCACACCATTTCTTTACAGCGTGTAGTTCTGCAAACTATAGATACAAACAAATAACTAGGGCAAATACAAGCTGGGAGAATTAACTACAGTCTCACTGCTTATAGATTTAAACTCAGCAAAGAAAGTGGATAATCACCAAACGTTCAAACTTCGGTTTTTCACAGACTGCTCACGGCTGGGGTGCTGGACCAATGAAAAGTTGTGTGTCTTGACAGGGACTGATTCCTCATAGCTCATCAATAATTTTTGCTTAAATTCTAATACACATCTTTATGAACCTCAAATTGCTTTCTTTCATTAGTTTCCTCACCTACCTTTTCGAAAATAGATCTCGAAGGCAAAAAGATGCGTCTCTATTTTGTTCTTCACTAAATTCTTCAGGGGTGTTAAAAATTTAATGGCTTCTTCCAAAGGTGCTTCAACCTACAGATTCAAGGAAGTGACACACAACTAAGTCACAAAGTTTAAACCTAGTAACTCTACAACAGAATTAGCTGAGTCACATCAGAGGAGTTACTCTCATAAGGCAATGCACTAAGATGCTTAGAACCTCTTCTGTTACAAATTTTGCATCTTTCACTCAGTCTTAGTGTCTAAACACAGACTGTCAAGTCTAAAAAATTGCTTTGTCATAGTTAAAAATCACATTTTCCAATACAGATAGAAGTCTTTGCCTTCTATCATACGTCAGTAGTAAACACACCTGCAGCTGAACCTGTACTGTAATGGGCAGTATGGCTCCTCGTATGCCAATCTACACCCATGGGCCTCAGATGTTGGTAAATGACTACTTTATGCCCCTGACAGTCTGTTCAGGTGAGCTTCAGACAGGTTCCTGAAAGCTGCCAGGTCATGGCGGCATTCCCAGCCAAGATACTAACAGCAAGCTTGGAAGTAACTAGGTATTGATCACGCTCTCCTGGTCTTAACTAGCGTAATCCAGTAAATGGACAGCTTTAACACAAATCAATTCTGCGCAAGGATTCTTTACAGACAGATCTCTTGCACCTAGAGGTTAGCGGTAATTCGAACACGAACTGTCTGTTGTCCTTCATATTTATGTTTTTATGAACATAAGCCACTCTCCAAGAATCAGATACAATATTTAATTGTTGTCCGTTGACAACAACTTAGTAATGTTGAAGCAACACACTTCATTGCAAATAACTGAGTTGAAGACAATGATGGACACCTTATGGAGCTCCTGCTAACCATATACTACAGCAGTTTTCATTAAAAAATTGCTTCATTTATATGTGCTGTTATGAGTTTGCACACATCAATCACAACTGTGCTCTTAAACTATTTGGAACCTACAACAAAACAAGATTTCAAAGCTACGCCTTTAATACCAAAGTGACATATCCAAAGGCAGCTAGGGGCAACTGTTTCAGGAAAACTGTTTGCAAGTGACCAACTATGTCAGAAACGGTCTTCTGGCACTAGGAACCAAGTGAATTTGGAAGTGTCTATATCATGATTCTGATACTAAATTAGTAATATAATTGGGGAAGATTTGCCAAAGGAATGCTTTATACAGCTGCAACTATTCCCTATAATCTTGGGGACTGCCTAGATTTTCCTGGGATATCCCATGACATCCCTCTACTCCAGAACTCAATTTCAATACATTCCGTTCATTACAACCATTTCAATCTTCACTAGCACTGCAACTGGAGTGCTGCTTCTTGCAAACAGTGAGCTAAACAATGGGAAGACCGACAATATTCTTAAATGACTAGTCAAGTTTTTTAAGTCACTTGCTTCCTGGCTACAAAGTGAAGTTCACTGTCTCAGCTTTCAAATATCATCCCCTCTGGAGCCAATAATATTTGTTATACATGTAATGTGAAAATACTGTACCTATCAGTTCTTGGATACTATACTACTATAAATTAATTTTTCCAGTCTCTATATATTTTCATTATCTCTTCCCACATTTTTCAAGTGCTTTCCTGCTCCTTACAGGTACAACTTTTAGCACAAGAACAGTCTTCTGGGTCACCTCCCCTTTATATAGCTTTACAGTTCTTAATCCAGATCTCAAAATCCATCTCAGTCTAGTCTACTACTATTTCCAAACAGCTTCTTTATCCCTTTTTTTTGCGCCCCCCCCCCCCCCCCCCCAATGCAAACAAATGCTGTTAAAGCATTCAGGGTTTCAATATCTCCTCTTTCACAGACTATGCTTAATAAATAAGAAAATATTATGGGACATAAAGAGTGAATGATAATCACCTTACATACAGAATAGCAAGACTTCCATCCGATCAACTAGAAATAGGGTATAATCAACACGTTAGTGCAATACACACATGAAGATAATCCCACCTGGAGCAAATGTCTATGACTTCAATCGCTGCCTTTGAGAACCAGGCACAAAAGCTGTGATTTAATCACATTACTGACAGTATACCCAACAAACTACCCCTAGAAAAGAATTATTTTTAAAATGCCAGCTATGAAGGGAAGCCATACAAAAAATAAACAAGCTATCAGAATGGCTTTCAAATTGTATGTGTGCTCACTGTAGCTTTTCTAGAAATTTCTATGAATTTATTATTACATTAGTAAGCACCTTTGCCAATTTCTCAGGGATAAGTTCTTCTTTCGGTCCTCCGATTTCCTCATCATCATCATCTTTCTTCTTTTTCTGATTCCTCTGTTGCTTCTCTTTTTCAGCATTCTTCTTCTCCTCCTCTAACTGTGCTTTCTTCTGCGCTCTTCTCTGCTTATTTCGTAGCTTCTTTAGCTCCTTGTCAGACATATTCGCTGTACACAAGCAAAGGGCAAAACCAGACAGTGTTGATGTCTAATATTAAAGTCTCAATCAGTTGTCAGATACCATCATCTTCTTTAAACCATATCTACTAACTAGTAATACTGCCAATATTTGTAAAAGCTTATTTAGTATTGATAGGTTATTTTACAGTTGACGCTGCTGCTTCATAATTCACAAACTCCTTTGTGAAATCAGGGCAATAGGAATTAGAACAGTAGTTTAACATGCTGAAAGCAGGACAAAGTAATTACTGCATGACTCCACAAATCCAGCGTCAGCAGTAAAAGTGCACACCAATACACATTGATTTATTCCTTAGGCATTACAGAACACAAGTTATGTTTAATGTAGTAATTAAATGCTCTAACAGAAATAAGGTGAAATAGTCGCACTTTGGTGTAGATAGTTCCAGCTTTGCTTTTAATGCCCTACAGACATCTTAACATTTGATTAATATTCAGATCCTCTCCTCCCTCCAATTAAAGCATAGAGAATTAATTTAAAACACATCAGAAAGTGGCTACAAGAAATTCTGTTACACTTCTACTTTTCTTAATTTGAACCTGAAGCCACACAAATGAACTGAGATGAGAAATATTAAAACTTGACAAATTCCTCTTGAAGGATCCAATACCCTCTGTTCATACCAATTGAGGTGCCCCAAGCCATAATCACTTAAGTTGCTCTCCAATCAGAGATGAGAGAAAAAAAAAATTGATGGATTTAAACATTATTTTTACATCAGAAGCAAGAGATAAAGTTTAAGTTGCTACCTAGTCAAATTTTTGCATACTGATAAAATGCTTTTTTAAAAAGAGCTACCACCAAGCACAGCTGCTTCAGTCTGTTATTTCATGGACCAGCAACCTTGAGAATTCCATGTTTTCTCAGCCATTTCCTAACACAAACACGTTTTTACTGAAGAATTACAATTGTCTCTACAAAAACCATAATTGTTTTATAACTACTAAGATAAAAACATACATTAGTTTAACTTTAAGTAGAACATCTACTTTTACACGCAGGCCAAGTTACAATTTGCCTTTTTTGAGTTATGACAAAACTCTTATTTTTGGCTACTACAGCTGACAACTATAAGAATACTGGATCTACATAAAATATCCACTAATTAGTGAAACTGTATTTAATAGATCTTGAGGGTTGAATACCTGTATCAGCTTCATGTTCTTTATTTTCATCTGTTAAGGGATTATCATGAAGTTTCAAATATATCTCTATGGCAATTTGTGCTGCTTTGAAGTAGAACGGATGTTGTCGAAGTACATCTTCTAGTTTTAATAAGTCCACGTAAGACCTAAGTGTAATCTTCCTCATACAGTAAGTGTGAAAGTCAAACTGGTCATCCGTGATTTCTACAAAATGCTAACACAACATAACATAACATTATTCAGCAAGTATTAACAATCAGATACTAACCTTGACTTTTTTAATATACTCCCCCCAAAGGAATAATTTAGTAAAATCCTGCTGTTTGACAAATACACCCTAACTTTTAGAAACATGAGTTAACAAAACCCGCCAAAAATAAAGTCATGGTGAAAAGAACAGAAGGCACCTTAGGTCAGAACGAAAATTCACCCATTTCACAATCTCCTAACAGTAACTACCCTCTGACAATTTCCAGTTTAAGGGACAAAGGTTCTACATTCATTGTATTTAAACAACACTTGAAGAATTTTTCTTCTATGAACTCCTCTGATTTTTTCAGTCAAGTGTAATTTTGACTTTCATTAAATACTGTGGCAATGAATTCCACACTTATATCACAAATGGTGTGAGAAAATACTTTCTTTTGTTCAAGATCTGCTTTCCTCACCGCCACCTGATGTCCCCTTGTTTTTGTTTGAGAAGCGGTGAAAAGCCACTCCGCTCTAAGTTCTCCACGCACCTATGATCTCATACAACTTAATCCTAAACTCAGTTGTTGCTTGTCAAAGCTGAGGATAAAATAGCAAGCATGACAAGCTAATTGCAATCTCTTCATGTCGAAGTTACTCCATGGCATGTATTTTACTAGCACATTTTTAAGGAGGTGGGATATTCAGATGTAAACAGAATGACAGATTTATATATATAATGGAAGAGAAGTACTATTTCTCTAGTCACTTAATTCCCAGTGCTGTCCTTTTGACTGCTGCTCCACACCAACACAGAAGTTTTTGCAGCACTGTGTATAATGGTTCCAGAATTTCTTTCCTGAGCAGCAATAATTTGTGTAAGACCTTTTACTACTTATGCACAGGCAAAGAATTCTTCTTGTCCCTCCTTCACCGACTACAGTGTTGAACATTACGTTTCATGCACCATTTTATCATTTAGTATTGAGGCAGTGCAAGCGTTGTCCTTGCACTATTCACTCACTACTTTGCTGTGATCATTTATTGATATATCAAATAACAGAGACCCTAGAGACACCTTAGTAATGTCCATGACAAACTCCTTTTCTTGTAAAAGCTCATTATTTGCTCCTACTCTGTTTTCCCAGCCGTGAACCAGCTATTAAATCCATGATATCAACGTCTCTTCTTTTTTTGAGACAGTCTAGATCCTTTAAAGTGTGAAGGATGACGAAAAGTGTTTCTGAAATCCAGCACATTTTATCAACTAGACTGCCTTAAGCTTAACTGGCACCTCTAAAAAAAATTTAAGAGGCCCTGGTTTTTCTTATAAAAGCTTTATTGATGGTTTCTGAATACAACATATTTGTCTTATTTTTGATCTTTACTACACCTTCAATCAATTAATCCAATAAATAAATTGAACATAGTGACTTAATTCCTTAGGCCGCCCTAAAAAACATTTCTGAGTCAGCTCTTCATTTGCTGACCTCTTCTGGTACCCAGGACAATTTACAAGACTAGTAGTTTCTTAAACAAATTCTTTTAAAAGGATTTTACACAAATTTATTTAAAGGATTTATGTGAACAGAATACGGTCCTGGCAAACCACTTTGTTGATTTGTTCTAAGCTGAGAATATTCCACAGACTAGTCCCCTCTGCAGAAAAGCATCAGTGTTGAAATCGCCTTACAGCTCTCTACTTGGAAAGAGGTGTAGCTTCCTACTAAGTTCTCCTCTTCGAGCACTTCACTCACGCTGTCAGGTCTTTTTTCTAGACATTTCAGCTGTCTGGTCTTTTTTCTAGACCTTAATGTGCTTATAAAAACACTAAACCCATACTTGTTTTGTTTAGAAGTTGCACATCTGATATTTTTTGTTTGCCTTACTATGGATCTGCATTACATGTGCAAGTATCCCCCCTTTTTGGATACAACTTCTACTATAAGAAGTCTTTATATTTCTCATAGCTTCTTTTAAACTGTAGATTAATATTTTTTTTTAAAGGAGAAGATATTTAATATTTTTGATAGTTTTTTACATTTATTCTCGCCCTCTATAATAAAATGGCTTAACAATAACCAAGGCAACATCTTTCCTTTACTTTAAGGCTGGGCTTGTCAGCTCAGCCATATTCTTTTTGGACTTATAGTACACATACTCTTGTTTTTTTTACACAAATACCTATTTTTATGCACCCTGCCAAAAATAAGATTATTTCTGAGAGTCTTCTGTTCTTTCCTGGATCTTCAAATAACTTTATAGAATCTCTTTATAATACACAGTTAACAATGGCATTTTTAGGAGGAAATGTAATTTAATCAACTTGCCAGTAGCCAAAAGGAAACGAAATGTCTCCTGAAGCTACATGAAGTAGACTGTTACTGCTCAGAAAGGAAACATATTAGCACAGTAAACTTAAGCTAGTGTTTTCCAACTTAGGCAGTTTAACTAGATACGTACTCTCTCAATTTCATGGCATTTCTTAAGTGCTTCTCCGAATTTGTTCATTGCTTTATAAGCTTGCGCACATTCTGTCTGAAACCACATGCACTGCATTTCATTCAAGTTCTCTACTGCCGAGGTTCCTTCCTAAAAGCAAAGACAGCATTGTTAAAAAAAGCCTCACTCAATTTGTTAACTGCCATTTCTTTTATCTTTTTCTAATTAAAAGCACAAATAAAGAGGCTACCAAAAGAATGCTGAATTTCAAAACTTGTGTCCTGAAAGTCAGAAATGCCACAGTTAAGACGGACTTGCTTTGTTCATTAATAAAGCAAATAAATATTCCTCTATGTTCCACTTACTGGAAGAGTCAGAAATACACATCAAATAGCCAGGTAGTGACCATTTAACTGTGACACCTCCTCGTCTTTAAGGATAGGAGAGACATTAATTCATTGTTTTTAATATTGTGTGCACAAATAACACATTGCAGCATGAAGTGCTTAATGTCAGAGTCATCTACTTGGGGTGGATGCAACCATTCTGACTTCACTCTGATCTTGCAAAAACCAGGCTATTCAAGAATCAGCCAAGAGCCAAAGCTGGAAAAATGACAGATAATATTCAAATGGAAGGGTAAGGAGAATGCCCCAAATGAGAGAGAAAGGCAGTCTTTAAACTAGTCTGATTTAGGCAGCTAAAAATCAGAAAAATTGTTAGTTCCATTTTCATTATGCTTAATTTAGGTCTTCTTTAATTATTGTTTTTTAATTAAGCAGTGTGTACTTGAGGACTAGACATAAGATCAAAAGGAGATGAAAAAGATTACACAGAGCAACATCATCAAATTATATTTTTAGAGTTCAGTTTTGGGCAACTGGTATGCTTGCTTTTTTTGACATCTTCTTAAAGCTGCCTAAGGCATTGAGAGAAGCCAATTAACCTAGACTCATTGCAGTTTTGCATCAAAAATTCCACATAAAGCTGCTGAGCTCATATAAAACAGAACCTCCCCTCCCTCTGTGTTTGCCTGCACACAGCCTCCATTTCACAAAAATCCTTCAGTCTTCCCCCTAGAAATACCCCCCTGTTCAACCTACCTGACTCCAGGTTTTGCCTGCTCTTCAAGAGAGAAGAGAAAAATGGGACAACAAACAATAAAGGATTACTTCTGCAGGTAGGTCCCAATAGCTTGATGCCTACCTCCTACTGACAACACATAAACGATATTGCCAGTATTCTAAAACTAGGATTTGCCAAATATTCTGGAAAGACTACATTGAGCTGTTTTGACTTTCGGTTATGAAAGAATAACAGCAAGAGAAGTCAGTTTAAAAAGGAACTAACCTGTGAGATCAAACTTATCAGACTAGGTTACTGCAGGGACAAAAACTGACGCATGAAATCAAGCAGTCTGCGTAATGCAAACTTTTTATGCCAGCATACAGATACATGGGCAACTTTATCAAATCTTTCAAGGATCCCATAGAATCAACATTAAACCCAAAGACTTCTCAGAAAATTATTTTTTCAGAGTAGTTATCTCTAAAACAGGCAGGCTGTATTTTTCCTACCTGGCAAAAAAGATCAAATCCAAGCTTTAGAGTTTTCACTTAATACTATGGAATCATGCTTATCCAAGATTAATTCAAACCCTGATATCAACTACCATTAGTGAAGCAAGCAATCATAGTTGGTCTGAAACAGTACTTAAAGATTATAGTAAAGGTGAGTGGAAAGTTAACACAAAAAGTTATTCCACAAGGGATTAGGCCCACATTATTCAAAAGAGCTATAGTTAAAGGCTACAAACCCTTGTAAACTTAGAACACATTTCTTCTGCTTCTTTAATGGAGTTTGCTTTCAACATATATTTTGCACACTTGGAGTTGATAAATCTGTCTGCTGTGTCCAAAGCCTGAGCCTCATCCATCCACCTTGCAGCTTCTTTAATATTTCCAGCATGCTTAAAGAGATTGAAATTCAAGTTAGATTCAGTAATTATAAACCATGCATGTTTTACCCACTCACTGTTTAATATAATTAGTTATTTATTTAGACATTTTTTAATAAATAGCTTTCTTCAGGAAAACAACAGACTTTTAAAGCAAAAAAAGGAGAAAAATTACTTTCCCTCATTCTGAATTACAGGTCTTCTGGCACTACACGTTTTTCCTGAAAATGCTTAAAGGCCACTTTGAATAATCCCATTCTGATACAATACCATGGTGTAGTTGAGAAATTGTTTTCAAGTAGTTAAAAATAGTGGGGGCAGGATAAGAACAAGTGGAAGACATTTAAAACCTCAACTACATTTATTAGTGTGATTTTTTAATATGAAAAATGTAATTGTAAACTGAGAATTCACATTTTGCAGTATACTTGTCTTTTATCAACTTAAAAATCTTCACAGGGGCTTATTCATACACACTAAAAAACCCAAGTAGTAGCCAAAAAATACCCTTCTCTAGAAACTCACTAAAATTCACTAAGTAACTTTCCATGCATTATCCATGTGTCTTGTTTAACACAAGCTTAACACTTCAATGTTCACATCAAAAACATTACAGGAAAGTATAAGCATATGTAAAAGTCTTCCATCATAACAAACGAATAACCTCTGGTCACTAAGAGCAAGCCAAACTTACCTTATAGATTTTTGCCTTCACAAGGAAGAGTTCTATCAAAGTGGGAGTACTTTCTATAGCAGCATTTATATATTCTAGAGCCAGGGAGGGCTGTCCAATTTTATCATAATGTTGAGCCAAATAATACTGGACCCAAAGTAAAGTGGTTGGAGGTTCTTCTTTACCATCATCTAGAGGGAGAAAAACAAGAGGGAGTTGTTTTGTTCAGTTTATTAAAACAACATGCCAGAAGCAGAGTGCTATAAATATAGCCACTGAAGTTAATTCTGACTCCTTATCAGGCTGTCACAACAGGACCATTAACAGACCAGGTAAGTCCATTAAAATTTAAGTCTATGTTTTGACAAGACCTGAGCATATACTGTTCCCTTCTCATACTGTGGTTTTAAGGGAAAGGAAAAGCGAGTTAGTGGGTCAGAAGGGAGTTGCATTTTGTTCCAACTAGTCCCTCAATGCAGCTTAACGCATGATGTAGAGTTCTTATTTAAAACTGGTTTAGATGAATGGTATAGCAAAAAGTCCCACTAAAACAAGCGTTACACAGTAACAACATGAAGGATTTCAGTACATTCAGCATTTGCGTGTTTTCAACCCAGACTCGAATATCTTCAAACAAAACAGGCTGTCTGTTCCAAAACCCAGCTTTAAAAAGATTTTCTGTTTCTACCTTTGATCAATTTATCGGCACTGTTCACCTAAACATATCCTAGAAAATACTCCTATACACAAGTCACTTTTGAAAGTTAGAGAGCTCTGTTGAAATTTAAAAATCTACCAAAGTCTTAAAAAAGCTCATTTCATTACTCAATTTTGACTATGAAGCATAGCACCTTGCTGGGGGGAGGAAGGGGAACCCACAAAACTGTCAGGGCTCTAGTCCTGCCAAAAGGTTCTGGTTCTTCATTTTATGGTATAACTTAACCATGCAATTATACGCATTTGTTCATTTTAAGACAGCAGAAAATTGTTTATTTGAATGAAATTTAATATCAAAGCAAATATTCAACTGAAGCCATTTCCTTAAACCAGAAAAGCGCAAATCTGTTTGAAAGGCTTCGACAAATTCAAACAGGTATTGAGTGGCTATATTGTAGCCTATAGCATTAAATTCAAGGCAAAAGTTTAACAGGCAACTTAGATGAGAATTTCATAATGAAGTATTGCATTAATGTTTCTGCAAAGCAGGGGAGTAACTGGTTATAACTTCAATAAAAGATGTCTTTAATAATCAGGATTATCCTGTAAAGTTTTAATGTATATTGTCATTCATGCTATCTTGATTATTACACCATTATAATCCATCTACCAAAATTTCAAGACTATCCTCTGTTGATACCCTATGCAGCAAAGTTGTTTCTTGGAGATTTTCTGTTATGAAGCAGTTGGACAAATGACTAAAAAACCCATCATTAAGCTACCAGAGAGGAAACTATGAAGGCTAGATTCAATACATGTAGAACCGTACCTCACAACAAAACAGTTGTCAGTCAAAACCTGGAAAATGCTTTTTAACTCTCAAAAAGAACTCCCAAGAACACAAACCCCAGCTCCCACCAAAAGCTCCAAAACCCTCTCCCCCTCCCCCTGAATATTGTGCTATCAGTATCTGTTCCTTTTTGTTTGACATTTCTGTAATTAAAGATTTAACATGGCTTTCAAATTTCAGTTTCCTGGAGAATGATAAACTCAAGCCTTGAACATAGAACACTTGAACTCAAAACCGCAAAGAAATGATCAAATTTGTGGATATGGCAAAACTTTTAAAACAAGTGACTAGATTTTGAGTACATACTTTATAACTGACAGCTTAAATCCATTCTAAGGATGGCTATGGTTCAGTTCTGTGTTAGGTGGGAAAAAAAGGAAAAAACCCATCATCTCAATTTCTTCACTCCCCACCGATTCCCTGCCTCTGAACGGTCACATAACGCTTATACCAGGCACTACTTCCATGAAGTATGCCAGTCTTAGCACTCACCGTTTGGGTTAAATAACCTGCAGCTTCTTAGAGAGGTTTCATAACCTATCACGAGCTCTTCTATGATTGCCACCTACACACGCAAGACAAGACAAAAAAAAAATCTGTGGGCAAGATATTTTATTTCAACTTGAACTACTTGGTGTTGCCCAAACTATTTATTTTCGGTAAGAGAATTCTGCTATATCCTGAATTACAATACAGATGGGAATGCACTCAATCTCACCTCTCTTTTTAACAAATTAAGACCAAGCCTCCCTCAGTTAACATTTATGCAGCTCATAATTAAGTAAATCTTAGTCTTCCGCATTTACCAACTTGGCACAAGGCTATGTATGCTTGTACTTGACTTCTAGATATACTAGGCCATAATATACAACAGTGCTGATCGAGTGAGCACTGAAGAAAAGAGTTTCTTCATCTCTTTAATGCATCACAGCTACGAGGTAGATCATGTAAAAAGTGGGGGGGGGGAACCTACCTTCTCCTTGTCCTTATATAATGACCTCAAAGTATTGAAGACCGGTGGGCAACCTTTGCTGAAATTCATCCTTAAAAACTTGTCCAGACATTCCTTAAACTTTTCACCTTGAGAGGAAAAAGACCTGTTGATTTTGTTTTACCACACATTACTTGTCAATTGCAGACTGTTTATGCTGTTAAAACATTAGTATCTAAGAAACATGACTGATGATCACTACATGCTCAGCAAAAAAGCACTTACCCGACAAAAAGTTTAATGGTAATCTCCTTGGAACTAGTCCCCTTGGGTATTTAGTCCAGGCCTCTTCATAGATCTTTAGCCTCTCCATCATATTAGCTAGAACAGAATTTTACAGTTTACTTTTTCCTTCCTTTTTGGCAAGAAGGGAAGGGGGGCAGGGAGTGATTTATATCTGGTTAAAAAAAGAATCAGAATATATAGCAACTAATGGCTGTTTACTTCCTAAAGAACACTAATTTCCATTTTATTCTTTTTAAAACTGCCACACGAAATGATTTCAGCTATTCAGTAGCTGTAAATTCCTCCTCCAGCAGTAGAAGACTAACTGCTTGTCTCTCATCTTAAAAAGAGTTCCTGCCTTATCACTGTGCTGAAATCTTGAAAAAAGAAAACAATTCAGGAGAATCATGCCTGTTTTTCCAAAACCTGTATTACCTACAATGTAAGATTAAGATAACAGAGACAGTAAAAGAAAAATTCTAAATCAAAACTGTCTTGTAAGAAAAAATTCTCTTCTTTCAACCACACACAAAGATTACTGCATTTTTTGTTGGTTTTGTTTTAAATAAGACATGGTAACAACAATACAAGAAATAGTTCCAGCTTTTCCTAAGAAAACTTTATGACACTATATACACACTATGACTAAAAACCAAAACTTAAATGGAGACATTTTAAAATAATAGTTTTATTATTTAAAGCAATACAAGTTTTCAGTAAATATATAAATTCCAAATGCGCAGGAACAGCTTGCTTACTACAACATAACAAATCATTACCTGGTTTAAGTGCCTTTTCTAGGCCTTTGTAGTAGGCCCAGTTTTCAGGATTTCTTTCTTGCAGTCCTCTGTAGACTTCAACTGCTTCTTCAAGTCTGCCAAGCTGAAGCAGGAGTTCTCCTGTGTGGAATCCAAGAAGTTTTATATTAAGGTAACAAGATACTGAAGCAGTGTCATATTAATCACTCTACAGTAAAAGATTAGAAAATCCTTAACTCCATGTAGATTCTAATTTCTTAGAAAAAATCATCACAGTTACAGTAAGATTCTACAACTCAGCCAGTAACTCTTGAAACTTACTTGAAAATTTAATGTTAAACGCAAGATGCACATGGTTTTTTCTCACTTACTGAAGTGACTGGTTACTTTGAGTGCAGTGTTTATTACAGAAGGCAATTAAAAGCTGTACATGGTATTTCATACATATATATAATCTTGAATACCCAACTGAAATTGCAGAGCTGCAAATAAAAGAATGGTTCTTCAGTCTGAAGTTAGTTTTATGAAATACCAATGTTTTAAATCAAGCCATTGATCTGATTAATGAACTCTCAAGATTCTGCAAGCAAATTTCCTTTTAATGATACTTCATTACAAGATACAACTGTTGAAGTCTAGATCTAACAACTGTATAGAGCATCTTTGCTGATGCTGGAACTGGAACAAAAGTCAATTTCTCATTGTACAATGGGAATCCACATTTAACAAAGCTTTGCTACTGGCAACTGTTAGGCACCAAAAGATTACACACCAGAGGTGACACAGTGTCATTCTAGATTAAGGTAAAATTTTCTCATCTGGTTTCAAGAGGAAAATGCAAGTCAGCATTACCTCTCTTCTTCCTTATGTCACACAACTGAGGTGTAATTTTGTCAAGAGATGCTGCTTCCCACCAATAACTTGAGGACTATGTGCAGTATCTAATGCCAGGGAAAACATCAATAGTTCACTTGCTGAGAATGACAGAATCTGGAAAATAAACCTAAATTCTTTCTCTGAGGTGAAAGTTACAATTTTTATCTAACGGCAAATGCCAATACTATTTTCAGTGTTTCTCAGTTGTACTTCATCCACAATGGCTTTTGCGCATGCACTTAGAATTTGTAGACAACACTCATTTATTAGCAGGCTTTTCTATAGTACGCACAGCACCTCAGCTGGACCTACCAACACAACAGGAGCTGTGCCCAAAAGAATTAATCAGTTGTACCCTGTTGAAAGTGCACAGACTGCAGAGAGTATTTCCGTCCTTTCTTCTGGTAACTTGCTAGAAGGTTTTGTGTTTTGTTTTGGGGTTTGGTTTTGGTTTTTTTGGTGAAGTCCTAGTTGAAAATCCTATTTCAGTACCAGCCTTGGACCTTCATCAAAAACTTAAAAACACATAGTATATCAAAAGATCTTTTATCTGAAAGATAACGCGTAAAACCGCACCCCCAAAACTAAAACTCCCACTACTATGTCTGAAAAATGGTCTGTGACAGTGTAATCCCTACATCTATTTCCATTTATATGCAAACCAAGTAACCTATTCAGCAACAGTGGAGAGTTGTCTGCAATCATTCTCCTTGAAGTACCACATACCTTCCATAACACTGTCACTACTCAGTCCCTAGGTTCTTTTTGCAAGACAGCAAGATTACTGTTAGCAGGAATAGGGAGCTAGCTACAACATCTACATGAATAATATTATAGAGTAAAAAGATTTCTTCTCTTTGCTTCAAGCAATCATCCAAACAGATTTCAGTGTGGGCCACGAGCAAACAGTACCTTCGATAGATTAGAAGTTTCACAGAAGGACTGTACAAGCATCAAGCAGAAGAGGAACAAAGCATGCTTTGAAAAAGTGCACCTGTTAATAGAGCTGTAAGAATGAACTTCTATCACTCTGCAATTCCAGCTATGGAATATAAGATACAGTATTACATTGCTCTGTTCTAATATTATACACTAGAATTATAGTAATACAGTAACAGAAGCCTACGTTGGGTTGCCTAGCTGAAGAACCTATTTCCATAAAAGCCTTCTACTTTGCCAAAGATGATTCTGCCCTCTCAGCAAGTGGTGTCCCTGTCAGGACCACTATCAAAACTGTAATAGCATGGGTCTGGGTACACTACCCAAACAGAATTTCAGGACATCAATTCAGGATCATCCATCTGAAACGCTCATCAGCTCAGAAGTTTCAGAACAGTGTATCTGTACTCTACTGATGTCTTATGAACCCGGGGGAAGAGTATGATAGGCTGCAAGACAAGCAGTCCTTTATCACAGCAGGATTAAATCAATTAATCTAAAACCAAATCAAAGATGAAGTTCCAGAAGATGGCATTCCTTTGTATACTATGCATTTAAATGTACCTTCAAAAAGTAATTACCTTTCGTTTCTTCAACGGCCAGTTTATCACAGATCTGCTTTTCGTAGGTACAAAGATGCTCCAAGGCTTCTTTATGCAGTCCTGCCTCCCGGAGGACTTGATTTTGATACAGCAGCAGTTCACTGTACTCATAGTCCACTTTATCAGGTGATGTCTACATAGGAAAGCAAGACACATGAGGAAGTTCAGCCTTCTAGAATCATTTGGGGTTTAATTCATTTGACTAAAGAAATTGCATAAAGTTTTCACATCATGAAAGGAAGCAGTGTTTTATTTTTGGCTTAAGCAGCAATCCATATAGGAATTTCATGTTTTCCTCTTACCTGCTGTGTCTTTCTAAATTCCTCTAAAATTTTTGCTGCCATTTCATAGTCTTCCAGCAGATGGTAAGCAATCGCATAACCAATCCACGATGCTCGCTGTGCAGGTCGGAGCTGAAGCAACTGGTATCTTGTTTCCTGCAAAAAAGTAGCTACTAATTTTCCTGACTTTATTCTGATGCTGTGTAGAACATATTATGCAATACTCTGTCTTCAGTATTCTAATATTTAAGGAATGCCACTAAGAATTAGTTTTCTATATGCAAATATTTATTTTTTTAACCAAAAGAAAGAATAAACTTTAAAACACTACGATGGTCTTGAATGAAAGAAAAAAAACCCCACAAAATAACACATCGCGTCCAATTGAATGCTGATGAGTCAGACTAACTTTGTTAATGTATGACACACGTGTTTTTCCTGTCTTACCACTTATAAACAGAATGCAATTAAGGCTACTTTGGTTTCAGTTGCAGGAACATTTACTATGTACTGGTGTTTCAAATTGACCTTGGAAGTACATATGTATTAAATCATTCAAAGTGTTGTTAGGCGAAATAGGTCATGCAAGTGCATCCCTATTCTTTGGCGAGAAGATAATTACAGCTGGAAGATGCAACAGATTTGCTTGGTATCGTGCTGTTTTAATCTGAGGGAAAAGTTATTACTTGTGTTTTTGGTGTGGTTTTTGTTTTGGTTTTTGGTTGGGGTTTTTTTGGTTTGGTTGGTTTTTTTTTTCTTTCTTTTTTTTTTTTTTCTTTTTTTACAGACTCCTGAAAGACATCTTCAAGTAATTTAAAGAAAGGAAAAAAGTTACTACCTACTAAAAAAGCCCAAACAATCAGAAGTTAACAAAGAAATAAAACTAGTTACAGCAGTTTGATTAGAATGAAGATCATTCAAAATATTATAAAGTAGGAGAAGATGGAAACTGAAGCAAAGAAAAAACCAAACCCACAACCTTATTCCTGGTTTTGAGAGTAAATTCACATTCTTCAGAAACTAGCATACGATCAGTCATGAATTACTGGCTTCTAAGCATGTTAACATTAATCCTTAATGCATTGTATGACCATGTGTTCCTTGTATGTTTAGCAATCACGCGTTTGTATTCACATTTATCCAAAGGCCAAGAGAACATACACTTGCAAATGGATTTTGGCACCTATGCTAAGTTTTGGCTATTTTGTCTCAGCAAGACAGGAGTCAAATTTCTAAATTAGTAATATGAAAAAAGCAGTGATTAAGAAATGTCCTAACTTGCGAATAAATTCGCTGAGGACCTATGTTAGCTGATGGTTCCACACGGCTCTGAGAACAAAACTTGTTCTTGGCATACTAACATTACCCTAATTTGAAAAGGAAATAATTTAGGAAGAGACCAACTAATGTGTTTTAACAATCACAACTTTAAAGGTGCAAAGAAAACCTGGATAATATTTTATGTCAGGTTTTCAAAGTCTCTCAGGTAAAAATATATTATTTTTTTTTTGCACAGAAAAGGAATGCCTCATTCCACCAGCCTGCATCAGCTGAAAACCAGACAAGTTTCCAGGCACAAAAATGAAATTTAGGAGGAACTAATGCAGTTTGTTTTTTTTCAATTAATTCATGCCTGAATTATAAATACTTAGGGTGACCATTGTCACCTTTCCCTGGATGGCACAGTAAGAAACAATTAAATCTTCTATAGTCATTGTTCTGTCTAATCCTAAGTGAGCCGTACATTGATCATGGGCAGCAACTACAACTTCGCCTGAACCACATAAACATCTCTGCAATATGCATACCAAACAGAAGCTGCTACTTTTTAAGAAATGAAGGTATTGACAAGCTAGACATCAGCTCGCAATTCAAGACAGAAAAAAAATTTCTAACTACATTAGGAGCAGCATTTATAGAGAAGACAACAGAAAGTTTGTATTCCTCTTCACTGAAGTATCACAGCTGTGACACTACCACCTCATAATGGTTGGTTAGTGTGAAACAACATCTCACACGGTTAAGTACAGACAACTGACGCAAGGCAGCAAATAACTGGGTGCTGCAGTAACAGGCAGAAAGATGGTTCCAATTTAAGTTACCAAACTACTTTACTAAAAAAAAGAAAACACCAAACCCAAAACCAGAAAAAACCAAGATAGTAATCTAAACATTTTGAGTATTAAAATCAAGAAAGAGGAGTATTCAAGGGTTCTGATCCACAATCTTACAGCTCACATGAAAGGTAAAGAAGTATTTGGACCCAAAGGAGCTGTCACTAATGACCAGGTTGGCTGGGAAGCAAAATATGATGTTTCATGCAGCATACTGCTTGTTTTGTTACTCACTGCCAAGAGAAAACTGATGGCCACTGATCTAAAAGAGGAGGGATATATGGTAAAAAGTTATTAAAAAATAGAAATTCCTTTGCCTGAGTAACAGTCATCTTCTGAATACATTGCCTCTTACCTGCAGGAATCCTTCCAAGAAAATAACAAAAAGACTGAGGATTGTCTACAGCTGGATTATACAGCATTAAAAAAGCAAAACAATTCTGCACTGAGCTGAAAAAGAATCATTTAATATCCCATTAAATCTGCATACTTTATGGAAATTGCTCAGTAGCACACCTGCTTTTACATTCATAAAGTATTGAGTAGCACATAGTTTTAACACTCTGGATCTAACTCCATATATTTTTTTTGAACTATTTGCCACCTTTGCTGCAGTTCCCCAGAAGCTGGTAATAAATGCAGTATAATGCATTTGTATGTAATGCATAAATATGTATACTTACCCTGTAACCTTCAAGATCCCTCATTTGAATCTGTAGCAGAGAAAGATCTCTCAAGATTTGAAGATTGTCTTTGTCCCATTTCAGTGCATTTCTATAGCATTTGATAGCTTCGTCATACTTCTTGTCTGACCTCTGAAGAAGGCCATAGACATGCCAACCTGGAAAACTCTGTTAAGGATTCTACTGAATTTGAGCAGGGAGAAAACCGATCCAACGTGTCAGTGACGGAACAGTTGGTAAAAACCTCTCAAGCCGTTTTATAGATGGACAGTAATGTTATTACAATTCTTTTCCTCAGCTGTACAAAGAAACTGCTTGCAAACTGAAGAGAGAGCTGTTTGCCACTTACATGTACAGGGTGCATGTAATATGCTGCAAACTGTACTTTTTGCATACTGGGGAAGGGAATCAAGCAATAGGATCTCTGAAAAGACTACCATGCTTACTCAAACAAGTTTTTGAGTAAGGGCTTATATTAGACAACTAAAGTGCTTGCACTTCCTGCATTCTAAGTATATGACAAGTCCTTATCAATGTAATGGCAACTACTAATGTTTTTAAAGCAAACCACATGCTTAAATGCCTAGTTCAGCCCACCACATGTTTATAGTTGCAGCTTAATGATTAAAAAAAATAAACAAAGCAAGCCAGAATAATACTTGTGCTAACTGTAACTGCAAGGATAGCTGCAGAGTATCTGCCCTTTGGAGAGCTTAGACAAAATAATCTTATGTATTGGAAACAAAATTTAAAATTCTGAACTTCCAGATTGAAGTCTAGTAGTACTGGCTTTTGTTGCAATTCTATAAATCAAGTAGTTGTAGAAATAAACATTTTCCACTCATAAGCAAAAGCCCCATTTCAAAAAGGATACAGACATGACTCTTCAAGTCATTCCTTAGGCCTCTACGCACAAGTTCATAAGCTTCCTCTTTCTTCCCTAGACAGTTTAATGTTAGTCCTTTCATTGCCAAGGTTTCTTTAAAAAAAAAATTAAATAAGTATCAGTTATCCATTTTCATAGGCTTTTAAGCTTAATATAGCAACTCTAAATACAGTATAAATGCTAATTTAGGCTCAGCAGCATCAAGATTTTGCATTCTTTTTTCACATGGAAAACTATACTGGCAGATTATTCACTTAAGTGTATCATACACAACAATAAACTTTATGCATTACTTCCACCAAAAAGTGAAGCAGCGTTTTACTTTAAAGGCACTAAAAGCTGCTCTACAAACGTTTTGGAGAGGTATTTTTTTTTACTGTAAAGGAGCGTTATAACTACTCAAGTATTTATTCACACCACTGAGACTTCCACACATCCACCCACGCCAAACTAGTTGGCAAAGAAAAAAACCCAAAACATTTCTGGACAGTGGAAAGAAACACTCAACTCAGGAATAAGAATCAATTGAAAATACTGCGAGGGGCTACTTCTTCTTTTACAATAAGACTATTCCTTCAGAAAAAGACCACAGAGCTGACAGACATACAGTGCTGAACAATATTCAATCTCTTCCTTTTGTCTTGCACTTCTACATGAGTGAATAACAATTTCCCCTGAAAAGTGATTTAAGCAGTGCATACTTGCACCATGCTATAATGAGTATTAGCCTTGCAGCATAAAGATAAAGAATGGCAAGCTATGACTACTAACTATTGGTAAGACCAGTCTTTAAAATTACAAATCTTACCAACAATAAGTGCTTAACATGGTGCAGGTTTCTGGACGCTCTTTCTGCTTTATAGGCAAAACGTCAACCATAAAGTGCTATAAATACTTATAAAACTTACAAATTATTACACTATCCTAAAGCATAGGGGAAAAAAGAGACCGCATGCCGTTTGAAAACTTACCTCCATGTTCTGCAAACTTTGGGTTAGAAAGGATCTGTTTACAGAACTTCAGCCCATTTCTATACTGCTTATGTTCGTAACACCTCTGTTGAAGAAGAACAGAGTACATTTATTCAAAAAATTTAGAGTGAAAGTATTTCTGCACCCCCGAAATTAAGCATCAGTGCAGCTAGGGCTTTTAGAAAATGTACTAACATTTTAATGAACTGTGTTTAATGATCTTCCTGTGATTAAAAATTCTTTCCATCACCAGAAAAAATAGTGTATGTTAGTAAGAACACAAATTTAAATGTGTAACTGAAGACACATTATCATACAGCAATTTCTCAGATAAGATACCACAGAAGCCTAAGTGCCTACAGAGATTCAACTTTCCTTTAAAATATAAGCAAACCTTATGTCATAACGTATCTTGGTAAGCATTGAACTCACTTTGGCTCAATTATCTTTCACAGAAACACCATGAGACAACCTCCAACAACCATACAGGCAGAAAGAAAATGAAATCATTGGAACTTGGCTTAAACTTTCTCGGAAAGCAACCTCTTGCGATCAATCTGAATATCACATATACATACAAACATTATCTTGCCATACTGCAAATTAAAACATTCCTCTACAGTTTTATTAAATCCAACTCTCAATGATTTGCTTGTGTATGCTTTTTGCTTCATTTTGCAAGCAATTTGCTTCATTATGCAAGGCAACTGCAATGCAAAATGGCACACAGCATGAACTTTTAAAACCAGTTTTAGTATTTTACTTCTGACAACCCACTCCCTGTGCTAATCTTTAAATAGAAGCCAAAGGAGGAAGAAGTAATGTTGTAAACATCAATTAATACACTTTAAGTCACTTAAGCAAATGCTAAGAATTTCTGAGGTTTCATTTTACTGTAATAGCAATGCCCCGACTTGAGTATAAGAGTAAAGAAACGCACGTTGCTTGAGCACAGACCCAAATCCTATGGTAACTAGGAAGTAATTCCTAACAGGATCTCACCGACTCTAGTTGACCAGTTCTGGTGGCAGGATGGCTGGCAGGAGTGTAAAACTGGGCAACAGCCAACAGTTTTCAAGTCATCCTAAGTAAGTTATTGTTCAGGATTCCACCCTTTCTCCATCTGCTCCAAATTAACTATGCAGGAGCAATCATGAGCATGTATGGACACAATTTGTCCTCTAAAGCACTCTCATCAGAAAAAGTTAGGAGAGGCAGACCCAACAGGTCTTCCCATCAAGCAGGAAATTCTAAAACTAAAACTTTAAGAAGTTACATGAATGTTATGGAAATGCTTAAAAAAGAAAATGGTGTTATCTACCTCAACTTCTCTGCTTTATGTTGCTTTTGCATCATGAAAAATGCTGGTTAGTGTCCAGTTTTCTCTTCCAAAGCACAGATGGGAACACCCACAACAAATTTCACAGGTATAAAAAACTGGTATACCACTAAGTAGATGTATTATTTTCTAGGTACTGAAGTCATACAGCTGAAATACCAAGGCTGAAGACCAAGAGGCATCACAAACCAAGGATCTTGCTCCCCCTATCCTGCCGCCACCCTTTGGAGAAAGGGAATCGTGGGAAAGGGGAGGAGGAGGAGAAGGAAGACGCTCAGAGAGCAAAAAGGACTCCAAGAGGAACGTATCAACAAAAGAACGCTAGAATGGTTTGGATTGGAAGGGACCTTCAAAGATCATCTAGCAAAATGTCTCTACCATGGGTAGGGACATCTTTCACTTCAGCGGGTTGCTCAAAACCCTGTCCCACCTTGACTTTGAACACTTCCAAAAGGCAACTCCCTCTATCACCAAGGACAGGAAAAGTTAGCAGGGCAACCACCTAGCAAAGGAAGATTAAGGGTTAGGTAAGAGGAAATCTGTATAGGCATCTTTTTTTTATTATTAAACTTGACTGGTTGTTATTTAGACCTTTTAGTCATTACCTGCTTTCAAGTAGCTGGCTGAGTCACTTTAATCAGCCACTGGTCAGAGCTGACAGAGAGCTTACAGGTGACAACACAACAGGATCAAGCCTTTTTTTTTTCCTAAACTGAAATCATCAGTCATAAAAGTTACCGCCCAGGCCTCCTCCCTGAAAGCAGAACCACCATTTGCTCCCACCTAGGTAGGTGTGAAAGCAGCAAAACCTGTCACAAAAGTGGTGCAGCCACAGGAGCTTAAGAACGTGTTCGTCTCCAGTGTAACTAAGGCACTGTCACAAGCAGAAGGGGTACTTCGAGGTTTCGCAATTTGCCTTTAAGTACAGCTGCTCAGATGCTGGCTATGAACATGAAATCTTATCTCTAAACAGTTCCATTTTACATATTCTAACAACCAGTCTTTCACCTTGAAGTTTAAGGAAAGTCAGGCAAGATGGTATATATGCTAGAGACAGGAAATATTTGCACATGGATTTTTCTCAGAGTAATACAGAATTTACAATCCAAGGTACTTTATAACAGAGTAAACTTGCTGAGAATTGTAACAAATTCTCCCTTTAGGCTGCAGGGAGGAAAAATTTCCAAGTTTATATCCATTTAGGTCTCCAGAAAGGTTCCCATCAACGCAGAGAACACTGGGTAGGACCAATAAATTATCAGGAACTGATCGTGTACTTGTATCACTTGAAGTGCCAAATGAAGAGCTAGCCATAGCTGCGTATATCCCCCAGCAAAGTGTCATAGGTCACTTTTTCAGGTGTTTCTAGATCAGGACAAGTTTGAGTGATTTCCTATATACAATTTCTTCAACCTTTCAGATTAATACTTTGAGCCTATTTCATTCTGTTAACAGAAACATTTCAAATTGTGTCATTTTATGAGTTTCCTTATTCTATGTATGCATTCTATGTACACATTGTATGTTTTGAACAGTGGAAGGAAGGGAAGAAAGGAAATCGAGGTCATGTTTTCTCCTTCTTCAGAAAAGAAGACAAGATTGTTTCATCAAAGTGGGTCCAACAGCATCATTGAGATTCCACTACTTGAAGCCGTGCATATTCTTATCTCCTACTCCAAAGAGGTTATGGACTAACAAGCTTAAATAAAGGTGTGAATGAGAGAGAAGTCAGGAATGCAGCATATGCCACCATGGCTCGTACAAACCTTGGTGAATCTGTGGCTTCAAGGAACAGAAACATGAAAGAAAAATCTTTTAAGAAAAAGGAGACTGCAGATATTGAAAAGGGGAAACAATGAACGAAAATAATAACACAAGGAAAGATGAGCATGAGTAATACACAACCTGGGAGACAAAATCCTTGAGAGAGACAGTAGATTCTGAGTAAGAGGAAAAAAAAGAACTAGTAATAAAAAAAAAAATCCCAGAAACAGGAATGGTGACATCAAATATTCTTGGGACATAAAGATACAGGCTTGCTGGAAGCAGAAATGGTCTTCATCTGGGTAGTTTCCTCCCAGATGAATAGCTTGTAGTAGTCATCCCCAGGCCTCCGACGCTTACTTTGGGACAGCTGTTCTGCAGAAGTAACTTATTTCTCTGTTCTAGAGACTGCTAAAAGAGCACAGTTGCCTCCTCTAAGCTAAACTCCTGCACATACACACTTCCAAAGCCAGCAGTCAGAGCCTGCTTGTGATGCTTGACAGACAAGTGCTCCAGCTATGGCTTGTGACATCATACAATGAGAAAACATAAAAGCTAAACTTCTAAAAAGTAAGGTTAAGGCTAATGCTTTAGAAGAAAAAAGAACCCAACTCTTCATCAGCACTGAATCTCTATTACACATTTGCTGCCCTTCAAAGCTTTTCCTTTAGTAATTTACCAGATGTTTTAAGATATCTAACAAGCTTTTCTATACATGCTGTGGCCAGAATTACAGCCTACTCCAAACACACGAAGATTCTTTTTATACCCTTTAACTCATTTTCTATATTTATAGCAAGGAAATAGCACCCGCTTTACTACAATTCTACAAAGAATTAAGAAGATGAAGCAGACAGAGTATGACTCCTTCAAAATCATGCAAGACCATAGCAGGTAGGAGACAATTTGCATTTACACTGCTCCCCCCACCAAGTATTTATTCAGTGAATTTGAACGCATGGTGATTACTAGACAGAGACTGTCAGTGAAATTATAAGGAACAGAGCTAGCCCATATTCTCCAGAATCCCGAGTCTGAGGTGGAAGGAGGGCTCATGTCCTGGCGTTCAGATCCCTAAACTGTATTAGGGCATCTGTGCAGCATCAGTCTTTGGCCAGCAGCTATCTTACACATACACGTGCTCAGCATGCCAAGTGGGAATGAATTCCTCCGCATTTCTTCCTTGATGACTGCCATAAAGAAAGGTGAAAGAACTTAACTATTTACAGCTTACCTACATCTAGACAGCTAACTGCTAGATGGAGTTTGTTTCCCCTTCACCCCAGTTTTCCAGTTTTGAATCTTGCCTCTCTGGTGCATCTACTTTCTAAACCCTGTTATCAAACCTACCGCTAGCAAGTAAGACTGACTTGGATTCTTAAGCAACTACTCCAGTTCCCCACAAGGCTATATGCAAGGGCCACGCTACCCATTATAGCTGCGCTCTTAAGGGCTGAAGACAATAGCACAGAGATGACTTTTACCCAAACTTGATTCAGCATTGCTTTCTTTATATAAACAAATACATTTTCACAAGTGCATTTTAGAAATTTTACAGCTGTAAGTTGGAAATGTACAGAAGTAGGCTCTCTAATTATTTGCTACTTGTAAGCAGGCAGCACTTTTTACCTCTGACATATTCCTTCCCTCTCTAAATGGACATTTTAATGGTCAGGTACGCACGTTTCCAAATAAAAAGCAAGGATAATAGTCAAGTGCAGCATTTCAACATGCAGGTATGTATCTCAGCATCAAATACACAGCACATGGCAGACCAGATTCTACCACTACACATGAAATGTTGCACTTATTTACTTCCAGAAGTGCAAATCCTCTTTATCACAAAGCAGTCTTCATGTCCTGCAAGCATTTAATAACTGAAGTAAATAATTTAACAGCCATCCCAACTTAAATTTGCTATTTGTAAGACATTTTATAATCACTACACCACAGATTAAAGCGTCCTGTATGTTCAGTAACATCAATAGTTAACAGCAGCTCTAACTCAGTGTAACGCCAGGAGTTACCATGGGTCTTACTAGAAGCTTCATAGCACAGTGAATCTACACTGCCACCAGGTATGACTCAACTTAACCTACGCAAAGAATCACCTAGATCAAAACACAGAAAGCAGAAAACCGCCTTTCTAGCAGGGGCACCTGAGAAGATGTGTATGTCCAATCTACCTGACTCAAGAGCATTTTAAAAGCACTTTGCAGCAGTAAAAATAAAGAAGTCTCATAAGAGTCCATCCAGGCTGGGTTTTGCAGCTGATTAAACAGGTGAGAAGCGAACCCAAAAATGTCTCATGAGCAAGCTGAAGTTAGTCATAGGAGAACAACATAAAGGAGAAGCTGCCTTTTGTCTTCTTACCTGAAAGCATGCAAAACTAAAGGTTTTTCCCTCAAGAATAAGTACCAAAGCAAAGAAGGTACTGTCTGCTCCTCACTGGGGCATTATTGACTGCTGTCTTGTTATTCTTACTTGGACCAGCACACCTGGTTATAAGAAAGAGTGGGGTGAGAGTAAAAAGGATATAGCAGACCCAGGTGTGTGGGATGGGATGACATTCCCAATTGTTATGCCCTTTGAACCGAAACGGTAACTAAACAATAGCATGCAATTTCTATTAAAAAGACAGAATTTTGCAGAAACAGTATGAACTTTTTACTGTTTTCTAAGATTACATATTTTCCCAGGTCACACTTTTAACTCCAACTTAAGGCCCATTTTTAAAATGTCAGTATCTGCAAATTAATTGAATTAAAACTAATGCAAACTTGAGTACTTAAAAAAAAACAAACAACAAAACCCAAAAAACCCACACCACCAAAAACCCCACAGGAAATCACTTCTCACTGATGGTAACACCGTTAAAGCAAGCATCCTAATTTAGTCAATGCTATGATGGACTAGCCAATGAATATGATTTACTTCACTGAATGAGAATCAAAATTGGATTCAGCCCCAAGAGACAGTGGAGATGCACTCTTAACTTCACATTGCTAGTCCACTGTACTCAGGCTCTCTTCCTCAGCAGGTGACATAGCCTGTGTCATCATAAGCAGCAATATATTGCAGACTATTCCTCATCATACACAAGAGTTATCAGACAGGACAACTGATCTATGCCTCGGCACCGGTAAATTTTTTACTGGCATCTGAAAGCCCCCAGGATAAAGTACGATGGAGAACGGGCTGCTCTGCCAGAAAAATTCAGGTATTTGACACTCTGCTATCCTCTTCCCTGAAGGTTTGTGAGGCTTGAGCAGAACCACGGTGGACAAATCCTTTCAGCTACAGCAGTGCGCTCGTTAGGGGATTCCACAGTTTCTCCCAGTAGCAGCCATGAACACGTACACTTGCAGCATGACATAGCAATGTTGGCACCTACAAGGCCGTAAGAGCTTTTGCAGCAGAAAGCGTTAGCATACTTGGCCTTAGCATCAGCCAAGGTGTGCGCTTAGAATGCATGATATGCATATCTGACACTGAGATGCTATCTATTTCCTCCAGCAACTTAAAAGATAGTAAGTCCAGGTGCTGTGCAGCTCAAGGCTGTTTCCAGCACAGTTACTCTCTCTACAGCTAGACTAGATCAGGTCAAATCACTAAGGTGCACTAATTCAAGCTAAATGTAGCAAAGAAGATTCTGAAAGCTGGAAGCATTAGGAGCAACTAGTCACCATGAATTAGTGGGTCTTTTGAGCACTAACCATATCAAACAGATCAACAGCTCTAGGCAAAAGCTTCCACCACACTGATTCAGTTTCATGACAAATACAAGATGTAAACCCGAAGACTGAAAAAAAAAGACAAAGCTTACAGATATGTTAATGTTGAAAAACTCTGGGGCAAACTTGCATAATTTTTTGCTGTCAAATCGAAACCAACCATCCTCTTCCATTGCTTTGCGGTGTTAATGAACAGAGCTGTTTTGTACAAGAAACAACTTCAGCAACTGCCTAATTTAAGGAACTAAGAAATCCTCCTCCTGCACAGCTTGCCTTACTTTTCGGAAGTGATCGATACCTTCGGAACTAGCACTGCTTGATGGAATATAACCAGAGGAATAGAACTGGTTCAACCTGAAATTAGTTAGAAAGAAAAGAAATATGTGTACCTTTCCATTTAATACTAAAGCAGGAAAAAATCTGTACATGCTTTTGAATTGGCCTCATTCCTGTATTTGACAAAATCCGTCTGGAAACAGCTGCTGACAAATAGTTACAGCTCTTCTAGAAGCAAAACTAGAAATCCTTACTCACTGAAGCAAGACTCTCGCTGTAAAATCCTTTATTCAACACCAGTTCTGTTGGCCACTACTTGCTTACTTTAATCTCTCCTTCTTGGGAAGAATTACCATGAATTTGGCCATATGACAGCTGAGATCAGCTGACTACTGTCCATCACCCTGGAACCCCTATGTTCAGGCTTCACCTCTGAATTTAGCATGAAACTGACTGTACCTCCCAAAAGATCTGGTACGGACAGGATATATTTGGTTTTCAACAATCATCTGAAACAACTAAGCAAATCAATTCAAATTCCAAGATATAGCATGAAAAGGGCTAAAGGAGCACACACAATAGGTTGTTCTAGACTGACATGGACATTTCAACTCAGCTGCATCTCGCATAGCCCAAGACACATGGTGAAGCTACTGACATTTTCTACCCATGTATTATGTCCAGAGTATTCTTCATCCTTAGCTCTGAGGTATGCGAAATGTCTTGTAGCATTGAGCCATTGCGAAATAGTTAAATGCGGCTAGTAAGATAAGAAAAGTTGTTCTTCAACATTACAAGGTTTGCTAACTTGATTGTGTGGTATCATAGAACCAAACAGAGATCCTTGTAACAAGTCTCACTGACCTCAGTTTTAAGGGTGGCAATGAACAATTGTTCATTTTCTCCAAATCGCCTATCAACAAAATCAGAAAAGATGTAACTCCTTATCACCATCCTTTCTGCATTGACACAGTGCTGCTGTGGACAAAAGATTTAAACTTGAGGTGCCCAGAAAGTGCAATCAGCAAAAACTCATTAAGAAAAATTCTGAAAAACAGGCATAAACACAACTTGATCAAATTCTAACCAAAATAAAGGGTAAGTACCATATAAGCTGGATTAAGTCCATTGCCCCAAATAAGATTAGTTTCAGATCATTACAAAAACTACTTTGGGTTCAGCTAAGAGTATCTACAGCCGTAACAACATAAGACTCGCTATGGTCTTACAACGGTGAAGAAATTAGGATGCGTTTCTATTAATAGGTCTTTTGTTTTCGTAACTGAAACAGGTAAGGAACAAAATCATGCTGCGGCTCAAAAATTTACAGCAGGGAATCCTGTTTCTACAATTTCTGACAGCCCCAATGACAACAAATGGCCTACTTTGGTGAACAGGCTTTAGTAACAGCAGTATTGCTCAAGTGATTCCTTAATGGTATCCTAGAGTCTCAAAGAGTAATTAATTTCTTCAGCAAGTTTGAGAAATATTTCTGAAAAACAAGTAGAGTAACTCTGCTTAAAGCAGCAGGGCTGTTCTTTATTTTCTCTCCAATGTTTCAACCAAGACATAATTTTTCCTACTACTTTTGGAAAAGCCAAGTGGGATATGCCTTTTCGCAAAGGAAAAAACAAGTGATTGACATCTCAACAGCCAAGATATTGGAAAAGCCTTGTTTCAGATGAGATAGTACGTGGTGAAACTCCAGTGGTGAACATACTTGATTACTGTACAGTCATGCAAATGCAACAATGACTGCATACAAAATATGCTAATTTATTTGGTTACTGATAAAAGTGAAATTCTGGAAATCAGTCTTTAATCTTGAATCAAGATCACTTAAGAGGAGATTGCCAAGTCTGCCACCTCAGCAACCTTAAAGTCAGCACCTGAACTTCTATGAGACAGAACATTATTTTTAAAGGACTGGTGCTGGTGAAAGTATTAGTGAAGGAGAAGCACAGGTCTGTCTAGTTTGAAAGTGGAGGGACAGGGAGCAGATTCTGGAATGAAGAAACAGGAAGATGGCCCAGCAGGAGGGACTTGGCATATTTACAGCAGAGCCATTGAAGAGACGCTGTTCAACAGGCTTTTTTATCATTAGGAAGTTCCTATATCTTTTAGGAGAACACTCGTCAAAGCCAGCATGGAAAGGAAAAAGACCATCTCAAAGATAAATACCCTCAACCACAGCAGCATTACTGTAGAAATGACCAACTAAAGGTGAAATTCAAACCCCCCTCTCTTGCAGCAGACACCTTGGTTATTGTCATGCCCCACTGATGGACGCAGGTTCTGGTCATGCCTAATCAAGCCTGCCTAGCACATAAGGTAACAGATACAGAGATGAAAGGTGTATGGCTCTCCAGACATCATGAAGACCACAGACAATCACCAGTCCTGAACAAACTGAGAAACTCTGATCTGCATACAATGCAATAGACACAAGTCCAGACCAGCACGGCATCTTCCTTCTTCAGTATGCTACTTCTACAGTACGTACTAGAGTTATAAATCAGTAAAACTATTTAAACAAGGCCTGAACACACTTAGCTCCTCACTTGAATTGTTTGTTTGCATCATGAAATACAACAATGTTTCAATTCTTAAATACTCGGACTGTTTTCTCCCTGATCAAACTATATTCAACTAGAGGCTAGGCCTACTAGCTATGGGGAGAAGTATTTGCCCCACCTTACTCTGCCAGAACATATTGACTCCAGGAACTTTATCCTCTGCTGCTTAAAGGAACTGAAAAGCTCTTCCACATAATGTAAGGCACCTCTAATAGCTCTGTATTTAAAATATATTGAAAATGTATTGAAGAAATAACTTCTACATCCAAACGAAAGTTAATTAAATATTGTCTTTGGGATTTCTGAAATAAAACTGAATATATTTGATGACTCGTACCTGACCAGATACAGTGGCTGAATAATTTGGCAAAATGCCAGGAACGTTCATCAGTTATACTTAATAAAAAAAATAAATCCCTCAATCCTACTTCCTCCAACTACTAGTTTTATACTTGCTAGTAAGAGGGGGGAAAAAATGGAGTAATTTGCTTTTTCCATTACTTCATAGTGCATCCAGCCTTCTAGGTACCAAAAATCAACTTCTCCATTCCTTCGACTCCTGTGTTTGCTATTCTACTGTTTCCTCTGCCTCCACCTGAATTCTTCTCGAGTAATCTCTGGGCTGCCTAGAGATTATGTGTGTCCAAAAGAAAGATATGGACTCAATTGATTTTAAATGTTCAAATGGTTAAAAAAAAAAAAAAAACCCACAAAAGGGAAAAAAGTTTTCTTCTAAATTCCACAGAACCTTTGAGCAGAAGAACAGGAATATCTACCTGCAGGCTTAACAGCAAATAGTTAAAACTGTAAGAACAATATAAGCTAGAAACTTTCTTTTTAATGGAAGTGCAAGTTCAAGCAGAACAGTGATCGATAATCCTGTGGGTGGTTTTTTTTATTCAAACTAATCATGCAGATCCCTTTCCCTTTGTACTACAGGAACACTAAACTGTAAAATGCCTTTCAAATGGCAAAATGTTTCTATTCGAACCTCCACATACCTGTAAAGTGACTAGAAGAGGTTAGTCTAGTTAGTGTGTTGCAACACGCAAAGGCAAAGTGCACACGCTTCTGAACTCAGAATTTGTCAGCTGTAGAAATGCTGGCTTGCAAGCAAATCCATACGCAGAAGAAATTTACTGATCATGTAAGATGTTTACTACAGAACAAACAAAAAACCCCAAACTCTGAAATCCAATTATTGCCTTTCACTATGGGAAGCTGGGCAGCTTGGTGTAGTTTTCGCAAGACCTTAACATTTAACATTTGTTACAGGCATACTTCTTAAAAACGGCAAAGAAATGAGGCCTCAGGAACTTAAAACACAGACAAAATCACTTTGCCTTTTTTCATTTAATGCTTCACTTACAAAACCACACCACTGTTCCCTACTTAACTCCTGTGTTTACTACCTCCATGAAAATCAGAATGTGAATGATTTTAAATTTCTCTAAACAGCCTGTGTACCAGCAATTAGCTATTTGAAGAGTAATGCATCCTTCCAATACCACTTGGGCTGGTTCCCAAAACATCTGCTGAAAAGAACAACCCCATGGTATGCCTGGACAAGGAGACAGCATGTGTTGACCCAGGGCCAGACAATCAGACCACCTTGTTAGCCGGCCCGGGGCTCAGAGGTCCCATTGGGAGCCAGCTGCCCCTACAGACTCAAGTCCCTTTGGCCCCTCTTGCTGCTGTTCAGCCACCCGTGGGCCAAAGGAAGAGGCGGCAGAGGATAGGGCATAATGAAGGGTTACAGTCTCCTGAAAAGAAGGCGTAGACCAAGGAGAGACTGCAGGAAGAGAGAGGTGGAGTGAAGGCACAGGAGTAGGGAAGTAATGTTTCTTTGGACTTGTACTGATAGATGGGACTTCCTAAAAGACACCTCACTAATTCAAGTCAAACACGTAATCAAAACTTCACAAAGCAGGGTCATTATCCATAACAAGGAAGACAAGTAGCTCATTAGCCAAATTTGCAGCGTGATGAAAACCAACTTCAAGCCTTTTCTATTCACCATGTGTTACAAAGACAACTAATCACAGGGCAGTCTTAATACTAGGCTACACAAACGTCACAGGCTCATCCCTGCAAGACACAGGAAAACATCAAAATGCCAGAATAACTTGTAGCCTACCCAGTACTTGAAACTCTTGTATTTTTAATAAAGATTTTCAGTTATAAAAAGGACAAAATTAAAATTGCCTCAGTCTACAGAAATTTGCTTGGGCTGAAGCACACCTTTCTCTTTTCTGACTTGAACCAAACTGCGAAGCTTTACCCAACTCACATGTGCTGAGCCAGCATTTTCTCCAAAGAAACTCTTATTCTTCCCTTGTTCCTGCCCTCCACACAAATACTGAGACTGCCATGCACCAAGCCCAGAAAACAACCCCTAAAAACCAACACAGTCAGTTTTAAACACAGAAAGGCTCCTTGATTCAGTTTGCCTTGTAACCACACAAGCCATCCTCAAAGCATACAAAGGAAAATGGGTGAGCGAGCAACAAGGCTACTACTTTCCCAGCTCATAACACATCAAAAATTACACACTTAGTCCAAGGCCATACCAACTCCCAAGCAGGACTGAATCTTTCAAACTAGAAATAAGCTTTACAATTCATTGTAGCTACTTTTTAAGCCTAACTGAAGCTGCATGTCTCATGATGAGATGCCTGTACATAGGGACTTCTAGTTCTACAGATGTATTTCATTTTCACAAAATATTTTGAAAAAAGAAGTGATAGAAGACTACATACATTCCCCCCCCACCTTTAAGTGGCAAAAGTTTACAGAGCTGTAAGAGTCCTGTTACTCCAAGAGGACCACAGTACTCATCTTACTTCTGGTCTCTGGAAGGATCCAAAACAGTAGACTAAGCCTCTCTGAAAGAAGACAAGATTTTTAGACAAAACTGACTTTTTTGAGAGAAAGCAATGTAGTGCTTGACCCAGATACAGAATCTTCTAAATAAATCCACTGAAGTTGCTCACTAACATAACTCTGTCATTTTCAATTCATCCCAAGTCCTTAGAAAGACAAGGTTCCTGAAACACCACATCAAAGCTGAAACAAGTTCCTTAAAATGCAACTGAACTGTGTGCACTGTGGCGGTGTTTGGACTGTAGGCTATCTTAATCTCATTCTGAAAACCAGGTTTGTTGCCTGAACTCCACTACAGCTTCTTTCATCCATATGCTGGTTGCCACCCAGAAAAATCGACTGTCATAACAAGAGTTAGCTGCAAGTTAAACTTCGGGAAGACTTCAAAACCTTCATCCTTCTTCACTTCCTCCTTTGAAAGCCATCTTCCCCACCAGCCCCCCAGTAACAAATCTGGTTACTGTCTAAGGCAAAAATCTGAATTATTAAAAAGAAGAGAAAAGAAAAGCAAGGGAGGACGGTTCAGCAGAGCGGCTGCAGACAGCAAACCGATGAATGAAGCGGCCACGGGGCTATTTTCAGGGAGCCGCCGGAGTGCCTCGGGGCGGCCAACGCTGGGGCATGGGGCAGCCCCTCGGCCCGCCCGCGGCCCCGCGGCTCTGCCCGGCAGCGGGCACCGGCTCGGGCGGCCGAGGAGACACGGCCGTCCCCGGCGCTCCTGCGGCCCGGCGGGGGCCGCGCCCGGGCGGGACAGGGCGCGGGTGACAGGGGCCCCTCGGCCCGGCCTGCCCCGGCAGGAAGGAGCCGGCGGCCGGGGCGCCGCAAGGGCCGGGGCGGCGGCGCCGGGGCTCCGCTCCCCGCCAGCCCGGGGAAGGAGCCGGGGCACGGGCCGCCGCCTCCCCGCGACCGCGGCCCGCCGCGGCCGAGCCCGGGCCTCCCGGCCCGCCACTCACCAGGATGCGCTTGAAAAGCGCGTTCTCCTTGGGCGGCAGGCTCACCGACGGCATCCTCCCCGCCGCTCCCGCTCCCGCCGCTGGCTCCGGCGCCGCCGAGGGTCTCCGGGGAGGGGGGTGGGCGGGCGGGCTGCGCCCCGTCCCCGCTGCTCGGTCGCCGCTGCCGGGAGCCTCCCCGCCGGAGTCTGGCTGCTACCGCTGCCTCCCCACCCCCCCCGCCCGCCCTCCCTCAAACCGCCGCCGCTCTCGCGCGCCGCGGGCCCGGCCCCTCCCGGCCGCCGTCTGCGCGCCGGGCTGCCCCGCGCCGCGCCGAGCCCCGGGCGGCGGCTCACGTGCTAACTGAGCAGGCCGGAGAGAGGAGCCGCCAAAATGGCCACCGCGGAGGGCTTCCCCAGCCGGGTCACGACGGCCCGCGCGCATGCGCCGCGACCCCGCGCCGGCGCCAGCCCCGCCCCCGCCAGGCGTCTCGGGCCGGGCAGGGGAGGGGCGGCCCCGCCCGCCCGCTGGGTCAGGGCCCGGCCCCGGCGCCGCGCTCCCCGCCGAGGAGCCGCTGCCCGCAGCCGGGTGCGCGTCCTTCAGCCCGTGGCCGGCGCAGCGCGGTCACTGGCTGGCCCTGAGGGGCGCAGCGCACTCTTCGCGCACGTGGGCTTAAGGAGGAAGGGGCGGGTGGCAGGCGTCGCGCTGCCCACGCGTGCAGCGCCGGCCCGGGCTCGCGGAGCCGGTTCCACGCGCGGAGAGGACACGCAGCCCGCTCTCGCTGCCGGCGGGGCGGGTAGCGCCGCTCTGTACCGTCAGCAAACGCAGTTAAAGGCGAGGGGGGGGATGTTGCGCAGCAGGCGCCCGGCCCGCCAGGTCTCGTGCGGGGGAGCGCGTCCGCTCGCGGCGCCCGGGGGAGAGGCGGGGCGGGACGCGCGGGTACCGGGCAGCGGCGGGCGGGAGGCGGGGCGGGGCCGCCGGCCCGGCAGGGGGCAGTGCGGCGCCGTGCGGCCCTGCCCTCGTGGGCGGAGCTGGGCCGAGCCGACAAGATGGCGGCGGCGCTGAGGGTCGCGAAGCGCTTGAGGCTGGTGGCGGGAGTGCCGAGCCTCGGTGAGCGGCGGCGGGGGCAGAGGGGGGCCTGGCTCGCTGTGACTCGGGGTGGCGGGGAGCCCCTTTTTGTTTAGGCGAGTGGGAGTCTGTCGTCCTCTGCCCGCGCCCCGAGGGCGTTCTGCGTTAGCGGGCTGCGGCGGTGCCCCGGGGCCTGTCCGCTGACCCGAGTGCCCTGGGAGCTCGGCTGCTTGTGGGGGGGTCCCCCTTAGCTGGGGCGCTCCTCGCTTCATGGCTGGAATTAAAGCAAGCTACGGTGGCAATTTTCCTCTTTCTATTTTTAATCCAAACCAGTTAGTCTTATTATTTTTTTTTTTCGATATTAAGTTAGTGCTGCTTCCAGGCCGGGGGGAGGACCCTCCTCAGGAAGGCTGTGCCGGGGGGTGCCCGCGGAGGGGCGGGGTGTGGGGCAGGTGGGGAAGGCCTGGGGATGGGAGCTTTCTGCAGGGGACAGTAAGAGGCGGCGCAAGCAAAAGATGCGGTAGGGTATGGTTTTTGTGGCCAGAGGAAAGGGAAAAAGGCACTGTTTTGAACCGTTGGCAGCGCCCCATCCCCTCTCTCCTCTAACTTGGATCAGGCAGTGCATGCTGCATTGTATCTACAAATGGGTGAGCTATAACAATGTTATGGGGACCACTTATACATGATAATTGGATTTGTTTGTGGTTTTTTGTTGTTGTGGTTGGTTTGGGGCTTTTTTGCACGATTGTATGAGTGTCAGTAATTGACTTGGTGGTCTAAACCTGAGAAATGTTAACGCATTTGTAATCTTCTGCCTTTTTAGCTTTTACTCGTTCTGCGTTTGTTGCAAAAAGACGTAATTATGACCAACCAAACTGGTTTGGAGTTGGCTTGGCGTTTAGCACCAGTGCTGCCTTGTGGGCTCTTGTAAGTGTTTTCATTTGGTTTTGTTGAACTTTACTATTCCCAAACCATAGTGATCTGAAGGCAATGACTACAACTTACTTAGCTTGATTGGGGTAATGGATGGTTATAGCAGGTGTCAAGACTGAAGCATGATATGTTGGTTAGTATGTTTTCCCAAATCTATGTTGTGTACAAAAATGAACAACTTATTATGCTTCTTGCTGTTGCAAACTTAAAGCAGCCACAACAGAAGAATTAATTCTTCAAGCCTGCTGGTTTAAGGCTGTAACATATTTTCCCCAATAGATCTTAAAAAAAAAAAAAAAAAAGAGAAAGTCCTAGACCTAGGGATATGCCTAAATAATGTTGTGTTTATCAGACTATTAGTGCATTCTCTTCTCATTTTTCAGCTGTGGTCAATTGATTAAGACCCCCTTTTCCTGAGCAAAATGCAGTTGTAAGATGTTCCCTGTTTCAGAGAACTCACAGGCTTGATGTTGTTGATAAAGCAAGCAGGGTGTTGTAGCTCTCACGAAGAAATGTAGAGGATAAGCAGTGCTCCCACGATGACAACACTTTTCAGGGTGGGATGGATTCCCTTTTGGGTTTTCCCCTTTTTTTGGGGTGGTGTTGGATTGATTGACAGTAGAAACCTCCCCCCCCCCCCAGTTGGCCAGCAGAAAATATTTGAGAAAGGTGTGGGAAAAATGCCTCACTGGACAATTGATAATTTACAGATAACTTACTCTGTATTTTCCCAGTTGCATATTGGTTTGCATTCCTATAATAGCAATTTTATATTTTGTAGAAATATTTTTGTTCTGTTTCCGGCTGTGCATTGTATAGCAATTTATCATATACTGCTGTTTTATAGCTTTTCAAGCAGCATAATGAAGATGTAATGGAATATGAAAGAAGAAAAGAAGAGAGACAACATAAGTGTACAGGATGTTCATAGTAAGTATGTACATACAGGTGCTTTAGACTTAGCTGAACACAAATTGTGCAGGTCTGACTTCTGTTAGCGATCAAGATATTGGACTGACTTATCTTCTTCCCTTATTATTTCCCTTAATACTTTACATCTTGGCTTTTCCTATTCTTCTAACTCGTTCCCAGTTTTAAAGTGGTAAGGTGACTAATCTATATTTTCATATATTCATTTGTGTGCATATTCACTGCCAGCTTTCTGTCTTGGATGTGCAACTTTTGGGAAATAACACATGTCTTACAGTGTCTGTAATGAATTTAGGTCGCAAAGAGAATACCTTACAAGTGCTTTAGTGGCAAGAAGATCAAGGTCACTAAAAATAGCTTATCTTTGCCTCTTTTTTTATTTTAACAGGTCTACAGTGGGAAACATTTTTCTCAGTTTCACTTGTATATTACACATAAGAATGATATGAAGTCAATGCCTGTAGACTTGCATTGTAGTGGAAATTGTATGTGGTGGTTGTCCTTTTCAATGGAAAAAACATAATTGTGTTTCTGCTCTCTAAAAAAAAAATCTATTGGGGATTATGGCCTCAGAGCAATTAATATGCCACATGAAAGAATTGCTTATACTAGGTATAGAAAAACTTGGAGTCCTGTGGTTATTTTTGCTATAAATACTCATCTCCAGCTAAAAATACAGTATGCTGTGAGATGTTTCTAAACCATATTCATTGTGTCTATTTTTCTTGTTGCTAGGATTTTTTTTTTTCCTCTTTCTTAGGTTGATGGTATACTCAGATGGTATATATATAAGAAGTAACATGATCACCAGTTGTCCTACAAATAAATGAGCACAGCAGAAGTACAAAGTATCTAAATACTTATATGTTCATACATTTCATGTGCAGAATTATGAAATAAATGCTAAAGTCTGGAAGAAACTTATGAAGACTTTTCTTGCCATTTATATTTCATTCTGCTGGTCTTTAAATTGTTTTATGAGGCATTTCTGTTTCATAGTTTATCAATGTTATTTTCAAAACTCTCTCTGTTATTCTGGAAGGTACATTACAAAATTAGACATCGGTTCAGAGGAAGTTCAGCAAATATTCCAGAAGTTAAGTGTACTCTCACCCTGCCATCATTTTCACTGCTAAATTTATAAAATAAGTGATAAGCAAATACAAGAATGGGATTTATGGGAAACCTAGTAAAACTAATCTGCACAAATGCTGAAATGTGCATTTGCTATTTCACACATCGAAGAAGCAGCTTTCAACTCAGTCTTGACCAGGTGGACTTTCAAAGCTTGATCTAGTGACTTAGAGATACCATAATTAAAGTTACAGATCTGTTTGCAAGCTTGATCTAGTTCCATGAGTGCTGTTGTTCTTCAGTCCTTTGTGGTCTGGATTGATTCCCCCCCACCCTAAACAGAAATGAGGCTTTGTCAGAGACAACAAAAACCGGAAGTGGCCAGCCTTTAAATTCTGTGTGGCTCTTTATTATTTTTCCTTGCCAGGAAGTTTGCTTTGCTTTTGCTACTGCGTGCAAAGTTGAAATGTATTCTGTGTTTTCAGAAAGGGAGGGTGAAAGCGCGGTCTCAAATCTTGGAGACTGTTCAAGTGACTCGTTAGTCAGTCCCATCCTCAGCGGCTATTACACGGGTTCTCTCGGGCACAGCTTCTCCGTCTTACAGCGCTCGGAGGCTGGTCATGGATGTAGCCATACCCTGCAGTCCCCTGAGGAGCTATCCCTTGAAAGTGCGGTAGTGGGCAGCTGAGGGGACAGTGCCAGTTCCGTGGTGTTTGCTCAGGGAGGTAGAGGGGGAGCGCCTGTGGTGCCTTGCCCAGGGCTCCTGCGTGTGTCAGGGAGGAGTGGCTGGCCTTCCCCTGCCTGCCTTTTTGGAATTGTTCGCTGCCTGAAAGGTGCCCGCAGCCTCACTGCACAGCCAGTGTCGGTCTCTAATGTGAGCCCTGCCTTCTCAATGCTTACGCCTTCACCTTCTCGTCATGCTTCAAGGTCAGTCAAGGACAAAGGACAGAAAAACGGGATAATGACAGGCGGCAGAATGTGGCATTAAATAATCATGGAGGGATCATCAAAGCTATGTATGGAGAAGGGACAAGTAACAGGGCAACTGTCTTGCGGTGTGGGAGGAGGAGGACAGCTGCGCAGCACTGACCCCGATACGCCCGTGACTTTCACAGCTAACACGATCCCCCAGCGGGGATTTACTTCCTCGGCGTTGTGTGCCAACGTCGAACTCCTTAGTCCTGGCGTTCAGCCGGGTGCCCTTTGCCGGAAATCCAGTTGATTTCTCCCGATCTCCTACCAGGAGTTGTTGGCAAAGGGCTCTTAGAGAACTTCCTATTGTGAGAAGTTCCCCACCGCCTTTCCCCCGCCGCGGTAAATGCGACCCCTGCTCCCTTTCCTCACGTTCGGGGTCTTCGAGCCGTCAGTCTAGTTGAGTATTGAGCGCCAACGGCTGTGTTTAATTTCCCAGCTACCGTTTCAGCAGCGGTAGCCGGTAGGGCCGCGTTCGGCGCGTGGCCCCTGCGTCCCGGGAAGGAGCCCCCGCGGCCCCGCGCCGGGGACCCACCGGCAGCGGCGGGCGGCCGCCCAGGTGCGCCGGCACGTGGCCCGGGGGCGGGGCTGGCGCCGGCCCCGCCCTCCCGGCAGTGGCCCCGCCCCGCCGTGCAGGGCGGGGTGGGGGGGGGAATTGTGTCGTCTGCTGCGGCGGTAGCCCCGCGCTGTCAGGCAGCTCGCGGTGCCCGCTCCGCTCCGCTCCCCGGCTCCCGCCGCCATGTATCTCTGCAGGGCCGCCTCGCAGGCGCTGGCCTCTCGCCTGAGCAGGGCTCCCACCGCTGCGAGCCGCCTCAAGCAGCGTGGTACGCGGGGGCCGCCTCGGAGCTCGACCTGGGGCCGGGTAGAGGTCAACGCGACGGCGGCGGCCGGGGGGGGGGGGGACATGCGCGGGGCGGGACGGGGAGGGTGACGCGCCGCCGCCTCTCCGCGGTGGGGGGGGGGGGGGACGCGCGAAGGTCGCGGGGGGCAGGTGCGGCGCGGCCGTTGGCGCGGTCCGTTGCGGCGCTGGGCTGCGGCGCCCCGCCGCGCGAGGGGGCGGGCGGGAGCCGGGTAGGGCTGCTCGGTCATCCCCGCCGCCAGGAGCCGGCTGGCTGCCGCGAAACCTCCGCCGCCTGCGGGCGGGGAGCCGCTGCCTCCGCCGAGCGGGACGGCGCTCCGCGGCGCGGCTCGCCCTTGGGAGAAGCAGCTGCGGTGGGGCCGTGCCCCCCGCCCGCTCCGTGGAAGCGGGCTCGGCGGCGGGCAGCTGTAACGGCCCTCCCGCGGCGCGGGGGCCGCCGTGGTCTCCGCGCCCCACCTCGCAGCTGGGAGGCGGAGGGGTAGAACCCCTCGGGCGGGCAGGCGGAGCAGCGGTCTCCTGAGGGGTGGTGAGCACCGGGAGGGAGCGCGGAGGGGCCCGCTGTGTTGCAGCCGTGGCTTTTGGCGCATCAGGGGTTGTGTAACCGGTAGCAAAGCCCCTCCTGGCCGCGCTGGATGGCCGCAGGCTCGCCCGGCACTCTCCTGCCCACCAGAGCAGCCTTCGAGGAGAGGTATTAATGAGAAACTGCTGCAGAACGCGTGTGCCAATGTCAGAAGATCCATTAGGATGCCACAGGGTTGAAGAGGAGTCTGAAAATCAGTGTGTCACGAGGCAGATGATGCTAAACATAATCTGGCAGACGATGGGAATATGTTGAGATTGAGACTATTTTTGCAGCTACCGATTGCAATGCTCAGAGCCATTTTATGTTTAATGAGCACCCTTTCCATGAGGCGTTTCTCGGCTGTGCTGGGATGAAGTCACGAAATTCAGCTGAAAGCCTTGTTGACGGGCAGAATTACATGTGTTTTTCCTGGGTCTCTTCTTGAGACGTACAGAAGAATCCAAGGCTATAGCAAGCATCGAAACCACAGAAGCGGTGAACAAAAATAAATGGCTAACACTGCTATTATAGTGACTATGTACTCGATCAGGGATAAAATGGTGTAATCCTGCCTGTCTGCCCTGTTGGCCAGTTACTTGAGCTTATGGGCATGTATCTAAATGTCAGCAGCCCACTTGAGAATGGAAGAACGGGAATTCAAAGGAAAAGGCTTTTTCTTAAAGTGCTCTGCTATTAAACTGAAGAGGATTTGTTACCTCTGCTGATCGTGACTGCGGCAAGACTGAATAAGGACAGATTAATGCTTTTACATTCCTTAGGCAGGAACTTGTTTGCGTTCCTTTTTTTTTTAACATTCCCTAGGTGGTTCCTTAGTCTATATAGACTGCATCCAGTACTTGGAAGCTGATAGGCAGACAGCGTAGTTCACAATCTTACACTTTTTGGGGGAGCGCAGCCGTGTACCTCATTCAGTTAGGCGCAACGCCCTGTGTTACTCACTTGTGCTAAACATGGCCAAGCTGTACCTCTCCCTTTTGTTACAGCTTTTTATAATCATCCCCTCCCATACAAAATTCAGATTCCGTCGTTCTATTTTTAGATTGTATTTTAGCAGCATTTTACATCAATTTCAATAATGGTTTTTATAGCACCTCTTCGCCAGATGTCATCTGGGAGTGTTCCTGGCTCTTCTGGAGAGAACATGATTTACTATCTCCTTGCTGGTGTTGCTGCTTTTGGTGGTTTATTTTATGTAAGTGTTTGGGAATGGAGCTCTTTGTGCTTTCTGAGTTGGCGTGGTGTAAGGTGTGTTCTGGGGTAAAGAATATGGTCAAGGCACACACCGTCAATAGAAGGTGAATGTCGTAGTACATAATTAAATACAGTCTACCTTAAAAATCAGGTCAAGAGAACTAGTGCAACTGAATGCCTATTGCTCACCTGTTTCACTGTTACTTTGATATCTAGTGCTGCTGTCCTTCTTAGTGGAAAACGTATTGAAAAATACGTGAAATGACTGTGTCCAAAGATGGAGTAAGGCACCTGCCTCTAACCCCTTACCTCTTCTTGTCAACCACAAACACTAAGAATATCTCAAAGTGAGCAAGACAAATGTGAAGTAAGCTGTCTGAAGCTGCAAGGGAAATATTATGAACCTCATTAATTGGGGCACAAAAAAAGATAAGAATATTAGTTACTTAGAAAAATCATGTTAAAGTTTTGTAAACATCTACTTTTGTCAAGCTTTTCAGTAATCGTTCTCTTCCCTGCATCTAAATATATCAGACTCTGTGCTTCACGTCCCTAAAGCCTCCATTTCATAGCCTCCCCCGAGATTTAAGATAGTGACTAACACATCCCAGAGAGGTACATGTTTCCCTCTCCCACAAAATAATCCTCTTGAATGGTAAGTAGCTTCTATTTGTTCAAAATATCAAACTTGTGTGATTGCATATCTGGAGGAGTAATAAATTCTCTTGCTGTCACCTTTTTACCATAGTTTTTTAAAAAATAATCTGACTGTAATTGTCTTTTAAAATACTGTGTTCAATTCCTGAAACACTGCAGCACTTCGAAAGCTGTGTGGTATATTGTATTTGCTTTCTAACAATGGAGAAATATAAAATGTATAAAAATGTTAGTAGAGCAAAATAGATACTTTTTTTTAACCTTGCTTTGCATAGTTTGATATGCCTTTTAAGATGAGCAGTAGCACTTGCTTAAAAACCCTTCTCTCCCTCTCCCTTCTTTTTGTTTGGTAACTTTGTAGGGATGTAGCAATAAGTTTAGGTATAATTTCCTTTCAGGCCTACAGGGTAGTCAGTTCATCCCGCAGCAAGTATATTGAACATATGAATATTCTTCATGAGAGAGCTGAGGGGCGGAAAAACAAACCTTGGTCAAGCAAGGGTGAGTTGAGCTCTTCTCTCTTCTTCCTCGGGTACACAATGATCTGGAACGGATTTCTCGATTGTCTAATCAGGCCTTAACCCTGTCCAGGTCCTTATCTGAGCTCTGTGAGTGAGAGTAAAGACAAAGGTGGTTGTGCAGTGTTCTGTTACAAAGCTACTTCTGCACAAATTTTGGGAATGGACTTCACGTTTAGGCAGTGAATCTGGCCTGTGAACAACCTGCCGGAGTCTCTTTGGATGGAAAGAGTTGATGTGTGAACCATTAATTGTATACTGGGTATTTGCATTTGACTTACTGGAAGCTTAATGGAACTTGACTAAATGCATAATGCTGTCAAAATCAGTTTTGTTCTTTTGTTTGTTGGGGGGGAAGGAGATAATATATTTTTTCTCAGTCAACAGTTTGGCTCCAGGCCACGTGCCATCATGGAACACAGTTCAATAGCAAAAAACCTATGTTTTTTAAAAATATTGTAAATTGGATCCATTTCTTGTCCCACAACTTTGATTTTGTCCTTTTAAATTTAGGATTAAATGAAAAGCAGACACCGCCTACATGTATGGCAAATCCTTACTTAGCTCCTCATGCTTAAATAATTAGACCATGTTAGTTCAAATACTTGTAATGGAATGTTGTCTCTGTCTACATCAATCAGCATTACAGCGGCATTAATGTGAAAGATAGAACTTTGGCAAGCATGGTCTTGCTAGGAAAAGCAGTTAGAAAAAATGACTTCTTAAGGATCTTTATATTTTCATTTAGTTGTTATTTAAAAAATAAATGAATTAATGAAGCCATAGCACTTGAAGCGTTTCCTTATTTTTTCTGATGCTGACATCTAGAGAACTGATTTCATATATTTGCATGCACACAAAGAATAGATTTGAATAAAGTATGCTGAGTTTAAATTTCATTTTCAATGTGAGAGCATGCTTTGAATTGTCTGCCTCCAAATTTATTTCTTTTGAAGTTGTTAGTCTTGAAGTTCCACAACACATCCTTTAGTTTTAGAACTTTAAAATTACAGTTTTTAAGATTTAAAATGGCAAAACACCTTAATTTCCTTTCTCTTAAGCAGCTGGAAGCAATACAGTTTTTAAACTTAATTCTTTAAATGCTGAGAATTTGGCCACAATTTCAATGCAATCCTTTCCTTGTCCCTAAAATAAAAAATCTAACCAGGACCAAAGTAGATACTTTCTCCTAGTGACCTAGTCGGCTGCTGTTCAGGGAAGAAATGAGGGTGACACTCATCGTGTTCTGACTAAAATAGTCAGAAGAACATGGTAGGTGTGAAAGCATTAAGCAAACCTTCCAGGGCACTCAAAATGATGTCCGTATATTCCCTCTTTTCTCTTAAGGTTCACTTCTGCAAGGTACTGAGTTTTAACCCTAGTCTACCGAAATGTTTGAGTGGGGTACCCACAGAGTCAGGGGTGCTGTTAACCCGCTGAAGGCTCTACTTACATTGCCCAAGACTGGGCTAAGAGTACTCGGTGCTCTGTAACTTACTTAATTCTGGCTTCGGGTACTCTCCAGACATCCCATGATCTGATGCCTTGCACTGATTAGTAACTTACGTGAATGTCGCAACCAATGGCAGATGATTGCTGCCTCTCTTATTGATAGTAAGAAGTCCAAAACATTTCTGAGGTCATACAGTGAACACAGTTGAAACTCATTTCCTGTACTATTTTCAATATTGGACTTCTGAGTAAATGCTCAACCCAGAGTTTTTAATTGGACTTCTGAGTTACTAATTCCAAGTCACAATACACAACTACCATTGAATCAGCTGTTTTTAAAATCCTTCTTCATTCCTGACTGTATCCTCCCAAAAGAGGTTTCTGTTCTTACTTTTCCTGTGGAATCCTCTTTCTCAAAAGAATTAACGTCTCTCTTCCTCCCCTTTTTTTCCTGTTCCCTGCGTAGTCATATTTTTGTGTGTATCTTGTCACAGAGTGTTACCTATAGTATTGCTTTTCCCAGAAGTGCCGCTGCAGCTTCTTTCCCCACGCGTTCTTTAGATTCAGTTAGTTCTTACACTTTTGCACAGCAAGCATTGCTGATAAGAGCAATTAAAAATTCTGTTCTCAAAGTAATCTAGTATTTTTTAGGATAACACAAAATCAAGCTTAAAATAAGCTATAAAACAGTGCTGGTAAGAATATGAAATGGTGGATAGAGAAGCAGCATGCCAAACAGCACATTCATGGCATGTTTGCTGCATGTTCTCTGGTAAGAGAAGAACTTTCTAGCTGGAAGAACTTAATACTAGGGAGCAGCTGATCAGAGAGAGACTTTCCTGATACAAATGATTTTCGTGGTTTCTCATCCCAAGGAAAATTCTCCCTTTGTGCGCAAACCCAAGAAGTCTATTATAAAGACCTGCATGTAGCAAACAAGGCTGTCAAAACAAGAGAAACAATCAAATGCTATTCTAGGCTTGTTTGTTTATTGGAGGGTTGAAATGATATTTAATGGTATTTTAATTAATGATATCGGACATTTAAAAAAAGATCTAATAGCAAATTTTCTGTAGCTCGTCTTAACTGAAAGCTACTCTCAAATTTAGGGAGGGGTTTAAAAAAGCCCCTGGCAGAAGCCTGACTCGAAGTAGCAGTAGGAAATCTGGGACATCATTTGAACTGTAAAATGATGTTTGCCTTGCAGAACGTTCTACTTGCTTATTTAGGAAATACTGAGTTTTGTCTTCCATTTGCATGTGTCTCCTTTAAACTTGTTCCTGATTTCCTTCTTTTTTAGCAATGACTTTTCTTTTTAACTTGATGCAAGCTGATTCAATCTTTCTAATCTATACTCTGCTTTTACACTTTCCAGACTAAAATACAAGGGAAATCTCTTTCCAAACCCGAGGAAGTTAAATACAAACAAAGGACAGTCGTTCACCATTGCGTACCTTGCAGCCTACCTTGGGATGACTTTATACCTTCTATTGTAAAACTCCATACTTGTGAGACTTTAAAAGAACTACCTATGTTTGCAAGGCCAAACCATATTGAGCTTATTACTGAATCTGCTTTGTAGAAGGCAGTTCTGAGATGGAGAAGCTGGCTGTTCTGAATGAATGCACTCTATATTTGACTGTCCAATAAAGTGTACTGAATGCTGAGCTTGGCTGTTAGTCTGTTCTTTGTGTAATCGATGTAGGTTTTTTTTGAAATACAGCGTTCTCTTAAAGGGACATGATCAGGTTGCATAATATAAAGCTTTGATTTTTACTGAGCGATGAATAGACTTGTGTTTTAAACCTGAACACAAAAAAGATAGGCTTGCACTAGCATAACCAAGAATTAAAATTGATCTGTTTAGTTTTTAAACAGATACAAATGAATGAAATAAATTCTGACCGTGTCTCTTTAAGCTCTTTCCTTTCTATTCTCACTTAGTTTACACTGTATTACAAACTTTATTTCCAGTTCTATTTTTGCACATGGTGAATTGGTTCTACTGGTAAACTTTAAATGAACACTGGGTATATAACTTCCCTTTGTTAACTTGATCTTAGTGCATGTTTGCATGGTGATTGTGTATCTTTGTTGCTTTGTGCTGTTAGTTTTTAATGACTTGTCTCTGCTGAGTTTGAAGTAATGCATGATTGGGAAACACTGGGGTTTTCAGATTCTAAAGAGTCCAACCCACAGCAGTGCAGACAAGTCTTTAAAGGACAGCTGGGATTTGTAAAAAGAAAATGGTCAGTCATAAGTGGTCACATCTCCAGTAAAGTGAACGCTGACCACTTAAAATTAGCAAGTTATTTTCATACTTATATGCATCTAGTTTCGGTAAGCGTCCTCTCTTTTATTCTGCCTCCCAGACCTTACCTTTTTTACTTGAGTGCTATGGCTCTTGCAGGGGTCACAGTGCATTCAAGATAGCTTTAAAGAAAGCAGGGTGAGTACATAGCAGAGTACCTGTGCCAGCGTAGAGCTAAGAGATGGCACAAAACCCATCTGAAAACTTGCTGGGCTCGGCATTATTGTAGCTGCTGCCAGCCCAGTTAGCCACCTTGAAAACAGCCCTGCGCAAACTGAAGGCGCACCTTGGCTTGCAGCGCTTCTGATCCATGAGCCTGATGGGTAATAAACCCCGTAAGAGCTTCTAAGTATGGTAGCAAATGTCTTATTCCCAGTGTGGTAACTCCACTGCTGGGTGCGAACAGGGTAAGAATCCTGCTCCCTCTGACACCCATGGGTGCATTATCACTGGCCCTTTCGGCAGAGTGGGTTTGCAGAAGCACTTGGTGGGGTCCTTTTTTATCCTTCCCTGCACTCCCACCTCTTGCAGTCACTTGCTTTAAGCCACAGTTTCTTTTCTTATTACACTGAAGCAGTTATGAAACTCGGTAATTAAGAATATGGTTTCCTCATCTTGTAAACATCTTTTTTGGTGCCACGTTAGACAATATGGGGGGATTAATTATTGATTTCTTGACTTTATTTGTAAATTGTGATCCCAAAGCTTAGCTTCCCATTTTAAATTTAAATGAGGATGATGGTAAAAAGTAGTTGGTGAATTTGTGTTGCATGCATGCATTTTACTCTCTTTATCGTATTAAATAAATCCTTAAAAGGTGATGAAGAAGAGACGGCTGAAGTCACTGAAGAAGAGGTAGCCACGGAAGAGGCTGATGCAGTAGCTGCTGCTGGACCTGCAGCACAGGATGAGAGTGCTGGACCTGCTGCACAGGATGAGAGTGTGGGGGTATCCCCAGAAACTGGAGGGGAGAATGACTTACCGGCTCCAGAGGCATCCCCCGCTGTGGAGGACGTGCAGCAGGAAGCTGCTGCTAATTTGGAAGTTGCTGCTAATTCAGAAGCTGCTGCAGTGCAAGGTTAACTTATGAATATGGTTTTTGCGTGTGTGTGTTGTGGGTTCTAAAACTCTGCCTCTCACTATAGAACATTAAGAACAAATGTCAGTATTCCTAATGGAGTTTGTCCTGCAGTGAAAACTCTTTCAGGTGTTACCTTGGCATATCATGAGCATAAGGTAATGAAGTTTATCAAATCAGTGTCTCTAAAAGCATGCTGCCTGTGGCACCAGAGTTACTGTCTAAGACTAGTAGAATGAAAAGTTTATTTTACTGCCCCATTCTATTTCTCTTTTTTAAGATCTTCTATTAAGGTAAGCGTGTAATATGGTCAGTTAAACAGTTGTTTCAGTCACCTGGTTCTTAAGGGTTTGTTAAGGAATCTAAACTCTTTATTTCACTGGCCATTCCTAAGATTCACACTAAGTAATTACAGCTGTTCTGTCAATGTAACTTCAACAGAATCTTGCATAGCAACCAAAATGTTGTCATGGTCTTAGTGTTAAGGATATACTAGGCTAAAAATTTCAAAAGTCAATAAAACATCAAATTGGTATTAAGCACTTAAACCAGTTAGTGGCTACATACTCAGTATTTTAAACTTTCAGTTTGTTTGAAATATTTTGGTTTACTGTAATTTAAAAAAATCACAAGAATACAAATGCAAACCTATCCATAAGTTGCACAAAATACAGGATTAGAATTTAACTCTGTTTTACTTACTTATTTATTTATTTACTGCTAACCTGTAAGGATAGAGAAATGGCTTATCCTCTTACCTCTTGATTTGTTCAGCTAAAGCTGGAAGGGACACAAATAAAGCAATTGCAATTTCTTGGTTGATAGGAAAGCAGCACACATTTGCATCTGGTGTCTTCAGTTAAAAAACAAACAAAACACCAAAAAAACTTGCCAGCCTGTCATGAAAGAGAAACTTCACTGTAATTCTTGCTTTGGAAGGGAAGACTTCAGGGTGGCCGTAGCAAGTATGAAAACCACTGAAGCAGGTTTCAGCTTGACTTAAACATGAAATCTTTAGTGCACACCTATGTTTGACTTCCTTTGAGAAAACAAACATCTACTTGAGAGGATCATTCCAAAACAGGTCAAACTGAGATTAAAGGTATTTTGACTGCTAGTCCATGGGAGGTTACCGTAGTACCTTGAAAGGTATTAGCAGATTCCGGAATTGTTTTCGCCTTTTTCTTTGGTGACTCTGGTGAGGAATGGATGCATCTTAATTGCCTTTTTAACAAATGAACTTGAGAAATGGTGCAGCACTTCAAATGGCTGACTTTTGTGAAAGGTCTAGGTATGAATGGGATTTTAATTCATGTGTGAATAGCTCCCGTGCTTGTCTGCAAAACAATCCATTACAAATAACATTTTAAAACAATACTTGGTCCAATCTGCTAAAAGTACTACAGCCAATAAAAAGTACAATTAAGTATATTTGTAGTGATGCTTACTGTTTGCATACAAAAATATTTGTAAGGTAGTAGTTAAAATACCTACAACCTTAAAATTTCCATTTCCATGGAATATTTAGACCATTTTCATTTAGAAAGGAAGTAGTCTATGTTAAAGTTAGTGAATTAGAGCTGTTAAGAGATAAAAGATGTTTAGAAGTGTCTTGCAGTGTTTACCTCTGTTGCTTTACAGAGCAATTGCAAAATTTCACTTTAAGCAGTAGGCACTTGCTTGTATCTAGAAGTGGTTGAATATTCCTTTCACAATGCTCATCTAGGGGTATTTGTTAATTGTTGGCTAGGGTGGGATTTTCCGTATGCAAAATATTCCTGCCACTCTGTTGAAGAGGAAGCAGCTAGAACCTTCCCTGAGAAGTGTTGTGCATAAGTGGATTAAGTCTCAGGATCTAATTCTAGACATGGTGACTTCATGTAGTTAGTGGTCACTTTTTTATAAGAGGAGGTATGTCTTGTAACGGTTAGTTACTGCTGGCATTGACTGGAAGTGGATGTGCTATTTAGAAATTACTGATTTCTTAGATCTATTTCCTCTGGCAACATACTGAAGAAAGCAGCACTAGAACAACACTTCTGTTAGATTGATATTTATAAGGGATTCTGCGGGTCGTTTCAGGGGTCCTCTGTCAAATCTTGCTGCAGTGGTTATTCGTTGCTGTGTGGTAAAGCTGTCAGAAACGAACCTGTGGGGTATAAAAACACTGAGAAACTTCTGCATGTTGTTTCAGTCATCTTCCTTCCAACTTCTAATCAGGATATCACGTATTAGCTAAAGCGTTTCACACCAAGCAGGAAGGCTGTACTTCCCCTCAGTAATTACTAGTTTCTAAAGCAAGGGAGTGTTCTCCCCAGTGTAGCCTTGCCTGGTCTCTTTAATGCTTCTGGGGTGTTACAACTCGCTTCTGAGAACAGTTCTCCCGTGCCACTGGTCGCCAGTGAAGCCTGTTGTCAGTAGCTGTTCGTAACCAGTGTGCCAGTCACGGGTGAACCCTGTGGATCTCGGAGGCGGTTCACCTGAGGTTCCCCCACGGGGGCTGAGTCCCGCGGTGACTGCTGCGTAGACCCAGTCCTGCCCCGGGAGGCTGGGGGGGCTCCTGCCGCCGGGTCACCTTGGTGTTCCGCTGCTCCTCTCCTCCAGGTCCCGTCTGCAGCAGAACGGCGCGACCGCTGAAGCGGTTCTTCCCTCGGATCTCCGAGGAATTGGCGGGGGCCTCCGGCTCTTGACCGCGTGGTCTTGCATGCACAAGCTTAAACCAGTATCCCTTTTCTTTAAGCTACATAAAAACTACTTTCCATTGGCATAATACTTAAAATATAAGAAGATGGTATTTTGATTCAAAAGTTGCCTGCTCTCTATGTACCGCTTGGTTCAGTGTTTACCTGCAGTCAACAGCTATTTGTGTTTCTAAAAAAATAATTTTATAATTAAAATCCTTCTGGAAATACCTTTCAGTTTTGTATTTAACCATCTTCATAATTTGTGATCTCTCCATTTAGAGGAAAAAAAACTGTATCTACCTTTTCACTGAGGTAGAGAAGGATTTTTCTTTCAGAACTGCCAAGGGAAATGCAGGCTTACTTTGAAAAAGAATACTTATTTAAATAACTTTTATTAGTTTTGTTGGTAGCTTGATGTTACTTCTGCAGATGAAGGTGTACGTATTTTTATCGTTACCAGTAAACCTCTGCTGTTTCTTTTAATCTATAAGGCTTTCTGTAATATGTTTGGAAGTGCAAGGTGCCGATGGCCATTTGTCCCCAGCTCCAGCCCCATACATATGTATGTATACAGATAACATGAATGTGTGATTATACATGGATGTGCAAAAGAACCCAAACCAAAAAAAAAAAACCCTCAACCTTGCAGGTAGGTACTTCATACTTAATCGGGGTAATTTCAGTGTTAGAAAGTTCATTACGATTGTACCTGGCTGGAATTTTCTCCTTGCCTCAATTTAAGCAATTTACAACTCACTACTGGTATCTGGAATTCTGTGAAATACTGTTGCAAAAAAAAGTACTGTGCCATGCAACTCTGTTCCCAAGGTTATAGCTTCCTCTAGAGTCTAGTTTTCTGTACCTTTTCATTACTTGAGCTGTTGCGCTGTCACTCTTGGTTACTGCCTGATGCTGCTGAGTTTCCTGCTGTTCTCCTTTTAGTGCACTGTGTCTGGGGACCATAAATTAAGATCAATTAGTCTTCAGATAGAACAAATGCTATAAAATGCACAGATCAGCAAGCTGCTATTTGGATTAGGCAGTGTTGTTGCATCTGTGACTTTTAGTTTTTGGATTGCCGCTATGAACTTTTCTCCAACTCTAGCATTGAGGCTTGAGGTTTTGGCATTACCAACCCGAATAGCAAAAGCGATTAGCCCAAACCTGTGATTTTTTGGACTCCTGAATTCTGTAGCGCAGGTTGTCTTCTAGTTTTATAAGTATTGAAGGACGTGGTCTCCTCTCTGTTACTTCAAACACCATTTGAGTGAGTAACTAGGTTTGGGGAGGATTAGCGGGTGAATGTGCCAGTGTTTTCCACGTTCAGCTTCGAATGGCATTACAATGCCAGTTGTCTGCAGCCTAGAGAAACAAATATAGGCTGCACTGGACCGGAGTTAGTGCTTTCTGGCCAGGACTTTTGCTGACCCGATCACACGATGATGCCAAGCAGACAAAAACATCCGACATCATCAGTGTACATTGTTTTTGCTTGCTAAATTACCAAACTCTGGACGCGTATTCAAATGCTCTGACACAGGGAGCATTTTGAAGATTGCTGAGAAGTCCTCAAAGTAATTTGCAATTGCTCATACTTATTCAGAGGCTTTCAGAATGACGTTGCTCAGTAGAACAAACACGTCCATCCAGGCTTTTGTTTGCGCGCGATGGAGGAAGGAGGAAAAGCTGTGCAACCTGCAGCTCTTCCCAGCCTTCGGCGTTGGGGTAAGATGCAGCATGCATGGGGCCGGACAGACCTTTTCCCTTATGATTATACCACTTGTTCACACTTGGACCTCGTGAAAATAACTACACTTTTTTTTTTTCTCTTCTCCACCTCACTTGTATAGATCAGAAGCATCTCATAACAGGCCTATTATTATCTGCTATTTTCATATGTGTAACGTCATGGCATGAAATGGGTCTCTAGGTATAGATTGGTGTAACAGAAGACAGATAGAATCAGGGGAAGTATTCATATCATCTGATGAAATCTGTGCTAATTACCAGCTGTAATAAAGGATTTCTATTCTGAATCTCCTTTTAGAGGATTTTTTTCTCTTCATTGGTTATGGTGGACTAAGCTAGCTAAATTAGGCTCTAGAAAGTTGAATTAGGGGAATATTATCCTACTGGGGAAGTATCCAGACCTGTGGAACTTCTGTTGGGTATTTCTGCTTCACACTTAGCTGCTGCATTTATCTTGCATCTCTCTGACTGCCATTCACTGGCCACTAGTCTCTTCTCTCTTCTTCCTGTTTTTCCTTCATAAAAATGAGCTTGTAGATGAGTTGTCATAGTATAACTGGAAAATGTCTGTAGGAAGAATGTGAACAATATTTAGAAAAGACTTCTGTAAAAGTTGTGAGCATCTGAAGACACAAATTGGTAAATGGAGAGACTGTTCGGTTTTGATCAACTTAGCTGAAAAGAGAATTTGGCAGCATGCACTGGGCTGGGGAGGAAGATCCCGGTGAAATGGAAAAAAACCCCTAGAACTTCCCAGCTAAGAGTGCAAACAAGTAAGTGGGGGAGAACTACTTAAAATAACTGTCTTCCCATTTGTCTATTGTAGAACAAGGGGACAAGTAGCTTCTCAAAAAAAGATTAAAGCTGGTAAAAGGACATAAAGTGAATAATGCCTAAATGTCACTATTAAGGAGAAAATGGACTTACTGCTTTTTACTAATGAAATATTTATAGCTCATTGTCAAGATGTAAAAAGCATCCTGAAATAACTTTATTTCTTTTAATTGGAAAGCAGGAACTCACTTTGGTCAACAAAACCTGTTAGCATTTACTTTACCTTAAGTAGTATTACCTGTGTTATGTGAAAATTTTCTGTAAATACAGCATGCAGAGGAATACAATTAGCGTCCTGCTTTAGAGAAAATGGCAACAGGGACTCCCTTCTGTTCTCCTGGGGTGGCAGTTCAAACCAGAACGGTAATGATGGGGTTTTTTATATTAATTTTTGGGCAGTGTTTCTCATTGCAGGGAGAAACATCCTTTTCAAAAAACAACATGCTGAACTTTGGTTGCTCCTTTGAATACAATGTAAGTGGGTAAAACTTGGTGCATTACTTTGGATGAAGAGTGTTAAAGAAAATGCCTAACTTGAATTAGAACTTCTGAAGGATTTCATACATCAAATTATCAGTGCATTTTCGTATATGCTGTTTATGTTAATTTGCACTAGTTTTCCTCGTGATCCATTCCAATCAGTAGCGGATGTAGTCTGTTTAAAATAACCAACCAACCAACCAACCACAATGTGAATTGCCTCTCATTGCTATAAATCCTTGTTACAGAATATAAAAGGATATACTTGAAATTATATGAGGTATTATAAGCTATTTGGGATTGATGTGGTACGCACTGTTATGCTTTTATTCTGACCATTACAGGCATCTCTGAATCTTTTTAATGATCCATTGAGAATAAGCTCTCTTGAAATGAGCCTTCTGGTCATTAGTATGAACTAATGAGGCTTTTCTTAGGAACTAGTGACCTACATTAGGCACAAACAACCTGTGAAATGTTTGGTTGAATGAAGTTTCTTTTCTTGCTGTATGGAGTGAAGAAATTTTTTTTTCTTAAAAATGTGCTTCATAACGCCAAGGTTTAGGCTGTCACTGGACTTCATGGATTTTTGTCTGGATTACTTATGGATGGCTTGCAAAAAGAAAAAGCTGTCATATTTTTATAGTGGCAGGATAATTAGATGTCCCAGCCTTCCTTTATTCATCAGTTTCTCAAAGACCTTGGGCTCTGAGCCTCTGGTTCGGGTTTAACTTACGGACTAGCTGAAGTGCTAAAGGGAGAAAACTCCTGACGCCAGCGGGCTCTGGCGAGGTATGGCTAGGCAGGGAAGGCTGAGCCTGCCTTCATGCCATGTCCAAACAACAGGCTGGGCAGGCCAGGGCAGTTCCACAAAGAATTTCTTGAGCGCAATGTGGGCTTCAGCAGTCGCCACCCACTAGTTCCTGTCCTGTGCATTCAAGGAACTGATCTGACTGAAAAATAATCAGTGCCTTTCTAAATAATTGTTAGTCCCCTGATTCGGTTTGGCACGTAGAGCTGAGAGGGTTATTTTTTCCTGTCTGAAGCTCAAGTGCTGAATTCACAGTGTTGGCAAGAGGCGTTGGTCTGTGGTTAACCATCCAGTAGATTTTTTCCTTTTTAAGCTAAATGTTTAAGTGTTTTTCCTTTCCAAAGAGATGGGTAACTTATTCTAGCTGATTATAATGTTAAATGGTCGCTGAATAAAAGGCCAGTGAGCAGAGAGAGAGCATTTCAGGTAGTCCTGAGTGACATTCCTGGTGCTTGGGATGGTCCCGGTGGGTATCTGCAAGCCCTCCGTGCTGAGCTCCCTGTGTCCTCCTGGCCAATGAAACCTGACGCACCTGCTCGCTTGACAGGGACATACGCACAGTTTTGCCTATTTTGTCCCAAACTGACCCGGTGACGATTATTTCCCTCTCTTCCCATTGCTGAGGTGGCTGATGGGGGGGTTGAGCCTCTGTGAGCGGAGGGAGGAGATGCTGAAGCCAGGTCAGCCGTACCTGGGTGGCAGGTGCCTTCTGATGAGAGGAAGGAATGGGACCTCTGCTGTCACCACCACCTCAGGATTTAGAACAAAAGCCACTGTTGAAGGAACTTCTTTTCCATTTTCCTTAAAGCTGATGATGGAACCAAAATATGTTAAGTTGGTCGTAAAGGGAATCACAGTTTCTTACTGCTACCGCTGTGTTCTCCCCTGGATTAGATGTGTGGGAGCCAGGTGCCCCCACCTCTTCTACTCTATTTTGCAGTCTCTCTCAAAGACATTCTTGAATTACTTTTCAAACATGGCAGAATTTGTCTTTTTAAAAGTGAATTCAAGTCCACTGTCAGTTTTTCATTAGCGGGTCTTTAAACTATGAAAAGGAATGGGCAATTTTTTGCTCTGCCTCTCCTAACGTTTCAGGGGACACCCCGAGACCCTCAGTGGACTTTACTGAGGAGAAGCTTTATGAAAACAACAGCATCACTTTCTAGTATGAGTAGTTCTCTAAAAGACTGTAAATGAAATATTATTTCTGTTTTCACACTTAAATCAGACTTTTTTATTTTCCTTTGGAATTAGTGTGTGACATTGGTTATGTTACAGGCAGCTTGAAATATCAAAGCCTTTTTTTGTACTCCGGCTTTGGTTCGTGCGCTCCAGGCAGATTCCATTTGTATTATGCTGGCTAACTTGTATTATTTTAGCTTTATAAAGCCAAATTCTTCTGCAAAGAATGTTTTTTAAAGTAACTGGACCTGACATTCTGCATTACAGATACCAGCCTCATCTTGACTGCTTAAAAAAAATATTATGATATGAAGGATACTGCTTTAAGTGAAATGCTTCACTTGGAAAAGTGTATTTTTAAATATCTTTAAAAATTGCAGGTAACCTGTTCAGATTTTGTTATTGTTTCTAACTGGAAATATCACTTTTAAAATGAAACAAAGGATTAGGATTAGAATCAAAATATGATAGTTTTTAGTAGGGAAGTGCAAAACCGGGGGAAAAAATATAGGCTGTACTCCTGAGAAGGTTGTGGGTATCTTGTATGATCTTGCTATGAAACTTCCCTCCTGGGGAGTAAAAAATCCCCACCTCTCCTGGAGCAAGGCAAAAACTGAATATAATTTTCATTTTAATATCTGGAACAGCTATCTTCTCCATATGTATTGTAAATAAGGAAAAATACTTACAAAGCCACTTAAAAATACAAGGTAAAAGCTTGAAGTCCAGTAAGATTTAAAAATTGTAATATACAAGTTAGTTTAATTATGCCTACAGGCTATTTGGATCAGTCATCTGTAAACTGGTATCAGTAGATACTAATAAAAAAGTTTCAACAGAAAAGCACTCTGAACAAGGAGAGCATTTGCAGCGGTGCTGAGCTGACTGGCCAAAGGTGGTAAAACTTCTGCTGTAGGAGTGAAATTCTGAATTCCAAGAGTGCCCCCACGCTTTTTTAAAAATTTGGACTTTTCCTTCTTGTAATGCTGCTCTGTGAGAGACTGCTTCCTCTGCTTTTCATGTTAAGAGAAAGAGATATTTCTTTCACAAGGTAAAGTGCTTCCCCTGCCTGAGGAAGGAGGAAAGCAGCTCTTTCCTTTTTAGAATAATTTCTATATGTAAAATAAGTTTTGTTTGTTTGTTTTCTTAACAATTAGTTGCTAACTAGCTGCTACTTCAGTGGAAGTGTGAAGACCTAACCCTCACATTAACATGGTTGATTTCTTTGAAGGGCTGCTCTGAGCTTCAAAGCAGCAGTTTAAATTAGCAGTGGAGAAAGCTCAGTGTTGTAACAAAGGAAGGTACCTTGCTCCCAGAGTAGTCCAAGCTTGCTTAGAGGAGGAGCAGAACTTCTCGCTCCTGACTCGTCTGCTTACTCCTCTTGGCAATGCTGACGTGACTGTAGACATGTAGAATAAAGAAGTCAACTATTTGTTTCTTCTTCTTCTTGATCTCATATATCCTATTGCTTTCTTCAGGAATTGTGGTCAATGACACCTGATATATGAAATAACACGTACGTATCGGACAGTTGGTCGTTTGCTTTGTTAGCTTGCACACTTGGTATGTGGTATGAAACACAGCTTGGAAAATCCAGCTTTATGAACAATGAACGCTAAAGCCTGACAACATGTGTCCTGTAGAAATGGTATCTTGTACAAAAATTCTTGCAAGAACCAAGTTCTTGGCAGATTTCAGTTTCTGCTTATCATGACCAGTGCCACGTCGGTTGGCTCCATACCTCCCTTTCGCCTGCCGGCTTCAGGATCATCCTATCACATATTGTTTCCCAGGTGGTAGGACGTGACTGCCAGTGTGAGCCCCTTTAATTTCAGGCTAGAGCTTTGCATCCCAGACAAAAATCCAGGCTGATCCTGCATAACAACTCCCTCAGGAGAGTTGGAAAGCTTGTTTTAAATGCTTGAAAGCTTTGGGGGAAGAGGCCACGCAAGCAGTGGGATCTGGATTCTGAAAGGCAATCCCCGTGCGTGGGGTTTTGTGTTGGGTTTTTTTGTTATTAGCAGAAGAAAGTCAATCTGTGTGGGGTTTTTTTTAATCATTTTTTTATTCTTAACTGGAGCAAAGATGAGTCAGTGACACGGGGCATGCAAGTCCCTGCTTCTCTGTTCTGCTGGGGGAATGCTGAGCTCACGAATATTCAGACAGTTCAACCGACAATCATGAGGATGCAGACGTGCCCTGGATTTGTTTTCTGTTCTACGGTGAATGCACAGAAATGTAGCGTCCTGTGCTCTCGGTGCCGCTACTTTAGTGCTTGTAAGAGTAAAAATTGTGTCTTTAAAGACTGCAGGAATAATTACTTTATACAGGAAGCAGCTTTTTTTTTTTTTTTCCACTGAAATGACAGGCATAGTTTCCTAAAAATTGTATTTCTAGGTGGAATTAGATGTTGGCTATTGTGCTAATAAGTTACTGGAGCTTCCTAATGCTGCTGCCTTTTTTTAAAAAAAAGTTTAAAAGCAAAAACCCAATTTCCTTTTGTCTGTAAAATCAATTTCCTTTTCTGTATTTACTCAAAACAGATGTGTTTTCGTAACATAAACGGTTTGGTATTGGGTTTGGTGCATATGTAATGTGCTGCCGGTGCTTGCCCAGTCATGTTCTGTTCCTGCATGTGCAATTTGGAAGGACGTATTTCTTCTCAAAACGGTTATTTCATAAAGCAGAGGAGCTAAAGACCACTTGAGAGTGCATCTAGCTATCCTGGGCAGAAGCAGGCAATATCGTAAGCAGTGGGTAATACAAAGACGTTGAGTTATGTACTGATGGTGGCGTAGTGGGAATATGTTGGGGGTCTAACTAGCCTGAGGACTTTTGTCCTCAAAATCCTCAGTATGTTAAAATCCCTCTGAATGCTTTCAGAACAGCTGTTAATGCAAAATGCGAAACCTAACCACTTGCCTATAGTTAGTAAATGTGATTAGTTTGATTTCTCTGAGGCTTGAAGTTCTTTTGTATTATCTTTTGTTGAAAGCACAAGGAAGTTAAGCTCCTAATTCAGATCTGTAAGTGCAATAGTATATACAAATGCCTAGCAAAATTGAGGAAAACTGTAGCCACTGGTACTGGGACTTAGCTACTTATCCCAGGGGGAAACTTAAAATTGACAAAGGCCTGATGAAGAAGCATAAGAAAAATAGATACCTCTTTTTCAGAAGAAATAGCTAGTATTATACACAAAGGCTGAGATTTTGCTACTGGTATAATACCTTGTATGAAACTATGAAGTGTATAGCTTCTGTAGAGTAATATATCCTACTCAGGTTTGGAGGGGGACATGATACCAAACACCCAATGAAATGGTAAGATTATGAAACCATTTAACTCCAGTGCTATTGATGAATGATGTGGATCATTCCCTCCCCCCCCCCCCCCCCCAAATTAAGAAAAAACAAACAAATCAACCCACTTTTGTGAATATATGAAGAAATTTAAAAAATCAAGAACATTCCCATTTTTTGGCAGATTTTAAATTGTAAGGGTCAGGGTGAATCATCCTTTGACTGAGACCAATTTGACTGGAACGCTGCGAGTGTTTTGTTAAAGATGTTGAGGAGCTGAAGGAGTATTGTGTAGTATCGATAATAAAGCAGCTGGGCATTCAGCAGAAGACATAACACGGACAGCACTTAAATACCATGTGTCTTCATTGCAGAGAAGCAGTTGCACAATGCAGATTATTTTGTTCAGTCAAAGCCTGTAGAAATTGTAAGAAAGCTGGCATAAATAGACAAAATGGGTCATAGTCATCGCTGCACAAGGAAATACGGGGACTTCAGAATTTCAAACTGATCATCATGCAGAAAACAACACAGAACCAGTTAAGATGCTGTAACTCCTCTACAACTATTTTGAAAAATAAAGAAGCTTAAATTTTTTAGTATTTGAACTAACAAAAGTTAGAAGTGATTTCAATTACATCTATTAATGGCTGTAGAGTTTCACAACAGGCTTATTAACAACTTTGCAATAATTGAACAGATAGAGAATGAAATCCTTCTTCCAAGGATTATGGAAAATGAGTCATCATTGTACCAGGCATAGATTAAAATCTCTTTTATGAGATAGGATGTTACTGCAGGATTTTACATGGAACAGCTGTGAGAGATTAAGCTGGACAAAAAAAAATATGAAATGCATGCAGGTTTAAAAAAAGGGGGGAAAAATAGCACTGAGATTAAATTTAACATTCAGGGAAATTAAAAAAGAGACGTTCGTAAACTTTGTAATGCTTTGTGCTACCAGCTGATCAGTAGGAGAGGACGTGAGGGACTCGGGCAGTGTGTCTGATGTTCCCCGCAGAGAAGGGACCATGTGGCAGTCCCGATTCTGAGAGGTGGGGGCTTGTTCTCGTCTTGCCAGGTCGTCATTCATCTGCTGTTGCCCTGGGATCACAGCAATTCCCTAGGACAGAGAAAACCACGTTGACCTTATGAGCGGGACACAGAGCGTTTGTTCCAAGACCAAGCCGTGTACAAACCACCAAAAAATACACCGAGATTTGTTTCGGTATGTCAGATAAATGCTCAAAATAGCTTTCGTGGTTATAGACTGGTTCTTGTTTTCATGGTGTTCAAAGCACCAAAAGACACTTAGATACCTTGCTGCAGTTACAGTAGGCCAAAGAAATGATGCCAAAATGATCTTCATGGGCCAGTCTGAATCTTTGCTGGAGATAACGCCTTAAGGCATGGATGTCAGGGATGACCCGCTGCAAGTTGCCATGTGTGGTGCTGCCGTGAGCAAGTGCGCTTGGACCACCAGCTCCTGCCAGCTTGCTCTTCTCGGAAAGAGCACTTCAGCTGTGGCACCGGGAAGGTGGCTGCTACGAAACTCTAGCCACGTGCGCTCAAGGAACGGACGTGAAAGCCACTTGAATGTCTAAAAAATGAAAGTACCAGCTAGAGTTTTCTGCAGACCGAGGACAATTACTCGTATGTACAGACATAGGTTTTCAAAAACGCGATCCCTGTCACTACAGGGCCCTTTGTATTTTAGGGAGTGATAACTACCCTGCAGACACCTGGATGGACACGTTGTGAGGAGTCCGTATTGCAGTAGACTGCCTTTCTGATAGCCATAAAGAATACTTCAGGCCGGAGGCAAATTGTTCAGTACAAGTGGTGTAAGTGTTAACATTCGTTTTCAAGACAGATATTCCCGTAGGTGACAAATAAACACAATTCCCGTTCAAAGGAAGTGAGGTTTTATTAAAAAGTAGGAAAGTCCATGTTGCTCGCTTCTACTCGCTTACTGATCTACTCTTCTTAATGTGAAAGAAATTAAAACACTGAAACATTACAAGAAATAAACAAAAATTAGCAAGATGAAATACTATAAGCCAGAGAGCAAGTTTTAGGTAATACAATGTTTGATGTTGCAAACTCAAAACAAGCAGTTTGTTACCACAGCATATATATTGCTTTACATCAAGTGATGCTAGCTATAAAATATCTAATGTTCTGAATTTCAAACATACTGTTTTTATAGCATAGCTGTTCCCTATAAAGACAAAGGTAGCACTTCCTGATTTCTTTTTTTTTTCTGTTGCTTCTTCAAAATTCAGTCAGTATTCTGCAAAATAACATGACATAGTTGATGTTCAGAATATGCTGTATTTAAACACCTGCAAGCTGACATTTGGAAAAGGGCATGGGATGCGAGCTCTACAAAACTCCTGTTTACTGCATTTATAGAGCGTCTAATGAAGCTGTTTAGTTAGCTGTATTTAATATATGTGTATCTGAGTATAGGACACAATTTGTAACGACAAAGTCCCTGCAAACCTTATCCTGCCGAGCAGTTAAGGTGTGTGATGATGGAGACCTCCAACAGAAAGGTTAGAAGAATATGGTAAGAGATAATTTACCCAAGTAAAATTTAACATGTAACTGCTGGATGATGTGTTCAGTCTCTCTGCAGGTGTATCTGTATAGAGACACACTAATAAATAGACATATTACAGACTTTTTATACAGATAGATTGCTTTATCCTTACAGACTATTAAAAAATGGCTAGTTGGCAACCATGCTATACTGGAATTGCGGCCTGACCCTTCAGCCTGATGTTAGGACATTTCTACATTAAAACTACTTGTGACATCTTTGCAAGAATATGTGGAGTATATGTGTAATGCCTTATGGTGTTGATTAGACCAGAATTATTTCCATGGAAATTTTACCATTAGTATCTTGCACATCATTAATAATTGGACAGAAATCAGGAAATAAAATAAGGGTATATGTAAGGGAATATATACCTTAGAGAATACGTACCTTTGTCTAAAGACATGAAAATAGCTCTTGTTTATAGTTTTCTGCTCCAGGGTTGGGAAGCGTTGGACTTTCCCTGGAATTCCACTTGCAAACTTTTATTTGCATTATAAAATTTAATCATCTGATAGATCCTGTTGCCTTTGGTTACTTCAAACATGTATGTTAGGTAGGTACTTCATGCTTTGTGAGCCTTGACTGCTCGCCCTCATTTGTGCCAGTGAATGGAAAGACAAGACAATTATCTCTCTAATTTGATTCATAGAAACTGTGAGTGAAGTCTTGGATGTTGCAGCTTCTTCTGCCCATGAGGAAAACTTAGACAGTGTCGAAGAAGGAGTAGCCTCAGCACCTCAAGAGATTTCTGACACATCCTCAAGGAGCCAGGACGTTGATGCTGAAGAGTCGGGGCAAATTGCAGAAGGTGCAAGAGTACAGCTGGGTCCGAAATGTTTTGTCTCTGAAAAGCACTAATGGCTGTTTGCCCTGAACTAGCTGCAAGAGCATGCAGAACTCAAGTGATGCAATGTGGCTGCTGGCAATGACTGTGTTTGGCATCATAGTGTTAGCAGAAAAATTAATTTTGAAATTATATGCCATGCAGTAGAAATAGGTATTGCTAAGCTGGACCGCGGGGGTGTTTTGAGCTCAGTGCCCTGCTAAGTGGCTAGATGTGAAGTTCATTAAGAACAAGAAATTCTCCCTTGAGCTGCATGTGATGTAACACACTTTAACATCTGACTTAATTTGAAAGATAGACTTTTCTTAAGTTACACTGCTGCAAAGAAAAATATAGAGCATGTGATATTTATAAACCTCACAGTGTTTCAATGAAGCTATAAACGATCTTATATTGCTATTGAAGTTGAACAATATAATTGAATGCAAAGAAAAAAGTGTGTTAAAATCATCACTGTGGAGATTTTCAAAGGAGTTTAGAAGTTTGGCCTCTAAACGCTTTAACAGTTAGAATTAAAAAGATAAAAGGAAAAACGTCTGTATACCTAATGTGACTTTGTAAATTGTATCCCTTTAGTCCAAAGGATCCTTTGCACTAAAGGAAACAACTTACTCTGCTATTTGTCGTCAAATAAGTTGTTTCCAATGTTTCTCATTGGTGTTTTGTCTCCGTTTTCAGTTTCTGTGGAGGAGGAGACACCTGAAGAAGTTGCTAAGGAACCCTAAAGGTACACAGTACAATTGCAGCATGGGGTTTCCCGCTCTTCACCTTTCTTTTTTTCTCAGTTAGTGGCAATTGCAGCATGTGGTAAGTCTGCACATGAGCTCTGATGGTGAATTTGTATTTCTGCTCCCAGTAAGTACACTGCAAAAAAGAACTTCACTGAAGTATTTCATACTGTTTGGGAACCATTGCTGGCATCTTTTAGAGGCTAGGGAGCAAAACTCTTCTGTATCAATTGTCACGCTGGGTATTTATTTATGGCTTTATCTTAGTGCCATGCAAACTGGATAAAGACCCAAGCGTTGTAGCTTTCTTCTAGGCAAAAAGTGTTCTTTGGACCTTGGTTTAAACTACATAGATACTGGACTTGTGGATTATCGCCCTATACAAGTGAACTCTTCTGGTGTTATCCTCAGTGTAAACATGGTGAGGTTTTAACCTTCCGGACTGTTTTTTTCTGAAGAAATTTTTTCACTATTAGTCTCTCTGCACTTTTAGTTTGTGCTAATGAAAAATATTGAATATAATAGTCTTACAATTTTGCTAGTATCTCACTCAGTTGGCTTTATTACTTTACAGAAGAAAAAACTTTGTCCACAATATTCTTACTATTTTACTATTCCTGTGACTTCCCTTTCCAGAATGAACTGTAGGATGGTGATAGAAACCCGAGGGAATAAAAAGTTTGGCTGAAATATGAACATGAATCTTGGTGGAAAAGGTATTAATTAGAATAGAAACAACTGAAAGTTGAGCAAATAAACCTCCCAGGTCAGGAATACTCAAAATCATTTTTGCTGCTAGTTAACAGTTCATACACTAATTCTTGGAGCAGCAGTGCAAGAGCAGAAGGAAATGAAGCAAAAAGTTATTTTTCATTGTATATCCTCAATACGTATGTTCTAAATACACTTACTCAACCTTAGCGTTATGTTCTGAGTCCTTTGCAAATGCATGTTTGCTTATACCATCATCCACTGCAGTATAAAATAAGATAATGCCCCTTATTTTCTTGACATAAAAGGTAAATATTGTTCTTAAACTGCATGGTCTTTTTCCATGTTGTTTTAGTATTCGAAACTAAGAAAAAAAAATTAAAGCAAAGTCAATCCTGCAATTATAAAATAATTTACAAAATGCTAGTATAAGATATGTTCCTCTACCAAATAGAATTTTTGTGTTTTACTGGGAATAATGGTGTGAAGGGGAACATATATTTAATGAATGTGGATGAGATGTGCAGAAAAATTGCGAGAGTGTGCCTCTCAAAGCTGTTATTTTTGCTCGAAGTGAAAGCTAAGGGCATCTGAGGATACCATATCAGAAAAATAAGGTACCAAGAAATTCTCTCCACTCTGGGGCACATAAATGCAGTGATATAGAGAAAGCAATAGTGTTAGGAATCTCTATTTTTCCCTGTAAACATTTTGCAATCCTAAAAATCATTGCATTGTTATTCCAGATTTTGATTTAGACAACAAATACCCAATATATCCAATTCAGTTAATGAAGGCAGAGATGGTAACTGAAAGGGGTGGGAGTGGGAGGGAAGGCAAGCTGTAGGAAGCACCTTTGATGGAACAAATTGAAAATAGGTGAAAAATAGATTAATCTGCTACCAGAATAGAGGTCCACTGAATTCTGCTTAAACTGCTTGGGATCTTTTTGACAAAAAAGTATTTTTATGACTATAGCATCACAAGGTTACAAAAAGTGTCTCTTACTACATTCTGATTCATTCTTGTTGGGGAAAAAAAAAAGAGAAATGTTTACCAAACATTTTACTACTTAGTGCTGGAAGATTGCTGCTGGATTGAAAGCCAGGCTGACTTTTTCCAATTTATAAGTCAAGAGCCACAATGCATTCCCAGTTAGGAAAGAACTAATTTTTTTTTTAGTGTATGCTTTGATTGTAAGCTTTTTAGGGTAAGGACCTTAACTTCCAGTTTGCATTAAAACAAATTGTATTTTGGGGGGAATTCAAAGGAAAAAAAAAACCTCCAAAGAATGTTGATGTGGGAATCAAATTAGTATCCAGTTCACTTTTTAAAAAAATACTAATTATTCGGTGAAGGGATAGAAGTAGTAGTGATGGATGAAATCCTCAGATGAAGCCTTGAATTGATGCTGAGAGCTTGCCGGAGTAGGAATATATTATTATTCCCCTTTCTTTTCAGGGCACAGGTATTCCTCTGTGTGTGGCTGTTGGCCACAAATTCACACTGCTATGAAGCTCCTTATATCAGTAATCTCAGCAAACACAATTGGTTTACTCGTGCTTAAAGTTAAGCAAGTAACTATTTGTAGAAGTAAGGCTTAGTGGAATGTGTCCAGCATGCGGGGGAATTCATTTATACCTGAGCAACACTGCTGAGGATGAAGGATTCCTTGAAATTGCGCTTTGTTGTTGGTAGCAGAGCAAATTTTCACAAGCCATCAGATAAGCATGATTTATGCAGCAGTAGTGTTTATATGCTGTAATTCACTTAAGTGATAACCTGCAGTCAAGTTTACAGTGTGCTTTGAATGTTTGCAATGAAAAAGACCTGATGAACCAAGTCTGTTGCTAAACATCATGTATTGTTGCTTCCTCTAAACCAGATTCTTTTTTCTTTTTCCCAGTAAACAGTGCTGAAGCCTTTGAAAAGTTTAACGGAAATATTTGTGGCAATCAACCAGCTGATTCCTGTGTGAAACCTCATATTCTTCCTTGGAGACATAAAAGAAATTGTGCAGTTTGTCATACCACACACTGCTCCTTAGGACCAGTATTCACTGCTGCAACAGACAACCCAATACGATTTAAGTTGGTTAGAGAGATGCTTCTGTGATTAACGTATCTGCTTTAGCAAGTAGCATCCAGAAACAACTGTCAAAGTGCCACCCAGCATGTAATAAATACACGTGCTAAGAGAAGCAGTAGACTTAACTGAAACCATGTCAGGTGAACTCGTTCTAGGTCTTTTTTGTCTCATTATGTACATTGATTTCTTACTTTTGGTCCAAACTGTGGTGCATAATTATACCATTGTAACATTCCATGCTACAATGTAAGTAAAATGTTTCAACTAAGTTAAAATCTTATAAAAAATTACCTGTTAGTATTTTTAAATTGGGTCATGGGGAAAATAACAACCTTGTTTGCTCCCAAGTTTGCATTTGCAATTGTAAGCATAGGACATTTGGCTGTACAAGATCTATTTTTCCCCCCGCATAAACATTTTAGATGCTACCCTTCCTTGCACAATAATATCCAGGACTAAACATTTTTAAGGCTTCTGCTTTGAGAACAAAACCCATTTGCAAGTAGTAGCAATAGGTACTTCATAGCATGAAAATCAAAATAACACTGGTTGAAGTTATCATCATTGATCGAAGTGGTGGCTCCTACCTTTGGGGTGCTGGGCCCCATTCCTACCAAACCGTATTCAGCTTGCTGTAGTCTTTCTGTGTTGTTCTGTCTTAGCAGTGACATGCAGCGGTGGTGTAACAACATGGAGGTTTGAGAGAACACTCTTGGACAAATCCCGAGCAATTTAGGCTATGGTAAAGCTCCTCTCCGAGCGCTTGCAGATGGCCAGCAAAATCCCCATGGAAAGCTATGCCACAGGTGTTTAAATGGACAAGGATTCTTAGGGACTAATAAAGAACAGAATAGCTAAATAATCTTGTCATATTAGTATTATCTTAATAATGAAAAAATCTATAATGAATAATGGGTTTGCATGACACTGTTCTCCTAACCCTCCACTGTGCTATGTGCATGAGTGTTCATCTGCCACTACATTTTTACTGAGACCCCCACCAGCTAAAAAGCATTACAGCCACCACAAAATGGTGGTAATTCTAAACCAGGGCCAAAGAAGGTATATTATACACAATTTATATAGAAAGTGTGAATTATAAGGTGTATCTGACTGCTTTCTCTTCAAGCAGAACTTTGGAAAAACATTAAAAGGGAAATTACAGCATTATGACGTTCCTACCCATGGCACAAAGCAACGCATGCTCCTTCCCCCATTGTAAAGCAAATTATAATAGCAATCCAACAAAAATACAGCCTATTGCCCCTATGCCTGCTTAGGAATAACTGGAATAATGCAGAGGTAAAATCAGGCTCCTGAACTTCAAGAAGCCATACCACAGCCTTCTGCTTAAAGGATAAAGCCACTGTGATTAAAAGCAATTTTTGTAGACAAAGCTACTGGAATAAAAGTCTTAGGCACTCATCCAACAAAATATCAGTCTATCTTTATTTATCTGGTAGATTAAACATCCTTTGATGGATGCATACTCTGAAATGTTTCGTTTTCTCATTTTCACTAATTCCCAGTGAAAGAAACTCTTTCTAATTTCTGCAGCTGGCACTAGGGTTTCTGAAATTGTAGGCTTTGCTGAATGTCCCTTTATCTCTGGAACTGCCCTGGTACATGGTAAAATATATTAGCCCTTGGGAACAGATGCCTGAAGAATTGAAGCACAACCTATGGTGTCCTTTCCAAAGCTTTTCATCTTTCTGATTTCAAAAAACATAAGAGTGCCAGGATAGCCTGTACATATGCTTCAGGTCAGAGATCCTATTAAAAAAAAAAAAGACACTAGTCCTGAAAGCCAAAGGAACTAGGAATATATTATAAACTTTAGCTGTGATGACATGTAGCACAGCACGGTCTGCTTCAGCACTTGATTATCCCAGATTAACAACAGAGATATTTTGCAATTTGCAGAGGGATGCTCTTCAACATAAATAGCTGATAACTGCATGCAGAATGCCTTGTTGCTTAATCAGAAATTCTTTGTCTTACTGGTTTAGGTGATCCCTGGCCATCATTGATCACTTTTATCAGTCATGCTAGTATGGAGGCTAATTACCACATAGAGTAATATTTTTCTGTCCTTCACCTCCAGAAAAGTGACTTTTTGAGTTGCTACACAAAGGCTGTGATGAACCACAGGAAATGGTGAAAGAGTATTGGCTCATTAAGGAGAAAAAAATCACAGCAGACATAATGCAAGACTGAAGGAGATGGGGGAAAAGGTTCATTCTTGACAATACACTTCAAAGCTCAGAATAAAACTTGACATTCATGAATTTGTCCAAACTGCGAATTGCTCCTCTGCAGTCAGCAAGTATCTGTGAAACCAGCTGGCAAAAGCATTTCACCTTCCTCTAGCTCTAGTTCACGTGAAGGATGACAGCCTGTTGCTGCTAGCAGCAATTCACTTAGCTGAAGAGCTGGAGACAGATGAAGTCCATCTAGCAGTTTAAATTTTACCCTTTGCCAGTGTTGATGCCAATATAGAATTTCAATTTTATTTTCATTTGCTTCTTAAAGCCATAAGACAAGTATTTAAAAATATCATTCAAACTGCAAGTTGGTACTCAAAATTTGGAAAATCTGAGAGTGAAATACTTCAACCAAGATTTCTTGTGCCTGTGCAGCAAGCTTCGACGATGTAATAAAATACTATTTTTTGTCTGTTTTTCTGGAAGCAAAACAACCCACAAAACCCCAACAAACCAACCCAAGAACTACGGCTGTGCTTTTTTTCCGTCCTGTTGGTCTCTCTCCTTTCCTCTCCCTCATAAATTTTGAGCCAATTAGCCAACCCCAACTTCTGTTTTACCAGAGAGGTGGGAGGGACACAAAGTTCCTACCAGCTGAGTGATGACTGAGGAGATCAGTAGCTTATTCTGTTTGCCAGCAGGTGTGCAAATGCACATATATGATGCAGCTGAGGAGCATTTTGGAGTTTCCTCTCGGCTGGTGGTTAGGGGGTGAAAGACTGAGGCAGCAGTGCTGCAGGAGGACAGCTCAGGCATGTATGGGGTGGGGGGAGATATGCAGGGACAGAAGGCATTTTGTGTGAAAGGATATAGGCGCTAGTGTCACTTGATCTGCTGCTTGTGGATTAGCTCATTTACACAGAGTGTGGCCCCTGTTGCCACACAGGTAGTTCTGCTCTTAGGAAAGGTATTTCTTGGTTGTGCGCTTTGTTCTTGCTCTGCTCACCTGCTGCAGAAGATGGAAGGTGCATGGGATGATGGAAATAAGGTTTATTCCAGAGTGACAGGCATCAAACTTCATTGTGGATAACTGGATTCTCCTGCATTCTGGTCTTTACTCCTTTGTCTGGGATGCTGTGGGAGATGTTGCCTCCTCCTACTTTATTGGGATGGGAAGAAGGGCTGAAACTGGAGGTTTCTGTGCTGGAGTTGTTCCTGCCATTTGCTTGAACTACAGGTAATTAAACAGGTTGTTGAAACAGTGTGATTTGCTTAGTGGTTTAGTTACCTGCATATGTTCTCCGCTTCCTCTTGCTATGTTACCAAACTCAAATGATGGCTTTAGCAAGCTCTGAAAGGCTGTTTGTGGTTGATGTTCAACAGCTCCAGCATAACAAACAAATGGGAAGCTTCTGTGAAATAGAAGACTCTTCTTCATGTGGTCTGTTAATTATTTGTATCAGCTTCATGTGCAGATTCAGTGCCTCTCAATTATCTAAAAATCTCGCTTGTTTAGTGATAAATAGTTTTTCTTATTTTAAGCCCTCATGACTTAATGATCCTTCAAAAGATATATGTGTGAGCTCTGCTTATGCCCTAGGAAAAACGTTATACATTGCTATAGTTTCTGTGCTTCATCTCAGGAAGTTTGGCTGCCTGTACTTTGTCTTCTCAGTTTGGCATTGATGGCAGTATGCAAACCAATTAAATTAAAGGGGAAAATATAGAGAGTAAGTGGAAGAGGAGAGACAGTAATATGTATCAAGATCATATTTCCCCTTTCCCTCTCTGTAACGTAATTAAATTACTGGGATCTGTGGAGATTCAATGATCACCTTCCCATAATGTGATTTTTTTTGTTTGTTTGGTTTTTTTTCCTGGCTTCTTTCTTACTGCATAAGGCTATCTTCTTTCTCAGTAGTTACTGGGAAATGTTATTCTCCTGTGAGGGCTAATTGAGAATAATTAACCATTGGGCAACATGCACTCACATTATCAAGCAAAAGAGGGCACTAAATCAAAAGCAGTATGATTACTAGAACCTAGAACAGAGAAAGAATCCCTCATGCCCAAAACCTGGAGCTGAATAATACAGGAAGAAATGAATAATGTATGCTTTTTGTCACTGGAGAAAATTGGTTTGATTTTGGTTTTTTTGAAGTTTAATTGTGGTTTGGAGAAAATCCAAATCATACAGATCCTTTTCATTCCACTGTTGTAGTAAGTGACTAATTTCCAATGCAAAGTATTTGGTGCCGAGACCATTATAATACAAGAGGAACCAAACCTGGAGTAACTGTTCAAGGCTTGACAGTTCTTGCCAATGGGAACACAATGAGGCTGGATGTGAATGTCTTTGTTTGCATTTAAATGATTAATGAAGTTCTATAAAATCAAAATCACTGCAGTCTTGCCCCTTTTCACTTATTACAAGCATCAGCAGTAGAAGGAGGTTACACAAAGTATTCAGTCCTGGTTGTAAACGAAGAGAGAAGGACTTTGAAGTGTTTGAAGTTGTTACTTTATGAAAAAAAACCTTAATGGCTTGATTTCCACCCCCTGCCCAGTTGCTTTCAGCATGTCTCTTCTTGCAATCTTGCCTTCTGTACCAGTTCCGAGAGATACTCGCTTGGATGCCGTCTACATGAAGACATTTACTAATGGTAGAGCTTGAAGTAGTTTCCAATGCTGAAATAATATGCTATGAAAGATAAATTTGTCTTTGAGGACAATTGTTTTTTCATTTTTCTTTAAAGCGAAACAGTTGAAAACAAAAATAGATAGCCTCCGTAAGAAATTTCTGCTCACAAACCACCACAGTTTCCAAAGGGTTTTCCTGTATCAGAAGGGTCTCATGTGAACATTCTGTTTTCTGCTACGTCTAAATTAAGAAAATCAACATGCCACCTACATCCCTTGTATTTTTTGAGTGGGAATGAGGTAAAGTCCTCTTTCACACTTATTCTAACTTAATTTTTTTTTCTAAAATATTGCAACTGCTGTATTGTAAAATATATCTAACACACAGCAACAAACTGCTATAGACTTTCTCCTTTATATCAGTGTAATTCCTTCTTTCTAAAAAGCAAGACAAATTTATTCAAGGGTATAATCCTGCCCCTGACAGGCTTGTTTCAGCATTGCATTGCTCCCCTGCTCTAATCGCATAACTCCCATGTAGTTAGTGGCATTATAACCCCTGCAATGCTGAGGATCAGAAGCTTCTTGTGCTTACCTACTTTATAAGCAAAGTAGCATTGTAATTTTAAGGAAAGGAGGGTGTGTGTTTGGTTTTTGGTTTAAGATTTTATTTTCTTTTCTTCTAACTTGTATGCCATTAAGGGGAAGTTATAAAGGAGATTGAATTAATTCAGAAAAGATTAGGATTAGACATGCAATTTAAAGGACTTCACTGTAAAACATAAGCTGCTTTAGTAGCCTACAGCATGAATAAAATCAAGGGGTAGCTAGGAAGTTCAAGTAAGTTTGAGTTAAGCTGGCACTAGCCGTGTGTCTTCATAGCACAGAAACCTTGCATTTGGGAACAACAAGAAGTCTGAAACTTTGCCTTAAAGCTGTCAGATCTGGAATTCTTCACAGGTGGAACCTTTATTTACCTGGTATTTATCCTTGGCAATAGAAATATGTGATGGTAATGTGTAAAGCAGCAGCCAGTAACATCCCTTGTAGGAGGCTGACAATGAATACCCTAGAATCCAACTGCTAGTTTTAGCAAGCATAGGGATTGGATTTGGGATTTGATTTCTACAGACTACCTTTATTTTAGATAATTTTATGTGTAGAGCTTCCTTGAAAATGCTGAGTTTATGCGTTTACAATTAAATGGTAGCATGGTATGTATCTGAGAAAAATCAGGGCTTCCATTACGATGCCTTTTAAGTGCTTTTAACGGGTGTCCTACAGCGTCACATTTCCCATAGCTATATACAAAGCAAGCTCTACTGTAACCCTTGGTTTACCAGGGATTTGTGGTCTGTATGGAAGTTCCCTTGTCTTTATCTCTGTAATCCCAGCTGTATGCTCTGTGGTCTGTGTGATTCTTTTGCTGCCGCCCCATCAGGCCTTCCTCATGTCTTCTAATCATATAGTGCCACCAGTTTTCTACTACATCTCCATATACTTCAAACACCTTCTTTTTTAGTGGGGGAGAAAGCAAGTTGGCTAAGAAATGGCATTGCTGTAGCTGGTACACAGCTATATGCATATCAATATATCAGCTGGCTGCTGTGGGTCAGCATAAAAAATAGCTGCTTTCTGGTGGGGACACACACTGGTGTTGGTCTCTTCTGCTCTGATACTTGCATTCTTGAAACTTGTAGGAACTTGTCTTTGAGATCTCTACCCTTTTATAAAATCGAGCTGAAATTGGCAAATAATGTCAAGGGGAAAGTAATGATAGAGTGATGGATGGACACGGACACACAGACAGTTAGGTCTCCAAGCTTGTTTCCTTAGGCTAAAATGTAGCTTGATTTATTGCTGTTGGAATACTGCACAGCAAAAATGGGATGCTTTTCTATGACTCTATAAGCACGATACGGAGTCTATTAAAAGCTCATGTAAAAATGCAACAAAAAACCCCAAAAACCGAACCCCCCAAAATGTTGACATTTTTATTGTAGAAATTATCTATAGTTTTTTACCATTGCTCTATTTCTAGAGTTTTCACAAAATAGTCTGTATGTTCTGCAAGTCTATCCTAGGAAGAAAAAACCGCTAATTACACCTGTGAAGTTACTGCTACTTCATTAATAATGATTTACAGAATGGACTGACTGACGGAAGGGTCGTGGGACCCTCACTCCCTTATTTCTTCTGGGTCATTTCTTGGTCATTTCTTCAGGGTCTGAATCAGTGTAACTTTCCCCTTTCATCTGAACAACCAAAGGCAGTAAGCTCGGCATATAGAATTAGATAGGCTACAGTCTTTTGAGGACCAACGTTTAAAAAGCAATGTGCACTGCAGCTTTCTATATGCAAAAGGGGCAGAGAAGCATCTGTTGAACTGCTGACCCCATGTTATTGCACAGCAGTATCCCAGCAATAGCGGTTTTGAATTGACTGCAGGTCTACCTCATGAGTGGGTGAAAATGGCCATGATTCTTTTTTTTTTTTTTTTTGATAGCTGCATCACTTATATAACTTCAAAAATCATTCAGCTGAGCTGATCCAAATCCCTTGGTGGCCCTGCTTTTTTCATTTTGAAGTTTAATGTTTTTCAACGTGGCTTTCCAACTAGCTTAAGGTAAACGAAAAAGAGCTGTTCCTAAGAGAAATACAATTTTCCATATGAAGAGTTAATCTAGTTTCATTAAAAAAAAAAAACGCAAAACAAACAAAAAGAAGCAGGAGCAGAGAAAGAAATGAAAATGCTGTTGTGATTATCTCAAACCAGCGCTGTTTTTCTCTACAGAGAAGCACAGGTCTCTACTCTCAGAGGGCACTTTCCACGACTCCCTCCCAGAGAGGTGCTGCTGAACTTCCACTGAAAGTGGCTGCACAGCTCAGCTCATTAGAAGAAAAAGTGAGAAGTGGGAGTCACATAAATAAACTAGATCAAGGGATACAGAAACACTTGTCCTGCGGCATCCAGAGCGTGGAGAAAAACTGAATAAACAGAGGACTGCATAGACCAAGGGGCAGGAAAATGAACATCAGCATTACAGAAGGGACCACTTAAAGTCTATCTTTAGAGCACCCCTACGTGGTGGCCATGTCACCTCATGCCCAGTGACTCCATGAAGGAGCTACTGAGATATACAAAGCAGCTTTGGTTTACATGGCTTTTGTTCAGCTGACAGCGGGCCTATGTTTTGAAAGAAGCTGCCTGCTCCTCTGAAAAGGATCATGGCAAGAGATCTTCTTTTTCTGAATTTTAACTTGGACCCATGAGAAGAAGAAGAAGAAGAAAAAAAATAACTACAAGAGTGAACATGTCAAATCAGGACTAATTAAGCACTAAAGATAGAGCTGACAGCACTTAGGCCTGCCAGGCTGCAAAAGAACTGGAATGGAGGGCTAAAACTGCCACCCAGCTAGACTTATTTCCTGTCTACGACAAGGCAGTTTTTGCCAGGAACCCTTTAATCTTTTCCTCCCAATATCCTACCCTTTTCTTGACTTGCTCTTTTCTTTGTTGTAGGTAGTCTTCATTTATTTTATATTGTCAACTGTTACCTCTGATCTAAGCCCAAGGCCTGTAAAATGTGAACTTCCATCACCCACCGCCTATGAGATTTTTAACCTTAGGCCTTTGTTGATACAATTTGCATGCTTGTATGTTAGAACGTTAAAATAATTACGTTTTCTAACGTGCGAACACTGAATGCTGTTCTATAATTTCTAGCAGCAGCATGCATTCCAGCTATATTGTTAATAAATGATAATTTTTTCCCCATGTAGTTTCATATTTCCTTTAAAGATAAACAAAAGATCTAAAAGTGATATCTCTCATCTTTAAAAGAGCAGACAGACAACTGAAATTTCATATTGCTTAATGTAAACTAGTGGCAAATTCTGTAATTAGTAACATCCAAGTGTATGCCTTATTAAATGTCTGGCAAGCTTAGTGTGTGGTAAGACCTCAATTTTGCTATGATGTGTGCTTTATTACAAAGTGATGGCTAAATTTAAGTTTACGCTTCAGTGGTGGCCACTTACATAAGAGGCTACTGGTAGCACCATCTATTATTAATATTGCCTGACATGTTTTTGGAAGGAAAGAATCTCCAATGTTTCCATGCTTCAGGGCACAGGCCTGGTAATTTTAGGGCTACCTTTTTCAGGGAGATGTTTGTGCCATCCCTGGGGAAAATAACTGCCTGTGTTATATATCCTGGAAATGTGCAATTTGTATGTAACCCATAAAAGCCCATCAGATTCTAGGGCCTGAAGACCCCTGAAAGATTTTATTTCCTTAGGAAAGGATGCCCAGAAGATGCAGAGGAAAGACATACCCAGTTCAAATGCATAAGGAAGAGGAGGCAGATCTGTAGAGCAGTGGGTGGTAACATGCCTCAGGCGGAAACTGAGGACTGGAAATCAGACTTGGTGGAGAAGGAGAGGCACAGGAGTGCCAAGGGAGCAGTAGACATAGATGGTCAGGTGGAAACTGAGATGTAGCAGTGAAGTGCCTTTGCACACTGACAAAGGTGAAGAGCATGTGTGTGTGTGTACTGCCTGTGTACAGCTGCTCAGAGGGCTCCTGTTAAGGAGTATGTCAGGCTTTTACAATGTACAGGCACAAGGGGGCCCAAATCAGTTTGAACAGAAAACCTTCAATCTGAGTTCCTTCTGAGCGAGTGCCTTTGCAATGTTGAAAGTCTCCTTGGCAATGTGGTGGTTTTTGTCTGTAATGAAAATGTAATGCTTCCTATTCAGCTAAGGCTCTTCTGTTTGTTGCTGTGAAATGCGAAGAAGGGTATAATGGTTAAAGACCAGTATTTGTAAAGGTGAAACCCAATTCTGCCCTAAACCTCTCAGACCAGGCTACATCGAGACAGTCTCAGGATGTACTTGGTTTGCGAGCAGACTCTTGACAATGATGTTATCTCATATTGATGAGGGAGTAACAAACGCTGCGTTACGAATTTGGCTGATTTCAAAAACTATGTGCTCCAAAAGAGATGGCTGTGATTGAAGAGAACTTGAAGCTGATGTTTCAGCATCATTCCTACAAGTCGCTGGCTGAAACCAGTTCTGTACACCTGAGGCTCCAGAGCTGCTCAGATGCATGGACAGCTCTTTCTCTTACGTACCAAAATCAATTACAGAAAATAATTAGGCCTCTGGGGCTGTATGCAAACGTTGGGAGGGATTTTTGAAAGCAGGCAGCAGTTCACCCCTTTCCGACATCGGGCCGCGGCTGAGGGTCACCGAGGCCCCCGTCTGCCACGGGTTTTCCCCTCAGCCTCGCTCTCTGCGTCCCGTACATTGACTCCCTTCAGCTGTCAGCACGAAGACCCGAACCACGCCTCCGGAGAAGGCGGGAAGGAAGCCGTCGGGAAGGCTGACAGCCGCTCCCTCAGGGGAGCCTCGCGCCCGGGCCGGCCAGCGGCTCCGGGGGGGCCCCTGCGCAGGCGCGAAGCGGCCGCGCATGCCCGTAGCGCCCCCGCGCGCCGGGTGGCGCGAGCATGTGCAGAGGCGGCGGCGCGGCGGGGGGGGGGGGGGGCCGGGGCCGGGCAGGTTGCGCCGCTGCGCCCGCCCCTCCCGCCGCGGGGCGGCCCTGGCCCTGGCTCTGCCCGGGCGGCGCCCACCGCCTCCTGCTCCCGGCCCGGCCCGGCCCGGGCGGGCGACGGACGCGGCCTCCGGGCGCACGGGCACGGTAAGGGTGCGGCGCCGGGTCCTGCCGCCGCGGCGGGCGGGACGGGGGCTGACAGGCGGCCCTGGGAGGGAGGGAGGGAGGGCGCGAGCGAGCGGGCGGCCGCCCTGCCAGGCGGCCCGCGGGACCGGCCCGTGCCGGGGGCGGCCGCCGAGAGGTGTCGGGCGGCCTCGGGGTGGCGGGGCCGGGGGCTGCTGCGGCGGCACCCTCCCACCGCCTCTCCCCAGCTCCACTTTCGGTTTCGCGTGGGGCGCGGGGCTGGGTGCCGCCGAGCGGCTGTTGGCCCGGGGCCGCCCCTCCCTCCGCCCCCCCCGCCGCCGGCTGGCCCCCCGGTCCCCCCCGCCCCGCCCCGCCCCGCGGGGGTCCGCGCCCGGGCTGCCGCCCCGCCGGCGGAGGGGGCGTTGGGGGCGGCGGGCGGTTCCCGGCGGCTGTCAGTGTAAACACGGCCCCGGGGCGGCCGCGGCCTGCCGGGCCGGGCCCCGCAGCCCCTCCCGGGCCGGGGCGGCGGCGGGAGCGGGGAGGCGGCCGGGGCAGCGCCTTGTTTACACAGGGCGTCGGGAGAACATGGCAGCCCGGGCGTGCTGGTCAGTGGCTGTCATGCGTGCTCGCCCCTCCCGTGCTGGCGGTGGGGTAGCCCCGCCGGGCCTGCAGCCTCCCGCCCCGGCCTCGGCCGCGCACCCCCCCTTCCCGAAATGGCCCTGCGCCCGCCCCGCTCCGCTCGCACCCTGGCTCGATGGCTGAGGGCTGGCGTATTTTTAATTGTACCTTACCCTGCCTGTGAAGTGTTGTAGGGGCTTAGCTCTGGCGTTCATGTTTATCTGTTAGCTTTTTGGACGTCTTCTCTCATGTCTCTCTTTTCCCTGCTTAAATAATTAAGTTCTTCATTCTGCATGTTCCCTCCCTTACGGCTAGTCACTGTCATCTTCCTTGTGACTTTTTTTTTAACCATTTAACTTCTTTAGCAAAACGGCTAAACCTTACCAACTGTCAGTTTAAAACCAGTTTGTGAGGAGCGTTCTCCATCCGCTGAGTTCATCTCTTGTCGTGCTTTGAAGCTGTCTATCTTCTGCGTGCTGATAATTGTTCGTCTTTGTTGCAATTTAATCATAAAGCTTTTTAGCACTTCCTGGTTAGTGTATATATGCATCAAACTATGAGAGCTTCCTAATTAGTAAAGACAAATAGCGTGAAATGAAGTTGAGCCCAGGGATACAGGAGTGTAAGCATTAGAGAGTTCTCGAGACTCGTAAAAACAACACTCTTAACAATAAAAAATCAAAGCAATTCAGGTATTTCTGTGGCCTAAAAAAACGGAGCAATACCCTGTTTGCATGTTTCACGCTATAACTTTGAAATGAGGCAAAAGTGTGAACATTGGCGATGTGGGGAAAGCTTGCAGAATGTGAGAGTTTTGGATCACTTTATAGAAACGTCTGTTTATTAGGGTATGTTGAAAACTCCGTATCATTGTTTGACAGGGGATGTCAAGAAGCCATCTATTATATTGAGTACTGCAGGAGAGATCTCGGTCAGTGACTGTTACCCCGAAAGTTAACTTTATTTCAAGAATCTTAAGGAAATTAAATATAAATCTACAAAACTGTATGTAATGGGTCTGATCCAAGATCCTCTTCCTCCCTCTCCCCTCCCTCCACCTCTGATAGTGGACAGGATCAGCAGCTTTAGGAAAGATTCTGGGAACAGGATCGTTATTTTGTACGATACCTTCAGTGACATACTCTTTCCATCTCCTGCGTTTCGGTAATATCTGGTTCAGAAGGTCCCTGAACTTCAGACTGTATGTGTATCGTCGTGTTTAATAGTCACATAAGCCATTCAGGGGCTTTACCTCCATAAAGGTGTCTAACTTAAATCTTACAACTTACTCTTCTGACCTGTAGAACATCCGATGAAAATGAATTACATAGTTTGTGTGCACTACTTCCCTTTGTGTGTGTGTGTGTTGGTGTTTTGTTATTTTTTATTGGTTTTTTTTTTTTTTCAAACCCGTGTCCTCACCATTTAATTTCATCCCTGTCTGCTCTTTTGTTATGTAAAACAATGAATAATTGCTCCTTACTCGGGCTTGTGGGGGAGTGGAAATGGAGGTTAAGGACCAACAATTGACACGCTGGAAAGAGAAGTGCTGGTACAAAGTAGGGATAAGTGTATGAGACTTCTGTCAGAGGGAAGGGAAGGTTTCAGGGGATCTTTAAATAGAGAGAGCAGTGGGAAGAGAGCCTTCTAATAGGATGAAGTACGGGAAGGTCCAGAAGCAGCCTGCTGAAGCCACAAAGCTTTTCACAGAATGTTAATAGTTTTTAAGTGATTAGAAGCTTATATGTTTTGTGGCTCATCAGCTTTAGCTGTTGAGGTTTCAGAGCAAACTTTGGATGGTCAGATTATCAAATTAAATATGCACGGAAGGAGTTCCTCTAATTTCTTACTGGATTTAGTACATCATTAATTTGATGCAATGTAATAATTTCTGTGCATTCAGCAATAAAATTATTGCCTTGTTGTATGGAAACTTCTGAAGTATGATGTGGCCAGGGCTATTTGCTTTGACGATTCCTCATTTTGATTTCCTTTTCTATAACTTTTAGTGATTGATGTAGTTTGTAAGATACTATAAATTGGATGGATTGTCTGTTTTGTTCCCCGATGTTGTGTGCACTCTTTTCGAGCATACCCCCTGATTCTTTAGCTATTTAGAAGTTTAATTTTTTTTTTGCTGTCAGCTTTCGCAGAAACTAAATTTTTCGGTTTTTAGACTTGTTCTGGGTTTCAAACCAAAAAGAGTTATTTCACCATTTCTTCTACAAACGTCCATGTGATTCAGTTAGCCAGAGCTGTAAAAGTTATCTGGGAAAATGTCTTAAAAAAGACCTTTCAGTCAACATAAGAAATTTTTTACAGTGTGTGCTATGGTTTATGTGTATTGGAGTGATAGTGACATGTACTGGTAGATTTGAGGTGCTGCCTGTGAAAGACCACCTTTGTACCCTTGGAAGCCTTGTTACACTAATGGGATTCTACAGTGATGTTGGCCGGCGTATTTCTGTACGTATAACTAATTCCATTTTCAAGTCGATTGCCTTAACTTTTTTTTGATGAAACCAAAGGAAGGCCTTTTTGAAAAAAGTTGTGTGTGATGCTACTGCTGGCTGCAGTCCTGCTCTTGCGGTTGCATCTGTGTAGGTATCCGCATAAATCTCTCCTCGGGATTTGGGATGCCAGCTGAATAAAAGGGGAACATTGTTCCAAGTACTCTTATGTTTCTCCTGAGTGCTGCGGCAGCAGCTGCGTCTGGTCACTGCTGCCCAGTCTTCTGCATGTTTGTCTTGTTTTCATGTGTGGGTACGAGTGCGTGCGTCTTCTATTCGAGCATTGATTTTGTTGTTGGTTGGTTGTTTGTTTGTTTGTTTTATAATTTAAATAAAAGTGTACTAAAACTACTTGCAGATTTATATTTAGAGTTTTGTTTTGAAGGCAGTCCTAAATAACTTCACTTAGAGTCTGGCCTAGTAGAGGTGACACTCTGCCACCCTTTCCACACTGCTTTTTCAATTATTATTTTCAATTCTGTTGAGCTACATGTTTGCTTGTCTACTAACTTGACAGGTGGTTATGCACAGGGGGATCAACTTAAGATTCTGTTTCTTATGGGACTACTACGTGGTCATCACAGTTGTGATCTGAAGTGTTTTTAAGCTTCTGTGGTAGCTGCTGAAAACATAAGAGGACCGTTCGGATTTCTTGTAGGCAAACACTGGGATACATGATGTAAGCTATATAAATGTACTATTCGATGTGTTAATAAACTGGTATTTTGCAGCCTTTATGACAAGTGCTCTGTAGCCTCTGAAGACGTACATGCTGTAATTGATCTTCTTGACCAGTGAAAAATACCAAAAGCTTGAGTCTTTGTGTCTTTCGTAGCAGTAAACAGTTAGAAACTTCTTGCTGTTGAGGCAAAGAATGTGGCTTCAAGATTCGGATTTTTTGTTTTGTTTTTTTTGAGGGTGGGAGCACCTAGAGTTATTTTTGTTTTCCCATGAGATATGTATAAAAATAAGGGATGATGCAGTAAAGCTGTTCTCCCTGTTATAAGGGATTTTCCAAATGTTTCAGAACTAGTTTCTCTCTGCATTTTCCACATGAGTGCTTGTCAGATCTGTAACAAAATGATTCGGTCATCTCTTTTGGAAATGTTAGAATTTTTTTTTTTCCCCTCTGATGTCATTCCGTGTTTTGTTTTGTTGTGAGCACCTGTCCAGAGAAGAATTAAATTTGTAGTGTGTGGTTTTTTGTTACTGGTTTTTTTTTTAATCTTTCTACATGTTGTTCTGTAATTCAAAAACAGTCATACTTTGAACTAGGTTTTATGCTGGCTAATTATATCGCGGGGGATAACCTAGTTTCTTACAAAACTGAGTCATCTCTTACTTTAAGAATCTAATTGTCTTCTGGCCTTTTTGTCTCAGTTAGTCTTGGGAAATGCGAATTTTGGAACTGATTTCTGAAAGTGGCTAGACATTCTTTTCCTTTTACAGAAAAGGCAAATTAGTTGTGACTTGCTAGGGAAAGGATGGGAAATAGATTCGGTATTCTACTGAAATTCAAGGGAGAAGCGAAAAGGCTTCCACAAGGACATACTGCTTAGGGAAAGGGAAGAGGGCAAATGCCTAACTGGTTCATTCGAAAAGGGCTGTGTCTGCAGGAATCTAACATACGCTTAGGTGTGTGGGGTGTGTTTGTGCGTTTGTTTTAACTCGGAACTTCTAAACCAGACTGAACTGAGACTCTTTTTAACTTCCCACTTGCTGGCCAGTGGGCTTGCATGTTTCCCCACTCCTTCAGGTTTTTGAAAAGGTTGCTGAATATCAAGACTCTTAGTATGAAGTTCAGATCCCGTTATATGAAGACTCTGGGTCTTTCATTTATTCCTTGCCTGGACTGTTCTGTGCGTTCAGTCTAAAGATACCATCCTTTTAATGAATGCTAAGATTTAGCATCTCACTCAATTCTTCTGTATATTTTCCCCTGTAAGGTTCTTACTATGAATTTCTGTTGGGACAGGAAAATGAGGATTATCATTTATGTTCCTGCGTTGCCCTATCTTCAGTCTTATAGGTAATTGGTAATTTGTGTAGAGATAACGCAGAAGTCATCTAAACTTCTTGTAACCCGGGAGACAGAAATAGCAGTTTTTTGACATAACTTGATCTAGTACACAGTATTAAGTGTTTTCAGTTGGCAGCTGTTTGGCCATCTGTGTGGGATTATAGTACATAAAATATGAATATACAGTACACGTGGTCTAGTATATGATTGCTTATTTGCATTAATATAATGCGTGAGAACCAAATTAGCTTTGTGACATGCTTAAGCTATGCAAAGGTACTACATGAAGTGCCGTATGTTCTTACATAGGTACAAGTCTGAGTTGTGGGAATAATGCTGATGTTTGGAATTGCATGGAGGCTGTGCTTCCAAATTAAAATATAATTTCCATTCTTTGGACTTTTCTTTTGAGTTATGATTGCTTGGCAGGATTTCTAGTGTGGATGTAGATGGACAACTGTAGAAGAGGAAACAGTCTGTTCACAGTAAAAGCGATTTTTAATTTTTTCTTCATGATTGATTATTTCAGTGTATTCATAAACAGCTGTTTTTCTACTTTACATATTTCTGAATTTAAAGACTTTTGAAATAATGTGGTAATTGATAGGCGGGTAAGGAGTAGGCTTTTTGTGCTAAAAGCCTGGCGGGTGGCAGGTGTATATGGCTCCAAGGAAGCTTGTTAAAAGACTTTCCAGCTTGAATCTTGTTCGGGGAGCAGAGGGTGTCTTTTGCTTTCTTTTTCATCAAGGAAAATACTGATAATCAAAAAGTGGTGCTAGCTTTCCAAATGAAACAATGGAAAATTAAGTATTACTGTGCTGGGGTTTTTTTGTGCTATTACAAATGAAATATTTTTAGGTATGAATCATGCTTACTCATGTCAAGTTGACAGCCTATGTAAGCAAAAAATGCTTTTTTTTATCTAAATTGCATATATTTTTTTTACTCTCTTTTGGAATATATCTTGTGCTTATTCTGCTGCTACTATGACAGTGATTTAAGATGATCTCCTGTTCTTCAGTTTTTATTTAATGAGGATTAATTGCCTAGAAAGCTGCTATCAGAGTTTATTCTCCTTTTTGTATGTAAGGGTGACAAATACCAGTATTTTATTCTGTTGTGTTGTGGGCTATTTTTGTTTGTTTTGTTTTGTTTTTCTTTGGGGTTTTTTGTTTGTTTGGTGTGTGTTTGTTGTAACCTGCCATCCACTGTGTGGCTACTGACTTTTTGTGCTAAGTGGTATGGTGACATAAATGATGCCTTTCTGAGCATATTTTTATAGCATGCTGAAGGATCCTTAATACCTTGATGAATGAAAATTTTTAAACAGTTTTTGCATAGTATTTTTTTCTTGTCTTTCTTGCTTAGTTGATACACAGTTGGGGAGATCAGTAATTGTACTCTTTACTAGTATACCTAAGCTATTGTGCCTATAAAGATTTCCATGCCCCTAGGAAGCCCAGTTACTGTGCGTGAATCTGAGCTAGCTTTTCCCTATATGTGCAAGATTCATTTTGTTTAAGCTGGCTGCCTGCTATTGAAAAGCAGGCTTCTTGAGTTTACCCATTGGAGTATTAATTATAAATTTTTTCCTTCAGTATGTATTGGAAGACCCTGTTTTCTTGCCGACCTCGGTGATTGCGCTAGCTTTCTAAATGGATGGATTTTATTAAAAATGTTGGGCTAAATTCTGGCTTCTGTTATAAAGCATTGATCTCAGTGGAGTTAGGGTAATTGATATCAGATTGGGTTCTTATGTCTCACGTGGAATATGTGGTTTCTGTTGTACAACTAAGAAGCCAAACTTCTTAGTTTGCATCTTGAAGTAGTAAACTGCTCCTCGCAGGCCAAGGTTTATGAACACAGATGATTTGTCTCTTCCAAAGACAGGATATGAGTAATAATATTTATTCAGAATAAATAAATAGCAGTTGTTTAGAAACAAAGCACTGCTGTTAATCTAGTTTTAAAGAAATTCACGAAGATGGAGGTTATATATCTTTATAAGCTCAGTGAGTCCATGGTATACCCAAATTAAAGCATTATGATGTGGAACTACTTTTTTTTGGAGTCGGAAGAATTTCTTCTGTAGGAAAAAAAGAGGAACTGCTATAATACTCTTTATTTCAAAGAAAACTGTAGATTAGAAATTAGGTATGTATTTGTGAGATGTGTATTATATATGCATTGCTTTAAAAAGAATGTGTTTGGAAGCTTTATGAAACTAGTTATAAAACTTTAGCTTTATGAAATGACTACGAAACTAGTAGAATAAAAGAAAATGTAATTAAAAAAATATCTCCTAGTTTAATAGGAAAACAGTAACTTTAGAAAAGCCACACTAACTCAAATGTATGTATGTCTCAAAAAAATAGTTGATATTTGACCTCAGTGAGAAATTAATTTTGGCCAATGGAAAATATCTAAAGATTTTTTTTTTTTAGAATTGTGTGAAATTTAACGCATTGCGAAGAACCAAACTGAAACTCTATTACCTTAGTATTAAAAGTTAGCGTGAAACTTGTGTTGTATGGCAGTATTCAGTGTTAACTTAACCAAGGTCAGCACGTTCTGTCACATCTGTTGTGTTCCCTGATGCTTGCTTTTGATGTAGAGATGTAGCATGCAATAGCATTCATAAATGTTGGAAGACTTTTGAATATAAACTTTTTGCAAATAACTTACTTAAAATTATTTTGTGTTTCAGCAACCTCTGCCTAGCTATTTAACAGAAGTGGATTGTGAATTTAAGCCTTTGATAACCTCAGGCTATCAGCATCACTGTCTTCAGGATAGATAACAGCTCTCAAAGCGTCTTCAGGGGATGCACCATGACATCAGCAGTGATTGACACTGGAGGCCCTGGCCTGGAGTTTGACAGCAATGGAATAAAAACCCAAGAGGTTAGAAAAATAAATAGCATTTATTTACTAACAAACTTTACACCTTTTATCTTAATTTGAAAGAAAAATTCACTGTAAACTTGCTGTGAAAGAAAGTGAAACGGATTATAGATTGTTGTGTGAGGAGGAAGACAGCAGCCCATTTTTCAAATATCTTTTATTGGAAGATTTTATTACCACAGAGAAGTGGAAGCAGTAAGTTTTGAAGTCTGCAGTATGACTGTAGACTGGGTTTACAAAATCAGATTCTATACTAAGCATCTCTTTAAAGTAAAGAACTCAGGTGTGTCTTGAGGTGTAGAATGAGATGAGCAGAACAATACAAGGACCTTTTTCAAAGTTAGCCAATGCAATATATTTGCTTGTATTTTGCATTCTTATCAACAAGTAATAAATACATTCTACTATGCTGTAGCTCATAGTAAATTGAATCTGTCAGGGTTCCACTTCTGCAACACTTTAACAGATTCAATGTGCTGTTACAGACATTTTGATCCTTAAATAAGTAGAGATAGGCATATGGGCTTTGAAGTAGCCAGTTCTTTTGTGATAGCTTATGTACTTAATCCAAAACATGAGTGTTCATAAGATACAGATCAGATGTAGGTATGTTGCAGTACACACACAAAGCCTTAGTTACATTTTGTGGAGCAGAGGGAGAAGAAACACTTCCCACAACTGAATGTCTTAATTAGAAAGCTTGCTCTTTTTCAATGTCTTAAAGCTGTCTGATGCTTTAAATTTTAAGTGCTAAAAGCCAGGAAAATATCTTTGAGATTCAGGAAGGTCCCTTTGGTGGATGATAAGCTAGCTTTTTTTTTTTTTTTTTTAAATCTCTTGCTTTAGAAGAAAATTTCCTTTAAAAATCTTTAAAATTATTATTCCATAAAGTATGTAAAAGCATAAGAGGAAAATATTTACGTAGAGTTCAACAGTGCGGTATTTAGAGCGTGGTTTTTTGTTTTTTGTTTTTTTTTCTTTCTGTAGGAAAATGAGCCAGTCTCTGAATTCCCAGCAGTGATTGTGGAGCCAGTTCCTAGTGCCAGACTAGAACAGGGTTACGCTGCTCAGGTCCTGGTTTATGATGACGAGACTTACCTGATGCAAGATGTAGCAGAGGAACAAGAAATTGAGACTGAAACTGTGGAAACAGGTAGACTTACTATAATATTTTTTTTTTCCATGAGATTTTCTTACTTTTAGAAGTCCCTGAGGAATGTGACTTTGTATTTACCCACAGGACAGAGATCCTGACCTGGGTTCACATCTCTTTGCTCTAAACTTAGTTTTATTTAGCTTCAGTGGTGACAGGATTGGGGCTTGGCAGGTAAAAATGTCACGTTAGGTTCAGGGCGCTGCATTCTAACAGCGCGTACCCTCATGAGTAGGCGGATCTTCATTTGTGTCTTTGTTACCTATTTATGCAGGGGGTTAACTAGACAACTAAACTTGGAGTTTTTAAAAATCAGCTGAGCCAGGAAGCTAGTTAGAATTTAGTTTCACAAGGTGTCTGAGGCAAATAACTGCAGGGCAGCTGGCAATATGGACCGCGCGGCTCTATTTACTGCATCTTCCAATTTCCCCCTTCCCATGAGCTCTATCCTCTGTCCCTTGCTATCCCGCCTTTTTGGTCCAAGAGCAGTTTCATTGCTGGTTTAGTGGCCGGAGTGCGTGGCTGGGGGGAATGGAGTTGGACTGTCCTTTTACAGACAAAAAGCCTAATAAGTTGAAATTAACTCAGCTGTGTGGTAAAATAACAGGTTATGAATGAAGAAAGGACTGCCAGGCTGCTGCTGTGCTGCAGTTCCTGTTGTCCTTCCCGCTTGCTTTCTTGTGCTACTTCTCATACTTGTTGAACCTTTTCTAGCCGTTTCAGTATGCTAATTTTGCAAGAAAAAAGAGCAGGGAAAGCCTCAACTGTTCTGTATTTTTATTGGGTTAACTTTCTGCTGGATTAGCATGCTGACATGGCTCAGCCACGGGCCTGATGGGTGCTGGGGTAGGGAATACATAGAACTGCAACCAAAGGGAAGACAGGTCCTCTTGGGCACTCCATGCTGAACCGGTGAGACCGCTTGACTAGAACATGGATAACGTACGTTCCTATCCTTGGGCTGCCTAATTTAGAGTTGGAGTTTGAATTCATGGCGTCAGGCAAGCAAAAGAAAGCTGAGAGACTCTTCTCTCAGTTGCTTACCTTTGCAGCCCAGAAAATATATGTGCATTCCCATCAGATTAGGCAGGTTTCAGTTCAAGTTTCTCCTTAAACAGTGGATGCAATTGCTCATACATCTTTCTGAATCTGGATGTTAATCTCCTGTAGCATGCCATCAAAAATCACATGCATCAACTTCCCAAGATGTGCATGAACTAATGGGTCAGGTTTTGGGAGAATACTTGCAATGCCAGTTTACTCAAATGTGTTTTGAATTAAATACGCTAATTACGAGCTCAACGCATTGTTGTAAAGAAAGGGTTGAAACATGTATTTTTTTTTTATTTTTCACTATGGTAATAACACTTTTAAGGTTATGGTAAGTGAGAAGTGAGGGTGTTCTTCCCAAGAAGCTGAGTTTTATAAATTAAACTTGTATTTGAAAAACTTTTAAGAGCTTATGCTTTGAAGGCTTTTGCATTCAGAAGTGTGTTTTTTTAAACATTAAAATTAAATATGCGGTTTCTTGTAAGATTTTGGTAGATTAATGGCTAACAGTTCTTCTAGGACAAAGAGCTACTGCAGATGAACTCTGTATGTTTTTAAGTATCATTTTCTGGCCACAATAAATTGGTGGAAATGACAGTTAAGAACTTGTAGCTCTTCTGTAGGAATCTTTTTTAATTTTTTTAAGCAACTGTTCAAAGAGAGAGACATGTGGCTGCTTCCAAGTCTTGATATTGGAAACTACAGTCTTAAAATTTGTGGGGCAGTTGATACGATAATTTGGTGAGTTTGTGGCTGGAGATGTTCAGGCATGTGTCTTGACTGCAGATAGTTTGGTGGTGGCTTTTTGTGGTTTGTTGGTTTTTGTTTTTTTTTTTTTTTAGTTCCACAGTAACTTTGATGTTAATGTGTCCTTAAAAATTTAATATAACGTAATAAAATATTAAAATAATTTCAAATATTTAAAACTTTGTTTTAATAGTTTTGATATAAAAATAAAAGATAATGTGCACTAAAAAGCCAATTTGCAGTAGTGTAGAGGAGAAATTAAAATCTAGTGAAGGTTTTAAAAACTATTAATGAATATTATAATTTGTGATTCCAAACGGTCTTTGGGGAGAGAGGTAATCTCCCCTTGCACACCCGTTCCCATACTCCAACCTTTCATTATTATTTGTATAGTATATACACCATTAATCCAGTGCAGTTTTCATGGTGTAATTATACACGACAGCGAGTAAAGGTTCTTGCACAGAACTTGTATCTAGTGTTGATGAAAGAAGTGCTTGGTTTTGACTGTTCTGAGGGAGGCGCAGTCTTGTGGGGCACGTGTTTTGACTGACACGTTTTGGACCAGCCGACAGTCTTTCTGAATTCATTGCTCATACAGAGAGGTAAAATGGGTGGAGAGAAAGCATAAAGGCCCCAAGAAACAGTCATTTTGGTAATGTGCCATTATTAGCAATGAGTTGCAGGAGGGTGAATCTGAGTGTGGTTTTGAATTTTTATTTTTGTAGGGGAAGGGAAGAGATGCTGGGCTGTGGGTAGAAAGCAGTTTGATGTTGGAGAGGTTGTAAAAGGTGCCATAGTAAATGTTAATGAGAAAGCAGGCTAAGGCAGTGTCCTGGTTTAAGCCCAGCTGGGAATTAAGCACCATGCAGCTGCTTGCTCACTCCCCCCCAGTGGGATGGGAGAGAGGGTTGGGGAAAAGGTAAAACTAAAACTCGTGGGTTGAGATAAAAACATTTTAACAGGACAGAAAAGGAAGAAAATAATAATAATCATAAAAGGATATACAGGACAAGTGATGCACAATGCAATTGCTCACCACCTGCTGACTGATGCCCAGACAGTTCCCGAGCAGCGCCTCTGCCCTCAGCCAATTCCACCAAGGTTTTTTTTTGTTCAGTATGAGGCCATATGATGTGGAATATCCCTTTGGCCAGTTTGGGTCAGCTGTCCGGCTGTGTCCTCTCCCAGCTTCTTGTACACCTGGCAGGGCAGTGTGAGGAACTGAAAAGTCCTTAACTTAGTGTAAGCACTACTCAGCAACAACTAAAACATTAGTGTGTTATCAACATTACTCTCCTCCTAAATCCAAAACACAGTACTGTACCAGCTACTAGGAAGAAAATTAACTCTATCCCAGCTGAAACCAGGACAGGCAGAGTAAAGAAGGTATAATAATGTTTATTTAAAGATGCTAATTTTCTGAAGTACGTTCCTTTATTATGCTAATGATCCTAATTTAGATAGGTGCAACAGTTAGATTTCTGTGCATCTTAGAAGAAAAATCCATTGTTGCTAAATCAGTCTCAATTGATTCTACTTCATAAATGTCAGAATTAATTGCTACAAAAAAGTCACATTATTTGATAAATGTATAGTTGTTGCACCAGAATGAGTAGACTTCATAGCTTTTGTGGTTCTAGACTCTACATACAGCATGGTAAATACTAAAAACCCATCTTAAAGAAGTCTTGGCACTCTTTGAAATGATACATATCTCCAGAACATAATACACGCCCAGTTGTCAGTATCTCTACTGTTGCCCATGGACCTGATTTTTTTTTTTTTTTCTTGTGACAGTTTATTGACAATTCCAATGACTACTGATTTACATGCTTTACAACATAGATATTCCAAGAGCCTCGAGCTACTTTGCAGTTAATCTAAAGCTGCGTAATTTGGTAAAATGTAGCATTATTCTAGCCTTCAGAGATAGGGATCAGTACCCTTTGTGATAAAAGTAGTGGGGTAGCTCATGTGGTAAAATTTACTTAGGATGCTAAAGAGATGATTTGTGCTGTGCATTGAATGGTTCTATTTGCGGTTTGCTATTCTGTGATTGGATTTGAGACTCTGTGGACTGCAAGGACTGTCAGTGCTGATCCAGGGGCAGAATCAGGATCCGTAATGTTGTTTCTCGCATTTATGAAACCACAATTCAAATCAAATATGCTATCTAATAATTATAAATAGCTATATCTATAAATACTGATGAATTTTTAGTTAATTCTAGTGGAGTATGGGGGTTTTTGCCTGTCAGACTCCTTCCAGCCTGTTTCCCACCAATCTTATATTGACTCATTAATTATAATTAATCCTTTAACTATAAAATCTATTCATTTACTATAAAAGTAGACCCCAGGAGTCTTTTAACAAACAAGAAAACTTAATGGTTCAAGTTACTTATTTTTGTCCTATTCCAGAAAAAAATGTCCGTCTGCTTAGAATAGAAAAAAATATCTTGACAAAGGATTTTCCTAGGAAAAACAAAATGTAGGAATTCTGATCTTTTCAGGTGACTATACGATGGTCTCAGTGAAAGTAGCAAGTGCCTTTTGTAATGTTTGAAAGGGAAAGTATAAGCTTTAAATTGACATAGTGTTTAAATTTCCTTTCCTATGTGTATAATATAATTCTTATGAGTGGTACCTTTAGACTATTGAGGACTGAATTACATTCTTAAAATTTTGTTTACTGCAACAGTGAAAGTGTTTGTATCATAAACAATATATCCTTCTTAACAATTTTTTAATAATATACAAATGTTGTTGGCTTCCATTTCCTGAGTAGTTATTTGTCCTTAAAGTAATGAGCCCTTCAATTTTAGGATTTATTCAGCAAAACCTTTGTAGTTTACATAAAAGCAGAAGCTGCTGTCTTCAAAGAAGCATTCAGTCTGAAATTAACAGTTGCTATAGTTGTGTTTGTGGCTAATCCATAATGTGGATGTGTAGGTGTGTTAATGGGGTAATCTAATCTTTGGATTTACCATATGTGTGGTGCTGAAGGTACCACAGTCATGATCTGCAGATTTTATACATGGATGATGCCTAGTCTTTTAGTGAAATAAGGCATTAGATGCGTATTTAAGTAGGATAATGCTGTTTTAAAAATGCCAAGTTATCTGGAACACTGTCGTTGAAATTGGTTAGTACTTTCGAACTTCCTTCGTACTGATCTTATGCCTGCACCAGTACTACTTTTCTTCTGTGTTACCTCACTTATGATGAACTTGCAAACCCAGCGTTGTTTGTTGTTTACAAATCTTGTTGAACAGTAGGCAGCTATTAAGCAAATGTTGCTGTGAGTACAGTAAAGCTTGATCCCTATGAGAGGTATACCAAAATCATATTGCCAATATAGACCCCGACTTAATTGATTCGGTGAATCTAACTTCTCGTATCAATAGTATTTTTCCCTGTATTTTTTTTATTAATCATCAAAGTGGCGAGTACAGGTTTGGGATTTTTTTCTCACAACTTTTAAGATTAAAGAGGAAACAACACTACTGCTTTCGAGAAGTTGAGATGTTGTTTGACTTGTGAACTGTCACCACTTTTTTTAATTTGATGTTCCATCAGAAATCCTCCCTGTGGTGCAAGTTGAAAGTCTGTTTTAATTCTAAAAATGTTATTGCCACAGGGGGGTAGAAGATCTGCATGAAAAAATGGGGATCTGAAAATGAGCCCCTCCAGGATTACGATCTGATGGAAAAATATTGAGCTACAAAGACAACAATGATGGTACGTTTGCCTATAATCTCTTAAAATTTTTTTTCCACCGGGAAGTTCAGTTGAAACTATCATGTAAATTGATAGCCATCCTTAAGGAGGCAGGAGGTTGAATAAACAGTGAGTTTAGGCTTAACTCCTCCCCTAATTTAAACAAATGCATGAATAAAATATATACTCTAAGGCAAATATTCTTTTACGGAGGAAATTTCAGGTTACTACCTACACTGTTGTCACTGTGGGAACCAACTTTGTGTATCTATGTAAAGTCTTTAGTTATTACCTGTTCTTCTTTCTGTCTCTGTATGTCTTCTCTCATAATGATTAAACCTGCTTCCTTTTGACTTTTTATGTGAATTTGAGCCTGTGAACTCTTTTGTTTCTCTCAGATAAGTTTCCATCAGTTGTTAAATATTATATACTATGAAGTCAGTATTAGATCTGGTTAGAATCTTACCTTTAATTACGGCATGTGTATGTAAGGGATAAACAAAACAATGTTATCATTCATTCTGTCCAGATATTATTTGATTAAACTGATTACAAAAAATGAATAACCACAAACATCTGGTGTACGTTTTGGTAGCGCTGACGTATCTTACTGATTGAACTTAATTTCCTTACACTGACAGCCTGATGAGACTTTTAAAAGTGGACACCAGTTTGCTTTAAAAGACTATGCTGACTACAGACAAGAGTTTGGACGTTCTAACAGCTTGATTAATCTCTCAGCTTAATTTGGTACCGCCTTCATGAAAGAGCTAAGATGAAGCCCATTAGTTAGATAAAAGCAAGCTAAAACTTTGCATGCAGTACTAGCTCTGCTGCAAGAATTAGATGTCTCTAACATATTCATGGGTTAAGAATTTATCCTTTGAATGTGAGCTAATTTTATTTTTGACACCATGCTGCTGCTACATTGGTGTGAGTTCTCACTCTGCCAAGAAATCCATTACACTTTTGCTAGTTAAATATGGATGACAGTGACACAAAATGATCCCCCTCCCATTGCATGTGCTATTGTATAGCACTTGGAGCAGTTACGCCAAGGGCGCATACATCTGTTCTCAGTAACATTCTTAATTCAGAAACAAAATTCAACTGCAACTTAAATTTTATGTCATCTTTGCTGGTGTTTCCTTTTCTGAGGAATTAATGAAAAGAGCTGTGCAGCTGCTCTATGGATGATAATATTTTTACGAAACAGTAACAGCCTGGTTGTGGTGGTCAGTTCTTTCTAGATTGCAGGCTTCTGCCTTGCTGCCTTCAGTGCTCCATTCGTACTGAAAGAATGCTGCAAGACTAAGTATTTTGAAATAAAGCCTAATTTAACTGCAGATTTCAGGCGTAATTTTTATTTTCTGAGGCTGATGTGAGGCTAATTGAATGGCTTGCTACTGTGGGGCATTATGGGTTGGACTTCAGATGTACAGATGCACTCTCCTTCAAACTCCCAACTCCAGTTGCAACTGGGAGTGAAAAATTGTAGGGTGTTAGTATGAAGACTCAGCCGCAGCTTTTTAATAATGTAAGCTGAAAAATTCTGTGGTTTGTATCTTGAAATTAGAATGCAATATGGCATGCCAAAACCATCATGGTATGAGCGCACAAGAGTTAGTGGTCTTTATCGATCAAAAATACAGTGACAAACTTGAAAATAACAGTTTTTAAAGGTGGTCTGCATATTAAAAGGGAGATTGTAGTTGACAACAAATTCCAGGATCACAGTAAAGCCATATGCGTTTGAGCAGGACATTTAATCCTTACAAAGATTCAGCGGGCTTATAGAATAGACATTTGTTGTTATCAGAGAATTCTTAAAGAATTGTAAATGCTAGGTCTTGAACAGAGAGATTGCTCAATTGTGGCATAGTTCATATGCCAGCCTATTACCAATCTCAAATACTGTCAATTTTGTAAAATCATGTAATGTGCTATGCAAATACCTGATTTATAATTGTCTGCTAGAGTGCCCTGAAATTTAAGAACTTAATTATAAGGCAGGGAAGTGCACATACCTTTTTTTTTTTTTTTGAGACAGCCAAGTTTTTCTTATTCTGCATTCACAAGTAATAATGCTGGAACGTAGACACTTGCTATTCTGAGTCACTCCTTTTCTGTTTGTTAAAGGTGGTATCAAATCCTGAGAATACAGAATTGCTTTTCTGTGTGGAATCGCTAATTGCCGTATGAATAGTGACACCAGGATCCCGAGTCCACTTAAAGGTGCAGATTGTGACACTTGTAGCTTTGGTATTACTAGACTTCATATGGTGTAGTCAAGAAGATAAGCTTGGCATGGTCACTGGCCCTTTTCCTCAGTATTTCCCTGGTTCCTCCAGGGACACTTTGTGGTTGTTTTGCTATTACTTTTGCAATTTTCTACTGTGGAATGCACAGCGGATGGTAATGATTATGCTGATGTGCTGATTAAGGAGACTGCTGCATCTTTGTGCATGTTTCTGGAATCTAACTGTTAAAAATGTTTCTTTGTATCGTTACCCTTGCAATGCAGTAATAATTATCAACAGTTTGATAGCGTGCTGTTGAGGACAGCAACTACTTCTGTAATTATTGGATGTGAATTTCGTCAGGATCCTGGGCAAAACTGACCTTTCTGTAACTATTTAAAATTTGTAGGTGGTTTCAGCACTCGGGGCAGGACATGCCTGTACTTCTGAAGTTGCTTGAAGCTTTTTGGCTTGGTTGGCATTTCAGTGTTGTTCCTCTGTTATCATTTGCAATTTCTCATGTAGACTGCAAATGCTATCCTGAGACAGATTGCCATCTACTCTCAACTACTTACCTAAATGGAGTCAAACAAATCACCTCTGTTAGAATAAGTAACTGCCTTATGATAATTGCCTTTTCCCAGGGTAGCTTTGTCATACTGGAATACAACTGGAATCGTCTGTGGCTAAAAGTAATTAAATACGTGGGTGTTTTCATTCTGGTTCATCGTTTGCTGTCAGTGAAGGAAAAAGGTGCCATTGGAAGGTTGTACTTTTAGTGTTTCAAGTTACAAAGCTTGTGAAATAGTTTTCCAAGAGAAACTACAGCCTATTACCGGAGAATGTTTTCAAGGTATTTGTCAGAATTGTGGGAAAAGCAGTTTTGCATAGGAGACTATGGGAGAGGACACTGACAATTCCTCTATAGCCACTGAATACTGGATTAGTTTTAAGGACTGTTCAAGGAAATGCTTAAGATAATTGCTGATCCCACTGCCATCCACTTCTGCAAATCTGCTGAAACCTTCCAGTTTTTCATATTTTGAATTTCTACACCTGCTGTCTTGCATGCAATTGATCACATCCAGCTTCTTCTCGTCTTTCACTTTTTCAAAATAATCAGGATGAAGTTTAACTGGTATATATTGCTAAGAAGTAGGGAAGCTTATTTCCTTTAATGTGAACAAAGTTGTCCATGTCCCTTAAGAAGAAAGCATGAGTTGATAGATATTTTACTCCTGTGTTTATACAAGTAGGGGGATACAATTCGCTTGAGTGTTCCTGTTGTCCAAGTTCCTTATCTACCAAAGACTCTGAAGTGCACAGGGATGGAGGTGCTTACAGCTAAAAATGTGATTACTTGTTATTGTCTTGAAATTTCTTAAGCCTTAAACTTAGTACATTCTTGTGTGTCATAAGCATAGTTTTGAATGGTAGCTTTCCTGAGTATTAGAACATGTTGACTTCTTTTTCTGGCAGTTCGTATATGTACCATGCGATGAGCTTGTAGGTCGGTCTATCTGGCTATCTTGACAGCTGAGCTTGTGGTTTAAAAGATTACAATAAAGCTTAGTCTCCCTACGCACAATAACAGTAAAAAAAAAAAAGATAGGCTAATAAATATACTTCTGTCTGACAAAGAATGAGGCTGTTTGGGGATCTGTTTCTATATATTTTTTTCTACTTTTTTTCGTGTCAGAGAAACATAAGTTAATCTGCAGTTTCATGTGGTCCTGTTACATTACAGTAAATATTTCTTGCCTCATTGGGCCACCCACCACTGAGTAGATTTTGTATCCCCCTTTGTCAGCCTTCTGCCTAGAAAGGAGGCTTTAAAAGAGATTAAAAAGTTAAGTGCATGTTTACTTTTTTCCCTATGACTGTCTCTTTTTCCTGAAATAGTAAGATTTTATTAGCATGACAAATCAATTGGTGTTCAGCATAAAATACTGGAAATCATATAGTTTAAATAGATGGAACTGCACAACTTTTTGGGAAAATGGCATTCCTCCTTAAAGACAGTGTTATGCTTTAATACTGTACTTGTAGAAATAAGTTGGGCACAGGTCAAAATGATCACTTCATAGATTTATTGCAGTTGCTTACATTATTATAATCTTTAAAGTGGCCTTTAAAGGCTTGGCCTTTTTTCAACTGACTGGAATCCGTTGGACATCCAGTGACACTCTCTCTACGTATGATCAGAGCGTGAAGAATAATGTGTGCAGCTGTTCGAGTCCATTTCATGTGAATTGGCAAACACTGGGCTAGGTCGGTGCTCGCAGTAGTAAATAAATGCTGCTTAGAAAACTGGTATTAAACCAAGAGCTTGATGTTTTACACTTTTTTTTTTTCTTATTCATTTCGGACACATGGTGTTTGTCAAAAATTACACACGCAGATTACTTGAATGCACTTATTCAAGGAGTCCACATATCTTAGGCAAAACTTCATTCTGCCCGGAGGGGGTAGAGAGAACAACTTGGATATGAGTCAAACACTTCAGTTTGTGACTGGAAGTTGCAATCAGTAAACAATCCTCACTGAATTACATAGCAAACAGTAAGGCAACAAGCTATGAATGCATCTTTTCCAAAGTATGTGAGTGTGAACTCCTATTGACACAGGTCTGGATTTTCAAAGGTGTTGAGTGTCTTGGTGCACCTTTTGATCTGGATCTAAAGCGACAAAATATTAACTGTATTTTATTGCTGCGGACCTAACTGCGTGAAGAGAAGTGTGGGTAAATTACAATTTTTAACAACAGTAGGTACACAAGACAAAGTGGCACAAGTACACAGTTATTTCAGTACTTGGTATGTAAACTGAATCTATAGTGTTGCCAAACTACACCGCATGAGGCTTCCACTTCAATTTGAGGATGAAGTTTTATTGCACATTTAATTGCGTGCCTACTTAAAATGCCTTTACGTGTCCTTGGGCTTGTCTCCACTAGAAACACTTCTGCTGGAGAACACAGCAGAGTCCCCTGGTGGAAATACGCTGACAGACGGAATTCTTGTTAACACTGCTATTCCACCTCTCTGAATAACATAAGCTGACAGGAGTGCTCTGCTGTTGGCAAAGCCCTGTCTGCATGAGAGCTTTTCACTGTCACAGCTGGCTAGAGGGTGCCTTTTTTGTCCATGCTTCTGGCTGGAAAGAGCTCAGCTGGCAAAACTTTAGCACAGAGCTACCCTTAGATATCATGGCTTGAATGTGAGAATGAATGGTCTTGCTTGCAGGTCTTGCTCATTATCTGATGAGATGATGGACGAATTTAATTCCTTACAGCCAGAAGTAGATGAGTGAAGTCTACAAAATGCCTGATTTTTTTATTTGGGTCTATAAATACAGTCATTAAATTGTATTCCTAAAAAGCCTTGAGGGTGGTAGTAGGAGTATGGTCTGTCAAAAGTTTCAGGTACTGAATTTACCAGTTGGAGGTGATTTATGCTGAATACTATTCTGTGATTTCTGTGCTGGGGAAAAAGGCTTCTAAATTCTTGCGTGTGATCTAGATCCTGGGACTACTGAAATGTGAGAGGGGGAGAGAGGTTCCTTATTGTCAGGTTGATGCAGCTGGTGCCCTTCACCGTTTCCTAATGCAGCTGTGAAGCCGCTGTGTACAGGGAAGTCTCTTTGAGCCGTAAGTGGTTGCTTGGTCCTTCCAATAATGGCGTAACAATATAGGCCTAGTCAGGTGTGTGTGGCGTTAATGAAGGAGTTCCTATGCCTGATCCCTATGCATAGCTCCAGGTAGGACATACTTTGCTTTTCTTGGCATAGCCGCTCTTCGCACGCAGCTCGGAAGTTTTAGCCTGAGAATAAGCAGCGCAGGGACTCAACCGGGAAGCTTGGAGAACGTCTTCTTGCGACTGTTGCTTCTGTCCAGCTGCAGCGCGCCAGGGCCCTGGCAGGGAAGGCTACGTACGGTGTTACTGAAGCAGGTCCTTCTTCGGGGGGGGAGGACATAACCCTAAGAAGTGGTGGTGCGGGGGTTTTTAATTAAAGAAAGCAATGCAACTTTTTTCACCCCCAGCTCTGCTCAGGGGCTAGATGTGATGAAGGATGGGGCCTCTGGCTAACGGGAAAAGGCATCTAAAGTTCCTGCGACCGCCAAGGAGACGAGGTGGATTGCATTCCAGAAAGACGGAAGTTTTCTGGCAAAATATCCCTAGAGTAGGAATGTGCCGAGGGGAAAACTTGTTCTTGTGTTAGGGTTGCCCGGTGCGGCCCATCAGGCTTACCCCCGGAGAAGCGCTGCCCTGAGAAGGGGCCTTACTGGCACGCGCCGTGCCCGGCTGCAGCGGCCCGGGAGCGTCACCGGGGCACGGAGGTGCGGGTGCCCGGGGGCAGCGGGATGACGGGGCGAAGGAGCGCAGCGGCGGTCCCCGCGCGGGGCTGTGCCGGGACGGACGGGGACGGGCTGCGCTCGGATCCGCGCGCCTCCTTCCCTGCGGCCGCGCCGGGGCGGCTGCCGCTGCCTCCGCCTCCCGTCGCCTCTCGGGCCAGGCGAGGAGCCGGGGCGGGGAAGCGCTGCCCGCGCCCTGCCGCGCCCCCACCTACCTGCGCCCCGGGGCGCGGGCGGGCGGGCGGCCGGCGGGGCCCCGGCGGCTTCCCCCGCCCGCGGGCGGCCCCGCGCTGCGGCGGCGAGTGCCGGCGCGGCACTTCCTGTCTGAGGCCGGCGGCGGAAGGATCGCGTGCGCCGCGCCGCCCCGCAGGAAGCGCTCCCGCCGCCGCGCCGTGGCGGTGCCCGCGCTGTCCGCCGCCCCGCGCCGCCCCGCGGGAGCGCGCCCCGCCGCCCTCGTCGCCGGCCGCCGCGCGTGTCCGGCGCGCGCCCGCCCGCCGGTCAATGTGAAGCCGCTCCGGCAGCGTAAACATGGCGACGTCCCTGCATGAGGGGCCCACGAACCAGCTCGACCTCCTCATCCGGGCCGGTAAGCTACCGCGCCGGCGGGGGCGCCGGGCCGGCGGGAGCGCGGGAGCGGGGCGGGGGGGGGGGAAGGCGCGGCGCACGCCGCGCTTCGGCGGCGGGCGGGGAAGCCATGGAGGGCAATCAGGAAGTGATCACCTTGGTAGCGGCCGGCCCGGCGTGCGGCCGCCGGCGGCGGACCGCGGCACCTGCCCTCGGCGCGGGCGGCCCCGCTACTGCCGCCACCGCGGCGGAAGTTGTGGCGGGGCGGGCGGAGGAGTTTTGCGGGGTTTGCGCGGCCGGGGCGAGAACCAGGAAGTGTGCGAGATTGTTGTCTTCCCGCCCGCCTACCCCCGGCCCGGCCCGGCCCTCCCCTCCCGCCGCCGCCACGCTGTCTGAGTCTGGGCGGGCGAGCCGAGCGCCGCCGCCGCCGCGCACCGCACGCAGGGCCGCGGCCCGGCCTGCCCGGGCGCTGCGCACCCGCGCGTTCCCCCCTCCCCCGCCCCCCCCGGTGCCCTTTTAAACTCTGCGCTGGCGGCGGCGGCGGGAGGAGGCGCCCGCGGGCGGGGGCCGCGGCCCACGTGTGCGGCGCGGGGGGGGGGGTGTGTGTGGGGGGAGCGGCGCGGGGGGCGCTGCCCCCTCCCCCACGGGTGCTGCGTAGCGGAAGCGGCGCGTTCCCCCGGGGCCCCCCGAGCGCGGGGGGAGTGGCGGCCGCTGCGCGCCAATGGGGGCCGCCGCCGTTGGCGGCCGGAGGGCGGCGGGGCGGGGCGGGGCGCGGCGGCCACCAATGGGCGCGCGGCGAGCGCCGGAGTGGCGGCTCCCCGCGGCGCTGACGGGGCGCGCACGGAATTGGAGGGAAGCGGAGTGTAAACACGGAAGTGGGGGCGCCGCCGCCGCCGCCGGGCCGCACGTGGCCGCCCCTCCCTGCGGACGCCCCCGGCGGGCGGGGGCAGGGGCGGCGGGAGCGCCATCCCGCCCCGACTCCGCCAGGAGGGGCCGGGGCCGGGCTGCCGGCGGAGGCGCGAAAGGTGCGGCGGAGCGGGGCTCTCCAGGCAGCCCCGCGGCCAGAGCGGCGGGAGGAGGCGCGAGGCCGCGGCAGTGCCGTTCGCTGCTGCCGGCCCGTGCCGGTGCCGCGCATCTCGTGGCCGCTCCTCCGCACGATCGGATCTGGAAGCCCCCACCCCACCCCAGCCCTTTGTCGGGGACGTGTTCAGAGCCGGGCATGGTTTGGCCTTCCTCGGTTTTGTTCAGTCTGCCACTTCTGACGGCAGGATGCGCCGGGGGCCCGGGGCTGGTTTTTGAGCGCGGTACAGCTCTGGGGGAAACGTGAGTGAGGTTACAGTGCCCAAAATCACAAATGCGGTGTCAAACCGTCAGTTCTCCACGGATGTCGTGCCAGCTGTGATTCCGTTTTTGTTTTTGCAACGTGGATCTCGACTTTTTAAAGTAGTCCTTGGAGATGGTACGCAGCAGCGCAGCGTGTAGTGTTGGAGGTAACGAATTGCGCGGGTGGTGCCTGGACACGGACTGGTTGAGTGTACCTTAACACTGGTTTTGCGTTGACATGGCGGTAGGTTTGTACGAGCATGAACGTGTCCTGAAGGTAAATGCTCTGTCATTTACCACTGTATTAAGGTACCCTTTTAAAAAAAGGGGTCAAGTTGCCTAATCTTAATAATGGTTTATTTTATTTCATGTGGAAAAACACCCAGGGTTTTTTGGAGGGGGGGGACAAAGCCCAGACACAGAGAAACCCCCCTCCGACAACGAGCTGTTTTGCTGCAGAACAGAAAAATTGGAGCACGTCGCAAGCATGTAGACACTCTCCTGCGTACGATGGAGAAGGTGGCTTCACTTTGCCAGTAGAACACACCTCCCATTTCAGCAGGGCTTGCTACTGCAGGAGGTTTCAGTTAGTTGTTTTTTACTTTTGATTGTCAATGAATAGAGCACGTTTAATTAGTTGCTTATTGTGTCAACAGCTTCCTAAGTCTCTGTAACTAGGTTGCTTGCGAGCCAGCCCTTAGATAAATAACAAATGACCTTTGTATTGCTCTTTCTGATGTCCTTAGCCCAGCCAACTTATTTCTTTTTTTTGATATTTGCATTGCAGTGAGGGATACAGATACCTATGCACGTCTAGTATTCCCATCATCATACTATCAGGATACCATATCTGTTTACTTATTTATGCATGTAGATGGTACCACGTGGATTCGAGAGAGGAATCCTTTATCCTAAGGGATTATATTAAGTACGCCTTGCCTTTTCCTGTGGCTGCTGGCCTCAGTGTTGACAAAACTTCAGAGTGTTTGATAACTGTGGGAAGGAAGCTGGACCAAAATCATTACTGCTTAAGGTTATCTTAACTGCTTGTAAGAGCAACTCCTAAATGACTTTACAAGGATATGTTTTGGCTTTGTAGCTAATATTTCTCTCAATATTGGGCTGATAACATACAGCTCACAGGGAAACAAGTGTTTTGACATGATTGCTCTTGTCTTCTTTATTGATCACAGGTACGCAGTGGGTTATGTACCATCCTTACATTGTATGCAGCTGAAAGTCTTCTGAATGAATAAAGCCAGGCTTAGGGAAATACTAAAAAAAAAAAAACCCAAGTTGTTCTTCAGTTTCTGAACAAATGTCTGCCATAAAACAAGCAATAAACTGAAAATGCCCTTTTTTCCAGTCAAGTGTTGCATACAGAATGATTTCTGGGTATTACCTGTACCGGCAATTCAACTGTTTTTAATTAAAATGTGGCTTAAGCACTGTTACTACCTTCTACTGCTGTTTACTGTGGTCTTTTAAATGCGGAGATAAAACAAGCATGTGAACGCCAATAAACTTTAATGAGGTCTGTTAGTGTATGTGTAGTCACTCTTGACTGAGTTCCATGCTTGGAATTGTGAATTCTTCATTAAAGTATTGGTCTGGTTGCCTGATAGTATAAAAGGATAAGCTATTGTAAATCAGGTGCTACAGTTAAGTGTTGACCTTGTAAATGCAGACATTGATAGCTTTTCAGATAAAGAGGGGGGAGCTGTATCTCAGTTTCAGAAAGTACCATTTTGAAAATTTCAGTCCCCTTTTTTCCTCTCATCACTTGCTTGAATTCATTTTGTTACTCTTGTTATATGTTAAGACTGGGGGTATTGTTACAAAATGGATATGTTGCCAGTATTCTCTTTTGTAAAGCTGAAGTACAGCCCTGTCAGACTTAATTACCAAGTTTGGTATTTTGTAACAGCTGTTGAGAGCCTTGAATAATCTACTGTACAGGCTGTTTGTTTAGAAAGTGGATCTAGAAGACATTAGGTCAACAGTGAAGATAGACATCAACTAGTCTAGTTAACTGTTTACATTTTAAAAGTTGAAATTACTTTCTTTCCTAAGAGGATTTTTTTTTTTTTTCCTGAAAACAGACCGGAAACTTTTTTAATGAACTGTTTTAAAATAAAGTGCCAAGGAATCAGATTTCTTCATAAAAGCCGTAAGATGAGATTTGGTTTAAAAGATGAAAGATAAGTGGTGGTGTTAGCTCTGATGTGTTCTAGATTGGTAAATGGCAGTTGTCATATTACTCAGTTACCAAAGTCTGGAAAATTTACTTCCATCCACGTAAACTACTTTGCTTCATTTGGGCAAGTGATATTCTTCCTGAAATGAGTATATAAGGTAACAGAGCTACATCTTAAGTTGTTTACTCAAGCAATACAGTCTGTTTTAGCTTTGTGAGTCTTCTATAGGTGCACAGTGGTACCATAGTTGATAGTATAAATATAATAGAAAATTTGTGAATTGGGCATTTTTAAAGAAACGGGTCATACACGTTATTCTTCGGTTAGAAATTTTTCTGCCCGCTGTGATACTGCGCTTGTGCATCACAACCTGGGATGTACTGAGAGAAGGTGAAGGTTGCTGTGATGATGTATGTTTGTATGGCACAAGCTGTACAAGCCTGAAGGGGACTGCATAGTAAATAAGTGCCAGTGATTTTCTGTGGTGATGGCTTTTGACTGAAGTTGGCTTTTTTTTACTGCAGAATCCTACTCCTGTGGCTTGCTGTTTTTCCCCCGTCTTCATTGTGGAAAGTGCTACCAAGTGTTGTGATACAGGCGTAGTTTAGTTGATGGCACTTGATCTAGTTATCTCCAAGAACAGCTGCCTGGTTTTTCTTTGTCCCATCCCCTCTCTGAGAGAACCTGTTCCCCCCCTTCAGCTTTTGGGATATCTTTTCTAGCTGTATTTTTCATCTGTATCATGTCTCCTGACTGAGCGCTCTGACTTGCCATCTTCTGTTAGACATTTTCTAGCGTGGCAAAAAGACATTTTATGTAAAGTTTGTGTTGAGACCCAAATTTGCACTTTTCTCTTCTGAACATGTGGGTGCAATAAGGTTGTCTGAGCACAACTGAAAACTCCTAATGCTCACTGGGCAGACAAGTGCTTCTGAGGCTAGAACCATGGACTGGCTAAAGGAGAATGCAGCTAGCTGAGAAGACTTCAAACTTGGTAATGGCGCTCATTTAGTAAGTATTTTAATAGATGCCTTTTTGACAGCATTAGGTTAGTTTGTTAACTGTCGTGATAGTCAGACAGCATGTGTGGTGTTCCAGCCAAAGCCAGAAGTGTTACTGTTTTTTGCTTGATGTTTTTTAGGTGGCAATTTTAGTGGAGTCCTGAGCAACTCGTGTTGGAAGAACATTTATGAAGTTTGTATTTTCAAATGTCAGAGGCTTTTGAGGAGTAGATGGTGCTGTTCTTATTGGAAATGGAAGGGTTACTTGGGGCAAAGGCTGGTGGCTCCTTAGTTCCTTGGCTCTGCTGTTAGGGTATTGCAGCCCTAGCCCCTCATGCTGGGGGGGTTGTGTCTCCTTTCCCTCCGCTCTAGCCCCCCAGCAGGATGCCGTAATACTGGAAAAGTACAAAGATGGCTTTCAGCTATCTTTTGTGCCTTGTTCCTGCTCTCTGCTAAGTACCTCTTACTTGTACTGTAGCATCTAAACTGTTCCCTATAGGAAATGCTTTGGATACAAAAGTAGGAAAATTTTGTATGCTGTTAAGCATTTAGGAGTAGATGACTTCAATAAGCTGATTCAGTACTCTCTTACAATTGAAATTTGGCAACTGTTGTTTGAGTTTCTTTATCAAAGTCCTTTATGTACTGAACCTGATACCTGCGCAGAAGCAAGCTAACTAGTTGTCCCAAAAATGGTAACCAGCAGAAACAGAAATGAAAATCGTACAGCCTTTTGCTGCGGGGGAGGCAGAAGGTTTGGTGGAAAAGCTTTGCTGACCTGCTTTAAATCTTTTTTCATGCTTTAGAAGAATAATATATTAAATGCTGATTTGGACTTTCTATTCTCGTTATTGGTGTAGAATTGATACGTTTATAATGACTAGCTGAATATATTTCTTGTATTCTGATGATCAGTGGAAAGTTTTATACGGTAGATGAGGGGAAACTTAGTCATCGATTTCTGTGCAACTGAAGCTGCTGTTTAGAAAGAAAAATGTTTCCCACAGAGCCACTCAGTTTCAGTGCAGGTGTTCAGCCTCCAACTCTGGACACCTCCAAACTGCTGCTTGGGAAAGAAACAGAGCTGCATGGGAAGCACCCAGGACCTGCAGGTGAGGCAACGGCTCACAGTGCAAGACTTTTGCTGCTTGCCAGCGGTTATCCAAGGGACAGTGTGCAATAGAGACCGTGATTTTCCTGTGCTCCTAGGTAGGCTTTTGTTGCTCCCAGCCTGGGGTGAAGTGGTGGTGGAATGTCAGCTTTATCAGGCATCTACTATTCGAAAAGATAAAGCTCCCTAAATAGCATCCCAGGAGAGGGCTGTGGTGGGAATCCCAGCAGCCAGCCAGCGGGTGGGCAGCTGGGCTGGTTCAGCGAGACGTTTCATTCACCCAGAATTTTGCATTTGTGCATCTGCCAGATTTCCTTCACTTTCAGCTTCGGGTTTATATGTTTAGTTTGCTGGCTGGTAGGTTTTTCAAGTTTTTAATCCTTGTGTTTAAATAAACTGCAGTATGCTGGACGGTATTTTCCCCACGTGTGCCCCCATGAATCAGTTTGTATCTAGCGTTTTCTTAAGTCAGAAGCAACGCTAGCAGTATTTTTCCTGCTTTTCACTAAACGAACCTCAAGTTGTTTCTTAGACGTTTCCAGTAACAGGATAGGTGCCTTGAAGTTCTCGTAGAGAATTATTACCGAATCCTCTTTAGTCCTCTGACGCTGGAGATAGGTGACCCTGCTTACGCTAAAGATAGATTTCCTGGGCTGCCGGCTGCCTCGCTGGAGCGGTTCAGCTTTGAGCAGATGGCCATACATGGAAAGAGCAACTGGAGAGAGCCGGCGTACCTTAGCCGGAGTGTGGATGATGTGCAACAGGTGCTGCTGCAGTCGCCGCTTTTAAAAACCTTTGCAAGGGTGAGGAATATAGTTGGCTGTGAATAGGGTTGTAGTTTTAATGGATAAGTTGGGGGTTTTTTTAGTGTTGCTGCTGTGTTCACGTTGCTGTGATCTGTGCTGTATCAAACTTAAATGTGCTCTCTTGAAGTTACTTCAAATTATTTTTCATTAATTTCTTCGTTTTCATAAACTTTCAGAACTTGAAAAAAGAGGTATTTTTACCTTCTTCCCTTGGTTATGGCTTAAAAAAACCTAACCTTGCATACTGTTTGTTATGCTTTGTGTTTTGTTTTTTTTAACAACCAAGCCTGCTAAACCCAACTCACAGATATTTTTAATGTCAGAAAACAAAACTGGATATATCTGTTTTGCAAACTAATCTTGTATTTTTTATATATATATATATATATTTAACCAAATAGACTGAAAATCTGAAGAGAGGTGACCTTTAGATTTTAATGAGTTAATAGTTGGAGGTGGTACTATTTCCCTGCTCTGCTGCATTAGTTTGTAACCATCCTCATTACAATCTGGTTTGTTCTGGTTGACTTGAAGGCAGAAGCCAAATCCCAGGAGTCTGCTTCTGTAAGCTCTTGAATGCCTCATAGAAGTGAGGAGCTTGGTTGTGAACCAGAAATCTAATCTAAGAAGTGACAGTGTTGGTTCTGCTTGTCTCGTGTCTTCCCTAAACATTTCTGTTGACAGGAAAGTGTAAAAGGTGTGAAGACACCTGACAATTTTGGGGTTTTCATGTTTAGGATTGAGTAGTGCAGTTGTACAGCAATACACATGGACTTTGATAAGTAATATGTCCTCATTATTTTTTTTATCCTTCTACAGTGGAAGCATCGGTTCATGGAAGTAATGTGCACTGCACGGACAAGACCATTGAAGCTGCAGAGGCCTTGCTTCATATGGAGTCTCCGACCTGCCTGAGAGATGCCAGGAGTCCTGGTATGTCAGCCACAGTTTCTGCTCCGTGAGCCATTGCCACTAGTTAGTAAAACAAGCAAATTGGGAAACCTGCTTCTGTGGAGAACTGTATGCTTTTTAAAACATTTGCTTGCTTATTTCAAAACTACTGATTTGTTTGATTTTTTTTTTACGTAATTTCTCCACCCTGTACAGATTCAATAATTTATCTGAGAGAGGTTGTTAGGTAGGGATCCTTGAGTAGCTACACATCTAAAATGAACTTTTCCATCTGAACGTCAGGAAAGACTTTTTCACTGTGCGGGTAACCGAGCGCTGGCACAGGTTGCCCAGACAGGCTGTGAAGTCTCCTTCTTGGAGATACTCAAAAACTGTCTGGACGCAGCCCTGGGCAAACAGTTCTAGGTGGCCCTGCTTGAGCAGGGGGTTGGACCAGGTGCCTTCTAAAGGTCACTTCTGACCTCATCCATTCTGTGGTTCTGTGAATTTGACATTTTAAGTTGCTAAAATAGAGTTATTTTAAGGGAAAAGGTTTTTTTATCTGTTTTTCTAGTTTATAAAGACTCTCTGAATACACTGTGTTGCAAAGTGTTTTCAGTTTAAAAAAACAATGTTGATGATTACTTTATGTTTCTTCTGAAGTTACTTAATACGTGTTGGATGAAATAATGGTCAAACTGAAACCCAAAAGTTAGAAATAGGAAATGGAGATCGGAATAAGGATCAAAGATGAAGCTCTCGTTTGTTTCATTTAAAGTTGAGTTTAATTCTAAAGAGTATTGGTGTGATATAGTTGTTGTATGCCTAACAATACTGACAAGTGTGCATGTTTTGGGGGATTGGATTGATTTGCTGGATGGCAGGTTGTTGGAACAGAATCTTGCTATACTCTTGCATATGTTTTATTTAAAATAAATTCATATAACATACATTAAAATAATCAGGTAGGAACTTTTATCAGATACTCTTTTTTTTTGTTTGTTTTCCTCCTTCATAGTGGAAGTTTTTGTCCCTCCTTGTGTGTCAACCCCAGAATTTATCCATGCGGCCATGAGACCTGACGTAATCACAGAAACTGTGGTGGAGGTATCAACGGAGGAATCTGAACCAATGGATGCATCGCCTGTTCCAACTTCCCCTGATATCCATGAACCAATGAAAAAGAAAAAAGGTATGTATAGCTCTTCGTAGCAGCAATTTCGGACTTTATTTTTGATGTGCACTGCTCCAGATGGTGCAATTGATACTGGTAGAGATAGTTTAGATGACCTGATTTCTCTGCTCATATAATCACACTGATTGGAGTCTGAAATGTGAGTTCTTAGAAAACGAGTCTGCAGTAAGGAAAAAAAAAAAGTAGTGAGAGAATGGGCTTTGCCAAGCCATAAAGGAAAATGATGTCTTTGATGTGTCTTTTAAGCTCGGCTTATGGAGTGGAGGAAGGGTAGAGAAGGATTCAAAGAGGACTTGTGTGAGTAACCACTGGTGTCTGAAATACGGATATATTTGGAGAGTGGGTAGACTTGCAGATCTTCCAGTGAAACGGCGGGGTAAATACTAACTTACAAAACCGTAAATCAGTTTACAAAATCAGTATGAGACCTTCCTTGTGAGAGAAGTATCTTATTTGTCTGATTGGTGTGTCTTGGAGGAGAAACTATTCAGAACAGTGTTTGAGTTCTAAGCGTTCAGCTACCACATGAGAGGTTGGCACCTGTGAGTTTTCTCTCTGGTCTAGCAGTTTTCCTACAGGCACCAATACAATTCACATAACTATAGGCATATTGTTTTATTAGAGCTTCAAGACATGCTAAGATGGAATATTTACTTGTAATTTAGAGGAAAAAAAATGCAAGGTAGTGATAAAGCGATATAAATCTAAGATCTATGCATTTTGGATTTAATAAAAACACATACATAACAGATAACTGTAAGTCTACTATAAATTACATAAGCAAAAAAATTATGATTAAAGCTTTTCCATAGCTGTAGCTGTACACTGGATTTGAACTATTTCTTTATATTTCATTGCCCGTTTGAATGGTCATTACTGGGCAGATTGCGTTACAGGGCTGTGCTCAGGAATTTCTGAAGTTTTATGAAGGTTATTTTGTAAATAATTTATTTTATTACAGAGTCCAAATCCCTGCTCTTACGTGTGTAAGGTCATTCAGCCATAGTTACAGAGCCATTACTTTGGTCGTCATAATTAATGCCTGTTGAAATTCAGTGTTTAATGAAGAACATTGTTCATCAGCAAAAATTAATGCTCTTGTGCCTGAGGTAGGAGAGTTAATCATTGCTGCTTGCCGCTAACAGAGGGCAGAAGCAGGGACTGTTGACAGCCTGCTGCCACGGGGTATGATCCTCTTCCCTGCTTGGGCCTGTTTACCTTGAGTAACAAGGTCACTGAGGTGGGAAAGGGTGAAGAAGCCCCAGGTCTTGCTGGGAGAGGATTTGCCTGGCACAGGGAGGTAGGCAGCTCTAAGCCTGCCGCCTGCTGAGGAGTCCCCTCCTAAGCCTCGTCGCAGGGGCAGGCGGAGGGTAGGAGGAGGCGCGAGGGAGCCCTGCCAGCCCGCAGCGAGCCAGGACAGGGCAGCCCTGGCATGGGCAGCGGGCAGCTGGGGGCTGCGGCACAGGTAGGCTTCCAGCACCGCCCAGAGCCGTCCTGCGTCGCTGAGGCTGCGGGTGCCGCGTGTAACCGTCTTCATGCCCTGCCGTATGTGAATCCCGTGCAGTACCGCTCGCACGCTGAGTGGAAGCTTTTATCTATACTTTCAATGGACAGGTGCAAGGTGGAAACGAACGCTGACGATTTCAGTAGTACAGTTTCTTAGGAAAACTGATGCTTTGATCAACACCAATATTAGAATACCAAAAAACAAAGCAGAAGAAGAAATAACACATTTCAGAGCATAACAGACACTGGACTAGAATAATGCAAATAAATTGAAGTTTTACTTTATACATTTGGTGCTTACCTCACCTGCCATTAACTTGTCTGAAATTGAGTTAAATCTGCCTATAAAATAAGCAACCAAACGATGAATTAAACTGGATGTGTAGTAGTAGTAATCTAAGAATTTAAGTTTATCCATACCTGTAGCAAGGAAGTGGCAGGGGAGGAAAATGCACGAGCTGCTTCTTTCAGCAAAGACGAACTAGAAAATACTTTCATTCTGCATATGATTAATACTCCCCCCTTCATGTTTTACGTGCAGCTGGCCGTAAACCGAAGACCCAGCAATCGGCTATATCTGATGGGTCTCCAGATCTAGGTATAAAGAAGAAACCTAGAGAAGGCAAAGGTACATTTTTCCATTTATCAAGTCTTTAAAATTATGCAGTATATATGTATTGTATCTGTCACAGGAAACACACAGATCTTTAAAAGTTTGGTGAACAAGCTTTTACTGACTTCATTAGAGTTTTAATTCTATTTGATGTCTTCAAATTTGTTTGTACAAGATCTAGCACAAAGATGTGTGGAACTGCTCTAGAAGCGCCCTGTAATACACTCTGCAGTTAACAGGCTTTCTGATTTTTCATTTGCTTTGCTTTGTGTTTATTGACTCGTGCTGTCTTTTGTGTTGTGTGTTAACTTAGTGCTAGACACATAATTTGTTAAGCTACTGCTGAAAGGCTTGTTCTCAAGTAGAAGCAGCTTATGGGTGTTTGTAATGGTGATGGTTGAAAATACGTTTTCTTAGTTGATTCACAAACTTCAGTGGGAATATGTTGCTTGAATAATAAGATTCAGTTTGGCTTAAGGGGAAAACCAAATGATGATATGTTTCTTTACTGGTTGAGTGAGGGATTTTGTGCAGGAGAGTCATACTTTCCTAATGTTCCTCCTGATAAATAGTGGGTCCTTTCTTGGACTCCAAGCCCCTGCTATTCACCCAGCAGGGAGACAGACTAGAGCATTTGCTTGCAGGTTACCTTTGAGTTGGCATACAGTGTATCGGCTCTTCTCCTGGTTGTAGGTGAAAAATGTGGATCTCTTCCCCATTTACTGCTCTGAAAGTTGTTTGGAGATGTTGCTGTGGCTAGGAGAAATAAACTTTAGTGACCTTCAGCGGCAGCATACTAGCTGAAGGAGTGTGCAGTGGTCAGCGGCACTATTATTTTGGGATTTGTTTGAAAGGAAGATCTCCGCTCTTTACATAATTCCTTATCTGGGTACAGCTCCTGAGTTGTCACATTTGTCAGTAGGGCAAGGAAGAATGTGACTGACATGGTGCAGATGTTAGCTCATGAAAACCAGCGTAAACAGTAATTAAACTTCCCTGCAGTGGCCGCTGTTGCTGTCTTTGGATTTGGGTGTAGCAGTGGACCTCAGTGAAGATCACAGATTTTGCATCTGGTGTACTTGATAGTACATATTGTTTAGTGGTGTTTTGGTTTTTTTTTTTTGGGTATTCTTAAAGCCTTTTTAGCTTTCTTTCTAACTCTGATTTCACTATTACAGCTTTGCATTATCTGAATAGTACTCACAAAGCATCCCAGCTCCTAGTTTGCTGCACAAATAACTTTGAGAAAGGAGGCCTGTATTTCTGTCTCATCTAGTTTTTGTCTGTACTGGTGATTTCACTCTACAGCTGTTTGTTTTATGAAGTGGGAGATGGTACTGCTTTGGTTTTTGGTTTTGTTTTTTTTTTTATTTCTGTAGACCCTCATAATGATCTGCTTATGTCTCTTGTTCTCACAAGGTATCTCATTCCATATTTTACACTACAACTGGTATAAAATACTTCTTGTTTTCTTAATGTAGGCTAACGTGATGTCCTGCAAAATATTTCGTTACTAGATTTATTTTTTGTTATTTATTTAAAAAAAACTACTTGCAGATATAGGGTATTTTACATACAGCGTGTTTTTGGAAAACCAGGAATTATTCCTAGAGCTCAGTACTGTCAGCAGAGATAAGTCATGGAGGAGGAGGACAGCTGGTTGTGCACATTTGGAAAGGGGATCGCTTGTTGTCCATGTAGGTACTCCTTCCTTTGTGCATTCCTGATACTTTGTGGTGCAAAGTGAAGCAGCTGTAAATCTGATTTAATTGTGCCCTTCAGTTTATTATACAGAAGGAACCTGAGGTTTCTTAATATTTCTTTCTTAAAATGAGATAGTAGTATTTTTTTTGTCCTCACATACTGGATTGGCAGTCTAGGCATGGTTTCTCTTCCCATATTTTGTTTTTCATTTGCATAAATACTGTTTTTAAAGTGTAGGCAGCTGGAGGGAGCAAAACTGGCTTTGAGCCTCCTCACATAGATGCTGATACCAATGCAACAGTTCATTGATACACACAGCACCTTGTATCCTTCACATACTTTCTGGCCATTAGTCCTTCTATTTTGAGATGACAGCTAACATTCTTAAGTAGCTGGCAGCTGTAATAATCGGCTAGCCACAAAAATTTCTTTTCATTGTGCAAAATCTACTCTGTATTGAAGTTAAGATAGGTAATAGTAACGTCTAGCTCAGTGGCTGCTTACAGTACTGGTTAGTGTGAGACCTGTCAGGAGTGGAGATGAGAGCTGTACGCTATTAAATAAGGCTTCTGTCTCCCTAGCCGGGTGCTGTACGTGTTTGTCTACCAGGCTGGACTTACGGATGCGTAAGAGTGGCACGAATGTAAACCTCTTGAGATAATACGTTTTGCAGCCATGTCTTTCTCTTCCTCAGGAGTCTGTAAGCTTGGATTCATAGTATTAGGAAAGTCTGATTCTAAGGAGAAAGAGTTTAAAAATGGTTCAAAATTGTGTTAAACATTTATAAAATAAGTGTTTTGTGTTAAATGCATAGCAGCTATAGCTGACACAGCAGCCCACCTGAAGTATCACTGGGTCTTACTGGCAATAGTAGATGACTTCTGAGTAGTATAGGTATCGCATAGTCCTCCTGCGGAAAAAAAGTTGTTATGTCAGTATAGAGTATGAGGGAAAAGAAGAAAACTGCTGAGTCAGCAGCACTGTTCCTGCAGAAGAACTAGGCACTTGCAGGAATGATTTCTCTTGAAGTTCCTGTTTACTTCCTAATCCTGAAGCCCACTTATATTTTTGCAAAGAATCTGTTGCAGACATGCAGCATTTCACGGTGGGCCCAGAAATTCTATTTCTGAGGAGCTAAGGAAAAAAAAGAGGGATTAATTCCCTAAAATCTAGGATGATTTCAGGCTTCCTGAGTTCTCTTGTTGACTGTTTCCTTATATAGGTCCTATTCAGATGTCTCTGAAATCCAGTGGAAGCTGGATTTTGGTAGCTCTTGAGTCAGTACTTGCTGTTTATTGGAGCACGTGGTAAAATACATTTATTCTCTGTCTATGAGGTGGTCTTCCAGAAGATGGAAACTATAATTATTTTTTTTTTTTTACTCTATGAGGTTTTTCTTGGAGTTTGCAACAGGGGTCTTAAACCTGCCTTAATGTATTTTAATGCTTTTCAGCATGGCATAACAAGCGCTGTGCTGGGCCACTAAATCTCGGGAATTAATGACCTTTTCTGCCCTCCAAAATATTTCAATATATTTTTATTTGGCCCATGTCATGCCCTGGAAGCGTGATCAAGTGAAGAATCAGCATTAACGTTCTGAGGTTATTATTCTTGTAGCTCTGTCTTAGTTCTCCCTTCTCAGATAACCTGAGGAGTCTTCTCCAGCTGTACAAATTGGAATGTGATCTGTTTTTTTTCTTCTGCTTCTCTTCCCCTTTTCCTAGATGCAAACGTTATAGTCAGAGTGCAGAGAACCCCCATGTTATGTTTTATGCCATCCTGATAGTCACCATCATTAACTCTGTCTTGGGGCTCCTCCAGTGGAGATGTTAGACCTCTTGAATACCTGAAAAGTACATTAAATTTTTCTTGTGCAGGCTGGCTTCATTCTGTATCCCCCTAATTACAGAAGGGTACATGGGATTTTTGCCATATGAATACTTGTAGCAAGAAGTTGGACTGGCTTTGCACCTAGAAGGATGTTGGTCACTGCAACATATATTTGGGAAAGGTCAGAACATGGGGCTGTCACCAATTGGCATGAGAGCCCCAGGTCCTGGGCAGGAGGTTATGTTACAAACTTAACCACAGTTGAGATGGTTTGTTATTGCAGGTTGTATGCCTTTTAAAAATTACTTATATCCTCCTGTCCTTCAGTGTCATAAAACACACTGGTGTTTCCATTCCCTGTTTAAGCAAATAGGAGAAGAAAATTCTGAGCTCTCGTCCTGCCTCTGTGGAACAGATGTAGGTTGCAGTGACTTGGAACGCCCTCCCACACTTCTTTTCAAGAACTGAGAGTAGGCGCTGGATTGAAGAGGCTCCTGTGCTATACAGCAGATCACTTGGATTAGCTCCTTTCAGAATGTAAATATTTATGGAAGCTTTACTAAACTTCACAGAATGAATGAATACCTGCAGGTTACATTACATACATAGCGTGTAACATTGGCTTGTAATGCAGGTCATTCGGAGTTACCTATTACATATGGAGAACTTGCTGTTATCTTTAAAAGTGTGTTTCTAATACTTAAATGCTTTCTGATTATAGGAAATACAACGTACTTATGGGAGTTTCTTCTGGACCTTCTGCAGGACAAAAATACTTGTCCTCGATATATTAAATGGACTCAGCGAGAGAAGGGAATCTTTAAACTTGTGGACTCGAAAGCTGTCTCCAAACTATGGGGAAAACACAAAAACAAACCTGACATGAACTATGAGACTATGGGAAGAGCTCTGAGGTAAAAACTCTTATATCTTTAAGTTATCTACTGTGATTTTAAATCTGATTCTTAATTTTGCCTATATAAATGTAACAGTTCTGAAATTTTAAAAGCTTTTCCCTCTTGCTGTCTTAGCTGTTTAAAAAGCATCAGAGTCTTTCAGTTCCTGTTGCTTTTTATGTTACCAGTTAATTTGCAATTTAATTCCTGAAGTATGTATTTAAAAGGTCAGATTTTTTTTCAGCTAGATCCTTCAGATACTTTGCCAGTACGCTCTGCCAGCTTCTTCCCATACCATCTCACGTTGTAGGTTTTACTGTGGTTACTTAAGATTTTCTTGTTAGCATAGAACGAGGTTTTCTTTAAAATCTGTCACTATGTCGGTTACTACTTAATTGTACTTTTCTTGCAGATACTACTATCAAAGAGGAATCCTTGCAAAAGTTGAGGGACAGAGGCTTGTATATCAATTTAAGGAGATGCCAAAAAATATAGTTGTCATAGATGATGACAAAAACGAGTCCTGCAATGAAGATTTGTCAATGCCTACAGATGAAAAGTCGTTGGAAAGAGTGTCTTTATCTGCAGAAAACCTTTTAAAAGCAGCAACCTCTGCACGTGGAGGAAAAAATTCCTCTCAGTTAAGCTGTACCAGAACAGAAAAAGCAGTCACCAGAGTTGTGAATATTGCCTCACCAGTGCATGATACATCGTCATCTCGTCCCTCAACTACCACTACTACTGTCCCAGCAACGACAGCTCCCAGGTTTGTATTAATGTGGCTTGGGCTTGCCATTGGCTAATAATAAACAGTTTTTTGGTTAGGAAGCTGTTTTTTAGTTTTTTGGTTTCTGTTTTAAATGTTGGAAATAGTTTCTGATTTGCAAGCAGCGGTGTAACATGGTAGAATACTATGGAAGTCTGATTTATGAGATCAGAGACAACTTGCCCTTGAGCGGATTTTAAAATTACCTAGAGAGAGCGAGGGGGGAAAAGAGAGAGGAATGCTGCTGAATTTCCAAAGTCCTATTGCTAGAAGTGTAAAAGGTGTAAAAGGTTTTTTGTTGTGTGGGGGTTTTTTTGTTTTTTTTCTTTTTGGGGGGAAAAAAAAAAAACAGTTAAAAATCTGTAAATCCTAGATTTGCCTATCCCTGTTTTCATCTCTGATGGTGCCCTGGGGCTTAAGCACACACATCCTTATTTTGCAGGACTGTACGTGTGGCAATGCAAGTGCCTGTTGTAATGACCTCTCTGGGACAGAAAATCTCAACCGTGGCAGTGCAGTCAGTAAACGCAGGGTCACCGTTGATAACCAACACAAGTCCAACAACAGCCACAACTCCAAAGGTAGTAATCCAGACAATCCCCACTGTGATGCCAACCTCTGCTGAAAACGGAGAGAAAATCACAATGCAGCCTGCCAAAATCATTACGATCCCTGCCACGCAACTTACGCAGTGTCAGTTACAAACAAAAACGGGCCTGTCTGGGTCAGGAAGTATTAACATCGTGGGAACCCCGTTGGCGGTTAGAGCACTAACCCCAGTGTCTATAGCTCATGGGACACCAGTAATGAGACTATCGGTGCCTGCTCAGCAGGCATCTGGCCAGACTCCTCCCAGGGTGATTAGTGCAGTTATAAAAAGTCCAGAAGTTAAGTCAGACACAGCGGCTTTAAAACAGGAACGTGAAGTGAAAACACTGCAGCTGGTAAAAGAAGAGAAGCCGGCAGATGGAAGCAAGACTGTGACCCACGTAGTAGTAGTTAGCACGCCCTCAGCTATTGCCCTTCCTGTAACAATGAAAACAGAAGGAATCATAACGTGCGAGAAATGAAGGATGGGTTGCTTCCAGCATGGACTTCTAGACTGTTACGGTTTTGAATATACTGACATACTTGGGGGAGGGAAGTGGATGCGATTGCCAAGTCGAAAAGGAGAGTTTTGAAATGTTAATAAACATGCATATGTTGAAGACTTACTGGAAAAAAATTTATTTTCCCGTGTTTCAGTGGGAATTGAACCACATTGATACGCTGACAAAAACTGCCTCTTCCAGTTGGGAAACAGCTGAACCTATGGAGAAGGAAAGATAGAGGGACTGAAAAGGGACCAAACAGTTCACTACGTTACCCGTTACCAAGTTACACTAAGACCTGGAACACTAAAAGAGAGTTGTGTGAGAGGTTTGCCTTGGTTTTTAGTTTGCAGGGGGAGAGGAAAGTCTCGTTGTTACAAATGGCAAATTTGATGCATTTTATATGCATACCAGCAATCACTACTGTGTGCTCACAGTACTCAACTGGTGCTATGTGAAAAACTCTGCTACTAGGTATTGTAGAATGTGAAATAAAGGAGAAGATTAAAGAGCTTCTAAAAGAAGACAGAGACCTAGAGGGATTTTTGTATCATACAGCTTAAGCAGATTCAAAATGAAAGCCTTAGACTGATTTTCAGTTATCTTTCTTGAAATAAGCTAATGGCTTGTTTGTGTAAAGCTTTTTTATTAAAACAAATTTTTTAAAAATCTTGTACCTAGCACAGTATTGTTATAGAATTACATGTAACATATTTTGTATGGTAGTTAAAAGTCTGTCTAAATTTCTTAATTGTGGACAAAATAGCAGCAGGCTTTCCGCCTTCTGCTGTAACATGCCTGTGTCTCTCACTTAGCCTTGACATCCGTGCATACATTTCAGTTTCAGCTCTACTCTGTCACTTGAAAGGTCACGCCCAGCATGAGCTTTTGTCAGGTAGTTCTAAACCTGTAAATTTTTTTTAGTTGAAGTTAAGAGGGAAGTACCAGTGTTCAGAATGAACTATAATAGTTTGTATATTCAACATTTGAAGTATATTCTATTTTGTTGTACTCTTGTTTCAAAGTGTATTCAAGTAGGTTTTACTGAAATATAGAAACAAAATTTAACGGTGTTTGGTCTGCTTTTTATTTTTTATTTTTTCCTTTTAACCTGTTAACCTTCTTTTCTGCTTATTTGAAATCTTCCAGGCATTCAGCCTAAGATAGCTGATACAGTGTGGAAGTTTGGAACTCCTCACTACTCTGGTACTCCGAACGGCTGACCGACTCTCCCACACAGTATACTGAAATATTTTTCATTGAAGTATCTGAGAAGCTTGCGGTTGTTGGTGAGGTAACTTCTGACAGGGATCTAGTTCTCTTAGGCTTTTTCGGGACGGTGAGCATACGCAGTGTTCTTACAGTGTGGCTAATCATATGAGCGCTTGTGGAATAACTTGAGTAGCTTATGAAGTTACTGCCTTCCAGCTGACAGGTGATAACTTTGTGTGCGCTCCCAGTTGTTCTAATGCAAAGACGACAGGGTTTGCTTAAATGACTCTTGAGAATCAATAACTTCTAGAGCTCTGTGAACTACCTAACTGTTCCTCCAGCGACACCTTGATGTCCTAAGGCTGCACTGTGAAGGAAAGGTAGAAATGAGCAGACTTGGCTACTGTAGTGTACTGATCTCTCTCTGATGACCTCTTAGAGCCAAGTAGAAAGTACCAGTAGGTAGAAACTGTGAAAAAAGAGAAATACTATGCTGCTGGTCCTTTTGGTGGTGTTGCCATTGACATTTCCAGCTGTTAATATTTTGGCTTCAGCACAAATACGGGACTTCAGGTAGATTTTTCTGAATGAAGTGAGTATCTAAATAGGTTTTCCATTTATAATTGCACTGAAGTTATGGGTATCATGGTAGGTTACTACAGGGTAAAGCTCGGGTGAGAACACAGAGTACACGAATTGCTCCATAGTTGCAGTCCATGTGCAAGAGTTTGGCTTAAAATAGATGCAAGGTAGCTTACCCTGTTTTCATGGGGACCATGCTGGCACTACAGCAGTTACTAGAGAAGCAGCCCATCAGCGTGTGGGTAGCCAGGTGCCCAGTGGCACCCCCAGTTCCTAGTGAGATGCCCTGGAAAGCCTTTGGAGCAGGAACTCAGGTAATCTTGAAATAATTTGTCTAAATGACCATCTAAGTACTTCATGCCTGGAGGAGCAATTTTAACAGAAATCTGGAACTGAGGTCTTCAGTAACAATAAGGGAGACCAGAATTAAATACTTACATTGGATTTTATTTTTTCCCTTTAACTTTGGATACTGAAAAAAGAGTTACTTCTAGAGCCCTAGCAGTAAGCCCCATTTCTTTGACTGGTAAGAAATGTGGGAATAGCTCCATACAGCCGGGCCAGCACGTGGGGAACTTTGAAAGCCTTCTGAAAAAAGGATTCTTTTTCATACTCTAAGCATGGAAGCAGAGTTTAAGAACAAATGAATGAACAAGCTGAAGCAGGTAACAAAGTGTGGTGTAGAAGGCAGCAATCCCTTCCACCAGCAGTTAACTCAAATAAGCAAAGGTTCTTACAGATGAGCTCTCTTTCTGGCCTGGGGCAGAGGACAAAGACTCCTTCACAGGGGGAAATGTAGGAGAAGGAAGAGGATTTATGTTGCCGAGAAAGAGGTAGGACAGAAAGGGAAGTAAGGGGAAGCTGGGCAATGGGTTGACTGATTTGGTAGTCTGAGAGGCACTAATGTTCTGGGTAAAGGGAAATGAAGCGATGTGAAGAGAAGCAGGTAGAACAGATTGGAGCTAGAACACAAGAAGAGAGAAAAGTAACAGCATTTTTAAACCCACATTTGTAAGTCTTTTCTGTAAGAAATCCGTATTCTAAATGGCTGTTGTTTGATCGTGTATGAAAGAGAGATGCTATATCTCAGAGCATGAAATGTATATCTCTGGAGTATTTGTAGTTAAGACCTTTCTGAAACCTAATTTAGGTACACTGGAAGTCAAATGGGGACAAGCTATCTTCCTGGAAATAGATAAGGATCTCCAGTTGATGACCTCCTTCTCTTAAGTTAGAGCCAAGACTTCATCATGTAATGGCAAAAACGAAAGGAATGAAGGCGCACATCTCTGCCACTGGTGAGATAGGCAGCTCGCAGCCGTGCTCTGAGACGCTGCTGTTACTGTCGGCGCTGCATCTTGCCACAGAACTGGTGATGGTCCTTTGGCTCTCTCCCCTGGCCACCTGGCGAGCAGCACACATGCTACTGGCTGCCAGGGGACATTTATCAGAAGTTCGTTAAGTGGTGCAAGAATGTCAATCGGTATGAGGATGTGCTCTAACTGAAATGGATAGGGTACTTAACCCGGCTTCAAACAGTGAAGCCCCTTTTTGTTAACCTTGCCACATATGCCTTTGTTTTCCTTGCTTTTTCTAATTTAGCTGCCTGCTAGAAGTACAGACAGGCCTTTTGTCACAGTCAGCTAGTGATTTCAGCGTATCTGTTTAAGCACAGCTCTTTGACATTGCTTTATGTGCGCGTGGTTCCTCTGAGTTGTTCTGAGATCCGGTTGTTCTTCAGAAGTGGTGTGCAATCTAGGTAACAAGCTGTGCTTCTTAAAAGAGGCAGCCTCTCCCTGGGGGTTTCTACAGCTACGTGTCAAAGGGGCAAGATTCCCCCCTGTAACTGAAAGTCTCAGATCATTCTCCAGGTCTCTGCAAGCTTGGTCTTCAAAATGCTGCTTTATGCTGACATAATTAATGACTACGTGGGCAAGAAATGTTTTTACTGGTGGTGTTGGAGGACATGACCTCAGGATGAGGGAGCTTTGGTCAGGTTGTAACATTTGCAACAGACAAAGGGACGCTAAAACATTGAGGAAGTTAGTATCTAGCTATACTCCTAGACTTTTGCAATCCCATTGAAAAAACTGTAATTTTGTCCATGTGTGAAAGCGGGACTAGCTTTTACATCTGAAGCTGGTGGCTCATGTAGAAAGAGTCCAGGCTTGACTCACCCTTGGCGAGTAGTAACTAAATGTGTGAGTGGAATGAAACTCCAGTGTGAAGTGAGCACGCTTTGTACAGAAAGCATTGAGACATACACAGCCATGGTGTCACTGATTTTACATACATAAATACAAACATTTTCATTTTTCAAATAACTACTGTTGTAATTTATAGGAGGGGTAGGGTAATGCTGTGTGATACACAGGAAAAAAAAATTAACTGTGAGTTGCAAGTCAGAATAAAGATCTGAATATTGAGTTTTCTGGGTTGTGGCAAGAAAAGTTGAAAGGGGAATCCCATCCCAGAGATCACTGGTTTTCTTACTGTCTTTTGGACATTTGCTTAGCATTGAAGTGTTTTGTGTTTTGTGCTTTGACACAACTCAAGTGATCCGGGTACAGCGTGCTGCAGGGAAGGCTGAGCTCTTGGGATCCTCTGCTAATTGATTTAATTAACTTTAGGACTTTGGAGAATTCCTTCTGAGCTGATCAAGGATCAGTGAGCCTGGGGCACTCAAGAGTTGATGAGAAAGTGGAGAGGTGCCTGAAGCCTCAGTTCTTACTCACTGTGACATGTGCAGCAGGGATCTCAGTTACGTGTGAAGACTGTCCCAGCCAGAACAAGCTAAATTCAATTTCTGCCTCGTAGAGACAGTTCAAATAACAGGTATTAAGCTTATTAAGTGAAGAAGATCCAAGTGACGCTATCTACTTCTGATCTAATTGTTCTCCAAGAGAGATTGTGTTTTAATAAGCTTGCAACAGCTTCTGCCTTTCAGCAAATAAGTAAGTGGGTTGTTTCTCCCTTCAGCTAGCTTGAGGGTGAGGGAGAATTGTCACTGCTACAGCAAAGGCAGCTTTTATTCAAGATTAGAGCAAGGGATCTGTTGAGACCTTTTTTAGCCTTGATGTGCTTACAAGGCAGACAGCCACAAGAAGAGCTTTGAAGACATTTTTACTGTAAGAGTCATACTGCTACATAGGAAAAAAAAATGAAAAACCTTCTTCTTATGAAAAGTATTTACTGTACTGATATTTATAGCAGGCAAAAGCATTTTAGTGCTACAGGCCTGCCTCTTGCGGAATAAAACAAAGCAAGAGCAGTATTTCACTTAATTTTTCCAAAAGGGTCTTGTCTGCAAAAGGTATTTTAATGCAAGTACTGGATTAAAAGGGTGAAGCTGAGAGGGAATTTACCAGTTAATTTCTGTGTCTTGTCTACTTTTTATTAAAATACAGCAGAAAGCGTTCACCATTGTGCTGTAGCAGGAATGTATGATTTCCTATAATATTAAGAATTTCCTTGTGATGGGGAAAGTCCCCAGCCTTTTCACAGTTATTCTACCCTCCCCTTGCTTTCAGAATTGCCCTTTAAGGACATGAAGCAGTGAACATCTACTGTCACGTGGCCAGGGTGAAATAAGAATCCCAGCCCTTTCCACTTCAGAAGAGCTCTGCGGTGATGGCAATGTCACACAAATCATGTCATTTCCCCGCTGTTTGCTTTCTTTTGTAGGAGAGTTAGCACTGAAAGTAAGGGTCTGAGTAAAATGGCATAGGAATCGTCCAGATACCAAATATCATCACCCTGTGAGAGTGATGGTGGAAGTTTTGTAGCTGCGATAGTTTAGCTCCTGCTGGTAAACAAAGCCTACTGTAATGGGTTCTGTGGCTCTGTGCCCTGGCAGTGGTGAAACAGTGCCACACTGATGGACACCCTTGGCTGGCCTTAGGGAAACAGAGCTGCTTATGCAGAAGTAAAATGGAAATTAAGGGCCTTTTTGGTGGTGGTGTTTTTGGTTAGTTTTTTTTACTTTTGTTTTAAAAATACAGATTTGAGTCCAGTATTATCCTTGCTCACAAGTCATGGCTTTCTACCACAAGCGTAGTTTCTTCTAGAAACTGCCAAAAGGGTCTGAATGGAAACTCAGCTTCTGGTGTGACTTTTTGTGGTAGATGAACAAGGATTTGACTTATTAAAGGCACCATCTTACAGGTCTACATTGTGGCGTTGCTTTTAGAAGCGTTTAGCTACAGGTGACTCGACACCTTCCGTAATGGGCAATTGTATTATTTTTCCTCCTTGGAAAGAGCATGTGAGGGAAGATCCTAAGAGAAGACAACCCTTAGGGGGAAGCACTGCCTCTCACCCCCTCGGAGAGCGATTGAGGGCAGCCAGCACCATGAAAAGGAAGCTGTCTCAGTCTAGCCAGTGTGAAATGCTTATGGCAGGGATGCTCAAAGGTCTGCCTTTCTGTGGGGTATTAGGAGTCTCTCATCTCTGGCCCAGAATCTCCCCCAAAGGAGCCACTCCTGGCTTCCAGGGACACAATTTGCTCTTCCTGAAATTTCGGCTGAAGGAGGCCCTGGCTGGCAATAGTTGGTATGTCACATTTGCCTCGTAAGAGTATTCATCAAGGAAGTTGGGCTCCTTGGTTGTAAAATCCTTTCTTTCTGGAGAATTTCAAATCCACACTTGCTAGGAGTCCTGCATCCCAAGCTGGTTAGAGGGGCCTCACTCAGCTCCTCTGCTTGGAAGCAGGTCATCACCCTCACCCTGCAAGGGTCAGGAAGACGTGTAGAGCGTGTTACGGCTGTGCAACACAGCACTTCATTCGTTTGCCTGAAAGGGAGTGTGTTTCTGTGGGAATTTGGGACTTCCAGTTGCCAGACTCTGTATGTCACTTACCAGCAACACAAGTACAACAATTGATGGCTGTGTAAAGCACATACCTGTGCCATTTCTTGCTCTTCAAATGATGTTTTAAAAGAAAGTGACAAATGCAGCTGCCTGTTGTGAGGAGCCAGCTCTGCTAGGCATGCTTCACAGCCCTCAGGAAGGAATACTTGCACCCTGCTTTGCAGTACTGGCCAGGTTTGTAGCTCCACACAACTGTTGGAAAGAATAATATTTACAGTACTATAGAGTCTAGACTTTGTCTTCAGCTAGGGGAGAAAATGAAAAACATGGCAGCAGAGGCATTACTTTTTTTTCCAAAGACTTTTATTAATAAACACCTGGAACATACAAGAGTTGCTATGGGCCTTACTTTACAGGGAAGTACTGCTTTATTTGCTCTGCCTTATCTTTCTCAACTATCTAAATGTCAGTCCAACTCCCACTGTTGTCTCTCTTCCCTCCTTTCTCCCTACCTCATCTTCCGGCATAGTGGCATGTTTACAACCCATATATGCAATACCTCTGTCACACCAATGAGCACCACTCTATGTGCAAGAGTTACTACACTAACACAGCTCTGTTGTAGCCTAGGTGCTTAGCCAGAGTTCCCCTGGGCCACTGAAAGAGGCTCCCGAACACTGTTGCTGTATGATTTCAAGTCAGATGCAGGATCACCAACTTCTCTCAATAAATAAAATTTATCTTCTAACAGGTTCCAGTGTAGCTTTAGATTCTGAAGATAAATAAGAGAAAGCCTTTCAACATGAAGATTGGCCCTTTACTGAAACAGCAAGATTGACAAGACTACAAATTGAAACCATTTAGGAAAGTAATACTTGAAGCAGAGGAGGAAATACTCCTTGGTTAGGTGTGTCCTCTGGAGGGAAGCACAGAAGAGACAAAGCTAACAGTCATGGTGTATACGTACCTACAGGCCATATGCATGTAACGGACACATGCACAGTCATCTGAAAAAGTGAGGATATTCCTCTATGACGTAGTTAGCCTCTATTTCCTCACCTGCTCTTACTGGAGGGGCCTTCCTCACACTGTGCTATTATCCAACCACTTTTAATGAAATCATCATCTCAAGTCATGTAAAAATGAGAAGACAAAACTAGTACGAGCTTAGATTTGTTCATGTCTAAACTGCATTAAACTTCCTTTGTATTGCAACGGGAAAAGATTTAAGAGAATCTCACTGAGTAGTCGGGCCTTGTTCCCTTTGGTACTTCCACAAGCTTAACATGAAATAAATAAAATTAGCATGCTGTCAGGGCAAGTTCTTTTACAAACACAAGTGTTTTGATTTAAATACTAAGGCCTTCACATTCATTAGAGGATTAAATCCTTCAACACAGGGGTTAGTGAAAGGATGAAGCTCATTTGCAAGAACACCACAACGAGAACAGTGACTCCTTTCTTCCTTCCTTGGAGGCTCCAGATTAACAAGTGCTAACTCCAAACAAGTGCCCGAAATAATGTTTAGTCAACAGTATTTCCTCATCCTTCAATAGCTTCCAGCTTCAAAAGTTTTCTCCAAAATAAAGTAGTGGCGAGTTAAGACACTGCAATACCACGTGGCTTTCCAACACATTACAGCAGTCTGTCGGGGTCTTGATTAAAACTAAAGTCACACACCAGAGAGAGGTGATCGGAAGGGTAATTGAATGATGGCAGCCTGTTGGGCCCAATTTGCTCTTCAGTCAGCAAGCCCAGGGCTGAGTTCACATTCAAGGCATGCTGGGAATACCAGATATAATCCAGCGTGTGCCGGCACTCTCCCGAGGGCCGGATCTTCCAGGTGGTGTATGGGGGCTCTGACTGTCCGTCAGGGCTCAACAGCTTGTACGCACTGTTTAAGTTGAGGCTAGAGTTGGAAAATTCTCTGTAGACCTCCTCAGTTGGCTCTGCATTGAAGTCTCCGCAGATGATCAGAGGGATCTTCGCGCCTTGGGTAATACTCTTCAGGTTCTGGAGAAGATCACAGCCTTGCGCGGACCGAAACCTCTCCCAGCCAGTGCGGGCCTTCAGGTGAGTGACGGCAATGCAGAACAGTCTTCCAGTTTCGTAGCACTTCAGAGTCTGAGCTATGGCCACTTGGTTGGTCTTCAGCTTCATGGCGGTTAGCCGGATGTTAGCACTGTTGATGAGCTCAAAGCGGTCTTTGAGGAAAAACAAGGCGCAGCCATCCGGCCCGTTGTTCCGCTCCACATCCAGGCACGGGGACCACGGCTTCGGGAAGAAAGTACACTGGTAGCCGAGTCGGCTGAGGAGTGGCTCAAAGGTGTCAAAGTAGTGGTCGACTTCTTGCAGGCACAAGATGTCAGGCTTGTATGCAAGGATCTCCTCCAGGATGAGGCACTTCCTCTCTTCCCATTTCAGAGCTTCCATGGGGCATTGAACAAAGTTGTCTTTGCCTTCTCCGAGAGCTGAAATCAGCAGGGATGGGGAGAAATAAAAAAAAGTTAGACCGATAGCTAAAGAAGGCTGTCTTGCTCCAGGTTTTGCAGAGGCCAGAGGCGCGGCTCTGCTCCCCGGAGCCAGCTGCCGCCTTGCAGCAGCCAGTGGCTGCTTGCGGCCCCGCACGAGAGCTGGCAGTCTGTCACAGTGCAAGGGGCTGTAACGGAAAGCGGCACGAGGCTTTCGCAACACTTTGCTGTCTCTGTGAAACGCACGTACATCAGTTCACGTGCAGGTGATGGGTTTTTCAGGAGTAGCTGCTGACTTTAAGGGTGCCAGGCTTGCCAATGGGTGTGAGAACAGCACCTCAAAACACTGAAGTCTCTCCAAAAATACTAAGTTCCCTTTACAGATACAAGTTAGATTAAAGACTTCTTCCCCCGCTTCCCAAAAGTCACTACGCTTTGGCAAGTGCTTCCACTTGTGGCTGCCACAGCTTAAGCCTAAGAAAAAACGTAGTGGGATAGGAGTGACTTAACCGCAGAATGTTAAGGCAGTCCCTGCATGGGGGATTTCCTACCCCAAAAGAGTCTAAGACGAGGCTGTTGCATAAGTCAATTTACAGCCTTGATTTTAGGGGTCTGAGAAAAAAAAAAAAATCAGGTAGAATTATTCTAAAGAATTAAGAATTCCCATAACAGATCTGAATCCCTGCACAGTTCACTAACAAACTAATTAGAAAACTGTAGAGAAGCTTTACAAAGAATAAAACTTAGGGAAGGATGAGCCTTTTCTGGGTGTTAACAACTGTCTAAAAGTGACGGGTCACAGCTTTTTGAACATACTGTGTTAAGGCAGGCATTGAGAGCTACCTTTTGCATCACAGTTGCACGGAGAGACCTTTTTTCCTTCCCTACAGAACAGAAGGCAATCCACTATTTCAAGTCCTGAAAATCTTCCCCCTGGCCCTCCGTCAGTTGTGCCTCAGGTAATTCACCTCTCTCCCCTGGCTCTGCCAAGTCCCAGGCGTGCCTAACTACATAGACACACCCGCATTTAAAGGTTTTCATTGCTGCATTTGATCTCAAGGTCACACCTTGAGCTTAGAGGCAGCTCCTACCTTGGGCAAGGATGTTCCACTGCATGACCCGAATGGGGCGGTGGTTACTGGCAGCATTTTTCTTCAGGTCCACAAAGTCCCTCTGAAACCGGGGTGGCCGTTTCTGCAGGACGATCTGACATTCCTCCAGCAGATCCTTGGGGTCTATAGGATCCAGCTGTGCCGAGTCTGGCTGCTCCAGGCAGTCCTGGTGCTGGGACACAGCACTGCTGCTCAGCGTCTTGGCGAGCGCGCTGTAGAGCCGGCTGGTGCTGTTTCCCATGGAACACACTGGAAAGGAAAAAACGGTGTTAGAGGTGGCCACCGTGACTCTTCCCAGCACCCCGGTGCCTTACAGATAACCTTGCTGCAGTGCCAGCAATTTGTGGTTTGTGCAGGAGCCTGTTCCTGAATCCGAGATAAAGAAGGATGCAGAGATAGGGTTAGTTCTCTCCACAGTCTCATTGCGTTTTGCTTATTATCAGGGGCTGCTAACCTCTGCAGCACGTGAACCGTCTTGTTTAAGGCATCGTGCAGGTGTCTTCTAAGGGAAGAAAGGGATCTTTCATCCAGAATAGCAGGGCTAAGATTAACTTCGGCACGTGTTGTAGGGAACAGAATAGCGTGTACCTTTTCCCTCCCCACAGAGGAGAGCGCCCAGCAGGTAGACAAATACTGCTTGCTCTTTATTTCACGTGCAGCATTTGCCTCTAATGGAGACGGCGCTCTGCACGCCCCGGTACCCCGTGCCTGTTTGGGATGCTGCAGGCCTCCTGCCCGCAGAGCAGCACGCAGGGTGACTCATTCCCTCCCGTTAATATTTAATAGCAGTCTCTGATCAGTGCTTCATTTGCCCCAAAAGCAGCAACGTTTATGTGAGTGCAGAGCAGCCAGATGCTTCTGCTGGCTTAGACCTTGGGACGTGGAGCGGAGAAGGGGGTCTCTCCGGCTCCCCTTCACACCCCTGGGCTCATTCCCCTCACCCTCCTTTCTCCCTTCGGCTCCTCGCTCCTTCGCGCTGCGCCCCGGCTCGGCAGCTTCCCGCGCGCCCTGCGGTCCTTCCCAGGCCCCAGCGACCTCCTGCTCCTTCAGCCATCTTAGGCACACGTCCTGCAAATGAGCCGCTGCCCCCCAGCCCTCCCCGTTACCGCCTGCCAGCAGCCACCCCCCGCCCCGTGCCTCCTCCGAGGTCCCCCATCCCGCACAGGGACGTGTGTGTCCCCACTCTGGTTTGCCCTTTGGCTTACGTACAGGAGGTGGCTGCAGCCCTCTTCTCCTAGCAGGGGCCAAGCGGCAGAGCCATCCCTTTCGGACAGCAGCTGCATGACTGTTGTGCTATAAAACGCCTCCCTCTCCCACCTCACAGGAGCACAACCGGTACCGCCGGGCAGCTGTGAACACCCAAGGCTTGCTTCCTGCCAACACACAGGAGACCCTTCGTGTCAAGGGCCGGGCTTCAGGGTAGCTGTGGAGGAGCTTGCACAGAGTTCGTGATGCTCCTAGACGTCTCCGCAGCAAGTCCTCGGCACGGCCGCGCGTGCTCCAAGAGCTCTTCCAACACTTCCTCAGGGCAAGGGTTCTGCGCTGAAGTGCCGCCCTGGCCCCAGCGCGTGGCGGGTACTTGAAAGGAGGCTGTGTTTGCGCTTTTCCACACCAGCGCTCTGCCCGAGGAGCATGCCTGGACACTTGGTTTCCCTTCAAACGCGGGCAGGAAGGGCAGCGCTTGCACCACAGCAACTTGCACAACAGGCAACGCTGACAGAGTTTTGCTGTTGTCTCAAATGATTTAGCTGAACGCGTTTTGCAAAGGTAATCTTGAGCAAAAGAACTTCAGTGTTGCATTGCTGTTGGCCCACAGCAGTCTAAGTAAGTTTTTTTTGTACCTCTGAGTTGTTTAAAAACAGACAAGACTCGTCACCTCGCGCTCACGTCTTGCGGCAGATTTAGGGAGCTACCCAACAGGCTTGCACATCGAGCCTTTGCTAGACTGAACTACAGCGTTACCGACCGTAAGAGCTGGTGACAGACGTACGACAGCGACAGACCCGGCTAGAGGGGAAGGCAGGAAGATGGAAGCCCTACAGTTCCATAAACTTACTTAGAAGGAGTGAAAGAGAAAAGAAAGACCCTGCAGCAGAAGCCTCATGTCCTTGTCTTTAGGAAAATGGATACTTGAAGAATACTTGCTTTAACATATGTTCTGTATGTGTAAGCCAGTGGAACAGCGCCTCTGAACAGTCCTAAGAAAGTCATAAATTGGGAATTTAAATTGGATGTAGGGCATCTTTCCCCACCTCCATCTCCACCCTTTTAAAGTACCAGGAGTTCCTCAAACTGAGATGTGAGCTTGGGCTCACAAGCATGAATGACTTTCTAGGGGAAATGGGTTTAAAGCGCTTCAGTTTCTGCAGCCTTTCTTAGTTTACAATTCTTGTCAAGAAGCCACGTACTGCTGAAGTAGAAGAAATGCCACCTAAGAGTGAGGGAAGCAGGCCCAAACATGAAATCCTTCAGCAGGATGCTGACACGGCTGCGAGGGGATGGGGAGCAGGAACAAAGGCATGCTCTGTACTGCTGACGGGAGGGTCCAGCTACCAGAGCTGCCCGGCAGCCATGCAGAAACCCAAAGAAATCAATAGAGCTTTTAATGAAAGCTCCACAGGGAGCTCCTCGCCTATTTTTAGGGTAGGTACAACCCACAGTTAAGCGCTGCAACTGGAGAGAAGCACGCGGTGCTTTCTGCTACCTCGGGGATGCCGCCAGCAGCTGAGTGGAGCCACGAGCCCTGTGCCCCGCACAGCTCTGTCCCCAAAGGCGCACCCCTGCCCTTCCCTCCCGGCACAGCACTAGCCAGGCGGTGGGAAGCCCATGTGGAGGCAGCGCCTTCTGCACAGCCCCTGCCATGGATGAACAGGGCTCATGCAGGGCTCTCCAGGGCAGTAACGAGGAGTTATTCTGTGCCAAGAAGCCATTAGCAAGAGCCGAGACTGCTCAGGACCTGACCTGAATCAGAGGGAGGCTGTTGAAAGGGAGAAGCTAGGTGCAACGCATCCGGAGCCAAAAGTCTACCCTAAAGCTCTGAGCAGCTCACATCTGTTACAGCAGGATGGAGTCTAAGCTCAGTCATGCACCTACCAAGCTGCAAACAGAGGCAGTGTTGCCTAAATCTCATCGTCCCTGGGGTATCCAGCTCTTTATGGGGGGTCAGGCATAGCCCAGCCTGCACGGGATGAGCTGCAGCCCGGCTTTTAAAGTCAGTCATGTCTCGGGAAGGAAAAAGAGCTTCTGTCTTCTTTTGAGAGCCCAGGGAAGGTTGTGTGAAAGAGGGCCTGAGCTGTAAATCAAACACTTCTAGGCCTGTTGCAGGTGGCTTGGGACTCCTTGGCCGAAGGGGGATTCCTGCGAGAAGACTCCAGCTTAAGATGACTGATGAGCTGCACCAGTTCTTTGTCCCCAAAGTGCTGAAACCGTCACAGCATGGACTGAATCGTTCTACAGACCAGCAACCCAAACACTGAAACTCCAAACACAAAATCCATTTGTTATTTTCGCATTGCTTAACATGCCCGCGGCAGCGAGACAAGTACAAGGTCACTGTTCCGAGTCCTGACAGTCCAAATTAAATGACCTGTAACTTGCTGGGATAATGTCCGCTGCCGGCGCTGTGACACCGTGATGCTGGTGTAGGCAGAGGAACAAGCGGACTCCTGAGCTTGCACTTTAGCAGTGGGTGGTGAACATGGAAGCGATTCTCTTGGTGCCATGTCGCAATAGGGAATGCCAGCTCAGCAATTACTATTCAAGGTGCTTAAAAGGAAAAAAAAAGCCTTCCCCTCAGCAAGGGTGGTGTCTCAGCACAGTAAGGGCAGGGGACAAATTTAAACTGTTCATTGAACTTCAGAAGAGCAGGGTGCAAAGTTCAAGGGTTCTTGTGTCATCCAGCAAGAGCACAGAAGAGATGAACTTCCAGGATCTCGGGCAACAAGCAGTCACAGGCTTTATTTTAAGGACTTTGCTTCAAAGACGAGGGCTGCAGTGTGCAGGCAGACCAGGGGGCTGCAGAAGGGTATCAGGGCCGGGGCCCTTACCTTTTGGGTAAGGTGACCAGCATTCTGGCTTCCCTTCCTTTCATCTCCTACCTCCCAGCACTGCTTTTGCCCGAGAGCCCCCACCGTGTTCACTGCCGGGATTTCACTGCCAGGTGAGCGGCTCCGCCACACCTGCAGCCTGGTCTGTAGTTGCATCAGCCTCCACAGCCGGCAGCAGCCGGAGATGCCCTCCCTTCAACCTCAATTCCAGGAGAAACTTGGCAGACGCCATCCCCATGTGACAAATCCTATGCTACAGGGTATCATACTACACGTAGAGCCTTGTTTGGGCCAGCAACGGGACTGCAGCCCTGGGCCACCCGCATTCAAAGCGGCGGTTGCTGCTGCTTGGAGTTTGAGTCCTGATTTTGGCACCTAGGTCAGTCTTATGCACAGGGGAGTCGGGACCCTCATACGAGGATTTGGAGAGCTCGTCACAGCAAGGGAGGTGCTGCCTAGTCAACAGGCAACACCAGGAAGAGGAGAGAACCTCAAATTCTGCCCCAAGTAATACACAGAATCAGTACTTGGCAGAAGCTCTGGAAACCCTTTTCCTCATGAGTGCTCGAATCATGAGCTCGACTCTGCCAGCTCACAGCCACATATGCTCCGCTTCCCTGTAGCTCCGTGAAGCTCCAATCCTGCCGTCTGGCAGCCTGGCGCGACTTCAACAGGAGGAACGGAATCACCCTGCCCCAGCCTGGCTTCTAGACCAGCACCAACTGTAACAGCACCAACAGGGCATGAACCCACTTCACCCCAACCCCAGCTGAGGACAGCGGGGAAGAGCGCATCTCCTGCGCTCCGGGCAATACAGCCTCGGATACTGCGTAACGGGTGTGGGACATACCGCCTCTCCCACCAGCGGCAGCCTGGAGCAAAGGTGGCCGCTGCCCCAGCTTTCACCGGGAGCCTCCTCTCCGGGTGTGTGTTTTTAGCCAGGGTCAGAGGCAAGCTGCTTGTTGATAGATGCGGCTTAAGGCTGAACCTGAACCGCAGAGGCCCGGCGGGTGCGCCACCGCTCCGCTCCGAGCCTCCCCGCAGGCCAGCGGGCAGAGGGGAGGGAGCGCGGTGCGCTCCAAGGTGTCGTCCTCAGGTGGACTCCGGGCATGGCGTGCACCCAAGGACAGGCGGGACCCCGAACGCTTTCCAAGTCTCGCTTTGGGAACGAAGAACGGGGCGTAATCATTGATACCTAACGGCACAGGCAAGTAGGAACCTGACAGCTTGGCATCCCGCCTTTGCCTGCCCGAGGGCAAGCCGGGCTTTTCCCACACACTCTCTCCGGTAGGAAAAAAATCACCGTGAGTCAAGTACATCCCGTGCAAAGTGCAGCGCTGGAAGGGAAGGGCTCAGGGAGCTGACAGTGCGCTTCTAACCGCGGGACACAGAGGCTGACCCATGTGGACACCCGCAGAGTTACCCCACGAGTACCGGGGTTTATTCCCAGCAGCCGGCCTGCGTCTGGGCGCGGAGCGAGCCCGCTCACCCGGCCCTCGCCGAAACCCTTGCGGGCGCAGGCGGGCTGCTGGCAGGGCCCGTCACTCCCTTGCTGGGTGTCACTTGCTCACACCCGGTGACCAAAACCCGCGGCTGCTGCCTTCAGATTAAGGGCCCAGTTCAGCCGTCGGGGTACCGCCGGGCACGGAGGGGCGGCCCGCGGAGGAGCGGGCACGCCCGCTGCTGCGGGTGGTCCGGGGATGGGAGCCCCGACGTCCCGCTCCGACGGCAGCAGCCCGGCTCCCGCGGCCCGGGCGCTCCGGAGCCTCCCGGCTGCAACCCCGAGCGGTCCCTGCGGGGCGGCCCCGCACCCCCCTCCCCGCCGGTACCCACCTGTGCGGGGCGGCGCCCCCGGGGCGGGCGGGCCGCCCGCTGCTGCTGCCCGCGGGGCGGCGGGGCCGAGGGGCGGCGGGGGGGCGCGGGGCCGCGGCGGCAGGAGGGAGGCCGGGGCGGCGGCGGGGGCGCAGCAGAGGGCGGGCAGCGCCGAGCAGAGGCAGCGCGCGGGGCTCTGGTACATGCTCCCGGCGGGGCGGGCGGAGCGGGACAGGACGGGACGGGTCCGGTCGAGCAGCGGCTCCCGCGCCCGCCCCGCGCCGGCGCTTATAGAGGCGGCGGCGGCAGCGGCGCCCCGCGCGGCCGGTACATCCGGCACCTACCATTCGCACCCGGGGGGGGGGAAGACGGGCAGGAGGCGGGCGCCGCCGCCCGCACCGATCCCGCCCGCGCGGACCGGCGGGGCGGTGTCTTCCGCGGCCGCTGCGGGACTCCCGCTATTGCGGGCGGGGAGCTCTGTCCCGGGGGGGGGGGGGCGCGCCCCGCCGCCGCGCATCCCCTCCCCCCCCCGTGCTGCCGTGGAGTGGTCTCGCCCGGCGGAGGTTTTCCGCTGGTGACGTCAGGAAGGGGAGCAGTCTGTTCCCACGGACGTCACGGCGCGGGGGTTGGTGGCCCCGTGACGTCCCTCCCCGTCGCGCGCGGCAGCCTGCGAGGCGCTCGGTGGGGGGCGGCGGCGGAGCGGCCCCTGACAGCGCGGTGTCGCCCCCGGAGCGGGGGGCTGCGGGTCCTCAGCCGGGTGCCCGCTCCCCGCGCCGGGGCCTGGGGGGGGCCGGGGGCCGCCCCGCTCCCTCGGCCTCCGCTGCGGCAGCGTCCGCGGCCGGTCAGAAGCGGCTGGGCGCGCGCGTTCCCGGTGGAAACGCGACGTTTTGTGAAACGCCGCGTGTATTTCACCTGTTGTGACAAAATGCCGAGGTCGCCCGTGGGGGGTGGGCGCCTTCTGTGAGCGGTGCCGCTGCGGGCGGTAGACCCCCCCCGCCGCTCTGCCGGGAGCCTCCCCGGGTCCCCCCGTTTTCCTGGGGCGCTCCCGGCCCGGGAGGAGCGGGAGCAGGGCGCAACAGCCGCTCCCTGCCTTCCCTGTTCCCATACCGCTGCCAGGGCGGTGGTTCCCAGCTCGATGCCCGCTCGGCGCAGGGCATTCCAGGCAGCCTTCGGAGGCGAGAGGGCGGAGGAGCCGCCTCGGCTCCGGAGAAGCGCAGGCCGGGCTCCGCTGCCGAGCAGAAGCCAAGTTTTGGAGAGGGTCTTAACTTTTCTCTCTGCGCCGTCAGGATGAATTTCTTGCAGGCCACCTTTGTGGGTGACGTGCAACCTCTTTCTAAGCTGCCAGCGAAGGAGATTTCACAGCCCTCGGAGCTCCCAGAAGGCTGCGGCTGCTTTTGTTGTTGGGCGAATGTGCCTCGGGGTGGGGGGGAAAGGGAGTTGTCACGTCTCTGGGGACTAAACTGGCCTTCTGGGGCTGGAATGGGATGCCGGGCATCATAAGAAAGGTGGGACTCCTCTTTGGCAGTGGGTTGGTGCTCTGATGTGATGAGAGCTCTGACTGTCTAGGACAACGCAGGTGCTTATCTTTCCTAAGTGTCTACTTTCCTCAGCGCAGGAAGGGGATTGCATCTGGTCTTGGCGCTGGGAGGCACGACGAGCGGTAGATCGCTGCCCTTCTTCTAGCAGCCTTTAATCTGCTTGAAGACTGTTTGTCATGGGCCTCTTGGTCTTTCTTTTTTTTCCCCTAGAAAAAAGACACTTCCTTCAGATCACGTCTTCTAAATCTCTTTTTCTTCTTGCTCTCTCATCGAGCCCCTCCTTGCCTGCCCCAGCCCAGAAGCCGGGTTGCTGTGCTCCCCCACTGTGTCCTGCGCACAGCCCACCACGAATTTGCCCTTGTCTTTTCTGCGGCCATGCCGTGTTACTCTCCATTCCAGCCACAGACCTTGGTATTTGCCAGGTCCTTCCCTACACTGGGGCGGCTGGGATTTTCATAAGAGTCCCCACAGTAGCTCTTTCCTCTCCTTTTGAAGGCAGGTGCATCATTTGTCTTTCTTCCATCACCTGGGACCACTCTTCTTGCCTGGGTTTTGGAAGGTATTTGCTAGGGGTTCAGACATGGCTTGGGAGAATTTCTAGAGCTTTCTGGAATGCTGGAGGTATCCGTTAGCTTTCCTTCCGCCCATCCTCTACTTGCTTCTCCGCTTCAGACTTTTCTGTGTCTCCCTCACATTTCTAGAGCTGTTTTTGATGCCTTGTACCATTTTGATACTTTGAACCCTCTTGTCTCTGACAGATTTCAGTTATGAGCCACCCTGATTACATCTCTGAAGGCTTGTGCTGATCTGTTATTCTCGTCTGTAATTTTATCTATCTGTCTTTTTTCCTGATTTCCTTTTTGATTACCAAAGCGTAGATGGTGGCAGTCTCACAAGCCCTCTGCTGACAGTGTTTTTCTCTCTGCGCTGCTTTTCTATTAAAAAAGAGAGTAAGTTGGAACATGTATAGAGCCGCTGCAGTTTCAAAGGTGGGTGCTAGAGCTAGATGCTTAAACTTACGCCTGGACGTGGGTAGGCTCATCTGCCCCTCCCTGAGCAAAATGTTTCATACTCTAATGATTAAACGATTGTAAATGAAGATAACTAAAGAACAATAATTAAACAATGTTTTAAGGTAGGTAATTAGTACCCCGCTAACTTCTTCAGTTTTGTTTTCTGTAAAATGAAGCAGTCGTGCCGCCTGCCCTCGACAGAGATCTGCCAGCGCTGGGAGCGCAGGGGAGAGGCGGCCGGAGAGCCACGGAGGGAAGGGCTGGAGCTCGCCTTTCTCTGCTTTCAGACACTGTGGCCACTCCTTGCAGATCTCTCGGCTCTGATTCATATCCTGTCTGCTTTAAATCTGCATGCTAGAGACAGAGGTTTGATTGCCATGCAAAACTGTGAGCCCTGGTTCCTTGCTAACCAGACTCGGCGCCGACTGGGCTTGTCTGCTCCCGAGTCTGGGCACCCTTATCAGAAGGGCAAACTTGTGACTAAGTTTATTTCTATGCCTGTTCTGCGTGATGATCTCTAACCAGCTTTTTTTTCTTCCCTTTGTAGAAGGCCAGACACTTATGGAAGGAGAGAGTGGTTGGTGATTCAAGTAATCCATCAGCTAATGGCCCCGCCGTTTCTGGCGGGATTTGGCAAAGAAAATCTGTAACAGCAGTGGCCTTAGGGATGGGTAGCCCAGGTTTTGTTGTGTTGTCTGCTGCAACACCGCTGACAGATGACAGACTTGGTGATGGGGAAGCTGCTGGCTGACTTTGGGGTCCTGCTCAGGAGACGAGGCAGCTGGGCCTGTCTCTGAGCTCCCTGTCCTCAGCTCCTGTCAGGCGGTCGCTGACATTCAGGTGCTTCTTAGCCTGATGGCTCGTCATTCTGCTTGTCCTGCCCCATGGGAAAACCCTTTGCCCCCAGAGCTGGCTGCGCGTCCTCCCTGCCGCCGCTCCCCGCCTCCTGCTCCAGCAGGTTTCACGGGGCTGCTCACCGCCCAGAGAGCTCCGCGGTCATTAAGTAACTAACGACTGGGAGGTATGAGATGTTTATTATTCAGTTTATTACTCTGATGACTCGAGTAGCTGGCTTTAGGCCAAACCACCTCTTCGTGTGATCTGTGAGGAGGAGGAAGGAGAGGTTTCCTGCTCCCCACTGTATTAAATGTGCTTTTCTCTGCTGTTTTGGGTGTTGTCTTTCCTAAGCTGTGTGTGACCAAGCCAGCGTGCCAATAAGGAAGGTGTTTTTAAAAAAAGAAAAGTTACTGGTGATGCATGAAGCTGTTTTCCACACCTACCTCTTTGTTCCCGGGATTTGGGAAGAATGGTGATTTAGCTTCAAAATATGAATCAGTGTTTGGTTGGTGTCTCTAGGAGTGATTCAAAAGTCCTAATAGCCTGCCATGGGAAATAAAATCCTTCTGAAAATACACAAAAGATGCCATTAATTTTAGGTACTCGTGACTCGGAGAAAAGAGAGAAGCGATTTTCTTTGGAAGGCGATTTCAGCCATCCCATGCACATCTGGCTGATGTTTCCACTAGCTGGGAACAGTGAGCAAGGGGAGAGAAGGGGTCCAAGCCAGAGTCCACACAGACTGTGAGAAATGCTTTTTTCTTAACCTTTTGACCTGTTCTTACCCTGGAGATGCTGCTGCTTCAAACATCCTGGTTAGTGGACAGACTGTTAATCCTTTTCCAATGCCATGTAAATCCCAGGCCCAGCGGAACTATGTTACTCATTAAAAATATGCATATGACTAATGTTTTTCCAGCATCTAGTAAAACCAGTGATTTCCACAAACTCTGCTTCCTTGGGATTAATAACGAGCTGAGGATAATGATCCTTCCACCTCCTTGGTCAGGCAGCTACTCCCAACTGGTCATCCCTATGTCAGGAAGGTGCTTGTGCTGCGTTTGGTAGTGCTGCCCTAACACTGGCAGCATTTTCAGCTTGAAAAAGCGTGATCTGAAAGTAAACTATGATCCTGGGGGGGATGGACAGTAATCACTGAAATATCACAGTGGATTAACAGGAAAAAACCTGTGGCAGTTTGCCTCTGTGCAGCACGGATGGCTGCGAGCATGGTGGTTTCTTAAGTTCATGGAGCACGCACATCCCAGCACCTTCTTATTTCTCCCGGGAGCAAAGCTGTTGCCTGGGGTGGTGGCTGCTGGCTGCTTTCCCACGGGATGCCTTGCACCCCTGGGATGCCTCTTTGCCCTGCCGCATCCCCAGGAGCCCTTCACCTCCCCACCATCGCCCCGCTGTGGGGCATCCCCCTTCCCCTCCGTGCTGCTCCTAGGTTTTGGGCACCTGGGAAGAAGCTGGGTGCCAGGACTTGGTGGCAGACGTGGGGATCTCCGTGGGTTTGAGGGAGGCTGCCCCGAAACAGGTTCAGCTGTGGTGGCAGCAGGGCAGATGTTTAAAGCAGGCACCATTACCAGAGATAGCTGAGATAGCTTTCCACGGCACTCGGCTCTGATTTCTCAAGCATTTCAGTGACTAAATCGTCTCAGAAAGTGGAGCTTTGCCACTTTAACCCAGTATCTGTCTCCCTGAAAAATGAGTAGCAATACGTCTAGGCAGTAGATGGCAAAGTCTTCCACTCAGCTAAGGGGGAGAGAGGGAATGATAGTGACACTTCTGACATCTCGTTAAATAAACACACATGTCACTTCATCTCGGATACGAATGTACACTGCAGTGCAGATGATTAAAGAGAGTACTGTGTATTTTAGAAGTAGGTGTCTGCCTGTTGAATCAAAATTTCCAAGACTTCTACACGTGGCAGCCAGCCTTTGGCTTGACTTGCTCAGTAACTCGCTGAATCTGCTTTCTGACAATAAGTTTTGGAATAATGATTTATGCTCTGAAGACCTGCTACCTATCTTCTTGGGGCTAAGCCATTTTAATTTCCTCTTACAATGCTAGCGACGTTGAAGGGAATTGGTGTGTGGATAGCTCTCCTTAGAGCCACTGCAGCCACTTGTGCTGCCATGCTCGTCTGCGGCTGAGGGAGGGGAGGATAATTCATTGCCATTTAGCACATGGGGGAAAATATTTCCATTCAACCCTTTGTCTTCTGAGAGACAGAAATGGGCACATTGTCCGTTCAGGATGTCGGTGTGACCATCAGCGTTTGGGTGGTAGCTTCTGAACAGCTCTCAGATGGTGACACGATTTTCAGAGGACTCTGGAAAGGTCAGGCTCTGCAAGGCCTGGCAGGGCTGCCACGTCCCCCTGACCCGCTGGCAGGTCCTGGAGCCCTTAGTGATGCAGGAGTGGTTCACCTGCTTCTACCGAGAGCAGGAGGCAAATGGGAGGCAGGTGAAGTGAGCACCGTGAAAAGCCTGGGATTTGCACAGCGTTGATTGATGCTTTTCCAGAGCCCAAATCGGTGGAGGTGCTGACCCTGTGGGGCTCCCAGCGGTGATGCACTTCCCAGCACACAGGTATTTCGGGGCAGGAGGAGTGGGGCTGGGGCTGCCCAGTAGCACCGTTCATTGCAGCTGGTGCCGGGGCCGTCCTTGCTCCCCGTTCCGAGGTGGTCAGCAAATGTTACTCTCTGCCATGTGCTCCAAGGGATGGAAGATGCAGCCTCCTTCCCAGTGACTGCTTCGGGGGTGAGGGTGTCTTAGGCCAAGATAAGGAGAGTCTTCTTGGTGTGAGCATCATTTTTCCTTCCTTCTTTCCTTCCCCTTCAAAGTGGAGATAGATCTCTCTTGGGAGGAGTGTGACCTTGGATCAGTTTAGTGTCTTCCATTGTGTCAGAGGAAGCACAGTTTTTGGGGACAGGCTGTGTGGAGGACTTCCTTCCTACCCTTTCCTTGTGTTCCCTGTCTCAGGGAGGTCTGGCTGGGATCCACTCTTCCTTCCCCTTTCAGCAGATTGCAAAATGATATATTTGATTCCTGCACCAAGAAAACAACCTCCACGCAGGGGCTGAAATTCCAGCTTGCTGGGAAAATGAGCCTGAGCTGGGAGGAGAGGGGAAGAGTGAGAAGGACCATGCTGGAGAGCTTTAACTCTGGTTTTGTACGGTTTTGAATTACTTTGTTATAGAACCTGACCCTGGCATTGGTAAGGGGCGGTGAAGGAACTTCCAATGCTCCTGCCCTTATGCACTGGGCAACTGTGGCCTGGGGTGGAGAATATCTGCCTGGCTTTAAAGGTGAGCATCTCTGTCTAGCGACTGCGATGTGGCACCAGGTATCTCAGCACGTGTGTTGCTTGTGCAGGTTGTGTTGCTCGTTAGCAGGCTTGAGACCGAGAGGTGAAGTGTAATAGGGACCACCTGGGGACCCGACTGTCTCACACCTGACTGTCGAAGCCTTTGAGATCATCCAGTGTCCTGTTTCCAGTCCCATTTGAGCTGGCTCAGCTGTTTTTCCAGTGGTGGGGGTGCAATACTTATACCCTGCTTGATCTGAACAGTTATAAATCAGAGTCCCAGAGTTTTCCTAGCTAAGTAACTGTATTTTGGAAGCTGCTCTGCAAATCACACACGGGATATTTATGTGCTGAGCTACATTGCTTCTGTCTGGGTTCCTCTTGAAAAGCAAAGTGATGGGTGCTGCTGGAGAATGGTTGTCTTTGACGTGGAGATGCTGAGGATCCTTGGCTGGGCACCGCACTCCTCAGGTAAAATGATGTTAATGTTCATCTTAGGAAATAAATGCAACTTCTGTTTTTCACGCTTTATTACCCTGGTTTCTTGGTATCTTGGTAAATAAACTTGCCAGTCATCAATTTCCAGCCAGTAAATTTGTAATTGAAGGGGGGCTGTAGCCGTGGAGCCCGCAGCCAAGCCCGGGGCTGGACTTTCCCCCCGGGGGTGTGCTCGGCTGCGGTGCGGTGGTTGGGCGGCCCCGGAGGCAGGGCTGCAGGCAGCTCCCACCACCCGGCCGGCATCCAGCCCCGGCTGGCCTCCAGCCCTGCCCTGTGTCACCGGCCCCACTGGTTGTGCAAGTGCCCCCGTACCGGCGTGCCCCCCTGATGGTTTCGTAACCCAGCCGGCGGGGCTCTGGGGGTGCTTTGCCCTCCGCCCCCCCCCAGGCGCCTCGGGTCTCCCCAGCACGGAGGCTTTGCTCAGCTCTGACCAGCCTTGGCAGGAGTGGGGGAGCCTGAAATTCGGGCTGGGAAGCTCATGGCGCTGCTGGACGTGCCAAATTGGAGCTCCCTTTTGGGCATCTGATGGGGTTTTGGGCTTCGCGCTCTTTCTGCAGCCGCCCTGGGCACTGCGCTGCACGTAGCTGAGCAGCCCCTGGCCCCGCTGCCCTGGGCCGGGCAGGTGAGCTGGCAGAGGCCGAGGTTTTGCTCATCCCCAGCCATGAAGGCAAGGACTGGTAGCTGGCGGCTTCCCAAGCGGCCGGCTGGGCTGTCTCCTCTCGCCAGCTGTGTGCCAGAGGTGTTGCTCTGCCGAGGCAGTGCAAACAAGTCATGGCAAATGCTACCTGGGCTGTGCCTAGAATAAATTTTGCACCCTGCAAAAATGTTCTACATGTTTGATAGCAAATTCCTCTGTGAATTGCCTACTTGTAATGCATCAAACATAGATTTAATTATGAATAGATTTTGTCCTTCCAGCGCAGCTTTAAGAGACGTAGAAAGGTACTCTTCCCTCCGCAGGTACACGCTGGCATTTGGGTGAAACTGCTGTTGTTTTCCTCAGAGAGCAGCTGGGCTTTCTGAATTCATTACGTTCTAGTTTCTTTCTTCGGAAGAAATTCTAATTTTACCTCTGTATCCCAGGGATATTAGGGGATTGATGTGGGCTCTCAGTAATAGACTTTCAGTAGCTCTAAGTCCAGGAGAGAATTTACAGAGAAAGGCATGGTCGGACGCTGATCCCTGCAGCGTGAAAGCATCGCTCTGCCTGGCACGGCTGGCTTCAGGGGAAATACTGAATCCTCCACTGCCGTACGTCAGTCTCCCCCGACTTCTCTTCAGCCTGCTTGTTTCGGTGCTGTGCCACCCTGAGTCTGGTGTGTCACCGCAGCTCAGACCCGCCTTTCAGAGCTGATGCCACCTCCATCTCCTGCTCCCGGGGGTGAGGCGCGGAGTGCTGAAGCCAGAGAGGTGCTCTGAGGCAGCAAATAGTCTGAAATGATACTGGTTTTATTATCTCTTGACTACTTGGTGGAAGTGTTGGTGAGTTACCTGTGACCCTCCTGAGCTGCTGCCGAAGGTGTGTGTTTATGGGACATTTCAGCCTCAGCTTCTTGATACGAAGTAGTGATGCACTCGGCGGCTGACAAGGCGAGGGCAGGGGAAGAGTCATGCAATAGATGCGAGAATGTGGTATTTAAAAAAACCAGACAACCAAACCTGAGAATTTTGGGGTGATTTCAGGATTTCTGTATGTTGGACAGATGAGGAGCAGTTTTGAACAACTTGCCCTTCACGTGGGAGCAGAGGCTGCCCTGTGAGAACCCCTTCACCCTTTCACCGCGAGAAAATAGGACCTTGTTCAAGGCTAAATCCGTTTCCCCTCCACTGAGCTGGGTCCAGGACAGCAGCAAATTCCCCTTGAGGTGGACAACAGGCCCTGGGCACTGAAGCTCACGGTGGGGGGGACTGGAGGGTGACGTAGAGGCAGCCCGGTGAGCTGGTCCTGCAGCGGGGCGGCACAGAGCGAACCTGCGGACCGAAAAACGTGCTTGCGAGCGCAGCAAAGCTGGGGTGGTTGATCATTAGTGACTCCAGCGAAGCTTGAACACGTATCCTGGAGGGGAAAGGCAGGCTGTTCCACTCTCTGTGACCAAACTGAGCATCCTTCCTGCGGTGCCATTCAAGATCCAAAGTCTAGTGAAGTAAAGGTCTGATTTTTATTCCAGCTCGGGAGTTTTAGGGCACTGTCAAAGGGCAGCATCCTGGCCTGAGGTCAGGATTTAGCACTCCTGGCAGCACTTACTCTTCGTACAGTACAGGGCAGATATATGCAGGAAGAAAAACCCACTCGCCACCACTGACCGAAACCCTGTCCAGCTGCTGGTGGTAGGCAGAGCCGACTTCACGTTGTCCCCAAACCTTCTGCAATTGCAATACTGACTTTTCTGGTAAACGTAGCAAATTACCATGTGATTGTGCTCATGAAACAGCATGGTTGTACTAGTCCAAGTTGCAATGGCCTCTCTCCTCTCAAAGGAAACCTTACCACCTATGCTGTCATCTTAATTTAAATGGCTGAGTGTGAACACGAAGGCCAGCTCCGTTTCTAGTTTCTGAGACAAGCGGGATAAATGAAATGCCGCTGCATCTCCAGGTGAGGTGTTAGGCAAAGGGCAGAGCTGGCCCTGCCTGCGAAAACTCAGGCAGGCTCTGCACATATTTCCTCGCCTGGAAAACAGTGGGGTTTGACTGAAAAATAAACAGCCCGAGGCTGTTTTAAAGGGAAAACCCACAAGCTCGTGTGTCTGACGGCTTCAGGTCATGGGATGAGTTTTGTATGCGGTTTTTGTAGCTTTCAGCATGTGAGCGTGAGTCCTGCGTCGTGTTGGGGGGTGAGCTGGCTCAGGGAGCTCAGCACTGCCGGGCCGATTCCACAGCTGCACGTGTAGGCGTATGGCACAGGAGGGGCTTTTCCAAAACACCTTGGGTAATAAGCACTGTGTCTTTTCCAGCAAATTGTGTCCAAGTCCTTCAGTGCCTTCCACCAAGATAGATGGTGACCTCCTCAGCAGCTTATTTTTAGTTAAAAAAAAATTAAAATAGATGCTATGCATTTATAATAATCAAATATGAGATTATGATTTTGGGTGATGGTGCTTTTTATTTGCAATATCACTTATTCAGTGTCTGCAGCATCAGTGCCGTGTGCTGCATGTCTCTGCTCTGATGATGGGGCAATGCCCTGCTGAGGCTGCTTGCAGGGAGAGGGGACGTTGCCTTAGCTGCGGGTGCAGGGGTGCTGTGACCCCAGGGGTCTGGGTGACCGGGTGAGGGGTGCTGGGGCCCCAGGGCTATTTGTTTTTCAAGTAGCATTTGCTGCAATTTCTATCTTACGCATTTTCCAACTGCTGTCCAGCTGTCAGGTTGCTTTGAGACAAGTGCAGTGCTGCCTGCAGGTCAGCTCCTCCCGAGCGTGCCTGGGGCTGCCTTCATCTAGCGCGGGGATCCCGGGCTCACCCCGAGAGCGGATGGGCTTCTCCTTGAGTCGGAGAGAGATGTGCCAGCAGCACCTCCCGGCACCTGTGACCCCCAGCGCTGCTCACCGGGCTGTTTGCACAGACATCAGAGGTAGCGAGGTACATTTTATTGATTCCCCCCGTCATCGCTGTAGTATCTTCTGCTTTATTTTGCCCTGCCACAAAAGCAGCTGTGCCTGCGCTCAGAAGTGCTGCCATTCCTGTCCCTTAGCTTGTTTCTTTCTCTTTTGACTCACCTCCCTCTTCTTTTTAGAGTTTCTCTCCTTGTAGTAACCCCCCCGTTCCTGTGTCTTTCTTCCATGGCTGCAAACTTATCCCCTTTCATTCCCCCAAACACTAAGAGTTTCCAGGATGTGTACGAGCACCTCCCCACGTTGGTGACACACCGGGCAGCTGCTGCAGGTGCATTTGCCAACTTTTTTTTTTTTTCTTCTGGTGTCCACCACCTTGGCCATGGTTTGAAGGCAATGGGCTCCCAGGCGAGCAGTCGGCATGCTGTCTGCACCCTAGCCCTCCCTCCGACTTTGGGAGCCCGCTCTCTCCTCTCCTGGACCTTTACTGCTGTGTGAAGGGGACCTACAGCAGAGATGGGATCTGTTTCTTGTTTCCATCACTAACTTGTCAGGCTCAGGGGGGAAACCTTCGTGGAGGAGGTAGGGCAGAGCTGTTCTCAATATTCAGGCTAATTGCAATGCTGAGCGCTTGAACTCCCTCTCCGAGTCCCTCTGAGCACCGTTGCCTGTTACCTAGCTCACAGTCGAACCACTCTGCTTAGTCCCAAGGGTATACGCCTCTGCTGTCAGAGAAATGCTTCTTCCAACGCGAGAAAAGACGTGGGGCTCATTAAGAGCTGTTTGCACGCCAGGGTTCAGGGCGGGTGCTCGGGAAGACTCACGTGGCTGCGGGGTGGAGAGGGACGTGGCTTTTTAATAGCAGCAGTGAGAAACATTCAGGTTCTCTTTGCTCCACAACAGCTGATCAAGTTATCCCAGGCTTCTTCCCCCACGAAATTAGCTCCAATAATTGCAATCAAGGGGACAGAGGTTTCATTACGCTGTCCGGCGTGCCGGGGCTGGGGTTGTCACCAAGCGTTTTGGCACCGCAGCAGCTGCAGATGTACCTGTCGCAGGTATAATTATAAGGACGGGATCTACCATCGCCTCCTGCCACGCATTGGTGGGCTTCAGCCGGCGCTTGGCAGTCCGTCTGGCAATCAGAAATGGCCTGTGAACTCAGCCTTGCTTTCAATCTTTATTTTTTTCCCGGGCAAGTGAAATGCAGTGCCTTGCAAGCACTCCATTTTTGTTGCTAGGTGAATAAATGAGTTTTTGCTGGGTTGTAATTCAGCCTTGTTTGCAAGTGACCCTTGGCAATCACTGCTCCAGCACTTCCAAATCCCTATCTTGGCTCTTGCAGGTGCAGCCGTGTCTGCACAAGTTCAGTTTTCCTTCACTAGATGTCACTGTCTATACAGAGAATTTCAGAAGCCGGCAGAATGGATGATTAAATTAGGGGAGAAAAAAAAAAAAATAGAAAAAGCTATTTGCAGAGGGTATGTGAGTGACTGAAAAACATATTTTCAATTACGTCCAAAATAAGAAGGTCTTCCTCTTCTTTATCTCCCTACAATTTGCAAGAGACATTCAGTGCTGCTTGGGAAAATGAAGTCCCTGAGAGCCCTTTCCAGGCAAGGTGTGGGAGGCTGGTGGCCATCTCACCTTCATCTGTCCTCGCCTTTGCAAAGTGCAGGTGGTAGGATTGAGTGTGCTTTAATCTTCTTTCTCTCAGGGCACAGACCAAAAATAACAGTAAATAAGAAAAAGTCCACTGACTGCAATGAAAGAACAATTTCCATCTAGTTTCTGAAGCTTCTTTTTTAAAAAAATGTTTCTTTCTGGGTTGTGGAGAGTTTTAATTAACCCTTTAATTAAGCTGACAGGATGAATAGACTACAAAGAAATCAGAGTGCATGTGATGGGCAGTTTTTGCTGGCTACGTTAGTCTCCCTGTTTCTGTTGTCTTAGCTGGAAAGAATAAACATTCTTGCGTGGCATAATGCCGTTCTTCCTCCTCCTTTTCCTCCAGGTTTTTAGTCAATTCTAAGGATGCTTGAGCCAGCTAACTGTGGCACTAATAAACAGTGCTTTAGGCAGAGCTGATAACAAGGCAAATCTGGCTTTTGCTACTTTTTATTTACATTCTGGTGTGGGTTTAGCATCACGGATGTCCTCAAAATTACAGAATTTGCTTCCTTAAAAATTTTAACTTGGAAGAGAGCGTTGAGAGCTGGGCTTTGCTACACGGGGAATATTGCTGCTTTTTGGTTTGGCAGGCAGTGGAGCATATAAACACACTGCTGTGCGAGATCCGCCTTTATTTTACTGTGTGGCCTTTATTTTCCCCCCTAAGGAATGACATGCACTGATATCTTCATGCAAAGGTAAGATAAAAACCCAGGTGTCCTCAGTCTGTGAGGGTGACTTAACTTGCCCGGCGGGCGAGGGTGCTGCAGCGGTGACCTCCCGGGATGCAGGGCGACCCGCAACAGGGAGAGATGCTCATGAAAAAGAGGCAAGTGGGCTACTCAGACCCTCTTCCCGGGTCTCACCTGGGCGTCATGTCTCTCCTTGCCTGGCTGGGGACTGTTTCTGCCACCTCCCCGCTGTGCCGTACATCAGCCCTGTGTGCAGAGCAGAGAGCGTTTGTGGTGTGCTGCTTGCTATGTTCTTGTAACTTGGCTAATATGTGTAGGAAGGGGGTGAGCACGTCTCATCGAGCTCCCTCTGATCTCCTGACACTTGAATACCGTGAAATTTGGAAATAGTCAAGACTGCCACCCGGATGCAAATCGAACAAGTGGTCCTACCCATTGAGTAAGGCCTTGGATGGGACTTGTGTCCTGGAATTACATCCCCTTGCATGTCTGATAGAACTGATTTCTTCAGAAGCTCTGCTCCCCCTTGGAGCGGGGGACAGGTACTGAATCCCTCAGTATGACACTTGCAGACCTATCGATGACCTAGCGATGAAGTGCGGTGGCCCTGTTATATTTTTCATTTACTAGGATGCAAGCGAAATCCTTGGTCTAATAAAAACTTTGTGGCTATTTCTGAGGTGCATGTAGGGACACAAAGCACTTGTATTGTGTTTTACTACAATTTGTCTCTGTTCTCGTATTAGCTACTTAGCAAGATTTTCCTATTCCGCTTTCATTAGCGTAAAAGAGCTGCAGGGGGACTTTCCGCAGCAGTGCAATGAGCCGTGCGAGCTCTGAACTCGCCTCTTCTCTCTTTAATCTTGGTAAGGGCACAGCATAGCCCCAGATACCGGCTGCGGGTGGGAAGGACGTGCCCCACATGAAGGGGAACTGAAGGGTTTTATGCCTCGTCTTTCTATAATGGGGTTCCCTCGCACAGAAAAAAGAGACTGAGGGTATAGGAAGCAGTGTGGTGGCTCAAAATCATCCTCACCGCGGTCCGTAGGGTTCTGTTAAACCGAAAGAGAAATGGAAAGAGCAGCTCCGTGTCGGATGAATATCAGTTAATGCTTTTATGAAACATGCCTGGAAAGGCCTGGAGTGAAAATAATGTGTAGGGAGGAAGCCAGCAAGACACAACTGAAAAATGGCAATTGCTTTTTGTAAAACATTCAAAGGAAACGGAACAATATTCATTTTATTTGGAATTTATAATCAAAGGGAAAGTTGCCATTTTGATTGGAGATGGAAAATTGCCTGATTATCTCCACTTTTTCTCTGCCTGCCTGGGGAAGTGTTTCTCTGCCCCTGAAGCGAAGGAAAATATAAAAAGCAGAGGACGGAGAGGGGCAGAAAAATACTGCTTTTGTTTCTGCTTTATATTCTGCTACTGACATTAGCAAACAATACTGTTGCTTTTCAAAGCTGTTCTCCCGCATGTGTGAGGCCTCCCCGGGGAACAACAGCAAGGCACAGGCTTCAGCAGCTGCAAATCTGGATGATTTCCTTGCTTTTACGCAACTTCTTCAGTTCCATGAGGCTCCAATCTGTTGGCTGTTTTTTCAGCCTCCTTATCTGTGAAATGGGACATTTCACAGGATCTTTTTGCAGCTGGCTTCTGTAGATCTGACTGGCAATCCAGTCAATGAATAGGAAAATGAGGGGAAAACCCCAACCCCACAGCTTGACCATTTGTGGCATGTATATTTTATTTATTTATTGCAACTTTCTAATGGCAATATTCCTCCACCTCTGGTGCCAACATCTTGAGGCCTTTTGGAAGGAGCTGGTAGGTGTCATGCGACCGGCTGTCGGAATAAGAGGATGGAGAGGTGCAGAGGGACAAACGGCGTCAGTCCGTGAGCACCGGCATGCCCTGCCACGCGAGGCTGCCTGCTGCTCTCTCTGCTGAGCCGGGGCGAGAGACCCCGCCAGCACCGTGCTCCTGCTCCAGCACTCCTGCCTGGCTTTTCATCCACTCCTTTGTAGTCTTAAAGCCCACCCACAGGCTCAGCTGGGCTTTGGTAGCCAAAATGTGAGCAAATATCGAGCTCCGCAGTCACTCGAAGGCAGAATGAATGCCTGTGAAGTGAGAAGCTTTAAGTTTTTCCAAGGAGTCTCCCCCTTGCCCACCAGACTCCCTGGCACTGGGTTGCCTGGAAGGTGAAGGGGTGCAATCGCTGTACTTTCATGCAACACTTCCAGTCTTGCCGATCACCTTGTGAATTGTGGAGGTGACATTTCCCCCCAGCCTACATCTGTGTGTAAGGGTGGCCCAGCATGGGTGGCACCCCTTCCCTGATGTGTGGAACACTGATAAAAGCCGCTATTATTTTTTTTCCCCCTCATCACTGGACTTTCAGGGGCTGTCATGATCCGCATGAGGCTGGCAGAACATTGCACAAATAACCCTCAGTCCTTGCAAACCACTGGAGGCTGACCGAGTAGCACGGAGGAGGAAAGAAGGTATTTCTTCTTGCAGCCAAAGTACGTGAGCAGAGAACTGCTGAAGCCGCAGGGCTGCAGGAGTAGCCTTGCTCTGACCCAAGCGCAGGCACTGAGAGCGGAGCTGATGGCAGTGCTTTTGCTGTTGGCTTAAAATACTGTCCCCTGGGTGCAGAGTGCTTAAAATCCCTAGGGTAAATAAGAGAAATGGTCAATAAATAATGCATATTTGGCACAGTCTTCCTTTAACCAGCTCTTCCTGTGCTTGCCAAGCTGTGGCTCAATATTTGAGCATCTGTGTCTCGCCTGGGCAGTGGCTGGACAGAGCGGGAGGTGCCTGGGCTGTGCTGGGCAGGGAGTGCTCCGGCGGCACCCAGAGATGATGGCTCAGCAGGCAGAGGGGGGAAGGAGGTAAAGACAAGCCAGCTTTCTCCCAGGCTGTTCACTTTTCCGTATGCAGCCTTTTAAACTGCCCTTATTTTATTTTTCTGAATGCTGTGGCATGCCTAATTAGAGCTGGTTAGCACGAACTGCTAGATGTTTGAAACCAGAAGGGTTTGCTTTTGTCTCAGTGATGTCTGGAGGACTTGGGAAGCTTTTTAGGGCTTGCTCCCTTCCAGGAGCAAGGACGAGCCTTCTGTGGCTGCCTCCCCCTCTCGACTCCCCTCTATCAGCGAGTCACTGAATTTTTAGCATGTCCTTCATGGAAATAGCTCCTTAATATCAGTTGAGCTTTTTGCAGATCTCTCCGTCTCTTGGTGTTTCTCTGTTCCCTTATCTTGTTTACGAAACTGTATTATGTGAGACAAAACTCATTTGTTGTTGAGGAAGGGACATTGTACTCAATGGGATATTTACTGTGTACCTGAGGTATAATCTATCCTCTGCAGTAATACAGACTCCAAAATGAATGGGTATTTATTTATAATAATATAGCAGACAGTCCATAGGGAGGTGTCATCTTGTTTGTAATCAATCCCGGTGCGATGCTCTGGTTGCAGCACAATAACGCTTTGCATTAAGTGATGAATTGGTTTAGTCTTCTTATTCTGACTGTCATTTTTCTTCACTGAAGATGCATTGCCTCCATTACGCGACCCTTGTAGCTAAGCATCAAATATCCACGGGCGCTTAAAAGGGAACGAGTGAGATCATGCGTATTCCTGTGTAGAAAGGGAAGAGAGCAGCCCCCCAAACAGCTGTGCTTTGATTGTAGGGAGTAATGGGTTCCAAATAGGTGACTGGGTGCAGCGTGAGCTGTGCTTGCGGTGAGGTAAGCAATGATTTATTCTGCTGAGGTGGGTCATCATTGAACTAACATTGTATTTCTGGATTGATTTCAACTCGGAACCTGATGACACAGTGGATATTTTACTGCTGGAGAAATAGACCATCCATGATACCAAACAAGCTAGACATATTTCAGAAGAGATGTTCTCGGTATGCTGGGGAAAACAACAACAACAAAACCTCTATTGAAAGAACTGAATTTGGGTGCTCCGGAGATGCAATCGATATGCCTGTGTCGTAAATGTAAGGCTGTTACCATCAAAGAGGAAAACCTGCCCATTGCTCAGGAGTTCATGAGTGAGTTGCCAGAAAAATAATAACTTGCTTTATGAAAGATACTGTAGAAAATGTAGTCACATAGTCATATTTGAAGGCTGTCTTGGCTGGGGTCGGGATGTTTCGCAAAGCAATGCTGCCTGGAGAGGGAGGGCTGGGCTTTGTGTGCCAGCAGGGCTGTGGGATGGGGAGAGAACCTGGGGCCGGCTGGTATTTTTGGTCCTGCGTCCTTCCCTCCCATGTTTGTCCAAAGCCCAGGACACCCGCTATGCTGTCACTGTCGGGTCATTTGCCAGGAGCACCCGTCCAAAGGGCTTGTACCTCCAAGATGTCCTTTAATGCGTGGCAGGTTGGGCTGCTGTGTGCGCCTTGGCTTGTCCTGCACATAAATAGGTTCGAGGGCTGAGAGACTCTTAAAAGTAACATAAGGAGAAAACAAGTCCATGTTTTTAATCCTTTCCGCTCCCTTGTGATACATGAGAAAAGCTTGCAGATGTCCTTCTGTCTTTGTAAAATCAGAAACACCAGGGTATGAAGTCTGCTCTTCACTCTGTTTCCCTGGAGGCAACAGAAGTGTCTCGGCTCTCAAAGGAGCGGCCGGGGTGTGCAGAGACAGCTCTTCTCCTTGTCTCTGGGAATTAGGGAAGGGGTGAGGAAAATACACAGAACACCCGACATACGCTACGTGTTCTTAGTAACAACCATTCGGTTTTCAGTAGGAACAGCTGAAATAATCCTTCCTCTCCACCACTTTTCCATAAAGACTTCTAAGAAAAATGGAGTAGGTAAAAATACATTGAAACACTGGGGAGAAATTGGCGGGTTTGAAAGAGGCTTGAGAACATCCTTGGCACCCTTTTACGCAGCACAAAGAAACACAACTGGAAAATTGCTTTTCCTTCCTAGGCTGCCTTTGCAGAGCGTTAGTCGGAAAAGCTGCTTAAGTCTGCCAGGCTGCATGGTTTTACTGCTGCCCTCCCTCCTGCCGCTGCTTGTGTGATGCCTGGTCCCCGCTGTGGGCACCCCAACCCACTGCGGAGGCACCCCTGTACCGCTGGAGGAGGCAGGCACAGGGGCAGCCTCCTTCTCCCGCTGCCCCCTTCCCAGCTGCAGAAACCGGTCACTAACATGAGAAAAGGCCTCAAAATCAGCTATTCTTCTGAAGTGGGAGCTCCCACTGGGACCTGAGCGCGCAGCCAGCAGGGACGGGGATCTGGACTGACAGTGCCAGTCGGCCGTGGAACTGCCTGGCAGACCTCAGGCTGGGTTGCCGCTTCCCTGGATTTGGGATGAAATACAGGCAGGTGGGTATCTGATGCGTGCGGGTACAGTGCCTGCTGCAGACTACCTCTTGGTCCACAGGATGCTCCTAGATGTAGACGCCCGTCACTTCAGCCTGGGAGGAGGCTTTTGCGGCCCCTCCAAGCTCAGCAGCTCGGGCACTGGGCAGTGCAGGTGCGGTGGTGCTGAGCCTGGGGAGGACTTGACCCCTTGAAGGCTTGCCTGCTCCTTGGTGCTCTGCAGCGACACGCTCAGCCTGCTTGTTGCCTGCCTTCTTTGCCTGCGGCTGGCTTAACTGATGGCTTCCTGAGGGTGAAGAGGGATGGCGATGGCTGGAGTGGCGGATACCGGGCAGAGGTCTCTGCTGGCAGCAGCATCCTGCGGTCTTGACAAAGGCACGTTTTCCTCCTGCTCTTGATGAGCCCTGGAGAGAAGTCAGTCCTTCGCAAGGCAGTCAGGCTTTAGACAAGTGGAAAAACACCATAAAATCAATATGTAGGGAAATTGCAGATGCTCTGGGGCCAAGTGCTCAACGTAACATCAAACTACCTGTCATGAGTGTCGCCCTCCACTTCTACCGACACCATTAAAGTAACTCTCTAAACTGTCAGTTTGGAGCATCCTCTAGGTATGGACTGCAACTCATTTGATCATTTCCAGAGCGCATTCAACTTTCACTGTAATGCCCTGTTTTATACAGCTACCTTGGATATAGGCTGTTAAATCTTTGCTCCCAATCACAGTATATTAGGCTCCATTATATACAGCCTTGACATAAAGATCTTGCTATGGCACGCCAAATTCTTCCCTCTCAAATTCAGTCTTTCGAAGAGAGGGAGATTTCTACTGCACGGCCATCTTGAGTCTCCCCTCCTCTTTTTGGAAAGGGAAAACTAAAGCTCAGTGTGGATTTGTGAGGTTAATTATCTACTGCAGAGCATCTCCCTTAGCGTCTGGGAGGCGGTGTGGCTCCTGGCTAACGTGCTGCTGACTGAGATTGCTTGGGTCCGATTTCAGGTTGGTTACTGAGCTGGGGAGTGGCACAGGACAAATCACTCCTTGCCTCAAATTTCCCATATATAAATTGGAATAAATACTGTCGGTTCTGTTATCTGGTACTGTGACAGTGCCATCATCAGAAAGACTGTACGAGATATAAGTAGTATTTATAAGTATTATTTATTAATTTTAATTATAAATCCATTAGGTTTTGAACTGAACTGTTGCCTTTATAATGGGTTTTAATTTAGATCTGTGGGCACGTGTGAGCTTTTCTCTGGAGCTGTCTTTACTGAGTTAGATGTCTGATGCAAACTAGCTGGCTGGGCTTCCATTACAGTCAGTGTAGGAAGCATCCCCTGCAAAGGCAGGTGATAAATTCCAAATCAGCTGTGGTGGCTCCTGCCCTAACCTTCGTATGTGTAATAAAAGATCCAAGTTGTGTTGCATGGCTCTCTTCTCTTGCGAATCCTGAGCACTTGCACATGATGATGGCATTTCCAAATGAAGTCTCTTTCTGTGTGTAGCTGTGATGCTTTGAAGGTGTATACTGTATTTTATTTGGAAAATTTATTTCCAAAATGTTTCCAAGATGTGTGGAGTTACCATTGCCAGCAGTTTACAAAATCACCCTTCTTTAAGGGAAAACCCTCTGCTGTAAGGTGAGGTAATAACATGGAGGACTTGAAAATTATTCCTGTCTCTTGCTCGCTGATCGGTTTAGCAGTTCTGCTTTTCCCAAGATGAACTTCGCTTTAATGAGTCTTGCTGCTGCTGTACTGCATATATACCATGTGCTCAGCCTTGGGCTCATCCGTACGACATCTTGTACTTCGGTCTGTAAACTGTCTTCCTCCACGCTGTTGGCATTTTGCTTCCACCTCTCTCTGAGTCCTGCCTGAGTCCTAACTGGGTGGCTGGACAGCTTATCGCCTAGGTGAGATGATAACTTAAATCGCTTAGCTCCCTTCTGTCTCTTCCTCGCTCCCTTTTGATCTTGAAGCTGGTTTTAGTTCTGATGCCTGATTTTCCGTTGTGTTGAGCTCTCTCAGTCTATTAAAACTTCTTAATATGATCACAATCTTGTTTCTTTTCTTTACTGGCCTCTTTGCTCGATACAGCTGCTTGCAAGCTTAACTTCACTCTAATGTGTTTTCCAGCTCTGTCACTCAGCTGCCCTGCCTCCTCCACTAGCAATTTCACGGAGTCAGCAAAATCACCCTAATTCACAACTTTTAATCGGTCATTCCTGTCTAAATCCAATCTGTGGCTACAGAAACAGTAGTGAGTCGCTATTCTTGCTGCTTCTATTTTGAGAAAGGAAAAAGATGTGGAAGAGAAGGAGAGAGGAGATGCCATCTGCGTGCAGAACTAGAAGCTAAGGTCATATCTTTTTCCTGCGTGACATAAATTCCTGTTAAAGTAAATGGGATTTATATCCTGCAGTGAAGAAAAAGACCTCAGGAGCTTTTGCTTGTCCTTCTGATTACCGTAGCACTAAGGAGGTCATTAAGGCCTCCATTTCACTTCCAGCTGAGCACCTTTGACTTTTCAGAGGTGCTGAGGACTTCTACCACCTGCTGACCTTACTAGGAACCAGAAATATCCATCAGGTCCTGATGCGCAGGTGTGAATATCTGAGTGTTCGTGTCTGTGTTTGCTCTCTCTCTCCCCAGACTCACTCTCTGTTAGCTCATTTGTCTACAAAATTGAGATGGCAGTAATTGCCTGCTGGCCAGGGGTGTCTGTGAGGGTTAATGGCCGTGCTACAAAGTGGTTTGATGATCGTGAGCACTGTAAGACCTACCTACTTGGTAGGGCTTCAAATGAGACTGTACTCATGGTCTTTTTTAAAACCACCTTGCCTTGGGCTGAGCCTCCGTGCCGGGCTGGGATAGCCCAGTGTAGGTGCAAGGAGAGAGGTTGCAGGCGCCCTTTTCATGGAACCATCAGCATGTGTTGAGTTCATAGTGGTGGGGCACAAGCCTGTGGACACAGAGATACTCTCTGCCTCCTTGCGAGGTAGAAATAATATATATCAGGAAGAATGTTGTTGTGCTAGTGTGTCCATAAAGATACATAGACAAGGCATTTTTTTCCTAGCATAACTCTTGCCCTGTGTGGGTTAATGTGGGGACCAGATGAGGTCTCCTTCTCTCCCCAGGCATCTGCAAATGGCCTCTGTGCATACACAATTTGACTGTATAGTGTATACATTGTGTTAGATGTGTTTTCCGTGCAGCAGGCTTGCATAGCACAAAACAATGCATGTCGTATTTTTGTTTAGGAAACCCGACACAGAGACACGAGAGTCCTTGCACAGGTCTATCTGTATCCACTAAGGATCAAACCCCTCCACCCTTACCAAACCACTGTCCTGTCAGAAGTTTATGGTGTGGGTACAGTCATCTCTTTTGTCCCTCTGCGGTTGGACTGTCTGTTCAGGGTCAGTAAATGTGTACTTAGCAGTGACCAAATAGCTCCTTTCCATATGCCACAGCGGCGCAGGACAGCTATTAGGCATCTTTTGATGGCTGCGGGATAAGACGTTTGTGAGATCTCTCTAAGACCAAAAGTTGGGGCTAATGCAAAGTGATCAAGGGCAGGTTTTAAAAAGGAATTAGGCACTTGAAAGCCATTGAAATTGAAAAAGATGAGAGCAGTGACCTTGAGGAGTTTTATTTGCGAACACCAGATCTCCAGAACAGCTGAATATCAGCCAGATTGAAAGTAACCTGACCTAAAAGTGAACAAGCAGAATGTGTGAGAGACAAGCATGTAAGTGATGGAGGCCAGCAGCAGAGAAGCAAGGATGTGATTGTGTTTAAAGTGGAAGCTAAACACTCGGCCTTAGAGCCAAATGTAAGAGCAGAGGAAGGCCGGCAAGAGATGGAATAAACAATCTTTAAGGATGTTGTGGACAGTATGTACACGGATATGTTGGTCGCAGGAGCCACTGGTTCTTATTCATAGCTTTCAGCGCTGGAGAAAATGACTACTCGCAGGACTGGCTTTCGCTACTGGGATTTTCTATTCTGAATGTTTGTTTTATGGTCTAGAGGCAGCCTTACCTGCAGAATAGGCAAGTCCTTCTCTATGACACTTTGCTGGGCTGTTCTGGGAATTGCTAATGGCCAAGCTGTATTTTGAACAGAGATTTATGATCACCTTCCCAGTCAATTAAAATTCTAGATATTGCTAAGGCAGAATTCAATTAAGGTTAATTGGAGCTTCTGAAAACTGCTTTTCCAAAGGGAAACAATGGTGGGATTGCAGATCCTAGAGGGTTTATATCACTTTTAAATAACTTTCAGTTCTGCTCTTGCCTGACGCTGCTCTAATCTTCCCTCAAGCCCCACACTCTCGCTATTATCAAGCAATTCAAATGTTGATTTTTTTTTTCTGTCATAATTTATCATTTTGACTTATTTGTTCTTTTTACATCATCTTCTAAAGGCGTGAAAAAAACCCCCCAAACTCTGCAGAAGCCTGGAAATGTTTTTGTATCAGTCCCAGTGGCCTGACATGAAAGATATATAGCCACTTCTAAGAATTTGACAACACTTCAGTAACAATTATCCAGACAGGTACAATAACAACTCCCTTTTCTTTTGCTGTTGAGAGGGATGATAAGGTTTTAATGAATTGTCAATAAAGATTAAAAAAGAGTAAAATAAACAAAGAGTAGAGAAAACAGGTGCAAACGAAACGCCATTAAAATGCAACTCAGGTTTCCCATTCTACCCTAAATTTTATTTTCTTGGCATCAAGGACTATTGTGACAGTTCTTCGCACACTTGATTGAACTGGAAAAACACATGGGACTGTATCTTGGTCACAGAATGCAGAACATGTAGCTCTCAGCTCACAGAGCAATCTTGCAGAGGGATGAATAATCCTTTCAGCAGTTCATTTTGTCAGAATTTGCAACCCGTTGTTTACTGTATGGGGACTAATAACAAAATGCCAACAAGGAATTAAAAAAGCAAGAGAAGGAGCCATATAGAGAGACAGAACAGCGACAGCTTGAGGGTCCCGCTCCTTCTCGCCCCTGTAGTGTGTGGTTGTCATTTGCCGACTGGAAGATTTTTTTTGTTGAGTTTTACTTTCGCGGTTTCGGGAGTAGATTAACATTTCTCTCTGCACATGCCCTGTGTTTTGCTGTTTAAAGGAAACCAGAGCAACCCTCGACACAAGTGGATTTTAGCATTTCCTTCTCTTCATGGGAGATAAAGGGAAACAAAGCCACGGGCAATTATTGTGTAGAAGTTAAAGGGAAAAGTTTCTTTGATAAGAGATGATTGTGTAATTATACAATCGCCAAAGGAGAGGAACATGTAGGTGGATCCACTCTCTGATGTGTTGATTACTAATGAATTCTCTGTATTCCTTGTGGAAAAGAGCCACAACTGTAAAATTAAATAGTCAATGCCTCTTTGATGAAAGGGTTTGCAGCCACTGATGTCCTTTATCAAAATGCAGTGAGCTTTGAAGGAACAGCAAGAATAGCAAACCTCAGCTTCAAGCAAAGCAATCAGAGTGGAGAAACTCTACAGAAGTCTTTTTCTCTAGGAAATTTGTTTATAGTGTTTTCTAGTAACAGAATCCTTTTGCCTGGGAAAATGATGGGTAGGCTATTACCAGGAGGCACTCAGCTGCTGAAGTTACGGTCAGTACCATACAGCAGATGGGCGGAAGATACTAGATTTGGTGTCACATTTGGGTGCGTGAGTTAGCAAGGACTGACAGATATAGAGGCTTTAAAAGCATCCTTGCTTAGGAAGGTGAAAAGTGCCATATGACTACTTAGTGAAGCGTGCATCCTACTTGACAGTCCAGGGAGCGCTAGTGTGCGTTGCTTGCTCTCCTTCCCTTCCCTTCCCTTCCTTCAGTTCTCCACGTAAGCTCATGCATTAACTTTTGAAAGAAAACTTCTTTTCATGAAGCTTCCTTTTTTTTTTCGTCTTGCAATTCACACTGTACTCCTAGGACAGGAATTTACTTGTTAAAGCGTAGCACTCACCAGGAAAATAAACATTTGTCTTTGGGATAAAATATAACAAAATCATCTTTGACCTGGGATTTTGGATGTGGAGTCAGGCAGGATGATGACACGTGGCAACTAGATGCTGTCTGCTGCAACTAAGGGGAAAGGATACTGTAAGCACTGAGTTATTCCCTGGAAAACAGAAAGAGGAAAATGGCATTAAAGCAACAGGTACCAATCCCTGGGCTGCCCAGTGGCAGAGGGTGTTTTGAGTTGTAGCCAGAATGAGGGTGGATGGGAATCTGTGTGTGGTCCTCCTGCCCTGGTGCAGTCAGGTGGACTTTCTCAGGCAGCGTCACTGGTGATATTGGAGCCGGTAGAGTTATGTAAATGGTTGTTTATAACATCCCTCACACGTTCCTCGGCTGTGCAGAGTACTCTGAGATTCCCTGGAGGAGAAAAGTTGTGAGTAGCTGAATATTTTTATTTGCTAAAAAATAGCTGAGAAGACCTCTTTATAAGGTGCTCCAGCCATAAAATCAGAAGTTATTCTCCCCGCTGTTATCTTCTCAGGAAACAAATTCCGCTGCAAAGCTTTTCCGAGGCCATTTTAAAGCAATATTGTTAAATACATTAAAGGCCACTTATTTTGAATTCACATGCAGCTGAGAGACATGTTATGACTCTATAACTAAATGGAAGACCTAGTAAAAAATAATGCATTTTTGCTCAGACTGAATACAGCTATTGCTGCCTAGGTAGATTGTTCTGAAGAGAGGACCCACGAGCTGAAAATACTCCATTGCTGTCTGTTGGGACATTGTGAAAAAGGTTTAAGAGGATCTGGGTGATCCCAGCATACCTGGAAAAATAATGCCAGCAAGGTTATCAGGCTCAAGGCTATCTATAGCAATCTCCTCAAACATTAAAAAGAACGCAAAAGGCTATACAACAACCCTCATAGCTGATACTGTGAAATGAGAGGGAAAGGAATATTGAAATAATACATGAATAAACAAGTGGAATAGATGTATGACTAAGTGGACGTATTTCCCTATAGATACAATATAGAGGATATGCAGAGCTGAAGGAAAATGTTATACTGCAATCTTTGAATGTTACACTGCAGTCTTTGCAGAGGAGAGCACAGGCTGGAGCCTGAGATTAGCTCCTGCAAGAACTGGGATCAGGAATCTTAAACTCCTCCTCTTTCTCTGCCTTTTGTTTTTCAGACTGGAAATGCTTTTTCATGGGGGCTTGTACTAGAGAGGCTCAGCAACGCTTCTGTCATTACAGCACATTTGTCTTGGATCACTCAGGATGTATTTGTGTGTAGCTCAAATTCCTACTAGGTACTGAAAATGCAGAGAGATTATTTTATTATCCCTTTACTGCATGGTATATTAAAGGTTTCAAGAAAATCCAGCCAATTGATCACAGAGCATGCTGTCCTTGAAAGGTATGCTAGTCTTTCCAGTGCATTTATCAACGAGGCAACTCAAGGCAATTCCATGTTGGCATCAGATTTCACATCTACAGGTTCATAACCAGTGCTTATATCCACACTTATTTATGTTTGTCTGAGCTCCTGGGCTGAGAATTCAGGATGTGTGTGTGTGCATGCATGTTTGTGTGTATGTGTTTACATCTAGAAATGACTGAATCATTATAGGTGGTTGAAATAACGCATTTTGTGTTCGTTAGGCTGACCTGCTCCCTCCAAAAAATGGGGCAACTCTACCTTGAAAACTGAGAAAGTAATATCAACATTGACAATGTGGTTCAGTTTTTGATATGCTATGTGGCATATCATAAAGGTTCCATATTCTCCCTCATCCAAAGCCTTCATGTTTGCTTCCTTGTTCTGATTTTGTTTCTTTAAAGAGGATGTAATACATTTTTTCTGTAGCTGCCTATGGCCATCAGTAAGGGAAGCACCCAGAAGAACCGGGGCAAACACATGTGTGTAAGTTTGAAATTTAAACAAATTAACTTTTATTTGTGCAACTTAACTGTAGGCTTCCTTTTCTAATCATTTGGCCTGAAAAATATGGCTATTTGGGGTTTTATTGGTAGTTATGTCTATAATATTGCAAGATATCCTAACAAGAGCTGCTGCACCTTTCATCTGATAGGCCTTAGGAATTCATCCGGTTACTGAACACAAATTGCCCTGAAAGTATTTTAATTGGGAGACAAAACATATTCCAGTGATAAGCACAAAGTGAAATTTCCATGAAAATTTTTTCAAACACAGCTTCTCTTGCAGACCTCTTTGTGAGGGCTGAGTTGTCAGAGAGGCGTAAATACGTTAAAGAGAAATTCCCTTAATTTGCCAGCACGTTCAGTGATAATACAGGTCACCGGTAACTTTTGAACTGAGAAAACGACCATAAAAAGTTGCAATGAGAATGGAAGTACGGGTTCTCTGCTCTGCTATGTCAAGGTGCCTGCTGTCCAACAATAGCAGAAGGTCTGAAAAATGCTTTGAGATCCTTAGGAGATGCCATGGATGTGCACCTTACAGAAGCATCTTAATTACATACTAATGAACACCACAGTAGCAGACAGACAAGGGAAGGACAAAGTATTGTATCTATCCTAGAAACAGATACAAGCTGGGAGCTGATTTTTCGAGTACCTTCCTTCCATTAGTGATTTTTATTTTCAAAGTGAAATAGTTTAAACTTACCTGTTTCTTTCTTATTTATGTTGATGTGTTTATATGATTACACCATTCTAGGCTACATCCCTTTCTCCCTTTTATCTGTGAATCTCCAAACTGATGGGATTTTACCTGAGAAAAGGATTTAACGCTACCTGGACATTTCAAGATGAAACTAATGAGGCAGCGATGGCATTTTTTTTTTCTGGGTTTGGTTGGCTCATTCATTTCAGATCTTGAAAATGGAAAGAAAACAGTTGTGAGCACAACATAGTTTTATGTTCTATACACCTTCTTTTTCTTTTTTTTGAGCATTTACTTGCTCATTCAGGGCCCTTGGGTTCAGTTGTGCTCCCCCCAATCTTGCCAGCGTCACAGATCTAATTGATGTGTTTTGGTAAGCACTCTTCTCTATAGTTGTTTGCATTTTGAGCTTTTATGCAGCTTACTGGAGAAATTTCTCGCTACCTTTTTTTTTGTTGGAAACATGTATTTAGAAGATAGTTGCTTCAAGACTTTCTGTTGTACCAATTTTTCAGTATAGCCACCCCGAAATGACTCCAGGCGAGATTGCACAAAAAGCAGAGAAGAGTGATTATCCAGAAAAATCCAAACCAGAAGGCTGTTGCAGAGTTGTGGGGACAGCCAAGCAGGAATGAAGGGGATATTGTTGCCTAGAGCTGGGTTTAGCTTGGGTGGATGAGCCACCAAGCTAGCGCAGGCTGAGCAGCATCCCTCGCTACAGCCTGCTTCTCACCCCACTCCGTGCCTTTGGGCAGCGCTCGTGGGAGATGGTCCTGACATGTTCCTTCAGAGTTCAGTCCATCTTCACAGCCACTTGTTTTCCTCCATCATTTGCTTGATGCTTAATCAGAGCTGGTCCCGTGCTTCTTGTCACTGCGGGAGTGGGTGCCCCACCCTGCTTAGGAGGTGCTGCTCCATGCCAGTGTGGGCCGGTGCTGCCCGCTGCTCAGGTGGGCAGTCGGTGCCTCCTGTGAGTTTGGCGAGAGGCACAGCTATCTGCTGCTCCTGGGGGTTTGTTCTCAGGGCAAAGCCCTTTCAGGTATAAATCTATGGTTTGTGCTTTTTTCCGAACCGTTGCAAAGCCGGGATTAATGCATAGCGTGTATTAAAGAGCAAGTCTGAAGGCAGTTAATCACCTTGCAGCAGCTGTGGGTTGAGTGGTGTCCCCGGCTCTGCTCCTGAAGGACACTGGGGCAGTGTGTTGGAAAGGTGCTGTGAATGCCTGATGAGGCTGTGGCACTTTCCACAGCCCCGCTGCAAGCCGGAGCTGTGCTGCCTTCCTCCACGATGCCATTAGATGGCAGTAAAGGCTTTCGCAAAGGGCGTTGCGGGGGGATTTCTTTAACTCCAATTGTTTGTCGCTCAGGGATCCTTGTAGGAGACCTTGATCATAAATCCCGCATGCAATAAGGGGTTCATAATGCATCCTACAGAGTACATGCTGTATTGTTCCCCGAGATATAGAGTTTCATTTTCAATAGAGAAGGCCCTTTTCTTTCCCCTTTTCTATTTCTTTTCCTTTTCACATCTAGCATATTCCCACTGTTTAATTTCCTTTGAAAGAAATGGGCAAGCTAAGCCTTTAATGTGCACTGACCAAGACATCTCTGTGCTGGTTGCAGGGAAATGCAGGGTTACTAGTACGAGGGAGTGAAAATGGATAAGCCACAGTTTTGGCAGGCTGGATATAGAGGGTTATTCCTTGCCTAAAAATCAACATTACCCTTGTCAAAAATGTATTCATGCTGTTCCACCGAGACAGAGTGGCCAGACGCAGAAAAATATTTTGCAGAGGTCTGATTCGGTATGGGAAAATAGTTAAGGAGGAAATTGAAACTTGATTTTGCCTTGTTTTGTCATCATCAGTAGCTATCAGGTAGAAATTTGGATGTAAAAAACAGGTGGGAAGAGAAACAGATATTCTTTTCTGCCACATGGTGACATTATAGGCTCCGTTGATAATAATGTGCTATGGGAAGAATTACTGATCTTCACGAAGGTGAAGAAAAGCAGACTTATACCTGCCACACACCCACACTTCAGCATGTTCTTATCACTGGTATTACTTTCAGCACATTCTTCTCAGCATCAGTAATAAAAAATAGGTGAAAAGCCATTAGCGAGATTTCCTCCTTTCATCTTACGGGGGAATGGTGCTAAAGACAATGTTATACACGATTTGCTTGAAAACAGCCTTTCTAAAAACATTGGTTATGATCTGGGATTTGGGAGCTGCAGTGCAGGAGTCAGTTTTGGATTCTTTAAGCTGGTTCTGTGACATGCTGCTGATGAAGTTGGTGGGGGAATATATGCAAAGGCAGTCACCGTTTGAATCATATTAACGGACAACCGGGATGACAGAAAGCTAGAAAAGCCTTGCACAGCCACCCAGGAGCATTCTTTGTTACCAGCATGTGCTGCCTTAGATCAGAAATACAAAGATGGGGATCTCATCGGAACAGGCTTTTTCATGGTGTTCCTTCTGCTTTTAATCGGCCCAGAAATGCCAAGTGGCTGGCACCGTGGGGTCTGCTGGTGGCTATGCTCTAGTCCAATGCAAGCCAGCAACCGTTTTCTTGTAGGGCTGGGTAAGGAGAGAAGATGGGGTGTTACTGGGCAAAATGGTTTTGTGATGTGGAATTTTTCTTCTCCTCTACACTGGGAGCTTGGGAGATACTCTGGGACTTACTGGCCTGCTGTCTTTTAGCACTGAGTGAAAGCTGAATGTCTGCAGAAGGCTCCAGGAGTGGCTATTGCTCCTCTAACACGTGGTTATTGTGACTCTTCAGGTTCTGCCTGAGACGAGCTTCTGAGAAGCTGTGGTAAGAGCTTCTCAGTTGTCTCTGACCTTCATGGCCATGCTTAGGCCAAATGTGGCATGGGGCCGCAAGTGGCCCCGGGTGCAGCTCCACAAGACAACCGTTCGACCATGGATCAAGGCCCCAATTGTCTTCCTGATGGCACTGACTTGGTAGAAGTGTTGCCTTTGACTGGAGTAGGGCCATTGCTTTTTCCCACTGGAAATCAGATGGCGACTTCAACAGTATGAAGATTTTACCACATCTGGTATTGTCAGTTGCTTTTTTTTTTTTTTTTTTTTGGTCAGATATAAAACAACTGTATTCAAAATCTCACTACCTAGAGGGTTTCTTTTCTGTGAAGGCCTCTAACTGTGTCCTCACTCGGACCGCTCTGAATTAATGCAAACCTCTTGACTTCAGCTTGAAAGTGTCACTCTTCAGGTTGAAAGTATAAGTGCATTGCCAGGACTTTGGAGTGTTTTGAAGGCTGGAGTTTATAAGTAGGATTGTTGAAGTTGGAATAATTTTAATTTTATTTCCTTTTCTCCACTTTGTGGGAGTACTTGATTTTCCCTACCTTACAGTTTTATATGTATTGTGAGTTTCTCCAGGTTTCTATAACCCTTGGTGGTTTCTTTTTTGTGAGAGTTGTGTAGATGAGAGATGTATGGACTGAGACCCCTCCATCTTCTTTTTTTACCAAGAATTTACCAGGGCTTGCTCAAAATGCAGGCATTTTAGGATTCAGTATTACTAGGAAAAGGTTCAAGGGAGATTTATGTGTGAGCAATTCTTATTTTATTGATGTGCCTTTCCTGAATGTCTTCTCAAGATCCAATGCCATTTTTTAAACTGACTTTGGCTAATGATAAGCTCTGGGGTAGGAACTGTCTTATGGCCCACAGAGGTTCTAGTTATTTGGTTTTGAAATTCTGTGTGTATCTTATTAGGGTTTCTGTATTGTAACCGCACATGTTCAGAATCTAGGGCTGAGTCCTACCCTCAGTTTCTCCCAAACGATGCTGTATCTTGAAGATATGGATATAAATTAATTTGCCTTAAGAATGGTAATCTTGGAAGCCTTAGCCTTGACTTTGTACTGCCATATTCACAGATAGAAGGGGAGAGAAATTAAACTTTATATCCTCTTTTCTTTTTTCTTCTCCCATCCTGCCCCTCTTTAGCCTTTCTGTGATACTAACGCAGGGCCAAGGTGGTCCCTCAAGGCCACCCTTTTTGTTACACTGACCCAAGGGCAGGTTGCCCTCAGGGACTTCCCTGTAGGAGTTTTTGTAGGTTTCTTTTGTCATCCAGGCTCAGTCCCTGGCCTGGGCCAGAGCAGCACCTCCCTCCTGAGGGGCAGCAAGCTGTGTGTTTGGGTGGATGGGTCGGAGCAGGGCTGGCAGCTGGGGTGCATGGGGATGGTCGTGCCACTGGAGGTGGCCTGGGCATCGGGCTCCCAGCTCCCCAGGCGCCCGGGGCTGGCTTAGCCTTTCCTGCAGCCTCGTGTAAGAACATAAGCCTGAAGTAATGTGTCAGCCTCAAAGAGTCCTTCAGATTTCACCTTCTTTTCCCACTGTTCCTAGCATGCCTTTTACCCCTTCCTATAATTGGAGATACTGTACTCTGCGGATAACACCTACCCACTCTGCCTGCAGGCCAATAGGTATTGTATAACATTACTTTCCTGCTACCTGACTTTATGATTGACAGAAGCGTTCACAATATTTTTTTTTTTTTGAGCTTGACATGTAATTTGTCCCCAAACCATTTGTGATGTTCTGGAAAATAACTTCCCTTCTTTTTAGAGACTTCGAAAACCTTTCGATGTGCTGGAATTGAGAGGGAAGCAAGGATTGTGGGAATGCTCCTTTTCAGAAGCCCGTGGTCAGATCTTTGACCTTGTAGCAGAAGGTGGTTGGGAAGGGATACGTCATGAAAAATTCAGTTGGTAATATTTCAGGGTGCTGTTCACATACGCGAAAGTGGGATGGGCACAGCTTCTGTGAATAGCTAGTGCTCCCCAAGGTATATGCCACAGAGCATTATCGGTTGCCCAAGATTTGCATCATTCTTGCATGTTGGTGTCTTTCTTGATCCCCATTTCACCGATTTCATACTTAGGTATGCAATTCCAGTGCTGTTATTCAGTAAACTGTACACACAGAGAACACGAAGCACTTCACAGCCCTCCGACTGCCAAGGAAAAAACCTTCATGCTTCCATTTGACTTGGATACATTTTAGTTTTCACAATACTTTATACCATTAGTCTTTTCTTTTTTTATCCAGGGAGACTGAGGAATATAGAAAATGAGAGTTTCATGGGATGGCAGGTTTCACCACAAACATACAGGCGTCCTAATTTCTGTTAGAAGTCAAATATCTGAGATAGATTAGAAATGTATTTTGCAATTTGAAGTTTAATTGGATTTGTGCTCAGAAGAGGAATCCAAGTGAATGAAAGGGATCTCAGGATGTTCTTTTTCAAGCTCCAAAAAAAATTGTTTTGATGAAATGCAAATCCTTGAATATTAGCATTTTTTTCTTGGTGAATATTTGCTGTAGCCCTGCTCAGAACTGAGTCAAATCCTGTCAACCCTTTCGGTCCTTTCAGCATTTACAGTTACCTTTACACCCACTTAGGGATCTCAGCCTAGTTAGTGCTTAGTGAAATTTAGTGAATTTGACTGTACTTACTAAATGCATTTGCAACTACTGAGGAATGGCCATGTTACTACCAGTATATGTATTACTATCTACGTACCCTTGTGCATGGAGCTGGATTTTTCTCAGTGGTGCTAGATGGTACTGACCTGGAGGAAGTCATTCATTGCATCTGTGGTGATAAATGAGTCGTTTGGTTCCCACCTCGGACAGCTGTTTCATCTTCGGTTATGCAAAACAGAAGGAAAATACTGAAGTTATCTTAAAATGAGGCTTGCATTTTTTTTTTTTTCTGCTACCAGCTCATCTCTAGGAGTCTGAGTCCTGCAAATTCACACTGAGGCTGCTCAGACCATAATTTGGGGGCAGCAACAGCAGACAAAATCCCTGCTTCTGCTTTGTCCCTTCTGTTGTGTGGCAGAGCTGCTTTTGCAGCTGCACAATGGTGTGGATTCAAGAAGCTGAAAAACTGTGGCTTTTCCCCACCCCTCCCTGGGTTTTTGAGCTGAACCTGTACCCAGCTCCAGTTCAGCATGGAGTTGCACCAAATATAAGGGCCACACTTGGCTGTATCGTCTAGAGGGGAAGGGCAGACAGGGACTGGAAGATTTCAGCTGGTTTAAAGACTGCAACTTCTGAGTGTCTAAGGCCAGACAGATGTAGGCTACTTTTCTAGTTCCTACCCACTAGAGGCTCTCTCTTGCGGGCCGTCCAATTTTCTGTCCTCTGTTCTGCGAAGTTTGTAGGCATTTGCTTGACATCTCAGTAATCCCAGTGATGACAACTCCCTGCACTGTGCAGAATCAAGCTTTGCACCTCTGGGTACAGGCTTGTAGTGTGTCCTCGGGCAAAGCTAAAGCATACAGCTGTAGTGCAGAGATATGCACAAAAAACAACATAATTATTTACACTGTAAATGCTTGGTTCCCTTTGTGTTATTTCCAATATTCCCAAGAAACCCTGCTGGTTCCCCTTGTAATACAAAAAATAACATGGCAGTTACAGTGAACTTCCATGAACGGCACATAGTTTCACTGAAGTATTTCTTTTTCTTGCCTTCATCTAAAACCTAAAACCAAGCAAACAATGTTTCTGTGACACAGTAAGAGAGCTGGTATGAGAGAATTTGTCTCTAGAGACCGCAGTGCATTCTCAGCTATCAACCTGAGGCATTTTGTGCTCTGTGGAAGCTGTTTTTGCAATTCATCTCCTGTCCATTCCTTGGCTTTTATGTTGTTGTAGGGCCCGATCCTGCAAACAGTGATGTGGGAGGTGGATTAGCTCATGAACGGGCTCACGGTTGAGCTTGGAGTGGAAGTTATACACCTAATCAGACATGCATCTATAGCTGCTGGATTGGGTCTCTCCTCCTTCTCCCCCCCAGATGAAATATTCAGTCTTCATAAATTGACACAGTGAGGTAAACCTCCTGACTTGCACATTTGTAACACAGACCTGTAACAAAACCTGTGGTTTTTTCCCTGAAGGTTTGCATTGGCTAGGATGGAAAGCCCCTCACAGCTGAAGCAATCTATGTTTTAAACATTTTCCCTTCATGTGCCTCCCAGTTAAAATGTCATCTAAAGTACAGCTGGAAAATCTCTTATAGAAAGAATAATTCCTTTTCCTTTCTACTTTCTGGCTATTTCTGCATGTTTTACCTCAGATCCACCTGTCCTCGGGCCCAGACAATGCTTCTGTAATTTATGGATGCCCTTTGCCTGTGTCAGCTGCACTGGAGTCTGCAGAGCTTCTCCTGCCTCCAGAAATGTTCAGAACCGTTTGATGGTATCCTTATACACAGACGGCGCTGTGATTCCTGCCTGCAGAGGGAAAGGGATGGGAGCAGAGATGGGGCTCCATAGACAGGGCGATTAAAAGCAGGCTGGGATGGGAAAAGGCGATTGACAAGGGAGATAACGAGAAACAAGCTTGCAACCTTAGAGTTCTTCATTTTACACTTGATTTCTTCTCTTAATGTCTATGTCATGTCTTATTTTTGCCATAGCCATTTCATACACATGAAAACAGAGGCATGAATAAAATGGCTGGGAAGCTTCTCCGTGCTAGGGCTGGACATAGGAACCCCAAGACCTCTCTCCTGTCCTTCCCTCAAAGTCTGCGGCCCCAGAAGTGGAAGGGAATGGCAGCTGAATGGTGGAGTTAACGTCACTGGATTGTACGGCCCTGTTTCTCCAGGACTGCATGCCACACTGCCATAACCACCCCAGGACCAGCAGGTCCCGTCAGGCCCGCAGGCTGTGTTCCTCTTTAATTGCTAAAGGACTGACAGGAACTTGCAGGCTTTGCCCAGGACTCCACTTCTGTCCCACCCCGTAGTTTCCTTGTGTGCGTGTGATCACAGCTGTGCTACCCAGAAAAACCTTGCATCAGGCGAGTGCGTGTTGGTGGCAGGCTAGCTGCAGAGTAGCCAAAAGGCTATGTTTTTATGCAAGAAGGTCAGGGTGTGATCTAAGGGGAAGAAGGAGGTGTGATGGGACTCATGCATTTTCCTTCTCGCAGGAGCACATAAAACTACGGTTGGTCTTAGCAGGCACTGCAGGGAATGAAGTAATCAAAAGTATGACTGCAAGATAGCGTAGACAGACTCTGGGCTGTCTGTAAACTGAATACTAGCCTGGGTGCTGCTAGCTATGTGGCCATGGCAGTGTAGAGCTTAGCTTGCGCGGCTGGTGTTCATCCAGCTTGTCTGGAGTTTTTTGGCAGCTGTGCTAAGCTTGGTGGTGCTGCAGCACTGCAGGAGGCTATTCAGCCCTAGACAGGTATGTCCCCTCAATGGTCTTCCAGTACCAAGCATCACCGTGGCATACCCACCATGGGTAAGGTGTGGGATGCAATGCCCTGTTGATATTACTGGTGCATCTTTGGCATCTCTAAAATGAAATTTAAAATTCAAGCATTTTTATTGCTGACCCATCAATAAATTGACCTAGCAGGTAGCTAACACAGAGGCTGGGCAAAGGCTGGCATTTGGGACCACGTCTACCAGCTCTCAGAAGAGTTTTGCCGCATGCTAGCAGAGCAGGAGCTCGGGAGTCTGAGGGACGAGGAGGGTCCACTTCCATTACAATGGGAAGATAATCAATCATGCTACTAGCTTTTGTCTTGGCAAAGGTATTTAGCTATCAGCCAGCTGGTTAGCTGCCTCAAGGCCACCTGCTTGACTGAAAAATAGAGAATCAGTTTCTTTCCCTTGCAAAGGGAAGTAGGGAGTATTGACTTGTGTGATAATTTTAGGTGGATGATTAAATTTGGCCTCTTAGGCCCCAGCTGAAAATTCAATTCAGATGACTAGTTTGCTTTTCATACACTGCTGAGCAATCTTGTGTTCTGCCACCACTAATGTTCCTGATGTTGATTGTCCTTTCACTTTAACAAAGCGCAGAAATGCCCAGCCTACTCTCTATTTCCCATGGCTTTGGGCTATCAAAACATAATGAGAAGACTGCTTTTGGCTTAAGGATACAGAATCTACCCTGAGAGAGACTGACTGTTTACCCCCAACGTCACATATTGACGTTGTAATGGGTGCAACAAATAGCCAGGTCAGAAGGATCATAACTTTTCTACTGACTTAGGCTGTTTTCAAATATTCCAAAGAAAGCTGCCCAGGTCTTGAACACATATTTCCTGGTGGGGGGGAAAACCACCAAAACCCAAACTGGCATGAACTTAGTGCTGGAACAACCTACATTAATGGTAGGACTGTAGGAAAAAACCCTCTGTAAACAGGTGTGAGTGATGTAGGGAAGACAAGGGTGAGAAAGGGGAAAAAGGAGAAAAGTATTCTATTCTGTGTTGTGCTCCTATGGATATATGTATGCTGAGGATTCCGGATAGCAATGTGAGAGCAATGCTCCTGAAATGCAGCGGAACTGAATGCTGATGGAGGCATCTGATTGCCTTAAAGCTAGTTTTGCCGTGTGACATATGCTTTCCTGATTGTTTGATGCTGCTGCATAGACTAATAATACATGTGTTTGATACCCAGAGGAAAATCAAATTGCAACTTTAATGGGTAGTGCTATTATGCATATTATTTACAGTGTGACCCTTTTTTCACTAGGATCACCAGACTGCTGCCTTAACTAATGTTGAGTAAATTGTTAGTGGAGAGTGTATAGATTTGCTGCACCAGATCTTACCTTTTTAAGAAGTCTGTTCTTTCAAGAAAGCATAGGGATTCACTTAAGAAGGCTCCACTGTTGCAGGCACAACTTATTTCCCTCAGTTAATGAATGCAGGCACTCAGAAAGTGCTTTCGGGTGACAGATTCAAAGAAGAGTGCTCATATCATAAAGGGATCCTGAAGAGTAGCAAAGGCTTCTGAAGAAAAGAGTACATAAAGGGCAGTTTGGAGTGTGTTACCCAAAAAGTAGCATTAGGAAGTGAGCTTCTGATTGCTGAAGATACACTGCTGGATGGTTTTAATGGAGCTAGAATACAGCTGAGTTTGGGTTTAACAGATAAAGCAGGTATAGATAATAGGATTAGGAAATAAGAGAAAGATAAATTCGTACGCTGTAAGGCAAAGGCCTTTGCCCTTAGCAATGCTTTCTTGTTCTGAAAGCAAGAAGTGGATGACATTTCAAATATTGTCTCAAAAGAAGGCAAGGGCTGCGCATTATCTTTAAGCTGAGCAAGGGTAGGGAGGAGGCAATCTGCGTTGCCTTGCAAAAGTTGTATTTATTGCCTTTAAATAGGCACATTTGAAAGGTATATTTATGCAGCAAGCAAAGGTGTGATTACAGTACAGGTAGGTATAATGTAGATTTAATTCTGCCAGCCATAACCTCTCTAATGAAATTGTGCAGAGCAGGCTTTAGTATGCGGTGTGCAACTGGAGGATAAGCTCTGCAGCAACCTTGTACACATGCTCCAGTTGCTAGGTGGTGCCACTGCATCTTCATTAGCATTCTTATTTAATGACGGCCAATACCTGTAGCAATCACTTCGCTTGCCTCAAACCAGTATTTTGCACTGGCGTAAACTATACAGGGAATGGGAAGATATAGACTGCATTGCTGTATCTCTAATGAAAGATGAAAACACTTAATTTCCCTCTTCCAGCCTTTGAACTTAGCTGAAAATAAATCTATGTCTGAAAAAAAAAATTCACAAGTGAATAAAATTAATTGTGGGTTATAGCGAACAGGACAGATTATTGTAATACATTACACTAGATGCTTTTTATGTTACTGGTGGTGCCAGAAAGTTGCATTTTGTATTTTGTCTGATGCATCACATGATACATCACAATCATCTGACATGCAATATAAGACTTTAGTCATTAGGAGTGAAAACTAATGGATAACAACATACAAGAGGAGACAGTTAGCTGAGTTGTTACCAATTTGTGTAGAAGATTTTGCAGCTGCAATAAATACTCTGATAAGAGTATTTATGACTACTTGTTACAGAATGTGAGCTTACTGTAAATGTAAGCACAGTTTCTAAGATTTGTAGGTGGTCAGCCAGCCCTCTTCTCTGTAATGCTGGAGAACAGTCATCGGGGAAGGCTATGATTATCTTGTTTTTGTAGTGCACAAACACCTAATGCAAATGAGCAGAAAACTGGTCATATAGTCTGACAGACCAGTCTTATTTCCCCGGGAAATAACTGAGCCATTGTTATAGGAACAAATAAAGCACAAACAGCCAAAGCAATACAATGATATGACTATACAGAGGAGCTGAAAATGCAAGCCTGGCTTGCTCAGTACTGGCATACAAACTTTAACCACTTCCAGTCTAATTCCAGTCTACATTATCAGCCATCAGGATGATGACTGTACGTGGGATTATCTTTATGAGTTAGGAATACCTTTTCGACAGCCTTGGTCTGAACCTCCTCTTTGGTGCTGTTACCATGCTTTTTCCCCTGTCAGTGTGTGGAGCCCATGAGCAGCCCTGTGCCACTGGCTGGTTCTGGAGAATAACAGCAGCTCCTCACATCCCTTCAGAAAGGCACCATATATTTTACAATATTTGGGTAGAATGGGGAGATTTGGTAATCAGCTTTCCTGGGATTCCCTCAATCATATGTAGGCTTTTCAGCTCTGCCCGAAAGATCCAGCTGTCCTAATGAAAGTGATGAGATGATTGGGATGGGGATGATGCTTTGGATTTGGGAGATTACTTGGTTAGTTGAATGTAAGCAGAGAGGCTGTGACAGGAGAGCCTGCTTCTCTAAGCTAAGGGCACAAGAATGTATTTGCAGTTGCTAAAGTTGTCAGGTTATGATTTCTACTTGTAGTTTTTCCTTGGCTGCCATTTCACCATTTCTTTCTTAACTTTTGTCAGTTTTTTGTATAAGGGACAGTTGATGTACTCTCCTTTTTTCCCTCCCTTTCTTTTTTCAGATGCGGAAATAAACACTGAACACTTTCATCATTTACTTGTGGTGAGTGTTTCCCCTCATCTCAGATTGTAACCAAGCATGGCACTAGGGCTTACCAGGACTGCAAAAGAAAGCGAAGTCAAAGCGTATCAAATCTTTTCATAAGGGCTGGTCACAACCAGTAACCACGAGGATGGGCAGTCCCTGGTAGACACCCACTTTCTGGCAGTGGGCATGGGAGAAGGCAAGGCAGAGCCCATTCTGCTGTGGCTGAGACAGTTGCACATTGGATACAGCTATGAGATGGGAGACAACCATCGCTGAAGACACAGCAGACCTTAGAAACTGAAGATCGGGGAAATGAAAATCTATTAGGGATAGTTACTATTTCCTGATTGAAGTTCCTCTAAAAGAAACTTAAGCAGATAAACAAGCCAAGAACTCACCAGACAAGAAAAATATACTCATGCATACTCACTTCACATATGTCATTAACCACTTGAAAGAAAATCTATTGAGTTTCCTTACAGCAAAAGAGCGTATGTCTGGCGCTCAGTGAACTGAAGCCACAGTTCATGTAACAGGATTGGACAGTAACAAATTTTGGTCAGTAGGGCATTCTTTCATTCCGAGATAGTTTTTAAAACAAATGGGTTTTGCTTAATATTTTAGGTAAGATAGTAATATTTTGGGATTTGTAACCAGCAGCCAGTTGTATTTTATTTTTACTGTCATACGTGCTGGAAGCACAGCACAAGCGTTTTCTCTCTGCCGCCCAATAGGTGTTGCTGGGGTGAGAATGATGGATGCTGCAATGCCCAAGTCTGAGGAAGACTGTGTGATTCCAATCTTGAGATTGTCATGACGAGACAGGATTAATTCCCTGCCCGCTTCTCATTACAATTTGCGGCACTAGAATGAATCTATTTCATACCACGAGGTGCTCTTGTTGCAATCTTCATCGCAGGCTCCGGAACAATCAAGGAGAGCAAAAGGAAGACAAAATAGTGACAAATGTTGCAAGGAGTCAGCCAGTCCTTATGACTGATACAATAATGTGAGGAAAAAATGGGCCTGCTTCCATGTGGGAAGTTTGTGTAGAGCATGCAAATGACACATTAACCTAATTAGTATGGTAAGAGACATGTCTAAGGTGGTAGATTGCAAATGTAAAGACCCTGATGAGGCTGACTGCTGGGGGATCTTCTGGAAATATCAGGTATTTTTGCTTATCGAAGGGAAATCCAAAATAATGCCATTGGTTTAACAAAGAGCAGAATAAAGACCAGGATCTTGGTGTGTAGAAAAGGAACTTTTGGGTACAGGAGAGAAATACCTGTCCTCCATCCTCTGAATATTTTCAGCATGTCTCCTATCTCAGCCCAGTTCAGTTGCCTGGTGTGGAAGCAATGATGAGAGTTTATCCAGACAAGGACTCGGGGTGACACTCTGAGGATAGAAGAGGAGGGAGATGAGAACCATGTGGATGGAAATTGAAGGAGAACCTTTGCACAGCATCCTCTGAAGCAGCAGTGCTGCATTTGCACAACTCTGGTGGAAACTTCACCGAATCACGCGGGTATCACATTTGGGAAGAAACTCTTGCCAATCCTAGGTACAGACTGAGACAGTGAAGCAAGGTAAGACAGCTTAGTCTAGATGGAGGATAACCCTTTTTCTTTTTCTATTTATGCTGACCTGCAGCTGAGTAATTGTCCATCAATATGGAGTTTGATTGAGTTGGCATTTTGAACCCCCTTTGTATGCTTTTTTGCTTCAAGAAATATTAAAGTCTAGATAAAATTGGAATAGCTGCCTGGTAATGAGATCATTATATATAAATACTGAAGTGCTCACAGGGGGTATAATGATTCCTCAGCCCAGGTATGCAGCACATAACTATTAACTACTAAGCACAGCCTGCCTTAGAGATATGTTTCCAGTGCTAACACACATAAACCCCTTCAGCATAAAGTTCAACCCACAGAATATGAATGACTGGGAATATGTTATTTACAGCTTGTGTTAGGAGGTGGAATGAGCTGGGGCTGGTTATTTACTTTTCATGTGGAGTTTTAAAGAATTCTGATTGAGTGAAAAGACAAAGAAGCAAGAGAGGGAGATGGTGAAGGATGAAAACCGTATCAACTCGCTGTGTGAAGTCAGCTTCCTTTCAACAGCCATCCTTCTGCACAGCATCAGGCATGCTGTAGGGAATTAACAGTTAATAACAGTACTGCCTGAGATGGATCTGTGGTGAGATGTGCTGTGAAGCCTGAGTTCCTCCTGCCTCTGAGCAACAGAAACGCTCGGCACTCAGTGCTCGGTGCTCGTGCCTGGCCACGGACTGGGGCAGAAGCTGCCCCTCCTGCGATGGGGTTTGCACGCGGAGTTGGGGGACACCCCTGGCTGCTGTGCTAGGCTGGGAAGTGGGTTTGATTCCCTGATCTGCTACAAGCTTTTGAAGTGATGTTGTCTTTAGCTTACAAATTGGGAACCTGAGGTAAAGAGAGAGAGAGATCAAGCCTGTGTGCATCCCTTCCCTCGAGTTCTCGCCTCTGAGATAAAACCATGAAAACTGCCTCAGAGAGCATGAGGGCAAGTGCATTAAAGATTATGAGGTGTTGAGGTGTGATGATGAGGGGGGATGAGTAAATAGTGATGACAGATTCATTGCTTCTTATGTCTATACAGAGAGGATAGGGCCAATAAAACTAACAGGCAGCTCTGGACTTGTTACTGTGGCTTACATGCTCTGTCTCCATTGAAATCACGTGAGTTACAGCTACTATGCAAGTAACAGATAGTCCTGGTGCTGTTCGTAATAATGAGAGAAAACATGACCTATCAAAAAACCATATGTCAACTGCATGCAGAAAAGCTGCAGGAGTGGCATTTTCTGTTGAGATGCCTGCTTTAGTGACCTTATGTAGGTCCATATGTTGAAGCTGAAATCCAAATATGCTTTTGAGCTTCAGAGTTTCTGGTTATCATTTCGCTGTGCCAAAAGACAAATTTGGGATGTAGTGTTTGCACTCTGCCGCATAGGCTCTGTAGGATGGCCTGTGTGTATTTTCTCTGATGTCTAGGATTATTTTTTTTCCTGATTTGATAAAACAAACTGTCTTTGTATGTGTTAGAACAAAACCAGTCCTGGAGAAAATGGATAAAGTATGCGTCTAAGTTGCTTGACTTATGCAAGCCTTGTCATACCGGTAAAATAGACAGCTGCCTAGAATAACAAACTAGCAGAGGTACTTGGATGACTAAAGGCAGGGAAGGGGAAGACATCTGTCTGACTGTCTTGAGCTGCCAAACTCCTACACCCAGCCCTAGGGACTAAGATCCTGCTGTCACTGTCAATATAAAACTCTTTATCCTGGCATTTAATATGCCTTAACCTGGAAAGCTATATTTAAGCTAATAATCCGAATTTTTTTGTATGTGTGAACTAAGTGGATTTTAGGATCACTTGCAGCTGCTTGGCATTATGGATGCAGAATGAATTTGTGTCAGCAAACTCAAAGGGTTCATAGGACTCTGCTCCTTGAAGGGAGCTGCTGTCAGTTCGCAGAAAGAAATACTAAAAAAAAGAATTGTAGTGGCCTGTTTCAGGTGGTGTGTCCCACTACAGTGGTGACACAGGTACAGCCACCCTGAGCTGCATGAAGGGAGGGACTGAAGAACATTAAGGGATGCTTTGTAACTTCAGAGAAATCAAAAAGGCCATGGCTTTTTCTTAACAGAATCTTGAAGGTTTTTATTCTCTTTTAATTTTTTTTTTATTCCTTTTTATGCTATCTCAGACCTTCTCAATGGACCCGCTTCAAAGTCTGAAAAATGAACTTGACCCCTTCTGGCAAAGGCTGGGCTGGGCCAACAACAAAGCTTCTTCTCTGCTTCAGTCTCCATGTCTAAAGCTCCGTTAAAATATAAACCCACATCAATGGGTTAATGGGTCATTAAAGCATTCTGCTTTTCTTCTTCTGTCTATTCTGGAAAGCTTTGCAGAGTTAATTAGGCTACAGTAAGGATTAGGAAATGACATTTTGTAGCATTCCCCTGGCAAAGTGGCATCCGAGGCCACCGCAGCACATCCTATACCCTCTCTGCCAAGCCACTACACTCTATACCTTTCCCTCAGCTACCATCCCGTTCACCCATCTTGGAGTAGGGGAGAACTACCATGGCTCTGAAGAGCTAACACACCCCGTTACGCTTGTGCACCAGTGCTCAAGTCTTGGTTTTACAATGCACAAAAATCTGCATTGTGCACTCCGTTATCAGTTTCTCCTTCTTTCCTTTGTGGCTTTATATAAGCTTCACAGGCAATTTACTAAAAAATTAGGGTCACTTACTTTATTAATCCCTTAATAGCACCTCCCTTTTGTTCTCCTTTCTCTTCAAGAGAGGTTTGCATTGCCATAGCACAGCTGCAGTGGTGCCTGCTTTGTTTTTGTTTGTATGTTTATTTGCCTGACATTGTCCCAAAATTAGTTGTAAGGGAGGTAAATGGTGTGAGGGGAGTTCACTGGGATTAAACTGTGAAGAGATTTCGGAGTCATGTATTTAGCTTCCCTTGCCTGGTGGAGGAACTGAGGTCTTAACATGCAAACAACTGTATTCTGAGTAAATTAAAAGCCACTATCTGACCTATGCTCATTATAGAGTTAAAACATGGCCCATCATCACCACAGCACTTTCTGGTCTTCTCTGCAGCCACAGTGTTTTAATGTGTCTATTTGACTATATAATTTATTATCCTCAGGGCTTCTCAAAAACAATCCATTTGGCTGAGACAGGGTCATGAAACTAGACCAGTTTTGTGCTATTGCTCTCCTAGTTGGTCAATAACTTTTGAACTTTTGACCATCTAGCAATTGGCAGAGAAAGATCTCCTGACTCTGTGAAATAAAAATAGATCAAGCTCTCCAGAAGGTAAATCTAAAGCTTGAAGGACATTTAGATGAAAAGTGCTTTTTAAATTGAGATATTTAGATATTATTCCACACTTTGTAGCTTGTAGGTCTTGCTTCTTTGCTCTCTGCTTGCTTGATGGGATTGCCAGCCAGATTACAGGAAGAGAAATTGTAAAAAAAAAAAAAAAAGAAAGAAAATAAAATAATAATAGAAATAAGAATAAATAAAAATACTTGTAGATACTTCCAGAAAAGTCCGGTAGCATTTTCAAGGCTGTCCTGACTAAAATGAGATTTTAAAGTTGATGCGACTGACAGTAGCTATATAAAAATAGTTGAGGAGAAATGTCACTTGTATTAATCCAAGATGGAGGCAGGGGCTCTTTCCATTGGTGTTGCAATTGTACATGACAGGGAGAGAGCAGAAAATACTGACGTGCAGTATAAAAGTATTTTTTTAAAGTGGCAGATGAAAATGTCTGCAGCCCAGACTTTAAATTTCCCAGGGAAAGGTTTTCTCCTTTATCGCAGTGGGGATACTAGATGCCAGTGCTGGTCCCTGCTATTAAAATCACTCTCCCTTTTCTGATTTTGCTGTCTTCTGCTGTCTTTTTTTCTGGAAGTGAGGCAAAGTTCTTCTGCCATTTCCCTTGTTTCCCTCATTTATTGTTTCTTTCGGAGGGATGAGACCTGGCCAGTGAGAGAATAGTTCTGCCGTATTGCAGAGTAAGTCTGGCTAAAACAGCATTGCCTCACCTCCTGATGGGAAGGGAGCTTGTGCCGCATGTGCTACCCCTGTCTGGCCTGGTGGGAAGAGTACGGGCTGTTGGGGGCTCATTTCTGTTCTCCATTTGGGCAATATTCCCCTTTCACCAAATTCTGAGTGTGGCTAGCTCCAAATTAGAACATGCGTTTTTTCTTATCAGCAGGATTGCTGGTGAGGGACTGGGATTCTGCTAGAAAAAATACATCCTTGGAGAGTAAGAGTTCCCCATGCTATTTCCAGCAAGACCTTTCTTTTATTTAAGGCTTTCAGAAATGCATTGTTTAGCTGGAATAGTGCTTGGACTGTCAGGACCCTTCTTGGCAGAAAACCCAATGAAACCTCTGCCACTGACAGCCTAAAATGCATATTTTTTTTCTCTCTGGCAAGCACGAGTGACCAAAAGCAACCCCCCAAATATTCACCTGTTGCATCAGCGTAAGACTCACTGGGATGAGTAGAAGCTCTCTTCTCCCCAGTTCCCAAAGGAAAACCCCTCACTGCTTCTGTGAGGGGAAGAAGTCGGAGCAGGGTTTGACCCCCACAGCTGTGCTGGCAGCAGCAGCGACTGAGGGCCCCTTTGTGCAGGATGGGACCCCTGTGCGACAGCTGCCCATCTGAATCTGCAGCTCTTTCTTTCCTCTCCTGCACACGAGGATTTCTCCGAATTCATTTTGGTTTTTATTTCCTGCCTTTGAAATGCCTTTTGCTTGAGAGGACCCAGGTAGCAGTGCTCTCATGCCTGCTGTAGGGATGAGCGGTGATGGCTGATCTGGTGCTTAATGTGATTCCCTCCTCCATCTCCCCCCTGCCCCTTTTTGTGTGCTTTGTATTAGGATCTGAATGTCCTTGTTTTCTCCTAAAGCACCCTAGCAGAGTCCTGGGATGTGTTTTGGCAAATGCAAAAGCCAATAGTCATTGAGCGCCCGATAATTGCCTCTGCTCTGCAGAAGTATGCTTTCACTCATCTGCTTCTCCATGAGGTAAGAAATGAAGCTATTACTTTCTAGGCATAAATTAGCATTTGTAACACCGCACTACAAAAGATGTAATGTAAGTGGCACTGTTTATAATGTTGATAGGGCATCCAAGAACCCCCAAACCATCGATGATCAGCTAATGAGCTGGACAAACCACTTATTTTAGTGGTTCATGCACCTCTTCCGTCTTTGGTCACAGATTTCCAAACGTACATGGTGACTGTTTGTTAATTATGCACTTCTCACTCGGTAAATGTCCCATTTAACTACCCATCACCAGCTTGCATGTGAAGGTAAATCAGACAGCGTGGGTTTTTCACGAAAGGAGGCAGCCAGGGTGGGTAGCTACCAGTAGGCCTGTGCAGCGCCATGTCATGCACCTGCACAGGTGGTATTGCTAACGCTGGGCTGCAGTGTTTTACAGCCTGCCCTGGCCAGCCCAGCCCCACCTGGGGCCTCCCTGCCCTGCCAGGGCCCCATTTCAGCCCGGCCCGGGGCCCTCAGGCCCAGGGGATGCCGGGTCTTGCCCAGCGGGGATGGGCTGGAGCCTGTGCATGGGCCCCTGGCCGAGGGTGGCTCCTGGCCCGCCCGCTGTGTGATGGTGTCTGGTGTGTGGGAGTGTGTTGAGAAAAGGTGGGCTTTTCCCCTGGGAAGATGGGGTCTGAGGGCAGGGGCCTTGTGGCAGAGCCGGAGGAGCGGCCTGGCCTGGCCTTCCTCCTCTGGCAGCACGCGGAGGGACGCCTCTTTCTGGCAAAGAAAACACCAGAAGCAGAATCCCAGTCCCTCACCAGCAGTCCTGCTGATAAGAACAACCACCAAAGGCTGGGGTACACCGAGGTTGTTTCCAGGCCTTCTTCTGTTGACAAGAATTTCAGACAATAAGCTATCACTACAATATTCCTGACTGCAGCCATTTTGAGCCGGCGAGGCCGCGGTGGGAGCGGGGGCGTTTGGCTGGTGGAAAGCAGCAGGGCTCGGCTTGGTGTTGCAGGCAGATACACTCACGCTTGGCTTGTCTTGGAAATGGGGCAGGAAGGGCCACGTCTCCGTAAAAAAATAAGTATGACTGACTTATAAACATCCAAATACTAGACCTGAGCAACACGAGTTTCCCCCTGAATTTCAAATGCCAGCTTAGCTGTTAATTTGACCATCTTTAACTGAAAAACATCCTGCAAGTTATTAACGTTGAATAACATTGTTATGCATACTGATCTTGTTTTTACATTCCTCTGCAAGATTGATTCCCTCATATTGCATTGGGTTTGTGCCTCAGTTTCCCACCAGTTTCAAAGGCTGTGCTCGTTGCTGCAGATTGCGGGGGGGCAGTAGTCATGGGGCTGAGCCTTGCTGAAGACAGGCACTTACATGTGAGCTTACTAAGACATGGAAAAGTCAGTTTTGTTCCACCGTGCAGGACAACGGCTTTCAAATACATCCTGGTGAATGCATGGAAGATCATACAGTCCCTCCTCACTTGAGGAAGTAGTAACATGCTGGACTTGGGGCATTTTAGGGAGGAAAGTATCTACTAATACTGTAATGTAGTATTATGGCAAAGAAATACTAAACCAAGAGGTGTTACAACCTTGGCAATTTTGAAGCCATGAGTATATATAGAGCAACTAGTAGAAATGCATATGAAATAAAACTTACAGGTGTTGTTCTGTCTGTGCTACCCTGTACAGACCAGTACTCATCCCTGCTGTTACGGAGCTGGAAGGAGATGTGCGACAGCAGTAGTTAATTCCAGTCTGCAGGAACCTCCGGTCCTGAGACATTCCACGAGTGCCTGGGTTTCTTCAGGCATCATCTGTGATACCCAGATATATGTCTTCAAAAAGCAGGTAGGTTGTATAATTAATACCTGCTATTAATGTCCTGGGTATTAAAGTTTGTGAAGTAGTCTGTATACTTTGGGTGACATTCAAGAGTTTAATATGTTAAACCAAAGCTAAATGGAGGCAAGCCTGTACATCCCTACAGTAATCCATAGTATAGGTTTCTTTTTACAACTAGTCATCACAATAAAAAGGATTATTCATTATTCCAAAGTGTGCGTTTTCTGTCACAAAAAGGCAAGAAATAGAGAAACACAGTATTCCCCCACACCCCCATATAGTCAGAGCTTTATTTTAGGAATGAAGATCTGCAAGTATGTGAACGAAGATGATCAAGGATACTTATCTATTCAAATGGCTTAATTGGCCAAACACTTACCTTTTGTATCTGGAGTAGGAAAAACATCTCTGTGCAGAGCTACTTGAGTAATAATGAACTATATCCGTTAAATTGAGTGTCATAAACAAGGTGATGAGGTACTTTAATAATGATGGCATATCATATGTTGTTAAAAGGTTTTCTCTAACATATGTGCCTACTAGAAATACAGGTACATATGTAATATTGAAACCGTTGATACCAGACCATGTCTGGCATTCCTTGATGTGGCACATTAAATGTCATGACTTTTGGGTGGAAAGGGGTCTTTCTATTAAATAAAAGGAAATCCTACAATGTACAGTGACTGGCATATGTACCATTTGCATTAAGTGCGACTGACAGCAACTAGTGTGAGCCACACAAAATGCAGCATTCCAGTTTTACAGCAGTGAGAGGAGGCTGGCTGTTCACACAGCTCTTCAATCAAAGCAGTGGGGACTTGAGTCCTCAGCATTAATGGTGCAGCTAGTATGTTTTTCTGCAATGAAAGGTCATTTTCTCTCTCAGGAGAAAAACATTAAAAGTGTTTTTTTTTTTTCTTAAAGAAAGTGAACGGGATGGGCATAACCTTTAAGGATGACATTATGCCTTGGACCACATACCTGCGGTAGGAAGCAGTCTCTATGGGGGATTGATTCAAATGTGCTAGGCACCTTTCTTCTCCAGAGCAGATGGGTGAGAAATGTGAGAGGACATTGGAGTAAAGAGGAGAGTAAAGACTCCTTTCCTTACTGGCCACAGAAGGTAGTGTGAGGCAGCAGTAAACTACTATGCCTTACTACAAAGTTGAAGTCAAAGAGAAACTGTGCGCGAGGGCACATCTGAGGGCAAGGTTACTCCTTCATGCGATATACACACATCACACTTGGGTAGCTTAGATGCTGGAAACAGGCTAGCTGCAGCAATATGGAGCTCTGAGCTGACTAGTTTACTTGCAGAGCTCTGTGCTGCTGTAGCTAGGGGGGCTTTCAGTTGAATCATTTTTGGCAAGATAGATGATTGCATCTGCTGATTCAGCTTGCTAGCAGGGCTTCCAAATCCTGTTGTGGCAGGTACAGTTGTAGTTCCCCTGTGTATTAGCCAGACAGAGGTGGCTGGTTAAAAGATCAGATTAATCGTTGCTTATGGTGAGAGTTGTGAGCACTTTACTCCCTCTTTTTTTCTAGGTATAAAATTACTTTTTTCCATTTTTCTTATACTTGACATTCCAGGGTCTTGGAAACACATATGGCCAAGTCCTCAAAAATGATCTCTAAACCTAGGGGAACTATTGATGTTGTTCACACAGCTGTGCATATTCTTCAGGATGTAACATATACATCTCATCATATGAACTCTTAAGTGAAAACTAATCCTAATGAAAATGAACTCTACAGCCTATTGATTTGGATGAAGAATTACAGCTTGTACAAGCACACAAATCTAAGGATGAGGCTCTCAGTTTGTGTAAACCAGTATGGCTACACTGAATTCAATCTGCATTCACCAGTTGACAACTAGCTGAGGGACTAGCCCTGGCTTTTTGCAACGATGGGGGTATGAAAACTTTGGCACATAAATCTGGGACACGTGACTTTGAAGTGGTTGAAGTCTTTGAAATGTCTGATCCTGAAGTTCATCAAGGATCTCTAGTTTTGAAAGATCAGCCCTTTTGTTTCTTCAGTTCCTCTTAATTAAAGTTCCTTTTTTGATTGCCACATATTCTAAAAGAAAATGATTTTCTGCTCTAAATTCTTTTGAATAGTTTTTAGTCTTTGTTTTGATTCTTAATTTCCTAAAAACCACAACAGTACCAGCAAAGAACAACTCACATGAATCCAAAGAAAGGTGCTAAATCAAAGCAAGAGATTTGTGGTACAGTACATCAAACACCATGTGAGCTGTTTCCCACAGTGTGTGATCCTGCAGCTGCTCGGTGTAGGCAGAGCTTGTTTTCAATAACAGGCATGCACAGAGCAGTATGTTTTAAAAAATGAAACCAACAAACCAACAATGAATCAATAATTAAAATCCCATGCATCAGTTTCCAGTTGGAATGAAAATGAGATGACTTTGCTGCATCATTTAATATACTTCTGGAAGGCAGTAGGTACTTACAGTGATGAGAGCCTTATTAAAAATGGGGAGAGAATAGAGTATTGACTCTCAGGTTTTCAGTGATGGTAGGATTGGACCTATACTTCTAAGTCAGATGCATGCTGGTGATAGTGCAGGCATAACAGTTATGTTTGTCCGTAAAAGACTTAACTATGGAGAACAGCAATTAGGGCCTATACAACATTGCTTCTGGTAGAGGACCAAATAGGCCTGAAATGTACCTCCTGATGCTAAAGAATGGAAAATAAGTGTGCTCGTGCGAGAGTTTGTTGCTCGTTAATCACAGGCTCTTACCTACATTGTTCGCTTACCCCAGATGGGTGAGGTATAGGGTGAAGAGAAGGGCCTCTGGTGCCTCCTGCTCTTGCAGAGCTGTATTCCTTTTGCAAAGCAGAAGGCAGCAGTGCAGTCTTTGCATGCCTGGGATTAGTTCTTCTGTGATGCATGGGTATTATTTACATTGAAACGAGAACAAGTCATGGCAGGGTGTGGGGGTGTGGGTGGGTGTGTGCGCACGCACGCACGCATGCAGCTGCATTAGGTCCCATGCTTATCTCTTTACCTGTAGCTTCCAGGGAAGTAGTGTGGTGTGTGGACCCTGCTGGCTGGTGGAAAGCTTCTAGCTTCTTCTTAACCTGTGTGTGCTCTCAACCTTTGAATTTTGTTTGACACAAGTCTCTCACAGAATTGATGGAGTGCATTAAGCCGTTTCCGGGATGTCAGAGGGGTCTTTGACAGAGCTGATCTTCCTAATTCTCTAGTGACAACACGAATGGCAGATGATACTCAGAGGAGCCCCTTCTTCAGCTGTAGCCACAGTGATGCCCAGTGCAATCACGCTGTGCAGAGCCACAAGGCATGGCTCCTAGCATGGCCCCAGGCACCTGGCAGTCCTGCGCAGGCAGGCATGAGGTGGACCGTGATGGGACAAGGGGCAGAGCTGGAGCTGCCCTGCTCCTTCAGTCGCTTTGCAGATCTGTTAAGCTGTCACAGAAAAACAGCAGTGTGTAACCTCAAGGCTGCAGCACCAATCTGGGAGCTGCTCAGAGAGACCGAGTTTTATAAACAACGCTCCACAAATACACTGCACCTCACACTTGACATCTCTTCTGTTTGGCCTTAAGTATTGGTTAAAATAATGCAGAGATTTATTAAATGTTGCTTGCAAGTTTTACATCCCTCTTTTTTTGAAAGCTGCCATGCTTGGGCAGCTGCTTTTCAGTCTTTGTAGGCTGAGCCACTCCTGTTTCAAATCTTGTGCTAAAAGCAGAGCAAGTTGGCTGACAGGCAGGTTAAAAGACACTAGAGAAGAAAAAGGCAGTGAGGCCAAAAGAGCAACTGGCTGCAGAGTTGTCACCCGTAGTGCTTCTAGATCCAAAAACCCACTTAGAGTCACTGTGTACCAAGACTGTCTACTTGGAGGCTACCACAGCTTCTGGCTGCTGCTCTTTCTGGTTACAGCTTTCCCAGCCTACGTGGGTACTGGAGTTTTCTAGGCAGGCAGAGAGAACAGCAGGCTGATCTGCTGTTAGGCACCAGCTCTGCAATTAATGGCTGGATAAGTATAGTAATGCAGTGACACACAATGCAAATGAATGACATTCAATGAAATGCAAGCTGATGAAAATGAGCATCAGCAGAAGGATCCTTTCAGGATTAATTTCTTGTCTATTGAATATGAGTGTGCTAGTGACAGCGATTCAAACCCTGATGCTAGCAGCTCAGCAGAACTGCTCTGATGCTGGAGAACCCATAGTTACCTAGTCCATGCCTAAGCTCTTGCACAGCCCATTGGAAAGGTCTGGGTGAGGCATCTTGTTCCTCTCCTGTTGCTGTGTTGCCAAGGTAGCTCTTTCTGCTCCCCTAAGCGATACCGCACTTGATAGGGGTGGCACAGAACCAGAGCTGGGGCGCAGCCAGGGCACCGGCGTACTTATAGCTGCATCTTCTCCTCATCCTGACATATTCCCAATCCCTGTTCTTGACCTGGCACCAACTCCTAGATTTCCTGCCAGGAGCCTTCTTTGCAAAGCCCGAAACCCAGACCTCACAGATATTTTGCAGTCATTTACTATTGGTCAAACCAGCATAAGACAGCAATAAGGAATTCTGCCTAAAGCTACTGGAAGAGCTTGTGCTGATGGTGTTGCTGAGCAGATGATGTCAAGAGCACCAGGTTGATGTTGACATATCAGACCAAATCCTGTTTTGTTACTTCAGTGGTTGCAGTCTGGAAGGTCACATCCCAGCTGTCCTGCATCATTAATTTTGAAGAGTATAAAAATGGAAATGTTGTGGCATGCCCAACATTGAAAATCAAAATTGAAATCATTAAATAATCCCATTGTGTTCAATGGCTTCTTAAGTATAGGCAGAACGACAAGGAGAGAGAGGGCTATAATTTTGCTTTTAGTATTTAATAAATATTTTCTGCCTTAGTGAATGATAGAGGATACTTTTATTAATACAACTGACATAATCATGATGGCAAGGGAACAGTGTTTGGGCAGTGTTACTTCCTTCTACCCCCCACTACCCAACATTTCCCATTTTTTTTGCTGTCCAGGTTGTTAGGTCTGTTTTCTCCCAACATACTTCAAAGTTGCTGAGACTGCACATCTGTCAATGGCTGGAATGTACGTTTCCAATTTCTGGTCTTTTCAATTGTTGGGGTTTCCTTCCTAAAGACGGGCAGTTTATTTCCTCCACTGCAGCCCTTTGAGACTGGGCCTGTTCTCAAAGATTTTTAGGAAGTCATTGCCATTAGCTATTCCTTCTGCTAGATCATTAAAAACTGTGATCCTTCTAGCATCTGCTTCCTGATTTTATACACTTTATTTTTTTCTCCTCTCCATCATTTTATCAGTTCTTTGTTTTATGTAAATCATCTTTAGCCTTTAATTTGCCGTGTTGTCATGTTTCTTATTTTTGTGTGTGCTTTTCACGCCCTCTGTTACCTTACTTCCCAGCTTGACTATTTGGGTGCTGGAAAATTCTTGAGATGCTGTGCACTGTCAGATCCCATGAGCCCAGCTGCAGCTGAACCCCATTAATGTGAGTCAGAGCTGTGATGCACAGCACTTCCCTGGAGATATTGGGTGCTCTAAGTAAGAGCTGCTCAGTTTTTAGGGCTCTAGCAGACCATGTTTTCTTAGTAAACCTTCTTTTTCCCCCCCCTTTGCCTTTTAGCAAAGTCTGCTTCAGTACTTTCCCCTGCTGGATTTTAATGTGAGAGTAATAGCACTACAAGCAAGGAGCAATAGGAGAAATGCCTTTCTCAGCCAGGGCCTGCTCATCTGCTTTGGCAGTGCTGTCTGCCTTCAAATTCCTGATTATCTTCCTTCATACATGGACAAAATTGCCTCACCTCTACCTGTTCTTTCTACTCAAAGACAAGATACTGTTCTCAGTCCAACCCAAAATGTATTTGATTTCTATTTTACTGGGGGAATATTCCAGGAAGTTTTAGAAAACAGAATAACCCCAACAGTCTTAGGCATAGTGGTCTGTTGTCTTTATTTGTCACCACAGGGTTATACGCTAGTGCCTTGGTCATGGTTTGGTAGTTAAATGCCTCCACCATGCAGCTGTGCTCTCCAGAGCCTTCCATGCAAAGGGGAAGGTCTGATGCACAAAATGTGGAGGAGGCTGATGAAAATGAATGCAATAGTGGGAATATCATAATGTTGAATTTATTTTAAGGGCAACCAGATTCAGGTTTCTCCACAGAAATTTCCAATTATTGCCAGATTTCTATTTTCAACCTTTAGCATGGATGATACATTAGCACAAAAGAATAATGGAAGTATTTTCCTCGAGTGGCTGAATAAGCTTTGCTCAAACGTAAAAGCCAGAAATATCGTACTTAGGCACAGGGTAGTCCCAGAAAAATCCGTAATCTGAAGCTTTAGGAGTGCTGAACACAGAAGTGTGAATGTGGACTTGAAAGCAGGTACCTAAAGGGGAAAAGTACTTACCTTTAAGTGGCCATCTTGGATTTATTGATAAGATTATCTCACTTCCTCAAAATGTGTTTACCCATTTGGTGTACCTGTAACTGGTGTATAAAAAATGTGGCAAGAATAGTCTATAAAGATGTCATTCTTTCAGTAAAATGGAGCTATAGGAAACTTGATTAATGATTAATAAAGCTCATTAAATAAAAACTCTAGCTGAACCAGATTATTGGTGAAAAATGTTTAATAGCAAGCTAATCCTCCAAAAAATTGATTTCTAAGAAGCTAGGAGCTCAACAAGGGTGTAAAAGGTCTAAAAAATTAATTTTCGTCCATAAGATTATGTATGTTTGGCCATGAGGCCTTCAAGACTTGGACCATCAAGAAGATACAGCTGGACACCTGCAAGAAAAGTGACAGTGTCATTGTAAAGCATTTGGTATTTTTTGAACTAAATTTTCAGAAATAAAAATGAGTCTTATTTTTTTGCAGGGGGGGATCCCTAATTAATCAGAAAGCCCCACTTTGCAGGTTAACTGCTGTGAGGGCTTTTTGTGTCTAGATCATGGAAAAGTAAAATTTAAGGTAAAATTTCCCTTAAGACTCTTCCTCTGCTGGTAGCCTCCTTTTCTTCTGGTCCTTTCCTCTGGTAGCCCGCTGCCTTTTCCTCAGTATTCCCCTTCTCCCTCTGATCCCCTTCTGTGTCTGATTTTGTACAAGTTACCTGAAAGTGCATATTTCCTGAAAACCTATGTTCAAATATCCTTTTAAAGAGATATTGTTGAGTTCTGGGTTAGACTTGAAAATACAGTAGTTGAAACAGCCAAATAGTTCTGTGTTTTGGAATGGAAAAAAATTTTTTCTGTCTACTAGTAATATTACATGACAATTATTCTTTTTTTTTTTTCCCATTAGCTTGACTACTTAAGGATTTACTTAGGGCTTCATTGTTTATGGTGTGGAGGTAAAGCATGGTTTTTGGAGGATCAGGGGCACACAAGAGGAAATGTGAAGATGGAAAAGAAATGCTATGAAATATATGAGGAAAATACTGAAAAAATTAGGAACAGCTGTCTGCAAGACTTTTTAAATACCTGAGCAAGTATGCACAGCTGTTAAATATCAACTTTCAGATCTAGAACTATAATGGGGACCAGGGTTGAAGGATATAAAACCAGAAATAAGTTGAAAGGAAAAAAATTATTAATAGTAACAAAAAATGAAAACTGCATGCTTTAAAAATGGCATTCAATCAATAAATTAAATATCCTGGGAAAAAGGTAGTGAATTTTCAAAAAGTCCAGGTTTTTTACTGAATGTCAGTGGCTATAATGCATTTTTGCTTGTTGGAATTGCTGTAATGAAACCCCATAGAAGGAAAGTGTTTTTTCTTTCTTTCCTACATTTGGAGTGAATTATAGTTTCAGCATTTGCTGAATACTGATTAGTAAATTCATGTTCAGTTGGTATTATTTTTTCCTAGAGGACAGTATTATTTAGCTGGTGAGTTCTGATTCTGGGCTTAAACTCCAGACACTGGCTTCATTCAGTCAGAGAGACCTCTGTATGCCAGGTAACTGTAACAGGGACAGGAGTGTATGATTTGGTTTTGTACTGATTTCTTCTGTGATTTTAGTCAAGCCACTTCCATTAAGGTTGGGTGTCTAACATGAATAGCGATACCTATCTGAAAAGTCTGAAATTTTTATGTAGGGTTCCATTTTAGGGTTCCATTCAGGATGCTAGAAAGCAAAGAGCTTCATTCACAAGTGCAGGCAGAATAAAATTAGGCAGAAACAGAGACTATCTTTTACAGCTCGGTGCCCCGGATCCCTGCAGCAATTACAACTCAGCTGATTGTGGGGCAGCGGCTAATGTACCCTATGGAAAATGGATATCAGTGCTGATTTCCTTAATGTGTGTTAGCACAATATCCTGATCTGTCCCAGTGGCAGGGGTGAGGACCCACGAGCTGGGGAGCAGCAAACATGGGAGTCCCTGGAGAAATCCCAGGGCAGACTGCCCTGCACGCGAGTCTGAGTTCTGCTATTCAGGCACTGCATTTGCAAAAATGTTGGCCTGCCTGTCCTGTATCTTAGTGCACTTACCCATGAAAAAAGGAGAATAATCTCTGTAATGTGTGAAGTGCTTTGAAGTCTTTGCTGAGCTAGAGGGTCAGAGTGTTTAGTACCTTTTCCTGTGATGGGTCTCTGATACTTAAACATGCAGCAGTGAGTCAGAAGAATCAATTTGTTGCTTCTGTGCGGGCTATAATTCATCCTCTCTGATTGAAATGATCAAGGATGCAGAGGTGGCGCTCTGCTTCTGAATAAACACTCCTTTTATGTTCCTTTAGCACAAATATCTGACACTAAGCGGGGATGCATAAAAGGAAGTCAGGCTGCAGGTTTTTTCCTGAAGTAGGTGTTTTGTGATGGATTAATGGCAAATCATGATACATTATTTATCAGATAATAAGTGTGATAATTGTTCTTATTTATCATGAGTCTAGCTCAGCTCATTCTCCTGTCATTCCTTCAGTCAAGCTGCCCCTGGGGATTCACCAGATAAAAAACAGTCCAAAGGTCATTCCAACAATTTTTACTCATAATGGCATGCTGATTACCTCCTAATTGAAAAGTGTAAACTACAGACACTGAAAGTAATGCAAGTGACCCCTGTCCTCATAGCATAATGTGGAGAGTCCCTGTGTGTCTCACAGCCAGCCACAGAGAGCAACATCCCCTTCCTGTAATACTCAAATCTCCAGAATGAATTAGGAAGAAAGTTCTGTTATCATTACAGGGGAAAAAGCACTTTCCCCATAGCGAGGACATAATGTTGATGCGTAGATATAACATTACGGAAGCAATGCAGATGTGATTTGGGCTCAATTCTGGGGTGCGTGGTAGCACAGCCTTTTAGATATCAGTCAGAAAAATCTATTTCTTCTTGTTGAGAAGGAGTGAAGATAGTGCTTCCATTTTTGCTACCTCTGTATTTATACTTCTTGTTGTAAGGTATTGCAAAAAGAGCCCATGTACAGAATAAGCTCATAGTTGTAGGAGTAGAAGAAAAAGTGTGATCTATGTAAAATGTCTTTAAAAATTAATTTGCCAAAAAGCACAGACATTATGATGCAGGAAACTCACTGGTTTTATTCCATTATATCTCTAAGGTACTCTGGCTATATCATTCTGATACAAAACCCTACCATATCGCTGATGAACAAATGCAATATGAGCGTTACTTGGCTCCACGATTTCTTCTTAAAGCCCATACTAACTGTGCAGCATCATTTTCTAGTAAATCATGTTTTTCCCCAAATTCTTATCATACATTCTACTTCTGATACTTTCCTCTTGTTGTCAGACCCACAATTCTTTCCTTGGGATTCTTCTGACTAGAGTCTGAAAACATCAAGTTTTTACGTTGCAGCTGCATAATCTTTGGCATATAGCTCACAGTATTTCCTCTGCCAACCTCCCAAATAAAATTCATATAAAAAGGAGTATAAAATACTTGCCTCAGTCTATAGTTTCTATCAGTACAATAGGATTGCCAAATTGAGGAAAGTTTTTCTGAGCAGCAGATAGAGCAGCACATCTATGATTCACCTTCTGCAGTGTTGTCTTTGGAAACACCATCCAGCTGCTGGCTGGTGGTAACCTCACTGAGCTAATAATTTCATATCCTCACACCAAAATGATTTCCTCTGGATTTACTGCTGGAAGCCTGGGAAATGTTCTGAGCATACTGAGACTCGGAAGTACCAGGAGCGACCCAGTGCCAGAGCATGACTATCCACAGGGCACCAAACACATGCTGTTTTTCTTGAAACATAGTTCCTGAGATCAGCTATTAGGACACTGTATGCCCGTTGTCTTCTCCTTGGGTTATTCATCTAGGTATCTCCCCTCTTCTAAAATATGAGAAGAGCTTCAAGTTACCCAGAGTAGGAAGAAGAGGCAATTTAACACATAAAGCAATGACTCCCATTTCTGTTTAGAATAGGCCTGAATAACTATTGTGGACAAACAGCACAGAACAGCTGTTCCACACTGGCAGCTGTTTTATTAGTTTGTAAGCAACGCTTTGTACACCACAGATCATATCTGGGTGGAATTAATTTTATTAGCTTTATGCATGTACAAGGCACTTGTCTACATTTGAGTTAGTCAGCTTGCCTTTCACAAGAGAAATAGGTGTTCTTCACCTAACTTTCTTCAGATGCCTGCTTTAGTATGAGATTAATTGTGCCCTAGAAGTGGCACTTAATTTTCATGGATTATTAAAGGAGCCTTGACAACCAAGTCAGATATAGATGTTTAAATCTGATCAGATGAATGCCAATTTCTAGTCCAGAGTAAGCACATCCCATAAGGAAATGAGAATGAAATTTAGTCCACTATAAAATTCATACTTTTCTATTTTTTTAAAAAAAGGTTCTTTGACTACAAGGAACACTTATTTTCAGATGTTTAGGTTGCTCAAGGTAAGCTTGCATTACTTCTGCATTAGTAATATAGTTTAGTCCTTTTAAGCCAACAGTTTTATTTTTTTTTCAAAGCTTTATATAGAAGATAAGTTAAAAAAAAAAAAAAAAGAAAGACTTACTGCAAAGAAAAAAAATTGTTGAAGAGAGCCCAATCTGGGTAACAGCTTCCAGGTGTGGTCACAACCATAAATGATCAGGTCAAGCTTAGTAACCATTTACTCCTGAGAAGCGGTGCCTGACCTTGCATGCTCCTAGTTCACTGCAAAGAGGAAATAAGCCAGGTAAGCCTAAAGGTAGAGATTTCCAGCATGATTAAAAAAAAAACAAACTTGGGATTTATTTTAACATGATTCCCTGTATACAATCATGTTGGAAACATGCCTGTTATAAATTGCTGCCTTTTAACTCAGACTTGTAGTTTTCAGGGAAAGCACAGTAATTTCCTTGAAGTGCATTAACTTAAACCCTTGTAATGGTGTGCTCTACCCTCAGATTCCTGGGAATCTAATGGGATACTTTTTTCATAGGGGGGGCAAAATCTTGCACTGCTTTGAATTTGCATATCAGAAGAAGGAGGGATGATATAAACTGAGTCTAAGATACTTTTTTTATGAACCAGCAAGTTACAGAGGATTTTATCAGTAGGTGGGCTGTGAAGGAGAAAAGAGGACTTTTGACAAAGTGAGTACAAATTCATGTCTTTTCTGAGCATCTTTCTAGCCTGACTAGTAAAGAAAAGAGATCCTGTAGGTATTTGAGCTAATGTCTAATTTGTTTTAGCAATGAAGCTCATATTTACAACTAAATCCTTCTGAGAATATGTAGATCTGTCTTGTTGACTCTTAGTTTAGATTAAGATTAGCGAGCATAACACTTGTTAACCTTAATGTGCTTTTTCCTGATCGGTGCAAGTGAAATTACTAAAGAATCTTGAAGGCTTACTTCAGAGGAAATCAAGCTGCAAGATCAATCCTTTTTACTTCAGAAAAAACAAAGTATCTGTTTACATTGTTTATCTTACAATGCATAGTTGAAGCAGGTGTCTAGAAACTTCATACTTGGGGAAGCTCTGAGGAATTGCAGCTGGTGATGTGTCTTTTAAAACTTAATCTAGTTCACATTTCAGTATTTTTTAAGCATTTCTTAAGCATGCTGATCAATACATACAAAAAAATTAAATTTGCTGTATGTGTGACTGTATAATTCAAATCCGCACTTGTTATCTGCATGTGTTATCACTTTAACGTTTTTTATATTAATACAGCTCATTTACTCTTGCTCTTCATTACTAAGCAGTAATGGATCTTTAAAAAAAAAAAAGTTTGGGACATAACCCTGCAAGAAGCCCCAGGCCTGTGGGCAGAGCTCTGTAAATTGTTACTGCTCCATTGCCTTCAATGGCTAGATGTTAATGCCTCCCACAGCTGAAGGCTATCTGCCTGCTGTGAGATACACTAGGAGCTTTTTTCAGTGGCTTATCCTCTGCAACAAATGTAATAGCAGCCTTAAGGACCACATCCAGCTGACCTAAATTTGCTCGTGCCTATTCAGTTATTGCCTGTCTGAGCTTGGGTTGACCCATCAGCCCCTTGTGGTGAAGGCATTTTAGTGGTTTGTATTGGAAAGCAGGGAGTCATATCTGCTTGTTGCTGGGTTCAGTGGCAGCGGCTGGTAGTGTGAATCCAGGGCACGACTTAGAATCATGCTTCAGGAGCTCTTGTAAGGTGCCTTCGTTAGTGTGTCTGTGTTTTCCTTGGTAGGTATAACTTTATCGGTGTTGGCTGGCGTAATCAAAATTTGTAATGGGAAAGCTGCCATTTTAAAAAAGAATGTGACCCAGTGGAGAATCATGCAGAATACAGAAAATGCACGTAATAATTTGTTAAGGTGTAAATGTTGCCTGATATTCTCTGCTGAGCAACTCCATGTAATGGCAGTTGTTGGATACCTTGAATTTTCACAAAAACCTGGATTATTAGTGAGTAATGCCTTATATTGCTGAACTGATCCAAGTTCAAAGGCATGCCCTTCTATTTTGTGTCTCTTGAAAAGCTGATGATATCTCTCTGTGAAAGAACTTTGTGAACTGAGCAAGAGAGATGTGTTAATGCAAGGTAAATGTGTTGCTAATGCATTTATTACCTTGCCTCACTTACATATGGTAGCTCATCTCTAGTCTCGCAGGGAGAGAGCATAAATGTTACATGTTACAGACCACAGACAGTTGTAGGAACTCGGAACTTCTGAAACCTTTCTCCTTTTGTCTTGCAAGCATTAAAAGTAATATAGGTGACCTTCAAACCTGGGTCTAACAGTGAAATAATTTCTAAGCTGTTTGGTTTTTAAAATTGTCTCTTGGACTGATTTGCCCTTTCTGTTGTTTGTCTTTGGGGGAATGGGCTGAGGGAATTGAGTAGCAGCTGTGCAGAAACACCTCCAGTTCGTGTGTCCAGTGAAGAGGGTTGGCTTCTTCTATGTATGGATGGTCTCACAGAAGGCAAGAGTGAGCTGGAAAAAGGACTTGAAACAAGCTGATGCAGATACGGGCACAGCTGTACAGAGAGTGTAAGGGGATGCATGGTAATGCTGCTGAGAATCCATACCATACTTGGACCTTTGTTTGCAGAAGCATATTTTTCTCTAATCTTTCTTAAGGGGCAACCTGAGATCCCATTACTTGGGTTTTGTGTGTATTTTCGGAAATGTACCCTCAAAGTACAATTTAGCATATTTACAATAGGCCATTGAAACTAGAGTAACATAAATGCATGATGTGAATGTAAGTTACCACACTGTTTATCTTGATATGCCTGCAACTTTTAGAAAACCCAGACACTGGTGAGCATAGAGCAGATCATTTGGCATTATGAGCTCTTGTTTTGGATGACTGAGATTTTTGTTTAGAAATTCTTCCTGATCCTCAAAGTTTGTTTTTGATCACATGCAGTTCTGGGTCTTCAGAGTGTCCTTTTAAGCTTTTCTCACTCTCATCTCCAAACCTTTCTTGAAGTCCTCAGAGGCCCCCACCAAAGGGTGTTTGGGATTTCAAGCCAACCTGTTTCATCCCGATGCTAATCAGTCTCACCTCCCCCCAGAGAGTTGGGCAGAGACGCATTTTAGTGAAAAATGAGTCTTGTTTGATAACTATGACTTGCAAACAAGAATGAGGGTCTCTAAGGCACAACTTTTATTTTACATATAAGTATCTGTGGTCAAACTATCCTTTGCCTCTTTGCATAATACTGTGAGGGCTGGATTGTTTTTCTTCAGCCATTCTCCTGGGTATGATTGTTGCAAGTCATGGATTCCTATACAGGAGTGGCAGTTGCTTTGCACCCATTGCATGGAGAGGGTTGTCCCTTCCCTAGTGCAGCTTGCACTTTTTTCTTTCCTGTTTGCTGAGAGAGCAGGTGATGGGGGCTGGCTTTTCTCCATGCACTGATAGGCAGTGCTGCTGACCTGTGCAGTGGTGTGCAGGAGCAACAGCATGGCCAACATGTTACTTAACCTGTACTTGCCCTTCCTTAGTCTGCCTGAGACAGGGCAAAAAGCCTTACAGGAGTCATGTGCTGGAAGATAGCGATGTAGTCAGCTGAATGAATGAAGACTTTGCTGTGAGAGAGATATTAATCTGATTACTGCATGGACTCTACTTCTTGCCATGAATACCTTTCGGTGTTCTTTAAAAGTACGGTATGGTACCTCACAGAAATACCTGCACTTACAAGCAGCCTCTCTGTATCAGAGAACAATTCTCCTGAAGTGGGGTAAATCCTGCTGACTCATTTACTACATCACCTGGCTCTCTCTGTGCTGTACCATGGGCTCCTGGTGGCCACACTGCTCGCAGAACTCTGTTCTCCTCATAGCAGCAAGAGGCTGATTCCATTGAAGTTGGAGTGAAAGGATTTGACTAGACTTGCTTCTACTGACTCCTGCTACTGAATTCAGCAGTCCCAGGATTACGTTCATGATTAGCACTTGCTTTAAAGTGGTGTTACATCATGTTTGTCATGGTGGTTGGTGTATCAGATAAATTGCTAAGAACAGGAAGTTTCTCATATTGGTTTTAATACTGCAATAAGTCAGAAGAAAATGTAAATTTACTGTATTTAATGAGAAGTTGGCAGTGAGGGAGAACCTTCTGAGATTTCCTCTTGTGCTGTGAAGTCTGCTGGTAAGCTGGGGCTATAGTTGTTAGACATCGCTGTACTTGCATTTTTGTTGCTAGAATGGTCGTGTTTGGCTGAAAGATTACGGATTTCTCAGTGGGATCTGCAGAAGTCGTCATACATCTCTGTGTATAACCTGTTTGTAGAAACAGGTTCCCATGCTTATCACAGAATGACATGAGTTCAACCTATGCTCTTTTTTGCAAAATATTTATGTTGAAAATCACCTCTGCAAATCTGGTGAGAGATTCAGTGGAGTAGGCAGGGTGGAAACTTAATTGAGTCTTTTTGGATGAGCTTAGTAATGACTAGTAGTGCAGCAAATGGATCAAAATACCTTCAAGTGCCAGACAACTTTAAGTTTTGATAGTGGTGTAAAATTTTTCTAGATTCTATGTTGTTTGATTTGAGATGCTTGCTTGCTATCTCAGGAAGTTGGTGCATGTGGCAGAAGAGCCTCAAAATTGCTGAAAGCCAGGCTACTGTGTCTTTCACCACAAACCTCCAACAATTACTAGCATAAAAGGAAGAGAACCAGGGCAGAGAAGTGTACCTGCCTCTCATGAACATACACTGATCTGCAGTAAGAATATATAGGAAATAAGTTATTTGTGCTTCTGTATGAAATGTACACCAAAAATGACAAGAATGAAAATCTTGGGGGATATATGTGTTAAATATCCAAATTCAGACTTGTCTGGCTTACAGTAGCAAAGATCCATTATTGCTTTCATAGCTGATAGTGCATGTTTCCCTGCTTTTCTATACTTTTAAAAGTTTTTAAGACTTTTAACAGTTTGGCCCATGTTCTTAAAGCCATAATTGCCTATGGTAGAGGAAAGTTTCTTAATCTTTGCCTGCAAACCCAAAAGGGACTAGCTTACCAAAGATAACACTGAAGGCTTACACTTGCATAGTGTGTCCTTTCTTCCAAAGGATGCTGGTCACTTGGATTGGATTATGGCTATCCCTTGGCCGTAATGGGAATCAATGGCATGTAGCAGCCAGTCGCTCACTGGCAGGTATTTCTAGTTGGAACTCAATTCCATATCTTCTACTTCAGAATGAAAAAAGTTCCTGCTGTACCCAAAACAGGATGAAGTCTGGGGGGAAAAAAACCCACCAGTATTGATATCATGGAAGGAAGATATAGGTAGATAGCATGCAATTGCTCAGTCAGTACTGGGCTGAGCCTTGGCTCTGAAGTACCAGCATCCCATTGACAGCATAGGCTTTTGTTGCGAGGCATGTTTCTGTACATGCTCCCCATATAAGCTAAGTCTCTTTTGTGCTGTGGTCTTTCCCCTCCCGTCCCCATCCTCCCATACACAAACTGCCTTGGGCTTTGACACTGACAGCAGTGCGAGTTAATCAAATTCCAAAAAGTTTTGCCTTCCGTGTGATGTTTCACTTCAGAGCAAGATTTGGGGGATGAGAGACCCGTATGGCACGTGCACAATTTCAGGGAAAGAACAGGGAAAATCAGGACAGACTGATAAGTGACCCAGCTAACCTCTCTCCCTGTACACAACACTCGCTTTTTTCTTCAATAAAGTCTCTTTCAAAGCAATCTCAATCTTTCATCAAAGAGATTTCCAGTGCAGTCCCAATGGGTTTATATAAATCTTGCTGTTCTTGCTCTTTTTTTCTTTCACAACCCCCCAAGTTCTTGTGTTTCCATTTCTTTAAATCTTTTATCCTCGGGTTGGTACCAATGGCAATACGGATTACCTATCAGCACTTCCAAATATTCCATAAAGTCCTTGCCTGTTCTCACCCTGCAGTGCTTACTGTCACAGATGTGATGAAAGAAATTTGAAAGGCACAGCTAGGCAATCCTGAACCAGGCTCAGTGCATTCCCCTTTTTACAGCTTATTGCTTTCTGGATGTTTCTTTTGACTGGTCATCAATCATTGTGGTGGTAACTCTGAAGTGATTCCTGAAATATCTGTTCCTCTGACAAAAGTTAACAATAGCACATACAGTATGAGAAAAGAAAGGCACTTTGGGCTCCAAGTTAAGCAAGTGCTTTGTTCTGACTCTGGTTTTCTTTTTCTTTTTAAAGTAAAAGATTTTCCTCAGCAGGACCCCACTAGTTAGCCTAAGAGAGACCTCTGTGTGCATAAGTAGCTATCAGAAGCAGCAGAGAAACAGGATTGAAGGCAAATGGAGACACATAGTCTCCGACAGAAGAGCTCCAGGGAATGGGAAAGGAGAGAAAAGCAGGACACCGGCTTAGAGTTTCCTTTCAGTCTCCAAATCTTATCTTTCTGAGAAGTTTTTTTAAAGAACAGTCAACTTTGAAAGCCTAGCGAGCTCAGCAACAAAGGCAGATCATTGCCTAGCTGATGAAACAGGCCCTCAAACTCTGTATGTAATTTTTTAAAAAGTCAAAGAAGTGTTAAGGAGCTCCAGGCAGCCAGGCTGTGCTTTCTAGGAGCTCAGCTGCACAGTGTGAGAGGGTGCTGGTGCCTCTGCATTACTATCTGCCCTTGCATTGAGGGATGGTGGGATGGCTGGTACTGTAGGGACACTGCAGTAATTTGAGTTACCTTTTATTTCTGTCAGGAGGTGCTCCAAGCCTAGGTCTTCATTTAAACACTTCTCCATCCATTTGAGTTGCATTCAATTTTTATGGAGTGGGTGTGAGAGGTGAGTAAAAATAACTTTTGTCTTTACTGTGCTTCTGGACTGGTAGGGCTCTTCCAAGATCTTTGATTTGTTCCTTTCCTTTGCTTGGGTTATTTCCATTTTAAGGCCTTGTACCCTTAGAAGTGAGTCACCCTTGTAATTGATCAGCAAGATGTGAATCTTTCTCTATTCTTTGATTAATCTGGTCCATTGATCAGAATAATTTTTGGGAAGCTCTGGAAGCTTCTGAGTCAGACTCTTGGAGCTTAAGATGTTACCATGCTGTTGATTAACTTGAATAAAAGAGTCCTAGCAGGACTGATGGATTCTTTTGCTCCAGTAGTGACACTGACAGTTCATTCTTGTCCATCAGCTCTATGCTTTACAGAGAACTTGCAAATGAAGAAGTTTATTTGTCACTAGTGGATAGAAAGGCAATGGAAATGGGTCCAGATTAGTCAGACTTCCTTTTGCTGAAAATAGGCACTGTAGGAAGTTTAACAGCTAGTTCTGAGCTGTGGAGTGAGAAATCTGTTTTTTTTTTTTGATGCTGAAGGAACCAGCCATCTCATTCATCCTTAACTTCTAGAGTAAAGTTAATCTCTGGTGTAAATCAGTTACACCGTGGATTGAGTTAGCCACAAGTTTAGGAGAGGCAGCTCTCAGCAGATTGGCATGGCACAAAAATTTCCCATAGAGCCCAAAATAACTTATCTATGAAGAAGTTGCCAGGTTTTGTTGTTCTTTGAAAGTTCAGACTACCTCATTTTTTTGTTGGAAACTGTTTATTTGGCTTCCTCCATTCTGCTTGTTGGAGTGGTCTTTCAGACTACACAGATTCTGTTGTGGCAGTATAAAAGTGTGTGGGTAGAAAGGCTTATTCTGTATTTCAATGTAAAAGAGCTTAAGCTTATAACGGATCTGACACCAAAATGAGCAGAAGAGTAGGTTTGATTCTGATTTTGGTTCAAACCTGAAAGTCAGAACTGACATTATCATGGTTACTTGGACTGTTACTGTGTCTTCAGAAAAAGGTCAACCAAGTAAAACAAGAGGGGTGCCTGGACCCTCCATGGTGCAGGAGGAAGGGCTGAGGTTGGGCTGACTGGGCTTGTTTGGTCTAGAGAAGAGAAGGCTGAGCGCATATAGTGCCAAATAGGCAGAGAGGAAGAAAACTGTTTACTTGTCAAAACCAAGGCTAGGACAAAAATGGGCTTAAATTGCAATGGGGCAAATTTGGATAAAATATTCAGAAAGCTTTCCCAAAGGCAATGATGGTAAACCACTGGAAAATATTGTTTGGGTGTCATGGACTCTGCCTTGCTGGAGGCCTCTAGGAAGAGTTTTGAGGCACATCTATGGGGAGTAACGCAGGTACAGTGGAGCCCTCCTTGGGGCAGGAGGCTAGAATTGATGACTCTCTGGGCTGGTCCCTTCCAGCCCTATGACTGTGACTAACAGAAACCCCTGTAGTGTGAAAGCAGTGAGCCTGGTGCAGGCTTCCTTTACTGAAGTGTGGGATAAAGGAGAAAAGGTGCTGGGGCTTGATTTGTGTTCTTTCTTGTCTGCTTCAAGGTGCTGACAGTATACATTTCCTGCATTAAGTAGGATGAGGAGGAAGGGACCAATACAAGAGAGTCTTAGTTCAGAGTTCTTCGTTTTGGTTACCTGCAAAAAAGGTGATGTGAGCTTAATACATGTGTACTACATCACACACTACATTTTAGTATCTTTAGCTAAATGTAATGCTCTAGGCTGTATTATGAAAAGATAATTTACAATAAAATTTAGGTGGTGTATGTTTTTGTTTATTTGCACAATCCCAGATGCCAACAATTAGACAAGTGTGATTTCTTGCTCAAAAATGATAAGCTGGGGAAGATAACTGCAAGCATTTCTGGGAACTCTTAAATGGCAGTGCCATATGCTGTGCTTATGTTGGAACAGAAAATAAATACATTTCTTTGCCACATTTTGCACATTATTTTGGGTGATAAGCTGTGGGAGATCAGTAAATGACTATCATTGGTTAACTCTATCGAGAGTAGTACAGGAACTATGCTTGCTGCCCTGGGGTGGGAGTGCACTGGGTGCCCTTTCCAGTCCTGTTTTCTGTGCTTATCTGATGGTATGAGGTTGTGGTGTAGGTCCAGGCTTACCACTACATCCACCTGTTGGAGATGGGTTTATGGGGGAGGGTTGGGCAAGCTTATGGGCAGGGTAAGGGCTTTAATGTCTGCTTCTCTGTGCCACCAGTCTGTGAGGCATGTATCTTTGTATCTCATGATGCAATTACAGCTCTCTCCCCATCTGTACATCCATCAGCATCTGCTAAATTGTAGGGTTTTTGTTTAGGATTTGGGCAGAGGAGAATGTGAGACGTGTGTGCATTTGGCTTCATGGAGAGACCTCCGAAGAACTCATTTTCAAGATGTCCAGTGTCAGGACTGGATATGATTTTTAAGGTCACTAGCACCTAACATCTATTTATGGTTCTGGCATTTAAAAATCCCTATACTAGTCAGTTGTTTCTTCTGTTTTCCTACATTTCTGCTGTTTGCTTATTGCTGGCCAGGCAAGTTCAGTAACTGCTTGCAGCATGGTTCCTTCAGTAGTTAAAGATTTAGTTGTTTTAAAGATGACTCTTTTTACAATGTTCTTTTTCTTCAGTAATGCATCCAAGTAATACAGATATAAATATTAATTGATTGATTGCATCTTTAAGGCTGAGAGAATAGAATTACACTGGATTAATTTGGCTCTCTAAATTGTACCGTGGATCTCATACAGTATCTCATCAGCAGGCAAAAGCCATTTCTCCTGCATCTTCTGACTCGAGATAAGAGTCGGGATTTCTACTATTTACACTCCTTTTGCTTATAATCTGAGCACCAAATTTACCACTGTCATAAACAGGGTTTACTTAGTGTCCTCAGTGGAGCACTGTCTACCTGAGGTTAATCCAGTGGCAAACATCTTCTGTACTATGTTCTCACCAGCACAGATCTTGTGGACTTCTGCTTTCTTCTTTGTCCCATGCTTTAAATGAGAGGATTTTAAATCTGTGCAGAAAATGGAGTCCTTGCTGTGGGCACAGGAGTGGATTGTGCAATTTGTAGGACAAATCTGCCCCAGGCTTGTACAGTTTGGGAGCTGCCTACTGGAAAGACAGCCTTTCCTTATGGGATGTTGCAACAGTTGTGTCAGTGTGAAGGGCTGAACCTGTAAGTCCCCAGGACTTATGAAAGCTTGTTTTTTCATAAGTGCTTAAACACCAGTCTATTTGAATAGAAGTTGAGTTTTGTATTAGATAAAGTTTTACCGAGGTCATCAGGTTTTACCGAGTGGTTTGTGGAAGCTCAGCAGAGGGAGGTATTGAGGTATACATGAGTAACCACTAATTTATAGGCTCAGCTTTCTGTGGGTTAGTTTTCTATTTGGGAGATAATTAAAGCCAAAGTATATGTTGGTGTATTAAATAGGCAAAATAACGAAAATAAATGAAATTAAAACTACAACTGTTCAGATTATCTTGTCACTAGATCTTTTGCATTGCCTCTGCAAAAATCTCTTGTCAACTGTACTTTCTGTATTGTATTTCTTCCACTACATTTGCCTGTCCTACAACAACAAGAGAAGTAGAGTGGTTGCTTTCTATGCAAGAAATATACTGTTTTTAAATAGAATTTTCAAGAACTGTAATATCTTTGGTAAATGGAGGAGCAGTTGTTTCCTGAAATAAAGCATTGCTTTTTTCAGTCAGCTCTAGTTTTAGATGCAAGACAACAAAGGAAAGGTCTCTGTAGTATGTTACTCATTACTTTGACATCTCACTTACTATTAACCAAACTTAGGTGTCTAGTCTACAACAGATATTGTCGCTCCCTCAATAGTAAATGACAAGAGAGAAGCACCTGAAGGGATTGGTCCACCTAAAGACAAGTTTCTAATGTAAAATGGTTTCTAAGATGCAATTTGCTTTTGGAGATGTTTCTTTCCAGTGACTATAGACAGAGCTCAGGTAGCTGATTAAAAGTAAATGCCTACATTTAAATGGTTAGTATCTGTTGGATAAATCCAACATTATGAAAGTTCTCCCTTCTGGGAAAATGAGAATAAACAAAACCATTTCATTTAAGCTTCCTATGAAAACTGTGAGCTCTGAGCAAAATCAAAGTGTAATCATTTGTTTGAAATTATATTTATTCTGGAATTATTTTGCAATGCCTCCTTTTCCAGTGCAATATAAGCTTTCTGTGCTACAGTATGTGAGAGAGCTTGGGGAAATCTGAGTCACAATGAGGACAGGAAATAACCAGGTTGGTCTTTTTCAAATAAAACATTGAAGTGGCATATGGGAGGACACATACTTTTGGGTTTTATATGTGTTAGTGGTGGAAAACTTAAAAGATATTATGGAAAAAGACTTTTGCTTTAAAAGTAAAATAAACCCCTAGTTTTCTTTCATAGTGGTTTAGACTGAAATTTTTCAGTCTGCCTTATGGGTGAGACTCTTGCATCTCTGCAATATGAGTGCTGTGGTGTGCATTTTATTTTAAGGTATAAATTCAGGAACGTGTGACTGACTTTTAATTCAAGGAGTATGAGAGGAAAGAGTGAGGTGAGGCAGCATCCATCTGGGTTAAAGATGATGAGCTCTGTGTGTTGTAGGTCTGAATATTTTGTTTGCATCTCTTGCTTGGCGCTTCAGAAGAGCCCGATGGCTCTAGAAGGTGATATACATCGCCTTGCCAGCCTTCATTAATGAATAAAGTTGTTTGTGAGGTCATATGGGTCAGTCATGATGACACAAGCCAACAAGCAGGGCACCGAGTGGTTTGGACAACCTGCTGGAGACAAAATGAGAGATAATACACAGAGGAGCAATTCGCATGCAGGAACATTTGCTCACATGTTAGGATTATGAAGAAAACAAAGCTGCTCTGTAATCTGCCATAATTGTAACAAACCAGTCTAGCAGTTCTTCCCAACTTTAATCCTTTTGTGAGATACTTCTTTCGTTAGCAGAGACACCATGTCCGTGACACCTGAAAATAGGAGTGTCATCAGGCTGCTCTGTGGCCATTGTGCATGTGACAGACCCATCAGAATGCATGTCTGCAACAAATGTGAACCGCAGACAGCTTAATTAAAGAAATAAAAGAAAAAGAAATGCCAGCATCTGGGCAGTTTGATGCTCGGTCTTAGTGGATGGAGCTGAGGGATGTTGGACCTCCTGTTCCACATAATTGTATAAACAGACTTCATCTCCTCCCCAAGCAGGTCCTCTGAAGGTAGTGTAGATGAGTGAAGCATTGAAGGGTGGCAAACATACCTCTTTCCATCTATCTCTTTTTTTTTCTTTTTGTAATGAATAGGGGTGTTGTCAGCTGCCTGCATTGTGTTCATCACTGTCAGGGCTGGCAGTGTAACAGATAACTGGATGGATTCAAGGCCACCCAGGGAATGGAGCCTGACAGATCCTCATTCATCACTTCCATTTCAGAGGTCTCTATGGAAGAGCTGGCATCAAAGAAGTAATCAAGGCTCACAGGACCATGTGGGGGTTTGGGAGGAGTGCTCTGCATTGCAAACAAACCGAGCTGTCAAATCTGTTTTGTAAATGAAGTGTTTTTCTGGAGACAGTGTGTTTATAACTGTCACCTTAAGCACACTCCCCATAATATACATCTACTGTGGCAGCCTAGGGCCGCAACCTGGTCTTTTCCCAGCTTCCAAATAAAAAATTGAGATTGCAGTGAGAAGTTAAAGTGTGTGTTTGGGGCATTTTAAAATGTGGTTCATCCTTAATGGTTTGTTTAATCAGATAGCCTCTCTGTCTTCAGTTCTGGTCTGGGCATTCAAGCTCCATTCATCTCACGTAATTGGCCCAGCAAGTATGATGCCTTGCCTTTTGTGGTCTAGACACATAGTGTAATTTGCCACTGGCTGTGTGGATGGACTTCATGACAGTAAATGAGTCTGCCCTCAAGATAAAAATATCCTGTTAATATGGGACCAAGGGGACAAAGGAAAAGGCATTTGTCAGCAGTGAGAGCCTAGTATTGATAGCCCTTGTATATGAGATCATGCCAAGAGCTTTGGGTTTTTAGACTAAGAATAGATGAGCAGTCTGCTCAGATGGGTGCCTGCTTGCCTGTCAGTCTGTCGTGACAGGGAAGATATCTAGCTATCTATACATAAACAACTGAAGAAAGGAGGAGTTCATGAAAGGAAGTCAGTCAGTACTAAACTTTTAAGGTTACATTTGCTTTGGTCGTTCTTCTTTCAGTTTTGTTCTTAAAGCCTCACAAGCAATGCCTGGCCAGGTATGCTCTGTCCTCTGGCAGTGGAAGCTGCGAAGGGGCACTGTCATCCTCTAACCTGTTTGTCCTACCACTTCACCCATATGGGCTGTTGCCTGGAGATGAGCCTACCATGCTGCTGACCCGGTGATGATAACCACTTTGTTCAGGAAAACAAATGTACTTAGACATAACAATCTGAGCGTATTCCTGTTATGGAGTTTTTTTGCACACAAGATCTAGACTTGTCGTTGATCCCTCAGAACATCAGATTCCTATTGAGAACATGCACAGTTTAACATGAACTTACCTGCTTTAGACTGGCAGGGTAGAAGCTTCCTAATGGATTACCATTTTTCTTATGAAGTACTTTAAAACACTTACTGTGATTTCCACTTCTTAGAAATTGCATGTGTGCGCTAAGAATAGCTTTACATAATATGCTGAATATTTTCTTCTAAGTTGCCAAGTTTTCTTCTGAGTCCTAAGATCTCTTGAGGCAGCAGAAGCTTAGTAAATCCTGGAAATAATACTGATTAAATGCAGCTTTAAGTGACAGAATAAAACAGCCAGAGGTTGTGCAAGGCCTTTCCCTACTTTGGTAGCCTGGATTACAATCAGTGTTGGCTGCCCAAACAGTTTTTAAAGGCTATCCCACGGCAAAATGTTTGCCACAGACTGAGAAGAGTTTCCAAAGATGAGAATGATCTTTATTATTTTATTCACGCAGTAATGCTACTGTTAAGCAGCTGGTGGTTCACCCTGGAGGGAATTGTTTTCCAATGATGGTTTCTGTAGCATGGTGCTATACAAATAAAGCTATTTGGAGAGGAGTTAATGGCTGCCATTGAGCGGGTCTTTGAGCAACAGGCAGTTGTAGATTTTGCTGAAGGTGATGGGAGTCCCGAACCCCTTTGTTTCCAGGAGAGTAGAAGAAAGAATGCAATGTCCCTTTGCACAGCGAGCACTGGAGGGAGCAGCAAGCTCTCCCTTGGCAATGGACCAGGGAGCAAAGGGTGCCTCAGATGCTGAGGGTGCAGGTTGATGGTCAGGTTAAAGAAAGGGGAAAAAAGAGAGAGAGAGAGATGGAAAGGTCAGCTGGGGTGGGTGGGTGGTCCTGTCCCCTGCTGGCTTCCACCTCTGTATGCCTGTGCTGCCAAGGGTCAGCTAACATGGCTGAGAGCTGGTAGTCTGCGGGAAGGTTTCGCTTTCAGGTTGGAGGTTGATTGGGTCAACTCAAAACCCAGGGGGGCAGCCCTGTGCTTTCTAGCAGCAGGGAGGTTATAAAACCTCACCATAATACATGCTAGATGAGGGATTTCTCTGGGAGTTGCTGCAAACTCAGAGCAGGGGTGGGGAGAAGGAATTGTCCTCTTTAGCTGTGTCTGCACACCCCAGTCTCATCCACCTCAGAACTTTGTCATTGATATCAAACTATGTGGGATTATGTTAACGCTCTTTGTAGACAAGTGAGGTTGCAGCAAGGAGTACTTCAGTATATATAGTTCCACCTTGTAGGCTAAGAAACGACCTGACGAGTCTTGCAATGTGAGCTAGGTTCTCAGGCCAAAGGTTTAACAATGATCTAGCCCAGTAAAGCGGCACAAAGACCATTGGAGCCATGGAGACTGAGCAGGCTAAATTAATGTGAAAAGTGTTCTGAGCTTGTAGCTGTCACAGCTACCTGCAACTTCTCCTTCATGTTTCTTTTGGGAGTGGCAGCTCTAGGGACAAGTCATCACCCGTTCCCGAGTGGTGGAAGGATACTTTGGCGCAGGAAAGGGCGCAATGCTGACCAGACTTCCTCCAGAACCTGACCTGTTTCCTAGAGGTAAAATCATTCACGGTCATTTAACTTTACAAACTCTGATCGTACTTAAACTTCAGTAGTCTGCTGGTGAGAATGTAAGAAGATTTAACAACATGTAGAATGGGAATTTTGATCAACCGAAGAACCACTTGCAAAATTCAGGCACGTTTGGGCTTGGCTTTAAAAGTAGAGAGTGTGCAAACCCAATGTTATAATTTAGGACTGTCTTTTGTTTACAGACATATTTATTACTGGCATGATAACTTCAGGAATTTTCTATGGCACAGTGGAAGACTGTCAATGAGAATCACTGTGTAAAAGTTATGAGTTAAAGTGAGAAAAAATGAATGTCAGAGAAATTTGGGGACAAATGAGGGTCTGAGAGGAAAAAAAAATCATGAGTAGATTGAGAAAGAATGTGGGAGAGCAATATTGGGTCTCACAGTGAAGGACTCAGATTCCTAGTTAGTAGCTTCTGTGATCACTTTGTTAAATGAACAGTTCTGTCTGGACCAGCTGCTATGCAGTGATGGAGCTTTAGACAAGGACACTGAAGCCGTTAAGACAAATGATATGGTCATAATAGACTGCTATAATAGATATCACATTCAATTAACTGATCAGAAGCAGGGGAAAAAAATACTAATTTGCAGTTATGATGCTATAAAAATCTTGTAATCCATGGGTGCAACATTCTAACTGCAATATGTACCCTCAGTTCCATTTGCCCCATGAACATGTCTTTTTGGTATGATTGATTGGATTAATTGCTACAGAACTATTAAGAAATACATGTCTTTCATTTTATTCAACATGCTTGGCCCTGGAGATGTTCACAGAATGTGTCAAGTAGAATCAGATGTCAGAATTTGGCTGTTTAAAAAAAAAAGTTCTCGCAGAGGGAGATCTGGATGTGCATGTGGGCTTATGGGGGTCTTGTGACTTGAAAATGGGTCTGGCTCTGGCTGTAACCCGTTGCCTGGGAGCAAGGTCTGGAATTGGGGGTGCTTCATGGAAAACGGCTGTCCCAACCATGCAGATGGGAAAAGGCTGAGACAAAGCATGTTTCAATGCAATGACCTTAGGGTGTTCTGTGTGTACAAGGTGATAGCCCTATCCTCCACTGTTATCCTCCACCATGCCTCTGAGTTTTTGTCCCTGAGGTTGATTAGTGCATTATAAAGAGGGAGTGCCCCTAAATTATTGCCTGAATAAAGTTAGTGCAGCTCTCCTGTTTCCTGATACTGTGTTTTAAAGTGCCCATAGTTAGTGATCTAGGATGCTGCAAACATGATAGAAATAAAACTGGACCTAGTGGCCCAGAACATCAACCACTCTAACAACAATCACAAGAAAAAGGAAAACAGGCAAAACGTAGAGTATGGGGAACTATGAACAATTGAAAATAGGCAAAGCAGGTTAAGGAGGTGCTGTTCGGTTGCAGCAAACTGTAAAGACAATTGACTGAGGGATATGGGTAAGTCCCTGCTCTCTGCAAAGTTCAGAGGGAAATTTAGGACAGAAAAGAAGAATAAACAAAGGTGGTCTCAGCCATGATGGCCTAGGCATCTTGTCGTTTAGGTACTCCAGGGCTAACTATCAAAGGCTTCATATGCTGTCAGCAAGACCTTGTATCAATATGTGTTGTATAGGTGTATTGCCAATTCTTTCTGGATAATGTGGAAGTTGAGGTACACAATTTATAAGCGCCAGGAGAGAGACCTTGATTTCCAAGTTATATTGCTCCACTAAATAAAGCTGTTTTTCCATTAAAAATTGTGCTTGCAACCATGTATTATAGAAACATAAATATGGGAACACAGTGAACTGGGCTATCAATATATTCCATGGCAACAGTGCCATCATATCCCACATGAATTTTGCTCTTGTGGTTTATTATGATAGTCCCAGAACCCTAGGAAGTATTTATGGTCTTCACCATTCACCGATTATATTTATAATCACCTGAAAGAGTCATTTGTGTTTGGTAAAAACATGCTTTTTTTTTTTTTAGATTTATTGTTTTTATTTCTCCACGCTACACTTTGAGTTTAAACTTAATGTTTAGAAATCAGTTTATAACTGTTTTTCTGTCATGCACCCAAATAGGATTCACCTTCCATAGCAGTGAGCTATTTGTTATAACGTGAACAGGTCTGAATGCTCTGGTAGTGGCTGTGCTGGGGGAAGGAGGAGTGTTAGTTAGTTTGATGCAATCAACAGTGTGTGAAAGAAATATTGCATGCTCAAGGTCACACTTGCTTCTCTATGTCACATAGCGTCAGCAGTGTCATTTGAAATCTTACGTGACAACTGAAGTTACCAGAGCTAAAAGGACAAGAGGCTTTAGAACGGCATTGGTTCAATTTTATTCCTCAGTTGTGAAAGACTTCTGTGCTTATTGAAACGCTTTAGGCCTCCTCTTCCATGGCTGGCTCTGTGTTGGTCCCCCAGCAGGCATGTTGGGGTGGTGATGAGCCGCTTGCATTGGAAGTGCTCACTGAGGCATCTTCCAATTGTAATGTAACTTCAAATAGTTACGAAAGTGCTCATTTTCCCATGCAGCCATTTAGAGCTGGAGCCCAGGGCCAAATGGGGTCCGTGGGACGCTCTCCATCAACTTCAGTGGGTTTTGCACAAAACCCTCACCTGTGTAGGTCCACTTTTATCTATTTGAATGATTTTCTTTATTCAGAGTACCTTCAACTAATTTATCCTTTGCCTGTCTAGGGGGTCACTGTCAAGGTTGGCCAATACTCACATGAATATGGTAATTTGTTACTGTAGTATTTGATATAGGAGGAAGTGTAGTAAATGAGGGGAAACATGTTTGTTCTTGGAGAGGTCTTCTCGCTTGATGCTAGAGTAGCCATTGCTCTGCTTACATTCACTGTGATTTCTGGGAATGAAATGAGGCCCTTCAAGGAGGCTTCTCCCATGAAGTCAGCAATAAGGAGTTTCTACATCTGAAGAATAGGCTACAGGAAAGGGGCATAAATCAAGCGTAAATGGGATGTGGGCTCAACCCCTTAGTTTGAAACCCAGATTAGCAACCGGTTCTTCACCAGAGAGGAGATTCCTGGTGATGTATGGGTGGAATCTCCATTTAAAAAAAAAAAAATCTAGAAAGAGAGAAAATTTTTCTTTTTTAATGTGTAGCTTTGCCCTGTCCTGTTTTCCAGCTGCCCTAGTGCCCACTGTCTCTGAGAGGACAGGTTTTTCAGTTCGGCAGGTGTCCAGGGAGAGGGGTCATACTTTGTTTCTTCTTATACAGACTTTGTTCTTTCTTTCTTTCTTTCTCATGCTTTGCGCTTCACAACTGGGTTAGTTGCACTTTTGATTAAAAAAAAAAAAAACTAAAAACCCCCAAACACTTGTGTAGGTACAAAAGGTCTTGGCATTGACGAGGTGTGTGAGAAGAAAAGCATCAGGTGGTTTTTCCTACTTTTCAAACTGATCTGTTCCTTTAAGCTGGCAAGCAAGAAGGAAGGCTGCTCATCAGAAGCCTGCTCTTCCCGAGTAATAACTAAAAATGATTTTGCTGCACTGTATTTGCCTAGTAATTTCACCTCTCTTAATTCTAAGAGCAAACCCTCTGCTGGCATTAGTGATCCTGAACATAAGAAGGATTTATACCCAAATCCCACTTCTTAATCTTGTGCAGTCTGAAGTGTTTAATGTTTGATGAGGTTTGTTTTCTGAAGTTTGATATCTGTGCCTCTGGGAGTTTAAACAGTGGTGTAGTCCCTTCAACATCGGGAATTCAGAGAATTAGGTCAAAATGCAGTCAGCAAGTTTTGCACAACTCTTCTCCTCACCTTGTGCTGTCCTATTTAAATCCCTGTAAAGTAGCCATGAAGAGCCTTGTCTTCACTGCAAAAGAAAGGATTGGTGGTTTTGACTTGTAATATTTAATGTGTGTGAAGAATCCCAAAGTGAAAACACAAGGAAGATGAGGCTTATTTTATCGCAAACTAAGCAAAGAAAATTGACCCGTGGCTGGATGAATGGTGCTCATCTCCTCTATTTTTAATGCTCTCAACTTCCTTCTGAGGTAAAACCAATTTACTCTACTTCACTTTTTCTACATGTTTAGTTATCCAGAAATACCACTTTTGTAATAGTGAAGAGAAAGTATTGCATATGGCTGTGACCTCAATTCCCAAAAGACAGAGTTTTCACTGAAAGTTTTCATAATAAAAATTACTAATGAATTAAAAACCTTTCTGACATTGGGGATGTGAACTATTGCTGACAAAAGATGCTGGGAATGGGTCTCCAGGAGGCAGTGTACCACGTGGATTAATACTCCACTGTGAAGGGATTCAACTTTTTTTGACAGTCCTCTATGGAAAGTGTGATTAGTGAAGTCTAAGGCAGCAAATTGACCTGCAGTGAGCACATAGTCCTGGTTAACCACTGTTTAAAATAGCATTACAGATACAATCTTTGCAGAAAACCTTCTTTTGAAACTTGGGTCTGAATCTCCTTTGCCCCCTTCATTCTGCAGAATAATCTGAAGAAATTTGGTACAAAAATTGCTGGTGTCATGCTGATCGTTGGTCTGCATGTGTCCCAGGAGAGCAGAGAAAGGGGTCCTTTATTTCTTTTTTGCCTATTCGGGTCTGTCATTCACTAATTAGCCCAAGCATTCCCCTCACCTTTTTGCACTTACACTCTCAATGACTCTTCTGCAGCCCTCCAACCTGAGCCTAGAAATTTCTGCACAACATTTTCTCCTTGTGTTTCAGGCTGACTGCAGTTCGTGGCTGACAGGGCTATTTCGTACGTGTGAGCTTGCGGTTGCCTAGAAGGCATTGCATTTCAGATCAGAATAAGTCCCAGAGGGTGCATAATTAAACTTTAAGCTAGATGAAGCAAACTATTTCCCTTTAGATACGGAAGAAGGTTTTTGTCAGGAAGAGGTTCTTGGCTGCAACAAACAGATTGGTATAAGCCATCAATGGAAATGAGATAAAAAGATCTGAGATGTTACTTTAAGGATATGTGACTACACAGCTGATGATCTGAGAGGAGGCATCTGTTTTTCTGCTTACGTTCATTTTCTTCAGAGTTACCACAACTTCAGCGTATCCAGATTGCTGCTGTCGTGGCTCTGCTGAGGATTTTGGTTTAGCAAATACTGTCGCGTTAAGAGCCTGATGGCCCTTTTCTTTTGCACAAGTCTATCTTCTTTGAGGGCTGCAGACCTATGGCTACTCTGCTCTGAGCCATGATATTAACTCTGTTAGCGCATCTGTACGCTGTACACAGAGTCAAACTTGACTCTCCTGGTCTTCAGGTGATGTAACTATTGTAGTAGTGTTTGGTTTGTGAGGTATGAAGATTGCAAAGAAGTATTTAAAATTTATTGAATGTATTTTTTAAAATAAATATTGTATTGTCTATAGAAACACAAGAACATACCAGGCAAATCTTGTTTCTATGATGTCTGTTGAGAGACAAGTTACCGGTTGCCTGGGTGTATTGCCGTGTCTTGGGGAAGAAAAAAAGAAAGCATTACAATTTAAGTGAAAACCATAAAAACAAACTCAGTAATGGTTAGTGTGTGGATGTGCAAAGGGGACAAAATATTCCTGCAACTGATTGTGAACTTTTGTCTCTTGCCTTGCTTAACTAAACTCTTTCTAAATGGACGAAACAATTTTGAGAATAAAGGCATTCTGTCACGTATATTGTGCTAACTCCAGCAGATAAAGAGGACTGATATTACCCATGTTGTATGAAATCAAAGAGAGTTGGTTACTCCACAGAAGTTACTCCATTCTAAGACCAGTTTTAAGACTGGTAAATGAATTAATACTTAGTATCTTAAATTTTCTTTAAATTTGTCTGTTCATGTGTGTTTATTCTCATTTCCAGGAATATGTAGTGTAAGCTTTATGGAGTTTAGCAGGAGAAGCTGTTACCTTAAACTGCAAGGGTAACGTTTTAATATCTGACTAAATGTAATTTTTTTTCATAATGAGTATAATTACTGGCCTCTACTCAAGCTAACTTCATTTTGCTGGTGATGATGAAAGAACAGTGCTGAATTCAAAAGCGGCTGCTTCTCACTCAGGTTTGTGGTTCTTTGTTCTCTCTCCGAGTGTGGTAATTAGTGGTTTGCTTATAGAAAGACCAGAAAAAGCAGTGATAAGGTGAGGGATGTGCAAAGTGACCACTCGCTCAGTCTAGAAAAATTTTGTATTTTTTTTCCCCTTCTAGATATTTAACTAAGAAGGAAGCCATACCTTTGTAAGGGGTTTAAGAGTATTAAAAATGTGCTCCTCTGATCTTTCCTTCCTTGAATGTCTTTGTGTTTGCCTTGTTAGCGGTCTCTTCTCATGAATAGAAAATAGAAAAAATATTTGCAAATCGGTCTTCAAGAAATTAAGCCACCTTTTAAATGTCTAAGGAGCAAATGAAAGTTTTCATGATTAAAAAGAAAAAAAACAATGTAGAGGTAATAAAGAACTTTTACAAGTAATTCCTCTGTGTAAATTATGTTCTTTGATATCGGAAGAAGGAAATGTTTTAGAATGATTATAAAAAATTATTTTTGTGCAAATTTTATGGGAAATTAAATAAGGTTTTACTGTGAAAAGTGGAGTCACTTAACTTAGTATTTGAGTATTGACTCTGGAGAAGTATGGATTTCAACCCAAATACCTCCTTGAAGCATTCTGAGCACAATGCAATTTATCTTGAGGACACAAATAGTTTTTCTAAAATGTCTTACTAAATTTCTTTTTCAGAAATAAAATTCTATTTACACCAAACTTATTTCAGAATGATCTCTCATCATGCCCTGGTTGTGCATAAGATTTTGTTTTTCTTACTGTTTTGTCCAAAACAGAATTCTTGGAAAATTTGTCATTTGCAGTAAGAGAGAGACTTATGTGAAATAGACTTTATAAAATAAATGTTAACATAATCTTTCAGAATACACTAGAACAATAGGTAATCTAAAATTCTAACATAAAACAGAAGTTATCATCTGTCTTAAGAGTTTGTCTCTACACTGTTTGTTATGGCTGCTAAGTCTCACCCTCTGATGTGTGAGGTGATCTTTAAGAGATAAAGGAGAAATCTCCAGGAGTGCCCTTAATTTGCCTGAGCATTTTGTTAAACAAAATATATAACCACAAGCATCAGCAGAAGATTGCACCATCTCTCACCATCTGTGTATAATTGTAGATAACCTATTAAGAGTGCAGTGGTGGTGATTACAGGTGGGACTGGAAGCTTCACTTTTTACTAGGGTTGCCTGACATTTCCCATTATAAGACTATTTTCTGTTCTGTTTGATAACTTTCCAGGATTTGAGCTCATTTTCCATGCTGGGTGACTGCCTCTAGCTCTTGTGTTGTTTGTTTAGAGGAACTTTTGTGTTGTGGGTTTTTTGTTTGTTGCTTTTTGAGTGGGGATAAAGCAGAGAAAATGTTTTTTCTTAAGAAAATAATCCTAGTGACCTTTTCTGTTTAGAGGCCTGGCCTCTCCTCTTCCCCCAGCCCTTCAGGGCAGATCTGATATAGCTTTTTGCAGGGGGTCTGCCCTTGTATATGTGAGTGAGGTATTTTTTGTGGTGTTTTTTGTTTTTACCCCAGTGAAAATCCCATGCTGCCAGCCTTAAACCTGGGGAGTTCACCACAGCTTTACAGCCCAAACCTTGGAAGGTTTGGGTGCCTGTGGGCTGGCAATGGCTGGCAGACCCCGAGCGAGCGTGTCTCCGTCCTGCATAGGGGTGACATAGCTGCAGAGGCACCTTCCTTGTCTGGATGCTTGGGGATATTCCCTGGGTCCCTGGCTGCAGGGATGGGGTCCTGCTGCTGCCGGCTGCATGCCCAGGCTATGTGCTACAGCTGCCCACGAGAGTCTCTTTTCTTGGGTACTTGGCACAGGCTCTGGGAGGAGAGTAGAGGAAAGGGTTATCAAGGTGATCACCTCTCCCTTGGCTATTGGAGCGTGTGGCACCCCCATCCCCATTGCAAGACATTGCCTGTCCTGCAGGTGCTGGAAGGGGGGGAACAAGCTGTTGAATTGGATGCAAAGGGTGCACGTGGCAGGGTGGCAGTGGTACAGGAGTAGCTGTGAAATGCCAGGATGAAGGCTCCCCTTCTCATTTCTCATGACAAGGAAACTATGTTTTCTTCCTGAAATCCCTCTGCATTTGCGACATTCTTGCCACCTCAGCAAATGCAGCAGGGATTTGACAGACAACAATCTCTTTGACTCTCCTGAAGTGACCGTCTATCCCATGCAAGGGATGCACAGTGCACATGGTGGCTGAACTAATTTTGCCAGCAATATTCCTTTTGTGTTTCTAAATTTGACACTGACGTGTTTTATTTCCTAGCTCATTACAGAGGAATGTTTGGTTTAGATCAGTTGCTAGACTTGCCCCTATGGATAACGAAGGGACACTCAGCTGCAGGGATGAGAAAAGAGAGAATGAGGACCACCATAAGGCTGCTTACTGTCTCACTACAATAGTCTTCCAATGAAGCAAGGGATGTACTTAAATTCTGTTTTCTTTGCTCTTCGTACATGCCGACTGCCTGCAATGTGGTGAAAAGCCTGGCTAGTTGTGAACTATTCACCTGTCAGTGTAATTTAGTAGCACTGACAATAACTGTTAACCTTTTATGCCTGAACTTATGGCCCCTAGAAAATGCAAGCCTAGTTAATACCCTTACTGTACCCATGATTTCATATTCCTCCATGTGAAACAAAATATGCACTTATTAAATCCTACAATTTTATGTTGCTTATTTCCATTGGTAATAGAGAAAACAAACAGTTTAAGTGCGATTACAGAATTGAGTATGTAGCATATATTATTCATGCCTCACCAGCAGTCTTCTCTCCTTCCTTGCCGCGCTAATGTGGCCGGTCCATAAGGTGCGTTATTTGGCAGACAATCTGTGTGGTCTGCTTGGACCTTTATCATCTGCATTATACGCTGTTTAGCATTTGTAACGCAGCCAGAGAAAAACCTCAAAACACAACAGTTTATCCACATGTAAAGTAAAGGAGAATTAGAGAAGCAACTTGTTTCTCACGGTGTTGGCTGTACCCCAGAAGCATATCCAGCTCAGTTTGTAAAGAGGAAGCCTTGGTCTGGTGCTGTACCCAGCCCAGCATCCTGCTTCATCTGCTGCTCTGCCACTTACAGCATGTAACTGGAGAGACCTCCGACGGGTCATTCTTCCTTGAGTGGCTTCAGCGAGAGCTGCAGCAGCTCAGCACCCTGCAGGATCAGTCCCAGCAAGAGTGGTTCTGCCCTGAGTTACACTTACTCCTTGCAGTTCATGTTTTTCTAGGGGTGAGAAGGGATTACGGAGGAAAGGACTCAACAGGGGAGTAAATAATAGAGGCAACGACTCGCAGGCCTTGTGTACTGACATGTACAATTTACTTTGCATGCTGAACATGTGCCAATTTAACTATGTTCCTGTTGAAAATGATTTAGTTAGCTGGTAGCTGGAGTGTGGATGCTCTCCAAGAGATTAAAGCACAGTTAACACCTTAAATGAATTAAGTTTGCTAAGGGCCAGGGCCATAAGATTAGATCCAAATAGGGAGCTCTTCTAGGATACCAATCTAAGGAAAATACAGGGATGCTTATTCCTTATTAGCACACCTTAATTTAAGGCTTTCACACTGCTGGAGCAAATGGTACACAAGGTTTTGAAGTAAAGAAAACAAGTGACAACTGGTGGAGGTGATTACTAGCTTTTCATTATCAATTGATGGTTATATTTTCTAAGGCTAGTCCCTGATGGTTTGACAAAAGACTGAGAACTTTGTAAATATTTATTCATAATATCTGCCTGATATCTAAAGATAACTCAATTCCGCAAAAGGAGATAATTTCTTGATCTGTTTCAGGCTCTGCTATAACAGTGTTGTGATGTGGGTATGCTGGACTGTGGGGAAAATATATGCTTTTTCTGATTTCTTGTTGGTGCACTGGACTATGGGGAAAACACTTTCCCCCGCTGATTTCTTGTACAGTTCTGAGCCAGTGAGGCTGCATAAGCAATATATCTGGGGATTGTTCTGAACGAGACTAGACTGGACATGAGCTCTGAGATGTAGTAATTTAGATATCTGAAGAGGCATGTATTTAAATAATCAGAAATGTTACTGTTTAGCAGTTGGTTTTTGTACCTATGAAAGGCAAGGACTGAAAAGCTGGGGCAGCGTAGCCAGATGGTATGGCATCTTTCCTGCCTGATGCTGAGTTTTAAGTGGGCAGAGGAGATGATCAGAGATGACACCTTCTCGTGGAGCAGCAGAATGGGGTGGCCCTACCTGCCTCTGCCCTTCCTACCTCCCCGGCCCCTCTGCTAGCACCATCTTTCTACAAGATCTTACCCTCCTGCTCAGTGCTCTAAAGAGAGCTGTCTCTGCCTGCACTAAAAGCTGCATTTCCAGCTGTGCTTTTTCACACTGCAGCCTTCATGGATGGGATTTCAACCCTTAGCTGCTTGTCCTCAATTTACACGAAAATGCCATGATTTCTGCTTTACCGCTTCATTTGCTCATAAGTGAAATAAACTGTGCTTTGTTGGCAGGTAGTTTGTCTGTGTATCCTATGTTTAATTCTTTCACAGATCTCTTACACTGGTGAACTTGCTTGATGATTATTTTTTAAAGCATGTTGAATCACAGCTGCTTATTTCTAGCCTGTATAGCAGTCAGATGCGGCGGTTTTAGAGAAAGTCATGGAAATGTTATTGCAAGTACTGGGAGGCAGGGGCAATCGCAGCCTTGTTTGCTCTTTTGGTTACTTGGAGCACTGCATTTCCTCCTCTCTCTTTGGCTTTCTTCCCTAACATTAGCAAAGAGTAATCGCTATCTCAGTTAACTGTGCTAACAGCAATCCTTGCTATATATTAAATTTGGATTGCCCAATTCCTTTAAAGTGCTATTGAGGTAATAACACTGAATATGTAAATAGACTCCTTGCTCAGTACAGCGGCTTCCTCACAGAATACTGACTGGGTCATAGCTGCTTACCTGAGGGACAAAACCCAAGTTTATCTCTCTCTCTCTTTTTTTTTTTTAAAGCACTCTGATAGTCTGTGAAGCCAGCACAGCTAAGAATGTACTAGGCTGTTTTTTCTGATTTTTCTGACTCCTCAGCCAAATTGCTAACAAGGTCAGAAACGGAAAGAGCAAATTTGACTCATGATATCAGTTCTTGATTGAAAAGAAGAGCTCACACTTCAGATTTGTAGTATGTTCCCTTTCTACCTGCCCCTTCCATTTGTTTTAACTCAGTTGTTGTGACTTGTGTATAAAACTGGTTTTGGTGTATGCTATTTGCACATGAGGTTCAGATTTGACTGAAATATAGGCAAGAAAAGCGCTAAAGAAGCAACAATTAATTTGATCCTACATAATGACTTCAGAACTGGCATTTTTTTGTTTCAAAATCACTTTCTGTCATTACCTGCTTTGATGTCCTCAGATGTTAGCTCCGAACAAAATCTCTACTCATCCAAAATGTGCTGCTGAAAGTATTTCAGGAGTCATTGAATTACAATGAAGGAAGAGTTAATTTTTAAAATGTTTTTGAAGTAATTTTTCAGATGATAGACATCTTAAAATCAAAATGAATTCATCATTATGCATCACAACCATTGCTTCCCTAAAATAAAACGGATTAAGTCGCCAGAATTAATCACTACTAGACTGACTTGCCTGGTAATTTAACTAGAGCACAGTCATGGAGGTATGGGTTAAGTGAGTGGGTTTCCAGAATAATGTTTTTTATTATGTCTTTGTCAGTCAGGGCAATTTATTCTGGAATTGTTGTCAGAGGAGAGAGCATGAATAGGGTCACCCTAGAGTATGAAGCAGTCACTCATATCTATCAATCATGCATCTAAGCACATTTAAACTTGCTCGAAGTTCATTCTCCTGCCTAGGATTTATCTGATTCTTAATGCAGAAGCACTTTAAATACCAAATTGTATATAGAGCTCCATCCTGTACCTGATTAATTTTTTATGCTCTCCCGGAGCTGCCGTGCAGCTATTTCCAAGAGATTGCTCTGCAGATGGCTTGGGCTGTGCGAAAGAGCCCAGGAAGGGGGTCTGTGCTTCCCTCAAAGGAATGAGAGCAGTTTGCCATTACTGGTATTTGGTAAAAAATGGAGGAGTTCAGGTGCATGGGGAAAAAAGGAGGAAACATAGCTGCTTTTGTATCACATCCCAAAACCTAAATGAGAAGACTCAGGGAATTTTGGCGTTGGACATGAGTTGTTGCTGCTCTCCCTTGCAGCTGACTTGACAGCTGGCTTGATATAGTCCAGCCTCTTTTTCTTCAGTTTATGAGGCTGCTGGTGCTGAATGATAGTTTTATTAATGCTGACTGGGGTGTCACCTTGGGTTTCAGCAGTGGTCAGCTATGCACAGTAGGCATAGCTAGCACCTGTGATGGTAACAATGGTCTTCCTCCAGGTATACAAGGGGGTTTAAGTCCTTAGGAGCTTCTGCAGTGGATGATGGTAATTGCGTCACTACTTTCTTAATGCTTGCAGTCGCTTCCTGCAGTGATTTCTATTCCCAGAGAGACTGAGCCGTGGCATTTTCTGCTACTGATGGTTTTCTTCCCTCCTGCTCCTCTGCTGAGCATCGTTTGAGCTGTTGGCTGTCTGGTGTGGGAAGCGGGGTCAGGTGAAGAGGGGACACGCCACCCTTGCACCAGGCACACGCTGATTGCAGGGGACTGGAGATAGAGCGATCTTTTTATCTTTGAACTTTTTATGGTCCATTCCTTTCATGGAAAACTGTCCTTCATTGTTGCCTCCTCCTAATGGCCTCCTGCTGCTGCTTCAGGAACGTGGCAGAGATCTATAAATGATGTGACATGGTGCGTGATGCCTATGATGCCATTGCCATTGTAAGCTATAGATTGTCATGTGGAGGGCTTTTGAACTGCAATGGCCCTTATGTCAGGACAGAGTGTGACATTTTCCATTTGTGAGCCAGCACTTCCAGATGGAAGTGACTGCTGATTCAATCTGAAGACCAAGTGTAATAATTTTGTTTGTAACTACATGTAACTATGGCTGGCTGCACAATTACAAGTAATTTAACCATTTGGTGGGAGGGGAGGGAGGCAAGCAGGGGAGTAAATGAAGTAACAGCTTGCTTTTAGCATACTTAGACTATTTGGGTATCCTTGTGCTGTTAATATTTTTATCATTTATTAGGTAGATTATTTTGAAGGGAATTTGTTTGTCTTGTCCCACTGGACTCAGCAGTGTGTGGTCCCTGTTTCCAAGGTGAGGAAGGTCAGCAGCACTGCTGAGTGATGTGGTAATAAATGAGAGACAAGAAGATGAACTGCCCGGTCCTGCCCACTCACCTCCATCCTTTAGACACAGATTGACTCTAGGACATGCAAGGGCTGCCAAGTAGTTAACCTGCTGAAAAAAGAGTGCAGCTGCAAAGAATGAACTGTCCTTTGTGAAAACATCTTAATGCTTCCTTAATTACACCCCTGTAGGGTATGCACATCTTAATAGCCAGCCCTGTCCACATGGAGATGGCAATTCCAACTAAACTCTTGCAAAGTTGCGGAGAGAATAGATAAATAACCCTTGTATCATAGTTCTTGAAAAGTCATAAGGGAGAAGAAATTGAAGTGGATTGGAGAACTGGGGTCTAAATTGTCTGATGTTATTCTACTACATTTCCTTTCTGCCCCCATTGAAATAGTGATGTGCAGTATAAAATTATGTCCTTACTGAACAGATTCTCACAGATTGTCTATTTGAATGGGAAAGTTTTACAAGTTATTCCAGCATAGTGGTACTAGAAAATTGCCTTTTGTGAGCAATCCTATTCCTGCACAAGCTAATCTGCATGAGGAGGCAAATTCAACAGTTGAAATGGACATTGTAAGGAGAGGGTGATCCCTGAAGATATGTATACTGATTTTTCCTTTCCTATCTTGTAATTAATAATCAATATTATCTCCTGTCATGTATTCAAGTATGGAAAAACTGAATAATTTTTGTCTGTTTTTAAGCCCTCAAACTATGTTTGAAAGTGTTTCAGGTTGCAAAGTACTTTTAAAAAATGCTATTACATAAATCTGTCAAGACTGCCTTCAAGTCAGTGGGATGCACCAATCTGAGGTATTGACATATTGCCTTCTGACAGCTGGCTAAGTGGCTTTTGAACAGAGAACTGCTTGTTTTCTTGTATCTCTGACAGCTGCATGTTAGGCCTAATATTTAGGGGTATTTGAGTCTATAATTAGGTGATGTGTTGAGGATCTCTGCTTTTGTGATGCTTATATGAATGCAGGAGTGATTTAACCTGGAAGCAAAGAGGACATGAAGTTACTGGAACCTAACAGCGAAGCAGATATTCTGCTTGGAGACTTGGCAGGCTGTTTATTTGGGTCCTGTGCCTTGGGGACCTGTGTGCTCTTCAGTTTCTCTTGCTTGAGGTGCTGCAATACTGGTTAGTTCTTTATTTGGTCTTTTGCACGCTGCCTTCAGTGACATGGGACCTAGCGGTCCGGGTGCCTCCGGGCCTGAGGGTTTGTTGCTATCTCCCCTCTCTCATTTTTCCTAATTCTCCCTCAGATTCCCAGGTGGACGAGTGAAAAATTGACTTTTTGCTGAAGAAAATGAAAAGCTAAAGGGGGCAAGATGTCTTTGGATCAAATGTTGTCTTTGGGAACTCTTCCATTTCACAAATACTTTTAAGTATTTACACTTCAGTGCATTTTGAAACGAAATGTTTCCAAGCATTTGGATGATGTCAAAATGAAAAGTTTTAAAAGCAAAACACATTTTCAAGCCAAAACGACCTGCCACATTTGGTGTTAAAATAATCACTAGTCTCAGTTGTCTTAAGCCTGCACTTTTCAGAAGCACAATACATGTGGTTGAAACATTGCCCAGCAATGTGCCCCAGTGCCTTCTGCACAGCCTTCTTCAAGGGTCCACCCTGGGACAGCACTCAGCCTTCCAGCAACCTTGTCAGAGAAGTAGATCTGCAATCTGACTAGCTTCAGGCAGCACTGCAAGATCCTTTTCCTTTGAGCAACTCTCTTCATTATAGGTATATGTCATATTTTGAACCCTCTTTCTAACCAAATCATTAGTTCCCCTCTGTTAAAAACAACATAGGCATGCTTCTGGCCTGAGTCAGCAGAGTTTTGACCTCCAAAGGCAGAAAAGCCAGTAACTACATTAATATTTCTAGGGACTTTGCTCAAAGATATGGGCTTACTAGAGGGGAGTGTAAGACCTGAAGTATATGACGCAGTAGTCAGCACCTCTGCTAATACCCTCTGAGAACGAAGTTCCTCAGGAAGAAGTAGTGAAGATCAGTTGAGACCAGAGCAATGAAATTTACAGTCCAGACTCTCCTGGATTTTTGGGGACTGGAACATGGGTCGTGACTTGGCTCATTTCTGTTAAAGATGATGAGAATAGGTAGGAACAAAGCTTGCATCAGGCTACCCACTGGTAAAGTCTCTTGAAGATTTTTCCCGGAGGAAAGCCGTTGGTGTCAAAAGTTTAACTTTTTTTTTTTCTGATCTTCAAAAGAAAAGCTTCAGGTAGGTGCAGTCAGCAAATGATAATCACTGCTGAACTGCAAATGAGATTGGAGCAACTCTGAGTGGGCTTTGTAAATTACATAGCTAAAACAGAGCTACAGTAAACCCTTTGAATTTAATCTGAATGTTGGCAGTCATCTGTGGATGAAAGATTGCAGGACCTATGAGCTTTAATTCTTTTAGTGGGTGTTTTTTTGGTGGTTTTTTTTGGAGGGGGAGAAGGGGAAATGAGAGAGAGAGGGAAGGAGAGGCCTCCATCACAACAACGTATAACATTGGCCTTTGATAGGCTATTCAGAACAGTTGACACATTAAAACGAATGTAATATCAATATTATAATCAAGGCACATAAGCCTCAGAACAGTGCAAGCTCACTTTTTTCTTTTGACTCATTATTTATACGAATCTGCACTGCCATTCTGCGGTGCTTACTACAGAAATACTGGTTTTCCCTGTAGTGCTGGCTTGTGTCCTTTTGCATGCTAATGCAATATTCTATTTCTAACTTGACGGTAATAGATTAGCAAATACATGAGGCTATCGTTCCTCTGCTAATGTGATTCCAGCCATGCAGAAAACTCAAGGTTTGTCTTAAACAGGCCAGCTTCTGAGCATTCTTCATATAAAATTCAATTTAAATAATTTCTAATTTAAGTGTCTACTTTGTTTTCTGCCTTTCAGCTTTGATGTGCTTTTTTCTTTTTCAAAAAATCTTGACGTTTACTGTTAGTGGGGGAGGATGGAAGTTAGTGCTGTTCGCCTTCATCAGCTAATTGTTTCAACCTTTTGTCACTCTCTCCTTGAATAGGAGGTATATTTTAATTATTGCAATCAAGACAAATCTTTCATAGAGTAGGAAAGCTTCAGTACCTTTTCTGGTGAGGGAATGGAGACTTCTACATTTGGTTTTGGCTCCTGTTCTTTCTAGCACATCTGCACAGATGGTGGTGCAGTCCAAAAACCTGACAAAGACAGACATGCACCACACCCCAATTGTACTGTCACTCCCCTTGTTTCCAAATACCGAGTTGCGGATGGCATTGTGAAAACCCTTCAAGTACAGCCTGCTGGGCTCACTGAGAGCGTAATAGGGAAATTGAGGTGACTTTATTTCACTTTGAAAGCAAGAATAAGGGGGAAGAAGGCCATTGTAAGGTCTTTTAAGAGATAAAGTAGGCTGTTTTAATGATGTAATCAAACCAGGTCTACACAACAACTCTTTAACTGCCACAGCATGGGATGTGCGTAGGATATGAATAGTGCTTCCCTCTGGTCCTTAATTCCTGGATGTGAAAAGCTGTGTACCTGGCTTTCCTTGCCTGGTGACCAAGTACCAAAGTATTCACATGAACAAGTGCCACCTGGTGCCTACCGCAGGGAAGAGACTGGAAAAAGGGGAGTTTTTGGAGATGCCTAAGCGTGGGAGATGGCCACAGCACAGTGGGCGCCCCACTAATGGGGTGGGGATGGACTGGGTTGGGTGTGCAGGACATCCCTAGCACGGGGTGATGCTGGCCCGAGTGACCACCGCTGTCCTGCCTCCTCCCATGGGTGGGGATCTGGATGATCCAGTGGCTCTGTGGCAGCGTGGTGCTGCCAGTGGTCAGGGAGGTAGTCCTAGCACAGCGCCACATCTATGGTGGTGATTGTTTCTACACTGCCAGAGATGCTATGTCACAAACTTTGATGTCTTCGGGTTGTTTTGGCAGGATAGGATGGAGATACATTGGGTGCTGTTGAAATTTGGGAAGGCTGGGGATGTCAAAGGGAGAATAGGTCTTCTGAAAAATCTGAATCTTTCAGGCAGAGACTGGGCACTGCAGTTACATGCAAGTCATTTAGGGTCCAGCCCTCTCCTCACTTTACTTTTTGTACTTTTCAGACTTTGCATTTTTATGGTTACTTATTTTCTTCAAGGATTGCTTATGTTGAGGAAAAAAAATTATATTTTTATAGTGTACGTCTGTTTGCTTTGGGCTAATCTCAGGAAGAGATACAATAGCTTAGGGATCTGGGAAATAAGACATTAGTCAATACTATCTTTCAGTTCCTTTATATGTTATAAGCAGATTCACTTCACTCGTAAAATAGCCTCGTACACTTGTATTTTAAAGACTATTCTCTCTGTCTATTTCTATTATTCACAGTGCTTTGATATCCATGTGTCAAAGAATTCCAGAAAAGAAATCACCTTACAGCTGAGAGCAAGCATGGAACATATTAGCTCAAAAAAAGAATTTTTCATTAAGATATAAATAAATAAGTGTATGGATTATATTTGAAGCTAGTTCTTATTTATTCAACATTTACAGCTATGGTTGTGTTTTAAAGAATAATGTAACACTTATCCCTTTGTTTTAGAGAACAGTTTCTCTTTGCCTCTGTAGACATCAGCAATCGGAATGAATAACATTAAATTAATCCTGTCCCTTTTCACATTCATAGGAGCTTTTACACTGACTATGGTGAAGCTAGAATCTGTCTAATATGTTTTAACTTGGGTGTCAGACAGAGTTTAAACCCGTGTAAAGCTGTTTCCTGCCAGCACTGTATCATTTTATTTTTACTTACGTGTGGTTCTCCGGTGTGTAATGGGATGTTTATCCAGACTTCCAGGTGCCAAGCAGGAGTGTTACAGAAACAAGAGCTGTTTGATCTTACTTTTCCTCTCTTAAGAGGTTTCCTGCCCTCTACAAAACATGGTGAGGAAGTTTTCCTTCCTTATGTCAAACTCTAGTCCTGATGGGACTCCATAAAACCACTTTGGATAAAGCCCTGCTGAGGGTCTGCTCCCCAGCACTGACCCTGGACTCCTGGGGAGCACAGCCCACGGCTTCCCCCATCCTCTCTAAGCTGATGGGGTCTGGCTCAAGCACCTGCCCTTAGACCCTGAGCTAGGGTACAGTTGGAATAATTTAAAATAAAGTACAGAAATCTATTTCTGCGCGTATCCAAAAGAAGCAAGATGCTGTAGTGAAGCTGTGTGGTTCAATAGGCGCTCAGCTGTAGGCCTCTGTGGCATTTGTGGAGCTAGAGAGGAAGAGGACAGCAAGGTTGTGAACTGGTTTCCAAGTCAAACTGGCCTTTTGGACACTATGGTAGTGGGCACTTGTGTCGTTACTGGAACAAAAGGCACATGCTTGTTGGGTGTAGGGATGTATGTGCACATTTTGAACAGATGAGCAGAAATCAAATCATACAAGATCCAGCTAAATGACTTATTACTGTATGCTTTTTTAAATGAGTTAAGGTAGAATGGTATTGCAAGACTAAGAAGTATGTTAAATAATATTTTGTTTTCTCATATCTATTAGTTCCTTCAATAAATTTCTTTAATAGTGTGGATTTTACACATTTGATTTCTAACTGGGAACTTAATTTCCTATACTGCCAAACTGTGATTGTAAAATGACATTTGAATGCTGTAGTTTTAAAGTGTTGTAATAAGATTACTTATTGTAATTTGCATTTCAGTACTAGATTTTTTCAGAATTAGTTTGTTATGCGGTTCCTCTTCCAGGTTACCCATAGCACTGCACTGCCATGGCCAGTCCAGTGGTAACTACTACTTTTTTTTTTTTCTTTTTTCCCTTCTTCTAAAGCTATCTCTGAGTATGGCCGAGTTGTCTTTCTGGTCCAAAGAACACTATAAAGAACTACATCTAAACAACTAATGAGTCATGTGGCTCTGTCAACTATTTGAATTGTCTCTTTTTCACGTGATTTAAAATAGAAAACCACTTCTTTGTCTATCAAATACTACATAAAATTTTTTTTTAGAATTTTCAATTTGAGTTTTTTATTTTCAGAGCTTTAGTTTTACAGCTTTGTCCCTTACCACTTGAAAATTTGGAGAGTCAAAAGTGTAATTGGTAGAGAAGAAAGAGGAGGGAAACTAAACGTCATTCTTTCTCTTTTCTAAGAGAAATAAAGCAAAGGCCAAGGGTTCTTACCTTCTGTTTCTTACCTTTCTAACCACCTTTAACTTTTTGTAACTCCTTCAACTTTGTAGTGATTATGTAGTGGAAAAGTTAATTTGATTTTTCTTTTGTGTAGCTGGTTATCTCCTTCAATATTGAAAGGATTTTGAAAAGCTAGAATGAAAGCTGAACAAGCAAAAGATGTATCTGTGTGTTTGTGAAAATAAAGGCATCTTTCAGTTGCATTCAATATCTTGAGAAAATGGGAGTAGTATAAAGATGGTATAGCTATTTCTAGAACATGCTGGTCTTTGGGAACCAGTTCAAGATGAAAATTTCCTTTTGAAATAACATAAGTAAAACCTCTTTACAACCACCATGCCAAAATATAATTTGAATTACCCATGGGAAAATAGTCTAAAAATTGTCTATTTCTATTGTGATTTGTTCCGTGGTAAAAATCTGACCCACTCAAGTGAGCAACATCTTGCTTGCAGCTGCTGCCGCTGGCTAGAACGGTTACCAGGGCTCGTGCCTCTGCATCTAAGACTGACCCCAAAACCTGTTGTTTTTGCTTTGGCTGCTGCCACAGATTGCTGCAGCTGCCCAGAAGAAGAGGTAAAAGGAAGCTACCAGTCCTGAGGCTTATGTCCACAGGCTTGACCCATGGCCAGTCAACATGCAGCCTAATCAGTCCATGGAGGAATGTGCTTTGCTGCGTGAGCTGCTGGGTACACAGGCAGCCTTAAGCGTGATGGGGACAAAGTGGATTTTTGTTGGTCAGGTTTGGTGCAGTACCATGTGCCATCTGAACATGCTTGCTGGGGTGCTGCCAAAAACTAGCAGGGTTTCAGTGTCCTACCAAAACCAGAACAGCCGTGTTGATTATAAATCTCAGCAGCATATTTCTGTGTTCTGGGGGAGGAATTTAAACTTGAGGCATCTTGGTTACTGAAAGACTTCCAACCTCTAAAACGCTGCAGATTTTGAGAATCGAAATAAAGTTCCCCAGAGTGCTTACAGGCCTAAGGTCTCGTATCTTGTCTCTCAGATGGAGAAGTGGATTGAGGCTTGACTTGAAATGTTAATATTGCAACTGAGAAAGCTGCTGTATCATTCAGCCTGACTCCAGAGGGAAAAGACCAATCACTTCAGAGTTAAGATGCATGAGTGAGAAAGTGCACATGGGCCAAGAATGATTGACATTGAGAGATATCTTTTTTTGCTCCATTGGATGATACCTGAGAAGCTCCCTGGGCTTAGAATGAATAAGGGTCACTGAAGAACACTTCTCAAGGCTGCTACTGCTGCCACATAATCTATGGGTACGATAACGAATTTCCATACTCTGGAGAATGGGATGCTGTATTTAAACTGTTTAAACCATGAACTGGTTTAAACAACAGCAGCTTCCTTTTAGCTAGCGGCAATGTAGAATGCCTTTCGTGAAACTCGCTGGAAAGAGTAGGCTAAACATTTAGTAGTTTTAGGAAAAATAAGACCAGCAGTCCCCTAATCTCCACAAGCAGCCACCACATAATTTAAGCAATTGAATCTGTCATACCAGATCCTAATCTGATAGTGTAGTGGGAATCCTGCACAGACACAGCCATGCATCCAGGGTATGGTCTGGAAAGTCTGGGTTTATTATTGGGTTATGTTCAATAAAACATGTCAGAATGGATTTCTTTTCAGGAGATGATATATAAACACCAAGTCTGGGTTTTGTGGCTATTCCATGAAATACAGTTGTTCGAAAGTATCTTAAAAAGTTAATGCAGTTAAGATTTTGCTCAGCTAGTTTATGGTGCCTCCAAAAATAAATGCAGTTTCAATAGAATGACATCTTAAAAGCCGAATCCGTCTTTCTTGAAATTCAGTTTTTGAAATGAGAGCTGACAATTGCTTGGACTGTCAAAAGTATCTTTGCTGGTTTAGTCTGAGGACAGTCGCTGTGTGACTTTTCCTTTTCAGGCTGCAGAAGGCAAAAGGTCACAGGGAGGACAGTATTTCTCTCCTGTATCAAAGCTTGCATTAGCTCTCATTAGGAAATTCTCTTTGTATTCACATCTTGGCTTTGGCAATGCCAGCTGTAAGCTGTGTAATGAATCTGTACAGGGGCTACAAGGAGGGGGAAGTAGTGTGGAAAGGAAATGAAAGATAATAGCATTGAAGCCCAGAAGAGTCACCGAGTGCATGAGTATTATCTGCCTGAATGAAATGTCTTTATCTGGTAATTCTATATCTGAATGGTATTTTGGGCTTCAGTTGTATTGCCAATGATATAGCAGGTTGCTATTCAGACATCAAACTAAAATCGGAACTTTTACCTAGCTTTGTTTGGTTGACTTGAATCTCTCTCTTAGATGAATGCTTACTACTTTTCCACCATGTTTCTTCTAAGAATTTCTCTACTTAATTTTCTTTTTTTAAATTGGAAATAGTCCTATTTACAGGTGTTAATGATCATATAAGACACTCACTTTAACTACTGTGCTAAAGTGATTTTTGAAAAATCTGTGCTCCCAAAGCCTAATTTTTCCAGTGTGTTATGACAGTAATTTGAATCTCAAAAGTTTGAAATTCTGAGGTAACTTCTAGTTTATAAAGAAAAAGACAGTATCAAAGTTAAAAGTTGAATCTGTGCTTGTTTCTCAAGTTCTTCAGTGGTAGTTCCAGAAGTATCCCCTATGACTTTCTACAAAGAGTAAGTTTTTGGAAGGTTTTAACAGTAAGCTCTACAAAGCATACAACTTACAGAATACTGTATTCAGTTTCTATCATAATTTGGTTTCTACATTGGCATTTAAGAATTTATTTTCAAAATTATGTGCCTGTAGGCAAGGACTGAATAAAAAAGCAAAAATGGGAAAAGATTTTTCACATTTGTTTTAGCATATATGAAAGTATGAATTAGAGGATTCTTTTAGTATTGATGATGTTTGCTTCTTCACTGCCAATGCCTAAGTATCAAAATACATAGATTCTCTTTCATGCCTGGATTCCTGATCCTGCTGAGAAACTATTGTACTGCTTGTGCATCAGAGACAAACATGCACATGTGCATCCCATGAGACGAGAAAGAAAGGGTTTGTGGGTTTTCTTAGCACTCTTAATACTGTTAAACCTTCTCACAGCACCATCCTGTAGATATCATCAGCAGAAGAGGTGGCCAGCTTTTTAGCAGCTATCGATGGGATTCAAATTGCATTTGAATTCTTTGAAATAATATTTCTTGGTGGTTTTATATATATTGAACTCTTCAGAAAGAATCTCACTGAGCAAGCATGTAAAAGCATTTCTAAGATTAACACTGTTGGCCTTCATCTTATTAGGGCAAAAATGCAGCACCTTCAGTTATAGAAGGCAACTGAAGAATATCGGCATAAATATTAGCATTTCTTATAAATTTTAATTTTGCTTCATTTATGAAGAGCAGTCGTATTTAGGAGGAGAAGGCATAATTCCATGCCCAAAGTCTATAGTAAATTTCTGTATTTTTGAATTCAGTTTTCGCACATTAGTGCTTGTTACGTATGTCGTACAAAGCATGCTTCTTCCTGCCCCCCTCCCCCCCCCCCCCCCCCCCCCAAATGCTGGGGTTGGAACTAATTTGTGCCAGTCAGAAATCAAGTGTAAACAGTATATGGAGTTAGATCTCCAGTTCTGCAACTGGAGTGCGGACAGGCTAAGAATAGCAGTATCGAGACCAACCGCTTTTGTGTAACAAGCTTTGTTTGTTGAGCCTTGCGTTACAGTGATATATTCAATATGCTCTTCGCCCGGTATTTGAAGCATGGAACTAGGCACTCCCTGGAAGTGGATTTTCTTTTTTGAGATGACAGCAAATTTACAGTAATTAATGTGATAAGGACAGCAGCTGTAGCAGTCTCTTAATTCCTTAATCTTAGAGTAAGAGCTAGAAATGGATTAGTTAGAGATAAATATATCTTATGGCTTTTTCTCAGGAGAAAAAGCCCTTTAAAAGTATTGCATTCTTGTAGCAGGACTGGCCAACACAGCAATGAAAGCAATTTTCCTTTGCTGGAGGGAATTATCCATGCTGGTCTGAATGGAAAGAATAAATGTTGGCTTATTTTAAAGATGATGAATAAAATCTTTGACTCTAGGCAGTGAAAATAGTTTTGTGGGCTGATCTAAGAGTGCCTCGGCCCCAGAAAGAAGGGTGTCTATAGGTACTGTCTAGTGTGAATGAGCTTTACTACAAATGTCAACCAAAGATTGGGGAAAATGGAAAAGAACATGTTTGGGAAGTGATGCCATTATTGGCGCTTCTGCTGGGGAGGTTTTTTATGTTTCATGGTTAGATATAACACTGGAACAGGAAGCACTGCAAGTGTGCGGTGAAATATGTTCTTAACTAGATGAATTACTTGGGAATATACATGCTGTGGTTATGTAAATGTTTGGAAAGAAATTTTTTTCTTTATTGAACAAATCACTGAATTCATAACTAAATTAATTTCTGGAATATCTTTGTTTTATTTAAATGAATTTACTGTGAAAGAGAAGTCCTAAACTGACCGTAACTGAGGTACTTTGTTAGATACGTTTAAGTTAATCATCTGCAACCCAAGTGTATTTATGCACCTAATCTGGATGACAAGCTAATAGTGCTCTTTACATTTGATGGCCTTTGCTGAGACAACCAAGAAGGCTGTTGGAAAATGGTTTAACTGTTTCATTGGTATGGATGTTGTCCCCTGGAGACTAGCCTGGGATCGTTATCTCTGACAAATGAAATCAGCAGATTAATTTTTGATTGCTGGATGAAGGACTAAAGTGGATCCAAACTAAACATTGAGCAATTTTTGGTGGTTTAAAAAGAGGCCGTGATTTTACTAATTGGAAAGAGATTAGATCCTCAAAAGTACTGTACAGCCAACCTTATTATCCTTCCCAGTAAACACAACATTTACTCTGTCACAAAATCGCTAATAATTTAGTGTGCATAGACTTGAGGATAGTAAAGCTTTGTGTTGTTCTGGGTTGACCTTTCTGCTTGATTTAAAGACCATTGTGAAAGAGCTCTGAGGAGAATCCCCACATCTTTCACCGCAAAGGTGAAAGCTTTGATGTGAGTGCTGAAGTTAAAGGCTGCTGCAAGGAGAGAATTGGACAGCTAATTTCTATGTGAGTTTGGCTTGGAATAAAATAAAGATTATATTGAGCATGACTGTCAAGTGTTTATGGATGCTAGATGTTTCTTTTCTTTTTTTTTCTTTTTAAATTGAGAGCACTTCTGAGGAAAAGCAACAAGGTGCGTGGTGCAACACAGGAGATTCCTGCGTATTTTCAACTCAGTTCCCTGTTAATTTTGGGGGGAGCTTGTCTGTGTCCCACCAGAGATGTGCTAAATCTTTGAGGAAGTCTATCTTTACGTTTGGAATCATTTCCCATTACATCCATTTGCAGGACTTGTGTGCTGACATTTAGCAAGCTCTAAATCCTGTATACTGCCTGTTTTCAGGCAGGCTGGCTTTTTTGTTGTGGAGCCAGAGTGGAGGACTCTGGGCAGCCTTTGGTTACCAAAAATTGGGTGGCTGCTGTTCCCTGCACACAGCGATGTGTTTGCGCCTGCTTGGCGCCTCTGGGAGGGGAAGTGGATGATGGTGCTCTGAAAAAGCAGCTCCTCACCACCTGAATTTCAGGTGATCGTAGTGTAGGTTTTGCAGCAAGCACTTGTGAAACTCTGTTCTGTCTAGGCAAGATCTTTATCTTGTGTGTGCAGGTATATCCCCATGTGTTTCCTTGCTGTGTTGGGCCTTGGACACTTTTTTTTGGAATGAGATATATCAGCATTTTATATTTTAGGAGCAAATTCTTTTTTTTCCCTTCCCTAATTCCTATTCAATAACAATTTTAACAAAACACTCAGGAAGGAGTGGTGTGTTTTCCTCATTGTTCCCGGGTGCAAGTAGCCCAGCTATTTCTAGCCTGATGATGTTTATGTGAAAAGTTATGAAGCTGCTGTTCTCACTCATGTGGAGTAATAGTTTAGTGGAAATCAGCTGGACTATTATTAAAGCAAAATACCACTCAGCATGAGGAAGGCTGGTAGGAGAAGGCGATGTGCAGCTTAGAGCTTTAGCTGGGTCTTATAATAACCGGATTGTTTGTTCTCCACAGCCTAAGTGGAGGTGTCTGTGCTGTGGCAGAACACAGGAACATCTATGATTGAAAAATGATGGCATGTGGTGATGTGTATGCCGGCAAGCTCTGAGGACACATTTGACATGGTGTGCCTATTCTGTGAAGCAGCAATGAAGCAGTTAAGATAGATGGGAATCATGCAGCTAAAAATCCTGCATGTACTTAGAAAACTCATCCAAGGTACTTACAGACCATTTTTATTGCTGTCCCTCAGGATTTGTGCACAGTTTCTGGAAAAACACAGTGTATGCTGCTGATAGATATGTCTCCTTTTTCTGCCATCCAAATGCCAAACAAAGAGGAATGGAAACCAAATGGAAGCAGAGTGCTTTTGTTCATGAACTGAAAAATTTATGGCTATTTGTAAAAATGCAGGAGAACTTGGTCTGCTGCTGAGAAGCAAAGATAAGAAGTAAAACCTGTCGCTGGCAGGGTATTTTGGGGTCAGCTTCTGTCAGGGTGCGTCATTCCCTGGATGCCCATGTGGTGAGTAGATTCCTGCCTAAATGACAGGACAAGTTGCTCCTTTTTAACAAGAGCTTGACTGGAAGGAGCTGGGTGTTACTTTGGCCGTTGAAATGATGGAGGGTTCATGGACTCTTTCTGCTGAGTGATTAAATAATGAGTCCAGTTTCACTGTGACAGAGCATCTGGGCTTGTGATTTGTAAAACAAGTTCTGTATATTTTCGGAATTATTTAATTGTGAATACTTACGCAGAAACTGAGAGTTACTTCACTGCAAAAAAGACTTCGGTGTATTTGAAACAAATTATTGGCTTCTAAAATCATAGACTTTATTTTTAATTAAAACAAACCTAAACTCTTCACACATGTTTTCTTTTAAATAAGAGACTATGTCTTATTTCTTTGAATACTGTCCTCAGAAGGTTTTTAAAGATTCCAGCCATTTTGGATCTAAGATGGGGATGGGGAGTTCAGGTGACACTCCATGCTGACAGACTTTTCTCTACACAGGGGTCTACCTCATGCCAGCCATCAGTATAAGCGCATTAGAGGTTTGCTTTCATGTCCTTCCAGAACAGTCATAGTCATCATTTGCAGGATATATTGGAGAATGATCATGTGTCGTGCTCCATAACTTGTAAGTAACTAATTGCAACATAGGGTGGTCCTAGAGCTTATCTGGCAGTTACAAGCAGAGTGTCCAATGTGTACGTGTGGGGTATTTTCTTTTTTTAGTGTTCATATGGACATATTGGATATACTGGACTAAATCCATCCAGTTACATTGTGACCAGAACTGCACTTGTAGTATTGCAGTATACTGTAATTCTAAGATTAATGAATTACTGTTGGATGTGTTTTAAATCTGTGTAGTGCCTTTTACAATAAAGTACCTATAGTGTTCTTGTAGCTGTGGTTGTCTGAAGTGAAGGAAGGCTTGTAGAAAGAAGTTTTGCTTTTTATTAGCTGGAAAAATCAGAGAAGCTTTCACATACTTATATCAGATACTTTTTTTTTTCCCTTCTGTTTCAGCACAAAAGTCAAAGTACTCAAAGTATCTAAAAAGCACATTGTAATAATGTCTTGAATGTTAGTAGAAATCTGATTGTGTGGACTCCAAGAGTGATCATTTTGTATTGAGTAGTATTTGCTGTGTCACTAGATAAATACTCCTTGATTATCTGCTGTTCCTTTTCAAAAATGGAAGAGCATCTTTAAGTCTTGTTGGGACAGACCAGGGGGGCTGGCTGGAGGGACATGAATTTAATGTTAATGGAGGCACTTCTAATGTTAACATCACTCTTACCATGTCAGCAATAAATGTTGGAATAGGGCCTTCTTGGGAAGTTTATAATGGTAGGCTAAAGCTGTGTCATTTTCTGTTGCTGTTATGATCTGGTCCCACTAACTGGGCAGGACTCTCTTAAGACTCCACATATACTCATATACTGTTTGAGTTACAGCTCCAGCACTCTGGGCTGCGTGGGAATCTTTCATTGCTGCCTTTCTCCGCATCCATTTGCAGTTTCACCATTGCAACAAAAGAGACCAACAGACACGGAGAAAATGAAAGGCACCGTTGTATTAGAACACACTACTATTCACAAAATATATTGGAGAATAAAATTGGTTACTTGTTTTCATTACAAAGACTCTATGGCTAATGTTATAGTATACAAATTAGACCATTCTTTTAACAATGACTGTAATAAAGATGATGTACCGAAAACCTTAGTTTGTTCATCTGAGAGCATCAATATTGAAAGTTTATATCCTCCTCTTAATAGCTCTTTTGCTAAACAGAAGTTCATGTTTGAAGCACAAGGATTTCTTTAATTTCAATCTGCTGATTAGAAATGACACATCAGTAGGAGTTTTACAGATGTTGTATTGCTGGGCAGAGGAGGGCTGCTTGCAGTGTAGCTTGAGTTACTTAGTAATGTGGCATTTCCAGATAATGGTAGATATAAAAATTATTTTCCTAAACTAAGTATGTCGAAGTGGGACTTTTGCAGGGGAAGGATGAAGATTTGAGGAAAGAGAACTTAATTATTCTGTTTTAAAGTGGTCTAACAGTTTATGATGATGCTTATTTTTCAACAGATGAGCAAGAGGATAGGGGAAGAAAATTAGGTTACCAAGTGAGAAGAGTTAAGAAAAAAAGAAAAATACCAGGGTGGTGCGGGGGGGTGTGTGTCTGTGGGATTCAAGTGGTTATAGTCACTAAGAACATGATGTTGACTACTGTTTGGAGCTTATTGTTTCGGGCGTATCGTCCTTTGCTTTGTTTTTGTGATGCGATGGAGTACATCTCCTGCAGGAAAAGGTATCCGAAGTTTTTGAATTGTTTGGATTGCTGCTTTCCATATGGAAAGACTGGGTGGGATTTTGTTTATTTTAGTTGAATTTTACCAGTTAAGTATTTACTATTTGGCTGATGTGTCTACCAGCAGTGTTGAAGTCTGATCAATTTTAACTTCTCTTTCCACTGCACTTGGTGGCCCAAGTAATGAAAGGGGTATTATCACATGTCAGAATTTATGGTACTGATGGTTACATATTTAAAATCAAATGTTTTAGATGTAGGTGTCTGTATAAGTTTCTGATAAGAAGCAGGATAAATGTGCATTCTGCTGAAAAGTTAAATGCATGAGACCTTGCTTTCTTTTAATGGAAAAATAATGCAATACCTTAATTCTCCATGCCAGAAGAGCCTTCAGATTTGTCTTCTCTGCTCCAGTTACTCAGGATGCAGGCCATGCCCAGTTATTATGGGGAGCTCTAACAACCAACAAAACCTTTATCTAAACCTCCATATGGCACATCACTGGAGTACCTAGACATGTGCACTTTTGTCTTTGGTCATTTCGTACAGAAAATACAATTAGACTTGGCTGTCAAACAGATGAAATCTGTCATATTCCTCCTGTAGGAGTTGAACTTGGTCCAGCCCAATAAATAAAAAAAAACCTGTAAAATTGCAAGTGGAGCCTGCGATTTCGGTGCACATGGGCTAAGGTTCTGTGGGGTCTGGCAGGCACCACTTTCTGGCTGAACAGCCTGTTTCTGTGATCAGCACCATTTCCCTGCTCTGCCACACTAAAAGCCATTGCAATAAAGCAGCAGATGGCTTTGCCACACCTTCCTTAAAAAGGCAGTTTCCTAAAGAAAAATGGAACTCCGTAGCTTTCTGAGGAAGAACCTTAAAATCAAGATTTGCTCAAATCGCCTTAGTAGAATAACCTTGCAAAGTGGTTTCTTCTTATTGTTCCTTTGTGTAGCTTCATAGTTTTAATGTACCCTGCCTGTTTTAGACATGTCAAAGAGGACAAAAAAAAATGACTCAGTCAGAAGTTTCATAATGTCTTATTTTCCTCTTCCTGAGATATCGGGGAACAGCCCGCATTTCAGACCTGTTTGTTACTTGTAATGGTTGAAATCTTGTAGCTGATGCTAGACAGGCTTATTGCCCTCAAGTGAGGAGTCACAGTTAACTGTGTGCCAGGAGCTCTGTGTTAGGTTATGTGCTGGGTTTAGGCACTGCAGAGTTGTGCAGGTTCCTGGTCGTTAAGGCCCATCTTCCAAGGATGAGGGCAACAAATGCCCTTTACAGACAGAAAAGCTGAGGAAAAAAGCAATTTTGCAGAATAATTATCACCAGTGGTGTAACAGACAGTATATCATTCTTTTCTTTCAGATGATTTCTGATAAAATGCCTTTACATGTGTATGTGACAATTTTATTTTCAAAAGGCTGCAGCCCTTTGTCACTGCATTTCTCAGGGCAGAAGCTTCTGCATTAGAGTGTCTGCCAAGGGGTTTTGAGGGATTGCCCATATTTTTCTTGACACAACATTGTATTTCATACTGTAAACCTAACAAGTAGGTGGAATTAACTGATCTTCACTTGTATCATGGCTGTATGTCATCTCACTTGATTATCGCTTGTGTGGACGAAATCCATTTTGTAAAGTTGTCCTTTAGGACAACATATGTCAACATAACATTAAATGCTCTTTTTGTGTTCTGTTCTATACAAATACAGTATGACAGTTAGCAGCTACTTGAGTTTACTGGTCTCTGTCTTCTGCTTCCATCTCTTCAGTAGGTCTGCTGTTGCAAACAATTCAGTAACTGTGCTGGCTGGTCCCCGCGCTTTCATAACTGTGTGTCATTCACTTAATTACATGGAGCCCTGACTCTAGCTAAAAGAACGACAGTAGTTGGTAAGTCACTCATGCCACATAAGGAGGTATTTGATCTACATCCGTCAAGCACACTTGGCACTGCTCCTCATCTTGCATTATGGCTGCCAGAGCCAGTCAAGTCCATGTTACGCCACTATGGTGACACGTGGGCTCTCTTGGTCATTGTAGGAAGGAGTGTGCTAATGGCCTGTGTTTAACAGGCTTGGGACCGTGTTAATTGCAGCCTGCTGGTGATCACAAGGTTGTCTTTGTGCCTTCGTGTGTGAGAAGGATCTTCAGAAGGTGGTGAGTGTTGGACCTTTGTATGGTCTTGGGAGAGCTTGTTATGCTGCTGGCCCCTGCCTCTGGTTTATCTTATTCTTTGCGTCCTGGTCACTTGAATGGTCAGCTGCCCGTATTTTTAACTTTAGGGAACTATCTGGGTGGATTTGTTGTTAAAGAACTGCTTTTTAGACGCTTTCCCAAGCACCGGTTTCGCAGCTTGTTTTTGAGTGGGTGAGTGCCTGGACTGCAGGAAATAGCTGCTACCATTAGGGTCGAAGGGGGGACGCTGGCAATGGACTGAACAGACGTGAAGTCGCTATTGCTGTCCCACTTCTAGGTATGAAGGACAGACGTTTCCTGGGAAGACAGTAGGAGGTGAAGCATTACTTCTGTGTGTAGATGGTGCGTATACTCTGTGGAAATAAAGCTTCATTTTTCAGGTGCTGTTAATCTTTTTCCTAACGCTGTATTCAACAATAAGAATGGGGGTGGGGGTGGTGCGGAAATCATGTTTTAGAGAGCTGCTTGCATCCCAATTCCCTTTTCTAGCATTGTGTTCTTATCACCTAGTGTTTGTGCTCATGACAGTACAGTCTTGACTTGTAATCATCTTTCTCATTTGCAATGCTTCTGTTTGGTATGAGATGTGTCACTTTGACAGAAGGCCATTCAGGACTTCAATATTGCATCAAGGACTCTAAGATTAATCTAGAAAGGCATCTAGAATTAATTTAAGTGCAATACATCTCAGATACTAACATGGTAAAAGTCAAACAATAGCAGGATGCTCTAAGTTGGTGATACATGCAGGTGTAGCTAATTCACAGGCTTTGTCTTGTATTTTTTTTTCAGCTTACAACAGAGCATACTGAAACTGAAAGGCAGCTCCCAGCAATTATTTGAAATTTCTGCTACTGTACAGAAAAAAATTAAGCAAAACTTGAGGGGGTGAGAGAACAGTTCAATAGTAGATTGAATACAGGGTAAGCATAAGTGTAGGACTGTAATTGACTATCTAGGGCATGGAGTCCTGTACCAAGAATCTTAAGCAGCAACATAGTAAACAAAATAAAATGCTCTTAGAAGTCTTTCTCTGATAAGTGTGCTTTGCATTTTGCCTTGAAGACCGGTTCTGTGTGGTGGTGGGTTTTTTCCCCTCCTCCTTTGGTGTGTTTTTGTTTGTGTTTTTTTTTTTTTGTGTGGGGTTTTTTTGTGTTTTAAAGCTGTAACTTGAGTCTTTTGACTTGCAGTGGAGCTGAGCTGATGACTTCTCCCTCATCAGGAAGACACTGCAAACAATTGCTCTCCTGTGCCTTTCTTGCTGCTGGAAACTTTTTTAAAGATTAGTAGTCTATGATGCCATTTCAAGATTCAGACATTCATTCCATGCACCATTACCCATGGAAGAAGGAAAAATAGACTATTATAACTGTAAGTGCAATACTCTAAGCTAATGGACAGTATAAGAGATGTGTACTTTGCACATACTCACTATTCGTTTAGAGAGAGTGCATGACTTTGACATGTCTTCCTCTAATGGAAAAGCAGTTAATAACACAGAATATTCTTCTACAGAAGAGACAAAATTGCCACCCACCTATCTCATGTGGGAAGAACAGATTGAATAAGGTTTGTGAGAGAGGAATACCTCTAGGCTCAGTTAAGAGACATTTTGACACTAGAGTCCTAGTAGTAAAGTACAGTTAGAACCATTTGCTTTTATTGCTGAACAATTAAGATGGAAAGTGTGTGAATAAAACAGAATGTCCTTGCAAAACAGCAGCAAGAAAGTATCTCCTGTGTGATAATCATAAGTGGTGAAGTGCTCTTGTGATCTTTCTGCTATAGTCTCCCTTGTTTTTACATGGTGGCTTTTAAGGCAGTAGCATGAGCTTTGTGTACACCTGTGTGCATGCACAGACCTATTTTTAATATATATTAAAGAACTTTGTAGTACTGTATATTCAGATATTTTTTCTTGTTTGAAATGGACTAAAAAGAGAGGGTCAATTGATAATTGACTTGTATTTGGCTACATTCATATCAATGTTCTGTGAGATTTGCTTTCATGTCGTTAGTCTTTCTTCCCAAAGCTATTTTTATTGTTTTTCTTCTTAATTCACATGAAAGCCACCCAGTTCCAACTGTTGATATACCATTTTCAGTTTACAAAGGTTTAGTCCCACATGGACTTTCCCATCTATCTCGTGGTATGAATGAAGCTAATCTTTCCAAGCAGTGCTTAGAAGTGACTGCTTTCAACTCGCACTGACTGCTTTCGATTAAACCTAGTATGTGCCAGGACAGTAAAACTAACAGTTTCAGGCTTTAAATGATTGGGACCTGTCTGCAAACTCTTTCAGTTATTGGCTATAGTGTTTCTTTCCTTGCTGATCTGCTTATTGACAACCACAGATTACACATGTCCGGTCTCTTTTTAAAAATCTTGGAGCTGAATTCGGTTGTCTCCTGGTACCATCTAAAAGGGTATCCCTATAGGCATTCAGTCTGTTTTGGATTGGGTCCAAAATGTCTAAATAACTATATCTTCCTTGCAGAATTAAGATATAAAGGAAACTAGATGCACAGCTTTCATGTGAAATTCTTAACCCACAGATTCTTTGTAGTTCCCTTCCTAGGGCAACCTATAGATATAACCGTATACCCTCAATTTGCAAAACTTTGACCTGACTAATGACTGAAAATCTTAAAGCCTTTGGGTCACAATAACCCTTCTGAAATTAAATAGTGGCATTTCAAAAAGGCCTAGGTGATTTTGGTGTTTGAATTTTCTTTTAGAAGACACTTTATGTACTACTCAAAAAATTCTCCTTGGTCCACTTACCAGCTTTTCCTTTTCCTTGAACGTTCGCAGTCTGCCCAAATCTGTGTCTTTCTCCCAGTCATCCTAATTTACTTCAATCTGTTTCTCAGTCTCTTAAGGCACCTTGGTCCTCAGTTAATTTCCTCACCAGTTGTAAACCCCTTGGTTCCTCAGTGCCATTTCCTTCCTAAAAGATTTTAGTTCTTGGGTTCCTCTCCTTGACCTGACCAGGTATTTCTGGATGCCTCAGTTATTTCTCCAACAAATCCTTTACTGCCTTGTGATGTTGCATCTGTAACATAAGGATGTCTTAACATCTCTCTAGCTTTCTCTTCTGGGTTTTCTCCGACTACTAAAGATTTTTGCATGGTCTTATCCTCCTTAGAGTCAGAGGGCTGTCAGATCTGCATCTTAATGCTAGGCACGTTTCAGATCTGTTAGTCAAGTCAACTGCTCTTTTTACACTAAGATTGCCATGCCATGCTGGGATCTTGATAGTTTTAGCAAAAGCAATGGGGATATGGGGACTGACTTGTGTAAGGGAGGGATAATTTTAGTCCAGTGCACATATAGGAGGAGGACCTAGCTTGTCTCTTGGTTGGTTGCAGGCAGTGGTTCAATAAACATGATTAATAATGATACTTTATCATACAAAATCAAATACATTTTCTTTTCCAACACATGATATGAAAAACTGTCTGACTTGTGACGTTTATCACTGTATTTAATTGATAAGCATGGTAGGAATACTGATCATAAACCAGCAGGCTGTAGCCTCTGAAGTCGCTGTGAATTATATTAATGAATTATGTGACATATAAATTATGTTCTCTTTTTAAATTTGTTATACATTACAACTCCAATTATATTTGGACTTTAAAAACAAACACACACAAAAAACCAACCCAAACCAACAAAACCCCCATACACAGAGAACTAGTTTTTTTCAAAGTACACAAAATTTTGTTTCATTTTGCTTCTTTTGAAATCGGTTGGAAAATTCCTATTGACTGGGATAGGAGCAGAGATTTTTCTGGCATTGGATGCATTTGAAAACTCCATTACTCATGTCTCTTGTTTGAGTGTTAAGAGAAAAGTCTAGGAACGCTAAGAGCTGAGGATGTGGTTGTGTCATCTTAATCTGATGTGGAAGGGGCTTTCTTTTAAGTGGATGGAAGACTAAATATGTCTTTATGATACTGGGTTTACGGCAAATAATATAAGGTTATTAATTAAATGGCCAAGGCTTATTAATGATGTGTGCACACAGAATTATAGCTTCATCAGGCTGTTCTATTCTGAGTCTGAACTGTAATGCATCCTCACTTTGAGATGGGTATTGCCAGCCTAAGCCTGGTTATGCTAGAAAACTTGTAAGTTTTATTATTTCTATAGGCCTACTTGTTGTCATAGGGTTATTTTGCTACAGTTGAACTGCTGAAGCAAGGACAGATTGTATTAAGTTAGGAGGGCTTTTGTGGAAGGTGAGGAGAGGGAAGCTTTGTGGCATGGCTAATTTGAGCATTGACCTTTTATTTCTTGAAACATCAAATAGCTGGACTAGAACACAACGGAACAGTCCAGCTATGATAGAACTAGTTTAAAAAGTTCTCAGCTTATGGCATGCATGTGTGGCAGATCAAACTGTAGAGTTAAAAGTTGGGAGTGAATTTGAAGATATGTTAAAACATGGACTTTCCATTCTTCCGGTGGCGGCGGCTGCTGCTGCTCTAATCCTTGTTTCTGGTTATCAGTTGTTTCCTCGAACTGTGACAGGTCTCCCTTCTCAGTCCTGCTCAGCCAGGAGGTTTGGGCAAATACTCTTACACATAAGGTTGTCTTTGATCAGAAATGTCCCTCAGTACATTTATCCTGCCACCCGTCTCTGCCCTGGGGATGTAATGAAGTGCTGAACTTGAGAAGCGTGTTTTCCCAGATACCCCAGTGTGTGATGCATTTCTCTTCCATCCCACCTGGTTCACCCACAAGGGTGTTAGCAGAGTAGTAGTTGTCTGCTGTAGTGCGTTGCCTACAGCTGTTCCTAGAGAGTCAAGGGTGAGATGATCTAATCTAAGTCCTGTGTCTAGGACTACTGAACAGTGGCTAGACTATATGCCTGCTCCCAGGGGAAGGCAATGCTATTGCACTTAAAAAAAAAAAAAGCAAGACCTCCAATAGTTAAAATAAGTACCTGTGCTGAAAAAAAAAAAAGGAAAAACCAAACCCCAGTCTCTGCCAGTTGCTTTATCTTCCATAGGATCAATCAGCCCCCAGGCCTTTGTAGTGCTCCGTGGCACAGTTTTGCTAAAAAATCTTTAGCTTTTGTAGATTCAGGGCAAGTGGTATTTTTCTACTTTCTCAGTCCCTGGCAAATTACTTGGTGGGGGCGGGAAGCAACATTCTTGCTTTAGACCAGGCAATTGCTAATGCAAGTCAGAATTCAGCTTGTTAAGCAATAATACATGAGAGATGGAGAGGTAATTTCAATAAGAGAAGTGAAAGAATGAATACTACTCAAATTCATTTGAGAAATACATCTACAAAATACCTTTAGGTACAATTCCCTTTGCTTAATATAAATACAACTCTGTCTAAGCCTTTAACAGGTCTGTAGCCATGGCATTTAATTGCCAGCTGCCTTTAAACCTTGAGCAGGTCAGCAGAGACACAATGCTATCAGGGATAATTTGTCATTTATGTATTTCTATGGAGTGATATATAATGTCTTGCTGAGAAGGGTCCTTGTGGGTGTCAAATACTGCTGCTGCCTGTAATGGAAATAAAGGGAAAAAAAAAAGGCTGGCAAATAGATGTTTCTGCAAATGTAACTTTTAGTTTGCAAGTAACCTTGAGGCTAAAAGATAATTCCACCTCTGCTGGGGGGCAGTAATGAGGTGGCAGGTGAACAATTCAACCTCTGTGTTATTTATTGATTGAAAACAACTCCCAGCATGTGTGCTGCTTCTGAAATTTATTGAAGCCAATTGAACATACAGTGTGTGATATACACAGACTTGCTCTCTTCTTCCCTTTCCTCATTTCAATTTTTAAGTGCTTCCTCGAGACAGATATAGAACCAGTCATCACGTCTGGCATGTGGTGTGCATTTAGGGCTGGAGCCAAAACGTATTGAAGTCATTGGTTGTCTTTCAATTGACTTCAACTGGCTTTGGCTCAAACCTTCAAGACAAAAATAAAATAAAAAAAAAAGGAAAAAGTATGTTGTATATGGTTCTGTCTAAAAGAGCTGATACAAACCCCAACCTTGCTTAAACTCTCAAAATAAGTGGAGATAGGATTAGTGGAGAGAGAGAGAGCAAAGGGGAATAAAGCTGTAGACTGTGTTACGTGGTGCCAAAACTACCTGTTTCTTTACGTGGATACCTGAATCCCAAGCCTCACCTATACAGACCTGGAGGGTTGCGGACAGAGATGTGGTTTGTTTCTCTGTGCCTGCACTTCCCCAGCTCCTGCCTCTGCAGGGCCAAGCTGTGGGGCAGGGGTCTAGGGGTCATGTTTATCCCTCTGCTCCTGCTAGGTGGGGTGGACGCGTGCTGGGTGTGTGGAGTTGGAGATGTTCAACCTGCGTGGGTAGATCTGGGAGGGCTGCTTCTCAAATGTTGTCTATTTATCATGTGTGTATTGATTCTGCTGATACTACCAGCTGCCACAAACTCTGTGCTGCACGTAATGGAAATCTCTCACATCTAAGCCAATTACTTTGGTCATAGGCAATTTGTTCTACAGAGGAGGGTGCTTTTACGGGATTTAGATAAATAATCATCTTTCTGTTATAAGGAACTCCTGCCTGTAGTGAAACAACACTTGCTAATTGAAACTCCTAATGGCTTTCCCTTGGATGATAGGGGTGACAATATTTTTAAAATTTTTTTTAAAATGTATCTTCCCTCCATTTTAAGTTTTTCTCCAGATAAGAGGAAGGATTTTGAAAAAAGGTGGGCTCTTTTCTCTTTTAATTAAATAAAAAAAGAAAAGAAAACCATAAAAGATATATTGTTTTTTTTTTTGAGTGCTGTCCTAAACACCCGGCTCTTCAACTGGATTTTATTCAGATTGCACTTGCTCCAAGAACCCTGCTTAGGTCCCCCCTCTCTGCCCGTTTCCACCCACGGACTTGCAGGCTCTGGTGGTGCCAGGGCAGCACTTGTTTCTGCAAAGGAGGGCTGATGTGGTCCCCCAATGCCACCATGAGTTGCCTGGAGGGACTGACTGAGAATAAGCACCAGTTCCTGGCATGGCTCTGGGCAGCTGGGTGTGCAATAACAGCATCTGAAGGGGGAAAAGGTGGAGAGGCAGAGGAGTTTAGCTCTCTGCAGTGGTGCCAGCTGCAGCAGTGGGGAGTGCAGGGCTGCAGTGAGCATCAGGAAATGGTGATACCATTTTAGATGAGATACTTAAGTTGCTGCACCTCCAAATGTGGTATAGAGTATTTCCTTTTATGCTCTCGGGGACAGAAAAGCTCATGTAGTGCAGGGTGGGCTTGTCTTCTCATCAGTTTTTCTGTTACTATAACCTTCTAACTTCTCTGTGCTGGCTTTCTGCCTATGAGTTAGTGTTTCTCCTCTTCCACAGAGACAACCTGCGCTGTTCGTCTCAAACCCTGGTGTCATACACTCAGTTCAAGCCAGGACAAGGATCTGCTAAACCATTTTTGTTCCAAGGCCAGCAGATTGGTAACCTCAGGCCAGGCCAAATGATCAACAGAACTTCAATATAAGACACCTTTTTTCTTTTCTTTCTATCACATTCATGAAGAATGCACTTTATTCTTAAAGAGGGGAAAAAAAAATACACCCTCCCCATTTGGCTTTGGGAACTTATGAGAGATGACTCTGAATGATTTCTTCCTCTTATTCCTAATGGGATTGACACTACATCATCTACTTATTGTTCAGATAGATTCATGAAATTTATCTCTTCCTGCATCTCGTTGACAGAGAGGATGTGCTGTGCTGATTTTGTACTTGGCAGGTTGTACAGGACATAAGGCTTTTGCATTGCATTATTGCTGCTGGCAGAGCAGAGCCAAAAAGATGGATGATTTGTTTGTAGTATTGCCTCTTATTTATTTCGCTCTCTCTCACCCAGCCCCATTTTCTTCCTTCTGCCCATCCTTACAGACCTGCTTCAGTTTAAGCATCTCCCTGGTAGAATAAAATTGAAGTGTTGCAAACAAAAGTTGCCTTAGACAAGAAGGTCTTTAAATAGTCTGCACTAATTCTCAAAAACATTTTGTGTATTTCTGATCCGAAAAGCTGCGCTTGTGCATTGCTGAGGTTTTCTCAGGGACAGGATGAGGCGGTGCCTTTCTAAGCCAAGGTGTTTGGTTTTAATTCTCCAGCAGGAAATGCCTGGGCGAAAAGGATCCCCTTCGCTGCTGTGTGTTGCTCTTGTTGGGGCCATGATTTGTTTTGCCACTCACAACACTCCTTGGCTTCTGACTGTGCATGTTGCTGTAATCTATGGACCCTAGAAATGCTGAATCTTGAAACCCTGGCAATACAAAGCTTTATGCTTTGTAACACACACTGATCCCACATCATTTCGGGCTGTCACCTCTGCCGTTTATGTTGTCTTTCTCATTCTGTTTGTCATGCCTTGCAAAGGCTGTCACCCACCCCAGCCGTTGCTGGTTTACCAAGGCTCTGAGAAGGAAGGAGAAATTTGTTAAGTTAACTCCACTTCATTACCTCCTACCACATTCATCACTTTTAATCATTGTGAGGGTGTCTAATTGTCCTTGTGTTGTGCTATTTTAGTCCTCAGTAACTTCTCCTCTGTGGTGGTCCTTCAGGTATGCTTACCAACATAATTTCTGGAGGTGCCAGTTGTCTGCTATTGCTGCTCTGCAACAAGAGATAAATATTATAACTCTGGATAAATGTGAACCATTAGTACAAAGCTGTTGTCATGGTCTTTCCTGCACCCATGCTTTTTTCTAGCTGCAGTATGTGCTTACTATGTGAGCTGGGGTGAGCCCTGGCCTCGGTGATGCTCCCTGGTTGTGGGACCCAACTCTGCTTGACCCAAAGCCCTGGGGGCGATCTCCCTGCAGCCCTCCATTACCTGACAGGGGTTTATAGGCAAGAGGGGGCCAGACTCTCTCTCTCTGGGTGCACAGTGGAAGGACGAGAGGCAGTGGTCGTGCTGCAGCAAGGCAGGTTGTGACTGGCCATAAGGAAGAAATCCCCACCCCTGCCAAGGTGGCTCAGTGGTGGCACGGGTTGGTGCAGGAGCCTGGGCGGCTTCCGCCTGGCTGGTTGCGGTGCTGAATGACCAGACCTGTCTTTGAGGTGAGCCCTGCTTGTGGGACTGGGGACACCCAGCTGCACCTTCCAGCCCTTCTGGTCCTGGCACCTTCTGATCCCCTTGGTTATTTCTTGAATAGATCTGCAGTTTCACCTGCTCACTCCCTGTAAACAACCTTTGAAAGAGTATCCTTGTGTCTTCTCAGTCATATACAGCACTGGTGCCTGTATGGTCCTGAAATTTCCAGAAGTTCCCAGAAAACTGTGGTGCAACTGTTGATGCTGGAGCTTCAGGCATTTTGGGTTTTAAAGCTGTGGGGGGTATCCATTTGCCTAAGGATCACCAAGTATCATGCTGCTAAGGAGGAGGAAACTCTGTGCCGATAGACAGATGTCTTGCTATTCGGTTGCTGTATCATCCTCATGATGATTTAGATTTTCTAACTATAGATCCCTGGTTCTTCACCTATTTGTGATTATGGTTTTGATTATGTTCTGGGAACTCACTAAAGCATCAGCTGAGGGACCACAAGATGCAGCTCAATGTGTTCTTGGAAAGCTGGGTGTGTCTCACAGAAGAGGTCTTTTTTTAAAGAGTTGCCACAGCTTTATTTTTTTAAATATGGGCTTTTCACATAGATATTCCTTCTCTGGATGGCTTTAGGGTACTATTGAAACTTTGTATGAAAAAGGGGTGTTTATTTTATTTAATTAAAAAAAAAAAAGTCCTTGTATATAGGGCCAGCAAAATCACTGCTAATATTTTATGTGAAATGAAGAGCCACGAGGAGAACTGGATGAGGCCCAAGCACTGCTAACAACACTTCAGAATCCATTAATGCAGAGAGGGCTACAAGATATGGACCATAATTATGTAATATAATACCAATTTAAATAAACAACAATTTCTTTTGACTGGATTATTCCTACCGGAAGCGGTTTATAATTTCACAAATACTAGAGCTTTCTGAAGAAAACTACTGCAAAACTCTCAGTGAAGGGAATAGGTAAACTGGCTTTAAAATTCCACCATCTGGAGACAATCTGGAAAATTGGTCTTTAAAATGGATAATAATAATTAAAAAAGCTGTCATCTATTTTTCAACTCCAACTGTTGTTCTCAGTGGAGTCTAGGTTGGAATGTGGCAAATACTTTAATTGAATTCTTGTCCCTCTACACTAAATATGATACCCTTGGTGTATGTTCATAATTTGTGGTTTTACAGCAAGCAAGTTTAGCCACACAGTATTTCTTTTAAGGTTTTATAGTTAACAGAAATGCCTGAAATGGGGCCACAGAGGTATAAAAAAAATTGCACTAACTAAGCAAAAAGCCTAAATTAAGTAAAAGCGGAAAAAAGTGTGATGGGGAAAAAATGGTGGCATCTATACTTTAGTGTTACAGTTATAAAAAGATACTCACAGAGCATCAGCTTTGTCCCATTGCCCAAAGCTGTGGGTAAAATATCCTCCTCTAACGTTAATTAAAATCTCTGTTTTAAAATTGTTTGCATGTATATCGAGATCTTAATTTGTTATAGCACCTAAAAAGTATGCAGATACACGGGATGAAATATCTAGTCTATGATGTGAGGGTAAGTGACTGAATGGCAGGAGGGAAGTAAATGATGGTGTAGCAAACCCTTAGAGCTTGGCAAATTGGTATCTGAATTAAAATTTAGCAGAAACTTTGCGTTCTTCAATAGATGATCAACAATCAAGACACATCCTGCTGTTCTTCTTGTTTGTCTTCCATAGCCGCTTATTTAATGGTTTTCCTTCAGAGATTATCTGGCACATTGCAGAGGCTGTATAAGTATTAATAAGCATTTTTCTCAGTTTTTGAAGACTGGAAAATGGAGCTGCAAAGTGCAGAGCAATTAACCCCGGGTCACCAGGTAGTGTAGCAATTAGAAGGGGACTGCTCCCAGCACCACGCTCAGCACGCTGCTGGGTGGAGGAAGGTCTCTCCTCCTCTTCCTGCGCCAGTGAGCTGGGGCACTTCCCGCTTGCCCTGCTTGGCATTTAAACACATTGGGTTTGTTTCTAGGGCATCCGCTTCAGGGAAGCTCAAATCACCCCTTAGGATCTCTGTGCTGTGACACAGTATCCTTGTGTTGTGACATCTGACCTCTGAGGCTTCCTGCCTGCCTCTCTGGTCCCTGTATCTGAAGAGCTGTATGATTGAAAGGGTTGAATGCCTTCGCTGGGAATGGCAAAAATGGCCTAGACGCACTTAGTGCAAAACTTTACGGAGCTGTGCTCGCTCGGCACTGCAACTTTCTTTGGCAAAATAAACGGGGCCATATTCCCATCTGTCATAACCTGGCGTGTTTCTGTTGAAGTGAGCTGATCTATACCAGCGAGGGTCTGACCCATCACAGCTTGAGTGGGAAGGAGTTAAGAGCATCTGCACATTGATGAGAGAACTAAACAATCAGCTCTGGGGTTGGTGGTGTCACAAGGAGGAAGACAGCTATTTTACACTACCCAGTCAGAATGAAAAATAAATATGAACCAGCTGTATGAAATGTTTAGGGTTTGTTTTCTTCTTTTCTTTCCCTATGTGGTAGCCCTGAACCAGCCTTCCCCTTGCTTTCCTTTTGTCTTCCTGCACTGGAATAGTCCTGAGCTTTGCAAGAGTTCAGATAAATCCCAAGAATGAATTTTGATGCAGCCTTCTAAGATGTAACGGATGCGTACCATCACGCTCAGGCTTTTCTGCGGGGGGTTGAAATCCACGTCTGTATATTAACGTTTAAGCTCCCCTCTAGACTTTTTTCATCAGGCTTCAGAGGTGAGGGAAAACAGTTTGGAAATCATGTTATTTGTTGTTGCTGTTGCTTTCTACCTCCTGGAATCCATTAGGAAGGGATATTAATGAAAAGAAGAGGGAAGTCTGCTTTTTGTGGTGATGCATCTTTTAAGTTAGTGAAAATTGCTGACTTGGAACCTGGTGTTACAGAAAATGAAAGCTCTTCGCAAGTTGTACATTATGGTTTTGCAGGCGATAAACAAGGCAGCTCTTCCAGGCAGAACTTTAACAATATTGTTCCAGTTGTGCATTTTTTTCGTTATAAATCATTGGAGTAATTTTATTCTCTAATTATAGCTAAAATTTTATCCCTTGTAGAAAGCAGATGCCTGATACGCTATGATACAGCACCATCATTTTCAGGAGTGTCAGTAGGAACATCTATTCCCAGGGCTAAGATTAAAGAACAATCTAAAATCAAATACTTTTTTTTTTGGTAGCTGAATTCCTGTCAGACCCGAACACTGATTCTTCTGGAGCTTGGCTTCTCAATAAATATCTTCTGAATGAGCCTTCCAACTGAAAAGTTATAAGATTATTCCTTATTTTGTGTGACTTTAAGAATCAATGTCTTAATTTATTAGTTGGTATTTTTCCAGTCTTACACACGAGAAGTCCCTTGTTTGCTTTGCATTTGGTGCACAGATTGTGTATGTGGATGAGCTGGCAAAATGATTGTCAGTAAACCACGCTAAGCCAGATAACGTGTCCGTGCAGACTGGCTTTCAATCCAGAGACTGAATATGAGACTGGATTCAGCAATCTCATTTGAATGACTGTGGTTTACTCTGAGATGGTTTTGTGCGTCCTGAAGTAATTTTTCTCCTGATAGCTCTGGAGGGCAGCATTGCACTTTGAATGAGAGGAGGCTTACTCTTCACTCCTTCATTAATGGAAAAAATGGAAAAGTGAGTAAAATAAAATAAAATAAAAAAAAGATGTGTGGGGGCAGGGGTACAGGGATAAAATGAACGAGAGGAGAAAAACCCAAGGAAAAAAGCAAAAGAAACACCAACCCAGAATACTGGTCATGATGGATGTTGCGGGGGGGAAGGTGTGGATATTTTGGTGGGGTTTTTTTGTTTGTTTGTTTTTGGTTTTTATATTATGTATTCCCTGTCAGAATATGTAAAGTATAGTGCTAAAGCATTGAGATATGCCAGGATATGCTATACTGGACAATTAATAACCTCCTGAAGTGGAAAACTATTAATTTTTTTCCCTTCTTCCCTGTGATCTCCTGTTATTCCTTGCTTATCCCTCTCCTCATCTTTTCTGTTCCTAAACAGCCACCTGGAGTGTTCATTAAAACAACTGCCAAAAGATTAAATTGGAAGCATGCTTTGCCTGCAAGTTGCCTCTTAAAACAAGCAGCCTGAGAACCCTCTAAGTCCAGCTGTGCCTGATGAGAGCTGTATAAGCAATGGTTCAAGGCTGCAGGGAGGAGGAGGTTGAAAGCCCTTCTTTACTTTCCTTCTATTTCTTTCCCCTCATCTTTTCTGTTGCTGCCACTCTTAGTTGACCTCATCTCATGTAAATCTGAATTGTATCTTCAGCCAGGGAAAGTACACATGCAGCCTCAATGCCAGGTTAGATAGGTGTGGGCATGGTAGCTTGCAGTGATCTGCCCTGCATTCCAGCAGGCTGCTGCTGGCTGGTGCAATATGTATGCAACCTTTTCGTACAAGTTCTTCATTATTCACTTTCTGTTGGTATCATCCATGGTCCAAAAGGTGTTCTCAGACTTCCTGTAAGTGGGCTTATGTGAAACAAAGCTGTGGCTCTTCACAAAGAGGTGGTCAAAGTGTTTATAATCCAGAGTCAGGTCCAAATATTGATGCTCAAAGCTACTTTTGCATAAAGTTTGCCTTGATATTGCAGCTGAGGTTCAATACAGTTCCCTTCCCATGTGACACCCTTCCCTTAGTATGTAATTTTGAACCCATGGTTTGGCTCAGGCCATTTCATGTCAATGTCGTCTTGTTTGCCTAACACTTGAGAGTGTTTGAGTGCAATGCTTGCTGGTGTTGTGGGAATGGCAGTGGAACAAGCCCTTGGCAATTTGTGATGGTCTGTCTGTATGTTGTCCAGCATGTTGTGTTTATGGAGCATCTGTTCCTGCAGCTTAACCAGACTCGGGCAGGAACTTGGCAGAACAGATTTTTTTTCAAAAAGACTAAGTCTACAAAGCAAAGGTTTCTTCAGAATGTCTTAGATTGGGACAAGTTTCTTAGGCTGGGAATAACATATGAGAAAGAAAGAAAATATCATCTTGGCTGAGACCGAAGTTGGAGTCCATGGTCTACCCAATTCAGCAAGGGGACTTGGGTCTGGTATCCCATGTAACAAGTGAGACCTTAAGCTCTGAACTGTTGATGGTCTCCTGCTTTGTGCCTGCTTTTTGTTTATTTAGGGAAAAAAAATTCCAGAGGTTAAGACTTGTCCCGACGTGGTATGGGAAATCTTTTGAAATTTTCAATGCTTTTTCAGGAAGAGCAAACTATTTCTCGTCCCACATTAAGCTTTACAAATGTGTGTGAGAAGTCTCACAAGGACAAGCTTTTATGTTTGAATAGCAACCTTGTAAATGGCATTGATTTAATTTAAATGAGAAGTTATTCTTTCCTCATATACTTATACCTTTCGGAAAGAAAGAGGCAACATGAGGAAATGTTTTACTTTGGCTGAAAGTACAGATAGGGCAGGGTATAAAAGACCACATGAAGATTAATTGCTCCTGTTGAAATTTAGCTTGACTGCACAAGGTGAGACAGTTTAATTATTTAATCATAGTGCTGCCTTTAGCTTTCGAGGCCAGGAACGTAGTGATTTTGTTCCCTTCCCCACCCTCCCATGTTTAATTTATGTGACTTCTTGTACCTAACCTTTTTGCCCCCTGTTTGAATAGGAAGAGGGATTAAAATTTATTTCTTGGAGTGATGGTTTATCCTTGTGCCTTTTGTATGTCTCATGTCAGTTTTAACTGATGGACTACACTTGTTACGATTGATGGAGCACTGTGATTTATTGAAGGCTTCGGCAGTTGTTGTAATTGTTTATTCACTCAAATTCCAGAAGAGTCTAGAAGCTTTGAAATGGGATCAAGGTCCAGTTTATAAAAGCCATACAAAAATGCTGTGTGGTTCTCTCTTTCAATGTCTTTTCCCTTCTTCAGAAGATGTCTTCCTCCTTGGATAACTAGTTTTCTTGTGATTGGACTCAAACCTTAAATAAGACCTCTTTCCTTCTACTCCAAGTTTATTCCAAGCTTGCATTGAAAGGACAAAAAAACATTGTTTTTAAACCCAGTGAGGATTAGAGGCAGATTGTACTGAAGACACAGAAAACTTCCTATGGACTTTGGTTGGCCTGCAGGGTATGGGTCAGGCAGATGTTTAAAGGCGTGCAGCACTTTCAGATGTGTAATTCATTGCAAGTGATGTTGCTTTACTTGAGCAGACTGCCTGGTGAGCCTAGCTTGCTCTCTTGTTTTCTTAAGGATGCTGCTTATTCACTTGCAGGCTGTCCAGCCACTTGGTCTGGTCCTTGTGCTGTAGCTCCTTTCACTTGATGGTATATGATGGTGCCCTACAACTCTTGTTTTTGGGTAATAACAACACATAGTGTTCTTTTGTAATAACTTATTTGTGCAGCTTTACAACCCACGTTTCAAAATGTTGGCTTATGTACCAATTAATAACTAACTGGTGTTAGTGGTTTCAAGCCAAGGTCTTTAATATGTAACTCTACTATGGAAAATGCTCTGCTGTTGATTACCAGGACTAAACTGGCTTAGCAATGGAGCCCACTGTGGTGATTGTGCTGGCCACTAAGCAGCAAGGGAAAAGCATGCTGCTGTAGTCACTGTTGTGTCAGGCTGAGGGATGCGTGGGAGATGGTTTGAAAGACTTTGTGTGGTTACAGCCCTTTCAGGGCACACCTTGCACCTCTCTGGGTACAAGAGCTGATTTTTTTTTTTGTTATTTTGTCTTTCTGAATAGTTGTCTGCCTGCATGTCATCCTATGGTTGTGCCTCCCAGCTGATCACATCTAGCTTAAGCTGTTTTTCCCCTTCCTGACCACTTCTGTGATGCAGAGCTTGAACTTTGGATGCTATCCCCTACCATCTTGTGAAATATCAGTAGTGCTGTATGCAGGGTTTTGTTGGTTCCTTGGCTGCCTTTGTGACTTAGAAGCGATCTAGAGATTTGCTGGCAGTTTGAGTCAGGAACAAGAGGAAAGTGAAGCAATCCAATTTCTGTGACACTGTATTAGTAATATTTATTGCATCTTGACTTGTATGGCATTGTTCATTCATCAAGCTTGCACTGTATGTTGATGACTGCAGGGTTATATCAGTCCAGCAAGGCAAAATTTGGTTTCTCTGCTTAATAATTGGTTTTCTATTTACAACTTACCTTTAAAATAAACTTTCTCATTTCATCAGCACAAGGGATAATATTGCTGCAGTGATCTTATTGATCGCATTTTATCTAACTTCCAGAGAAATGGCATCTTTAGCTAAATGGCAATGCTTATTGATAGTATGTGACCTAAGGTTTTGAAAAATGTACTTCCTTACAGGACTTAGCATATTGCTTCAACATACTGCAGTTTTTCTCAGGATCTCCAGTATGCAAGGCAGAATTGTTTTACAAATGAATACAGCATTTCCTCAAGTGAGGTATTGACCAGCTATTGGCAACTAGTACCTAAAACTTTTACAGTGGACACAAGTGAAAATATAAAGCATACACGTTAAAGTATAAGGAGAAGTATTATTCTCAATATGAATTCAGCAGTCTGTCACACCTGTAGAATTCCCATCAGATGGTGTTGGAAGCAATAGTAAGGTTCAGATACCTCCAGGGCTCCTCTCAAAGCTCCTCTGATTGGTGTCTGCCTGGAGACCTTGTTCATGGTGTTAATCCCCTAAAACTCCAAGCGAATATTCTTTTCTCATGAGTACTGATGCTATGGGAAAACAAACAAAATGTTCTGGCGGAGGGAAAGGCACATGGAGTTAACAGCAATAAAGCAGCACTATATTGGCAACAGCAAGTAACACCTCTCTCTCCTCCTGTCTCCAGGGTTGCTCTGGGTCGGATATCTAGCGGCCCGTGTACACTTTGGGCATGCTGACATGGCATTTTCCAGGCAGATGGGGATTCGCGCCTGGCCTATGAATGAATACAGAACGTTAATTTGGTCACAGCATGATGCTTATGTTATCCCATGCAGAAAAGGCTGCGTTGTGCCTTTTGACATACCACTTTCCCACCCTCCTGATTAGCTTCACTTGCTGCTTATTACCAGTTGATAGTGAAATCCCAGATGCATCTGGCAAGTCCACTGCCAGATGCTAATGGTAACTTTTGCTTGGCTACTGGGAATGATGCCTCAGTGCTTGGTTGTGTTGTGTCGGTGCCTCTGATGGTGAGAGAGCCTCTGTTGCCTTTACCCTGCTACCTCCAAGCCCAGGAGTGAAGCCTGCGATGCTGCAGTCCAACGGCACTGCTCTTCCAGCTCTTGCCTTTCGGCCACCTGGGCAGTAGAAAAGGGAGATCCTCACACAGACACCCTCAGCTCCATTGCTGTCTCCTGCAGCTCTGGTGGGAACCCTGAACTCGACCACCACCCATCTCTGGCTGAGGTGCCAGCTTCCCTGCTTCCCTTCTGCCATTACGATGGGGATGGGGGGAGAGGGCACGTGATGGATAGTTGGGGCTACCAGAATTTCCCGTTTCTCTGGAGAACGGCAGCACGCTTCCCATTTCTCCTCTTGTGATGTATGTGCTGTTGCAAGGCTGTTGGGAACAGTTTTCCTCAGGAAGGTGCCTCACTTCAGAGAAATTAAGTACAGTTCTGTTCTTGTGCTGTGTCACAAGGAGTGCAAGCTTAAATGCATTTTTAATGAAGGGACACATCTACAAAGGGAGATAACAAACACCCAGGACAAGCTCTCCTCCGTTGCTGTTTCTTTCTACTGCTGACGCCAGCTATTGGAGAGCTGCTTCCCTGCAACTCTTAGGCCACAGGACTACACTGAAAGCTACACTGGTGTTTTAGGACTGCGGGCTTTTTCAGATTTCCTCTATTTTGTTACATTTATTTTCTACTTCCAAACACCCTTGATTGGAGTATTTTACTATAATTTATTCCGCTTTGAAGAACTAAATGCTTTTGCACTGTGGATGCAAGAGCGCAGGTTGTATTGCAGTGTACAGCCCTGCTCAGGCGAAACGAATCTTAATTAGAAACTTGAAAATTGTTTGCGTAGATAATAAGTAGCATTGTTTGCCTGGAGTAGGCGTGTGTTTCTTTTTGCCAGGTCAAAGTGTGATCTGAAACCAAATACGAGCTTTTTGTGAACCTGAAGTTGGGGAAACTAGGTTAGAGGTTGGTAGATTTACAGTCCTGGAAAGCAATAAAGGCAAGAAAGAAACTGTTCTCTGCTGCAGCAGTGCTTCCCTCCTGTCACTTAAACCCATCAAGGTTAAAAAGATTGCCCCATCTGAAAGAACATGGAGACATTTCTGCCATCCACATATATAGAGAGGGTAGGCGGCTGGGATGAGAATAAGAGGACTAGAGGCAATTCCTCTGCTCCAAATAAATGGATAATAAATCAGAAACTGGTAACCAGAGCCTGTAGCAGAGGATGAAGGTTTATTTTAATCTTCTTCAGAAAGTGTCCAGCAGCTGAGCAGATATTCTTCTGAAAACTTTAACTAGAAACCAGCTTATTACTTGAGTGGCATGCCCTTTTTAAAATGTGATGCTTCTTTAAAACCTAAGCCTTGCTTGATTTCTGTGTCTGTTTCGCTATGTTATACTTTGAGCTCAGATGGTATAGAGATTTTCTGGAAGGAAACTCCTTAGATCCCGGGGATTTCTGACTTCCTGCAACTTAAATTGGACATCAGTCCTCTCTCCGTGTCAGCCTGCTCAACAGCAAACAGGATGGTTGGTGGCATATAAACCGGAGATCAGGATTCTGTATGACTGGTAGGAGGTATATCCTCAGGGAATGGCAGATGTGTGTAATATACGTTACAAAATTAATTGAACCTTTTAATGAATATGCTTGAAGTACTTGTCAATAAAACAAAGGGAACAAACAGAGCATGTTATTAATTAAAAATTCAGACAAGTATATATTTTAATTATTATTCCTTTGCTTCCTGTGGGGATTTGGCACAGGAAATAGAAGCATTCACCAGGGTGGTAAGATGTGTTTTTAAAAAAAATGTATTTTGAAGATTTGCATGGGAAAAGAACTTGGGGAATAAAGTGACCAAATTACTTCAATTTGTAAACAAAACAAATTAAAAAAAAATTTGCTCCTGGAGAGGTATGAACAGAATTTTGTTTGTCAAATCCATTAGTTCACTGTGAATAAAAAAAAAAAATCACTTATTAAATTGCAGGTTTTTTCATAATAACTAGTATGTGCAGGGGTTACATGTATTTGCAGTAGTTTTGTGTAGGTGCTTGCATGAGTAAGAGCAACAGCATGGGGAAATCTGTATAAAGAACAACTGCAGATTTACTGCTTACTAGTTTTAAAAGCAATTGCAAGGTTTTCCTATTTCCTGTTTGCTTTGCAAAATGTTACGCAGGTATCTCTTAGAAGGTGCCTGGTATTAACGCTTCTATCGGAGCTCAGCTCCAGGCCTTAGCTCTGTACGGCGTCTCTGTGATGGGTCCTTGGGAGACGGCGCTCCGCTGTGCGGTCAGGGGGAAGGCTACCTGGGGCCGTAACTCTTGCTGCAGTGTTCTTGGTTATGACAAAAGTAACATCCTTCCTGAACTGAGCCTTTATAACCTGAAGATGCTCTGTTTCTTCTAGTGTTTAAATGGCTCAAGAACCAACCTTGTGGTGTCATACTGCGTGCGTGTCACCGTTGAGCCTTGTGACCAATTTCAGCCCTACCTGTCCACACAGTCACAGTCGTAAACTAAGAGGGTTCCTGTAAATTTTATGAAAATAGATGTCTGGAGAAGACTCATGTTGCCAGACCCCAAAAACGCTGCTTGTGAACTTGGTTATTTTACACACAGGGGCAAGTGTCTGGTGGAGAGGGACTGCAGGTGTTTCTCCCAGTCCTGCTGGAGCCTGCATGTTTTGAGGCACTGGGGAACCCTGCTTTGTAGCACCCACCTGCGGGTGGAGAGGGAGGCTTTGCTGGTCCCACTGGTCTGAAATCCTGGGAGACAACATTTTCTGATGAATTAAGGTCAGAACTTTTAAAAGTTGAACTCTTCAACCTGTGAAATGCAGAGAAAGTAGCATGGGTACCTCTGTGGCTCATCCCGGGCAAAACATCCTGGACAGCAGCAGCTGTTGGGATGCAGCACGTGAGTGTGTACCCACCGTGTGTGGCAGAAAAACTTAAAATTGTCTACTGCTGCGGGGAGCAGCGTGGCATGGGCGAGGCTGGGGGTCCCGTGGGAGGGGGAGCCATGCTCACCGGAGCGAGTGTGTGCCCGCATGTCTCTGCATGTCGGGGTAGGGGCTTGTTAGGATTTAGTTGTAGAAGAGCAGGTAGAAATTTGTCTGTGCTTATTAAGATTTTGAGATAGTCCAGTGCTGTGGTTTGTCCCTTGTGTTGCTGATAGTGATCCTGAATGTATAGTTCACTGATTGCTGCTTAATTACATGTCATTAATAAATCAATAAACCACTTCAATCCTGATTTGATTTAAACCGTGTGAGATGAGCAGTTTTTCCCTGTGACAAGCAGCACTACATCTTGCAGAATATACATGGCCAGGGCACCTCGGCAGTATTGTATCTTGCGAGTGATGGCAGAAACCCGAACTACTGCAGTCTCCATGGTTCCATAAACCCTATAAAAACATCTTTTTGTAAACAGCGAGACTGTTCTTGGGCATAGGGCAGCGCTTTCTCTAACCTGTTTCTGCTGGTTCTTGAAAGAGTTGATGCCCCAATGGCTTGTAAGTCAGAATATTTGAAAAATATTATGAAGTATGCTATGATGTGTAGTTCCCAAAGTGCTTGTTGAACTTGTGCAAATAGGGCTAAAACTCACAGAAGTTAGTCTGAACAAATCATAGTAAGAGATTAAATCAGCAACACATGATAACTTACCTAATTTATTTCTTTGCTTCTCCTACATTAGCATGAGCTAAGCATTCCTAACTGCATAGTATCTTTTTCTTATGTTTACTTTTTCTGTTGTAGCTGTGCTCCTTATATTGGTTTTGCACCGGATAGCTGAAAGTGTACTTGTTGACTTCACAGATGCTGAAGCCAGAATGCTGTATAACTTGTACATTCCCATGCTACATGTGCATGCGTATGTGCAATTCTGCATTGAAGTAAGAGTCCGAGTGCCGGTAAGAGCAGGCTTCAAATGCGTTGTCTCCACTGTGCTGTCATCTAATGAAATTGCCTGTAAACTTCAGCATAGCGGTTTTGCTTATCTAGAGGTTTTGGCATTTCAGTAAATCAATCAATTTTCTACTTGAAGCGTTCTGAGCCATCTCCTCTTTTTGCTCAGCTTCTATGGTGGGGAAGATAAACTAAAATCCTGCTATTCAGCCCACGATATTGCTGTGGCAGTTCCCTTTGAGCCTTTTGGCAATAGGAGTGTTTGCTTTAGAGCTCTACATCATATTGGAATCTATGGAGGGCTATTCTTTGCCTGACAGGAGATTTATGAAAGGCAGCATTAGCTGCAGCTTCCAGTCAATATGTTTCCTTCTCGTTGACACAAACAAACCAATAGTTTTGAAATATTTAAATACAACAGTCCCTTTAAAAAATCATTAATATTTCTATCACTGCTGGAAGTGATAATCTGATGAAAATAGATTTGAATAGAACAGTAGGACGTGGCTGAAATTACTGCCTAATTTTCTCCATTAAATTAGAAGTAGCAGAACAGAATAGAAAAGAGGAATATATATGTGTGTGTGTGTGTATGTTATTTGTGAGAAAGATAAATGCCCTGAGTTCAACTTCAAAATATGTACCTTTCTTGAAGTCAGGCTTCTGAATCCCAGCAAAGTACAGTCACTGTTTTGTTTCTTGAAGGATTCCATAAGCTTTTAGGTTTCTCAAAGGAGTCTTTACAAACAGATGATGTTGAAGAGAAGATAGTGCTTTTCTGAAAGGGCAGAAGCTTGGACTTCCTTTTTTTCCTATGCCAAAGCAGATAGAGCCATTCTTTCCATTGCTTTCCATGGGGTCCCATCAGTCGGTACGTTTAAACTATGCAGTACCAGAAAGAATGAAAACATGGTCCCATAAGCTGGAAAGACAGCAGAAAGAAAGAAAACCAACAAGGGCTGTCAATCTCTTGCATTTCGGGTATTTGCTATCTCTGCTTGGGGACTAGCGTTTTTCTCATAGAACAGGAAGTCCATGGATTCAGAGTTTTATTCTGACTTCTTTGGATAATTTTTGGATTGGGTTGTTCTATAACCTAACTGATTTTAGAAGCAATTGGCAGTCCCATTTTTGACAGAGTCTAAGATTTTAGCAGGATTATTTTTTGCTTATTTATCTAGGTTTCACTGAGTGTTGCTCACTTTACTGATTTAGTGTTCCTTTTGGTCTGAATTTGTGGTGTGGTGGGTACTTGAGCATACCACTGGTACACTTGAAACTGTCTTTCTCACGGTCAAACCGAAGTTGAAGAGTTGTGACCCTAAATTGTAAACAATATGTAATACCTCAAGGATTTTTAACTCTCAGACAATTTGGTTTAGGTAGGATTGGAAAAATGAGGACTGTGTAAATGATTAATTTGGGTTGATTCTTGAATTAAGCTTGTCTTGTTTTCTGCAAAACCCCAAGTTTTTTGTTTTTCTCTAATGGATTATCAAGGTATTTCAAGGCTGTTATATGTTTTAATTGGCTGTATGTTAAACTCTACATTGTACAGGGCACTGGGAACTGATCTGAAGGATCAGACTGATCAGTGTTTAAAATCTCAATACAAAAGTTACTGATGACCTTCTTGCTATCCTACTGCTAAGATTTGGACTTACCTGTGCTGCTTATCAAAGTGATTGTTGATGAACCATTTAACCAGATTTTGAGCTGTGTTTAGCGTTGGAGAAATCCGACAGATTTCTGTTGACTCTAATGTACTGTCTGATATGACTTCTTTGCTGAAGTTTTTCAAGTCTAGTTTGAAAGAAGAAGATAAGATAAAATTTGTACTCTGCCCACTAGATATTTTTGTTCTGTTGCTCTTGCTGTCCTTCTCTTTGGATTCATCCTTGATTTAATATCACTGACACTGAGCATGTGTATGCCCTTTACATTTTGATCAAATTCTCTTTCAATCATCTAGCCTTGTTTTTGTGGAGAAATAGCAAACTATGTCCATGCTGGTATGTGAATCTGATGTGTTATATGTAAGTATTTTTAGGCAGGTTTCCTATGGAAATAAGGCTTTATATGATGGTGCAGTTTGTCTGTAAGTTTCCTCCGTTCTCCTCAAATTTTGAATAGCTGCCAATTGCAACCTAATTAGAAAAGAGTAAGTATCTTAAATTTTTTAGCTTAATTTCAAAACTTGCAATAGGGGGGAGCGGAGAGATGTACATTAGTGCTGCTGCTGAGAAAGATAATTCACAGCCTGGCCAGTCCACGGGCAGCTTCAGACTGGTCTCAGGCTGGTGGCAGTGTCAGGAAATAGCTGAGGAGAGTATGGAAATGGTAAAAAAACAGAGGGGTGAGGGTCAGAGGATACAGATGAATCAGGAGCCAGACTTCATTAGTTCTGTTTCTCAGGGGGGAAAAAATGATGGTGTTTGGTTATTATTAAAATTATAATAGAGCAGATTGCTGCATAAAATAAGTGGGCAGAAGGAAAAGAGCAAATGCTCTTGTTTGCATGATGTGGAGCCCTGTTTCTAATTTTTTTCTGCACTTGGAAAAAAAGGTCAGATTCTTCACTGTATTACAACCCCTGAAATTGTCCTAAACTGTGCTGAGGGCAGAGCCAGTATATAAAATTTAGGCAGCCACAAACAATTCCTTTTTCTCTTCTAGCCCATCTGTTCTCGTGCTTGCTTGCACAGTGTTCTCCAAGTCCACCCCCCAGATCAAGAGCAGTAATGAACATCACCTCTTTGCAAGAGAGAGCAAACATGTTGTTGTTAACATCACTTAGGGTCCTCCTGTTGTTTAGGCTTTCATTAGCTCGAGCACTGGCAGTATTGCTGACAGGATGACAATTTATACCTTATTACCAATACTGCTGTAAATGATCACTGAGGCTGAGAGCAGTGTGGTGGTTCTGAGGATGACAAGAAATGATCACATCTTCTCTTTCATGCTGCCTCAGCTGGCCCGAGTTGCCCATTACAGGTTTCACCATTAACATTTGCCTCGGAGTGCATAAAAAAAATTCATTATTACAAGACCAAAGCAAACTCCTTTCCTTTCTCTTCCTACAAAAGAGCCTTGTGTTCTGTTTGCCTCCCTTATGTTATTTCTATTCTTCCCGTTTGAGCTACCTCTGGCTCTTGTGCTTTCTGACCATCCCACTGTGTGTGTGTGTGTGTACTGAGCATCCTTGTTTTCACTTTTTCTTATGGCCAGATTCCAGCTGCTTGGAAATTTGTATCAGAGACCTGTTGTTGCTGCAGCCCAAATTTGCTGCACAATGTATAAAAGCCAGTGGAGGTGAATTGTTTAAGTGAGCCTATAGATAGGAATTAAAAAAAAACTCCTGTTGAAAGGCTTTGAAGTGTTTTGTAAATGTTATTGAAAATGTCTCACAGTTACTGTGCAATTAACTCAACAGAAATGTTGGGCCTGCTTTTTCTGTTGATACTGCTGATCTTACGACTGCTGAACAGCACCAGCAGTGCTAATTAAAGAGGACAGCGTGGAAAGACAGTTTGCGCTTTGTAGAGCCGTGCGGCAGGTCTTACGGTACTGTCATTAAGTGTAACTATTTGCAATATGTCAGTACTGCTGTCCAGAAGATGCAAGAAAGAGAAGCAGACCATGAAAGCAAATAGTTTGGAAAAGGCAACTCTAATTTTTTTTTCCAGTATTTTTAAATAAATGATGTCATTTATTGCTCCAAGAGTAACCCTGATGCTCCTACAGGTTGTTGGGGCTTGGGGACCTATCCATGCTCAATGCTGAGGTTTGCATTGAGTCAGGTGTGGTGGCCTTATTGCCATGTCTCCTGCAGTATCTGTTCCTAGTCACATTTATTACCTATTTGTAGTTCAGCTCCTCAAAGCACCTAAGCTGTCAGTGCTGATGTGCCTCCCAAGCTGTTGCCCTCGCAGGCGTTCAACACGATATACAACTTGAACTACATTTTCTTCAGAAAATGAAACACAAACAGGGTGGTGTTTTTTTGTCAGGTCTTTAAAGCAATGTGGAATATAAGATTTCAGAATGCCTTGTTCTGTAAAGCAAATGCCCCAAGATTAAGCCAGTGGAAAATTAGAAGTCAGAAGATGAATTTGTATGAAATTGAGATCATAATTTAAGGTTCTTCATGTGATCGTTAGAAAAACCTTTATCACTGAATTGATCTAAACAGTTCTGTGTAAGAGCAGACAAATCTGCTAGGGGCTAATGCAATACAAATTGTAAGTAATAATTAATAACTGCATCAAGAAAGATAAAGCAAAATTTCCAATCCTGTTTTAGAAAGAACAGCCTGATGATCTTAATATGTATTTCAGTGCAAATGTCTGTCTTTGGTTTCTGAATGGTACCTGTACTTTTTAGAGTCCAGGCAAAAATTTGTTTAGCGCTCTATATCTCTGAATGGTTCCTCCGATTTCTTTTTTTAAAAGCTAACAATCCCTTTATTTCTGTACACATGCAAATATCTATTGACTGTTCAGCTACTGCTGGATTTGAAATTGTCTGAGTAGTTAGAAAGAACCTTGTGAAAAGGACCTGGAGGAATTGTAGACTTAACTAAGAAAATACGAGGCAAATAAAACAGTTTCAAGAAGAATCTTCTTTAGTACATTTTCCTGACATGGCATACATGAAAATCAACCAGAGTTCTGAAATCATACTCTGTCTTTTCCCTTATTTTGAATTGAAGTTTCATGTCTAGTTCAAGAGGTTACAGTCATATTTATTATTTATATTCATTAGAAAATAATTTTCATCAGCCAAGTCATTTTTCTTTAGTAAATGTGACAAATTCATTTGTGCTTATAAATCTTCTCCTAATTAATCTCTGACAGATGGTGCAACTGGTTTTGACAAAGCTAACCTATAAGATCATTCATCTTCCTGCATAATTAACAGGGGGCTTTAAGTTTAGACTTTGAATATTGATTCAGTCATGTAGGAAATGAATTAATAATCCATCATAATGCAATCTCGATAAATATATTAACAGCTTGTTTAGAAACCTGTATGCTCATCAAGTCAATGCTGTTCCAACTGTGCTGCATTGTTCGTAAATTGAAAGATTTTGGGTGAGCAATTCCAGCCTCAGTTAAAGTAAGCCTTCCTGCATTTTCCATTTTACGAAGCAACTCATAACGCTAATAATTGCTATAAAGCTGTGTCTTATGTTATGTGGTTTGTGCTGTGCAGTATGCAAAGTCATAGTCAGTAGATACTTCTCTAACAGAAAAATAAACACCCCCCCTTTGCTATCTTTGAAATGTGTATTCAATTTACAATTTCTGTCATCAGGCATTAGAAAAGAAGGCATTTGTACAAGTTGCCACTAATCAGTTGCACTTGTGATGTACCCAGGAATCTTTAGAGATTTGAGGAAATCCGCTTACATATAATCACAAATTTACGTCTTGGAAAGACTGAATTTCACCATTGCGCAAAGCAGTCTAAGGATCCTATATATTTATATTTACTGTTGACATTCCATGTTTATTCTGAGTATGCATTGATCCTCAGGGTGTCTTCATCAGTACTATCCCAGAGTGCTTTGAATCCATGTAAATAGATCAGTATATCTCTTTTTCAGCTGGTCTTTTCCCTTGTGTTGAATAAGACTGCTCCAAATATGAAGTAGTACAAGTTTTGTTCTGGTTGAAGGCTGTTTTGGGGAAAGGTCTGGGACTCGGCATCTGAAAGTGTTAGTGCAACTATTAATAGACTATCTTTTAATCATCTGATTTCTTTTATGTAATTCTCTTATTGCTTCTCCTTGTTCAATTCCCTTTGCTCCCCTAGGCTTTTGAAAATGCTTCCGTTGAAATAATTTTCATATTGAAACATTAGAACTTGGAAAAAATATGTCTTTATTTTCTTTTATAATTACCAGTTTTGCAATTCCTGGAGAAACTTTGTCTAAGAGCATCCTTCACAATCCTACTCCTGCTGCCTGAACTCCGGTGAAAACTTCATCTTGGAGGCCCCCTTTGATATCCTTGCCTTCAGCTGTGGGAATAATAAATTTGCTTATATCAGAGCTATAGGTTTGATGCTGGCAGGAATGGGGATTCTCTGGGGTGCTGACAAATCAGGAGGAGTACGGCAGCACAGGAGGAGCAAGAGAGGACGTGTAGGAATTTGTCCCTTTGGAGGGCGGGGTGTCAGCAGGACATACCTTTACTGTTTCCATGCTTGTTGTGAATGAGAAAAAGAAATTCAGAAAATGGATTGCTAAAACACTTCTTGTTTCCAGTAATAATCCCGAGGGGAAAGCACACAATCTGTCTACTAAATAGGCATGGATTGAGTTATTTAGACAGTGTGTTTGGGTTTTTTAACATTATCTTTTGATGCTTTAAATGTTAAGCAGCATATTTTTCTATGATCTATGGCATGCGTTGGTCTACATGTGCTTTACAGTGCTAGTAATACCCTGTGTTGCTGTGTGTATGGTCCTGTCAAGGCTAATTATAGTAAGGCTCGGGTGAAGCTACAGGAGTGATAGTATTTGGAAGAAAAAAATCCTTGCCATTTACAGACTTCTTCCTGGTATTATCCACCATAGGAGACATTCCAAAATGCAACCTCTTTGGAGCAGCTGTGTCTAAAGTAATGTCACAGTGAACTTGGCAGCTATAAGATCTTGCTTTGGAGGTGTGGGTCTGCAGCTGGTGCAATGCCCAAGCAGGCACATGTCTTGGGGCACGGGAGTGCTGACATTGTGCCGGTTCTTTGGTCAGCATGCTATCTTGTCCTTTCTGGGGCAAATGAAACTCTTCTGAAATGTCTTCGGGCATTTTGTGTGTTGTACAACGAGTCATTATAGTATCTTATGCAAGTACATCAGGGGTTAGCCAGTGACTCCTACTTTCTGCTGTTAAGAACATCATCAAAACCAAGCTACCCATTTTCCAGCTGCATTTACAGCCTATAAATCAGGTGTGCATTTTTTACCCAGCTGGGGTGTATTTTGGAAACCAGCCTAGAGCCTGCAGTAACATCTAATGACCAGGTGCTGCTGTCCACACAACCACCAGAATGCAAAATTCTTCTTTTTAGAAGGAAACTGAAATAAATCCCCAGCCATTAAATAACCCTTGTTTTATTTGTATTCTTTGCTTGAGGGCATGGATTCTCTCTGTTCTCCCTTAATTGTCGTAATGACATGTTTCAAAGGTAAGCATGTAAAGCTGCTTCCCTCCCTCTTTAATTACAGATCCTGGTAAAGAATATACACAGGAGAAGCAAGTGCGAGTTTCTCATACATTCAAAACTTTCACTGAGGTTGAAGAATTGGTCTGAACATGATGAAAGATTCTGAAACACGTTTATTTTTATATCTGCTTTTGTACTTTACAAGCTAACTGAATTCAAACCCTAAAAGATCTCTACAAGAACTAGTTAAGCTGCTTATAGAGGTTTTAGTTATGCTCTTCTGTTCCAGTGAATTTTTTAATGAAATATAAGAGCAGACAATTTACAGGAAAAGAACAATAAATCTGAGAATAATGAAAAAATAATTCACTATTAATTCTATTAAAGTTAATCCAAACTCTTACTACTTATTGTCCAACTGATTAGATCGAAGGCAAAGAATAATTGGCTCCTGTAGCTTGCTTGCAAGAAAAGCTCTAGACTTTTTTTGGTCTAAATATTTTCAGAACTATTTTTAATATAGTTTCAGGGAAAGGCCTCCAAGTCCCTCCAGGCTGTTCAGAAAGTCCTTGATTCTTCTTACTTAATTATTCTAGTGCACAAGGAATCAATTAGTTTCCAGATCTGGCTTGATCTTGGCAATGGTTAAGTTATCAGTATAAGACGGCCCAGGGTCTGTTGGCAGGACAGGCCGGCTTCAGCTGGATTTGGATATAGCTCAGATTCACATCCAGAAGACCTGTAATGTGTAAATAATTTCTGGAGTCCCGTTAGCCCTGGCTATAACTCTGTGGCAAAATCCCTTTTCAGTGTGTGTTTGCTTGTTTAATCCTGAGTAGAGAAATGTGTTGTCTTAAAACTTGCTCTATGTTGTCATTTACACTGAAAAAAAGTAAGCATATGAATGAGGAAGGCAAACCAATTACATGACTCAAAACCAATAGGCTCATTTATTTAGAAATGTGGGTGAGATGTGGACTGACTTGTTCCATGACACGACAGCGAAGAGAAGTGGACATGCTCTTTCACAGACACTGACTTCTGCACCCTGAGTGCCTTTTGAGAGGAAAACGCTGAAACAAATTTGGTAGCATGAACACTTGACCTGAAGGGACTTTTTCTTCTTCAGACAATAACTTGAAAGGATTTCTGCGTGGGGAGGGATTTGAGGAGAGCTGATAGTGCTGGAACCCAGATACCCAGTGCTGTTGTAGCCAGTTTGCTCCGAGAGTCACGTGCTGGAGGCTGGGGCAAAAGCAGCTTAGGAGAGAAATTGTGAGATCTCAAAAAGAAGTACAGTGTCAAACTGCAGAAAGAGTCATCAGTGGGTAATATAAGAGCAGAATTGTTCAACGTTGGAAAAAGCCTGAGCAAAATGTGAGGGCAATGGCATTATTGATTTTGAAAATGAGACTATGGAATCTGATAGACTGTGGACGTTTCTGCCTTACTTTTTGATGGAAAGGATCTTACTCGTGTAAAACTACATTAATGAAGTCCTCAACAGAGAGAAGAAGATAAAGACTTTCCTCCTTTGTGAATTGAAGACACCCCCTACGAAGGTGCCAATCTAGGAAAACATCTTTTCAGGGATGATAAAAGCATGGCTATGTGCTAACAGAGTGAGCTGAGCTGGGGCAATCCAAACTGGAGAGGGGTGGGAGTTAAGGAGATGCAAGGGGCTGTACAGCTATATGACTTGTGGGTTGCATTGAAAGTTTCCATATTTTCTTTTGAGAAATCTTGTGCAAAAACTTGGGTTCATGTGCAATGAAATCATTGTGTGCCAGTAGGCCAAACGCACTGTGCATGTGTTGCACTTGCGGAAGAATCTGAAGCGGTAAGTCTATAGGAGCTGCAGGTCTTCTGGTGGCCGTGTAGCCAGGCACTGTAGTGCACACAGTGTAAGTCCAGGATGCGTCACGCTCTCCGCACAAATGACAGCGGCTATTTGTCTGGGATGCTAACTGAGCTGTTGGACATCCAAAATCTTGAAAATGCACTGAACTAGGAGCTGCTAAAGCCACTGTGTGCAAATAGTAAGTCAGCACCTGCAGAGTATCTAGGACTGACCTCTGCAGATTTATTACCAACGTTCCAGTTTTCCCAGGTTTTTTGAGAGCCATTTGAATGTGGGACAAATTTATGTTGAGAGACTGAAACTAATATCTGCATGAAAACTTCTTTCTTCTAACCAGTTTTGTTTGATAGCTTCAATTCTGGAAGAGCAGGAAACTGCTCTAATTAGCCGACCCCTTGTGACCTAACAAAGCCGCTCACTTTGGGAAGAAAAAGGTCTTTCCATTCATCTGGTGAAACTAATTTCTCATGAATTGCTCCACTTCTCTGCTCGGGTCAGATCTGTAACAGTGTTCAGCTTATAATGGCACGTCTTATACATGGTGAGGGTATGGTAAAATTGTGTTTCTGTCAGCCTGTTGTCTTCCTCTTCTCTAAAGTGAATAAATTTTGGTGAAGTTTTGCCTGGAGCTTGTATCCTCTCTGGCAGCTTTTTCTGACACTGATCTTCTGGCTCCAGATCTCTGACTGACACAGATACACCAGCAAAAGCGTGGAAAGAAGGCTTGGCCTGGAAAAATGTGCTGGAAAACTGTGTGCACAGCAGCGTGGCTCATTTGGTTGTGTAGCTGTTTTAAGGAACAGGTTCCAGTTTCAGCCTGAGAAATGCACTTACTCCCCTGCACCCTCCTATGTTAGTACGTACATTAAAACTGTGCTGGGGAAAGTGAAGCCTAAAGGCTGCAGGGCCAGCACTACACTGGGTAACCTGCATTGCAGGGGGAATATGCCTGCTTGCTTGTGGTAGGAAAGCTAATGAGGTTAAATTGCTTTTAAGTAATCCCTTTGGATTTTAATTAAATGTATGTGCCAAGTTGCTTTAAAACATACACTGGCTAAGAAATATATACATATGTATATGTAAAATATAAAGGCTTGGGCCGTTTGGGTTTTCAATGCCTCACTGGTACAGTCAATGTCTTTTAGGCAGGGAGTACACTTCCATTTTAACGAATGTTGTAGGGATAGAATGACCTGAACTAAGTTTAACGTAGCCAGTTTGGGTACTAGTTGTGTTCTAGCCCTAGCAATGTGGAGTTGGCAAAGATGAGATTTTTTTACCAGCTGCATTGCTGGTTAACAGGACCAAAGCCCAGGCTCCTTCCCTCCCTCCCTCCCTGGAGCAGTTGTGTACTGGGTGTGCAGCCTGTTTTGGTCCCTGGCAGCCTCTTTTGTCCTCGGGGTATAACAGTGCTGAGGCAGAAAAATCTTTGCTGGGGTAGTGCTGTTTGCACCAGTTCTTCTTCCTCCTAGCATGGTGTGTAGCAGCTCTTCAAGTGCTCCTTAATGGTTGATGTTGAAATGGGCCAAATTTGTTCCCCTCTGATAAGTTTGCCTTACATCTGACATGTTATAGTGTTTATTTTTGTATCAGGGCATAAAGAGAAGACTGAAAATCTTTGTTTCTCTATCTTTTTATATCTGTACGGGGAGGTTATTGAAGTGGATGGTGCTGAACGCCCACTGTGATCCCAGATCAATGACGTGTGTGGTGTGCGGAGCCGAAGAGCTCAATTAAGTGTTGCTGGGTTCTCCCCTCACCTTTTGCTGCTCTGGTGGGAGCAAAACCAACAAAGAGACAAGGAATAAACAGGGTGTAGTAGGGGAAGACATCTGCCTCTTCTTCCTCCTCCCAAGTACACACAAATGGTGAAAATAAGTCCTTAGAACTAGCAAATCCTCCATATTTTGGAACTGCAGTTCCTGTGAAGAGAAGCATTGAGTTCTTTTGCAATACCATTTCAATATTGGCTCTGAATCTCTGCTCTCAGAGCTTACAGACAAAATGACATCCACAGCAGTAAGTGTTGTCACTGTAAATGATCTCTTCTCCTCTCTTTCCTCAACTTTCACCGCCTCTCAGCAGCATGATAGCAGCTGCCTTGCAAAGAATTTGCAATCAACCATTTCATTTTTTTTTTCTTTTTTCCTCTTTCATAACCCCTTGTTTGTAAAAGCTGCAGTTTTGTGGATACCAGCACACTGTTGGATGGAGTTGGGCTTGAAGCAGCAAACTGGTTCATAGTGTGGACTGTATTTGTGGAAGCCTTATCTTGCATTTACCTTAATCATTTTAGTAGACTCTTAACTGGATTAGTAGTGCTGACAATAACAGTCGTTAAAAAAAATGTCTGGCAGTGATTCTTTTTATGGCTTCTCTTGTCAGTATTGATGGAAATAATTAATCCACAGTGCTGAGGTATAAATTAATGACTTATCAGTGCTGTAGTGATTTTACTCTCCACCCTCCCCAACATTACTTTGTACGAGGAAGCTATAAGTTTCAAATGGTGCTACTCCCTCTTTGGTCAGCAAATCATTCATATTAATGCACTTTTAGTCTCCTGAAGAGGGATACATTGTTTAAAATTATCATTAGAAAAAATATTACCCTGTCATCTGCAGAACGGTGTTTACATTTGGGTATCCTGTGGCTGCTGGCAAAGACCTGTTTGCATAATGCTGGGGGAGCTTTTAAAAGTAAGTACTGAAAGCTCCATTCTTTAATAAATGTAAACTGTGACCAGACAAAGATTAGTAAGTGTGTATTAGTGAATAATCCTGCAGGATGGATGGGAATACTTGTTCTGGTGTTCCTGCTCACACACCATCCTCAGGGATTGTTTCCTTCCTTGCGAGAAATGTTTTCCTGGGACGGATTTGGCTTTGAACTGACCAGATGGCAGCTTTTATGTTTTTGCATCTACTTTTTGTGATTCATGAATAAACCTAATACAAGGTGATTCCTGCCGTGCTACAAACAGGAGCCACAAGGATCATCTCCAAGCTGATTTTTGGATCCTTTGCCAGATGCAGCTGGGCTGAGAACTGAGTGACTCCCATACATGAGACTAGCCCCCCCCCCCCCCAGTTTTGGGCACAAACGCTTAGCCTGCTGGTGTTATCGGTCACTGGTGGAAAACACTGGTTGTTCTGTTCAGGTTTTTTTGCTGCTTTAGACCTATATGAACGCAGCCCAGCTTGCCAGATAGAGTATGTTGCATTTTTTTTTATTCAACCTGGTCTACAGATATTTTTTTCCTTGTTTACAAAAAATGGCACAATAAGTAAAAGAACTTTCTCCTATCCCGTTGGAGTTTAGATAAAACTTAAAAGAATGGAGACAACAGAACTATAGGTCACCAGTCACTGATATGATCAAGCTTAATTAATTTGATGTCTTATTGTGGTGTTGTCCCTGTGTGAGATTATTCTGAGCATGCTCCCTAGCTATGCCTTGGATGTTTCTTTGTTGTTGCTGCCTGTGTGATTGTATCTTTTGAGAGACTATTTAGATGGCAGTCTCTGCCTGGTGGGAAAAGCTTTTCAGCACTTGTCTGTTGATCTTATAGTTTTGTTGCAGGGGGGAATGAAACGTTGAGCGTGTTTATATCCTTAGAAGCAAAGAGCAGTCTCCTTCCCCCTGCTTTCCTAAGATGTCATATCTTGAAGGAAAGTAAAACAGAAAAGGAACAAATTTATTCTCAGAGCTTGGAAGACGATGAATTATTTATCCTTTGAAAGCTTCCACTATCTTTGCATGAAAGGAAGTCCTATTATTAAAAGCGAGGGTTTCTTTTTCTGCATGTCAATAAGAGGGAGATCAGAGTTGACTGATTACTGAGATGTCTTTTTCCTTAGAGAACTGGACAGCTTTAGCTGGTTGGCACCAAGAAGCTGTTTTTAAAACAACAAAGTTGTTAGATTTGATAATAATGTGAGATTGGAGCACTGCTAAAAGGCCTACAAGGACCAAAAAGATGAAACAGAGTCTTGGAGGGGTTTATGCGTGACCACATAATTTAAGTGTTTCTCTAGCTGGTAGATATATGTTCCTCATGTACCCAAAGTTGGTTTTGGTTTAGTTTTTCAGTCAGATGGTGTTTTTTCTGACTCCTTTCTTTGATTCCTGCTCTTTTCTCTTTGAAACCTTCCCTTCCCAGCCTTATCTTACCATGTGCTTCCACTGGTTTTCCATCGCTGGTGACCCCTCTTCCTGAACAAATGGCAGGGAGGAGTGTAGCTGAACAAAACGGGGATAGTTTTGGTAAAGGGAACTGGTTATGAATAGAATTGTTTATTTTTAAGCAATACGCCTGCACTGAAAGTGTGACATGTATACATATGAGTATAACATATGGATAGATGTTCCCAGTGTACAGTGTAAAACAGAAGGTGCGAACGTGTTTTCATGGCTATTACTTGCAGCGAAGGTGGTCAGCTCAGTCTCAGTGTGTGGCCCCATGTATGTGCCTTGCACCGCAGCCCTGACCCAGCTGCTGGTGCTGCCACGGGGCAGTGGTAAAGAGGGAGTTTCATACAGCAGAAGGTTTTTCCCAAGGCCTCGAAAGGATTTGGAAGGTGGCTGCCCCTCGGGGCTGCAAACAGGCGCCTGCTGTCAATCTGGAGGAAATACTGTAGCAGTCACAGACACACTGGTTTTACCACGTTCAGCGTGTCTAACTGCTGCAGCAAAGGTGTGGTGGCCTGGATGCCGGCAACTGATATCTAGGGCTTCTGGGGACCCCTGGGCATACTCTTCGTTTGTGAAGTTGCGCCAAAGTCCGTTGCTTTGTATGTCTCTAGTTCCTGCCCTGGCTGGGTAGGTTGAGTGGAGGGCAGGTATTCCTATGGGTGTTGCGGTCCCATTTCCAGCTGCAGAGTGTACGTATATAGCCACTGCAAATTGCATCTTCTCCGCACATGATGGCGTGGCAGGTATCGCTCTTGAACAAAAAGCAGCCAACCTAGTATTTAGTTAATCAAAATATTTTAAAGAGAAAGGTAAAAATTAGTTTCTCAGTCTGCCCCAGGCATCTCCCCCTCATTCAGGGAAGCAGGGTCCCATACTGCTTGTCCTGTCTGGGCTTCTGTTTCAGGGCACTTATTAGTAGCACTTAAAGTCAAACTTGCAGAAAACTTTAAAAGACAAATCCCTTCAGTGATCACCAGCTAAGTAAGTAAAAGCCCTGGCAGTTATAGTACTGGGTAGCATCCATTTAGGAAGGTGACTCTCCGGCTGTAGTTAGCTATTCTGATCACCACCAGGACTATATGTTGTTTCATTAAGCAGGCACTGTAAAATTGTCTCCTTTATGGCTTGGATTTCTGCTGTTACCAGACTCAAATGGTCTTAAATGTCACTAATATGGGCTGCCTTAGTTTTTGTTGAGTGACTGCAGACTATGACAGGTCTGTCAAGTCTCCCGCAGTTTTCACAAAAATCCAATAATGAAAAATAGCCACAGAGCATTAATTATAAGCATATGTGGAGCTATTAAAAGCTGCAGCCTGGCAAAACATTTTCTTATACACTTGGTTTTAAGCATGTGAGAAGCTTCACCCTCTTAAGACGCTTTGCTGGATTAAGATCAGAATTCCCGAAAGAGTCCAACACACATTTAACTACTCTTTAAGGCAAAAACAACCTCCTCCAGATACTATTAATAATGCTTACACATTAAATCATTTTTCATGCAGTCATTCTCAAGCACTGGGTGTAGAATCCAATGTATAAGCAAATGATAGGAGAGCTCAGATAAAGCTGACAGAAATAGGGTTCTGAAGCGATAATCTCGCATCACTCTATGTGCCACGCAGCAGATAATGCAGTTCAATCTTATTTTGCTTGTTTCTCTTTACTTGAGCACAAAGAATGCTCTAGATGTCTAGAGATTCAGGCTGCTTATACCCAGTTCTTATATCTTTGTGGCAGCATAATGTTCTCTGGGGCTGGAACATGCAATTGCCCTTGTTTTCTAACAAATGACAAAGTGAAGATGAGGTGCAATCGATGAGGAAAGTATTTGCTACTGACCATTTCCCTCACAAAATGGAGGATGCAATTCAACTTGTGCAATATGTGTATATCACATTGATTCTCATCAGAAGACAGGCAGAAAAGAGGTGCCCTGAAGGCCCATTTTTAATGCGGTTCAATACCTGCACCATTGTATTACCAATGTGCAAATTGTCACTTGCTGGAAAAAAATATTTAAGGCTTGTGACCTTAATTTTGTCTAAAGACAAATTTATATTTCCCCTTTTTCTCCTATTTTCAGGTGCCTGTTACTTGTTATCTTTGACAGCAAATCTAGGAGGCTCTCTTGAGCTCAGGAAGAGCGCTGAACCCCAGCTCTAACTTTTCTTGGGGGAGTCAGGCACATACCTTTGGCATAGTTGATTGACTGTACAGCTGTGTACATGCTGCATTGCTGTGCCATGCAGTTGGTGTAGGTGGTAGGTGCACTGAAGTCTCCCTACAGGACCTGAGTTTTGTGACACTTAATCTCTGAACCTCACCTTGGTTCATGAAGGAGATGGTAATGGGGAATTTCACCTCTAGGCAATGCAAATAATTCTGCAATTTTAGCTGTTTGTAGATTACTAATGAGATAGGGTGCCTAAAGTGCACTTACATGCAGAAAAATTGGTGCTTATGGTTTTTGAGCATTGCTGAGGGTAGCAACAGGTAGTAAGCACTACTGCACTAGACAGCTGTCAAGGGAAAAGAACAGAAGTAAAAGCAGAATGTATAGGTGGATTCTAAGAGCTTTTTTCCAAGGTGTTCTTTTCAAGAAGATCAAATTAAAGCTGGATGGGTCATGGTGACGATCAAGGAAAATAAAGGAAGGAAAGGAGAAATGCGCTTCATTTTTATTACCAGTTACCTGTCTATAGACAAGTGGTCAAATATTTGTTCTCGGTGCAGATCTGAATCAATTAGAGTTGTTTAGAAAATTGTCTATTGCAGGTGGGGAAAATGGAGGTGGGTAGGATTTGAGGTCCCTGGATATTTTGGGAGTAAATTCTTGACTGGTGTGGACTGTGTGACCTTCTTTAGTTATTTAGGTAAATAACTCAAAATATGTAGAGTTGTCAACGTGACATGACATATTAGGTCAAAATAATCGCCTATTTCTTGCAGTCTTAAAAGCGTTACTATACCAAAATAAATGTCAAGTTTTATACTTGTGGGATCCTGATCCTGAAAACAAGCGTATGTTTAGGACTTCAAATAGTATAGTGATCTGGAATTATATGGTTACAAGAGGGGTTGGGATCTTGATTTTTTAGGATAATATGGAAAATTATAATTTGTCTAAGATTTTTTAGGAAGTGTGGCTAGAAAAAAAAGTAGCCTTGTCTAATAGCATTTGTATTAGCTTTGGCTATAAAAAACAAAAATGTGAGTTTTAGCTTTCTGGCATGAAAGTTACTGCTGACTGGGGAGTTTCAAAGTAAGTGGTAGTGGGAAGTTGGAAACTCCAGAACTCCTCTTACTGTACACTACAGACGTTTTCTGCACTTTATAGCCTAACTGTGACAATTCATCAAATTAACGAATTCAGTCCTGATAATGGTAGAGTGTAAGACCTACACACTTCTCCTTATTTACTTTGATTTCTTTTTGAGCAGAACAAAAGAGTTTTTTTGAAGCATCGCTTTAGCATTTGAAAAGGGAAGAGGAGGGTAGTGCTTTTGTTTCAAAGTGTATTTGTGACAGGTATGAATTTGGAGGTCCTAAAAAGTGATAAGGTAATAATTGTAAATGCCTATGGAAGGTTTCTCTCTAGAACTCTGATCTCTTTAAACTTTATGACACTTTAAAGATGTGAAAAAATCTGTTGCATTAAATCACCTAACTAGAATCTTGATTTATTTCCAGAATGAAATGCAGAAAAGAAAACAAAAGGTAACCTGTATAATTTTACATCGTGGTACAGAAATGTGGCTTTTGTGATACAATTGAGATAAAATGGGAATTACAACATGCTTAGCATGATGAATTTGATAATTATGTATAGAAATTATATGAATGCCTAGAGTACATAGGGTTTGACATAATTTGGTTGTGCTCATTCTAGTTTGTACACAGAATACATGGCCATTCATGTCCTCAGTTGATGTATTTAATTAATTTTTGCTCAATTAATATTTTATAAGGTTTTGGAATTGCATAGAGTGTCTGTTTCTACAAGAAATGCACACGAAGTTCAAAGCAGAATGGAATGTCTTAAGCTTTTGTTTACTCTCTCTTCTGTTTGTGGAATGCCTTTACATAAAGATATAATTTTATTGGCTGTAAAATATTTTGGCATTTGCTATAACATCAGGGGTTCACACTAGAGCTGTTCGTGCAGATGTCCTTTTCTTCTCCCTGTGGTTCATTTTGAGTCCTTTGTTGCTCTTGATGTGAAAGGTGATGGGGTGACCTTCGGGGGGGCCTTATAGGTGCTTTGGAAACCCATGGGACAAAGTTGTTAGGGGAAGGAGAAAGCTGGTGGTGGTGGTTTTATTTCATTACTGAAGAGGTGGTGCCAAATGTGAGCCTGAGCAGCGAAGAAGGGAACAGCAGCCACAATTCTTAGCATTGTGTCGAGGAACAGGAGGCAAGCATACGGTAACAGTGCAATTTACAGTGGCAGGCATAACAATAAGCATGCGAGTTGAGCATATCTAACGTATATTTTCCTAGGATGAGAAAGATGATATCCTTGCTACAGTATGTCCCATTGTTATATAGAGTTTTACTCAAAAAAATCTTCACAAATGTATCACCTCTATTTCTTGCCTTGCTTTTTTCTTTAAAAAAAAAAAAAAGCTAATGGCTTGCTATCCCACCTCAATCTTGCTTATCTACCAATTTTGCTACTTCTAATTCTCTGCTTGTTAATGCCAGAGCATATTTTTAATACATAGACGTGATATGAGATGGCCTTTTAGAAGCACAGGTAGTGGCTCTCAATTTTAATGAATTAGCCTCTACACTAAATTCCTTTTAAAGTGACATAATCTTCAGCATGGTGCCCTTGGAGAATATCCTTGGTAGTTAAATAAGGAGCTGAAGAGAAGCTGTTAATCTAAAACAGGTAAGTCTATGACCTAATTTTCTGTCACAGAAAAATCACCTAAAATGGTAAGTATATATTTAGGTCTACTATAGCTGTACACAAAGGCTCCAGTCGTTTTTGGGGCTCTGCTGGTCTTGATGTTGCGTAGATGTACACAAAAAAATGGTTTCTATTGCAGTGTGCTGGAACTTTGTATGTCTGTTTTCAAATCGCCCACACCCCTGTACAAAAGATATATTCAATTTAAAAATTAATCTAGTAGGAAAATAGTGGTCATTGTAACTGCCAATTATGCTGCCAAATCCTTAAATGAGTAATTGGCAAAGTGTGATGTACTGAGGTTATAAAATATATACGTGCTTATGCTCGCATGTGCGTTGTTAACCTGTGGTCATTTCTCTCTCTGTTTTTCCCCTCTCTGTTTAATTCTGTGTTGTCCACATCTGTTCTCCTGAAGCACTTTCTAGTGCATGAAAAGACGAATGCATTGAACTCCAGCGGGGCTGATGCTCATGAGAAAGGAGGAAGTATATTTTATTGTTTTCTTAAGCTATTCATTAAGAGAGAAATCAGCAGGCAGGCTGCCATAGCTTTTAATGTATCTGCACCTGGTCCTGCGTGTGAGATATCTTCAGCACGCACAAGAACGTACTTTCTGTTTGTAGAAATGAAGACCCAGGGGGACACTCGGTGGGGCTCTGCACTGGGCAGGTGACATTGCCAGTATCTGTTCCTCTTTACTTACAAAGAGTCCCTCTGCTAAACGGAAATAGAATTAATTCCATGATCATTAGCTGGCCATAATGATGAAATCCTGGCCAGGATGATGAAACTTTATCCTGAGTTCTTTTCATCTTTTCAGCCAGGCTCCTTTGCGGTAGACTCTAGGGCAAATGGCATGCTTTCATTACCTACTAGCCCGATTCCTGTGTTAGTGCTGGCTGTAAAGTGTGAGTTGTTTTTTAGGAGAGTTCATAGCGGTTTAGTGTGGATTTTGTAAATACTGAGCTGTATGTAACTACCTGCAACTCAAAGGCCTGTCTTCAAAAATACCGAGATGTTTGTCTCATTGATTTTTCTTTGTTTCCCAAGGTTTATGAAACATCTTCTTTAATGAAGATAGTAGTTCTTTAACGTCCCTGCAAACATCACCCACACTTACACTTTTGCGTTTACTTGGAAAATATCCTATAAATATATAGTAATTCCAGATTATTTGTGTTAATATTTCACGCATGGGTCAGTACTGGCATTTCTTGGAGTCATAACCCAGGGTAGCTGAAGCAATGTTTGCTGTTTAAGGAAACGATGTTGTGGCCCGTCGCTGGTGTGCTGGAGCCGGGAGCTGGCCCTTGCCCCATGTGTATGTCTCACACCAGTGCTCCCCAACTTGTATCTGCCCCCTCAGAGGCTCTGGCGTGGCAGACATCCCTGTAAAACTCCTACTGAACACAACCCCTCATTTACAAAGGACATGGAGTACCAGCCAGACAAGTGATATTTCAACGTATACCAAATTGTGGGTTTTGTTAGTGTTAGGAGTTTCATGCAGAATAGCGGAGAGTTTTAATATTGCAATAGTGCAGCTAGTCTGTATTTAAATGAGCTTAAAACAAAGCCTCCGTGAAACTTCCCTAAACCTCCTCACTTATAATTACTATACAGTTATGTTTTATCCTTAAGCAAAGCTTGATGCATTGTAAATGCAATTGTAAGCTATTTATATCCTATTCCTAAATAAAACCTTGAGCATTAGCATGTTTGTACCATGAATGCTTTTAAGGGATTGTGCTATTTACTGCAACTTTTAATTGATTTCCTGCTACTGTTTAGCAAAACCATCTCCTGCCACAGCATGAGGACCTTGTGATACAGGCTATCACTGGAGTTAAATTTGGTACTGAGGCTTTATAGAAGTTTTTACAGCATTACATCTTAGCCTTGCGGTGAACTGTCTGCAATTTATTGCTGTGTTTTGCAGTAAGAAACTGGAAAAAAGAGATTGATGTTGGAATCATTTTATCTCCTAACGTCTGCATAGACATAGTTAACCAGTAGCATTGGCTTGGCTGTGGTTTTACGGCACTTTTTAAAATGATGCATGGAAAACGAATAAATCAAAGCCACGCATTTCTTTTCTGGGGATGGATGAGGAGCTTTTTCATGCCACTTGCATGCAAAACAGATTAGGCTACTTCTACGCTTTGTAATGAATCTAGGTTAATTTCCCAATATTATTTGTTTTTACTGTTTAATTTTGTGTAGATTTTGTTTTATCAGGAAGTGGCTGAGGCTTTCCTGTTCTCGGCCTTTGGCAGCTGATACTGTGCACGGCTGTGATCAGCTTGTAAACATTGTCCCCCAATACAAGCAAGCTAAAAGGCTTTGGTTTCGTGAAGTTTTGTTTAACCTGTCTTGCCTGATCTTTGGGACTGTATTCCTACTCCCTGTAGGGAATGGGCCCTGGGTTTTAGCTCCAAGCATTTCTAAGTGGTGCAAGACCTCTTGGCCCACATCTCATGGGGCAGCAAAGCTGTCAAAGCAGCCCGAAGTCTTCCTCTGTGTTGAGCTGCTCACGGGGCAAGCAGGGACTCTGCCAAATGGGCAGTAGCTAATTTCACTTGCTGCCAGTTACTACTACTATATTAAATTGTATTATGTTATATTATACTGTATTATATTTGGAGAGACTTTCCAATTAGATGGTCCAGTAGGTATAATTTCCTATGGGGAATCAACCTGGATCAAAAGAAGAGTGGAAGACAAGCAGCTCTTTACAACCTCTCCTCCTTGTAACTATCAAGTAATTCCCAGAAGTTGCTTGACAGGAGATTAGCAACCGTTCTAGATATTAATGATACTTTTGAGTGTAAGAAGAAGCCTGTGCCAGGTGGGGAGAGGGAAAAGAGAGAATGGTATGGGGGTTCTTGCTGCCATGTATTTCATCCAAACGTGGGTAGCAGCTGAAAAGTCTGTGCTCCAGCACATACAGTGTGAACAGTCTAGGAAATAGCAGAAAGCAGGGGGAAGGAACCCACAGGCTCTATGTATTTGTACTGTCATACTTGAGAGATTCTGAACTTTACTAGGAACTTCTTTTTGTAAATGAAACTTGTCTTTTATTGCAAGGTTTTTTCTGCTTTGAATAAGATGAGATGTTTTATTTTACTGAAATGTTTTTAGGTCTTCCTCATGGCAGAAGGGGCGTATCCTTTTGTTCATTGATATTGCTGTGATTTAGATAATAATGCAAGCCTTTGCTTGTTAGAAGCATTATTCTGGAGGTAGTAAAAACCTCAAAGGATTAGAGACTGATGCTGCAAAAACATATATTGATAAGAACATTTAAACCCTGCAGCACCCTTCAGATGTTGTGAACCGCATGCAACATCAATAACATATTGTGTCAAGAGGGGAAGAACATACCTGTGAAGAATATAAGAATAAATGAAAAAAAAAATCCTAGTTTTCTCACATTATACACTGGAAAAATTATTCTTCTTTTCTTATTTTTTAGTATTAAGTCGGAAAAAAGGAGAAATGGTGCTGTTCTTATTTATGTAGCTAACTGAAAAGTAGAATGACAGAGATTAGGCAACTATTCTTTAGACAAAAGTAAGGTGGGGATTATGAGGGCATCAGCATTTATAATTTTACTAAATGAGTATATAATGTACCTTTTCATAAAAGCGTGTATCAGTGTATGCATTTCTGTATATCCTGACAATGAAACAACCATATCTAACTAGCTACTACAGGCTTGCTCCTACAATATTTTGTCTTTCAATGATTGTTACCTTGAAAGGTTGATGATGGGGTTCACAAAGAACCCAGAGTGGAAAAAGAGACCCACAGGACTTTCTTACCTTTTTTGTTTTGCTTCACGTGGCATGTTTAGTTCAAAATGCCCTGAGTAACTACCTCTTTCCCTTGTATGTTTATTTTCCCCCTCTTTATTTTTTTATAGACATTTGATTAGCTGGTGTGGCTTGGTGGCTGAGATGTCCATGTGATGCCTCTGAGGAACCTGCCTGGTCCACCTGTGTGAGGTACTCGACTTCTGTGCATCTCTGCCAAACTGTCCAGCCTTTGCTTTCTTTGTTGTTCCTTAACAGAGACAGACATCGGCTTTATATATCTGTCTCAAAGACTACATAAGGCCAAAATGTTTAAGAGCTTGTTTGCCGGTTCCCAACCTCAGGAGTTCTTATGTGTTTTTAAAACTTAACAAGTTTATTTTCAAGGTTAGTGATTATGGTTTTTTTTTAGCATTCTGGAAGGAGGTACATGGGTTGCAAAAGGTAGTTCAAATGAAAACACCAAATTGACCGCAAAATGCTGCATGTTAGCATTTTCTGAACGCTTTTTGCTGACACGACTCAGCAGCCCTGGAAAGAATATGAACAAAATCTGATTAGAGGACTTCCAATAGTGCAGCAGTGACTGGCTCAGCGAAGGAGAGACTGCTACACTTTCCATCTGCTAGTTTGTTTCAGAGGCGATGACAGCAGAACTATAGAGGGTTTTTTGTCCTTTAGGCACTAAAGATGCCTTTATGCTGCCCATTTCTGTTAAAATGGTGGCCTCTGTGGTGTCTCATTGAACAAGTGAAGAAGTAACTGATGATAGTTTACATAAGATGAAGTAGAAACTATTTTTTTGTTGTGGGTTTTTTTAGTTTTGTTTTTTTTTATAGTGAAGTTGAGCTGCTGCTTTATCCACATTAGTTCAGACCTGAGGCTATGACAGCAAAATGCCTTTATTAACAGCCTTTATTAACAACCATGCACCAATAACAGATTATAATAGCTTTTTTAGAAGAAATTTGTGGTGTGACTGCAGCTGGTTTTGAAAGTCCATTTATTGAATGTGGAATCCCATAGACCTTAGAAATAAGAGTAATGTAAGAATCAAGAAGATTTTGTATCTGAAAGAATTTATGTATATAGTATCTTTTGGTGAGCTTGTTACACTATTTTCACACCTGTGAAACATACCATGTGTTTACAAAGAATGCTTATATTTGTTCCATTACGAAATCTTTAATATAACCATGATTTTTTTGTGCAATCAGTGGATAGGTTTGTATCCAAAGTGAGTAAGGTAGACATGGTGTACTGGAGTTCAGCTCCATTCCATCAAGCACTTCTGTTTCTATACCAATTCTGGAACAAATCATGTATCTTGAAGAACACTGCAATGGTATGGTGCTGCTGCTTCTTACAGGTTTTTAAGTACAAACTTAACTATTAGGAAACATTTGAGGTTCCTGACGAAGCCTCAAGAAGATTTTATGACAGGATTTAACATTACCGTTTATAAGGAAAAAAGCTTTTTAAGAAGGGAAATAGTATCATTTTAGGTAAATTTTCCTCAGGTTTTTCATGTTTTTTGTTAACAGACTAAAACATCACTCTCCATTGTTGCATTGTGTTTCATAGATATGAATACAGGAAAAAAGTTATGATTCTTTTTTTATTATTTTTCCCATGTGGCTGTGTATAAAGATCAAAGATAATTGCTCTGCTTATAGAATAAGCATGTGTGTGGGGATTTAATAACATCAGGCATCGTTTAAAATATCAAGGTTCAAGTAAAGAGGTGCTTGCGGTCAAATTCTCCTCTCTTTTGGCTTCTCTGCTCAATCTGCTATGTTCAGAAAACCATCAGCTATGCAGGAGGTCTCTGAGCTACAGGCAGGTAAGGACTGACCCCCAGAGCCCTTAGGGAACCAGTAATGCCCAGCTCCCTCTCCCTTCACTTTAATTATGATGGAAGATAAGCTTACATCAAAGTAGCATGCCTACCCCTAAAGCCTGTATTGATGAAGGTTAGTTAAAGACAAAAATCTCTGTGAGCTGGGAGCTTTCTAGGCATTTGTGAAGTGAGTACAATTGTTGCAGGACTCACCTGTGTAATGAACAGATGGATAGAAAGGTGTTACTCAATTTAAAATGTCATTGCATATTGCTAGAGACATTAAAGGACTGCGCTAGTCTGCCTTTATTGCACAGCTCAAAGAAATGAGGAGGAGGCATTTGGAGTGCCCAGCCATTGGCATTTACGTTCTCTGTTCATGGACTCATTTGTCAAACACTGTTTGAGAACCTAGATTGGTCCAAGATTTTAAATCATACTTGGAAGGTTATTTGTTGCCTACAGTTGTGCTGGAATGTATGGTAAGGTGTTCACAGACAATTGCAATTCACATTATTATTCTTCCAAGATCTGTATTCTATGAAGAAAATGTTATTTTAGCTGGAAGTAAATCTATAGAATAGTTCCAGTTGCAAAGGACCTACAATCATCATCTAGTCCAACTGTATGGATATCTGGTGATGTGAGGATAATTTTTTCTCACTTCTTTTTTGAGTGTCAGATCCCTGGCTGGAATTAGCAGTGAGGGGACTGGCTGAACTGGGAGAGGAAAACCATTGACTCTGAAACTTGGGAATCTAGTTTGAAAAATGAAAAGGATTCATTGACACAGTGTAGGGTGATTTTCTTTTTTTTTTCCATTTTTTTTCCCTTCCATTTTAGTAGTCAACTTATTAGTCAATACATTCAGTCATCCCCAAGATGTTGTTTCAGTTGCTGAACAAAATATAACTCTTTGAAACACAGGATAGCTGTCTGAGCTCACTGCAGTCCAGGTGCCCCCAGACACATCTCAGCCCCCAGAAGGGCTTAATACTGGTGGTTGCTTTGGTGCAGGGAACAGTGGGGTGCAGGAATAGAAGTGTCTGCTCGAGCATGTTCTTTTCAGCTCAGGGGTACAGCACTTGAATTGTTTTGCTGTCTAGCTTTTGCAGGCAAATAGGGTGACAGGTATATTTTCACAACTGTTAAGATAATTTAAATGAAGACATAAACCCACAAAAATTCAGAGCCAGATTTCCGTGAGATTAATAAAGACAAAATCAGTATTACTTATACAGAAACATACTGTTATTCCATAAACCCAGGTCTAAAGATCTAAAGGAAACAACAACCTGTACTGTCTCAACTGAAAGCAATTTCACAGATTTTTTTTCTAAAAGGAATACAATTTTGAGTTAAATTCTACCATGTGGCATAGGAAGGTCAACAGAGTTTATTTTCTGTAGGATTTTTCCATGAGGAGAAATAGGGGAGAAGGAACTGTTTTGGGGGGAAAAAGGTAAGAAATATCTATCAAGTAATTTTGCTGATTTGTGTGAGGCTTAACGTAACTACAAGAAAATGAAGCTGCAACTGTATTATACCAAAAAGAGCTGTGGTATCTGATAATAGGATGATACTGATTCTCCTCAGAATTTAAATATGAAGCATCCCTCTGTGTGTCACATGTTGTCAGAGCCTGTATTGAAAGTGAAAGTTAAACAAGGACCTTGTTAGAGAAGTGTAGGTCTAAGTAATGGTAACTCGTCCCCACAAAAGCACCACCATCTTTTTGCAATTACTTGAAGCTCACAAACCCAAAAAGGGATTAAGTGAAAAAGGAGCAGGTAAAATGCAGGAACTTGTTGACACTTATATTCTCCTTGCTTGACTTGTATGAGAGAACAGACTGAAGAGATGTCAAAAATGCAGAAATGGCACAGCCCAGCGGGGATATACTGTACATTTCTCTGATCGATGGTACCTGGGGGGTGCCAGGGTAATTTTATCTGTTGCTTTGGTGCCCAGGCTAAACAAAGCAGTGGTGAATTACAGATACAGCTCTCTCCCTGCCTTGTATAAGTGCATACACATATATACGTATAGCAGTTGTATGTCTATATATGAAATACACCCATTTGACACTGTGTTTTTCACTTTCTGGGAGGAGGGTAGAGCTGGAAGATGGAAAGAAGGGGGCATATTCGCACTATAAGATTTTAAATGTTTCTAATGTCTACACCTCCCTATTTAGCAGCTGTTTCTATTCAGTGGTAACATAGGAAGAAGAGCTGTTGAACTTGGAAACAGAAATTGGGTACCTAAAGTTAGGTGTTGTGCATACTGCCCTAGCTCCTATTTAAATACGTGATTTTCAAAAGTGCTGGGCACCTGGCTGCTTCCACTGGCAATTTATATCCGTGGTTGCTTACCTGCCACAGCTAACAGCCATTGCCAAGGGCGCCTCTGAAACCTTGCCCTTCCTGCTGGCTTTTGTGGTCTTTGAACGCAGAACTAAAAGACCCTGCACAAAGGAGTTTGAGAAAACCAGCTCCAGAGAAGGCTTAAGCTTTCTCTGTGTGTGTATGTCTATTGTGTAAAATATGTTGCATATATGAAATACATGATTTTAGATGCGTATGCATATATGCATGTATATATACGCCTGCATATATGACTAATATTGTTTAAAGTCAGTATTCTTGAAAGGAGCTTTCATGGAATAGTTTTACATTTAAAGAAAGACAACATTAGGGTGAGGCTTGGCTATATCCCTGCTTGCGACAAACTGCTACCTGAGCTCTCTAAGATCACTTCTGCCTACGCATGGTGATTAAATCCCCTCTGAGACAGCAGAGGAGCAGGAAAACATTTGCATGAACTCTACTTTCTATGCTAGAACACAGGCACATACTATATTGGGAGCTGCTTTGAATTTGGAAGAATGAGATTAGCGTAAATGACATACAGTCCAGCATATGAATCATAAGTTTTAGAATAAATTTAGAGTTTATGCAGACTTCAGAAGGGGCTTGATGGCTAGTGGGCTTGAAGAAGACATAGTCTGCTGGACCCGGAATCTGTAAAACCCCAGGCAGTGCAGTTGGAGCCAAAAGGCGACTCACGTTTCTCCTCCATGAGGAGAAATCAGCCACTTCTTGCACAGTCTCTTTCATCTAGCAGAGTTTACAAAAAGCAGGTAGGAAAATTGGAAAACCTGTGAGTGGGAAACAAAGCCAGAAACTTGTGTCCTGCATTTCCAGATGCAGGAGCTCTCTGCCGGTGAAAATGGCAGGCCTTACCCTAGGATGCTGTTTAACACAAAGACTTCATTCATGGTTGGGCAGTTGCCAGAACAGTACAGAGTACTGTCACTGAGAGAAAAGCTTTTGAGTGCCTTAATTTCACTTTCTCCTTAGGAGCAAGGTGAGGAAGGGGAAGAAAACCACATTAGGTATTTTCATGAAAGACAATACAGGAGACAGCAGAAAAATTTTGTGGTATCTAGATCCTTAAACTGACTTGGGTAGAAATGCTTTTAGGACTGGAGACCAGCAGGAACAAATAATGAGTTCTTGTCCAGACGCCGGCAGGTTTTGGTAGGTAGGTAAAGGATGTAGTTGTGCAACTGTTATCGAAGGGACACTCGCACCACTGTGTTGAGTGAGTCAGATGGCCAAAGGTACTTCAAGGAGGATAGGAGGACTTTACACTCTCAGCATAACTCTTCTTTTACTGTGTGGTTTTTTTTTTTCTTAAAATATATCTACATCTCTGTCTTGGTATGGGGCTTTGGCATACATATGAGCAAGGAAATTCCTTCCGTGTACTGCACATATGGAAAGGGCATTTTATTTTCCAACTTTGTGGAGCTTATTTATATAAGAAGGATCCTAAGTGTAGGGAACCTGCATTTTGACTGGCCTCCTGATAACTTGTGTCTCAGTGATGGAAATGGTCCCAATTTGGGGTATGCACCAGATTTTGCTATGAATATTCATATTCCTAATTGCTTCTGATAATTAGTTTGATATCCTGTTATGTGGTTTAACCTTGTGAAAATAGCTATGGAATAATAATGAAAATACAGTGTTTTAAGCAAAGGAAGCCTGCTGGTTTGCAGGTGATAAATACAAACATAAATTCACTATAAAACAAGTACAAAATCAGTTACTTACTGGTTGAAATAGTTTGTGTTTTCACTGAAGCCTGAAAGGCTCCACATTTTTCTAACCCATGCTGTGTAGATCATGTCACTTGTATCATGCCTTCTTGGGTGCCTCGCTGCGGTGGAGGCAGTATTGGTGACAGTTCAGGAACTTGTGAAAAAACTTTAGTCATTTGGAAGGCAAGCCTTTGCCTAAAAAATTGGTGTTATTATGTTGTTAAAATGAGAGAGTGGTGTCAGGGTAGGCTGCCAAACGTTGTCCTGCTTTGAACATTTCTCTTGAACCTCTGCAGGCTTCTCTCTGTAACTCACTGACTACTGGTTTTATTTTTTCCTGGGAACTTCCTCTGTGCTGGGCATCAATATCAGTATTTTCTACTTTTCCAAGCTAGCCCCTCCAATGTTTTTTCCCCAGATAGGTTATTTGCTGAATTATTCTTAAATTTCTGAATTGGCTTGGAAGAGCTGACCCAGGGAAAACACCGGAAGAGATAAAAGTGTGTTACAGGTAACTTTCTGGATTTGGGCTCTTGAGGCAGAGCCCTCCTCGGATGGTAACTACTGGCTGCCAAACTGGCATCTCCTGATGCAGCTGAGATTGTGTAGATGGCTATAAAGCACTGGAAGTTTAAGACTCTCTTTGCACATAGAATTTTTTATACTATGTGTAGAGTATCGTGCTGTGTATTTCTTGACTATTCCGCAACACTTTAGTTGATGGTCATTTGCTGTCTTCTTTGTAATAAGAACACTTTGGAGTCTTATGTGGCTGAGCCTAATCTCGTGTCAGTGTCCCAGGCTGTATGGTTTTGGACTACATGTAACCATGGGTGTTAAATGTCCCTTATTTTCATTGCATCTCATCTGTGCTTGTAGAGAAAAAAAAGTCCTGTAGTGAAGACAGGAATAGGGTTGGAGAACATGGAGTGCCATGCAGACATGCAGGAGGGAGGATTCTCAGTGTTGATTCACACCGCTGCGACAGCTCGTGTTTGTGTGGAAATGAGGATGAACTCAAACTTAAGGTCTATCCATAAACAAAAAACAAGTGCAGCTTCAGACTTCAGATACTGCAGTAACCCTTCACACAAATGCACCTCTATGTTCCCTCTGTGTGAGTCAGAGGCCACCACCCTGGCTAGTGTTTGCTCATCTTTTATTTCTGCCCAGGCAAAGAGAGAGTTTCATATACAAATGCTTGTAGAGGCATATACAGACTTGAGTCACTTGGGGTCAGGAGCCTTAAGCAGGTTTTCTACTTCTCCAGGTCAGTTAAACAACTTGTTTAGAGATTTCCATCAGATGCATGACTGATAACTCTGACAGGGCTTTGTCCTCTACTGCCACTCTCTCCTGTGGGATGGCTGCACACGGAGAGGTTGTGGAGCTATCTGCAAGTAAGCATAACGCTCCTCCTGAGTTACGCAGCCACATGCTCCAAGAACAGTGCGTAGTGTCAGCGATTCCCAGGATTTCTGTTTTTTCATGTGAGGTGTTTTTCATTTCTCAGTGGAAGAGAGAGGACAATTTTCAAGGCAGTGAAGGAAAACAGAGTCCTGCGTCTGCCCAACATAGCACATGGATACAGACCCCTGTCCCATCTGGCAGTGCTGCACTTTCCTTCCCTTACCAATAGTGTTGCCACATTGACTTCCTTGCTATTCTGCTGCCAGCTTTGCTTCTGCCTCTTCATTGTCCTTAGATGGATGTATTTCTAACCATCTCTTCTGTTTTTTCATATTTCATCATCTTTTTTCCTTTTCCTCTCCTTTTCCTGCCTTGTTTTCAGAGTGAAATAAAGGGAAAAGTTGTTCCCACTTCAAATGGACTTGGGGGAAGTGAATAATAAAATTGGTAACTGGGAGGGTGTGCAAGGAAAGGCTGAGGAAGTGGGAAAAGAGATTTGGTTAGAAAAAGAGAGCAGAAAGTGCCCCAAAAGGAGTGGAAACTGTGGATTTCAGTGTGGAGTGAATGAACAGCCAGATAAGGTAGAAGTATTTTCTCCCCGCTACAGTGGAATAGACTACAAGCTGCATAAGTCGTTGCCGTCATAGGAAGGCAGATATTTTGAACGTTTTAAATTTGGGGATTTTCTTTGGTGTTTGCAGATATACTGGCAAAAATGCAAATGGCACCTTAACAACTCCGTGTATTGAAGATTCACCTTACCCTTTCAAAAGATAATAGAAAGCAAGCAACTGCAAGATCCTGGTGGGTCTCCAAGCCCACTCACAGTCCACAGTGTATGAAGAACAGAGGGGTTTTTCATGCTTGTGTTCTTTTATTCAATGGCCTCTCTGCAGTCAGGAAAACAGACACAACAGGCAAAAGTACAGCTGGCACACAGCACAATAAATGACTAATTTTCAGTCAGCAAAGTTCTCTAAATGCCGCTATGTGCTAGACTCTGTGGAGCCATTTCTAAGATCTCAAAAGAAAGATTAAAAACATCTCAAATACACAGAATTGACAGGAAAGTAAACTTTTCTGTGGAAGGGACACAAGAAGCCAGATGGTGAGTGTTGCACAAAGCCAAACAAATCCAGTCTCTGAATTCCTAAGGTGTATAAACCTCTGTAGAGAAATTAAATTTCTCTGAAGGAGAGTGAACTTTATGCAAATTCACACTCTATCATAATTCTGTCGTGCAGAACAAAGATCTTGTAAGGAAAGGACAACTTTGGGAAATTACCCTTCTGAAAATGTACTCAAAAGCATAAAATAAGCAGCTTTTTCACTGAAGCAAGCTGGTAAGGAGAGGGAACAATTATACGTAGCAAGGGGAATCAATCAGTGGTTAACTGTGCTCCTTTTGTTGTTGCTTGAAATAGTTCTGTATCTATACAAAGGTTTGTCTTTTGTTGCTGCATTGTAGTTGTATGATGATGCAGCCAGCTCTCAAAAGGAGAATGTGACGGATGGTGTGTGGCTTCAATTCACAGCATTTCAAATATGTTCATACGTGCCTAAGAAGAAATTGATTGAGGTGTATTAATACACAAGTTATTTAAATTCCTTGACCAGTGAGCAGCAGTAATAAAGTTTAATAAGATGCTGGCTTGCATAAAGTGGCTGTAAGTCTAGGAGTGTTATGCTGTCACTTTGTAGAACTCATTTTGTCTTCATCTGACATTTATTGCCTAACTTAGTTCACTCTATTTTGAAGAAAGATGTACTAAAATTGTAGAGCATGTGTCCTAGAGCATCTACATGACAAACAGAGTGGAAGGATTTATGTGTGAGGAAAGGGATTATGCAAGTTTAGAGGGCTGTGAAGAAACCATCTGTAGGGACATAACTGACATAAAGATAAGGGATTATAAAATTAAGATGTTCTATTTAAATATTTGTTATTACATTCTGATTTTAGCTTAGCATCTAGGACCCCATGATGGTCTTTTCTATGCATGGTATGGCACACTGAGAAGATTAGTGAAACAGAGTGGAAGTAAAGAGAATGAATTAGCTGTAAGCAATTTGAATTGTTTTAATCACACGTGACTAAGTGGCAATTATCTTTATCTGCTTCCCTGTCTATATGTTGAAGTTCATTTTTCAAACTTAAATTAGCATTGACTCTAATGAAAAAGTAGTGTTTTTCTGGACAAAACTGGACCAGCTGGTAGGTGTAAGACTGAATAGATCTGGGGATAGAAGCAAGTAAGAATCCTTCACTTTATTTGAGGCCATGGCCCTAAGTAATTATTAAAAGTAATCGAACCAGTTTACCTTTTCATGCTTGGAGATGGAAGCCTGGGGCATTCTGTGCCCCTTATAGAAGAATAAAGGAGGTATATTTGATGAAGAATAGTTGTAGCTTTCTATTAGACCTAAGGCTTGTCTGGGTTTAGATACGTACTGAGGTATTTTCCAGTGTCTGTGGTTTTCTTCGTGATCAGTTGAGTAAAGCTTAGCAAAGTCATTCAGAGTGTTTGATTTAGCATAAATGAATGTGCAAGAAAAATTGCAGGGGATTGAGTGAAAGGGTTTCTGAGGAAAAAATGAAGATGGTTAGGATGCTTTCTTTTTCCTTGGTTTGAGAAAACAAAGATTGTCACTGCTTCAGTATCCTGTACCAGTAGCACAGAATTGTGTCTTTATCATCTATCTAGGATGGATGATGAAATTTGCAGTGAAGCCAGTGACTAATGATGAGTGATGAGAAGTGATTAAAAGGGCAACCCAAAATACTTATAGTTCATTGGTGCTGCTGTACAGTGATTGGTAGGTAGTTAATGCTCATGAAATAAAATGGCAATTAGTCTGTAGCAATTGACCTCTAGCTGAAAACAGCTTTGTGCAGAAGACAAAAAAACTTTTTCAGACCTTTAGATGTACCTGGACCTGATTTTTCCCTTCTTCTGTTATACTTGGGGTGTTTTTGATTTATAGCTGAGTAGACAGACACTGAATCAAATACTGGGTGCTTGAGACCCCCAGGGCTCTCATCAGCAGCTCAGGTTTTCTGCATCAGCTGGAGAAACTAAAGGAATGTGGATTACTGGGTGTGGAGAGCCAGCAGCTTTTTTTTGTTTAGCTTTCAGGAAAGGTCTTCTGTGAAGCCCCTGGTAGATGCATTCCTGCCAATTTTCAAAAGTTTATTAACAAGTAGCTTCAAACTTCTCAGAAATATTCCCTTCCTTCCTTCCTTGTTTATTTCTCATTCATGAAATAGCAGATGAATATTGATGAGGTTGAGAAATAGGTGTTGCCTAAGAGTAAACATGTACGGAAAGAAAACAGAGATTTCACTAGTGTCCCAGTCACCCAGGAGGTGATACTGGTGTACGTGGAAGAAAATCAACTGTTCCTTTAAAATCCATAAACTTCTCAAAAACACTTGCTTCTTCTGTAGAAGGAATAATGGGAATGGGAGCAAACCTAACCTGATGGAGAAATACTTAGTTCTTATCATTAGATTTACTTGTTCTGTATACATTATCTGTCCCCCGTATGGGAGCTTCTCACACATCAGGTGTGTTGGACCTCGGATCAGTTTTTGTAAGAACTGACAGTGTAGTAACGCTGCAGTAAGGGGCTGTTTTCCTGGTTCTTTTTGCAACAAAGTACTTTTCTCCTTCTACTCCTCTGCATAAATCTAAAATTAAAATAACTTCAAGAGATTAGTTGAGATTAGTGAGGAGAATTTAGTGACATATCTTCTGTGATACAGAAGGCTAAAATGGATTAACCAAGTGGCTTCCTCCAGGGCCCACTGCTGTGATTCTGTAACACAGTAAAAGTGTAAACCGCAAAATAATGATAGAATAGAAGGCCAAAAATAAAATTGCTGAATCTTTGTGAGGCGAAATTGTGGTATAAAAGAAGTTTATAGTGGTGGCAGCACCAATAAAATATTGTAATCTTTAGAAATGACAATAAAAAATATAGCTGCAGTAAAATAATTGCATTTGATTGATTTCAGAGACACTTATTACTTGCTCTGCTGGTGTTTCATCACTTGTAATATAAGATGGACTTCCACAGAGAAATCTCCTAGTGGGAACAAATTGTTCAGCCTTAGAGACATGTTAAAACTTTTCAGCTGTTTTGTTACTTGAATCTTTTAAGTGCCATCTCTGTGGATTTGCCGACTACTTCGTTTGGGAGTTTTTGTCAACTCTCAGAGCAACATTTTAAAATAAGGAAAAATGATCTTTTTGAGCAGCTTTTGTTTCTTGCCTTTCTGTAGAAAATTCTTTTTGATATCCTGGATTTCAGTATCCCTACTACGCACATTTTATCATCAGTCATTAGGAGACCTGGACTGTGTATATGCTGCTTCTGCTAGCCTGTTGCATGACTTTGATTGCATCTGAGTTCAGTATGCTGCAGAAGCAAGAAAACGAATGCATTTAGTCTACTTAGGAAATAAGAAAGCTTAACAAGTCAGAACTGATCCTGAGCGCATTTCAGAAAATACCTGGTGTGTTAGCTAATGGGAAAGTAAACTCGCCTACAATTTAAAGGCGAGAGGTTCAGAGCCATGAACTGCAACACATGTCACAGCGGTACAGGAGGTTTAGTGCCTGCAGTTATGTCATACAGAAGAATCAGTGGGCATTTATCACAAGTTAAGCCAGCAAAGTAAAATAGAAAAACACATGACTGGATGACCATTGTAGATTGCATGATGTCTTTTATCTGGGAATCTCAGAGGACTGTAAGCATTGATGAGCAATGCTTATAACAGTGGTACAAGAAAATGTTTTCACTTGGAACTCATAGGATTTAACACAACTTACCCAGTCAGATGAGAAATGAAGTCTACAATTCAAGTCTCTGGGTTTCCAATCATATTTTTATTACTAGGCCATGTTTTCTTTCTATCAAATTTAATACAAGGCTCTCCCTCACTAGTCTTGGATGAACTTTTTCCTTAAGCTAGTTTGTACCTACTCTGAATAAAAAAGAAATGGGACAGGGGGTCCCTGAAAGGTAGACATCTTCAACATGAACTATTTAAACCTATGCATAAATGCTCTACATCAGAACGAAATTGCCTTCACTTGATTGATGGAGAGATGTACCAGATCTGTGGAATCATCAGATTAAAGGTCTAATCCTCTCAAGAAAAGGGGGTGGGGTGGGGATTTGTGGTTTGGGTTATGAATCACAAATAATTAAATGGGAACAACTGAGGGAGCTTTACATTGTGAAATGGGAGCAATTGTGAGCAGTGAACTCCGATCCCTTTCCCAGGATCTCCTTATGCCAGTTTTGTGATCAGAGAAATCATAAAATAGAAGGAATGGATAGTGTGAAAACATTTCTGAGGGGACAGACAAAGGGAAGATGGCAGGAAAGTTTCAAGAATCACTGTGAGCTTTCTGCAGGGTGACTTTTTTCTACTTCCTTGCCACTGAACTTAATGAGCTTTAAGCCATGATCAGTTGAAGGAAATGGTATGGAAAGACTTTGGCTCTGTCTTCTGACAAAAAAAAAAAAAGGTTTTCTTCTGGAAAGAGTGGTCATTTGAACTTTGTCCACACACCAGTTTGCAATGGTAGTGCTGGAGCTAGAGATGAGTTCTAGCATGTTTATAAGTCTCACATAGCACTTTGGGAATATTCGTTGTAGCAGTTAAGAAATCAACACAGCACCTCTCTGCCACACTCTGAAATAGCCGAGACCCACCTGAGTGAAATGTTCACCTGCATTCATTCCTTCCCAGTCCAAAAGATGGCTTTAATTGCTTATGCATTCCTTTCAGCCCTTATTCTTCCTCGTTTTGCCCTAACCAGTCCTCAAAGTGACAGTGCATTTTGATGTGTACCCTGAAGCTTGCTGGGCTTAGACTTAGCCACTATCTCTGTATAAAGACTGCAAAAGGTATTTTTTCAATGCTAGTTTTACAGGTTTATAGTGGTGCCTGTAGTGAAAAGGTAAGTGGGTGTAGCTGTTGTTGAGACATTGTTATTCTGCAAACTCTATCTAAGAAAAGCCTCTGGGTGGGGTGGGGAAGAGACTGGAAGGGAGCTCTAGATGTCATCTTGTCCAACCTGTCACTCCAAGCAGGTCTGATGTCCCAGGTAGATCAGGGTGGTCAAAGCCTTTCTTAAAGACAGGCTTGTGGGTTAGGGGATCTAGAGATGTTGGCACACCAGGAGGTGAAGGATCTGCAGTTTTGCAGGGCTGTCAGGCCCATCCTACCATTTGCTGAGAACTGGAAGATTTAGTCTGGTCTGCTACTTTCAGTTAGAGGTAACTCATCACCGCCTACAGCTAACCCAGTTGAGAGCACTCTGTTTTCCTAGTGAGGACAAGGTCTAGGTGTTTGGGTTTTTTTTTTTAAATAATTATTATCCTTGACAGCTATCAGCTTAAAGTCAATTATGGGATTTTTAAAAATGAAATTATCTTTTTCATAGTCTCAAACCTTAAAAAGGTGAGAGCACATATTGCTATTCTCAGTACTTAGGATAAATCCTGCTAGAGTGTTGAACAAGAAATTGTCTTATGGCAGTGCTTGCAGTAATTGAAATAATGAGATTTTACACTGGAAAACAAGATCTTCAAGAAATATATGCATATATGAGTATTCCTGTACCTGCATGTGTGTGTTTGCAACCTGTGACCTTAAATGACAACAAGAGACTGTAGCTTAAGCATTTTAGCATGGGTAGGGTTCCCAGGTGAGGCTGGTTGGGGCCGTTAATTGCTTTGACCCTGTGGGTGCTCTCAGGGCTTTGACTCTGAGTCCTCAGTGAGATGAAGAACTCAACCATATTGACTTCTAAACTGTGAGAATTTACACATCCTCTTTACTTCTTCAAGGTCCTAAATTTTGACTTTGAATGCTTGGGCTGATAAATCTGGATTTGAGGTGGGATGGAGCTCTTTGAACTTGGATGCGATCTGCCAAAATATGGTAAAGAAGCAAGTTTCTGGTGGCTTCCTCCAAGCGTGTGCGTTGCAGTTTTGCCGAGTCAGGGGTTTGGTGGGTAACAAGCAGGTGCTGATGCATGGTGGATGGATGGTATGGCTGAAGCAGATAGCCTGGCCCCACATTTCTTTTTTAAATGTTTGCTAGCAATAAGCTCTTAATGTCATTGCTTTTGGTCAGATGTTATTTATTATATTATAGTGTTTCTGAGGGTAGAATACAGTTTTCAATGGGATCTGAAAACATGTATACTGAGGTTCCATATCAGTCAATCAAAATGATTGTTTTTAAAGAATTTTTTCTGTTTGAAATGAACATTTGACCAGTCCTATCAAAACATAAGATGGATTCTTAATCTGGTGGTAAATTTGTATCAGTTGATAATTTAGTCACACTTTCTCCTCGTATTGCTTATTAGTCATAGATACCAATAATACTCATATGCTTCTCCTTGAAGCTGTAATAAATGTTATGTATTTTGTACAGCAATAATAAGATGAACAATTTATAAAAAACAGAAGGTAAACCATATATTTTCATTTTACCCTGTAAAAAACGTCTCCCACTCCTGCTTCATTGTAGTATTTAAAATAAAAAGACATCAGCAACAGAGCCTATCAAAGCCCACTGATTTCCCTCTAAGCTTATACTGAGCTTTTGCTTTATGCTTTCCTTGGGGTTTGAACATAGGTGTATTTCTAAACATGCATACATATGAAAAATCTGATAAATACATGTATTAATGAAAATGTCTGCTATAACTTGCCAGAAAATTCTGTGACAGTTTTAGGTGATCTAATTCAATCTGGTAGAGAGTAGTAGGCAGTAGATATATAAAGATATTTTTTGAAACTTTGAGTAATAAAATTACTGTAAATTAAATAAAACCTGTACCTGTTAATGATATACACTAGCTTTATGTGGTTTGGTAGAACTAACCCTACAGTGAGATATTTTTTTTCTCCAATTTATGTCATTTTAAGAAATGAGATTAGCTCTGTGTCCTTGTGATATGTTTAAATATACTGAAGACGAATAGCAGTCCACATTCCGTACTTGAACAGCCTCAGCATGTAGGATCTTTGGACATGAAATGTTTTGGTAGGTATTATTATAGTGTCTCTATTTGCTAGTAATTGTACCAAACGGCAGTTAAACCCCCTCTGAAGCAGCGATGAGCAGCAGTTCACAGCACATGGGTTCCAAATGCCAAGCAGAGCCAATATGCTGAGTGGTTGTAATGCAAACAGTGAGAAATATGTTTCTGGGAGATTCCCCTGAGGTAATATATAAATAATTTTTAAGAAAAGAGGTGTGGGGGTAGGGAGACATAAGGGAAAAAAAAGATCACTATTACTTCATCTTTGAAATCTGAAGTTCACTGAAAGGGATGATGATTGGGAGACCTGTTTTGTAAGTGCACTTCTGATCTGTATCCAAATGCTAAAATAGAGACATTAGGACTAGCTTGACAATAAAAAACTGTACTAGGAGATGAAATTTTATGTGAAAAATTGGGAATACAAGTGAAGCTGAAGTTCATGACTACTTATGTACATTTTATCTTGCTTTGTGAAGAAGGAGGACTATTATGTCTGATTTGATAGCCATTTTTATGTGCTTTTCATTTTAATAATAGTCACTAAGTAGTCATGGTCTGAATTTATTTTAGAGCTAGCACAAGATACACTTGCTTATATAAAAGACCATTAATGTAGAGATACATGTTTGTCTTATCTGATACTTGGTGAAGAAGGCAAATATAAGAGATCAGGGGACATTCTGAAATGATCACTTAAGAATTTTTTACAAATTAAGTTTAAGCAAACTCTAGCAGCTAATTACGTTCAGATCCAGCCTGCTTTGTCTACTTTCAGTTGCTCTTCCTTTGGCAAAGTTAAAAGGTGGAGATGTGAAATCCTCCCCTGACAAGAGCGAACAGAATGCTTTTCATTGACTTCAATGGGCTGGACATTGAACGCCAGTTCTCAAAAATACGGGGTATGGCACTCTCTGAAAAGCAATTCTCTTTCAAACTCCTCAGGTTTTGTACCCAAAAATGACAGCGCTTATATTACTGGTTGTATTTCAAAACTCTGGCCTTGAAACTTTCATGTAAAGTAGGTTAAGATTCCATGGGGGCATTAATGAGTGACATCCTTCGTTTGTGTAATACGGTACACTCCAATTAGTTTTGGAAATGGGTAATTGAGAAGTGTGTTTAAACGGATTTTCTTCAAACAGACAGTTTATTTCCATTGACACTCAATGGATAATCCTTTGTTTAGTAGGGATGACAAGATCTCGTTTGTGGGACAGATTTTGTGATTAGACACACTAAGCTCCTTTAAATCACAAGCAGAGGTAGCCCCTTAAGCTTTGAAAGTGGTTTAGCTTGGGTATTAAGTTCTATGTTAAGCTACTTTTACAGTGTATGGTGCACAGGGCGCTTAAGATATACCCTGTACCCCAAAGGATCCAACTGGGATGCTAACAGTTGTGTATACAGGGTACAGAGACCGAATCCACCCACAGATGATATAGAGACTGAATCCACTCGCAGATGATTACTGACCCATCCTGGGAAACTCAGCAGCTCCTAGCAGAAACTCGTGCGATGCAAAAGCAAGAGGATAACTTTTGTAATTGATGCTGGAAGGGAAGCTGAAGAAAGGAAAGTATAACCACTCATTTTCGACTAAAACGCGGTATTAGTCTCAAGACTTTGGAAAGTGTCACGGGAGCTTTTATACTTAGGGGTGGTCAGTGCTCCTGTTCATCTGGTGAAGTTCCTCATCTACTAAACTTCCACTCAGGACAGCAGCACCCTTACCCTTCTCCCCCAGCTTTTCTGTTACTGTTTGATTTATGATTCTTGCTACCTTTTACATCAGAAGAGTTTGCATTTCAGTTATGAATCCTTCAACCTAAGTACCTCTTCAGTGTTTTATAGCACAAATTAACAAATTAAATTAATGCTTTAGTACAGTTATTTAGGCAAGTATTGGGTCTAGGACAAAAGGAGGTACAGTTCCAGCAGCATGCTACCTACTTCTGTATGACTTAGTCTTCTAAAACACCTTTCTTCCTACAATAATCCAGCGTGGTGCTGCTTACCTAGATCCAGACACAGTTAAATGTGCACATGGCATACATGTCTGGGTCCTGCTTTCCATTTGATTATTTGGCTATTGCGTGTGTGCTGAGGAAAAGGAGCCTGCGCTCTCTGGGGATGTGTGATTATACAGATCTGTACTGCTAAGGGTAGAATTTTGCCCTCTTTGATCATCCCTTTTATTGATGGGCTTGCCACAAAGGTTAAAGGGAGCTTCTTGCTTTGAAAGCTTGGAAACAGCCCATCTGACAAAGTAGTACCTTTATTTGTTAAAAGCTTTTCAAGCTTATAGACCTGGAAGAGCCCCAGTAAAATCAATGAAAAACTATCCAAGATAAACAGACTTACAGATGAATAAATGCTCACTACTATTTTTAGTCTGAGCTCACAAAATCTCTTCCTGACTGCCTGGCCTTTTTCTCTAATAAAACAGCTAATTCTCCAAATATTAATAAAGGCATATTGGCAGATTTGGGGCTCACAGTTCTTCCTGAGCTTAAACAGAGTGAATGCAGTTAGACAAAAGCTTTTCCAAATGGGCCTGTAAGTACTTGTTTAGCAAAGTTCCTGTCTCGCCAAGGACTGATCTTTCCACAAACTCTAAGCAGCGATGCATTAGAGGAATAGTTAGCAACACTGCAGCAAGTGAAAGCTTTACTCGTTCATTATTGTAGCCAGCAGAGGAAGGATTTCTGTGTAAGTAGACATAAACAGTCCTCTTACTGGTGCAATTTTCCAGAGCATTGAGCACTCAGAGCTGTAGTAAAACATATGGTTTAAATGAAGCTTGGAAGACCATGGGAAGAGGGAGTGGAGAGTTTCTGGGACAATCAGACCTCTTACTTTGAGACCATATTTTCTCATCTGCTTTAGTACTTATCACTGTATATAGATTTTTGTGCTTGACATGAAAAAAAACCCCCTCCTGTGTTTACATATGCTGGATGTGTCTCATTTGAATGGCTAGATGTACCGACATGTTCTGTGCTGAAGATCCTTGTTCTCATCTCTTGGGTGGCTCAGGATGACAGAATGCTGCTGGGCTTTCATTCGCTGCTGTATCTTCCTATTGCCCTGTGTATCAAAAAGTGTGGGGTTGTTTATTTGAGTATCTTTTTAAACTGCCTTGCTTTGATGTGGAAAAGCCTAAGCCTGCAGAATGCAGCTCCTTGCTGTGGCATAGAGTCAGGAGTATATTTGGCAATTTTGTTCCTCTTTGAAGTGAGTATAATTTTGTCTCAAACCAATGTACAATGTAGCTGTGTTTACTTGTATGTCCCTTTGTACTGAATTAATTTGATGGTCAAATGATGTGCTAGTGTGACTTTCAGGAAAGGGACCACATCTCTGCTGTGGGAGTGCTTTGTAACTGTGGTCCTTGCATCTCCCGTGCCCAGAAGTGAGACATCTGTGAGGTACCAGCATGGTTATGTTGCCCACGTCTGCTTTCGCCCTTGAACTACATGTGGCTAGGACTTCTACCTGTGTGGGTAGAAGCCACAAATGCCTTTTTGGATTTGCCCAAGCCTCCTATGGCCTGCTCCTGTGTTCTCATTGTGTGCAAAATGTCAGCTTGTTGGGACTTTGTCTGGTTTTCACTTATTCTAGAACAGATTTTATGGTCTGAGGATCTTGGCCTGTGGTGTATGCTTGGGAAGTTGGCCAGGAGTAAAGGAAGAGTGTGGGGCCAACATGACGCTTGCCTTGTGTCTCCCACAAAGAAGCTTCTCTTTGCAACTTGCTTTTTGTAGAGTCTTCTTATATCCAGGCAGCCTATGCCCTCCTTCTATTAAATAGATGGTTTCATGATACCTCAAGAACGTATGTATTTTTGACTAGCAAACACTTTGCCATACTGATGGTTTGTATTATTAACACCTGTGCTTCTCTGAAGATTATACCCCAGCTCGTCCTGCAAGGATGAGTAACAGATACAGGGACCAAGAAACTGATCTCCCTTGTGCCGGGTCTCAAGTGAGGTATCCTGCAGGGCTGCACTGAGACACCAGGTGGGAGTAGTAGATCAAAGACCGAGATGACACCTCTAGCACTGCTCCAGATCTGCAGAGGGAGGGGGGCAGGATTTTGGTGTGAAGCTCTGCACTGAGCTTCGTGTCCGGAACAGCATGAGGATAGCTTGGGGAAAAAAATAACATGGGTAGGAAAGATGACTCTGTGATTGAAGATGTGCATGATTGCCTGGAGCTGTGCTGTGGTTGGCAGCCTGAGCAGGGTCCTGGAGCCTTAAGCCTTCACTGCGAAGCTACCAGCAGCTCTGCAAGGCAAGCAGTAAGCAGGACTGTGCTTCTGTTGGCTGTTAGGGGATGCTTAGAGCTAATGCACGTTTTTGTTTCTGGGATTGGTTGTCATCATCTTGGGCAAATGTGAACAAAGAGAGTTTAGACTCAGCACAATTTTCTCCATGTAACAGTCTCCTCAAATGCATGCTCAAAATGTCAGCTTTTGCATCTTTCCCTCATCCTATTCTTTTGCTGGATCCTCAAGAGCTATCTTGCCACCATTTCCCTTTGCATCTCTGTCCCGCTTCTCCATCTGACTTTATTAGCTGGCATCCCAACCATCTTAGGCTCAGCAGAAGACTTCCTTAAGGAAGATGTCTTTTAGTGAGCAGGAAACCTTGTATGAGCAGTCCAAAGCACCTGCTGCATGATAGAGAGGGATAGTAATTGGTACGAGTTTGGTGAGGCTGCTCTCCAAGGTCTTGCACAAATTTGTGCATCAGTAAATCTCAGTCATTTTCATAACTGGCTTTTAAATAAAAGGATATTTCATATTCCAGAAGATGCTTTAGCAGAAGTGCAATCCTCAAAGGCCTTTAAGTATTAATCCCAAATCACTTCATACATTCTCCATGAGCTGCTCTACCTGTGTTACCTGCAGCAGAAGTAGGCACTGTATTAAAAAGCACCGATTACCAATGTTTCCTCCCCGCATTCCTCTGCTCCATCGTAAGAGCCAAAGGCTCTGTGCAGGGCAGCACTGATGCTGTGAGGGGGAGGTTCAGTACTTTCCCAGTTGATTTATAAACTGAGTTTCAAGTGTAAGAGTCCTATAGGGCAGGGTCGCCTTTTGCTTGAGGGGAACCAGGCTCTCCCAGTCCTGCACCATGCTAGTAAACACTTCTCCCTTAGTGTTTACAGCTGGGCATAATCTGTGCTGTCAAACTGACATATGAGAGCCTGGGTGTAAGGTCAGCATTTAGAAAGAAAAAGAAGTGGAGAGAAGAGTATTCTGATAATGTGTTGGAGTCCTTTTCCATCCTTCAGTAACACTAGATGTCATGGGTGGAGTGTGCTGGCTTGCAAGTAGGGAAGATGCTTTTTAAAAACAGGCTTTTGGGCTTGTAAAAACACTTACTTAAGACAAAGAAAACCCTTTACCAAAGCACTAAAACTGTAAAGAGAGGGATTATGATGCAAGTTTTCAAAGGAAAAACACTGGGCTACAGGCAACACAGTCAGAAGCACAACAAAGGACTTCTGAGGCTTAGCAGAGGCACGCAGGAGATGGGTTGGCTTGCCTGCCTGCATGGGGTTGGGAGAAAGGGTATTGGAACAAGATTAAAACCTTGTTTTTCGTAGGATTTCTGCACAGTTTGCACAGCTGACTGGGAAGGCAGAGCAGGCCCAGGCTATCAGCATTTATCTCTTTCCCCAAGCGTAGCTGGGGTGAGGAGAGTGGGAGGGCTGCTGCTGAGCTGTGTGGCCAAGAGGTGCATGCCTGGCTTTGCATCTCTCCACAGCAGGATGCATATGTGATCTTAAATATCTCCTCATGAATTCCTTGCAGTTGCATTAACACTTCTGCCTACATTTAAAATCTCTGGAATGTGTAATATAATTTAGATAGTAATTTTTGTAATACATAAAATGGAAGGCAGCATGGGGAATTCTTGCATCCCTCTATAGTGGCAAAACAGATCATGAAATGAACAAAGTACAGAGGCTAGTCTGAAGACAGTGTCTTCAGGCCCTAAACCTAATGCAATTTTTGGCTTGAATGCAATTTTAAGCTTGGAGTCCACAGGACAACTCACCTGAAACTGTGCGTGGGTCCTGCTCTGCAGGGCTTTTAGGAGAAAAAGCAGTTTATTGTCCTGAAGCTCGGTTATGTGCAAAAATGTTAGCATAGGGTTATGTTGCTTCTGAATTTACACTTTAAATTGTTTTCTCCTTGTAACAGATAACAGCACACAGATATAAACTCCTAGTCTTACAATGGTACTGGCACTTCAGCACTAAAATACCTTGGCTGCTCTGCGTAAGCATTAAAATGCACGTCAGTAAAAAGTTTTTTGAGCTTGTGACTAAAAACCGTTTTCATCAGTGTGCTGGCAGCATTCCTGAAGCAAAGACCTCTGAGCTACTCTAGTGTGAGACTTAACCCATGGTCCTAATCACGTGTTGTCACTAAAATTTTCTTGGTACTTTTCACAGTAGGAAGTTTATTAACTCTGATGGTTGGACTAAGTCCAGTTGTGGCTACATTGAAGTATTATGCCACAGTATTTTCTGTTGGTAGCTCTTTCCCTTCTCATCCTAAAATATGGTATTGTAGTCACAGTTTCTTCTATAGTATTGAAATGTACTTTATTTGCTTCACAATTAGCACATGCCCATCTTACCAGGTCGATGCAGTATTGCGCATCGATGTTGGCTGAAGCTGCAGCGTGTGTTGGGTTGAGAAATGGGCTGTCTGGTGAGAGTGGGTGCTGTGGAGCATGTCCCGTGGCTTTTGTTGAGGTGTCACAGCCCTCTTTTGCCTCCTCTTCTGAAATCAGTCATGATTAGTGCCTCCAAAATTCAGTCATGAATCTGTGTGGATGTGCCTAAGAGGGAAAGGGGCGTTCTTTGTTTTTCAATACTTCCCCATTACAAGTCTTAGTCTTATGACTTGCTTCAGTACATCGGGTTGTGCAGTTAACTTCTCCACATCCTGCCTTCACTGAAACGTTCGTGACCACGTTGAGGTACCTCGTTCACAACGGCAACATGTGACGATTTCTGAAAATTGATGTTGAGTATCTTTGGCTATTCCTTGAGTTTGCAAAATCAAAGGCCAACTTCCACTATGGTGTGTGATGATTCAGAGAATGACAGGGTGATTTTGTGGTTTCATAGCAGGAACCCAGACTACTTCTTTTCTATTTCTGAAAGAGTGACCGTCTCATCTTAATTGCTAAATCTGGATTACCTCCAGACTATCAGCAGTCTTATGAAAGAGAGAAGAATGAGGTGGTATTTGCAGTGGTTAAAACCATGTTGGAACAAATGAAAGCTTCTGTTAATAATTATATTGGTCTACTTTTTATCATGAAACAGCATATATTTGTGTATTGCACTGAGGCGTGTTGTAGGTGGAAAACCAGCTTAAATTGTGAGTGCTAACAGGCAGCAGATAATTGAGTGTATGTGTGGCTTGAGTGTCTGAACTTCCAGATTCAAGCATGCTGCTCCCTGGAAGCTGATGGAGAACTGGATTAGAATCTTGTTTGTGTGAAGAATCTAAATTCATAGTAGTATTTTTCTCTTGTAAGCCCATTCTTCTGTGGCATTAAACATAAATGTTAAAGATAGGCCTTGGATGTCCCACAACATGAGGAACATTGGCTTCTAAACTTAGTTTTGCTGGGTCTGACTTCAGGCAGGCACACCCAATCTGAACATCTCCTCCTCTTCCCCCAACTTAGCATTTGTGTGTGGCCTGCAAATCTGCTCTGACTCAAAAGGAAAAAATCAGATAACTGATGAAAAGCTGGAAAAGTAAAAGTATAACGTGATTTTAAGGCAATGATAGAAGAAATACCCGTGAAAATATATTTGAGAAGTGTTCGTACAAGGTCTTTACTTCAGACTGTGCAATGGCTTTGGCATTCAATGTTGTCTGTACTGGCAGAGAAAAAATAGCAAGAAAAGCAAAGAAAACAAGGTTTTTATTTGCCTCAGGAGAAACAAAATCCAACTGACAGGCTGTATGGATGGATAACTGAAACCAGGCATTAGGAACGGGAGAGATAAGGAGGGAAGAGAGGAGACTAATTTAAAAAATATGGAAAAGAAGAAAAATCTGGAAGAAATGCTGATGAACATGAAGACAAGGAAAGGGGTTTAGATGCGAGGGGGAAAAGCAAAACTGAGAAGACATTGAAGTGCTTCTGATGCAATTAGTGTGCTGTAAAATCTGTATTATTAACTTCTTCCACCTCACTGTATGATATTTGAAATTCAAATGATAAAAAAGTTGTCTTACTTTACTTTTCTCTTGTAATCTCCGTTTAAGGAAAATGGCCATGCTGTGTTGTGAATCAGAGAGCATGTGATTTAGCAGTGTGGGTTACAGACTTATGCTTTAAACGCTTTCCGTCAAGTCCAGTCAACTTGTCATCCCCTGAACAGCAGATGCTAGAATGCAGAAAGCTCAGTAGTATCACAGCCTACCTATACCAAGCCAGGAAATTTGTTTACATGGCACAAATATAGGATACGTTTCAGATTCTACTCTCTTGACGTACTGCATTTGAGGACCCTCTTTTAGCCTAGTTACCCAGCATCTTGTATTTTTTTTTTTTTTTTTTTTGTTCTTTTAGCATCAGGCTCTTCAAAGTGCATCCTTTATCTTTCATTTCTCCAGCTGCAAACGAAAGGTATGGTTTTTTTGTGGGGCAGTCTGAAGAGCACAGCTTTCATGTAGCACATTAAATGCACAGATTTCCACCCCTGATTCCAGTGACCGTTTGCCTGGTACAGACACAACTCCAAAGCAAGTTTCTTTAGTACTCAGTTGTTTGGCTTGCAAGCAGCAGGATTTGTTTTGTACATGGAGAAGCGGCTGTACTTTCTAGTGGTTTTAATCATTCTCTCAAAGAAGCCTGTCACCTGCAAAGCAGTGGGAAATTGGGTATTGGGACCAGTGAGGACATGCATAACTAGCACAATGTCTATCTGCTGGCCACTACCTTCAGTGGCACTGGTGTGCACCGACTGCCATGTCCTCCTGGGGCTAGGGATAACTCATGGAGGGGGCTGGAGGATTGGAGTGAAATGAGGGCAAACGAAGAGAGCTGGAGTATGCCAAAATCAAGGGGGCAAGCTTCTCTTCCCCACAAATACAGAAGTGCGCAGAAGAAGCAAGACCACAGGTAGTTGGAGACAAAATCTACATCTTCGTAAATCTACTTCGTTACATCAGGGACATTTCTGTTCCCTGCCGTAAAGGTTTTGTCTCCCTCCTAGTAGTCCTGTTGTACTGCCTGCTTCTCTCTACCCTGTTTTTTGCTGGTCTGTGTGGCAATTCAGGAAAGTGACTTGCGGGTGAAAACCTTGAAACCTGGCCCAAGGAGAGTACCCCCGTCAGCCACCAGTGTGACAGAAACTCAAACAAAACATTGTCCTGTATGGAAATAACCAGGCTAGATGATGCTGAAGTGGAACTCACTCCACAGCAGTGGCTGGGATTTTCCCTCCCTTGAAGAAGCTGGGAGATCCCCCTGAGATTTGTTTTAAAGCTGTGTCATCTGTGTGGATAGTGTTGTGTGACTTGCAGTTTGTGGCCTGGTGGCTTCCAGGATCTGCTTTTCGGGGACTCCCAGGCTGTGGTTGTCTCTGGGACAGCCTTGTAGAGGTAGCTCCCATGGCACAGGGAGCCGATCACATCACAGATCACGTACCTCAGCATCAGAGATCAAGGAGAGAATATGAAGAAGTCCTGTTTTCCCCCTTGCTGCCTGCTTTCCCCTTCCTCTTTGTCCCTGGGCAGAGGCTGAAGGTCAGGGAAGATCCAGGGGCAGTTGCAGGGTGCTCTGTGGATTTAGGGTGATCTGAACCTGCTGGAAATAGCAAGAAATTTGTTGGCTATTTGAAATATGGTAGGCAGGAGAGAGATGTTTGGAGGGAAAGCAGCTTTCTGGTTTAATATGTCTATTAACAGACAGCCATTTAAACAGGAGTGGTTTTCCAACTCAGGAGTTAGAATGATTTTTCTAACCTGGCTCTTTCACATCTGAAGAATTCTGGATTTTCACTAGTTTCTTTCTGTCTTTGGGTTCAGAGGAGTGGCAGACTTTCACTTGGGGTTTTAACACAGTGCAGGCTCTCCTGATGAAGTCCTCAGCTCACTTAAATTGACACGGCTCCCATGAGTTAAGGGAATGGGACTACGGTGCATTCACTGGCCAAGCTTTATTTCATTGCACAGCACCCTCCAAAATCTCCATACTTCCACAACAGGGGGGCACCCAGTGTTTTCCAGTAGTGCAAAAGCCGTGCATTGAATAAATTGAAGAAATTAAGTTCAAATATGTTTCAGGAGAAACAGGTCACTTAGTAAGGGGTATTTTTTTAGCAGAACTTAATGGATATCAGCTTTATTTTTCTCACAAAAATTGGAGGGAAACCATTCCCCTGTGCTGAGGCTATAAATATCTTTTCAAAGAAGGTGAGTTTTAGAGGTGTTTTTAATATCTGATGTCAGGGTGATTGCTATTTGTGGTTTTACTCAGCCCTGGAGGTGTAATACTTAATACTGTCAGAACAAGAGCTTGGATTCCACCTCAAGTCTGAGCCTGTAGTCCGCCTTTCTTTCTTTGCATTTTATTTTATTTTTTTCAAATCCCTGTTTATTTTGCCCCGCACGGGCAATTAGCGTGACTCTGGTTAAAAGTGGGGCGTGATGACTTTGTCAGGCTGGGTGCAGCACGGATCACCGGACTTTGCCTTCCAGCTGGGCGAGACGGGGGTCAGTTTCAAATCCTCAGAGAAAACTTGTCAAGATGCTTAACAGGCTTCACTTACACGAGCAGAAATGACTCATTTAAACCACTACCAACATGATGATTCAGGCTCTGTTAACAAGCTGAAATAAGCAGGTCATGATCAGGCATATAGATGTATTTAGATTTATTAAGAGATTTCTTTTTAGAGTCCTGCCATCAGACAGCCTAGTTATGAGTCTAACAGTGAGTCTAGCACAGAGGTATGTAGTCAGCTTTTTACTGCATTGTTTTATTTTAAAAATTCTGGGGGAAAAATCTGGGAAAACATCTGTAAAAACAAGCTATATCTTTGGCATATGGTATCACTGATACGTTCTCAGACATAATGACCCAAACTGAAAATTCTAGGTGGCAAAAAAATGATCCTCCTGAGTGTAATTTTAAAATCTGAGCTTACAAAAGCTCTCAAGAAACTGGTGCAAAATCATTGCTGGTGTGAGTTTTGGTTTTCTGTTGTTTTTTTTTCCCCCCTCTTTTGTTTGCAAAAGATAAGAACAAAAAAAATCAGGTTCTGCCCTTTCCCTTAGTTTAGAATTAAAAGAATGCCTAATGGCTCTGGATTTATCTAATATTAATAATTTTATATTTGTGAAATGAAAATAATCAGAAATCAGGGACAATTGCCATTTTCAACTAAAAAGTGGCATCAAAGTGAAGAAAAATGGGCATCTCTGAAATCAGTTGTTTTCCTGACTGCTCTTTCTGACTTGCATGGTTGCAGTCCTCTTATGTTTCTAAGAGCTCCGGGGGCTCTCAAATGGATCAACATCACCCTTGGCATCACTTTCCCCTCCCTTGCTGTGTATTTGAAAGCGCACGTTGCCCGGTTCACATGAACTATCAGTCGTATGGAGCAGAGTGTGGGTGGTTCCCCCCGAGCGTGAAAGGGAAAAAATCACTGGGCTGGCACCTGATGTTTTGTTGTGTGACCTTCTCTTGGGGTAGGCCAGCTTAAGAGACCCCCTCTTGGAAGCTGCTGACTGTTGCTGTTGAAGTCCATGGCTTGCAGCCCTCCCTGAGATGTCTTCAGAAGCGTTCCTGTCCCTTCCCTGCAGCTGGGCTTGAGCTATCCTCGCCTGCCTCTAATCCTCTTCCCATGCTGAGACCCCCTTGGATTGCTTTTCTTGCTCTTCTCCAGGCAGGAGTATAAAATGTAGGTTGGTTTTTTTTCTTCTTTGGATGGAGCACTGGTGGACTTGGCAGTATTAGGTGCTAGTGTTAGACGTTCTTAAGGGTCTTTTCCAACCTAAACGATTCTATGATACTATTACCTATTTGCTTTAAAATCACCCCGAGGGTTTGGCGCTGTGCGGGAGCTGCAGAGGTGGTAGGCAGGCAGGGCGGTGGTGCAAGGCTGCCGGTCACGCTGACCTGGAGTAGTGATCCTCACGGGAGGACCATTGTACATCCAGGACTTGGTGACCCACGTAGCAGCTCCCCTGGGTAGGCGCAGGCCCGTGCTGTGCTGCATTACACTGCCTGTCCAGCCTGGCCGTCGGGCTACGCGGACCCCTTGGCTGCAGGATCGCCTCAGCCCTGTGGGCAGCTCCCACTCGGAGCCACCTGCCTGGCCTTGCCTTTATCTAACTGTGCAGCAACGAGTTCTTAAGCCATTGTCCTTTCTGTTTGACAGTAGAAATGATGAAGAGGGTTGTTTTCTTTTAAGAAAATTATAAAGTACCTGAAATGACCAAAAAGGAGGAACCTCTCTCCACAGGTAGCATCTGTGCCGTGGGACAATCCATCCAGGGTCTGTCTGATGCCGTCTGAACGCGGGGTTCCCAGCATCTGAAGGGTCACAAGATTTACTTTCTATCTATATTCCTCTTTTGGCTCAATCTTATCAAACCGGCTTTTTTATTAAGCCATTTGTTGCTGGGCTTTCCTGCTAAAATCCAGAAGGAGCCCTGCACCATCTCTCTCCTACCTCACCCCCAGTGCAGAAGACCTGGGCAGCCGAGTTAGAAATCATGACACCGTGAAAGTGTGGGTTTTGTGGGGTTAAACCTGGGGTACAGCTGGCCTTCAACACAAAAAATAAAGCCTATAGCTGAAGTGTGGGGCCAGAGTATTGTTTCCAAACACCTACACCTGATGTATGCCTTGACTGTGTCCCCCTCCCTGTGCCGTGGTTTCCTTGGGCCAGGAGTCGTGGCACAGTCCAGTCATATCATGGTGACTCCAGTTGCTCTAGTGACAGGCAAAGCAGGACTGCAGAGTTCATCTGCTATGGAGCAGAGACAAGCCGTTGTGGCTGCAGAGGGGTTTTGGTGATGGTTACCTGTTAGCTGAGGGCTTGTGGCTTTTAAGGAGATGATATAGCTGATTAAAAAAAAATAAACAAACGTAGTTTTGTTGGCTTGCTCTGAATTTGTGAGTCTCCACACATAAACCTCTAGCGATAAAACCTGTTACGGCGACAAAGCTTCACGGACTAAGTGAGGGCTGAACTGTTAGAAATGGGCGTGCTGTGACCTTAATCATGACAATGAATCATTTCTTAAATATCAGCCAATGAAGTGCTGAGCTTAGGAGTTTGGTATGTTTTGCCCCATATACTCGTGAAGTGCATACGGCAATTATTACTCTGTTTCCAACTATCAATAAGATAAAAATTTGTCCGAACACTCTTATTCTAATGTGCTCTTATTTCATCCTCTTTTACAGCTGATACTTTGCATAAATATTTCCTGGTTTGTAAAACACACGGCGGCATTAACTATTTTTAGACCTCTGCCTGCAACAAGAATGTAAGATTAGTGTGGTGTTTATATTGTTCCACAAAGTCGTTGTGATGTTATGTACAGAGGCATGGGGTGTTTTTTTCCCCCCCTGTGTTACTGCCTTGCATTCAAACTTTACAACAAATGCAAAATGTCCAAACTAAAAGGAGAAAATATCCTAGAAAGCTACGTTGTCTCATCTTAGTAGGATTTTCTCACCCAAATAATTATCCACTTATAGTTGTGTTTATTCTAAAACTTCTTTAAAGGGTTGGTAGCTACTTTTCAGTGTCAGATCCTGGTGCCTAGCCTCTTAGGCACTTTTGTGAACATACAAAATTTTACTCTGAGGAATATTGCCAACCATTAAGACTCCAAATTTAGAAATTTGTTTTAAACGTTTAGAATTGTGCTAAATATTTACTTAGATTTCACTGAGATTGTCTCAGTTCTGATCAGAGTTATGCCGAAAAGCCAGTATGTGATGCCCAGCTTCTTGAGAAGTAACCATGGTGGGGATTTATGTAGCTTTTTCTCAGCTGCATTCTTCACTTTTCCCATCTGGGGCCCCTCACCATTTGTGCTCAAACGCAATAGTTTGTGAGACCCCCTGTGAGGATCCAGACCAGAAAACTGTCTGAGACCCAAGACAATGATACTAAAAAGGCTGAGATTAGGGATTCAGCTTACTGTGTGGTCCACTAAAGAGTTATGAGGGGTGGCACAATGGAGGGGAGGGCCTCGGCGTGGGAGTAAGCAGCAGAAATGCAGGTTGGGGGTCAGGACTTCTTCAGAGCCCATGTTTCTGCCACAGAAGGCAAACTGTATCCTGACAGTTCAGCGGATGTTGTTGTACGTTTTTTATGGTGTTGAATATTGTCTTCACATAATTTTCAGGGAGATCTACTGTGGAAATTGTTCTTCTTGCTTTACATAGGGAATAGAGGACCACATCAGTTTTTGTCATTAAGATTCTTGTGGTATTTTATAGGCTGTAAACTATGTTGGCTCATGTAAGGAAAATTTCATACCCTAGCCTCACATCGCTATTGATCAGAGCAATTTTGGAGTTACGAGAGAAAATTCAGAATCTGCATATCATTTTGGATCTGTGATAACTTCGGTTGGCTCACATGTTGAACTGAAGATGATGACATCTGCTCTTCTAGAATTCTGTGGGTGCTTTTTCATGATACTGGTATAAAAAGCAAGCTATGGTAACAGCAAGTAGCACAACGAGACTATAAAAGCTTTAGCAATAATATCCAGTGTGTTGTTTGGGGTGGAACTGTGGGAATTTCTCTGTGCTTTGCTTGACCTCTAACTCCCCAGATAACCCAGTCTCACAAGTAGGGACTGAGAATGAAACTCAGAAAGATTTAGTTCTTTATTGGCAGCTGGACCACGCTGTGGCACTGGACTACCGTCCTCTTAGCTCTCGTAGGAGACTACTCAAATGAAATCCCTCCTCTTGGGACACAGAATTTGTGCATATCACACAGCTTGGGATACTGAGAAAAGACTGCTGAGGTGGTGGTACCATCAGTGTTACTAATTTGTGCATCATATTATGTTTCATACATTGAGAATTTTGGTACCACCAGACTGCCAAATAAATATCTAGAAATAGTAAAGAAATTACATCCTATATACATATGGGAAGCATGCATGTCCTCCTTCCAAAAGGAGAACCTTAGGAAGACAATATGGGGACAAAGATCAGATGGTGCTGTCTTGAAGGAGATTTGCCTTTTCCCTCTGCTCCAATTAAAATCTTGTTGTTGTGACCCTGCTCTAAGTTGTGTCAGGATATGTTGTATTTCATTTAGAAGGGCAAAGTTGAGGCAATATAGCCAGTCTCAACCACCAGCTCTGGGGTTTTACTCCGGACCAGTTAAATGAGGTGCTTCTAGGGATGCAGAAAAGTTGGTGTGGGAGTATTGTCTTCCAAGTGGCCCAATTTCCATTGGAAGAAAGGTTTGAAAACTGATTATTTTTTTTATTTTTCTGTAATTTACACAAGACTGTATCAAGGTATATATCAATAAGACTGCCATCTGTTTTCAAGGTACTTGACTGAAATGACTTGCTTGTCTGCTACTATTTTAACATGAGTTGAGGGGTAATTAGTTGCTTTCACTTTGCAAGTTTAACCTTTTTTTTTTGTCTAGGAATTATAACAACAACAATATCATTGCCCATTTGTTTTATGGTAGAATAATTGAACATTCAGTGGCTGAGTTATGAGGCTGGAGAACAAGTAGTTTATCACAAGTGAATTGGACTACCGCTTTGCAGAACACAGGGGTGGTGATGTTATCACTTAATTATATACTTCTAAGGCAATCTTCTCAGCCTTTCTTGGGTAGCCTGCTGAGGCGCAGGGCCAAATGTGACCTTGAGATCCATTGCTTGAGAGCGCCACCGACTCCCGTAATGCACTTCCAGTTCTCTGGGCTTTGTATCGCTTTCAAGAAGCACAGCTTGTCCATAGCAAATAACAGTCACTTATTTTCATTGTTTTATTGCTGGGCGCACATAAGGAAGTGCTGTATGCTCCCAAAACTGTTATTCAACAGGAGAAAAGTAAAAGCTGAGATAGGTTTGCCTTAAAAATTCAGAACCATTTCAGATCTGTCGTAACTACAGTATTTTGAAGGGGAACAATATTGGAAACTTGCCCCCACTGACATTCAGAGTTAATGATGGAAAAAACCATGGCCTAAAAAAGAACATAAAGTTTTTCTAGACTATTAGCACTGTCACTTTTTTATGAAGAATTACGAACACACCCCCACCCCCCTACACACACGCTGCTCCCCACCCCCCCGCCATATAAATGAATAGGCAAATGATTATTAAAGCTAACAGCCATGGTGGTATGCAGTCACTTTCCTTTTAAGCATCTTCCCTTAAAGATTAGCTACCTTTTCCTAAGATTCCTCCCCCACTCCGCAAATATTTGAAATATTTTTGTCATCTTGAAGGCAATGGTTGTTTATTCCAGAATATATATATTACAGAATATGATAAAGAAACTTCTGTTTTCAGACCAGATATAGTAAAGTAATAAGGCAAAATCAGTTTGGGAGGAGATGTTGTATTTTCACACACACCACAGGGCCAGATACAGTCTTAAAATGCAATGCGGGGGTGGTGGGAGGAAATATTCATGGCCCTCCCTCTTCTGTCTCCTGCCAAATTGTTTCTGCTTCGCAGGTCAAGGTTCTCTTCAGGGTGGTGTAATAACTCAGGGTTCTGCCTGAAATACCTACGAACACACTTGGTAGTTCAGATGGTTGTACAGTAATGGTGTGGAATCATGAGGGCTTTACAGAGTGCATGGTGGTTCAGAGTTATGGGTATGTTTTAGAAAGAGGAGAAGGAAAGCTTGAAGGAGAAGGGTTTTGCCATAAACATATCCTGTGGTTCTTGTGTAAGGGTAAATCTTCAAAGGGGAGATTAACTCTTTTGATGACAGAAGTTTTTGAAAATTCCTATTTGATCTTTCAGTGCATTTTTGGAGCTGCATATCTTAAACCCTCCCCACCCCCGAAAAAATTGAAGGGTGCTAAGAACGGGGATGTTTTGAAGCTAACCAATCCCTGTTTCTGAGGGTTGGGACGCTACTCCAGCATCACTTGACAGCAGCATCTGAAAGAACTGTTTGATGGTATTTGGCACTGTATCAGACTTCTACACGTAGCATTTTTGCAGCACCTTGGGAACATGTTTAGAAACTGCTGCTATCCAGCGATGTATCTGGGTGTCTTGACTAGTATTTGGTGTGGTGGGCGCTGCCAGCTATGTTATGTGATGTTAACATTTTTCTGTAGGTTACGTTGGGAGCAGCATAAGCACCACAAGCTTTACAAAGGAAAGGCTGGACGCTGATCTTGTGGGATCTGCCTGGCAGATATGCATTGGTGGTGACCTGGGGGAGCAGAATATTGATTATTGCCAATTCCACTGAAAGCAACCAAACTGGCTAGTCCAAATTTTTTCCATAAGTGTTGTCTACTAAAATTTGTCTTTTAGTGGAAGGCTTAGAGGATACTGGTTCCTATGTAGAGGCTGAAATGTAGGGGAATGGAATGGATTTAGTAGCTATTGTATAGTAACTGTTATTTAGGTTGTATTTTATACAAATAAAAACAGATCAGATTATACTTGTGCATACAAACCCTAGTTAAATCTTCTCTTAAACAATGCAAATCTAGGCATAATTGATTCTGTTTTTCTGTTTTGTGGGGGGTTTTTTTGTTTGTTTTGTTTTCTTTTTTCCCCAAGTGTTATGGATTGCCTGGTTAATAGTACCTGGAACTCTGCCAGCATCAAATATAAACTACATGTTCCTTTCAGCTGGCAAATTTATAAAGATTTACAAACTTGTTAGGTGACAACTAGCAGAATTTTCAACAAATGCATTCTATTTTGAATTCTTTCTTCTGCACAGAAGTAACTTGAAAGGAATTTGGAAAGAAACATTTTCATCTTAATTCCTGGAATACTCTAGCTGGCAGTTACTCTATTCAGTTTATTCCCCACTTTATATTCTAATAGGCTATATGGTCTTTCTGACTTTAAAGAGCAAACTTCAAGAGGGAAAGTTGCTTAAAAAAGTACGGTTGTAGAGGTGCTCAAAATGATGAGCTTGCTGGTAGCTTCGACACTCAAATGAAATAGAATGCCTTAATGGGTGTGTAAGTGGAGTACTAAACTGAAGGATATAAGCGAAGCAATACGAAACTTAAAAAAAAAAAATAATTAAAATAATTGTCGCTGGTATCGCCTCTAACATGTTCCATTTCTTCATGGTGTTTTTTCATGCTAAAAGTGAAAACAAGCCACAAAACAATCTGTCAGCAATGACTATGTGCTGAATAAAATGCATGAGGAGAGATGTTCAGAAACCCATTAATGATAGTAAATTCCTTCATAGGATGTTAAATGGTTAAATACTCTTGCATGCAGCATCACATAAGGTCAGTGGCCTGGGAAGGGCAGAAATTAAGGCTTTTGATACGGCTCCTTTCACTCACTCCCTTTCCTGCTCAGTACTGCCTTCCTGTTCAAGTGGACCCTGTACAAATGGAGTGTGATGGAAAATACAATGAAAAGGATAATGGGTACCAAAACTGGGATGACTTATTTTATATACTGTTCCAGTGTCACTATTAAATCTTTATTTTTTGAACAAAACCCGGTTGTTTTCTATCTTATAAATCAGGTTCTTTTTCTAAACAAAACTGTCACTTTACCCTTAGAGTAACAAAGTTAAGTTCATGTAAAGTGGTAACATCTGAAACTTTTAATATTGATAGAGAAAGTATGCTCAGGTTTGCTTTTATTATGAGATGATAGAGTTATTATCCACTTTAATCTGTAAACTGGCTCTGCAGGTTGATGTTACCAACAGGCATACTAACTCAGTAGCAATTGTTCCAGTTCCTAATGCAACTATAACATTGTTCCTCTGTAATTTTAGTATTCTCAAATTCATATGCTTAGGATGATATTGGCCATTCTGACACATTGGCACCCATGCTAACCAGCTTGTGCTTGGCTGATTGTTTCCCCCAAGTCATGTAGGTCCTAGCCTAGAAGCCAACCCAAAGTGGTTCAGGGATGTGACTGTTGGGTTGTGCAAAGGCAAACTCCGGAGGACAGTGCTGGGGGACACGGCCCAACCTTTCTCCAAGGAAAATCCCACTTCTGCATTGAACGTGTTTGGAGACTGGAGCTTGCTCACTGTCAAGCTGGGAAAATTAGGCTACTGAAAGATCACACAAAAAAATGTTTGCTGGTGGTGTCAAAACTTTGGTAAAGAAGCTTCAGTACGTCACAGTCGCTCTCTTCCCTATGCTCATTGTAATAATCTTCAAGTTTCCTAATTTCTGGGAACAAGTATGTCTTTTGTTTTGTCATGTATGTCAAGGTGCTAATGTTGCCTTACAAGAACCTCTTTTTTTCTTGTTAATCAGGAAAAAAACCATTCCAGTGACTGTTTTAAGTTACCCAGCAATTAAGCAGCAAAATTTTTTTCTTTCGAGTGCTTGTTCTTAGAAGCTAGAGAGCTTGGAAAGCTGAAGATGGCTATTAATCTTTTCTGTTATTTGTGAAAGACATTGTATCCCTCCTTCTCTCCCCGCCCCCCTCCTGCCCCCCCAGTTTGATCTTTTTCTGTAGAAGAGGGTGATGGTATTTTCATTTTACTTTGTTGGGCTGGAGTGCTGATGCTGTTCTTTGAGACTTAGCAAATAGATGTGTTGTGCTGACTGTAGCATTTCTTTTCAGATCACATCCCTTCATTTCTATGGAAAAATGTGTTTTGTATGGAAGGACATTTGTCTAATGTGTCCAAGGCGTCTGTCCCTTTACTGTACTTTTTAGCTATTGCTTGATTTTTAGTGTACGTTTTGGGTTACTGATCAAAAGAATCATTGAAAGTACTAAATCAGCACTTCAAAGAAGAAGGTAAAGTGGTGGGTTGTGGGTTGTTAGTGTGTGTTGTTTTGTTTTTTTTTGATGGTATTCAAATTGGCAAAGCTCCAGTTCCAGAGCCTATACTCCTCTCTGGCATCCAGTCCACAGAAGAAGTGTCCTTGAATGGGCTGGTGTGACTTATCTAGTGTAAACTATTCTAGTCAGCTTTCTCAAAGCGAAGCAAAATGCTTATGGCAGCCTGCTGAGAGGACACTTTCAAATCCTGTTAAGATCTCGTGGCACAGTACTGCTGGCTGCATAAATAAAAAGTTGACAGGACAGCTCAGTTTATTATTTTCTGGGAATTAGTATTGTATCCCTGATGACTTAACATAAGTGATAAATGCACTCGGAAAACCTATGGTATTTTTCAAGAGGTGGAGCTCAGTCTTTGCAAGGCTAGGATTATGCTGATGTGATAGCTGAAGATGCTCTGGTCATCAGTGGAATTAGGGAAAATTTCAGAATGGTAATTCATGTTGTCTTGAGTTCCCCCAGCTAATCCTGTAGTGCATGTGCCTGCTTTTGAACTTTGCATGGCTTTTCTTCTGGTTTAGATAAACTCCCCACTCTGGGTGCTGAAGAGGTAAGTCAGGAATCAGAAATGGTACAAAAAATATACCTATGAACACGTGTAGTGTCATGGGCAGATGCTCATAAAAGTGGGGGATGGTTGAGGTGATCTTAACTACAGGTCAGATACATCCAGAACTGTGAGCCTGAATAACCCGTGTGCAGCTCCAGCCTGTGCCTGTCTGGGCCTGATCCCTGTAGGTCACACGGTTTATGACTGCACTACCATTTCCCAGCTGGCTACAATCTGTTTGTGCATACACCTAAAAGTACTTTATTCCTATCACATTTTGGCAAACTTGTGTCTAAGACCTGTGTCCTCGAAGATATTTGATCTGTTCAGTTTGATTCATTAGACAGGTCAAACACATCAGCGCCTACCCAAATGTGAGAGCCTTGGCTGTTCTGGTACACCGCCAAGGGAGCAGTGGGAATACTGCCTCACCCTAACAGTGGGGGTTAACAGTTGAAGTAATTACTAAAGATGTGGGAGATCTGCTATGCTGGAGATGGGCTAAAACTTACTCCTTGGCACAAAGTCTTACCGTGATAAGGTTAGGAAATTAGAGGGAGCCTTCTGAGTATTTGACTTAGGGAAACTGTTCCAGCCATAATTTCAATAGAGTGATGAGAGCAAGCAAGAGTGGAAAAAAACCCTGTCATATTGGCTGGCACATTCTCCTGGGAGTCACAGGATACCCTTAGTACCAAGTTGTGCCTGTAATAAAAGTCCTAGCTGTAGAGCAAATATTTTTCCTTTCCTGCTGAGCTGCTTTGAGGTTTTGTTCTTGCTCACAGACATAGGACAGGGATCTGTAGCATGAATGTTTGCTAGAATTGATCATTCACCTAAATGTATTCAGGATGAGGTATCTTCACCATTCTTCCACTTGGGTACGTCCTGAATCTTTTGTACAGAGAGCCTCATTTTGTATGGAGAGCAAACCTACTTACTACAAAAACTTTGCTGATAGAGGGGCTAACATCAACTCATGCTGATGGAGTTGGCATTTAGTTTGGGTCACTGCATTAGCTGTTCATGCCTTTTCAAGTGCATTGTAAGCAAAACCTCCTAGATTAAAGCTAACCTTGCTGTTGTAGAAAAATTATTCACAGGCAAAAGAATGATTTGTTCTTACTCCTTGGACACTACTGTGTACAATCTCGCAGTTGGGTAAGGTATGCTTTGGTTGTATGAGGTCGTTTTGCGCTGTTAGTGCCTTTGCATTCTCACATTTCAACCGTGCACAGAGCGAGACCAACATACTTGACATAGTTGCTGTTATCAGTTTAAAACTGACTAGCATTTAGTTTTTTCTTTATGAAAGGCATTATAAAAGTCAGATTGCTACTATTAATAACAGATGTGATCTACCTTTGGCACATTTCAGAGATTCGGTTCACTAATCCGTTACATTACACTCTCTTATGTTGCATTATTCTGCAAGTGGAAGAATAAAGTGCAAGATGCACTTTATATTATGTTTGCTTAAATACAGGGAGCTTAACTTGAATGAATTTTATAGATATAAAATTATGTAGTGGGAGATATATATAGGGATATATAGAAAAATATAGTGGAAGATATATATATCACTTTTATTTGCACAGCAGAGCCCCTAATAAAGATTAGGAAGGCATTCTTCTAGGTGGTGTACAAACACAGTGTGAGATTCCCCTACTCGAGTGGACTTTGGTGTTGGCAGGGAGAGTATGGGCCTCAGGGCAATTCGCAGAGAAGGTGAATTCAAGGCAGTCGTGGGCCTTGACACTCTCACAATAGCTGCCAGATGACTTGTGATTGTGACAATTTGCAGTTTTGGTGTTCCGGTTCTTAGGTCCCATTTCAGGTTCCTCAGTCTTCTTTATAATCTGGGACTTTATTTTTGTTATTATGTAGTGTAAGTACATGTTAGATTTTATATATACTACAATTAACCTCTTCTTTGGAGGAACAAAGAACAGGAAGAGCGCCTATTAAACCAGCTTTAATGCATATGTTTCAAATAAAAAAGATGTTTGTTGTTTTTTTTTTTAAAGGAATACTGTGACCAGGGGAGATGTCATTTCTATTTGGTAAAGTTAATTATCTCATTTTGAAAACTGATTCCCACACACACACACTTTGAAGGCCTTCGCTGTACTTGCTCTTTACAAGGGCCGAAGCTCCAGAAGTGAATGGATGATCTTGGCGAGATGGAGAACTTGTGAGGACAGACTTGTATAGTGTTGATAAGGTGCCCTCCTTCATTTCTTTTTGTTTTTCTTGTGAAGGATTCAAGAATGTATTGGGTAGGTAGAGGGAGGAGACTATTTTTGCTTTTCAGTTGAAATTCTTAAGCAGTCTGTTTTATCTCATTAAAATGTTGTCCTTTCAAACTGTAATCGAAGACAGGAATGTTTTATTCAGAGCTGGGACATAATTTAGGGCCAAAAGGGACCATTATGATCATCTTATCTAACCTATTTAGTAATTATTATTTGCTGTTGTGGAATGAAAAAAAAAAGCAAGCTGTAGTTTCTTTCAGAAAGATGGGTATAAGCCAAGCACATGTTAAACTAATTATGAATGCTGTGTGAAATACTTATGACAAAGCTGAAAACATGAATGTGCTCTGTCCTGGGCTTCATTACAAAAAATTTTAGGTGAGTCTTGACTTTTTTCAAGATTTCATCAGGACTGTGTATAAAGTGATCAAAGAAAGGGGGAGGGAAGGCAAGGCAGGAGAAGACTTGACATTTTCAGCTCTTTTTTGCGGCTAGTATTTTAGGCTATTTGAAACATCAAGCTGTGTAAAAAGGTAGAGATTGTGCACCTCTTTGGGCCGAAAAGAGAAGAATGTGAGGTTTGTGTGATATGAACTAATGCTGAATCATACACACTGGTTGTTGTAGCTCATTCTAAACACTGTACAGAATCGTATTTCTCTGAGGAAGAGTATTTTTAAATTGCAAAATGTTGAAGATTTGTGCTACTAAATGCTTGTTGTAAGATTGATCTGTTTATATATAATTTTCATTGGGAAAATGTTTAAACAAATGTCCATCCAAAATTCTTAATGCCTTACCCTATAACTACTGGTTTATATACTGTCAATTACAATAGAATGTGTATTCCATAATAACACAAAGTGCCTCAAGATAATTCTTAAGTGTATCATGTGCACATAGCATCAAGTAGCATAGATTAAATTTACATGCATGCAGTAGAATGTATGAAGTAATGCAGTGTCACTATATAAAATTAAGGTAAAGCTTTCTTCCGGGCCATCATCTTCTCTTACAACATTTTCAGTGAGCTGATTTTCATTAAGGTAGGATTTTTGGCTAGGTCCTCTGAATTTGAGGAATACAATAAATTATTTCTTGTCATCTATATAAACCACTTAACTTTTAGTATACCTTTAAATGGCTGTTTTCTGACAATTCAATAAAGGCATGTTCATTCATTTCCCCCAAGATCTATAGATATGAGTTGCATTTGTGGGCAGAAAATTTCAAGTGGCAGTATAACAAGAAACTATGAGATTTTCTTGGTTATCTCAAGATGTGGTGTCAAAGGAAGATTTCTCTGTGAAGTTAATATCCACATGAAAGGTTGGTGGTGTCTGTAGTAGGGACTGTATTTCATGAAAACTAATTGAACAGTTCCTTTTCAGATGCAAATCCTCATTTAGCAGTGTCACCCATGGTAGGAAATTGTATGTGTTAGGGATGCTATTGGTTCATTATTTGTTTTTCCTGGCCATGCCCTCTTTTTCTGGAGCTCTGTTCAAGCAGATTTATGGGAGACTTAGTGCAATTGGGTATTTGGCAATTTTTGTCAAAGGAGATAGCCAGAAAACTCTCAGGCTTCTTGGGCTGTGGTGCCCGATGTGAGGATGAGAGGGTCAGCAGAAGGCTGCTGTTGTGCACGTGGAGCAGTGATATGGAGCTGAGCAGAAAGTGCCTCTGGGAAGTTTGGTTTGAGAGGCATGGTGGGGAACAAGGAGAGGCATAAGAGAGCCCTGTGTTGAGGGCTGGGTAAACTGTGTGTTGTAATCTGTTTGACAGCGAAGTTTCAATTTTCCAACTTTTTCTTTTTACCTTTGTGAAGTCCCTAAGTATTGTTCCTTCAGTTCTTTAAGCTTCCCATCTCAGGTGGATCGGTCCTGGGTTTCATACACCCGTTCTTGGAAACCGTAATTCTGACCAGCGCTCTCAGGCTGTGCCGGGTACCCACCACCCATCAGTCTCCATGACCAGAGCTTGCTGTGGACCTGGTGAGAGAGGGAAGATGGTGGTGTGAGGTGGTTAGTCATGGCAATTGTCACAGATGGCAGTGGGACAGTAGGGGACAAAGACGTTTGAAATACTGCTCTTTACAGAAGGGGGGAGAATAAGTTACAACAATGTGATCTAGAGAAGAAGATCACAAATAATGTGAACACAGAGGAAAGAAGCAGAAGGCTAGGAGTCACCACTCCTAGAAATATCAGTTCAAAACCTCTTAGATTGGCTTATCTCCTAACCGTAACTCTACAATTAAAAATGAAGGGTATGTCTAGGTTTAATTATCCCAAATACAATCCATTATAAATCATAGAGATATAAGGTTAAATGATGTAACTTACTCAAATGAAATCTGAGGTTAAAACACACCGTAAATGGATCCACACAGCCTTAATTCTGCTCTTTGGTGGCAACAGAAATAGCCACAATGAGCTTGTCATACAGCGAGTGCTGTGATCCTTTAAAGAACTTGCAAGCAAAGGTGCACAGTAAAAAAATTGCTCTGTAATCCCTGTGCACGGGTCTCTGTGGAAAGGGAAGCTTCTGGGATCACTTCAGTCACCCAAACAGCATTGCCTGCCAGCATTCAGGACAATAAGCGTGAACGGGTATATGCAGCACTGAACAAGTTTTAAAAATCCCCACATTAAATAGTAAGTAGTTTTGTATATCGTGTTACCTATGTCTACCTCTTCATCTCTTCTTCAGCCTCAAATTAATTTTCTTTTCAATGTCATCCCAAGATTTATTTTCCAGGTATATATTTGTGTATGTGGGCACACAGTTTAAGAAAACATTCTCCCCACTGGAAATTAAACTATAGAATACTTTGAAAACATATAGTCAAGTGTCTGAAAAGCAGTGTGATTTGTTTTGACTCACTTGTTAGAGAAATTGATAGAGTGCAAGTGATGCATTTTAGCTTAAGCAGTTTCTTTATCACTGGAATGTGAACAAAGTACAACTTGTTGCACTTGAATTCTGTTTCCAGGTGTTAACTAGAATTGGAATTAGCCTTTATGGTGCTTTTTTGATATTACTAAAGAGCAGAGGGAATGGATGTTTTTTCTTTTTTTTTTTTTTTTAAATCTGCTTTTCCTGTGGAGATCTACACAGAGGCTTTCTGACAAGCTTCACTCCTGCAGCAATATTCTGAGGCACTGCCATAGTATCTAAAAATATGCCTTGGTCTAGGAAACATGTGAAGATTAACTCACTGGCATCAAGCTAGTCAGGAACTAAGCTACAAGGTCCATGCAAGGTTTAGCATCCTTGGCATTTGCATTTCTAATGGCTAAAGTGACGCAGACCAAGGAGTAGAGGAAACGGTGCAGGGCAAAGCAGAGGAGGGAATGGAGTGGCGAGCATGGTACACTGCTTGTACTTTCTTTGGAAAATTATTTGCATCGGCTGTAAAACAGTTTGGTTAGATGAGAAACTAAACAGACTGCTGAGAGATCTATGCACCAGTGAAACTCCCTAGAATCTTTCCTGGAAATATTGCAGGCGCAGGACAAAAAGAGATCTCAAGGACTATTGAGTAAAGTTCCCTGTCATCACAGGCTCTGTCACTTAATCCTTTCTAATCCCATAATTAGTTTTCTTTTTGTATTTAGAGGTTTCATTTTTCCACTAATTTGTTTAATTTGTTGTTTGTCTCCCTGTCCCTAACACATTTATTACTGTCTTTTTAATATCATAGGTACATTTTGGTTGTAACTGGCATCAGGCTGCTGGGGTGTTTATCCTCAAAGATCTGCAGTTACTTTTTATTCAGTATTTTTACTTCTGTAGCATAGCAGTCATTGCTAGGAAGTATATAGAGAAGAGTTCTGATGTCAAATAGAAAACCTCATTCAAATAGGAGTTCTTTGTGCTAAGTTATAAGTTCTATATATTACGAAGCAATTCTGTTTATGATACCTACATGTGATGGGCTGAATTACTTTAGAGAAAATTTAAATTTATAATATTTTCTCTTGATACTTAGAGCTTCTGTATTATGTTTATCAGTTACTGTTTCACCACCATCACAAAGTTGAGTGTACTTTCCAAACTCTCTTATTCTGTTGGCTGTCATTGTAAGGTCACATAACCACAAAGCTATAATGTGTAAGACAGTATCTAGAAAATCTTCTTTCTCTTTTTCTACTTAGCAGAAATAATTGGCCCTTGATAACAAGCGCTGTAGTCACACCCACAGCAGCACGGGAAAGAAAGCTGCCTGCAGCAGAAGATGGAGCAAAGCAATCGGTGACTATGGTTTGTCCTTTTGTCATGGGTCAGGGATGCTGCCAAGACTGGGATCACAGATACTGTTTCCCCTGTGGTAACCTCTCTGTTCTGGTTACTGAGCTGCTGTTGAGCAACATTTGTGACACCATTTCCACTCCACACCGTTTCCACTTGTGGTTACTATTTGGCAAGCAAAGATAATTTCCATTTTTTGCTACTCGAAACTTCAAATTGCTTCCTGGCTGCTTTTCTACTCAGACTGCGCTGATTTTAATATTGTAGCAAATTCAGAGTATGGCCAGAAAAATATCCTAGTCGAAAGCTTTTTTTAATCTCTTTTTCAGTTTTTTGTTCTTCAGTTGGTGAGCGGGAAGGCACTAATTACTTGATGGTAGGACAACTTTCAAAAGGAACAGAATATCACAGGAAAGTGTTCACCAGTAAGGAAAGAAGGAAGCAGAGGGGCTGATGCAGGGTTCGGAAGGGTAAACCATAATCTGAACTGGCTGAGGCAAGGTCAGATGTCTCTGCTTAGCGATGTCCTAATTAGTAAAGCTACTGATGAACTATGAGAGCAATACTGCTGATCTGATGTTAATCACATGAACCTAACTCACCTAATTGGATTGTGTTTTGCTACTTTGCAAATCCTAATTATACAAAGAGGCTATTTAGCAGCAAGCATGCTTTAACTCTACAAAAGATTTCTTTTCTCTGTCATACTGTTCTTCATTAGAGAAGTCTCTTTCAAGAAATATGCTTCTGCTCAAATTACGTGGCTTAAATGACGATGGCTATTGGGATTTTATTTTTTTCACCTTAAATCAATATTTACTGGTAAAACCTGGCCAGTGGAGTGTTTCTGCAGTTTCTAAAGAGGTGAGATGTAAATGGAAGAATGTTGTCACAAGGTAATGGTCTCCTGCCAGTTCAGAAAGACCAAAGCAGAGCAAAGTTATTGATTGCAAAGCAGGGAGAGATTGATTGTACGACAGTGTTTTCTTACAATGAGCTTGTAAGATACTCTTCATTTCTGTTAGTTCACGTGAATAATATAGATTTATCCGTTTTGTTAAGGGGGTGTTTGTGCAGAAGTGATTACTGCACCATTACTATTTGTATTCTCTTTGGGCTATAAGATAGACTGACTGATTTGGGTTTGTAAACGTAGAGGACCTAACACTTTTCATTTCCACTGTGTCATTCAGTAAATCAGGCTACATTCTCCAAAAGGTTGTGTTAAGTAATATAGTATCATCTTACCTCTTTAGGTCGTACGTTTTTGTAATGTTCAAGGATCAGAGAAAGTTTAGTGGGCTCTCTCTCTTTTGGGTTCCTGAGCTGGCTTTCTTTCTTGCTTTTGCTTTCTTATCCATCTGTGTATCTTGACTTCTAGTTTCTGGTCATCCTGCCCAGCATCCCTTACATGGCAACCAGCCCAGGGGCGGGCTGTGAACTTTCTCTTCTTGATGGTGAATAAAGCAATTTGGAGGGTATTCCCAGTGCTTGCTGTATAGAGGAGATTACCTTCCTGACAGCCAACATGAAATCTCTTCCCAGTGACTGCAACTGTTTGTTCAAACAAATGTCCTGCCTGGTTGTTGCTACCTGCAGGGTGGCTGGGTTGGAGCTCTCCTTTCCATCTTCTGTTTCTTTTAAAATTTTTATTTGTTCATACAGAGAGTGTTTGCTCCTACATGTTTGTGTCTGTAGGGTGGGCTGATTAAAAGCTGCCAGTATTGGTGTAAACTGGCTCCTAATGAAGCTCCCGTCTGGCACCAGTGGGAACAGTTAAACTGCCTGGTGAATCCTACTAGTGCAACTTCTCCCACAAACACTTTTCTAGGAAGTGACTACCTCATGCAATGCACCAGTGAGCAGAGAACCCTTGAAGAACTATAGGCATGTATGCCTTGTGCTGAACCAGAACGAATCAGTTCAGCTCATCAACACCATTTCACTGTGCTCGTATGATTTCAAGGAAAACTCTATACGGCTCTTGCTGTGTCATTTGGTGCACCAAGTTACTTGGCACTGGCCTGGATGTCTGTAATGCAATACAGTGTGAACTTGCCCCAGAAAGGTAGGTTTCATCACTTCGAAACCTGTTTGTTTCTGGATGGCAACTGTATGTTTATTTCCACAAAAGGCAAATGTCTTTTTCTTCTTTTCCAGAAACAAAATAGGAAGATGACAGCTGCCATACAGAGCAGCTCTGATAGGTGACTTCTGTTCTCAGTAGCATCCAAATCTATTTTATTTATACACAAACCCCAGAATTCCTCTCTTAGATCTACAAAGAGGACTTTAGTGGATTGTGAATATTTATGTAAGAAAACCAGCAACAGTCAGCAGGTAGAGAACCACAAAAAGACTTCCTTTTCATTCGTGTCTGGTCAACACACTTCTTTTTTTCCCAAAGAAAAAAGGTTCTATGAATTCAAAAAGTTTCACTTGTGTTTTAAAACAAAATTGTTAAAAAAATAATCTGAGAATTTTTCCAGAACAGGTATTGGAAGAGTTCTGCATAAATACAATAAAAGTTAGTAAAACAAACAAACAAAAAATTCAAGAATTCCATCAGCTCCTTTATTAATGGTTTAGCTTTGATCTTTCATCATTTCTGAAGAAGGCAAAAAATGCTGCTTTTCAATGTGGTTCTTTTTCTATAAAGAAGGTGGCCCTATACACATCTGCCTGCTCTTTCTTAGGTTCCTCTTTACTCTGATCCTTGCTCATGGAGCTGCTTCTGATGGGATTGTTCATCCTTTTGCTGCTGGAGGTCTATAGCCTTAGACGCATACCTAGCTGTACCCTCCAAGTACCTTCAGCCAAAAAAACCCTGTAAGTAATCTAAGAGAAGAGGAAAGAAAACGTCAATGGTGGATCCCCAGTGCGCTCTCAAATCGCCTTCTCTTTCCTGACCATGTGCATTGCCAAGCTGGCCAGGGAGTGCCACTGCTTATTCCTAACCCAAGTGCCTCGATTTCCTCTCCCTGAAACCTGAGCAAAGTGAGGGCGTAGGAGAGAAGAAAAGCATCTGTTTGGTACAGTAAGCCATCCACATCTCATCCTGATGGAGGGGTTTAGATGTTGCCTCGCTGCCTACTGCCCCAGCTATATATCCCCTCACTCCTCAGACAGCTGCTGGGCACCTTTATCTAATTGCCTTTTCTTCTCTTTAGTTATCTACCTTTCATTTTTCATCACATTTTACAAATCTAATCCAGTCCATGATATTTCAGAAGAATTTCCCACTGAAGCATTTGAAATGCCTTACAAAACTAGATGTGAGGAAGGGCCATGAGAGGGTAATAATGGAATGAGGTCTATGACTTCCTTTTCTCTTGTCTTCTTGTTATATTCAGCTTGCTATTTCTAGGGAAGTTTTCCGCAAAAATGATGTGTGGATTTTGGTCTCTGAGAATGAAGTGCAATAGAGCCAAGCGTGACCTCTCTTGGAAGATTGCTCCATAGCTAAGTCCTCCTTTTGCAAATGATTGGTCATCAGATGATGAACATCTGATCATCTCCAGCTGTGGGATCTGAGATGTATGATGGTGTGTCTGAAATGCAGTGGATTAAGTGGTTTTGAGTTACCGTTGAGCAAAAATACCAGAGTAAACCCCCCACAAATGCCCCCAGATATCCCCTTCTGAAGAGAGGAATTAAAAAAAAGGTCTTAAAATTTTAAAACATATATTTGTATGTAGCAGTTTTATTATAATATTGTTTAGAAAATCTTCTGGCATTTTGAGAACTAGCTAGTCTCAAAGAACTTCAAGTCGGCATGCACCAGACGAGACCAGCTGTGAATCCAGTGGGCAGGCTGGGGGTGGCTGACACCATTTCCATCCTCAAGTTTAGCACTGGGCTCGCTGCTGGAGGTCAGCATGAGGCAGGCCTTACCGACCCTTTAGGCTATGCAGGTTTAAGGGCAGTGGTGTGCTGAATGTAAATACTACATCATTGTATGTTTAGCAGAGGGCAGCAAAGGAGTTAAACGTAACATACTCTATATATTACTGCATTAATCTACCTCACTGTGGGAAACAAGATATGAATCAAAAACAAATAAAAAATTCAAGCACCCTGAGAAAACAGTGTCATAACCTGAAAGTAAATACTCTTAAATAAAACTATAAATACTTCTGCATTTTCCAATATTGTAAGAGTATTGGAATTCTTTTTATATAAATTTGTGTTGAAAACTAGTGACATGATCATAGGCTGTTCCTTCATCAGGTAAACAACCCTTTTTCCCTACCCCCAAAGAAGACAGGGTCTTAAGAGCAATAAATAATTTGTGGCAGAGAAGCTGTAATCCTATGTAACATTTATGCCTTGTTAGTGTAAAAAAGGTAACCTATATGTTGAGAGATGGGCACCCACATAATAGAAATAACCAGTACCTTAGGAAGTGATGCAGATAGACCAGATGACACCTGCTGAGCATAGGAATAGGTAGTTTAAATTGTGGAACAGAAATAAGTATGACCCTCACCCTAGCAGGCTTCTGGACACAGGTGTAACTTAATTCTCGTGAACATGTATGCGTGGAAGCGCTTGCCTGGGCAGGGTCCAGGTTTGCAGTGCCTCCAGGGTGAAGTAATTGCTGTTCTTTGTATGGCGGTGCCTAAGGACCACAGCCAGAGCCATGGGCTTTCTGTCAGTGGGGTGGTAAAAAATGAGCTGTAGAAGACAGTCTGAGCTGGAGTGTTTTGTTGTTAAGTTTTAATTTCTTGACTGAATTCACTAAAATAAGTTGACTTATGGAAATGCGACATAGGGTTATGAGGCACCTAGGGTCAGTTCAGTAGGGGTGGGGACGGGGTACGCAGTAGCAATCAGAGCAAGTGAAGTAGTGGAATATATTAGACAGTGACACAAAATAACATAGAAAATATTTAATTGGTGTTATCTAAACAGAAGCGCATCTTTCTCCTAACCTTGAATGCTATGTTCAGTTCTAGTTGCATTACAACAGAAGGACATGGCAGAAATAGAAGAAATTCAGAGGGCAATGGAAATTCTTAGAGGCAGAGGGGCTACCAAGCAAAGAGATATTTATAAGGCTTGCCTGACCTAGTTAAGGGGGACACATTAAAATGTTAGCCCTGTATGAAATATGAAGTGGTATGGAGAAGCTCAATCAAATGCTTAGCTTTTACTCTTTCTTATAACAAAAGAACAAAGGGATATTGAAATTAAAAGGCAACAAATTTAAAACAGATAGAGAAACACGTTTTCATGCAACATTTATTTAATCTATAGAAATTGCTGAGGCAGGATGATGCTGTTGCCAATAGCTCAGTTAGGAAATAAAAATGAAAAGGAGTTCAGTTACACAAGCCAAGAGAAAAGTTACATTGTATGAGCAATTAATCAGGCTTCAAGGGAGAAATAATGATCAACTGCTGGGTGCAGGAAGAAATACCTGTGCCTTGAGTTCTTAAAGAGGCAAAACTTCTCTTAAATTCAGTAGCCTTTCGTCTAATTAAGGCCTGTGTGATTGGCTTCATCATTCTGCCCTCTCCACATGATTGTATAATTAGGAAAAAGTTTATTTAAATAAATACTGCTTAGTGCCTAAACACAGGATTTAGCTCTAAAATCTGTCTCTTTTGCTTCTATTCTTTGGGAAAATGTTCTTGTGAAAAAGTCAGCTGACGCTTGGCTTGACATACCATAGTTATTCTGCCCTGTGATGTTAAAGCCAGTTTATGCCGATAGCTTTGATGGGGCCATACTTTTACAGAACAGTTTTGGGCAAAGATCCGGGTATGAAGTCCTGTGTAGAGTCATGCTAATAGATGAGGCTTCCTGCAGGAATGCAAAGCCACAGGGGTTGTATTTACCATAGGGGGAATGCTTATTAGCATATTTTTGCTCCTGGGCTGCACAAGCTCTGTCATGTTGATATGATACCAACATTTTAATTAGAAAATTCCAGAACGGAGGCTTTTAGCTAGCAGTGATGTGCTGTGGTATTACCCTTTTATTAATATAAAAAAAATGCATTTATGATTATCTACCCATGATGCAAAATCCACTGAAATTACATTGGATGAATATAGACCTGCCTGCCTGCAATGTGTTATTAACAGCTAGTGTTAAAAATGATTTTGAAAGGAAAGCCACAATATTCCAGTTTTTCACAATATACTTGGAATAAACCATGAAGTCAAAAAGACTCTGTCTCCTATTGTCTCGGTCTCCTTTATATTACCCTGCCTAAAATTTGTTTAAAACATAATTGCTTCATATATGGTAAGTATTTTTGAAGCTAAGCTTACCTCTGTAAATTATCTTTAAAGTTTTTAAGCATTTTTCTCTTGATGTCATGCTGGCTGTTTTGTATGCCATGATGGTCAGTAGCAATTTAGCTTTCTTCCTCTAAAAAGAATTTTCAGGACCTCATTTTGCGTATAGTTGTGAAATTAATGGATATGAAAGTTGATGTGATTGCTTGTGTGTGAACATACCTCAAAGGTAAAATAGTCACCACTGGATGTTTTTTTTGTCTGTAAAACAAGAAGTCTCACATTTGACAGGCTGCTCACTTGCATCTGATAACTGGCGGTTTCTTCTCCCAGCTCAGTCATGTCCCAAAGCCTTTATTATCCTGCTCTTGTCTTGCAGGTCAGAGGCTACGGAACAAATTATTGTGATAAATGTCAATAGTTAATTTAACTCCCATTAAAATTTTCTGTGTTGTAAACCCTAAATTTAAGACGAATGGCATCTCTTTTATTATTCTCTACGGCAGTAAAAACGGTATTACAGCTGGCTTTGGCTTGCAGGGAAAGGATGAAGTGGCTTGGAAAAACTGTTGCAAAAATCTAGGGGCAGAGAGCGGTGGCCTACTGCTTTTCATGATTACCTGGCACTGCCCAGCACTCTCGGTAAGAAGGCGGCTGATCCGCTCAGCTCAGCCAGATCCCGACCCTGCCTGGTGGCCTGGCAGCGCGGCTGGTCTCCTTTGGCTCAGGGAGTCATGCAAGTAGTCAGACCCCTCAGAGCTGTTTGAAATTCCTGAAGGTATCGATATCAATTGCAGTTAGAAATAGTGAACCACGCAGGAAGTTTTCTCCCCTGTTCCCACATTGAAAAGGAAAAGAGAACTACATTTTTTTAGTGTGGTGTTGTGTTTTTTTTTTTTTAAATGACATGCCCAGGCGGAATGGGCATCCCATTTTACAGATAACACAAAAAACTCAAATTCCTATTGGGGCCACTTAGTTCCTAGTAAAATCCTAACTCCATTCACTGAGGCTGGACTGGAATTAATTTTTTAAATATTTTTTAGCTATTGCCTTTGTGCAATACCTACCTCTGTTTTGAAGAACTATATTTTCAAACTCTTTCCTCTTAAAAGGAAATGTGCTCTAAAAGGGTGATTCCCCAAAACTCTGTAGAATATGCACTAGAATGCTTGTGTGGAGGGAAGAAATCTATGAAAAAACCCCAAACTAAGTGAGCTGGAGGAGATGGACAGGGAACCTATTTTCCCATTGGCACCTCTGATTTTGTGACTTCTCTGTAACTATAGCAAATTTGGAGTTGCCAACAAACTGGGAAGTGCTTTTCTCAGTTTAGTAGGTAACGTTCTAAATATTAATGTTAGGGTCTATCTGATTTTATTGTTAGTCACTTAGAAAATGTGAGTCTCTAAGCATGTGAGCAAGGCGTTGTCTAAAAATATGCTCTTATTTTTCACTAACAGTTTTCACTCCCAGTAGGTACTGTGGAAGAGCCATAAGTCCCTGATTCACACTGAAGTCATGAGGTATGACCACAGGTCACTCTCCTTGATTAGGAAAGTGCTATATGCTACTGGGAATGCAACAAGAGGCAATTGCCCTTCTTTGCAGATGGCAAACCCTGACCTGGTGTTAGATGTCACGCCAACGAGATTGTGCTACACGTCTCATTAGAACATGGCACCCGTACTGTCAAAGTATCTTTTGCCCACTCGTGCGGTCTGCAGTGGTGGTCATCTGTCATGCTTAGGGATTCAAGGATGAAATGGCTAGTTTATGTAAGTGTTTCTCCATCACCTCTTGATTATGTCATTAGGTTAGTGATGAAGTATCTTGTGATTAAGTTTTTGAGAAGTTATATTCAGTTACTGTTAATTGTTGACAGCTGCAGATATTTTTGTTAATAATTAACTAACATTCAAAAAGAAATTTGAAGTTATCTTTTATCTTTTTTTAGTGTGGAAGTTATTTTAGGATTTTTATTTTTTTTTTTTAGTCATTAAAGGTTTTAGGTTACCTACATTGGCTTAAGGTCTAGCTGGTTATTTTGTATTTTTCTGCCTATCTCGAAATAAATATTAGGCATAACTGAAATCTTAGGCTTTCTGTGTTTAATGTCATGCATTGCTAAGAACTTTGAGGATCCTTTGAATCTTTACTGAGTTTTTTAGAGTATAATAATTAAAACAAATGGTTGAAAGCTAAGCCATGTTATGCATTAATCCAGCTGTCATATTAGCCTTTAAAGTGAGTTTTATTTTTTTACCAGGAAGATAATTTTGGTAGAATATCACTCTGTACTAATAATCTGTGAAAAGTTTTAACAAAGTTTGATTATCTTCTTGAGGAAATCATAAATATTTAATGTTACTAGGTTTAACTCAGTGTCATGCAATCTTGATTTTTCTTCTCTGTTGAGACAGCTTACTTGATAAAGCACATGAGTTCAGAGATAAAGCTTGAGCAAGAAGGAATGAATACTGTTGTGAACGGTTTTAATGCCACAACTTCACTGTAACTGACATGATACTGTTTTCTCGTTGCCTCTGCAAGTGCCCTGTGATGATGCAAGGTTTCATTTTTCTGTTCTCCAAACCTACATGTTCTTTTTTGTCAGACTGCAGCCCCTTCATGAAATGAGGACGAAGCTCTCAGGGGGGAGTGTTGGAGCAAATTTGTTTTGTGAATCTGAAAGAGAGGAGCTTTATTTGGCTCCCTCCAACGTGTCTCTATTGAGTTGCCAGCAGGTCTTTAGTCAGTGTTTTTCCAAGTCTTTTTCCACCTTCAGTCTGTTCAGAGGTTCAGGGTAACCAGAGTGCTTCACTGGTGCAATTGATTTGTTGTAGAGTCCAGGAAGAGTTGAAGAAAATATGAGCGAAAATCCATCCAAGAGAAATAATTATGGGATTTGGAGGAGACGGGTAGGGGACCTTGTTTCCTGTACGTGTGCATCCCATTGGCACCTTTGCTTTCTGTATTTTCCCTGCTATAAAGGCAGAGCCTCATCAGCCGAAGTTTTTTAACTTCTGGAAAGTTTGAGTTCTCGAGTAGATTATCTGTGTAGCCCCTGTGTCATATAGCAGAGCTGATCTCAAACTGGTAACCTGGTCAGCTGTCTGTGGTTTGGATTATTTTCTTTTATTGGCACACAGGAAGAGTTTTTACGAGGTGGAAAAAGTATCAGTGGATTCAATCGTATTTTCTTCTGTTTGTTTTAAAATATAGCATTATGGTGGTATTAAATTTTCAGGCTACTTTGAATGTTTGATCTGAAAATGAGAAAATCTTATAGGCTTCGAAATGAAAGTAACTGATCCTGGAAAGGGATGAAAAAATAAATACTACAGAAATTTTGTAAAATATTTTAATATTGTGGATGAAATATTTTTGTGAGTAATAAGTAGGACTAGGGTTCTCTTGGGGTTTGAGCCTTTCATTTCTAATGTATCAATTCTTTCATCTTTTGAAATATACAGGGGAAGGTGCTAAGGTAGCCACCTTACTCCACAATCCATTATTTGAAAATAGGCAATTAGGAGAGCAAATAATTTAATATTAGTTGACAGATCATTAGCCTGTAATACAAAAAGTAAGGAAAGGCAGGAGCCTAAGGAAGGAGTAGCTATATTTGGAGTTGAGGAAGAAAAAATATCTGAATAGCAAAGCACAGTAATAGCTAGAGGATAGGCACAAGAAAGCCAAAAATTGCTGGTACACAAAAAATTTGGACTGTGTTTTGCCACTGAAGCTGAGTCAGCTTGAATTTGAACACTAATTGGCACTCACAGGCTGCTCTCTGTACTTCTCCTTCGTGACCTGGACCTGTCTCGAGTGATGGTATGTGCTGAGGACCTGAGTGAATGACAGCTGTGATGGGCAAATTCGGGCCTCATTTCCCAGAGGGCTGGGTCTTCATTAGGAAAAACGTGTTTTGAAAGACTGAAAATAGAGTCAAGTCCTGGTGAAGATAAAATAGCCAGAAGATTTAATGTGCTAAGATTGGATTTATATGTCCTCCCATTTCAGGAGGGAGAAAATGGGAGGATACGTTGCAGTGAGGGAGTACAGCTTGGAGCATGAGAGTGAAATGGGAATTTCATGAGATTGAAATAGGGTGTTGGACAGTCCCATGAGTAGTCTTTTAAAATAGAGATTTTCTTTTAAAGAGTGATTTAGGGCCATCTCAAACCTACAGTCAAACTTCTTGGCTTTCTAGATCACATAATTCATGGTATGGGAACAAATGTTATTACGGATCTTTCGTAATGAAGAAGGAAAGGTATAGGAAATACCTACCCTACATGTCAAACTGCTGCCAGACCTGTGTGTGGTAATACATGTACCATCTGTGTGAAAACCATTCCAGTAGAAAACAGCAGTAGCAGCAACAGGAGATGAATGCCCTAAGACAGGGAAAAGCTCATTCAGCAGGAAAAAAAGGAAATATGTTTTTCTTTCAGGAATTGATAATGAGATCATAGCAAAAACTGGGATGGAACTAATAACTAATCTTTCACTCTAGGCAAATCAGTAAAATGTATTCCATTGTTAATTTCGGAGGGTTTAATTTTACGTATGATAAATCTCCAGCTGCACAGTCACTACCTGAAATGCAGTTTGCTAAATACAACATTGTGATTTTGGATGGCTTTTAATTATAACTAACTATAGTTAGAACAATCATTTTTCAAAGTATTTTTCTTTTCTTTCACTTTTTTAAGGAAAAAGCAAAAATGTTTTAATTAAATTAAAATAGAGGAAAAGTTTGTTCTTCCCTTTTCAGTGCTCATTTAGAATGCTTACCTTTTGTTAAATTTTCTTCTCTTCTCTCCCAGTATTAAAGGTTGTCTTTAATTACTCTCCATTTCTTCATGGAAATTATTAGGAAGTAGAATCTGTAGCGGTGATTAAAACAAATGCAGTTTTCTGTATTCTCTCAGAAACCTGGATTATGAATAGCTTAGAATAATATGTGGTTCTTGAATATTATCTAATTATATGTGGGTGGTGGGTTTGTGGTGTTTTGTTTTTTTTAACAAATCCCTAGGACCTGGAATCATTTCTCTTACTTTATAGTCCCCATCCTGCAAAGACATTTGCATAACAGTTTAGTAGCTACTCATAATTTATGAACTATATACCCTTCTGGGTTTGAAGTGCATTTTTAGAGAGGCGATTTAAAATATCTTCTAGATTGCTGGTTGGATATCTAGTTATGTGAGATTATTCTATAGACACACTTTAGTATATATCTCATTAAAAATGATATACATAACACATATCCTTCATGTAAAATAAGGACATGGAATTTCAATGACATGTTGGACTGACTTTGCATTGAAAAATGGAGATAAATAATAAATATAGATTTATGGAGGGAATACATCTTAGATGGAGAACAGGTGAAACAAACTTGATCAGTAATGGAGCCTGTTCCTCAAAAATAGTGTAAATATAATATTCAGAATATAATAATATTTCAGGCCAGAGAGATTTATGCTTTGTGCCTATAGTGTGCCCGCTAGTTTATGCTTGAATTAGAGGCACCTGGTTTAGTACAAAAATCTATTGTGGCTGGTTCTGACTGGCTTATGCCAGACTCTTTTAAAGACGCAGTCCTCTACAGTTCTTCACTTCTTCTGTCATACATAAAAATAAATTTCTTATGGTTTAATTGTATCATGAATTCATATAAAAACTTTACAAAACTATAAGCTATTCTAATGCTTATTGTAAATGTCATTCATAATGATGCTCTTGTGTCAAAATTAGCTTCACCACTGGTTTTTCTCCACCATGTCAGAGAAGTATATGAGCTGTTGACGAGTGCCAACATTTCATCAGAGACCTTTGCAGTTTTCTGGAAGCCCTGACTTCTGGAGGGGAGACCCTCATTTTATTTTTTATTAGAAAAAGAGGGAAGTGTGTTTTAGATCTCTTGGCTCAGCTGTTCTGCAGGGAAAAGCCTGAAAATACAAGCTTAATTTCTCCTCAGTGTCCAGACACCACAAGACAAAGGGATCCATCATGAGAAAGATATTTTTAAAAGGCATTTGAGGAAGGGGATTGTTTCAGGACGGGTAAAGGCTCACTAATGAATTTGTAATGCCAGGAATTGGCAAGACTGTCTGTGTTCTGGAACTGAATTCAGCCTGTGCAACTGGAGGCACAGAAATGACTTCTCCCTTTTATCTTGCGTGTGACAGCTAACAATTTAATCTGCTCTGTTTGTTGCGCAGGTCAAATGCTCTTCCTGGTTAGTGGATTACAGGAACAAAAAGTGCCTGTGCTTGCGAAACAATTACTCTGATCCTCCAATTGTTCGCGTGCTATAAAGCAAGATAATCTTTCAGATATTAAACAGATGCATTTAGATTCTGAATAATTTGACACTCAGCAGTGTGCTGGGCGTTCTGATCACACAGTTGTGGGCCCACATTTCATTTGGAGGTCACCTTAACAAAAGGAGATGTCATATGAACGTAACTCGGTGTGCCTCTTTGATCAGTCACTTACGCAAAGTTACTTTACTTCCCTTTCAAAGGAAATTCTTGCTGAAGTATGAGATGTGAGGTTTGCAGGAGTCTTGGCTGATTCAGGGTTGGCTACTGTGTAAAACAGCATTGAGCATGACCACAGTCTCTTCTGATCCTTGTATCTCTTACACCAGTTTGTAAAACTTGAGCAGGAATGTGTGAGTGGAAAGGAGCTGACTGGAAGGGACGGGAGCTGGATTTTCTTCAGTCTTTCTGTTTGTCCCTGGTGGGACGACTGTTTGCAAAATGATCAGTATCTTGTCCCTTTTGACAAAGGGGAGATGATAACTCCTTCTGTAATAAACATTTGTTTCCTTTGAACTCATCCTCTTTGTTACTTCAGTTGCCACCTTCTCATCATGCCCATTGTTTTACAAGAGTTTTGTTGGTGGTGGACAGAGGAGCGGAAATGAGCTCTCATGTCAGGGAGGGAGGACCAGGCTGGCAGATGTGCAGCACCGCTGGCAGCGCAGGTTGTCTGGGTGCCGTCTGCGGGTGCTACTGGCACTACTGGAAGTTTTAGAGAGGCTGGTGGCATTTTACTTTAGTTCCCATGGAAGCTTAAACCTTTTAGAGATGTGCATCAGGATGGCAGCTGAGGCTGTTCCTGGCCTGCCATCCCCCTTCCCAAAGAGCCCTATGGGCTGCTGCCACATGAACCAAACCCTTCCTCGATCATGCCCACTGCTCCCTGATCCCCGGCACAGAGCAGCTGCTCACATTGGCTGGCTCAGATGTGTGCTCGTGAAGGAGTGCGGGCCTCCTTCGTAACCTGTCACACTCCTTGCTTGGGGTAGGTGCTTCAGTATTCATTCACTGGCTTGGTAGTTGGAGCTCGTATACTTAAATTCTAGCAAAACTCATTGTCTTGGTACCCTCGTTTGTCCTCATTAGTATGTCTCTGATATAGAGATTAAATATCCACGTGATTAGAAAGAGGCTCAGCTTTATGCAAAACTATTCGTTCTCTTTGAAGGGTGGTAGATTAGTGTTGTCTAGCTCCTTGGCTAGCACCCTCTCTTTCTCTATCTTTTCTCCTCAGATATTGCACTGTCAGAAGAGGGAGTGCAGTGGGAACGTTACTGGTTGAGAACACTTAGTCTGGATAATTTTGATTTTTGTGGCTTAACATACAGTGGTTTTAAGGCTACGTATAAAACCAATGAGGCATATAGACTGTTAGAGGTTCCAGAGGTCTCAGGATGTGGCTTAATTGTTCTAGAAACGAATCAGTTGGGATATGAGTGTAAATCTGTCTTCCCATTGGTCTCTGTAGTATAGTCCTTGTGCTTCTGAGGAAAATGTTTGATGTTTGAAAGAAGAAAGAAGTAATACAAAATGCAGGAAAGCTTGTTCTTCATGTAGGCTGGGGATGTTGCAGATAAAGCAGCAACACAATTTACTGATTTGTGCATGTTTTCATATTCATGTTAATTTGTTATCACTTTTGAAGTGATAATATCCTTAAAATAAGCGTAGTTGTTTCTAATTGGCTTATTTTTAAAAAGCTGTATTCAGTTCCTCTCTTCAGCATTCATACTTACACCTCAGACACATTGCAGTGGAGAAGCTTGGTTTGTTCTTCCAGACATCATCAATTATAGCCAGGATAGGCTTCTGATCTAATTCAGCATATATGCTGGTTCTTGATGAAATAGGTAACACTTAGCTATTTTTAGTAAGCCCCACTCATAGTCCCATTAAGTCTTTATTTTAGTAGCTGGCAATGAGGATCAGCTGAAATCACAAGACTGGGATCAGAATTAGGAGGAGTATTAGGAAACTGAAACTTTTGTTATCTCCCTCACTCATACAGAGCTCACATGGGAAGGATACCATGCTGAGGCTGCTTTTCCTACCTACCTCACCAAAAGCAGTTCGGAAATAATTTTTATTGTGTTGTACTTGGAGACGGTGATTGAAAGCTTCTTTGCAAGTATATTTTGTTAAGCAGGCAAAAGACAACGCAACGCAATGACACTCTGAAACTGCTTTCCATTTTGCCATTGGTAGGAGATGGGGTTGTTTAGCAATAAAGATTACTAAACACACAATTTACCTACACACTGTCTCTATCTTCTCACTACAATTACATACTCTCACACACACACCATCTTGTCCATAAGAACTGCCTGCATACAAATAAACTGCAAAACCACTTCCAAAGCTATTGTAGGAAAGAAAACAATGTTTATGTTTTATCTTGTAATTCCTTCATATCAGTCACTGGCTTGCACCTCCTGTTTATTATTCATACGAGGGGTTGTAAGGTGGGCCATCTTTTCTTTTTTATGCAGGGCAGGTTAATTTTCTGGTAGTGGATTATAGATATGAAGGGCTTTTGTTTATAAACCCATTATGTAAACTCCTCGACCTGCTTGTAGTTTATAGAGCATAGACAGCATGATTCTCTTCCCACTTATAGAAGCCTTAGAATGCTGTAACTCACGGGAAGTCACTTAAGTTTTCATGGTTTATGGTACCGTAAGAGAATAGTCAGAGAATACTCAGCTTTAAGAAAATGAAACAGGTTAGCAGCTTATTAATACCTGGCATTATGCATTCCTGGAACCTTAAAATTGCATGTATTGTAGGAAGGCATTTTCTTTGTCAGAATGCTGCTAATAGAATTTGTTTTGGAAATCAGGAATCTACACCATTCAAATGGTAATCTTCCAAGTCTCTGCCACCTTGGATTTGAAGTGCCATGGTGTCTGGAGAAGAGTATGTTTATTTTTTCAGCCTGTACTGCTTACTTTTGGAGCTCTTGGATCTTTTGGATTTCCACTACCAAAAACCTAGAGGTGCAGGCAATCCCAAGTTAAATGCAAAGTGGTTATGTGCCAATATTGCTTATGAGAATGCTGCTGTGAAATTGTATGTGTGTTGTACAGGACTCAGTTCTTCATAGGTCTGGAAATGGTGGGATATGGAGTCTTTTCTCAGCTACCTCTGAAGCTGACTTTGGTTAGCGGACATCAGCTTCCTTCAGAAATCCTTCATGAATCTTTTTGGTGATATCAGTACCTATCTGTTGGACCAAAGATTGAATTAGTGTGTAGACTGGAGAAACTGTTAGGAATGACTGCACGGGATGAGTGGCATCATCTGACTGACCCGACACTGCTTGTGCTCTCGTTGTCATAGGCAGGGAATCCTCTACTCCAGATCTGCCTGAACGGCACCGTTCACGTGCTCCCCTTCCTTTCCTCTTTTTCTTGAGTTGTCTATTTTGACTGCGGAAGTCAGGAGTCCTAAAGGAAAGTCACCTAGCAAGATCATCAAAGCACTGACTAATGTTAATAATAAAGTAAGACCATTAGTAGGTCTGTATTTTCTACCTGTGAAGGAAATACACAGGGAGCAGACGTTACTGAACACTCGGAAGGACGTTTAGCTAACAACATCGCATCCTTTTCAGAAAATCACCTCTCTGACTAGCGTGTAGTCATTTCTTGCATGACCCCTGTATCCTACTGGTTGTTTTGGTATGTTTTTCCTACATTACTTGTCCACACACTGCTCTTCTGTTGCATTATTAATGGTAACCTTTTCCCTGCATGCTGTCTTGTTAGTCAGCCATTGTTTTGACCTCCTAGCCTGAGTTATCCAGGAGGAAAATGTCAGTGGACAAACTTGTAGCTTGTTTGGTGCCCCTTCAAGAATGCTGCTGTTGTTTTGTGAGATTTTGTTCCTACCTGTGGTAATTTATAGCAACTGCCACCCTTGAAAGTGCAGAGCACAAAGGTGAGCCTATAATTATGGCTAAAGGCAGATCCCTGAAATGTTGAGCTTTGCTTTAGTGCTGTGGTTTGCATAGGAATTTCAAGCAAGGCAAGTTCGTGATCTAGGAGAAACAAAACAGCAGCAGGAGCCCATAACCAGCTAACCAACCGATGAACACAACCCCTTGCTTGACCCAACACGTGATCAGAGAAATGCAAACACAAAAGCTTTCTTCACAGAAATGTTTGTGGATGGCAGCTAGCATTTGTCTTGTGCCATCATATCTAAGCATAACTGGTTGATTGAGGTTTGCTTTTTTTCCATGGGAAGTGTATGATTGCCTGATGTTCACTAGTGTTTCTTGCAAGATAGCTGTCAACCTGCCGGGAATTCCAGATCAGAATAACAATTTCAGGATTATCCTGGCTCTGCTGGATTATGTTACTTTCCTAATGCTTCCCCTGAGCTTTGTTTGAAGTCTTTTGTGAGTCTTTTTTTCTTAGGTGGAGAAATAGAAAGAAATACTTGTTTTGCTCTTCTAGAAATCCTTAGATAGGAGAAGGGTTACGAATATTAAATTTTCTGTCTGGACATATTTTCACTCATTTACTGTTGCCATTTTCCAATAAACACTTCATTGTAACGAATATTACTGAAGGCGCTGGCATACGACAGCTAGAAGTGGCAATAAATATTTGGAGCTTAATGTTGAGCTAGTCTAATGGAAGACAGTGTTTCTTGTTGATTCCAGTAACTTTGGATCATGTCCTAAGTGCTCTCTCAGACTTTTGATGTCTGCTCATCTTTCCAATGAAATCTGATGATCTTTGTGTAAGTGAGATGCTGAGAGTGAAGAGAGAATAAAAGGAGGAACTGAGTTATTTGACAGTAGTTCTGATAGAGAAGGAAAAAAATAATGTTGTAGGAAAGAAGATGTAATCTTAAATATTTACCGCTCTGTTGTTGATGTCTTGGGACTGATTTAATATGGCATTATAAAAAAATAAAAAAAGTAAATTGTGCCAGACACACTTTCATTTTATATGAAAAAATAAATTTAGCTGCAATCCAGTAAATGTTTAGGAAAGTAACAGATATTGTCTTTTATAAAGAACTTAAGATCAATATCACTAACTTTTTAAAAGGACCTAAAGTTGTGCTTTTATTATGTGTTATAAATAATATTGTCCTTAGTATTGTATCCTCAGGCAAACAGATCAGGAACTCTTTAAGGAGCAGAATTTGAGTTCAGTGTGCTTCAGGTTTTTGCTGCCTGTGTCTAAGGTCCACTTGCTTCCACATCCTTATTGTGTTTGGGTTTTTTTCTCCTAAAAAAGGTTTACCTCCTTTTTTGGGATGGCTGTCTTTTCTGGGGTTACTTCTTTGGCCCAGGTTCAGATAGATACAGCTAAAGAACAAAATACTGCCTTAGGAATATTCCTTTTAAAGCTAAGCAGGGATATACAGTGCCTGGGATAGCTACAAAACTGTAATTTTTCAGTTGTTTTGGTGGAAGAACAAAATGTAAAGTAACTCTCGTAATTTCATGTGTAAATGATATTATTTTGTGGGGGAAGTTACGTGGCAGCCAGGCCTTTTCCTGCTAAGCACACAGCTGTTGAAATGAACGGGTAGGTTGTAGTTTCTGTACTGCTTATGTACAATTGGGAAGCACGTTTGTGTACCAGCACACTCTGTAGCTCAGTACAGGATTTGTACTGAGGCAGAAGTGGGTCCTGAGTGGTTTTATAGCAACCATGACCAGTGTTTTTCTTCTGGCCAGTTGAGTCATGAAGAGCCCACAGCTCTTACCACCTCCTCGGACCCGGGATCAGGAATTCTGAGCAAATTGTACCAGCCTGCCCGCTTAAGAGCGTGGGCAGTTTTCAGGGAGGACAGAGGTGAAGAAGTTGTTATTTGTTCCCACGTAAACCCTGTTTCAGGCATTGAAATGTTTCACCAGGCAGCGGTCAGCCTAACCCAGGGTGGTGTCCCAAGACCTAATGGTGTCAAAGGGCTCAGAGAAGTTGCAGAAACCACCCTGGGTAACTTTTCCAGAGACGAAGCACAGCTGCTCATCAGCTGTTTTCTAGATGTTATTGTCTGTTGGGTATATTTTCACATTGAGGTAAGGATCTATTTGGGATTTATATGGACATCGTTAGATCCAAACCTTTGTGGTTTTAGTTTGTTGATCAGATTTAAATATAAAGTGCCCTGACTGCCAATTTAATTACATTTTATTACTGACTATTTTCCTGGCAGTATCTTGTCTCTAACTGTCCAGGCTGGCTTCTGAAGGGAGCTAGTTAGAAACATAGCTCCAAGGGCAAAGGTTAGATAGGAACGACTCTGAATGAAGCGTCTGTGCTGAAGGAGATGATAGTGGTCAATGTAGGCAGAGCAAAGGAGTATGATGTTTTTCCCTGACTTTTGTTTCCATTTTCTTCCAAGGCATATTAGCATGTACAATTTGCCTAAGCTCTCACACATCTAAAGAAGACTTCATATGTATATACATGCAAATGCAAATTGAAAAAAAAGTCCCTACTGAAGTAGTTATTTTAAATAGCCTAATAATAATTTAAATAACCTGTGAAGATATAGTAGAACTATTATACAAAAATATGCATGTCTTGAAGATGCTTATTGGGCCTCAACTGATGTGTGGATATAGATCAGTAAACATTAAATTTATTATTTCTGGTTAGTCTTAGAAACCCACCCAAACACTGAGTTATAGCATAAAAGGACACATGTTTAGGGTCGAGTTTGCGTTTAAAGCAAGGGCTCAGCATCTGTGTAGAGCTTAAATCTCCTTGGCCCCGTGAATTCTTCCCCAAATTGCTGTCCTTTCTGAAGCCTGGAGCAGATTTCCCGATAAGACACAAGTCAGTCCTTGGGCAGAGAGAATCAAACCACCCCCCTCCGCCGGGGCTTTCTTCCAGGAGACCACCACCGTCCTGGTCCTCGGGCACGGCTGGCCGCTCAGCAGGGCCGGCGGCTTTGTCAGAAATGCAGCAGTGATTTAGCATCAGCCGGCTAAAGCTGCTACTGCCCATAGCTGCCTGCTCCACCCCGCCGGTGGTAAACCAACTTTGATGTCAGGTTACCTTACAAAGCCGGGCTGAAAAGTGGGGTGAGTTAGGAGCTGATTCATGAGTGGATCAGACATCCCTGCCCTGGGGGCAGCAACATCTGTCAGGCAGGTGGGGAGGAAGGCAGGGAGTGGTAGCAGCTTCAGCTGTCCAATTTTCATCTGCTGCTTCATGTCTACCGAGGCCCTGCGGTCACAGGTTGCCCTTGATTAAAATGTCCTTCCCAGGCTGAGTTGCTGCTCATTGTTCTCAATGGGATTGAGGTTTAGGGGATCAAAGGTTCTGGCTTTGCTGGACACACGGCCGCAGGCCTGTTGCAAAAAGAGAACTCTTCCTACCAGATGAGCCTGAGCTCTGCGATGCTTTCTCCAGCCCTCAGCACAGGGAGAGGGAGGACTGCAGTTTGAAACTCCAACAGCTGCCTTTTCCTCCTGCTTTTTTAGTTTTTCTGACATCTTTTCCACCTTACTGGATTTGTCAGTACCTGCACTTAATTTTACAAAGCTCAGTCGTTTTCTCTGCTTCTGTTGCACTGTGGTTTTCTAACATGTTTCAGGAAATCTTTTCCCTGTTCAGACTGTAAAGACGGTGCTCATGCAGCTGCAGGCAGCAGCTAGCCATCCAAACACCACAGGGTTCACCTGGTCAACAGCGTACTCTCTTTTAGGGTATCCCAGCTGTTCTCAGTCTGAGGACTACCTACCGTGGACAAAAATCCATGGTCAGTCCTGGACTTTGTAGCCAAAATGGTTAACTTTCAAAATTTGGGTGTAACTTGAATTTTTTTCTGCTTTGTTGGGTGGCTTGCTTTTATCTGTAGGAGTCTCTCTGTGGTTTTATTAAAAATGATAACTGTAATTTATGAATGATTTCCTGATGTCTTGCGGACCACAGGTTGAAGAATGCCGATCATCTGAAAAGTCTTGCCAGCCTCTGAGAAATTTTAGTCACAGCCAAAGTCTTTATTAGTAAGGAAGAAGTTGCTGAAAGTTGTCAGTTATGCTTTTATTTTTTGACCAAACTTAAATAAGATGGAAGGAGTGGATTTGCCTGATGAAATTTGTCTGGTGGCATCCTATGGGACTTCCTCTAGGCTACCCCTAGACTATATGCTGTGGTCAGCTATAGGGTATCCAGGTGTCCTGTATAGAAGCTAAATTTCAGGAGTAAAAGATTGCTTGGGACACATGCACTGTAATGAGGGATTAAAATCCACAGCTATGACTTGCCTTGGAAGCAGAGCAGGGAAGAGGGAAGGTGTTGCCAGTCTGAAGTCCCGAAGTGCCTGGCATTTCTGACTTGTTCCCTCTCAGCCAGTCTTCCCCGACTCCTGTGTTCATACATTCAGCTTTATATTTTTTCAGCTTCCACTGAAGTAGTACTTATCAAGCGACATGTTAACAGGCAATTTTTTGCCATTCTTTGTAGCCAGCATAGGATTGATTCACCTGAATGATTTATTTTTTTTTTTGTCACGGACAGAGTTTGGCACTTTGCTGTCTTCTGTCTTTTCAGGATATTGGTTTCTGCAGACGCTGGGGATGCGGAGTGGGGTGTAGCACAGGTCCTGCCGGTAGCCTCCCTCTGCCACAGAAACTGGCCCTTTCTTTTCATATCTTTTAATGGGCTATTAATCCAGGAAGGGATCATTGCTTCTCTCCTGGCTACTTTTTTTGAAGTTAACTGGAAGTTCGGGTGTAATTGAAGACAGAATGTAAACCTTTAGGTTCTTTATACGAGAAGTTAATTAAGCAGGAGGAATCTGGATTTTGTTTGTCTTTTCTTCTTCAGGAAAGAAGTTGTGAGTAGGGTAGAGCTTTCAAAAATCATGAAGGAACAAGACCATATCCTGTGCAGGCAGAAAAGCATACCTCCTTCGGATGGTTCAGTCTTTGTTGTGGTGACTTGGAAATAGCACGGGTATTTCTGCTAAGCACTCTGCATCATTAAATACTGTAAGCTGTTTGCATTATTAATTGTTCTCACATTCTGTGAAGCAGGAAAACAGCCAAAGGTGCATAATCTTAATTCCCAGTCCCCTTATATAATTTAACTAGTGTTCAGTGACCTTTAGCTGGAGAATGGTTTTTCAAAAGCCTTTTCAAAATCTGTTTTTTACATGACATCCATATTTTCAGCTATGCCTGAGATTTTGCCAAGCTTAGGGGGAAGGTCAGGACATTATATAAAACAGATTATCTTGCTTCTAGCCACACTCCAATAAAGAAATAAAATAGATCAATAAAGCATGTTGAAACCATTATAATCCAGATTTTGGAAATTCCTGTTAGCAGAGCACTTGCAGGTATTAACAGAAAATATGTTTTCTTTAAGGATGAGTGGCTGCAATAGCTGCTGTCACTCAGTGACTGAGAGCTTACTCTGCACGCAGATATCATGCCCAGCTCAAAAATGTGTCATTCAGGTGGTAGTCGTGATATGTGCCTTATTATGGTCAGATTGGTAAAAGGAGAAGTATGTGAAAAATCTGATCACGCTTAAAACTAAGCTTGAAAATTTTTCACTGAGATGTTTGTATCTATGTAGTCCTGATTGGGCAACCACCTTTTTTCCCCTTTGTTAAGATAAAAAGTCAAATTATTTAACCTCTGTTTGCTTGAAGAATACTGATGGACAAATAACAGACACATAAGTAATAACAAAATGATCAAACTCAGTAATATGTCATCAGTGATCCAAACAGCAGAATTCATTGTTCTTTTTAAATAAAAGCAACCCAAAATCCTTTGTGTGTTCCGGAGCAAGGAATTCCCCAAGGAAAAAGAAAATCCAGAAAGTGCTTAATGCTTGACTTGCTGCGGTGTATTTCCTATTATAATAATGAAAAATTCCGTTTGTCACCTGCTGTATTTTCTAGCTATTCATCTTCTATATACATAAATCTTCAAGAGTAAGTTCAGGATATTAAGATAGAAGCAACAAAGAAAGATCAATATTTGCTATCTTCTTTTAAAAAAGTTTTACTTGGTATGAATGGATCCTGTTATAAAATATGGTCCATATATTGCACATTTTGGACTATGTTCTAGGCTGATCATCCATATTTCAAAGCAATGGAGAAGAGCATAGAAATGTGGGCAAGAGTGATTGATTTATTAATTTTTAGGGGAACTATTCTATTGTACATTGTTGCAATACAGTGACATTTCTTAATCTAAAAAAAATTTCAGGTTTTAAATGAGCTTAATTTTTCTATAGAAGATATTATTCCAATTCCTCTCCTTTTGATGCTCATAGAAATGTAGGCAAAACTGAATTACTCTCTCCTGAGAATGCTGGCACTTGAGTAGTCAGCAAAACAAACGACTAATGCTATAGGACTATGTATTTATTTATTTATAATGTTCCTAGCCCAAAGTGTTTTGCTGAGCACTGACATGTTGGGTAACTTGTGTTGTAGGGTATGTGTTGGTTTCCTATAGCTCTGGTAATTATAAGTACAAGAGGTCTATAAAGCAGTAAAGTTACTCCTTCTGCCAGGTGAGGCTTGTTTTCCAGGGCAGATGTTACACTTTGGTATTTAATATCTTAAGGGTTCAAGCTTCCAGAAGAGCATGCCCAGCTTCTCGGTGAGAGCAGAAGAAACTCAGCAAAATGAAGAAGTCAACCAGCCCCCCTTGAGCACGTGGGCCGTGGGCAGGAAATTTAATGCATTTTCCTGTTCTCCACTTCATCCCATTATTCTCAGTCTTATTTCTCATTACTTCTTGAAATTTAATCCTTACACATATAAGTAGTTAATCCTAATGGATGTCTGAAGGGTGAAGCATTATATGCCAATGTGAGGTGTCAGACCTTGAGGGTAAAAAATGGGAGTATGATTCTGTCCTTCCTCAGGAGACAACGGGCACATGCAATCTTTTTTTGTGTGTTGTGCTGGGAACAAAATACATGACTTTTATGTTTGAGTTCTAATGCCCAAGGCTAAATTTATAGGACTGACAGTTGCTATAGCTGTAGTGCTGTTAGTGGAGTGATCAGACTTGTTCTGGAAACTGCTGACATGGATCTCTAGCTCAACAGTTTCTGAAGTTAATTTTCTGAGTAAAGTCTCAATGTAACAGCTAGAACTGTTAAGTAACTTCCACAGAGATTTTGACTTCCAATGAATTTGTTAGGTTGGAGACATTCCTAAAGTAAATGCCATCTAGATTTTACATGATGTCACATCCAAAACATATTCCCCGAAAACGGACACACTCTGACTGGAGGAAACAAATACAGAGAACAGACTTTTTGTTCACCAGTTATTAATAAGTTTAACTTCAAAACACAAGTGCTTTTTGAAAAAGAAAAGCACATGCTGCTCCAATAAAGATCCTCAAGTAAATCCTTCTTAATAACTGTTGTTCCTACCTCCATTAGCACCTAAACCAGATAGAAATGAAGCTCATAAGCGCCACAGAGAGTAGATCAGCAAAACCTTTTCTATTGAAGTCACCTGTTACAAAATGTTTCCCTTTTAAAGCACATCCAAGCATAACAGCAGTCTCTTTCTCTATAGGTTAAGTAATCTTTTTTTCATTTGAAAGACTTAATTTAATTGTGTGCTTTTAGAGGGTGCTTTGCTGTTGTCCAATATTTGTTTATAGGGACTTTTATTGCAGGGAACTTTTTAGTTGTTGGTGTTTTGGTAGGATTTTTAAATTATTTTTTTAATTCATTTCCAGAAAACTTTAAATGTGAGGTCTGGTAAATTAACGTGTATTTTAACAGTGATGTAGAATTGCAAACCTCTGTTTTAGAAGTGAGGTGTAATGATCTATAGCTGTGAAGTTAACAAGCTATCAAACATTAGGCATTTTAAAAAATGAAACTGTAGTTTACCCTTAAGTATCCGGAGATGCTGAAATACAGGCTTTGCATCAGTTTTTAAAAAGCCCAATTCTGCAGTACAAGGGACATTTATTTACATTTTCTTGTCATATATTTTTTTTTAGTATTATGAATAATATCTTTTTTCTAGACATGTGAAATATAATTGAACCCTGAATACATGCCTGAAAGCATTCTGACAGCAAGTAGTCATTATAAACAGTGCATTAGTGGGCCTCACTTGAAGCTGAATAGTAGAGGATTGCTTATATTCAACAAATACAAATAAGATACTATTTCCTGATATAAAGGAGCATTCCTTGTGAAGGTGGCTTTGCAAACAGAGCTGTCTGGAAAGCAGAACTTACTGTCCTGAGTGCAGCACTCTGCCGCTCCTGGGTCCCAGACCAATTTTGCTGTGTGGCTGTCTGCCACTGTCTGTCCGTATACCAGCTCCGTCACCGCCGGCTCAGGGGTGTCCGTCCCCCCAGCCCTCCACTGGACAGTGGGAGTTTGTCCTTTGCCTCTTTAGCTGGGATTCATTTGCTGAAATGTAGACCTCTGTGGTGTCTCCTAATCTGAGGAAACTGCTAGATTCCGTTTGCAGTGAATGGAAAAAAGGATGAATGTCAGGGGCATGACTGATCTCATTCTGAAGGTGGATATGTGAAACAGGCCAGATGACCCTGGCCCTAAAAATGCCTTTTTCTCTGCTGTCTATTAACAGGGCCTATGGTGCAATCTACAGTTGAATGTTATGAAGCCTACCTTATGTGACCTGTCAAAGCTTAACCATCTAAACCTAAATGTTGCCAGTTAAATATATGTTTTGGGGAAATTCAGAATGGTCATAAACCAAGGAGAAGTAGTAGCCTGAGGAGCAAAAGCTATGAATATTCACCTACTTGAGGTCAAGTCTTGCTTGAAAATATTGGCCTTTCTCAGTTTACCATTTTATAAAGTACAATAATACTGCTTTTTAATTGTAAATGATTTTGTGCTCTCCATAAGGTAAACCAGGCCTACAGCCACAGTCATATAAGAAATAGACCATCAAGGTATGTAAGTCTTAATCTCTTTGCACCAGCTATTAAAGGTAACTTGATACAAAACCTGATGGATTAATCCTGATTTTCATGTGTGTTACTGTCTATACCTACAAGACAATAGGATATTAATTACTGAAATAGCTATTTCTGAAAGTACCATTATTCTGTAAAAAGAATATTTGGTACCTCTTTACCTTTGCTTTCTTTGAAAGCGTGTGTATGGAATTGGTCATAAATAGCTCCACCTAAAGAAAAAGGCTGAGGGGTTCTTTGTTTCAGAATGGGTCTGTGGAATAAGATTTGCATCTGCGTGATATTTACATTATAATGCAGCTCTTATTGACCTTTTGGCTCTAGGCAATGTTAAAAATGCTGAATTGCCTCTTTGATGCAAAACAGCAGCAGTGTCTCAAATAAAAGCTAAAAGCATATCTCTAATAAACAATCAACTGTTCTCTGTTAACAGAAGCAGGCTGAAGCCCGTCATCCACTTTAAGTGATACCTGTAATAAAAGTTCTCAGTTTGGCCATTGGAATCTAAATCACGCGGGATGAAAGCACGTTAAAATGGTGAACTAATATTGCTGCTTGGGACTGCGAGAAGGAAAAATTAATAAGAGACCGTGGGATCAAAGTTGGCTAGCTGTGATTGAAAATTAGAAGTGTTGAGCACTGTGTGATTTCTTTGGTGCAAATGGAATGAAAGCAATTTTGAAAGCTTAACAAGTCTCCTTCCCTGTTGCTCTTTGTAATTCAAAGCAAGTGTTGTTGCTGGTAATTTCTGCCAGAGTCTCGTGAAACCCCAATAGTTAGGGAGAATAATTCTGTTTGTTTTCTAAATTCTAATCTTTCTTTCTTATTACTCCTGAATGCAGGAATCAGGGTTAATTTTAGACAGGAAATGCTACTTGAATGTTATAAGCAATGACATCTGGGTAACTTGCAGAGGAACTCTGCAGTGTGCCCTGGAGTTACGGATCCCCTTTCGAGATGCCTGGGGGAACGTGCCACGGCTGCTGGCTGGTCCGGGTGCTTGGATTTCCTTTTGGTGGACTTGGGATGCAGTTGGACCATGGGCATGGAAGCTGCAATTTGATTCTTTAAATTATGCCCTGTTCCGAAGCGCCTTGCAATGTGATCTGTCCTAGTCTTGCCCATTTGATAAGTAAATTTGAGAATTAAATGTACTCAATCTCAAAGGAGGTCTAACTTCCGTCTGCTTAAATGCTGCATGCCTTTTTGCTATATTGTATTTAATCAAGTGCAAGAAAAGGAAATCTGACCTTTTTCTAAGATAAAATGTTGAGTGTCCCAGTGCCAACGGACTGTGATGGACGATGCAGTATCAGGCGTAGTACTGCTACGAGGAATGTTTTTACAAGCTTACAGTTTGCAGGCAGTGAAAGACAGCTAAAAGAAGTGATTCAGGTACCTAACTGTAGAAGACACCTGTACCTGCTGATATAACCTCTGTATGGTTGGCAGATGTGATATACAGGGTCTCTGGGGTACCTGTGCCCAACTGGAACATCAGTTGAGTCAGGAAGATACATGGATTGCAAATGGACTAGATACCAGTGTCTAGGCGTGTGAATTCCTCTTAAGGTGGGGAGAAGTTAACAGTGACCTCCTGGCCCTTCTTCTGCTTTAAGCACCTTAGCATGACAAGTTCTGATCTCCTCTTCCCTTACTGGCAGAGTAGTACTATGTCTGCTAGCACTCATCTTAACAAGTCAGCAAGGCCAAATTTGGGGATGACAATTTGGCTATCACCATTATAAGGGAAGGATAGCTGGGTTGACACATTTTAACTGTAGCATAATTCATACTCAGAACTCATAATTTCTGTAATAAATAGATTTTCATGTTGTATTTGTTTTCAGTTTACAAAGAGGGGCTATATGCTCTTTAAATTCTTCTGTGGCTTTTCTTAAGATGAGTAAATAAATAGGAAGACATCACCATAAGGTTTCCACAAGTTGTTTAAACAAGTGCCTCTTTGGTTCTATGGCATATCAAAACTGCCTTATAAAATGACAGCTGCTGCAGCTGTTAAAAATGTAAAAGCTATGGTGCAGAAAAAAGATCGTAAGTTGCCTTAGTACCTATACAATAGTTAAGTACTGACCAAGAGCTACTCTCTATCACAGAGGGGTAGCAGTCTTTTAAGTGCATGGCCAACATTTACACCTTTGTGTAGTCAAAGCAAATAATTCCATTTTATTTTCAGAGAAAACGTGCCTATTTTCAAATTAGTTATTTTATGTTGAAATGAAAACAGCAAACATACTGCTTCCCTAGATAGAACATCATTTTCCGCTTTAGGACATGATGAATGTACAGAAGTGAAGGGGAGATGTGAGCTGCTAAAGCATCACTTAATTTCTAGCAGTGCCTTAAATGATAAGGATTTAGTCTTGCAAGACTCAACAAAGCTGGGTGAAATTTTTTGGTGAAAATGGGGGGAAAGAGGGGAGTCTGGGACACAAATAATTCCTGGTTTTGGACAAACTGTTATTGTGAGGACTCCTGTAAGGCTTAATATGGCCTAAAGTCATCATGCAGGAAATTTAGATGTGTGAGGGCCTCATGAAAATACAGTTAGAAACACACTTCCAGACATAGTAAGGAAAGGCAGAACTACTCAGGTAAGAGAATACTACTTGGAATAATACTTCAATAATTCTTCTTGCTGATTAGGTGTGCATTTATTGGCAATTGTTGTTGTGCTGCTGCCCCCCTCCACTGCCCTGAAACTTCTTTGTACTTCCCAGTTTTTCTTTTTAATTAGTTCTCTTCTTTGGTCCTAACATGTAGGACAATTAAACAAGGCTCTCCAGGCTGCTAGTAAGATCAAAATCTGTAAAATGAAATGGAAGATGGAAGGGAAACTTTGTTTGAACATTAAACAAAGAAAAATAATTATGATGAAGATCATAATAATGAGTCCTCAATTACTGCAGCAGTCTGGCCATGAAACTATAAAAAGGGGGGGAAAAAAAATCTACCCTAGCATCTCTCATTTTAATTAAACTGTGTTATTTTAAAGTGCTGCCATAAATTTTACCACCAGATTTACAAATCCTGACTTTGGGCCTAAGTCTGATTTCAGATCAGGAGGTGTTATGTCCACACAGGTTTCTGTCGATTTACTTCAGAATAACTTTGATGTAGGAAAGGGCTTTTGCCTCTTTTGTAGACCAAGACAGATATAATACAAAGAAAGCAGCAGATGAAAGAATGCGGCCACAAACCAGCAGCTTATGGTGCCTTCTGAGAGAAAAACCTCATATTGGTGTGCTTATTTTAACTTACTGAGTCTCCACAGCATCAGACTGAGCTGTACAAAGTTAACTTTGACCACCCCTGAAATGCAATAGTCTCTTAAGAGAGTGTGCGACTGCATTGACAAGTTCCCCCGAGGAAATGGAGGGGAGTGGGGGGCCTGCAGGAGCTGCCCGTCGTTGAACTGCAATTACCTGGGTGGAAATCTGATTAGGGCGCTGTCACTGACACAGCTGACTTCATAAAGTTGCTACCTGATCTTTATTGATCCTAACTGGACTCTGAATTTATTGTTCTTTTGAAAGACCAGCTATTTTACGTAATATCTGTGATGTGCTTTTTGGAATAATCCTAGGTGGTGGTTTTGGGATGGGGAAATGATCTTGGATCATTCGTGTAGACAATAGATGGCTTCAGTTTTCTCTCTTATTAAGACACTGTTCTTTCTCTTGTTTTTATGGTAGAAAACTGCCTCTGTGATAGTGAAGAGATATTGTTGGTAACTCTACAACAGGTTGGTGAAACGCGGGAAGGTTATCTCTTGGCTCATCACATCCCTCAGGTAGGCTGGCAGTATTTTTTTCAAAAATCGCTCCTGTGCCACAATCAGCATGTTTGCAACCTTGCAAAATGTGAGAAGGTATACATACTTGTTCATCTTCAACAGGCTTTCATTTCTGCAGTAAGAACAGCAGTCTTGCTGGGTCCAAATTACCTACTCTGGGCACCGTGAAAACTCTAGGGGATTCACTTGTTAAATCAACCCTTCAACTAATATACATAGGGGTTGCCTTTTTTTCTGCAGGCATGAGACTAGCACATCCATTTAGACCAGTGAGACACCTTTGTTTTAGGAAAATTCTTATTCTCTACAGGGATTTTGTTACATTTATGCAGTAATTTTTACTCACATAAAGCTACATTTAGTTTTATGCTTTTTTATTTTTGTCTTCTATTATAAGCCTGCTAATAGAAACTTGAGACCTGTACAGCCTCCTTTGTTTTTGTGCATTTGGGAAGAATTGGAATTTTTCCATCCTTCTCTGTTGGATTTTAAAAGTGACACCATCTTTCCCTTGCATCAGTGCTGAAAAAGCATGTTATAACTGAGGTGCAACTGCAGACTCGAGTAATGACTTAATACCCACCCTCATCTCCTGTTATATTACCAGAAGAATAATGTAATTGAACTATAACGTCATTTTGGAAACTTGTCAGTGGGATTAAAGGAAGACCAGACATATTTTGGCTAGTGTGTGACTTTCAGAGATACTTCACACATTGCAGAAAGTTATTAAGAGGTTATAGCAGCTATGAAATGTATTTTAAAAGAAAACTAACTGTATAATTATTTGGCTTTGATGAAACTGCTGCTGGTGTCAACTGTCTAGCACTAATCTCAACACTACATTGAAGCAGAATGTAGATGGCTTTACGGTCTTCCGTTGTTCTACAGCTAGAAGTACTGGTGCCAGTATTGCCCGATATCACTGTTAACACAAAAAAATCACTGCCTGCCATAGTAAAAATAATAATAATTAAAAAAAAAAAGCACAGCCAAGAGTATTAGAGACTTCGTTGTCAAAAGCTATCCACAGGACACAAGATTAGAAGTACTTACTGCCATGTCCTCATCGCAAAGGTTGTGTTTTAGCAATTTCCTATTCAGCAAAAAATGTACCTTTGGCATCCCCTGCCATAGCAGCAAGATGACCATACAGTTTAGCCTTTTGCTCTGGTCATTCATGTGTGGCTAAAGATTCCCTTGCATGATGGATTTTTCCATATTTTTTCTTACTGTAACTACTACAATTTTAGAGTTGCTGAATGTTTTGACCTCAGCTGCAGCCGAAGCTGATCCTCTTTCTTTGTGTTCTATTTTGACAGTATTTTTCTCTTCTTTTGGCATACTACTGGGTTTGGGGAGACAATTTTAAGTACCAAAAGATCAAGAGCTGGGAATGGGACTGTGACAATTAAATGGTCTTAAGATTTCCTCCTGCTATGCTGTAAGTTAGTGAAGACATTTCTATGAAAACCAAAATATCAAAATTAACATGAAGTGGAGGTAAAACTCAAACATGTACAGTGTTGTTTAATTACCTATAAAGATAATGAATAATTTCATAACATCTTCATTTTGATTTTATGTATGCTTGAGTGTGTGATGGACAAAGAAGTGCTCACAGCCAAGTTGGAACAGGTAGAAATGCTTCCTCACAGACCTCAAATCTTTTTGACCTGACATTCATGACATGTAGTGATATGCAATTTCCGGAAAGAAGATCTGAGTATGAGGCAGCTGTCAGGGGAGAGTGAGGAATGCAGGCATGTATCGTGTTATGCCCCAACCTTGTAAAATGTCCATCTCCTACGCTTTTTCATATAGAGAGTTTTCAGCAGAGGAGCGGTACAGAAGCTATGCGTTGAACTGTAGACTTCAAATGGAAAATGTTGTCTGCTGGCCTGTTTCGTGTGTTGTTGATAAAGTAGACTTTAAACAAAGGAAGAACCAAGCTTTAAGCTACTTCTGCAAAGTAGCTCTGTAGAAACCTGAGGAATAAGGTCCCAGAGTTGTCTCAGCTTCTGTTGGGTATTCGGAGTCGTATGTGCTGTCCTTGTGTATACGAGATGAAAACATTAGATGTAGAGTAGAAATGGAGGTCCAGGTCTTTATAAAGCTGCAAATGGTAATAAAAAGTGTATTTTTCGAGGTGTTCAGGAAGGATGTTCTAAAGCATGTAATTGAATAGTCTTCCTCTGTCCTCTTTTATGCATTGAGTAGAAGTCCGTACTATTGCTCTTCCTCAGTAACTGCGTAATTTTTCTCATTTATTCTGTCCTGAGATATTGCAACTGTAGTCATTCATAAGACATCTCTGTTCATAGACGGCCTTTGCTTATACTTGGTTTTGTCTGGCACCGTATTGCCCCGTACTTTAGTATTGCTATGACTTCAGAGGTTTTTTTTCTCAGAATTCTTACTACTTCTGTCCCATCAGCAATTTTTCCCGTTATACCCCATTTCTCATTTCGCCAATAAACGCAGCAAAGAGCATTAGTATTATTACAATTCCATTGAGTATATTGTAACTCAATGATCTTCTGCCTTAAAAAGCACTCTTCTTCAGTTTTTAATCTGTAACAGAACTTTCCTTTTATTTTTCTTAGTTACTGAACTTACTTTATTGCATTGAGTGCAAAAATCTGTAAAAAATCTTTTTGAAACTCTGAATCTGAATCTACCTTCCAGCTTCTGTTTCTGTTTTAGGAATGTCTTGCAGTTGTCTAGAGGAGGAGGACAAATCTCATGCTCAGAAATTTCTAGTGAAAATTCTTGTGTAGGCATTTTCATGCTGTCTACAGCTCAAATCTTAAGTGTGTGTTTATATATACGTGTATATTCTACATGAAGTACCAAGAATCAAACGTTTTAGTAGAATTTTGTGCACACGTTGCGTTCATACTCTAAAAACAAAACACAGAGAAGACTAGCTGCAATAAATTTGTTATCTCAGCATCTACCAGGGTAAAAACCCTGCCGTTTTCTGATACATTACAATGTTTCTTATTGTCACCTCTTGTTTTTCTGAATACATCTATCATCTATGCACTATTGTGAAACTCATTAGAAAGCTGGGCTGCTTTTCAAAGCTAGCTGCTCCCTTGCTTGACTGGAGTGGTGGCATGCAACAATAAGTTGTTTCTTCTGTGATTCCTTTTACGTTCCCAGGGTCTGCTAGTCCCAGGTATGAGCAAATTGTGCCTAGCCGTGCTTATATGGGTAATGATATATTTTTTGCCATCCAATGGCAGCTTCTTGCATTTTTTTGTGCCTTAAACAAGATTTTCTGCCAAATTTTGTCCATCACTATGTCATAATAATACATAGTGTTACTTTCGTGTAGCTAGAGAGAAGATTGCCGTAGATTGGATCTAGCATAATAACGTCTTGACACACACTAGAGTACATACAATTACTTCAACTGGTAGTTAACATCCATGCGAAAATCTTTTCCTAGAGAGATGGAGCCTAAAAATAACCAGTGACCTCTGACTCTCCATCTGGCTGCACTTGGTTTAAAGCTGGGCTGTGTAATGCTAGATAAGCAGAGGAACTACACCACCTTTTGTTGTGAGAGCCTTTTATGACCCAAAAGGATTATATGGATGTGTCTGAAAAGCAGAGGAGCTCAGGGACAGGTCAGAAAGACAAGCACAGGAGGGGGAAACAAGGCAATTTTTTCAAGTTCCTCTTTTCCCTGTAATAGGTGTGCCCTCCAAACCCTCTCTTCCAATTTTTCCCAGTGTTGTTTCCTCAGTTATCAACATTTTCTCTGCCCAAAGATATGTCCATCCTGGTATATTTGGCAGACTACTGGCTTTACTTTAATGCTAGGTGTTGTTACGTGGATGGGTGGTTCTGTTTCTTGTTTTTGTTATGCTGCCGTTATCTGACCCTGGGGCATTGTAAAGAGGCCTTGTAGCAGATACAGCCTGCTGTAAGTTTACCTCACCTAGATGACTCCTTTTACCTGCCTTGAGTGTTATGGGGTAGTTCACCTGGTAAAAACCTCATTCTGCTGCCTCCTCTTCTGAAGGAGCTTGCAATTTATCCCTCTTGTCGATGCACATATACACAAGTCTTAAATGGGTTGGTAGGTAATCATTGTGTTGAAGTGGCAGGCAGTAGTTGCTGTATTAAAATTCTATGTAGCTTATTTGACTTGCAGGACTGCAGCAGAATTGTATGCACCTCGCCAGCAAGTTGATTGGAGATGCCTTAGGCATCATCTTTTCCAATTTTAAAAAAATTAATCATGCATAGTTTTCATATTAACTTAGAACAGGGCAAGGGATGAAAATGAGACAGTTCTTGCAACACGATCTGCATGTTCCGTGTCTTCTTATGAGCCCAGTCTAACCTCTGTCTGCCTCTGATGGCCCATACCTGAAAGAAGAAAAGGAGAAGTATTGTAATGAATCCATCTTCTCCAGGCAGGGTTTCTATTCCTCGTAGAAAAGATGCAAATGAAAAAAAGGTGTTGGAGTTGCTGAACATTCATGCTGACCTTGCCAGCACTGGAATGGCTATGGTAACGTATGTTAGCATGTGTCACGATGTTAACACGGTGAAGGTGGAGATGCTGTCTAGCAGAGGTGCAGAGTATTTGCATAGTACAAAAAAATGACAAATGACATAATTTAAGCCTGCACAAGTACTCAGTTGTTAGTGAATCTGTTTCTACACCAGGGATTTTGCTATCTTTATTTGGGTTGACAAAGTAATTTAGTCTCCTCTCCACTGCCAATGGGTGTAGTTGTAATGGCAAACCTTTTTGTATAGACAGTGTCCTCTCAAAAGAACAGGAATTCCTCTCAAAAGTATAGGAATTACAGCAGTCTAAAGAGCCACCTTTGCACATCTAACAATATTTGGGGGAAGAGACAGAGGCTATCACGGGCTTTAGTAGTCACCCGTCTTTACATAGCCGATTGCAACAATTTTAGTGAAGCAGGGACAATCTTGCTCGGCTTCCCATGTTAAGAGGAAGTCTTTGGCTCTGGTCCATCAGTAGAGCTGGATGAGGAAGCATGTTGTACCACACAGCTGTATTTTCCCTAGCGTTGGGTCCAGCTGGGTTTTGAGAACTGACCAAGTCTTGTTGATGTGTTTGTACTACAGATGGGAGGGATGCCTGCCACGTCAATGAACTGTGTGGATGGACGGTGGCACCGGAGCAGCCACAGCAGCATGAATACCCGGGGTGAGAAGATGCCTGTGTATGCCTGTATACAGAGTGGTCTGAGGCATTTCTTTTGTGTAGGTTGGTTTACATTTGTAAATTAAAGACCCAATCCCTGTCTTAAAGGGTTTGAGCCTAAACCCTCCTGAAATACGTGGGACTGTTTAGCAGATTAAAGTTAAGCAATAGGAGTCAGTGGGTAGGCAGTGGGACTTGTGATGTGAGCTGTGAATACAAGAAAGGGGAAGTGGCAAGTGGTGAAAACAGAAGTCCCAGGATCCTCCCATGTTCACAGTCATTTGGAGGTTATAAATTGCTTTCCTCATTTTAAAAGCAGAGTGAAAATTCCCTCTTGTTTGCTACTCACTTGGGGGAAGTTTGGAGAAAATTACCAAAATTTTACATTAGAAAACCTGACAGGTACTCTAAAATAAGACCATTTTGCTGTTTATAATTCACTAATCTGTAATGATTTTCACAGCAGACAGTGATGCCACAAGCACAAGATCATGACAAAAGTTATGAAAAAAACAATAGAAGCAAGTTACATAATAATAGATATACTGAACCCAACAGACAAAAGAGGGTGGACTGCTATTTAAAACAAAATAAATTGCTTGATAGCCATGTAAAAATAAAATGATCAGTACCATCAGTGTCTCTTCAGTTACGTGCTGAGATTAGTCAGTGATTATTTCATTGGGCGACATTCTGGAATAAGTGTAGTTACATCACGTAGACTAGGCCATGCATTTCGTTCTGCACTCCTGTGCAGAAGGTAAATGTAATGATTGCTGCCCTTTTTCTTTCATGCGGCTTGTATAGTATGATAAATAAATTTACTGTGTTCCTGATTACTACCACCAGCTGGTAGAGTTACTTTCACAGTGGAGGTAGTTTATATTATAAGGTTCAGCATTTTCTTGATGATTCTTGTCAGAGGTGGTTGTGCAGCCAACGCACATTTCTTTGAATAACTGAATGCAAGAAGCTGCTTCTGGACCTTCATCCCTGTCTCCTCCCAAGAGAACATGAAGCTGAATTTTTCTTCCTTTTAATTTGGTTTCTCTGTTTTTCACATGTAACCTACGTACAGGGAGTTACAGTAGAGTAATGAATTTCAGGGTACAAATGTTATTTGCTTCAAAATGAGGATCTGCCAAACTTACTTTGATCCATGAAATATGTCTGAATGCTTTTTTTTATTTGTTATTGGATATATATTGAAAAAGTTCATGGCTGATAATCTGCTGAAGTGGTGCTTTTTATGTCTAGAAAACTCTGCCTGAATAAGCAGGAGTTTAAGATCTCTGTGAGAACTGAACAACATTCAAATAGTTAATGCCTTAAACACAGCAAACAGGTATCTCTTGAAGGGTATTATGTGCTCATTAAGGTCTGAAACATAGATAGACTCTCTGGTGTAAGGTAATCGAACAAAGAATATATGAATTATAAGAAATGAAACAACTACAGTGGAAAAAATCCTGCTTATTTTATTCTGACATCCGAATTACCCCATTACCCCATTTTTGGAGCCATATCTGAGAGCAAAGTTGGCCCAAATCACATTCACTCGCAAAAGGGCATGAAAAGAAGATACTGCACTAAAGCATTAGCCTGTTGGTTTATAAGTATAGTGAGATCAGTCTCTCGCTGTACTAACGTACCACTTCTTCCTATCTACAGCTCAAATTGGCTCAGCCAACTTTGTACTTCAAGAGAGTTTTACTAAAAAAAGTGAAATATTACTGGTTTGAAGTTTTTCTGGGGGAATTAGTTTGAAATATTTAAGCACTACAAAGGTTTCTGACCTAAATGAACAATATAAGAGACCCAGGGGTCTGCTTTACCTTTGACTTTTTTTCCACCTGGAGAAAACTTAATGTAATAGTTACAATGTGCTATAATCTGTCTCTCAGAGGTCCCATTCAGAAATTTATCTTCCTCATCTTTGGTATTTAAATCTGACCACTACTTCCTGAGGAATTTAAAAGGGAAATGTTGAGATGTTCATAGTTTAAGTGCATACAGATGTCAAATTGCTTTGTGAATGATATTCAACAATGTTAATGGAAAAAAAAATCCTATGATAGAAATTAGTGAAGATCAGGATTTTTTTTTTCTTATGTTTCCTTAAAGTTGTTGAAAAATAAATCTCAGAAAACTTCCCTCTGAACTGAAAGCAAGGAATTAAAAGAACACAGTGTGGTGTATTTTTTCTTTTTTGATATGAGTGGATAGTCTAAAACAAAAGAAAAAATTTCAAGCAAAAATAAAGAAAACATATTTTCTTTTTTTTTTTTTCTCCAGAGTTGAAGTATATCTGGAAAGGGTTTATGCAAGTTCATGGTGGTAGATGTGTTCTGGCAATTAAAATAGTGATAATTCAGATGCAACTTCTGTGTCAAGAGATCTTGGAACTGTAGCTGTAGTCAGCTCTTCGTTGCCTGCAGGCGGATGGCGTTTGTTGGGGAACCCAGTTTGCCAGGTCTTGAAGAACTGCTGTGGTGGTGGCATTGAGCTGGTATACAGCAGTTAATGAGGTCACCAGAAATGACTTCTTTGTTGTGAAAAGAAATGTTCCTAGAAGAGAAAGGTGAATAACACTGGCTCAGCATTAACCACAGACCTCTGGTCTTGCTTTTTTCCACTAGAAAAAAAAACCTTTGTATTTTTTCTTTCCCTTAACTTTCAGTTGAGAGTGCACCAAGGGAACACATCAGGTTATCATGGAAAGGCTTCAACGTGAAGAAGTATATGACTAATTGATTGAACTGTTCAAACCTGGAAAAATGGTGAGATCTGTTAGTTACAATGTTTGTTTCTCCAATTTTCTTGCCGTGCTTGGCCAACCTACTAGTGTGAATAGCAGTTCTAGAACTGGGCCAAACTGTGATGTCATTAATGTTTTGGAGATGTAGATGAAGGTGGAAGCTGGCCAGCTGATGGGACGAGGCTGCACAACGTCCAAAAGCAGCAGTGCTGCGTTCTGCCTTGGTGGAGGTGTCACTCTGAAGGCTGCCCTTTAGTGTGATTCACCCAAAGCATTTCTGTTTTATTTCTGTCCGCAATGGCTTTGGAGGCTAACCCAAAGGTGTTTTTCTGACTGAACGGGTTTTGTTGATATACGCACTGGGGACAGGAGAGAATGCAGAGATAAGCATGCAACAACTGAATTGTGTAAATGAACAGTTGTGACCCTGAGTTCTTCCAGTGGTTCTATGATTTAATACTCTCTGCTTCAAGTGAGATTTACTACACAGTCTGCATCCTCAGAGTCTGTAGCACAGAATTTCGTTGTACTAGATGCTTCTGTTAAATGACTTCCAGCTTCTTTTGTGCATTATTCTAAAAGGGGGAAAATATATAGAATAGGAGGCAAAAAGAAAAAAAAAAGGTTTTACTGCAGGATAGAAAGAAAGGAGGATTAAAAAAATGGAAAGAAACAAACTGGTATTTGCTAGCTGGCTGTTCACGTTAATCCTCTTTAACACACACGTGACTTCAGCTGGAAAACCTCTTGCATTTTTCAATCTGTTGTGGAGCAGTGAGCTTAGTGACAGTCATAATAACCTTTAAAAATCTCTAAGCAGTTTCTAGCCCTTCTCAGTGTCACTCTCTGACTCTGTAGGCTGTCAGACTGGCACTGCTCAGAGACCTAGGACCAAATGATAAATAGTAACCCTGCTTCTATATATTTCACATAGTCTGTTGTGCCATGACTAGTGGTTCAAAATTACATGTCAGAAATTGATGTGTGGATTTTAATGCCACTTTTGAAAAGAGACAAACAGAGAATTTTTATTTTCAAAGTGGAATTTAATAATTTGTAGTGTATGCCATAAAAAACTTACACTGGAATTCCCTTATTTCAGTTGTTGAGATATTTCAGCGGAGCTACTACAAGTCCTGAAAGGACAAAGCAGAACATAATTATGAAGGCTTTCCCTCTTGAATGATCATAGAGGTAATAAATTTTTTTTAAAAAAAGTAGTACAATAGATCATTTTGTCTCTTGTGTTGTCGAAGTTGGAGTAGGTTCATACATTGTCATTTGCAATACTTACTCAGATTAATTTGAGGTGTCTCAAGGACCTGGATTTACTACCATATATGCTCAGAGCTACAGGCACCGGGCTATTTCAGTTGTTTTTTCTTTACTGGGAGGTGTCTTAAATGGATTATCAGGAAATATGGGCTGACTGAGAACACTGTCACAAATAATCATGGCTCATATGGCCTGACAGTGTGGAGAAACTGTATGACAATGGTTTTAGACCTTAAAATAAAACTTTTACCTTTGACAATTCAGAAGAAAGACCAAAAAGCTAGAAAATAAAGAAGATAGTCAGGCCTAGAGTTTTTTTCCCACCCTTAATTTTTCGGTATTTTCTGAGCATAAGAACTGAAAAGAACAGCTGACTGCCTGAAGTGCTACTGTATGCTGAGCTCGAGTGGAGTTTATTTTTTCTCTTTCGTGGTATCAGTCTGTCTTTATTTTGCCTAAATTTTTAATACAGGAATACTGACGAACTTTGCTGATGATTCCTTTCATATTGTAAGAAATGAGATATGTAAGTGTCTGGAAACAGCAAAGGATCTCTTCACAGATCTCCTCAATTATGAGAGCTTGAATATTGCTGTGTATAAATGCTTCGGTTAGACTGATTGCCAATAAACATTGTAAACCTATAGAAACCCAATGAAGGGTGAAACATGGAGAATATATCTGAAAATATCTGTTTTGCATGATGATTGTGGGATGAGATGTCATGAATACACATGAGGATGTATTTTATCATACTAAAGTATTATCCTTAAATCAAATTTTGATTAATTGATGCTGACAGACTCTTCTTCCTACGTGATTTCCAGGTCCTAGCTAGTATTAATGAGTGCAATGGCAATTTTGATACTGTTTTATAAATGGAAGTGTGTCAGTCATGGTTTCATCCACAGCTTCTTTTGTTAACTCAAAAGGTCATCTGTAAAATTTACATGTGCATGTAAATTTAAAAGACATTTATTTTTAACTTGTAAAATGATACAGTGAGAGTGATTAAAAAGCATCCTGGAAAGTGAGACATCATAAACAGAGGGAAAACCCTTTGGGAATGTGACCCTGAGAAGTCTGGGAACCTGGTCCACAAATCCTACTGCCACTAAAATTCTGATGGCAGGTAGTAAAACTCAGTACGAATGTTGAATTGTATTTGAAACGATTTTTTAAAATGAAGTAACAGTGAAGCAGTGTATGACTGCACTTAGATAAACCTTCCGCCAGGTGATATTTGAAAGATAAAACTTATGAAGGGACAATATATGAATGGAAGCAGCCAGGCAGGCTGGGGGAGTGGCCATCAATTTATGCACACAACTGCATTTTCAACATAATTAGCTGTCTAATTGAGCATTGTAATTTAACTGACGCATTTAAACATGTAATTTATTTGAATGCACACTGCTTGTAAGCTGTTGGTAATGTTTTGCTCTTCAGGATGGTGCCAGACTCTAGAAGATGAAAATATCCTTCTGATGAACAGAAAAAGAACCCAAAAGAATATATTGAGGAGCCTTGAATACAAATAAATTTCTGTAATTTCAAATCAGAAGAGGAGTATGGAAGCAGAAAAGCCATGCAGATAAAGTACTGAGCATAACTGTAAGCAGCATCTTAATTTTTAAATACCAAAGATGTTGTACTGCCCTTCATGTTATCAGGTTATCGTGCAAAGCTGACTAGTTTAGCTGGCAGCTAGGTAGGAAGGAGCTTTTGGTAACTGAGAGATTTAAACTGCACATCTGTCTTGTCTGGAGGAGAGAAGTATCCCTTTATCAATGTGATAGATATTGCCAATAGGTCAGAGTTCATGCAGGGGCAGATGCTGAACCTGAAGTTGATAGGCTACTCTACAAGGTGATCACTGAAGTAGAGGTTATTTTTAACTTCTGCACCGATCATGCTGGAGTGGTGCTGGTGCCCGCCTGCCATTTTGGCTGCTGTTCTCCCTTGCGGTTCTTATAGCAGTGCCTCAGGTGTGGCTGGCCCTTCTCATATCTGAACAGGGACAAGGGCGTGTAATCCCTAGGCTCTGTTAAAATACACCCAGAGAGTAGCCTGTCAACCGGTTGCAGAGAAAGGAGCCAAAAGTCCCTTCGTTCATTCATTCACGTTTGCAAACTCCCTGATGTGCCAAAATGTTCACTCTCTGGGTGATAGCTAAGCACCTGGACAGTTGTTTTCAAGGCAAAAACAAAACGATGCATATTTGGTTTTGTTCCCAGATTTTTTTTTTACTTTCAGGGTTTATTAGCTGAACAAAATAGTTGCAGGTTTCCTTTTAACCCAGTAAACTTTTGTCCTGTTACACCTCATTATATATTTTGTGGTGCTGAGTTTTGAATCTGCTGTTTCAATTACAGAAATTGCCAACAGACGTATGAAAATCCAGAATACAGAGGCTGAAGTGTTCCTGTTTCTTAGCTTTGGAATTACTTTTGCATACTCTGACAATTTCCCCTTATAAACTAAGTCTGTGATAGCTACAGTTATGGAATGCAAGAAAACGAATGCAAAATTTTACTGCCAAAATAGAGAAGAAAACAACTTTTTCAAACCAGAGGTTGGCACAATTCCTGGCTTTTCTCCCCATTTTTCTCTCTGCTCTCCACCCTCCCAAGTCAGTAATTATCAGAAGTGGAGAAAAAGAAGAAAATGCACGGCCATGTGAGAGGAAATAAAAATGTATGGGTCTTTTACCCTAAGGAGTTGCAGCTTTCTTGCTGACAAGACATATTGTGATTTCATGTCATTTGAGTTTATTATGCTCAGTGTAGCGTAAGAGGTGATGGAAGAAGTTCTGCCCTGGTGTATGTGGGGTGAGGAGTTTTAGCGTCAGTCTTTAGCCTAAATGATTGAAAACTGCATTTGTATTGTTTGTTTAAATCAAAAGAAAATGTACTGACTAAGCTGATGACACATTGGACTGTTTGGGTTAGGAAGATTACTTCATTTTTGGATTGAACAAGATGAATTCACTTATTAAGAGATCCTGAAGCTTATAGAGGTGGATTTTTTTGTGTCTGGATAGATAAGGCTGGGGTAGGATAAGCTCACAAGGTAAGATAAAACAGGGTATGTAAAAAGCTCTCCCAAATCTCAGAGAGACTCATCTGTCACTGTGGCTCCAGTGTTGGTGCATAAGTTCCCAAATACATGGTTGCATGTTTGTGCCATGCAGAAGACAGGAGGAAAGGGAATTCTTCCAGGACAACTGGACTTTGTACCCTTCATGGAGAGATGAAGGGAGAGTTAGGAAGATGGACAGTGGCTCAGAGCATGGTTTCTCATTTCCAGTTCTCTGACAGAGTAATTGTCAGGAGGTTGAATTTCTATTTCGTCGCCCAGTGTGTTCAGAATAGCTTTTGTCAGGAGAAGCAATATTAGAAATATAATGCGAAATACATTCTATAAAATAAAATTCTTCACTACTTTGACCTTTCGGTCCTTTGCACTGTGCTTCATGATGATATCCTCCGTTCTGTGAAGGTTAGCAAGGATGTCCATACGAAGGAGAGAGCCCATCAAAAAACTCTCTACTCTGGCTGCAGGATCTGTTGGCACTTTTTGGTACTTTGACTGTTAGTGCCTCTTCTGTTCTTCCTTGATGAGAAAGGAACAATGAAGCCTTTCCCATCTGAAAGGGGAGGACCAGTGGAAGGGGAGAATCAGTGGAATTACTCCCATATTACCTGTAATAGGGTAGTTCCTATTTTAACGATATTGCTCATTCTTGCTGTGCTGCCTAGAGAAAAATAGAAATCCCCGAGTTGAGTTGACTCTGTGCTGGAGGAAAGCAGATGTGGCAGCCCCCAGACTAGCTCAAGAAATGGCACCAATGCCAAAAGGCAATCTGATAACTGCTGTTTCCTCACTGAGGTTTCTGCTTGGTTGTGCCCTAGTGTGGACACACAAGGCTGGCTCAGCTGGCTGGTCAAGTCCTCCTCCAGTGTGCAAGGCTGGCATAGCCTGAGGGGCAGGCAGGACAATCAAAAGCTCTGGATTAAACTGCTTTGCTTGGGTGCAGGCTTACCTGAGCCATCTGGGATAATGACGGGTGCCTGGATCAAAGAGTGAATTCTACATTATTCATGGAGATTCACTGAGACTTGGGCATTTGGTGCTCCCTGGAAAAGGGGCATGTAAAAATATGGAAAAATAAGAGAAAATTCTGAATGGCTCTACTTTAGCTCAGAATTTACAGAGTGTGCTTTAAGTGGGAGAAAAGATGAGAAATAAAGATGAAAAATGAAAATAAAGCAACAACTAATGGCAAGATATCCCTCATGTACCAACCTCATTACTGTCATGTCTGAGGAGGTGCCTTTAAATCTATGTTGTTTTCAGGAAACTGAGTTGGGATGTTTTCCCTAGTTTCCCTGAAAGGGTTTAATAAATTGAAGTTTATTATTAATAAAAATATACTCAGATGATTAGCATGATCTCACTGCTTAGACTATACCTGTCCAAATAAACATTTGTTCCATTTTTTTCTTTAAGAATAAATAAAAGCCTGCATTTGTGTAACCTAAATAGAAATTGATATAGGAGCAGGTCAAGTTTCCCCCAACTTAAATTTCTGTGGTACTTTGACCTATTCTCCGGTAAGCGTTCACATGATTTACAGTGCAGGACCTTTCCCTACTCCCTCTTTGAGCCTTCTGTATGCGGAAGGAGTACCGTTTACAGGGAGGTATTGTGCTGCTTGAAAATGACCGTAGTTAACTCCATGTACTGCTTTTGCTCAAGTAAAATTTGTACTTTGACTCATAAAGCTGATGGGGATACCCTGTAATGGAGGGAGATATCTATGTACTCAGGACCGTATACTTAAGGGGAAGGTCCCTTCTGTGTGTGACAGGTTATGCAGTGGGCAGGACTGGCTTTTGCTATAGAGATGGCTGGTTATACATTTTCTACTCTACGTATTGGCTCCAAATTGCAGCAGCGTGTGTGTGAGAGAGGATTGGGAGTCTTTCATCCCATTGAACCCCTCTCTGCTACTCTCCCTACACAGAGGGGCCTGGACCCTCTGGAAAAGTGTGAGCAATACTGATTATATCAATTTATTTTAAGGCAGGAGTCCTCAAAGTGTGCTCTTGGAGTCCTTTCCTCCTTGAAGTGCAAGATACTAACAAAGAAGAATAAACCACTGTAGCTAATGTCTGTTTTGTTGTAAAAGAGACTATGATAAAAGTGGAGGCATTTGGTAGAAAAGCTTTCTCTCTTAATTTTTGGAGGGAGGGATGGGAAAAAGCTAGAATTGGTGCATTATACACGGAGGGAGTTGAGCTGTTGGCTGTTTGTAAGCTTATATGTAACGCATGAATTTGAAATGTACGTAGAAGTCCATATTACTGCTTTTTGTTGTCCTGGAGACTTGACTTCTGAGGCTCTGGATAACCTGTACCTCCCCGCAAGTGTGGTGAGGGGGAAGAGGGCAGATTTCTGACATGGTATCTGTTTTGCACAAAGTTTTAAAGTCTAGAGTAGACAAGACAGAGATACCATCATGATGCCCATGCACTGCATGCTCCTGCTGTACGTTGGCTTCATAATCTTCTTAGTAAATGTCACAAAACACAATAAAATTACTATGCTTGAATAGACAGTGTCTCTGAAGAATATATTGTGAATGTGGAAAAGAGGAACTTTGCTTTCAGAGAAGAAACAGAGGCTGACCTCAGCACTAAGATGCTCCTCTCTATTGAAATGTGGGAATAATATATGGAGCTGCACTAATACAAACTGCTGAAGCACCTTGGCAGTGCTCCAAACGAGTGCCCTTTTTGATGGAGCTTTTAATACTTCAAGAAGACATAGTATGCACATTTAGATGCCAATAAAATGATTCCCTGTAGGTTCTATAGGCTGCATTTCAATGCTAAATTACGATGACAGTGTGAATGATTGACCACCAGTCACTAGTGAAGCATTTCTGCACACACGTGCTTTTGCTTTTCTGCGGTTTAATCCCTTCTTGTGGTAAACTCTGTCACTGCTTCAACCCTTAATTGGGGTGCTGCTGTCCGTCTCTCTCAGTGCCCATGTTGTGCCATTGCTGCTGACGCTAAAGAAGCCCTAACCACCTGGCAGTTTATTGACTGGAGCCTGACCTTATTGTGTTCATGACCTGCAAGAGGCTGCAGCCAAGACTTGTTTGGTCTCCAGACAAAAAACTACATTAAATGAACCAAAAGAGAAATCCATAGATGCAGCTATTGCTGCATCTGGCAATTCAGAGAGGAATGAGAAGGGAACTAAAAATCCCATTACAATTATTCTTGGGTAAGAGTGTAGTTTTCTGTTTCAGAAAAATCAAATAACTTTAAATGTATGCTCCATCTAGTCCGAGCTGTATGCAACAGGAGGGGAATGAGCTTGCTAAACCTGACAGGAAAGAAGGGTGACCTTCTGTTAAGGGTGAGAATAAGGAACCACAGTTCAGATTAAAACAAGTGGTCTGAAAGATTTCCCCATAGAGCTGTCAGTAAATGAAAACTTTGCTTAAGTTCTTGAAATTCCCTTTTCCAAGACTTTGGATAGATTATTTTGGTAACAGAATTCAGTGGCTGAATCTGTCTGTCGCACCTGTGAATTGGGATCAGTATTGTTAACACTTTTTAAAAAAAGGAAGATGTGATTCATAGTGCAAAAACATGATTTACATAAAGTACAGTGCCTGGCCAAATAGAAGAGTAAGGCAAATGCCCCAGGATCCTGCTGCTTGTACACATGATACTGTATAAATTGTGTGAAAAATACAATAAAAGTGAATAGGGAGTAATTAAATGGCCAAGCCTAAATTTGATGATCTAGGCAGCTGTTGTATGATTTCTTCACATTATAAGCTTTTTACCTAGTGTGAAGAATTCTTGTCAGGAAAATGGAGAAAGGAGCTAGGAGAGAAAATGTTCTTGGTGCTAATTCCATCTCGATCTTGATTTTATTATTATTTTTTTTTTAAGAAATCCTAATTTTTTCCAGAAGTGCTGATTAATTCTGTTCACATGCCCAGCCTAGCCTGAGACAGCTCAAGTAAAATCCTGGCTCCCTGAAGCCAACAGCAATCTTGCCGTTGTGCCAGGTATCTGGCACATGCAGTTTTGATGGCAATTTACCCTGAGGTCTTGATTTCTTGAAAGCTGTAGGGTGTCTCAATGTTTGCAGCCAAAAGCTGAGGAACAATAACATAGTGACTCTGAAAATTGTTGTCTTATTCTGCTGATGAGAAATGCAAACACAGAAAACTCAGGAATAATATTTATATACAGCATTGCTTAGGTTATAGTTGCATATATCCTGGGTATGAAAAATAGGCTGGTATAAAACACAATCGTGTTTTCACATACACAGGGCTTCAGTAAGAATTGGCTTTCTCTCATGTGGAGCTTTCTTGCTTGGTACCAGGTGCTAATGATTCTTGTCTGCTTAAAAAAACAAATCATTAAAATGTCAAACTGTTCTGCTGAAATCACTATGCCTTTTGAAATAAAGCTTTAATAGTGAGAAAAATAGGAAAGATTTCTGAAATCCCCTTTTTCTTTCTTTTCTAACTGAAAATTGACTGGCAGCTATCAGCAAATTGGAGACAGGGAAACTTTCAGAAGTATTTGCCTTCTAAACTGCTATCGTTGTCTGCAGTCTTCTTGGAACCAGATTTCTATTTGCTGACTGCATAGGCATTTTGTTGGAAGCTTTTTACTGAAAATACAAGAAATAACATTTGAATTGCTTTTGGATTTCTTATAGGATTTTGTCTTATTTTTAAAACCTCTGAGCTGGATGTGTATTACATTCCTTCTCATTTTTTGTTTTTCTTCTAAATATCTTCTCTGTATCCAGCACAAAGTGGAATGCAAAATAATTAAGCAAGTAATTTGTGAGTCTCTGACTACAAAATAACACTCCTCCCAACATTCTTAGTAATTCCATTTATAACTAAAGCTCTGACCTGTAGTAGAGACAATAACAAATTGTTTTAGTCTTCTCACAGGTCTAGGTTTGCATTATAACTTAAAAACCTGTCCCAATCTACTGAGATTTTTGTATACTTCATGATGATACTATTCTCACTTAATTCCCAATGACACCTTAGTTCTTAAATTGCTTACAGATTATTTCTTTTTTTCCCCCCAATTCTAGTTAAACTATTTCTCAGCACTACAAAAGGAGCAGAAAATCCCTAGTCAAAACTTTTCAGTGCTAGATTATCTACATGAAACAAATGCTTTTAGGTATCTTTCCCTCCTTTTGACATTTGAAACCAGACTACCGCCTTCTTACAGGGCGGCTTTCTGAGGCTCACAAACAGCTCGGCATTATACAGAGAAGAGCTCAGCTCGGTTTTCTAAACAAGTTTTTCATGCCATGCCACCCACACAAAAGAGTTTGGGGCTTTCCTTGCCTCTTCAGTCTTGATATACTTCCTTTTTTACTCCCGTGTTTCCAGTCGGTGTGGCAATGTGTGGCCTGGAGGCTTAGCTTGTGACTCTCTTGGATTTGCTCAATGCAATAAGCTGATATACAAATGCCCGGAAGGATTGTCAAGGTATGCTCACTACACCTAGAAATTAAGGAGTTTTTGTGGGTTTGAGAAGTGGAAGCTCAAGTCCAGGCTTGAATTTTAGGTCCTTCGCTTTGTGTGTGTGTTGTAGTGTTGCCATAAAGGGGAATGCTCAGTGTGTGTGTGTTACAGTATTCCGCAGGGGTAATATCAAAATTGTAGCTTCTTTGGAATCGGAGATACAGCTGCGCCCAGGTATTTGGCACAAGCTCTACTCATGTGAAAAACGGGACTGCCCCCGTATCAGGCACATTCAGCCTGTGCAACACTGTAGTATCATCATTACCCGTGATGCTCGAGCATTTAATTTGCTGGAGTAGTGCGGTGCAGCTGAGAGAAAGGCTGTGTTACACATACCGTGGAAGGTCCCAGCAGTGCAGCCGGTCCTGGTCGCCAGAGCCCACTGATGGCAGCGGGCAACCAGCGCGGGGAGGCGACTCCTTTGGCTAGCGGTTTAGCTCTTTGCAGGGTGTAGGCGTAGGAGGACTCGTGGGCTCGGTCGGTAAGGATTTCTGCTTGAAACAGACAGTGGATAGGTAGTTCAGGGCTGATGGTGAGATTCAAAAGGAAACCATTTCACAGTGATGATCTCGGTTATGCTTTAAAATGTTTGTTCAGGAGAAAATGTCTATGAATTGGGGAAAAAAAACAACCAGAGAGAAACAATGAAAGGCTGTGCACAATGCCAGTTGCCATTAGAGGTTGAAGGTTTATTTTCAGAGCATCGTTTTTAGAAACATTGCTTCAAACATATTTCATTGGTCTAAAGAAAATTGCACCTTATACCTTTTTGTTCTGTTTTCAGAGTGGATTTTTATGGAAGAATAGGGCTGTTCTGAGTGTTGGACAGGTTAAGCCCTGCGCTTTCAGAAGAGCTCTCTGAAAAGACACTGAGCATTGTATGTTGCAGTTACATAGTGATACCATGGTCCTTGCTCTGTGATGAATAATTCAAATGGAATTGTCTGGTGGGCTACAAATAATCAGAACAGATTTTGGGAGTATACTGTATAACGTGGGCAGCAGACAGTAATGGGCCTTTTCAGCTTCATGCCTTCCTTGGGACTGGGCTTAGGTGATGGAGAATTCTCATAAAATTTCCAGAATATAACAGATAATCCCTCAACACCAAATACGTATTCCCTATCCTGAATGGAACTGATAATTGGAAGTAAGGCTTGAACTCAAAGGAGAAAAAGTGCTTCTATTTTTTTGTGTGTTTTTGGTGGCTAGCATGAGAAGCAGCGTACCTGACAGTACTCACTGGGAAAGCTGCAAACAGCGTGATTACTAGCAAACTGCTAGTATTTAGGAAGAAGTTTTCTGCATCCAGCTTTCCTTAGTTCCCACCTTAGAAACTTCACTAAGAATTTCACATGGTCCTAAGCTTTGCATGGGTGTTATCCCTATGCCACAGAAGAAGCAAGCATCCCTTTCTCTGCGTGGGACAGCGTTAACAGCTATGTCCAACAAGCAAACATGCGTTCTTCTGGCTAGTGGTCAAATGAAATTTGAAAGCCATTACACTGTTCAGTGTTTTTACTGAATAGCTGATGCAGACAGCTGGATTGCTGGGAGCTGCCTCAGGATCGTCTGGTAGGTTACTGAGCTTTTGGTTTGATCTCGGAACCATCTTCCTGTGTAAATAAAGGGTAAGCATTAGTTAAGAATGATTACCTTAAAGTATTAGATGTTTTAAGATGTCATGTGTTTCTTCATTAAACAGCCTTTGAAAATGAAAATAAAGGTCATCAGCCCAACCCAGTTCTGTGGTTAATGCTTTTTTTTCTGGTTTGATTTGATCTAGTTAGTTACTTCAGGCATTTATAAGCTTATTGGGGGGCAGCCTATGAGATGTACATCAGGGGAAAACAATTCTGCATAGCACACCGCCTACTCGTGGCTTTGCATGTAACTGGCGCCATGAAAACTGGCTTGGTGTGGACTGGGCGGTGCCCGGAGGAGGTCCTGCCCGCAGTCCGTCTGTCCAGTGGCCCACGGCAGGCGCTGGAGGGGCAATCGCTGCCCCTAAGACGGGTCGGGCACAGGGTGCAGTGACAAGGGGAGTGGGAGCTGTACAGAGAAGTGAGGGATCAGCTGCTGCGCACGTCAGCAGATGGAGGGAGAAGTAGGATGTGTTCGGAGAATAGGCAAGCACTACCATATGCAGTCAAAAGCTACACTCCCTTTGGTTTTTACCTGTGTGCATTTAAACCAGATAAGCTTTTTTATGCTTTCTTTTATGCTTCAGTGCAAATTATTACAGGTGAGTTATAATTGAAAAAATGAGGCTTTAAAAACACTGAAGTTTTACAGCTGCAGTGTGTTGGTACTCCGGGCTCTCCTCTTTCTCACATAAATTTGAAGGCACAGGAGTGCTCTGAGCTCAGTGCCTGCTTTTCAAATGATAAAATGTTTTAACTGCTATCCTTTTTTCCCCCCTCGATCCTAGGTTCTAATTAAGCAGTAACTGTAAGAGCAGTAACTGCAGTAATCATTTCTCTTTGCACTGATCTAATCTGAAGCCACGAGCAGCTGTGATAGTTACGCTACGAGGGATTTTTCCCCTTTGGCATGTATTGCACAGGCTGTCCCTCAATTAGGTTACAAGTGCTTGAAGGCTATTGATTTTTTTTTTTCTCTGTTTTATGAGAATGCTCCTCTTTTTAACAGTTTAATTTCTCAGGTTTGAATTTGAATGATCACGTTGTGAAACGAAAGTATTTATGCATCCTATTACCTGTTTATCTGGTCAAGGAAGCTCTGCGATAACACAAAAACCCCTTTCTGATTCCTGAGCCGCTGGAGATCCAGGGCTCTGGGCTGTTGTCCTCCTCCTGCCAGATCACACACGCGAGGTGGATGTAAACGTTAATAGTATGTCTTAAGGGGAAGTGTCATTGTGGCGTCGCTTACCGACATCCCAGAAACACACTGCATATATGAAAATGACGGTACTGTGGAAATAACCCTGGGTTTTCATTAGGCTGAGCTGGGTGTGTTGCTAGGCAACTCCGGGGCTGTATGTATGCTTTAGGTTAGGTACAGGTCCCTGTAGAAAATTCCAGGTAAGGAACGTAGATGTGAGAGAGGCTGATCAACCGCGACACAAGAAGTTAAGCCCCGCAAACTTAACTTGCGTTAAGAGGAGTTTTTTCAAGAAAGGAATTGGATTAGACCCAGGGATGACGTATCCTGTTTGATTTCTTTTCCCCTTGCACTCTGACGAGCTTTGTGTTTAGGCAGGCTTTTGTTTCTGGCTCCGAGTTGCTTTAAAAAAATTTGGGAGTGTGTCTTGGGGTGTCGAGGGTGATGTGCTTAGCTTGATTGGCTCGGTTTGCTTGCGAGTGCTTTGTTCTTCCCACCACCCTCAGGTCGGTTATGCAACATGCCCCTACTGTTTAAAAAAAAAAAAAAGAAAAAAAGAGAAATGCTGAGTAATGCCAGAGGTTTCTCAAATGGCTGATGCAAACCTGGAGAATTTGCATCATCATTCAGCTGGAGTAACTTGGTATGACAAGAGCTTAAATACAAGTCCACGCGGAAGCTGAGCTGGTTTCCAACGATAGGGCAGTACCAGCTCGCAGTGTGAAAGCGCAGGTGTTCCGGAGCCGGGCTCAGATCGCAGGAAAGGCTCCAATACTCTTTAGGAGCTTGCTACCTGTGCGTAGGAGCAGCTGGAAAGATAAGAGAGGGCAGAGACTAAGTAGTTTCCTACACAGAGAGGGGAAAAAACCCTTGTTTCTGCTGCAAACTTTTTTGCCTGTGCTTGCCGTCGGTGTGCTGGTGGCACTGTAGCATGTTCAGGAAAGCTGCTGTAACCATGGTCTCTAATGGGAGCTACTTGCAGGGGCAAGCTAATGGCAGGTTGCCCTCTACGGACAGCGGACAGCCAGCCCAGGAGGGAAAAGTTGTGCTGAAGAAGAAAGTGACGCTTTTGAGGGGAATATCCATCATAATCGGCACTATCATTGGAGCTGGCATCTTCATCTCTCCCAAAGGCATCCTGAAGAACACGGGCAGCGTGGGCATGTCCTTGACTGTCTGGACAGCGTGTGGTATCCTCTCGCTCTTTGGTAAGTCCCTTAAAAGTTTCTAATTGGTCCAGAGGGGCTGCCGGTGGATTGTTGCTATTATTTGTCTGATTTTGCCATTGGATAGCAAGGCACAGCGTGGAGCATGAGGACCAATAGGGCTACGGAAGGCTTTTGCTGCATGATAGGTTGTGTGGAGGGCGCAGAGGTATGCAACCCCTGTCCCCCCGGCGCCTGGTCGGTAAAGATTGGAAGCATAAATTACTGTTTCTTACGGGTCCCTAAAGGAACAGGAAAAGTAAATGTCCATTTTATGCCATACAATACGCTATACGTATAATGTTTTTCTTCTGGCTGTAAGGGATAGTTTACGGTTTGCTTGTAAGGCCCCCGGCAGCTGGGGATGCAGGTCACTTGCTTGAACACCGACGGAATGTTTAGACAGCTTGACTTAGTTCCCTTGAGGCTAGAGCAAGGTCTGAGAGGAATAATTCCCACTGGACGTAAGCTGTATCGGCATGAAAGGGAACAAAATAATAACAGTAATAACCCCTCTCCCTAGTCTTGTATTACTGCTCTTTATTTCCCGCTCACGATGTTGCTTTGAGAGATTGCGCTGCAAAAAAACAGTGGGATGGAAACAAATTTGTAAGGCGAGTTTGACTACTGGCCTGCCTATTGTGACAGTTTTTACTAACTTTGTGTGTTTTTCAAGAGTATTAAATTCTGAAGAACGCCAGTTGACTTGTTCTGTACACAAAGCCCCCATTCAGGGTGGAAAACCCCACCCCAGCCTCTGTGGGACAGAGGGTCCATTGACCTACTTAAGGAGTTAATCTCAAAGAAGCTGAAGAACTAACATGAATATTGGCTTTATTTAAAACAAAACCAATTTGTTTTCTGGCAGGAGGTAAAGAGGACAAACACGGACTAACACATGTCTGCTTAATAAGTGGAACACGCAAATACCACCCTGTGTAAATTGGCTCTGAGCCGAAAAGAAACATGGTCTGTTTACAGGCTAAGCCCACCCGAGCCAAACAGACAGCACAAGCAAGTCAGGACCCGTTTTGGTCAAATATTAAATGTATTGCTATAATGTGCAGCATCGTCTGTTGTACAAATGTGGAGTCCTGCCTGTAACCAAAATTTCCCTTTAAAGAAAGACCTCAAATACAATTTGTAACCCTGCTAGAAGACCTTGCTCTTTAGATTTCGTAAAAACAGAATTTGCTTAAGCATTGCGTTTTTGGCTTTAACTTTAATAGTAGTAATTTTTTGGCTGTGAAGTAAAGTCTGTACCAAAAAAAAAAAAATCTCTCTTATCAGACGGACTTTCTAGGTCATTTTCCAGATCTCAAGATATGAAGAACTGTGTAATTTGGCCCAGCAAAAGATTCTATCTCTTTCTCTGAATGGACCTGTTACAGTTATTTTTTCACATTTTTTATGCCATGGGTGTTTTTCATTCCCTGCATGACTTAATTGTAGTAAAATCACATGCAAAGATCACTTAAGGTCTTGCTGAGGCTGCATGTATAACATGTATCAAAACCCATCAATAACTTGTTTAACGTGGCTGTAAGAATTCCTTTAAGTACATTTTCACATAAGCTGAAGAATAGCAGATAAAAGCTGCCACATTTTTGCAAAGCCCCAAACAAAGCAAATGAACAAGGATGGAATTTGTCCTAATGTGGTACAGCTTTAATGGGCTTATACATGTTATGTGACTTTGACAACTGTAGTTTTCATCTTAAAGTGCTGCAGCATAAAAGCATGCAGGGAACAGAGCTGAAACGAGTTCCTATACGTTGCTGATCTTAACTCTACGTGATGCAGTCTTTACAAAGGTCAATACTGTTTTCATCTGGCTTCTCAGGCTCTTTTAAAAGGGCTGCCTACATTTGTTGGATGTGGCGCACTTCTCTACTGATGCAGTCCACCCGTGGAGCTGAGAATCCACTGGGTGATGGCTCATTAAGCAGCAGTAGCAGACGGTGCCTGGGTGAAGGAGGCTTCATGCAGGTCCTCATAGTTGCAGCGTGCTGTTGCCTGCTCTGTAATGGCAGAGGCCATGCGTTGTGCTGGCAGCAGCCTCGGGGATCTCTCTGAGAGCTGCTACTTGCTGGGAATGCCGCTAGCACTTGCTCCAAAGGGGCACTGAATCACTTCTGCATGAACTAATGCAGCCATGTGATGATGATTTGGGTTTTATTTTAGTCAGTGTAAATGCACCAAAGGATGAAATGAGCCTCCTGCTATGAAAACATGAAGTGGTCTGTATTTAAGGCAATGCAGAAATGAACTGAGCTTTCATTGCATCAGTAGAACAAAAGAACACACCAACATTGAAAAGCCAGGGCTAAGCCATCCCCCGAATTTTGTATATACGATGTTGGGAGTACTATTGAGCAAAATCCTTAATGTGCAATTCCTGCTACTAAATTTTGGCCAATCAGTTGCTTCGCCTGTGGCTGAGGAGAGGTAGTACAGTTTTCAGGCTTTTCTTCAGAGGCTGAGCCAGGCATCTCTAAGGCTGAAGGGAGCTGATCATCATTTGATAACAAGCAAATGTGTCAGAAGGCTTTCACTTAGCGGTGCAGGCAGGCTGGCTGGGGAGCCGGGGTAGCTGGCGTGACAGGGCGTTTTGTTGTCCCTTTTCATGAGATACGGATGAGTAATGAAACGTGTTGATAGCAAATAGTTTGTTCAGTGGCTTTACACGTGAATGTAACTGGATAGATGTACAGCCTAGTTAACTGCAAGTCTGGCTGAATGAATTAAAACTTACAAAACTGCTTGGAAAAAATGATTAAAATGTATCAAAACTAGTTGTGATAGCATGGCAGCTCCATTGTTTAGCTTATAAATGTTTTGAAAGGTATTTCTGGATATCTCTCGTGATGCCACAGTTTAATTCTCACAGGTGCCCTCTGCTATGCTGAACTAGGAACATGCATTAAGAAATCTGGTGGTCACTACACCTATATCCTGGAGGCCTTTGGCCCATTACCCGCTTTTGTGAGAGTCTGGGTTGAATTACTCATCATTCGGTAAGTGTATCGTGGCTTTTCTGTGTTTCTTTTCTGATGGCAATACACTTCTCAGTCATAAAGAAAAATCTCCAATATATGATGGGCAAAACAAATCAAATATACCTTGATCAGTGAGCTGTGTTCTTTTAGTACGGTTGCTTCAGAGAATTTAACAATGCTATTTTGCTTGTCAGCATTGAAGCATTCAAGAAGACGTGTATGGGGGGGAAAAACAAATCTAAGAAAACTGCCTGCCACACAAATTCAGTTACTTGCTTTAATTTTGCTAAGCTTACTCTATCTATTAATGCCACTAAAAATGCTAACACCTATACCTATATATATTAGAGTGGAAGAGGGAAGTCACCTTTAATTTTCTAACTCTTTGCCGTAGCTTTTGGAGTGGTCACTGTTGTCTGTGGATAAAGAAATAACTCCTGGTGAAGCTAGTTTTCAGATTTGGGGGCACCATGTATTCTTTATACGTCAGTTCAGGTCCCCATTTTTTGTTTTTGTGGGGTGTTAGAGAAGTTAACTCTTGATTACTATGAAAAGCACTAACTGGCCAAATAAAGCAACATTAAGTCCTTACATACTTAAAATGTCCAAAGTATTGTTTTGGTGTGTAAGCCTGTGACTTATGCAGCCCTTGACAATTGTACAGGTGAATTACAATATGAAGATGCTGAATCATCGAATCACATCAAATAAATTTTCATAAAGTGAATGGATCCTTGTATCAAACTCAAATGTGGCCCTTTGAATTTGTAGGTTTTTTAAATTTTTTTTTTTTACAGTACTGCTGAGGCTGGAGAGCTTGGTACATGTAGAACAGGGCAACTCACTTAGGTAAAGTGACTTCAGGAATGCTCCAGTCCTGCCTCAGGCTACTTAGCACTCCTTTCCCCTCTCTTCAGCAATCAGCAAATTAGTCACAAAAGCGCAAGCCTCATTTCCAATCACAACTACATTTACATAACATTGACAAGTTCTAGCATAGACTGTTGGGTTTCAGAGTACTGACAGTGCTGAGTCGTCATGAACCCATAAACCCTTGTTTCCGGAGGAAATCATTGTGTATGTCAGATGGTCCCCTACGTCCTCCCCACCCATACATCACCTTTCAATTAACGGCATAATTTCCATCAAACGTGATGAAAGAGAAGATGTCTTAACCATATTAACTCTTTGCCAAAAAGGAAAACCAGACAGAGGAAACAGAGCTATCTATGTGTTCACTGTGAGAAACATAGAGCTGTGAACGTAGCTATATCATTGCACATCACAGAATCAACAAGAGAGTAGTGTTAGAAATCCCCCTTAACCTGCCCCTTACGAGGCAGGGGGACCTTATTAACCGAGGCACAAATACCCACGAGAAACCAGGCTTCGTAAATTCCTCTCCTTGCAAAATTATTATTTTTTTACATATGACGGTGTCCCAGGAGTGCCATGAAAACACTCTTAGTCATCGTCATCTGCCCCACACCCAGAAAATAATCATCTTGCATGGGAAGGAACATCAGTGGATTCTTTAATCATCAAATCTGAGAGGCAGCAAGGGAGGTGTACTTGTTATAACTTGTGATGATCAGAGCAGCGCTGCCGAAACTCTGTATAGAGTTTTATATCTGACTCCTGCATCGGTAAACTAATTGGCTGCTGCTATGAAAGAAGTTGAGACCTAATGCATACCCAAGTTTTTTTCAGTAGATGAAGTTACACACACGCTTCTGGGCTAAGCCGTTTTTTCCTCTGAAAGATTGCAGGATTTTCACACCTACAGGCTGGTAGAGCAGCTGCAACCAAAATAAACATTTCCTGCTCTCGTATATCTTTTCTGCCACTATTTTACAGTCTAGGACACACTTAAACTCTGCCCACATACTGATTAAACTGTGCCAGCATCACCTGTTGTTTCGATGTGCCTTACACTGCGCTACTCCTCATCCAGTACAAGTAGGAATTGTTTTTCTCCCTAAAAGTCAGGTTGTGGGCATATTACATACCATTAAAAAAAAAAAAAGCTTGTTTTCAAACAAGGGAAGACAACTGTGTGAATGCATTGTCTGCAGTACTTAACCGTGGTGGTTGCTAAACACAGGATGGGTGAGCGTGCGCTGCCACATGAGTGACTGACTCAGCCCTGGCATGTGCTGGGACACTGTACCTGCTCCTTTCCTGGTGGCTTTTCGTGTTCCTTGCCTTTCCCTGAAAGCTGCTAACGCGCTTTCTGCCCGCTCCTGAAGACAGAGCTGTCAGGGGGCTGCCCGTCTGTCTAGGATTGCAGGCAAAAGGAATTGACTACAATCAATTCCCCATTCCGTCAGCTTCCAGCTCCATTGATCGACTACACTGCCAGCAACATCTCCCCAACATTTCTCCCCAAACATGGGAATATGAGAGACACAGCTATTTATTAGAGGTATAATTTAGGAGCTATGTTTTTAAAAACATAGTGGTGTGGATAGCAGCGACCACCTCTTTAGAGAGGCCTTTCTTAAAATGAGAGGGAAAAATCCAAGTTCTGGAAAAAGGTGCCGAGACGGAGGGAAAAAAATCTGGGAAAGCTCCAAAGATCTGAACTTTCGTCTGATCTAGGACACTTCAAACTACTTTTGGCAAGCTGCAGTGTTTAAAAGCCAGAAGCCTGGTGATCTTCTTAAGTAAATTAGAAATATTGCAGTGAGATAAAGTCAGTAAATGTCTGGGTAAATCCAGCACAGAGGACATTCGGTCCCTGAGCAAAGGCAAATGTTGCAAAGCCAATTGTTGGCCAGTGAAAAGAACAGTCCTCATGTGTGGGGGATGCTCAAGCTGCAACCCTCACTTGTCCACACAGAAACTTTCTGAGGAAGATACTTCTGTTTTTCGCTGCACTGCAGTTCGGTCCAACGCAATGTGTGACATTTTGGTTGAGTCATAACGCTAAGAAAGTGGGTTTTGTTTCAAGGGCGAAACTCTCTTGTGGAAAATTCCTTTATCGTTCGATGGAGAATAATAACTCCTTTTCAGAATTTTTACACTGTTCCATAGCATTTTTAGCAGCTATATTTTTATTAAAATTCTGTAAGGTGAGGCATTATTTTGTTAAATGCTGTAGATTTTTTCACAAGAAATTTGCATGGACTCTTGTTTAAATCAAAAATCCTTTGAGGCAGAATCATATGCCCTTTTGTCCTTACTGTGTGTGATGAAGCAGAGGTGCCACCAGCTGTCCTAAGAAGGGTAAAAGTGTCCTCCCAAACCAAATGTGAACAGACCACTGGAACTGTAATATGCAGACAGTGTCTGATCCGAGGCACAGGGTAACTTGCTGTTAATATGTGTCAGTGCTAAGGCTTCTGGCAAACGTTTAGCTTGCCTCAGAAAGAAAGGCTGTATGCATATTATGAGTATTTAAAATTTGTAAATGCAACAACTGCACTGCATGCCTACCTTTCTTCACATTTCTCTGTTTCATGGCAGGTGCTTTCTGTGCTTTGAGGATGTTTGCTCTCACTTGCAGTGCTGGGAAGTTGTTAGTCAATAAAAGGAAGAAGTTCTGTTTGCATTTTAGGAAATCCCATTTTCATTCATTTTTTTGCATTGTCTCAGATTCTAATAACAGACTTAGGTAGGTTTTGGATCCTTAGTAAAGCAGAATTTTCAGCTTGACTGAAATTCAGAAATCATGGTATGTGGCAGCATAGTTACAAGCAGGCACCAAAATTAAGTACGGTTCACAGTTCTGTAAAGTTACAGCATGATCCCATAAGAATATTATCTATGTACTATTGCAGATTAATTTTATGATTTTTTTTGTTGTTGTTGTTTTCACTCTAGCCCTGCTGCCACAGCAGTGATATCGCTGGCATTTGGACGTTACATTTTGGAACCTTTCTTTATGCAGTGTGAAATCCCAGAACTTGCGATTAAACTCATTACAGCTGTGGGCATCAGTAAGTATCCAATTTTAGGTTTCAGGGAAGGGTAAAGATGATGTAAATTGGAAAAAAAAAAAAAGTAGTAATTGCACCCTGAACAGGTAGTCAGTTGTTTGATGTGAATCATTACAAAATGACTGTGCATCCAATGCCAAGGGCATCAGTGTGTCTCTCTGCCTGGATATGTGTGTTTGTGAACATACGCAGTAGCAAAAAGAAGACCAGACTTTATTAATGGCAGGGAAAATCTGTTGCCAAGGCTGATTCTGTTGCCACTTGAATTAATGGCAGAACTCTCATTACTTTTGTAGAAGCAATTTCAGTCCCTAAGAGATGGTGAGCCAGTGCCAGAGATACGGAAGAATGATTACCTGATTTTAAGTGCTTTGCTCTACCTCTGTTTTAGGAGGCAATCGAGTGCCAAGTATGATGCCATGAAGAAATGTAGTTCTCTTGAGTGGACCACAGGCAACATGAGATCATCTTCCCTAGTCCCACTCTGTCCTTCATAGCAATAAGACTTATTGTGGCACTTGCGGTTCGGGAAGCAGGAACCCAGCTGATGACTTTGGGAGCAGGGTGTATGGCTTGGTGAAAATACACGTCTGTTACCAGCAGCTTGTCCTACTCTTGCTAACTTAGCAATTAGCATAAAAGGGACCATTTAGGGCTACAGAGAACCAATAATTACCCGTGGAAGGAGGGAAGGCTACCTGGAGCCCAGGAGCTTTACAGTGTACCTGGGCTGGTGTGGGAGGCTGCATGAAATGGGAAGGGACAAATTGTGATGCGAATGGGACTCTGTGGAGCTGTGTTCCTGTAATGCCAGAGGCTTCTTTCCACTTCTGGCTGGTCACTGGTGATGGTGTTCCTTGCACACCTGCACACACATTCCCATTCAGCTGTGCTGGGAGGAGAGTGCAGAGTAGACACAAGTAATTAGCAACAGATTGTCCCTTTCAATTTGGTCAGTGCGCATATCAGAAACAAAAGGACCAGAAAAAGGAATTAAGACATGCAAAATGATCAAAAGCACACAGGAGACCCCTTCACTTTTGCGCAATAATAGGTTCAGATGACTTTTTCTTTCTTTGGGGTAGGCAGTTCACTTGACATTGAAATTTCCAGTCTCCAGGTTACTGTGGCTTTTTGTAGGAGCTCTCTTGATAAGAGTTCCCTTCTGCCAGGAGTGTTAAAAAAATCAGTATGTGACCACATTTCTTTCTAACTTAATTATGCACAAGCTATAGGTTTCATAGGAATAATTGAATTAAGGGCTTGAATTTTGAGGTCAATGACTTTTTATGGCTACATCTGTCTAAAATATTTCAGTGCAAGATAAGGGTGAAACAGATGTTCAGTAACTTCAAGGTCACTGAGACAGAAGGAATATTAAGTGAGGACTCCATCAAAGCATTTTGTTAAGTGCATGTGATTCAAGCACAATAAGTGAACAATTTGAAATAGGTTTTTATTGCTTTTATTTTAATTGAAAATCTGTGTGATAAGCCAAGGCTTTGCAAAGTAATTAAACAAAGAAGTAGCATTGCAGGGGGGGTGGAGTTATGCTGAAATAATTACAGCCTAAAGGGAGAGAGTTCACAGCAGACTGCTCCTATGGTGAGCGCGGGTCTGTACAGCGCAGGTAGGATGAGCTCTAATTTCACTGAAAGAAGGGGTTCTTGTAGAAAGTTTGTAATGGTGAATGGGACAATGCTGAAGAAAACAGTGACGTGTCAGACTGAGGCTCTATCTTTATTCTTTGCAGTACGCTCTACAGTGGAGTTTCATTTGTAGTAGCTTTTGATCACATGCTACACTTAAGCTCAGGGATCCCAGAGTGTACGACTGTTATTCTTGTATTGTAAGAATTAGCTATTCTGGTGGTAATTGTTATGAATGTTTTTTATTGTGCATGTAGGCAGAGCGATAGGTAAGATTAAGGTGGTGTTGAGCTGAACAGACACATTGGAGCCCTGAAGATCTTATAATCCCACTTAATGGTGCCAAAGGTAGGGTTTGCTTCCGCTGAAAATTTCAAGTTAATCAGAAAGTGAACTCATGTGTCTTTTGTCTTCTTACCCACTCCTGGTCCCTTCTCCCTCCTGTGCCTGATGGCGGAGAGCTCATTGCATCTCCGTCTTTATTGCGCGGGGGGAAAGGTAGTGGGAAGCGCCATTAAACTTTGTCCTTGGGTGAGGCTTTGTTCTGTAGTTTTACCTTGTCATTTCTGATCATACTAGAAAGGGCAGGAAGAGATTTTGAAAAATCTCCAGGTGATCCCCTGCCCTCAAACACAGTCAGCATTTCTAAACAGTTTCTGGCAGACTTCTGTCTAAACTGGTCTTAAAACCGCCAGTGAGGGAGTTTCTAAAGCCTCACCTAATACTGTAGCCCAATTTTTTTTCTACCCTTGTCACAAGACAACTTTTCTCTTTTTTTTTTTCCTGACCTAAACCTCCTTTTCTGCAATTTAAGCCTATTATTAAAAGGTTGCCTGAGATGGATGCAGCCAGGATTATGATGGGGAGTGGCAAATACTGTTGCTCCTCTACCAGCTGCAAACAAGTACTTCTTGTAGAGGGGCTGCAGCGCATTCTGCTCCCTGCCATTCCACTTCAGTGCCTCTGCCGTGAAAAAGGAACGACAGTGCTGTAGAGAAGATGTAGATCAGATGAGAGCTAAAATGAAACTGCTGGAGGTGGTGACCTTTAAAAAAATCCTCATTCTTGGTTTATTATTTGTAGGAAGAAAGCATGTGCTACGCACAAAATTCCCCTCGAAATCACATCTGTTCTGAGCAATTTTGAACAATCTATAGAGCAAATTTTCTGTTCCACAATATGGTGCTTTCTTTTTTTTAATATATTTTTTTTCTTTAATAAAAACAACCAACCAAAAAGTCCAAACATTTCAATGGATTGGTAGAGAGAAGGATGCTTGTGTGGAGGTTCTCTTCAGATACCCCAGCTTTCTGAACCTCTGAAGTAAAGGCTGCCTGTTCTTTTCAAACTTAGAAATCACTTTAATTCACTTGGTGTTTGTCAAGTGAATCTCTGTGAGGAGAAAAACCTAGGCAAAGACTGGATGTGCATATCTCAGTCCATCTGTCAGTCTGCCATAAACTTTTCCTAAACTCAGTACCTGAGAGAAGAGCAGACATCTCAAAGTTATCTAATTACTACAATTTTGATTAAAATAAGTGGCCAGGTAGAGGAGAGAGAACCTGGATGTGCCCCAGCATAGGGAAGGACAGCTGAAGAAAATGTAAACAGGAGATGAGGCCTTCAAAATGCCCAACTTTGCTAGAGCTGGACACAACAGCCTCAGGACATAAAGCAGAAGGCATGTTGTCCACCTTTGTTCTGATGCTGAAGACGGTCTTTTTAGGAGAAAGAGTGTAAAAGTAATTTCTCTTTGTAAGTGAAAGCTGGTAGACTCCATATTTATTGTTTCTCACAATGAAGAAACATCCTATCACCATTGCAAAGCATGGTGATAGACAGTGAAAAAAACACCTATATTCATATATTACTTTATCTTTTAATTCTTCTTCTAATGGTAAGCTTAAATATATTGGTAACAGGAAGGGATAAATTATACTGTGTGAAGGTATTGAACTGTACTATCAATATGTAACCTGAATAGATATGCAATCTTAACTGAGCCTGTTCTAATTTTTTCACTTGGCCTCCATATCAGAAAGCAGATAAACAGGTTTCAGCTATTAAAAACTATGAGACTGAAAGCAGGTTACAAACTTGCACAGGTTTTTAAAGCTTTTACACTCATTCATGTGTATTTTGGGCACTTTATGCTGCAGTAATTTATAATTTCCCCCTTTTTTTGGAGGTCTGCCAAAAAAATCTCAAATACCCCAAACTATGGCTGTTAGAGGCAATATTATGCTTGAAAACGAAGGTCAGCTGTACAGATCTATCTGTGCTTGCTGCCAAATACTCCAGCCAAAGCTTTATTGGCATAAATTTGGTGTGTATGTGAGTATACTTAGTTGCTTCTTTTTTTTTTTCCCCCCATCATGGCAGATGTTACAGATGTTACAGATGTCACTCTCTACCATTGACAGTTTTCAGACAAGTGGTTTAAATTAACACATCTCTTGGCTTGCAGGGATAGCAAAAACTGTTCTGATGGGTGCTTTTGCACCTCCTGTAACTTCATTTTGATTGCTGCATTAGGATCTGCAAATTGAGGGTATTTTTTCTTTGTGTGAATGCTTTGACCCTAAAAGCCTGACAAGTTAGGGTAGGGCAGTTTCCTTGGTTTCCCGCTGAGGCAATGGTACATATATTCTTGAAAAGTAGGCCAGGATGTAATGCTTACTGCTGCTTTTCCCATTAGATTTCGTATTCCATCTATAGCTGCGGCTGTGTGAAGGAAAGGGATTGTGAAAAGCAATGTGATCAGTATTACTATTGCATTTGATTGTTCATGGACCCCATTTTGTTCTCCCTCCATACTCCCCTTGGTTAGGCTTCATCTCGCTTTTAGTTAGGTGTTTAGTTTAAGGTAATTGTCTATGTTCCCCCTGGAGTTAGTGGAGAAAGAGAGAGAGAGACGCTTCCTGAAGGCAGCTCATCTCATCTAAGATAGGCATCTGAAAGAGGTGGTGTTATTCATCCTCTGGAGTTAACTGTCTCTTCACTGAGGATGCAGCCACACTAGATGCCTGACTTTTAGTTAGCAAAGTTAGAGATGAGTCCTCCTTTCACTGTCCTTTTGTCTGGGGAGTTGCTGCTTCCTTCTGATCTTTGCTGTGGTCCTGTGTCAAAGCATCTGCAATCAGTTTCTTGAAGTATCTCCATGAGGCCCTATTCATAGGAGAGGGGTGTTGAATAATGACCATAGTCCCAAGACATAATTTTCTGCTTGAATCCTGGCGCAGTTGTCATTCTTTTCCTGCTTTTTAGCAGCTTTCTTCATGAGTCCTCTTCTCTGCTGCCTTTCACTATCCAGTTGCTAACACAACCAGTATGGTGCTGATACATGACAGCAGTATAAGCCCCATGTCCCTATATGTCTGTTATGCACATAGAACTGCTAAGACTAAATATTATAAGATGACTGTAAATTCTTATAGCCTATTAAATCCAATAAAATGAAATTAAAAAAAAAATACTAAATTGGTCTCAAATCTTCTAAGATTTTAAGTCTCAGCCCTGCAACCTGACCTACTGTATTTGTGCAGTCATCCAACTCTGCAAGGGACTGACTCTTATAAAGGACCATCAAAGCTAATGGCACGTGCACCGACTGTAGGTGTAGCGTCCCTTCAGCTTCCCGATTAACTGAAGGTCCTTGCAGTGTCCGCTTTGCTTTCGCTATTTGATGAGAAAGCCTCAGATGAAGCATTTGGCTGGCTTGAACTCACAGTTGGGGATGGAGAAGGCTTTTAACACAGCCATGAAAATACCAGCCTGCATTTTTTTTCTTTCAAGCCAATGCAGCTCTTATAAAGATTTGGGTCTTGTGATTTGTGTGTGGCTGGCCAGCGAGGAAGGTTATGAGTTTCCATGTGAGTCAACGTTAGTGTTTGTACCAGTTTGCCATCCAGTGACATTCTCATATGTGTATCAGGAAGGTGAAACCGATGCATTAGAAAACCTCGAGGAGGGCTCTGTCTGCGGGGAGGATGCTCGTGTTACATATTCTGACCTGTGTAAGGTACCAGACCGATTGCTGCAGTCAGCTGGAACTCTGAATAAGCTGGATGTCAAATTGCAGATACTTTCTTACACATAAAACTCTTCCTTGACATTTTCTTGTGGCCTGGTCCCTGCCTGGGCTTTGTATTCTGGGAAAGAAAAGTACAATATCCTGAACTTTCTAGGAAATTTGAAAGAAGCCAGTGCTTGTTTATGGCACTGGATTTTCTTTATAACTTAAACAGTGTTGGTCAAATGACTATTTTAAATATATTTTGCTTAAATGACAGTTGTTAACCTTCCTGGTAATCAAGCACTTCTGCAGAAGTCCAAGTGATTTTTTTGTGACTTTGAAAAGAATGTCTCAGTTCTGAAATATGGTGAAATACAGAACTGGAAAAACGTTTTGACCTTTAAGATCTTTTTTGGTGAAAAATTCATATTAAGTGATGTTGCGAGTTTATGTTGACTTTGGTAAATTGTTCATTTGAGAGTGGGCCCCTCTCTTTCCCAAATAAAAAAATCCAGAAAATACTTTTTTTTTTCCTCCTGGAATTTTTATTTTATTAAAAATATCTAAAAAAAAAATATATTGGAATCCAGATTACTTGTAATTTTCTCCCTTTTCCATTAAACCAAAATTACTTTTGATTCAAACTGAGAAGAATTTTTTTATGATATATTTTTGCCCTTGCTGGTGAGCAGAATCTATATAAAAGGCTTGGGATAAATCAGCGGGGTTTGCCGCCACAATGCTTGTACCATGCCAGATTTACACTGTCGGCTCATACAAACTAGTTCCCAGACTCTGTTGGGGGACAGCAACTTGTGTTTTCATGCGTCCCAAGATGTGTGACATGGCTGATGATAGACGTGAACCGGTGCTCTTGAGAGAGTTTGAAGTATGGGAGAACTGTGATGAGGAGCTAATTCATGAGCTCCATATGATGGCAAGAAAGAGAGGACGAGTGACCCGCTTGTTTGTCTATGTTTGCCTTTCCCTGCAGTAGAGGGGGAAAGGGACTTTTTATCTAGTGAAATGTCTTGCATTTTCTGTTCTTCAGGTAAATTTTTTTTTCAATATCTAAATTCCTTTATTGATTCTGTTTTGCCAGGGTAATTGTTTAAATAAGCTAGAATAACTGGCACTCAAATGATAAGACCTACCATCCTCCTGTCAGTCAGTGCTGTAGTAAAGGCCAGAAGATGCCCTCCCTGACCCAGAATGAGATGTGAGTTGAACAGACAGGTCGTAAAAGCCCTTCTCACTTATCTCCCTACGTGTTGGTGAGGCGCAGACCTGGGCTTTGTTTTCAAGAAGTAAAAGGTCTCTGTTGCTTCACCAATTCCCAACAAGGATGGGCACGTTACTTGCACTCTGGCCCTCCTGCATCGCTGGTGGTACGGCAATAAGGGAGGAGAAAGAGTGGAAAAGACGAGTGGGGGTAAATAAGGCAGTGAGTGACAAATTTATGTGGGGCCTAAATGGGGGTGAGAAAGTTTAATGTGGTTATTAATTGTTACTGTTTTCTGAAAATGCAAATCTCTGCTCAAACCGGCACTGATACAGAAATCTGGAGTGACAAGGGTTGGGCAATTAATTTCTTTCATTCAAGGCAGGGTCCTGACAGCCCATCGTCTACCAACAGCTAACGAATCTGGGTAAACGAAGCTGTTATTTGGTGCGGAGGGAGCCAGGCAGAGATGGAGAGACGGATGGGCCGTGCAGTGGGTCAGGCAGATGTGTTCAGCTCAAGCATTCATGCGGCATCTGGAAGGGGAATGTGAGAAGTGGGAGGGCAGCAGCTGGAGAAGGCTATCGGGGTGTATTTCCTTTAACGCGTCAGGACCTATTGTGTGTGTAGCCTCTCTACTGGCGAAGAGTTTTGTGGCAATTTCAGTGGCAGAAATGTTTCTTTCTGACTTTTTTTTTCCCCTTGCAGCGCTGGTGATGGTCCTGAATAGCACGAGTGTCAGCTGGAGTGCCCGCATTCAGATTTTCCTTACCTTTTGCAAGCTTGTAGCAATTCTGATAATTATAGTCCCTGGAGTTATCCAGCTAATTAAAGGTATGAAATGAAAAGTAAATGCTTTTAAAGTGCTTTTATCTTTACCCTCCCTAGTCTTTCCCCACCTGCCTCCACCAAATAATGCTTATAGCAGCAAAATCTCTTAATTAGTCTGTGCTTGTTTTACTGAAGCTCTGTACTGTCAAGTAATTGATTAGAAGTGGAACTACACTGGGATGAACTGGTATTTCCTTCAGCATGCCAATGAGTCTATTCAGATCAGACTCGGTTTTCAAATGAGCGACATGATTGCTCTTCTCTGTAATTTGCCGTTGGCGTGAACTTTGTGAAAGGGGCAGGATGGGTTTTAATGACAGATGGGCATACCCCTCCCCAGTGCACGTGCCTAGTCCAGGCAGAATATGTCTCCTTTAACTGGGCTCGTGCCTAGTCCTGTTCGGTACTGGGTATGTGGTGGCAGAGAGGGCTCAAAATTGGGGAATATGTGAAAGAAACAGTGTCATGGATACTGTTCTACCCCTTTGGTGATGTTAATTGTGAAGTTAAAGGTGCTGTAGTGGCAAGAGAAACTGTAGTTAGCTGTTGCTTCATGGACTTGCTGCCTGCAAGTACTGGATGCTCGTGCTGCATGCATGCTTTACTTCTTCCAAGTGAAAAACTAAAGCATACACCTAAAGGTAATAGTCTGGGGCTAACCCCAGCATAGGAAAGGAAAGCAGAAGTTTTTGAAGGGCCAGAATTACTCTATAGGCTATATCGATGTTGCTGCATAAGCAAGGAGTGTGAAAACACACCTTTGTTCTCCCCGGCAGCACCCAACACAGACATGGCTGCATGAGCCTTTCCTTGGCTCTCTGGAAGTCGTTTGGGTAAAGCCATGCTGGCAGAGAAACTCTTTTCACTGGCATGTGCTCAGCTACCTGAAGAGGCTTTTCCATTACAGCCCTATCAGCAGCGGGTGTGAGATGGTGACAAGCCCCAGCTCATTCTCCTTACAATAACGCTAGACAATAAGGTACACAAAGCACAAGGAGCCATTCAGCGCCCAGGGTCAGAACGGGGAGCACTTTTTAATGAATTGGTGGCAGATTTTATCTAACAAAAACTATCACAGTTGTTGGCTCTGTCCCTGGGGATGCTCTTTTATGATGCTTCACAAAGCCTCCCATCTGAGTCAACAGCACAGCGTTAGGCTCGGCGGCGAGCTCGGTTTCTCAGGGACAGGCGGCTCTCTGTGGTTAGCAATAGACTCTGAAATAAAAGTTTTCCTGTGTAGCGCTCTGCTGATTCACTATTTCTGTTTTCATGTTTTTCACTTCCTTTCTGGCAGCCGCTTCCCTCACCTCCTTTCGTGTGCAAAACTTCTCTCTGTTCCGATCCACCCCATTTTTCCTACACCTTCAGAGAAGGCCAGATCCAGGTTTGGATGGGGTTTGCTGCCCTGAAGTAGCTCAGAAAGTGTCCCTGACTTTTCACTGGGACCTTCCTCTGGCCACAGTTCTTCCCTTGCCCAAAAAGCCTCCGCTTCAGTGGGAATTTTGTCTGAGGGCTCAGTAAAAACTGAGTAAAGGGATTTGACCCTTTGGTAATTTAAGTCTGAATGAATTCTGCTTCTTCCTGCTCCTTTTCTGTGGAGGATCATTGCTTCTCAGGAAATTTGGGATGTTGTAGGGAGGTCTTACAAACCATGGAGCACCTTGTAAATGAGTAAGAGCATAACACAACTCTTGCATATTTGCATTAATAGATATGTAATTCTTAGTGTAATATTAATACAGCACTGACTATAATGTGTTAGGGAGTTAATTTTTCAGTGGTAGAAATGCTTAAGATATAGGGTTTGTTTATCTTAAAGATGTTGCTTGTGAGTGAAATGCTAGCAATGTTCCTTCTGATTAAAATGTTAAACAAGTGAAATTTTCCACAGCAAAAACTACAGAGCTCATTCTGCTCTTTCATGTAAGTCACTGCTGGAGATGACAGTGTGGTGAGTGTCATCAAGCTCAGAATGCTTTGAAAAAAACCTAATAGGTCAAATTCTGCTATTGCATGACTAGGGATGCCACAAAACCTTTTACAATTGCTGGCAGATTTCGGCTGCAAGGGTTGGGTCAGAAGTTAAGGTCAAGGGCAGAACTTGAAGTCAGTGAACTGTTGGGTGATTAAGTGTTCCATGGTGTGACATATTTATTTGTTTTAAAGTAGTAGGTGACCAGGGAACTTATTTTTCAATATTGTTTTTGTTGATGTTGCAGGAGAAACACAGCACTTTAAAAATGCCTTTGCGGGGAATGATGCCAGTGTTATGGGATTACCACTTGCTTTCTATTCAGGAATGTATGCCTATTCAGGCTGGTAAGTTGTTGAAACCTATAAGTATTTGTCCTGAAAGCAGACACTAATATGCTCTAACAAAAACATCTATTTATATGAAGAAATGAGTAGCACATTCTACATCTTTTGCCAAACTACATCATGTAGGTAAGGGTAGATCTCACCACTGTTCCGTATGCTCAGCAGTTATTCTGCAAGCAGCTCTACAAAGGAAAGATTTTTCTTCTCCAGTGTAAAATAGGTAAACACACTGAACACTAAAAAAAAAGAGTCAGATTTTTATTTCTGTTCTTAAGACTAGAAATAAAAGCAACAAGAAAGGAATGTTCTTAAATTTTCATGAGGTATTTTGATAAAAGGATAAAAGGGATAATGAAGCTTTAATTTTTGTTGAACCAGCCAGTAATTACATGAAAAACAGATCTGTGAACTGTTACAAAGTTGTGGGGACTTCAGCCTTTGCTTTGTAAAAGCCATATTTGAAGAATAAGAAGCGAACCATGATACAATCAGTATAGACCACAAAACAAGGTAAAAAACTAGATTCTTATGCCTCTTGCTCCGAGAGAATTGGACCTCACTTAAGAAGTGCAACTGGCTTCCACAGAAGTCAAGAGCTATTGACTGTGAGCAAAGGTATGAGAATCTGCCTTCAAGTATCCCACTCAGAACTTTCTTTTAAGTTCTTTCCCTCTCCCCCACCAAAGTACACAGCAGCTGGTTTGAAAGGTGCCACCGCTCTTCAAATCTGCCTTACGATTTATTCATGCTTAGTGAGGGCTCCGCATCGCACAGCGCCAACCTGCTTTTGCAGCAGCAGTGTGGGGGGAAATAAAAAGACTACAATGCACAGAGTGGGCTTATGTTGAGATAGCTTTGTCTGCAGGTCTTCCCTTGCCTTACCATAGCCTCACAGGCAGGCAAGTTCTTTACCTCGCTCAAAAGGTGAGGGCTGAGAGATAAGGGCTTTATTTATTTAATTCGGAGGGACAATGGGCCAAGCGTTTGAGTTCTCTGACGGTCTGTAACTCCCGGTTGCAGGAGCGTTACAAACATGCACGCTGGAGTACTGAACAGAACCTTTATATTAAATGGCGGGGGGGTGGGGTGTGTGTGGGGGAACCCAAGAGAGTCCAAAGCCTTTATCTGTGATAGATAGATAAGAAAAGAGCCTGGCATTTTGAAGCCTGAAAGAAATTGAACTCATTATGCGGACAGTCTTTACCTTCTTTCCTCTCTTGCATATAAATGCCTCTGTCTCTCATAGCCATATATGTGATGGTTTCTCACTTTTAAAATATTACCCTAACTGTATGTTTTGGTATGAAGGCAATTTTAAAAGCTCTTTAAATATTATTCATCACTGAGGCAGAGTTTGTTTACTGTAAAATGCTACATCAAAAATGCTGTTATTCTGTTGCTTCTTTCCCATTTCTTTCCATTTTCCACCTAACATTCCAAACCCCTACAATAAAAATAATCTCTGTTGTTCCTTTACACCTTCTGACTTTCATTTCAAGGTCCTTATTTGCCACTTATAAAAGAAATTAGCAGGAAAAGACCTAATTTGGCTAGTGGTTCTTCCCGGCTGCCTATTTGTCTTTGTCACCAGCTCAAATTGATTGCCTCAGAGCACAGAAGAGCAGACCATTAAGTGGAGTGTCAATACCCTTGCACTATCAGTTTCATGGGGCTAAATCAATCCAATAAGCTGAATGTGAGGGAGTGTTGCGAGTGTTGGTGTTGTGTCCCTGGATGCGGGCAGAATTTTATACGTAGCCTTACGAGACTATTAACTTCTAATGAGACAGTTTTAAAAAACAAAACGAAGGTAGTATCGCTATGTGTGTGGGTTCATCCTGTGAAGAGCAAGTGCAGACTATAGGGTATATAAAATGCTGGGTGAAAAAGGACAAGCAGAGAAAAGAATGCAAGGAAACATGTCTTTGCGTCAATAAAAGGACTGATGCGGGGCTGTCAAATTACTTCTGTCTAGAAGCAGGACTGAGACCAGAAAGAAGCAGCTGAATGTCGTACTCATTAGAAGCCATCTCCCCTTTGAACTACCCCAACCCCTTCTTTTGTGCTCTGTGCACTAGCAAGTTTAGAAACAAGTACTGAGGTTGTTGTAGAAGATGGCAAATCTACAGAATTTCATGCTCGGTCACAAAATCACATTTTTTTTAAACTGTGAGCCAGCGCTAACTCGTTCTGCTAACCCAGATCTGGTCCAAGGCTTGTGATGGAGAAAAGTTCCCAGACTTTCTGCCAGATCAGGTACCATTTGTTTATTCAGTGTAGCACTGTTAGGTCAGATATCATTTGTCTTCCTGTGTCTGTCCTAAAAGTAGAAAGCCAGCATAAGCGCTGTATTGACTGCTCTGTTTAATTAGCCAGGAAGTTACTTTGTGCCCGTATCTCAGCCAGGCACATCTGTGTGATCCAGCGATGCACAGACCTAGCGCTAATAAATGCAGAACAGAGGGTTCAGTGACCTTGAGGCTTACGGTTGCTTTGTATGCAGGGCTGTGCCCGGTGAGTAGTTCCTATGAATTCCCATACGTAGCTGTCTCTTATACGCTGCTGGAATACGACCAGAGTACAACCTGGAGGTTGTGCAAGAGCATGCAGGGTTAACAGCCTGGGTTTGTGATCATATGCAACACACTAGTGTCAAAATCCTGGTTTTAAGAAGGTTTTTTTTGAGGCTTCATTTATTTTTATTGTTAAGAAGTCCTTGCTGAGTACCCCGATGAGGATTTTTGCCAATATAACCTGAAATTGTAAAAGGCTACAGCCACAAATGGAATATGGGGCTTGAGGGTGCGTGTGTGTTTGTGTCTAGGATTAGGGTAAACCGTAATTTCCTTGGTGTGCCGGGGGAAAAGATTTAATTTAATTCCACACTGACATTACATAGCTTTTGTCTTTTTTCTGCTTTGCTGTCTTTTCTGAGAATTCCCTTCCTGAGCATGGGGATGAGGGAAGGTTAAATCTCACACTTCCTTTAATCCAAACATGGGTCTGCAAGTTTATTATAATTAACAGCAGTGCTTAACTAAAAGCATCTTCTTGATTCATTGGGAAAGAAACACAGAATCAAAACTTACCGACCCCTTATAATACATTTTATAACTCTTTTCCAGGTTTTACCTCAATTTTGTTACTGAAGAAGTGGAAAACCCTGAAAAGTATGTACCTGATGTTTTTCTTGACTTTTGAAAAAAATTGTTATAAAATTAAAAATGCTATAAAAGGTAGTGATCTTCAGAAATTCTGCATGCTGGTCAAGTTGCTTGCTTTCCAGCAGATCTGGTATCTATTTGAATTGCAACTGCTTGAAGATTTGCTATTTTTGGCCTGTCGTGACATTGTTATGTATTCTGCTTTTATGTGCACAGAAAGCGGAAAACTAAGTGGATCTCCAGGGCTCTGATTCTCCCCCTCAGGGTAGAAGTGACTATCAGTGGCTCCTTTCAGTGGAAGTTACTGGTACCCTGTCAGGGAAATCTTGCCCAAGAAACTTATCTGCTGCAATATTTGGCAGTTTTGCTATGTTTAAATATTAATCAAGTACTTAGTTCTACTTGTTTTAGATGTCTCAGAGTTGCAGAATATAGAATACACACAGCACAGCATCCGATCCAATTAAGCCGAACAGGGGATATTGGTGGGAGTCTGTTTCAAACCAGAGACAAATACTCTCACAGCGCCAGTCTGTAAAATACGGAAAGCAAAGCTGTCCTGTTACGGAGATTTTGATTTGGCATATATATTTTGGTAGATATGTTTTGATACATGCAACCAGTAATAAAACAATATTAATCTTTTCTAAAAATTAAAGAAAATACGTCTTGTCAAATCAAATTGTGTTCTTTGAGGAAATTATCAATTTACTTGATTAAAAATTAATGGGTAGATATAATTTTCTTAGGTTTTTAAAATAAGATACCTGGCTGGGTACCAAATAACTTACTGTTAAAAAGGACCCCCAGCATGGTACACTCAGAGAATATAAAGCTACATATCTGAGACATGTAAAGGAAAAAAAAAAAAAACCAACAAAACCCGAACAGGCATCAGTGGGGAGCATGCAGAAGGTTTTGAGTGGGTTTCTTCAAAGTCTGAAGCAAGCCTGGTGCAGTTTGGAATTTTCATCAGAGACCCAAAAACAGTTACAAAGAAATGGATGATAAAACATGAGAATGGCAGAAAGACTGTCAGATTTCCTTTGTTTCAGTACCTTTGAGGGGTCTTGGGTGTTAACGACCCCTTTAATGTGATCAGGATATGTACTGCGAGGAATGTATGACTGGAAGCTGAAACAGACAAATGCAGGTAGAAAATACAGCGTTAATATTTAATAAGGTGGTTGACTAATCATTAGCACATACCTACGTAAAATTGGGTTTTTCATTAGTAGTCCTCAGTTCAGACAGAACACCTTTTTAAAAGCCATGTGCTGGTAAAACACAAGCCATTTGGCTCAGTGGAGAGCAGCTGGCTAACGTTCCCAGGCCTGGGAGAGACAGGAACTCAGGCTAGATGATCTAGTAGCAAATCTGGGTTTAACTACCAAGGAGCTGTATGCTTTATAAAGTCAGGGGAGGCAGACATTTAAAAAAAAAAAAAACAACACCCCACATTGTTTTTATTTTTGAAAAATAGTTGTATGGCAGACTGACTTGAAAAGAAACATGAAACTAAATAAAGGAGTGAAGTGATTCTGGTCCAAGACCTTGACTAATTCAGGAAATTCTGGGGAGATGTGTTAGGAGCCAGAGTCTTGGTGATGTGATCAAAAGCATTTGCTAGAAGCAATATAATTTGCAAATTATCATGTGGTTACCATCAATACTGTGTGATGTTTTTAAACACTCACATGCCCACCGCCCTTTGGGACTTTTCATACAAAGTGTGTCTCTGCAGTCCTCTTAACTGTATGGTGATTAACTGAAACTATTGGTAATTTTCATTGCAGCTATTTTGGTTTATGTTGACTTTTTTTCTTGTGGTCTTATTCAGCGGAGTGCATATTTTTGAACGTGTTGCCCTCTGCATAGAACAGAAAGGCATAGTTCTTTTTTTTTTGACACCTATTGAAGCATGTTTGAATTGCATCCAAGAAAAGTGGTGTGGGTTAGATTTGGGGTTTTCTCCGTTGCAGCTGGATGTGAGGCAGGGTGACATCTTTTCTGCCCCCACCATCAAGAGAGCTTCCGTGTTCTCCAGGTTACCCTTGGAGAGCTGCTGACGTTAATTGTGCTGCTAGCGGGGATGCAGGCGCCGGGGGCAAGCTGGGTAGCCTGGCTGGTTTGGCATATTCCAGGATGGCTCTGGAAAAACCAGCTCAGTGTTACGTGTGCAATGCTGTCGCAAAGCTGTTAAAACTTCCCCTCATCGCTGCTCTTCTTGGGCTTGCACTTGGAGAGGAGGAGAAGGGAAGATGCTCAGCGTTTACAGCGGGGTGTCTGGGATCACAACCTCCACGCGCAGGTACAAACATACAGTAGAAGAGATTGGGATTTTAAACATTGCTAAATAAGTGGCAGGGGCTGGCAGGGCAAGTGGATTGCTAGCTGCTGTGCTGACAGACCTGTGCACCACCTGTAAATGGGATTCTGGACTCTGTTAACCTGAAACAAGCAATTAAATGAAACAGTTGTAATATTTTTTTATCCAGTTGCCACCCGTGAATTGCTCTGTTGGAAGGATGTCCTGCTGAACGGGGGCCTGCTCCACCACCGGTTCCTAAGATACAGGGCAAGGGTATATATAGCGTGAACTAAACCCCGGGGCACCTTCTCAGCTCCCACCAAACTCAGTGCAGGCATTAGGGGAGCCACTAATCATGCTGCTGCTGTAGGCATTTATTAGAACTCAACTGCTTTTTTTTAATTTTTTTTACCTATGATGCTGTCTTTCCTTTCATTCTTGTTGTATGCCTTATGTTAAAGGTTGCATATAGTGCTCCAGAGGTATTATGTGGCTGTTTTTAAGAGGGAAGTACAGGCTTGAACCGCTTAGAGTCTGTAACAGCTCCAGGTGTGCAATTTGTAATGTTTGTCGATGGTTAGGGATGCAAATTACTTACGGTGACAGAGGTGAACACGGTGATGCCTTCTGCACTGCAGGTGCCAAGGTAAATGTTTGTCTGAGAATCAGTCACAGTTGCATATTTCCAGGCGTGCGGCAGCTTTTAAAGTAGCTGACGGCTGGCGCTGAGATGAATGATCAGCACCGTCCCCACATTAACCGCCTGCAAACCCACGGTGAAGTGTACCAAAAGAGTTGTGGGGGAGGATAGTGCAGCTACAGCAGGGAGAATGCAGGAACGCTCTAGCAGAGAGAGGAGTTGCAGCAGAGCTGCCGTGGGCCCACGTTTGTGGAGACCTTGCTTTAAGCCCCTTTTTATCCAGTGAGTCCTGGACTCCCCCTCCGCTCCTGTGGTACTGTGGAGGGTGAGAGAGAGAAAGAGATGGGTCAGGGCCCTAGAATATATCCTGAAACGCACAGGAAGGTGGTAACATCTGCTTTTAGATGTTAAAGTTTTCCAGATAGGGTTTGCTTTGTTTGCTGTGGTGTGCGTGGCGCCGGGAAAGCTTGCTGGAGTACAGCAAGTGCCAGTGGAAATGTAGGAGAGAGGCAAGGGGGGGATGCTCATGACCTTGCCCAGCTGAAAGCCACCTTTGTGGCTGTTTGTACAGGCAGAAAGGGCTCCTGGAGGCTGTGGGAGTCTGTGTAGGTGCAGCAGCCTGCCCAGGCGCAATAAATTCCAGATTTAGGTCTATAAATAGGATAAATACTACGGGCCCGAGGCACTGAGATACCTAGGCGATATGAAATCCTAGATAGCGAGAACTGACACAGAGACAGTGGAAACGAGCCAAGTGGAGAGGAAGCGCCCTTTAAATTATAGAACGGAAAATGGAAAAAGGAAGAAAAAATCTGAAAGTGAATGCCATTACTTTTTGAACAGATTTTTGAAGTAGTATTGAATTCTCACTTTGGAAATGTCGCAGTCCCTTCTTATATAAAAGAAAAAGGACATTATTATAATAACCCCAGTTATCATAAGATGTAAAAGTAGCTGTTTCTGTCTCCCGCTAAACCCCCTTTTGATGTCTCATTTTTAAGCCTGGACTCATTTCTTTATTCCTCTTTGTTAAAGTGCTTCCTTCATACGGCATTAGTAGGACCTGAAGCAACATGAAGTTGATGTTTGTTTTACTAGGAGCTGTGGTTGCAGTGTTCCGCTGCTTTAATGTACCATTTTTTTTAAAAGAGCCTGAAATAATTTTATTATCAAGAATATGTGGAACAATTCCACAATTCCAATGTGAAGTGTAATAATAAGTTTCTTTTACTTTTGCAAATTATGCTTTGCTTATGTGTGCTAGGTCAATAGCAATTGCTGTTTGAAATGAAATATATGAATAATCCTTGAAGCAGAGCTTCACTAAAATAACCTCACGCAGCCACGTCACATGCAGCTTTGATCTTTTTGATTTTCTTACATTATAAGGATCAGCCCTACTCAAAGTGAGGTCGTATTGTATTGTCTAAATAATAAGTGAAGGAAGGAACAGCCGGGTCTCTGAGAGAGAATTTGTCACCTGAAAATTGACAGAAGTCGTGTTGCCTGGAGCAGTAAATTTAGAGGAGTGGAAATCAAGCATGTTGAACTTTCAAACTCATTTCTTATACATAGTCTTTTTGCTCATCTGTATTCTTGAGCATCCACTCTGTACTCCCAAGGAACAGACCAAGCTTTTTCAATCAAGAGCCTAAAAGCAGCTCCTGCCTGAATGGCACTTCCCTCCTCCCTTCCCAGGCAGAGCAGAGTCCAGGATCAGCACTCTAGTTTGTCAGGAATTTTGACGGACTCCAGATGAGAAAATAACACTGGAGTGTTTTTACATTACAGCAATGTCTTCAGAGCCTCGTCAGAGTCAGGGCCAGGTTGTGTCAGATGCTGGCCAAAGAGAATCTTGCTTTAAAAAAATTATGTTCGATGTCCTCAGTACGAGCAGATGATGAGCCCAAATGCTTCATGTTACAAAGATCAGGCTGTTGTTGGAAGAGAAAGAAAATATTATCTCACTTCAAGGGAAGGGAAACTAAGACTTGAATTCCTTAATGACTTCAAGGAAGTCTGTGATCAAATGGGCAACTAGAGGTATTGATTTACAGCCCTCTTTTAACTCAAAATCATATTATTTCTTTAGCAGTGTAAGTTTTTGTTAGTGTTGTTGAACTTAGGAAATATTTTTCCTGTAGTGGTCTTCAATTTCAGTTGTATAAAATGATAGATCGGAGATTTTTAAAGGATGTGGATTCTGAAAATATTTTACAGCAGAAAGTTAGATTCATTTGCAGTTGCAGTTAAGTATCCCTGCTATTTGGCAGAATCCTTTCTTCTTTTTCTTTTTTTTTATTTTTCCCCCTTCCCTTATTGGGCCATTTCATTTGCAAATATTCTGCTTCTGTTTATAAAATAACTTTGGTCCAGCCCAGGCAATCTATCATCGTTTAAAAAGTTACACAGTGCAAAGAACATATTATTGAGATGTATAGTGTTTATAAGCCTGGTCTCAGATTGATAAATCATGTCTTGTGCTGTTGAAAAGCCAAGAAATGAATTGCTTTGCTATGACCTTGGGGTCTGAGATTAGTCAGTTTGTCTATTAGATTTTTCCAGTGTTCTTCTCACTTCATTTATTTCTTCTTTTCTGAGGAACTGAGAAGCAGTAGATGTATAGCAAGTCACCAAGGCTTGATGTCATCAGACATTTTGTAAAATCAGGATATCAAAATGTTTGATATAATGTATTTTTATATTGGGTTTAAATAATGTGAGCGTCATGTCTAATTAATCTAATATGTACCACCATTTGTACTAATTAATGTTTAAAGTCACACTTTGCATCTAGGAGGACTGAATGAGAGAAATGTGGTATTAGAGGGTTTTTTTCAGGACACAGATGGATGGGAGGGGAATGGTGGCTAAGACACTAAAACTCTTCCAGCTCCCTAGTTGTTTGTAGACATCTGATTGTTGGCACTTCACATTAGGATGCACCCCCCTTCCAAAATCAATCAGAAACTTGAATTGCACTGTTGCTCACTACCAGTCTAGACCCTGACTGGTTATTCCTAGTAATCATAACAATGAAAAATATTTTTGATGTTAATTGAGAGATGCAAGCCCTTGCCATTTCTGCCTCTCTGCTTCTTTGTTCCTTTTTGTTATTTTATAATTTAATGGCAAGCTCTACTCTGAAGAGGAGTATTAATATTGATATTGATTACCTTAGGCACCAGAAAATGAATGAAGTCAGAAGTGTATCTCCCTGCAGCTATGCTGTCTGTCATTTCAAACACACCTCATCACTGCTTTTTATTCAGGAAAGACAGATGATGTAGTTGATGCACTGAACTGGGACTCAAGAGATCTGGCTCAGACACAAACTTGCTGTGAAAATGGAGGGTGGGTTACTTCATCTCTTCTCCTTCTGTTTGTCTCCTTTCTCTCCTCCCTTTCTTTTCTCTATCCACTTTATGCAGTGGGAGGTATCACCTCCTGGCTTCATTTTCAGAGTATTTATGTCCTTCCAAGGTTGAGGGTAAGCCATGGGCTACGGGGAACCAAAAAAAAGCTTATTTGGATTTAAAAATTTAAGTGCCTATTCCTTGAACTGAAGGTCTTAGCAGATTTAATAAACTCTGGGTGTTGCTTCTGTAGGTCCCAGTCTGTTAAACGCTCATACGGTATCAGCAGAACAAGGAAGCCTGTGTAGGTCCCTACACAAGTAACTAGCACCTGGGGGTGTTCCCCATGGGGATACAATCTTATTTTTAAATAAACTTTGGACAAGCCTTTCTCACAAAGTTAGCTGGGCATAAATACAGTTCCTTCCTTTTAAGTCTGACACTGGGTGAAGGTATCCTGCCTAGATATAAGCAGAATAGCTTCGGTACCTGGAATTTGATAGCATTTGGTGAGGGTCTGTGATAGCATTTGGTGAGGGTCACTGAATCCACAAAATATTTCCAACCAGCTGGAGTGAACAAGGGAAACTGATTTTACCCGTGCTAGCAGCTTGAGTTAAAACAGGGAAAAGGTCAGGATGGAACTGAAATTGGCAACTCAAATTAAAATCCAAGTAGTGGGTTCTTTTTTTTTTATTTAACTTCAGTTACATTGAACTGGATTTTTGGATTTAACAATGTGGATTATCCCATACTCTTGTAGCGTAGACTTTTCTTTGGCCTTGCAACTTCCGAGAGTTCTGGCACACTAGCTACCATGTATAATATCTCACCATTAACTGAGGATGCGGATTCAGTCCTTTAGTTCTTTGCCCGTTCTAGGCTGTTGAGCGCAAACTCCTCCCACCCCACCTGGGTGTCCCTTGCCCCACGGGTGCAGTGGGTCCTCCTCAACTGCGGTGCTGCCTCATAAGAGAGAGGAAACAGAGAGCACAGCTGGAAAACGTGGTGGCCTGTGCAGTTGGAGTCTGGAGTGATCCAGATGTACGCAGAAAGACACTCTGCAAACCTGAATCCCCTGCCTTGTCTTTGGCACGTGCACTTTGCGTCTGAGCGGTGCTTTGAATTCACCAGAGCAATATATGCAGGCAGCGGGGGGGCTGGGAAGATGGCTTGCTGCAAGAATTCACCTGTCATCCGGAATAGGGATCACAGAGAGCAAAGGCTTCAGCAGCAGGGATAACAAAAAGGCTGCAGATTTCATTGGGCACTATTCCTTTTCCTTACCTCTGTAGACAGCCGGAGGTAGATGCTGTGTGTGCGTACTGCTTTCCAGAGGTTGCGTGTTTTCCTTATGCATTTAGTTAGGGACTGACCTAATGGACGCTATCACAATCTGTAATGTTCAGGAATGTGTACGTGACACGCATTCAGCATATGTTATTATTTCTTTTCCCTTGTGCAGTTTCTTTTTTTTTTTTTCCCCACCCCAGATTTTTTTGGTGCTTGTATCAGTGCTGAGTCCTGCGGTGCAATTTCACACCATGAGAGGGAGAGATGATCCTTGGGTGCAGTTTTCAGGCACCAGTACCTTTGTCATTGGCACCTGCTTTCTAAACACTAATTTAGCATTTGAATTGGTTCAGCTGACTTCCAGTCTTTCTACCTCCCACTTCCACTTTATTGTCTTTCTATTTTAATGTTTAAAAAAAAAAAAAAAGTGAAGTTCTGTATAGAAATTGACTGCAGTGAAGAGCTACCCGTGACAGGGTTTAAACAGATATGCCAGTCAATATGTGTAAATTAGAAAAGAGACTGATGTAATCTATGGCGTCTGTAAAGGCTTCAAAGATGTACCTTGATCATTAATTAAGACAATAAGGATGCCTCATAAAATTACAGTTGAGGAGATTAATAATTCACTATCGAATGAAGACAGGCAAGGTCATTTGTATAATTACCTGTTCTAACATTTATATTCCTTGTATAAAAAGCTCCTACTCACACAAAAGTCGAGTTGATGGCCACGGAAATATTCAGGACTAGGAAATGCAGGTTTTCCACCTAAGCTTTGAGGCAATACTAAAAAGAAAAAGTGTAGTTGTCTTTTTCTATCTATTTGTTCTGTTTAATTTTTGTAGTATGATTTATTATTTCATACAGTCAAAGTTAACTTACAGCCCATGCCTGGCATGGGTGCTTAAGGAAGAGTGAGTGGAAAAATGGAAGAACAAAAATGCATGCTGTAGGTGCAGGGTTAGGTCAGTATCGCTGTGCTGGGTTTTAGCTGTGGATATGCGAATTGAAATTAATAGTGCTATCACTACTCTTTTTCTCCTAATTGTCTGATATAGGATCTGATTCCAATTCCTTTTATGTCTCAAGAATGTGATAAAGATATTGCAAAGATGTTAGCGCAGAAATCAGAAATGTAGTCAGCTACCTGAAAAATCAAAGGTATTCAGCAAACATAGCTGGAGGATGGAAGGAAAAAGAGAGGAGAAAAGATAAATTGCAAAGGCAGAGGCCATAATACCAGGCTGATCTATGTCAGGACACAGGGTTAGTAGTGGTTCTGTTCCTGTGCGTGCTGTTAGGAGGGAGGAGGGTAAGGGGGAATGGGAGAGCAGGCTGCCCGCGTGATGGGCTCCCCGCTAAGACAGCATCTGCATTAAGGCAATGCTTCAGAAGCCGTTGCTTTGATACGCTTGTTTCTGTTTACGTAGGCTCTGTGGTTTAAGATAAAAGGCCCAACTGGAAATGAAAATGACTGAATGAAATCTCTCAGAATCCTGGAAGCACTCAAAACTTTTTGAAGATCACTTATAGTTCTGAAAATGCATGTTCTTTCGGGCAGGCTCCTGCTGAAGGAGAGGTGTCTGCTGGATGGGAGAGGTTCCTGCGGGCTGACTGGTGGGATGAGCGGACAAGCAGCTGCGTGGGCTGCCATGATATGTATAGCCTTATTTTTTCTGATTGAAGAATAGTGGAGAAAGGGGATCTGGACTAATCTCTTCTGCAGGGAATGAGGATGTTTCAGCATTTTGATTTTTACAAGTGACTGCCTTTGGCAATTTAATGCTGGTGATGTAAGGTGCCGTGACCTGGTACGGGTGAAGTTATTGCCTGGAGCGTACACGGAAGAGGCAAACATCTACATGGAAGTGGACGCTTAAGAGGCAAAACCTCAGCCAGGTTTCTCATCCTCTGCCAAGCCTGTGGCACCTCTTTCGAGGAAGCAACGTTCAGGGAAGTCAGCTGGAGTTTCCTCCCCTCCCTCCTCCTCCGTGGCAGTGGAGGCGTCTCCCCAGGGTGCTGAGCACCCCGCACGTTTGTGGGATAGTCTTGCAGCACCTCTGGCTCCAAGTTTCACAGAGCTTTGGTGGCTCCGAGGCATAAGGGTGCGATAAGCCTACATGCTGGCTTCAGCTCAGGGTGGTGGCTGCCCCGACTGCCTGCGGCGGCTGCTCTGTTTGCCTCGCGCATCGCTGCAGAGCAAGTCGCTGCCTTCCAGCCCTTGTGGCTCTGTTTGCTTGCTGATGTGATAACCTGCTGAGCGCAAGGTGTGTTTGCTTTCCTTTTTTTTTCTTTTTTGTTTGTTTACGTGAATCATTGTTACTATGAATCAGCCCTGCTAAGGAAGTAAAACAAACGTTTGTTCACAGTCTCCCCGGGTAGTTGGCAAAATCCTAATCTGCTTTACCAGCAGGCTAATGTAATGTAACGACAGAACAATGTAACCTTCCAAGTTTCCACTGCCCTGCGTTTTCCTTCATTTTTCACCACCTGAAATACACACGAGACTATTTTAACATCTATTTCTCTTGCACTGAGGGACATAGCAGCACATGTACGGAAGGGTGACAGTATCCTCTTTATGGGAACCCCAAGCTGCTCAGTGGAATATTCATTGCAGGAATAAAAATCTCTTGCAAGACTGCTAAAGGTCCAGAGCTGTAAAACATACTGTATTTTACTGGAGAGATCATGGGTCTCTCAGGGCTAAGCTAGCTCTTCTCTTGGCCGCAGCGAAGGTCCCAGGCTCTCATTAGAGATTTTCATTCTTTTTCAGTGGTTCATAAGCAGGTGGCCTGACTGAATTTGCTGGAAAAGAGGTGAGACAGCAGTGCATTAGTGGTAGATAGAAAAATGAGTAAACTCACCAGATCAGTTATAACCAGATGGGGAAAAAAAAAAAAATAAAATTGTCAAGTAGCGATCAGATAGAGCTGTGTCTATACACTTACAACGTCAGCCATGGCACCGAGTCCTTCCGTACCAAACATACCGGGCCAAATCAGCAAACATTTTGTCTACGCAAGAATTACTGGCTTGAGAAGCAGATTTCATTTAACTCTGATGTACTGTCTCTTTGTATGCTAACGCAAGGCCTGAAACCCCTGATTGCTGATAACAGCTATCAGCCTGTGCTTTGGGATCACAGCTGAGTAAGGTGACGCAGTGCGTGTGCAGGTGAGGTGGTTCGGAGCCTGCGTTTTGATACAGAGCATGGTCACTGCGGCTCCACCGCAGCCTCCACGTCGATCACCTTGGGCCCCGTGGGGGTTGTCCCTTTCGTAAAAGAAAGCACATATGGTTTATACAACTTTTGGTGTTGATGCTGCTCTGCGGTGTAGGCAAACCTCTCCTGGGTTTTCCCCTTCCCACTTGAAAAGAGGAGCCTGGTTTCCTCTGACGCTGGTGCTTTTATTTCCTTATTTACCAATGGCATTAGCTGTGGGGGGACATGATTCTGAGCACTCACCATAAAGTTTCGGTCTGAGATTTAAATCTGGGTTTCAAATAGCACTGAAATCTCGCTGTAAACCCCAGCAGAGGCCAATAAATTCTATATGAAATTGCGTAGGTGTAGATCAGTCTTTGCTCACAGGTACTGCTAGTGTGGGTTACACCCGGCACACAGAAAAAGGGGGGAGTCTCATAGCCGTTTTTCCTGTTATTTGTAAAAGCAAGCCAACACCCACTACCTATGGGTAGTTATATATGGCAGAGACTGCTAGTTTAATTCACAGTGTGATGTTCTGATCTGTACCGTGGTGCATCCTTTCCTGGCTGCAGAGGAGCAAGAACCTCTTTGTGTCCCTTTTGTTTCCTTTTCCCTTTAATGCTGAGCCTCCAAAATGACAAAGTACTGAGTGCTAAGCCAGTATTAGGTGAGTGCAGTGTTATACCAGAAGCAGTAGCAGCATCTTGGATGCCATTAACAGTAACCTTTTCCTAGAGCACCATGTAAAACTTCTCTAGGCTGATGCTGGCAACTAAGTGACAGAGAAGGTGAGATAGCATTTTTTTACTGGTATAAAATACAAAATGGGAGAATAAAATACAAATAAAGGAATGGACTACTAAAATTGCAAGGGTAGTATGTCCTTTATTGTACTTATGTGCATTGGATTGGAGTTTTGTAATGGCACAAACAGTTATTAACACATGCCATGTCATCAAGAGTAATTATCCTTTAGAACAGCATGTTCAAAATATCAATAGCAATGGTATTATCATACACAAGAAAAGGAATATATTCCATTTCGTTCAGCTAGCAGAATAACTTATTCAACTTCTACACCGTCTTTTTGGACGACACATTCAGTGGGGTTGTCTTATTTGATTGTTCAGCTTTAAGTAGTGAAATTGCTGACTTGTGTTTAAGACATGTAATAGTTGTATCGAAACAAGACAATCTGGCTTTGTGCATCTTCTCTGTAGATGAGCGTATCCCTTTCTGTGTGATCACAGAATTTCCATCAGAGGCGGCTGTAGGTTCTTACCCAGCGAGTGCTCAGATTCCTATTCCCCTGCACACCCTTTCCCTCCAGGGTAGCTGTTTTATGTGGGGGGGTTTACTGATGTTCTGGAAGCAGGTCACTTACACTGTAGCTTATACTTTGATATTTAGCTATGAGTGTGTTGGAATTTTAAATACACAGTGACAGTGATATTTTATTTAAGAAAAGAATATTGTTAACTAACAACCCATAAGGGTTTTCAATCATTTAAATTACAGTACAGCCTATATCCATGAACTGTAAACTAAGAGGATTTATATAAGATTATAATGGCTCCAGAGGGGCTGTGAAGTGAATAATCTGCATTTTACAAGTTGCACTGCTGTGGTCTATTATGTCAATCCTCATTCACTTGTAACACTTGTTGTTGAGCAAGTACTGTTATTTGCATCTTCACCTTGTCATTATGTTTTGTTCGTTGCAAAAAAGTGGGCTATATAATAAGAGTATTTAATTTTTTGAAGTATGATGGAATGAAATGTCCCTTAGAAGTGTAGTTTTGATATCATCATTTGGAGACATCTGACAGCAATGGAGAGACTTCCTCCATAGATCATGAGAATGGATAGAGAATGGGAGGACTCTAGTCTGACAAGAGGTTTAACTTCTGTGTGGGGTTATTTTAGAGAAAAGAAGCATTAGATTCATCCTACAGTGAAGCAATGACAGGTGCTTCTATTTTTTCATATCTGTTTATTACAGGAAAAAAACAGCTGCTAGGCAAAACCAGATAAAAGTAAAGATTTATTCACAAAGAGCATAGAAGCCTGTGAAATTCCTTTTCCTTGGGCAAAACTTCATTAGAGGATGCACTTCTGGGTCTACAGACAAAATATTTCTATAGATGTGAAAAATAAGCAGAATTGCTTTAGGATTCTTGCTTGGTGCTTGTGAAGGCCATGAGGAGAGTCTTTTTCTCAGTTGCAGGCTACCCCAGACACAGATAGGTCCCAACTGTAGGCCAGCTGGGAATGGTGTTGACTGTTGTCAGAGTCAGGGTGCTGTCCTCGAGGAACTACCCTGGAGTGTAACGAATTACATATTTTCTCTGCTCCTAAGAAAGTAGTTTCCCCCAGAGTGACCCAAATCCTGCCATCTGCTTTGTGCTTGTTTTGGTTGCTGAAACAAGCCTTGCAAGGACTTTTGCTAAACTAACACGTACATTTGTCCTGTTCTGCAGAGCTGGTGATTTCTCTAGGCTTACTTTCAGGTGCAGATGTCAGGGAGGCTGGTCCTGGACAGCGTGCTATGGAGTGCAAGGACGTAGGGCTTTTTGATGGCACGGGTACGTGTTTTTTCATAGGTTGATTTTGAGTCAGAATGAGAGACGGTACAGTAAGTTCTGTATAAACCATCATCATCAGTTTCATTTTAAGATTTTAGCATGGAAGAGTAGCACATCATTGACAGAGTGTAGACTGAACAGTGTGCAATTGCAAAGATGAGTCAGCCTCCCCCTCCTAAGTCTCATTGACCATACTGTCCAAGATCATTGAAAAAGATTAATAATTCTGGTTATCTTATGTCACTAGCCAAACTGGAAGGAACTTGATTTGCAGAAGGGTTTCAGTACTAACTTTCTAAGGGTTATGTTTAAGATTTCTCAGCTTGGACACAGTAAAAGGAAAATCCAGCCTTACTGGTGATTTTGAAAATTTTATATCTTTCTTTTCATGTCATCAGTACTTTAAAAAAAAAAAAAAACAAACAAACAAACAAAAAAAAACCACACACCAAAAACCAAACAAAACTCTTCTCCTAGGCATGTGATTGTAGTTCAAGTATTATGAAGTTTTAGCGAGAGAGGATTTCAGCTTACTGATATTTCCTTTCTCAAAGCACTGAAGGTAATAAACCAGAAAAAGTTGATATTCCCATTTGAACTCCATTCAAGCGTCTCCAGTTACTGCACACTACAAAGGCATATTTCAGCTCACACTTGGAGTTTTCCGGATTTCTCTTCTGTGTCAGAACTTAGCCATTTCTTACAGAGTTATTTCAGTGTGCTATATGGGCCGTCCCACATCTATAGCCAGTCTGCTAGGCTGTCCTTAGCAAGAGCCTCATTTCCTTGCTTTTTGCAGAGAAAGCTCTTTATCCCTTCATGGCGGTGCAGTATTGTTAAGACATCTCCTTTTAATTTCATTTAAACCCTTTTATATCTTTTAAAATGCTAATGCTTCAAGGCACCCGCAGTTACCATTTTTCTCATTTTGAATTCCTTCGGAAGAGCCTTTCTTGGTAAATGGTATTTCAGTTTCCATGGTGCTCCTTATTACAAGTAGCTGCTCTTTTCATCACCGAATGGTGCGATTTTCATTCACGCTGAAATATCAATGGTAACATACAGCAGCAAATTGTTCCTTTATGATCCTTGGCATTGTGGAAATTCTCCTGCTCAAAATTAAATGTCAAGGAATTTAACAAGTATGAAAAATCTGACTCCTTTTATGCACACACACACACAGACACACGCTCCTCCCTCCATCTCTCTATGCACCTAAGCATTTGTCTTCCCTTTTTACCATAAGGAGTCATTAATATGCTACCAGTGATGCTTCCTAAAATGTTCAGCTGCGGGGCCGAGGGGGCGGCGTTCCCTCCTGCACCCTCCGCTGGAGCCCAGCGAGGTGTTTTGTATTCAGGCTGCTTGTTCCCAGGCTCTGAACTTGAGCGGCTCGTTTTGGGAATGATAGCAGCCTCGCCAGCCTGCTCCCTTGCATTACTCAAAGTGTCGCTTTGCTATTTGCTGTGCCATAAATCAGAAACATATGTCCTCAGTATAGACAACAGAAATACATACCGATCAAGGCAGGGCTCTGCTTCCACCCCACCCCAACCCTGCCGCCTGCAAATGCTCCGGTACCTGCAGTAGTATGGGAAGGGTGCTGTGACAGGCAGCATGGTTTTTAGTGGGATTCCTCTTGTAACCACCGTGATTTCTTTCCTGGCCATGACATTATTGCTACGTGGTAGCCACTGTCTGCTGGCTTAGGTTTCCCAGCTATGAGGTCTTATCCACTCATCTCCCACCTCAGGTTCCCTTGTTTATTCTGCTGAGTCTTCCCCCCAACCACTGCCAGTGCTCTGCCGACTGCTGTCTTTGTGCTTCATGGGAAAGCAGCCGTGCGGGACAGCAGCTCTGCCTGCTTGTAAGTCTGCCGGGAACTTCAGGACACTCTGTCTTTCCTATGAAAAGTGGTTCTGCCCGGGGAAAGTAGACCCTGTTCATAAATCAGGTGTTCAGGGAATTAAGAATTTCAAATTCCCAGGAGAGTCTCCTGCAATAAATAAAACATAAATTACATCCCACCCTTCTTCTTACATTTATTTTAAGTCTGTCAGTGAGGTACGTGTCTGTGCAGAGCAGTTAAGAGGAAGTTAGAGTGGTGATCCTGTGCTAGATAAGGCAGCTTGGAGAAGTGCTTTGAATAGTGCCTCTGCTCCACTCCCCTTCATTTTCATACATGAGCTGGGTGCAGGCAGGTGTTTTGTTTTTACAACCCCATATCAGGTTGGTGGTTATAGCTTCCGTGCCTCCAAGCGAGCACCGTGATTTACTATTGCTTCTCACCATAATCTACGCTACTGGCAGTGCTGTAAGCGCTTCCAGCAAATAGGCCTCGGAAGAAAATAAAATGCTGGAGCTTGCGAAAGAGCAGAGGTGCTCCCTTCATCTCCTGGTTGAGCGGGAGCTAGGCAATAAAAGTCAAATCTGAGTTTTTGTGTCTCTGGTGGAAAAGGTCACAAACTTCCTAGAGTATGTGAAAGTTTCCCACGAATGAAATGAAAGGAAGATGTTAGGAAGAAGCATGAAAGTCATTCATCAAACCCAGGAGTGACAATGTATTTGAATACTCTGAATTTAGACTATGCTGCTTTTTAAAAGGCAAGCTTTTGTGAAAGAGAGTGGCAGACACTGTTTTAATTACAGGTCCAACCTAGCCCCCACCTTAATTGCAATACCCTAGATAAATGAGCAACTTCATCCAAGCATCTTCACTGTCATTTTAGGTTCTGAAATGCTAAACGCAGATCCTATGCTAGAGATCCTGCTCAGCTGCTGCCCACATTCCCAGGCACCTGACTTCTCTCCGGTTAAGCCCCCCAGGCTCTCTGAGGACAAGCACGCCTGAGTTTCCAGGGCAAGCCTAGCTCCACGCAGGGGTGCCTAGGCCTGACTGTTACAACGGGAAAGAAAAGCCAGCTTAGGTCAGTCCTTGGGACCTTTAGGTCCTTGGAAGGGATATGACTTGGGGTCAAGCTACAGTGCAAAGTAAAAGCCAGGTCTGATTATTCATACGTCTCTTGGAAACAGTCATAAACTTTGTACGATAAGTTTCCAAATGAGGTAATGTGAAGATGTTGGATACTGGCACTTGATGAATGTGAGCAAATGGTTTATCAAAGAGTTGACTGAGAAGTCACAGGGGATCATTTATATCTTATGTTTCAAGTCTGTGTTCTATTTCTTTTTTTTAATGAGATATTTTTAAAAATTAAGCCCCCATTTTACTTGCATTTCATGTTATTTCAGCAGCTCTGTGTACTGCCTCTTGTGCTTGCTTTCTGGCTCCTAATGGTGCTCACGTGCTGGCTGTACAAGACACACACGTGGCTAAGCAGAGACAGCGTGACTAATATTTGCTGCTGTAACCTTGAAAGTCCTTTGTGGATTTAGCTGTCATCTTTAATATCTGCTGTCTGGGCTCAGTTTTCTTGGGAATGCCAGGAATGCTGCTCACTCCGTGTGAAAAGATTCAGGATCCTGCTTGAACATGAGAGGTCTCTCTAGCTGGTAGTCCAAATTTCAGAGGAATCCATTCTGCTCTTCAAAGAAAGGTGTTTCATAAAGGGCATTGCCTTGACAAGTTAGGGCTTGGGCCGTGACGTAAATGAATACAGCACTCTGGTGAGGACTGGCTTGCCAACCTGAGTCGGTACACGATGTGACCGCAGCCAGGTTCAAATCTCCACTAAAATAAAGCAAATTGCCTTGTGAGTGTAACAATTATCCTCAGTCTCTCTAGGGCTGTTGATAGATCTGCATCTGCTTGGGACTTCAGCTGGGAGGGTCTGCCTAGAAGGAGATGTTATGGAGAATAGTGTTACCCTGTGCAATTGGTACCTTTGTAAGTCTTAAGTTTTAGCCAAGAGAGTATTTATGCTAATTTACTTTTTAGGAAAGCCTGCTGGGAAGGGTATTGAAAACATTTGAGAAGTTAATAAAATCTACTGCCCTTCCCAGCACACTTATAACGCAGTTTGACCCTTTAAAGTCAGTTGGTCATAGAAGGCCCCTTTTATGAGCTGTAACCAATTATACTCCAAACCAGTGAAGTCAAACACCAGGAAGAAAGCAAGTAATTAGGCACAGCAGAAGCTCTTCTCTTGCTAGGTGATAGAAAGCAAGAAGGTTTTTAAATGCAGACTGTAGCCTGATTCTTCACTCTGTTATCCTGGTGTCGTGCTGCTGTGTCTCTGCAGATGTCAGAGGTACAGAACGAATGCATCGAAGTGGAGAAGGAAGCCCTTTAACACTCGCTCTATCAGTAACATTCAGGGAGCGTGTGGTGGCGTAAATGAGAGCACAGCTTAATAACTAGTCTTTCCTTTTTTCATTTCTCCCCTGGAAAATCACAATCAAAAGAAGATGAAGAGAAGTCACATAATTTAATAGCGTCTGAGCTGCAAGCCCACAAACAGCAGCTCTGGTCTGGAACATAAGGCTGGAACATATTGGGAGGCAGTGAAGGGGGAGAAGTGTTGATCTGCTGAGGAGAACCTTCACTACAATAAACAAAATAACAATAGCTTGTAGCTAAAGTCAGTCACAGCTGAGACCCATATTAGCATTTACAAATATGCGGATTCGAGAGGTGCTGTGATGATTCCCATCCCTTTTGCCTCTCTATTCGTGGCTTTGATTCTGTCCTGGGAGGTGGCCTCCTTTTAAGTTTTGCATCCTCCTTTTCTCCTAACAGATGGGCGAGATTGTAATTTTTTCACATGTTGACATGGTGAGAACCATTTGATCCCTTCATTGTAATGGGCTGTCTTGTAGGCTGCTTTTCACATTAAAAACATGCATCAGAGATAAGTAAGTTTATACCAAAACATATCACTTTTGCTGTCCAGGATTGCCACAGCTCACAGAATGATTAACCGGGAATGGTGAGATACAGGTCGGGCTCTGGAACGTAGCATTTACTAAGCCAAGCCTATATGTCTTCTGGTCTTGGAATGAAGTCATGGGATATTAAATGACCAGGGCTCTCTTGCTGCTTTCTCTGTTGTATTTGGTTATTTTTTCCGGTGTCAAGTTATTTGGATAAATTTGCACTTGTGACTACTGCCAAGCTTTGGCCCTATGGACAGCGCAATGGATGATTAGATTTTTTTAAGAGTGCCAAAATCTGGAAACAGTTCATTTGGAAAATTGCTTAACAGATTGCAAATGGTGAATAAATTATTGCACAAGGGAACTTCTGAAAAGGATCTTGAAACTCCTGTGGTGGTAAATTTTCAACTAAAGAAATACAGCATATACAGGATCATGCTCACGAAAACTAAGCAAATCCTTGTGTGGAAATCATGTGAAGGAATTAGGATTTTTTTTTCCTCTCTCCTTTTTCCTGGGTTTGAAATGGACGCAAGGAAATGATTTTGGCATGGCCTCTAAACAACAAAGGATGTGGTGACAATGTGTTTCATACTTGTGAACTCTGCTGACTTGGTGGGGCACATTCGACTGTGTGCTTGTCGTTTCATTGCAAGAACAGCCCGCAGTGGTCACAGCCCTTAGCGGTCACTGTTTGTTGTTATAAAAGCTGTCATTAAGCTGGGATATGAGCTGTAGACTTCTGGGAACGTTCCTTGGCTGATTTATTGACATTGTTGTTCTTATCCCCATGTTCTCGCTCTGTCTTTTTCTTTTTCCCCTGTTTTTCTTCCCCCAGCTCTTAGTCTGCTCTCTGTTCTTTTTCTCAAAAATATTTGTAGGAGGTAGTGAAGAACTAGAGCAGATTATCAGACGATCTATGATTCTGCAACACCGAAGGTCAAATGCAAAACCCAGTGGATATCCTGCTTAACTGAACCCTGTGCCCTGGCTCCGGGGCCCTTTACAGGCTCTAGAAGGAGAAAATTTGTTTCCAAGCTGTATACAGCATAGCTTGGCAATGTATTTCAGCCCTGTGTAGCCACAGGATGGACTAGCTGTATTACTAATGCTGAATTTCTCTGTGATGGTAGGCTCCTCAGTGGCTTTTTTTCCTGGGAAGCGCAAGGTAGATGTGCTCTTTATTTAAGCTGTTGTGATTCTTCATTACAATTGCTTTGTATATGGGGCAGAAGGGGAAGATCTGGATTTGAACAGTAGCTAGGGATGGGTAAATCTTAAAATGTGTGGAGATTCAATTTGGTTTTCATCAACATTCAGATGCTTAGAAGCTACTCTAATTGTCTCTCATCTAGTTTTATAAAGACTTTATAATTATAGTGTCAATATTTTCCTGATTCAGGTTTCCTCAGATTATTTTTTTCCTTTTGATACTGTTTTTCTTCAAAGTTCTGGGAGAAGAGATGAATATTGCAAAAGACTTTGCTGGCAGCGGCTTCCTCTTCTACCCGAGGAGCAGCCTGCTTGAATATCATCTTGACAGTAACACACGAGGTGCTTCCAAATTGTTGTATAGGTTTGGGGCTAACGTCAGCACCTCGAGGTCTACTCAGAAAAACAGCTAATTTGAAAACAATTTTTCTTGATTTTTGAAATCTGTTGAGATTTCACTCTGAAATAAAAGGCAAAAGGTAACACTGCCCTACAGTAACCAGTAGCTACTTCAATGCAAGTTCAAGTCCTGGGCTTGCTTTAAGTAAATAAAATATTGTATCTGAGCACATACAATGCTATAGTTTTTAAGCCATTGGCCTTTCTGAGGTCGTTACTGGTTGGATGAGATTTTTGTCTTGGTTCTAAGATTTTTTTTCCTAAGAAAGGTTGTACTGAAAGGGTCAAGTTACCCATCAAAGGTTTTAGCTTCAATGAATCTAAGTCTTTAAAGTGAAAAATATTTTTTTCTTGAATTTTTTCACTCCCTCTAGTCCAAAACTCTCAGCTAGCTGTGTGGCAGTTGTGAATTTGCATTATATCAGACACATGGCTTATCGGTGTGCTAACACCCTATGTTGTGTTTCCTTCCTAGGATGCAGAGTGAAAAGGTGAAATCTGCATTGATAGAGGCAATTTAATGGAGAATAGAACCTAGGTATGATTTTTCCTGATTTGGAGAGAAGATTTGGAAGTCTAGGAGAATATCTAAAATACAAGAAAATTGGTACAGTGATTCTCCAAGGAAAGGAGATAATCTTTAATGTTAATGGCATTACAGTTTTCATTCCAGTGCAGTGACTGCGGTTCATAGCAGAGAGTTTGATAATGGTATCCTGTTGCAAATTGGGAACTGCCTCTTAAATTGGATGGATAGAAAAGACATGATTAAATCTCTCACTGAGTGGTTTTACATATGGTTCGTACCTGCCTGTCTGTGCTTTCAGATGATTCGAAGACCAAGTGTAAATCTGAACTGAGGTGTCAGTGAGAAATGAACCGTACTGTATTACTCATCCCTGAGATCTTGAAACTTCATTTTTGTCTAAATCTGTCGCCGAAAGCAGTGCCTAATAAGCAGCACCCGGAAGGGCTGTGTGTGAACGTACGGCAACCCTCTGAAGGCCTGCTCCTGCCGGGAGACAAAAGGAGGCGCAACCTGAGCGATCGCTTCGCTCAGAAGATGATGACGCAGGAGCTTAAAAGTCACAGCATCCCTTGTGCTGCCCCAGGCAGGAGTTATGATCTGCGGGCTTTTTAATGATTAGTGCTTGCTGACTAGTTCTGCCTTGTTTCTTGGGTTTTATTCTTCTCCTGATTTTGTTGTTGTTGTTGGTATTGCTATCCGAGGGGGTTAGTGCTCTTCAGCGTACAGGACCTACAGTGCTAAGAAAATGGTCATGTTTGGAAGCATGATTCCCCCCCCCCAGTTTTGAATTGCCATTTTGTTTTAGAGGAAATTAGACTGGGATTTAAATTAGAAGTGAGTACAGCAAGCAGGTGTTTGGTAAGAGAATGGACAAAGATAGTTTGTTAAGTTTAACAATGTGGTTTCAGTCATTCAAATGGTATTTGTGAAAAGAGTACAAATTTGCTATCTTTGGCTGGAAACATTTTTTTAAGGTTGGAGTAAGTGCTGACTTACTTATCCAATAGCTTGGTGGTCGAAGCATTCATCTGTAATGCAGAAGATATAATTAAAATCTCTGTTCTGAGAGGTTTTGAAACCATGTATCCCTACCTTGAATCTGATGCTAAGTGGATTGAATTCAATTTACAAGCAGGTCAGATAAGAAGGTTAACTAAACTGGTTGCAAAATATCTGGCAGCTGACTTAAAACATTTTTTGCACAGACATATTATCAACACACAGTTCTGCAGTATTTCTTGAGTCAGTAACTTTGTGGTTTTGCCAGCAATACAGCACTTGTTTTTCTGGGCTGTTTGCTCTGGTCCTTGCCGTTGCCTTCTCCATCAACAAGCACATCCTACAAGCTGACTGGCTCCTCTCCTTCCAGCTTCTTCACCTGAGACTGTGAGCCTGAGGTAGCAGTGGGTTAATACGGTATCATGGTGTCTACCCAGATTTGGTGCTGCTATACGGTATGATCCTCTTACCTGTGTGTCTGGGTTAACAACGGTATTTGACACCATGGTTTCTAAGGTGGGCAAGATGTGCAACAGTGATACTGTCCTGTTTTATTTATTTATTTAGTCTCAGTTTAGAGCTTCTTTTTAGCTCTATACAGGCATAGCGATGTCAAGGATTTCTTTGAGAAATAAGGACTGGTAGTGAAGAGGATCCTTAAATTATGACCCAGCTGTGTTTCTTTGAGGAAAAAAAATCCAAAAATGATGAATCTTTGTGTTGATTTTCAAAACACCTTTTCCTTTGAGGCAATTGCAATAGTCCTTTAGGACTGTGCTTGTGGTCGCTTCTGGGACATCAGGATTCCTCATTCCGTCTCTCCTTTCTCCCACCTGATGGGGTTACCTTCACAACAAAGTTCTCTAAATGTCGCAACCTTTGCATCTCTTCAAAAGCAATCTTAATACAGACAGCTGGAGGGAACCGGCCATGAAGCAGGAGCTCTCCACTCTCCTCAGAGGGAGTGCACATACTGTGTTATTCCAACTGCAACTCTCGGCCTTGGAATTAAAGGACCAAACATTGGTTTCAAATCTGAGTCTCCTCTTGGTCTGATGCAAAGATGTCAAGTGGAAAGAGACTAGAGTAACACTTGAAGCATCTGTTTTTTGTTCCTGACTTGAACATTTGCCTGCAGTGTGGCTTCAGACAAATTCACTGTACCTCTGTTTCTCTTCTTCAAAATAGAAATAATTCTCCTTTTCTGCTTTGCTGACTGGGAGGACATGCTACATAAAAGTTCGGCCTTATTATTTATTTGTCTGTTATTGTTCTGTCTTTTAGCTAAGATGTCAGGGTTTTTGTACTGTTCAGTACTATTTGTGCTGTGCTAACAGTACAAATTTGTGCTGTGCCTATTTCTGTGTCATATTCTGACCTCATGTACCGTTGAATAGCGAGTGAGATAATTGGGATACGGTAAGAATTGCACAGAGGAGGAGAGGGCAGAATTTCACATGCTAGACATTTTGTCATCCAGGGAAAGATGTCGAACTGCCTCCAGGTGGGCAGTCATTGAATGCCAGTAGGTATGTTGGAGATGCCACTGTGATTGCTCTCCTGATAGACAGAGAGCTGAATCGCCTGCATCTGTTATCTGCCTTATTGCTGGTTCAAGCACTGATACTTGCTGCCTTCCTGTTGGGCTCAGCTTGGAAGTCAGTATGGGTAGGCAGCTCAAATGGGCCATACTTCTTGTATGGGAAGCATGGGGACCACAACCTCTTGGCAACCCTAAAGGACACCACCCTCAAATGGTTTCTCACCTCTTCATTATAAACCTGTTTGCTTTGTCTAGATGATTTTGTTTAGAAGTGTTATTTTTTTACTGGTAGTTGCTAATTATGATATTTCGGGATCACCAAATGTGCATTCACCATCATTAGTGGCTTCTTCTCATGTTATTGTTTCATGTTCAGGGAATAGCAACCAGATTGCAAAATAATGAGCTACCTTGTGTATTTCAGAAACATACCCCTCGCAATATGCATTTCAATGATTATCGTCACAGTTGGCTATGTGTTAACAAACGTGGCTTATTTCACTACAATCAGTGCTGGGGAATTGCTGCTTTCAAAAGCTGTAGCAGTGGTAAGTTACAGAAGAAAAATACAAAGCTATATCCCTGCTGCAGTTATTCTTGCTGATATATTCTTATTTCCAGGGGAAAAAATTGGGGGGGACACATCCAATCAGGCTTTTCTATGGCTCCTCTTTTACACGGCATATTAGCATCCCGGTGAAGTTAGTCTGATTTTTTGACTGAGGTGGATTGCACTTAAGGCCACCGATAGCATTTGTAATGTAACGTTAGACCATATTTATTGACCTGATATAACAAAGTCAATAGGACTTACATCTTATAGCCAAGTACATGCTTGAAAAATTCTTTGCTATAAATTGTAGGCCTGCTTCCTGTGAAGCAGGAAACATAGATATTTGTGGAAGTGGGAGCTCTGAACTAGTTCTTGTAGCAAGAAGCGGTAACGCTGTCTCTGCACAACATGCGTTCCGAGTACTTAGGAAGGGGGTTGCTGTGAATACTGGAGTTCATTTGGGAAGGAATTGCAAGGCAGCCTGGCTTGGAAATACCGCTTTGATTGTTCTTGTTGAATTGTGGTGATGACACTGCTTTTTATATTTATGTTATCTGACTCACAATGAGGAAATAAAAATTTCCGTTTACTTTCCAGTAGTGACGCTGCCTGTGGCTATTTCAATTGATGTGGCACTTAAAAAATGACCAAATTCTGTAGCTCATGGGAGATTTGGAAACAAAACATTTTGCAAACCTGAAGAAAACTGTGCATGTCTCCTGTGGTGCCCCAAACTCCAATTAAGGCTCTTCTGGTAACTTAGAACAATAAAGTGTGAATGGATGGACTATACCACTGGGTAGCATCAGCCAAATGAAAAAAAATACTAGGTATGCAGATCAAACCAGACTGGGTCGTCTTTTTTTGAGTCACAATGGTCTAAACTGACATAAATCAGAGCCTGATTCCACCTCCACAGCATTGCCCCAACTGGCGATCTTCCACACGCAGTCAGGGGTAAGGGTGGGAGACCTCATCTGCAGTGGCCTTGGTGTCACAAAATAAGAGGTAACAAATGCACAGCACAGCTTTCACTGAGGGGTGCAGAAAAGGGGTATAAATAAAACTTACCATACGTATTAAAAATTTGTTAATAGAGTAAAATTACTTTCATGTTTTATGAAAAATCACTGTATGTTTCTCTCTCCTCTAACAGACCTTTGCTGAACGACTAATGGGAAACTTTTCTTTAGCTGTACCAGTATTTGTTGCTCTCTCTTGCTTTGGATCTATGAATGGTGGCATTTTTGCGGTCTCCAGGTGAGCATTGCTAATGTTACTGGGGGTGAAAGCCATGGGATATACAAGGGAGAGTAGGATTCATTCCTTTAGCAGGAAATGAAAAATGACTATAATGTTTACCGGGTGTGGGGCTTTTTCTGACTTGTTCCCATTGAATTTAGTATCTTATTGTTAAAACCCTTTGAATGGTTTGGAAATGGATCCCTCTGAGCATAACACTTAATTAATGGCTGCTTTGTTTCATGTGAAGGAGGGAAATTGGAGGGAAAATATTAACTAATTCCAAACACCGATCATAGAGTAAGGTAAGGAGGGGACACGTTCAGTGATGACTTTGATTTCTGCGTATGGGCTTCTCCTGCTAGTCTTTTCATTCAGAATACCTCAAACAAGCCTAAGAAGTGCCGCTGTGCTCTGTGACTTTCATGAGCCACTTTGCCTCGTCACAGTAATGAGCACATTTAAAGTCTGTCCACATTTATTTCCCACCAGGATGTTCTTCGTTGCATCCCGTGAGGGTCACCTTCCGGAAATTCTCTCCATGATTCATGTCCGCAAGCACACTCCTCTGCCAGCTGTCATTGTTTTGGTAAATCATACAAACAAATGTTCCTGCACAAGAATTCATATTACAGGCTTGCTCTGGAGGATTCGAACAGAATTTGGGCACTGCTTGAGTCTCGTTTATGAATGTGTACGTGGGTTTTGGGCAGGGCAGAGGACAGTAAAGAGAGGAATGAGATTTGGGAGTTGTTCTTATTCTATCATCTCCTCCTTGCTATCTTGTTGGTAGCACTTGACTGCCTATTGCTGCAACCTAATTCATGTCTTATTGCCCTTTATTTCTAAGGACCTGCTAGTGATGAGCTAGTTCCCTTTCAGAGAAACAAATTCCAGTTAAACAAACAAACAAAAAAGGGATTCATTTAACTGGAAGTGCAGCTAAACACCAGCATCTGGGAGCACCCTAAAGGCTCATTATACCACCTTATAGTGAAAAATGCAAACAATTATGCACTAAGATAATGGAAGGGGAACCCTCAGCAGTGCAGTGTAGCGGTGATTAAAAAATGAAAGAACGTGTGCCTGGGCAATAGTCTGTGAATTGTCTAAGGAAAAACACCAGTACTATAGTAGAAATCCTATTACTGACTTCTAAAATAGCAGCAGAACTAAATGTTGACCATGTGTTTGCATTGCAGACTAATTTGTATGGTAAAATGTTAGGACAAAATGTCAAAATACCGACCTCAGTTTGCATAGTGCCAAGAAGATTTCCACTTAACTTGCAGTCTTCATAACCGTGGGTGTTCAGTCCCTCTTTTGGGACCAATGACTGTAATGTATCTGGACAGACCTCTGCATCTGTGGGGAGTTCTAGCCATAGCGGAAGACGCGTGTGCATCTATGAATGTAAGCTAGTAAGATCAGATGCTTGTACTGGAATTTAAATCAGTTTTTGCTATAGATGCCTATAAACTCACTTCTGAAGTGCCAATTGAAGTGTTGAATTTTATATGTGCGCATACAACTGAGGCATCCAAATTGTGAAAATCAGGCAATGTGATTATGGTGAAAAGTTTTAATGGAATTCATTTTACATAAGCATTTACTGTGCTTTCTATTTGTTTGGGCTGAAGTATTCATACCTTTTGGGTAAATTGCATTGACCATTTTCTGTGGAATGAAATGCACAAAATGTATTAATATATCATTTTTTTCCGAAAGATGTTTTCTCCTGTTACATCTGGTCCTCTTACACCAGTGCATTGATTTCCTTTGAAAAAGTCAGATTCTCATAGGAAGATGGCTTTCCTTCAGAGATTGTAATTTTTTTTCTTACCTTATTGCAACTAGACTAGTTGCAGGATATATTCTGCATCAATAGTCTGCATTTTGGCATTTTCCTATTTTATTTCTCCTGCCAAGGTCTACACACTGTAAGGAAGGAAAGAGCACTTGAGGAGAAACTGAGAAAATGAGCATGTTCAGTGTTTGAGGCTTGTTAACTAAAAAAAGCACTTTTAGGAATTAAGAAATCTGTTTATGTATATATGTCCTGGTGTTTGATAATGGGGTGAGTGCAGCAACTGCAAGAAATCATGCAATCTGATTGTAACCCTACTTTATTTTTTTTTCTTTATAGCTCTCCTTGACTGCCTGTGGCCCTTTCTTGCATTATCATGCTTATAACTGAGATTTTAAACTTTCAGGGCCTGAGTCTATATAGAAAAAAATCTTGCCCAATATAATTCAGTGGTAAAATTTCCCTTGACCTTTACAGAAAGGAGTTTGCTTAATATCTGTGTGTAAAGAACCAAGCGCTTTGAGTCATTAGAGGTTGGAAGCCAGAGACCCATATTTGAAATATTGATCCTTCTGGTTCAAATCCATGCTGTCTTCACTGCTTTTTTTTTAAAAAAAAAAAAAAAAAAAGGGAGCAAGAGAGAGGCTGTGAATCTAGATAACTAATACAAGTTAGTTTTCCTTACATAAAGATTTAGCCCAGTGTTTTACTGTATCTGCAGTTGATTTCACCTGTTGCCTGTTATAAACCTCGAGAGGCTGTCGCTGCCAGGATCTCCCTCTTGCTGAGCAATAAGGGCTACAGTGAAGTGGACTCATTCCTTCATCCCCGAATGCAAGGACTGTGTCATTGCGGGCACAGGGTGTCTCATACAGGAAGCGTGGACTACCCTGCAGAGTTGATCCAAGCTACAAATATTCTGCTTTTGTCCAGAGATTACCCTGAAATAGATCCCTGTAGCCTACGCTAATCATCTAACCCAAGGCACAACACTCTAGTTTATACATAAGCTTTTGCCTGCCTCACAGAAGCCTTGTATCTCAGAACAGCTTTTTAATGAGGAAATGCATTTTTTCTAGTGTCCCCTCTCCTTGCTGTTCAGTAGCCACCTGAGTGACAGCTAAATGCTTCTCTCTGCTTAGAAATCTTTGCATTTCCACTCTGTGATAAGTCTACGCCCTGCAAGCCTGAAAGGCATACTGCAAATACAAGCTGGTGGCAACCCGGTGTACCCAGCTGGCATCCCACGGCGTGTAGCTAACCCCTTCCATGCCCTCTTTGCTGAGTTCCCTTGTTGCAGCCTGACAGACCATAAGACTTTTTCTTCCACAAGACACCTATAAACCTCTGCTTTCACACAATCAGATGTGACCAAAACTTAGCTGCTCTTGTCGTTTGCATCCGTGATGAGCGTGTAAAACTGCAGGGGGCTAATATATTTGTCAGGTCCTGTGAGAACAGTGCCCAGGATGCTCAAGTATTTTGGTTTCACAGTGGGCTGTGTGCCTGTGTATCTGTCTGTGTCACAGGGGACAGATATGTATTGATCATGCGTGGCCACCCAGGACAGATATATATTGATTGAACGTGGTCTCAGGGGACAGCTAGGTATTGATCACACACCTGATTGCATGACAAAGGCAGGCCCGAAGTCTGTGGCCCGCAGGTGTCCGTGCGAAAGGTTGTGCTGCTTGTCCCCGTGGAAAAATTTGACATCGCTGCTGTAAAATAATAGAGATCAATCCACTAAACCCCTCTTATGCTCTGAATTTCTTTTGCAGCATCCTCTTACAATGATAATGTTATTCAACGGGGATCTCTACAGCCTCCTGAATTTCCTCAGTTTTGCCAGGTGGCTTTTTATTGGACTAGTAGTTGCTGGGTTGATTTATCTCAGATATAAACGTCCTGATATGCCTCGTCCTTTCAAGGTAACCTCCGCTCTCTACTGTTTTACATGAATCCTTCTCCCTCCTATCTATTGTGTAGTCAGACAGTAAAGGAGCATTTTCTGCTGTAGAACGCTAACCTCCTTTTTTGAGAAAACCAGAGTTAATAGGAAATAGTCTTTTGCACTGAAGGGACTCCTTGTGTTTTCCTGCAAGCTCCCCAGTGCTCCCCCAGCTGTGTTCCCTTCTGAACGATAATTCTTGCCTATTCCCTGGTGCCTGGGGGGCAGCAGCTGAAGCTGCTGTGCCAAAGTGAAGGTGGTTGCTCAGTTTTACTTGTCTGTTGCATTGAGCAGCATGATGCAAACTGTGTGAAAATACCTTCAGTCATGTGTAGTCACATAAGGTTCAAACCACAAATATTAGGGTTACATGTGCCAACCTGATTTTCAGCCAGTCTTCTATTTAAATGTCTCCTTTGATAAAGGCCTGAGTAATTTTGCTGCCAGAATTCACGTCAAGCGTAAGCGCTAATATTAAACTTTTATTTCATTGCCTGTCCAATATTGAATATGCCAATTTGATGTGCAAACAAGTTGTTAGTGTTATCATTATGATATTTGGGACTTGCAATGGATTTGCAGACGCAGTTATTTTGAACCCAGAAAGAAAATGCTAATAGTCTGGCCTGTTGAACAGTAGCTGGTTTGGCCTTGGTTCTGCCATTCTTCTTGCTCATTTTAAGTAACATCTTACAAAGTAAGTTGTCCCGTTATGTATCCGGAAAGATAATGTCCACCATGGAAAAAATGGACAACTCTACCCCTATTTATATATTGCCAAGAAGCCTACTTTGTGAAGAACTAAGAATGTGCACTGTTGCATTCTGGTAGGTATATCTATAAATAAGGAGGTCAACAGCACAACCTATTTTGCTTTGATTAAAAAAACCCGCTTTGACAGTGCACAAAAGAGGAACAGTAATGCTTCAAGGCATGAAAGGAAGAGAATAATTTCCCAGGAATTCTCCAATTCTCCATTACACCAAACATCTGACAAGCCATGCCTGTAGGTCTTTCCTTCAGAGGGGTGCTAACATAGTGGTTGTAGCGGTGTTCTTGAAAATTGAGAGCATTAATTTGATACTGTTATTTTTTGTACTTTCAACAGTGAGACTGATAATGCTATCATTTATACAGTCAGAAAGTGCTTTTTCAGTAGCTATCAGTTGCATAATGCTATCAAATATCTTTATCACTAGTCAAATTGCTGTTTAATTTCCTCTCTTCCTGCTAGATTTTGATTTTTACCTTAGGAAGAAAATCAATATGTTCTTAATAGTTTTAAAAGGTGACTTGATCTCCCGGTTGTGTTTTAAAATGTTTTCTAATAGGTAATTATCAAAGAGGAAATCTTTACTGCAGTTAGTGCTGCTTACTTATCTACTGGGGGATTAGAGAAAGGACTTTTGCAATGTAACTTATTTACAGCACTTGCGTTTTAAAGAACGTAAAACACTCTAGTGTTTTAGCGTGTAATTAAAAGACTTCTATGGTACTCACTGCATAGCACTCTGCATAGCTTGGGTTCTGCAGTCACTGACATTTTGTGTGCATGTTCTAGATACCTGTATTTCTCCAGAACTACCCCGTGCTGCTGGGTTTTATCCAATTTATATTTAATATAAATGCCATAGTCATTCAAAAACAAGGTCAATGTAAAGTAATGGTTCTTTGTGTGATTATGTTTCAGGTGCCTCTATTTATTCCAGCGTTGTTTTCCTTCACCTGCCTTTTCATGGTTGCACTGTCACTTTACTCTGATCCAGTGAATACAGGGATTGGATTTGCAATAACCCTGACTGGAGTTCCTGCCTACTACCTCTTTATTGTATGGGACAAGAAGCCAAAGTGGTTCAGAAAGCTCCTAGGTAAGTCCTGGTGGGACTCCTCTCCTTCGTGCTGACTCCGGGAGTTTCTCAGTGCTCCCCATGTTGTGAAATCCTTCTGATGGATCCTCGCAGCTGCTCTGAGCTGGGGATGACAATGCAAGTTTCTTTTTGGTGTATGCTACGGCATTGCTTTGCCGGTTACAATCTGTGTCCGCTAACTAACGAGCTACATTTACAGCAAGCCTATTCTTCAGCTAGTGATTGACTTTAAATGACTGGAATCCTCTCCCCCTGCCCCCTTCTCCCCTCCCTCCCCTACAAACATCAGATTCCTTTTAAATCACCCATCTCCCTCCCCTGGCTGTTGGCCTACGCTAATAGAGTCAGTATTACACTCCTAGGAGAATCGGTTTGGAAACTTAAACATCACAGTTGTGATGGCAGGATGGGCTTGGTGCTCCCTGCTGAGACCGTGCGTCTGTGGACCACTGAGGAGTATTTGGAATGGGACAGGCTCAGGCAGGCTTGGTATGGGCATATTGTCCTTAGTGGTGGCTCCTGACAAAATGATAGCAAAATATACTGTGCCTGACAATCCTCTGTGGAAATTGTTTCTGAGCTTCATGAAAAACAACTTTGGCGTGACTTGGCTGTAGTATTTCATACCTGAAATACACTGAGAGTCATTTTTATACCATTTCTGAAAGTTTCTGAAAACATTTGTGAAAGTTCTGATGTGTTGGAGAAGGGTTATTTGGAGCATTTCAATTAGAAATAAGTCAGTATCATTTATTGCAGCTCCCCGCTTTTCTCTTTTTTTTTTTTTTTTTTTTTTTTTGTTATTCAGCATGATAGGTTTCCAAAATGGAGGTACTTTTCAAAATGTGAAACAAGAATAGAGGCAAAATATTTGAGGAATGATGGATAATGTATTAAACAAAACTGAAAGAAATTCTCTTCTGCTGCAAAAGAAAAACTCAACCCATGAAAGTTTTCAACTACAAATAGTTGATTTGTATAGGTGCTGAATCAAAAATGCATATCGTCTTCTATGCTTCAGTCTCAAGGGATGATTTAAAATGAGCTGCTCACAATAAAAGAATGGGGTTTTTATATGTATGCTATTATACTATAACCTTTTATAAATATTTTCTTTATATAAATATAGGTTGTATAGTTAAATCCTATCTGTTGTAGGATCTATGAATTTCCCTCTCAATTCATGCTGGGAAGTCCATAGACTACAGGGCCAAAAGTATTTACAGAAAAAGGTGTTAGCTTAAGGTTAGCACACTCTGGTCTTCTTAATTTTATAAACATATAGTTATAAATTACTTGCAATGTCCTGGGAATGTGTAGAAAGCTCCAGTGCAAATGAAAACAGTTGTGTGCACAAGGACATTCTATTAAATAATTGGGTTTTTGTCTGTTTATAATTTCTCAGCCTTGACATTTAGGGACTAGGAAATTTTCCCTTATCAAGCCCAGGAGATTTTTGGCATTTTCTGTGAAGTCTCAGAGGTTTTGGAATACAGTTACTTGAATCTCTGGCCACAGGATGCCAGTGTTGAACTACATTACTTGGGTGAGAGAAAAAATATTCTCTTTAAGGTAGACTGGGTAGATATGAAGCTTTTTCTGCCAGCTGTGACAATGAAGGTGAATCTTCTAGCTTTTCAGATAACACAAAATTCCCCTCCTAGAAAGAAGGCCTGGTGATACCTATGGATGGACACAGTGTACTGGCTCCGAGGGGAAAGTAGCAGACACCAGTCAGTGGGTGAAACAGCTTGTTTGCTTTGTAATTATTATTCCCAAAATAACAACAGCAATGATGGAAAACTGATGCTGACAGAGATTTACTTGTTAAATAAAAAGATATTTTTTTTTCCTCAGAAGAAGGAATCAACCTTCTGTGTGGAGTCATTAAACTGGCATTATTTTGTGAGTGTTAAGGGAGCTCCATTGCATAGCCTGAGAGCATTTTTCAAAGGCATCGAATGAGAATAAATTCACTTAAGGTACCTCTGTGAGATACAGAAAAGAAAAGTCATTGAGTAGCTGCAAGCTTGATATTCTAACCTTGAAACAATATGCATTAGGTGTACATAGGCATGAAAGAGTAATTCCATACACATGAGGTAAAGGACAACGTGAAAAAAAGGGATTGTCATTTAAGAGGTAGATTTTTGCCAGATTAACCGGGTAACGCTCTTTGAGAATATAACTGATTTTTCTACTTAGGCTTCAGCAAAGCATTTCGTGTATTACCACAGAGGGAGTCAAAGCCTGTTAGTCTGAACACAGCACCTTGCTAACAACGCTATTCCCAGGCTGCTTCATCTGCGCAGCTCAGCGCACGAACAGGGTGGTGTGGGGCTCTCTCTACCCATTTGCAAAGTCACCTTGCTGGGGACCTTCACTTGTTCAGCTCCCCAGAGGTGCTTTGGAGATGAGAGGTGACTGCTGCTTATAAACCCTACGTGGAACACGTGCTATTTAAGTAAAGGACAGCACTGGTACAAAAACACGTGGCTACAGCCCAGCCCCACACAAGATTAGACTGGATATTCAGAATAGGTTTTTTAAGGATCAGAGGAGAGGGATGTTGAGCAGCCAGAATGAGTAGTCGGATAAAAGACCTAGCCTGAAGGTGAGCCCATTTATGAACGGTGTTTCAGGCTGGTTACGGTAGCAGAGCCCTTGAATGGATCACCCAAGCAATCTTTTCCAAGGCTGAACGTCTTTGTTCTGTCTGTTTTGACTGTCCTTAATGGTATTTACATGGCCCATTCTCCTTACCAAATTGCTGTATTGAACAAAAGGCAACTTCACATTTTGTGGGGTTAATAGGGTCTGGGTGGTATTTTGCAGTGAGAATAACATTTTGCTCTCTCCTTTTCTAAAGAAGTTTTGCTGTAGCGTCATGTGCTGGGACAAATAATTTTCAGCTAGTACAGGATTCATTTGACCTCCGCTTTCTTGCTTTTTATAGAACTAATGTGAAAATGAAAAAAGTCAAGCCTAACAAATCCTACGAAGCAGCTCAGTGTGTAAAAGGATGCGGCACCAGCACGAGAATGCTTCTATTAAGACTTCCTCAGTTGAAAACCCAACCTTAGACTCATATTTAAAACACCTATTTCTTTACAGTGGATTGAATTGTGCGGAGCTTAAAAGTTGAATCCTGCTTTCTTCATAGCCCGAGCCCATGCTGGAAGAGAGATCTGTTTATATAACAAAACGTCTCTTTTAGGCTTATTTAAAACCACCAGAGGATGACACTTGCACATTGAGGACATAGTCTTATATGCTCAGTTTGCTCCTCTTTGTTGAGTTTGTGATGTTGGGATCTGCAGGAAATCACCTCAGCATTTTGCTGTCGCAGATTTCATGTCCAGTCTTAGACATATGCAGTAAATTACTGCTTTCTTTCCTCGCCCAAGCTTGATGTGGTGCTTATGTAGGTCTTGGGTACATAGGTGCTTACTAGACCCGGGTGTTTTATAAAGGTTGTCCCCTGGGACCTATTTACTGTGAATTCTCCTCTTGAAAGGGAAAATTAGGGTCTAAAGTGAGGGGGAAGTCATCTTTACTGTCATGGTATGTTAAGTTGTCACGTTACAAATGTGAAGCTGGTCCTGTAACTCCAGGTACTGCTCAAAGCAGACAATATAGAGATACTGACTGGAGGCAGATTGGACCATGTTTTGGGGGAAATACTCCTTACACCGTCTTATCCTGAGTATGTGGCACAAAACCCCCAAGTAAGCACCCCAGCCCCCCCCCCCAACGTGTCTGATTGCTCCTCCGTGGCTTCATCCCAGCGCAGAGCAAAACTAGCCCGCGGAAGCGGGAGAGTGGCAGGGCCTCCCGCCACAGCGAGGGCACGGTCTTGCTGCAGGCGGCCCTGTCCGCTTTCTCAGACAGGGTATTAAAGTCGCAGCCAGCTCTCGAGATGCCCAGGCCTTCCCTCTGCCGCCGCGCCCTTTTCCATGAGCTCTTACACCGTAGCTCAGCCTGACAGAAAGTCTGTTTTATTCCTTCTTCCCCTGCTCGGCCTCAAACCCGGAAGGGGTGGGGTGGCCGGGCGAAGGCCTGCGGGCTTCCTGCTGCGGGCTCTCCTCCTCCCCTTCGCCCCGGCCCGGCTCAGCCAGCTCTGAAGGCCCCGCTGGGGCAGGGGAGGGGGGCAGGAGGAAAATGCAGTCCCTCTTGACTCTCAGCCTCTCTGACCCCATCAGTTTATAGTCTAAGGGCAGCCTGGCTTTGCGCGGAACTGGTGACCTCCAGAGAGAAGAGGAAAAGATGGTAGAGTGTGCCTCAGGCAGGAGAGCGGGAAAGTAGTTTCGGTTCATGTCGTCTTGTGAGTTGCGCTGTTTTAGCCTCCTCGCTTTACGCTGGTGTAAATGCCGACATGTCGTGCTAGACAAGGAAAATCAGAACTTTCTCTTACAACAACTCCTGCTTGTTTAAAATGGCGTGCTAAAAAAAAGGGACAAGAGAAATGAGTGGTAAGAGAATGCTCTTTTACTATTCTATATGTAAATTAACCGTACCATTTATGAATCAGTACCCTAAAAAGAAAACTACCAAAAACACCAGAAGGAAATAAATGTCCCGAGTAACAAAAGGACAGTGTGAAGTTGCTTTGGATGTGTGACATTCTGAGATTTGTGAAGCTTTGTCATCATTATTTCCTTTTATTTTAATTTTTCTTTTCTTTTTTGCTTAGGCAGATCTTGGCACAGCTGAATTAACTTTTTGAACTCTTTCAGACTTTTATTTCAACATTACAACTTTGTTAAAACTAAGCAGTTGTGCAGAGTAGTCATGCTTTAAGACAGCCTTTAAATGCATGCAGACCTTTATTGAACAAGGTTATACCTCCATACCCTTCCATTATTATTGTATATGCGTAGGCTTGGATCAGAGGCAAAGAAAACATAGTTAAAAAGAAAAAAAAAATTGAATCAGACATTTAAATGATATTTCCACCTGGTATATATGACTGCTGTGAACCGTATGTGCAAGTAGGCTGTAGAGCAGGTAAGATAATTTTCCTTGCTGCTTCTGCCTTCTCCATCCCCACCAAAATTTCCCATGTGTATGCTTGTATCTTTGCAGACAGGGTAACTGTAACATTGCAAATCCTCTTGGAAGTCGTCCCATCAGAGGAAGAGCAGAAATCCTGATCTTGGTGTACGGCTTTTGGCTTGGTGTTTCATTTCAACTTGAGGAAGAGGGTAGGGAGATTTTTCCCGCTACCTAATGTTCTGCAAACTGGAGGAACAAGTCAGAGCTGGGATGGATACCGAGCGAGTCACTTACCAGAACTGTATTTTATGATGTTGCAAAATTTTTTTTGATGCGGTTGGTTTATGTGTAGAAAGCAAGAACTTGTGCTATGAGGGAACTCATCTCTTCACTATTTCTTTCGTTACAGTGTCATAGTTTAACAAACCATAGGCCTGTCGAACTAGGATTTTGGTTGTGTTGTCACTGAAAATAGGTTTAAGCAATGTGTAAGTAATAGTCAGGTGTACTGTGAAGAATGTATCCTGCTTGCTGTCCCTGAAGAACCCGACTCTCACCAGGAAAAGGGTGAGCTAAAGCTGCTGAGTTTCACTTACTAATGTTCTTCCAGCCACCCCGTTTGGCAGCCCGATCTGACTTCTTTTGGCTCGCTGGGAGCACCAGCACACTGATGCAGAAGCACAGTGGCTTCCACACCTTTGTGGTCGCAAGTACAAGGTTTCTTCATTCCAGAGTTGTTATACTATAGCCAGCTGGAGCATCTTCTGAGAATTAATATTTCTGCCGGTGGGGCAGGAAGATTTTAGCCTGGAGGCAGTAATTTTATACATGTTAAAGTTTCTACCAGTCTGGAAATTATTACTGTTTTTACCAATGTTTCTTTGTGTACATATGTATAGGTAATACAGCAACAGAGTAATCACCTTCAAATGAGTCAAAGCAATTGAATGCGACCTCATTTGCTGTATGAATATTTTCTATCTGGAAGCGTATGGACCTGCAGTTACCAGTCAGGCAAACCTAATTTTAAGGGTTTGTATCATTGTCGGTGTGCAGAAACGAATAAGAGTCACTGGCGGGAATACTGTATGGACATGGCAATAAATGCAATACCATTTTATGAATAAGGTAAGCTACAACAGATTTGTTGATTTGAGTAGAAGATGCACCTAATCTGTGGGCTTTTCATTCAAGCACACTCCAATTAACTGGGCTTTGAAACACCAAGGAACAGGTGCTCTGCCAGTGCTGCCTTTCCTGTTTTATCTCAGCTGAAACAGAGAAAGGCCATCAAAACTGATAAAATCAAAATAAATCCATCTTCAGAATGATGTTTGAGCTGAGATTTGGCTCAAATATGAGCTGAAGTTTTGCCCTTTTTTTTTTTTTAAGATAGTTGTAGATAAATTTTTTAATGCTTAGAAATTCAGTTTTGTATTGTTAGTTGAAGACTACTCAACCTTAAGATTAAGGTTCGTTGTCACTCTGTTAGGAATACAATGCTTAAGTACTGAATGCACTGCTTTTTGAGCTGTTTGCTCTCAGCAAGTTGTATGTTTCATGAAAACTTTTATGGAACTAAGCAATGTTAAACTTCCTAAATTGGGAGAAAAGCACAACTAGTAGCCAGACCACTACAGTAAAGGGAGACTGTGTATTGTATATGTGTTGTATATATTCAGAATATCTACCATTTTAAGGGTGTACAGTAAATGTCTTAAAATTTATACATGTTTTTCTTTCTTGTGTTTCTATGGTGGAATTTCATAGAAGTAGGGAAATGGGAGTAACTGATTATGTAGAAAAGCAGTAATTTAAGACACAGAAAACATTTTGCAAACATTTTTTTCTTTAAATGTTTTCTGTTTACAGTGACTTAGTGTTATTTGAAACTTTTTTAGGCAAACATTTTGAGAGAGATTTTTATGTTGACAGCGTATGCGTTTAATCAGTATTTACATTTGGGTCAGAATTTGGCTTTTGAGGCCATCTCCTGCCATCCCAGTTCAAGTACACAAACTGCATTTCTCTCTGATAAAAAGAAACTGCCTGACGCCCTCCAGGAGCGCATATAGCACACTCCTCAGCAAATGGATGCTGAGCGCGTGGGATCCCACCGGAGCTAGTCCAAAGCAAAACCTCCTGAACATTGATAGTGTGGATGCCAGGCTTTCAGCACTGACTGTTTCATTCAATGAATTCGCTGCTGTTGTGCCATATTCCTTGAAAGTTTAAATGTAGGCAGTGTTAACTTGCAGAAATAAATGGGGACTGTAAATATAACTGAACGTTGCTTTGTTTTCCTGTCGTGGACTTTAAAGTTTAGTAATGTTTCTGAAGCGTGATTCGGTGACCACGTTTTACTAGGTTTATTTCATGTAAGGAGTTAATTTGTCCCAAGGGAAATCCTATGACTCATTGATTGTGAAGTTGTCTATTTTAGGAAGAAAAAAAAAAAATTACTTGCAAAATAAAAACCGATTTTTTTTGAAAATGCACAGGGATTCTAATTTCAGGTTGAGTTTCTTTAGCGTATACAATCACAGTACAAAATATTGTAATTGGGTTTCCCCTGTGCTATAAAAGTCAGTATTAAGGGCTTTTATTAAACCTGGAAGTGAAGCATATCCTCACAAATGGAGGAAAAACAGGTTACAAAATTTTTTTTAAAGCATTGAGTTATTTTTTTAAGACTTTCTAAAAAGTATTGTGTTCAGAGTCATAAAGGAAATTCTTTTAGAATAAAGAATAAACTTTAGATATAATTTTTCTTATTAGGGTCTGAGATAGTCAGGCCAATGAGACTATTTCTGTGGAGAACTTTTACTGATCCTTAATTTTTTTAATTTTTATTTTTTTCTTGCCCTTTGCACCTTTTTATCAACCAGACTCTGTCAAAAAATTTCTTTCTTTTTGTTTAAGTGGGTGCTGCTGTCTTTCTTCTTTGAATTTGTTGCTCTTCTGGGGTGTAGGCAGAAGCGCACCAAAGGCAACAGAAATGAACATTTTACATGAGTAGCAAATACTGATGAGGTTTAGTACAACACCTCTTAGAGAAACAGTTCAGCATCTGAAGCCTCCGAAGATGCTGACCTATCTTTGTGCCTCCTGATCTGGACTGCTATGTGGCCTAAAGCATGGTTTTATCAGAGGGGCACGTTTTGATTTTTGAAGTCTGCTCCCAGCTCTGCGTGGGCACAGCGTGGCCGACCTTTTCTCTGGTGCCCCATGCTGCAGGACTGTCCCTGCCATCCCCTCCCAGCCCAGGAGTCTGCTGTGGCTTTCGAGGGGCTATGGGATGGGAGGCAGCAGGTCCCTCCCCTCTTCCTTCACTACATCAGCAATACATTCATTGTCTGGACCCAGAGCTTTCACGATTCTTTTCTGCTACTCCAGATAATCTCCTTCATACACAGGTATCAAAGCAGCTGAGAGAGAATCTCATTTTTTAAACAAAGTGGCTGTGGTCTGATAAAATCTCCAGATCCACCCTATAGCTCTTTTCATAGGTATTGTGCCCTTTTTGCGTCGTTGTACATGGATGTTTTTGGTACAAGACAAAATACACTGAGGTCTTTGATGTGACTGGCAGCTGCCAAGTTTTAGGGGTACTTTTTGTCATGATGGCGTGGGGCTTGTGAAGCAGTAGTGCCAACATGCTGTTGACAGGCAGCATCTTCCCAGGGATACCGCAGCCCCTGACTGTGGCCGAGGAGCAAAGACGCTTTAGCGCGATGCCTGTCCCCAGGTCCTTGCCTTGCCAACCAGCTCCCAGGCTGCAGCAGTTTGCCATGTGGCGTTTGAAGTTAACCTGCACTGATTTGGGTCTGCCTTAAAGTACTGCGCCATCAATCACGGTGTTTTAGGAGCTTGCTGTGGATCCTCACTACAATGGAGAGAGGTAGGTAGCTCAGAGCTGCGGCTTCAGCAGCTAAACATATCTCATATCTTGTAGGAGTGTATATATATGTATTTGTATATATTGCCATAATGTGTTCAAATTATGTTTTTATGAGAAAACTTCTAAGTACTTTTGGAAAAGCCATTCAAAATGAAGCAACTGTCATAACTTTTGTGCCACATTTTTTAATTTCTGGTATCTTTTTCACTTTATGCAGAAATTGTTGCTCATTTTTACTCTCACTTGTGCATTTAAAAAGCTGTCTTTTAATGCTAGTGGACAGTAACAAAGACATTTAATATGATTTGATATAAATATGCATCTGATTTACATCAGAAACTAAGGGCTAAGCTGGCTTAGAGAAAGACAAGCTTGAGAAAACTAAGCTGCCTCAGGATGTGCTGCATCCCATGCTAAGACAGCTATTTAAGGTAGGTGAGATGAACTGATCTCTGGAATTGCTCGTCGGTCTGTTTTTGTTGAAGGAGCAGATGAGATGACTAGTCTAGGCATGCTTAATATGTTAGATAGCTGAGCTGGAGTGAGATAAAACCTAAGTCACTGCCACCAATATAATAAAATTATTAAAAGCCAATTGCGAGGATCACAATTACCCCCTAAGAATAATTTTTTTTCAGTTCAAATTGCAATAGAGATTTCTTCTGACTAGAACACACTACATTTCCCAGATTTTCCATTTTGAATTAAAACCAAACCAAAAGACTTGGTTTGCAAGAAGTTCATCTCCCTTTGACTATGTGTATAAATATAATTCTTTGTCTGAATGCGTATGCTCCTGCTTCTTGATTTTCAGAGGAAGATCAGCCTTCAATTTAAGAATGTTTTTCAAACATTAATCTAAAGAAAAAGATTTAAGTTATCTATATCCACAAGGTAGGTAGCTAATTGCGTTGATGCAACAAGATGAAAAGCACTTTCCGTAATGTTCAGTACCTCCAGAATTTTTGGTTCAAGCATTAGACATATATTAGGACCCAGACAGGTTTTAATTCAGTCTTAGAAAAATGGATGTTGATCTTTTTTCAGGAGGAAGTAGACATTTTGGTTTTCCAAAATACACATCAAACATTTTGTTTAATGACCAGCAGAGCACAGATGGCTTGTAGAGCAGAGCCTGTAGCAGGGAACACACTGAAATCCAGTGCGAAAGGTATATTTATGTCTGGGAAGGATGTGAATGGCAAAGTCCGGCATTTTGAACTTGGGAAGAAGTGGTCCGGGGGAGGTGCAGGACAATGTGTTGATAGCCCCTGTCTGGTTATAAGGCTTCTTCCTAAGACTGGGGTCTTTTCTGCAGTGACTGCACTGTCCGTACGGCTGCTGGCACAGATAAGGCCAGTAACAAACACCAGTTCAGGAACATCACTGGAGCCTCAGATGTTTGAACTGGATTGGTCTCTTAAACTTACTCACACTCTCTCTATAGTCCTTAAAGGTATTTCTGTGCAAGCCTCATAACAGTAGTGAGGACAGCCATCCTACGAAAGTGCGCTTGTGCCCATGCCAGCTTGTACCCTGCCTAAGGTGCTGTGGACTCCCCTTCAGCCTGGCTCTCCCCCCTGGCAGAATCAGTCCCCAGGGAAGGCTGGTGCTGCCAAAGGGAGATGGCAGGGTTGAGATATCCCTGTGCCCAGGTAGGAGTTCTTGCCTGCAGAAAGTGGCAGTTGAGGTTTTTGTCCCCTCAGACATCCCCTCTGCACTCATTTATCCCGTTTTCCGTGGTGAAGAGTCTGGAGTAACTCAGTAAAGTCTCCTTGCCTTAAACACTTACTGGTGACTCGTTGAGACTTGGCAAACTGATGTTGAATTTCTTGCTTGCCTTCAGAAGCCTATGTATATTTTTCTTGCATGTTAGTCCATGTTTAATTTGATTTCTGCCACTGTCTTTTTGCCAAGGAACTGCTGGGGAGCATGTCTACAATTGACACACCAATTCTGTTTACATTTGCTTTCTTGTTTCCTTTTTTTACTCAAAGGAACTTTTGAAATAATGTTTTCCTTGAAGTGCAAAGACCCCAATGGATAAAAAACCTTTTTCAACAAAGGCTTGACTTTATCAAGAGAGAGTTTGGATCCTTTTTACATTCCCTGTAACAGGAATGTCTACAGTGTTGTGATCTAAACCAAAGCATTGATATTTTTCTAAATATCGTATTGGTGATGATCCAACATAGTTACAAAAGCACCGTGGCTACCATCATTTGGATGCTTCTGTAGCTCCTTCTCTTCTCACAACGCAAAGCTACAAAACTTTCCCACTGCTAAGCTTTTCTGCAGGCCTTTTTCTGCTCCCAGGAATTCAGCTCGATCTCTTTTGAAGGGGAAATACCAGCGCTTCCTTTGGGGTGCACCTCACTGCCTAGGGCTGGTGCTTTGGATGTTGACAAGGGGCCGTAGCTGCAGACAGGCGCCTTGCTGAGCCCAGAGCTTGTTCTGTTCAAGGCGAGCTGGAGTCCTGGGTTTTATAAAGTAGCTAGCTTTTGCAATCACCACTTGTACTTCCAATGTTTCTAAAATTGTTACCTAGGAATTTTGGTGTTTCTTTTTTTCCCCCTCCTGTTTGTTATGAGGAGTTTAAATGTTATGGGACAGTTTTCTAATTTTAGCCCATACTGGTGACTCTGCCTCAAGAAAGCCACTCGATGCGGTCTTAGCTGCCAGTATCTCTTTGCCACTCAGTCATTACAGTGTAATTGGATCTAAAGTACATGTATAATTTGCTGCTAGCAATGCTGGCTTGTCTTAATTATGAGATCCAGCTGATTTCTAAGGATACTAATCAATGAATATGCATAGCATAGTAGGCAGACTTGTACTGATGAACGAGTAAGTCTTCACGAGAACTTGAGCTTTCATGGTACCTACGTGTGAAGCTGTTTAAAAGCACTAAGGCAGGATCTCTGGCTTGAAGTGGATGGGGGCTTTCAAAAGGGCTTGTGATGCAGCCCGGCAAACAGTGTGTGCAAAGCCTGAGGTGTTTTAGACTGTGTATATGTGTGCATTCTGCCACACTTGGCGAAATTTCTGGGAGAAAATGAGGAAAACCTTAGAGGTATAAATATGAGCTCCAAGGCAGATGATTCTTCCCGTTTCCCCAGTGCTTTCTCCTACATTCACCCTGACTGAAGGTTACAAATAACTTTTCACTGAAAGCATTTCCTTTCAGTGTCTCCCCTGCAAGCCAGCTTTTTGAGACATCTGTATTTAATTTTCAGCTGGGTGCTATTCTTGCCCATCCACTTTCGATTTTTTTAAGCCTCATATTTTTCCTCATCTGAAAACTGTCATGTCATAGAAAACCAGTTTTCCAGTCTGTAACAGTACTTTTAAAAAGTAACATGATCACGAGTTATGGTCACATCAGCATCTAAAGCCTTTCCAAACAGCTCCTCCCTTACAGGCTTCTATAGTTTTGTTTGCAGATTGCAACCAGAGGATCTTAAAGCTTATCACATCAAATACTCAGCTCCTCTAGGGTATCTCGGATGTGCTGCAGTGTTTTAATAGAATCCTTGCACTTGCACTCCAACACCCCATTAGAGGTCCTGCCACGGCCAACTTGTGTTATAAAATTTGGACACATGACAAAGCCTGCTAGGGGTTATGAAAACTCTGTGGGGATATTGATAGATTTGGACAAATTGAAAGACTATGTGCACAGCAGTGAAGCTTATGATTAGCCATCTATGTACACTTAATTACTTGTATATTTTCAATTACCAACAGCTTCATTAAAAAAAAAATCTGTTATCCATTTCTAGGGAGACATTTCAGGTTTTCTGGGTTTGTTCTCTTTTTTCTTTTTTTTTTTTTAATTTTTTTTTTATTTGGGGATTTGGAGCATTACATTCAGCACAGCTCTCTCAGGTGTTCTGATTACCAGAAAGCTGGGACTGGCAAAGAAGCTTTTAAGGGAGTTCTTGCTGTATTTTTGCTTGACATACTGCACAGTGCAATTCAATATTCATAAATTAGTTTTGGCTGCTGTTAGCATTTCACAGCTCTGTTTGCTAATTCATGTGCCAGATATATTTAAAATGAATCATTAAATGCCAGGAGATTTGATGCTTGTTCCACATGCAACGGCTCACTATTGAACAAAACTCCAGCACTTTGTACTGATGCTAAACTCTAGCTACCTTTGATTTTATAATAAATATATGAGTCAGAGGCAGGATAAATCAGATCCTCCACTGTCAGCTTGGCAGAGATGATTGATCATACCTTTCTGACAGCACTGCATTTGACTGCAAGTCTCATGCAGCCCTACTTTAGATCATACAAAGGCATCTGGATGATGAAAAGCATGCTAGCGTAGAAGATAGCATACAGTGCTGCATGAGTGTCACATTTATCTGGCGGCATGTGTACTCTAAAATGCTTCAGGCTGTAGCTCATGCTAATAATTATCTCTTGTGTTGAATACACCTTGACCCATTTTTATTCCTTTACCCATATTTTAAACAAAAATCGTTTTCAAAATCCTTTCCAAAATGGATACGTAAAGCCTTTATCTAAAGCAGACACATGTGCGTAATAAAATACCTAGTCTCAGTGCTCACTTAGAGTTGCTACTTCTAGAAATGAAATCATTATATATTAGTCAAAAGGTTAGGTGGTTACCCAAACACTGCCCTTATTCCTGCTTTAGAAAAAACCTGCCTAATCGGGTATCAGAAACAATCTAGTCCTACAGATTCGGGATTGATTTGTTGCTGTTTGGCTCTTGACAATGGATGTCTGCACCAAAACTCTGTGCTTGAAATACAGTCTGAAACCCAACAACTTCCCCGGGCAGAGGGGGAGCAGCATGTGGCCATCTCCCCTTCCTGGGCTTGCTGGTGAGCGGTTTGTGTAGCTCTTCTAACAGCGTGGCTCATGGAGAAATTGTATTTTGTTCATGTTATGAATGTGCCCACGTACAAAACACAGACTGGTGCTGTATTATGTAGGGTTTTTTTCTCACAATTTTTCAAGACGTCATTTGAGACGTATTTATGTTCAACTTGTATGGCATTCATCTGGCTTTCTCTTATGTTATACATGTGGTTTTCTGTATATACACGTAGATGTATGTATGTGTGGTTTAGGGTTAGCAATGCAGAGGTGCATTCCTGTGTTGCAAGTTTAAGAAAATCAATAAACTATTATTTAGTGCATGTCAGCTTCATTTTTAATACTATTTCTAAAGTAAATTGCAGAAAGCATATAACTATCCACTGTGGAATAATAAATTGATATAGAATGTGTGAGGAAAAGGTAATAAGCCAGAATCATTAGAAAGCTCAGTGCACCACTCCAGCAACACAAAGCAGTCGTAAACCCGAGGCTGGAATTGCACACAGCAAATGGTGTACACCAGTAAATCTGGCCCTAGTAATTTCATTGCAAATGACATACAAGCCAGAAAAACATTTAGATAATTGAAATTAACACTTTTAACAATGATCTATAAAGCAGTGAATAATAATTAGGAGGTCCTTTCAAGCTCTCTGTAATAAATCTACAGTACTTCAGAATCTATTTTTCCCCAATATATAAATGAGACAAAATAAGATGGACCCTCTTTTCCTTATTCATGGAACATCTTTATTGGTAAGGTATCATACCAGCCCCCAGTTTGCCAAACACTACAACTGTGCATGAAGCAAAGGCTTGTTATTTTGAACTTGGAACAAAGCTAGATGGGAATGGAAAAGATAACAAAAGGGAGCTACGGGAAAAACTTAACACATGACTATTTTTGGTTGATGCAAATCTGCACCTGTGTTTACTCATATCAAAGAGGCTGTGCCTATCGGGTCATGTGAACATAGCTCTTGGGTAGATACCAATGCTGCTGCAAACTTTGAAGTCCTTTGGAGGATGTAACCACTAGTGTAAGGTTTTGGGTAGTCTTTTCCGATACTCTAAGATAGACAAAGTTTTCTATTTTGTATTTCATCTGTACCATATTTTTCAACATTCCTTTTAAAATACAACCATTTTCTTTCTAACTAAACTGATGAAAGAGAAGATTGAATCTGTCAGGTAATAAATCAGCCTTTTGATTTTGGATCAGTTGTTTGAATCGTGGTTTGACCACACTATTGGTCACTGTCCGTCATTACGCTGCCTCCCAAAGGCACCAAACGTGGAGCCTGCTATCCAACAGAGCCCAATCCAGGTACCAAGCCTTTAAAAGGAGCCTGGGAAGAACTCTGGGTGTCAGTGGGAACACGGCCTTGCATGATGATGTGCATGTGTCACATGTTTCTCTGCAGAATAAAACCAAACCCCCAGCTTAAAAACCGAGCTTCTTCAAACAGTCGTTGCAGCCGGTCTGAAATCAGTTTTGCTACCTGGGTTCTGCACGAAAATCTGGCCACCGCTTTCCAAGCTATCACTCTGAGCTCTTTCATGAATATCAAATTCATTTCAAAAAAATCGGATTCAATAAAACACTTTCTGTAGGGGAAGCAGCAGTGTTGGGAGAATGACTGAAATACGGTTTTGCATTAAATTCCCGTTTTTGCCAGATGATAGGGATGCTTCAGAAGTACTACTGCAAACATTTTAAAAATAAAACCCAATCCTCCAGACTTACATAAAACTTTTTCTCTCTAATAAAAGCAGATAGGGGGGTGTGTGCATGAGCGTGTGTGAGAGAGGGAATAAAGCATTATGGGTGGAAGCAGCGCATAAGAGCAATCTCTGTGTACTAATGTTGAGCTGTTGGCCACCAGCCGTGGGGAAGGAGCGAGTGCTGCAGCGGGAGAGTTGTGCTGCTGCAATTTTGGGACGCTGCTCCAATATTCATCTCTCTCCTCTAAGCACCTCCAGCGCCAGCCTTTCAGGTGCTGACACCACAGAGAAATTTAGCTGGAGTGGTTTTTCCCCGCCTGGGCGGAGGAAATGGGAGGCACGAGCTGCAGAGCACCATCAGAAGCAATGCCCCTGGGAAAGCCACCAGCCCCTGTGGAGAGGTGGCCCGTGACCTACGCTGCTTGGTTCCTGCTCCTGCCCTATCCAGGGGGGCTGTTGAATTTAATGAGAGCAAAGTCTGGGGAAAACCAGGTGGCTTTTGAGAGCCCACCCAGAAACCTGTGTTTGTGACAAATCTAAGCTACTGGAAGGTTGTAAACCATACTGTCTTTTATACTGAGCAACAATGAGCATTATAAAAGGAATCGGCCCCAAAACTGAACATGTCAGTGCTGCCAGCGTTGCGCGTATTTCTGTGCTCCTGTCTCTATGGGGCATAATTAATTCAACTCCCTGGAGAGGCAAGCACATCTCAAAAAAAAAAAAACAACCCAAGAAACCTCATTTCCTGAGGGCAGTTGCAAAAGCTGGTTTATTTTAGGAGGCTGGAGAAAAGAAGAAAGTTAACAGTAGGGAGACAGACTAAATTGAGGATCAGGGCAATACACTGACAGAGTCATTGCCTGTAAGAAAGAATGGGCAGAGTTTTGTCCCCGTGAATTTCAAGTCACGGTGACTTGAAGAGGCAACTACAAGCTTAAAGTCCTCCTGAAGGAGGATGCTGGAGAGACAGACCTATCTCTCCTTGCCAGAGAAAACCAATGGCTAATGGATGAAACTTGAGGGCAGGTAAGAGATGCCTGGGACAAGTTACATTGACTAGGACTGAGGTGAAAAGAGGTCAAAGCTATTGTGGCATTCATTTGTACCGATACAGAACGAACATTCTTATAAACCTTCCAAGGTCTCTGATTTGGTTTCAGTATTTTTCCCCTATTTACATTCTGGCAACAAATGTATTTGAGTTTGGGTGACTTCCACTACGAGGTCTGGTTCGGCTCTGTGTGTGTGTGTCCCAAGAGCCTCCAGCCACCAGATGGGACTAAAACTAGCAGGAAACTGAGACCCAGGAGTTTCTTTGTTTTTCTGTGCCATCTAACCTTTTTTTTTTTTTTTTTTAATGCAAATGGGTGACACAGGTCTACGTATACAAAAGTTGCTGTATTAGCTGAAAGCAAAGGTCCATATAATCTAGTGTCCTGTCCCTGCCTGTGGCTTTTCTTCTGAGAGCAAAAAAGTATCAGAAAGAGGGACAGACATAGCTTCCCTGACTTACCTCCCAGCGACCGAGGGGATAAAGGACTCCCTTGAGCCAGCGACTGTATCTGGACTAGGGTGTTTAATAGCTGTGAGGAACATGGTCTCAAAAAATGCACTCTCTCTCCCTTTTTGACTCTATCTAGGAGGAAAGATAGATAGCCATTTTTGTTTGTGCTGTTACTGTGTAGTTTAAAGAATAGTAGTTTGGGGTTTTGGGTTGTTTCTTTTTTTCCCGTTTTGATTTGCTTTACTTTACTTTTCTTCCAGGTCAGAACTAATCGTTAGGACAAACCACTTATTTCCAAGTTTTATGAGAGGTAGCAATGCTTTGCAACAAGTTGTGTAACAGATGCTATTTTGGCCCTGGCTAAGGGAGAGAAACCTAACAGACAACTGTGCCATATACAAAGCGCTTTAAAGAAGTAAATGAACATTAATGAGTTCCCACCAAAATGTTCCTCTTCAGACTCCGAAGTGGCTGAGCTGAACTTCACAAAACGCCTGTCCACAGCAGGTCCCTCTGCCCACGGCCGTGACCACCGCTTGTCCAGAGTTGGTCACTTCATCATGTGAAACGTTCGAGCAAGAGGTGAAGAAAGAAGCAACACCCTCACGGGTGGACCGCATGGATGTGAACCTTCAGCAGGAACTTACACAAATCCTGCCGAGTTCAGGTGACAAAGGTGACACACGGCCCAAGACAGGTTGTTCGCCGGTCAGACACCCACCATATTCCTCTGCAGGTACTTCTGAAGTGGCGCACAAACCACCTCTCTCTTCACTTGTAAAAGGGCGCTGCCCTCCCTGGGAGGGGTGAATCTCCCTGCAGCACTGCTTTTTTGAAGTTGCTTCTGTCCTGCCTTTCTTCACCATGAAAATTCAGTCTGGTAAGATTTGTGGCTCCCCATCCTGCCCCAAATGCGCATGCATCTAATACAAATTTAGTTCTTGATGTGGTTTGTTGCTAATACGTGGACAATATATTTTTAATGATTGTTTTGACAGTTGCATCTCCTTTTTCTGCTAATATTGTATCAATTAACAAATTGTGGTTCCCTAAGAGTTATCTGGTATTCAAGCGTATTCGAGAAATATTGTTTTGAATTCTTTAGTCTACAACTGAGGAATTATACCCATAAAATGATTGTGGTTGGTTAAGACAAGCACACAATATTGTTTCTCTTCTGCTAGGACACCTATTCCAAACATTTCAGTTCAAGTGATAATGGAAAGGGCAAGCACATTGTGCCTCAGTTACAATTATGCCTCTGAAGTAATAAGAAAAATATATTAAAAGACAGCAACAGATTTTGGTTGTCTCTGTTTTGGAGCATCTAATTTGATGTATTTTGAGATTAATTCTCAGACTTAAGAGGAACTTCCAGAGCCTTAATTTAGAAGTTGCAGACTCTATTAGGAGCAGTAATTTTTCTTTCTTCCTCTGAACAGTGTGCTTATCACTCATTGGATTCCAAAAGTGCTTTGAAATTTTTGCCTGCAAAGCCTGTAATTCAAGTCCATTACTAAAAAATTTTGTTCGTTAAAAAAAAAAAACAACTTTGTTTTTATTGTCTGCACTCTGGATACAGTTTATATTCTTGCACTCTTGGTAATGCTAGGAGCAGACCAGGAAGCTATCATTCCAGAGGCAGCTATCTGAAGTCTAGGCACAGTTATGGATTTTACATTAACAGCCTATTTTGCAGAAATCCTCTCCTCCTCATTAACAAAATACAGGTTTGATGGGTGTCATGATACTGCTGCTCTTTTATTTATGTTTCTGTTATTTCAAAAATTGATTGTAACTCCACTTTAGTTGGTTTTTCCATCTATTATAATATGCCATATTCAATGTGCTTCTTTCAGAAGTTCTGGTCCAGGAAATCTTATCTTTCTTCAGTTCTGTCTGGTTTTCCTTAAGTTTATTTGTAGTAAATGGTAATGCTGAGAGTCCTGCATTTGGCCTCCAGTTGTCTTACTGTCAGATATCTTCAGTATCATTCTGCTTTCCTTAGTAGACAGTGTTTGTTCTTGTACACTACTCCAGGGTTTCCTTACAAAGAGATTATTACCTCAGTAGAATACTTTTATAAATGCATTTATCTATGAATTCAATTTTCTTAACGATGCAGAGCCGGTTCTACAATTAAAAAGCATGAATGATCCTGTTAAATATCGCTTTATTAAAAAGAAACATGAGGAAAGGCCTCTTATCATGCTGTGTTAAAATTTCACCCCTATTTTTCCTGTAAGTTGTTCTAAATGTGATACCTTGGGATATAAATATTCAGCCATCTTTCCTCTGTGGTGCTGAAACTCTTCTGGATTCCCTAATCCCAGAGCATACCAAACTCCTTACTGAATGTCTCTGTATCAACACGATTGGTATCGCTTCACAGACAGTATGCTGCCTTCAGACTGAGTTACAACAAAACTCGGTATCCCATGCGCAATGGGTCAGAAATTGCTGGTACAGAGAGCACCTTTTAACATTACCAAAACTTTACATAGTCAAAACTCAGATTTGTTTTTTCATCTGCATACTTTATTGTGTCTTTTTTTTTTTTCCTTGTCCTATAGCACAAGAAGATTTCTCTTGGCAATTCCTTTTGTTTTCTCTCTTTATATTTTAGGACTCAGACAGAGAAAGATAAAGCTGTGCAAGAGCTGTCTCCTTTTTGAATACATTTATTTACATGTATATAACTAAAAATGGGAAGCGGAATGCTTACTCTTGCCCCTTGTTTTTTTCTCTTTTAAGTGGATCAACCTGCAGCCAATAAGTTATATTGCAGCTGCATGAACAGCCTTCCAGAAAAAATCAGGATCAGATTAAGAGCTAACTTCACAGCAGTGGATGCTGGATCTTCAAAGCTGTATTCGTTTTGCTTGCCTCTAACCATCTGAAAACTAAGCATTTACTCAGTGCAAGTGTTGAAGATCTCTGTAGTCACCGGAGAGAAACTGGTCCTTCCAGGAGGCAATGTGGGCTATTCTGGTGTACGTGGGATGAATTTCTATCTGCCTGCCTCCTGCTTTTAGTGGAGTTTTGCTTTCTTGCCTCTCCAGTGCTGTTGGACTTTGCTGCCTTTCACAGAGACACTCTTTGACACATCTCAGCTCACAGCCATTTGAGTGCGGTGGGTTTTCTCACCACTCCCTCTGGAGCAGCCTGTGTTTCCCCATTGACCATGGAGAACAGCCTTAGGCTACAGAAGAACATAGCTGCACATTGGACTTTAGGGCAGCTGAAAACAGATGAGGTAAATCCCACTCTTATAGTAGTGGTAAGTCCAACGAGATCATCCATCCAACTAGCAGTACATATGCCTGGGTAAGCAGCCAGGATAATGTGCTGAGGGAGGAAAGCATCTCGCTAGCCAGGAGGAATGCAGAGAAGGGGGAGCTTCAGCCCTACTCCAAAAGCTGGCTTGGTGTCTGCCTCTGGGGCAGAGGGAGCGACCTGCTTTTCATAGTCAAGGAGTTAGAGAAAAATTAATTTTTTCTTTCTTGCAGACAATCTCAAAACAGAAATTTGAAGGAGAAGGTACCAAATAGCCAGTGGTCAGTGGCAGCGATGGGAGCCTCCAGTTCAGATCTTCCCTCTTCTGAAATGCTGCTGGGGACTCTCCGTCCCTTCTCCTGAGGCTGCTCCGCTTCCCCCAAACCCCTTACGTGATCGCTGCAGGCAGGGGTAGCAACAAAGGCTCTGAGAGGAACGCTTTTACATTCATGGCCATAAGTAATTCTTACTCCCATACTGTTTCTCTCAGGTACCATCCAGCGCAAAATGGTGCAGACAATGACCCAAGAGTTTGTTTTCTGAAACAAATAAGCACTTCAGAGAGAAATCTGATGTTTTGTGCAGAAGAAAGGCAGCATTAAAAACATGAAATCAGTGAGGATAAGAGGAAAATCTACTGTTTGTATAGAAAAAGAATGCTTTACAGCCCTAATCCGTTACTAAAGGTTCCCATTCATCCTTGGCAATGAGATCAATTTGTGCTGAAAATTTAGTTCTATATCTGTGAATTGGAAGTGATCTTATTAGTATTTTACTACATCAGGTCTGATAAACTCCCCTATCTATTTCAGTTAAGCTTCTATTGATCCATTTAGGAGATCAATTTGGCTTTCATTATTTTTTGGGGGGCGATTTCATTTGTCTTAGACTGAAGTTATGAAAAAAGTGTAATTTAGCAATTGGAGTGTGTGCATGTGTGTGTGTGTGTGCACACTCTCATGTGCACACACATACATATTCATGTAGTGGAGCTCCTTGTATGATGCTTTGAATCTGCCTTCTTGGTTCTTCAGTTCCTGATACTGTAGTTGGATCAGACTTCGGTGGCTGGACTGCAATATAGCTACGGAAAGAAAAAGTTAATGGGTAACAGAGACTTTTCTAAGTTCAGCTGCAGTCAAAGCTCCACCTGCAAGTCGGAAAGGGCAGCACAAGTGAAAGGTTTCGTGTTTCCAAAAGAGAGCGGAGGGTGGCTGGAGAAGGCGACAGATAGGCATGATGCCTAAACCCTGGATAACTGTCAACTGCAAATAAAGCCATTGCTGTCAGGAAGGAGGGTGCTTTCTTCTTTTCTATACAAAAAGGATCAGAGGGATGGAACACCTCTCCTCTGAGGACAGGCTGAGAGAGATGCAATTGTTCAGCCTGAAGAGAAGGCTCCGGGGAGACCTCATCGCAGGTTTCCAATACTTAAAGGGGGCTTTTAAGAAAGATGGGGACAAACTTTTTGGTAAGACCTCTAGCGATAGGAGAAGGGGAAATGGTTTTAAACTAGAAGAGGGTAGATTTATACTAGGTATAAGGAAGAAATTTTTTACACTGGGGGTGGTGAAACACTGGAACAGGTTGCCCAGAGAGGTGGTAGATGCCCCATCCCTGGAAACATTCAAGGTCAGGTTGGATGGGGCTCTGAGCAACCTGATGTAGTCAAAGATGTCCCTGCTCATTGCAGGGGGGGTTGGACTAGATAATCTCTAAAGGTTCCTTCCAACTCAAACTATTTTATCATTTTTATCAGGTGTTAGGCAATGTCCATAAGCGGAGGGGAACAGGGAAGGAAGGGCTGTGAGAAAAGCCCCTTTCTCCAAAGTATCTGCCAGTGGTTTTCAGTCTGCCTTACACCAGTGAAAACAGAAATGACTCCTGGAGGTGTGGAATAGAGACAAGATCTTGGCCCACATGAGGGTTCACGTCTTGCACTCATAGGGGTAAATACTCCCCATTTCCCATCGGCAATGCATGGATCAGGACCGTGCCTCTTGTGGCCGCCAATTCCAGGAGAAAAAAATTGTACAGACAAGAGACTACACTCATGAATTTGAAACAGTTTTTTAGTACTGCTATGGCAACTAGGCATCACTGCATTTCTCTGAAGTGCATGAAGTTGAAGTCATTGAATAATCACAAAAAAAGGTGTGAGAAAGGCTGTAAGAAGTATCCCTGCTGTGTTATTTTCCTCTGTAGAGATGCCATAGACTAGTTCCATTTATTTATATCTATATTAGCATAATTTCAACTTCAATTTTTCAAAAGCTATTTTGCTATAAAACTACTCTGTCTTTACTGTTGTTGTTCATACTCCATAGCCAGATGAAGTTATTAGCAGAAGCCTATAAATTCAAGTTATTAAACTGAGTATCTCCCATTCAACTGAAAGAAACTCAGAGTAATAAATTGAAAACATAAAATCCCCTTCCAAATTGAGAGATAGACCTCTTGACCAGAAATTTGAAGACTCTCAGTTACCTAGCAAAGACAACTGGCACTCTCCATGCACTGTCTCGCTTTGTGAAGTAAAAGCTGTGAACACATTTGTCATGGTTTCCACTGAGGCAAAAGACAACTGGTGGGAATGGTGACCCGATGTGCAAGACTCTCAAAAGTTTCTAAGTGACTTGGGAGGTCAGGGCATTCCCTATGGTCACATCTCAACATTTCCATGGATGCAAGTACCCCTCCTGTGCAATACGGCTGAGCTAATATCATCGTCCTGTTTCTAAAAGGCAGCAGATGTTACAGTCTTGTAAGCTGTCTTCTCATCAGAGGGAAGTTGGGGATATAAAGGCCAGAGATTCCTTGTGAAACAAACATGCTTATTGCTACAGTCTCCACTGCAAAGCTTGTAAAACAGCTTTTTTTTTTTTCTTCTCCTTTTTCAGGAGAGCCTGACGCTGACACAGCTACTAAATTCTTTGGAAGCTACTTATTCACCTCAATAGCTGTCAACAGAGGAAGTGTCTAAAGCAGAGCATGAACTGTCTTGCTTTTCCAACACCCTCACTCCACTTGGAGAGACCCTTTGAAGCAGACCTGAGCGCAGTCAGTACTGCTGCAGGGAGCGATCACAGATTCACAAGGAGCAGGAGACCTCCCAGCATGGGATCTAGCAGTGCCGCCTCGTGACGCCCTGCAAAATCGTGCTTGGACAAGCCTGAACTGTTGAAGTATCCTGATGTTCAGAGCTCTTTAAAACATGGCTTTAAGCCTGCCTTCCTTCTTGAAATATTGCCCTTTACAGTGTAAACTTTTGTGAAACTCCTAAGCTCAGAAAAAAACCTTCAAATTAAAACACTAGGGTACATTATTACTAGTTACTCATAATTTTCACTGACTAAAATACTATTAATAGTGTTTATCATTACCACTCTGTATATTTCCTTTCTGGAGGTATGGCAATTTCTGCACCATATGTGTGCTATTCAGAAGGTTCCTCTTACAATACTTACTCAGATTTGCTGGTAGATGTGCAATTTGCAAATGCAGTCCCCAGCTGACTAGTCCATTCCTAGTTAGCAAACTACTTCTGCCACCTACAAATAGGTATGCGCTTAAGGGCTTTTCCAGGTGTGACTTAGACACACAATATTGGACAAGGCGTGGGCCTAGTAGAAGGCAAAACATTTTAACATGCTGTACAGTGAGCCACCATTTATGTCTCTTGCATGTAACCCTTTTTCTGAAGGCAGAATTTTTGTTTAGCCTAAGTGACAAACCATATTAATAACAAGCAAAAGAATAATGTTTCCGTCTTGCACCGCCGCTACGTTTAAACTTTGCAAAATTGGCTTTTTGGTTATCAAAAAAAGCACAGATTAGGAAAGGGAAGAAAGAACTGTTGTAGGACTATGCAAAGACAAGTCACACAGCTGCTACGAAAGAAGAGCTCTCTTGCTGGAATGTCAAATAAAAAAGAAAAAAAAAGAAAATCAATGGAATCAATTCTAAAAGCCATCTGGTGCCTATATGGGAGGAATTAGAGTATAAATGCAACTATCTCCCTCAACCTTTCATCTGTGGGAAAGGTGAAATTTTAAGCCATGATATCCTCCATTACTCATCTCATTAGTCATTTTACTATTATAATTGGTATTGCTAGGCTAGATGCTGGCACGCCAGCTTTTAACCTACCCCTGGTGAACAGGGAGTGGAATCAATCAGCTCTCTCAGGGCTGGCTGTCCCTCTGCGAAATGTCATCAAAAATCCAAGCACATTTTGTGAGAGGGGGAAGGATGCTGTTCTGGAAGACTTCTTTCAATGTCAGTGAATTTTATAAATGGGTCTCAGGAACTGGACATTTTCCTAGTTATGCTTATGAAATAATTTACCATCTCAAATGGCAGAGGAATTCAGCTCAGGATTAAAATTGCCCTGGTTTCATCCCTTTCTTTATACCTCTGCCTGTTGATTCACATGTTGCTCCTTTTCTTTGTAGGACTTTTAGGCTTACAGACCAGAATCACAGAAAAATTTGGGTTGGAAGGGACCTCTACAGTTTGTTCGGTCTAGCCTCCTTATCTAAACTGGGCAACTTCTACGCTGGACTAGGCTGCTCAGGGCCATGCCCAGTGGAGTTTTGAATGCCTCTAAGGATGGACATAGCACAGCCTTTCTGGGCAGCCTGCTCCAGTGTTTGACCACTCTCAAGCTGAAATTCTGTCCCTTGGCTCAAATGATGTCTTTTGCCTCTTGTCCTTTCACTGTTCTTCCTCCAGGAAGCATCTGGCTTTCTCTTCTGTAAAACCACCCACTGGACAGCTGAGGACTTCTTGCCTTCTCCACAGTACGTGTTTCCCTTGGCCTTTCCTCACAGATCCCCGACCATCTTCACAGCCCTTTGCTGGACTTGTGTCCATGTCCTGCTGGTATTGGGGAGCCCAAAACTGGGCATGCTACTCCAGATGTGGTCTCAGAAGTGCTAAAAAGAGGAGAATAATCACTTTCTTGAGTTGCTGCCTCCAGTCTTGCCAGTACAGCCCAGTTTCTGGTCAATCTTCATCACCAGAAGAGCATAACAATAACTCGCGTTGGAAGAGAAGAAGTGAATGCTTTAGAGAGAAATTAAATTGGAACTACCAGAGAGGAAGAAACATAATGCTGATTGAAGGAATGGTTTCCAGTACAACATCCTAAATTCAGTTGTCTGCAATTTTTTGAAGCTTCTACTTTAGGCTCAAACCTTGGAATAGTCATAAAGATTAACTTTAGACACTAATTATAGACTTCAATGCTTAGGGGATATTTCCAGCGGTGGGGTTCAGAACAAGCAAGCAACCCCACCTATGGGGCTTGCAATACAGTATAGAGGGGCATTTGCAGCCTTTGAGCTGAATCAGTGCCTTTGGGCTCGGTCCTTCATTATATTTACAAACATAACAAAGATAACCTCTCCCTGTGAAGTTAAATGTAAGATTCAACATACCCATCCATGCCTTCAGATATCTTATGTGAAACTGGGTATGTATTTTCTTCAAAATGAATGTTTTAATTCTCACTGTTTCCTTCAAGGTGCTACAGTCCTTTCCTCTGCAGGGTGGATATTCATGAGCAAAGGTAAATTTAGCCTTAAATCAGATATTTTCAGATATTTTTCTGTCTTACAAGTCTAACTCTACAAATGACATTTTAAGAGGAAAAACAAAGGGAAGGAAGGGGCAGGATGCATTTAACATTTGCTCAAATGTGTTAGAAATGCGGGAATAATCTGATCACTATCACAGACAACTGTACCATTGATGTCTGGGTTAGAAGGGTCTACGAAATATCTATTCCACTTGTCACCAGCCTCCACAGGTCACAAATCACTCTGATACCCCATAATCAACATAAGACTTGTGGTAAGTGAATCAAAGGCAAAAATCATAATGAACCACAGGAAGCGGCGCTGGAGAGAAGCCAGAGACCAAAACAGAGGAAGACTGAGATTAGGTCCTGTGTATGTGTGTATGTACGTGTATATGTATGTGTACATACACACCAGTGTCCTAGGTCCCTATGGCACAGCGTTTTGCCAGGTAGAACGCCCATGTGGGCCTGGGGATCACTTTGTACTCCGCACAATAGAAAGCTAAAGCCCCAATCTTTTTGTCCTTGCCAAACCAAGAGGATATAAAATCTGTCTAGACATGAAATCTGGCTTACAGGCTGATACTGAGCGTGTGAGTAGGACAGGGAACTGAGGACATTAGAAATTATTACCACTAAGAGTCTGTGAACCTTTAGACAGTGTTTGCAGTGCTCCAGGGGAAAGCAAACCTCTCCCGCTGCGTGGCATGACACCACGCATGCCAGGCAAATGTGGCCAGCAAAAAAGAGGATTAAAACAGCAGAAATAGCAACCCAGGCCCCTATCAGACTCAGGGTAATAGTAAAATAAAATCTTACTTTTAGGATTTGGCATGTATAACTGATCTTCTAAAAAAATGCAGGTGCTACTGCTAGTGCAATAGTTAAGGCAAGTTTGGATCTTAAAACCAAAAGAGAGCGTAGTTTCATTTGTAAATATGGCTTTCAGCACCACCACCCCTGCCCCAACTATAAGGCGAATTTTCCCATCTCTTTGATTTTTGGCTTATTTAAAAGCTTTTTTCTGACACAGACACATGTATGTTTATATATACAAATGGTGAATTGATTTGATGGAAAAGTATTGGTTAGAAACAATTAATTACTTTTACACCCAGGCACCACTGTAATGACCAAATCCAGCTCCAGGCTTACAGAAATGTAGACCTTAAACTCCTGGTGCTCCTAAGCAAGAAAAAGTATGTATTTTATCATCAGTTGTTGAAATTTATGGCATTGAAATAAAAAGCTAGTTAAAGGCTGACTCAGCAAAATGTACTTGCAGCATGGGCAGAAGAATGCCTAAGTTATTTTTGAGGGGGAGAGCATGTCATCTAAATTAATATAGAGGAATTGCCTCATAAGTCATCTCTACAGTTGCACTGCACTACGCTAGTGAGAAGACCAGAGTTCAATGCTACACTCGTTTTGCAGATGTAGTACCGATTCATCTGCTTTGGATCTTCATGTCGTTTCACACAGGTGAGTTGTAATGACACTCAGATTAAGAAGAGAAGTGCACTAGCTAGATCGTTAAACCCACCATTAAGTCCAAGCTAACTCTTCAAGGAGCCTACTTCCCCTATTATGAGGCTGTACAGTGTTGCTGATGAATCCAGTAAAAAAATTGAAATATAGTGTATTCCACCAAAAGAGAAGGAAATATGAGAAACACATGAGAGTGGGCAACACTGCACCATTTTTAGTGTGTTTTTCCTCTACCTGTAGGGAAACCAAAGCAATTACATTTTAAAGCATGTGCTCACCCCGAGTGTTGAATTGTGTAGACCTGCATTTCAAACTTACTATGAGCTCTCTGAAGAAGTCAATATTGGAGAACAGAGCTAGTGGAAAACAGAAATTTCTTTTCAGAGCCCTGAGGTATTCAGAAGCCCTGGAGCTTTGGATATTTTTTTTTTTAATTTTTAGGGGGAAAAAAAGTATGTGTGTGAAACTTCCAGTGAAAAAACTGGGGAAAACTAGGGAAAAAACCTCCTTGAGAAATTCATGGAGCCCCTTACCTGTGGCAGCGTGCAAGTGGGATCTGCTCCTGGGCTATGAATCATGGAATAACTGCTGGGCTCTCGACAGCAAAGACGCTTCCAGGACAGACCCTGGGTCCTGAGGGTTGCTCCACCTGGCTGGAAACCAGTCATACATCTCAGGGCCCCTCTCACAGACACATGTATGTTTATATATGCAAATGGTGAATCGATTTTATGGAAAAGTATTGGTCAGAAACAATTAATTAAAATGGGCATGTTTCTATTTAGTATTTTGTGTTTGAGGAACCTGATGCATGTCAATGAGAACTTATTTTGCTGGAAATTTTCTGGCTTGTTTTGTTTGGGGTATTCTCTCGGACAAGCTTTGGCATTTATTAAGACAATTCCCTGGTCTGGCTTTGCTCCAGCAAGGCATGGCCTTGCTCCAGTCCACTGTTAATGACAGTGCCGGAGTGACACATACCAGTCTGCTCATTATTGTGCAGAAGAAACAAACGGCACAAAATAGTCTATTTAACAATAGGGAAAATGTAAACTTGACAGGGTTTAGAAGCGGACTAAATACAGGTAGGCACAGGCAACTGTAAGAAGCATAATGTAATCACACGTTCATGCTTTTATTGAGCACAAAATTCATTTGAGAAAGAAAAGTGGAGAATGCTTCACTCGTAAGTGGTATTGCTTGTAAGGAGATAGCTGATTTCTCCAGAGGGTTGCTTGATGAGGGACTGATATTTTGTTCCCTCAGTTTTATTTTTTTTTTTTTTAGGATAGAAATGCTTGCTGTTACAAATTATAACCTTCCTCTCCTAAGCAGATGTTTCATTCTTTCTGATAGGTATTCCAGGTTTTAGCACTTTGTGACAACACTTTGAAAACTAAGAAAATGCCCTTTAGCTCCCAGCATATCCATTTTGAAATTCATTGCTCGCACTGTTTGTATGCTGACTGTAACACGACCAGAACAGAATCGAGATGCTGATGACATGCTTGAGCCAAAGGAAATCATATAACCCAGGATACTCGGTACAGCCCTGGAAATGATTGAAGTGCACCAGAGAAAGCAACAAGCTGTAGCTCGCTTTTAGAAATGGCTTGCTTTTGAGGCTCCTTCTCTCAAAGGATTGAGCTGCCAGAAGACCAGGAAGAGCACTGTTATGAGTCAAAGGAAAGAAAACATCTCTACAACATCTCCAAAAATTGGACTAATTCCTGTGTGCTGTTTTCTTGGCTAGTCTCATAGCAAAAGTTTGAAGATGGTACTTAAATACTGTAAGAAGTGCAGAGAAGGGCAAAAAGTGTGCTGCGGGGAATTAAATGAATGTGTTATGTATGAGAAGAGGTTTGGAGAGTACAATATCTCCAGGCCTAGAAAGAAGGTGACAGAAGGGGATCTAATTGCATTACATCGTCCCTAAGGAGCTTCATGTAATAATGTATGACAGAATGTGTTCACACTTGAAGGGAACAGATAAATAATCCATAGACCTTGTTTGAAAGGAAGGAATAAAAAGTTCAGACTATCCGTGAAATCCCTAGTATTTCTCCCAGAAGGCTCTCGACAGCATAAAACCAGGCTAACAAATGAACTAATTATACCAGGAAATATATATATATATGTATACACACATATAGGTATATTTCAAGGATTGTATGTATTAGATGACCAGAGATGAAAAGCATTTGTTAATCTAGCATAAATAATGCACAAGCATAGGTATTTTTACCTACTTTTTACCTACATTTTTTTCACTTCTATTGTACATGTGTATCTCTTTCCTTGTTTCCCTTCTTTAATTTTCTTAAGCAAGGACAAGGGCATAGGAGATCTCCCTTTTCACATGACACAAGGTTTCATGACCTGATTCTACCTAAGCCCTTTTTCTGTTCTGGTGCCTCGGAAATGCTGTGGGACTGTGAGAGAGAGGTGGCCCTTTCCGCCTTTGGGGAAAGGAACTGTGTACTGTGACCCCAAGAAGTCTGCAGAGGAGGGTCCCCATTGCCCAGAGCAGGAAGGGAGATCTCCCGGTCAATGGCGACAGTCGTCTTCATAACGAGCGAGCGTACCTGTGCTGTTCTTCCAGTGCTCCCAGGCAAAGGCCAGTGCCCAGGGCTGTCCTGAACGGGGAGGTCTATGGGGAGAAACCAGACCTGCCCTATTGGGGCCGGCCCGTCTGAACAGAGACAGGTATCAGTTGAGCTTTAATGGCATGTTTGCCTGAGTAAAGATTAAGGGCCTTGGGACTGCTGGAGGTTTTGTTATGTGCTTTTTTTGTTTATTGTCCAAGAGGAAAAAGAAAAAACCCAAACATGTGGCAAACATGCTGTATGGAGGAGAACAGAGCCAAGACAGTCCATGACAGCGGGGTCACACCACTGCAAACTACACATCTTTTTCAAAGTGTAGACAAATTGCTATTATAATTATGTTCAGCTGCAACAGTGACAGATATGCTTACAGAAGAGATAACAATGATTGCTGCAGGCAAAGCAGTAACACAGTTGAGATTTTTCCACTGTGAGGTTACCCTGACTTTGTACAAAGCGATGTATCCCCCAAAGTCCAGCTGAGCCCAGGTGACCCACCGTTACAGCGTTTTTCAGGCAAACCAATTCCCGTAGCCAGAGGCACACAAAGGGGTGACTGCACTTGGGGTGGCATTTACCTTCCATCTTATGTCACCTTTTAACCATATACTCAATCTCATCGAGAATCTCAAAACACTTGATTGGTGTTAGTAAGGTAGTACTTGTCAGCCTTCTCTGAGGGCTTGTTGATATAAGAAAGGTAGAACAGCAATACAAGCAGACAGCATGGGTATTCTTCCCTGAATGTTTTCCTAGGATATTTTAAGACAACACCTGTGGCATGGTGACTCAGCTTACGCAGACCTCCTGCCTCCCAAAGCAATAGGAATTCACCAGTCAACACTCCTCTTCAGATTTTGCTCCTATGTTGTAGATTGCTGTGAACAATGGGGAGATACGTAGGGGAGAATGGGGAAAGGTTGCTGGTCTAGTTATTTGGGTATCTTGTACGTAGAGGTTGCACACCCATAGGACTGTCTTACAGGCATTCTGTATATTGGTCACATTTAGCAAAATGAAAATGGATGTGCAGAGATGTTTGTGCTAGCAAATTTGTTCCAATGTTACATGGCTATTTATTCTGAACTATGCAGGCACTTTGAAATATCTTGAATCTACAGCTGAATTTTCTGTGCTAACGTGAAATCTATTTTTTTCTCTTTAAGAGGTTTAATTGGTCCAAGCAGTAGAAATGACCTTGTCAAAATAATGAGTTGCTCTCAAATGTTTTGAGAAGTGCAGAGAGTATGCTGCTAACTGTGGCACTTCATTAGATAGCGCATCTGAATCCGGAAAGCTCAGAACTTGTTGACTGCGAATCACAGAGGATCGGTCTTCCTGTGCTTCCCAGTTGTATAATACCAGCAAGCATTATAATGTCAGAAAATTAACTTTCCATCACAAAGCTTGAAATGTTGCTTTGAACTGTATATCAAAAGAAACTGCATATCGTCTGTCGCTGGTGTCCCTTTCCATTGAATAGCTCCCATTCCTCAGAACTGTCACTGCCAAATGTTCCTGCGCTGAACGAAGAGGAACCCAGTGCCTGGCCAGAGATCCGCTGACGGGGCGTGGAGAGTGGCAGAGGTACTGTCTGTTAGAGGGGTCACCGCCAGGTAACGGGTCTGTTTGGCAAAACTGGAAGCTTTCTAGGGGACTTCCAATACTTTTGGGTGTTAAATCCGAGCTGAGGCACTGATTGTTGGTGGTTAGCACTGCAGTGATTACTTTGGGTAACAAAAAGGAGGGACCTGTTTGCACTCTGAAAACACAATTCCTGCATGCATAAGGTGTGCTTTATCCCTGATGACGTGCTCCTGGAGGTGAAAACCATCCCTGTTTAAATGCTGAAATCTTCAGATACTGCCTTTTTGAAAAAGCAGGAGGTAACTGAAGCGTCTGAGCACGTGCGGAGTAGAGCACAACAAAACCAAGGCTGTTTTTTATGGTTTTTTTGGGAGGTGTATTCCTGGCACCAGTTTTATGCCTTTATGTCTGTTCTTTGCACAGCAGAGATCTACACCCCCACGAGCAGAAACTTGGCGTGGGAAAGGTCAGCAAGATGCCTAGAAACAAGCTGACAGGAGTGCCTGCTCATCATGGCAAGACGCAAGTCCCTGCAGGGACCTGCTCTGACAGGACCTTCTCTCCCCCAGTGCCCCTGGCTGCGTTGAGAGAGCCCAAAGTGGAGGACAACTTCCAACGGTTCTGGTGGATGGAGTGACCGCTGGAGGGGATTCGTGCGGTGTGTCGGACGGCTGAGGTCACTCCCAGTGTGTTAGCAGGCTATCTGTCTTCAGTTCTGGGATGTTCTTGGGATCTGCGATGGCTGAAGAATGAGCAGAGAGAACCCCTGAAAGGACATAGCCCAGTACATGTCATAGCCTCTATCCTACAGGCAGCTACGTCCTTCTGCCTGCCTTCTGCCCTTAATTCCCTCCTGGGTCCCGGAGCTGTAAGCTTCCATCACTCAAAGTCACGCGATACAAAAAAATGTACAGAATATTTAATTAAATCTAATTTAATTTAATTTTGATTTCAGGTAGGCTTCATACCGTCTACTGAAAAAAATAATTTATAGCCTTTAATTGTGAAAAAGAGAGAAGCCTTTTGCTTCAAAGAGCCCATCAGCAAGCTGTCTTTCCTCTTTTATCAGTAAGCAAAGCTGAAAGCAAATAACAGATGGGTACGTCCCTTAGCGCCAGCAATGAATGTTCATGAAATATAGCACAATCTCCCTTCAGTGTGTTATGTTTTTTAACAGTAGTAGTAGGTGTGGGGCAGGATGAATAACTAGCTCAGATCAAAGATCCTTTTTTTTCCTGCTGAGAAGATGACAGCGACTGGCATTTGGGCAACGACGGCATTATTTTGGTGTCATTGTTGAAGCAGAGACAAACAGCTTTGGCAGACACGTGGAATGGATTTTAGGGGGTGATAGGAGTATGAGGAAGGTTTCTAGGTCTGGATTCAGATCCCCAAAAGAGACCAAAAATTCTGTTTTTCTTACTGCCACGTCCACAGGCGAATAAGCCTGTTCCAGGCACAGAAAAGCTAAGATTAGATTCCCAAGAGGGCTTAGTGCTGCCATATCAAACTTGCAGGCCCAGGGGCGATGCAGAGGGAGAGGCAGTGTGCGTTGCCCGGATAGCTGGATGGAGTACCGGAGGGAGCAGGACCGTGTTAGATCAACAACAGCCTCCCTGGGCACACACAGCCCAGCCCGGTTATCGACGGGTGCTGTGTGCTAACATAGCCGGGGCCTTTCCGATGCCCACGCTGGCTTGAATACCACTGCCCGGCTTTGTAGATATACCTTAAAGTACTAAACCCGGGGTTTGTAAAAGCCAGCATGTTGAGTAGGGAGCTGTTTAGCCTGAGGAGCAGAAAGGAAGAGAAGGGTGTAGATGCCTTACTCAGAAATGAGGGAGGGAAAGGTCTCTGTGTGTGTTCAGCGTGCCCAGCTGTGAAGTTGGCTAGGAGGTAAGGGCGAAGGCTGGTCAATGCCTCCCCCTCCAAACAAGAAACCGAATAGAGAAGTCCAATGAACATCGGCGAGGCCACCAGTGTCCCTCCAAGCTCTCTGGGGGCTCGAGGGGATCTTGGTTTCTACCACTACCAGGAGAGAGAGAGATGCTAACTCCCCGAGCGTAGGGCTGGGGCTCCTCATTGGTTTAGTATTGAATCAGTTTTTCCAAGTGGAGCTGTTTCAGCAGGAGAAACTCAGCGCGTCTCTGGGTGGTGAGGGAAACGCCTGCTGGTGAGTGCTCCAGGGGATTTGCCATGGCACAGGTGCTGGGTTGGTCGGGGTGTGTCCAGCCTGCCATATTTCGGGGTGTTACCAACAGGCAGATTATAGCTCAGTATTGTCGACATCTAAATTTCAGGTGAAGGCACTTTCAGTGCCAGACAGAGAGCTAAGACTCATCTGGAAAATCTATTTCTTACTTTCCAGTTACAAAAGGTACAGCTGTTTTGCATACGTTCCCTATCTGTTAGCTTATGCTTAGCTACTCGGCTGTTATTCTAGCTGTATTTGATAGAAAATGCCAGAAGGCCAGATGGTTAAACGGTGCAAATCAACCAATTCCACTGACATCAACTGATTTTCATAAGCAGGGATTCTGGGCCCTTCGAGTTAACATGTCCGTATTCACACACCTGGGTTGGTTTAATAGAAAAGCAATGTGATATATTCGCAAACAAATAGAAACCTGCAAATTGCAGTGGTGCTTCAGTTGTGGTGGGTCTGACTTGGACTGTCCAGAGCCATGGGACTCATCCTGGCCTGCTATTCAAGTTACCATACAGCTTACAGCTATAAGTGAAGTCGTGCTTGTTTCACCATTATAAGGGCTTCCCAAACATTTCAGATGACTGTGCACTGGTGTTAGGTTGGATGTGAGTTGAGTTTCACTTGGTTTAAAAGTGAACTCAAGTTCAGATAGAATTTCACTAGGGTCAGGTCCCTTTCGTGCTTGGGAACAATAAAATCCAAGGATATCACACTCATTCAGATTAGAGTTGAAGGAATATTTTACATAAAACTCTGTGAAACCAAAAGCACAGGCGTTTTAGCACTCCTGCAATGGAAAAATGAAGAATAGTCTATGGAGCTCATGCACCCATAAAAATGCAAACAAGATGATATATTCTAAAAGTGAGATTGTGGCATGTTTTGAAGTATAATGCTGTAAAGAAACCATTGTGGAAGTAACAAAATAAAAACCAAAACCCAAAAACTAGAGCAAGAATCAGTATCAAAAGATCTAAATATGAGTTGCATATATTATTCTGGACTGAAAATACTGCTGTGGGAAATAAACATGAGATGCTTGAGTGACAATAACCAAATACAGGAACAACAGCAAAAAACCAAAAACAACCAGAAAAAAAGATGAGACAACAGCAAAAAAGATGGAAAAAGCTTTGGTGACTTTGATAAGCAGATATACACAAAAAATACTTTGCCCTTTGTTTTTGCAGCATTTTTTACACTTACATTGTTGAATGCCCATCAGAACAGCTGTAAAATTCCTGTACATATGTAGAACTGGGTTTCTTGCAATATTTATCATCCTGTCAGGGGGAAAGCCTTCCAAATTTATTTTAGTAGCTATTTGGTTTACTTCAATTTTTTTGTTCATTCAGAGGAATATTAACTTCTCATGCATGTGTGCCAAAGAGTAACCTGGATTAAAAAAACCAGTTCCCCTGAAGAAGAAGTAAAATTGGAGTATTTAGATTACCAGTAATACATAACTGAATACTACACTACTACCTATAAGAGTTATTTGTATCCATTACATATAAAGAACCAACTGAGGAAAAGCTGGTGATAAAACACTATGTAGGCATTATGGGGTTCTGATAGTAAAAAGGTAAAGTGTGAGTGGTTTATGATACCTTCAGACTCCCAAGACACTTATATACCTGTATCATATTTTTCTAGTTTCAACACTTTCATTATCCTATACCACTATGAGGAGCAACATAATTTTCCTGCAGTGGCCAGTTTAGACACAGGTTTCTGAGGAAGAAGGACCCCATCAGTGCAATATTTTGCATATTTTGCCCATGAAAATGTCTACTCCCTGTGTGCTAAATCCTCGTGTTGTGAGGGACTGGGGAGCCTGAAGATATTTCTTCCAGAACAGCAACCCTCCCAAAGTTTAACAGAGCTTCAGGGAAAAGAAAGAGAAGCGCTCTTTTTGTGTGTTCATATTTTTTAAAAAATGAATTCAGATTTGATGCCATCAGGGTGAATTTATATTGGTTTTATTTGCAATTGTAGTAAAAACCTTTCAGAATTGTAGCGGGAGCTTCAACACTAAGAATACTGAGTTTTCAGTTTGCAGATCTGAGGCTGTTTCTCATAGTCCAGAGACACAGAGCGTGGATCATCCTTTGCTATCAGTGGATCACAGAGTCCTGACTGCTTTTAAAGAGTCCTGACTTGCTTTTTGCTCAAAGAAAACATTTCCCAGCAAGTCTTACTGCTGGGTTGGAGACCTCCCTGAGAGAGAGCAAACACCAGGAAACTGCTAATCTGTAGCCCGTTTGGTTTTTGCCCTTCTCGCTGCGTTTTCAAGCCAAATTGCAGGCTTGTTAGAGAGTTGCTGTGATTTGCTGCTCAGCGGGACCCACCGGAGCCGCTTTTCCTTCCCTGCCTGGTTTCGTCCTCCCGGCGGTACCCACTAGATGGTAGCATCAACCCAGCGCAGCTCCAGGCTCCCGGGGGCATTCCTGGGTGTGCCTTCCAAAGGTCGCTGCCGTGGGGATTTGCCTTTTTGCGGAAGGAGTCGGTGTTCTTTCTGCTCTGCCGTGCTTCATGCTGCTCCTGGGGAGGGGTCTCACCATGCAAGGCGATGCTAGCATTTATTAGGGGGTGAACAGGCTCTCAGGACTAGGGGTGCACCCACTAAGGATGCACCTTCACAGAATCACAGAATCACTACGGTTGGAAAAGACCTGTAAGATCATCAAGTCCAACCTGGAAAAAAAAAAAACCAAAACAAAAAAAACCAAACCAAAACAAAACAAAACAAAACAAACCCAAACAAACAAACAAACAAAAAAACCCCAAAAAAACCAAAACCCACCACACAACAACAACAAGCCACAACCCACCCAACACCACACAGCACCATGCCCATCAAGCTACATCCCACAATGCCACATCCACACGCTCCTTGAATACCTCCAGGGAGGGTGACTCTACCACCTCCCTGGGCAGCCTATTCCAATGTTTCACCACTCTCTCAGTAAAGAACTTCATGCAGGTCAGGCTGAAGATTGTTGAGAGAAGTAAAGGAGATAAGAACCATCTCTCTAACAGATTATTATTTTTCTCCCTCAGCTTACAGATTCATTACCTTGTATCTTTTGCATACCCTAATTGTGCGTTGCAATATTTAAGATACACGGCATCTAAGAGGAGGGTCATTAATAATGTCTCAGAATGAGCTATATTTTAGCAGTTATAGTTTGCAACATGCAATCCTTACTGCTGTTTAAATTTACTGTTTGCTCAGATGCATCACTGGGGACAGAGAACCTGGACCTTGTTCTGCATTTGTTTTATACTTTTATCACCGTAATTACTCAAAATCAGTATCCTTTCAGAAAGCACAATTTTAAAATGGAGCCAGGAGTGCAAGCTCCTGCTTTTCTTCTTGGGATTTATAGAGAATACCTAGAACAATAGAAAAATGAACTTCAGTTTCCCAAGCCGGATGTTACCTGTTGTGTTTTAAAAGACATTTTTCTTTAAAAACGCCTTTCCATTTTCGCTGTCCTCCTGACATTTTAGATCATTTAGAGTGACAGATATAGCAAAACAGTATGATGAGGAGGGTTTTGAAGATGTCTAGTAAGTTGAGCAGCAACTGTTAAATGTTCAGAGGGGAAGACGGGGTTTTTTGTCCATGAATAAATGAGAAAAGGCAATAATTTACTGAAGATTAGTGAGGAATAAGGAAGGATTCTTCTGTGTGCAGTCTGTATATTGCACAAAGCATAGTAAATGAGACATGGGTCAATGTGCAATTTTCCAGTCATGTCTTGCTGAAGTGTTTCAAATTACGGGATCTTCTTGTCTTCAGTCATACTCTTCTTAAGATAGCTAGGAAATTACATAAAGACTAACAGTGAGAGTATGTTAAAGCCCCAGATACTTTGCTCAGAAGGCAGGTAGAGACAAAATTAAAGCTTCATCTCAGCCATACTAATGAGATGCAATTGCATTGCAGCCTTTAATTACATGATCACTTGGACCAGATCTTCAATGCATATAAATTGCTGTAGCTTTATTAAAGCCAACGCCAGCGTATGCTAACAGCGAATGTGACTCCCTTTCTTGAACAGAGCAATTTTCTGGAGAAGTACATTCATTTGCTTGAATTAAAAGAAGTACTATGTATAAAGTATTCTACTGGCTACTTACCCACAGGTGTAGGGGGTTACACAAACTCACGGACAGCAGTGCACCAGGACATGTGTTGTTATTATATTTCACCATTAAAGACTGATCATATACTTAAAGACTGTATCATCATCCATATGCACAAGGGGCAGAGCCCTGGAACCTATTTTTGGCTGGCGGCTGCCTAACGGTGTAGCTTGCCCATTCCCTTAATGTGTAATTTTATAGGGCTGCCCTGGAGCCCTCTTCGAATATTATAGCAGCATTTCTTTCATATACCTCTAACATGCCAGGATGCAAATATAGCGTTACTAATGCCTCAGCCTATTTTTGTTTCGCATCAGCAGTTAAGGGGAGAGAAGCTAAATCTAGTATTTCCAGCCCTCCCCATACAATTACCTTGCTTATAAATACATGATGGTTTTGGATTCCCTGTGCTAATTTGATGCAGGTTCCCTGCGAGCGTTAAAGGTTGCTATTAAATGCTGACCAGTTTTCAACAGCCCGGTGGGCGATAGCCTGGCACAGAGCTACCGCCTCGGTCCCATCTCTCCGACAGTGAGGCTGCGGTGCTGCAGACACCGCAGAGGGGACCCAGGTAACCCCTGCGCTTGCTGCCATATGCATGCTCCTTCTGCGTGTCTTGATTTTTCATGAAAACTTTTGGTTTTTTAAACTTCCTGGAGCTTAATTAATAAACATGACAACTAAGTGAGAGTTGGCACAGAGCCCTTTCCCATCCAGCACATGGACATGGTAGGTAATTGTAGTTATTTACATTTGGCACCCAGCTGACTGAACTAACTGCACAGTATCTTTTTTTTTTTCTCTTGGAGTAGAGAGGCTATTAAATTAAACAGGTTAATGTGGCTGCAGCATTTCACCCCCTGCTATCCCCGCAGCCATAGTAAATCTGCCACCTGTTTATTTCCATAAAAATTCAATTACAGCACCGCCAGTTTATTCTTCTTATGTGAGCTGTTAACTTCAGGCAGTTTCAGACTCAAAGAAGTGCGTGGCCTGTTCCTTTCCAGAGCTGTTCTTTCTGATGCTCCTCTTCAGCTGGTAGCTTTTTTTTTTTTGGCTAAGTATCCCAGCCCCACGCTACTTGAAAATGAGAGAACAGATTTCTGCTGTGGTGCCTTGCCCCGACGGTGCAAAAGGCGACGCTACGTGCGCACACACACGCGCGCGCACAAGTGCACACACCTCATCCCAAGCAGCGGCGGGCGCTGCAGGGCGCAAGCAGAGAACTGGCTGTAAGACCACAGCAGCAGCAGTCAAAGGAGGTTAGCAAAACAGGCTAATGACTGCTACAGTAAACCAGCCATCTTTTAAAATCAGGCTTCTATTCTCTCCCTCCCTTCCCCTTTCCCAACTTTCTCCTCTGAGAGATACAAACCCATCTGACTATAACAACGAGGCGCTGACTGATGTCCCCCTTTGCGTTTGGGCCATGATAAGTAAAACACAATCTTTACGAGAGCATCCTTGAGACTCTTGTCGTTGAATCCGATGCAGTCAGGAAATGTCAAGGCTGCAATAAGGCATTTCCTACAGCTATGTACTTGACTTGCAGAAGGCGGCCCTCCTGCTGGGGGAAACCCGGGTGAGCAGGGAAGGCACCTTGCAGGGGTAAGGCACCGTGCAGGGGTAAGGCACCGTGCAGGGGTAAGGGACCCGGGGTGCCCCTGCGCTGCTTGGGGGTGCTCACCTGCCCGCGGCAAGAACTGGAGGTGGGTGGCAGGACGAGGAAGGGAAGGGGCAGGCAAAAGGAAAGTGGCCTAGCAGACTTGTTTCACGATATCACTTCATCCCCTCAGTGTCCCCAAGGGAATGATAACACTTTGCCATTTTATAGCAAGTTTAGAGGGCATTGGACGAAATATGAGTACCTCTAGCTTTTATTTTTTTACCACAAATCCCACCATTCCTGCAGCTCACAGTTTCAAAAACTATCATAGCCTTTCTATCCCTTATTTCTGGTGGGAAAAATAACTTGGACATGTTATTCTTCAAACAGTCTAAATTCTGGTCAGATGCCTGTTTTTTTCCATTTCATCACTGCTCCCTCCTCTCCCTCCTCCTCCTTATTTTGTGGTCAAGAGCTTTTGCTTCTGCCAAAAGCAACAGTTTTAATGGGGAGCTTGAAGGTCAAAACTCAGAGAAAGAAACAGCATGAAGAAATGTACTCAGAAACGAAGTACATATGCTATCATCCTTGGTTCTGGTATTGCTGCTAGTACAGGCATTGTGGAAATGAAGGACCCTTTGGTACCTGCTGTTTGCTGGGGGAGGATTGACGGCATTAGGGGGATAAGAAGCAGGGTGCTCTGACTGCAGAGAAGGGAAAACCATTGGGTTAGGTCTCAAGGCCAGAGGATGGGATAGCTTCATTTTAAAAGTTGCAGAACTTGGAAGTGTCTCTTCTGGGACTTAACCAGAGATTCAGGGGCCGAACTTCTCCTGCCTCATGTCTTGCTGCGCCCCAGGATGCTGCAAGCGGTCACCAAGCCTGTGATTTCTCTGTTACATCCCCTGTGGCAGCAACAGCAGAGGTACGGGCTATTCTGCCCTGAGCAAGGCAAGGAAGACTTGGGCTTGTGGAGCTCTTGAGAAAGACTAGACTTATTAACCACGCCGCTGTGGCAAAAAGGCAAGTGTTTTCCTCAAAAAAACAGTCACGCTACCAAAAGAACATTGGCTTATAAAAACACTGACTACTATCATTGCCTGTTGCATTATTCTTTTTGATTTTTACAAATGCAGACCCACCCATCTTGAAAATGTTTTCAGACTGGCTCCTTCCGCCTGAGGTCTGTCAGGAGAACATGCCCCAAGGCTGCCTCCTGGTTCTGCAGTGGCCTGAAGGCTGCCGTGATGGGGCTACCTCTCCATTGCACCTGGCTGAAAGGGAGGATGCACTTGCTTCATCCTATTTTCCATGAAAATACTGGTTATAAATCAACCATAGTACATTTTTGAGGGAAATCTGGAGCACAGGGAAATTCTGCTTATAGCAAATCATATGGTTTTTAGCTCGCGTGTTCAATAGCCTTTGAGACAAATACTGTGTCTACTTTCACATACTTTTTCTGAGTTTTGCATAATTATTTATTACGTATGACCAATGCATTGCACAAGTTGTGTTACTTAAACTAACAGTCTTTGGAAATCTCCATAATTTTTTATTTTACTGTTTTCCCCTCCAGAGTTACGTCCTGAGGAGAAGAATTATGTTGTAGAACTTTGTGAAACTATTTAAATTTGGAATTACAGTGATATTTTCAAAGGATAGTTAAGAGATGGGGAATGGGTTTCATATCTATATTACACTGTTTTGTCAGAACCAGATGCAGGTGCATTGTCTTTGGATACCAAATTATTCATCTTAAACATAGTTAAACAGTAAGATTTTTTTCCTTCTGGCAGGTTAGATTCTTCCAAATGAAATTCTAATGAATTTCTTCAGTCCTGACTATCTTCTTAAGCAAAATTCAACAAGCAGTTTATGCCTATGCTTACATTTAAGAATGGCAATTGACATGAGTGGGGTTTCTTTACCTGCCAGAGTTCCAGTTTGCCTGCTGGTTCAAGGCTTTGCAGAGCCACATTTAAGTCAGAGTAAATGTTTGTGCAGGAAGGAGTTCTTGGCAGGAGTCAGGGCATCAGAATCTAGTCGTTCTGCAAAATACGGGATAGCAAACCTTTTGCTGTTTTTGTTGCTGAACGGTAAGGTCTTCTTTAAAAGAGAAAATCACGGCGATGTGTTTGCTCTTGCTGCAGGTGATCTGACGTGGCACGGACCACTATGAACTACTGGAATCCTAAGGCTATGCTATTTGTATTAATTTACCACAAGCTGTATTAGAAAGATTGTTGAGGAAACGATTTTAAAAAACAGAGAACATCGGGCAGTTTCCAAACCTTTCCCATTTGGGGGATTTTAAGGTTTAATTGGCAGCTTTAACATCAGTCCTTGTAAGAATGAATAACTAACGTGTTACTTTACCATTATACAGCAATGGTCACGGGGGTGGAGGAGACATTTCTCACATCATCCCTGAGCAAAGAAAGTATGTCTGTCCTTATATATGTTCCTTGTATCTTTTATAAGGAACAAATGACCAGGTACCCCTGGGAAGCTTTAAAAACTCAAAATGATTTCCAAGCAATACATAAGTACTATTCATCCCTGTTGAAATGTGGCCTTCTGCAGGATAAAACATGACAACTATTCGATACGACAGTGAATGGCCATCTAGTGAATGGAGATTCCAGGGGCTGCATGAGGCAGTGTGTAACTACCCAATCTAATACACGGTCAAAGAAGCCGGAGTCCCATTTTATTCTAGAGAAACTCTGCTTCATTATGAAGTGATACAACTTTGGGTTGGTTTTTGTTTTATGTATTGTCTTGATTGTGGTTTGGTTTGGTTGGTTCCTTTTTGCCATAGAACACCATCATTTTAGTCTCTTTTTACGTTCTTTTATATACATTGCATTTCTCAGCTATTATCCTTTCATGTGACCTAATGACCTAAAGAAAGTATTAACGCATTTAGTAGAAGTCCAGAGTTAGGTATTGTTTTTATCTTAATTCAAACAGGAACTGTGTAACAAAGGACACTGGATTCAGATGATCTGAGTTTTACCAATTCATCTCAGAGTTTTCTAGAAAAGGGGAATGTTAATTTATCATGCCTAACTTCCTGGGGGAGTATTAATAGATGTTACAGCATGGAAATATGTTACTATTTATTGACACTAACATTCCTCAGGCTGCCTGCAGGAAACCTTCCTTCCCATTATCTTCCACTCAAATTTATTTATTCTCGGCCTACCAGATACATTTATTATTTGCTGTCTGCAGCTTCTTCACAAGCAAAAATTTACTTCAATCTTTATTTGGACATATTTGCTCTTAACTAATCCATACTGAGTGCTTTGTGTCACCATATAGCTTAGATTTATTTAGATATAATTTATTGTCCTACTTTTGTGGGTAAACAAAGTTTAATGCCTGCTGGATCCTAAGCACTGTCCTGGTGAATAGGTGGCTTCTATCCACAATGGAACAAATAGGACATCTAGAAGAAAGAACATTGTAACATCGTCAACAGATTTTCCACAGGAAAAAGAAGGTCCAAAATGACTTCGAGATTGCTTCTTATCGTTAAACAAATTATTTGGAAAAGAGAAAGACCTTCTTTCCCTTGACCTTTTCTACAAAACAAAGATGGATTTTCCCAGATTACATGAAGAGAATGCAACCAATGGCTCTTCAATGCTCCAAAAATAAAAGAAGTCTCGAAATTGTTGCATTCACAAGTCAAAAGCAAGACACTTACTTACCAACAGTTCACTGATGACACTTAACTATCCTTATATATGTAACCTGAAAATTAACTATACAAGAAATCCATGCTAGTGGAAAAGCTGAAGCTTGAAGGACGTGGTACAAAGATTTTAAAAACGTGAAGTATATACACGGGGAGGGGAGGAACTGTACTTTTTTTTCCATTTCTTATTTTTTTTTCTCAATTTTAGTTACATTAGGCAGCATAAGTTACAAGAACAGGTAAAATGTTTCCAATAGGAATATGCTTCCTAGTTTGACTCTTCATGTAATTGTGAAATCAATGAACCTTAAAGCAGTGAAAGAAAGAGCAGAGAAAAGGTGGAATTTCCAAACTGGTGTTGTGCCCACAATTTTAAGAGTTATTCTTGTTCCTTTCATCTTTAAATTGTCTTTTAAAACAAATTGTTTTAGCAATTAGTGAAGACAAAAAATTAAAGCATTTACAGCATTGCCCAGCCTACCCTTTCTTTCTGTGAGGAGCAGATGCCACTGTTCTTCTGAACCGTTTAAAGGTTACATAGAAGAGCATCCAAACAGAGTATCCCGTCCAAACAACTGTAGGATGACTGCCAGCTCTAACAAATAACCACTGACAGCCAGAACCCGGGGTGTTTGTGGGCAACATCAAGGTGTCAACACCCTGACAGAGCTTGTCTGTCACTCCAGAGGGAGCTAATATGTTCTGAAACTTGTGAGCTTTAAGGGGTAATGACAATAAAGGCAGTCTTGGAGGTCAGTTCCTCTGCGTGTACCTTCCTGGGACAAGCTGCAGGCTAAACACTGCAAGTTTTTGATCAGAATTTTATGGAGGTGTGAGGATGAACCGTGACATAGAGGACTGGAATGAGTGATTTTGTGGTTTAATGCTTTCGTTGAATTTTGCTATTTGAAAAGCAGGAACAGAGCTGATTTCAGAAGTTCAGATAGGACGTGGAAGTTTCTTTTTTTCTTTAAGTTTCATTAAAAGCTTTCCATCAATGGTAAGATTCCTAGCATAATTAAACTAAATGAATGATTCCTGTGTGCTGTCTAGCAGCAGTGATGGACTCTGCAGATCAGCTGTAGGCTAATTATCCTCTCCCATCCTTGGCTGAAGTGAGGACTAAATCCACGGGCCTGGTGCACCTGTACAGCTTTAAGTCATTAAAAGGGTACATGTTCTCCGCTTTTTAATTGGCTGGGTGAATTGATCAGTAAACTGGGCTGATGGTTTCTGGCTGTGGATGTAAATGAAGGAGCTCATAAAGCTGCAGAGGAAGGCTCCCCCCTTAGGGCTGTGTCTCTGTTCCAGACTGCAGAAGTAACGTTAGCTAGAGAGCTGTGGAGTCTCATTTCCAGGCTACGTGGCAAGACAGTGGGAGAGGTGAGTAGTGTTATGGGATAGATTTCACCAGTATTGTAGTAGGAGGGGGAGTAGAAGATCACTGTTTTCTTTTTTTTATTAGATTTGTTGTAATATTTGCTCTGTTAAGGAAAAAAACTCTAGGGCGAGAGTTCCCAAGTTCTTGGAAGGACGCCTCACCAGGTGAGGTGTCAAACCTGTGCCTTGTAAAACATAGTCACTGGTTCTCGGTGGTTATAGCTGAAAAGGCTTTACCTGCTGTTGTTTAGAAATGTAGCTGCTGGTGATGCCTTAAGGCTGGACTTTGTATCAAGCTTGGGCAGGATTTTAAAGTAGGTATGTTCACTGATTCCAATTGCTTTAATTTATTGCGTAACTTAACATTTATCTATTTCTATTAACTTGTGTGGTGTTAGGATGTGAATATGACTGTCATTTGATCTAGTCAACTTATTCTACAGTGTCCAAAGTCAAAGCTGATGATGGATGGCAGGCTTTGAGGTTTATGGTATTCAGCATAAGGCAGAATTGTCTGGTCTGAGAGACTTTTAAGACCTGTTGATGCAAACATGGCCTTAATGCTGACCTCTAAGACTTGCTTGGCTTTTTTAGATCAAGTCTTGTGCATGGTGCTGCTTGTGCTTCATGGACATACTCTGTATTATCATGGTGTGACTGCTGTTCCTTGTGGGACTGTCTAGAAAACTACTGGAGGTGTTTCTCCCTAATGAGTATATCTCAATGAGTAACATGTTGTATAGATGCACGTTGTAGGAATATACTGTGGCTTTTGAAGTTGGAGTGATAATTGGTCCTTTTGAAGTTGAAGTGGTAATTGGTCCAGTGGCTATCTAAATGGAAATCCCTATGGTATGTGCAAGCATTGCTGATTTTAAACCCTGAACTCTAGTTTCTTAAGAAGAACAGGGCATAAAATCTTTCTATTATCTTGCTGTTGATTGCAAATATGTCCTAAATTTTCTTATTGTCCCTTTGTTCTAACTTGGTAAAATGTATTGCAAAAAATATCTTACGGACTTAGAGATGTTTTCATTAGACACCTGCCACTGGGTTCTGATTCTTCTTCATCTTGGTACTCCTTTGTCTATGAAAACTAGCTGTAAAATGCTGTTAAACCAGGCCCATGATCAGAGGGAGTGTGTCAGAAGGCGATTACACCTATGAGACAAACGTGAAGAGAACTGAAGTAAAGTTGCCGTCACGCAGCAGAGCTGTCGCACTCTTGCTGCAGATCAGAGTCGCATGCGCTGGGCAGTTGTGTTGGGTTGGAGAATCTCTTGGGAAAAATCACCTTTCCAACCTGGCAATGAAAGCCATTGCATTATGTGTGATGATAATATATGCATCCTACTGTCAATATGAGCCCATTGTCTGAAGATCCAGTGTGTGGGTAACTAATACTGACAGAGAAACCACTAAAGACTGTCACTGAACAGCATCAGGCATGCTGGAAGGGGGGATGGATGTGCTTTACAACAAGTAGGTGACAAGGACTGAAACAGTGAGCCAAATTCTGAGAAAGTTTAAATATTTAATTTCATGTGGTCAACTTGCTGGAAGGGGTAACAAAGGGTGGAGGAAGCTCATCTCTAACGTTATCACATGGGATCTGAAACACTAGAAGGAGCTAACGTGACAACAACAGATATCCAAGAAGCTTTATACTATGAGGAATTTTAATTTGTGTTCCTGTGGAGGGCCAGAGAAAGGCAATGGGACCAGGTCAGTGATTATCAAGAGATCTTTTTGCCTTAGCCTGTATATTATTTATAGTTATCTAGATTGCCTTCTGGGCAATACTTGGGCCTAACCATGTGATGCATACAACTTAATCAGAGCATTTTTCTTCTAGTCTTAAACCACAAGTAAAATTATTTTATGATGAAAAGCTTTCACTTGTATAACTCTTAAACAGAAGAGATTCTTAATAATGTGGCTATAATATCCAAGCTGCGGGCATATTTATCCCGAGGGAGAAGTGCATAAGTATAGTGCAGGTGACACCATGAGAAATATCTTTTCAGCCAACAAAGGTGTGTTTGCAGTAAGAATAAATTTGCTTGGCCATTTTCACTTTGAATTATTTTTTTTTCTTCCAGGAAGGAAGGTCTGCAAAACAGAGTTACTCTGATGTCCAGATAGGGTGCATACTAACACTGGGACATAATAAGAGGTCCCTCTCATCTAAGCTGTACCCTTTATTGCAACTATGGCTTTGGAGCAAAACTTACTTTGTGGGGGCTGTGAAGTAGGAAAAGTTTTGTGGGAGATGTGGTGCAAGCAAAGAGCCTGGCTCACTTTGAAGAGCTGTGGTCTGGAAGCCCTGCTCTTGTGAGGCACTGCTGTGCCACAAAAATGTGGAAAGTACTGAAATAAAGCTTTCTGTGGCAATTCAGATTGAAAGGATATCTTTTGACGGTGAAAATTAAGATGTCTGTTTAGACTGAAATAACAAAAACATTTTATTCTAATTTCAGGATTTTTAGTTTATTTTTCATGTAAAAAACCAAACCAAACCCCCAGCATGTCAGTTTTCCTTTGGTACAATTAGACTGTTTTACTGTGTCAGGAGCATTCCGTTAAGCTCACTGGAATACAGTGACTCCATCTTTCTCTTGTTAATACCTCAGTGGGATAGCCAGGTAGCTATATAATAATTTAGTGCTTTGGTTTTTTAAAATAATCATCAAAACAAATAACATAGACGATATTTATAAATGTGTTTTGATACTAACAGCTTATTGAGAATCCTTTTGAATGGGTTTTGAGAATCTTTGAGAGAAATTAACTTTATTTGGAATTACACATCTATTATCAGAAACAAACTTATACCACATTTGAACCTGAAGTATTTGTTTAAGCATTTTGATCCATAATCTTCCAGAGGAAAGAAGCATCTGCCCCTCTCTTCTGGCCTGAAGAGATCTGCCTATATGGCACGTTGTCTGTGCTTTCCCAAGAAGGAGCTTGAATTGGGCTGATGGCAAGCTTCGCTGCCCAAGTGGTGCCTACTTTCTGGTTTTAGAGAGCTCTAATTGCAATGGCTGTCCAGTTAAATTTCACACAAGGATGCATTCACCTAGCAACAAAGAAGTTCTGTTAAAACCATTGTTTTGTCTTTAAGCAGACCAGGTATTATTCTTTCTCCTTTGCAATTGCTTTATACAGAAGCCTCTTCCCAGATTTACTATAATTATTCTTCTTTTACACCCTGTACATGAAAAATCACTTTAAATTGTGTATATTTCTCATAGATAATAATTGGAAAATAACCCTAAAAGTGAAAAGGTAAAGCACATTTGCAAAATACCTACTTCTAACTACTTTTAAAGTGACTTGTGTGCACGTTGTGCTAGGTATTATTCTTATCTTTCATTATATATCAGCCTGTCATTTTTATTTTAAATGGCATAGTACACGATGTGCTTATAATGGTAATTTTAAAACAGTTTTTCCATTCCCTGAAATGGCTTAAATTATTCTATAAAATTTCTATTCCTTATAAGTCTTTTTAAAGCTGCCTGAAGGGTAAGAGTTATGAAGAGTTAGCTGCATTTTACAGATCAGATGGTTAAAAGAGAATGCCTGCTTATGGTCTTGGAAAGTGTGAGAAAGTCTGAGGTTCCCATTTAAATTTGAATTCTACTTTCTTCAGTTGCTGAAAATGTTCTGTTTTCCCAACAACTGTGTTTTGATCTGAAATTTTCCTTTCTCATCTTGGATGGGATTGGGGCTGGGGCATGGCACAGGGCAGGAGAGGGTAATGGCGTAAAAATTGGTTTAGGCAAATTAAGTTAGGTTGGTCTGGAAAAAGTTATGTTAGCTCATCCCTCTGAGATCAGTCTTGGTGACTTCTCATTAGATGTTTGTGTGGAAATTACTTGGTAGTTGCTAATGGAAGAATATTTTGTAGATATGTAGAACTTTGAAGAATGCCAGCTGCAGGGAAACCTTACAAAGCCCTAATCAGGAGTGCTTGAAGACATAAGAATGGCACATGTGCTGCAGCTTGCCCTTGCAACACTGTGTGATAAATTGTGGTCTATTTTTACTTGATAAAATAGGATAAACTCTGTTTTCAGAGTTCTCCGTCTTCACTGAGACTCTGAGAATATCAGTCACAGTTTACCTGTTGAAGTCCTGGTCTTGAGCATCAGATTAAGGTCCCTAATTTCTTGCATGAATTAGTTTTACTGTTTGTCATTGCTCTTAATAAAAACGATTTCACCAGCATACTGTACTCTGTACTAGCAGGGTTAGCTGCCCTTCGTAATGTAAAGTCATGCCATCAGTTCTAATCATCTATCTCCTGCTACATTTTATGGACTACATAAGAGGAGGAACAGCCGCAGTTTGTGGCTTTTTTGAAAGGTAGTGTGCAACTCTTACTGATGCAATTAAGTGAAGTGAAGAGTTGTGGAAAGGCTATTCTAGATAAGGGCTGCAGAAAAGGATGAATGCAGATTTTCAGAGTGGGATGGGCGGGCAGGTAGGTAAGGGATTAAGTACAGAAGCTGATGTCCTTGCAAACAACTCTACTCAGGTGTTGTGGTTTAGTCCCAGCCAGCAACTAAGCACCACACAGCTGCTCACTCACTCCCCCCAGGTGGGATGGGGGAGAGAATGGGAAAAGTAAAAGTGAGAAAGCTCATGTGTTGAGATAAGAACAGTTTAATAAGTGAAATGAAATAAAATTCAATAATACTACTACTAATGCTACTACTAATACTAATAAATAATACTACTAATAAAAATTGTAATGAAAAAGAAAATAACAACAACGAAAGACAAGTGATGCAAATGAAAACAATTGCTCACCACCCTCTGACCAATGCCCAGCCCAAGCAGCAGTTCCTCAGCCAGCTTTTTCCCTACTTTATATACTGAGCATAACATCATATGGTCTGGAATATCCCCCTGGTCAGTTGGAGTCAGCTGTCCCAGCTGTGTCCCCTCCCAGCTTCTTGTGCACCCCCAGCCCACTTGCTGGTGGGGTGGGGTGAGAAGCAGAAAAGGCCTCGACTCTGTGTAAGCTCTGCTCAGCAGTAGCTAAAACATCCCTGTGCATCAACACTGTTTCAGCCCAAATCCAAAACACAGCCCCATGCTAGCTACTATGAAGAAAATTAACTCTATCCCAGCCAAAACCAGCACACCAGGCTTTACAACCCATGAGCAAACTGTTCTCAATAAATGAGGGGGTAATGGAGCTGTTTGAAAGTGGGTGCTGATCTAGTCCTTTAGCCCACGTGTTCCTGAAGCCTGAGCAGCTCTCTGGAATGGAAAAAGTAATAGAGGAGGGTATTTCACCACTCTGGGAAAGAGGAAATTAAAGCATCCATGTGAGTTCTCTACAGAAATGAAGTATTGGCAGAGATTTGTACAGGTGATGTCATGACATAGGGAACGCACAAAGTTTCTAAATAAAGAGTCCTTTCATTTTAGGCAGAACAGATGTTTTAATGCTTTTCATATGATGTGAATCAAGTCCAGCATTGTGTATTGACTTCTGGTGTTCTGTGAGTTGCAGTAATAATATGCTAACCAGCAACTCCTTTCCTGATTTGGGCATTGGAAACTTTGGATACAAAATATTTACCTTCTGGCTGATGATAGATGTTTGTTATGCCATCTTTTTAATATTTTGAGGTTAATATTAGTGATATCATCCAGTTTAATTACAAACTATATGTAAAAAGAAGCTTAAATATTGTTAAAAAAAAAATCTTCAGGGCATGCAAACTGAATAACTTCCCAAATTTGAAAAAAAGAGATTGAAGTGCTTTCGCGGATAAAGAACAAAACCTATTAGAGCTGTGTTTTTGATCAGTTATCACTTTCTCTGATACTCTTTTTCTACTTGCTGTTATTTATCCCAATACATTTTTTGCAGTCAAAAGATATGTTTTCTAACTCTATGTATGTTATCATATCATCCCTTCATTCTTTGAATGTGTTTGGGCAGGAGCAAGGAAGAAGTGTGAGAGTGCCAGGTAGAGAAACAATTACAAAATACGAAAACAGGTTTGTTACCCGTTTACAGGCAGTTAAAATGTTATTTGTTCTACTGTGAAGCAATTAATGGTGAAGACTGCAGGAAATATTTAATTGAGTATTGATTTAAAACAAAACTGGTGCTCACTTAAGTAGTTGCGTTCTGTTGAACTGCCCTTATCTTGGGCTTAATATAGACTTTCAGAAAACAGTGCTAATTAATCTGTATATGACCTCTGCCTTTTTTTAACCTCTTGGAAGATCAAGATAGGGATCTTTTGGAGGATCAAAACTGGCAGTGTTTGAAAGATGTTAGTACAAGGTTGTAGGTGTGAATTATGATATTCTGATAAGATGAAACAGCATTATCATTATATAATTAAAAGCACTAAACTGGCATCTGTATTACCTTCAAGCTTCAGTTGAAGGTCCTTTGTAGTGTTTAAGTATGTATTTAAATGTAAAGATGTGTAGGGATGTTCTTGAGTATGCGCTCAATGTCCGGATGAATTAGGACATTTCCTAGGAACAGGGAGTGATGACACTACTGAGACACGTGGTTGCATTTCTGTAAGTTCTGTTTCTCTTGGCTCTTGTTTGAGGGCTTTTTCATATGGCTGTGCTGGCCACTATTGTAGGGCTAACAGCAGAATGAGAGGCAGCTGACATATTCCATAGCAACAGCCTTGTTTTCTAAATCAAGAGAAATGTATGATTATCTCTGACTATTTTTGTGCATAATACCTATTCGCAGACCTGTATCTGGTGAAACTGGGGAAGCTTTGTACAGGTGGAACAGTTTAAAGCAGTACTGCCAAGTAATGGAGTACTGAAAACTCCACCTCTGCTATTCAGTGAGCAAGAAATGAACCACCCTGATGTGATTAGCAGGGACACATGCTGCTAGATCAGGGAACAGTGTCCCCTGTTTTCTTATCCCTCACTAGACTTTGGTTTTTCCCAGCCTCAGATACTGAGCTGAAAGGGGAAAGGAACCTGAAATGGGAGTCCCAGTGGAGAAGTTTTGCTGGAGATGTTTCCCATGTATCCAGTCCTAGGGAAGCATCTGCCTGAGAATGAAGGACTTCTATTCACTTCTTGGGCACAAAGACTGGCTTCCTGACAAACCCCAACTTTTTTACCAAGGAGTGAAGGAACTGGTTCTTTTTCTCCACCCCTTTTTTTGTGTGATGTTTGTCTCCTTTAGTTTTTCAGTCGCTTGTGACAAATTATCCTCTTTGCACACCCTTATCTCGTACAACTTATCTTTCAGCTAAGAAATCAAATATGTAGTTTTAGTCATAAAACTTAAAATACTGATGACAAAAATGAATTAACATTACAGTATATACATGAATGTTAAACTATTTCTGGAGTAAAATAATAACTTTGGAAAAATATTGGCCAGTGGCATTTGTAAATGTCAAACAGATTGATAGGCTTGCTGTCTGTCTATCTTTTCAATGTTCAGCTAGATTTTAACAAGCTCCTTGCATCTTTCCTTTTGCTGCTATTTTTCTGAATTTCATCCTCATTGGTAACACTGCCAGCACAGATGAAAATGTAAAGTGTGCTCCTAGGCAGCTCTCTCCAAACTCTAACTTCCTACCATGCACAGTAGGCTAGCCCAGAAGAGATTGCCTATCCTAAATGACAGAAAGCTACATTAGTAATTTTATTATTATGAAATGCATGAATGGCAACCTAATACTGCCTGCTTAGAAATTCATTGATTGTATGCACATCACTGGTTACCACCCTAACCAAATGTCTAATGATATGCAATGTTATTTACCATGTTCACCATTTTATAGATGTGAAACTCAAGCGGAGTAGCTGAAAATTGTGCAGGAATATCTCAGTTTAGTGTTGTATCCTCTTTCTCTGAAGAGTTTAAAAAAAAAGCCGGAGGGGAATTATGACCCATGTGAGTTTCTGTAATGAATTGTCACAGAACTGAGGGTGGAAGACAGAAATTCTGGCTCTCAGACTTCTGCTGTAACCATTTAAATCTTTCTTTTTAATAGCAAGATGAATAATACACTGACTCCTCCTGTTACTTAATTCAACAGACACCCTAATAGGATGAGTGTTGCTAATTATGATGAATTAGTAATAGACCAACTGTATCTAAACTGGCAAGTCAAAAGATTGAAAAAGTACAAATTACCTTTCAGATAGAAAGAGGAAAAAGCAGTTTAGCAAAAGTAAAAAGCCCAGACTTTTCCTCATACCCCATTCATTTTCTCCAGTACATTTATTAGGTTCTTTTGCTTCCAACAGCCTTGGGAAACTAAACTTGACCTAGACTGGATTCGCTCACAAAGGTGAATATACATTTCTGTGCTCAACAGCCTGATATCTCCCTGCCTGGAGCACCTGTCAGGCTTGGTATTCCTATGCTGAGGGGGGGTGAATAATGACTTAACTAGATGAAGAGAACTAATACAGCTATTTTATGGTCCTGAATATTCTGTAACTCCCTAAGCCTTTTACAAATGCAACTTAAGAGTAGAAAAGCTTTCTTTGCTTTAGAGTGTATCTTAAGTTTCATGGAAAAGGACTAGTGTTTCATTCTTACTCTTATATTTTCATAATACTTTGAGCCTTTCGATTTTGGGTAAAAGATGTTGCCGGTGCTCACTCTGAAAGACCATTTCTGTTACAAAAGCAAGAAATTCAGCATATATTGTCCAGCAAGACAGCACCTGTGCTTCTGCCCACACATCCTTGTGTTCTTCCCACCTAACTTTTGAAAACAGCTGTGCTGTCACTTACTGAGTGACAGGGAAGGAGAAGGCCATGGAGGAGAGCATGTCTGATGTCTTCAGATCATCTAGGATTATCTTGCAAGTTAATGTGGGAGCACATAAGAACAGTGACCTGATGCTTCAGAAATGGTAATTCATAATTCATGCTGGATAATATGTGCTTGACAACTAGCTTCAATAATGCAAAGATCACTTGGCTTTTAATAGTCTGATCTATTCCATGGTTCTTCTCCAACCATCCCACATGGATAAGCACAAATACATGTCCACATAAACACAAATAAAATTTGTTTCCCACTGGAATGCAGGATTCAGTGGGAAGTTTTTTGAAAACACACAGGGGGGGAAGGATTTTTTTATCCTTAATGTGCTTTGTCTGTAGAAGGGCAGAACAGATTTTTGATTGTTTATTCATGAGACAAAAAGACTCTACACTACACTGGTACCAGTGACCCTTTATGAAAGAAAAAGAGCCAGCAATATTTACTGTTAATAACTGAGCACGAAGGATGCAAATGTGCATCTCTGCTGCCTGTGGGTAAACAAAAATCCCAGGCACAGGTTGCCTCAGCGTTTTATGTATTGACGAGGGATTGACTGTAAGAACTATTCATTGTGGGAAGCATTGGGGTCTTTTCTCTCTGGGTAAGTAGATTCCACTTCAAAAAAGCGAACTACTTTGAGCAAGGTTTTGGTCTAAAGGTAGAAATTTCACAGGAGCTCTAATGACAGTGCTTGACCATGGGACTGAACAGCAGAGCTGCTCTAAGCCCTGCTTTTCTGGTCATTGCTGCTCTTTCCAGCCCAAATGTAATTCTGGAGTGGAAGGGCTGGCTGTGGTACCTTGAGCCTCTTTGTGTTTGGTCACTGGGACCTTGTGCTTTTCAGCTGGTGGATGGTACTGTTGTAAAGATCAGCTTGCCCTTGATATATGGAACTGGACGAGTGACAGTGCTTTGGAAACAACCAACATGTCATGGTAAAAGATTGCTCTTGAAACTTAAAAAAAAAGAAAACAAACTTAAAAATGGTCATTCAGAAACCCATAGGAAAGTTAGGTGAACAGGACAATGCAAAGAAGATAAACAAGACTCATTATTCTGTGCATGTCAACTCCCTGATGTTGGATATATCACTTAAATGTAATTTCATATTGTAAACGTATAAAAAAGGTTTTGCTGGAGTGCTCATAAAGTGCAGTGAAAGAAAACTATGTATATATGTGCTAATTGAATTGTAATACACTAACCACCTCATGTGTAATAAAAATATGCAACTCATGTTTGATTCCGAAGCAGTTCTGTTATAACTTTATAGGTGCAATTTGGCTGGAAAGGAGTTACATGAGGAACAGATTGTTAAATGCCTTTTAAAATGTTACTTACTGCTTAACAAGCTGCTTTGAGTGCAGTTTCTCTAATCTGCTGAGAAAGAAGTACAAATTGGTCTTGGTGCTTGTCTAAATCATTTAATTATATTTTGGTGTACTAACTCACAGTGTAGTGATGAGGAAACCCTGCATCTTCATCTTAACCTGATTTTTCAGTTCTTTGGCTGGCATATAGGTGCAGTTATTTTTTACTGCAAACACGTAATTATAGCTGGGTTTGCTTTTGGGGTGCGGGCTGGTTCTTTTTTGTATCAGGTTTGCATTTTCTAATAGATTTACCTAACTGTCTGGAGATAGAGCCATAGTCCCCATGTGGGTTCTCTTTGTCCTTGTGGGAGTTCTTGGGAACCCCAGAAATGTCCTTTAATGCCCTCAGTTGCTTCATGTCAGGAAAATCTGCAGCCTTCCTTCCCATCTTGTTTTGTGATCTGACAGATTTCACAAGCTATTGTAATCATAGCTTGCCTAGATCTGTGCTTGGGTAGGAGACTTCAAAGACAGTGTGGAGGATAGAGGAACAAATGTTGCTTGGAAGTCCCTGATTCACAGTACTGAACAGGCCTCCTTCAGCCATAGGGAACTTTTTTGCTCTAGGTAATGTGCAGTTTTAGGCAAAAGGCAAAATAGATGTTATTGGTTGAAGTAATTTCTGACTATCTTTCAGCTGTAGAGGATTTCGTAGCTCTAGACTCTGAAGACTGGACTGCTTACATTTGAAGAAAGACATTCTGCAACCAAAATTCTCCTTTTAATTTTGTATTGCTGTGTTGCACATAACTAGTTGTGATGTTCGTGGAGAAGCATATACCAGTTTTTCAAGTACTTTGGTATAAAAGATGCTATTAGAAGTGCAGTATTTCAGAATTTTAGTGTGTTTTTTTCTCTGGTATCAGGAGTAAAAATAGATAAAGAAAATACCTTGGTTCTTGTGAAATTTTAAAACTGACGTTGTTGTGTGTTTGGACTTCTTTTGTAAGTAGTACCTCTTTTTGGTAAAAGTTTTAAGGTGTCAGCATAGCCAGAAATTCACTTAGGGACTTGGTCTCTGACTTCAGATGAAAGCCTTATTTGTTCAGTTCCTCAAAATTAGGTGTCCTGCCTCACAGAGGCTTCATTAGGAGTTATATGGTTAGATGCCTTCAAAGACCTGGACTTGGGCTCCTGTGTCTCATTTCCACGCTTACATTTTAAAGAACAAACCTCATTATGCTGTTGCCATTAGTATAAATAGTAGAATAACAACAAACAAATGCCCACAGCCCCTGTGAGTACTTGGGTTCAGCAAAGCAGTCCTTGTCCTTACTTTTCTCATTCTGAGGTAGAGATGTGTGCTGTGGGTACTGATCGCCCCTATGGAGAGGTGGGTGTGCTGACCGAATGTATGGTCTGTGGGATCCCTGGCAGAGCTCTCGTACTGTGCAGCCCTCCATTTACAGCAATTGTCTGAGCTAACATTAGCAGGTCTGAAGTTTACAACATATTTGGCTCCTGATGGAGCCTTTAGTCCACATTTCATTTTGTCCAGAGTAAATGAAAGATCAAAGGGAACGAAAATGAAGTAGAAAAGTCAGAGTGGTTTGGTGAAAGGATGGAGATCCATCCACAAATAACTCCGGCGTCTCAGAATCAAGATGATGAACTATCATTACCACACCCTTTCCAGGGTTTTCTTTCTGTGTGTGTTAGAAGTTTTGTGCCATGGCTTGTTACCTTTTGTCAACATCACTTACTGTCATTTTGGTGAGTAGTCAGTGTGGAAGCAACAATTACACTGCAATTTGTCATTAGATTAAACACGCGAAGTTTTCTGCACTTGGTGATGGCAACTCAAAGTTGCTTTTTCTTTTCTCCTGCCTCCCTCCCCCCTTTCTCACAATCAGTGCTCTGAAAACTAAGATAAACGTATTTGTTGTAATAAAGGAAATAAAATAATCTGGGAAGAAAGCCTTGGAGGTATTTTCCCACATAATTCTAGCAAGCTATTGCACACAGTTTGAAATTTCAGAAAAATGTCACATTATCATTTCACAGCAAAATGTTAAAATGCAGGTGACAAACACTTTAACTGTTTTCTTATTTCTCTCTTCCAATACACTAGAAGGAAAAGAAGTTTTGGAAAATACTGTGCTCACTTCTGTTCTACAATACTCAGAACTAGATTATCCATATGATCCATATATGCTCATAGCACACTGCCTTCTGACATCCATAGCAGCTTTCTGTGCTATGGGGCATATTCATCACAATGACAGAATGGTTTAGGTTTGAGATTCTAACCAAAACCAGGTGATATAATAACCTAAGACGCACACTGACAAACTAACCCATTGAATAGTTTCCTTTGCTCTTGTGATGACTTGGAAGAATAAAGGTCAATCACCAAATTTTCATCTTTGTGCATTTTTAGTAGTATGCATGCTACAATTCAGAAATTACTTGATTCCAAGCAAAGGAGTATACCCACTAGGTATGTGCTTTGGCATATTTTGGGGAAAAACTGGTTCCAGAGTAGCTCTCAGTCTTAATGTGTTTCACTGGAAGAACAGATATTCTTGCAGTCCACAGGCAAAATAGCAATGTTTTGAAAGAGGTTTTCCATATGTATGACTCGTAACTAGAATAATGTTAGTTTCATGTTATACTTTGTAAGGACAGTGTAAAGGCTTTATTATTAGGTTGCAAAAAAGATTTAATAAAACTGTGAGAGGTAAGGCATGCTTTTCACTGGCTCATAATCTGTGCTATATTTTGCATCACCTAAACAGCAAAGTCTTTTAGATTGCTTGTGTTTAATTCTGAAACATCTAGGGCCTTGCAAACACATGAAAAACTTCTGGGTATAGCCAGACACTTCTAGTGGAGGAATAGGTAAGATATTTTTTTGGTCCCTCGCGATAACAGCTTGCACCAATTCCTTCCGCAGAGTGCTGCCCAAAGATGCTGTGGGTGGGCTCTGCACAACAGCTGCCTTGGTTAGAGGCAGAGGGCTCCAGGTTTGAGGTTTTGGCTTTCTTCTTTTTAATGCTCTTGTTCTGCAGGCTGAGGCCAGGATGTTTTGCAGGGGGAGAGAGTGTCCTTCACTTTACTTCTGTAAGTGTTTTGCTTATTTGGTTTGGGACCAGTAGACTTCATGCCCAGTGGGTGGAAGAGGAGTTGGGGGTTCGAGTGCCTGTTGGGATCTTACAAAGGAGAAAGCATAGCTGTAGGAGCGGATGGAGATAGATCCTGAGGGAGGACATGGGAACCTACAGCATGCCTGTGGCCTCTCCTGATGAGGAAGTGTATGTACCTTATCAGCTGATCTTTTATGCGTGTGCCATACCGGAGTTTCTTTTATCAGAATTGCCTCTTTCATTTTCTTCATGTGAATGCCTGGCATATGGACTCTGATTTAAGCATTGTTCCTTGTGCTTTGTAACATCTGGAAGCAAGGTCATACATAGCCAACCTAGCCAGCTGACTCCTTTTTAGCAAGCTTTGTATTAGGATACATACACACTTCAGTCCCTCTAGAAAGACACATTTCTATTCCATGGACGTTGCTGGGGTCAAATCACACATAAAAATTCCTCTGCTCTCTAAATAGCCCTGAGGAAGTCCACTGTGTCTATAGAACTCATCAGCAATGGTTTAAAGGCTGCTCCAAACCAAAATTGTATATGTCGCCTTACAGTCAAGTTTACAAAAGTCACAGAGGTGTTAAGTCCACTAACAAGTTTCCACCTTCCCAGTAGCTTCTGTTGTCTTGAGTTTGGGTCCTGAGTGTTAGGTAAACAGGCTACCACTTCCAACTGTGCTATAGTAGCTGCTGTAGCATCCCTCAGTGTAACTTGTCTGTGTGCCCCTTCCGTTTCAGAGATTCATTTAGCTCTGAGAACTTGGTGATATCTTAGGGGAGGTTTGCAGTATTTCTTGCCTTACTTGCTCTCTTGAGCAAGGGCAGTTTAAAGCACCATCTCTAACTCAGATTCCCAAATTATTTAAGTGACCAAATCCAACTGAGAAATTGTATTAGGTGATTACCTATGCTTGGCAGACTGGATTGTCGGGCATAAATTCCCAGAGTCACAAGATGAGATCCAAATCTCAGACATTTCAGTCTTAAGTTTCTAGGCCCTATAAATATAAACCATTTATCTTGCCTCTAAAAAAACTGTAAGTGAAATAAACCAACTGATTCTGAAGAGCGCTTGATGCAATGCTTTCCCACTCATTTTCACCGAAGTCTAACATGCTTTATCTCAGTTACACAGAATACAGATGGGGTATAAGGTAAACTTGAAAGGGCATGCCACTCGGAATGTGTCAAAGGCTTTGGCTTGTCTCAGTTGGGGTGTGTTCCTGTGTGTTATTAGTAGGGGAGTCTTTAACATCTTAAGACATCGAATTTGCAGATCTAAATCTTATTGCCAGAGTAGGAGAAATTGCATTTCAAATGGTTCATGACAGAAGTTTCAGCTCTTACTACTTAATGAGGCAATGATGATGGGCCATTTCTCTATTCCAAACAGACAAATTATATTGGCAGATGTAACTGCGGGAAGATAAGTGAAGCATCTTGTGTTTGAAGTGAAAGTTGTGCAAGTGGTGAAGGGCAAACTGCCTATGGCTTTCTCTCTCTGAAGCATCCTCTGTAGCTTGAACAGACGTTAACTATTCACACGCTACCTGTGGGTGTTTTTAAATATTTATTACTTTCTCCCTCTTTAAAGTTAAAGCCTGCATCTGCCCACCACAAAACAAGTCCTTTAAGAATAGCTGTGGCTCACTGCATCTCTACAGTAAAAGCTGGTATTTAGCAGAGGAGATAAAAGCTTGTGTCTGCAAGCAGAAATGAAATTGCTCATCCTCCCTGCTGTGTGGGCAGTTCTCATTCCTTCACTCCTGCCCCCTCACGTTGTTCACTGTGAGTCTGAGGCAGCGTCAAGAAACAGCACCTGGCTATTCTGAAAAAGCCTGGGACTCTTAAGACAGACATTTCAATGTTAAAAATAATAATTAAAAAAAGGTGTTCAACTGCTAATTCACTTCAACTTGCATTTTTAAGCACTGAATAATCCTTGTCAAGTAGCCAAGGACTGAAGATAAATACTTGTTATAACCACTGGTTTTTATTTGGGGAGAGCAGAAATGGACAATTAACTAGTGAATAGTACTAAGGCTTCTTGGGAGGAGCAGGTGTAATGACCCCGTTTTGGTATCTGTGTGTGTAGAAACCTAATTATAGTGCATTTTTAGATAGCAGTAATGCAAGCAGGCAGAGATTTGCTTTTGACTCTTTTCAATGGTCCCAGTTAACTCCTGATTTATTCTGGTAGGTGGGCACCTCGGTTCAAAGCTGGATAAAAGAACACCGCTTCTGTTACGAATTGTAATAATTATTTTTTTAAAAAAGAGTTACCTCAAAGTGGGAAGGGAATTGAATAACTAAGCTGAATTACTGATAAAACTGAGTGTTTGCACTCAGATTAAATATGGGTTTTCTGGTCACAGCAGACCAATCACTGCTACTTAACATCTGCACCTATTACTGCAGTACAGTGTCAATCTCTGCATAACTTAATCATGAGGCTTAAAGCCCTCAGTGGCACAAACTTCTCCAAAGATCAGAAAAACTAGAAACAGCAGTCTCTGCTGTCAGCCCCAGGACCAGAACAAGCAGCGTTAGTGGGGACATATTTTGCACTATTTGAGGCATGGAGGCAGAAGCTGCTCTGCTCTTTGTTCACCTGGAGTACGCTGGGCTGCCCGAGGCACAGAGACTCCCTCTGCACGGCCTCCGGTCACGGCCATGTGTTCAGACTCTGAATCCAGTCCGGAAAGCTCAGCTGTAGCCAGAGTGACTTTGGGAGGTTTAGCCAGCCTCTGTTCTGTGGGGCTTTGCCTTTGGAGGAATAGCAGTGGCAAGGGTGAGCTTCATCCCTTTTCCAGGATGCTCTCCCAGAGCTTCAGCGTATACGGGGTTTTCCCCCTTTAAATGCCACCCTGCATCTGATGTCACTTCTTCTGGTGCCACTGGCTGCTGGGGGCTGTGACTGATGCCGTGAGCTGTCTGACCTCTGCTAGCCCAGCAGAGCACAGAGCCCGCTCTCCCGCCTGGCCCTGCGGGCTGGCGTGCAGCCATCAGCACTCCGCGGAGAAGTCCGCTACAGTCGGGAGGTTGGGAAAGGTCCAATTAAGGACACAGTTCAAGTGTTAGAGTATATATGGAGAGCGAACAGGCACCGGAGCTTTGCAGGTCTGCTGGGAGGGCACACCTTGGCAAAGGTGGCGAGTCCTCGTCAGTCTCTGGTAAAGCTGGGACCTCAGTCAGCACCCTCTGCCAGGCAGGGATCTGCACCAGAGCAACTGTCCTGAGCAATTTAATGGGATTTTTTTTCCTGCCAGTTTGCTTTTTGGCTGTTATTAAACTGCATCATCTAAATCTGATTAGTGTGCCTTGCAAAGGATGCAACACTTGCTTTTCTTTTAAAATAAGCTCACAGAGTTCCAAGTTCTCCTCCAAATCAAATCCAGCAGAAAAGCAATTTTGGACTAGGAATGATTTCATTTTAATGTTGACTTATTTCTACAGTAATAGATGAATTTAAAAATACTTTGGGGGAAATACAGACACTTGTTCTGGAAATATCAATACAGAATTTTATGACATTCTATAACATTGGTGTTTTTTTCCTCTTGATGGTCTCAGAAATAAAGATTTGGCAAGGTTTCATGTATTCAATTTTACAGGACACTGTTACATTGTGATTATTTTTTCTTGAATTATCTTTCTGTATTATGTCTCTGCTGCTTTTTTCCTCACATCAATAGCTGAAGAGTATCTGTCAGATGCATTTGAAGATCAAATTTTTGTGTATTTTCATGCAAATAAAGATTTAAAAAAAAAAGTCTAAACTTACCCTCTAGAGAGCATCTAGATATTTCTCTGCTGTAAAATCAGCAGGCAACCTAATAGATTTGCTCTTGAGTGTTTAAATAACATCTTCCTGAACATAAATGAGACTGCTCTGCAGAGACTGTGTGGTGTCCCCTCGAGAGTTATGGTGGTGACTATGCAGGTTTCTCTATGCTAATCAAGAAATAAGAAAACACCACACGGAGTTAAGAGAAGAGCTCATTTTCCTCGTGTGTATGGGCTGTGACATCTCTGATATGACTAGCACAGTGTGTGGTGGTGTGTGTACAGCAGCTGGCTGAGATGTAGTACTTGTTATTTTGTGCAGAGGGTTTTGCAGGGGTTATGTGCATCTTGTCTGCTAGGATTGCTTACCCAGGCACAACAGGCTTCTGTTTACCTGCAACTAGGTGGGGCATCGTGACCAGCTAGGCCTTTTTCGAGTAAACAGGCAAAGTTTCTTGGCTGTTGAGTAATTATCAAGTGACTTTAAGTGCTTATGCTATTAACTGTAAGGCTAAAATAACAGTATTGCTGTGTCTGTCAGCTCTGATATCATGTTCTGTAAGTTCAGGCTCATGCTAGTGCTAAATTAACTATGCGAATCCTGACAACCCAAATCATACTGCTTCACCTCCAAGCCCCTCCACATACAGAAGGATCATTGTGGTTTACAAGGGTCTGAAGCATAGATTTGGGCTGTGCATTAATCTCGTCTGGTTGAAAAATGCAGGTAATGATGAAACTTGTATTGTTGACTTAAAATTGCTTATCAGGAAGGCAATATGCTAATGAACAAGGTCAAATCAAAGTGGGGAAAAGACATGTCTATGCTGGTTGGACAAAAAGCTGTGTGTGAATAAGGTTCCACCAAAAGATGTATTGTATAATCATCCCTAAGTGGCCTTTTTCCCCTCTATGGATGACCATCTATTTTGTTTTACCCTGGTCCTCTGCAGCACTACCCATGTGGGAGTACATGTCTTGTAAAAACTGCTGGGATGTTGACATTTGGTGTCATTCCCAGTTAGATGCTTGCTTTGTCTTTATTTTTTTGAGACATCTGGGGATAAAACTTAAAACTTCTACTGTATCTGTATCATAAATCAAACATTTTGCTGGAGGATAATGGTGCACTTAAAAAAAAGACACAGAATTCAATCAATGCAGTACCTAAAAAGCAACAGCTTGTCTGCAGCTTGAATTGTAATTCATTAATTAGTCAGCATTTACATATTTATTATGGTGTACTGGTTTTGAAAACAACAAAGAATAAATTCATTCTTTCAGTGCATTTGATCAGTGTATGAAAATCAGAACAAAAAATTTTTATTGTGTTTTTTTATGTACATAATTTGAGTCATGTACCCCCCTGGGTAAAGCTTGTGGGGAATTGCTAGGGAAGTTAATTCAACTATTCTACCATTTTAGTTCATTTTCTGCAAATGTTTAAGAAAAGAATCTGTTCACCCAGTCACTTAGTGAAATCTCATATTTCAGCAGTTGAATGCTCCATGTTTCAGTCCATGTGCTCCCATAAAACAGTTTGTGTGTGGGATTGAACCCTGCAGATCTTATCCATTGCAGGACTTTGCTTTCCCATGCTCTCTAATACTGGCAAAAGGAATTAAGTGAGAGTGAACAAAAAATATTTGAATGTTCTCTGTGGAATAAATCTTTAAGTGTTGAAGAAATAGCTCTCTGACACTATTGTGCCCCCTAAGCTACTCCCATCCTGAAGAGTAGCAAGCTGGTGGGATGAGACTTGGGTGCATCTGTATTTCCGGGTCAGCAGAGTTTGGTATAAACAACCTCATGTGTGAATACAGATAGCCTCCTCTCTTCTCCCCTCCCAGCTCCCTGCTTGCTGCCATGAGTACCTCTGGTCACTGCCAGCCCCAGTGCTGCGGCAGAGCTGGTAGACCTGCTGGCCCCCCAGTCTGGTCCAGAGCTATTCATGTACACAGTGCTCTCGTTGCTCCAAGTTTGACCCCTGGGCACGCAGTGTACCTAAGGTCTGTAGAAGCCTAACCTTTGGTATCAGCCTATTAGACATGATTTTTTTATTTGTATCGGAAGAGGCATTAAGAAGGCTAACTGCTGAAGCAACTTCAGCACTTTCCTCTGTGGTGCCATACACATCAGTTACTAATTATTTACAAATATACTTGGTGGCTATGTCTAAATTCATTTAAATGGGTGGCTATGTCTAAATTCATTTAAATGGGTGGCTATGTCTAAATTCATTTAAATGTAATCAGTACTGGATATGGCAAGAGCAAATTTAATTTTTAACTGATGAGGAATAGGCAGTAAAGACTGTTACCCATCTAGTTTCTGTGCCTGAAATGGGGAGGTGAAGAATTTAGGACCATTGCAGGGGTCTGCAGACACACTCAGTTTAAAGTCTGGGAGGAATCTTTGCAGGATTACAAAATGATACTGAGCCAAGCGAGTTCTCTTCCCTGTGGACCATATTTTAGTGCCAGGTTAAAAGGCTGTCTTCACAGCTTGCTGTGACCAAGGGCAGCACCTGGCTATCACTTGTATCACACACGTGTCAAATGAAAGGACTAAAATGAAGAAATCTTGAGCTAAACCCTTTGAGACAAAAGCTAAGGGTCTGCTATTAGATTGGAAGAAAAATAGCTCTGAATTTTAAGTGTCTTTGGGTCCCCTCTCACCTCTGAATTGATCAGTTTCTCTTTTCCATGGCAGAAGTTCAGGCTTTCTATTCTACCTCATTTGACTTTCAGCCCTGCAAACTCCCCATTCACCTATTAGCAACAGCCAAATCGTGGCTTAGGTATCTATTTGTCACTATCCCTGCTGAAGAGGCTTCAGAGATGGCAGTTGTGTTTCCAAATGATACACCTCAGTGAAATCACAAAGCAATGCAAACGATGGCTCTGCAATCATTGCAAACCAAGTTAAAAACACCTCAGAAACTCCATCTAATGCATCCTGGATAAATCTATCTCTAGAGCCACCTGAGTGTTTTATAAATCCTCTGTAACAGTTTTCTTAAAAAGCAAGCTTCAGGCACACAGATATTTTTCTTTCAATAAATGTGTGCTTTCCTTATTGAAGTTTGAGGTTTGCTGTGGGTTCAAGAGCTTTTCATCCTTCTAAACTATGCCACTTTTTAAAATGGTTACAAAACTAAGCAAGCAGGCTTCTGTTATGTTTAGTATGCTTTTTAACAAACCGTGGTGCTGATAAACAATCCCCTGTTTGAGGTCTTTCACTATCTCAGGCTTTCCAAAGTATGTCATAACACCTTCCATTTAAGACCATTTTTTTCAAAACCTTCAACAAGCCTTCTCCACTTCTGTTCTCCTATTTTTCTATCACACAGTGAGTTTATTTAGGAGACTTACTGAGTGAGTTTCACAGACTTCCTCACGGGTTTCAGTACTAGGAAGAATAGTATGCTAACACCTTTTCTGTAGCTGCTTGGAGGGCGATGCGAGGTGCACAAGAAGAGGCACGTTGATAATGCAGTGTTTTTCTGGCCATGTTTTGGGAGTTGTGTGTTATCCTAGTAGTGGCCAGTGCAAGTAATCCTGAATATTGGCACATTGGAGCTTTATATCACTTGTCAATTTGCCTCGGAGCAGAGGCAACTGTATTAATACATAGTTTTTACATACTCTGTTTTTATTGCTTAATAATGGACATGAATCGCAGGAAGGTGACTGTAGCCCATAGCTATCTGTAGCTGGGGAAGGTCTCCTCTCCTCCCTGAAGTTTTTGTTGTCGTCAGCCAGACACATTGCTTATTTTTTCTGAGCAAACCTTAACTTTAACAAACCCACAGCAGTAAATACTTTGAGGCATCACTTCTAATTATTTTACAATGGCAAGTATAGGTCAGATCTAGCAAGGAAGCCTGTTAGTCAACCAGAGTAATAAACTGAAAATTGACCCATAAACATGACTGACAGTTCCTCTTTGGATTAGAAAACAGAGCAGAATAGCTTGAGAGGAGTTATTGAGAAATATCAGTTTGATTTATGGGCAGTAAGCTTGCCGTGGACTGTATATGAACACGGATCTTAAATAAGAGCTACCACTTCTTGTTTTAATGCCAGTGTAAAATTTGCAGAGGAAAAATAAGTAAACACTATTGAATCCAGTAAGAAAGAGCTGGGAGTAGAAATGTAAAATCAACCAAAGAAATTGGGATCAAAGGTTGCATTCTTGCCCTATATTGTTCTTATGTAAAGATTCATTTTTGTCTTTGAATTCAAACAGATGCAGAGAGAATGGATTATCAATCTACATAATCAGGCTCATTTTGTAAGGTTAGCGCAGCCAAAAACCTGAAATCCTTATGCAAAATGAAACTATATTTTGATGTGAATTGCAGGGGTCCAACACACCTGTGAAGTCAGAGGATTCGCTCTAAAACATGAACTCCAATATTAGGCTATTGTGTGTATTATGTGTCTAACGCCTGTTAGAACAGCTTGGGGATCTTTTGCCAGAGTCTCCTGTGGGAGTTTGCCAGTGGCCAACTCATCAAACCCAGAATGTTTATCATTTTCAGTCAAAACTTTCTTTGGGTTTCTCTGCTTTGGGAAGAGTCACTGAGGAAATGGATGAGCAAGTTTTCACTCCTCTTCCTGCCTTGATTTGGAGCAGTCTACTCTGAACACATTCTTCCTTCATATACAATTGATTATTTTTTTCTTTTTAGAAAATTCAAAAGATCCCACTTTCACTGGGACAAGATCACATTTGGAAATACTTAAATTGTTCATGAAACAAAAATATTGTTTGGGTAGTCCTGGAACAGAAAAATGCCAACAACTATAAAGGAAAACATTGCCTCCAGCTGTATACAAGGTTGTTCCCTTTAAATTCTGGGAAGCAAAATTAATTTGATGGTGCCAAAATATTAGGCCTACAACAGTGAAGTGATTTCATAAGGTGAAAATTTGTTTAGTATTCAATATTGAGCTGAGGTTCACACATCCAATACCATTCTTGGGGTTTAAGTCCAAGAGATGTCCAGAGCAGCTGGAGTCAGTGAAGCGAAATGCTACAAAGCCGAGAGTATTTATTATCTGTATTTTGGTTACAGGCATGATATTCTTCAAATTTGTACCTTGGAGGGGGAGAAGAAAAACAAACCCCCATTTTTTTAATCTGCTTTTTTATGATGTCTTGCTTATTAAAAGTCCTTAAGGGAATGTTCCTTTTCTGTGTATGGTGATGTATTTAGGCTTGGAGGAAGTGCCACTAGCTGCCTGCTAGCCTGGTACTTGAGTCAATACAGCCTCTTACCTAGGAAGGGAGGATCTTTTCAGTTACTTAAGTATGCATGTTCTAAGGCAATCCCCTAGTCACCCACAAGAACAGCAATTAAAAAACAACTCCAAATCCTAGAACAACAGGGGACCAAGAACTTCCAGGTCTATCTTTCAAACCTACGGCCAGTTTTGTGACAGTTCTGATTCTGCAGCTACAAAACCCCTCAGATTTATAGTGATTTAAAATGTCCTAACTCACTACATTTTAACTGGAGAGAGTAATTTTCTCTGAATGAGAGGCTGTGGATAGTTATACTGCTTTTAGGAGCATCTGGAAAGGATGCTTACAGAAGAGGGTGTCACAAAGGCTTGATTCAGTTATGCTAGCTCTAACCCTTTAAGATTAACTTCCTAATCTAATGTGATTGTATATTTTGACACAAAATTCTAGGTTTGCATTTGAAGGATGCTTTTTTCCTAGCAATATTTTCCTTTCCCCTGGGTCTAATATGTTCTTTCAGCTGAATGGAGTAGGTTATCTTATATAGATTGATTGTCCTCCTCTCTGTACCTCATCTTCCATTCCATGTGACATAGATGCTCTTCCTTACTAATAGTATAAAATAGAACTGAGGAGTTACTGGCAATTGTTTTCTCTTTGGATGACAAAAATACAGCACAATATTCTGACCAGTTAGAATATAAGAATGAGGATAATGAATTTCCACTTCACTTAACTGAGAGCATAGAAATAAGCAACCTAGCATCTACCCAAGAAGTTTGTTTAATGAGGATGCATCCTGGGGAATTTAAGACAAATGAAGCTTAATGGCAAGGATTGCTGATTTGTAGGGGTAGTAAGTCTATTTAACTGGAAATTTTTTCAGCTGATTTAGTGGTGCTCAGGTCTTTATCAGTCTCATTACTTACTCCTTGCCCTGCTAAAGCAGTATTCACTTTCATCCTACCTGTAGCTCATAAATGCAGTAACTTAATTCTCCATTCTCTCTCTGTGGCTGGTAGCTGGCTTATTCTCTACCATTATGCAGTTAATCAATCTGTGTATAAAATGCAGATTAATCAAGACTTTGTATAGTCTTCTGTAACTTGTTTTCTTTCTACAATTGCTTTAATAGGTTGCTTTATTCCCCCTACTATCTTTCGAGGGGAAGGGCAGTGCGGGGACATTTGAACCTCGTATGGAGATTTTTAACAGCCTTGTGCTGTATTCTTAAGGATACGGTACCTCTCCTTGCTGCTGGTTTAGGTGATTAAAAAAGAACAAGAATATAGAGATTACTTGCTTGGTGCTTTGTCTAAGCTCTGAAGCAGATGCAAAAACATAGTCTTTTTAAAACTCTGAATGAAATTATCAACTTGGGTCAAATTGGGAGTTTCTTGAAGGTTTTTCAATAGAAGTATAAATCACTCTCAAAGCTAAACATTGAATGCGGATTCTTTAAAATTTATCAGATGTAATAATAGGTTATGGTTACTGCCTTACAAGCAGCATGCCAATACAAATACCTCAGGCTTATTTTCTATAAGCTCCTTTGTGTACCACGTGAAAACCAGTTGTGGTATAAGTTCAGCAAACTATTTGGAAGAAGTGACCTAGGCTAAATCTTCATACATTATTTAGTTAAGACAACCAACCACACTAAGTCTTCTGATTGTTTTGTTCTATTACAGCATATAGCTGTAAATATGTACCCTTCTTATGCTGTAAAGATGCTCTCCCATGATGAGAACACTGAGCTCAAACACATCTCCAGTGTCTGAGCCTTGTGCTTTTTGTACAAAGGTCTACTCATACAACTTAGCTTATGAGCTCTTTTTTTTGATAGTGCCTGTCATTGGAAGTTTACACTGAAATCCTTCATTGATTTATTGGAATAAAACAGGAAAAACTTGCTTTAAATTTTATGTTGGAGTGTTTGTCATCCAGGGATCTACTGAGTTGTCAGTCAGAGTCAAACTGTTCTGCAGGTCTGATTTCTGTAAAGCTGTGGTGGAGTCCAGACAGATTTTTCTAGGCATCTGCACGCTGCCAGGATAAGTTCCTGGCTTAGCTGAGACCCCCACCAACTGGTACTGGCAAGTGTTGGCTCTCTGGGGCTTGTGATAGCTCCTTGACTGCTTGGACTTTTAGGGCCCTGGCTGTCAAACTAGCCTGCCTTAAAGCCCCTACAAAGAAGCTGTTGGGGTGCCCATTTTTATTCTAAACTGAGAAGACATCAGGTGTTGGTGTATGGAAGTCTCATGGGTTGCCTCCTCCCAGTTCTGCTCAAAATGGAGACACAAAGTTAATAAATGCAAGTGAATATGGTAGTTGTAGAGGTATAGGCAGAAGAGAACAATTTATCTTTGTCTTTGAACTTAAATGGAAGGGCAGATATGTGAAAGAATACTCAAAAGCTCTTTCAGACAGCAGCAGCTACAGAGGAGCAGGCCCTGGACCTGTTAGTTGGAGGCAAAGTGTTGAGGATGGAAGTTCAATGATAGAAAAGAAGGTGCAAGAAGGGCTTGAATCCTTTAAAAAAAGAAGTCACAAGTACTGACATATCTTATCAGCAAATAGCCTGCAAAACTTGGTTTAAAGAAATTAATCTGTTTCTGAGTTTCAAAAACAAGGTGTCAAAACTCATGTCTGATGCTATGACTTGAAAACATTGAGGTTTTTTCTAGCTCAATTTAATCTTAAAAAAAAAAAGAAAGAACCCTTCTGGCTGTGGCCGTGTATGCCAACCATCAGCCAGGAGTAAAGTTTTACAGCTGACTTATAAACCCTTGAGATGGGTTTTCTAATGGAAATACTGACAGCCTCTTAACTTGAGCAACACTAGCAGGCGCCGTTATAATAAATGAGACTGAGAGAGACATGATACAGGCCCACAAGGTAATTAATGGCTAGAGTAAAATAAAATATAGACGCAACATCCCACAGAGAGCATGACTCAATGGAGCAAACTTGTAATAAAGCACAAAGAACGTCTGTTTAGTAAAGAGCTGAGTGAAACTGCTTGTAAAATAAATCATGAGCTAGTGCTAGAGCTAGCTGAGCTCTCTGTATGTTTCTTTTAAATTAGAGGATTAAAAAACTCCCCTCAACTATAAAAAGCCATTTTTGGCAATGCAGAATTGTAGTGTATAGTGAAATGAGAAGCGATGAAATGTAAAGTGCACCTATGCAAACAAGCTCTTAACACATTTCTCAACAGAAATATAGCAGAGAAGTTAAGACTGCACCTACTACCTAATCTTAGATTTTAATCATGTAACTTTATGACTACCTGTTGTTCTGATGCGAACCCAATTGTCTTCTCATTTGGAATGCTTGATTTTAGCCCTGTGATATGTCATGTGTCAAAGCAGACATCAAAATAGTTCTTATTCCTCAATTTCCTCACTTGTTTAAGATGCTAATCTTTCTTCAAAAAAACAACCCCCCAAAAAAACCCCAAACTGTGTTGTGCTGTTTGTTGCAGTGCTTCCACTGATTTAGGAGGCTATAGCTATGATACTTCTAGATAAGCTGTTCTTTTTGGTTTATGCACAGCTATGCCTGCCCATAGCTTATTAGTCTTAATTTATCCTATGTTCATGTTGCTAAGGCAGAAAAGTAAGTTGCTTCAGATTCATATGCCAAATGAGTTAGACACCACAATGAACGTATTCCTAACAACTCCCAACTCTGCAAATCTTGGAAGGCAACAGACTTATGGCTGATGTTAAACTAAGGTGCAAGCATACGCCATGTCACTGCTACTTTAATCTTTACCGAAGAGTTAGTGTTGGCAAGCCTCAATCCTACATTCCTTGAGTTAGGAGTAAAAATACTTGACGAATTCTTAGCTTAAGCTTCTGTGACTTCGATTACTTGCTAATTAGCACGTAAGGATGTCAAAGCACACTATTTAAAACTGATGACTTTGAAGGTGAAATATGGCAGCACTAAACATCAAAGTTGACTTCTTTAGATGTGAATGATGTAGAGCACACAAATAGAAATGCCTTATCCAAATACATTTTTGTAATTTTCTGTTGCTGCTTTGTTTTGTTTTCTGCATCCTAAGGGGGAAAAATTGGAAATGGCTTTCTAGGTTCTCATGCTGCAAATCTTCCGGACTGGTGCTTTTCAATGTTTTTATTTATCTCGATTGTGGAGCAGTGATCCATTTAGTTTCAAGCTCTGTATAATAGGGAAATACTATACACATCATGTTCGTGACATACTGTTGGAGACTAAAATACTTAATCTACACTTTAAAAATTACTGGAGAAGGTTATTTATTTTCAAACTTCTGGCAGTCTACTAGTTAATTTTGCTGTAGTTCCAATTTACCATTCTTGGGAGGCAAGACGCCTTGAACTCAAACTGTATTATTTTCATGTTATGGTAGTGATACTTTTATTATTCTGCATGTGAAATGTAGCCAGACACAATAAGTAGCTTTATACAAGTGGGACCAGCTTAAAAAAAAAAAACCAAAACCCTTAGAAATCTACAATGCTCTTGTGCTATTTGAAGCCTAAACTGGAAGAAGTAATCCAGGAAGACCCCACCTATCCTTGTCAGAAAACTGGGGGGGTCTAATAAATGAACTCTTGCAAATTGCACCAGGTGATTTTCAAGATATTGTCTCTGCTTTTCACTTTGCTTTGACTCTGAGGTCCGGGTGGTTGGTATAAATGTTTTCTCAGCTGCTGCAGTTACATGGGGTTTATGCTGGAGGCATATTAAGTATGTAAATCTCAGCTGAAGTGCAGTGTGGGCCCTGATTCTTCATTAGTGTACAGGATCTTGGGCGCTGGCTCCATTTCAGAGCTAGATTATGGAGTATGAAGGATTTTGCAGTGCTGAGTAGGGCAATACTGAAGTCCTTTTAAGTATGGACCATCCTCCTTCCAAAAACCCAATTTCTCTTGTACTTGAGCAAAAATACTTTGCAAATAATTATTTTTATTTTTTTTAAAAAATCACCTATTTGCATAGGCAGAAGTCTTTTATGCCTCCCACTTGTACTGTGTAAGAGTGAATTGCTTATATGCTATTTGGAGTGTCTATCTTAGCTTTATAACACTAACTGGCTGAATCTCATTGCTTGATTTATAGAGAGACTGCAGATGAGTGCCCATATATTGCTGATTTAAACTAGATCTGTTATCTAACTCTTTACTGTGCATACAAAGAGCCAGGAATTAAATGTGATACACTTGACACTTTTCTGAATATCAGTAAGAGAACTGACACGTACAGAACAGTGGCTTTTTATCATTATTTATAGATTTTTACATCCAGCGCCGTTTGTATCTTAGATATCTGTGGTGATCGGGAAACTTTATTAATGGCAGATCAGGTTCCACAGTCATTACTTTGGGAATGGTAAGGAATTTATAGTGTTTGTGTTTGATAATGACATAGTAGAATCAGAAGCTTAATTACTCATGCTGGGTTTTTTTAATATTGCCAAAACAGCTCTTTAATTCTAGCATTTGAACTTTGCATGTTTTGTTCAGCCCTATGAAAACTGGAACCTGATGTCTGATCATTTTTGCTGACAGGAAATATTTAGAAATGAAGAATGTATAAATAGGAAAGGCTAACAGCCGTGACTAGTGATTGAAAAATCAGACAATAGCACCGTGGAAAAAATATTCCTACCCATTTTTGTCACCCCCATTGCAGTATCTGCATCTTTCAATAAATTCCTCTGAAGGTTATCATGGTCTGACTGCAGAGTCTGAAGTGTGAGAATTCTGCTAAAATCACTTTTGTTTCCTCAGAAAGCATTTAAATTCAGGTTCCAAAAGGCCCACTGGTCAAAAAAGGCCTTTTGAAGCCCTGAGTCAAAGAATCACCTATTCCACCCCAGTGGGGAAAAAAGCAGCTTTATCCTTTATTTTTAAAGGATAGTCCAATTCTCTTATAGCTGCCTTGCATAAGGCAACCAATGTCTGTCTTCCTTAGCTGGGATAAAGCCAGAACTGAGAGAATTGCATAGGTCATGTCCATCATCTACTATTTGTGGTCTGAGTGAATGCCTATGGAAAAGGGGCAATTCTGTGATGTTGGTGAGAATTTACTGTGCAGTGTGTCTTTCACGCTTTCTCATTCTGTGAGAAGATGTATTTTTTTATTTTTTACCTTGCAGAGACCATTGGTGTAAAATTGCTGTGTTGAGGCAGTCTGCAGCCAGCCAGATAGCTGTAGTTCTGCTCATGTGTGCTGTTCTCTTTCAAAGCTCACTCCCATCACTTGTGTATGTATTCCAGCTCAAATTTGAACTTGGCTATTTAGAAAATGTCCTGAAGAATGAATATCACTGTTTGAAAGTGCAAATTTGATTTGGAACTATATGGGAGATCTTTGAAAATATACTGTATCTGCACAAGTGTTAATTCAGATATGTTTCTGTTCAGTGTCCTACTGGGGGGGTAGCTTTATTTCTTCATTATTTTCCTAATGATATATTTCTTAATCTCCTTTCCTGTTTCTAGTCAGGAATCACTTCCATAGGTAGAATGCACTCGGTGTAGAGGGTTTTCTGTAACAGTGGAGTACAGATGTATCTCTACTTGAAGATAGAGTTGGAAGTCTCCGCTTCAACCAAGGATTGAAACTTGGTTTTACTGGGACGCTGTGCAGAGCACTTAGCCTGGGTCCGAGTTTGGTCTTGTGCCCTGTGTTTTATCTGGCAGCGTGTCCTGAGTGTGAGCTACAGTATCCTTAGCCAAAGGTTTCAAAACCCTTTAGAGCTCTCGAGTGGAGGGACAGGCAGCACACCAGGCTGAGGTAGACCCTGGTCTTGGTGGTGCATGCAATGGTAAATACACAGCCCCAGATGACCTGATCTGGCGGAGAGGCTAGGAGCTAACGAGTAGGAGAAGTCTAAGCCAGAAGCAGCTGATGGACAGGTCAGGGTCCCAGGTGCTGCTCACACTGCATGTGCAGCTGTGGTCTAGTTGCCCAAAATACAGTGGTTACTTATCCAGATGTTTGAGTCCTTACACCCTGAAGTCACTAGCCAAGAGTTAATTTAATTCATTTCCTGCGTAAGTGTAACACATCTGAAACTGTTTCAGTGCACAGAATAAGCCACTAATGGGTTGACAGTTACAGAGAAATTAATGGTATTTAAAATATACCTTTATCCATGTTTTAAGTGGTATATTAAGCAAGCTCATCTTTCAAGTGTCACCTGAATGTTAGCCTTACATCAGTTTTGAGTTCTAGAGGCATACAGGAATCTTGGAGGGGACAAACATGCCTCCTTATTGAAATTTGTATTGAAACTGCCGAAAGATTTGTGGCTAACACACCGACAGCCGAACTTCTGTGAGACGCAGGTTAAAGAGTGGCCCCTCCGAAGTTAAAGGCAGAGCCCCAGTCTGCTTCAGGGGGTGTCTGAAGTTCATGATCTAATTTTCAGACTCTCAGGTTGTGTGGGAAGAGAGGAAATATCCCTGAAAGAGGAGTCTGGCTGGCCTTGCTGCTGGTGGGGTGCATTAAGGGAGGCTGCCTTTGTATCCTTACTGGAGATCTGGGTGCTTCCTTGTGTGTAAACCTTTGGGGGAGAATTTACAGATCAAATATTTGGCTTTTTCATCAATCAGTAAGTAACTATGTCAGGTGGGTAGGCTGATGTGTGACCTGAAATTAGATTTGTGCCTTTCTTCTTTTTTTTCTTTATGGTGTTCTTTAAACAGCAGTAACATCACTGACATCCACTTCAGAATTTTTTCCTGACGCTCATCTCTAGATTTGTAGTAAATGTATGATACATGGTTCATAGTGATGAATGTAAGTAGTTAACTGAGAGGAGGAAATGATAGGTTTGTAATCCTGGGTACCAACACTTTAAAATTGAAAACAAGTTCACTCTGGAGAATACCTAATCCATTTTTCCAGTAAATATAGTCAATTTAGCAATAAACATCATGATGGATTGTGGATCAGTTTTAACAGAGAAACTCTGAGAATAATTGCAATGTTGATTTTAAAAAATATGTTTAATTTTTTTATCTGGGGCATTCTAGACCTGGGATGGGGGTATTAAATATCATGTGCAATAAAACACAAACATTACCTTTCCATTTTGATATCATTCAGGCAAGCAGAGTTCAGTATTCAATACTTATAGCAATTCTGATCTACCAATATACAAAACTAAACACTTTTGTTCACATGTGACTTTCTCAGAAAAAAATTGTACTAGCACAAAAATGAGAGAGTAATTCCTAAGGAACAATTTCTTTTATGGTTCCTCAGTGCATGGAGAAGTCTTCAAAGAAAAATAAGTGTCCAAAGCACAGAGGGAAAATGTGAATGTCACCAAAACTGTTGTGATCCACAGAAGAGTTGTGAAGATTATCGGCAATACTATATAACATGCTGTAGGTAATACTAATGATGAGAAATGCTGAAGTACTGAAATAATGGGAAATACTTCCGTTTTTTTCTTACAACAGGTTACTCTTTATGAAATGGTATAGCTGCAGACCCTCTGTCCATGAGAAAGTATTTCAAAACTATTTTTGAAGACATTTTCCATTTCCTTTGAATATACCCTAGACTCTCATGTATGATACATTTCTATCCATTTGTAGACTATCCTGAGTTTTTGTTTAAGCATCGTGTTCTCCCATTTAGTAATTTATCTCTTTAATGATCTTCCCTTTGCATGTGATGAGCATGCGATTTCTTTGGTTAACACTGCCCTGCTTTCATTGTAGAGTTTCTGTATTAACTCCACTGCATCATATATTTGATGTAGGATGCTTTTATTTCATTCTTGAGCACTATAGATATTTTCTTTTTATACAGTGTGGTCATTTTATTCCTTCTGTCACCTCAATTCATGACTTCAGTTCATGAATGTTTCTTATAGCTGTTTCAGTGCCTGTTCATTTTCACGTTTAATTATCAAGAGCAGAGTGGTTATCTATAGTGCTTAAATCCATAGTTGTTACTATTGTCATCCAAGGGGAATCTTTATTATAGTTGATGAATACTGTATATAGTGGTAGAACTGTATTTGTCTTCAGAAGCAGACTGATTACAGAAGAGCAGTTTATAGTTGAAAATCTTACTGGCAAGAGGACTTTCCGGTCTCTAGCTATTGATTGACCACACTGAACCAATTGGTTTGTACTTTAAAATACTGTAGCGTGCAGTCTAAGAGCTGATAGGTCTCTAATTCTTCAGAATATCCTTGCCATTTCTGTTTAAATAAAACAAACAACAAACCTGCATACAAACAAGAGCCAGTACAGATTTTTCTTGTCTTGAGTGTACGTTGTGAGGAGGCTTTAAAGGAGTTTGTATGCGAGAATGCTATTTTTCATTCATTTTCGCTAGATGTTTAACTTCTGTTTCTCTTTCTCTCACTGGCTGTGTTCACCTCAATTTATACAGTGTCTATTCAAATTTTTAATGTTTTTTCTCAATGATTCTTTTTTCTGCTGTTAGTGGCGGTCAGATTTGTGGCCCATGACTGCATCCTTTTAAAGCTAATGAATAGATCAGAGTGCTTGTATCAGCCTGGCCAAATTTGATCCATGGGGCAAGTCAGTCTATGCCACTTTTTTATGGCCTTATGATGTGATTAAAGATAATGAGAAGTGGCAGCTACCTGTACAGGATGAGAAGTTATATGTTTCTGAGTCTGTAAAGTGGCTTGCAAAGGTTTTTTGAAAAGTAGTACAGATTTTGCTGTTATAAAGTATACAGTTTCCTGGCAGAAAGGATGGTTTTAATCCATTTTACCATCTTCTCAAATAGAACAGGCCAGTCTTTCACGCCTTAATATTGATATCTTTTTTCTTACCTCTTTCCCTTTCTCTGCTCCTGTTAGTAGTATCTCCATTTCACGTCTTTAGTCACCCAAAATTTATTCTAATAAAAGTTTCCTTCAGTTAATTTACTTCTAGCCTTGGTGGTATACACAGTCCATTGCAAGAACATGTTCTTCAACTGACAGCACCTGGGAGATGACTCCAAACAGAGTTTGATGTTCCTACTGCTGTCGCATCTGTGCAGAGCTGTGGGGAGCGCTAGTGCTGATGTGGGGCCTTATGATGTTTGCTGACACTATCTGATTTCTTGGGTCAGCCAGGGTAAAACACCCAGTACATTGGATGAAAACAAAAGACATGCTGCACTTGGGATGCTGAAGTTGTTTTTAAATGGGCTGTTCATAGCTGTTGTTCAGAGATATGAGCCATTGTTTAACTGCGCCCTGATATTGGACTCTTTTTGAGAGCAGCAAGGCTGAGAAGAGGGAAACCATCCACACTGGGAATTGGAGTGAAGCATTTCTGAGCTCTTGTCTGTGATCCATTCTACAAGTTAACACTAGTACTGGGATGCTTTAATGGGTTCCCATGGTGTTGTGACCCTTTTCTTGAACAGGCTGACCTGCCAAGAAGTCTACATCTGCAACTTTCTGCTCCTCATAGGGCCCAAAAGTCCAGGGATGTTTCTTACTGGATAATGTCTGCCAAGAGATCCTGTATTATCCATAGCAGGGTCAAGTAGAAATACTAGTCTATACCAACTCAGGTGTTCCAAGTGTCTTATGTTAAACCTTTCATTGTAGAAATACAGGGGGATGGCAAGACAGCAGGGACAAGGAACTTACAGATGACTTTTCAGTATAGGAAAGATAGCAAGCTGAACACAGCTTGCTATCATAAATAGGCAGTTTAGTGAGCATTCTCACTCCTCTTACAAGCCTCCATATTTCTTTGTTATGGTACGTATGACATAATACAAAAATAGGAGCCCTTCTACACCCAACAGTTGTGTTGGACTCAACCAAGAGAAGCTATTCTGATAGTTGATGGATGAAGAGCAGTGTTCTATGAGTTCGGCTGGAGTATGATTAGTTTCAGTTATAGCTGTAACTGGGGGTGGGAGGGTCTGGAAGTCTCTTGGCCTTGGCTATAGCTAAGAAAACTGTAGCTTCTGCGAATGACCACTGTTTTGGGGGATCCCAGTGTCCAGGGTCTCACAATATCCTAGGGAAGCCATTTCTTCAACAGATCCAGAAGGGAAGTTGAGAGACAACAAAAAAAAGGCTGAGATAAGATTATTTTCAGGAGCTGTTTTTTCCCCATAAAACTTTCTTCTGCTTTAAGAATATCAAAACCAAATGCATTTAGTAAGCTGTGTTTCCTGGACTTACTATTACTTTGGAAACTGAATTCCCTGAGGAAGTACATGATGGTTAGGCAGACGACTGGTCCATGGTTTGGATACTGGTTTGCTCGATGTCCTTTTTCAAGACAGATCTAAAGTTCAGAACTAATCAGACCCAGACTACAAAAGGATGGGATGCTGTGGCTAATATGAACCAAAAAGGAACACTGATCATTCAGAGACTGAGGCAGGACCCTGTTAACTTAAGTCCTACGAAAGCAGCAATGATGCTCTTGAAATTTATTCAGACTTTCCAAGTGCAACATTTGGACCCTGATGCAAAAAAATTCAAAGAAATTGCCCATTTCCCTCCCCTCCTTGCTTCTTTTTCAGCTGACATTACCGGAGAATGAACAGTCATGCATTATGCAGCACAATTATTCTATGGGAAATGCTCACAGACATCTAAATGAATGGAATAAGTATGTCAGCTTCCAACTGCTAAACTCAGAGGATTTTGAAGCAGAGATACAGTAGCAACAGCTGGTTTCTTTAAGAATTCTAAATCTATTCATTTTTAAAAATTAAAGATGCCTACATGCAGCATCTTTTGGCCAAATTGCAAAGAAAGAATCCCCATTGCTTATACTCTTACACAAGCATATTGCTTTTCATGCTTTCCCCAGAGTATTGAAAGAATGCTGCAGATGTTCTCGTTTAAATGTTCTGTGTCCTGTCAACTAGATGAGAAAAAAGTCAATGTGGGAAGTGGTAACCACTTTTCAGAATGAAGGCTATAAAATATTTTCCTTCTTCATCATGACAAGGTTTTTTCATCTGAGTGTTGAACATTTTTATAAATAATACAATTTTTCACTTTCTGGAGAGTTTGAGGAAGATATGTGTGCAACTAGATTATATCAAATTCAGATTAAATTCAAGATTTGAATTGAGTTCAGGTATTTGTCCCTTGATCTTGCAACCAGTGTTCATGAGTTAATACTGTAAAATGGTGAACTGATACCTAAGGATTTATTTACACCAGTGAAAGATTGAAGTTAATACTGATCAATGAACAAAAATGAGGCACATCCAACTGATTTCAACCTGAATGGAACTGTAGAGGCAGTTTCAGATTTGATATAGGTCAAATCAATACCTGAAATTTAATAGTATTTGACTTTCTGCTTCTGGCTTTCATGTTTCTAATCTAAATTTATTAGTTTTTTACTTTTTTCTTATTTTAATTTTAAAGGGTATGTTCCATTTTACTGGTTAAAAAAAGGAAGACTGGACTAGCAAATGGCATCATTATCATTGGACTTCTAACTGCTTGTCTATACCAGTGAAAGGTAGATTTAAGTAATAAAATTATTATCTTCTCAAAATAAGCAATTAGTTCATCATGTTTAAGCGTACAGTCAGATAGTTTTGGGAGATAGATTGAACTAAAGCATTAAGTAAATAGACAGAAGGTATTAGTATGCTAACATAGAAGCATGCTCTGAGCTCCTTACCGTTTTATCAGGAATTATAATTGCATGGGCTGAAAGGCACTGGTCAGGTGATTATAAACCAGTTCAGAAAACCAGGGGAGGAAAAGGATGTGATTTGAACCAGATCGCTTTCTCAGGAACTTCTCTGATCCCAGCTGGAGAGAAGTGCCCTTCATTATGTATGATAGTTCAGATTTGTACTGTAAAAACATGCTTCCAGGGAAACAGCCTAGCAGCTGGTCCTCACTTAAACGGAAGGAAGAACCTTCCCTTGCTCTAGAGAGAAAGAGAATTTTCACAAGTGCCTCTGGTATCTGGCTGGTAGCTACAGCTTGCAAAGCAGATGATCCTTCTGAGATGGGGTGAGGAATGAGAAATACCTATTTCTGTAAAAACATACATTTAAGTATTTGGATACAAACAGGAAAAGTGTGATGTCTGCATTTGTATATTAATGACATGGATTCTGTGTGTGATTGGTGCTTTAAATTGCATTGCATGGATCTTAGGCAGTAGATGGGATTTAAATGCGGTAGTAATTTCTAGACACATATGGAACTGACAGTGCAACTCATTAAGGTAGCTTTAACTTATAAAGTATCTTGTTTGCAGTTAATAACAACTTTGTTAGTAATTACCCATTTGACCCCATCTTGGGCTTCTGCCTGGATCTGATTACTTGTGATCTGCTTACTTGGAAGATCTACGTGGTTTAATTTATTTTGTCTGTAGCAGCCTCTGGTTAAATAGACTGGGAAAACCACCTTATGTTCTTAGAGTGATGAAGCAAGTTTGCATATTTAGAAAAAGTCACAATAGCAAAGAATACGGGAAACTTCCTACTTAGGGTCCACTTGAATGCCCTAGAACTCAAATAAAAGAACCCAAATATACTCTTCCTTCCTTCTTCCTGCACCCAAATTTGCAGGTCACAAGTTTTGGAATACAAACCATGATTTTTTTAATATGTAAGGAGCAGCAGCGGTACCAGAGGTGCATGTTCCTTAGAAAGGCAAAATTTCCAAGTAAATTCCACACCTGCATTCCCTAGAGCATGATGAGTCATTTGTTGCCTCCATGAGTAGGGTTTTCTTTAAGCCATCTCAGGGCAATACACCAAATAGCCCTCCAATACAGAGTTGGGGCTCAATACCAAAATTCAGGTTAAAGAATATTGTAAGGGGCTGTGAAGGGGAAAAGGGGACAATTAAAGGTCTATCTCTGATTCCAGTAATGTCAAGTAATTATGCTCTGGTGTTAAAAATACCTTGCAAGACAGCATGGGCAATCAGTCCTTTAGCTGCATGGGAAAGAAAACGATTGCAGTGTGGAGAAGAAGCAGGATATGATCTCTCCCATGTGGTTGATCAATCTGCCACCTCATTGCTCACTCATAAACTCACTCATTCAATGCAAAAACAATGACAATCATAATGTTACTGATATAGCTACATTGGGGCCTGATTGAGTTCACTATTGCAGATAAAAATCCATAGCAATGGCAAGAATTGGTTTGTTTGGAATTAGTATAAGGGATTTCAGTTGTGCATTTTTCAAAATCATCTTTTTAAATATTGAAAGCAATTACTGTATGCTAGCTTCAAACCACCAACATTTTACAAGTGAATTAAAGATGTGTACTGATGATGTTGCTGTGCTGCCAGTGAGAGCTTGAAACTTTCAGAAGAAAAATAATAAAACTATCTCATAAATAACTTTGCATCCCTTCAACATAGAGCAGACAACCATATAAATAAATAAAATAGATCAAATGTGTGCTGCATTGATTTACTTAGTGTTTATTGCGGTTATTTCTGTTTTTGTTACTTAGTAGGTGGACTGATGATATAAACCAGCATAAATTTCAGAATGCGGTCTTGACCTCTGCTCCAAAGCTTTCTCTAGCAGAGAAATGACACCTTTACTCAACATAGATTTTAAAATGACCTAAAACTCTGGAGGCCTTTGTACAGAGGACCTCCAGGGTGAGTACACAAGTCTGAAACAATAATGAGCTTTCTACAAGGTTGGCTGCAGGAACTTATCTGTCATTCTGACATGCTAGAAGAAATCTACTGGAAATGTTGGTGGCAAGAACATGAAATGGACTTGCTGAGATTTAAGATATCCAAAGGCAGATAAATGTGAAGACATTCCATTAATCAACCTGCCAACACGAAAGTCCAGACAAAGGGAAAGTATACAGCTGTCTAGCTAGAGCATGGCCCACTACTATTTTTTCCATATACATTCTAGTGCTAGAGCATTTCTTGAGCCAGTCTCACAAAAAACTTATGTATAAGACTGGCTGGTGCATTACATAGCTTATTTTTATAATCCAATTTTATTCTTCTTAGTGTAACTGACCCTCTGAGCCTTCCTTTTTTCTTTTTTGCTGCACTGGAATCAGCAGGACATGGTACCGAAGGAACAGTAAAAAGCAAGAGAGCTTGTGCATGTGGCAGGTGATTTCTAACTACCTAAGCATGTTGCCAACAGATTTTTATTCTTGTCATTGTACTCAGTAAGGTAAAACCTTTCTCTGCATGCTCATTAACGTTGAGGTCCTGGGCTTAGCTGGAGGTTGCGCAACCATTTATTAGTATGAACACAATGTATTTGGACGGGTAGGTGAAATACCATAGGCTGCACCATCAATGAAATTTGCACAGTGACTTTATCACAAGTCTGTGTAATGTATACCATTTTAGACCACCTCCTTGCTACAGTATGGTTTTTTTCTTCCTGGTATTTGGCAAAAACTTCTAAGCAAACCGTGGGTGTCTTAGAAAACTTATGTGTTTTCAGTCTTTTCTCTGTATTAAATAAAGCAGCAAACTCCTGAAGCCATGAGAAGAGATACAATGAATAACTTGCATTAGTCTATTATTCTGTCAGGAATGTATATCTAGTAGTTTCTTTCTGACTGTTTAAAACTGAGTCTCACATTTAAACAATGTTTAGTATAATAAACATTCCTCTTGCAGAAGGATAGCAACAGCCTTTAAGCCACTGGCATTTTTCTCAAATCTGTAAGTATCAGGAATTTGCCAGGCACTGTTGGAACTGCCTGTCTGTTCTTAAGGACTTGACTGTATGCAGGAATTGAAGGTACTCATGTCAGCTTGTATGAAGCTTCTGTCTGGTCTCCTGAAGTGTGAATTAGTATGATAAATACTAATGAATGATTACTAATGTGCTATATTAGCTAATAGAGAAATGCTTTCTCATCTTCATTCCATCTGGAAGCCATAATCTTTGGGAGTGATACTACCAACATCAATTATGCATCCATACCCTCATGTTCTGTAACTTCCCTTGAAGGAAAATAGTAAATCACATTTTACTACCACAACCTATGTCTGGAATACCACTCATGAAGATGTTCAAAATGGCAGGCAACTTGAAATGCAGTGGCTTAATGGAAGGACTCCAGTGATCATCTACTGTTACTGTAGTCTTTCTGTGTCTTTTGGGAGTCTCTCTTTTGAGACTTTGCATTAAGAATGCTCTTCCTGATGAATGCTATGAGGATGTACAAGATCAAGAAGGGAACAATTGCAGAACAACCCTAGGTCTTCTCCATTTTGATTATGAAACACCATTAAAACTATTCTGGCGTTTTACTAGTCTTCCTTTCCGCATCCAGGAGCAGAGTCAACATCCAAGACCTAGAAAGCATGTTGGGTGCATCAAAAGGCTGCATTGCACTGCTGCTTTCTTTCCCTGCTCCATGCCCCAGGGCTTGAAGAAGTCTGCTTATGTTCTCTGGGACCTCCAGCAGGAAAACTGCAGGTGAAGTGGGCTCTGGCTTCCTGAATGACAGAGGAGGCCATAAGCTTGATCTTTTAACTTTTAAACTTTGTGTGCAGGTCTCTACTTAGGGGCTCTGTTTCTGAATAGCTGTAGCAACTCAGGCCAGGACTAGAATCTAGAACAGCCCTAAAAGGGCAGAGCATGCAGTTCATATATCACAACTGAGTGTTTTTTAATAACCCTAAAATCAGATAACTTGAAAAATAAACTGCTGGGTTCCTTCCTCATAAAAAGGTCTTAAATTAGCTGTAAGGATAAAAATGGCTTCTAGCAAGTAACTATAAAAAGGAAAGGGTTATAGTTCACTCCCTCATCTTTCCATCTGCATGTCTCTCAGCATGTCCCTTCCGTCCCCTATATTCTCCCCCTTACCACCAAGGGTCCAAAGTTCAACATCTATTCCTACCACAGACAGTCTGCTCTGGTGTCAAGTTTTCACGGTCATAAGAATCCAAATCTCTAACTTAAGTTCCTTGGCGTCACAATGAGCTCTCTTGGCATGACGTGCTTTCTTTTACTATTGCAACGGGCTGCTGTAATCAGATAAGGAAGAAGGGGTAAAGTCAAGGAGACAGGAAAAAATGTCTAGAGAACAAGAAATGTGGCAGCATGCAACTGTACAACTAAAAAAGAGCTAAGTAGAGTCAGCATAACTTTTCCTTTATTCTCCTGTAAGAAAACTAAAGTTTCCAAAATAATGATAACTTGAAAAATGGAATTAAAAGCTGTCCACTTGCTTTAATGTCTTCTAAAATTCTATGTTGAAAAGGTCTCCTGTTCCCCAAGGGTCAAAATGGCATGGATTTTTAAACACTCATTTCATCCTGTGGGTGGGTTAGCCTGGAAGAAATAATGTAATCTTCGTGCACAGGAGGCAGATAGCCAGGGAAAATGCACTGGTGAGGTGAGAACTCTGACAGTACTCTCCTTGGAGACACCGCAGATGAGGACCTGTGTGTGTCTGTCTAATCCAAACTGCTATTTTCCCCTGGAAGCAGGATATAACATCTATGAGGACTGCTGTGGTTTGGAGGTTTTCACAGTTGATCCAGAGCATCTAAGCTAAAAATTTGTGACCATATTGTATAAAACAATTTGGGACACTGTGTCCTAAACAGAGCATGGAACAAACTGTCATCGCCTGTGCTAAAACACCAGCTCGTCTTTTGCAGAGCAAAGTCTATTTTAAAGACTAGTTCGCCCCTTTTCTAAATGAATCCACAAATGTAGAAAAGTAAAATAATACTGTCCTACTGTGTGTCAACAGAAAACAGTCAGTGCAGAAGGGATCGATATCTGAATTTCCTCTGCACACCTGAAAACAGAGATACTTTGTTTTTCTCAGTCAGGTACATACTGGCAAGTCTAATCTGATACTTCAAATCTGGGAAGGTGACTTCTTCCCTCCAGACTCTCTGATTTTTTGAGAATGACAAGAGTCTTTCTCATGAAAGACAACATGAGTCCTCTCAAATATTTGATTAGAAGTACTGTAATGAGGTTTCTTGTTAGACTTCACTATTTTGACATAAATGACTGTGGTTGATTTAGTGTGAAATATGCTCATCAGCTGTTATAAGTAAAATATGTTATGAATATGCATGGTTTGTATTCAAAGTCCTTCAGAATTTAATGCTGTGCTGCTACTTTTAAAAATTTTCTGGCCCAATCCTTAGTGAGAAAAAGCACTTGAAATGCTATTTCTTTTTGCCTCTAGTATGTAGCTTGTTTTTTACCTTGAAGTCATTGGGACTATTCTTACTGATAAACTAGTAAATTTTCCTTTTTTTGCCAAAGTTCCTTCTGCCCTTATGTGAACTAGTATGTGAACTTCTAGTTGTGAACCGGCTTCCATTGCACAGTTCACTTCAAATGATTGGTTTTAGGCTATAAGAAAAGCATGCTATGATAACTTAATCATCTATTACATATTGATAGTTTAGAAATAACAAACACCAGGTGTGAAATGGCTTTAATCTCCGTTTCTGGCTAAGCAATGTGAACTTGGATTAGTAATGGGAAGTTTGGTACTTTGTGTTTTGCACCTCAGAGAAATGGGTTTTTAGGAGAGTATTGCCTATTTAATGATTTATAGCCAGAAATCTGGGGAAGGAAAATGAACTAAGAGCCATGGGAATTCTCGAGGAAATGGTTATACAGCAAGAACAAACAAAAACCCTTATTTGTGAATTCTGGATTCATCTTTTATTTAAAATGGGGAGTACTTAACAAATGTTATCTACTACAAAAACACTTGATAATCAGTGGAGATGTGCCAGAGTTTTCTTTTCAAATATCACACTTGCTGGGTCATGAGCTTTATTTCAGCACACAGACCTTATTCTGCTTTCAGCTGTGAAAGACTGCGGAAAAAGCAAACATGTTCAATGCCAAAAATGACATTAAGGAAGTGGTAAGGTTAACTGGTAGTGTATAGTGCTTTCCCAGAATGCCAATGTGTTCTCTTTTTTAATAAAAAACCAAGGCCCCCAAGTTTTCTGGACAAACAGAAGCGGGGAATGAAGAAACTAAACACCTTTTCAGCATTGCCCTCATGTTAATGCAGCATCTTGTACCTTGTAACACAAGTGCTTGCCTCTGTTCTTGTGTGATGTGTGTGACTTGAAGTGTTTGATCATGGTAAGATGATTACTAGCACAATCTTTTTGGGAAGGGGAGGTTTTGATTTCTAGTTGAGCTGTACGTATGCACATTTTCCAGGCTGTCGGTGTAATGTTGGAGATGCAGGGCTGACCGGCTGAGTCTTCATGGCACAGTGCTGTGTTGAGTAATTGGGAGACAGTGGTTTAGATTCCAGGAGCAATACAGTCAGTTTAGCAAGAAGTCACCTCTAGGTTAATTATCATGCTTCAATTTTAAGTCTTTCATCAGTTAACTCTGTATTTTTAATTTTCTTCCGTAGAAAGAAATGTTTTCAAGAACTTAATGAGGCTGATGGAGTTGACGTGTATGCATATGCTTATAATGCTCTGCAGCTCATTAAAGGTACAAAACAGTATGTGATTCCTAAGTGCTTCTCCATACTCCTGTACAGTTTAAAGAGGAACAGAGACAAATAGGGTATATTTTGAAATATTTATAGGTTATAGTGGCTGACAGGAGAGGCAGAGAATTCTCTATAGCCAAAAAAACTTGACAGTTTTATTACATGGTAAAGACAATAACTAGAAACATATGAGAAAAGACTGATGTGCTTCCAGCCTTCTTCCATAAAATACAGCCCCCTCTACCCAGGACAATGTTATTTTATAACTGTTGGGTTTTTTCTAGTCTGTCAAACTGGGTGCTGTGCAAGCTATGATCGCATGCATAAAGTTGCTCCTTGCTTTCTGGAGTTTTCCTTGGCTGCAAGTGCCTTTTGTAAGCTTGCTGAAATGTTTGCTGATCTTGAGTCTGTCTCCATGACATCTTGCCCATTGCACCTCCCACCTGTTTTCGGCCAGGTCTCCCCAGTTCTACTCCCATAGCATTCAGTGCATTTCTTATGGATAGAAATTAAGAATGAGTCAGCGTTTATACCTCTGTTTTTAACATAACAGGTATATTAACGCACACGGGAGTTTGAGAAAGGAGGAGGGAAAACCTGTATGTACCTCCCAGTAAGAGTTTTGCTAACTCCAAAAATCTAACAAACAGCATTGTCTAAACCAGAATGTTTCACTTCAACCTGAACCCAGTGTATGGACAGTTAGCCTCAGGGTGCGTTCTCCTCCCTTGGTCCCATCACACCTATAGAAGCCCTTTTTCTGCAGGGAAATTACCTTAATCATGCATTTCCTGTTTGAGACCTACCTTGCATTTCTTTCTTCTGCACATGAGCAGGATCTGATTGACAGGGAAGTGGTGGAGTCACCGTCCCTGGAGGTGTTCAAGGAACGTGGCACTGTGGGACATGGTTTAGTGGGATGGTGGTGTTGGGTTGATGGTTGGACTTGATCTTACAGGTCTTTTCCAACCTTAGTGATTCTGTGACAGGACAGACTCACACCTGATGAGGACTGGTCCTCCTAGATTCATGTTTATTTAGTTATGCTGCTTTATCTGGGGGGTATACCAGAGGGATTCTTGCCTAGATGAGCCTGCATTTTGATCACAGCCCATCTCTGCTCACAGGAAGCATGCTGAAATCTAAGGTAGACCTGATCAACATGAGTATTTAGATAGTCAACTCCTAAAAGGATGGGCTTCTAAACTGAAATGGAACAGTGGCTCTGCTGTGACAGGGATTCAAACTTCCTACAGTCTCAAGCATAAATTAATGATCTTAAGCTGGTGGAAATTTTTACCTGTCTGTAGATGCCTCCAAGTGTGACCATTACATAGTCCACGAATCAGATGACTTGAAGCACCCTGCAATGCTGATTCTTCCTGGTCCGTGTCCATAGGAATTGTTGCATAAGGGAAATGAGTTTAATGGTTGCTGGTGCATTGTGGATGGTGCAAATTGAACTTGCAAATTCAAGGATACATATTCATCTATTCTATGCATGTGGTAAAGCTTGGGGGGGGGGGGCTCCTTTTCATGTTAAGGATCAAGAGCATGGAAGGTGGATTATCTTAAATGATTATTTTGAGGATGCTATAAAAATTACTTTGTTAACCTATTTGGATAAGTGTGGTATAAGTGAGTGATATAGCTACCAGTATTTTATTTTGGCAGAGTTGGTCAACATGCAGCCTTGCTAGACTAATTTGTGTCTGGAAGTTTGCACCTGAAAATGGTTTAGGAATGGCAACTGTGGCAGTCTCAGATCTGGACATCGTTTTTTCTCATGCCATTACTACACAAGCACCGCACTTTTATCCTGTGTTGAGGAGGTCAAGCACTTTCAAGGAGCTCTGTCAGGATTTACGGCATATCTGCAGCATACCTGGCCTGCAGATGATGTGGTAACCTGTGTTTTCATCAGTGTGAAGCTGACTATGAGTGAAAAGGGCTGTTGTCTTAGACATGTTTGATAAATCTGAGTTTCCAAGGAAATAGATCTTCAACTCTTTTGTAATAGTCCCATTGTATTAAAAAAAGAGAGATACAAGCATGGCCTTCTCTTCAAATAGAATTAAGGTAAATGCTCCACCAGTCTTAAAAAAAAAAAAAGTGTGTGTATATATGTTTGTTTCAGTGTGTGTAACATTTCTGATATCTGCTCTTCATGAAAATGTTCTTCCTGTAAGATCTTGACAATAACTGTGCTATTTTAAAGGCTCTACACTTTCTATTCAATGTTGTTGCCTTTATTTCTCTGATCTATGCAAAATCTCATTAAACTGACATATTTTAACCTAATGAAATGAAAATTTAAATACTGCTTGTCACTTGTTGGGGGAAGAAAAAACCTTGAAGTACTTCAGCATACCAGTAAACAAAAGGGCATATTCTGCAGAAAGTGTTTGAAATGCTCATTAAAAACGTTAGAAAAGTTTGTCTGAAACTTCAGCCCGGTTTTATTTCTAACTGGGGAAAATTAGAATGCTGGAATGATTTTGAAATTGTGCTTTCTATTAGCTGTTCAAAGCCTTTATCTTTTGTCTGGAGGCAGGATTCTAAATCGTAGTCTTCTACAGTGTTTTTTTAGTTAGGACTTCCTTAATTCATCATAAACTCTGATTTCTTACACTTATTTTTGTAACTTGCATGGAACTTGATCACACTATTGAATGTGCTTCTTTAAAGGGAAGGTGATGGGAATGCTAGATGTGTGTGCTGGCTATGTTACATGCGGTTGTATTTAATGTTGCTGTAGAAAGGAAAGAAAAGGCAATGTTTGTAGGAAAAGTATCGGTGCTATCGCATGTTATTGTTAACACAGTTGACTCTGTTTTCTTTTCAGCTTCCTCCATTTAAAATCCTTGTCTCCATTTCCCACAATGATGTTTTAAAAGCTGCCACCAGTCAATTTTCACCAACTGTAAACATGGTTATGGTACATGTGGGCAGAAGAACTGCTTTTTTTTTTTCAAATCTAGAGTGTATTTTAAGAGGATCTGGTTTTCTTCTGTCCTATTGTCTGTTGCCAATAGACACGTCAAGTACAACGCTATTGTTGTCTTTTATGCTGTCCCTGCTACTTTTGACACAGGCGATCTTGAATGTGCGTAGTGTTTCTGAAAGCCTTATCAGCCTTCTAGTGCAAGAGCTGAGCTAGCAGACTGCTTAAAGACTGCTGAGTGGCTAATGTTTGGAAATCACGACATTCTGGGTTCAGGCAAAGCTTCTCCCTGCGCTGGGTCTGTGTGGACTTCTCTTTGTCTGTAGGTGGCAGTGGGCATACGCTATGCAACAGCATTTCCGACATGGGGTCACAAAGTGAGAAACTACTTGCAGATTCCTCTTTTCAGAGCTTTTCTTTTTCCATGGTGTTTTATTTTTTAAATGAAATTCTGCAGGGCTTTAAAGATTGAATCTCTTTGTAAGTGTTGTTGACCTTTTAGCAATAAAACCTCTACTGATTTCTTCTCATTCCAAATGCTGATGTTTTATATCTGTTCTCTAAGCTAGCATTAATTTAACCATAGCAGAGGTGTATTTTAAAGCCTATTTTTTAAGTGGGGAAAGGTTATAAATGTAGCTTCCATATTAAAACAGATAGAACATGCTAATTTTTCATTCCTTTCCCTTCTTGAAGTATTTCTTTTTTAGCCAGCCTTTGAAATCAAAGGCTGTATGAATGTCTGTTTTAAAGGTATCCTTTAAAGCCAAAAGACTTGCTGCTGTTTCACTGGGGATCTGAAGCCCTAGGGAAAAAAAAGCATGTGGAGAAACAGCAGGATGGCTGCTCCCTGGATAGGTGAAGGCAGGAGTGGTCTCGGCGGGGGGGGGGGGTGCTGGCGAGAAGAGGTGGATGTCTGCGATGGAAGGCTAGCCTGGCCTGCAGAGAGGTAGTAGCCAGTGGCAGGGAGCAAAAGAAGACTTCTAGGACTCCTGAAGAATCAAGTCAGATGTGAGGACAGATTGTAAGGCAAGGAAAATAAGAGTCTGAGGGTTTGTCTCAGACTAAACCCTGCTAGTACCAGGAAAAAAACTCGATTCAGGCTCATGTCACCAGTGTATTTTTCCAGTAAGGCTGCTTGACTCCCTTTCTAATAATATCTTTACATTACAACATTTCTTCTTCTGACCCTAGTAAATATGTTGAGATATTTACACATCTATGGATCTGCATGCAGTAATGGATCTTCAGTCTGATACTGAGGAAGTAATGTTTAACAGTTCCCATTGGGAAAGCTGGAATGGGGGGAGAAATGCAGTATGTTGGTGCATATTTAGTCTCTTTCATCTTCAATGGGAAATATGATGAGGACTGTACTATTTCTGTTATGTGAGAAGGTTAATCTATCTTTTTTATTTGTATTTTTTTTCCCACTTCACTATTTGCATTACTTAACTCTAGGCTCCAGATGGGCCATTACTAATTTTCAGCTCTGGTCTTTGGAGTGATTTCAATGTCTAAAATAAGTGTAAATGAAATTAGACTGAAATGAAAAAGCCCGTAGGAAAGCCAGGTTGTCTCCTTGTGTATCATGTACGCCAGCACCGCAAAATGGAGGATTATCGCTTTCTCGCCTGTCTCCTGAGCGGAAGCTTTCTTCATGTCATCCATACTTGTATGCTATGCAGTGTTGCAAATGCTTTGGATTAAATCACTCTAGGGTTTTTTTTAGCAACTGGAGAGATTCTGTCAACATAAGTTCAGAAGACTGCATAAGATTTCTTAGATTTTCAGGTGTCACAGGATTTTTCAATTTTAAGGGATAAAAGTAGTGCCAGTGCAAATGGCCAAGGGGAAAACACGCTGGTGTTTACTTTTCCTGTTCCTGGGCTTTAAATATGAACAGGTGATATGTAAAATAGAAAATTAAAAGCAGAAGAGACAGCAATGTTGTTAAAGGGTTAACTTGGGATTAAGAATGCCAGAACTTGGTGCTGATTCTGACCCTGCCAGGGATGTAACCTCTCTAGAGAAACATTCCCTTCAGCACAGGCCCTCAAGATGTAGACACCCGCTGACACCAAGACAACCATCTATTTAAAGGTTTGGTCCCAAATCCAAATTGTTAGTTTGAAGTCCTGCAGTAGCTGGTGGAAAAAGGTAGACATCTGAGAGTGATCTCACTTAAACACTAGGTGGAATGAATAGTCTTTTGCAAACTTCTGTTTCCATTTCATATACAGATCTTGCACTAAATGCTGATTGTTTAGATGACTCTAATCAGGTGAGACAAGTCCTACCTTCCAGCTACTATGGATATGTGCTATTTTGTGCCTGCATTCCAGTTCCCCTTCTCTAAAAGCATTTTTCTGTCTGAGGCATGATGAGGTAGGTACGTTGAGTTGCGAAGAGCCTAGACGTTGGAGAAAGGGAACAACGTACTTTGAGGTGAGGAAGCTGCATTTAGGCACTCCAAGGCCACTCTGGGAACTTTATCAGAAAAACAATGAATCCAAAGTGATGGAAGTGCAGCATGTGGAGCAAAAGCACTGAAAAATAAAAAACATACATGGGAGAAAAGTGCATGTAAAGAACATTTCCAAGATGCTATTAATGAATGAGTGTAAAAGGAAATGTCTTTCAGATGAGCAAAGAAAAGTAGAAGTAGCAGAGTCAATTACTTCAAGCCTGGGAAAGCAATTTGATATCCAAGATTTCAGAAGAAATTTTGTGCCCCTTGGAGTCAGTCTTGGCCATAGGAAGTCTGTGGAAGTAGGATTTCTCCCTCCACTCTAAATGTCTGTTATATGTTACTGGAAACCTACATTCTTTCAAAAAATAGGTCATTTTATAAACAGATGTACTGAAATGTATGCTTAATTCTAAATAAATTAGATCCTAACTTTATAAAGTAAGCTGGTAAACATGCCCCAGGCCAGGGGGGTAAGGTAATTACTCCATACTGGAGGACCTTACCTATGTGGCTATTTTGGCTTTGATTCTGCAAGCTATTTATTTCATACCTAATCTGAAGCAGATGGGCTGTTCTGTTGAAGTCATTGCTTGCTGACCTGAAGTTTTCCACTGAACTGAGCTAGTATTAGATGAAATGTTTGACATGAAGTTAGAAAAGTAATAAATTGAATTATGCAAACTAAAAAGTTGTTTCTGGTCATGTTAGAATCATAGAATGGTTTGGGTTGGAAGGGACGTTTAAAGGTCATCTAGGCCAACACTCCTGCAATGAGTAGGGATATCTTCAACTAGGTCAGGTTCTCAGATCCCCATCCAACCTGACCTTGTTCAGCTCTAGCTGTGCCTTGGCCTTCCTGACCCCATCCCTACACAACCAGGCAATGTCCCTATGCTCCTCCCAGGATACCTGTCCCTGCTTCCACTGCCTGTGCATTTCCTTCTTGCCTTTTAGTTCAACCAGCAGGTCTTGACTTGGCTGTGCTGGTCTCTTGCCTTCCTTTCCTGATTTCTTACACATGGGGATTCAGACCTCTTGCACTCTATGGAAAGCATCCTTAAAGATCTGGCAGCTCTGTTCTGTTCCCTTGTCCCTGAGGGCAGATTCCCAGGGGGTCTTATTGACTAACTCCTTGAACAGCTGGAAACCTGCTTTCCTAAAATTCAGGGTCCTGACTTTTCGCCTGTCCCATGTCCCTGAGGACTGCGAACTCCACCAGTGCATCGTCACCGCAGCCCAGGCTGCCTCCAATCTTGATGTGTCTGATTAGCTCACTTGTGTTGGTGACTAACAGGTCCAATAACGCATCCCCTCTTGTATGGCTGTCTACTACCTGGCTTAAGAAGTTATCCTTGAGGCACTCCAGGAGTCTCTAGCAGATGTCAGGGTGGTTGAAGTCCCCCAGCAGGACGAGAGCCTGCGAGCGGGATGCCTCCTCTTGCTGGGGCAAGGCGGCTTTGTCAGTAGGCTCCCCTTGATCGGGCAGCCTGTAGTAAACACCAACCACAAGGTTCCCTTTGTTGCCTCGGTCTCTAATTCTTACCCATAAGCTTTCAACCTGCTCATGGTTGTTCTTCAGAGACAGCTCTTCAGAATCTATTCATTTCTTGACATAGAGGGCAATCCCTCTGCCCCTCCTTCCTTGCCTGTCCCTTCTGAAGAGCTTGTAGCAACTGATAGCTGCACTCCAGTGATGGGATTCATCCCATCAAGTTTCAGTAATGGTAACAAGGTTATAGCTTTCTAGCAGCACGGTGGTTTCCGGTTCCTCCTGTTTGTTGCCTGTGCTGCATGCATTGGTGTAGAGGCGCTTCAGCTGGGCTGTCGGACACGTTGCCGTTTTAGAGGAACACGCCTTAATTCCTCTGAGGTATTTCGCTGGTGTTTCCCTCTTGGCTCCTATTACCTCAGGAGCCCCTGGCTCCTCTCTTTAAGACTTCAAGGGTGCTCCAGTTTACCCAGCAAGTCTCAGAGCAACAGGATGGCCCTCGCTAGCACCCCATCCCTCAAACTTTGGTGTGTCATCACATGGTTTGTCACGAGTGAGCCTGATGTTATCCCCTTCTCCCTTTGAGTCTCGTTTAAAGCTCTGTCAATGACCCTCACTAGCTCGTGAGCAAAGACCCTCTTCCCCTCTGAGAAAGGCATCCCTGGCCAGGGTTTGGTCTGCCCAGGAGATCTTGTGCAGAAAGGCTGATTTTGGGGTAGAGAGTTACTTTTTATACCTTTTTGGTATAGATACATAAGTGGGCAGGCGTAGGACATCAGTTCCCAGAATAGTTGTTGCTGTCTACTGTTTTCCTGGGAGGCAAGTTCATTGTCACAGTTTTTTGTCCTTCTCCCATCAAGTTTTCTTTGTCCCTCCAGTTACTCCCCATCAAGGAGGTTTAGGATGAGCTTATCAGGGATGTCCTTCTCTGTCAGTTTGTTTGCCAGGTCGCCTTTGTGGCCGCTCTGTCACTAGGCATAGATCATGACAAAATTAATAACGAGAGATGCTTGCAGAACTTCTGAAAACCCCAAGATCTAAGAAGATAACATAAAATGCTCAAAAAAGGTACCTCTCAAACTTCCTTTGATTTTTTTTTTTGTGTGTGTAAGGAACTCTTCATGAAATAAAGAATTGCTTCTGTTATTTTTTCTCTCTCAACCTTGTCTCCCTCCTCTTCTGTCCCAGGGGATTAAAAACAAGCCAAGTAGTTTGACTGCAATTTTATAAATAGTACATTGTGTTCATTTTCATAGGTAGGGTATTTACAGTTCACTGGTTTAAAAGTTTATGGCTCAGTTCACAAACCTTGAGAACATAAAATTGATTGTTCCTTAATGTACTAAGGAGCTTATGATTTGGGACCTCTGGGATCAGCATCTGGTATCTAAGATTTTATATATTGTTTTGATAGTTAATGCATTTCCATCAATCCCTATAATCCATTTCATAGAGGCAGCAATACATCTTATTTGCTTAGCATAAAATTCCTATTGATATTAGAGTTACAAAGTGGTATTTGAGCCTGTTACACTTCTGTAGTAAATCTGCCAACCTGGAGATAAAACCTAACCATCAATTGTTGGTGCTTGTATGCAAACATCGGGAAGACTTGTTTTCCAATAGCTACATAGTGAAAGCAACAAGCAACCAGCAAGTCAAGATTATAAATAAGCTATATTGCTATTTAATTAGTCTTTCCATGTTTAGTGGTTGGTGAATTTTGCATGTGATGGTAGGAGGCAAAGTGAGACTGTCCTTCAGAATCCTTTGCCTAGAACCCGTGGACCAGTCCTAATTCCTCTGCAGTCTGAGTTTAGTAGAAGAGGCAATTAAGCAAGTATGACTTGTAATTTTGTGGTAAAGATAAATTTTTCAAAACACTGAAATTATTTAGGTGACCAGCTGTTAAAGTTGATGGAAACACATAAGCATAAATAAGGTGTCCTTCCATGAAACTTAACCTATGGGTTTTCTTGCTCTAGAGTTTAAGAAGCTTCTGAAAATGAGACGTAGTAGATCTTGGCAAGATGGTGGAGCTGTGATATTGACCTCTGAATGAGACACACTGACATATTAGGCATATGGGAAAATTAGTGGAAGGGAAAATAAAGAATGCTATACTGTTACACTAGAATGGAAAATATACAGAAAGATAAAATAGGCCACGCTGGTAGTAAAGTAGCATTTTATGCTAAAGCAAGTGTAATGTAGTAAAACTAGCAAGTGGATAGCATAGAATCAGTGTGGACTTAAATTCTGAACCTAGACAGGTTTTAAAACAATGAACAGTCTATTACTGCCAAGCTAACCATGATGTTGATGCTGAACTTGACGTGTTGAGAGGGCTCAGTCAAACCTATTCTTTTCTGGGTAACTTATTTTTACTGGTAAATTATTTTCCTGAATTTAGGTTCTTATTTGGCAGAAATTAGTGTAAAAATGGGGCCTTTTTACTTTAGATTACAATGGAAAAAAATCTATGCTTGTCTTCAAGTGCAGCCACTGCTACTTGTTACAAGGTCATTGACGTTCAATATATTCAAGAACTTCAAATCTCATGGCGGTATTGCCTTTTTCTTTTAAGCGTGCTTTAGACTGTGTCTCTGGTCAAAGCCTAGGGATAGCACTGAGGAGCAGCAGGTGTGGAAATGCAGGTTGAGAACCAGAATATGACTTGTGTTCTCTCCTTGTTTCTGATGGTTGTAATTTGCTGATACTTAATGCTGTGGAGAAAAATAGCTGCGTGTATTTACTGTCACTGTCTCCTACTACTGGGAGTGTAACTAAGTTTGTGCTAGAGTTGTTCTTCTTTTCCTTGGTTTTTGGGTCTTTGTTGTTTTGTGGGCTTTTTGAAGAGCTTTTTCTGATGAATGTTTTTAGTGGATATATGTTTTAAGAAATCCACAGGTCAGTCTTTCCGGTTATAACTACATTTATTAGTACCATAGTCTAGTGATTTGCAATATAGCTCAGCTGTAAGAGTTATTAAAACTTTTCCAAGATAGGTACCCTTGCACGGAGAGCCAGCCAAGTGCAGAACCTGTGTTCCTGTATGCAGACTCTTAAGTAAGAGGAGATGACCTACTGAGGGATTTCAGTCAGCTGCTGTGATAGATGGAAGGCGTAAAGTAGGCTGTTACATTAAATAAGGATCAGAAACTTCATAAAGAGAGAACTCAATTTTCTCTTTATAGTCATTTGACCACTGCAGCTAATCAGCTGGAGGGACCTCAGCAGGAATTTGAGATTCCCAAAGGAAGTCAGAGGTGGCTTGAATGGTGTTGTCTTTAACACTGGTACTTTTCAAAATGACTTATAACACCTGTAGAAAGCCTTTGTTTTGTACTAGTGAAGTGTGTGTCTGGTCTAGAGTTTAAAAGCCTTTGTTTCAACTATAACATAACCCTGAGCAGGATGACGATTTCTTCCTGAAGTGCTTAATTTCCAGATAAGCCAGAATAAATGGTCAGAAGCTCTCAGTTAAATTTCCAATTAAAAGTTTGAGGGCATATGATGCAATGCTGGGTGTTTTGTGGTTTGACAGTGCTTTGTCTGGTGTTATTTGGAACACCTCAAGTAAACTGTGAAGCGGGTAGATGATATCTGAACTCTGAGAAAGGTGTGGTGTTTTTGCCAGTGGTGAATCTGTAGAGCTGGCAGCAAAGGAAAACTCAGAGCTAAGACCATGATTTGAAACAGAAAAACATGTGAATTAAAACAGTGGGGCCAAAACAGCAGTCCAAGTGCCCAGCAGGGCACATCCATGATGAACATTCAGGGCAAACGTGTTCGATGCTGGAAGTTTTGCTTGACTGATACTTTTTGTTACTATAATCCAAGCAAGTGTTAATGTGTATGCTGAAAAGACAAGAAGATTCCCCAGGAGTGTTCCTATACTAACATTATTAACCAATCCTGTAATGTTTTCTGATCTTTTTCTGCTAAAGAGCAGAGTGATGAATAAACCTTGGTAGTTCAGTACTTGGTGTGTTGTGTTCCTTCTTTTCCCCCAAACAAGCAAACAACTCTTCTACTTTTCCTAGAGAATGTTATTGGTAGCAAAGTCATTAGGGCTTCCACATCAGTTCTGAGCCAAGTTCTGAATATCCCTGAATGCTAGGGGGTAAATTTCTAAACTACATCATTACAGAAGAACTGTATGGAGAATACTGGTTTTTTAATACAAAGTGCTTGGGGAGTTTACCCCTGAGTATTCAAATTAGTCTTTAATCAAAAAAGCAATTTGTTGGGCATTTGAAAATCATTACCAGTTTAAAGGACTTAAATTGTATTTTAAGGATTTCAGCGGGCAAAAAAAACCTTCAGCTATCGCTAGAGAATATCCAATCTACACAGCAATTTAAACACTGTATCTCCAACAACCATATGTGGCTTAATTTTCACAGCTTTTTGTAACCTATCTTATTACATAGTATTTATTCATAGCAGTGAAAAATAAACTTCAGTAAAGCAAAGTATGTTCAATGTGTTGGACCTGGCATGTTTTAAAGCCAGTCTGCAGAGCTCCTCATAGGGCAGGTTGGCGTGAAGCATCTTGCCATGCAGAAGTCCAATGGCATCTTCAAGCTGAGTTCAGGTACACTTGCATAGAGGCTCTGTGGGGCAAAATAAGTGGCACTGGCAGGAGGGCAAAGGCTATAGTCATTTTTAGAATGTTATGACTTGCTCTCTTATATGACAATAATACCATGAGCTTGGTCCAGTGTAATTTTACAGGAGCATTTCAATTTGGTGTCTAATAATCTTACCTTCAGAAAACTGGCAACTAATGAGCTGTGAAATTTGCCATTCTTTGGTACAGATGTGTACGTTCTGGAGCACCTTGCCTTTGGGCATCACTGAGGTGCTTTAAGAAAAGGTTTAGAATTAGCATTGCTACAGAGGCACGTAGCTGCAGAGACCCTGATAGCGAGGAAGAGGTGGCAGTTATAGTAACTTAGGATTCAGAATTTCTGTACCTTCTAGTCTTAGTCTTTAAAAAATGCCTGTATATAGATATATTGTTCTACTAACTCATACAGGTTTTGTTTTTTGGGTACATTTTCTTAGGAAAAGATTATTTGCACTTGCTATATAAAAATGTGAATGTGTTTCAAAATGAAATGGAAGTCATTAGTCATATAAAATGCCTTCCTGTTTTCTCTTTGTCTGTAGCAAAACCCCCTCCTTCCTAGGAGGGCTTTTCTTTTCCTTAATGTAAGGCAATAAAAGGCATTTCATGTTTAAAAAATAAAATATATATTCTGTACTCAGATCCTCATGGAATTTTTGTGAAGGTAATTTACTATTGCATGCATGATATTCCTACATTGGCTCTTACATATATTACATATATATTTCAGGTGGCTTCTGTTTTGTTTCTGTGAGGGCAGACAACCATTCCTGAGAGTTATGGGGTGAGCAAAAAGAATGCTTTAGCCTTATCAGAAAATGTCTTGGTTTACTCTTAATTAAGGTCCAGTAAGCTGGAGTTTGGGCCAGTCAGTAAAAAGAATGTATGGATGCATCTGCACTTCTACAAAAGTTGCACAGATAAGATGCAAATTAGGAAATTCGATAGGTAAAAGATCAGGCAGGTAGAATGTGTGATCTACTTGTAAAAGCATAATAAATGTGATTCAAATACTCCATACCTTTGCCTTACTAGTTTTAGAATGAGTTTACTTTCAGGTGGATGGGAAATTTAGTAGGCAAATACATGGCATAAACACTCTTTACTGTGAAGGAGTAGCAAATGGTTAACACAAAGCCATACTCATACTGTTGCTAACTATTCACAGACTTAACATTTCTTCCATTTTTATAGAAGTTCTCATCTGAGAAGAATTTGTGTATTGATTCAGGGAGTAAACTACAATGTGTCTGTATCTGCTGTATGAGAAGTGCTGAAGTTACCTTGTGTGAACAGCCAGCTAAGTCCCAGTTAACCCATCAGAGCTGGGGTGGAAGGGAGAGGCTTTAGGACATAAGGCAGGAATTGGCTATTACCTTTTTGACTCTTAATAGCAAGTAGTATTGTAGAGGTGTAGATGCACTCCTATCTCTGTGCCAATCCTGTGCCTGCCTGACTGAGCTGCTTGCCTTTTATATCGTAGTAAGGGGTAGATCAAGTGTTACACTTTAATTCTGTAACTCCAACAAAGTTTATTCTTTGCCTACTGACCTGTAGAATAGCTTGGGCCCTCCACTGTTTGAAAAATGTAGGAAAAAAAATAATAATTGGAAACTAATGTGTCTCCCTGGAGTAAAAGCTCAGATTTAGTTAGGGGAAAGAAAAACAAGAAACAAACCCCAAAACCCCATCCTCTTCCTTCTATTGCCAACTTGCACAAAACTGATAGAAGGAAGGTAGATTTCATTAAGGTCTTTGGAAATGTTCTGTCTTTTCTACCATGTCTATCTTCAATATAGATGGAAAAAGCTCAGAACTGTTTCTGATGGTGTCTATAGGATTTGTAGATCAGAAGCTTTTACAGAAATAATTAAAATATTATACAATGTTATGGACAAAAATATATACAATCCCAAAAAAATGGTATCACCTTGCTCTGCTGAAAGTCCTTTTATTTTTCCTTTTAATTTCTCTGTGAAAATTCCACAGGAGAAGAGTGTTGTCTGCTGGGAAACACTGATTCAAAATATAGGAAATGCTTAAACATCTCCTTCTGAAATCAAACCTGACTGAAGTAAATATGAAAATGCCTATTGATTTCAGCATGCATAAGGTCATGGCTTTTGTAGGAACACCTGTAATGGCACAGCATATGCCTGAGTTCTACAGTGTGTCTTTTAAAATATGCCTTTAAAACATCCAGCGTGGTGTAATGGAAGCAAAGGGCAGAGCTGAACCATGCATCCATAGCAAGTACAATAGGAGACTCCAAGGGCACATAAGATGCAATACCACCAAGTTCCTTATCATATAAACTACTATCAGGTCCAGAGTGGCTTCATCCACCCTCATTCCTCTGTGAAAAGAGGAAAAAATACGCAGCTGAGAAACGCTGATAAATGCTACTGTGCCACAAGGCAAAAAGTAGTAGCTAGGACCAAGAGGATGTCAAGCCCTAGAAATAGGACTAATCATGGGAGACATAGGAATGTCTCTAAAACTCTTCAGCATTTATAGTTTTCCAGAGCTTGCTGATTTCCAAAGCTTAACCCAGATTATCAGTATGAAGGAAAACAAATGCAGTGAAGGAAAAACCAATAGATCTTCACAGGCAAAAAGTGTGATTAGTGAAAAAGTTAAAAACATTATTCAGGCACATGATGCTTTTGCTTTGCGATTAAAAAAAAAGTTTATTTCAAGCAATTAGTTTTGTGTTGGGGGAAACTTGAGGAATTCTGGTTTTGTGCCTACTATGTTTAAAGAAATTAGTAAACAAAGTCAGCAGATAGCTAGCAAAGGGGATCAGCACAAGTCAATTTATGAAATTGGGATTAACCAGAGTAAGAAGGAATCTGCAAGGTTCCTGTAAGTGCTCAAACATCCAAGGGGAATTTTCCTGTGGCATGTAATTTTGGCAATTATACTGTGGTTGTGCCCAGATTTTGTAATACTCCAATGCACATGCCTCTGCACTGACATGTTTTATCTATCGATGTCTAATCGGAGTTAACAAATGCTGTATCGGTGATATCTTCTCTGTAAAATACTTCTGTAAAAATTATGAAGCGCTGTGGTGTATTCCTGCTATTTCTTGGTGCGGAAGTGATACTCGTATATATATTTGTGTCGAATGTGTGACAGGTTTGTGTCTCACTATGTCTTTTCTGTCATCCAGTTATTCTGCTGGAGTGACCAGCAGCTTTTTACTCAGTCTGCATAGCCAGATTTCTTCCCACAAAAGCTAGAGTGTGACTGAAGAGGAGGATGTACGCCTACGTCTTGAGTTAACCTTGTCTTATGTTGCCGTCATGAGAAGGAGCAATGCTACTGCATCACTCTAACAGTAAAATAATTAGACACCATTTAAAAAAAATAAATTGAAGGTAGTTATTCTAAGAGGAGTGAATGGCAAGTGATGTAACGGGCAAGATAACAGAATTGCAGAGAAGTAAGTAATAATTTTACCCAGAAACATTTTGTATTCTCATAGTGTTTAGATCTTCAATACTCCAAATGCGTATTTCAGTTAGTATAGTAATGTCTTGCTGGTCATCTGGCAACTGATCTAAATATTTTTTAATGGGGTCTAATGGCAGCAGTCTTGCCAACACTTTGGACCTGAATATTAGTTTTACCTCTTGGCTATATTGCCAGATCTGCCTTTGAGGTGCGTGGTCTCCCTGATCTCTGACATTGTCCAAAGAAATGCAACTTTGTGTGGCTCTGTGTAGAAGTATTAAAGAACTGCAGGACATCCTTTAATAGATCATCAGTAGGACTGATGTTCAGTGACTTCAGAAGAAATTGGCTCTCTTCGGAGAAAGAAACAAAACAGTCGTATCGAATATATTTTGTCTTTTTTTCCTAGAATTTGAAAATAAACTTTCTGACTACCATGCATGAATGCTTCATCTTTTTATAGTCGTTCTGACATTTGGAGGAAACCTGTACCACTGCTCTTATCTAGTGTACTTGACATGCTATATGTTTAGAATCCAGAGTTAGTTAGGGATTCTTTAAAGAAGTAGTTTTAAAAGCTATATAGACATGTAGATGTGTAAATAAGAGCAGATTCTATGGGCAGTAGAAGATGTCTCAGGACAAGTTCCTTACTCAGCATTTAGTATTGACTAAGTACAATTTGGAAATGTCTTTTTTTGACATGAAATGTCACAAAGTACGTTTTGGAAATGTCGTCTTTTGACATGAAATGTCAAAATGAAGCAGAGATGCACACTATACGTAATATTTGCTTTTCAATGATTAAAATAATATACTGATGAAACTTTAATTTGAAGAAGAAAGGAAGTTCCAGTATCTGAAAACCTGAATTCTAGAGCTTTGGGAAGAGCGCTAGAGTTTAGGAAGATAGCTATCTAAAATTATGATAGTTAAATAAGATACTGAAGAAAGCCTAGGGAGTTTATAAAATTTGTGTCATAACTTCCGAATGATTAGATTACTTTAGGCTTAGTCCAGCAATATCAAATCAGTTCTTTTGACTTAAAGTTGAAATCTTTTAAAAGCTTCATCAATAGTAATAGAACTTGCCTCACTTTTCCAGATGAGACAAGTAAAAGTAAAAACTCTTAATCAGCTAAAATCAAGAAAAAATATCATGTGTGTATTTAAATAAGACCAGGGCAGAAGGGGGCAGTGGGACTGCTTTACCATTACTGAAAAGTTTTAAGAGTGTACATTTTTCCTGTTCAAATTGATTTCTAAGAACAGTATCTTAAAACAATGTTGGGCTCTGGAAATGCGGAATTCCTCAGTAATTTAACATGTTTTGAGGGCATGCCTAAATTCCAGCATGAAGCTGATGTGAATTTCACTTGGATTGGTGATTTTGTTTTTTGTAGAACTTGTTCAGGTATGAGAGCTTTTAAATAGGATGCGTCTTCGCTGAAATTACAAGTAAATGGATGTATAGTGGGGAATGAGTTGGTAAAGGATTTATTCCTATGACCTACTAAATTAGTATACTACTTCTTAGTAGTGTCTGACTGTAAGAGCAACTGCTTGAAATCGGAATGCCCTGTGTTCAAACTGGATATTAGGAAAAATTTCTTTCCTGAGAGAGTGGTGAAACACTGGAATAAGCTGCCCAGGGAAGTGGTGGAGTCACCATCCCTGTGGAGGTGTTCAAGGAACGTGTGGATGTGCCATTGTGAGACATGGTTTAGTGGGCATGGTGGTGTTGGGCTAATGCTTGGGCTTGATGATCTTACAGGTCTTTTCCAACTGTAGTGATTCTGTGATTGTGTTCCTTGTGTGTTCCCTTACCCTGTCCTGCCTTGGAGACCATGGGAAAACTTCGTGCAGCCCTACAGATGAACGAGGCAGCCTGAGAGCTGAATCCCAAACTATCAGCAGACAGTAGAAAATAATGATATTCCCGTTCTATTCCATCTGTCTCTGGATTTACACCCCAAACTTTCTCCATATGCTGCTCTACTAACTCTGATATAAGTGAATATGTGGATCCAGTTGTGGAGTCTGGGAGGGATATGATCAAGTTTATGAATTAGACCAATTGCAGAGCTGGTGGATCTTGTGCATTTTGAACTACATGGTTGTGGCAGGGGACTGGACTTAATAGTTGGGAAAGGCTTGTGAAAAACCGTGCACTGATGTGCGATGAGATATTTGGAAGCCAGAGCTTATAACCTAGTAAGGAAACAAACTGGAGTGTATACAACTGTGATTTAAAATGCTATCCTGTCTCTTATGAAAGAATAACAAGTTTTAGGATGTGATTGAAAGCCAGTGTATACAGAGAAAGTAGGTAATTTGATTTGTTTGCAAAGTGAAAAGAAAGTTTAGTCTTTGCTGTACATGTACTGAAAAAGGAAATTTATTCATAGCATAACTCCAAAAAAGTAAGTGTCATGACACCAGGGATGAACTGACTTGTATAACGTAAATTCACAGTCAAAATTGTACTACTTCATTTCTGATTGCTCTTTTTATCCCTGTTGGAACTGTTTTTCCAGTTGTTTGTTTCAGAAGATAACAGATACAGCAGAGGAGTGCTCTATTAAATGTTACCTTCAGGAAACACTGAGTAGCTTTAATTAGCCTCAAATGTAGCTGTAACTGTCTGCCAAAACCCTAGCATTTTCAGGGGTTGAAAGAGCTGTTCTTTTTCTTACCTTCATGTTCCCACCAGTAAAGTTGGATTTTACTCGTAGCGAAAATGTTCGTGAAAGTTATGTATAAGTAACACATTGACATTCCGGATTCAGAATTGTTCTGGTGTGTTGGTAACAGCAGTAGTTTTCAGAAACTGCCAACTGGCTTTTCTTGTGCACACACAGGATAAAACAAGAGTCATCAAACTTTATTAGGAAAGTTATTTGCTTTTCTTATATCAAATGTGATCTGAACATAACGGAAGATTATTTTAAGTCTCATAGTATTCATTCCAAGGCCAGTAGATTTTAGACTGTCTTTCAAACATTCAAGAGCTAACATTTCAACTGCAGGTATATGAATTTTTATGGTTTTCTGTCGTCTCGCTATTTGACTCACTTAGGCGGGTGAGGCTTAGATGGAAGTCATCCTCTGTCCTCAAACGTACTGCTTAGCACACCCAGGCATCCTAAACAGATGTCCCCAGTGTTTGTTCCCATGACATGTGTAGTAAAGGAGGGACGAGGTGGGCAAGGCTGATTTCAGAACCTAGTTCCGTGCATGATTTTGTGATGGGGGGAAAAGAAACTGTACAGCTACGCTGGAGCGGTGTCATGATATACGGACGTGTGCCACCTGACTCTTCTGCCGCTCGAAATTTCCTTTGGCGAATTGACTACGGTCTGTTTGTCCAATGGAAGTGTTCACCTGACTGTATGCTGTTCTGTCCTGCTCAGTGTGGTTCCAGTGCTATATAAAGCAGTTTCATTGCAAACTGCAGAGTATCCTTCATATTAGGAGAGAGCTCTCAGCTCAGACCTAGTTTCTTGCCATGATGGACTTGGAAAGAGGTGTCTGGAGCAGCAGTGCTGAGAGCTGTCCCAGAGGGTCAGTGGAGACCTGAACTTCTTGCCACTAAGAGGCAAGGTGTGTAAAGCTACCAAGCTGACTGACAAAATTAGTTTTTTGATGGCTCCCAATCGCACGGTTAAATTAGGACATTGCAGTTCCTTGAGAGTCAAATAACTTTTAAAAGCAAATCCCCTGTGTGTGGTGTTGCAGAAAAAGGGAATGATGAAGAGAGGTTTGTCTTGCTTCTCCACATTTTAAAATGAAAGCTGCAGTGTAAAATGATGCATGGGGTTTATGCCTATTTGCACAAATACAACAATATTTATGTCACACATTTCTCTGAAGTGTACCTGAGGCAAAGTGAACACTGAAATCTAATTCTTCCTTTTGCATAAATGTCTAAATCCTGTCGTCGTCGTCTTGAGTTTCTCTCTTTCTGCATCTTAAATGCACCAAGGATCCAAAGAAAGCATGGGAATATTTCTACTCTAGTAGCAGCTTTAAGCATGAATACTGTACTGGTCTCTATGAAGCTGCATTACATAAACATAATTGTTGATCAGATTTTTGAAGCACTTGCTCCATTTTTATCTAGTCTTTTTTCAGGTTAAACATCCTTTCTATTAAACATGATTATTTACATGCCTGTAACAGTATGAAAGAGAATAAATAGTTCATGATCTGACCTATAAATAAATATTTATTCTTGGTAAGATACTAAGCCATTGTGTGACTTGGGAAAAATAACTCTGCCTCCCTTTATTTCCTGACAGCTGTGAAACAATTCTACTTCAAAAGTCACAGGATTTGAATTTCAAAATAACTTACAAGCTGGGAGCAGAGCTTTAATGTTTTTAAAACATTAGCAGGGAAATAAGTGAGAGGCTGGAAATGATTCTAGGAAGCGTCAGGAGAATAGTAATTTTCATTTGTACAGGGCTTTAAAATTTTGACATTCTTCTTTTGGAAGAGTTGGAATGAACACCTTAGTTTTCTTGGAACAAGATGGAGAAAAAACCCCAAGCCCAACACTCCTCAGAGACCCACACATCAAGTCTGGCACCGGTTTTGGCAGCAGAGCCAAAGTGTGTATGTCACACAGGAGTGTGAAAGGATCCTTTCAGAGATTACAGGGAAGAGTTTTCCATACTTGAGCTGTTACTGTAGCCCAGATGACAAGTCACGAGGGGGAATCAGTCCATTGCTTTGAAACTAGTTCCTGGGTAGAAGAATCAGCTCTGCCCAGTTTATATGATTTGGCTTTAGAAGTTATATCAAATGATTGCTTTTGTTTAGTTCTATGGGTAACCTCCCCTTCCCTATTACATGTGACTTTTTACATAGCTGTGACCATGTGTCATAAGGCCCAGGAGGAGGACGGCACTCTTGGCAAAGCACATTATGACCGTTAGGAATATATCATGTGGGATGGTAAGGAATTGAGGAGTCCAGTCTTGCCCTGATATTTGTCTGTGCTCCTTGGAAAGCTGATGAAAGATGTAAGGGACAGGCAAGATAGTTTTGCTGGTTAAAAAGGATGTTAGTGGAACTGTAAACCATTAGCTAGATGCTAACTCAAGGTAGGATAATGAAATGGCTAGTCTGTGACTCTGTTAAGTAAGAATTAGAAACTAAAAACAAAATTAGGCTTGTCAGTATGGAACTTCTCAGACAAATCTGCTTTTGTTTTGTTTTCAGCAGAGTTCGAGGTCTGGTTGGTAAAGACAGCTGTGTCAATATTAGATACTTTGATTTCTCTGGGGCATTTAATTTAGTACCACATAACAATTCAATTTAAAAACACTGCATTATGTAGCATTAACAGGCTACACAGCAGATGGATTAGAAACTGGCTCACTGACAGGTATTAAAATTAAGTTGCTAATGGAGAGAGATCAATGAGAAATGCCATTTTTGCAATGGTTTCCTGGGGACCAGGGCTACTTTATATTTTTATCATTGATCCAGACATTGATGTAAAATCCCTACTGGTGAAATTTTCAGAAGACTTAAAGGTCTGTGAGGTAGCAAATAAGGGAGACAAGTAATTAGGGAAATCTGAATCGCGCCATGCGACATTCAGATGTTGCGATGGGTTAATGCTGCAGTAGTACGGGGGTGCCACGTTACAGCTGTGATTGCAAATGCACGTGACAACCAAACACTGATGGTAGCCTCATGCCCGACCCGCTGTGGACTTGTCTAACTCTGCTACATGTCCCTCTCTAGCAATTCTCCCTTCCCTCGCCAGCAAAACCTAGTCTGAAGCTGCGCTGTGAGGAATATGTGGGTCATGGGAAGAAAAAGGTGAAAAATGATGTTCCACTGCAGCAGTTCCTATAAATAAAGCCAAGCAAAAGATGGGTCTCTCATACAGAATCACTAAGGTTGGAAAAGACCTGTAAGATCATCAAGTCCAACCATCAACCCAACACCACCATGCCCATTAAACCATGTCCCACAAAGCCTTGTCCACATGTTCCTTGAACAGACAGTGAAGTTTTTTGGGGCAAATTAAGTCAATCAGCTGGAGAAAGAGAGATTATCTTTTTTTCCTCTTACCTCTGAAAAGTCAGTGCCCCCTTTTCTCAGAGCTGCTTGGTAACAACCTGCTGGAACGTGCTGTATGCTGCTACTTGCATTTTTTATATGAATACCAAACTTACGTTAGAATGGAGAAAGGTTGTTGTCGGAAGGAACTTTGTAGTCCAACCTCCTGCTCAAGACAGGGCAACTTTGAAATTCGGTCAGGTTGCTCAGAGCCTTGCCCAGTTGAGCTTTGAAAATGTCAAAGGTCGGGATCTCCCTATCTCCTCTGGGCAACCTGTTCTAGAGTTTGGACTGCTCCAGTGAAGATTTTTCTCCTTGTGCCCAAAGGGAATTTTCCATTTTGCGTCTTGCAGCTCTTGCCTCTTGTCCTTCCATTGCACGTATACAAGAAGAGTGTGAACTTTTTGAACTATATATCAGCTGTAGCTTTAGAAAGGGAAAATTGTTTCCCTTCAGAAAGGGAAAACTGTTCCTAGAAATCTATTTATGTCCACTAAAAATTCTACTTCAGTGCATTTGTAAATTGTAGTTCTTCTAAACGGACTCAAAAGGAAGAAAATAATCTCTCTAAGTTTTCCTCTGTCTTATTGTTACTATTTTTTCATCTATGCAATGATAAATGCTACAGTCATAGGGTGTGCTGTTGTTTTCCATAGTGTGTTGAGGTTTATTTTGTAGGTATTTACTCAAGGCACAGTTCTGCATGATTGTGTAAATTTTTGCTTGTTTTCTTGTGTCAGCAACAGGATATTGCCTGATATAGATGGATAGGTGCTCTGGGTGTTATAGTCATTAACTTGAATGGTGTGTATATATGGTTTTTTTAATGCTTGAATATATTAATATTAGCATACCTCAATGTCTACATTTCTAATTCTGATGGCTTCTGATAGCACTATTGGTACTTCTCACTGATTTAATTTATATCTACAATAAATAGTAACCCCTAAACTACTTTTATTTCAGCAGTGGAATTACCCTTATCTACATTCACGCTCTCTACAATCTTAATGTGCGTAGAGGCAGCTCTTCTCACTCCCTGCCCCCAATAAGAAGTCATTTCTTTAGCTTCTCTAGCTGTTTTTCCCTCCAAGCCCTAGTTAAAGATCTTTCCTATAACTGGGTAGTTCTGAAAGACTTATAAGATGCGTTGGGCAGGAAGCAAACTTATGCTTCTCAGCCTTTCATGAGTTTTAATACAGAAATGTGGTATTTCATATATAAGAAAACATCTAAGAATAATTGGAAATTTAAAAAGCTGTGGAAGGGGATAATATGATCCTGAAAACACAAGTGTCACAGTTGCCATCCTAGTGTGTACTTTACGAATGGCAACTTCACAATCATTGAGACTGGGATTTTTCAGAAAGGAGAAACTGGGAAGTTGTAGTATGAAATGTTGAATTGAGTCAGACACAAAACTGCTTTGCCAGTTTGGTCTGTGCATAACACGAAATTCCATTTCAGGTGAACCATGTTATTAGACTTAGTTTTTTCCACTTCAAATTTGTGCCCCAAACTGTTCCCATTCTTTAGGGTTAACCATGTTTTGCTACAGTTAAATCTAGTTTGACCATAATTTTGACAATACAGTTGAAACTAAATTGTTTAGTCTGAAAGGAACCTACTGTAGAGTTATCTTCTGCTTTTAACTATGTAAATACATGTATATACATGTATACATATGTAACTATATATGGTTCAACTCCAGAGAAAGCAACATAAATCTCTGGAAATGTCAACACTTTGAGTTTAGAGTTCTTAAATACAAAAAGCTGAAGCGTGTTTGAATGAAACAGTATTTTGCAAGTTGTGTATGCAACTTGTATTTTACTCAGCCTTGGAAGCGTATAGCAATAAAAGTGCTTGAGTATCACTTAGGAATCTGGCACTGTGAAAAGGAAGATTATCAGTTTTATTTTATTCCTTGTGGGTCCCTTCCCATTCAGGATATTCTATAATATTTCAATTTTCTTTTTGTTAATTCAGTGTTTATGATAAAGAACCTGTCACAATCAATGGAATCTTAGCTTCATTCATACTTTGTAATTTCATATTATGCTTTGGTTTTGGATCAAAATTTTGGAATTAGGCCCTGAAAGTTGTAGTTAGGAAGTATGTAGGTGGCTAAGGCATGGAATAAACCCAGAGTCTGCTTTTACTCTGGTAAACTGTACTAAGGACAGAAATGGTACAAATACTAATAGTAAAAAATTCCATCAGAACTGGTTTTCAAAGGCACATACAGGTTTAGCTGAAAAATCCTTCCAGTGAAAAATATGGACTTGCCAAGAAACCAAACACCCTTTGCTTAGAAGTTTTGATTTTATAATTGAAATAGACACATATCTGTGAAAAAAATCTTCAAGGTATTTGATGGGGGACTATTGACTTTCTGCCATCTTCCACATTCGCTGACAGTTTGAACGGGCTGTAAATTCTCCACCCAGACTACGTTTTTTGTTAGGCTGACTGAAAGATGGAAGCCCTGGGTGAACGTGCTCCTCTGGCTGGGGAGCTGCGCCCAAGGGTGAACGGGAGAAAATGGGAGAGTCAAATGCTGAGAGTCACTGGGGTACAGTACCTGCTTTTAAAATAAAGAAATACATTAGCTGAATTAGACTTTGACTTGGAGGATGAAATTTTTTTATAAAGCCAGCCCTCTCTTTCTACTAACTCTAGTGGGAATATAATTGTAATGTGCCCATTTAGGAGCCGTTTATATTGCTTTAGTTTCTGTTGGACTTAAGACTTTTAAACTTAGGTAGCCACTCATTAATAAGAAGCGAAGCACTTTTGTTTAATACCTATTATTTTAAACTGGACATACAGATACATCATTTTTACAGATAGCATTTAAATTATTTTACTGCAGTTTTGACATATCTCATTCTAGCTGACACTTTTTTCAGCTTTCATTTGTCTTACTCAGAATTTCATTTGCATGGAGAATTTTTATTGGATAGATGAAGTATATTTAAAATTTGACCTAATTTGCTATATGTTAATTTGTTATTCACATTTTAAATCTTGCTCTAAACTGATAAAATTATTTGTTTTCCACATGGGAAAGGATTTTATGCAGTTGAAACACATTCTTTGTTAGTAGAGAGTTGTTTTGGCTTTCTTTTTAATGCTCTAGGATTTCTGGTCAGATTATTAGTTGTTTCTGGGTGAGGAAAAGACTGTATTTGAATGGCTGTGCTTTTAATCCAAATAATCCTGGTCTCTAAGGAGATTAACATAAACACATATAGTTGCTTCCTTTTGCCTATGCTTCGATTAGTTAGACTATAAGACATCTCTGATTTATAAAGAGCAAACCAGAAAAAAAACTAAAACTCTGAAAAAGCAATGGCTAATTAAAACAATAACTGTTGACTGAGAAAGCAACACAGACTGGGTCAGAAATGGATTATTTATTGTTTACAACACAGACTGGGTCAGAAATGGATCGTTGTTCACATAAAAGATAACCCAAGTTTCTATTTGCAAGCCTATGCAAGTTGCTGTATTGACGTTCTTGCACAGCCCCAGTGAAAGTCTAAGCTGGGTAATTTGCTTGAGGAACAAATTTCATGTGAAATAACCATGCATTATAACTGTCGATGAGAACTGCTAGTTTGTGAGATATAGCAAACAGATATCATCTTGTAATTGATTGTGCTTATGCTGCTATGAAATTAATCTAATCTGTTTTGTGGCCTGAGTAAACACTGATGGAAGAAATAGTCGAAGGGGATGGTTATTAAAATTTCTTCTAAAACAGTAAATATTGCCCTTATTGATGAAGAGCCTTGCATGTAAATGTTATATAGTTAATTTACATCCCTCTTTTAGTCTAAGTGCTCAGCTTCTTAATTTGGTCTCTCCTAGACAAAGAAACTTTTTCTTGTGCACACAACTGATGTCGGTACTAATGTAGCTCAAACAATGACACTTTTCTTGTGAGATGCTAATTTGATGCCTAATGTGTCATTAAGGAAGTTTCAACGCTTATGGAAAATTAATTCTTTAAGAGCTGCTACAGTGGTATGCATATATAATGTCATATCTCTGTACACATATTACTGCTGCCTTCAAATAATTGGCACAGTTTTCTGCCACTCTTAATACCTCAAGCAGCACCTTGCTTTGGAAGTAGCTCTCAAGTGCTTCACCACATCAGTAAGTGTCTCACAAACTTGACTGGCAAATTGTCTGAATTAGTGTGTGGTCCTGCTTCAACTCTTGTTGATTCTTTGCCAATTGTTTATTTAAGGTATCACAAATATTGTAGGGTTCAGGCCAGGGTAAAATACAAATGCGTATGGGATATCTGGATTTAAAGGAATGAAATAGTATCAGCTATTTAATACTTCCAAAGAAAGCAGCAAAAATTTTGGGCTATGTATACACTGTATAATGGTGGGCTAAGGCATGAAATATAACTCGAGCATGATACTTTTTCATTAGTCTTCCCTGAACAAGTTAGATTCTGCACAAGTTCACAAATTGTTTTAGCTTGAAACATACTTTGTGAAAAGTTTTGTATGGAATATTTTAGCTAGCTCTCCATTAAACAAACCAAAACTCCAATCCAAAACAGAATGCACAGAGGATTCAACCCAATGTCAGTCGTTGAATAGACTGAATAGTTTGCTGAAGAAAAGACAGTTTCTAAGCATGAGGTGTATTGACCATAAGATGTATTTTCATTTACTTAAAACAACCAGAAAAATCCATTCCTAGAAATGGAATGCTCTGGTGCTCTATCATTATTACTCCTGGATAGTTAACTTTAAGGTATCTTGGGTCTCAAATTAAATGTCAAAAGTCATTTAGCGCTGAAAATACGTCTCTGCCTAATGCAGAAAGCAAATAACTCTGGCATATTTTCCATTTGCAAATCCTGTAGCAGTGCCAGGAATGGTAATGTATCACAACTGCTTTTCTGGCAAAAATCAAACTAATAAAATGCATTCTGTTTTTAATAATAATACTTAAGTTCTTATATATGATATTATTTTGCTAAATAGTTTGGAAAACTTGAAGTAAAAGACTGCATAAATATTTGAATGCTTGTTGGAATATTCTTGAAATCTAGGCAGCTCACTCTGCAGCACCTTGATGAGCTGCTGGGAAGTTGAGATTTCCTAGGGTCATTAAGATAAATTGTAAATTCTCTTGCATACGCCTGAATCCCAAGGTATACTCCATGTGAGTGAAACACTAGGGAGCCCATACAGTATAAAATACCAGCTACTGTCCTCCTATACTCTGAGCTAAGCTCCCTATTCTGAATTGGCTTTGTACTTTTCATATTTTTATATACCACCAAAAGGGCAGTGATTTGAAGGAAGGAAGTGCTGATAAACCCTTAGAGTCCAGTCATCGTATGGATTCTCACTTTCAGACTTTACAAAGGTTACAGAGAAGTGGAAGAAGACATCTCAAGAAAGACAGGGGACTGGCCCTCCGAGTAGGCAAGCGACTCAATGGGTTATTGCAATTGGATTTTATAACTTCGAAAATAAAGAGCTGAAGAAAGTGAAATAAGACTAGTAGCGAAGATTTCCATTGGGGCTAGGGTGTGAAAAAGTAGGCTTGGGAGTGTGATGGACTGTTGTTGCTATCATAAGTATGAGGCAGTGGCTTTCAAAGGTTTCCCACAACAAGTACTATTTTTCAGGTGAGGGCATTATACCTGTGTGCAGTGCTCCAAGTAGAAGCTTCCTACTCCTACTTCATGATATATATATAATATAACGTTATTTTATCATGTAGCCAGAATGTCACAGGGTAAGCTCATGAGATTGAGGTTTGTTTAAAGGCATTGAGTGGTGAAGAGAAGAGAGCTTGAATTCAGCCTTCAATTTCAAATTTCAAGTCAACTCCTCTGCCAAGCAAATGAAAGAAATGGATCATGTGGAAACTACCCCCTGTTCTCCCTTCTCTTCCTAAAGATAAGAAAAGTCAAGTGATGGAAAACTGAGGTATATTCTTCCAATAATAGCTTCCTCTTCGGTAATTCCCTAATGCACAGTCAGCCACAGACTGAAGTCCAAGGCACAGAGAAGTGGTTTCAATAATGCCACTTTTGCTTTTGTCTGACTAATAGCCTGACCGTAATCTGGTGTGATACATAAGTTGGTCTCCTCTTCAGTGTCACAGAGGCATCCATTGACATCCCAGTGGCAGTTTTATGCCAGGATTAAAGTCTTAGCTGTATTGCACTGCATATGAATCCTCATTATCTAGTTAAAGGCACTAGTTGTAAGAAACATTCTACAATAAGCTGAAAGAGCTATGCTGGCATTTGTTGAAAAGTACTATTTTCCGTACTTGGTGGCAGATGAGAAGGTCTGCAAATACTATTGAGGAAGGACTTAGACTGAACTTGACAAATTGAAGTGATAAATAAGGGATGCAGTTCAAGAACAAAAGCATGTTTCTAGATCTAGGCAGAAGCAGGCAAACGCATGAACTCAGAACAGGCAATAGTTGTGGTTTTGGGGATTTTTGGGTTCTGTTTGTTTTTCTAAGTCAGGTTTGTAATAGGTCAGAGGCAGGACATGCAATGCTATGTTGCTGCAGCAACATAGTTAACCAGCAAAGACAATCGGCCCACCTGGCTTTGTGGACAGAACATTTGTCACTTGCAGAGTAATCTCATATCCCTTCAGTACCAGAGCGCAGTTGTCCACTTTGAGTATGGATTAATTCTTTGTCTGACTTTGCTAGATTGCTTTTGTAAAGCTCATAGAAGGGGAGCAAGAACACCCTGCTGTAGTGTTGAAGTGGCTTCACCTCGACTAGGGAAAGGAAGGTAATTGCAACTGTTTTTAGGTGAGTCACTAAAATCTCTGCCAGCCCTGAGTGTCAGGGATTTGATGAGGATCTGGTTAAATAACAACAACCACCAACCAAAACAGACAAAAAAACCCCACATAAAAAGAAGCAATCTTTTTTTATTATTGGATGTCTTTCAGGTAGGCTTAACAAATAAGAAATTATATCAGGATTAATTCAGTCTACTAAGAGGCATGTAGAGATGGGCCTATGAGTTCCCTTTTAGACTTATTTTTTCTACAATTGTATGTAGCAGATAGTGCTTACCTGTGTGGAGTGACTATATACAATTAGGAGGAGCTTAGTTCTGTCTTTAGAAGTGGGTAATGGAAATGCAGTTTATGGTCCCTTTTAAAAATGATTCTTGGTACTGGTAAAAGAAACATCATGAACTACAGCAAACACACCAGTTCTCAAACACATGGAGTAAAGGGTAACCATAAGTAACAGCTTCATTGTTGTCTCTTCCAGACATTGCTATACCTTTTGGATCAATCTTGAATCTCTCAGGCAAAGTGTTTGCTCATACTGGCAAATAGTTAATGTGGAGTTTGAAGAAATAGCTAGGCATATTTGCAGGAACTTCTGCACATCAAACATTTTCACAGTTGTAGTATGATTCTCTCCCTACATCCACAAATGCCCTCCCATTTAGTTTAGTTCAAATTCATTAGAGTCTCACTTCAGTTATATTCCAACCTTACAGCTCTGAGAGGCATAAAATATTCTCCTTGATCCGTGACAGATTATCTTTTTTGTTTGGACAGTTCATAGTCCTGGGAGTGTATTGGATGATGATTATCATACAAGACTGGAGTCTGTTAGCAGCCTAAGCAATTAGCAGCTGGGATATTCTGCTGGTTTTTAGCCCTGTTTATTGGCCAGTTTTCTGGCTAAACCAAATAGACCAAGTGTACTACTTTTTTCTTAACTATCAGCTAATTTCCAGAGACATACAAACATAATATAACTTCGGCATTTAATGCAAGTCGGATGACTACTAGGTTCTGCATCTGTTTGGAAGATAGATTTGCATTCCAGCCTCAGGCAGAAAGTGATTTCAGATTAAGAATGCACAGCAGTGGTGCTGTAAAACCCGTGGAGACACAGAAGTGTGCTCATAACCATTTGACATGGGAAGCTCAGGCTGTCAAACTTTGAAATTCCTAGGGCTTGGTGATCTCTCAAAGAGATTTAAGGCCCGTTCTAGAATTAATGGTTGAGAAAATGAATAAATGGTCATCTGTGGCTTGCTGGACAGAATCAGCAGAAGGAGCATGATATAAAATATAAATACTTTACAAAGAAGCTGACTGAAATTAGCCAGTAAGATTTCTGTTATGGTGGTTTTTTCATATGGCAGAAGACACATTCATGCACAAGAAAGCAAAATGGGAGTGGGGAGAAAAGAAACACAGTAGTTCTGTGTTGCAAAGAAAGGCCATTGCTCTGTTGCATAGATGCTTGATGCTTTTAATGTAATGGAAATAACTGGTCGATTAAAGAAACAAAGCAGATACAGAAATACCTTAGACCTTCCTATGGAGAAATCGGTCTTTTACTACCTATAAGAGTTCAAGGTACAATATCCCTGGTTTGTGCTGAATTTCTGTTTCAAAATCCAGCAGTTAGCTCAGATTTGGAAACCTTCTGCCAACTTGCTGTGTGTACTTAGTTTGCACGGGCAGAGCTGGTGCTTCTGTCAGTGAAGAGTACAAGCATATCACTTAGAGATCTCAGGGAGTTGACGTTGCAATATCTTCTGGTGTAGAGTGAAGGTGGGGGGAAGGTTTGAATTCATGAAGTTTTGTTTCAATCATTTTTGGAGAAGTGCATCATAAAGGACATCTACATTACGTTTTATGCTTTGCTTTTATTGCTCTTTTCCTGAAACAACCTATTCCAGTGAGAAGAAAGAAATTGGAACGTACAGAGTAAAACCAACAGGGTGAAGCATTTAAAGCTAAAGGTTTTTCCTAAAGAACACAGATTAATATGGACAAGGAGTCATTTAGTCCAGTCATTTAGCATAACAGACAACTGATGTAAAGAGACATTTAGTCTGGAAGGATCCACGGAACATCTGTACCATATGTCCCTGCAAAACAGAAGTCCAAAGTGCTCTCCTGAGAGCCTACAACAAAAGTGAAACCTGTGGTACAAGAGACAAAAAGCCAAACCCTATAATTTTTAGCATTACAGGAAGACAGGAGCAATGAGAGCATAAGCAGTGCACTCAGTCCACACAAAACAAAGGGTGCTTATAAGTTACTGTCATGATGTGATTTTAGTAGGAAACTCATCAATGTATAATGAGGTTCATTTTATAGTTTCTATTTACCTGAGTTTGTCTCTGCAGTATAACAGAGAGGTTTTTGAGTATGCCAGAAGTGTTTGTGTAGTCCCCTCTGACACAGCTGAAGCTCTGCTACACTGCTACTGTCTGATGATGGAATTTCAGTGTATAGTTCAGAAAATCAGGTATTTCCCCTATCCTTAATCTCTCTAGAGGATTGTATAATACTATATATTTTACAGTATTCGGAGAATAACCATGCTATTGCCTGTTTTACATAGCAGCAGGTATATAAAGTAAGCCCCCGAAAATTCAGATACTCTTTCCAGGTGAACAGATGTTAATGTCTTCATTCAATTTTTATTTCCAGTTCTTGCTCTGCTAAACTCCCACTGAAGTCAGCAAGTCTACCTAAATAAAGAACAAATAAAAACTAAGTAAATGCCTTAGGTTTTGTTCCAGGGCAAGGAAATGACTATTGGATTGCTGATCAGCCAAGCTTTTCCACAGAGAGCAAATATTAAGATTTCCATATATTAAAAATTCAGTGTGTCTAATTCAAAATAAGTCCAAAACTATCCACCTGTGATTGATTGAAACTCCCATTAGAAACGCAGGTAAATGTTTTAAATAGTACCTTTTATTTCTGTAATGGCTATGCTTTTGGAGGGGGAAAAAGATGGTCATATAGTTCAGATGTGTATGAACTAATAAATTATTATATAACCCACCTATAGCTCCTATAACAGAAAATTATTATTTTGCTCATTTTCAGAAAGGTTAAAATTGAAAAACAAAGTCATACATGTATGTTCTCTAAACAGTTACTGTTTCTTGGTAGGTATAAACTGAAGCATGCATAGTATCGCCCTCAGACACTGCGGTATGGGTCAGTGTTGAGAAGCAGCTTTGAACTTGGTTATTAAACAAATTCGGGACAATGTTGGTTTGATCTGGTTTAATTTTGTAACGCAGGAATGATTGCTATATAGCCTATGATACCAGTTTGCAGCAGTTCTCCTTTTCTTGCCACTTCTCATGTTGGTGGTTTGAGAGTGAATGTTTTGAAAAGAAGGATGTGTATTTTCTTTCCCTTTTTCAAAGTTCGCAAGTGAATGTGCCAGGAGTCTGGTGGTAGAGAAAGCAAGGGGTTAAAGAGCTTCCTGTATATTGTGCTTTTGTCTGATGCTTCTTTTAAGACCTCTGATAGATGGTTTTGTTAGTACTTTCGGTTAGCTAACTGTGAGAGCAAGAGTCCTAGATTAAAATGAGAGATTTGTTATAAGCTAGTGATGAACTGAGGGCTCCACAGACCTCCTTGCATTTGTGTAGGTACACTCACTTAGACTTAAGTCTGATGTGGTTACACACAAGGGATGTGCTCGCTCAGAGACAGAGACTGACTTCCGACCCAGTCTCAGGATGCAGTTATTGTAGGGTCGTTGAGTGCCGACACCAAAACCAGCTATACCTCAGTTTTAGAGGTTCTGTGAAACCCAGGCAAATCAGTGGTAATCAGGGAGATGAATTACTGCATAACTGACATGAATGTACATATTTGCATTTATTATACAATCTAAATGCAGGCTATTCAGAGATTTTTAGTGTATGTTAATTATTCATTGAGTTCAGATGTTAAGCAACGCTCCATTGCTGTACTTTTTAGAAAGATAATTAAGGTAACAAAACATGGAAAGGATCCAATAAGAGGTTCAACCTTTAAAGCTTTCATCTAGTTTTGAGAAATAAGATGGCAGTAATAGCTAAAACCATGCGTCAGCTTCCCATCAGGGTGTTTCTTCGCTAACATAGATATGAAAGTTAATAGCATTCAATGTTGACTTGGATGTAGCTTTAATGATTGGGTACTGTAGCTGAGGGCAGTTCTGTTTTCAGCTTGTTTTCAGCAGGATTGTATCACACCATCTGATGTGATGCAGCTTCAGCCCCCGAGTGCTCCTTGGTATTTTTTCTCCTGTGTTTAATATTTAGCATGCAGAATCTAGGATAGGGAGCAATCCTATCAGCACTTCACAAACAAAATTTGCCAGTCTTTTTTCAGTGGGGCCCAGTGACAGGACGAGAGGCAACAGGCACAAAGTTGGTCACAAGAAGTTCCATCTAAAGATGAGGAGGAACCTCTTTACTTTAAGGGTGGCAGAGCACTGGAACAAGCTGCCCAGAGAGGCTGTGGAGTCTCCTTCTCTGGAGATATTCAAAGCTCGCCTGGACGCATTCCTGTGCAGCCTGCTCTGGGTGACCCTGCTCTGGTGGGGGGGTTGATCTCCAGAGGTCCCTCTCATTCTGTGATTCTGTGAAAATTGGTGTAAAATGAATGGGGGTTCAGCGCATCAATTTTTGTAGACTCCAACAGTTGCCGCAGTTGGGAATGAGCAATTTAATTCATTATAGCTCCTTTTGTATTCTTAACACAGAGTTATTGTATGTACGTCAAAGGCGTAACTCCAGGACATAGTCCGACAGTTTACATGATGATCAGTGCAGTGAATGTAATTTCAAAAAATGCTAAGAGAGAAAAGATTGCCATTTGGTTCAATGAAATACTTCAGAGTAGATCATGGGATCAGAATTTTATATGAAGCATTCGCCTATAATATTAAACTTGATTACCATAAAACCAGTTGATGCAGTCTAGTTTGATCTTGAAATGGATAACTTGTGAAGCACCGATTCTTCTGTCCCCAAATTTTGGAAGCAGCTGTATCTATTTCAAGATTGGTTGTGGTGGTTTACCCTTCAGGGCTGCAGGTAGTGCAAATGCTAACCTAACAGAGCCAGAGAGCTGCCTCTTGGGCTTGGGTTTTTTTGGTGGAGAAGAGAAAGACAGGGCCAAGGCCTGTTAAACTGTGTGGTTTACAGCTATTCACACATCCTTATCTCTAACTGGAGTGCTACAGCTTCAGCAAACTGTTTTGCCTGTAGGCAAATCATCCCAGTTCAAATTTTCTCAGCATGCCTGGGGGTTTAACATGAGGTGAAACTCAGGCTGTTTACATTTGAACTTGCACTTGTCAATATGAGTCTGGGGATCAATACCTGGATTGCCACCTTCTTTACTCAGGATTTTATCTATTTTAGTTACGGGTGAATATGGCAGAGTGCAGATCAATGTGCTATGCTTAAAAGTGTTTAAGCAAACAACTCTCTGCTGATGGCCAGATACTGCTGCAGTTTCTAGTTCTCCACTCCATATCTAGACCTTAACTCACCAAGTTCTTGCAACGCAGACACTTAGGAATTGCAGTTGCAGACTTGAATTGTAACCGCAAGTATCACTCACACATTTGTTGCCTTAGGTTTTGTGTATGTCTCTCAGGAATAAATATATAACCCGTAAGCTTATAACCTCTGCTCTTTTTTTTTTTTTGCTGTTTTGATGAAACAGAAACAGGAATAGAAGGAAGCCCTCAAGCATGGATCTGGTTATCTTATTCGGTAACAGGCATAGAGCATGACAAACCAGGGTCAGCAGCGCAGCAGTGTCACAGGAGACACTGGGTAAAACCTCCACTGGTGTCTCTCACGCCCCGAGATTGGATCCATGTTCCTGAGATCACACGGGCTGTATCTGCCCTGAACCTTATTAGACCACTGCAGCAGGACCATCCATGTGCCAATGAGCCCTTTGAAATGCCTCCCTGTGGTTTTGTTATTTTAACTTCATAACACATCAGAAAGGCCAAAGTTCTCATTTATTATTTTGCTGCTTCTTAATAGAAGCAAGTAGTAGTAGCCTGGGTGGCAGTTTAGAGTTAAGTGGAATAAAAATTCAGTGTACTGCTAATGGCTCAATACAAAGGCCTCAGCTTTTCCTTGGCTTTTTTTTTTCCTGGGGTAATCTCTATTTCATCTCTACTACAAGCAGTGCTTTTGGCCTATTTATAACTGCAGCTGCCTGGAGAAAGCCTAAAGGAGACGTGATCAAACCAGACCGTACAGCAAAACACATTATATAAACATGCAATTTGTACCAAGGAATAATTTGAAGTATGAGGGGGAAATGTCAAGTACGATGTCTGAAAACCAATTCGGCTTAAAATTCAGCACATTATGTATATGTGGCATTTGCCAGCTTTGCATTCATCCTTGGAGGGAAGGCAGACATCAATCATACCTGCATGTCAACTACTGTCAACAATGCTAAACTTCTTCAGTGGATTTTCTCCTCTGGCACACATTCATTTAGAATATATTAATGTAAGAACTCTTGCGGTGATTTCTTTATAGGCAGACAAAAATTACTTCACCTCATATGTTATGAAACTAAAGAATATCTGTAAGTCACTACTGATGGGAGTTTCCTTCCATTCAAATGTTGCTGCATATTAGGAATGACTTTTTCTTTCTTATTATTAGAACTCTTTGAAAGGTTGAGCTAGAAGGGACTTCAAAAGATGAACTTACCTGCTTACATGCTCTGAAACAAATATACTGAAAGCATCCCTGAGAGATGTTTGCAATGCTACGGTTAAAAATCAGTTTTCCTAATGACTAAACTAAGGATTGCTTCCCACCTCCCAAATATACAGTGATTAATTCCTTTCTTCCTCAGTAGAGATCTATTGCTTGCTATCCATTTAGAACAAATTTTACATATTTGGGAATCTGTCGTGTGACTTGACCTTGCATTTTTTCTGAAGTTAATAAACAGATTCCTGCAGCCTTCCTGCTTGGGTCAGGTTTTGTAGGCCTTATTCCTATTGATACTTTCTAAGCTTCTTTTAGTCTTTATTCATTAAATTGGGGTGCCTGATGCCAGACACAACATTTTGGCTGAGGTTTATTGGGTCTAAGCGTTGAGTAGGTAGAGTCTTGTGCACAGTAGTATGTTGACCTGTCTTTGATATTTTCATATACTGAATTTCTTTATGTACAGTGCCTGCTAATACTATTAACTGCTAATACTACTATTAATCATCACCACTTGTATTGTGTCCACCCCTGCAGGGCGAGGATGGGGCTCTGTAAAGAGGATCATTGCAGGGTGAGGGCAGGGCACGAGGCAGGCGGGCTCTGCAGCCCTGGCCAGAGCTGGTGCCTGGGTTGGGGACCTGCCGTACCATCCAGCCGCCCTTTCTGCTTGCAGGCCTGGCCTCCTCCCGAAGTCAGTCAGGTAGGTAGGGGAATGCTGCTGGTGCAGGTCTTCTCCAAGCCTGGTGTTAAAGCGGGAATGGGGTTTGTATGTGGCCTCACCCTGTAGGACAGACCCAGCCATTCTCGCTCTGCTGATGCACAAACTGGGGTTCAACATGTGGCCCTTGCTTTAAGGGGAGAGCACAGGATAATACTCTATATTTAAGTATGAAATATACAGATGCATCTGTTTTATGGTATGTATCCTTGATGTTAAGTGGACATTTAAATAGATTTGGTTGGATTTAAGTGGATTTGGTACTTACTCATTTTTGACTTTTCACTGTTTATAGTCAGGCTTGGAGCAGACTTTGATAAATGAAACTATAACAGTTATTTTAAATTGCTTTAGTCACATAACTACTGCCTATTGAGCCTTCATGTGCTACATAAGAGTGCTTTTAAAAAATACGTAGTCTGTTGTAATAGGCTGTATTATAAATTCTGTAATGCTGGAGATGCTGCATGCTCTCGTGTTTTGTAAAAGGGGTAGTAGGAGTGTTTGCAAAGTCCTATGTACTTATTGAAACTCTGAGGGGTAATCGTGTTCAAACAAGAGCATCAGAACTTGGGCAGCTGTGTAAAAGAGAAACGAAGTTCTGCAACTTTTCTTCTTCTAAAGACAGTGTTTGATGTTTGTTTCTTTTTTTTGGCTGGACCTGAAGCCTCCTCTTTTTATTTAACAGTGGTCTATTACATTCCTCTGGAGTTAGCACGCTTCCTGTGGCATTCCATCATCATGTCAAGGTGGTACTTCACAATATTTTTCAAATTTTCTGCCTCATACATCAAACTATAGAATGTTATCGATAAGGCACAGCTGTCATTCTGTAAAATTTTTAGCAATGGTCTCATTTTTATCTGACATCTAGAAATACCTAAAGTAATAAAAAATCATTTCTACCTCATATTTGCTTTGGTACTCATTCTGTCCCTGTCAGTGTCTATATGTTATAGCAGGCGAGATTTATACGTCCCCTTACTTGGCATTCTGTGAGGGCTATGCACAGAACCCAAGACTGTGAAATTATTCCTGTTTTCAGGATAAAAAATAAAATATTATTTCAACTTGCTAAAACTTCCATTGAATGTATTATAAATGGTCTTTTTGAACATAAATCAACACTTCATCGAATGGTTTCTGTTCTTCACATGCTCTTTTCTGTACAGATTCTCACATTCTCCTGTTGCTACAATTCTGAAGATCATTAACTTTTGCAGTATTTTTTACAGAGAATGATTTTATACAGGAGAGGACAGGATGTCAGAATCTGCCCTTTATTTACTATTCAGCTGAATTGTCATTTATCATCTGCAAATTCAATCCTCTAAGTACTTAAAATCATGATGGAGCGAATATAAAATAAATCTGTTGTGTTTTAAAGTAGTAATTTGCATTAAACCCAAGATATATTGTCATAATCTCATACAGCTGAAAAAAATCCCCAAATCTGGGTTCCAGAGCTTTTAACAGTTAACTCTGTTCAATGCTACTTCCATGCAGCTGACACCTTTCTCTGATCAGTAAAATGTCATGTTTTGAGGGTCATCTGTTTAATACCTCACTACGTTCTTCATGAGCTGCAGGTTAACTTCAAAGAACATAAAGGATTGACATCTCTGTTGGCCTGAGTCTGTAACTCATTTGTTAAATCATGTACGAAACATGCGTAGTAGTACTGAAACAGTCGGAATTATTCAGTTGTGGGATCATTAATAGAATTCTAATAGTACTGTACAGTAACTCCAGCTGTTTCACAATCACGTTGACTCCCACTTATTATTGACTCCCGTATACTGGTGCAGAGTGATAAAAAAGACTTTGGAAAAGTTAATGCAAATATTGCTGGGTTAGCCCAGTGGCTCTTAGTCTGCGAGGGTACACAGATTTAAATTTATTGTTGTATGCAGGCACTCTGTCCAATATTAGCAATTCAAATAAGGAGCTGCGCTTTATACCAAAGAGCGAGAACTTGTCAGGGTTTCAAAGTTAATTAGACTAAACAGACAATTAATTACATCTTATTAAAATGTAAAGGACCTGTGACAAATTGCACTAATTGCATGTTCTTATATATCTGAAGAGGTCAGGCTACTTAAAAAGTGTGTTGTTAATGGAAGACAAATGTAGTTTTATATGCTCGATAGGAATATTATAAACTGCATTATTTATGACTCTGGTAGAACACTTAATAATTTTATGCTTTAAATCAAACTGTTCATTAAGCCAGGGAGTCAGCACACAACCCTGAAAGTAGTCCGTAAAAACCTGCTGCCAATGTAATATTAATTTGAAGGTCTGTTGTTTTTCCCCCCGCCTTGGCAATATAGAAATGCTGTTATTTTAAAGTATGTAAACCCTAGGGGAATCTGAGCGCTTTGAAGTTTTCCCTTACTCTCCCAATCAAATAGCACAACAACATCTTATATTATTAATATTTTCCAGAATTATGTAAAAATCAACCTCTCTCAGGTCTAAACTATTGTAATTCTATGTCATAATTGCCAGTAAAATGAAGAATGAAATAGTGGAGAATAGGACAAAGAATGCAGAAGAAACGTGAGGAAACCCCCCAAAAGCTTTGTAGGTTTTGCTGTTAAATGTATGGTCACTATTGGATTTTTGAGTAGATACGCTATATTTAAAGTACTGATTATCTTCAGTTTAAATGAGTTAGAGTAAGTGTAAAAGCTGCTGGATTTATGCATTGCAGACGAGCCAAGCTAAGACTAATGCAAAAGTGAAGGTTTGCTATGATGGAACAAAAGGGAGATGCCATTTCAAATCACAACTAACGCAGAAGAACACAGAATCGCATTTAGAAACCCTTCGTCACAGGCTTGGGAATACCTGATTTCTTAGACTGCTCAGTTAGGATAAAAATCAGTACTAAGAAACGTATCTGGAGTGAAAGCCAAGGACACTGCAGTGATGTTAAATATAAAATGCTTGCACAGGGAGGTAACCATACTTACTAAGACAGACATTCAAAATCACCAACTTTTCTAGACACTTCCATACCAGAAAACATGGATGACAGTGTTAGAAATTTTGTGATATGCTGAGAGCATTACAGATGACAAATCTGCAAGAGTAACTTTAATTTGAAGTAGTGTGAAGAGCTGTGATGTCCATGAGCTTCAGGATTTTGAGGGGGAAAGATGATGTGCCTGGGTATGATGTCTAGGATACGTTTCATTTTCCTTTGGATCTTATCAGTTATTACATGACAAGTTTATTCATGAATTCTTGTACCTTCCCCCCTGCTAAATTAATGTCTAGGTTTAAAAATATTCTTACTGTTTACTGATCTTGGTAGTTTGTAAGAGTTGCAGGAATCCAACTATTGTGGGGCCTAATTGCTTTCAAGTTGGTGAAACTTAGATGTTGTTTTCTGGATGACAAAAGTGTGTAGTTCTTGATGAAGCATATTGTTTGGGCTGAAGAGATACCGGTTTCAAATCTCGGCAAAGACTACAGAATAATCTTCAGTCGGAGAGAGATAATTTTGATATGGAAACCCTACAGACTTACTGAAAATTAAATAACATGAAATAAACACCACAAAGCCAAACAAACAAAAACCCCCAAAAACAAAACCCAAAAAAACAGAACAAAACTTTGAGTGAGATTAATAAGAGGATTTACATTCCACTCCTAATAAAAATTATTCTACTTTGTTACCATCCTTTTAAGCTGGCAACAAAGCATTTCTGTTTTCTTCCCAGTTTGAATTAAAGGAATAGTTTTCGTAGGATTCAGGAGAGTATCTTAACCACTGTGGGATATTGTGAAATAGGTTTCTTTCTCATCTTTCTGCACTTGTCCAATAAATTCCATGGAAACTATGACATTTATAAGGAGAGGAATTGAAACCTTTGTGCTGTGGCTTTCTAGGGAATATTGCCAAGTAAAAAGATGTTGGGCTTTTTGGATTTTTTTGGGTGTGTTTTTCATTTTTTGGGGTGTTTTATTTGTTTAAAATCCCTACACCTGGTAAACATATGAAATTGCTTTGGCCAGCTCACCCATGCTGAATTGTGTGAGGTAGATTCAGGACATATTTAGGAGAGGATAATTCAAACGTATAGCAAATACATGGTTTGATTGCAGCATAACCACCTGAAAACAAGTTTTCTATGCTATGTTGTTTTACATGTTGTTTGCTCTGCATGAACTAGCTATTATATGTAACAAGTCAGTACGTTATATAAATTAGAACATTTAAAATCTTGATTACAACTCTTTTTCCTGAATAAATTTTAGAAGTCGATGAGAAACTTCTACTTTACAAGAAAGTTGCACTTTTAAGTCCATTCCATTTTGGCAATTGTTTTGATTACGTAGTCTTGAATTAAAAAAACAGATTCTGGATTCAATGCATATTTCTTTCTAAATTCATAGGCAGCGGTGTTGCTGGAATGAAATTCATGTAATGTGTCTAAAAGCTACTATCATTTGTCTGTGTTTTCTCTGGCTTTGCACCAGTGGTCATGTTTCTGCAATATACTTTTCTTCGTTAAACGGAGAGGCTAAAATCATCTTTTTGATTAGCTCAGATGGATAAGAGTAATGTCCTAATTTTATTTAAAGAATGAATCTATAGATATATTTCCTAATGGCTTAGTTGTATCAGAAGATAAATTATGGTTATTAAAGTGAATACAGTAATATAGAATGTAGAAGAATGAGAGAGTGGAAATGATCAAATACAAATGGACATATTTTATTACTGAGAATAATTTAAGTGCTTTGAACCACATACCTAAGTAATTCTTAAACAATCTATCAACATAGGGTACAAAATACCTTACTTCAGCAAGATATTTAAATATAAATCTGAGATTAAACATGTGATTTTTATAGCCTCTGGACTTAAAAAAACCTATTCAAATATTTAAAGTGAAGGTTTTCTTAGATATTCTCCTGACCAGGGAAAGCAGAAGGCCAATCTGGTTTGACACTCTGTTTATTTTCTAAACCTCATAATTGGTTTACCCAGTATTTTGCTATGCTGATATAAACGTTCAGTCCATGTACAGTGCTGTGTCATAGTTCTCCTAACAAGGAGTACATCAGAAAAAAAAAAAAAATTTTTTTCACTGCTATCTCACATTTGTCCCTGAGGGCTGTGGTTTCATTGGCCTATGAAAAACTTCATACTCACCAATGTCTGACAAATCTTGCTGCTACAGAGTAGTGACACAGAACCAGATGCTCCAAGCTTCGTTCTTGCCATCAACAGTACTTGAGCTGCATCCCTTGATGTTCATGATTTTTCACATGAATATCACCTTAGCTGGCCTGTGGCACTTAATGGTGGTACTGAGCTTACATTTGCTTCTAGTTAATGAGCCATCATGGAGTATTGTTATTGTTAATTAGTCTGATTTTAACCACATGTGAAAGCCATACAGACTCTACTTTAATACAAACTTATGATAAAGGGTTTTTTTGCTATGAGACCATCTCTCCTTAATTACCCTATGCAGTAGCAAAGAGAAATTAGCTGCCTTAGAAACAATGAAGTTATGTATGCATAATCTTAATACAATATTGGTAGGAGCACCTTTTATAATTTCATGTTTTCCCCAAGAAAGGGCATCAGCAGCAATCTAAACTGGAAATATTAGTATACCCTGCACAGAAACTGTGTATAAAAATGACACCTTAGTAGGTTGAAACAGAAGTCATTGATAGAATGAAATCTTCCTCTGAAATGATCAGGTTATACTCTCCAGTATGTAAAGCTTACAGATAGCTGCCAGAATAAATCCGCGTGGAGCGGAAGGAGGAAACTGCTGCTCTCTGAATGACAGCCTCCGGCCGCGCTCCCCAGAGAAGTCTTCAGGACCAGTGATGATGAGTTTCAGGGTCTGACAAGGATAATAAATTGATCCAAAATAACCCAAACCTGGTGAACCCTTGGGTGTTCTGCACAATGTGTGTGTTTGACAGGATTTCTGAGTTATACCTCTTACAACCAGGGAGGGAGACAAAGGGCTGGCTGGCTTAACCCGCGTGAGCGAGTGTTACAGTGCAGCTGGGGCTGTGTTGTTACATGCTGCTCCTATGACCTGGGGATTGAGAAGGAAAGAGGTCTTCTCTGGGCAGAATAAGGTGAAACAAAAGGTTAAGGAGGGGGAAGAGGATGACCATATACTTATAACAACACACTAAGCAGAGGAAGACAAAATTCTGAGGGTGTGGAGAACAGTGCGATAGGTATATCAGCAATGTAGGGTTTGACTTAGTCAACCAAAGGAGGAGAGGAGAGTGTATTAGTGTACCTACTCATTCAAATATGTAATGCATACATGAGTTACTGAGTGAGTTACTGACATACTCATCTGGGACAATCTGGGGGAAGACTTGCATCTGACAGCTTGCTCTTTTCCTTCTCCATTCTGCTATTGCACCCCCAGGACATTCCGATAGATGCTTGCCAACACAGCAAAGATTACCTGCTATGTAGTTTTGAGATCCATTCTTTTAACAAAGTGTGTCTTTCACTTTCCCCAAAGCAGAAAAATCAAGGTGAATTTTTCCTCTCTTCTCTTTAGTGGCTCTATCAGTTGTGAATTCACCTTTGGTGAAGGCCAATGGTGACCTTTCTGCAGTTCCCAGTCCTAACAGTTGTTTTTTCAGCATACATCTTGTGATTTTTTTTTTTGTCTAATGAGAATAATAAGCAAAAGTTATTAATAGATGTTTATAAATACTAGACATGGCAACAGACAAACCATCTGGGGTATGGCAGTTTGGGGGGTGGAGGGGGGAAAATAGCTAATTACTTTGACTTAAAGCTGGCTTTGGATTGGGTTGGAGGCCAGAGAGAGCAAGCGAGGTACAGTTATTGCTAGATATGCATTTTTAAAATTTGGTCAGTAATAATATAGACAGACATAAAACATTCATGATCTGTGTGGTATCTATTTTAATTCTACCACTGTAAAAGTAATCCTGAATGTGATGACAGTACAACAGTCTTAATCTCATATTTAGTGGTAACTGGTTATATAAGGCAAATGAAAGCATTACAAGTGTAGTGGCAATACGTGCTACATCTATGTGTGTGTATGTGTATATACAGTATTGTTATACAATTTACTACAAAAGGGAATAAAGTTATTCAGACACACTCACACAAAGTCAGTCTTTCTATTCCAGATATTTTCTCAAAAAACATTGTCTCTTCTCATGGACAGACAGGACGGGATATTTACGTTTCCTGCAAATCAGTTTGCAACCAGATGGATCAATTTACAAATTCATAGATAAATTCTTTTTTATGTAGCGTCTAACAGTTCTGTTCGGAGTTCGCTGCTTTCTCCTTCACAGTATTTCACTTCACCACAGTATTGCAAATTCGTACTGAAATTCATAGACATGTATAATTTCTTGTGATGGTCTCTAGAGTACCAATATTCAACTAGACAATGGAAAGAAAAGTAGGCAGGTATAAATTTCTCCTGTCCATAACCTGCAGAATGTGTTCAAAAAGTCAAAGGTTTATTCTGTGTTTACCTCTGTCTTTTCTTATTCATGCAAATTCAGACTGCTCACTTCCTATGTGGCATAAAGCACTTCCTAATTTCCTGTTCTATTACATTAATCCTTAAACCAAAATCACAGATAAATTTGTAAATAACATTGGTTTACTGATACTTTTTGTTGTGGGATAGCAGAGGTTAAAATTACCATTTGAAATAACTGGATGAACATGATCTACCAAGTAATCTTTAGAATATTGTAACAATATGCATGCATCTCAGTGCTGGAGGGAAGTAGTTTTTCCCTGTTTACAGTAACTTTAAAGACATTTATTCTCCATGTCCTTAAACTGAATGTATAGTTCAGTTTAATGTCCTCATTTCTGCTTCTGCAAAAATGGTCTCTTGACCAATACGCAGCATTGGTTGTCATGGGATGCTCTGTCTGGGTGCTGTGACCCAAGTACTGCCATAGCTATTTGTCATTATAAGGGATAAAATGTTTCTTTGTGTTGCACGTGTTCAAAGTTTAACTACATGAGAATTTCACTGTCAGGATAAAGCCCAAGTGTCATTTGGCAAATAGTGTGAATTCAGATACGGAACACTTGATTCCTCTTTCAATTTATTTGTGTTCAAAAATCTCTTATTTCCATCTTGGATTCTTTTCTCCCTTCCTAAATAAAGTTTTTAATGATAGTCTGAAATTGTTTCCTTAAGCCTGGCAGACATCTGTAGCAGCAACATGCTGAAATTATAATTGAAATGAGGAGCTGTGATCATCCTTATCATCTGCATATGTCCCCACATAGTGAGCATTAATTTATTCTGGTTTGCTATCTTTGTATGTTAAAACTGATTCATACTTTGTAAATATAATCAAAGACAACAGCTGCCCTCTTCTGTATCTTTAATAAAACTGAGTCTTCCCAGTAATCTTTTTGTCTGGAAAAATTACTATTTCATTCCAAGACTAAATATCTTCTCTTCAGTGTCAGTTTGATGAGTGGAATAAACCGTTTGAGTCCAGCTCCAAAATGCTTCTATTATAGAGACATCAGTAGGGGCTCCACAGTTTAAAATTGCAATTTGATTTCCAATAAAAGCAGGACTAAAATCTCTCCATTTGATACTTTAATGGTTGAATGTAATCTCTAAATTTGGCACAATAGCTCTTCAAGGGACAATTGAAATTTCTATCTAGTCTTCCAATAAAATATTTATAACATTCTTCAGTAGAAACATTTCAAAAGGATCTTCTTAGAAATGCTACTTCGGCTCTCATCTGTCTTGCCTTCCCATAGCTAAGTGAACGGTAGTTCTCACAAATTTCCAGGTGATGACGTTCTGACGGCTTTTTTGGCATCGGTCTTTTCAGAAAAGTTGAGCTCCTAGTTCTTTGTTTGGGGATAGCCTTGCTGAGTTTGGAGAATAACCAATAAAACTTTCTCTGTTGATATTCTTGAGGCATGGTGCATTAAGGCAACGGAGTCACAGGGGGGAATTTCATGTCTACCAATGTCTTAATACAGAAGTTCATGAATTTTACTACGTTATGCCTGGTAAAGGGACTCTCCCTGCTGAATGTAAAGGGAATTAGCTGTAAAATGAATGTGAAGAGTCCATATATACTTAAATATACAGGGTAAAGTTGACAGATTGAATAAAGAAGACAAGGCTTGCTTTCATTTCTGTGTTTTCTGTTTCTTTAAGACCTTTCCAATCTATATGTTTTTATTATGTCTCTCTTGTTAGTGCCCTGCATCAGATGTTAGGAAGGCGAATAAAATCTTTTATCTCTTGAAGCCAGTAGAAAATAGAATTAGTGGGACCCATATCTTGCCTCTCATTTCATGGAACACCTCCCTTGTAGTAACTGTTTTTAAATCATTGTTGTATTTCTTTTAGTTTATTTTTATGTATTTGGAAATTTGGGTCAGTCTGTCCTGGCTGCTCCTTATAATCTGAAGATAGAAAACCTGATTTCTACAGAACAAAACTTGTCTCTGAGCAAGAGAACACACATGTTTATTGATGTATATTTAACATTTTCAAAACAATGTGATGATACTGTAAGCTTTCTAAGATGGAAAGGTACTTTAAAACTTGACAGGCTTTTACAGAGACTGTGGAATAGTTGGGCTCTATCAAAATCATTGGTCAATGTCTCAGAAAACAGAATCTGCACTTTTAACTGAAGCGAGCAGTTTTTCATCTCAGAAATGTGTAGGAAAGTATTTGGTGCAGAAACACTGACCACCCGTCTAGAACATCCATTTTACATGGCATTTATAGTAGCTTTTCTCCATCCCTGTAGCATGCCCTTCCTTATTGTCAGCAGGCTAATACCTGCTGGCTCTGTTTTTCCTGGTGTGTACTACTCTAACTGGGAGGAAGGAGGAGAAGTGATGTTACACTCTGAGTTCAGCAGGATCCAAGATCTGGGAGAGGCTGGCTCTTGCAAAGTCCTCAGTCTGTGAGAGGGAGAAGCTGGCTCCTGGTGAGTGGGAAACTCAGTGGTACTTAGGAGTTAGGTACCGCTGCCTCTTAAACGAGCATTGAGATGAGTGCATTTCCTTACAGAAGGAGATAAGCAAAAACTTTGCTTCTGTCAGGTCTTTGCACCCTGTGGGCTGTTAAATTCTAGTGCAGGGTCTCTAGCACCTTAACTGGTGGCCCACAAAAAGCTGGATGGCTGCATGTTGAAAGCTCCCCTCTGATTGCAGGTGGTGCGCTGTATGGTATTCCTTTCATGTGGCAGGAGATGATGGAGGATGAATGTGGTAGGAGCAGGTGTACACAGCTGGGAAACTGCAGTGGGAAAGGCAAAGAATGAGTTTCTCGGTGGACCGCTGGTGCAAGGAAATCTTTGAGAACCAGTCTGTTGACTGGCTCTGAGATTTCTGAAAGTCAAGCCAAGTTTGTCCCCTTCTTGTTTTCCACTCACTCTTGTGTTAGCTAGCCCAGGCTTCGTAGGAAGGTGGGCTGTGTAATGGATAGGTGAATGAATGAAAGCAAAGGAGACTTGTTCATTAGGCTTTGAAATAATGTTTTCATATTTTTAACTGCATGATTTAAAAGGTTTTTAGGATGCTTTCCACCACCAGTTACTGAAAAAACTAAAAAGTGGTGGGGCTGTGTGGCTGGAGAGCTGAGACTTGCATTACTCTTTTAACAGCCATTAAATAATGTATAAAACCACAGTAACACAATTTAAAACCCTTTAAAAGAAAAACAATCCTCTCTCTCATGCCCCATACTGCCTCAGGTTTTTAATGGCTCTGTGAAGCTACTTCAGTCTTACCTGGCAGAAGTTCTCTGATTAGCTTCTGGTGATAAACTTAATGTCGCCATCAGATCTAAATGACTGTGAATGCAGAACTCTGTCATTTAAGGAAGTGATGTACCTACCTGTCTGGTAATTCACAGTATATGAACTCTTCAGCTGGTGTTTCCACGTGGGTAATGCTCATATAGCGCTTGGTTGCAAGGTTTCAGGAACCGCAGCTTATTGTACTGGAAGCAGGTCCCCCCTCTCTGCTGGCTATAGAGCACAGTCAAAAGGCATTCATGGAAACCATTTCCCAGAATTAGTTTGGTATGTAGAAAGTGAGATGTGGAGATTAAGTAATTAAGAAGGAAGAATGAAGTGCTCCTTCAGACCGTGGCTAATGAGGAACTTCAAAACTTCAAGGATCTTTGCTCTGAATCGATCAGCTGTATGTTTCTATTCAGTCTCTCAATGATGTCTGTAATACCTGTTGTCTCTCTTCCGTATTGCTAAAGTGACAGCTTTCTACTTCTGTCATAAATCTAATAAGAACAGTCTCTCAATGCAGTCCAGACAGGCTGTCTTTCTTCCCTTTATATTGGAAAGGTTTGACTAAATCTACTGCAATACTTGAATGACTTTACAGACACAGCAGTATAAGAACATACGGATGATTTTGGTTTTATTTTAATAGACTCTGTAGGTGTGATGCTAATGTCCACAGCTGCTAAAACGTTACCCCTACTTCCATTCACAAATCTACAATGTACATTAGCAAGAACCTTGCTCCGATTTGGAAATTAGTTGGCAGTTGTTATATGTTTCTCCTTCCTTTATGACTGAGAGAAATAGCAATAAAGGAGCCTTTGTCAACTCTATGCAAAAATAAATGAAAAATTAATGGCTAAGGCTAACAGCACCATCGAAACACCTGCCTCACTGATCTAATGTTCACTTAGATAAGCAAGCTGCTTGGGTGAGAATGGTAGGTATAATTTGCTGGTATGAAGTCAGAGGCTAAAGCTTAAGAGTGAAATAAATGTAGACGTGCATTAGACATTAGAAAATCCTCAAAAGTCAGTATATAATGATAGAAATTGGTCAGTAAAATGGCGTAATTGCTGTATGAGATCCAAGGAAAATAGCCTTGTAGCAGGGAGATGAGGGAAAGAGGTGGAGGAAACAGAGCACATGTATAAATGCTACACACATCTGCAGTAAAAATCAGATCCTGATTTACATGTGAGATGGGGAGGATAAACAAAGCTTGAATGTGACATTTTTGCCTCAAGCCAAGTGGCACAGAATTTCTGAAGAGAGTGGGGGTTAACTTCAGCGGCATCCCAAATTTTAGTGGTTTTAGAAAGGTACTTTCACACGTTTATGGAGATGCATGGAAAAGGTCTGTTTGGCATTTGGGAACCAGGGAGTGAGTTTCCGCTGTAAGCCTTACCACATCTGTTTTCTCTGAAGCTCTGTTAAGGTTTGCATTGCTCGTAGTGCTGTGGCTACCCTTACTAAGAGGAAAACAGAATTATATATGTATGCACCCAAAATAGACAAAAGAAGATACTGAAACTGTGATTTATGTTTCTCTTTTTATAAGGAAGAAAAACTACTTCTGCACCCAAACAGTTCCATTTTTGCCAAGAAAGGTTGGACCAGATGATTCTTGAGGTCCCTTCTGATCTGGTGGTCTGTGATTCTGTGATTCATTTTATTTGGGGTTCGTGTCCATACTAAGATACGACACAATGGTGTAATGGAAACCAGGGCTATAGGCCAATAGCCAAACTCTGTTTTTTATAAAATTGTCTGCCTTTCTAGAGCTTCCATGTACTTTCCTCCCCCCAGCTCCAGTGGCATCGCTCCGTGTACCTTTTGGAGGCTTGCACAGAAAAATAAGAGAAAGAGCTGTGAATAACACTCGAGATGACTCAGGCTTTTATTCGGTATCAACGTAGCTAATCTTCAGAAAATAACTTCGCTGAAATGTGGGTTACCTATAGTTTTTACTGTTCTTTTCACTGTACCTGAAGAAAAAGAATTTCAACTGACAGACCAATCTTTCTTTTTAATGACATGAAATATAGGGAGAAGGGGAATTACTGCTTCCATAAATCACGGCTGATGATTACAAAGCTCTATTTAAGGTCTAGGCCTTTAGAGGTATATTATCAGAAAACTGCAATGCTAAGCGCTCCGATACTAGGTATTATCTTATGTCTAGCATTCTATAAATGCCACGAACTTTGATTTAAAAGGATGCAGCCAGGTAATTGTTCAGAGTTTCTAAACTTTTGTTTTTACTTTCCAGATTTTTAATGCCTTGAAAATGTACTTTCTCCCCCTATTGATTTCATCCTTTCCCATTTGGCAACATTGATTTGTTTTCCTGTCTCTTAAATGTAACAGAATCCAGGCAAGACTGTTTTTATTTAACAACTTCCATTTAAATTGTACTTTAATATATTCCTGCAGCAGCATCTTCCAATGATGTTAGCACAGCTCTGAGGATATTATTTGATAGTGTGCTGATGAAGTCAAAAGAGGACACAATATATTATTTTTGTGCAAACCACTAAAAAAATAAGTTTTTACCTTGATCCTATTTTCAGTAGGTTTGTGATGGGAAGTTTTGGAGTATCTTTGAAAATGAACAACTACTTAAACTAAAAATTTTTGAAATTAGGAAAATCAGGATTAATTTTGTAAACCCATGTTGAGCTATGATTTCTACAGATAACTCTAGCATCCACTCACTTAACTTTAAATATATGAGCAGTCCCCTTTATCACCTAAGTTTAGTACTTAGGTCCATGTCCAATTCTAGATGCCCACATAAAATATTAAGTACATTTGTGCATATTTCTAAGTCTTTAGGCTTTATTCAGCTTAGCTACCCTTTGAATCACAAGTGATTCCCATCGCTATAACACACGGCTAAGAGAAAATGATACTCCCCGCAGCTTGAAATTTGTGCCTTTGGTGACTTGGCAGGTGTATGCAAGATACTGCAACGAAGAGTGAAGTTCTGATAGCTCGGATTTACTCAAGACCTACAACTCTTAAGTCATTATGGGCACAGAAAGTCTGGTTTAGGTACTGTGATAGGCACTATGAATATCACCCCGATACCCATAGTGAAATCTAAATTTCTTTCAGCCTGCAACTGTGAGTGGATACAGGGAAAGTTTGTCTCCTTGAAATGAAATTGAGAATTAGCATGAACTCTACACAAGGAATCACTCAAAATGATTCAAAATCCAGCTGCAGGTAGATGATACCACCATGGACATAAATATTTCTGATCATATACATGCCTTAAATTCTGTTTATTTCTTTTAAGCTGGTGAAGATAAGTGCCTTTAAAAAAAAAAATAATCTGAGATTTAAGTTCTAAAACCTATCTGCAAGGTGCTCTCTCGTTATGCAGTAGTTCATTTTTTTTAGAGCACTTACCTAGGAGGTCAGGACACAAATTCAGTTTCTTCCTCCCAAGGCAGCTCCATAACTCCAGGAAAGACTAATGTATAGTTAGTCTTTGATCACCCTCAGGAAAACATGTGGTCAGAAAGAGAGGACAAGAAAGACTGTGACTGTGTATCATTGCCCAGTGGTTAGGGCATTTAAATGATCAGGGAGCTCAGTGGGGAAGAGGAGTGGGCTTTAGTTTCTCTGCTTTGTGAAATAACAGCATTGTTATTGTACCTGCCTACAGTTCATAGAAACCTGCTCATGCAAAATACAGTGGAGTCCTGAGAGCGATACCAAAGTGCATTTTTTGAGGAGCAGAGTCCTGTTATACCCTGAGAAAGTCTGTAAATCCTTAAGCAATGTAGGTAAAGGAATTTCTCTATCCTTGCTGGGAGAATGTATTTTCAGATTTGTTGACATTATCATAGTTGGCAGTTTTGGACTAAGCAAGGGTACAACTCTAGGTAGTCAGGAAAAGTTGAATTCAAAAGCACGGAAGAGGTGCAGAATTCTCCTACACCATGCCCTAGAATAGATGGGGACTGAATGGGAGTTGTCAGAATGACAGGTTTGGACTTTCATACTCAAACTCTGTAGAGCTTTCTTCTCTCTCCTGCTCTCTCCCTCTCTCTGTTCTTTTAATTTTCTAGATCTGCTCTTCAATGCTGTGTTGAAAGGATGGCTTTCTATCAAGAAATAAAAGAATCAGAAAATCCACTGAATTTCTGTACAAACTGGGACCTGAATTATACCCCTCAAATTCATCTGTACACCAGAAGTCATGATGTCTGTTACATACTCATTTCTTTACCCCAAAAAAGTGCTCCTTTACATACATTCCCCAATATTTTCACCTGTACTACCAAGGGGTTTATAAGATGTACTGGTGTAGTGAGAATGAACGTGAAATGAAAAATGTCTGTGGAACCACAGCCTCGCTGGGTAGCACAAGCATCAAAGTGACCCGTAGGTTGTAGCTTTATGAGCGCTTTATGCTGGCACACCATCAAAAGAAGCAATCCATCTTTTCCTCTCTGTTTCTTCCCACTCTCTTATTTATGCCAGTACAGTCGTCTTGGGGAGCAGTTTGGAGCTGAAATGAATCCAGGAAGCTCATCAGTCCCCTTTAGGCCTGATGGGTTTTCTGATCTTGTTCACTATAACTCCAACAATTCTAATGGCACAAAGGCAGCATTTTAGTTGTAGGTGAGTGGCTGGTAGGTCAGTAGAGTATAAATCTTTGTCTTTAAGTGAAATTCGTATCTTATTCCTGCTTAAAATACTTCTGAAACTGTTTCTTTGGATCAGCACCTACTCTGTGTATAACCCATAAGAAAGATGATGTTGGGGAAACACTGTCACTAGTGTCAAGCACAGAATTTCAGTGTTGGCTTAGAATAAAGACCAAGAGGTGTCAGACTGGGATTCAAGACCAGGTAGCAAATGCACCATCCCTGCCTTAGAAACCATTGTGGAGGACCTAGCTCAGACTGCACAAAACTGTCTGTAGTAGTTTCTCTACTACGGAGTCACTTAAAGTTGTATTTCAGAGTAAGGAATTTGTAGTGATTTAGCTTCACTTGGAAGGAATGTCAATCAAATAACAGTATTTCTCCTAGTCAAGAAAAAGTTTGAGTTCTTTTTATGCTAACTTGCAAAGAAATAAACTTGTAAGTCTATACAATATTATGTTATTACTCCTGCATGGCAGTGGTAGGGCTGGCAGGCAGCCTACTCTATGCAGTGCAGGCATGCCACACCGCATTGCAATGGAAAATCAATTCTCAGCCAACTGTAGTCAGATTGGAAGGAATTCAAGCACAGTTAGTGTTCTGAGTCTTAAACTGCCACCATGATGTTTTTGCTCAAAGATAAATCTCATGAAGATATTAGAGCAGGACTTGTAAAGACTGCATCCGAGAATAATATTTTTATTAAGGGTAATGTTAATGCCATTTCATTTGAAAATAATGAGACAGAGAGAGAAAGCAAGAGAGACCTAGAGATAGATCTCAGAAAAATTAGAAATCTCATTAGCGAGATGCTCACTGGTGGTGTGTGTAAATGGAGGTGAGATTAAGGAAGAACATGATGATGTATTAAAACAATGAACACACAAAAAACCATAGAGCTAGAGGCAATGATAGTACAGTTTATGAATAATAATAACATTTCAGCTTTTCTGATTGCATGTGTTCCCTGGGCTGTCTCCACAGTGAAAGCATCTTATTAAAGTACTTTTGCAATTGGCTATCATGTTGGTCTGATAACATGGCTGCTGAACAACGGATTTTATGCCGCATAGTTTGCTATAAGGGCTGATGAAAATAACATGAACATTATTACTAGGATTAACTCCCTCTTTTGTCTCATGACACTGCAATTGATGTATCTGAATTTTCTGTGTTTGGGAGTAATCCCTTTCCTTTTCCAGCCATACTTGATTTGACAAGCAGTGGTATAGCTCCTCTTTCCTGTGCTTGCGTAAGTAGTTGATGGGGGGAATCTCAGTCCTTTCCCTCCTGTTTTAAGTTTGGAGAGCCTTGATTTAGATAGCTGCTTTGTAAAGGCTAGATGATGTCTACCAGACCCGGTCTGAAGTTGCCTTTTAGGTGTAGTGGGTTTCTTGCACCTCCTTTCATATGATTCAATGGGAACCTATAAAAAATGGACTTGTTTTCTTTTTCACAAGTGAACATTTTACTTCACATCAGCACTGGACCGAAATCACTCAGTAAATAAAAGATTTATACTTTAGTTAAATGACTAAATATAATTAATTTATGATGGTGACAGCTAACTGAAACACTAAAGGCAAAAAGGTACTACTTGTGGTTTGGTCTTAAAAGAAAGACTGCCTTTAAGGACAGTCTTTAGGATACGGAGTGAATATACATTCTGCCTTGAATTAGGACAATGTTTATGATGCTGTTCTTTAGCCTGTTAATACCATACCTAAATCAAGTGCTTGATGAAGCTATCTGATTCACATCGTCATTTGAAGAATCCTCTTCTACTTTCTTTCTCTCCTATATCTATTTTCATGATTTGGGCAAAAGCCCCCAAATCAGGCCTTTCTTGAGTTCGCCTCTAATGCATTTTAAACAGTGAAACAGTTCAGTATTTATTCTAGTGTGAATGTATGTAGAAAAGGCCATTTTCCTGCAGATACTTAATGAATGAAAGAAAAGCTTTTTTAACCTTGAATGTCTTTAAATGAAAACTTAATAACTTTTCTCAGTAATCAGTAAGCAGAACAACATCAATTGAAAAATAGCTGTTTTATAAATGGAGTAAATGGTTTTAAATATGTTTAGAAGAGACTTTTAACTTTAGCAGAGATGTGATGTTCTCACAGTGAGTCTCTGTGACTAATCCACTGGAAAGATTTACCGTTAGGGAACTCGAGGTCTGCGTTTCAAAGGAAATATTGGTAAGGATTATTATTCCCTTGTCCCCAGCAGTTCTCATAATCCCCTTACACTCAGAGTAGGATTTACAAATACGAAATAAATGACAAAACTAGAATGCTCTGAGGCCCTGTGTTCGCAGAACTAAAAATGAAGCCTAGATGATTTGAATTGTATTTTGCGTTCATTATTAGGCACCTATATATTTTCCCACTGCTAGGCAATATAGGTAAGAAAAAAATCAAATGTAGTCCACTAACAAGTAGCAGCAACAAAAATCTACATCAAACAGACCTCAGCAGCTTGCTTACAAGACAGATCTTGAAGAAGAAACTTAATTGTAACATTGGGATTTTGGATGCTTTGGTCAGTGCATAAAATGGCAACTCTTTTGTGCTTGATTATAGGTTTAGAAATGAACGTTTGAGATGAGTACAGAGCAAAAAATGGGATCTGTTCCCCAGCCTGCTGAAATCAATGGTGAGCCTCACATTTGGGTTGCCGTAGGCTCTCTGAGGACTTGCTTATGCTGCTGTGGCAGAGCAGCAAAATGGGTTGCTTGTGGAAGTGAGAGCAGAGGCTAGGGCTCATGTCTTTCAAGTTAGGCATGTGCTTAACTGCTTTCCTGGATGATAGGTAAAGCAAGGGGTTTCATTATGCAAGACAAAGAAAGGTTAGCTGAATAAAGACACATGTGGAAAGATCAGTCAAACTGGGTGATAACCAGGTAGCTCAATGATGTGGGATTCTCTCATGTGCATCTTCGGAATGACAGTCTTATAATGAAAAATCCATGACATTAAAATGTTTTCCTGTTAACCATTTCAAAGAGAAACATGGATAGGCTTTCACAGAATTTATATATATGCAGGGAAAGTTCCCCTCAGGAGCTGAAATGTCAATGAAATCTTTCATATCTGATGCTTATTTATATGTTTTTTTCAAAAGGTACTTTGCTACCACAACCTGAATAAGAGCTTAATGGGTAGATGAGCTTTCGTATCTTATTTCTATTAGTCCCAGCCTACCTTAAGAGAGCACTTGACAACAGATAAGTCCATTCCTGTATCTTCTGATAAGTACAGTAATGATATATTGTGTTTCATTTTCTTAAATGCGGACAAAGCCTGCTAGAGACTGTTCAAGAGTGTCCTCTTGAACGGCATATGTTGTTTTAATGCACAGAAAATATGAGGTCTACTGTTTCCTTTACAATTTCTCACACAAATGAAATACGCTAGACAGAGTGTGAGAAAAAGCTTTCTTGTGCTATTTCTGTCCTTTCCTGTGACTTTAGATCATTCCTTGTGACATTGCCTTTTGAATTCTGAATTATAACGGGTTGCCTGGATTCAGTCCAAGACTTTCTTTGATTTTGGTTTGTTTTTAGGGAAGTAGTCTTGGGGACCTTTCAGATGGAATTAAGACTTCACTTAAAGTTAAATCCCATGACAGAGCTGAATAAAATATTCAAACTAAACCATATGTTGTTTGGACCATCAGTAATTTATGTAAGATGTACATATGCCTATGAACATTGTGTACTCTAATGGAGAAGACAAAGGGACATTTTCTTGTAGAAAGAAATTATCATTTTTAACAGGTCACATATCTTCTGTTCAATCCAAACCCCACTGAATTAAGTCCTTCCATCGGATTTTTTTGTGTCATAGAAAGTAATGTCAGTGCAGCATTGAAGCATTTTAGTCTGAACTGGACTTGGTCTCAGAGCACTCACTGTCTGTACCAAACCAGTCAACTGGGGATGCGTTTCCACCTCCAAACCTCAACCTGCTGTGCTTACCTGGCTCTTAAGGAGAGGGTTCCAAGCCCTGATCAATCTGAAAAGCCCTGAAGTGCTCACTTGGCAGTTGCATGAGGATTAGAGCTGGCACAGAGGAAGAAAGGATGCTGTGAACGGGGACAGCAGGGAGGTGAAGGATGGGACTGTGGCATCCTCAATTTAGACCATCAAAATTACCATGGCGTTGCAACCCCAGTCATGAAAAACAAAAATTCCGAAGGTCAGGAAGCCTTCCTATATAAAATGTTTTGGGTGCTTTATTGAGCATTTCACAGGAAAAAGTGAAGTTAAGAGTATTGCTGCTCGGTGATCGAAAAATCAAACTCAGTCTTGAGAATAATGAGCAGTGGAAGTGAAAGCAAAGAGCAGTACTATGTGACTGCTTAAAGCTGTGGTATGCCAGTAGTTCTTGTTACCCCATTTCAAAATGTTTTCTAAAATTTAACAAAGAACAGTAATGGACAATAGAGTACCAGAAACACCTAGTCCAGGCTGCTGGGCTGACCAAACATGGCATGTTTTAAGCAATTAAGTAAATGTTTATATGCCAGCATTTGTCAGTGGAATATATTAACTGTCAGTCAGAAATCAGAGAATTTGGGCCAAGAAGTGAGGGGAAAAATGATCAGTAGAGGTTTTTAAAGAGACATTTTAGAGATGATAGGAAAAATGGCATTGTGAAAACCAGCTTGTGTAGTGAAAAAATCATAGTAATAAGAAACTTTGATAAAATGATCAGCCCCCTCTGCCCTAGCAGATACAACATCTGCCTGTGGTAGGATGAGTGAGATGAAGTTTTCTTACAGCTTTGCTACTTTTGTGTGTATGGGCTTCTTGTAGTCTCTGTATAACTATACTTCTGTCTGCTACTGTGTCTCTTTGGGTGAATAACTTGGTTTGAATTAAAATAACCTCGAACAACTACCAATATATTATACATGACTTAAAGACTTGGTATATTTTGTTCTTGGTGTGGTGATGTTTCTTACAGAGTACCTTGTTTCTAAAGTGTAAAATGTCCTTGCAGTCTGGAAACTGTGTTAGGCTTTGCTTCAGACCTCTCCGCCCGTGGTAGTGAAATTCATGCAGGACAAAACAAGAAGAGTGACTTAGCGGAGAGAAGCCAGATTGTCACAGTGTTTGAAGCCTCTGAAGAGGCGTGCAAGACTTCCTAGAAATCCTATTAGGCACAGTTTATTTGGCCCATAGCTTGCCTGTGTCAGAGTTTTTCATCTTTAGAATTGGGTGTCACTATATCCGTTCTTTACTGGACAGGGCTCTATGGGGATATGTGCGTTAAAAATAGAGATAGTCAGTTCATATGAAACTCGGACCATTTCGCTATGAAAGAGAGAGGTTGATACTTTACGTAAGCTGTTGATGCACTGCTGTCTCCACAGGGTAAAGTGATTTTAGTGGATTATACTCATTTTAGTAGGTTAGAATTTTGTCCATCAATGGATAATGAGAACAGGTAGTTTAAAGCAAACATATGTTGTGTTTGGCAATTTACTAGGATTTATACTGCAAAGAAAAACAGAGCTCTGACACAATTCACCGTGAAATTAAATAGTAGCTTACCCCAGCAGCAAGCAGAAATCAGTATCTGCCAGAAACTTGAAACGCTTCTCCCACAGACAGATGTAATACATATCTTCTACCACACTCTGCACAAATACAGGCACCTTGCAATGTGCCCTGGCAGTTAGTACACTTGGGCTATTTCAGATTAGGAGGGAATCTGTTGCAGACAGACTACTACCATGCAAAATAGCCTATTACCAGATATCTCTGCCTTCACAGTTTCTCGGCATGTGGTTATAAACTTTTTGATTATCCTGGCATAGGTTAAAAAAAAATGTTTACCACCTTTAATACTCCCATTTGTGGATGCAGTTATATTGATATAAAAAATTACCAATCTTCATTGTTTATACACTTAAGGGAAGTAAAAATATACTTCTTTCCCTCCCCCAGCATGATAGCTTCCATTGAGCTGGAAAATAAAATTGAATAGTAATCTTTACTAACAAGTCAAAATAAAGCTGTGATATGTGCATAAATGTTAAGTTTCTCAGCTTTTAGTATGCTCAAGTGCGTAGGAGACAGTTGGGAAATAAAGACAAAAAAATGTAAATAGACTTTGGAAGTGACAGATTAGCCAACCTATGCTCTCAATCCCAGGTTCTTCCTCTAATCCCTCAAACAGCAGGAAGGCTGGAGCCGGAATTGGAGCAGAAGCCTCACTTTGATCCAGCTCACTAGCCCACTCCAGGTTGAAGCTGCTTCTAGACTGCTGTGAGTGGGGAATCTGGACTTACAGTTCAAGGAAGGCTTAGTCAACATACAGGCTTTTATTTTGTCATCATAGAAAAGATATGTGTCATAGCCTCATTTATGCTCAGGCTTCTTTCTGTCTCTTGGAGTATACTGTCATGCCTCCTCTAAGCCCTCCTATTTTGCTAAATACCTATAATAGGGATCTTGTGTAAAAGTTAAGTACATTTATTATAGAGTTTCTCCCTTTTGTGCAGTAGAAAATGGTGAGGTAAGGAAAGACTAGACAAAGCTGGAGCATCGTTTTGATTCCTTAGTGACTTAGCTCATACAAAACTGTGGTGGTCTGTTATTTTCCTTCGTGTGAAAAAACCCCACAGATCTATAATGCTATGTATATATACACATAAAATGAGCCAGTGTGGCGAAATAAGGCAGGCAATACTAATTGAAGGCAGAAAACAAGATCTTTATCTCAGTTGGAGGGCCATTACTAGGCACTTGCTTTATCAATATCATCTTGAAAAAACCTCAACAGCTAATATGGCAGTTCCTGGGAAGCTGATCTATTAACTATATATTTTAAATGTTTATGAGGACAGAGCCACAAGCTGAGAAGTGGGCTGTTTATGAAAAACTTGATAATAAAATCTGTTCAAGTTAGTTTGAAACCAGTTGTAGGATCCCCACTCCAAATGTGTTTAATGATGCGTGAAAACCATGAGTCTGAACTTGGCACAATATCAGCAAGTAATTGCATGGCAGGAAAACTTAGACATGGTTTGCAAGTCTTAGTGCTGGGCAACAAACAAAATAAATGATGAATTGGTTACATGAAAGCCTACACAGTTGTAGTTCTGAGGCTTTGACCAAGGGTTATTTGAGAACATATGTGATGGCAGTGCAGCTGCTGTCACGTTTAGTATAAGTTTGGTCCCATTTGAGCTGGCATAAATATTCTGTAGCACTGGCAATTTGCAAGGTGATATATACATTTAACCAGAGCACTTGCCTTCAATACTTAAAATGCAGTCTTTTGAGCTTTCAAAGCATTCGTGGAGCTCAGGAGAGATTCCCATCCATATGCGTGTGCCATCACAATGCTAAAAGAGCCATTAGAGTTGGCTTAGAAAGGAGAATAGAACAGGCATGTGTGAAGTTCAACTCAAAAGCACTTAGAAAAGACGTTTGCATCACCTTAAAAAGTCGCCATGTCCTTTGTTCATCCTTTTATTCTTTTTCTCTGAACTCCTTTCCACTGGTTCTTTGAAAGAGTAGTCCCTCAGTCGCTAATGGAACAATGTGCAATGTTACAAATCTCCTTAATGGAAAAAATAATCCATGTTTTTTCATAGCACTAACTGACAAAATTGGAATCAGGAGGAACGGTGATGTTTTCACTGGTTGTACTTGTTAACTGTGTATGTGCTTCAGCAAATCCAGCTGCAATGAACCTCAACAATTATTATAATTTATCATAATTTATAAACAGCTTGGCCTTGGTTCTCAGTTATGGCATGCTCAGTTAAGAATTTCAGACTGGAAGGAGAGGGAAGGCAGAAGATTTCTTCATCCGCATGAGGAAAAGCCACCTTAGATTCAATAGAGTCTTCAATTCTGCAATAGCAGAATAGGGGTCAGCTTGAGCTGGAAGGAGTAGTAGTCTTTGGCTATTGAAAGTACTTTCCGATAGGCATGTGTTGGTGCGTTCAGCCTTTATGTCAGGACTGTCGACTGTCCATAAGAGTCAGGAAGATGTAACTAGTGCCCAGCCCTATTCTCATACATTCTGTGATTAAGCAAAGTTTGAATGTAAAGGGCAATCTGTTCCAAATTTCTGGTGAGTAACAGCAGAAGGCCAGTCCAACATATCAGCGAGGCTCAGTCTCTACTCTCCTCCACTCTTCACACACATTAAGGGTATTTACTACTCTGCCTTTGATTGCAGTTCTGGAGAGCTTTCTTTTACTCTTTTGGCTTACCTGAATAACTATCTAGGCGTGCAGCAGACACTCTGAAGGGACAAAGTTCCCTATCTGTCTATTAAGAGCTGAACAACTCTTTGCTTTCTGTTTCCTATAATGAAAGTAAATTACTGTGAAAAAATCTGTTGAATCACAGAATCACTAAGGTTGGAAAAGACCTGTAAGATCATCAAGTCCAACCATTACAAAAACAAAAAAACAAAAAACAAACAAAACCAAAAAAACCCCCAACCAAACAAAACAAAACCCCCAAACATTAACATTAGCCTGGAAAAGAATTTCATTAGTTTTTGTAGGGAGGGGAAAAATAGGTAAGTTAAATGTGTAGAACAACTTCAGATGAGTGAATTTAGTGATCCTGGGAGCCAGCTACCCCCCAGAGGGGAGGATGTGATTGGGCCCTACAAAGTCAGAGGAGAGTGGTTTTCCAGATGGGAATTTCATTCACAGGGAGGCTGCCCCTCTCTGCCACTGACCCATGCTCAGAGCAGTTCCTTTTTGCACGCACAGCTTCCCTGAAGCCATGCAGTACATATATATTCTACTGTAATTTTCATCCCATTTCTGCATACTTTGAAATCATCTCTCCACTTCTCTTGTCTGTAAATTAACATTCATGATGAGCATTTACAGAAAAGCCTGTATCTTCCGCAGTGCTCGTGCTTCTGGCTTGAGTTTAGTTGCTTTCTTCACTGTTACATATTTAGTAATATCACAGCATCTTGGGTGGCCACATTAGGCAAAGACACAGAGATAAATTTCCATCAATTAGCTGCTTTGAGGTTTATTGCGTGGTTTTAAAGAGGAGTCACAGAACGAGCATTCCCAGTGAATTGCTGAGATGGGATACGGCAGTGGTGTGAGGCTTCCTGTTTTCTCTGAATTTTGCTTGGTATTGGGGGATTTGAGTGGAACCCAAGACTAAACCCCCAAATAATCAGAACTTGTGCCCTCAAGCTGTGCTTGGCATGGAGTCAAAACTGAGCAGCCTCAGAAGTTTCTTCTGATTTCTGTGACTTCTCCTTAAAAAAAAGAAACAAGCTCAGAATGACTGGTGAGCTCTGGGAAGCCTTTCAGCTAACATAGCCTGAATTGCAGCTTTGTAATTAAAGTATTATCATTGTCAGACTCCATAGGCTGTGGGAGAAAATTTTTATTTGGCTTCTGGCTCTCTATAGCATATCAGTATAATGTGCTTTCATGCTGTGAGGAGGATATGCTTCTGCTAGCCACTTTAGATAACAAACATCATTTGTCAATAACTCCTTGTAGGATCATTTTCAAGTTCTGTGGAAAAAACAAAGAGGAAAATTTAGTAACCAAAAGCAGAAAGTACCATCCTCTGAAAACACTGTGTTGAAACACCTCCTGATGTAATTGGGTATTTGTTGTACCTGTGATTTCATCTTACTCTGAGTTTCTATCTGAGAAGCGGGTTTTTGCAAAGTGCTGAAGTCAGATTTTAAAGACTTTTGTTCCCACTCTATTACAAGATGGCCTAAGTGTCAAAGGTAAGCGGTTGGTCTCATTCCTTTGTACTAGGAAGTCAACTAGAGTACCTCCCCAAATTTCTTTTCTCTTGGTCCGTTTTCTCCTCCTTTAAGTAACAACCAAATATTGGAAGTTTATCTCTCTCAGATGTAGTTATAGGATGTCACAGTTTAGAGTCTAAATGTAGCAGAGAAATTATATGGCTGCTATAACTAAAACCAGTTTTAAAGCCAAAGAATGTAGAATGAAATAATATTGTAACGGAAATTTTGTTGATGTGTAATTGGAGAGTATCTACCAAGACCCTATAATATATAGTTTTATAATTGCATTCTGTTTACAATTAGGTTCCTAAGACCATAAACGCAAGGAGATTTCTTACTTGCTAGTAAAACTGCAAACTCTTATGGCATCTGATAAATTCTAAATTTATTCTAGACTAACTTGACTCACAGGAGGACTTGCCCATCAGGTCTTTGGGGAAGTGAATTTTTATTCTGCTAAGCACAGTGGCGTTCCAGCGTGTGTGACTATAGCAGCTTCATCATAGAGAAACACAATTCATTTAATCAAAACCGTTAAACACACAGGGAAAGCCATATTTATATTGGCTGTCTCCTAATGCTTAGAACTTTGTTTTGACTAAGTAAGAGTCCTTCTCATATGCAAATATATAATTTATATCTATGATTCGTACCCCTCTCAGAAGGCGGTGATGTAAACGCTGAGCAGTGCTGTCAGTGTGTTACCTTGTGAGCCGCTATAAAGACCAACTGGGGAGCGATATCCATTTACAGGGATCATAAATTTATGACATCAGACCAAATGAATAAAGCTCAAGCATGAATGCTGTTTGAGATCTCCTTAGGGGTCCTCTTTGCGCTCTTCGCTTTGGGATACAGCACAATCTTTTAGCATGACGTGCAGATAATGGCTCTCTTTCCAAATTACCTTCTCGCAGACATCTCTGAAGTAAGTCTTTGTCAATCTGCTGACCTTGGATCTTCTGCTGTTTCTCTGTACAGGACAAGCACTTTTACAGTGCATCCTCTGTCCAACCCAAAATGGTTTTAAGAATTATTGTCATGGGTAGCTATCTTTTCTCAGATGTAATATCAGGCTTTCTAGTCTCACCGATATTGAATATGAAGCAAACATAGTAAGGGTGGGACACATTCATTTTTTTCTTGTTCCCATGGGAATTTGCCCACATACACTGTGCATGCAAAAAACAGTTACCTCACCCAGTCTGTATCATTTCACCGTCGTTACCCTTGCACCACTCCCAGCGCAGGCTGTTGTCTTCATATCTGCATGCAGCAACTTTTGGGTTTGCTTTCCTTTCTCCTACAGACATCAGACATCACCTGGACCACTGAAACGTCCCTGAACCCTGACGAGGAATGCACTAAGTAGCCGCCTGCCAGCTCTGTTTGGCTGGCACTCTGCTGCCCAGAAATACGTGTTGCATTGTCCTCTCCCATGTATAAACGGCAGCTGTAATCTCGTGTCACCCCTCCACTTCCACTGTAGCAAATTAGCTGCTACTGGCAGAAGATCACAAACTGCTTTTGGCAGTAATTTACTGTTTGTACACCTCTGCTCTAAAGGTCAGGCCACGCTAGTGTCTCATGTTGATCCAGCCCTATCTAATCCATTCATTTTGCTTTCTTACACCTGTTATGTTATATATTGTAATTCTTCTCTTATGTTTCTCTAACCTTGCTGTGAATTATTTCTTTCAGCTTTTTTTTTCTTGTTGTGCCTTGGGGTTGTTATAGTATGTACATTATTTTTCTTTTCCTTTGTTTTCTCTGCAGGCTGAGAGTAGTAAACTTTCATCTGGGCAGGAAGGGTTTTTATGAAAAAATTCTCTGTACCTTGACATTTTCTTCAAGGCCCCTGAGAAACCTTTTGCTCATGGCCTTGAAAATTAGGCAGCAACAACATTTTTGTTTCATATCCCTTTAAATACGTGACCTTTTCTAAGATCTAAGAGTGAGACTTCCTAAAGGAGGGCTCTGACTGAAAGCTTGGGTGGGTTTAGCTGCTGCAGTCTAAGGTCTTACCTTTCCCTTCTGCAGGGATTTAGGGCCCTCGCTGCCTGGGGAAGGAGACGGAGCTTCTTCACTGCAGCGGTGTCTGGCTGAAACCATCTTCCCCTGGTTTCCAGCCCAGAATAACCTGTTATGTACTGAAACAATGAAATATCAATGGTGAGCGAAGATGCCTTAAGGCTTCTAGGGAGGTCTTTCCACAGACATCTGTGCAGATATGCCAGAAAATAACTGAGTAATTAGCGTGATTTCAAAAGCATGCTGAACAGAAGCAGCCTCTATTAAAAATAACAGAAGAAATAATAGCAGGAAGTAGGTGGTGCTTTTGAAAAACCATAGACAACACAGAAGCCAGATTTGAAAGATGAAATACCTGTGAAACCTAGACATACCTTTCAGGTACTTTGAAACACTTTAGGGGAATAATGAGTTTGATGGGTCATTGGGAGAGAGAAAAAAGTTAGCTGATGTGGCAGGTCTGATGAGCCTCACCATTCAAAAAAAGAAAGAGAAACGTACTTCAGGAAAACAAAATCCCTCCTAAAAAAGTCCTGAAGTTCTGTGAGGTGAAACATAAGAATGCACACACCAGAGCAGACCAAAGTTCCGTCTAGCTTAGTGTTACATCTCCTGCAGTGGCCAGTAGCAGATTTGTGGAGGGGGAAGAAGGATAAAGCCAAGGTGAACTTGTAGCAATATTTCCCCTGAACGCTCCCCAGTCCTTCAGAAATGTGCAGCTCGGAGATGTTGTGCTTCAGAAGCGGTGTCTCCATACCAGGCTCTACCACCCTTTGGGGTGGCAGGATTGAATTAGCTCCCAGGGCAGCGTAGGATAGGGCCACAACGCTGCTTCCCCTCATCTGTTTACACCTCATGATGCTCAGAGCGTGGCAAGAAGGAACTATTCTTGTATTCTTTTTGTCCTTTTCTGCCCATGTAAAGGATGGATTTATTTTAGTCCTTAACGCGTTTCCTTTTGTGGTCCGCTGGAATTCCATGGGGAGCTTTGCTGCTGCTGAGGGGCGTTCTTGTCTTTGGGGCTGGCTTGGGAAAATGCTGTTATTTCAATAGACTTAATCCAATTTAGAAAAAAATATATATGCAACTTAGTAGTCAGACCTAATATTTGATTGCAGTGTTTGGGACAAGCTCCTGGTCACGGAGGGCAGTATCTGCCAGTTTGCAATATCTCGAGACACTGCTGTGAACACAAATCTAAAGAGATCAATGAGTACTCTGCAAAATGATGCTGATCAGTGTTCAAGCAAATAAAATAAATCTTATCATTACAAATAATGGTCTGAAAGGTGGAATGAATGTCTTGGCAAAATGACAAATGCTGTACAAAAGAGCAAGCTGGGGAGACTCATACATGCATGACCTCATACATTGTGTCAGCCTCACGTTCTTCCGAGTGTTTTAAAGAAGTGTTCTGTGATGGTGTGTGGTATTTCTGAGGGGGCTGCAATTCCCAAAGAGGTTTTCCAGGATGTTCTTGGTGGGAAACAGTTCAGGGTTCTTGCTTTTGATGACTAGCAAAACAAATATTTAAGAAAGCGTTTTTTCACCAGTGTGCAGCTTTATAAGCCCAAATATTTATTATTGTTGATGATAATACAAGAAATAACATATAATGCCAAATTTTCAATATTAATAAACTGGCAGTTCATTATTAATATAATAGTATTTTTTTTTATTATGCCATTATTAGCTTTATCGCAAAATAATGTTTTGCTGGTGTGACACATCAGAGCAGCTTCTGGCTTTCTGTAGCCAGCTAAATTATCTGCAACATAGCATGAGCCGCATGACAGCATATGAGTTTGGGGTGCCTATGCATTTGGACTGTTCTTCAGTGAACTTAAGCAGGACACTAGGCACCTGGAAGATAAACAAAAATCAACAAACCCCAGTTTCAGTAATTTCATCAATGTACAGGTCTCCAGCTGGCATTTGGGAGTTGATCTTCAGCTTGTCCCAGTCAAAGTATTGAAAGAGAGGAGAATGGTCTGTGTCATCTTTTCCCTTCAGATCCAAAGGTGTTTGAGACCTTCAGAAGACAGGCTGCCATCTCTGAGAGCCCGTAGACTTGTGTGCTCAGGTCATGGGAAGTATTAAATCTGTAACATTCAACAGATGTCAGCGACAAACCGGAGTTAGTGCTGATCTCTAGTTCACCTCTCACTGCCAGATGCACCAGAACTATAAGCCCAAACTGAGACTAATTCTCAAGTACCCTCTTTGAACACCATGTTTAGAAAAAGTAACTCTCAGTGTTCAAGATGATATTAACTTTGGAGAAATGTGCCTACCAGCTCCACAGAAAGTCCATGTTTTCGGAGTGTTATTCTACCTAGAGCAGATGGAGTTTCAAACAGCAAGTGCTACTGGGGATCGAGCAAGGTGTCCTGTGTTCTACTTCTGGAAATGAGATTTTCTGCAAAAATTGTTTTATTGTGATTGCTGTTACTTCAGTACGAGAGACACATTGCTTGAGGCTAAGCTCTGAAATTAGAAATTGAAGTCAGGACAGAATCCAGCTGTTGGCTTAACAAGGATTGCGCTGTGCTGTTAGCTCTCTGCTTCGCACGGGCCCTTTGTGCTTCTGGGACAGTGAAAAGCTGCGGTTTGAAATGACAAAACCTCAGGCGTTTTTCAGCAGTCTTATGCCTAAGGTGTTGCACCAAGTGAGCGCTTCATGGCGCTTGCCTGGGAGCTCCGGGTGGTTGCAGCAGGAAGGAGGTGTTGGCAGAGTTCGTCAGAGTTCCCTCTCCTTCTTCAGCCTGTTTTTAGGATTCCTACCTCACGGTGCTTGTTAATCTCTGAGTAAATAGCAAAGTTCACCACTTTTACTATGTGTTTGGGAAGTGCCTATACAAATAAACTTACTCCAAAGCACTTAACTGCCATAGTTAGTTACTATTACACTGCTTATTTGTAAGATCAGCAGGAATTTTCCAACAGAGTGGATCTTCCTTTGAGAAATCTTCCTGACCTACAGTTCTAAAGGAACTTATACTTGCAGGGACTCAAGACCGTCAATATTGAAGTGCTGCTAAGTGGTACTTCTAAAGATATGTTTAAGACCACAGAGTTGAGAGAAATATAAAACTCTATCAACACTTACCTTATTAAAACATCTGTCCTTCTGGAGCTGATCTACAGACAGCAGATGCAGGTTAAGGCTTCAGCTGGACCACACAAAATGCTGCTATCTTTCCTACTGCTGACGGCCAGACGTAGTGTAAAGGAGAACAAGAGAGCGTGCCGATTGCGGTTTGGTTCATAAGAGGAGTCCGGTGAGCACTGCTGGGACTCGGCAATGACAAAAACCAAGCATGCAACTGCTGGTGTGCAGCCCACTTGCCAGACCGAGGCTGAGTGCTCTAGAGAAAGAGGAAAAATATTTAATACTATGTACGCATATACAACAAGGATGCAATATATTAACTGTTTGCTCTTGGTCTTATGATCTTGCTTGCTTTCTTGGAATATGCCAGGACAGTTCAGGGTGGGTGGGACTCTGGGTCAGACATGCTTCACCTTTCCTATGAGCTAATGGAAAGTGGATTGCTCATTCTCGAACCCTTCCTACAGTGCATTGAATACTCTTCAAGTTACAACTTGAAACAGGAAAAGAACTGCCATCTTTATGCGATTTAGGAAGTTAACTTGGACTCATTGTTACATTAACGTGGTTGCAAGCCTCTGGAGGAGATCAGGCTTGTGCCTACTGGGCTCCTGGTGCTGGGAATGGAACTGTCTGGTTTCCACATGTTACTCGGTTAAATCACTCTACGCAGAACTCGTAAATATATCCTAAAGGGAAACTCCTGAAGCATGTGTAACAGTGATCAAATAGAGCATAATTTTGCTTTTCGTTATGTGCTTTAAATGTTTTACATTCTTTTATGTGTTGTTTGACTTGGAGGCTGTAAATGGCAATGACTCTCGTTGGCCTTAGTGGTGATCAGAGATCTAATATTTTTGTAACAAGCTAATTTTCTGCATTTTTAGAGCCAAGTATGAAAGAACCAGTATATCTGAGTAGTCTGCATTTGAGTCTGCCCTTTTACACAGTTAGATATTAATTTTCAGAAAAATCTCTAGAATTCTAGGCCGGTCTGGAAAAGGAAATCTCCCCCAAATTAAGGACCAGATTGGAAAATGTGGATCTCTGTCTGTGTTTTCATTTCTCTGGCCTACAGTAGAGTGAAATTCGTTAAAGAGATTGACTATGTGAGTTGAGAAGACCTCAGTGACAGTATGAAAATTAGTTAATTGGAAAAAGAAGAAACTCCCTTACCTATGTGCTTAAAGCCACATTGCTGTTCAGGAAGTCACATTAAAATGAGCTTAAATTTAAACTTATGCATGAGTCTCACTAAGCATGTGCTAAACAGCCTTCCTGGAGATGAAGGCTCTTCTGAACAGAAGCCTTAATTAACATGTTGCAATCCTGGGATAAAAACTGCTATAGAAACAGAAACCAGTGGTAATGATAATACCATCCTCAATACACTTAAATCCTCTTATTTTCTCTGATTTTAATTTAAACACATATACCTAGCCTTTTAAAAAAATTATAAATGGCCAAATTTAAATATAGAGCAGCTCTTTAATTTGAATTATGTTTCATGAAACATGTGTTCTAAATAACACAAAATAATTGCAGATGTGTTGCCAGACTAAGTGAAAATTCAAATAACTTCCCCCAATGAATGACCAAAATAGCTATACAAGCACTTTTGCTTATGTATTTTAAAAGCTGTAAGAACAAAGCTGCAATCCTAAATGTCATACTATTTTTAAGTCCTTTACAGTACACAAGGGACAGAAAAAATATCTTATATATATTTCAATGAGCATTTAAATCCTAACTCTAGCTTGACTCTGCAAATTAATAGCAATGCTCTTACATAATTTATTTTACATATGTGTTACTAGTTTCCCTTTTTCCTTATGAGGAGTTTTTAATTGGCCCTCCTTTTGTATGGACTTAAAATCCTTATTTAAGTAAACAAGTGAGTATGAAGTAAGTATGTGGTTTACATGCACAAACAGAAACTGGATTGTATCTATGGGTTTTGGTGATGGATTCTGGATTTACGTTAGTGAGTAAGACCTGGCCTTATTCCCATTAATATAAAAAGCTTTGATGAGGTAAGTTTATTGTGAAGTAAAGGCTGCAGTAGTAGTTAAACGCAACATCAGGTTAGAGCTTTACTGGCAGGATCTCTGTGTACTTTGAGGAAAGAGTATGGAAAACGCATGCTCGCCTCAGTAAGCTTGGCTGAATGTGCTACAAGATTTGTGTTTGCTTCCCCCGTCAAGAGAAACAGTTCCCCTACAAAACCCAATGATTATAACTCCCTTATTTTCCTCTTACAGCATTTCCTGCTCATTGGCTAAACAGTGTCCCGTAGAGTAGGACTGCAGAATCACCACTAATCGTACAACCCTTTGGAAATACAGAAAGGCTAGTGATGTTCTCCTGTGCCTGCACCGATCAGTGAATGGGCAGCGAGAGGTCTGGTCACACTTAGAGCATTTGGGGGAACTTTGCTTCACTTTCTGCCAGTGAATCTGCCCCCGTGTTCTTTTGGAGGGAGAGAAGCGTAGATAAGGTGCTGGGGTTGCTGCCTATGAGAGTAGCTACCCTAAAGGGTTCCCATGCTTTGTAGGGCTCTGCTGGCCTGAGGTCTGTGCTGTTCCTGACTAGTGAGGTACCTACGTGCCAAACACTAAGCTGTGCAGAAAACTGGAAGAGTGACCCTTCTGAGCTTGTACCGACTGAATGTCTGACACGGCAAAGTGGAAACCCTGTCGGGACTCTCACCTCGAGGTCACCTTGGGCTCTTGGACAAGCCAGAGAGAATTGAAATGCAGCATGCTTAGTGGCCAGCGAACTGAACATGGCCAGGAACACTTGTGGGCACGGACACTCAGCTGTCTGGTTTTCAGATGGTCTTTGTTATTGTTTTGGATCAGGACAGCTACTACCCTCCTGGTTGGATTTAACAGTCAGCCTGTGGTAAGGACCATTTCTCATAGGTACTCTTGGGTGCAGTCTCCTTGTTCTGGAAGCCAGAGTCGTTTGCTAGTACGGGCAGGAAGCGTTCTACAGCTGGCATCCCATGTCAGAGGAATGGCTCCTGACAATGTGGAGAAGCAGATAAGTCAACATCTGGAGGGACCTTCAAAATTGGTTGTACTACTAAATAAAGGTTGGACAGTTAGAAAAGTTAGTAGGTGTAGGTAGCATTTATTTGCGTGGTTTATCCTCTGGCTCTCAAAGGCTGCAGAAGTCAGGAGGTTCATAAGACGTTTATAGGAAGCTGAAGGCTTTCTAAATAAGTTGCTTGGATTCACATTCTGATGTTATTTTCTTGGTATATATACAACTGTCTCCTAAGTGTTAAGGTTTACCTGTGTCTGAAAAAGGATTCTTTTCTCCGTTGTGGACGCTTTGCATCTGCAAGTGGTGCCTCTACCCAGCAAGAACTGTGGCTGGGAGTGGGAATGTACAGCTGTAACTAATTTTTAGCAGAACTTTTAAAATATGAGGTGGTAAGTAATAGCTGTGGTACCGAAACACTATTGCAATTGCAGAATAGTCATTAACATGGATATTATAGTGTTCGTACTCTGGGGAGAGGCTCTATTCTTTTCCTTTTCAGTAGGTACAAATTACACACTGATCTGCATACTTGGCTTTCATGACGACTGTAACAAAAATGTTTTGTGCCTCTGTGTAATTGTAATATTTACTTGCTTCTTCCTCTGTTTCTTTCTTCTCTTCATCATTTGACAATTTTAAATGAGGTAGGAAAATTCTTCTGCAATGTCTATACAGGCCCTGGTACAATACAAGCTAATTCTGGGGTCATGTGTCATACTACCATCAAGGCTACTTTTTTTATTGTTCCCTCCTCCTTGACCTTTGTAATCAGCATGCCTTTGTCTCATGTTTTATACTCTCCTCTCCTCAGGTGTGTCTTGTGGTTCATACTGCTCTGACTTAGATAATATAATGATGCAAGCTGATAGAAGCTGTTAGGAGAGGTTCACTTTCTTGAGGCATGCCAGAAGAGATGCACTGAAAAGATTGTATTTGTATTAGCCTTTTGTTTAAAGCCATTATCAGTCATCTGATCGACTTCAGTCTTAGATGATGATGTGGTTTAACCCCTTCAGGGAGCTAAGCCCCACACAGCCGCTCGCTCACTCCCCCCCAACAGTGGGATGTGGGAGAGAATGGGAAGGGCAAAAGGGAGGAAACCTGCGGGTCGAGATAAAGACAGTTCAACAGGTAAAGCAAAAGCTACGTGTGCAAGCAAAGCGAAATAAGGAATTCATTCACTGCTTCCCATCGGCAGGCTTTCTGTTTCCAGGAAAGCAGGGCTCCATGATGCCTAACGCTTGCTTGGGAAGACAGGCTCCATAACTCCAAATGTCCCCCCTTCCTCCTCCTCTCCCCTAGCCTTTATTGCTGATCACGACGTCATACGGTCTGGGAGAGCCCTTTGGTCACTTGGGGTGAGCTGTCCCAGCTGTGTCCCCTCCCAGCTTCCTGTGCACCCCCCGCCAAATGCTGGTGGGGCAGCGCGAGAAGCAGGAAAGCTCTTGACGCTCTGCAAGCCCTGCTCAGCGCTAGCTAAAACATCAGTGTGTTATCAACGCTGTTCTGGTCACACATCCAACACGCAGCACCGTAGTAAGAGCTGCTATGAAGAAAATCAGTGCTGTCCCAGCCCAAACCAGTACAGATGATTAGCCCTGGGGAGCTGCCTACCCTGCCTGACTGTGGATGGTCCCTTGCTCAGTGTTTGCAAGTGATACTTTCCTTGGAGTAAATTGCAGTTTGGAGTACGCTCATAAAAACTCCGGTGGTGTTGCAGCTTCCTTCTTTGTGTGTCATGTTACAAGCTGACTATTTGGTTTTGATTGCTACACCTTCCTCTCCATCACAGTCAAGGATGTACTTACCTGGTAAAAGCTTCTTCTCCCCTTGTATGTAAAAGCACTGTCTTAGTAGCAGCCATGGGGATGCCCTGTTCTCTCCTCAAACTCACAAGTGTTGTTTCAAGGATATAATCTTGCTAAGAGAATCAAGAGTATGAGCAGACAGTACCAGGCAGATTCACTGTGATATTAAATGCAAATTTACAAGGCCCACTTTTTTTTTACATCCCTCCTTTTCATTATTCACACTGCTCATTCTTTGCTGAATGAGCTACTTTTTAGCGCATCTAAAAATAATTTGCAGAATTTATGTTTCAGGAGGATGAATACTTACTGCAAGGTAATCTTTCACAGAAGCACTTGCATATCTCAGTATATGACTCAGAATGGGTTTCAAACACACTCTCATAAACAAGATTTATTTTACCATTTAACTGTAATAAAGTTGTGCCTTGAATTGTACTGTCTGTAAGTCATACACAAAGAAAAGGGATACACATTAATCCTCACTATTAAACCCCTGTTTTTATTCAGTTAGTGTAAGAGACTTCTCACTTATTTTTAAAATGTTGCATTTATCCAATTTCAGAATAGATTGGGTTTTGCTGGTAAAGAAATGTGAGTCTTAATTCATTTTTTCTAAATTTTCTGAAACCTTAATCTAATAACAAAATAAGAACTTCCACTCTCTGTGTTCCCTTAACCTGAGTAATTTACACAATTGAACAGAGCATTCAAGGATATGTAAAGTGACTTTTGTTTGGCCTTGTGTATGCACAATAGTAAAAACGACATTTTTGCTGTGTTGAAATGTTTGAACTTATTCTGTACTGTGTGAGCATATTCATAAAAAGGAATGCTTCCAAAGAAGCAAAATATGAACTCACATTGTTTCTCTTTTTCAACTATTTCATCTTTTGAATTTTAATTTTGAGCAATTTTAGCAATTCCTCTTTTGTGTAAACTTGATTTTAACCTTATCATGCCTTTGTGGCCTCCTGAGTATTATGTACTTCCCAAGCTTTAATTAAGAGATTTTATTGAAGCTATACTACAATATTTGATCTCTGCTTCAAAATGGAAAGCAATTGAGGCCTTTTAGAAATTGGGCTAGCTATCAGGTGGAGACTGGAGCGTGGTCTATATGTTGCATCTGCTGGATAAACACTCTGGAACTGAGCTCTAGAAGCAAGGGTGAGACTAATTAAGTCAGCCACATTCTCTGAGAAATTAACTGCTGGGGAAGAAGGGAACGTGGGGAATGAGTTTAAGTCAATCCTTTTCAAAAGCTATGCTATCCAAATGCCAAGAAACCTGGGAAGTTTTCCTGCTTTCGAGGATGGATTTACTTACCTCTGCAGGAGATGATTTACAAAAGTTGGTTATACATAGCAAAAGACTTCTAAAATTTATATAAGTGAAACTCAAAGAAAGAACAATAATCTTTTCCTTGATGCTTAAATGATACTAGTACTGGATTATAGCTAGTTCTTAAAGTGATTTACTTGGAGGGTGAATGATAGTTACATTGTACCACTTCTGTATGTAAATGCTAAGTACATGGTGCTCCTTAGAATCCTCTCATCTGTCCTACTTTACATGTAAAAGACATGTATAAAGGATATATAAAGTCCTTCCTACCCTTCTTCCTCCAGTTCTCCAAGCCAAACAATGTTTTAGGGATCTTCAATATATTTAGCAAGATTTATTCAGCTACAAAAGACACATATTTAGTCCTGCACAGCAGTACAGCTTTATACAAGTTTGTTACTTGATAATACTTATGGAGAAGTCATAGTAAATAGAAAAGTCTTCCATACCTCCTTCATGCATAATCAGCTTATAAACACACCTAAAGGTCAGTATTGTTTTCCTTATGGGCAAAGCTGCTTAATAGGTGAAGAAGAAATTTTAGTTTTGCAAGTCAAAACCTTTGAAAGCTTCACCATAGGCAATATTTCCTCATCATACCTTGTACTGCTACTTTTTAAAATGCAATTAAAGCCTACATAAGGACCCTGAGATTGTTACCTTTATGTCACTGCCTTTGGTGCAGTTGTACAGCCAGAAAGCCCAAAGGAGAAATGGGAAAAAGAGGCAGGCAAGCTGCTTTTTAGTTTAGAATTAGTACTTTCCAAGCATAACATTTTGTGTCTCGCTATTTTTCTCCAAAAATTTGATGTTTTGCAAAGAAAGACTGCAACAATTTTGATAGAGGGAGGAATTATTTTCACAAAAAACGTTGACTTACGCAACGGGTATTGGGGAGGACTGAGAAACTCTTTTTTCTGCGTAGTGAGTCACAAATGCTCCCTCCCAGCTACAACAAGAGCATCTGTCTTCCCTTCAAGGTTTGTTTGTGAACTATTGCAGCCACAGCAGGTTTTTTTGCTTGTGTTTTGTCGGACTCCTGGTGTTGATATGGCCGTGACTGGTTCCTTTAACTTTTGTTGGGCAATTCCTGTCTCAATTTGCAGGTGTAAGTCCAGGAGAGATAAATGAGTAAGATCATTCCCTGCTGAGAATCGGCTGAAATCAGCATCTTTCTCATTTAGCTCTTGCTCGGTGATGTAAATGTATGCAAAGGATTATAGTTACAGTGACCCTGCAGTGTGCAAGTGAACAAAAGTAACTGAAATCTGTGATTGCTGTTAGTCTTCTCTCACTCCATACTGTTGCTGTGCAAATGCTTCTTTCTCTTTAGGCCTATTCTCAATTTTTCTCTTGTGGCAAGCGCTGAAAACAGCTGACCTGCAATCCTAAACTGCGGCAGCTTATTTAATAGGCGGTGTTATCTATGTTTGCTCATAAACTCTCTGTATCCAGCTCCCCTCCCCTCTGCTGTCATTTAATACCTCTTATCACACTGGGAATCTCTGGGTAATGATTAATTAATTAGAAGGATAAGCAGGGAGGTGTGGAGATGCCTCTGGCATGAGGCCAAAGCTGCCACATCCCAGCTGATGAGAAAAGCCCGCTGGAGCCCAGTCCGCCAGCAAAGCAAGGTGAGTCCGTTTTGCCCAGGTAGGAAGAGACCTGCCAGTAAAGGCAACGCGTGAACTCTGCTCTAGGCCTATGAGCTTGACTTGAAAATTGCTGTTTCCCGTTCAGTGTGTGCATTTTGGATGAGAGCTCGTTAAATCACAGCCAGTCCTTTGCAGTGACCGCATCGTTCATCACAGAGGTGCCTAAATACCGTGGTCGTACTACCGAGAGGGAAAAGGTCTGGATTGTCAGCTGATGAGTGTTATGTGTCCTTTTATTTAATTAAGCAATGAAGGTATTTGTGGATTGACTTAGATGGGAATTAACGTGGGTAAAAACGCAAGAGTCTTTCATTTCCTTTGCAATAATACTTTGAAACAGAATATCCTTTGTTCTTAGGTTTTCCTTTTACCAGAGGTACTCCATGCTTCTTAAACTTGCATTCATTTTGTGCTTTGACCACTGTGAGATTTTTAAATCCATTTGTGCCCCAAAGCAAGAATATGTTTTGGTTCTATTCAAAAAAGCCTGTCAACAATGAGGCATCAACAGAGTTGTTTATTCCTTCAATGATGGATTTCTTCTTCACTTCACTATCTACGCTCATGCAGTTTAAAATGTAAAGCTGCTTATCGTGCAACTCATGGAATGCTTTAGGATTTAAAAAAAGGGAAACATGTCAAATAACAGAGCAACACTTCCCAAGTGCTTATCTGGCAGACTAGAGACCCCTGATATTTCACTTGAATCAACTGTTTAAATGAGCAGTTTAATGACAGTCATTATTTGTGCAAGATTTGCTTATGTAGCAACTTGAGTATTTATACAAAGAATAGAAGCTTGATGAAACAGAGTTAAGAAATGCATGCAAGCAAAATTAGATCTGTGCCAAACCATCTTGTTTCACATTTTTTACATTAGAAGATGAACTCTTTTTCCATAAATGGAGAAGTTTGTATCGCTTAATAAGGAATAAGCTAGAGTCGCTCTGAATTTTTATTGGGTTGATTACACTCTAGGAAAAATCTGAAATGTTCTTCCTCTTTTGTCCATCTGAATACGATACAAGAATCTACTTTTCTCTGGCATGCAGGTTTCTATTTGTGGGCAAAAAGAACCCTGAGAATGATCCAGGAAATGTGTTTCTACTTGCTGAAGAGAACTTACCGGGGCTTTCACAGTCACAACTTTCCTTATTAACATGCAATAGGATTCATCTTATCTACAGTGTCTGCAATCTATATGCTTCTATCTAATGGGCATAAATCATCTGACTTGTTTTAGATGCGTCTCCCTTTAGGGTGAGATGTGTAGTCCATTGTAGTGCCTACTTATCTCCATGGAGTATGATGAGATCCTAAGGAAAGCATCTCAGTTCTATATTTTTGCTATGTATATGTCTATTTCTGATCTGGCAAATCCTCCCATGTGGGCCCCATTAATGGGAAAAATATTCTATGATTTTTATGCACTTTTAGACTAAAAGTTACCTAAGGACATAATTTTCAGCTATACTTTTAAACAGTTTGTGTGTTTTTAGGAATTTGGTCCCTGTTAGATGCATCATTTAAACTAGCTCAGAAGGTTTTTAAAATCACTGCCACTTTGAGGGCAGCAGGAAAGAGTAGGCACTGAGTGAATTCTGCATAAACTCTTGCCCCTCTTTATTATCCCAAAGAGTGGCCCTGAACCATTCCATTTGTGGAGCCACTTACGTTCTTTTGTTGAAAGACATTGGTGGAGTCTTTCTGCTGTCATTAAGGGTGGCAGTATGCATAAATGTTTTTCCACTCAACATAACTTGATCTCTGAACAATCTCTTGAGCGATGTATTCCTGTGTCTTGATTGTCACTCTGTCCTTTTTGTTGTGATGGTGTGCAGAATACGCTAGAAAAAGTATTGCATCTGCGGTAGGAAATGGTGCAGTGTTTTCTCAGAAGAATTGGTCAATATATATGCCTTTAGGAGAGTATTTGCTAAAAAGTTTGTGTTTGAGTACTCTTGTGTGCTGGTTTTGGCTGAGGTAGAGTTAATTTTCTTCAAGGTAGCTAGTATGGGGCTGTGTTTTGACTTCTGCTGGAAACAGTGTTGATAACACAGGGATATTTTTGTTCCTGCTGAGCAGTGCTCACACAGCGTCGAGGCCTTTTCTGGTCCTCACACCACCCCACCAGCAAATAGGCTGGGCGTGCACAAAAATTTGGGAGGGGACACAGCCGGGACAGCTGACCCCAACTGACCAAAGGGATATTCCATACCATATGACATCATGCTTAGCAGTAGAACTAGGGGAACTATCAGAGTTATGGCGTTTTGTCTTCCCAAGTAAACATTACACGTGGTGGAGCCCTGCTTTCCTGGAGATGGCTGAACACCTGCCTGCCCATGGGAAGTGGTGAATGAATTCCTTGTTTTGCTTTGCTTGCCTGTGCGGCTTTTGCTTTACCTTTAAACTGTCTTTATCTCAACCCATGAATTTTCTCACTTTTGCCTTTCCGATTCTCTCCCCCATCCCACTGCAGGGAGTGAGCAAGCGGCTCTGTGGTTCTCACTTGCCGGCTGGGGTTAAACCACAACATCTTGCCTTCACTTTGCATATGTGTTCTGGTAAGTACATTTGTCCAGAAAAACACTTGCATAACTGCTGGATTGGTTATGCAAAATAGCTATAGAAAGAGATCCAGAAGTAATGCCATGTGATCTGTACATAATTCTAGATTGTAGAATATGAGTTGTCTGCAATGAAGTGCTTAGAAATATATTTATAGATCAAGTATTATATACTAACATTTTTTCAGCAATGATTTTTAATACAAAATAAATTCAATGACGAGTGTAGAGTATTCATGGGCAACTGAAGAATTAAATTGAACAAATTGCTTTCCATAAACTGTTTCCCTACTCTAGCTATAAACACCACAAATATTAAAATATCTTTTGCAGAATACAAATAGACATTTACATTGAAGTCAACAGTCTAATCAGGAAGAGAATGCAGGCCATACAGTAAATTATCATTAATGCTAATTACATCTATGTTTATAGAAGTCTTGGCTTTTGTACGCAGCGCCATTTTAGTAAAGAGTATTTAATTCCTGGGGAACATAATATAGATAGATGTACATATGTGCATATAGGGGTTTATTTTATTGCAACAAAGTAGGTAATGTAGATATACCTGCATCATACAACGTAGCAACTTTACTGGACCCGTGCTATAGCTCACATATACCCTTGCAGATACATCTCTGTTAGCTGAAGACATTGCTGCCTTAGCTACTTCTTTTTCCCCCTCTTGTCGCTTGCTCTTGAGGGTTTTGCTGGATGTGGTGTTTCAGAACCTTCTTCTATTGAAAGAACGGGATAGAATAACCTAATAAATTAACCAGTGTGCTTTACAGATCCAACTTTGATTGAAAGGACACTGTTGGCAAGGCAGCGTGACGTGGAACTGGGAGTGCTTCAGGGGTCATGGTTTTATCAGTCACATCCAGAAGGGGATGTGCACTCCAGCCTATGCTGGAGCATAGCTCCAGCACCTGGGGTAATACATCTGGGTCTGCATAGTGCTACTTGAGATCGTGACTCCTTTGGTGATGCAGGGCTGATTGACACCGTATGCAACACTACGCTAACGTCGTCGTTCTCTGCAGCCCGGTTTAGTACTCGGCAAGATACTGCACTGTGCTGTGCAGCACAAGGTTGCTGAGGAATAGTGTGGAAATTGCCACATGGTGTTGTGTTGCACTGTACAGACATAGGGGTTGATTTGTAAAAGAGAATTAGACAGAAGCAGTCAAAGCACAAAAATCTGCAGGGTGTCTTTAGCCCACGCACCTTTTCCTATGTAGGTCTCAGCAGGATGTAGAAACTTATTCCAGGCAGACAGAACTAGTATTTATTGACTAGGAAAAACATAGCTGTATTGTTGATGGAGAGTCATAGCAGCTTTTGGAGAGCTGCTCCACTGTTGGGAGTTACGGTATAAAGCAGCGAACAAATGCAAGTCTCTTACACACTAGGGGATTTTATGATGACTATTCACAATTTGTTTTTAATGTATTAGTAACGTGACCTACCACTACTTGATTTATGTTTGTATTACAGAACAAACAACACAAGAATTTGCAACAGTACGGATCTGTGACACAAATATGCCTGTGATGTTCTCCAGAATCTTTTGTTACAAATTGCAATTTGGTTGAAAATCCAATTAGGCAATGAGCTTGCATGGAATCCTGTCCTTCTGGTTTGTAAGCCTACAAAGAAAATAGATCAGTGGCATTCCGGTTTAGTTTCACAGCCAGATCAATTATGAAAATGTTGTGATGTTAGTGAAGCTGCTTTGACTCAAGGCCACATTCTTATCCTCCCACGCTAGTAAGTCTGATACAGCTGATGAACACAAATAAAGGACCTCTAGTTTCGGTGGGTTGCTGTGCTCAAAGAGTCTTCATCTTCAGATTCTGTCTTAGCCATCAAAGTGTTTGAACCTCAGGTTGAAAGATTATTTTTGTGTGAGAACTAGCATCTAAGTTTTTCTTTGAAATATATACATATTTTCAGAAAAAAGCTTTCCCATGATGTAATTCTAAAGAAACCCACATGCAAGGATTGAATTTAGGCACATTTTCACAGATTTCCCTAACCATGAAGTGCAATTTGCCATAGTTCTGATACTATGACAATATTTCCATCTAAGGAAAATCTTAATTTTTAAGGTATAAAAACAGAATAAAAAGTGTTGGGTGAAAGGAAGAAGAATTTTTCCAGCCTGGTTTGAGACATCAGCTGTAATAGGTAACTCTGCTTTTTGTTATTCCTCTCCCTTCAGTATAACAAAAAACATATGGTTTTGCAGCTTGTCTCTTTCTTAGAGAAAAGTGAAGTATGGCTTCTTCAGAGCTGGATTGCTCTGATATTATTGGATAGAATTGGGCGATTGGGGTACAGGGAATCTACCATGTGACGTATCTTGTGATATTTTTATAGCGGCCTCTGCTCAGGTTTGAACAACAGCCTAATAAATCACAGTGGTATCTGCACAGAACAAAGTAGCCTCAACAGACAATTCACTAGATAAAAGTAAAACTTAATAAATACATGCTGGCTTAGGCTAAAGCTGATTTAAGTCTTTTCACTGAAATGGTCACCTAGTTCAAGATATTTCTGCTAGTAAAAAACAACTAAAAAAGTTTTTTATGAAAAATGAAGTGCAGTGAACAAACCAGTATATTCTAAAAGTAATCTCTGTGCTTTCTGTCTGCCAAAAATCTGTTTAAATCCTTTGAAAATATGAAAGAACCATCTAAGGATATTCCCTGATGGCTTTAGTAGTGGTAGACCTCCTCAAACTCATGGTGAGCTGGAGAAATTGAGAAGCTGAAGCCACAGGATTAGTGTGTCTGGAAAAAAAAGGAGGAAAAAAAAAAAAAGTAGAACAATGGAAGTTCATTAAAGTTAAAAGATAGTTTTGTTTTCTGGATTCAGTTTGAGCTTAAAAGGAGCTTGTGAGCTTTAAAATCCTGTAGAGATTTGACAGCTCAGAATGCAGTAAGCTAAATTTGTTGTAAAAATTATTTCTTTTGGCAGTAACACTGATCTATGAATATTAATGATTCAACTTAGCATACATTAGAATTCTGTGGATGGCATCCATAGGAGCTCTGTAGAGGCTCTTCTCTATTTCACCATCCATGAAACGTAATTCTGTTTCAAGGGAGGAAAAACATAACAAAGCCTCTTTTACTTGTCTATGAATCACTTGACTCACGGTTGGCTTTCAGCTGTATAATGTTCCTCCTAACCTGTCGGGAGCTGAGACTCATTTCCACGTAAGCCCCATAGCTGGCATTTGCAATCAATAGGCTTGATATGTGCTGCCATTATGTCTTCTTGAGTGGACACAAGAGAAAAACTGCTCACTGCCAAACACCTGCTTTGTCTGTATTCGCACTGAAGGAACTTCTGCTGCTAACATATGCAAGGGCCATAGTATCAACATCTTCTTTAAACTCTTAATGTTACGAGGAGCCAGGAATAAAATTAAGGTTCTGGTTATGCTCCAGAACATGTAATAATCTTTGATCTTCCCAAGGACAAGCAATAAGTGGAGTGAGCGCAGAGCAAGTGAGAGGTAGAGAGGTTCTCAAATAGACACGCTCATTTGGTAGCTAATTGTGGGGTTGTCCAGCATGCTGTTGCTACTGGCAATGGTAATGTAGAGCTCTACGTGATCCGGATCCTAGGAGCAGCTGCTATTTAAAAGAAACACGTTTGATGGCAGAATAGCATGGGGGAGCAATGAGAGCTGGCAGCTCCACAAGGGCAGGTCAGCTGGGTGCTGAGGGTGACAGCCAGGCAGGTGATGGGCAATTACCACATTGACAAGGGGCCTGAAGTTGAGTCAGCACTGTCAGGGTCATGATCAGGCCCAGAGACAGTGGCTGGGTTCAGCCTTGGTTCAGTGATGGCCCCAGCAAGTCCGTGGTGATGAGGCAGGTCCCCAGTCCAGTCAGAAAGCCAAGTCAGGGTCACGATTAAGGAGGTGTGGGACCAGGCACCGGGAGGGGTGAAGGGTAAGACCTTCAGCTTGAAAGCTGCTCCCAAGGGGAGGAGAGGGGAGCCCATGCTGAAGCTCCTTCCAGCTCCTCCTTCACACCAACTCTTAGCAATGAGTTGGCACCGATTGTAGGGAGCTGAACTCCCACAGCCAGTAGGGCCTGGCATCAGAATCATAGAATAATTTGGGTTGGAAGGGACCTTTAAAGGTCATCTAGTCCAACCCCCCCTGCAACAAGCAGGGACATCTTCAGCTAGGTCAGGTTGCTCAGAACCCTGTCCAGCCTGACCTTGAATGTTTCCAGGGATGAGGCACCTACCACCTCTCTGGGCAACCTGTTCCAGTGTTTCACCACCCTTATGGTAAAAAATGTCTTCCTTCTATCTAGTCTGAATCTACCCTCTTTTAGTTTAAAACAATTACCCCTTGTCCTATCGCAACAGGCCTTACTAAAAAGTCTGTCCCCATCTTTCTTTTAAGCCCCTTTAAGTACTGAAAGGCCGCCATGAGTTCTCCACGGAGCCTTCTCTTCTCCAGGTTGAACAACCCCAACTCTCTCAGCCTCTCCTTGTAGGAGAGGTGTTCCATACCTCTGATCATTTTTGTGGCCCTCCTATGGACATGCTCCAACAGGTCCATGTCTGTCTTGTACTGAGAACTCCAGAGCTGGATGCGGTACTCTAGGTGGGGTCTTACCAGAGCAGAGTAGAGGGGCAGAATATTATAGCCATTAGGTTGAATGCCTGAGAAATATGCCAGGTTGTGCCAACTTGTTGGTATAGAAGGAGATGGTCTTTACCTCATCTCGCAACACAACAACCTTTGATTCTGCATATTTGTGTACATATATATAGAAACATTCACATATGGAATACACTGAAAAGTGTACTTGTTTGGATATGTATTTATATTGTTTGTGGCCATATGTTAAAATGTGTTACTAATCTTCAGGCTAAATATCAAACCATGTTTTCTGTTTTTTTTAAATTTAATTTTATTTTGGTAGATCCAACAAGCGTGAAAAGGACTGTACAAGAAATAACCAAAGTGAGAGTAAAATAGCATTACTTAGGTGCAAGATTGATAATGTAGGAAAAAATAAAGCAAAAAAAAAAATCTAATAGCACAGTGCAGGTGCTCACAGCAATATCCATTGTAAATCATAGCAGGCTAATGATCTGATCCTGTTTCCTTATTTAGACAGGTGTCATTCTGAACCTCTTATCACCCTGAAATGTCTGTTCATCCTCTGTCTGATCTTAATCAATATTCAGTAGTGAGTCATAGGCATTAGTCATGTAGGTACCCATTAAGTGTGGTTACCAACAAACATGTTGTGTAAAATACAAGGTTTAATGTATGGAAAGGCAGCACTTTGATGTTGGAGTGATTCCTTGCCTTGGAAAAGGGACATTGTTCCTGTAATGAGTTACCAACCTGTTAAAGGCTTAGGCAGTCTAGGGAACAGTCATTAACAATCTGTCTGGGCAGGGAGACAGTTTAGAGGAGGCCCAGGAAACATTAGCATATCCAAAGCAAGCAATAGTGCTCTGTTGCTTGAGGAAAGGAAGGCTCCAACCCTTCCTAACTGGGTTAATCTGTGCTGGAGAGAACACATCTGGTGTTTGCACCTGAGGAGTCTCAAAGGGGGATATGGTCAATAAAAGGTAAAAGGTCTGTCTAGTCCCGAACCGTGGTCTGTGAAAGTTTTATGACAAAGCTGAGAATTGTATGCCAGCTTATTAGAGTTAATTGATGTGCAAAGTAGACAGAGATGACTCTTCTATCTTCTCTGAAAATGCAGAGGATGGGAGGGGGTTTTTTTGGTGGGGGTCAGGGACCAGGACCAGGGACGAATGGACAGAGGCCCAGAAGATAACTACATTCAAATTGCAAGGCTGGTTTAAGAACTGGTAACGCAGGAATTTGGAAGGTAAAAGTGGCTTCCCCTGGTGCGTGAAGTGAGATATGTGGGAGTGTGCCTGAACCTTAGGAATCCAGAGAGTCTGGGGCAGCAATGCTAGAGGGAAAAAGCAATTTAAATAAGTAAAACTTTTATATTTATCTGGTCTCATAGCAGTTTTGCTCTGCCAGTCTCAGTTATAAAATCAAGGACTAAGGAGGATATTTGAGCTGAGAACATCCTCTTATGAAATTTAATAAGTACTGCTAGTACTATTTCATCCAGAAATGCTTCCACTAACTGTGAAGGAATTACATTCTCTGCCCTCTCTCTACCTCTTTCTCTTTCCAACAAGCATCCGAGTAGTCTGCCCACATGTTTGTTAAGGCATCTTAATGTGTGAGCTACAGTTGGGAATTGCACCTTAATATGATTTTAATTTGTGTTAACATAACTGAAAGGCTTTGGCAACCCTCAGCAACTGAGCATCATGAGAATGAAAGGGGTACATTATGGGATTATTCCAACACCTCTTTTATTTACATTTTTTCCATTTCCTGTTTTCTTAAGCAATATCCAAAACTACCATAGAAGTCTGAAGATAGTAGCTATTTGGATGCCAAGAAAATTTTTTTTTTATCCCTTTCTATCAGAAAGATATAAAGCATAATGTTTTAATTGCAGGCAAGAGAGCATAGCTGGAAGCACCAGCCAGCATAGCGCTTGTCAGAACTATTTCTGTCTCTAAACAGTTGGCTTTGAGCAGAACACCAAAGATGACAAAACTCAGGAATCATTTTAGGGAGCTGCTGATTCCTAAAGTAAGATACCAAACATCTGTTTCTGGCTCGTTAGCTTACAAGTTACCTTGACGTGGGGAGAAAGATGTTTGATTGTTATATTTTTCCCTACAGATTTAGCACAAGGTTTTATTGAGTCTCCTTTTTTTATGCCTGGTACCTATTCATACACAAAGCTGTCTTGCAAATCTGATGTTTTCCATCCAGATCTGCTGCCTAACTGAGAGTGTAGTCCAATATCTAAGTGATGCTTTCACCCACTCGTCACCCTGCAGGCAAAGAGGGCACTCCTCCAACACTCCTTTTGCCTTTCCCAAAATTTACTGGCAAAGAGTCTTAGGTCAATTTATTGCAGGACAAAGAACCATGATATATGTCCTCCAAAGTCCAAGTAACACATGCCAGCTGAGACAGATTGTCCCTGAGGGATGTCTCAGTGAAGACACCCAGACTCCGTCTGGCCTGTAAGCCCCGAGGGTGCCCCCAGACCCCTCGAGTCATGTCTGTGCTCCACACCCAATAGCAGCTTTACGCCAGACCTATTTCACAGACCTTTGCAGAGTTGTCTTGGGAGGCTTTTCTAACACTTCTGTGTCACACTTGGCTGTTTAATGGGGAACCCGATCACCTTCCAAACCACCTGACACAGAGCACCAGACCTACTGAGGTGCTGCCATATCCACATCGTTTTCATTGCCGCTTGCTGTAACGGTGTAATAGAGAAAACTGGAGGTTCCAGTAAGCATGGATGGGAAGAAAGATTAAATCAATTCTGTGAGGCCAGCTGCCTGAATTGTTGCTACCCAATGTCCACTGGACTTATATAGATTATGAGGGATATCACTCTCACGCTTCAGGGCTGTATCAATCGTGAGGGGTCCAGCTGCTGGAGCCAAATTACCTGGTAATCTTCTGAACTCCTGTGTCCTTTCGGTACAACAAAGCACCTTCTCCTTTCAGTCTACCCAGGGTACAAGTGGAGGGTGCTATCCTCACACTTGCCAATTTTTGTGCCCCCATCCCATTCAACTAAGTCCCATTGTCCTTCTGTTTCTCCTCCTCCTTCTCCTTGCATGTTTATGGGGTCACCCTTCTCTCATTAGAGAGGCCTGTCCCCCTATTCCTATTCTTACTCAAATAACTAGAGATGAAGAAAAATAAGAGTATTCTGTCAGAGCTCAGGCTTGGGTGCTTCCCATTAGACTAAATCTCTTAGACATCCTTACAAACGCACAAGCTACTGAATATCTAACACATACGCCCGTGTCCCTTAATCCCTACATGTGGTTCACAGTTTTAGAAAAGTCTCAATTTGCTTATTGTCAAAGGAGTAAACCTTCTTTTGCTCCTGAACAGGAAAAGTGATCAGAATACAGAAAATGGCATTCCCAAAGAGCAAAACTTTCTTTTTCTTCTTTTCACAGGACAACCTTCCCTAGCCTCTGCCTGTTTAAATGCCTGTAACTCATTTAAAGGAGAAGAAGAAACACCAGTCCTCCACTAACAAAATGAAGCCTTATGTAAGGGTAAGTTTGTCAGCTTACTTCAAAGGCTATCCACTGAATTTGTGGAGGTTGCTTATTTTCTGTGGGGGATGATATTGTCCCTTAATTAGGTTTTTCAAATGTAAATTCTCAGCAATGAAACATTTTAAGGATAAAAGCGTGCGTTTGTGGCATAATGCCTCAAAGTGTCAACAAATCTGAGTCTGTAATCTCCATATGTTTTGATTACTTGCTATCAGAAGAAGCTTCTTGCAAAGCAAAACTTTTTTCTTTTTTTTTTAACAATCTAGCTGCATCTACTCTAAACTTACACCTGGTGCCAGTACTCTCTTGCAACCGACATATGACTGTTTGAGTGGGAACAAAACCACTTTGACAGATGGGCATAAATTCAGGGATGCCAAACAACCAGTGCCTGCACTACCTTTGAATGCTAACAGGCCATTCATAGCCGGCAGTGTCAGAACAACAGCCTATTCACAGCTCCAGGTCATTAGGAGAGGAGAGGGAGAGCAGAACATGTAGTCAAATTAATAAACCTGATGGTTATGTTGTTGGTTTTAATGCTATAAAAACAGATAATAAATTAGAATAAATTGTCTAACATCAGAATTTGGAGAACCAAGTTGTGTAATGTACAGAAGGAAATCATACGTCTTCAGCGTAAGCAACTCTGTATACAGGCAGCTGCTGAGAAACTTTGAAAGAAATCTGAAAGAAATTCTTTGTCCAGCATTTTACAAATAGCTCGTTTGGCTGCAGCAGTGAGGTTTTGTAGCTTGCTCAAGTAGTCTTCAAAAGCCATCCCCAATACTGGACCATTCCTAGTGATCAGCTAGTTGTGCAGGCAGATTCTGGTAGTTTTTGTAGGAGAGGAGACAGACCATCCAGTCCTCTTCAGTTGCTTTCTACAGTGGCCTGTGCAATGAATCAGGTATGTAGCAGCAGTCTTCTGCAGCTGCTGTGTTAGTTCCACATCACTTTGCTAAGAAAGATTTTTGAAATGAAAGAAATTACATAGACGATAAGTTGCTATGTAGAAAGAAACAGTTCAGCTGGCTCACGTTCATGTACTCCTCATCACGCAGTTCTGGGGATACAGGCTTGCAACTTGTGAATAAACAGTACCCCCTGCTCCAGTGAACTATACACTGCTGGCTTTTGTACACTGTCCTCTGCAAGGATTTGTTTTCTTTTTTTGCAAGGAAAGTCTAAGACCTTGAGGGATAACAGTGTCCGTCCTATTTTTTTATCATTCTTTTCCATGCAGAGGTATCAAACCTCTTGGTGGTATGGGGTTTGAGTAAGGTATCTTAGGGGAAAAAATTTGGAAGGGAAAAGACCTTTATCATCTAGGGCTTATTAACGTGACCAGAATTGCACATGAGTCTTTGTGCTTGGTGTTTTCTCTTGGCTAGCTTCAGGCTTTCAAAAACATTTAGTGAAAAGGGAACACTAAGGCTCAGGGGCTTAGATGGAATTTAGGACATCTGAATAGCTCTCAGAGTGTATAAAATAAGCTGGCTTCTATCTGGACTAAGGTTGTTGATTCTTTTGGGGCATGATTGTTTAGGACTTAATTTACAGTTTTGGCTACATGGCACAGATTTAATTTAACTTTCCCTTCAGGCACGTATTGAAATTTGTTTATGACTGAGATTTTTCCAATCCAACTCTAGGTTTGTTACCAGGGCGTAAGGGGTGAATGACACTTCCTGGCCTTTTACAGCTCTAAACTTAGAATTTTTTAATGATGACCTCCTGTTGTGGCTCCTTCCTCTAAGTTTCCTGTTATATTTTTTCCATGCACATGTTTTTTCAATTTGGGAGAAGCATATACTTCATATTAAGGAAAGGAGCAGAAAAAGAAATTCCCCTTCTGAAAGAGAAAGCATTTTTGAGATATTGCTCCCTCTTTAACATCCACCTTAATCCATATGTGGTAGCTTTGGCCACACAGACTTGACATGTGGAGACAACACTTGATTTAAAAGTTGCTATGGAAAAAGAATGGAACTAAAATGCCACTACTCTATTTTAATAGGCATTTATAATTAATTTCCAAGGTAGCAGCATAGATCATTAGGACCTCGTTTTTGAGAACACAGTTCCAGTTCTAGTCATAGGCACAAGTGATTTAACAGGCTAGAGTGGGTGGAAAGTTTGGCTCATTTGGAAACTGGAGAGGTCAGGTTTATTATTATATTCTGTTAAAAGAGTGATACTTTTTCTAAAATTTCTCTAGATTATAAAATCATTGACATCTGAGAAATGCATACATATAGAAACATGTAAATTCCTGTAAGAACAGATAAATGTACCTTTTTTTTTTCTGGGCCTTGATCTGTTAAACACTTATTTTTTTGTATCTAAATATATAGTACTTTCATGAGGGCAACCAACACAGCCTAGAGAGCTCTTGTAAGCACAGATGAGCTATGGACCGCACTACATACGCCTTTTCCCGCAAAATTTCTGTTCCATTTCTGTCTCAGAGGGGAAAGGTAGGAAACACGGGCACACGAGTGCTGCAGAGAAGTGGCCCATGGCCCATTCCTGCCCAGTTGCCCGTCACAGGGGCAGGAGGCATGGTGCATTTGTGGCTGGTGCACTTCTCAGCTGCACACAAATGTAGGAAGTCCTGCTCGTTTCAGCTGTGTTAAAATCCAAGGTGGAGAATGTGAGAGGCTGCTTTCTGCTTCTAGCCCTGACAAGCAAGCCCCGTACTGGATTTTCCTAGGCACGTAACATGTGTTCTGGCCATGGCCCATGGGAATTGCAGAGGGACTTTAAGGTTAGACTAAATCGTAGAAATCATATGACCTGATCAGCTGAGGACAACTGTTCCTCAGTTTCTAGTCTTTAAGGTTTAAATCTACCCTTGGGGCAGGTGGTAGCCACATTTGAAACAGCTGTGTGATGTGCTAAGACCTAGCACCGTAACTAGCTGGCTTTTGAGGGTTTTTCATATGTATGTATGTGCCCTTTAAAGGCTGTTTATTTTCAAAAATCAATATTTTGAAAGACAGAGGAAATCCTGTTAAATATTGACTTTCTCTTTAAATGCCAGATGTTGTGAAACTTCCATCTGCTGATCACTTTCTAGACAGATGCCTGAAATAGCCCTTCCTACCTCTAAAATATTCCCCTACTTCTTTGCTCCTATAGCCTTTCTTCTCTCTCTCCACACCAGTCTCTGAATTTCCGTTCTCCCACATGCATGCAGAAATACATGCTTAATTTCTACTCCTTCTACTGCTTTACTAAAAGTCTTACATTTTATTTACCCCTTCCCAGTCCTCTCAGATGTAGAGCTGATGTGTTTGGGACATTAATAGAGATTTAAACTACTCCCCCCAAGGAACTAATAAAGAACTAATGGATACGGAAGAACCTATGAAACTGTGGATCAGGCACCACTTTTTTGCTCTGTCCGTTATTTTTAGTGGTGCAGTTACGATCTCTGAACTGCAGGAGATGGGCTGCAAACTGAGTGCTTGCCCAGTACTGACAGCAGCTTTTCAGGAACCTGAACAGCCTCAGAAACGTAACGGTACGGATATTCATCTCCACACTCTTTGCTGCTCTCGGTGCTGATACGCCGCCGAGTGAAAGGCTGGGGTTTTTTCCCTTATGGTCAGGAAGAAAACGGGAAACCCTGGGATCAGAACAGAGGACCGTGTTGTGATCTGCAAAGTCACATCGGGGCTGGTGCAGGGTGAGACGTTTTCAGACAAGTTTCAGTCTCAGCTTTGTCCATCTGGTGTATTGCCTATGCCTGTAACAGGAGGTAGAAGCACTCACAGGACGAGGTGAAGGATTATCATGATGATGCCCTAAAGCACTTAAGTCTCAGTTTAGCCTGACCTGGGCAGAAGGCCGTGGTCTGGCTTAGGTAATTTTGTTCTACCTCCAGCAGTATGCCAAGGCAGACCTGGTTCGGAAGGCATTTTAGATGTATTAATAACGTCTGAGCAGGGAAGTCACCCAGAGAGAAGTCCCCAGCCCTTGTATGCAGAGGTGGTTCAAGTACTCACTTGGGGGGGATTTGAGCTCCTACCTTGTCTGGAGTGATTTGGGTATCAGGCCATTCGTGGCCATTAGCTTAGAGCTTGCTAAACCACTGCTGTTGAAATGGTTACTCTTTCACATGAATAATTAAGTATTTGGTGGATTAAGGACAGGACACTTTACATAGATCTAATGTTTACGATGTATCTGAATAAGAACAGTCATCTGAAGAGTCTGATCTTTTCTGCCAAGAGAATATGCACTTTCTCTACAGTGCAGAACAAGATCTTTTGGGCTTTAGAGCAATGAAGCTTAATTCGTCCCTTTCCTCAGCCTTTTTTTTTTTGTATATTTCCATCCTAATATTTCCCAGGTATTGTTTAAATGAGTATTTTCCAGCTCAGTGTGCTGGCCTCTCTGAAACCCTATCTTAACTACAACTTCTTAGTGCTACATGGAAAATGAAAGTTGTAATGTTGGCTAGGCGGCTGTATAGTTAAAATTAGGAACGTGTTTAGGACGTAATTCCTGATTGCAGATCTAGTTCTGAGTCATTCAGACCTGTATTTAGAAGGCAATTAGAAGTTTTAAAGGATTTTAGGGATTTAAATACCATTTCAAACTGGCTTCAGATTGTTTGAAAATGTTAGTGTGTGGATAGATTGGAAGATAAAATAGTATTTACAAAATGTTAAGACAGCATTAGGAAAGACCAAATAGCCTGGTAACAAGACACAAAGAAGCTATAGGGTGAGTACCAAGTTCACATTTTTCTTGGCCAAAACGTTGCAGCGTGCTTAAAGGTTGTGTTGTGCTTTTGGCCTATGTGAGAGTGTTCAGCTTTCAGCAGGTCCTGCGGGGAACATGCTATGACTGAGTCCAGAGATGAAAATCCTCTGCACATTTGAAACAAGCAAGCCACACGGGCGGGTTACAACACAGCCCACACTGACCCAGTTTGAACAGGGTTAGAGTTTGCTGGGTCAGACCAGGCTGCAGAGACTGGCCAGAGCTGTTGCTCAGTGTCGCTACGTACTGTCAACACTAAACTCTGAGTGAAATCAGACAACATCTGTGTTGTAACCTTGCCTGATGACTCCATTTTAGTTGTCGGTGCCCAAAAAACTGAGGAAAACCCATGCATAATATGGAAAACAGTGGGGATATTTGGACTTGAAAAAGTGGTGGGTGGAAAAAGATTATTCTATTTCACGGATGATAATGTTAGATCTGATACTGCTCTGCTACAAAACGAAGACCCAATCTTTGAAAATTCACTGTGAAAGAATCTGGGTCTTCACTTTGCAGCGCGCTGCCTGGCCGGCCGCTGAGGACACCCTCCAGCCTCCGACTCAGGTGCCAGACAGGGAGCTGTGGGGAATTTTGCCCCCATGAAACTTTGTTGAAATCAGAAGGAACCAGCAAAACCTGCCAGAACATAGGTCAGGGATGTGAAATTTTTTTGTGACCACATGCTTTTGGAATTGTGGTGCATTTCAGCCACAGATGTGCTCCTGGAACTGAGTTTTAGCATGTTCTGTTTTAATTCCAGTGATAGCGGTAGGATATTTTTGAGTGAGCTGGCGTTGCATGCTCTCTGGCTTCAAATAATTATACTTTCTGCTGTTACTTTGCTCCTACCAAGAGAGCGACAGCCATTTGCAAAAAGGAATACATTTAGCTCTGTAAACACTACTGTGAAGGAAAAAACCCCATTAGATGATTATATTGAGCCTAGCCTTTACAATGTATAAGAGCATTAAGTGCATGTGTCACTTATGTTCATAGCAGTCCATATATATGCACGTTATGCATACAAAACATTCCTATATAGACAGAGTTCGTATGTGCCCCAGCAACCAGTGAGATACCTAATGCCCATTAATTATGTTGTTTGAATTTGTTTACTCCTGAGAACACCCTATTGTGTGTGTAGTTTTGAAAGCTGTTCAGCGCCATGCAGTGTGCTGTGGAGATGCTGAAGGATACCGTAAGGAGGGGTGCAGTCTCCGTCCAGAATTCTGCAGGAGTGATCTGCTGCTGCTGGGACTGAGGGAGGCTGAATCAGCCTGAGTTAGTTTCATCCTGCCAGGCTGGGTTTCTCCCAGTGCCCAGTAATCCTGACTGCGTGAAGAAATACCCAGATCCAACCCTGGTGATCTGTCTGCTCCAAAGAAACTTAACAACAAAGCTCTAGTGGCTTATATTTTGGGAAGCTTTAGAGTGGAAAAGACTTCTGAGGCAGGACTGAGCTGTATGACTTTGGCTCAATTTTGGCAGAATTAACTTAAGTAAGGGTGAAAGCAGGTCTAGCTGTTTTATCTAAAAAACCACTCCCTTAGGATCCTGCATTGGTTCAGGTGAGGATGTGGATTATTTTTCTAAATATCTCCAGGACTGACACAGCCTGAGAGGTTAACCAGAAAGCTGTTGGTAGATGTAGAACAGAATCCAGGTCTCCTACCTGTCTTGTGTCTTAGCTCCAAAATCATCCTTTTAAGGAGAATTCCCAGGACCAGTCATGTTTTGTCATTTCTAAGCACTAAATTCACTGCTATTTTAATTTTTAAAGTTTCATAAAGCTGAAGAACCCTTTTCTTAAGCTCTCTAGATGCTCAGAGGCAAATTTCCTTCCTTTCTTTTTTTCTTCTAACTAAGCCTTCCTTCAACTGGGGGACGGGGGGGGAATAAATCACAAGAGAGGCTTTATGCTACTTTCCTGTTTTCCAACATGACAGATGCATTAGAAAGTGTAATGCACTCTAACAAACAAGGAAACTTTGCATATTGAATATAGCACATGAAATAATAAAAGAAGAACAGCTGCTGAGAGACAGAAAGGGGAAAAAAGAGAGATAAAAGTTAACTTGAGTTGTGTTTTATATGAAGAGCTTTGAATTCAGTCAGATTTAAAATTCAATGCCAAGTACATTTACAGACATCTGGGAAATCAGGTCACATACTCTTTGTGAAGTCTGCTACTACTGGTATAAAACAGGGCACATGGAAATGTAAGCCTGTCACAAGGGCACCCTTTTTCTTTCATAAAATGACAATTTAACAATTACATTCATACAATGATTAACGTGACCAGTGATAACTGGAAACAGGATAAAACCAGAATGGGGTTATAATGGGATGCAAACTTTTCCACAGTTTAAGGCTATCTGAATCTACAAGTTCACGGAGTAACATTTGTGCGAAATCTGTATTTGCTAAATGAATGCTAATGAAATTTTGCACATCAGGACATTAACTTACCACTGAAGGCATTAAGAAAGGACACATACACCACTGCAGAATACGTAAGTGTTAATAATGAAATTACTTCATGGGATATTGCTGTGTTACTACCACTGATCTCAACTGTCAACATCTAGCCAATAGAGAGACTACACAGCAAGTTGCCTTAGATTGCCAGGTGTTTGTTGTATGTACTTCGTATTGAATATTAGATTAGGCTGACCTTGACCGGCAAAGTGTTTGTACTTTGTCCATCTCCAAAAGCTTTGGGAATAAGTTCATAGTGGTTTTGATCTCTTATATTGGGTGAAGCTTGGAGAATAAGGCAGGCAATGCTCAGAAAAAGTGGGTGAAGCTGCATATGGTGACCCTGGTGCTGAATGAGCTTTAGTAGTTGCATTTGCTTACAAGGAAATGTCTGTCCCCAGTAGGTTAATGGATAGTGGTTTAATCAAGATGATGTCTGTGTCCTAAGCACAAATATACGGGGAGTGTTCTCATGGTTACAGCAGTAGCACTTGTGCTAGCTTGACACATGAGAAATAGGAAGAATGTAAAAATAGCGCAATATCTTTATGCCTTTTCATTGCATTTTAGCTTTCCATCGACTACTTCTGTAAATATCCTCCTAGTTATAAGTCCTCACATGTGTTTTAAGTTCCAAAATTGGAGATAGGTACCCCCACCTTTCCACAGAGGAAGGTTGAGAGAAGTTGTTTTGGCTTTGATTTTAAATAACATTAATTTCAGCGCGTGTGAGATAACAAAGCAATGCAAGATGAGGTGTGTTCTGTCAAAATCTACTCTGAGTTTTTAGAAATATATGTAGTCCTCAGCAGGACATGCTCTTCGGTAAAACTTTAAATGCAACTGAGAAATTAAGCACACTGGTCATGTATGCTGCATTGCTTTCTTTGCTTGAAGTACACAGCAAACTTCAAAAACCCCAAAGACGATACCTGTTAAAAACCTAATATTCCTTGTAGGCTCTGGATGCTCCTTGAATGCCAATAAGCAGTTCCTCCCCTACATATTCCATTAATCCTTTCAGCCTCTCAGTAATTCTGTTGAAGAGGCCCAGCAGGTCTGGCTGTTTGCCTTTTTGTTTCGGACCCAGTACCGCAAATATCAGAGTACAGATTGCACAAATTTCAGCGTATGTGTCTGGAGCCTGACAGTGGCAATTGGACCGAGCCAACAGTGGGCACTACACATCAAGCAGCATTTTGTGATTTCTTCGGAAACTAAAATGTTTAGCCCCCTTGGCTGTGAGGAAAAGCAAAAATACATGTATGTTGCCTGCCTGAGTCTTCATGCAGCCTGAAGCAGTAGGTCCAAGAAGACACAAAGGCTGACCAAAGGTTGAGGGACTTTAGTGGGATAATTACAATAATTTCGCTATTTTCTTTCTGTAGTTGACTGAGAAGGGGTGTGAGCAAGTGGGACTTCTCCTGAGGGTGACTTCTTGGGCGTCCTTGTAGGACTTCTGTGCAAAGTTAATCTAAGCGGCCTTCGTTGCCAGGTGACGTCAGTAACTGTCATTGGCACTGACATGGATAAGGAATGCAATGATATTTTCTTAACAGCTGTGGTATGAGACCAGTAGCCTTCTGTAGGCAGGTAGCAGTAACCAGCTGGGGGGGCTGAGATTGTGAGAAATTGTCATATTTGCGTCACAGGGTAATGATGAGATAAAGGCATATTTTTTGGGCATTATTGTATTATTGAATTTCCCCAGTAATATTTTCTCCAGTAGGACTCTCATCACATTGATCTTTAATGGATTTACCTGTTGCCCGAGTTTTGGAAATTAGACTGCTCCCAGTTCTAGCTTTAGCCCTTTTAGCGTGGGGATTTGTGCTCTTCAGCTGCTCCGAGGACCGAGGCAGAAGGGGAGGGTGGTTTCGCTGTATGTGCAGACTCCTGCAGAGAGAAAATGCTCACCTGGCTGCGTAAACTCTCCTCTTGTTGCCTCTGCCTTGCTGAAGTGGCATAGAGGGTTGTACGGAAATGAGAATCTGCCTTTCCTTCTGAGCAAGGATGGCAGATCTCTCTCTGATGACTGCTCAAAGCATTTAATGTGGCGATGATGGGAAGGTGTACTCAATGCTGTTGGAGAAATCTAGCTTGATACCATTCTAGCAGCGACAGAGCCTGAAATCCTTCATTCATTTGCAGTGTGTGGTGTTTCAATCTCCCTGCTTTTTTCTTCCATTACTCATCTGTGCTAAGATTTTTACATTCCCTCAAACAAAAGCTTAGGAGGTGTTATTTGGGGTTGCTTTCCAGGCTGTATTAGATGCATGACAGTTTGTACCATCTGATGAGACAGACCACTATTTTTAAAATAAACATCATATCTCTTTCAGAGAGAGAGAGGGGAAAAAAAAGGAAAGAAACAGAAATCCCATCTAAGCCTCCAGTATTTCAAGTGTTGAATTTCCCTTCACATTTTCTTGGTGAAGATGAAAAGCCTTAAAAGAAAATCAGACTTTGTAATCAGATGATGATGCATGAAAGGATGTGTCTGGATAATGTGACAGATGATCCTAACCTTCGTTAATGTGCTTTAATTGGATTAAGCTCTATGAAAGGCCTTTTCTTCTTTTTCAACACCTTCAGGGCTCTTGGCTGCACAATGCGAATGTACAGAACATCCTGCAAAAGGGCACTCATCCAGCTTCATAGACATATGCTGTACATCCTGACGCTAAGTTAACATAAACAGAGCTTATCTTCAATGACATGGCCCCTAGGGTGCCGGAGAGTGGTGGCCATCAAGTGATAATTGGGCAGTTACAAGATTTGTTGCAGTGTTTGGAGCACTAAATCCCTTTACAACCGAATGGGTTGCTGCACCAGGGCTGGAAACTGTCAGCCCACGTATCAGCTCTTCAAACTATTTTTAATAAAAGCACAGATTATAGATGATTGACAAAGGGACAGCCTCGCTGCTGCTGTTAATACTGAGAATGCTATTCCCTGTGTTGTCTCACAGTTTTCAATAGGACTACCTGGGGAGTAAGGTATTACTGAGCATAAGCCAAAGTGGCAGCCACACTCATGAAATGATGGACAGCGGAACAAGGAACGTATGTTTTGCCTTTCTGGACTGGCAACCTATTCTGCATCATTATAGAGTGTACTCCCACAACTATTTTTCTGACCTCTGGCTCCAGACTTACTCATTTTGCCTGCTTTTAAAGATTCAACACTGGCAAATTCCTCACAAACATTCACTGTAGTGGATTTGGATGCTGCATATGTGTGGTTAGTGGCGGGGGAAAGATTAGAGAGAAATAACTAAAAACAGGCTTAAAAATAGGGATGGGGTGGGAGATATGAGCTGTGTGCTGAAGGAAAAAGGGAGGAGAGAAGCTTTCTAAAACAAGAAATGCATTTCATGTCACACAAAATACAGCATCTCATGTTAGCCCAGTTTGCTGGTCATGGAGTCTTTCTCTTAAATGGCACCTACCCCCCCAAAAGCACTAAGTTGCGTGGTTAAGTGTAAGTCAATGCGTATGATGCTGGCTGTGGCAGTTGTGCACTCAAGTTGGAGGTGCTGTTGTACACGTGAATTTCTGAACGTCTGCTCTTTTAAACCTCAAACAAGCAGGGGCAGCTGGTTTTGAGTATTCTTACAGTATTTTGTCTTTGTGTTCTTGGAAGTGGTTTTTTTTTAATGTGTTTAACATACTGTATTTACAGTAATATTGGAACTACAACTTCATGGGAAGCTACCAACTGTATCACAGCTAGAGTACTTTGTGCAAAGAATGTTCCCACAATATGTCTTTAGGGATGTGCCTGGGGGTAAGCCAACGATTCTGAAATATTTCATATTGATTCATGACTCTCCAAATGTTATTTTAGTCTTCTAGATCACAGAATGTGGCACACTCAAGATTTATTTCTTTTCCATATTTTAACAGTTGTTTGTCAAAGGTCTTTGTCCTATTTTTAAGATGACTTTTGCAGCTTCCTTTTTTGCCTTTTTTTTATTCACATGGTTCCAGAGTACCTGATTTTTACTTTGGGAATACTTTTGACTCTTGGTCTTTCCCTTAGTATTAACACATTATTTCTCTAACTTGAAAGGGATTGCAAATTTTGCCTTGCTTTTGAAAACTAGATTTGGATTTTATTTGCTGAATTGAAGTAATGAGTGTGGATGGTTACTAAGCCAAGTTAGGAACAGGTTTGCTCGTCTCCCTTCTCATCCCTGGATGTGATTGTCTTCCTTGTTGTTCCTTAGTGTTTTGCAGCGTGTACAAGTTTATCTTTTAACTGAAGGAGAGGGAAATAGTGGTTAAAAGTAACAATCATTTGGGGCCTAACCAACTCCCTAATGCATACTATTTTGTCCCAGCACAATATCATACCTCTGCCCCACTGCATGTGATTCCACACAGAAAGCTTAATACCCATTCAGGAAAAAGCGCATAGAGTGAAATTACAGACACACAGATAAACAAAAGGTGAATATTTTGCATTCACCTGCAAATCCCCTTCAAATAATCATGGCTGCTTTATTGTGAGAAGGCTGTGTTCTGTTGCCACAGACATTTTCTAAACGACTATCTTTGTGTTACCTTAATAATTCTGTGTAGTCTGCATGTTATTACAGCTTTAGAACTGAAACTTTACACCTAGTTGTGAAAAAAACAAAAATAAAACAGCAAGTTGTCAACTCTGAGGTCCAGATGCCCGTTAGACTTACTATATAAATTGTTTAAAATTATTTAGGTGGGCATATTTATGTCAAGAATGTTCTTGCCACCCACATCTTATACCTAGGTTTGTACTATGAGAAATTACATAGGAAAAACATCCCTTGGAAAATAGAAAAAAGCCTTTCAGCTAATTCTTGTATGCAATAACAAAGCCATAAAGAACACAAATCCTGTGTTTTTTCTCTTCCTTTCTAGGTCACCTTTACCTAACTTCATGCTGCTTTACTCGCTGACCTCTGAAATGGAGCAGTCATCCAATGACAGCCTGCTTCAGGCTAAAACTCTTTTCCTCTTCAAACTGCAACGTTTGCCATTAATCAACTCTCTAAGGTCACACGTTAGTAACCAAAATACATGCATGTTTGTAGCAACCAGCAGTGCTGCAGAAGTGCTTTGGAAGAGCACACGCTATCAGCACATCGGAGTGGTGGCAGCACTGGTACATGGAACTACAGCCTGCCAGAAATAGCAGGAGGTGATGACTTGTTCGTGAATATTGGCTTAGAATTAATGTTTCTCGTGTGCATCTAGTTTAGGTGAGCACTCTTCTCTGGGAGCATGGCCTGACCTTGCTCTGGGCACCCACGTTCAGTATGTCAGTGGCTCAATTGAGTGCACTGATGTCGTTCCAAGGCAGCCCAAGCTCAGGCTGCCTACAAATCCCACCTGCCTTTGCAGCAGATGCTGGAAGGTCACAGGTGACCTGTAACTCGATTTTTCTCATATCCTATCCTTCCTCAGTTCTTCTCTGCACATGTAAAATTTTTGCCTTGGCGTTTATGTCCATGTCCACGCAGTGTGGAAAACGAGGTGGAGCGCAAATTGATGTAGGGACCAAAGAAAAAAAAATCTTAACTAGCATTTTTAATGGTGGTTGATCAGTTTGTAGGTTTATATAATGTGATGGCTCCTGTGGCACGGGCATAAAATTGGTAGCCTAGCACAATCTTTAAGTTGTGTAGCTTAAGCTTCTTTGTTGTTGTTGGATACTCCCCTGACTGTCTCCAACACCCAGAACGGAAGGACAGTGAAGGCATGAAGACATCCCCATTATCCCTGTTCACAAACCAGTTCAAGTCTGAAACAGTGCAAATGTTTAACCTGGTGCTGCACACAGTTGTTTTGGTGCTTTCTGATCCTGTTTGTTTTGCTGCTGACCACTTTGTTGCACTGTGGAGATTTGCTGGGTCTAAATGGGGTCAAGGATTTCTGAAGTGTGCTCCATGACATCCTGTAAATACACAGGTTGGTTGTATACAGTTAGGAAGTGTCTTCTCTCTTATTTTTCTTTAACTAAGTAGATTAAAATTTTTCACCTGATTAAAACAAACAGGAGAAAATTCAAAGAGTGGCAATATATCTGAAGACACCCTAGAGTAAAGGCCCTTTTAGAAACCATCATGTTTGTCCACCAAAAACCTGTAAGAGCATTTAAAAGGAAACGTCCTATTGCCAGTTCTCTGGCGTGCCGCTTTGGAAAGGAAAGGCAGGGAATGCAGGTGATGCTTGCAAGCTTCAAAGCTTCCCGTCTCCCTTGAGAGACAGATAACAAATCATCCGAATTCTCTGCATCGTTCTGGCCTCTCTGCTCCCTAGTTTGGAGCCAAACATATGGTGACTGGCTGCGGGCAACATCCTTCAAGCTGGCAGGACAGGAATGCTGGCTGTCAGCTCATCTGCCCCTTTGTTTCTGCCGCTTCCAAGGAGTGCCTATGATACCGCTCTTGTGCTGATATTTGAGCGGGCCCTGACTTTTTTATAGCTCCAACCAGGAAAGCCATTGGGCACTCCAAAAAGCTGTGAACCTGAGCCAAACACAGACAAATTAAGGAGTGAGAGCAGAAGGGTTACATCTGCCAGGTCAAGCTGGGTGCAAAATGGCTTTGGAGCTGCTGAAATGGGAGAGGAATTTCACCATGTTGAACTTCTCACGAGAAAACATCCCGCTCTCCCGCGTCCTCCTCCCAAGGCCTGTGTGAGTCAGCCCAAGTGGTATGCAGTTTACAGTACGGCTCTGGAGGAAAAAAAAATAACAACGGGCCTGAGAATCCCAAGGAGATAAAGATGCTTATTATAGAGCCCTTGTACCACTAAGCTGTATTTTCTCCCAAGGGCAAAATGTTAACAAGTAGCAGCGGTCAGCGTGAATAGCAATTTAAAAGCATTATTCTCTTTTCTGGAGAAAGACTTTGAAAAACTGACTTCATCAAAAATCCATTTCCTTTCAAGTATTTTACTACTACATTATTGATACCATTTCCTTTTTGGAGTATCATTTACACATAAATATAATCCCTTTCTTCTTAATTAGTCTGTGCCAGCTCAGGGTCTCTTCTGAATGCTGGATACAATCTGTGGGAAGAGCAGGGCATGTAGATTGTTTTTTTTAATCAGGAAAATCAGAATGTGTACTTCAACTTGATGCATACTTACGTATGTAGACATGCATCTACGCACAGTGCATGTGTGCATGTCCTTGCAGGATTTGGTCTGCTCGCTTTCTTAGCATGTCACTTACTCTGAGCTTATTATCTTACCTTGAAGTTGTGTTGGTGCAGGCTCTCAGGAAGGTCAAAAGAGACCATTTGATAGTTGCTGCTAAAGGAATAGTCACCAACCAGCCAAATGTCATGCGTTTGATGCACTAATTGGCAAGCCAGTGACTTGAGAGATGCTGAGTAGCCCCATAACGCTTCCATTAACCACTCAAACTGGGTAACACAGACTTGGTTAGATGCACCTTCTCCTTGAGAGCTACTGTTCCTCCAGGCTGAGGAGAACTGAGAATCTGAATCAAAGCCATAAAATGAGATTGACTTTGTCTCCTCTTTTGTGTGACCTGTCTTGCTTCCCATGTGTCATGCATTTCTGCTAGCATAAAGCTGGAAGCCAGATGCAAAATGGGATGCTATTTTTGCTGTTCCCCTGGGACAGTAATAATAGTTCTGTGGAATAAATGGCAAGGGGTTCTGCTCTTGCTGTTGTGGGAGTAGGGGTGGGCTGTATGCTCAATAGTGAGCATCTACATCTTTAAGTTGGGAAGATCCATGCAGGAGCTTCCACAGACTGTTACTTTCTCATCTTCTGAGTACTTTTGTTTCCCCTCTAATGCTTTTTGTTTCCTCTCGAATGCCATGCCAGCTACTGGTAAGATTATATAAAGCACATAGTGTCATTAAAATCTTCTAAGAAATTTTCCAAAGTGTATCTCTGTTTCCCTGAACAATCCCAGAGAAGCAAAATGAAGCAATGTGTGATGGGTGTAAGGGTCGGGAGTGCAAAGCCAATACAGAGTTTGAATTTAGCTCTAGGGTTTCATGAGTCTCCATACAGAAATGCTGAGGGCAGCAGCAGTCAAATATTGTTTCTAAAAGATACCAAAGGACTAGAATGTCAAAAGCCTCATTGGAAGATGCAGATAGAGATGCCTGCAGAGGTGAATAAGCCCAAATCTTTCTGGCAAAAGTTGAAAAAAAAATTCCATTCCACGTATTTCTCTTAAGCGTATGCAATGCAATACGCACTTTTCTGGTCAAAACTATACCCTTCATGTAATTAATATAAGTACAGTCATATGATGCTCTTTCTATGAAACAAAACAACCTTAGTTAAAAGCATTCTTCTTAAACATGCTATTTTTGGAGCTGATCATAGTTTTATATGCAGAAGTTTGGAAGTTTATGCTTGACAGAATCATGGAGTCAGCTCACATGAAGTAGGATACAAGATGGCTGAAGGTACCTTAACTTCAGGCTTAACTGAATCTTTGATCCTTTGAAGCCTATATTAGATTCTTCTCTTGACAGAGATCATGTTTTTTCCTGGAAATTACCATAATTCCATTAGTGAGTTGAAACTATCTTCCAAGCAACTGCTGTTAAATCAGGCTCAAAGCTTTTTTATCTAGAGGTGTATAAAGTAGTCGTTTCATGCATTTAAGATTGCTAGTAAAGACTATTTAGCAGGTTCCCATTTCATTATAACCTGAGGGGTCTGATCCAGCTTGAATCGCCCAGAATCTCTTGAGAAAAACAGATCTGTGTTTTCAAACTAGTCTGAACTTATGTCCAGATACCTTGGGTAGGAAATCTTCTGCAGAATCTTCTGATTTTTGTCCTAGGATGTACTGCAGCCTAAAAACTTTGAAGGCCAAATTACTTTCTTTCATTAGTGCTGGTAGACCTGTGGAGCTACCTTCAGGCTAGTTCACTGTCTCCAGTAGTGTCTCTTTCAAGCCACGACAGCAGAATAAAGATTATAGTAGTAGGAATATTTTTATTTGTGACTTGAGAGGATGGCATCAAAGGAGGTCAGTGAAGCAAATGTCCCTAAAGTTAGACATTAACAAAGGTTTGTTTCTGTATGTATATTATTTAATAGGTGGAAGGACCTTTAATACCATATATTTTGCAGTTGACTGTAAAACTTCTGCAGAGCTTCTCAGGTAAGTCACTGTGGGCTGCCTTAAGAATTGCCCTCAGTCTATGAACACTATGTATGACCCAAGAAGTTAGGACTAGGTTGCAGTAGAGATGCGGGCTGTGTCCTGTTTCCCACTTTCTCTTCTACCAAGAACAGGATTTTGCTCTAAGTTGGTTGTGCTGTCGTCCTGCTCACCTGCTTTCCCTTCTTTCCTTTAACGACCATTGCAAGGGAAAACTGACCCCTTTATGTTGTTTTCTCCCCTTTTTGCTACAGCTTGCTGTAAGGACAAGATAGGGATAGAAGAGGCAGTCTGAATTCATTTACTTACCTTTACTCAGTCACGACAAACAGTGGATGCAGTCTGTCTCCAAAGGAGTATTTCTCCTGTGGTGCCGCAACTTGTGTAAGCAAAACTCTTTGTCAAGTTACTCTCAAGATGAGTTTTGAAGGGAAGAATGTGCAGTACGAGGCAGTACTAGAAAGAAATGGTTTCCAGACAGGATTTTCCTCTGCAGACAATAAAGTAAACTCTGTCTCTGCCCCTTATTTATGTAATTGATTCAAGGTGGCCTGTCTTGGGTAAACACTGAAGCAGGAGGAGGAATTAAAAATGGTTGTTAGAGTGTGTGGAATTTACATGGTGAAAACGAAAATCTGAACATAAGCTTGAAAATGTCTTTCACAGCCAGAATGAGAAACTTTTCGAAGAACAACATTGAAAATTATTGAGGCTTCAAGTACATGCTTCAGCATCTTCCTTGTGTCTGTCGTCTTGCTGTGCTAGCTTTGTGCAATGTTACGTTCTTCCAGAAAAAAAAGAGCGTAACAGCTGGTCCCAATTATCTTAACTACAGTGTGACTACACACATAAATGTCCCCCATTTCCATTTAGTGCCATTGCTTAATGAATGAGTTATTAAAAAAAAAGAAAGAAAAAAAAGAACCATGGTGTTTGTACTCTGCTCCACCATTTGTTCCTGTTTACTCCCATCAGCGGAGCTCAGTTCACGTGATCTCCCTGATCAGAAAGCCAGCATATTTGTTCGGAGAAGAAAGCTTTGCAGAATTAAACAGGCACAGTAGAAAAGACTATGTTTGATACAGAATAACATAAACAGTTCCTCCTGGAACTAAATGGCATTTTTTAAGTAATGCTACAAATGAGGACAACTGTACTAATAGGAATGCCTTTTTTTATTTCAGATAAGGGTAACTGAAAAATGACCCAACATTTTGGACCTGAGTGACCTTTATCAAAGTCAAAGACTCCTGGCTACAGCGAGTTATTAAGGCAAAACCTGTATGCTCTGTACTGTCCTCGATAAAGGTCACGTGAGACTAAATGTCAGACCTTTTCCATCTTTTCACCTTACGTAAAAACACTATTTTATGTACTAAAGCTGTCTCGATTCATTTAGTGTTTTAAGGAATTATTTGGGTCCAGCGTGCCCAGGGGAGTTTTGTGCTAGTTTATAACAAATGAGATGCTGAGTCTGGAGCAGGCAGCACCCTGGAGCACCTGCTTCATGTGTTAGAGAGTAAGGTCAGGCTGGTTGTCCGCCCCTGTTCGGGACTCACCTTGCCCTTTTAGAAGTCAGGTGAGAACAAAGAAGAAAGCTTCAAGAGAAAGTTGGGCACTCAGAAACTACAGGGAATAGTTATGTCGTTAATATATAGCCAGTGTTTTTTCAGGCTGTCCTCTATAAATAGTTTTCACCAGAGGCCAGTTTCCTCTCACATGTGATGCTCGCAATGGCCCTGTGCAGGAACCATTCCTCTCACCAGACGTGGCCTCCTCTGCCCAGTTGCCCTCCCTGGTTTCTTATGAACTTAACTACAGGCTGCTTTGCAACCGAGCTGGAACAGACCACGCTCAATTCTCTAGCCACTATTTGTCAATGGCTGGGTTGGAGATTTCGGGGAAAAGCATGTCTTGGAGCCAGTGAACACGTTTGTGTGGCCTCTTCTTTGAGCCCACGTTCAAAATATTTTTCTAACGAATTTTTTATTGTTTCTCTAAGTCCAAATAATGCACGTCATCTAGCGTTATCAGTAGTCTGGCCAGGATACCTCAGCCCATAAAGGTTAAGAGGTCACAGCCTCAGAAACTGCCACGATCTGGGTGTTCTCTGTGGAGAACTGAAAATAGGGCCTTGCCAGTGCGGGTACTGTAGCAGTCAAAGACTTCCAGCTTTATAATGTGGAAAAGCCCAGAAAATCTTCTGGGGTAGCTCTCTGAATGGGTGCTTGGACCATAGCAGGGCCTTGAGGACGACACGAGGTTTTTGGAAGGTCACAGAAGTAGGTGGTGGGGCTGGCCACCCCCAGGGAGGTGGATGAGAGGCTGTGGCTTCCTGCACCAGGTAAGACTTGCAGCTTCAGCTGAATGATAGGGCAGGAAAACTGCAACTGTGGGAAGACCAGGAAAGGGTAAGTTCTTGTCTGGTTCTACGTTATAAACGTCCTGCAGCATTTTGCAGTCAGTATGGGGAAGGGAGAGAAGGCTTTGCTTTGCCCTGGCCAGGCGAGTTCCTGGTAACTGTTATGTTCATGCCAAAGGAAGGTTAATTTTTCCTGATGGCCTCCCCAGTCTGTCCTTCCTTTCCTCCCTTTCTTTCCCCACTGATTCCCTGACTAACTCTGACCTCAGGAGAGATTCTGTTCAGGCTCGATTGGGGATATGAGGTTAATGTGGTAATTATTTTGACCAAACTAGCATACTTAATCAGGATTTGCAAGATGTCAGGGTGTCTGTCTTACGCACTTCATTTCATCCGAGCCTGAACTTGGGCTCATTTGCTACCTGACTTCAGGAATGTATCTGGCAGTTCTCTTATTCTGATGTGTGAAGTGAGTTCTCAGTTAAGATCTATAACATAATTGTGAAGTATCTGTGAATAAAATCTCTAGGTAGGCGTAAACTGTTCCTGAAAGGAACGTAGCAACATAATCTTGGAAAATTAGAATGAATTTTGAATAGTGTTAGTAACTAGCTTTGATAAATCATTTATTTTCTTAATCACGTTTCATATAGTTTCTCTTATTTTTTCTAATTTGTCTATTTCTATCGTTCTTGATTTCTGCCTAATTTAAAAAATAGGACTAGTACCTACCTGATAATTCAGTTATAAAAGAGTTAATGTTGAAGCCAGAATGATCAAAGTTGATTGTTACTAGTCTAATTCAGTTCCCATTTCATCAATGTTATCGGCTGGTTTTGGCTCCAGTCAGATTAGTGTTGGACTAGTGCAAGCTGCATTTGAAAGTGTTATCCTGAAAGAGTATTATATACAGATTTATTATAGGGAATAAATAGAAGTCTCATTTGCTTCAAAAAAAGAAAGGGAGGACCACAGCGCAAGCCATTCACTCAGATCCACCCCTTCTGTTGCTAAATAAGGCAAGCATTTAGAATAAGTTAATAGCACACTCATGGTTTTACACTTTATTTGCATTCACCTACCTTTGAAATAATGGCATATAGAATTGTTTGAAGTGACAATGTCTGATAAATCTCATGACTGTACAATACAATGGAAGAGACAAAGGTTACAAGAGCCTACAATACCCATATTCTAGTGTTCTGAGACAAGACAAGATAAAAACTACATCTGCAAGTAAATGGACTGCTATTTAAACAATATTTATGTTTTGCGAATATTTTGCTGTTTCTTTTGGAGGAACTACTGACCTGCCTAGGTCTAGTTCGGCTATATCGGCTAAGATAAGAGGTCTGGACACTTATGTATTATCTGAGCAGATTACACTGGCCAGATTGTGGGAAGCTTTTCTGTTAGAAAAAATAACATACTAAACAAGCTTCCTTTTCCCTCTTGCAACAGGATGTGACCTCCTCCTTTCACTCTCCATTTCAGACAGCCTGTCTGAGGAAAGCAGGGAGCCTGGCAACTTGTCACTCACTGGGGTAGAAATCTTATTTGGGAATTGGGCTGAGATCGTCTAACCCTGAGGCAGAGGCTAGCTGAACCACTGCGAAAACACGTGTCAGGCTTTGTGAATATAAGAGGGGATTTTTGTTACATAAAATGGGTCCATGGCAGTGTTTTGTGTGATATCAAAGGAAGCTACTATATGACAAGTAACTTGCTCAAGAAAAAAAAAAAAAAGACAAGGTTATACAAAAGACCTTTGTGTATCTCCAAGGGCAGCTCTGCATCAGGATGCTTCTACTACAGAAAGTTCTTCTGTAATAACACAAGACAGCGAACATTGATTCTCCTTTAACTATGTGGTTACAAATGTTTTTAAGGCAATTAAAAAATGCCTAACATTTTACTATTTGCCTGCACTAGTTCTGGCTGGCTTCCTAAAGTTCACAGGAATGTCTCAAATCCAAGTGTTTAATAATCTCCTGGGTTGCCTGTTCCATATTTCAAAACACTAAAGCAGCAACAATTCCAGAATATAAATAACACAATCAGATATTACTGTATGCTTCCTACTGTAGAAATAGATCATCAATGTAGAGAATATATTTTCAATTTACTGCTTTCAAATATGGTATCAAAGATAGCTTCTCACTGTCATCAAGAAGTATATTTACAGAGAAGTTACATTTAATAACGATAAGAAAGATAATTTTTTCTGGGCGTATGGGCTGCATTTTAAGGCAAAGTAACAAACTTAGTTGCACTTCTGGCTTTTAAGGATGGGTTTTTCAGAAGATCTTACTGGTGACCAGCTTTATTTCTACCAAAACCAGTAAGTTTTTCCTAGTGATTGAAGTCAGTGCAATCAAACAGTGCTGAATGCTAGAGTGTGACTTAAATTGTATATTCGTTTACTGTCTCCTCCTTTTGCTATGAGCTAATTTAGTAACTGTTGTTTCACACCTATGCCGTTTTGAGTATTTTTATTTCTGTAAGTATTGGCAATAGCTTTAAAATTCTCTCTTACTGTCTCTGTCCCATTAAAGAAATGAGAGACTTGTGCTCCTCATTCACCTGGGTATTTCATGAATCACCTTTTCCCACCCCTCACTGCTCCCCATTTCAAGAATGTGATCTATTTGCTGAATCCATTTTGGATCCAACCATTCCCATTTTTCAGAGGCATTTTAATCTTGAGCCTCAGTTCCTCATAGAAATCAAACTAAATGACAAAATACTTCAAACGTTAAACGCAGGACAAGACAAGCCATATCCTTACTGTCTTAAAGTATAAAAGAATGGTTCATTAGCGTCTGAAATCTTCAGTCAGAGATTCATTCCTGAAGGTAGTGTCTTATTCAGCAAGCCTTTAAAATTGTCTAACTGGTGTTTTTATGCTGCGATCCAAAGTGCACTCAGCTCCCCGGAGAGGCTGCTGTGTCCATCGGCGGGGTTTGGATGTGGACCAAAGAACAACGTGCGGTCAGGTAGGAGGCTCTGCCAGAGTGGAACAAGGCTATAGTCTCCAGAACAGGATGAATTGGCCAGTCAGGTCTGTAAAGATTTCTTTAATAATATTACTTTTGGCTGGGTCTCAGTCACCTCTTCTTTCTTCCTTTTTCATAATACTCATTTTGGCAGAGCTCAGAAAATTCTTGGCTCTCATAAGGATTCTTTAAGTCTTGCATTTAAAAAAGTTTTGAAACAATGCACTGCCCCAGAAAGGATTAAGATTCTCCATTTTTCTTCAGACACGTATTCAAACTTTGAAACAATTAAACAGGATGTAGGACAGAAACTAAATAGCGGTGGCAATACCAGGGAAAAGTATCTTCAAATAATAACGTGATCCTGTTCTGAAGACTACTTGGGATGCTTTCTGCATTCAAGGGCATTATTTCAATGCAATTTAATTTATTTCACTTCATCTGTTAAAAATATTTAGAAAGAAATTGATTGAGGAGGTTTAAAGTGTCAGAGTTTTTGTAATTTCAAGCAATCTTCCATTGCTGACATACACACAGTGTAACAGCATATCAAAAAACCCCCCTTTTTTTGATGTACTTTAATATATAGGAAACAGTGATAGTTTACAACAAAGGAGATCAGTGTAAGTGTAGATCCTAAAAATTAGATTTTTACTGTTCTATGATGTGTAGAAAACTTGCAGTCATGTAGTCCAGTGGGATATGGGAGGTAAAGAAATTCGGACTCTTCAAAAATAGTGGATTTTTTATTTTCCGCTGAAAACCATTGAAAAAAAATGTTCTTGAAATGTCAACAACATAGTTTGTCAAAGCAGCAGCACATAGATGGACTCCACATCTGGGCCGTGATTCCGTGTGTTTTTAAGCAGGTGCTTAACTGCATGCACATCAATAGCCTCTCTAGACTTGTTAGTGCCACTCGCATAGTAATACTTCACAGTGCACTAAGTGCCTGACTATTGCAAGGTCAAAACATTCATTCACATTTAACGATTTTTGGAAGTCCTCTGTTTTTAAGCCTCACAGAATCTGTAGGCTTCAAAGATTAGGACTGTTAGGAACCGGTTCTCATTAATGCCTGATCAAATGCCTGTTCTTGAAAGTGTTATCTGCTGTTGTTATTAGGCACAGTGGTAACAGTTCTGTTGGTACTTGCAGCCAGTATCTGTTCTGGAGAAATATACTAAAAAAATCTGACATTAAAAAAGAAAGTTCATTATTAACTACCTATTTTTAATATCGGGCTGTGGGACCGGCATTGATTTTTATAAAAATGTACCTGTTATTTAAATGTATGGTCTGTGTATGACTAGACCTTGACATGCTAATAAGCTTTTAAAACGTATTCTACCATACATTATAAATGGAGTGGCCAATTTTAGATAGTCCCTGAAGTGCCATTCATTTTAACATGTGCAAGAAAGTAATTAAAAATGCAAGGTAATAGATGGCTCAGATTCAATGTGTTTGCATCAGATTTAAATTATCTAGAATGCCAAGAACCACAGAACTATATCCTAGAAGTGTTAATGCAACTTACTAATTCTTCTGAGCTACAGATAGGTGGGAAAAAATACCTCTTAAGATTACAGGCAATGCAGAAAGTTTTGTTTGGTTTCTTAAAAACTGGGACTCATCACCCTGTGGAGAAAGAAGAAGTTCCATAAAAATTATTTTCCTTAGTCACTCTAATAAAACTGAGTAAGACCTCATTCTTTTTTACACTGTGTCTAGTGCTATACAGTTGTTGCTCCATAGCTCAGCAATAACTGCATTCAAGGGTGTCAAAAAGTAAAACTCTGTTGCTCTTCAGAATCAAAGTTGCTCTATAAACATTGTCTTTGTGATTTATTTGGATGATTCTCCTAATGAAGGGAGGAAATATGAATGTTTTATTTCTCTTTGTAGCCTTAAATTAGAATTAATAAATACTAAATCAGTGAAAAAATTAGGAAGTAGTATGAGTTTGAGTAAAAAGAAGTGTGTGTGTAATGTGACATGCTATAGAAGTACATTGGACATTTATTCGCAGATGTAATCCCCAGTTTCTGTAATTGCAAGCTAATTTGTCCTAAGGCCTTTTTCATACTTCCATCAAACTCCATCTTCATGCAGGAGGATTGTCTTCCACTGCTGATATAGGAATGCTGCTTCAGTATCACATTGTTCTGTTCCGAGAAAACTTTTCTTATTCCTAGCCTTACTTGTATTAGTGGCCAGTAAATATCAATTTTGGTCTTGTGCTAACTGCATGCTGTATAATAAATCTCTCTCTGTGATGTTTACCTGCATAGGTAATTTCCTGAGGACAAATGGCTATTGCTGAGCCTAGTACCTATGAATAAGCAAGACAAGATCTTTTGTTTAGTATTCACAGGTAGATTCACCACCCAAACTATCCTAGAGCCCTTACCTTTGTTAGATGGTAAGACACCTTACTGAAAAAGGTCTCTGTTTCAATATGAGTTGTTGTTCTTCAACATTTGTGACAAGAAACATAGAGCATTGCAGGCGGGGATGCAGCAGTGTTTCCTACATGACATAAACACTTCTCTATTTTTGTGGAAATATCTTCCCAGAGGCAACAGAACTACATCTAGGTTTTGATAGCTTCCCTGCATAGGTGGCTTGTTGACAGACATCTGTATCTTTCTGTTACTTCTAGCTGAAAAATTCACGGTATAAACCAGGAGCTATTACTAGTCCCTAACTGCATGACCTTATGCTTTTTAGTATAGCATTTCATCCCTTTTCTATAACTTCACATCTCAAAATGTTCCTTTTGCCTTGTATAATACTCCTTCTTGAATTGCAGTGCATCTTGTGTTTGCATCATCAGGAAATTTGTCAACATACTTCTACTTTTTCTGTCAAGATGATTAATGAAAATAATGCATAAGATTGTTCACAAGAGTGATCCTTGAAGAACCATACCAGAAACATGCCTCTAGCCCCAGCTTTTAACGCAACCTTTGTTATCTCCACTTCACTCAGTTCCTTACCCATCTTACAATTCTTCTAACTGTTCTGCATATTTCCTAAATTGATATTTTTCTATGTGCCATAGTGCTTAATTCTGCACTGACATCCAATGCTATTTCCTTTTTCTAGAAAATAAGTTTTATAAAAACTTAGTCTGGCCAGTCAGTCTGTAATTTTTTTTAAAAAAATTATAGTACACCCACATTTGTTCATTGTTGGAACATTAGCGTAGACACCTGCTTTTGTAGTTGCATGATAAAATAATATTGGGATGAATCCACTAAGGTGAGTCAGTTGAAGGTCTTCTGGCCAGAGTGCTAGGACAACTATTCCTGAAAACTATGCAGGAGGATTTAATGCTTTCCAGAATTACGTGTTCCCAGTTGAATATAGATTAGTTTAAGAATAACAAGAAACTCATATGGCATAGGTTAGAATATCTATGTAGTGTTAGGTCAATGAATTACAGATATCTTGTCTCTCTAGCAGTTTCTTTTCAACAATGAAAAATGACTTATACTGAGGTCCTCAAATTGACCAGCCTACTGGTCCAAAACATATATTTGTACATGGTTTTCAGGCAGGAAAGTACATATTTGCAACATTTCTCCTACTGAATGAATAGGAAAGAAGGATCTGTGTCACTTGTTTGGAAATGACTTGGTCCTGCTTCTAATGACAAAACTCCAACTGACTTCAACTTGGGAGCAAGGTTGGATTATATTGTATTTGTAGTAGTAAATTTCTTCATGGTTTTCACATTTTCCTCAGTTATAAATGTAAACCCTCCTCTGTCATAAATACAACTGTTCCTTTTGCCAAGTCCAAACCAAAAAGAAAGTCTCCCATTTCTTGAATGAATTCTTCCATTTTATGAGCTGATTCTCCTGATTCAAAATCTGTGTATCTTTTGTTGGTTTTGGTATTCTGTAGAGATGGGAAAGAAATTTTCAAGAACAGTTAGTTACTTCCCCCATGAAGACAGCAAAATCTAGAGTGCTAATAAATATGACCCTTTCTTGCAAGAAAATGAAAGCTAAATTAAAAAAGCTATAGAATGGCTAACCTTGTACCCTCTTTATCTGGCCAATATCTAAGCTTTCAGACCCCAATGCTTGTCGATTTCCAAAATCCAAATCGAAATCTGAACTCAGTGTTTTTGCCAGTCTCTGTTGCATTGTTGGTATTTTTAACACTGTCATTTCTGGTATTCCACAAGGTCAGACAATATATACTACTTAATGAGCCACCAAGGTTGGTGTGCACTTGAAAAAGACCAAATTTGGACATATGGGCTGGCAGATCCAAGTGCTGTTCTCTGCTCTCCGCTTGGTTAAGGATATGCTGTCATTAAATTGAGAGCCTTGGAAGATTATTGGTCTCTCCTGAGAATGAAAGGTAGAAAAGAAGATGTGGTGATTTGATGCCTACCTGAAGCTGTACCTAGTAAACATCATGGCTTTGAGGGGCTGAGAACTGGACCAGGGGGTAGGAAAGAATTTGTTTGGTTTGCAGGGTTAGTGATTGATGGATGAGGAGAAAATGAGATGGCATCCAAAATCCATCAATTATTTCTGAAGGGAAAAAAAAACCAAACAAAACCAAGCGAAGAAGTTTTTGTTCTGGGTTTGTTTGTCGGGGTTTTTCTGCTTTCACCATTTTTGTTTCAATACTCTGCCGAGAGAGATTTATTCAGAATCATACTGTTAGAACGTACCTCAGTATTTCTTTTTCTACTTAGCCCATATCTCCTTTTGCTTCAGCTACTTATTTTCTCCATGGTATTAGCTATCTTTTGGCATAGTCAAGTGCTGCATGTTGACTATTCCTGTCTCAACCTTACTCAGAAAGAGTGGAATTTTGATCTGAATGGAGAAGGAGGTTTTGAAGCCAACTCCTATGGAATCAGTCTCATAAGGGATTTTGAATCCCAGCAAGTCTTTCTTAAACAAAACTTCCACTAATTTCAACAGGAGTTTTCCTTTCATATGTGCTGAGAAATGCCTCATACGATTAAAATCTGGTAAATTAACTGCAACCATATACAATTATGTGACATTGTAGGAAGTGCTCACATATAGCATATTCTTTTGCACAGGTTTATTGAATGCTTAATTTCATAAAAGAAGCAGAGCGGATTACTGGACTTTCTGATATACAATTTAAGTTCCTGGAATGACTCCTACTTCTCTGAATCAGCTTCCAAAGAGAGACAGAAATATGTTGAAGTGAGGAGGAGTGCAGTAGGTAAGGCTTAAACTGATGTGCAATTTAAGTTCCAGTTGCCCTGAGGACTCTAAGGGTTAAGATAGCTTGGAGAGATCATATGAATGCATATGCTTTATATCTATTTTACATTTGTGACACAGAGCCTACCGTATGGTTCAAGGAAATCAATTCACAGCTTTTAGTAAAGTGTCAATGGGTCTAACAGGACTTTGTGCAAATTAGCACATAAAAGGTGTGTTCCTCTCTGTCCAACAGTTAATTGTTTGCCAAAGACTCTGCCAGTGCTGACACGAAGCCTTGTTACTGAACATGGTTTAAGTATTGTACATTTACAGCAGAGAAAAATAATGTTTTAGGGTGTTTTAACATTCTGATGAGACATTTTTTAATTAAGGGCATGAGATACATGAAAGTGATGATCATATAGATTGCATGTTGAAAACTCAGCTATTTTTCCCTTAGCAGAGCTGTAGCACAACTCTGTAAACAATCTCAGTGGAAACCAGGGCACTTCTCAAATAACACGCCTCAGTTCAGCTTTTTTCCCCCTTCCCTTTGCCCAGCCTGTACTTTGACAGATAACGAACTCTGACAAGCCCACACCACAGGAGTGTAAGTACAGGTCTGAGATGTTGTGAAGGATTATACTTCACCGTGTAAGTGTTCAAGTCATTAAGAGAGGAAAAGTGACTTTCGTTATCATTTCAGTTTTCCTTGCATTAATTCCTATGGGTTTGCAGTAACATTGGCAATGCTTACATCATGCTGTGCTGAGAACAGGCAGTCTCCGTGAACTAATCTCTCACCACCCACATGCAGCTCAGGAACTGCTCAACACTTCCCAGTTCAAAGCACCTTCAGACTTAATTTCCACACTTCTTCTTGAGTTTGGCTTGCTCTATGAGTGCCTAAGTGTGCTTTGACAGAAAGGCAGAATTCGTGCTAATTGTCCTCTGGAGTGGTTTGAGGCTACCACGTGAGGGGGTGAAAGCTGCGAGACAAACAGAAAACCTAGAAATAGCATTGGCTCTTGAGAAAAAGCAAAGTGTGAAAGAGCAAAACCACAAGTAGGGACTCAAAGTGCATAGCAAGGCCCTACTGTCTGTGTCTCCAAGTGAAATGGTGCAGAGTTTTACCTCAACTTCTAGGAAAAAATGTACATCTGACCATAAACTGCAAAGGTTTACAGTGGGGAGAGATTCTCAGCAAACACGGCCCAGAATCAGGGAGGAGAGTGAAATTAATTTACTGAGTTAATTAGCAAGCTGAGAAAAGCAGGTATGTCAGCAAGGTAAGATGTCTCTCTTGCTCCTGGCATTCTGGCTCCTACTTTTCTATCTTTGATACGCACCATGCTCCTTAGGTTTGAGGGGAATCACCAGTTACTGATGTATAGGAAAGCTTGCCTGCCTGTGATAGACTCATGGGAAAAAATAACTTTTTCTTTCTTCTAGGGTCAATACATTTCCATAAGCAGGATTGGGCAGGCCTCTGGCATTCACAGAAGTTCTCTTTGAAACTGGACCACTGTCATCTGACAAACCTACGTCTTGGGAGAGGTTGGTTTGACAGTAATTCTCTGTTTAATTAATAACAAGAACAAATAACAGGACCTTCTTAGTCACTTGATAGACTTTACAGACCAGGCCTGTCCTTATCCCTGGAGTAGAAATAATCTACTCTCTTTGTAGTTCTCCCGAGACTTCTCCACAGGAAACTTTTACATCAGGTTTCTTTGAGGATGCCTTGTTAATAGACCTAACAAGAATGCATTTCCCTTTACAATGTTTCAAGTCTGTGAAAAGGCCTTTCAGACTCTCAAGAACTGTTTCTATTGTAAGTCTGTATATGCTTTTCTTCAGTGAGGAATTCACATTTCAAATATATTTCTGAGAGGAGCTAGGGGCTGTCTTATCCCAAGAGGTCAATGGACAGAAGTATCTATCTAGACCAAATTGCTTCTAAAGCTTACTTGATGACAGAAAAGGAATGCCTTACTATTGAAAGGCTTTGAATGTCTTCACAACTGCCTCTTCAGTAACCAGTGAGAATTGATGACTCTTTCAGACATCTGACTTTCCGGGAAAATGTCAGTATCTGAAATAAAATTATGGTACTTAGCCCTCAGCCCTATTCTTTCAGAAGCAGAATACTGTATTTCCATTTCTTTAGCATGGAAGAATTTGACATTTGCTATATGGGTCTGATGACCCTTGCTTACTTGTATATGAATGTCTAAGGAGTGCACAAACTCAAGAATAGCCTAGCGTAGAAAGGAATTAAGGACTGAAATTGTTGGGACAGATTTAGGTCTTCCTCAGTGCAATACTTCCCAGACACACACATCTTATTTGCTGCTGATAATCAAGAAAAGCAAGAAACAAAGAAAAGGAAAGAAGCTTCTGAAAGGAACTGCTCACAAAGACAGGACTAATTTGTTTCATGGATTAGGTCTGTAAGCACAAACACTTCTCCATGGTGGGACTCCTGATGTAATGAACCTTCCCTGCTTACCTGTTTCTCTTTCCAAGCATTTTTTCATATTTCTGTTTGAGGTGGAGTGGTTGGGTTTTGTAATTTTCTTGTTAGAGATTTTTATAAATGTTTTTTGTTCTCTCAGAGGCTTTGACTTTCTTAAAATTGAAAGACTTCCCATTTAATTTTCCACTTTTCTTTCTCTTTTTCTTATGCCTTATGCCTCTCTATTTTTTTTTTTGCCCTTTCATTTTCTTCTTGCCTTCAGCTGCTCTTCTGGTTTCCTTCTTTCTTTTGCTTTTCTACTCTTAATTGCTGCTTTTGGAAAGCTGAAGTGAAAAAGAGGTTTAAATATTCTTTCCACAGCAGTAACAGACACTAACTGCAATATCTCTGAACACCTACCAAGAGCTTATGGAAAGAAGGCTTTTTTTTTCTTTACTTTAAACTGTGCTTTAAACAGTCTGAGAGTGCATCGTTGTGTTCTTAGGCAAAATGGCTTGAGGTGAAGTCAGTAAGTGCTGTTACAAGGCATACTAGGGCTCTGTAATGTGATAATACAATACCAACTATTGAATCTCAATGGATATAATTAGAAAAAATGCCAATTAGATGCTAATTATAGGTTAATTTATGAAACTTCCATAATCAGAAAGTGTTTTAACTATATATCTTATATTTTAAAGTACTTAAAGTAATGTGGCAATACTAGCAGGGAGCTAAAAGGGACCAGTATTAATATATGTAAGGATGTCTTCATTTTGATTTTTTTAGGAGTAGAAAATAGGTGAACGTACATTGGATCAGAGATATTAGTTACACTGATCCTGTAGGATGATTAGTGCCTTCTACCATCGAGTGCTCAGATTCCCGAGGCAAGCATTCATGGTCTTGCAGGAGTGACCACTAAATGAACGTTTCTTTAGGCTAGCTCAGCTTATGCTGGGCTCTCACGATAAGTAACATGCTTAGCCTGAGGGGAAAGTAAGAGGAATGAGGTTGTTTGGATAAATTTTGCTATTTCACACCAACTTTACCCCTTTCATGCTCTCCCTCTTACTACTCGTTTGCATGCTGTCTGCACATATAGTGACACATTCAGGCTGGGAAGAAACGTTGATGCATGTTGGGAAGACTCTGTGTGGTCACATGCATACTTTCTACCTTTTCCAGTAGACATTTTCTCTAGCTGATAATCACGTTTCACGTGAAGCAGCAATGCAAAACTCCCAACATTCCCGACATTGGATGTAGCAGTTCCATGAGAAACCTAGGGGAACGGTAAAATTCTCTGGGAGAATAATGAAAACCTTATAGAATGATAAAAGCCCCAGTCATCTGTACTCTGACTGCATAGCAATGTTATCCTGTCTATCCAAAAAGGATAAAAACAGCTATTCAGAGAGAAGGAAAAAAAAAAAATGGAGCTGCACATTTTTACCCCAAAACTTCATGCCATGACCTTGATCCAGCAGTGCAATAATTCAGCATTAAGTTGGGAATAGGTTTTCAACTGGGACAGATAAAAAACTGATACTTCCATGTTAAAATCTCTCCACTGTGTTTTAGTGAATGTGTGCATTCTTAAATACAAGAGACGTACATGACGCAGATGACGTAGTTTTGAATGCACTGGGTATGGCAATCGTTGTAAAGACACAAAGCATAATGAGAATTAGTGGAGAGAAAATAGCATCTTTATCTGCTGGTGAAATTTTAACCTCCAAATTAAGCACAAAGTAGGATGACTAAATCATGCGTCTGCACTATGGCGTGTGGGACAATAGAATCGGGAAGCCTGTTAAATTTTTTTTTCTTGGAAATTTGGTCAGTGGCAGATGATCTGAGCTTCTAAAAATGAATGGATAAAGTTGAATGTGAGTTGAGAGGAGCTTGGCATAGAGGCAGGCAGAAGGACATTGGGAAGTTTGGACAAATTTGGATCATCTTTTAAAAAGCATCAGAATTTTGGATTCTTATCCAAATCAAACTCTTAGCTCACCTACCTTTACCCTTACTACTTTAGCCCTTGACTTGGCAGTTGTCCCTGCATATAGTTTCTATGCTGGCACACATCAGTATTTAATCTTTTACTTCAAACAATGCAGAAGTTATTTTACATCCTTTCCATGTGTTCCTTATTAGCATCTTGAAAGCAGCGGGACCGACCTCCCAGCATTTCCTGCTCAGAAAGCCTTCAGTTCTAAATGTCTAGAGAATATCTGAAAATATTTGTTTATAAACACATTTTTAGAACTTAGCTGCATATTCAGAGTCAGGCTGGATGTGAAGTACATTTACAATTGTCCATATAGCCAGATCTGGAATGCGAGTTGTTTATTATAGGAAGAAAGGTCTTGAAGAGCCAAATAAAAAGAGAACCGTAAGTTTGATAAAGTTTTTGTTTAGTCAAAGATCTAAATAAATTCCTGAAGGTTTTCTCTTGCTCTCAGCTACTTGACGCCTTTTGATCATTTACAGATGGCTCATGTGAGACTGTTATGAGATCCAAGAGCAAACCTTCTGCAGACTTCCAAGCCACTTTAAGCTAACGCCTTACTACAGCCCAGTTAATCCAAACAATAAGTAATAAATCAGATACTTCAAGCTGTTCTGCTACCATTTTGCAGAATGTAACTCCACCCTTCAGAACCAGCGGCTGAGGCTCAGCTGGGAATACAGAAATAGGTGCCATCTGTGTGATGTCATTGCTTTGAAGATTACTAACTTAAGAGTTACGTTTGCTTGATATTTTGGCCTTATTTTGAACCACAAAGCTGTTGTGCTTTAAAATCCACCATCTAACCTGAACTGCAAATCTCCACATAGTTTTCAATACAGCCAAGTAGTAAAGGAAAGATAATGCCTTCTTATTTAAAGATATTTCAATTGAGACACAAAAAAGATAGTTATAAAAAGAAAAAATAGTTGAAATTTTAAAACTGGTGCATATGTGTTAAAGACAATTTGTCTGAATGTCAATTGTGGGATCCTGCATTTGGCATCTTCTAGCCATATACAAGTGGACTAAAAAGATTCTTTTAGATAACAGTCTTGGGGGCTCATGTTGTACCTTTGTTATTATAAATGCAGTGTCACTTGTAGATGGGCTTGCTGGGAACCAGATTGCTTTTTCAAAGAAGTAAAGATTTTTTTTTTCCCCCCTTTAAGTCAAACACATTAGTAGGGCTACATTGTCAGAGATTTTCCTTCCATAAAGAGATATTTGAATCTGGTTAGAACAGGAAAAAAAAAAAAATACAGACTTTCAATTGTTCTAATCTGCATGATTTTTAATACTACATCATCACCATCATAACAACTACAAGAAAAACCCAGCTACGTTATGAGGAAAGATGTCAGTATACATTGCACTTGTATTCAAATATTGAAAGGATTATTCTGTGTCTTTTCCCAGGGAATGGCTCTTTCTCATTCAAGAAAACTCAATCTGGCCAATAAGCATGTCCATATTTTTGTGAGGAAGTGCCTAGACTTACCATTCCCAATTCACTTTTTGATTATAAAATGCATTGTTACTTTTCAGCTCAGTTTTCTGCTGTATTTCAGTGATTGCATCTTAAGACTTTTTTTCTTTCCATCTGTTTAAAGAACTGCTGTGCTTTTTCGTCAGATAAATTATATAGCTGCACACTATTTAATTTTATATTTTTCCCATTTAGTAATTATGATGATCTGAAACTTCTTCAGCTGTAGCTTTTTTCCTGTCTTATGTGGACATCCCAGTACTCAGCAGACAGTTGTTATCAGGGCTTCCAGGATAAGTTATTTCATCCAGCCTGGCAAAAACACAGCCAAATATCAAAGGGATATTAACATTTCAGTTTGCCAAGAGTGGCAGATCCGATTCAAAGCTGGCCCAGAAGACTGCAAATAATGGCCTGTTAAAGAAAGGTGACAGATTATTTCATGCTGCGTTTCATGTGCAGTCTAAAAGCATGCTGTGAGACCTGGCTAAAGCTCTGAAGAGGAAAATACATCCTGTGGCAATATTCAGCTAACAAAAAGAGAGATGCATACAAATCTCAGTGCATCCCTCTAGTCCAAATTCATAGGCTGGGATAATAATTAGTAAGGATTTTCGCCTCTCTTTTGGCTCACAAGCGGCTTGCAATCACATCATAGGGCTGGGCAATGTCTTCATTCATGCTTGCTGAATAACTTCTGTGAATAATTTGCAGCTTCTTGCCTGTTCACAAGCGTTTCACCAGTCACAAGTATTTGATATGCAAGCTGTTTCCCTTGGAAATGCAGGTCACAGAGCGTGTCTGATCCCTTGCTGGATCAGAATGAAGGTTTGGATGCAAATGTTTCTGATGATGAATTTAATACTTTTTTCCATTTGAAGACACTTGCATTTCCCAACAGAACATGGTTCTGTCAATGTTTTTCTGATCAGTTCTAGTGCTGAATCTCTGAAAAAATAATTAGCTAAAGGAAAATGCAAACCATATGTTTGTACCTGTCTCTCTAAAACGACATGCATATACAAATATCCAGGAAGTACTGTAGATCATAGGGGCCCTATTTAGACTAAATTAAACATGTTTTGGATCTCACAGTTCTTGGAAGGCAGTGCACTGGTCTAATACACTAGTCCAGACTATTAATGGAAAATATTTTTTTCCAGTGTGTGTGCCAAAAACCACACTTAGTGGAGCTGTAGAGAGGAAACTCGAGAGTGGGTGATGCATGCCATTTCCTATCTTGAGTCTGCCTGTCTGCTCTTGCATCTCCAATAAGTCTGAGCAGCAAAACTCTGTGCTGTAATAAACTCCTTACATCAGTCTTAGAGGGGGATGGGGTAACTTGAGCAGGATCTTTGCAGTTCAAAAAGTAAATGCATGTTCTTGGTAATGGGAATCGGATCCCCCGCTCTGAGTGGGAGGTACTCTTTCCTTCAGTGCTTCCTGTGACTGATGATGTTTGTAACCTCCCCTTTAATCCCAGTGCCAACTTCTTGTCCCATTTTAGCTTTTCAAACTCAAAATGGGTGCGTTCACTTGAGAAACGTGAACAGGGTTGCGCATCATTAGACAGGGTTCAAGATGTCTTGGCTGCCGTGGTTGGTGTAATTTTCGGTGTCATTCAAGGCACAGTCACTGATGAGTGAATTTGCATAATAATTTCTAATGATTTGCTTTGATCAAACCCCCTCAGCCTGTGGGCGAGACACTGAAGATGTGACTAGAGCAGATGAGGTGGTGAGCAGTGAGAATATGGTGGGTATTTACAGCCATATGTTGAAAAGGTGTTAGTTATGTGATCACTATAAGGGCAAATCAGGGTCTCTGGAAAGGCAGATTGGCACTGAGTAAGGGTGGTGCTAAACCTTCTTCATGCTTCCTCCTGTTGTTTCTGTTGCTATTGATTGACATTTCCTAGTGTGCTTCTTGAAGGAAGCAACGACGACAAGCGAGAGCTGGTCCCCTTGCAGGGCTCACCACAGTGGCCCCGGGCTACTGAGACACGAAGTTACAAACCCTCCCTCTGCGGCACAGTAGAGTTCCCGTCAGTCGCACTGTGGTTACCAGCGAGAGGCTTGCCCAAGGCACAGGTATCAGCCGAGATGACAGGTAGTCTATGTATCTCAACCTAGGAGAGAGAAGATGAAGGCAGCATGGTTCAGGGAACGTAGCTGGCAGTGATCTCCTGGATGCTGAACTGCAGTCACTGAAATTTTAGTGTTAAGAAAGAACAAGCCAGATTTTCAAATATGCTTGTATTTAGCAAGGTGTAAAGGGATACGTTTGTCATTTATTTAAATAGTAGTCCCGGGGAGCTTCTTTTTTTAAAGCAGTTTTTTATTGAAGTGGTTATTGCAATGGCTAATCCTTTCAAAAGCATGTTTTTGAGCATTTTTTAGGTCACAGAATAGCCAATAATGAAAATATTTGAAAGAAAAACCACATTTTTTTCTTGCAATGTTTTTCCGTTATTGAAGCTGGATCATTTTCAAATGACTATGAACAAAACAACAAATAGAAAAATGAAATAAACTATACAGCCAGATTTTCTCGGGAAGAGGATCGGCTATTCACAGGGCAAGCGAGACCCCTGGATGCAATAGTTTTTCATGTGTGTGAAAATCTGGTCTGGGGAAAACTATTTAACTTTATTAATCTCTGAGAACTATTGTCATGATGTCTTTTTAAGCAGCTTGTTCCATATAAATTGAGGGATTTTTTACTTACTCAGCAATATCTGGGAATGAACTGAACAATACATTCTCACATCTGCCTACATTCATTGATGACAGTTCCCCAATGTCATAGACAAACAACACCTTTTTGCAGTGCTTTTTAGCTTCTGCTTTCTTGTTCTGAGCTTAAACTGAGTTCAAACAGCTACCGAAATATTTCCAGCTGGGAGAGAGGAAGCTGTAACAGCTTATGATGGGCTGAATTTGCCGTTCCCCTTGGAGTTGCAAGAGGAAGAATCTACAATAATATTTGTTTCAAGTTACGGTTATTAAAAGACAAGTTCTCAGGGTACTCTTCATTGTGGGGAAGAGAATTTAGACAGGGCACTGAGAACGCCAGCCTTGTAATTCATTGCATATATGAGGTCCCTAAGAAAAAGGTTGCAGTCAGTGGATAAACGGATACTCCTTTCCTCCACAGAGTACTAATGATTCTTGTGTCTTCAGAGAGATGATTATAGTTATGGTAGGGGAATAATTTTGTCCTTCTGTGACTGGCAAATAACACTTCTTGTTTCTCCTTTGCAAGAGACATTGAATTCTTTGTTTTGTCAAGTTTTTTCTTGTTAATATAGGAATTGCTTAGGAGAACAGTCGTCTTTTCCATGTATCTGAAATGATGAAGAATGATGCTCTTTAGGAAAATAAATCCCTGAGATGTAGACAGGAGTTTTATGTTTGTCTATTACATAGCACTTCATGCAATGGCACAGGTTTCACTGAGAGGCAACTTCTGGTTTGCAGAAACATTTGGGCTTATGCTTTACCATCAGAGGTCAAGAACTCAGCTTGCTGCAGATCCCAGATGAGGTACAGACCTGGCAGTTGTGAAAACCATCTGCTAACTTACAAAGAGCCACTTAGCAGTTTGTTATATTTAGACATTGGCCAATTTTGGGGACCTTGAAGTACCTTACTTCTGCATAGGGATTCACACCTAGCAAATATCCAGATATTTCAAGGGTATAGATTGTTCTGCTGTCCATCAATGTGACAAGACAGGGCCATGGTGGTGCATTCTCTCCACTTCCCTCTTCCAGTGCTCCTCACATGACTGGTGAAAGCAGCACATGTGCGATGTTTCTCCTCTCCCTTCTCCCTGCCCCGTGCCCCAAGGTTGTGATGCATGAGGAAATGATTTTCAAGGATACTGAGTAAAATCAGATGTGGGAGCCACACAATCACCTATGTAAAGCCACACAGTGCCGGCCTCACCAGAGTTATTTCTCAGTCTGTAACTGCACTTAACCCAAGTGGTTTGAGTGTATGTGTCTGAGATTTGGACTTGCACAATAGGCCAGGTAATGAGCTAAATAAATTTTGCAGAGTAAACTGGTATGTGCTCATGAGTCAAATGAAACGTAATGGGAGTTAGGTGTGCGTTTCATTAGCGGGACAGAGCCCCAGTTCTCAGGAGTGGTATGCAGCTTGCCTGAAAAGTGAATGCATTTCTGTGTACTGTTGTAAGAGGCTGCTGGAGAATGAGGGTTGCCATAGCAATACAGAAAGATTTTAAACAGCTAATACTTCCTACACAGCTGAATGGAGTGGGCTGAGTAGCAGAATCTGAAATCATCATCTTTAGCACAACTAAGTTCATTTTAAATACATTTATTGAATGTTTTCTTATGTCACACTGGATACTCTACAGGACCTCAAAGTGCTGCACCAGTGTAATGTATAATCTGGAACAGCAGCACTCAAAGGCAGGCTCATTTCACTGGAGCGATGACAGCTGAGTACCACGACATAAGATGATTCAAACCTTGGTGAAGGACCATGTATGACAGTAAGACAACTTCCAAGTGATGTTGTGCCCATTTGGAAAAGATAAGGACTTTGATTTTGACAGTCCCTTCTGCAGTCAGGCTTTACTGTAAAATGCTTATCATAGAAGGCTGGAAAAAAAAATTATAAGGGAACAATGCATTCTTTAAAGCACCCGCTGTATGACTCTCACTTTGTATTTTTTTTTTTTCCTGATCGATCCTGCACTAACATTCTGCCACTGACAACAGCCAGTATGGGATGCTTTCAGAAGCTATAGACAGAGCAGGGAGATGGTTCTCCCTTCTCCGGTACACCTGTCCAGGAGCTAACTTGTCAGGCAAACTGCATAGTTGACATGTTTATGAGCTCTTATGTGTTTTGGGGTGGGTTTTTCTTGTTTGTTTGGGAGTTTTTTTGTTTGTGTTTTTTACTATCTAGCTGCTTAAAATAATGAGACTCTTGTACAGCTCACTTTGATTGACTAGCTGAGGTAGTTTTGCATTATCAACAAGCTTTGTCTTACCATTATTAACTTTTTTGATAACTTATGACTGTATTGAACAGTATGGGTCTCAGAACAGATCCTTGTAGGATTTGAGACAGAAAAATGTTTTATCTGTTGTGAAAACTGAATATTTAACCTGTTTCCTCTCTTTAAATAATGATTAATTCACAAGCAGATGTTCTCCTTTTTCCTTTCATATAGAGCAACATGAATGTGGGATCTTGTCTAAAGGGTTTTAAACACAAAACTTCCAAAAATTCCACTCAGTACTAAATCCAAATCAATTCCTAGGGAACCTGAAGATTTTCTATACCCTTTTTTTTTCCTTAGTGAAATAAAGTTGCTTAGTTGCTGAGGATAGTAGTTTCCCTCTGTGATTAAGAACTGTTACAAGCAGTCTATATCCAGATTTCTCCTACGAGCATGTCCAAAACACTCCGAATGCTTAGGTCCAGCTTTTCTGAGCCTTTGGCCTTGGTGCTGCGTTCAGCTGCAGACACGTTATTCCAGGCAGAGCAGAGTTAGTAGGCTCAAAAGTCTCACAACAAACACATTGTTCTGAAGTAAGTTTGTTATGAAATCACACTGTCTTCAGTGCTGACGGAGGCTATTTCTTTTTTGCTGAACACTGTGCAAAGTAATGAATCCAGCTATGGACTTGCAAAGTTACATTATACAGTCACCCAAGGGGGTTCTCCTTGTCCTTGCTGTGCATACAGAAATGTTCAGTCTAGCAAGTAACTTGTATGTGGCTGCATATTTTATATTTCCTCTAAACACTGTGCTGTCAAAACGTATCTGTCCTGTCATGTGGAGGACCTGTGTGTCAAGTTATAACTAAATCCCTTTGCATAAGAATGTGGTGCCTTAATTGCACCCTTTTTTGAGTTTCCTTTTTTTTTTAATTATCTTGATTGCTTTTTGGTAGCACATGATGTCTTACAGGCTCTGCCCACAACTTTAAGTGCAGACAGGCTCATGGCTAGCTGGATGCTTTCATAATTGGTGGCAGCTGTGTTCATTTGTAAGCTGACATGCCTGCATAGCTGGGCCTGATGGTTGGTGGCTTTCAAGAGAAATCCAGTTGTTTTTATAAACCATGAATTTCTGCAGCGTCGTCCATAAGCTATGGTATGTTTTTCCTTGTCAATAATCACAATAGATCCGCACCTTGTTCTTTTGGGTGTCATCTCTGTTTAATGTCACTGTCTTTAAAGTATTTCTAGTTTTTTAATTGTGGTTTCCCTTTGAGATAGTTTCATGACTGACACACTACAGAAGTTGCATTTTTACTGTATGAGCATCTTTGTCTTGATGATCCCCCGAATAGCGATAACATAGAGACTGAGGGGGAAACAAGCTGTCAGCAGATGTGAAATTTTACAATGTGAGTAGATTCAGTTCCCTGTCCTTGTTATATCTCTGGGATTGTCAGGAGTGAGATACTACAAAATTGCTACATTGAGATATACGTAGATAAAAAAGGTGGGTAAGAAGGAAAATACACATCTGTCCCCACTTCTGATTTGAACCAAAAATCTAGAGGCGATTAGCTCTTGCTCCTCATCTTTAGCATTCTGATGCCCTATCAGCTGTATTTTCTTAAATGAATAAATAGTGCTTCTACCCCCCCTAATTTTAGTGTAATTGGTGACATTGTCTCAGAGGATTAAGCAGCCAAAGTGCTGTGACTTTCAATAAGATAGAAATCCTTAGGGATACATATTCACTACAGTGTTAGCAGACTCCTCTTTTTTTGTCTTGCTTCCCACATTCCCACTCGTACACCAAGGTACATGTCAGCAACAAATAATAATATTGTCAGGTCTGACTAGCTTGTCTTGATTCTGCTGCTATTTGTGCTTTCTCCCATTGTAGTACTGAGGCATGTTGAAATAGCAAGTATGAATAATCCCCTAGTCACTTCCCACAAATCCTCCCTTCCCTGCCACCCCCCCAGAAAGGCAACTTGGGGACTAACCAGAAAGCAGCTGAGCTTTCCAACATGCAGGAGATGTCCTCAGAAATTTAGTGACATACCCTCAGGAGTGCAACAGCAGAGCACAGAAGCACGAGGATGGCTTTAGAAAGTGTCTGTGAACATCTGTTGCTAAGCTAACCCAGATGCTTGGGCCCCAGTGTCAATTATCCAAGTTTATGCTATAGTCCAGGCATGTCACAGAACCCTTTTGAAAAGGGGGCTTCAGTTCCTAAGTGATGTCAGAGTATTAGTAACTTTATGATCTCAGCCTACTAGCTTTTGCCCAAATCCAGAAGAATCGCTGTAGATGGATGAACGATGAAACACTATTTTAGGCAGAGAAAGCTATAAAATCATTGTATTGCTTCTATGCATAAGTTCTGTTTTAAAATTGTTACAGGGAAGCCAGGAACACTGATTTCTTATGTAATATCTTATAGATTTCCTGTTTCTGAAAGGTTGCATAGAAAATACTGCCGCTTGCAGACGTATCCCATTAGAAAGTTTAATTGGAAATTACATGTGGTTTTATAAATCGCTGATTGTTGTACCCCCCAGAATTAGGGCGGGTAAGAGAATTTTTGCTTCTTATTTATGAATCTTCCCGTGAGAAGCCAAATAGGAGAGATCCCTTCTAATAACACGTTTGGCACAGTTCTGAGGAAACGGATACCAGAAAAGCCTTACTAAAAAATTAAAATAATATTTCCTTTCCCCCAAAGCCCTACCACCAAAAACAGAGAAAAGAGGGCAGAATGAAATAGATGTGAATTGTGATGGCCCTTCAGAAGGCATTTTCAAGAAATAAAAGAACACATTTATATTTTATAACGTGGTCCCCAATCACCAAAGAAAAAGCATAAAATTAAGCAATTCCCTATAGACATTCTGTATGATAGCACTGCTTTAATAATTAAAACAGAAGTCTTTTAAAAAAGAACTCAATGTATGACTCCCTCCTTCCTTCCAAATGTATTACCCTGACTGACTGGGAGAACTCTGCATGAAGCAGTTCAATGGTATAGTAGTGGCTATATATATATTTTTTTTTTAACTTCACTTTCCTTCTCTTTCTCTTATCACCCTGGATTTCACAAGATGCTCTGACTTGACTGCCTTTGAAAGTCACAGTCCCAGTAACATGGCATGTTCCAGAAGCGAACAGACAGGTGGAAGGGAAGCCAAGTGAAAGATCCCAGAATTTCTTTACACAACTGCTCTCTTTTTATAGTTATGTTGGGTCACGTGGAAAACCGGATATCTTAAACATACAGTTTCTGCATGTGAGACTTGACGCACTCAGATCCAATTACAAATAATAGCAACTGTGCTTCTGATACGCTGTTTTAAAAATGTATTTTTATGAGTTGAAATGCCAGCAAAACATACCAAAACTGCATCACTGTAAGCAGAGGAAGGTATTTGCCGCCATTGTGGTCATTCTGGGTTGCAGTTTGGGGCCTCTGGTAAAACAAAAAGGTTGTTTCTCAGAAGGCCTATGAGAAAAATTGTCACTCCATGTGTCAGAGAGGGATTGGTTAAGGGTAGGGATTTTTTTGTTATTTAATCCAGTGAGCACTGATAGATAAATTTGGCAGTGAAAATATTTTCTGTGGTTGCTTTGTGAGGCATCTTGGGTGACTGTTCTTTTTTCCTGCACAATCAGAAGAGCTGTGTCCAGTTAAAACTTCACAAAGCACAGGTTGGTAAACATACACAAAGAATATGGGTGAATAACCAGTGGGTTTTGATCCTGTCTAATTAAGTAATTATGACTTCACCAGAAAACAATACTTACAAGAACGTGGCAAATGTTATAATACATACAAAGGAACTAATTTTCTCAGTGAAAATAAACACATCTCATTAAGAATATAAACATGTTTTGGTCTTTGAACTCCCATGTTGGGAATGATATTTCTCAGAGGAGATTTTAACATTATGGCTTTGCTGTAGAGCAAACCAGTAACTTTGGAATATGTACTCCCTTTTGTTGTTATGTGGGTGGGAAAGTAAACTTCCTTAATTTGAGGAGGTGAAGAAGTCACCTCCACAGTTCATTTTCTTTCTTAAAATACTGTCTCTGAGTAACTGGGAAGGCACCAAGTTATCCTCCTATGTTTTGTTAGGCTTTCTAAGTTGCTGAAGAAGGAGCCTTGGGAGCTGATGTGGAATGTGAAGTGCAGAAATTCATGCAGTTTCCCTGTTATTTATATAATGAAAAAGCCAAGATCACTGAAATAGGCTAAATAGATTGCTACTCAGACCACTTGATACCTCCTAGTAGATTGACACTCAACCCCAAGTGGAAAACTATGATGAAGAAAAGCAGAATCATGTCTCGTTTTCAATGCTACCTGGAAAAAGCAAATGTTATCCATTTTCCCTTTTATTTCTTTGTGCTGGTTCAATTTTCCATCTAAAGAATATGACAATACATCTGAATTCTTTGTCATGCCCAGCTACAGTTCTTGGGATTTGTTTTTCATGTATTGGAAAGCTCATATCTGGCCATAGGTTTCCCAAATAGCTTTCTGCCTTCCCACCAGTATGCAAGTTATTATACTACCCTTAATGTATTGGAGAAGCCATGGTAATGAATATGTAATTTAGTAGGGATTTTTCTGAAGATTTTTTCATATGTGACCTTTTCTTAAACTCAATCACTCTTCTTTTCATCCCTTCCGAAAATTAAACATGATGCAGTGAGACAGAATTTGGTACAAAGTAGTTTGATAACATTACCATCCAGGGTACTAGCTATTTTTAAGATCTATTATTTCATATTTCACTGCATCTATCATTTTCATCTACCTTGAGCTCTGCAACTTGGTCTTGGTTATATCCGAAAACCACACACTGAAAATGTGATCCATCTAGTAAATGAACAAACAAGGGAAGGGGAAGGCATAGGAAAATTCACAGAACAAATCCATTTCGTGTGTTCTATTAAGGCTTTTTTTGGGTTACGTGGAAAACTAGGCACCTAAATCCATATTATGGAGTAATGGGATTTGGGTGTGAACCTCCAGTGCCCTTGTATGAATATTTACACCCCGTGTTGCCTGAAGAAAATGGGATTCATCATGGTACCGTTGGCCCCAGCCCTGCCACGTGATCACTACAGCTTTCCAAGAGTGCTGGCAAGCCTCACAGCTCTGTCCTCATTGCCTCCCTTGTAAATAATAACCTTGCTGTTCAGAAAAGCTTCTCTTGCACAGGGCTTTTTTTAAAAAAAGAAAAGAAAACAGTTGCTGAAGACTTTGTAATTTCTACATACTATTGATTATTTTGAATTTAGGAGCATCAGTATTAATGTCATATGTGACAGTGTATTTCCCTTTGCTTGTATGTTGATAGGGTGTGAGTTTGTAGTTTGCTTTTCTTTATTAAGAATCAGTGTTTTTTCGGTACTTATTTTTAGCATGTAGCACTTTCTAAAAGACTAAAGACAGGCAAGATGTCATCTGTGGAGCTCCCAATGCAAGTTACATTGCAAGTCAATGCAGTAGCTTTCAGGTTTTGTTTTTGCACAAAAAGTGGTCTCAGAGGGTTTAGGATTAGTAAGAAAAGTAGTAAAGGGGGACTAAGGGAAGATAAGGGTGGCAACATGTTGTCTCTCTGGAGAATGTGTTAAGAGGCAAGCCAGTTCTGCACGTTTGGAATATTGAAGGTTTATATCATGGGACAGCAGCTCCCCATTGTAAATCATTGTGATGATAAAGAAAACACACATCCTGTTCCTGAATCCAGGGAAGAAAAGGCTTGGCTTATTTTTCTTCCCTAAGCATCTTTCCAGATACGTATTCTCTGGCTACATAATAACTTGAATTGGACCCCAACTAATCTCCATTTTCAAACGTTTAAAACTCTTGGCATTTGAATTTAGAAAACAGTAATCAAAATGTAAATAATTCTTAGATAGGGGTTAAAAAGGGATGAAAACCAGAAGCCTCGGAAAAGAAATATGTTCAAACTCCTACATGCAGAGGCCAGAGTGGTCATTGTCCACTGCTGCTAAGGCGGGTGGTGCTTTCAGGACCAGGCTCCTTGAGAACCACCTTTACAGAGACATTGGAAGAAAAGAGGAGGAAATGCTGTTCTGGAGGTTCATTATCATAAAGCAAGCCCAAATATGAGGCTACTTTACTTCATTTCAGCTATCCTGTTTCTATCAAGTCCATATTTTTTTTATTGTGACCATACTCTTAGGAAGGAGGATTAAAATGATGAGCCCAGATACCTAGAACATCATAAAGACTCTGGAAGCCAACTAAGAGAAAACAGTACCACATACTCAGCACTTTTTGAGGCTCCCCATATTCTCCTTCTCTAAGATGCCAATTTTTTCCCCTCTTGGGTATGACTTCTTCAGCCATCTAACCTCTGAGTCCTTCAGTCCTCTGGTATGAAGCAAACCCCCAGGATTATATGCAGTGCTTTTAAATCACAGACACCTTGATTTAGGACGCAGGAATCCAGCACAGTCCGAAGGGGTTGATATGATACTGTCCTGCCAGGCTACACCACCTAGTGCCTGCTTCAGCTTTAGCTTCCCAAATCATCCTCAGTACAGTATTTTGTGATAATATAAGCCTGAAGCCACAAAGGCTTGCCAAGGCCAGATCCTCCTCAGTGAGAAAAGTTCCCAAGTAATTCGACTTCTTCCACACTGAAGTGTCACTGAGGTAAATTGGGTTGCTATTCTCTTGGATTCACAGAGGTATGATGAGTCTTTTTTTTTTTCTTTTCTTTTTTTTTTTTTTAAGCGATCAGGCATTCAGAGGTAAATGCTCTCCTTCTGGTTCTGTGAAGAGCTTTTACATTTCAGTGGTCATACCATTGTAATGAGTGAAACCAGCAGACCATCTGGTCCTCTATTTGATCTCTGGTAATGGCCAGTACCAGATGCTTCAGAGGACGGAGCAGCAGAATCCACAGCCGAATAACCAGCCAACAAGAGAAGGATTTTTTTCAGCTCCTGTCAATTAGTGGCTCATTTATGCCTTATAAAATGAACATTTTTTTTTTCTTGTACTTTTTATGTTATCCAGTAATCTTATAATTGTTCAATACTATTTTGGTTTTGGATTCTGGAACTACTGATGGTGGAAATATATTTCTTATCCTCCTCCTTTTTCAGCAGCTCATTTCACTTTTACAGTTGACGATGGAGATGATTATAGGATTTCATGTTGTATGATGTAAAGGCAATTTTTGACAGAGCATAACTATCGCAGATATGTTAGTAGAAATACAATTAATTCATTATTTGTTCCGCTGGCCATCCTGTTCTTCAGCTCAGACTTGTTGTTTCACCCTAGTTCAGTGGGAATTTGTTTTTGTACTGATTAGAGTAGAAACTGGAACAAATCTTAATAAATACCACAGCTGGATATCCAAGAGGACCCTGGTTGAGTGGGCCTTGCTTTGATGCAGGCCAGATATGATAATGTTGAATCCAAAGTTATAATTCAGGATTACTGAGTCCAATTAGTATCTCGGAGCCCAAAAGCTTTGTTGATCTCAGCTGTGTCTGACTGCATGCTCCTACAGCCTTTGCCACAACAAAGTGCTACCTTTGTTAGTACATCTTGGAGGTATTACTATACAAACTGTTTCATAATAATGTATAGTTTGCAGGTTTTTGTATTAATAAATAGCAACAAGCACTAAGTGAGTTTATTTCAGGCTGTTACTTCCAACTAACATGTTACAATGCACTGTTGTTGGCCAGGCAGTGGGATGTTCTCAGTCAGTAATGGTTTGTATATTTTAACTTGCTATTTTTAGTTTTTAATAATATCACTTATCCTTTGTTTTCTCTTTCATGCCAGAATGGTGAACCTTTGTGTCTAGTAAGATGAAATTTGATGCGCTGATTGTCTCAGACCCAAAAGTTTGAGCCAGAACTTTAGACCAGAGTCTCTGTATCACACGCGTGTGATGGAGAGCCAGAGCTGTGCAGCTCCGCCTTTCTAACCAGGCTGTGGGTGAATGAGGTTCAACGATCAGAAACAGAAACAATGGTGCACTGTTTTGGGCTGGGACAGGGCTGATTTTCTTCATAGCGGCTCTTACTACGGTGCTGCACGTTGGATGTGTGACCAGAACAGCGTGGATAACACACTGATGTTTTAGCTAGCGCTGAGCAGGGCTTGCAGAGCGTCAAGGGCTTTCCTGCTTCTCGCGCTGCCCCACCAGCATTTGGCGGGGGGTGCACAGGAAGCTGGGAGGGGACACAGCTGGGACAGCTCACCCCAAGTGACCAAAGGGCTCTCCCAGACCGTATGACGTCGTGATCAGCAATAAAGGCTAGGGGAGAGGAGGAGGAAGGGGGGACATTTGGAGTTATGGAGCCTGTCTTCCCAAGCAAGCGTTAGGCATCATGGAGCCCTGCTTTCCTGGAAACAGAAAGCCTGCCGATGGGAAGCAGTGAATGAATTCCTTATTTCGCTTTGCTTGCACACGTAGCTTTTGCTTTACCTGTTGATCTGTCTTTATCTCGACCCACAGGTTTCCTCCCTTTTGCCCTTCCCATTGTCTCCCACATCCCACTGTTGGGGGGGAGTGAGCGAGCGGCTGTGTGGGGCTTAGCTCCCTACCAGGGTTAACCCCTAGCCAATGCCTAAAAACTCAAGTATCCTTCCCAAACAGCTATTGATTTCCTTGGCTCGCTTTTTAAAAATTACTCAAGCTCCCAACTTCCAGAGGTGTTTCAGAGTCTGCTAATTTCTCAGCTGTTTTGATCTGCTTTTTCCTACCTTTGCTGCGCTTTACAATTTTCTCTTCTCATTTTGCTATTTAAAAAGAGATCTAACAGTGAAAAGGACAGGTTTTTTTTTAAAAGGTTATCTGAGAAAGAAAGGTTCACAAATCAGATCTGCCATCTAGCCAGAAGAGGACTGCGAAGAATTAATTAATATATGGAAGGAGCATGCAGCAGAACATGATTTCACTTAGAGTGCACGGAACCAGCACATTTATGACAGAATTGCTTTGCAGCTACCTCAGGGAACACAATGTAAAAAATAATCTTATGCGCAGAATGAGAAATAGTGGAAAAGACTGCACATTATTGAAAGTTAACTGCGAAGTCCCGAAGAGTGATTTTGTGAAGTGTGTAGGAAAGCTAATGAAGTCAAATAGCTGTGAAGTCTCACTGCTGCTTCATGGCAGAGACATGATTGATTTGGCTTCATATAGAACTGCACGTGTCAATAGATCAAAAATTCATGTACGCTCTAGAAAATCATCAGCCTTTTGGACAGGCTTAATGTGCAAGATGGTAGATTGGTATGGATGCAAACTGAGCAGGTTTGAGAGGCTTGTGGTATACAAGTGTAGATACAGATTGGTTCTTAGATAATTAAACATGCAAATGCTACCTCTGATAGCTGAATTACAAGGCGGTATCTAGGTACAGTTCTTTCAAACCCTGCATAACATGGACATTTCAGTGTTATCTGTCATCTGGCAAAACTTCCAGATTACACAGAAATGCCACTGGAATTAGGCTTTTTTTTCTCTTTGCTAAAGACAAAGTTATCCTTGTTTTCAGCTCGGTTTTGTGAAAATGTAATCAACAACTTTTACAAATCACTGCAAGTAGTAGAGGGGGGGAAGAAACGAGTAAAAAATAATCTCTTTCCAGCGTGAATATTTACTGTGGCATGAAAAGACAATTGATTGTCACCATGATTAACTGCAAGAAATCCTAACACAGCAAAAAAGCCAATGATAAATTGGCGCAGGGAAGGGACCTGAATGAAAGGAATAGGTTTTCAATATAAGCATAATCTAAAGCATGGCCTCAAGTCACCAGATGGCTCAAGGGATTAGCAATGCTATATAGTCTTTTCACCTTCCTCCTCTGTCCCCTCCCCTTCAAGCAACAGGTTCAAATGTTCAAGTAATATAAGCATCCAGACAGACACAGCTTAAAGGGTCTTTATCTACAACAGGCAGCACAGTAAAAGCCCGTCACTATTTAGTAGCATTATCTCTGTGAGAAGAATTATATGCTGGGGCTGTGTGAATATTTCTTTGTTGATGAAAAGAAAAACATTCATTTGGGTTAAATAGAAATCTTCCCTTTGAAAAGTTTCAGTTTATTTTCAGGCACTTTTAAAAGACATCATTATGTTTATGTTCATTTTGTAAATTTTGAAAAGAAACATCATTCTGAAATGAAAGCAGTCTGGTTTAAAAACTGTTACAAATCTCACGTTTGTTTACTGCAATTAGGAGGAAAGGGTTAGATGTAAACTATAAATCAGTGAACATGCAGAGGGAATCTGATTCTTAATTTTCAGTACACAGAATGTTCTGTCAGAGATGTTTTGCTGAAGTTTGTGTCTGGTCGTATTATTTTCTTAGGGGAACACATGCATGTACCATAAAAGTATGATCATGACTGTTAGTACGTGAAAATCCTTTAGGAAATACTAGTAGACTACATACTCCTTAGACAATGTTTTAAGTCACCATATCAGCAAGTGTGGGGTAAAAGATGTTGAGGAGTTATCTTTTCCCCTATATTTGTAGTGCTTGCTTAGGAGATAAATAAAGGACTTTAACCTTTTCTTGAGGGCTATAGGCTGTTTCAACAGTATGAAAAGCAACAATCAAAACCATTGATCATATTCTACATTTAAATTAACAATACTGATTGTAGTAAAAAAAAAAATACTAAAGGGGGGAAGGTAAAGCAAAAAGCCACTGAAGCCTGTGTATAAATGTAACTCAATACTGTACCATTTATTCTTGTGTGGTGCTTCTTTAATTCAAAAAATATATGTGTAGCTTGAATTTTCAGCTGGTCATACTCTGCTAACTTTTAGCTATAGGCTTAAATTACTCTGTCTCTTTTCTTCAACAGAAGTAACATTTTAGCCTCTATGCAAGATAAATGCAGAAGAAGGAAAAAAAAGCTAGTTGGGTTTAATGACCTGATTTTATGCTACAGCTTTGATAAAACTCTACTTTTCTCCTTTTGCTCAGTTACTCGCCTTCTGATGCCTGTTTTTGCAGTCAGCTGCAGTACAGTACATGATTTATCCTTTAGATGCTAAAATATTTATTTTCTTATATGTTCTGGCAAGCTCTTAACGATATATCAAAGTTTCTTTTGCAAATCTTGACCTTTCAAGGTAATATATTGGCCCCACTGAAGTTACTAGTAAAGCTTTTTTGGACTTGAATGGAGGGGAGGTTACCCTCAAGGATGTCATTGTGGTAAGGCTGTAACACTCCTAGGGCATCAGATTAGATTCGTATTGCCTGTGATTTTACTTTGTATGTTTTTTTGTCCGACCTAGTACATGCTGTTATTCTCCTGAATGATGTATCTCAGATAACAGTACTTATTCATCAGCTGTGCTGTGATGTTTGGGTACAACGGCACATGTGAAGGACGAAGTTTGGGGTGTAGATCTATATTGATTTTATTAAGTCACAAACTAACATGGTTCAGTTTACAGTGTGGTGCCATCCGTTGCCTTCTTCCCTTGCTTCCAATGATGTAGGTGGTGCGGTTGCAGAATATGGAGCAGACGAACACTAGTTTGAAATGGGTAGAGTCTGGCAAATCTCTACAACCCTAGGGCCCTTTGACAATCCCTCCTTAACCTCAGTGCGCATTCTCTAGTGTCAAGGGGCTTCTCTTGTCTTGTACTATATAGGAACATGAAGAAGAAGAAAGGGGATTTCTCTGTCCTTTGCCTGTTTGTATTTAGGCCACCCCACTTATATTAAACAAAATCAGAGAAGAAGAGAATGCTCAACTTAAACAACAATTCCCTGCTTCTGCCAGGACCTTTCAATAAATTATTGCCTTGTGCATAAGGAAATCATTAGATTAAATATCTTCATGGAAGAAAAGTTCAAAACAATGTGACAGCCATGACTAAGCAAGTTCAATAACAAATAGGCAAATTTTTGCTCAGATCTCTTACTTATAGGGTCTTACCATAATCATGATAATTAATGAACCTAGAGGAATAACACCAGGAAAATGAAGAACATAGTATTAGCTAATCTCAAATATAGTTTGGCACCTGGAAGCAGGGAGGTATGGACTGGAACTGCGTGTTCGACAGGGTCTGCACAGCAAATCACCAAGCACTACACAAGTTCACAGTAATTCACCTGAGAATAAGAGTTCATATCTCAGTAATCTTCTCCTGAGACTTTTCACATTCTATCTCATTTTCTGTCATTTAATACTTCCTAAGTAGCATACTGTCTTGTTTTTTCTTTAATAACTTCTCTTTGTAATCTACTTTGGAACTTGCAGGATTTTTTCTGCATTATATGTACAATGTATTGTGATACCATCATGTCAGCTACAACATGAATTTCTGCGCAATTGCAGACTTAGCAGTTTTACGGTACAATTACTGTGATGGCTTTGGCAGACATGAGCCTGCGTTGCTTTTTCAGGCAAAACTTCTAGAAGTTCATTGAATGCATTTAATCAATGGAGACAAATCATGCTGATGTTGAGTTCACAAAGTTTGCTTTATATTTTGCTACATAAAACTGGATCATGCACTGGTATGCTGAGAGTTGTCAACTGTAGGCTTGGGGGGCTTTGAGCATCTCCTGCTTTCCCTGGTTGTCATGGGCTTCCTAAGACTCTCTGAAGGACATGCACCGTTTTATTACCAGTTGAAGCTTCCACTCAGATAAAAACATGGGGTTGGTCTGTTGGCCTTCAGCCAATTTAAAATTCCTTAAGTATGTTGGTTTCTGTGAATTATCTGCTGTGCAAAGTGATGCTCAGTCTGAAAGCTGCAGAACTGGTATCTAAACAGACTGACATTTATTGTAGTCACAGTATTTCTACATGAACTATTTAGCGAAGCGCAGAATGTAGAGCTATGGACTCTAAGCATGGCTGTATGCAAGACAAAATGCTTTTTGGTAAAATATAGTCCTTCTCTGAGTGCTGTCAGTGTTGTTTCAAAGATATTTGAGCTGTAACATTATTTTTACAAGAAAAACTCCTTAAAAATATATGTAACTGAAAGATTAAGTGCAAAATTCAGCCCCGCAAGTTGTGTCAATATGTGCTATGTGCTAGAATTATTTTGAAACTGGGTAGTTTGGGACAATTTTACAGTTGTTCTCAGATTACAATAAAATCCAAACCAGACTATAGAAACACGCAAACGTTATTGTTAGTCTGTCTTTCAGCTCTGGTCTCATAAAATAAATTTGAAACCGCAGATCTCCAGCAGAAAAGCTTTCAGACAGCTCGCCATTCAGCACCACGCGGGATAAAATGGAGGTAGGAGGACCACCCTTTTCAGAGGTGGGCGCAGGCGGTGGAAGCAGATGTGGCTGGGCTGAGCGGGGGAGCCTGAACGGCGGCATTGTTCCTCGCCTTCCCGGCCTCCCTCCCTCCCTCCCAGCGGGGACCCGGCACAAGTCGCACTCCTGGATGAGAGCTTAAACTCTGCCTGTTACAATTTCAGAAACCCCGACTGCACTGACTTTTATTAAGTCTATCAAATATCACAAATGCTAGTTTACCTCCCCAGAGCCATTTCAGAGGCATTCCTGAGCAGCGTTTACAACAGGTTTTTTCCCAGCGTATGGCAGAGTTAATTTTAAAAAGACGCTGTCAAAGTGATTTCAAGCAAAACTTTTACATTTCTAAATGAATTGTAGTTTATTTTTGAAACTAACTTATCTTCAGTTGTCTGTGACTCATGACCTATAAATAGTAGCTTTGATACATACATGCATATAGAATGCTGTTCAATAGCTTTACATTAAGCGCAGTCCAAGAAGGAAAACTTGTGAGATACTAAAACTATATTTTATATAGTTATATATGCCATGCATTCAGTAAAATCTTCTAAACCGGTTGTAGGGACATGATTCAACGGTGTTGATACAATTTCATCTTGAAACTTCCACGCCACTGCTAAGTTACTGTACACATGCTCATGGATTCATTTCATAGGGGACTGTTACTGTGGAATACTTGTAAAGGTCGCCTATACCAGCATTTGGAAGCTTGCCGAGGTTCCTTTAAATAACCTCAGGGACACAGTTTTGTGATTTCTGAGGCCATTCTGGGGAAGGCACAGCAACAGTAATGCAGTTCTAGTTTAACCGTTTAACTAGCACTTCATTTTAGAGAAATAAAGCAGCACCGTTTTCCCCATTTAAGTGCAGTAACGAAGTTATTCATAAAATACACGCTGTTGCATTCTGCTGCACACGGGTGGTGGTTTTTCCTCTCTCCTAGTAGTGACAAAAAATTGTAATAAGTGTATTTCAGATGTGTATATTCTATAATTTTGTTAACTTTGCCTATAAAGGTTGTGAATGTATTTTGTAGATGTTTCTGTGGACTGAAGCGTGGCAAACGTTGCCAAGACAGAAAAAGAGGAAGCGAAACGGAAGAGAGAGGAGGGCAAAGGAACGCACGCTTTGTAAGTGCCAGTTTGCATTTCTCTCATATTCAAAAATTAAGTGTAGCTCTTCTGTAACAGCTCGACGTGCACACATGGTAATAGGTCCAGTTAATTTTCCACTCTCCAAGTCCTTTTTTTGTATCAACAGCAGCTTGAGAAAGTTGACAAAGCAAAATAAACCCAACAGGGTACTTTAAACAGCATTTCAGGGTCGCCCTGCAAGCGTTCAGTTCGCAGTTCTGCTGCAAATCTGCCGCCATGGGCAATGTACAGGAGTGTGCACAATCCCCTTCTGCGGCGTAGGACTTGCTCATTTATTCTTAGGCACACAATTAAAGCCTGTTTTATTTTTTTTCTTTTAGTAGTATGATTCTACCTCAAAAACAGTGATAGGGAGTAAATAAGGTGGCCTGCTTTAATTTCTTGTTCTGCCACACACTCTGACTTTGTGTCTCATGTCATTAATAGATCTAATAGGATTTTGGCGTGAAACCAAAGAGGGGGAGGGAGGAGGGGATGAGCTGCAGAGAGAGCTGCTGCCTTTCTCAACTCGAAAGCCGTGTCAGGCCTATCAGCCTTCTCTTTAGTCCTCCCTGACAGAGCTGGAGGCATTTCTCTATACATGAATGTGTCTCATGCATTCATGAGGCTTTTTGACACCACAGCCTCTTTTGTTAGGAGCTAGATCACAGCTCTGCCCTTCTCTCAGCTGCCATATGGTGCCGTGGAAAGGGACTTTCAAAGAGAGAGCGGGACTGAGGGACTGAGGCAGAGAGAAGAAAGAAATGGAACTGCGGCAGATGAAATTGATTTATTTTCAGAGCGAAAGGAGCAAGTGACTGCGGCTGGTGGAGAGGGGGGGATGCCTTGGAATATGAAACCGTCTCCAGAGCAGGCGAGCAGGCTGTTCGGATGACAGCCGTGCTGTGCTGGCTCTCTAGGCGCAGCGCTTGAAAATAAGCATACGCATTTTTGTTATCTTAGTAATGCTATCTGAGAAAGACTTATAGCCCCAATGCCTCAGCACCGGATCTCACAACTTCATTTCGGCTTGCGATTTTACATTTTTTGGAGAACAAATTCTCTCTGCTCTACCATGTGTGCATAACTGTCAAGTCTTAGTCTGACAATGTTAGAAGTTTCCAAGAAATATCTGTCTCCACCATAACATTTGGAGAAGGACTGTTTAAGGCAAAACATCAGATGATAAATTCTTTTCTCTGTTCAATGAGTGCAAATTCACTAAAATCAGTTGAGTTTGTTTAGACTTACAGGTCATTACCTTGTTTTACCAAGGTGACCTACTCTATTAAAAAAGAACACTAAAACCAAGTGAAATTTACTTCTTGTTATTTCTCCTACCTTATACTTCATTCAGCCTCAAAGGGAAGCCTGTTTCACGTTTGCCTGTAGTCACTTTGACTTCCAGATTTGGTAACAATATATTTCAACTTGGGGGGGGGGGGGGGGGGGGGGGAAGGAAAAGGAAACGTATGGATCTTAATTAAGAGAGTTTCTTATGGAGATTATTTAAATTTTGTGGCAAATTGAAATTTAACCTTGATGTCAATATGGATCAGAAAAATGTATGTAATGACAAACTTTTCAACAGCATTTAGGAAAAATTCTGATAAAACTGATTGAAATTGCAATTCTTATTCCCAGAAATATTATTAAATCTGTGTAACTCTTTTCATACCTCTGTAGGACTGAATTAAAGCATGCAGAATGCATAAGAAGGGAATCAACAATATTACTGAGAAATTTTGAAGTGTTCTGTTTTAAATTCTTTTGGTGTCATTTTGCATCCCCTGAACTGCTTCAAGAGACTTATGGGAATTGTAGTTCAAGGGACATGTGAGAGGACTGGGGAGATCAAAGATATGGACTGTTTCCCCAGGAAGAGAGGATAGATACATGGACAGAAGAGGCAACAAGAGGGATGTGGTACAAGTTTGAAAAATCGTGATTGGCATGGTAGCTAGGGAATCATCATTCACTCTTTCTCAGTGGAAGGACTGGAAGACACCCAACAGCAATTTAAAATAAAAGTTTCGAAATGAATCAAGGAAGTCCTTTCTTCACACTATGCGTAATTACGTTGAAGCTGTCATTGCTGTAGAAAGTTCCTAAGGCCAAAAGTATAAATGGATTTAAAAAAACAGATTGAAATATTCGTTTGAAGAAGCATAAAGTTGATATTACAATGCTTTGGATGTACTCTGTAGTTCAGGGAGTCCTAGAAATGCCACATTTTTGGGAGCTGGAACAATAGGTCAGAAGAAGCAATGAATTTCTAATTTTCTTGTATCTTCTTACCTCGTCTACTGACCACTGTAAAAACACAAATGTATACTAAATGTATAATTATTCTTCTGTTCTTGTAAAATATTTATCACTTCTAGTAAGCTGGGCTCTCTCCTTACTCCATTTATCCTGTCGGGAACCATTCATATATTTACTTCTATAGTTCAATTTTGAGGTTTAACTGGAGGGAAGGTATTGAAGCATTTGGGAGCTATATCAGGCAAGGAAAGCTAGCTCAAAGGGGAATACTCCAGTCTGCTTCCCATGAGACAGTGTGGGAAACTCAAGTGGCTACTGAAAGAAGTTGAACTGACTCAAAGCGAAATACTGCTTTTCTGAAATATCAACTGCTTGGCTTGGATTTGACCCAAGATGATTTTTGTAACAGACAAATTAGTTTTGAATCAAAAAATTACAGACTTTGTTACAGAAAAGACTCTTATATAGAGATTGGATTTTCTGTTTCCCACAATGTGCTGGTTAGGTTAGTTTATTGATCATTGCAAATGGCTTTCTCTAGGAACACAAAACAGTAACCAGGGTCATCTAAAAGATGATTCTCACCCCTCTCTTCTGAAACAGCATTCCATATGTTTGGCTTGTTTCAATCTGGAGGTGGATCTTCCTTGTCAAGGTTTAGGACCATATGGTAGAACTAACAAAGAAGGAAAGCGGTCGAAGGAAGAATAGGAGGCATAGCCCTTGGAAAACCCAAAAGCAGCAGGAAGGGCACTAGAGGAAAGAGGGACAAGGGCTTCTGCTGTCAAACCTCACTTGATAAAGAGCTGCTCTCCCCACAGATACGTTTCTGTGCCCTCAGCTAATGCTATCGCTCTGGGAGCTGACGTGACCACCCTCTAGTTTCCATTTCTCCCAGAAGAGAATCAAGTCCCTTTCACACATACAGGGCACATGTTGTATATGGTGGATTTGCAATGTTGTTCCCTGTTTGAGGGGTGAACAAAAAAAAGGAGACTTGCTGAAGTGTTGGTGGTTGGTGTTGGTAGGATCTCGCCATGCTAGCAGTGCCTAGTGAAGCACAGTCCCAGCTGTCTACCTTCTCATCCATCCCTCTCTCTAGCTTTGAGCATCCTCAGCCTGCAGCAGCACAAGAAAGGAAGGTCACTTTTAAGATGTCCCACACTGCACAGCAGAGCTGTTGGGACAGATCACATAGGTCCACTGAAACCCTGTAGTACTTGGTGTAGTGAAACAGGATTGTCCTTTCACCCTATTCACTGATCAGAGGAGATGGAGAAATGCCAGCCTGAATTCCTTTGGCTGGGATTCAGCAATGCCTTTGAGTAAGAGTCAGCAAAGCTTGTTTTAAGTTAATGATTGTGCTACACGCAGTCCTCATGGAGAACATGTGCAAGGGATCATGTTCCCCTTTTATGCATATGTCAGCCCTTGAGAAAAGTGGAATGAGATGAATAAAACCACTTCATCAAGATTATTTCTGAGAATTTTCCACTGAGTCATCCAAGTTTCATATCTTTCAGAATTTAAATGATCTATATACTCGCTATTTGCCTTCTGCAAATAAATACATATGCAAATGAATGAAGGAAAGGAAAATAATATTTTTGTGAGTTGATGGTGGTCACAAAAGAACTATTGTGTTACTTGTTTGTTGCAGTATTTTTTCTCTTTATTTGTCCATGCTAGGAATAATTCATATTGTCAAGTGAGAAGACTCTGCAATTATTGATCACCTTAAAAAATGCTGCAGCTTTTTGAAAAAAGAAAAGCAGCATTTGGGCTAAATTCTGACCCCACATTATATATCAGTGTTAGTCACAAGCATGTTTATTCAGTATTCTCCTTCTCTAGCTATTTTCACAGTAGGAAGAGAAAGACAAGTTTACACAAAACAACAGATAGGCAAGTAATATTTTTCTTTTTTTTGCTTATCTTTTATTATTATTGTTGTTGCTATTATTGTTTACACTTAGGAAAGGAAGAAATGCTCTGCTGGACCAGACCAGTGGCCTGTCTATCTCAGGACTATTTCATAGAAGTGCCATAGGGAAGGACATGTAAGCTTCTGGACTTCCAGCAGGCCACTCCCCTCAGCTCGTTGATATCCAGAATTGTGGTACTAGCTGTTTTAGGACTAGGCAGGAATGTACCCCCTTTTAGTCCACTTGATCACCCGTTGACCATGTGTTTGTCTAATCCTTAACCTGCTGATACCTCTAGAGAGGAAATTGGAGACATGAATAAATAAACAACTAATGTGAAAGAGTGCATTCTTATCATGTTTAAATCAATGGTTTACAATGTAAAGGAAATTATTTAGAAAAAAATACCATTTAAACAATTTTAAAATGTTTTATAGAATGACAGAATTTGACCAAATAGCTCTTGATTTTACACATAAGATCTAAACTGACTGTAGCATAATTTGCGATATTCAGATAGACAGGTTTACAATTTATTTTAAAATATAACAGCTATAGCTATGAGTTTAATCCTCTTAAGAATGCCAGGTATGATAAAATAACCTTCAAACTAAGTGTTCATAAGTTTAATTGAAGAGAGTCAAAGAATTTAGCACCTTGCTATATTCTAAGTAAATTGTTTATGCAGTATGATATGGTCAACAACTTTGACTCATAACTGAAGCAAAGGGTTTTTAACAAGGTCAGGCAAATTATTTAACAGTCTGATTTTTATAGGGACTCAGTCTTCGTATACATCAGAAGCATGAAAACGAATTACAATTCCTTTGAAGATGTCTTTGTTTCTGATAATTACTCTCTCAATATAATATTTGGGCTACCTGGTAAAATTCCTTATTCTTAAAGGCAGAGAAGCTGCTAGATACTCAGTTATTCAAGGGTAGGTAAAACATGTTAATACAAAAAAACACATTTCAACAGCCCCCCCAGTATTTCCAGCGTGGCTTGCTTGTGAATCCCTATTACAAACCTACGGTAATTGTATTGCCCTGTTTTTCAAAAAGGGTGCTAAAGCATCAAAGATAGTTTTCTTCGGGTACCGCAGCTACAGAGAGTCCCTGAGGCCATGGGATCTGAACTAATATTTATCCCTGCATAAGGATACGACATCCATCTTAATTTTCATTGAATACAGAGTTTTGGAAAATTATTTGACAGGACATTAGACAAGAACTGCTCTACTCGGGCATCTCGGTTCATGATTCTGGATAGCACAGAAGTGCCAAAATGCATTGGTTTTCAGTTGCTGTTGTTCATATATGGTTTTGACAATGAAGGCATTATTATATCAGACTCATTCAAGTATCATAATTAGGTGCCTCATCACTTTACAAAAACTACATCCTATCAATAACTGTAATGACAGTAAGATTTCATAAAGGATGCCTGTAGAAAGATATGTGCATCTGATGTTTAAACATAATCTGATATATTTATAGCCTGTGGTAATTATTGTTATGCTTTTTTTCAGGGGAAGTAACTGACAGAGCTCATTGTACCTTGACTGTCCTGGAGACTCCTGGTAGGTCCTTGCTGTAGTTTGACAACTGGAACGGTTCTTGAGTCTTGCCTGGCATAAGGGGATTTTTGGAGGAAGGTTTCTCATTGACTATACTCACAGGGAATTGCTACTCAGAAAGGGCTAGGCAACTTCTACTTTATCAGAGGAAACCTTCGAAAGCTATGACTAACGGTACTGAAAACTTACATTTAGAGACACATACATGAGAAAGTTGCAAGTTGATTTTATGGAGCACTTAATGTTGCACCTAATACTACACATTCTCTTCTTCATTTTAGCAGCACTAAATCAGCAAGACTGCAGCAAATAGCTCAAATACTGTCTAACTAAACTAATACAGTAAATTTCTGGGAGAGCAGCAATATGCCAGAATGTGATATCATATGGGTTTCAGGGAAACATCTTTTGCATTTTGTACCCAAAATTTCCAATAGTGAGATATAGCCAACTTGGAGGTATAGCAAAAAATGCTTGAACTAGTCTTGTTAAGAAATTATTGCTTGTAAAGGCTGAGTAGAAGTCTGCTTTCCAATTAAAACAATTTGTTTTAATTTTAAATATAATTAATCTGTGTCAGTAATGAAAACAGATCAATACAATACAAGCTGAATGCTTAAAAGAATCTTAGGGATTCTTTCAGCTCGCATAGGAAATAAAACATGCTTATGTAAAAGTCATTATTCCTGAGTTAGGGCATTACCAGAACTGAGTAATATAGGTTATACTTGGTATTGAAGCAGAAAAAATCAGTAGCAAGCATGGTGCTCAAAAATGGTTTAACATTCAGGGAATAAATAATTCTTAAAAATAAATTTTCTTTTTTCTGAAGACACTATGTAGAACTGGTATTGAGATGGGACAGTTCTAGACAATGACTTTCAATCAAACATATTTCATACCATATGAAGAAAGCGGAATGATATAGGTCCTGCATCTCTTCTGTACACACAAATTCCCGTGAATCAAAGCCTTGTCTGATGCTCTCTTTGGAGATTAGCCTTCAACAATCCAAGTAAGTTCAAAAGCTTGCTACCTTGTTCAATTGCCTTTTTAATTTTGTTCTTGTGTTTATACGTTATCTTGCATCTACCTGAAATTGCAAAGACTATCTTTTTCTATTACTATATTCTTTTTATATATTCTATAGTCTTTAGGGGTTTAAATTCTAGGAGCTAGAAATGGGAACGTAAGAGAAGCATATGGATGCTAAGAATTTCTGTTTTCACTTGTAGCATCAAAATCTTTTCAGGCAATTCAATAGTGGTGAATCCACAACATATGGATGATGAAACACATGTCATATACACAAATGTATGTACATATACTATTTCTGTAGTGGGCCATTTTAGAAGGTTTATGTGCTATCAGTATCTTAGAAGTTGTATCTGCCATTAAAATGTCAACCAAGTCACAATGGTCAAGATTTTCCCAGATTGTTGTTAGGTTTCCAAATCCTGATTAGAAATGGCTATGCAGGAAGTTAGTTAATTTTTAGTAGCTCTGAAGACTTACTGATTTTTCCTGATTTCAGTATGATACAAGCATTCATAGGTATTTACGTTTCCAGAGGTAACAGCACTCTAGGAAGAGCTATGTACTTTGTACCCTGTAGAGGAAGGAAATTGGGAGCTGTGCTTCCCAGCCAGCTGGAAACTTCTGGGTTCTCAGTACCCTTTGCTGAAAAGCAGCCTCTTGCTTAAGTTTACTTAAGTTACAAAATTTTGCTATGTACAAACTTCCATAACCATTGTAGTGTTGCAGTTAACTAAAAAAAAAAAAAGATCTGTGTTCCTTATATCTGGAAGTGTCCAATGCTTTTACTCACAGAATTCTTCAAGTAAACTGGTACTGATTTTGTCCATGGCATTGCACATGCTGGCATATATGGTATCCCAAATTGCGTGGGTTGGGAAGGTAGGAAGGTAAAAAGAAGTCTGGGCTGCTTTTCATGCTTAATGCCCAGTAAATGTTAATGTATTATATAATTACCTTGTGTCTGGTTTCATTAGTCATTCTGCTCTCTGCATTATATATCCTTGAATTCTCAGAAGCTAGAAGTGTACTTTGCTCAACAGCCAAAGGTTTGCTACTAAGGATTTTTAACTTTCTGCCAGATGGTTTCTGCTAAATTCTGGAAAAAAAAACCCTACATACAGGTTTAACCTTAAACACCAGTCTTCTCATTTTATCCCCAAGCTAAGCGCAGGTCAGTGGCACACATTTCTGCAGTCTTGATGGATGCAGTAGGTGATTCCTTAAACAAACACAATCTTAAGTAGAGGCAATATTTGCACAGATAGCTATCGAGTCAAACAAAATAAGCCCCCATTTCATTACTGAACGTGGTGCAATAAGCACATCCAGGCTCTGAACAGAAACACATTTCTTATGGTATTTCAGCCCTAAAACATATTGAAGGATCCCTGTGGCCAAATGAAGTAAGTTGAAAAACCATGTGTAATGAGAAGCAGGATATTATCCTGTTCGTCACTTTTATGGGGTCACATCCCTTCTAATGTTAAAGCTGGATCATATAGCACTTTGGTCACACAATAAGTAAGTAAACACTGAATCACCCCTCTTCCTGTCCCTGCTCCTTCCTCCCTGACCCTCAGAGGAACAGTGGAAAGAGCAAAAGAAAGGGAAAAAAGTTGACTTACATTTGCTAGGATTTAGCTTCTGGCAAGAGACATTATAAGGAATTCATTTCCTGGCACATAATTTACATGTCCAGTCCTCCCTCCCACTCCTTTTTTTTCTCCCACCCTTCCCCCCCACTCCCCCTCCAAGCTGTCTTCTCGCTCCGCAGCGTTGGCCGCAGCTTCCTGCCGTATGTTTGCTTTCTATTTTCATATCCATGGGAAAGGAATCTGCTATAGCACAAGGCTGCTGTGCTGCCTGTGCCTGTGACGGCTGCCACTGCCCACCTTTAGCTTAGGCCACAGGTATTTGGACTTCATTAAGTGATGGTGAAGCGTCGAGCAAGTGACAGTCATTAAATTTTAGCAGAGTCAGCTGGAGAAATCTCCTCTTCTCTTTGAGGTTTTTGCATTCTGCTAGAGAGCTCCAGACAAAATAAAATAATTTTCAATTTTAAATATTTAATCTAAATCCTGTTTTAGGGTTTTATTTTGGGGAAAAGACAGTCATGTCCCTCTTGCTCATTAAAGGGCTCTCTGTTGTGTATCTTTGATGCTGCTTTGGGCAGCTCTGCTACTTTGATCCTCTTAGAAATAGGCTCATTACAACATCCACCTCGCAGAGTAACACTTCAAAGAGCTTTGCGAAGGACAAAGGGAGGAATTTAGAAACAGAGCCAAGTGGCTCTCAAGTATCTTGACTAAATTAACTTTGTATTAAGAGTTATTGGCCCAGTTGCAATTTTGAGAGGAGGAAACAAAGAAGTAACTCTGTGTGCTTCTTTCATGCATTTTATATCAAATTAATAAACACACTTGAAATCTTCTAGGACTCTCTGCCATAACTTCTGCTAAACTAAGCAGACACCGCAGTTGTCACATCAAACTTAACAGTTGCTCTGGAGTTGTTAAAAAGGCGGCTTGACACTACTACTCGGTTTATTTATTCAGAATGATAGAGCCAACCTTAATCAACCAGTGAGATTAACAGAGGAAATAGGCAGTTTTCAAAATCATTATCTCCAGAAACAGCAGTAACCATGTACATTTTCAACACTCTCAAATCTATCATAGTTGTAATGATTAGTATTTTTGGTCATTCTCCAGTCCAATTTCATGACTTCTGACGTGTTTGACTTAGGACTTCAGTTACGAAGTCGTTACCATTACAATATATTATTTGTACTATGTGCTTTCAGCACAAATCACAGTGCTAGGTGCTGTACAAATACAAGCTGCTTAAGTGGCCTTGTCCCAGAGAAACTACAATGCCAATCAGAGAGCTCAGCCGATACCCTGAGTGTCACAGTCATGCTGCCTAACAGGAGTGGGCAAAGCAGTCTAGTCCTTGTGCATGACTATGAACTTAGACTCTCAGCTCATATTGCCATAATCCCCGCCATAAGGAGGGTTTTTTCTTTTGAAATATCAGATGACCCTGGTTTAAGTGGTAATGATTCTTGACATAAACCCTTGCATGTGCTATAAGTCAAATGCAGATGTCATTCATTAACCACTGGAACAGCCTTCGAAAACATGTGTATTGGTCTCTCTCAAAGACAGCACAAGGATAAGACAAGTTCACTTGAAAGTTCTGATGTTATTATTTATTCTATTTATTCTGCCTTTTGAACACCTTCAGCAGAAGTTTTTCTGAACAAATCAGAGCATCATTTGTCAGAGGTCCCAGTAACATAATCTAATCTTGGCAATACTTAGTTAGGCTTGAGCCATTTTAGGTTAGAAAATACTCCTTTAACTAGCAGGTGTTTTACAGTACCTAGTATTACAATGCAAGTTGTGCATTCTACAGTGAAAGTATAGTAAGCGTGGAATAAACAGAAAACCACCAGGAAGCCTGCACCTCTTGGGTGCCAGGATGGAGGGTGCAGAGGACTGCTATTCATGAGGCCTAGATCATGTTCATTATGTGATTTATTGCTCCACAAGAACTGTCATAGTACCTTGCCCACACATACTTCTATTCTATCTTCCTAGCGATCCTTAAAATGTGCTTATGTGTCTCCTTGAACCATTAATTTCCCTCTTGCAGAGAGTTATCAGTGAATTTAATCAATGAGCTATGATTTTACCGGGGGAAAAAAAGAGAGCACACTGTATAAACTTTTGCTAATACACAAAATTTCTTTCAAAATAAAGATGATCAGAGTTTATACACATTTTGTCTACCCACATGTATTTCTTTGTGAAGTGTGAATTCAGTGCTAATGTAATTTCAAATTCTTCTTCGTCTGGGTTCAACAGGACTCCCAGGATTTCCAGTCTGGTAAGGAAAAACAGAGAATGAAAACGCAACTTGGATTGATCCCTAATGTGACTAAATTTGAGGTAGAGCATTTGGGGACCAACAATGAAGCTGTTCATCGGCTTATTCATTCCCCTTATTGAGGAATCTACTTCCCAGCCACTCCAGCCCATATCAGCCTACCCAACTGAAGGAGATTGTGATCAATCAGCTGCTTCAATTTTGCGAACAATTTCTTCTCTGCTGTTAAATGTGTTAAACTGGAGATTAAGCATCATTACTATTTTACTGTTAATATGTCCTATAGCTCCAGCATTCTCCCTAGCAGCAACTCTCACCCTCTGGTTCCCATCTTAGAAGTTATCATTTAAATCATTAATTTAAGATTCTAAAGAAAATATTGACATGCTGTATATTTCACTTGCAACCTGTATTGCAAATTGCACCTAACTCCATAAGCACTTCTTTCATATTTTCTGCTAGTCCTTCTGTCTGTTATTTGCTATGTTTTTTCCTCATAGGATTTCTTGCAAATAATAATGTGAGATAGCCATCTATGTTGCTGCATTACTTCCCTTATATCCTTCTTGCAGTAGTTAAAGTAACCACACAGTGATTGCTCTACTGAGATGTCTGTTCTTATAAGTAAATTCTGGGATATGTGTAATCAGTCCGCTCTTTAAATTTTGTCTGTGAAACCCAAATACACTTTGCAAGTCTTGTCTTCATTCTGTTAAATTCTGCTCGGCCCTGGTTATCCTGAGGAGTGTAGCTTTTTTTCCCACCCAGTGCAATAGGTAAAGGGTCGACTTGTTTACTCATCGTTACTTCTAAGTACATAATTCTTTCGGAAGAGTTTGGACTTCTCCGAGCCCCTTGAACCAGGCAGAGGTTTCAGTTTCATTTCTTCCCAGTATGGCTGATACGTGGTGCTTCTAGCTCGCCTTAGGCTGGAATGATAGCTCACCCTGAAGTTCTTGTCTGTTTTACAACTCCAACAACCAAATAAAAGTTCTGTCCAGCATTGTTTGATTTGACAACTGGGACAACATCCAATGACTAAAACATCATTAGCTTAGTAAGAGACAGGGAGAATTCCTATCTATTTCATAAATGAGAGAGCTACAATAAAGAGGCCTGCGAGTCGGTCTCCACTGATGGACTGCCCAGCCTACCTGGAGCTTGCTCTAGGGTGGAGTTAGAGAGTTGACGCTGTTTTGGGACCCTGGAGAGTTACGTTCTGTTCTTGACATGATACCTCAACATGATACTTTAGTGGTCTTTTGTATTTCTCTCTTTAAGGCAAACCATGTTAAAATCAGCCTTGTTCCTGATCAATTACAGCCTTCTGTTCAGAAGGCTGCTTAAGCTTCATACTTGAGCGACAAGTCTGGAGAATCTGCCTGGCAGAACCTGTACCAGCAGTTAGGAGTGTAAGAGTGCAGGCACCTGCAGTGTAGGCTAGTATGTCTGTATATACATGCAACTTGGGTCCCTGCATGCTGAGTAAACAAGAAAACCTTGGTTGTCCATGTTAGTCTTGCTTTGAACATTGATTACTGCCTTATCTGGAAGATAAGGCATCTGTATAAAGAGATGAATCTTCTTTCTTCAAATAGCAGAAATGTCTACCATGTGCTACATGGACTCTGGGATCAAGTTTTCCCTTCAGGAGAATGGTTTTTAGGTGGAGTAGCAGTTCCCTGTTTCTACTGCACCTGATCTCTAGGAATTTCCCAAAGCAAAGACCAGGCTATAACGCAATTTCCTAAAACTTTCCCACTTTTATTCTGTCACTGGCCAGAGAGGTTATGGGCACTGACAGCAAGTCTCAACAGCAGTATTTTCTCCACCAGTGTATCACTGACAGATCCAAGCGGCCCAAGCAGTGACAAATAGAGTCCTCTCATAAATACAGTCATTCCTCACTATTTCATTCACATTTCTATTGGCATGAGGATGCTGTCAACATTGTGGTTTTGATATAGTAAGGCACTAACACGGTGGTCGTTATGACCTTCTTTTATTTAGAGAGGTATTCCTTTGCCTGACTGTGCTAAGCAAAGCCAGAAAGCTTGAGATATTCTGAAATATTCTTCCACTCTTGAACTGACCTTTGTAATATCTGTCTCTAAATCTATGGTGTATCTTTCCACAAGAAACTCAGGAGTGTTTGAACAGATACTTGCTGACTGACAACTTGCCTTGAGGAAATAAACTTTTGTAACTAAACTCCTGGAAAAAGCTCTTTTAGGGCAGTTGGGGGTTTACTGTCCTGATGGGCTTGTCTTGAGGATGATTCTTTCAAAGTTAGCTCTTCCTCTAAATTTCTCATTTTTAACACAGTTGACTTTTAGGCAATGAAATATAGGTTTCAATTCACATCTTAGCTCTTCTCAGTTCTTCCCCCAAAAGTAGACCCTAATCTATATTTCAGCTTCCTTTTAATAGCTGTTTCAGGCATAGCTTCATGGAGAAATAGACTGAATTTTACAAAGTTGTTAGCATACGCAAAGGAATTTCCATGCTCAGTATATGAGGAAACCCAACTTTTACTGATGGCTTTGGTCAGCTAGTAATGTTTAAAAGCTCTCTACCATGTTTAAGCAAGTAAGATTTTCCTTGGAAATATTAGGTCTCGTATTTCACTATCTGTTCCATTCTCCTACTTCTCTACCTATTTCACTGTCGACTGAAGACCAAATCATACTGTGTTTTAAAACCTGCTTACTCGAAAGCTGAGTTTAGTGCTTGTACAATTTTATTCTATCCTATTTTGAGCAATGTAGCAGCCTCTGTAACAGATTCAAAAGCAGCCACTAGTGGCTTATATTGCATTATTAACAAATCCCTTGATTCCCTGGGAATCATGATCACGTACCAGTTTTTCAAAAAGTATGCTATTTGCAGCTGCTGTCCTTTGGACAACTTTTCTTCCCCTTCAGTCCCTCTCATAAAGATGGGTAGATTCTTCAGATACAGCTGCTTTAATTGTGAAGCACCCTTACCAGCACTATGAGTGCATCTAATTCATCATGCAGTGTCCTGGAATTTCATCCTTCTACGACATATAAATATGTTTCTATTTTTAAGACAACTTGTCATTTCCATATAAGGAGAAATCAAATCCTGACACATTTCTCAAAATTGTAACATATCTCTGGGAGACTGTTACCTAACTACACTTTTCAGTTCATAGTAAGTTTCTCTCTCAAAATTTTAGGTTTATCGACTTCTGCAATTTTCAAAAGCTCGAAGCAATTCATAGCAATAGGAATATATTCATGAGCTTGGACTGCTTTCTCATGGGAATGTAGTTTATCTATTTGTTTAGTTTCTGAGGAAAAAAACACACTTGTTTTTATCAGGGAAGCGAAGAAATCGCAGGCAACTGCAAAAGACAAGTAATAGAAAAGGCTGATAAAGTGGGACTGGAGGGAAAGGAATGTGCTAGGTTTTTTCTGCCTTTAGTGACAGTTAGTCCTCAGTTTACCCCCAAACTACCACTCTTGTCATGGGGAACTACATTTCCTTGTTCCTTTAGAGCAGCAACAAAACCCACTGATCTGAGTTCTTTTCCAAGAAAAAGACTAAAAGGTACTTTTTACACCATTACATGATAAAATGTCATTCTAAAGGCCTCTAGATAAATAGATATTATAAGCAGACTAATATTTCTTGCGCTGTGTGCAGGCTAGTTTCTAAATGGACTAGATGATCATTGTAGGTCCCTTCCAACTGAACAATTCTATTTGAAAATATCTTGAGAGTTGATACCATACAACAGTATCTAGATGCTTGTGTTTACTACAGACTTCTGTAGCAATAGCAGATAGATTTGTTTCCCATCCATACCTTTTATAGGTTTCCATAGTAGAAGGACTTTTTTTGCTTGTCTTAGTTGCACACGTTTAATAGAAAAAGGCTCCATTTAAAATACAACTTGTAATTTTTGAAAAAACATATTTTAACCCTTATTAGTTTAAGCAGCAGCATATTGAACTATTTATTTTTACTGACAACAAAGTCAAAATTAATCTTTGGCACGATGACAGATTCCACTTGCAAATGTATTCTGAAATTCTGTATGGATTTTTCTAAGGTATTTATTGAAATTATCAATCATATTCCCTAATCTATGGGTCATTTGAACATCTAAGGCAAATGAAGTGAGACAGATCCATAAAAAAGGAATTTCAAAATTGTATCTGCAACATGGGCTTATCAAGATTATATACACAGAGTGAATGTATTGCGCTTAGCTGGCTATTTTCTCAATACAAGAACACAGGTAAGCATCTCGTGGCTGATGTAAATCATGTGTATAAATATAGAATTGCCTAGTAATTAAAAATTAATTTTTGTCTATAAATTCATGATTTTTTTGTGTTCATGCAGCTTGGGACAGGCAGCAAGTTGTTAACCTGCTAAGGTATGTGAAATGAGATCGCTTATATCATCTGGGGTTACTGTGCTACTTGCATGGTCATTAAGGAATGGATGAGATAGTTGGGCTCGATCAGATGGTACCCTCCGTGGCTGGTCCTGCTGCCGCCTGTAAGACCTCTGGGTTCCTCTGACTACAATGGGGTCAACAGAGCAATCGCTGTGCCAGGCACTAGACAAAAAGTCAGACAGCTTCTTTCTACAAGATGAAAAATGAGATGGCAGAGTTCAGTGATTAAGGCAGCGGTCAAAGAGATTAATGTGACCAAACTGGGACACTAAACTGACCAGACATAATTCACAAACTAGTATTACTCGAGATAACATGACAAAGTGCTCTGGCCCAGGGAGATCTATTTTTGATGTACTGGCATCTGAACAAGAAAACTGGAATTAATAGTCACATAATTTGTTTCCCACTCCCACCCCTCTTAAATTATTGGACAGGGCTCGTGGGAGAGCACAGAGGCTTAATGCCAAAACTGATGAAAACTGACCCATTTCAGTCTGCATGGGACTGGCAAGATGGATTTTGGAGAAACTGTGGCAAAATGCTTCATGTTTCCACTGATGAATGCTCTACAATTGATCTCTCAAAGACAGCAGATGGGAAACAGAGAGAAGCTTTTATACTACACTAGAATAGAGAAGGACATTTCCAAATCAAATAAATAAAAAGATGAAAGCATATCAAAGAGCACCTTTATAAAGGTGGCTGACAAAGGGCTACGAACTCAGCTATCAAAATGAAGCTTTCTTTTTCTATCTTTTTGCAATCACCAGCACTGTTATCAGTCATAGAGCAAACAAACGGCACCTCATTAAATGCAAAGCAAATTCGCGCCTCATCTACACATTGACTGCAAGTATATTGGTAGAATGAGACGTAAGATTTTTTTTATCAATTTAATGAAAGTGTGAGGTAAAACCTTCACACTGGGTTTGAGGTATTGAAAAACTCCTTTTTCTAACATTATGTGGAAACTGAATTGATCTCATCAGTGTTAAAAGTGTGATTTAGAGTCGCCTCTGAGCAACGTGTACATAGGCTTCTTTTAGCAGCTTCAGTCTCAAAACTATATAATTATTATTGCTGAAGGCTGGGCACAAGCTAATATGCTCTGCCTCCACAATTTCTGGACTGGAAATGTTGCTGAGGGAACAGATATATGTTTTTCTATTTGCATAAATCTGATACAAAGTAATTATATTGGGGTTTACATCGGCTTAGCTAAATTGGTTCATAATTTAAATCAACCTAAGATGTTAGAAGTGGTCCTAGGTTTCAGAAACAAAGGTCTCTTACAATGCTTGCTCATGGCTGTGGAGCAGCAGCCTAGGTATGGAAGGCCACTATACCTATAAGTGACTGTTGTGAATTAAACTCAGGTGAAAACAACTCAAAAATGCTGTCTGTAATTTGATAAGTCTCATTCGCACAAGGATAATAGTATCTTTCTGAAGTGGTACCATGTTACTACTATACTGTTTGTTGCCAGCCAACAAATTGTTTGTTGTCCTTTTTTTTTTTTTTTTTTCTTTCTTCCTAAAAAGCAGATTTTTAATGGTGGTTTCTGCTTGGAATTACTTGTCTTTTAGACAAAATGGTGTCTTCTTTCTCTTCTTAGCAGGTACAGCTGCAAACACTGTTCACTAACTGAACTAAAGTATTTTGCAGGCAAGATGACAGGTACGTAGATGGTATGAGCTGGCAATTTGCAGGTATTAACTGGCAATACCTGAAGTGGTTTCTAAGAGTCAGTTGTGAAATAATTTGCAGGCAAGTGACTTGTCTGTGTATATATATATACATGTCTATATGATATTTTCTTTCTGGCAGACCTATTGTTCTGCCCACCTTGTGTAGCTGCATTTGCGAGATGCAGTGTAATGCTCCGTTTCTCCGCAGTTTAAGCATGGGCTGAGCCCTGCACTAACCATGGCCATATAGCTCCCAGGCAGCTCCCAGACAGGCTGAACTCAGCCTATTTCAGAGCCCAGTCAGACAGCACTCACATGGGCCCGCAAAACTCTATATAGGGTTTAACCTTCATTATGTCAAAGGGGCCTTTGAATATTCATTTCTTTTCGGAAATAATGGTTCTGAAAGTTCCCAGCATTGGCTATATGGTAACATTTTGCTCCCACTAGTCTCACCTATAAAGATGAAGGTCAGGATTGAGTGGATGAGTTGATTGTAGCACAATGTAGTGTCTACTGGCCTATTTTTACCCTTAAAAGGAGCTAGCACCCTCTATTCACATTTTATATTCATTTATGCCTATTTGCTAAGTAATTCTTTTCTTCTTCATCTTTCTATACCCTGACACCTTAATCTTGCTGACATCTTACAATAGTTAATGAGAAACAGCTCCCTGTCTTTTCGTTGCTCGCTTTCCCTCTCTTAACACTAAGGCATTGGATGATAGTTTACTTTGCAAGACTTGAAAATGTTGTGTTGTACTTCTCTTTTGAAGAATACATATATATTAACAGAGCTCAAACCTAGAGCAATAATGACAGCCTTATAAACACGATTACTAGCTGAGACACGACTACCGACACTCTCTTGAATATATCACCCAGGTATTATTTTCAGCTCCAGACCTGAAAGCAATTTCCATATTTTATAGACAAAATTATGACACCTAGCTCTAGGAGAAGCACAACTGATCTAATATCTTTGGAAACAAAATACGTCTCCTAAATAACACTGTTTCAGGGATATCTATAAACTCTCTGTCATGAGGGTATTTCACTAATTGCAGTTCCTTTAAAGTCCATCATCTACTTAAGACATGCAAATACTTTTAACAAGCAAGATCTCTGGCTCTCAAGAGACAAGGTGTTCTGAGAAAACCAACAATTAAACTCAGTTAAGCTAGTGCTCAAGACCTAATGTAATTAACGTCGAAAGAAAAACTGAAACCAACAAGGGGTTGAATTTGTTCTTAGTATATTTTCAAAAATCTGAATAAGAAAATCCAGGTGGCTGAATAAACTGTAAACTACTGTTTGTGCTATTGATGTGAAAGAAGGAATTAGCAAGCGGGCAGGTTGCACTCCTGGCACTCTTAGCAGAGACAGCTGTGCGGGTCTCTTCCTCGCTTTCTCTCCATGTGCTGAAGTCACGACAGGTGTATTAGGAGAATTATTGAGCCAGTCACTGCCGAGATGAAAAGATATTACTTCTACACCAGGTACACCTTGTCTTTTCATGCCAGGTTAACTGCTCTGTGACTGAAATAAAGAACGTTTTGTTAAAAGAAATCCTAACTCTACATGGGTCAAGGGAACTACTCTTTATTTGAGCAGGGAAGACTGTTGGCTTATGGTAGTGTGCCATACACAAGAAAGATTGTCTGCTTCTTCCAGATGGGAATCATGCCGAATGATATCTATTCTAGAGTAGTATCTGGGTTGTGAATTCGACAGCCTCTCCACGCATACCACTTTTTAAGTCCTGTTGAAACTTTGACTGCAGTGTGCCAAGCCTACATCTTTGTAATACCAGTGGCTATGGCAAACAGTAAATCTGTCCAGACTCAGGGTCTGCACCAGTAAGGCACCTCCTTGATCTCCTTCTGATCTCACAGCCTGCCAGAAGTAAGCCAGACCAGTCAGAATTGCTTTAGGTGGTTGCTTCTCAGGTTTGGATGGGAAGCGTAATATTCTAATTCATTTTTTTTTCAGAAATTGATGGGACAGGCTTTCGTGGTGATGACTGTGGTAGAAACTTATTCTGAATCTAATATATTTATTTCACTGTCTCTTCTTTCGCAGTATTGCAGTATTGACAAACTTTTCCTGGCAGCACTCGTCACTTGTTTTGCCCACAAGATGTTCAGGCTGTCTGGAAATGCACACCTCTTACACTGTCATTTAAAGCTTTATCACTTAGAAAAACTAGTTCGCAGATGAAAATCTGGTAGTTCCTTCTAAATTTAGCATGTTAGCTCTGCTAATCTAATAACTATTCTGTGTACCGTTTCATTTACCTGGAAGTCAGGGAGGAGAGGTAGTGGTGGAGACATGGACCTCCAGCATGGCTCTGGTAATATAGGGGTTCAATGAGTTAAGATGAAACGATACAACATTTAGAATAAGATACTGAATAGCAACAGGCAGGAAACTTATTCTGCTGTCTGGTGGTTTGAGCTGGGCTTCTGCAGTGGTTTTCTGTTTGCAACTGCCCTAGTTCAAAGCAATAATATATTTTATGTACCTGTGTCTGTCTTATTCCCCATTGAGTTTCGCTCACTGTTCTTGAGAAACCAAACAGTTAAAAAAGATCTTTGATAACATGAACCTCTACCTGATCTGTTGTTACAAGCATAAACAGTTTCTGAATGTCCTGAGCTAACATACCTTCATTTCTTCCTCAGTGATGATCCTTTTGAAGATTAAGTATTCCTACTCTAATCCATTTTTTGGTTTGTGTGTGTGTGTTTGTTTTTTCCAGGTTATTTGGTTTGTAAGTCATAAAGTGTCCTGAAACAATGGGAAATACCCAAGACATAGTAGAAGCTCTGCTAGCCCACTGATGGCTAGTAGTTCTTCAAACACTGAATTTCATGGCAGAAATTCAGAGCTTACTTCAAAGCTGGACAGTGTATCACAGCGACTGTCATGAATCAATGCAAAGCTCATCACTGGTAAAACTCATCTACCTTTATGTTTGCTCATACAGATTCAGGTAACTTTCATGGCTTCATAATGTGTGTAAAATAAAAGACTTTGGTAAGGATGAAGCGCTGGCTGAATTGCTAGCATGCTAGTATGGCTGACTTAAAAACATTGAATACTTCATTCTTCTACCAAGAAATTATCCCAAACCTGGCCTAGAATGTAATGATTTGTGAGCTTCAAATTTGAGGAGAAGCCATACTGTAGATTAGGACAAATTCAAAGCCTCCTTAAAATTCTCTTTTGCTTTTACCCACAGGCTAACTCAATTCTTCTTCCCTCTGGCCAGAATGCATGCCAGTGAAGGAAAAATTTATTTCCTGAAACCATGCTGCCTTCAGCAATTTCAAATAGCTCTAAATTATGTGTAAGTATCTCATTTCTTATTGATATTTCTCCTTTAATGTTATTGAGTGCATAGGTCTGCACTACTCATTTAGGATTTTTTTTTCGTAACTATCAGTTCTAAATTACCAACCCTGTTTGAGCACTTACCATTATTCAGACTACCAAGGATTAAGCAAGTATCCAAAAGTTCTTGTGCTCTTTTCTCCTCAAGCCTGGCTTGTAATTTATTTGAATTTATAAAGCCATGCAAACTTCAGATACTTTTAATGGTCTGTCCACTTTAGCATTATCATAAAACCTTTTAACATTTCACCTTTGCATTCTTCAGGATGTGTGACCTTTAGATTTCTCTGGAAGTACTAAGTCAAGAATTAATTCTGCCTCTCCAATAATATCAAATTTCTCTGTCACCAGCATCCTACTTTTGTTCCATAATGGTCCTGTTAATGTCTGTCTTGATGTTTGCTTACCTGCATACAGAATTTCAGAGTGTAAATGAGAGGTCCTGGGACCAACTCCACGTGTGCATTCAGGTCTAACAGTATGAGGTACACTTAGTAACCCATGGTGCATATGCAAGCTTTTGCATACTTCTGCTATTCATATAAATGCAGCTTGCCTCTGTTGTGTGGTACACATCATCATTTGGGTATTTACTACTAAGCACGAAAGAGTGATGCTGATCGGCCGTTCTTGCAATGCCCATTGACTAATGTCTTGAATTTTTTTCATCTACAGTTTTCCCATTAGCTGGGGACATTCACCCTCAGATCTTTCTTTTCAACTGTAAGAAAAGAATAGTGCCAATATTGAACTAAATCTGAACATAATTCAGCGTTTGAAAATCTCTCCCTTATTCCTTGCATTAAAATTTGTTGGGCCAGGATTTAGAGTTTGGTAATGTTTACAAGTTAAAAGTAGAGACATTCCAAGTGTCCTCTTTAATGTAGCAGTTCTTCTAAAATTCACTTCTTTATTACTGAATTCAGCTTATAATTTCCTTTATATATTATATCCTGATAAAAAAATCCCTAACGTATAAATTTTTCAAGGTTTTCTTGCTCCCTTGTTCGTTCTTTACATACCAGTTTTCCAGAAAGAAAATAGCTGACCAGCTGACTACACAAATGAAAATGAAAAAAAAACCCCACTCCATACAAAAGTATTATTAAAGAAAATACGCTGCATAAAAGAGAAGTTCCTCATAACTTCTCCCTTATGCTGCTTATCCCTTTTTCCTGTCTCCAGAATCATCCTTTAATCCTACTTTTACATTTTTCTGAAATAAAAGCCTCTAAAGTTGCTGTAATATGGGAAAGTGTCAGCTCTAGTAACACATCTGCTTGAGATACAGGAGTCTTTCTTTCTCTTCAGAGGAATATAATCTAGTCTTTTATTAATAATACAAGTTATCTTCAGAAAGAGATGCTAAGGAGAACTGAACTTTCTTCTCCGTTTTGAATTATCTTTGTTAAGAAAGGTAAATTCCAGGATTATGTCTGTCATCCAAATAATCTTGCTTTCTCTACTTCACCACAATATCATCTAGAGCTGGATTTGCCTCCCCCCATCTTATATAAATTTTATGTTTCTTACTCATGCATTATTCTCATGGCTTAGGCTGATTGATTTGTAGTTTTTGCTGTAATACTAAGGTTTTCTTGCACCAATTCTTTAAGAATCTTTGGGTTTTCCAGCTACTCCTATTTGAGCACATACAGTGCTGAGTGTATGCTTGTTGGATGGAGTAATTTCTATTTTCTAGCTCCTCATTTGCATTAGCCATCTGACTTTGTCCTTAGATTTAAAGAATTTGCCCCCATACAGCAGTCCACTGGGAAGATTGGTGTTCTGACTTAGTACATGACAGTAGACCACTAACAGCTGCTTTCTGTTCTCCACTCATCAAATTATTCAGAAATTAATCTGGTTCTGTTATAGTATGTGAACTTATCAAAAGCACGTGCATGATTTAGGAGTCTAATTCATATTCTCATAATTGATGAAGCTGTCAGGCCCAGATTTTTTTACAGGTATTAAGTGTCTAAATATTTAGCTGGGCTGATGTTTTAGTTGTGTCTAGGTGCCTAACTCATTGATTTCAGTGTACTTTCAAAGTTTCCTGCAGCGATCAATCAGATTATTGGACATTTAAGCACATTTCAAAAATCTTGTGTTTGAAACCTGGAATTTCAGAGTTTGCTAAGGTATTTCTGAAATTTCTACCAGTTCTCTTTGGTTTAGTGAGAAATCACTGCACAGTAAAATTCCTTCATTTACTTTTGCCAAGGAACCTAATTAAGTCCCATTTCTATTAAGAAACATTTAAAAAATAAATTGTTATTGATTCTATACAATGTAATATCAGGTTTTACCTAAAAAATTTCTTCTTAAATGCATCTTCCTGTGATCCATGCCTCTGGTCTGCATAATGAATACAGTATTTGATGATTTTAAAAAAATAAGTCTAACACACATATCGTTATACGGATCATATAGGGAATACACTCTCTGACTGAATATTATCAGGAAATCAACCACCACAGCAATAAATGATAGCAGGCATAGCAATGAAATTCTCAAAATAAAAAGAAGAAAATTATACATTAAAATAAAGCTGCAACAGGCCCCACAAACCAGATGAAGGAGTAAGGGCCACAGTTTTGTTCTCTTTTCCCTCTCAGAGAGGTTAATTGTTTTTCAGCTTTAGCAGAAAAACTACTACTGAATCTGAGTGCATATCTGGGGAAATGAGGTTAGTGATAGCCAAATGAATGTTATGTACTGATAAATCAATATGAAAACGAATTACAGATGCTCTTCCCCAAGTGTAATCCATCTTACTTTTAAAGTCCTCTTCAAGTTTATGCACTGCTGTTTATCAGGTCTTTCACCTGAAGAGAGGAAAGTGGCCATGTTTTCCCTACTCCTTTCCATCACTGACTCACCCACATACTGACTGGTGTCTACACAGTGCTGATTTACGCAGACGCTGCTTTCCTGGCATTGGGATGGAGAGAATAGATTAGAATAAAACAGGATTTTGAAAGTTACTCTTTATGACCTGGGAACTGGATTTGTTTTGGTTTTCTTCACAAATTCCTATTTGTGAAAGTTTTTGAGAATTATGATTTACTTTCGTTTGGTAAGCAAGTGAAATAAACCCAAAATCTTTCAAATGTTTTGAGAAATGGGGCAGAAGCGAAGCAGATATTCTTTCTGTAGCCAAAAGTTACTGGGTGACCTTGGTCTTCAGACAAGTTTTCATTTAAAGTTTTGTTGAGAGAAACGGGTTCCAGTAAATGTCTTAATTTAGGTGAAACAGCATATTTTGCTAAAACTATGATTAGTTGAAAATGTCCTGGCCAGCTCTAGCAGGAACACAGAAATTATACCATGTTGTTAGGCTGGTTTGCAGTCTGCTGACTTCAGTATGCTTTTATGTTGTTTAAGCATCTGCACAAGAAGCATGCTGCTGCTTCGAGCTCAAATCATCAGGAAAGCAAAGGAAGAAGCTGCAGCTTCTCATCACGTTCTTTCTTCCTCTCTCCTGCCAGGTGGCTGGCTCTGTTCTGCTGCTTCCAGGGATTTCTCTCTCTCTTTCCTGTACTGCTGGCTGCTAATTGATCCCCCCTGCAGCATTTTCCCCAGCTTCTCCTCCTCTCTGTTCACTGGTCTCAAACGTTGATCCTGGGACCCCTTTCTGCTGGTCACCTGAAGCATCCAGACAGCTACGACCCAGGCAGTGCTGCATGCTACTCCTGCTCCGCTCGCCCCGGGACTGTTTTCTTCCACAGTGCACATTCTGGAGATGCCCCACAGCTCGGTAAAGGCTCTCCTCTTTCCCATACCTTCTCTTGTTTTGAGCTCAGTCACTGCTAATCCCCAGGACTGCACTGTTTCTTTCCAGCTGGCAAGGAATTTCTCCCTCTCTTCATCTGTTCGTATCCCATTCCCAAAAGACACAGCTGGAGCTTGAAAGTGATAATTCAATCCACATGTCCAACAGAGGAAGGTAAACTAATAGCCAGAGCTCCTCGATACGTTTCTGAAAATCACAGCACTTAGGGCTTGGAGTACCCCAAATATAGCCACAGTTTATCCCAGAAGCTTGCAGAAATTCTGCTATTAGACAACCTAGTGGGACCAAGGTATCATTTCTTCCCGAAGCTGCAGAAACAAAATGTAGCACTTTCAACTGCAATGCCTAATTGTGTACATTCAAAGCATTAAATATTTTGACAGCTGGAGAAGAAAACATGTCCTGGAAATGTCCAGGATTGTTATTCATAAAGTGATGCAATGAGTAGAAAATCTAGTTACTTTAATATATAAAAAAGTGAAACTTTTCATTTCCTGAAAGAATCTAAATAGCATCTTCCCTTGGAAAGGAAAAAGTGCAAGTGAAAGAAATCCTTTCTAGATTGTTATTATGTAATGACAAATGCTCTGATAGCCTCTCTGTTAGACTGATCTGAATAACACTCGAGTCAGACGAGACCTCCCTTGACTTTAAGGGTCTTTGGACGAGGCTCTTAACCATATAGAAAAGATAGCTTGACATTTGCATGCAATAAATTACCCACTCTTGACTTCATGTTGTTCCAATCTTAACCAACTTCCCTTACACACACACAGAGACAGTGCTTGTTCTGGCTGCTAGCACAAAGAGGTTGGTCCGTGTAAGGTCCTGCTTCCTCCTCCCCATTCCAACACAAAAGGCAAATGAACGAGAGCACAGGCTGGTTTTTATCCAGAAGCGATCATGAGAAAAAGGAGTTATGAATTCGAGACACCTAGAAATAATTTTACTACAACCAGCCGCCTAAGTGGAGTAAGTCTAACACAGCCCCCCAGAGAGAGGATGTTTAAACTTTGAGCATCTGATGCTATGCCTTTGACTTACTTAACTCTGCTGCTTTGCTGAGTGGAAAATCTGGTTACTTGAATGTATAAAGAAAATGAAGACTTATATTTCACGACAGAATCTAAGTAACATCTTATCTGTCCAAGCGAAAATCATGTCCATTACACTAGAATGGTTATGTACATCATCCTTCTAGTTTACATTGTTAGAGTGCTTTTACATCAAAGATGTCATTTTATCTTCCGTCAGACATCCAGGGGTTTCTCGTGCAGCCTCTCTTTCCTCCCGCTCTGCCCTCACTGCTCATTGTTTTTACTACCAGGTACTATGAAATTGTAGCTATAGTTTCTGAGCTGTTTTTCACAGGTTGGAGTAAAATATATTTATAACAGGAGTAAATGCTTCATTTTAAAACATATAAAAGGTATTTCTTTATTCAGAAAACTGTCCAAACTTAGAGCAGCAAGTGTATTATTAGAAGCAAGTTTTCACCATAAAAGCTTTAAATGGCGTCTTAAAGCTTTTTAAATACAGTGTGTTGTCTTTGTGGCTCTGTAAATCACTAGCTTGTTAGAGGTCAAAAGATTATCGTTTAGAGAAAGGTTTCATTCTTTATGAAGGAAACTGGTAAACCAAAGTTATATAAATAAGCTGTCTGCCCTGAGACTTAGTCATGTGGCAAAATATATCTTTACTGTCAAATGCAGAGATGCTAATATGAAGACAGTATCTATTGCTTTCACGTGGTGCTAATGGATAGTAGCATTTTGTTTAGTGGGACAAAGTGAGGCTGGTGGATCATACATATTCTCAATGCTCCTAACTCTTTATCCAGAAAGATCAAGAATTTACAGCAGACTACCTGCCGTGGTGAGGCATGTGTAAGAAGGAAGGATTTCTCAGAGTCATTAAACACCCGCTCTACTCACTCAAAATTTCCTTGCTTTTTATGTTTGACCTTGGAATAAGTACAGCATTCCAATAATGTGATTCAAGTATTATTATCTTTCTGTGTCTTATACATATTCTCAATATTTGGTTCATCATAACATAGATTTATAGTAAAATTACCAATGTACCTGCAGAAAAGTGTGTAAGTGTACATGTATTTCAAAGAACTTGGTTGTGAAATACGACTCTCAAGTGTAAGGTGTATAGCGTTATTAGCATGCTTCTATGTTAACCTCTAACAAAATTGTAATAAATTAACCTCAAGCATGGCAGCTTGGATCCTTGACTGTCCAACAGCTTCGCCAGTCAGCAACACTATTATTAGGATTTAAGAATATGGGAACGTAAGTGGCTGCAATTTCTAACATAGAAGTCCAGATGCTTTTAAAACTCACTTTAAAACCCCGGAACTGGGATGAATGTAAATGCCTGACTCCTATGAGCACGTAGGCACATGGGTAGAAGGAACCCTTTCCTAGGCAAAACATGCAGGCATTAATTTATATTTTTAGTTGTTTTTTCATATGCTGGCGGCTTAATGCTGAAAGAAAGCTTTCATTATCTGAGTTGATAGCTAACAGTCAAAGTTGTTCTCTTGTCTCTGTATCTTTCAGTGACTGGGAAACTGATTTATAACAATACATGGATGCACTGAATTAGAAAAGACAGTTTTAGAGCAGTGACATGTTTTTTTTCCTACAGTGCGCACTCCACTGAGATACGTCAAACAGGCTGTAGGAGAGCTACGTGCACTTGGAAAGGCTCTCCTGCCCACTCTCTGTTTCCTCCTTCCCTTTTCCGCTTGTCCTTTGGCCGCCTCCGATTGCGACCGGAGAACTGCTCTGCCAGCCGGAGCGCGAAGGGGAAGGGGCAAAGGTCTTCCTGCACGGTGAAAAAGGGCACAGCGACTGGCGAGCTGAACTGCCGGCTCCTGGATCGAACCGAGCCCATCAGCTCCGTGGCGCAAAGAGCTTTCACTGCTTTGCAGCTTGGCAGTTCAAGATCTTAGCCAAGTTTCACCCTAAAGCAGCTCTAACTGGCTGTAAAGGCTTTGAACTTACACCCAAACTTGCTTTTACTTCTGAAATTTCCAGGAAAGATTGGATGATTTCTCAGTGATACTTAAGTGCCCTAAACTGCTGTTTCAAAGATTGTTTCCTTAACAAAATGTCCACGTGCATTTATAAATCTGACACCGGTTTTACAGCTGAGATAAGGTCATTTGCAAACTAGACTTTATGTGACATTTTAATTATTTAATGAAATTTCAGAGATGCTACTTAATCACACCGAGCTGTGTATTCAATTTGATTTGCAAATCCAGGACAATATTCCTTTCCTACCTGGTTGTACCTATCTAGAATAAGCACATCCTCTGTGGCTTTGGGTGCTAAACACTTTCCTACCACTGAAAGGTTTTTCCCAGCTCTTCCGCTGTGTCCGGAATGCAAAAGGAAATTTCTTTCATACTTCTATAAACTCTCAAATCCCATGAGCAGTGTATACCTTTCTAGTCTGAATTTCTTTTACTTTTGCTAAACAGAGAAGAAATAACAAGGAAAAATTTCCTGGAAGATGCCACAGTATGCGTCCATCTGCAACAAGGTGAATCCAAACTGAATATAAAACGGCTGCTCCCTCCGGAAGGCCCTTATGGAATACAGCTCAGTGTACAAAAAGCACATTTGCAATGGCGTACATACATATATACACACACACACCCCTATATGCCATATACAGAAGTTTCTGGCACAGGCAAAATTGTTACATTCAGGATAGATTTTGTCACAAATGTCCACCTGACTGGATGAATGAACTTAGCCTTTCCACGTACAAATATAGGCACAGCAACGTCTAAGAAAATAGCCCTTGGATCTGGTCTGCCATTGAGGACACATCCTTTCATTACTGCTTGGAAACTGTACGCCATTGCTGGGGACTGCTAGAAGAAAACGATAAGATTTCTGGGCAAAATCTGGGCACAAACATTTGAAAAGAAAGACGACAGCTTCTTCTGTTTGCCAATGACAAAATAGGAGTTCCTTAAAAAAAAAAAAAGAAATAATGAAAAATAGCTAACAAAACAAATGTAACCTCATTGGCTTCATTGTAATTTACAAATTTAACTTTTAAAAATTTAAATATAGTGCTGATATATGTCTGTGTATACACCTATTCATATATACATATCGACCAAAAGGGTAATCATAATGGATTATCTTTTTGTTAGCAAATTTTCAAAATTGCAGAACGAAAAAATAAGTGTGGTTTAGGTGAGGAAAAGCTCTCAATATTCAGAAATAACATTTATGTTCAGTCAAGCAACTGTGTCAGGAGTTTTCATGAGTAAAATAAAAATTGTCAGGTCACTCAATATAAAGGCTTCTATATAATGAAACAACTGAAATAATAATAATAAATTATTATTTATTACTGATATTTGTTTTGGTTTCCCACAATAATGAAAATAATTCGTCATGAAATTTCATCTAGCAAGGGTTCACTGAGAAGCTGTTTTATAACATAACACAAAGAGTTAAGATCATACTTATTTACTGATTTATTGCAGTGGCTCCAACTTAATGTAACAACTTCAAATGCAATCAATTCCAGCAATGTATTTCAAGTCCTGCTTTTTGTTCATATCTATTATATTTTTTATTTTCTCATGAATGCTCTCTTTTTATTTTTTCTAGGAGGTAAAATAAAGGTCTTCAAATCCAGAAGTTGTTCTCCACTTGCTGTGTTTTTCTCTGAGGAAATTACTGCTTTTTAATCTGCCATTCATCTCATCCACACAGGAACAAAGTGGATTTTCAGGTCAGATACCTCTCTTATAAATCAATAAGGTGTTGTTGAAAAGTATAGTAAAAATATACGTATGTGACTTCCGTGTAAATGAGGTACTTACATGGGTACAATACTGAGGGACGTTTGAATCCCTCTTCACCACCAGAACCCGGGCGGGTTCTTGGCTGGGCTGTACAAGTGGTGGAAATGAAGTCTTACTGAATTCACGTTTTTGTTGAAGAGATGTGCAGGGTGTTTTTCTCGGGTAACTTATTCCCTGAGGTTAAATACATCTATGTACATAGAGAAATTGGGTCATACTCTATTAGGTTTTATAAAAATATAACTAGCAAAAAGCGGACTTTCTAAAAGGCTATAGAAGCGCCGCTGCGAGGAGCTGGGCAGCGTGATTCAGCCGTGTTGTGGGAGTTAGTTTTGAATCATGATAATGAAAATGTGTTTTTTGGAATCGATCTGGAGTATAAATAATTGATTTTTCAAAAGTAAAACTTTTATAAATGAAAGAAAAAAATCTTCTGTTTCAATTTTAAAAGGAATCAATTATTATAATTGATCTACAAAGACTGAGCTGGTATTTAAGTAATGGGAGTTTGCACAAGCGGATCACTCCGAAGACAGACATCAGGCTGGCCAAGAAGGCATTGGGCTGCTTTGAGCATTTTTTTCCCTAGGCAGTATAAGCTTTATGAAACCACTGTCCGTTGCCAGCTTTGACCATTATGTGGACTAAAGAGATGGGAACTGGCTACTGCCGCTGAAGCATTAAATGTCCTTCATTTCTCCTGATCATTTGTACTTGTTTGGCCACAGCCAGCTTGCGAGGCATTTTAGCATTGAGACTATTTCCACACTGTGGCATTTGTTTCCATTTGGATCTAAACTTGTTCCAACTAAAGCTTGTTCCCTGGTTTTCTGCTGCTCATAAATGTAGTGACTCAGGAGTGGTTTAACTATATATTTTTAAAAAACACTGACTTATCAAGTCAGATTTTTTTTTTTTATGCCAATGTGTTGGTTCTGCCAACATTTTCTGATCAAAACTAGACTCCAAACTAATACATTTAAGCAGCTGCATTTCTATGAATATCTTAACTTCATGATTTCACTCATCTTTCCCGAGGTGAGGACCTTAAATGTGTCTCTCACTTCAAAGACAAATTTTATTTGTATGTATACACTATATATGTGTATGTCTATACATATGTATACATATATGCACATATACCTATAGGCATGTTTCCTCATGCAAATGAAAGATGAACCTTGATATATTCTCCCAATAATTCTTATGTCATGGGCAGATCCCTGTACAAGAAATATGACGTGATTCATACGCTCTAATAGATTTCACCTCCAAGTAGTGCGGATTCTTCAATCTTTTGAAGAAGACTTTCATGCTGTTAACAAAATACATTTTGACTGGGTAAACTGGCTTCCTGAGTTTCTTTTCCTTTCCTTGCAATGTTAATTGACAAACCAAAAAGCTTTCCAACAAAGTATTTTCCTGATTTGTGGGCTCTTCCCAAATGTTTCACTGCTCAAATCTCGCTCTTGCCTGCTTCAAACATTCCTAACTTGGATGGGAGTTAATGAACCCCACATGTCCTGGCTCCCAGCATACGGTCCTCTCCATCAGCAGAACTACCCTGCTCCTCTGTGCAGGGTCGTGAAAAAAGACATCCTTACTCCGTACCTTTGTCAAGTCTTTTTTTTTGTTGTTTATACTCTGAGGACTATATTTGCCTGTCAGCTGGCCCTGAAAAAGGTACACTGAATTCAGAACACAGCAAATTCCCTGTGTAGCTATAAAGACGGTAGAGAGAACAGCACTGCAGCACTCCATTCTCTCTTCACTTCCCATGAAATATGATCCCAAGATCAAAGTTTGAGATTTGATAAAGCCCTCTACAGAAATTACCCATTTTACCAAAGGATCTACTCCCCTTTCCACTAAGAAAATTGCAAGGGAGAAAGCCACAAGTGTGGCACCCACTTTGAACGGAAGTGGTTCTGCAGAACAATCAAGAATCTATTTAATTTTAGAAAGGTGTATGTGTATAGATGTATGTATACACGTATACAAAACACTCTTAAGCTGTGTCAGAAAACAAATCACAGTGAGCAGTAGAGAAGCAGCAAAAGCAACTCATCTGATAAAGCAAACAATAGAGTAAGGCATCTAGATCAAATACAGTGATAATCACGGGAAAAGGAAAAATCTTTTTCCTCACACCTCAAAGACAAGACTGATACGTAGATTTTTCATATGGATTTTCCATATGAAGGTAGATGTCCATATCTAGCTATATAAGTATTCTCCGTTACTGCCATAGTAATGGCTTGTAGCATTTGTGTGCCGTAACAACCCTACAAGCCACATAACAGGCTGTGATTCACTGAAGTAATTTAGCAGAAGAGATTGTCTAAGGGAATGGTCAGTGGCTTTAATTGCTCATTTTTCATACTTTAAAAGGATATGGGAAATTTCTTGTGGGATGGGAAGAAAAGCCTAATTAATTGGGAAATAAGTATTCCTTCTTAGGGACTGTTTAGCCAGCACAAACCATGAGCCAAACAAATGACTGTAATCCTATTTCTTTCTCAGTTTGATTAGTTACAGAAACAGATAGCTTAACGGTAATTTTCTGCGATTGTTCGATGATAACTGAGTGTACCAGACACTTCAGTATTAATTCGATAAAGCAGAAAGAGCTGCTGAAAGAACCGACTCAACCATCAATTTTGGGAGCTATCTCAGATCGTAGGAGTTGCAAAATATGTGCTCGATACTTGCCTGACGTAGCACACAGCATTCAGAAGCAAGGCCCTGTCAAGGAAAACACTCAGGACTGAGAGATAACTTCAAGGCTGCACGTTTGCAGGCTTGGATTTGTTTGTTGGTCCCTTACCAGTGTAATAAGCAGTAAAAATACTGTGAGAACAATTTTGCATAATAGCACAGTCAGCCTTAGGAACGGTATATGCCATGTAGTAAGGCAGACGTACCAACTGGGAGCCTGAGAATTGAAAACTGCTATAAAGTAGTGTATTTTTTTCAGTTTTCAATGGAAAGTAAGTTACTGCGGGAATTTTTATTAGGAAGGATGGGACAAAGATCACATAACAGCACTTGTCTGTTAGCAAAGTCAAGCTGACTTTATAAGATTCATATGCAAATTTATATAGGTCTTTAGTTCAAGGCTGACTTTTATTATATTTTTTTCCTCTTGGGCTAGTTATGATTCTTACTTTAAATACTCAGTGCATGTATTTGATTTAAAATACACCAGGCTTTCATGGTTTTACAATGTTAGGAAGAAAGCATATATAATAAAATCCACAAACGATAAAATTATTGTATTTTGCAAATAGATTTTACAGCAGGTTGATTGCCCTACAAAATACTAATGATGAGATGTCTGAGAAGCGCATGTGCTCTCTCTCAATCTGTGTATACATACAGTGACAAACCTGACAATCTCCTGACAATCTCTCAGCTCCATGAAACTCATTTCACAATTCTTCTGTTGTGGAAGATCTATTAAAAAAAAAAAAAAAAGTAACCATTTCTCTGTTGTGATTTTGGGGCATCACAAATCAAACCTCATAACAGATATTGGGGCTAGTAATTTTCAAAGGGAAATATCTCTGAAGTGTCCTTCTCATTTCATAAATATGTGAATCATAAGGCAATGGATATGCCTCAGTTGAGAACAGAGGTCAGTCATTTTGGTCTCATTTTCACATGGACGGGGCTTATATAGGTTCAGGTTTTTTCCCTTTTTTTATTTCTGTAAAAAGACATATTCTTTCAGGTGGGTTATTGCTGTTACAGTGCAAACACCTCATTTGTGTATAAATGAATTTATAAAAAATGGAGTTCCCTTCAGTTACATTCGCTTATGGCAAATGAGACGTGAATGTGCCCCACACCAGGAGTCATACAGTGAAAGACGGTTTATCTCCTCCTTTTAATCCTGTTAAAAGGAGGGACTTGTGCTGCCCAGGCACTCACTGGTGAGAGCAGAATTGGGCTCAATAGCAGATAATTCAGGAGCTGGACCTTATAGAGGTTAATATATACAGGTTGGTTAATATATACAATACAGGTAAACCAGAAACACAGTACTTCCTTTTGCAGCCTCCAGGTTTTCAGCCTTACTCTGGTTAACCGAAGGGTAAGAAAGAGACGGCTCTTCGCATCCTCCAATGCCAGAGCGAGTCCCGTGAGCTCCCTAACGGCACAAGCAAAGCAAACCATCCCGGGCCGTCAGGCGCTAATGAACTGAAACGAAGCTGGAGGAGCAGTTATGAGAATAATGTCTGCTTGAAGGACGAGTAATGGATTGTAGCCATGTTGAATTACTAATGGATCAACTGCTTTTCGTGGTGAGTGCTGTTTGACCTGGGTGGGTGTCAGGAAGAGAACATGAACAGAACTTAGTTAAGAGGCTATATAAACTATAACTTCCGCAACTAAACTCTTAAAATATTTTTGGCTCCAGATATGAGACATCCATATGATCTAGGAGTTCCCTTTAACCTTGATCTGGATTCAGTGATACGCACTTTAGCTGAAATTAAACCATTAACTCATCTGTACAAGCAGATACCTGAGTCAACAAACTTCGTCCTTCTCATGCTCAGATCAACAAAGAGATTGAAGTTTATCTTCATTAGCTGTAAACAAAAGCTGGTGTTAAAGTCAACTTAGGAAAAGGTTCTTTGACATCCCTAAATGAGCTGACGTAATCCCTAATGAAAATAATAATTATTTAAGAAAAAGGTTTCCACAGTTGAAAAAGAAAGCACTCCGCTCTAGTTTCAAACCACAGCAGACCTGGGGAAATACATGCTGTTAGCTTTCATAGCACGTATGACAGGTTACGTATTGCTTAACTAGTTTAAAACCAGTGTTTTGTCTAAAGTGATCATAAAACAAAGCTAATGACAAAAACCATCAAACTTGCCAAAACACTCAGGTTTTCGTAATATGTGCTTTATACATGTATCACTTGGGGTTATAAAATTTAGAATTCAAGTGACAAATTGTGAGGGATTTTTACTTTTAGCTGGTGAACCATCTCTTTACCAAGGTACCCCCCCAAAAAAAAAGATTCAAACTATGTTATAGAAACTATATAAAAAAAGTCAGTGTTTAAACAATACAGAATGGCTGGGAGAACAGTTCCTAGCAGTAATACTAAACATTACCATGGAGCTTAACTTGTGTAACACTTAATCCCAGTAGCAATATACCAGATCCTCTTAGACGCTACCATTTATTTTTATCAAGTTTTCCTTTTATCTATATATTGAACTTCTTTAATGGAAATTATCCATATGCCATGCTGTGTGTGCTTGATTTTATTCTGCATTTGCTTAATAGCTTCATTTTGTGATAGAAGTCTGTGGAAGGACAAAACAAAAGGCCAGTCTCTTAATAGCATGGGTGCCCTAAGAAAAGACACCCAAGAACAACAATTATAAATACTTAAAAACTGCCAAAGCAGCTTATCAACATTCATTACAAAGTTCTTTTTACTGAACTTCTAGTTTTCTAAAAAAATTATATATACATAAATAATACAAATACATATATATGTGTGTATATGTATAACCCCTACAATTTATTTCAGTGGAAAGTCTACACAGCTGTATTTGGAAAGTAAGTGTGTCAGTTTATGCTTTAAGGCCCAGTCACCGTAGTATTACTATTTACTGTTTTAGCGAGTTTATGAAAAAGAAATGCCAGCTGCCTCATTACATCATACTGAAGTGTTCCAGGGTCTGATGTAGATGTTTTGGATCACTGAATTAGGGAAAAAATGTGGGTGTACCCATATTTATGTAGCCTGGTGAGAGAATGCATTCCAGTAAGTTAAGGTTATTTTGGAATAGTCTTGCATATTTATTTTAATTGATATCTGATTGAAACAAAAATCTTTCTGATGGATGACAACTTTATTCAGATGGCTCCAGAAAGAGAGAGCATATACTTTTGCTGTATTTCCTATCCTTTTTTCCTATCCTATCCTAGCCTGTATTTCCTTTTTGCATCTTTTGCTGGCCGTAAAAATGTTACATTTTAGAGTATGAAAGAACTATAAAATCATATAGTATGAAAGAACTATATATACAGAACTCTTTCATTTGAACTGATGGGTTTCTAACGAATTTTATGAATGCTAATATGTCCACAATACGTTTCATACAGTTAAGACATAATGCACTACTTCTAAAATGGGCCTGCGTAAATTAACTTTGAAGGGTGTCTGTGTTAGTCTTTCACCCATTAATTGCACGATGTGAACCCCCACAGCAGCTGATTTAAGAGTTCACCCTGGCTGATTCTTGCTGGTGGAAATTTGCCAAAATGATTACATCAACTTCCAACAAACCACATGTGCATGACAACAGTCAGCAAACAATTACTTAAAACCCTATAATATAATTTGTAATTTGACATAATAGACTCTTCTTTCAGGGTTTGCATTTCCATGACAAAGCCAGGGGAACTGGGGCAGTTCTGCAAACAAGCTGTGGGCTCTGGACATGGGTGCGGGAGACGGCCCTTGTCCCTCTTCTCCTCAGTGCTCCAGGCTTGCACAACTACTGTGCTGCCTGGAACCTGGGATTAAATCCCTGACAGTCATCATTTTGGGAAGTTCACTAAAATGCCACCATTTCTTTCTTTTTAGCCCTGAGCAATGATGATGCCCAGCCTGTGTTTTGTCTAACAAGACAGCGAGGGGTTTGAGGAAAATAAACCTATAGTAATGATTTATGGAAACAATAACACTTCCTTGAGTTTTAAAAACATCTGAAAGCAAATGTCATGCCCCTGCCTCATCCCCAGCTCTGGGTGATATTTTCCATCCTCCTGTGTTACAGAGACCCAGTAAAGGCTGAGTCTCAGGAAAGCCGTGTTGTGGTAAATATATTTCTGCTTTAATCTGATATTCTTCAGTAAGGTCACAAATCGCTATCTATGCAACATTTGAAAACTGCAAGATTATCGTTGATTCAGGCCTTGAAGCCCTTCTGTTTTCTTTGTTCAAAGACGGAGATCCTTGACACGTATTCAGGAGATAGATCGGTTTAAATTCGCTCCCTCTTTCTCCTTCCCCTCCTCTCTGCTTTTAGCAGAGTGATTTATTTGAAAAATGTGTGACTTCTCTAATTTTCCATTTATGGGCTAAGGGTTCTTTGTAGCAATAAAAGGACATAAGGCCAGCAAGGAGGAATTAGGTAGTATCTATTGTGAGGAAATGTAAAATAATTGCAGTTTTATGTGGGGTGAGGACACTTAGAGGAATGTGAAGTCTTTATCTGCAGATATGTGTTAACATTTTGTTTAGGCTGTGGCTGCCAGAGGAAGATGTCAACAAACTCCTACTTTCCGTGATACCATAAGGAGCAAAAATCCCACTTTTTAGTCTGGTTTCCAAATTAACTCGAAGGTAGAAAACGGACCTTTTCTGTACATAATGCAAGAAAAAAAGGGAAGTTTGTAAGAACTTAGCAAGTGGTTGGGGGTATGGAAAGACAATAGTAATGCAGTGTAATATCTCCTGAATCACGGAAAAAGGTTATAAGCTATTTAAAGAAAGCATATGATAGCATAAAACCATAGAATGTGTGGTGTTCAGGAATAAAGTGACTTACGCAGAAGGGAAAAGAGCCGTTACTATGAATACTGAAAGTTTATCGGTGGTGCTGTACGCGAGGCAGTTGATTTTAGGCTGTTAGTAGCTATTATGTCAATTTGCTCTTCCTTCCCCGAGTGTTTCTCTGTGTGATCTGTTTTCACAGCCCCTTGGCCCGGACTCGGAGGCAGAGCAACCCGTACGTTCAGATGAATGGTAATGAGCATTGTCAGAGAGGCAAGAAAATTGAGTCCCCGCTCTGGCTGCCGGGCCGAGAGCTGCAGGAGCTAATTGTGTCAATGGTAATGAGACTGAGCAGGCAGCAGATGCTCACGTGCCTTTACAATCCAAATCCCACCAACAAATTCCTCCCACAGAAACTTTGAGGGACGTCTTGGCACCCTGGAGATGGTGATAGACCCGGTCTCAGCCACATGCCACCTGCTAGAGCCATTGTTTAAAAAAGGAGGAAAAAAAAGCCTATTATGATAACAAAGTTGTTTGCTGTCTCTTGCAATGACTTTATGGCACCAGTTTTACCATACTGCAGCTATTGAAAAAAAAGAACAACATCTGATTCTTTAAAGAGAAACATTTGTATTGAGCACTGTTAACAACTTACTTGGGAAGCCGGATGTTCAGTATATGTTACATATTCTGCTGATAAACCATGCCTGCCTTTTTCCCATTACAGCTCCCACTGTGCCTGCTTCCTACAGCAGGTTTACATTTCCACATGTTTTCCCATGACATTGAAGCAGGGAGCATTTGTTTTTCTCTTTTTTTCCCAGAAAAATCAAGAATAAAAATTGCAGATACCCATGTGGAGTGCTGTATAAATATTTACTGTAAAATAAAATAAACAACATATTTGGTCCTTATTCACAAATCAGGCTGGGTGGTGAATTGTGCCTGAGGTTTTGAAGAGAGGAAGGCCATTAAAGGTCCCTTAATGACAGTCCTTTCTAAGGCAAGCTTGCTAAATACTGCAATAGAGAGAGGTTCAGTTTGCCCAAGAACACCTATTTTTGGAGAAATCTGATCAAATGTCCTTTCTTGTAGCAAGGCTTTGTGTCCAGCTTTGCACTGCTGAGGCTCACGCTCTTCAAGACAATTTAAACTGACCCTGAAGCTGTTCAAAATCCTTCCGTGATTGGGTTGGTTCCCACCAGCCCCAGGGTCAGAAGAAGACAAAAGCCTCTTAAAAACTCTGGAGTTGCCTCCGGCTCCACCGTGGCTGCATGCAGCCAAGCTCTGGCTCTGCTGAAGATGACGGACCCTTTCCCTTCACGAGAGCATCCGACGTCCTTAGAACATGTTGGTCGCAAACAGCTGCTGGCAGTAGGTACACATGAGTGGGTCGGGATCATTTGGCTTAGGCTGTCAGTGGAAGATTGAACGCGTGCTTTGTCTGGTCTGAAGGCACTTGAAATAGCAATTATGCTCCTTTTTTAAACTCCTGGGGGCAATGGAGAAAGTTACAGTTCCATGAAAATCTTGGGTTGAGCCAGTAATTTGACAAAGTATGTATTGCAGTCCTGGCTAAATTCACATCTACACCAAACTTCAAACCCTTCCTCTACAGAACCCCCACTCCTGTGAAGAAAAGAAGTATCACAAATGCAGCTGCTCCTTCTGCTCTGTATAAAGTAAGAGTGGCCTTGAAAATATCATCACATGCTAGTTAGTGCGTCGCAGGGTACAAGAGCAAGACGTTTGTGAAAGCAGAGTAGCAGTAGTGTAAGACACAGAAAGCCTTTCAAATTTATTTGCTTAAAGTATTTCAAATTCCAGTGCATGCAGTATATTAATTTGTTAATGTCTGGAATAAAATGAGATATGAGAAACTCACTGCAAGTACACCAGCGTGTAAGGCTGAAACCTGGTAAGCGTACGTGAGGCGAAGAGCACGGATGTTGCTAGTGCTTTCCTTATGGGGAAAGAGAGGTCCGGGGTCTCTGACTGCACCCGTGACCACTGCAGCCCCACGGTGCCTGCATCATTAGGGGACAGGAGGAGACAGAGCATCTTTGTTCGAGTTCCCCTTTGCATGAACCGCAGGTTATAGCCACTGTCCTCTGAAGCATCTGGCTCTCCTCGTTAATTTGTATTTGCAGTGCTAGAGATGGACAGAAGGGAAAAATGATATATTGGGAAATATGGGTGGTTATATCTGTCGTACGCAACAGGACCCACGGTTCATTTCAGGTGGCTTTGGGAGAAAGTGGAACCAGGCCACACAGCGTTACCCTTGTTGGCTTAGGCATGGTGGTTCTGACAGGGGCCTTTTATCCCAAGCATACGTAATACTCATAATCTCCTTTTGCTGAAGTGGATATATTGCTCTTAAAGGCAATTTTGGATAAACAACTATCAACTAGAGGTATTCTACTTCATGCTTTACAAGGAAGTAACAAAACAAAAATGACAAATGCGTTCGAGTGATCAGACAATGGAATTTCCATTATATACTGTGCCATATTAACTAATCCTCAAAATAATTCAAAAGCATCCAGTGATATATTACAGGCATTTGTTTTTAATAGAGATTTAGTAAACCCTAAGTCTCAAGCATTTTTCTCCTTTGCACTTGGTAAAACTTTGAGAGATAAATGTTTTATTAGTTCAGAAGGAGAGTGAGTATCTAGGTACAGTACTTACCATGCATGGAACATGGACGGGTTTAACTCGCTTTTTATATACACACTGCTGCATTGCAAAACTGCCATGGAAATTTACTCTTGTAGCAGAAAATCTGATCCCCTGCCCTTTGCCACGATGATTGATGATAATGTAAAATCTAATTTTGAACTCGCTTATCAAAAAAAATTTCTCACCCATCAGCAGGTATATAGAATTTTGTCGTTTGATGTATTTTAATGAATGATCAGGGGTTTTTTAAGCAAGTTGAAAAAGTGAAAATTATAGATCAGGGTTCTGAACTAAATTCCTCTGTTCCTGCTTCTGGGTACCTGGCCTTTTCTTCCAGGGCTTCGACTAGCCGTTTGCTGGGGCAGGAAGATACTTTTTCCTGATACAGCTATTACCTTTACCGAATGCTTCCCAGGTGTCTCCGAGGTGACAAAGAGTGGCCTTTGAGACTGCTCGTGCTGGACACTGCGTAGAAGGGGCAGTGCTCTGACTGGGAACAGGAACTGTTAGGCAGGGTATCTTCAGCAGGATTACTTTAAGGTATAAGTATATGTGTATATAGTTAAGGTATAGATTTTGTGGAGGTCAGGATTGATAGTATCAAGAGGATTTTTTGCTTTTCTGAATTGCCTGCCAGGTTCCCTGAACCCATTTTAGATTATCAGTTCTCTGCCTTTTCGAGTGAACCAGGTAACTGATGCCTGATTGAGGTACGCTGTATTCCACAGATTAAAATATATGCCCTACCTAATGTATTTGGGCTTAATTAAGATGACTGTGATGCGGAGGTTATATTTGATAATCCAATGGCCCATTCTGCCTTAATATCTCTTAAAGTAATCCAGCCTCTGATGCACCTCAGTTCCGAACAAGGTATGCGGGTATAAGCATGACTGATGAGATAGGTAGCAGGCTGGACAAATACAGCATTAATTTGTAATGAGTTCTATAATGGGGTTCACCCACTCCACTGAACAGCATCACATTGACCTTTGATCAGCTTATTTGTGGGTCCAAGAGGGAGTATAAAATGGCAATGCTTGTTTGCCTACAAGGGTGCTCTCCACCCAATGTGCTCTCATGCTGCAACAGATGGAAATGTGAAGTCCAAAGACCGGGGAGAGTTCTGTCATTAGTTCTACTTTGGGAAACAAGCTTGTTGAAGAGGGGTGGAGGGAGAGACAGAGAGAGAGGGAGGAAGAAAGGGAAGAGGAGGGAGAGAAGGAAGAGGGAGAGAGGAAGCCCCCCAATTTTGTCACTCATTGTGATGGAAATGTTCTTTTAAAATACACTTCTGACTTAGGAAGACTTGTCTTTCACATTCATTACGCAGGTGTCAAATCAAATTTTATCTTGCTATGTCTTGTGCACTGGAGCATAGTGCATGTGACATTTTGTAACACGATGCAACATAAGGCAATAAATCATACTGAGAGTGAATAAAACCTCATTTTTGTGCATGTGTGTGCAGGGAGGGGAATGAACCAAATGGCACTGTGCTCATCTCCCTGTGCTTCTATCATTGTTAAGGAAATTATTTTCTTTCCCCCCTGTCCCTGCTGAGGGACTATTTCTCAAAATAGTTCTTTAAAGAAAAATTCTCCGTCACCTGAGTTGTGCATATATACTGTGCACCTAGGGGATCGGTAACTTTTAGAAGAAAATACATGCTTGAAAGCTCAGTAAAACTCCTCAGAGAAACAAGGCAGACTTTAAAGTATATCGACCACAGAAATAAACCTACTATCAGCGAAGAGAAAAATTAATTAATCTGCTGTGCAGCTGGGGGTTCTGAAGTAGTACTGTGGGCAAATGAAGTGCTAGTTGGAGTCAGTGTGTTTTTCTTCCTTGGGTACATCACTGGAGAATTTGAATGCAACTTTGGAGAAGAATGTTGTGGTGAATATGTCCGTATTAGGTGGGAATAGCCGAGATTACTCTCCAGCGGGCCAGCAGCACTCCACTCACGTGCCCAGCAGCATTCACAATACCACGCTCCCTAAGAAGTGTCTGCTGGCTGCACGTGGGACTCTCCCTCTTCTTTGTAAGGGAAGTCTGCCATGTCAAAGGTGGACCGGAGTTTAAGAGACTTTCAGACAAAACTCTTTCACTGGATGTGGGAGGAATCAGCCCAGGGAGTGCTGCGATTGCTCATAAGCGCCCTACAGAAGTATCACTTCTGGAAGTGCCACGCACTTAAATGTTGCTGCACCTAAACAACCAACCCCAAGATGTGTTCCTTCTCACTTGTAGGTTCAAATGAATGTCAGATGAAAAAAAAAAAAAAAAATCTCAAGGCTTTTTCATTACGTTAGTTCAGAATTCAGATAAGGACTCTTGCGCCAATGACATTTTATCATCGTTCTAAGTGTAAATGGTTAGTTGCAAGACAGTGCGGACTTAGGTGATAATATTATATATAAGCTGACTGGTGAAGTTGCAAAATAAAAAGTAAATGAAAAAAGGGAAAAAAAGAAAAGAAGTGCTGTAATTTCTATCTGTAGGTATCCTGCTATCTATCAATATACAGAGTATGTCTCTGAGAAAGAACGATGTGATAAAGTGGAATTACTATTTGGAAAGGGATAAAAATTGCATAAAGCCAATTCTGCATATCTAAATGTGCTAAACAGTTTCTTGGAAGAACACGCTATCATTTAAGAGTATATATAATATTTTCATTTTTAAGCAGTGAAATTATTTTTACTATGAATTATTCATCTCCTGTACTCATGGTGTAAAGAGGCAGTGACTTCTTTTAGCAACAAAATACTTTTTATTGACACTAAGAACAGCATTTAATTGAACTGATTTCCCCAATTATCGTCAGAAAAGAGTTTACACTGGTGTTTTGGAAAAATGTTTTAGGAAGATTTATCAGAGCTGCAAAAAAAGCTGACCATGAACTAATGGAATTAGATTATCTTTGAATTCTCTCTACCAGAACTTAGAATGGCCACTAATTCCTTTCTTTGCTCTTTTGGTGTTTGCAAAGGGGTTCACTAAAGCCTGAATTGATATAATTATTGGCTTGGATTGTTAGAGATTTAGGCCAGATGGCTATGGGTTTCTAAAGTCCCAGTTGCTTGTGTTAGCTTTTCTAGTTTGCCTATAGGGTTTGGGGATCAGCAATTTGAAAGGGCTGCAAACTTGTAAAACAGTATTATTCATGGGGGCAGAATGTTCATCAGCGTGACCCAGTACTAAATACATTCATTATGGGCATTTCTATTCTGCACAATTTGCCACACGGCGCCGGTTTGTGAAAAAAAAGAGACAATGGCTTATAAAATGCTTTTGAATGCTTAAAAAGAGGGAGAGTTCACGCTGAGCCTCCTCTGCTTTCTGGTTCAGCAAGAACCTTCTTAGTGACTTTGGCTGAGCTCTGCTGAGAGTAAGTAAATTGGGAAAATCGGAGATCTGCTTTTTACATTTGTGGACATGAGGGGAATACAAGAGAGAGAAAAGAGCAATAAAAGAGAGCGACGGTGGCATTATGGGCAACACCAATAAACAAGTGGCCAAAGTTAGCAGGAAAACAATGGAAAGCATGGCAAGACAGTGGCTAAAGTGATAAACTTCAAAAGCAAAGTGGAGGAAACAGAAATCACATTATAACTAGATACATTTGACATGAGAAGAACACATCGGCTTCTGCGACCCGGGCGCAGCCTGAAGCTCCCGTAACAATCTGTAGCATTTCTGGTGTACATAAAACACGTTATTGACTCAGCCATGAGATTATTTTTTTTGTGCAACCGTGTTGCAGCGTCAACGCCAAAACAGCAATAGCAGAGAGGCGAGGAAATTGTCACTTTCCCACCACTTAATCTGTCTTGTGGCTTCTTTTTCTTTAAAACACTTGGCATGTAGAAGGTGTACTTAGCACAGATTGTCATGGTGAAGCATGGAGTGCTTTTTCGACTAGGAGGAAAAAGATCTGCCGAAGAACCGGCGGCACAGCACATAAAAGGCAGAGAAACACCCAGGCAGAGGCAGTTGCTCGCACACACGCACGCACAGACCCAAGCTGAGGCAAATGCAGCTGCGCTGGGGACAGGACGGCTGCGAGAGGAGCCGGGGGAGGACGGGAGCTGCGGAATGCGACTGCCTTGGGCGGGCGGGGGGAGAGGTTTCAAGGCATGAAGGCGATCTCTCTGCGCGCCAGGCGGGAGCCCGGATGCGGAGGAAAAGCAGGTAATAGGTAGATGAGCGGCAAGAAGAGGCTCTTGAGGCAGGGTTAG